>NW_027361801.1:5892500-8862500 GCF_039654945.1 Dendrobates tinctorius
AGTCACTGCTTCATAAATGAAACAAGATGTGTCTGATGATGTGTCACACACCATATGGCCAGCTAAGGTTGTTAAATTCTACAATGACATTTCACAGTAAATGCATTTGTATTGGTTGAAAGCAATGGTAAAGTTGAAAAACGCATCAAAAACGCTACGTGTGAACATAACCAAAGTGGTCGAGAAGCATTTTTTTGGGGATTATTTCTTTTGCCTTGCATACATATTATTACCCTGGAAATTATGTCCTTTAACAAATTTGTCTGTAAAATCCATTTTGGTTTCGTTTTTGTATGCTTTACTGTGCGCCTGTAAAAGTGGCGTCACACTCTGACAACATTGGTCACAGCAGTGACCTAGGAGTTAGAAATGATTCCAGGGGCCTTCCCCATGATGTTCCCATGTCATTTGTGCACTGTTCCCATAGATGTCCGACGTTTTGATACCCTAGAAAGACCTCAGGGGGAGGGTTGCGGCAAACAAGCTCGGGTTTCCCATAAACTAACATTGGGCTCGTTGCTCAGGTCGAGTACCCGAGTATTCCAATTTGCGCGACCCGAGCAACGAGCACCCAAGCATTTTAGTGCTGGCTCATCACTAGTGATCACCTAATCAGAAGCACATTAAGTAGAATGAGGTGTACTCTGGTTTGAATTCAACTGACACTGGAATGGAATGGCTGTCAGACAAGTAGAGAAGCTGATTTTTACAAACCTGTGCAGTGGTCTCATAATTTTTGCCAGAGCTGTATCTTAGTGCTTGCAAATTGTTGTTTTGCAGTTTGCTTTTGTCAGTACACTGTAAGTAAATGGACAAGTACAGTACATCTGGTGAAATCATAACTAGCTGCCTGCCAACTCCATTCTGAAATTTCAAACTGGTAGGGAAGCTAGCTTTTTTGGCCTTGCTAGTGTTATCACACTGAAGGCCTGCAAGCAAGGTACACTTTAAGACCTTTATTCTATTCTATGACAAATTTAAAGGGAATCTGTCAGTATGATTAACCTTTCTAAGTTGTCTATACAGATATGCAGGTCACAGGAAGATGAAAAAAAATGTATTTTGATATCTGCTATCTGATATTTTATTATTATTATTATTTAACAACCTCCGGCTTGATCTCAAGTCATATCAACTTGATGGATGAACTCTCTGAAGGAAGATCTATCTTGTGCAAGCCTAGATAGGTCCACCAGGGTCTTTTCAGCCTTTTTATATTATGAAGCCATTGTGTTGCTGATCTCCTTCGCCTTGTTTCTTCTATTCTTCTAACCATGATGCATTTGTCCAGTTATTGCTATCTTCATAAGATGTGTCCAAGGTAAGCAAGTCGTAGCTTGGTGATCCTTAGTTCGTGTGACATGTGTGGCTTGATTTTTTCCAAAATTGACTTGTTTGTTCTTCTCCAGCACCACATTTCGACACGAGTCTTCTTCTGTCTTGTTTGTGTATTGTCCAGGTTTTGCATCCATATGCTACCACAGAAAAAGACCAAACTATGTACAAGCCATGTCTTTGTCACCAGTGAAATGTTCCTTGAGTTGCAGATGTTGTCCTGTGACTTCAATGTTGATTTGCCCATAGCTATTCTCCTATTGACTTCCAATCTTGTTGATGCATCTTGCGTTATCATTGATCCAACAAGGTTGAAGTCCTTTACAACTTCCAGTTCATCATCGTCCATCTCAAATATGTACTGATCATACCTGGTAATAGTCAATATCCAATATCTTAATCCAGAGAAAGCTACATTTTTCTTAATATGTAAATGAACCGCTAAGATCTATAGGCCGGACATAGATCTCCCTGAGAATCTGTCTCCAGAGCTTATTTTAAATAAAATTAAGAGTTACTAGAGTGAGACATGTAATGAGGGACAGTCTACTCCCCTGATCTACATGTCTCAAACTGGTAGCTCCCCTTTTTATTTAAAATAAGCTCTGGAGGCATATTCTCTGTGAAATTTGTGTCTGACCAATGTAAAGTGAAAAAAAAAATCAATGATAAAAAGTTCAAATCATCCCCTTTTTACCCCTTTAAAAATAAATAAATAGAAAAAAATACACATACTTAGTATTGCTGCATTTGTAAAAGTCTAATCTATGAAAATATAAAATAAATTAACCTGATAGGTAAACGATGTAGTGATGAAAAAAACAAAAAAACAGAATCATGTTTTTTTGGCCACCGCAACACTGCAAAAAAGTGAAACAAAGGGTGATCAAAACATCATATCCACCTTAAAATGGTATCAATAAAAATGTCAGCTCAGAGAGCAAAAGATAAGCCCCCTCACAGTCTAATCAAACAAAAATTGATATAGTGATGTGGCCATCTATTGGGTGCGGCCTCACTCAGTACAAGTATATGGAGCATTGCTGCTCCCACTAGACAGGTTCGGGTCGCCTTTCTTGGCTCATAAACCGGTGAATCCTCAAAGCGCGCAGTGCGTGCACTGGGGGGATTCATGAGTCTACAGTCACACAGAATGACTGCAGACTTATCATTTTAGACCAGGCAACCCCTTTAATCTGCAGCCAGAAGAGCAATAACATAAAATTTTCTCTCCACACAAAATTATATACAGGCCCAGAAAAAAATGGCCCCACCATTCTCTATCCTGTAGATCTACAAGATATCACTGCATTGCATTTTGTTTGCTAGCCAGTCTTGTATTCAAGAGAGAATTTGGGTTAAGAACAGAGATGAGCAGATTTGGCAATATTCAAATTCATCCATCAAAGCAAATATTCCTTGGAAATTCAAATAGAGATTCTCTGTGAATTTAATTAAACTTATTATGCTCTGGGGTCTCGCCAGAATCCAGAGCATAATAAATGTAAGACTTAGAAAATAAAAAATACTTATACTCACATCACCGCTAATCTATCCACTCCTTCCCTTCACTTGTTTTGTCATTGCCACATCTTATTGCTGCCTCGAATGCTGAATCCCCAAGTCTCCTCACACTAGGCTAAGACTTCCAGCTGTTAGAAGATCCACATCATCTGGTGAGTCCTAAGCATTAGCTCAGGGTGAGTACACAGACCCTAGGAGGTGATGCAGTGGGAATGTACCACCTGGGGATCTAGGAATAAACATGCTCAGGGATTTCAGGAAAAGCATGCCAAAAGATGAGGAACCCAGGAAGGAAGCAAGGAAAAAACAAGCATGAAAAGATGGAGCATACTAAACATAGGACTAGAGTCTTAGGGTCCCGTCACACATAGCAACTCACCAGTGATCCCGACAATGATATCAACGTGTCAGGACCGTTGGTGAGTTGCTAAATGATCGCTGGTGAGCTGTCAAACAGACAGCTTCACCAGCGATCAGGACCAGCGACGCCGTGTGTGCGGCGTCGCTGTGTACTTTACCAGCGTGCTGATGCAGGGAGCTGGTAACTAAGGTACACATCGGGTTTCTAAGGGACGCGTGTCACTTAGAAACCTGATGTGTACCTTAGTTACCATCTCCCTGCATCAGCGCGCTGGTAACTAAGGTACACAGAGGGTTTCTAAGCACAGCGCAGTGCTTAGAAACCCTGTGTTTACCTAAGTTACCAGCTGATCGCTGGTCTTCCGCCTGTCACACGCAGCAATGCGTGCTGGCCAGCGGGAGACCAGCGACCAAAAAAATGTCCAGGGCTTTCCTACAGCGATCAGCGATACTGGCAGGGTGGCTGGTCGCTGATAGGTGTCACACACAGCGATCTCGCTGGTGATATCGCTGTTACGTCACAAAACTTGTGACTCAGCAGCGATCTCGCTAGCGAGATCGCTATGTGTGATGGGGCCTTTAATCCCAAGACAAAGTGTGTGTCTAAGGCAACTTTCAGACTTGCGTTACCAAGCGCAGTGCATGATGTCATGAATCATGATGCATACGTATGTGCCAAACAATCTCAGAGCTGGAAACTTGGGCATGCAGCAGCATTTTTTTTCCTCTGACCAGCTCAGTCAGAAAAAAAATCTGACATGTGCATGGCTTCTTACACTATCATTGGTACGAGCGTGATCCAGAGTTTTGTCAGATCGCACTCGGACCAAAAATATCATCTGCACTTATAGCATCTGTTTTAAGGAAATTATGCATTTTGTGGCATAATGTACAGGTGTTTTTAATTCAGATTTTATTTTTGTTTCTCAAAAGTGTGAATTGTCTCATGGCAAAAAAAGGTTTATGAAATTACTTACTGTATATAGTCGAGTATAAGCCGACCTGAGTATAAGCCGAGGCCCCTAATTTTGCCACAAAAAACTGGGAAAACTTATTGACTCGAGTATAAGCCTAGGGTGGGAAATGTAACAGCTACTGGTAAATTTCAAAAATAAAAATAGATACCAATAAAAGTAAAATTAATTGAGACATCAGTAGGTTAAATGTTTTTGAATATCCATATTGAATCAGGAGCCCCATATAATGCTCCATACAGTTCATGATGCAATACACGAAGGAAGAATCTCCAGCGTAATGATAGTATTATTCTGGATATTTATTGTATTTCTATGATATTTTCTCTAGTCCTAATTTACTCTGATTTTCCTGATGTATTGATGTCCTTGTATTTATGTTTTTTGTGACAATTGATTTACTTATTTTTAGTGATTTTTTTTTGTGTGTTTATTTTTTCCTGGTTTTTATCAGGTTACTTACTATACTGTTTTGCTTGCAAAGGGTTAATTAGTGGAACAACTTTTTGTTTCACTAATTGGTGCAAGGCACACTTGTGCTTCTCATGTTGTTGTGCTAGATGTTGCCAGCAGTAGTGGTCTTCAGTTAGCCATGAGTAAGACCACCTAGGTAGAAATGCATTGGTTTCTGACCTCTAGAGACCCCATCTGCCTGCTCTTTTTTCATTATGTCCATTTTTGAATTGTATTTTTAACTATGCATAATAACATTTTTGGTTTTTTAAAAAAATACTATTATGTTGGAGATTTTTCCTTCAAGTATTGCTTCAGTCAATGCCTTGATTCAGGTGGATCCATGCATGACAAAATTGTGGATTACTACTGAGACCGGTGAGCTGGCTTTTTTCCCTTCCTATATGTATTGATACAGTTCATGATAGGCCTTTAAAAAGCTCCATGCAAAATGCGCCCCATATAATGCTTCATAAAGTTCATGATGGGCCCCATAAGATGCTCCAGAAAGTTCATGATGGGCCCCATAAGATGCTCCATACAAAAATATGCCCCACATAATGCTGCACAAAGGTTAATGATGGCCCCATAAAATGCTCCAGAAAAGGTTAATGATGGCCCCATAAGATGCTCCATAGAATAATATGTCCCATATAAATCTCCATAAAGGTTGATGGCTCCATAAGATGCTCCATAGAATAATATGGCCCATATGCTGCTGCGATTAAAAAAAAAGACATACTCATCTCTCATTGCTGGGGGCAAGGTGCCAGTGTCCTGAGCCAGCGTGCTATGGGGACCAGGTGCTGGTGTCGCCGCTGGCTAAGGCCCCCAGAACATGCGTTATTCACCTGTCCCGGTTCCATTGCTGCACACTGCTGTGTCTTCTGGGTCCTCTGGCTGTGACTGCTCAGGCAGAGGGTGTGCACTAAACACGTCATCGTGCCCTCTGACCTGAACATCACAGCCAGAGGATGCGGAAGACACAACCCGGTGGTGGAACGGGGACAGGTGAATATCGCATGGCTCCCCCTCCCCATCATACTCACCCACCTGGCGCTGTCTCTGCACTTCTTGCTTCTCCGTTGTCCCAGGGCCGGCAGCTCCTTCCAGTGCTGAGCGGTCACATGGTACTGCTCATTAAAGTAATGAATATGCACTCCACGCCTATGGGAATGGAGTTGCGTGTATATTCATTACTTTAATGAACACAGGAAGAGCTGCCGGTGCCGGACACCATCTGAGAAGCAGGGAAGTGCAGATACCGAGCCAGGAGGGGGTGAGTATGATGTGACAGCCACTGGCTCCTGCCGCTCCCCCTTCCCCTCCGACCCCCTGGGACAATGACTCGGTTACAAGCCAAGAGGGGCACTTTTAGCCCCAAAAAATGGGCTGAAAATCTTGGCTTATACTCGAGTATATACGGTAAATTTAGGGTCCTATAAATGAGCACATGCAACCAGAAAATGTAAAGAAATGTCACTTTAAGCGTGTACAAGAAAGTTCTTACTATTCTACCTTGCTTTATTTTTAGTCATATGGTTTGCACACATCTTTAAATGTTCTAATAGTCGTGAGTCTTTTAATCAAGAGAGTCAACACCTACACATTCTTGACTGTCTTGATTTGGTAAGCCACACATGAAAATCACCGAAGCTGGAACTTATATTGATGCACCTCCTTGGAACAAGACGTTTGAGCTGTCGTGCTGCGTTATTACAGCTCTATAAGTGATTATAAATATATCCTTGGAGCAGTTATTTTTTTCTGTATGACATATAATGACAGTTTAGATTATGGAATTCAGCATCTATCTACCAGACATAGGAAATGATAATTACGGATGGCAACAGCTGCATTTTTGTTCTAAAGACAGCAAAGTCTTCAGGGGTAAGCAGAAAACACATAACATAGCACATCTACAGAATCACAAAAAGTGCCTTGACAACCAAAAGCAATTTTACTTTGACAGCAGATCAATAAACCTCAATTCTACTTGAAATATTTGATAGTCACTTAGGAGATACAGAAAACACAAATAAATGTTTTTTTTTCTTCTGGAAAAATGTGATTATTTGAGGCATAAAATATATTTTTTCATAATTCATATATTTACTTAACAATTTTTGATTTTTATTTCTTCTATGAATAAAATGGTTTATCCTTGAGTATCTTTGAAGTGTTAACACTAAGATGAAGGTCATTGACTCCTGTATGATTGATGTGTTTTGAGTGAGAAAACTGAAAGTTGGCTAACAGGATCATTCGTTACACTTGGCAATAGCGTGTTTTACTGATATTAGCCAAGAAGACCTAATGACCATTGCTGATGACCATTGACCAGCAGGGCTGTGCTGCAGAATGCTCAGATAATTGAAAATGAGTATCCACAGATCTACTGAGAGAAATACAGAATATGTGGATGGGAGAAGAAGATATTGTACACTCTACTGATGCAATGGGAAGCTAAGAAACAAAAGAAATATATTTTCATGTGAAATATCTTGTTTTTTGCAAAGAGTCACAGAACGTTTTCACTTTAGGGCCACAATCTCACATTCAGTATTTGGTCAGTATTTTACATTGGTATTTTTAAGCCAAAATCAGGAGTGGGTGATAACTATAGAAGTGGTGACGTGTTTCTATTATACTTTTCCTCTCTTGATTTTGGATTACAAATACTGATGTAAAATACTGAACGTGGCCCAAAGTTAGTCTGTTAGGTCACAGTCACACGGTCAGTATTTCAAATCAGTATTTGTAATCCAAAACCAGGAGTGGAACAATCAGAGGAAAAGTCTAATAGAAACACGTCACCATTTCTGGATTTATCACCCACTCCTGGTTTTGGCTTACTAATAATGATGTCAAATACTGACCAAATACTGATAGTGTGAATGTGGCCTTAAAAGCAGCCCTACAAATGCTCTTGTGAAGCATAGGAGGACAATTGTGATCCAAGTTTGCTGCCAGTGATGGTGATGATATTGATACTTGTGGTTCCCACATTTTAATTTCCAGGTTCCATAAAATCTTTTATTTTTCTTTTACATTAACCCATCCAATGTCGTTGCCACATTTTACTTTACCATACATTTTTTACTACAATGGAATTAACAAACCAAGACTTTACTATTATTATCGGTGTGACGTGTACATTCATTTAATTTGAGTAATAAAATGGGTGTGCAAAAAAAAAAAGGCAGTAGTGTATGACATGCACACTTTGAGGCAGACAGTTACATTATATATATATATATATATATATATATATATACATACACACAGTATATATGTAAATGTCTTGTCATGGTCACGTGTGACTGGACACACCGCCTCCAGCAGGGCGAATTTACATGACACGCGTGACCCTGGATACACCGCCTCCAGCAGGGCGAATTTAAATAGAACGTGCAGCCGGATACACCGCCTCCAGCAGGCGAATTTCAGTATTACACGTATGTCTGGATACACCGCCTCCAGCAGGGCGAATTTCAGAATAATGGGGAAAACAATTACAATGGTGGCCCTGCGATCGGGAACGGGGACATGGAGACCTCCTGCACTCCCCTGAGTCAGTATCTCTACACTCCTAATGATCCCTAGGCTGATTCCGCACCGGGCGCCGATCAGGATATCTGAAATCCCTAGCTCGCCCTGACCCAATCCCTTACTATTGAAGTGGACGTTGCAGAAACTAATTCCACCACTGCACTAAAACACACATTGATGAATGTGACAAACAGGGAAACACCACTTAGCTTTGCCCTGTTGCTAATGCTCCAAGCAACAGAGTCCGACACCAGAGTGCATCTTTTCCTCCAACAGGATCCAACACCTGAGTGCAGCTTTCCAGCAACAGAGTCCCGCATCTGAGTGCAGCTTTACAGCAACAGAGTCAAGCATCCAAGTGCAGCTTTCCAGCAACAGAGTCCAGCATCTGAGTGCAGCTCTCTTCCAGCAACAGAGTCCAGCATCTGAGTGCAGCTTTCACCATAGCTGCCACTCCACCAAGCTTTGCAAGAACTCCTCACTGATACCATAGCTGCCACTCCTCCAAGCTTTGCCAGAACTCCTCACTGACACCATAGCTGCCACTCCAGGATTCTGACTGAGCTGCCAGGAACTCTCTCTAGCTCCTTCCTTCACCAGGGATGGTTGGAAAAGACCAATATCACCAACAGTGAGTGAGAACACCTGACACACCTTTATAGTTAAGAGCCAGAGTCTCACACCTGTTAGAGATTCCCGTGCAATAACGCTCACCACCACCGGGAGCAAACTAGAACAAAAGGCACCACTGTGTAATTACCCTAATGGCCACCGGGGGCAAAACCAACTCTAAGCAACCAGCTCAAAGGAAAAAAAGATTACTTGTTCAAAACCTGTCATATCCAACCTGGATCATGACATGTTTGTTTGTTCAAAATCTTAAATCTCCGAACGTTCTTCACCAATTGCATTGAAATTTTGACACAACATTGCATTCAAATATGAGCATGTTTTTACATACCTATGATATAGCCGACACACCTGTGACAGGTAAAAGCATGCTTTTTTAACAGCGTCATCTGTTGAAAGTAAAAGAAACAACATTGTTTACGTTGAGTAGCATCAACATAATTCAATGGTGATTGTTTATTGATTAATTAGTTATTGTTCATGTAGAAGGTGTCATCCACTTCCTTTTGCAATACTTAACCGAGAAAAAGAATATCAGATTTTTTGAATGACGAAACAAAATTCGTGACTGAAGAGGTTGAATTAAATTTTCATAGATTGACTTATTTTCATTTCAATTTAATTATTTTATGTGACATTGCATTGGAATTGACCTGTGTCACATAGCATTGATTTCGTGAGTATAGTTTATTTTTTTATTTTTCCTTTTTTAATTTTTCTATAACTTTCTTCTTTTTCAGTGCAGTCGATCTGCTTTACTTCATCCAAATAATGCCTTGCAGAAGATCAAACTTAGGTCGTCGTACTCACTTAGCGGAAGCAGTGAGACGAGTAATTGCAAATCAACCTGGGGAAGAATGGGCATCAGCGAATGAGTGAAACAGACAAAGAGTGGCTCAAATACATGCCGAGGAAGCAGCAGAGTGACATGTAGCCACACTTGAGGATGCATGGTTGCGAGCAAGGCGTTCATGTTATGCAGCTTCAGATCTGCTTCGTTTTCAGCAGAATGAACATGACAGGCTAAGGAAGGCTGAAAGAAGTCAACAAGAAACAGAAGATCAGGGTCAATCATGCCATTACAACTGCCTTACATTCCGATATAGCCCAGCTGATGATTATAGTTTGAGCCGACATATTGTCATCGGCACTGTGACTGAAGTGTATCCTTATTGCAAGGCTCTAAAATTTAATGGACAAACAAAAGATATGTGTTGTGCCGCCGGAAACATTAAACTGCCTCAACTTGGAGACCCACCAGAGCTATTGAAAACTTTGCTTGCTGGATATTCCGCTCAAAGAATTTCCTATCTAAGCATCAAGTAATACAACTTATGCTTCCAAATGACATCGTTCGGCACAGAAATCATAACAGCTCAATTCATGCCAACTTTCAAAGTGAAAGGACAAATTTATCATAAAGTCGGCTCCCTGCTTCCATTCCCAGATGGTCAACATCAATTCCTACAAATCTATTTCATCGGTGATGGCATTGATGAATTGAATGCATGCTGAGGAATTTCTATCTGCATAGAAAGGTCCATTGTTTCCCAACTGCAAGAGCTTCTTCATGAAAAAAACTATTTAGTGCGTTTGTTCAAAACAGCAATTGGCATGATGCCATTTGATCCACACAAGATTGTTATTCAGGCTGACAAAACGCCTGCTGGAGAACATGCGCGAAGATTTAATGCTCCAACTATAGATGAAGTGGCAATTATTATAGTAGGAAATCAATTCCAACCTAAAGATTTTGATCTTCATCTGAGAAATGATCAATTGACAAAAGTTGCAGAAACTCATCGATGCCACGATGCCCTGCAATATCCATATTGAGAATGCAGTGGCGAAGAAACAAATATGAAATGTAGCGCAATGAATTATTATTCATACCAATTAATGATTCGAGAGAATGAAGACAATCACATTTTGAAATGCTATCAATTGTTTCACCAATACATAGTAGATATGTATGCAAAAATTGAAACAGAACGTTTGACATTTATCCGTTTGAATCAGACCAAGCTCTGAAGAATATGTTCATTTGTGAGATGCAGTTGTGGATGACAGTAATACAACTAACGTTGGAAGACTAATGATTTTGCCATCTTCATATACAGGCAATCCACGTCATATGCAAGAGTACGCTCAAGATGCAATTGCATATGTTCATCACTATGGGCATCCAGACCTATTCATTATATTCACATACAATCCAGCTTGGGACGATATACAACAGCTCTTACTTCCTGGGCAATCGATGGATAGGCATGACATCACAGCACGTGTTTACAGACAGAAGCTGTAATCGCTGATGCATTTCAAGGAAAAGCATGAAGTGTTTGTGTCTGTGTGCTGCTGGATGTACTCAGTAGAATGGCAAAAGAGAGGATTGCCACATGCACATATACTAATCTGGCATTATAACAAAATCACTTCAAACTAAATCGATGATGTAATATGTGCCGAGCTACCCAATGCCAATGTCGATAAGGATTTGCATGAAGTTGTGATGAAAAATATGATGCATGGACCTTGCGGTACACTGAATCCAAAGTCACCATGCATGATAGATGGAAAATTCTCTAAGGCCAGGGTCACACTTGTGTGTGTAATGCGAATAACTCACGTGAGTCTCTTGCATCAATATCCGGCACTGCCGCCGCCACTCGGTACCGGAGTGTGGGGCTGCATAGAAATACATGCAGCTGCACACTCCAGTCCCGAGTGCCGGCAGCAATGTTGGGTGTTGTGAACTCTCTCGATTTGACTTCCCAGTTGGGGCTCCCTCTGGTGGTTACTGTGGGTAGTCGAGCTGGCCGAAGTCTGCCACCTGACGACGATGATTGGAAATCAGGGGTTACTGACTGGAGAATTTAAGTGAGCAGGCTTCCTTCAGTGGCTGCTGGTGATTAGTTTCTTTATGTGCATTCTGAGGTCTGCTGTCTCCTGCCTGATCCTGCATTTTTCAGTTAAGTTGTTCATTTTCTAATCCTTTGCACCTGATCTGGTTTTGCCTCTTTCTGCTTTGCTGTGAGGGTTCAGCATGCTCCCTGCTGGGGCAGTGCTGGACCCCGCTCCATATGTTACAGCTTGTGTCAATTTGTTCAGTCCCCTGTTTAATTAGTCTCTTTTGCTTTGCTGCCAGTTCATACCAGAATGCTGATATAGTGGGGGAGAGGTCATGAGACCTCAGTGTTTTTTGTACGTCAGACGTGTTGGATTCTTTAGGGTTTTCGTGTGACTGCAGACAGTGTCTTTCCTATCCTATCTAGTCAGTTTTGGCCCCATCATTTGCTCAGTCTATTTTCTGCCTGTGTTTGTGTCTCATCTTGTCTCACCGGCAATATATGTTTGGGGGCTATCTGTTCTTTTGGGGTTCTACTCTGGGGCAGTTTAGATTTCACCTTTCTTGCTTAAGGCTTAGTTAGCTCTCTGGCTCTGCCGAGGCGTCTAGGACATCGTAGGTACGCCCCATGGCTACTGCTAGTTGTGTTGTTAGGATTAGGGGTCTGCAATCTGCTAAGTTACCAACCTTTCTGGTTTCCTGGTGTCCTAGCCTATTCCTGCCATCCTCCTCGGTGACCAGTTCCTAACAGTCGGGTATTGGGGCGAGTTTATTGTATTACACATGCAAGTGTGACCAAGGCTTTAGCGTTATCCTTGAACATTAGTATCCAACAGTTTTAGGAAATTATGGATGTCCTTTATACGGAAGAAGAACAGCAGAAGATGGCGGTAAATTAGAAACCATACAAATGTGAAATGGTGACGTCGAAGTAGATAACCGGTGGGTTGTTCCATATTCATCTTTGCTCTCAAAAACATACAAAGCGCACATAAAAGTGGAATACTGTAACTCCGTTAAATCGATCAAATACATTTGTAAGTAGGTGAATAAAAACAGCAACGTGGTAGTTTTTGGCGTGCAACCAAAAAGAAGTGATAGGAATGCAGTCATACATATAGTTGAAATCGCACAGTATCAGGCTGGAAGATACATAAGCAGCAATGAAGCTGTATGGCAAATTCTTTCTTTTCCCATACATGATCAACGTGCAGCTGTTCACTTAGCAGTACATCTAGAAAATGGACAATGAGTTTATTTTACAGCTGCAAATGTGCAACAAATAGCCCTGAATCCACCGGCTACAACATTTGCTGCTTTCTTCCCGTTATTTCGAAATGACGGATTTCTGAAAACACTGCTTTATTCGGAAGTGCCTACGTATTACACATGAGATGCTAGTATAAAATCATTTGAATGGCGCAAATGAGGAGAGGCAGTCAGTGGACAGCCTGGCAACCTGGCATATTCAAAAAAACTATGATAGGAAGACTGTACACCGAGCATCCCAATCAAGATGAATTCTTTTTTTCTTCGCATGCTGTTGGCAAATGTGCCCGGTCCAACGTCTTTCCAGTAATTGAGAATTATCAACGGCATTACACATGCCACTTTCCGCAGTGCATGTCAAGCTCTGAATTTATTGGAGAACGACCAACACGGATATTTGCATTAATGACGCGTGCAACACGTCACATCCAAATCAAATTTGTGCATTGTTTGCAATCATATTGACTGCCTGCTCTGCATCTCCAACAGAGTTATGGGAGAAATATAAATCACACATGGTTGAAGATATTTTCCATCAAATTCACAAGGGAAATTCAAAAGTGAACATGGATTTCACAGCAAAAATCTACAATGAAGCGTTGATAATGATTGAAGATTTGTGCATAGAAATCGCAAAGTTCTCAATCAACTGCTTTGTTCGAAGTAGAATAGCGTAGTGAACAAAATTACAACACTGGTGACTAGAGTTGAGCGAAACAGGTCGGTCAGATTCAAAAATCGCCGACTTTCGCTAATCGAAACCCGACCCTAGCATGAGGTCGGCCGTAAGGTCGCCGATCAGCGCTCCAAAGTCGCGTTTCAAATGATGCTTTCAGCGCCTTTTCTCACCCAATGATGGAGGACGCACACTGTGGGCAACGAGATGACATGCGCAGCGGCCAGCACCATTTTAGAGAAGGGCATTGAAGTGATTGGCTGGCTTTGTGTGGCGTCACATTGGGTATAAAATGCTGTGAACGCTGACCGCCATCTTAATTCTTCCGATCTTACAATAGGGAGAGGTGCTGCTGCTGCTTCTGAACAGGGAGAGCATTAGGCAGGTAAGAAGAAAAAAAAACTGCTTCTGCTGATAGCGCTTTTCACTGTACAGTTAGTGTGCAGTGAAAGGGGAGGATTTTTGTTGTGTGCAGCAGTGCTGGGGTTGATTAGGCTGCCTTTTAAGGCTTACCTGCTAGCTGCATTGCTGTGTGCACACTGCTGTTCAAACTGCTTTTTTCAAAGCACTCCAAATTTTACTATTTTGTCTGGGTGAGTTACTGAGCGTTCATTTTTTCACACACCGTCTAGCGGTGTACGCTTCTCACACACTACCGTGTACCGGCTGGTATCACGGACAAATAGAAGCTATCTGGGTGTGACTCTGGAAGAAAAAGCCGAGGAGTTTGTCCATTCTTACAGACCTACACCTTAGAGTTGTGTCCGTTCTTCAAACAGTTTCATACACGTGCTGTTTGATTACAGTCAAAACTAGACAGAGACAGCGTGTGTCAGTCCGTATACAAATACACGGAGCTTGACAATTTTCCTTACACACATCGTACAGAGCTGTCTGATACTCCAACAGTATTGTATATGCCGTTCGCATTACAGTCACTTTTATACCTAGTCAGCGTGTGTGTGCGACACTCCGTAAATACATATATGGAGATTGTTAGTTGCACAAGAATCGTATAGAGCTGTACACTTCTGATACAGTTCCGTATATCTGCTTGTTGGATTACGGTCCAATACATACTGTGAGAGTGTCTGTGACTAACATAATATACAGTAGAGACGAAAAGTTTGGACACACCTCATTCAAAGAGTTTTCTTTATTTTCATGACTATGAAAATTGTAGAATCACTCTGAAGGCATCAAAACTATGAATTAACACATGTGGAATTATATAATTAACAAAAAAGTGTGAAACAGCTGAAAATACTGTATGTCTTATATTCTAGGTTCTTCAAAGTAGCCACCTTTTGCTTTGATTACTGCTTTGCACACTATAGGCATTCTCTTGATGAGCTTCAAGAGGTAGTCACCGGAAATGGTTTTCACTTCACATGTGTGCCCTGTCAGGTTTAATATGTGGGATTTCTTGCCTTATAAATGGGGTTGGGACCATCAGTTGTGTTGTGCAGAAGTCTGGTAGATACACAGCTGATAGTCCTACTGAACAGACTGTTAGAATTTTTGTATTATGGCAAGAAAAAAGCAGCTAAGTAAAGAAAAACGAGTGGCCATCATTACTTTAAGAAATGAAGGTCAGTCAGTCCGAAAAAAATTGGGAAAACTTTGAAAGTGTCCCCAAGTGCAGTGGCAAAAACCATCAAGCACTACAAAGAAACTGGCTCACATGAGGACCGCCCCAGGAAAGGAAGACCAAGAGTCACCTCTGCTGCAGAGGATAAGTTCATCCAAGTTACCAGCCTCAGAAATCGCAGGTTAACAGCAGCTCAGATTAGAGACCAGGTCAATGCCACATAGAGTTCAAGCAGCAGACACATCTCTATAACAACTGTTAAGAGGAGACTTTGTGCAGCAGGCCTTCATGGTAAAATAGCTGCTAGGAAACTACTGCTAAGGAAAGGCAACAAGCAGAAGAGACATGTTTGGGCTAAAGAACACAAGGAATGAACATTAGACCAGTGGAAATCTGTGCTTTGGTCTGATGAGTCCAAATTTGAGATCGTTGGTTCCAACCACCGTGTCTTTGTGCGACACAGAAAAGGTGAACGGATGGACTCTACATGCCTGGTTCCCACCGTGAAGCATGGAGGAGGAGGTGTGATGGTGTTGGGGTGCTTTGCTGGTGACATTGTAGGGGATTTATTCAAAATTGAAGGCATACTGAACCAGCATGGCTACCACAGCATCTTGCAGCAGCATGCTATTCCATCCGGTTTGCGTTTGGTTGGACCATCATTTATTTTTCAACACGACAATAACCACAAACACACCTCCAGGCTGTGTAAGGGCTATTTGACCAAGAAGGAGTGATGGGGTGCTACGCCAGATGACCTGGCCTCCACAGTCACCAGACCTGAGGCCAATCGAGATGGTTTGGGGTGAGCTGGACCGCAAAGTGAAGGCAAAAGGGCCAACCAGTGCTAAGCATCTCTGGGAACTCCTTCATGATTGTTGGAAGACTATTTCCGGTGACTACCTCTTGAAGCTCATCAAGAGAATGTCATGAGTGTGCAAAGCAGTAATCAAAGCAAAAGGTGGCTACTTTGAAGAACCTAGAATATAAGACATATTTTCAGTTGTTTCACACTTTTTTGTTAATTATATAATTCCTCATGTGTTAATTCATAGTTTTGATGAATTCAGAGTGAATCTACAATTTTCATAGTCCTGAAAATAAAGAAAAAACTCTTTGAATGAGAAGGTGTGTCCAAACTATTGGTCAGTACTTTATACGTTGATTTAATTTGTTTAATACACCTTACACAGCTGGATGCTCCTCATACAGTACCATCTCTCTGCTGGTATTTTTGGTACATTTTCCCAAACATGAGGAAGTATGGTGGAAGAGGCCGCGGACGTGGGCAGGGGGGCGCAGCTGGTACTGATGGTGGTGGTGCATCGGCTGGTTCTGGCAAAAGCACAATAGCAGCTAAGGCAGGAGGTGTTGAGCCTGCGTCATCCTCTGGCCCAAGAAGGCCTATAAGGTTGCCTTTTCTTGGAGTAGGAAAACCGCTTTTAAAGCCGGAGCAGCAGGAACAGGTTTTGGCGTACACTGCCGAAACAGCCACCAATTCTATTGCCTCCTCTTCTGAACGGTTGAAACCTGCAAGCACGGAGTCGTCAGTGCAGGGTTCTGGTCATAAAAAAACCCTTTCCTTGTGTCCTTCACCCCCACCAAAAGTTAAGGATGCGGCAGCCCACACTTCAGATTACTCTATGGAGCTCTTTTCACATACCATGCCTGGGTTATCCAGTCAAATACTAAATTTCCCTGTCCAAGATGAATCTGACATGGAGTGCACTGATGCACAGCCACTGCTAGATGATTCTGCTGGTACATTGACCCACAGCAGTACATTGCCCTCGCAGTCTATTGAGCCAGAATCTGACCCTGATGAAACCCAGGTGCCCCTTCCCACATGCTAGAAAGGTAAAGAGGAAGGTGCAGATGACTTTGAAGAGGAGGTGATGGATGACCCAGTTCTGGACTCGGATTGGCATCCATTGGGGAGTAGGGTGGCGCTGGCAATAGTTCAGATAAGGAGAAGGATACGCAGCAGGCATTGACATAGCAGCAGCGGTTATCTAGCAGGCCCGTAACAGTCCTAAAGTGTGGAACAAAAACTAAAAGAGTTGCAGGACAGCTTGACCAGACGGTCAACTTAGTACAGCGTGCAAGGCCAGAAAATGTTTACCATAGTAGGAAGAGTGCAGTGTGGCAATTCTTTGTCCAAAATCCTACTGATGAGGCAAAGGTTACCTATAAGAAGTATGGAGGGACCTTTAGCCGAGGTAAACAACTCGGAAATTTGAATACCAGTTGCATGCTTAGACATTTAATCAACATGCACTTGCAAGCAGGTAGCACATGTGCACCTGCTCCGACTGAAGGTAGCCAACAACTCTCCATCGCTACCCCCACTGTAAGACCACCGCCACCATTAAGCACACCACCAGCACTAAATGTGGAGGTGTCGTCGCAAGGCCAAAGCACTCAGGGAATCACAATGGTTTTGCAACACAACACTGAATCTAGGCCATCACCACCAACACCATCACCAACCCCCTCTCACTCCATCCACCACTACTTCCCCCATATGCAGATCTCCAATCCAGCTTACCCTACCAGACACTCTGAGTAGGACAAGGAAGTACTCATCCTCTCATCCGCGTACACTGTGTTTAAACGCCTACATTGCCAAACTAATCTCATTAGAGATGATGCCCTACCATTTGGTTGAAAGCGAAGCTTTCCACGACCTCATGATCTATGCTGTCCCACGCTATGACCTACCCAGTCAGCACTTCTTTTCTCGAAAAGCCATCCCTGCCCTCCACCGGCATGTGAAAGACCGCATTGTCCATGCACTAAAACAGTCAGTGAGTGGAAAGGTGCACCTCACAACGGATACATGGACCAGTAGGCATGGCCTGGGCCGTTATGTGTCCATCACTGCGCACTGGGCTAATGTGGTGGATGCAAACTCCACTGGGGACAGCGGCGGTGGAACAGTGCTGCCTAGCCCACGGTATAGGAAACAGTTGGCTGTAGACTTTCAACCCTCCTCCTCATCGTCTATCAGCGAAAGCTCGTCCACAGAGCGCAGTCGCACGAGCACTACATCCGCAGCTGGCAGTTTTGCACACGAGGTGTCCCACTATCGAACAGCTAGTGGTAAGCGTCAGCAGGCTGTGATAAAGATGATGTCTTTGGGCGACAACAGACACTCCGCGGAGGTACTGGCCGACTACTTGCAGCGACAAACAGAGTCATGGCTGGGCAGTCTACAAACGGCCGTAATTTTGTGGCAGCCATAGCCCTTGCAAAACTCACACACATACCTTGCCTGGCTCACACTTTGAACCTGGTGGTGCAGTGCTTCCTTAATAATTATCCGGAGTTAACATCCCTGCTCCATAAGGTGCGAAGACTGTGCTCGTTAGTGTTAAGCATTCCGATACTGCAAATATCGGGTATCGGCCGATATTCGCTGTATCGGAGTTCCGATACCGAGTTCCGATATTTTTACAATATCGAATACCTGAATCGGAAGTTCCCATAATGCAATGAGCCAGTTGTGTTAGCCATGTTAACTAATGGCATGGCTGTGATTGGCTGCTGAAATAATGTCATCATGATGCGCGGTCTGTGCGGGCCTGCCGGGGGTCTGTACGGGCCTGCCGGGGGTCTGTACGGGCCTGCCGGGGGTTGTGTGTGTGTGCAAGCATCGTCCGATGGGACTACAAGTCCCATCGGGCTATGCCTGCTACAATGACAGTGATTTACACATTAGCCAAAGATGGGACAGTAGTAGTCCCATCATCCGGCTAATGTGTTGAATGTTAAAAAAAAAAAAAAAAAAACATACATACTACATATATACAACATTCATACAACATACATACATGCTACATACATAATACATATATACTATATTCAAACAGCATACATACATACTACATATATACTACATTCATACAACATACATACTACATATATACTACATTCATACAACATACATACATACAACATGCTACATGCATACAACATACATACTACATACAATACATTCATGCAATACATACGTATAGACATACAGTACATATAACATAGAGTACATACTCACCATCACTTGTCACTTTGATCCCCGAAGCCAGTGTCATCTCACTGTAAAAAATATTAAAATAACAAACAACCAATATGCTCCCTGATCCGCAGAAATCCACGAGTGTCCCACGACGATCTCCTGCAGTGCATCACTGAGAGTTTACTATAGTTCACTGGTCTCACTTTATGGCAAAAGCTGCATGGCAACTTTCTCACACAGCAATGCCAAAAGTGAGACTAGGGACTATTTTTTTACAGTGGAGGAGGAATACAGTGCGGAAGGATACCTACCTCCCGTCATTGTATTCCTGGTGCCCCTAGAGAGCGGTTGCATCAGCTGATGCTGCTGTTCTCCACAGGAGATCGTCGTGGGACACTCGTGGATTTCTGTGGATCAGGGAGTATATTGGCTGTTTGTTATTTTAATATTTTTCCAGATGACACTGGCTTCGGGGATCAAAGTGACAAGTGATGGTGAGTATGTACTCTATGTTATATGTACTGTATGTCTATATGTATGTATTGTATGAATGTATTGTATGTAGTATGTATGTTGTATGTCTGTAGTATGTATGTAGTGTGGATGCAGTATGTGCTATGTATGTATGTATGCTGTATGAATGTAGTATATATGTAGTATGTATATATGTATGTTGTATGAATGTAGTATATATGTAGTATTATGTGTGTTGTATGAATGTAGTATGTATGTTGTATGAATGTAGTATGTATGTAGTGTATATGAAGTATGTATGTTGTATGAATGTAGTATATACAGTATGTAGTAGGTATATAGTATGTATGTATGTTGTATGAATGTAGTATATATGTAGTATGTATGTATGTTGTATGAATGTAGTATATATGTAGTATGTATGTATTATGTAGTATGTATGTATGTTGTATGAATGTAGTATATATGTAGTATGCAAGTATGTTGTATGAATGTAGTATATATGAAGTATGTATGCAGTATGTAGTATGTATGTTGTATGAATGTTGTATATATGTAGTATGTATGTATGTTTTTGTTTTTTTTTACATTCAACACATTAGCCGGATGATGGGACTACTATGGCAGCCCGCACAGACCCCCAGCAGCCCGCACAGACCCCCGTCAGGCCCGCACAGACCCCCGAGAGGCCCCTACAGACCCCGCCCGCACACACAGTCTCCGCCCACGCACCGCCCACACTCTTCCCACCTCCCGAACTGGATGTGCAAGAAAAGAAAGGGTTTATTTTCATTCCGATGTTTGTGCCCCATTGACTTGCATGGGTTTCCGGTATTGGAATCGGCGATACCCGATATTTTTGGGGTATCGGTCCGATCCAATCAGATCTGATATTTCCCGATATCGGAAGGTATCGCTCAACACTAGTGCTCGCACATCCATCGCTCGGCCATACACTCCAGTCATATGCAGAAGCTGCAGCGATTGCTCCACCTCCCCAAGCACCGCCTAATCATAGACGTTGCAACAAGGTGGAAATCCACCCTGTACATGGTTGAGAGGTTGTGCGAACAGAGGCAGGCTGTAATGCATTTGTGGGAGGATACACTGGTAGGCAGTTTGAGGGAAGACATGGAATTGTTGGGTGTGCAGTGGTCAAAGCTGAAAGACCTCTGTAAAGTCCTTCAGTGTTTTGAGGAATGCACATGGCTGGTAAGCGCACATGATGCCATCATAAGCATGAGGATCCCACTTAAGCGACTGCTCATGCAAAGTTTGATGCACATTAAGGATCAGGCATCTGCAGCGGAGGAGGAGGGAAGCCTTGATGACAGTCAGCCATTGTCTGGTCAGGGAACTGTCCTGGATGAGGTGGAGGAAGAGGAGGAGGATGAGGGGGATGATTATTTTGGGCAGGAGGATGTTTCTCAGGGTGCAAGAGAAAATGTTGGTGTTCCAAGGTCAGGGACAGTGTGTGTGCATGACTGTAGGGATGTGGATTTGCCAGAAACTGCTCCTCCACCCACCACGGGCAGTGCATCATTGACACCTGGAACATTGGCCCACATGTGCGATTATGCCTTGCGGATCCTAAAATGGGAACCCGCATTGCCAATATGATGAAGGATGATGACTACTGGCTGACCAGCATCCTCGATCTATGCTACAAAGGCAAATTACACAACATCATGCCACAGGAGAACCCAGAGATAATATTGGCAAACAAACAAGCAACTCCGGTAAACCGTTTGTTTGAGGCTTTCCCAGCACACAGCAGCGGTGCTGGTTCTCCCATGAGCCGTAGTGGGCACAATGGAAGAGGTGTTGGTGGTGCACACAGCAGAAGTGGTGTTGGAGACATGGGTTTAATGACCATGTTGTGGAATGATTTCTCAAGTTCCGCTCACACGACTGCTAATACTGCATCGATTAAAAGTGACAGGAGGCAGCAGTTGTCAACTATGGTTACAAACTACTTTTTCTCCCATATCGATGTTCTCCCTCACAGGTCATTCCCCTTTGACTATTGGGCCTCTAAACTGGACGCCTGGCCTGAATTGGCACAATATGCCTTACAGGAGCTTGCTTGCCCTGCTGCTAGTGTTTTATCTGAGTCTTCAGTGCTTCTGGATGAATCCTGACAGAAAAAAGGACCTGTCTGTCGACCCAAAATGTTGATGATCTAGCCTTCATTAAAATGAACCATGCATGGGTTTCAAAGGATTTTGTCCCACGTTCCCCTGATCACACATAGGTTACCAGAAAAGTGCCTCTGGTTTTTCCTCTTCTTCCTCGGACTTGCCCAATTACGCCCTTTGCAGCAGGCTGAATGTCCAGCCAACACATTTACATATGCCAATTTTTAAACCTCCCTAACTGGGCTGCCCACCTCTCCCCCAACGGCTGGGGTCAAGACCTGGCGCACCCGGGCAAGTTCCGTTGCTCTGAACAGGTGGATGGGCCAACTGATGGCCGACTGCAATTGCACAGGGCCCCACATAGTACAATACAGTGTCTCAGATGGTGGGAGGGCCCACTCGCCATCAGACACACCAACGTACTATGAGGGGCCCTGTGCCAGTACCATCGACCTCGATTGTGCCCCCCTGCTTGGTCACGGCCACAGCACTTGCAAGTTGCAATACTTACCTCTCCCTGCTCCACCGCTGTGTAGTCTGTGCAGTTAAATCCTTCACAGGGATGGCCACTAGAAATTTGGTGTATTGATCAATGATGGTTAAGATGTAGCTATGGCCTGTCCTGCTGGCCTCTACCTTCAGATGATCAATGGCTACCATTTGAAATGGACGTCAACTTACAAGCGGATGCAGTGGTGGTTTATGATCACCTTTCACAGTTGTGATAGTCACAGACCTGTGACATTCCTGCCACCATTTTTCAATGTCTCCTCTCATGCCAATCCAATAGAATCGCCTACAGCCTGTGACTTCTGTCTTTTGCACTCCAAAATGGCCAGACACATCATAATAGGCAGTGAGGACCATGGGTACATCTCACCGTGTGATCACAATTTGATGGCGATGAGTAACGGTGATGTGATCCACGCTACTGCGATAAAGCAGTCGTTTCTTCACAAAGAACCTTTTTCGCTTTCTCCACAGATACAGTAATTGAGGGTCTGCATCGCCTCTGCAACATCTACTGGGAGGTTTTCCCGCGATGAGTAATTCCAAAATTTCTGCTAACACTCGACTTTGCGTCTATACTTGTATCCAGAGATTCTTGACTGGCTTACTGAGATTGAAATATATACGAAGATTTAAAAGAACCACAACACTGTATACTGGTGTACGCTATGAATACCTTTCCCTTTTTCTACTTTTGTAATTCTGGTGTAATTATAGTGAGCCTGTGAGTGTCTGTGTCTAACTCCGGAAGTATAGACGGAAATTTAACCCTAGACTGGACACACCTGGTATGTGCTGATACAGTACCTTGTTTCAAAAATTTATATTAAGGTATCATCTGTAGGATAACCTACTGTGGGGGGGACCATCTTCTTGCCACAGACAAACACGAGACTGAGACAGAGTTTGTATTGAACAGGTCCATTTTTAGTGCCCATCCTTCTGTCGACAACAGCAATTCACCACAGCCATTTCAAATTTCTCTGTACACAGGCCCCGGTACCTTCACTTCCTTTGTAACTATAATCATGGCGTCCTCTGTGGCTCTTCCACTGTGGCTGGCCTAGGCCCAACCATCACACGCTGCACCAGTCTGAGCACGCCGTCCGTATGATAGCCCCATGCCGTCTTCGTCTGCTGCTACCGTCCTCTGGGCCCCCCCCGTGTCTGCCTCAACTGTCAGTCCTCTCTGGAGCCTTTCCACTGTCTCTATTTCCTCAGCAGAACTTCCTCTTTACTGTGCTCCCTTCGCTGACTGACTCTTCCACAGAACCTTCCCTCAGCCTTTTATACTTCCAGTTCTTGTAACTACGCCCACCATCACCTAACAGTTTCTCTGATCAAAGGCAGTTATTCAGTCCCACTCCTACACTCTCCACTGTCCTCCAATGGTCAAGCTAAAACACTGCACCCTTTCTCTTTATCTTAGCGGTTTCACACCTACACTGCGCTACACCTCTGCTTCTCACTACAGGCTGGTTTGTCTGTCAGTCCACCTTCCCTATATTATCCATAGTGAGTGAGCGTGTGTGGGTTACGCCTTCTATATATATGGTGAATCGGAGAAACAAATTTTTACACTATACTCGATACAGCTTGTATATTGTTATACATTACCTTTGTTCGACATTTAGCATTACGGTCAAATCCATACTGTGTAAGCATCTGAAAGTGACTACGGGACTATTTATACTGAGATTTCAATTGTACCCTAAAAAATATATACTTGTTATCTTGTTATCCAGGACCTTTTTTTTTAACAACATTTTTGATTATGGTCAAAACCAAACTGAGTGAGCGTCTGAGGGTGACTACGGAAATATATACCGATATTTTCAATTTGGCCAACACTGTATACGGCAGAACGCTTCTGATACAGTAACCTTTTAAGCTATTTAGATTCTGGTGTAATCCATAATGAGCCTGTAAATGTCTGTCTGTTACTCCGGCAATATATTTGTAACTTTAAGATTACCCCAACACTGTATACAGCTGTACGCTTGTGTTAGATAACCCATTTACAGCTTTTCATATTCTTGTGTAATCCATACTGGGCCTAAGAGCGTTTGTGTCTGCCTCCTGAAATGTATACAGAGAATCAGAATGTTTACACTATACTCTATATACCTTGTATCTGGTGATACTGTACCCTTTTTCAACTTTTATTTTATTGGATAATCCTTACTGAATCTGTGAGCATCTGTGTATGCCTCATGAAATATATATGGAGATTTACTGTTATCCATAGACTGTATAGAGCTGTACGCTTCTGATACAGTACCATATATCTGCTGGTATTTTGGGTCCATTTTAAAAAACACGAGGAAGTATGGTGGAAGAGGACGCGGATGTGGGCGTGGAGGGCCACCTGGTACTGATGGTGGTGGTGGTGGTGCATCTGCTGGTAGTGCCAAAAACACAATAGCAGCTAAGGCAGGAGATGTTGAGCCAGAGTCATGGTGTAGCTCTGGAAGGCTAAGGCTCCCTTTTCTGGGAGCAGGTAGACTGCTTTTAAAGCCGGAGTATCAGGAACTGTTTGTGGCTTACATTGCTGAAACAGCCTCCAGCTCTATCGCCTCCTCTTCTGAAGTTGTAAAAAAATGCAAGCACTGAGTCGTAACTGCAGGCTTCTGGTCAGGAGCAACCCCTTTCCTTGTGTCCTTCACCCACACCAAAAGTGAAGGATGTGAAAGCACACACCTCAGATTACTCCATGGAGCTCTTTTCACATACCATGCCTGGGTTAATTAAAATAGGGCCCATCATGTACTGGAGCAATGTAAATGGGGCAGATCAGACACTGGAGCAGCATCTAAGGGGCACATTATACACTGGAGCCTTACAAATGGGGCCCATTATATATGAAGCATTATTAGAGCCTATCATACACTGGAGCATCATCCATGAGGCCCATCATGTACTGGAGCATTGTAAATGGGGCAGATCAGACACTGGAGCAGCATCTAAGGGGCCCATTATACAATGGAGCATTACAAATGGGGCCCATTATATATGGAGCATTATGTGGAGCTCCTCAGATACTGTATGGAACATTATATGTGACTAATTACTTGGTATGTAGAAATATATGGGGCTCATTATTCTGTATGGCGCACAATGTGGTGGCCATAACACTGTATGGAGTAATATACTGTCCTGTTTTTGAGCTATTGTACAATTTAAAATAGATCAGTCATGTCACGTAAGCAGTGAAGTATGTGTCATTGTACTATACCTATATTTCTGTGGCGTATCGGAGCATCATGAGTTGTGGTATGTGTTAAAGGGGCGCACTGACACTCTTTGACCCAGGGCACACGAAAACCTGGAGCCAGCCCAAACCCCCACAACTTTAGCCGGATAACCCACAGTTTTCAATGCGTAACTATTATTAGGAAGTAAATTAAGGTTGACAAGCTTCAGTTATAAGAATTGATGTTTTGGGCATTGAAATGGGCACTGTAGGTGTGTTTACTGTCTTCCACTCCCTGCCGACTTTGCTTCCCCATTGACTTGCATTGGGTTTCATGTTTCAGTCGGTCTCCAACTTTTCCCTATAGTCGGCCGATTTTGTTCGACCCGACTTTTGCGAAAGTCGGGTTTCATGAAACCCGACTCGACCCAAAAAAAGGCAAAGTCGCTCATCTCTACTGGTGACCTTATGTCATATGTGCAATCAAATATTCCTAGGCTAACTCTTGAGCAAAAAGGCATTTACGATCAAATAATGCAAAATGTCAGTAACGAGGTTGGAAAAATCTTCTTCTTTGATGCGCCAGGAGGAAATGGTAAAATGTTCCTAATTAGATTGATTCTGGCAACAACTCGATCCCAAAAAGACATAGCCTTGGCTTTTGAGTCATCCAGATCCAGAATAGCTGCTACATTGCTACAAGTTGGAAGAACTACTCATTCCGCTTTGAAATTGCCATTGAACATACAATTCATTGAAACTCCCACATGCAACATTTCCAAAGCATCCAGCATGGGAAAAATATTGCATAAAATGCAAACTTATACTTTGGGATGAATGCACAATGGTGCACAAAAAAAAAAAAAAAAAAAAAGAAATTGCTTGACGCTCTTGATCAATCATTGCAAGATTTGCGCGCAAGCATCAGACCATTTGGTAACGCATTAATATTGCTTGCAGGGGATTTCAGACATACTTGATCTAATTCCTCGATGGACACCAGTGGACGAAATAAATGCTTGCCTGAAATACTCAATTTAGTGGTGACACGTTAAAATTAACTACAAATATGCATGTCCAACCGCAAAATGATCGATAAGCTGAGATATTCTCACATCAATTGCTGTAAATTGGGAACGGAAAGGTGTCGGTTGATCTGACCTCAGGACGAAATTCATTGCCTCAAAATTTCTGCAATTTAGTGGCATCAAAAGAAGGATTGATTGAAAAATGATTTCCCAATATTCAAACCAATTATATGAATTACAATTGGCAGAATGAACGAGCTATTCTTGCTGCCAAGAACAAAGATGTCTACAAACTTAACAATATTGTTAGGTCTAATATTCAACGTGAGGCAGTCACATACAATTCCATCGACACTGTAGTGCCAGTGATGCCACCACATGTACTGCAATTGAAAGTGTGTGTGTGTGTGTGTGTGTGTGTGTGTGTGTAGTGACTGGTATAGTGCAATGGTTAAGTGCAAGCATCCAACATGTGAAAAAAAAAAATATACCAAGGCTCCTAACACTATAAAAACTACCTTAGGTGGCACGAACAAAGAGAGTCATGCCGGCTTTGACATCACCCGGAGTAACAAGGTCCGCGTCAGATGTCAATGAACCAGGACAATTTGATGATAAATAGCAGGGCAGGGCTACTGGAACAAACTATACATGGACAAGGCAAGAGAACCTGGATCTGATGAAATGCTGCTATAACAGCAGACCAAATGAGATAGGATATATGAAGCGTATGAGGAAACTCTGACTGAGAAACAACTAGTCACCCAAAGTTTCAATGTCATTAAGAGAAAGCCATCATCACAACTTGAGATGGATAAACTGCATCGCAGATCCACCCCACATGAAGACCTGGAAGAACAACATGTGCAACCCCCTGAAAATCCTCATTTAATCCTGCAACTAGAGATCTGAATCGGAAACAGAAGATATTAAATAGAGTTGAGCGAAACGGGTCGAAAAATTTCAAAAGTCGCCTACGTTTGGCAAAGCCGGGTTTCATGAAACGAAACCCGACCCTAGGATGAGGTCGGCCACGAGGTCGGCGACTTAAGCGCCAAAGTCGCGTTTCAAAAGTTTGTTTTGCGCTCTTTTTCAGCCAATCAGGATCCACGGACACTGTTGGCAACGTGATGACATAGGCAGGGGTCACCACCATCTTTCAGAAGGGCATGCAAGTGATTGGCTTGCTTTGGTGGGCATCACAGGGGGTATAAAAGGGCGTGCACGCCGACCGCCATGTTACTCATGCTGATCTCAGAATAGGGAGAGCTGCTGCTGATGATGATTTTGTAGGGACAGCGTTAGGCAGGGAAGAAGACACCAAAAACTGCTTCTGTTGCTAGCGATTTTGCCTGTACAACACACCAGTCACTGTGTGTGCAGTGCAAGTGGAGGCTATATTTTGCTGGATCAGCGGTGTTGGTTGTTGGGCTGCCTTCTAAGGCTTCCTGACGGCTGCATTGCTGTTTACCCACTGCTCTGCAAACTGCTTTTTTAAAAGCAATCCCAATATTTTTTTTTGTCCTGGTGAGGTAGTGAGCGTGCATTTTTTCACACCATACAGCGGTGCACACTCCTCACACAGTACCGTGTAACGGCTGTTATCACAGCCACAGTGAAGCTATCTGTGTGTCACTCTGTAAGGATAAGTCGAGGACATGTTCCGTTCTTACAGACCTGCACCTTCTAGTTTTGTCTAGCTTTCAAACAGTTAAATATATTTGCTGTTTGATCACATTCAAAACTATAGAGAGACAGCGTGTGTCAGTCCGTATACTTAAAAAACACGGAGCTTGACAATTTTACGTACACCGGACAGCCGTGTACGTGCACGCTCCTCTCTCAGTACCGTGTAACGGCTGTTATCACGGCCACAGTGAAGCTATCTGTGTGTCGCTCTGTAAGGATAAGTCGAGGACATGTTCCGTTCTTACAGACCTGCACCTTCTAGTTTTGTCTAGTTTTCAAACAGTTAAATATATTTGCTGTTTGATCACATTCAAAACTATAGAGAGACAGCGCGTGTCAGTCCGTATACTTAAAAAACACGGAGCTTGACAATTTTACGTACATCGGACAGCCGTGTACGTGCATGCTCCTCTCTCAGTACTGTGTAACGGCTGTTATCACGGCCACAGTGAAGCTATCTGTGTGTCCCTCTGTAAGGATAAGTCGAGGACTTGTTCCGTTCTTACAGACCTACACTCTAGGGAGATTCCTATTCTGCCCAATTCTACATACACCTTGTAGTTTGTCATACACTAGCCAATTTCTGCCTGTGACATAGCGCTGTGATATTCACTGGGCCTCACACAATTCAAAAGTGTCCAGTGTCCACAAGTGTGTGCTGAAATTCAAAATCTCCGTTATCCTCTAGTCACATTTTTCACACCTGCGACATCAAGCCTGTGACATAGCGCTGTGATATTCAGTGGGCCTCACACAATCCAAAAGTGTCCAGTGTCCACAAGTGTGTGCAGAAATTCAAAATCTCTGTTATCCTCTAGTGACATTTTTCACACCTGCGACATCGAGCCTGTGACATAGCGCTGTGATATTCAGTGGGCCTCACACAATCCAAAAGTATCCAGTGTCCACAAGTGTGTGCAGAAATTCAAAATCTCCCCTGTCCTATAGACACCTTGTACCTTGTTTTACATTACTATATAGTTTGTTGGATTTTGTCTACATTTCTACCAAAAATGAGGAAGGCTGGTGGAAGAGGCCGTGGAATTGGGCGGGGGTTGGCAGCTGGTAATGATGGTGTTGGTGGTGGATCTGATGGTAGTGGCAAAAGCAAAATAGGACCGAATGCAGGAGGTGTTGAGCCTGCGTCATCGTCTGGCTCCACAAGGCCTCAAAGGCTTAGTTTTCTAGGAGTTGGCAAACCGCTTTTAAAGCCAGAGCTTCAGGAAAAAGTTTTGTCTTACATTGCTGACTCAGCCTCCAGCTCTATCGCCTCCTCTTCTGAAGTTGTGAAAAATAAAAGCACTGAGTAGTCATTGGAGGCTCATGTTCATGAACCACACCTTTCCTTGTGTCCTTCACCCCAACCAAGATAGAAGGATGACGCAGGCCATACTACTGATTACTCCATGGAGCTGTTTTCACATACCATGCCTGGATTATCAAGTGAAATGGTGAATTACCCAGGCCAAGATGAATCTGACATGGAGTGCACTGATGCACAGCCGCTGATAGATGATTCTGCTGGTACATTCACTCAGAGCGCTACATTGTCCTCGCAGTGTACAGAGCCAGATTCTGACCCTGATGAGACTCAGGTGCCGCTTCCCGCACACTATACCACCATACACGGTGACACAGAGGAAGGTGCACATGACATTGAAGAGGAGGTGATGGATGACCCAGTTGTTGACCCAGATTGGCATCCATTGGGGGAAGAGGGTGCTGCTTCCAATAGCTCAGATGAGGAGGAGGAGCATCCACAGCAGACATCGACATCGCAACAGCTGTTATCTGGCAGGCCCGGAGCACTCCAAAGACAGGTTCCAAAAATCAAAAGAGTTGCTGAACAGCTTGTCCAGAGGGTCAAAATATCACAGCGTGCTAGGCCGCAAAATGTCTGCCATAGTAGGAAGAGTGCAGTGTGGCACTTTTTTGAACAAAATCCTCATGATCAGGCCAAGGTTATCTGTAAGAAGTGCGCAAAGACCTTTAGCCGGGGGAAAAATCTGAAAAATTTGAATACCAGTTGCATGCTTAGACATTTAACCAGCATGCACTTGCAAGCGTGGACACAACACCAAACCTCAAGTACCACATGTGCAACTGATCACAAAGAAGGTAGTCAGCAACGCTACATTGTTTCCCCCACTGTAAGCCCACCGGTTAGCACAGCAGCAAATGTTGAAGTGTCGATGCAAGGCCACAGCAGTCAGGGAATCCCACTGTTATATCAACGAAATACTGAATCTAGGCCATCAGAAAGATCACCAACTCCATCACCATCATCAACCCTCTCTCAGTCCGCCCTGTCCACCGCTACTTCTACCATATGCAGCTCTCAAGTCCAGCTCACCCTCCCAGACACTATGAGTAGGTCAAGAAAGTACTCAGTCTCCCATCCGCGTACACTGGGTTTGAACGCCCACATTGCCAAACTAATCTCGTTAGAGATGATGCCCTATCGGTTGGTGGAAAGCGCAGCTTTCCGCGAACTCATGGCCTATGCAGTACCACGCTATGACCTACCCAGTCGCCACTTCTTCTCTCGCAAAGCCATCCCAGCCCTCCACCATCATGTGAAAGACCGCATTGTCCATGCACTCAAGCAGTCAGTGAATGGAAAGGTGCTCCTCACAACTGATGCATAGTCCAGTCGGCATTGCCAGGGCCGTTACGTGTCCATCACTGCGCACTGGGTTAATGTGGTGGATGCAGGGTCCACAGGGGACAGCGGTGGTGGGACAGTGCTGCCTATCCCACGGTATAGGAAACAGTTGGCTGTAGGCGTTCGACCCTCCTCCTCCTCCTCCTCCAGAAGCAAAAGTTCGTCCACAGAGCGCAGTCGTACGAGCACTCCATCTGCAGCTGCCACTGTTGCACACGAGGTGTCCCCCTATCGAGCAGCTAGTGGAAAGCGTCAGCAGGCTGTGTTGCAGATGATGTGTTTGGGCGACAGACACACCGCCGAGGTGCTGGCCGAGTACTTTCAGCGACAAACTGAGTCATGGCTGGGCAGTGTACATCTTGAGGCAGGCAAGGTAGTTAGTGATAACGGGCGTAATTTTGTGGCAGCCATAGCCCTTTCAAAACTCAGCCACATACCTTGCTTGGCTCACACCTTGAACCTGGTGGTGCAGTGCTTCCTCAATAATTATCCAGAGTTAACAGACCTGCTCCAGAAGGTGCGAAGACTGTGCGCGCACATCCGCCGGTCGCCTGTACACTCCATTCGAATGCAGAAGCTGCAGCGATTGCTCCACCTTCCCAACCACCGCCTCATTATCGACATTGCAACAAGGTGGAACTCCACCCTGCACATGGTTGAGCGGCTGTGCGAGCAGAGGCAGGCCATAATGCATTTGTGGGAGGATACACGGCCAGGCACTTTGAGAGCAGACATGGAGTTGACAGGTGTGCAGTGTTCGAAGCTGAAAGACCTCTGTAAAGTCCTTCAGTGTTTTGAGGAATGCACACGGCTGGTAAGCGCAGACGACGCCATCCTAAGCATGAGCATCCCACTTATGCATCTGCTCATGCAAACTTTGACGCACCTTAAGGAGCAGGCGTCTGCAGCCAATGTTGACGAGGAGGAAGAGGTGGAGGGAATCCTTGATGACATTCAGCCATTGTCTGCTCAGGGACCTCTCCTGGACGAGTTGGAGGAAGAAGAGGAGGAGGAGGAGGATGATGATGGGGATGATTACTTAGGGGAGGAGGATGCATCTCGTGGGGCAAGTGAAAATGTTGGCGTGGCAAGGTCTGGTACAGGGTTTGTGCGTGACTGGAGGGATGTGGATTTGCCAGAAAGTGCTCCTCCACCCAGCACTCGCAGTGCATCAATGACACCGGGAACATTGGCCCACATGTCAGATTATGCCTTGCAGATCCTAAAAAGGGTCCCACGCATTGCCAAAATGATGAACGATGACGACTACTGGTTGGCCAGCATCCTGGATCCACGCTATAAAGGCAAATTACAAAACATCATGCCACAGGAGAATCTTGACCCAATATTGACTACTAAACAAGCAACTCTGGTTAACCGGTTGGTTGAGGCATTCCCAGCACACAGCAGCGGTGATGGTTTTCACACGAGCCGTACGGGCCGGGGGCAGCTTGGCAGAGGTGTTCGTGGTGCACACAGCAGAAGTGGCGTTGGAGACAGGGGTTTCATGACAATGTGGTGGACTGATTTTTCACGGACCGCTCACACAACTGGTAATACTGCATCGATGGAAAGTGACAGGAGACAGCAGTTGTCAACTATGGTTAACAACTACTTTTCCACCCATATCGATGTTCTCCCGCACAGGTCATTCCCCTTTGACTATTGGGCCGCTAAACTGGACACCTGGCCTGAATTGGCACAATATGCCTTACAGGAGCTCGCTTGCCCAGCTGCAAGTGTGCTATCGGAAAGAGTCTTCAGTGCAGCTGGATTAATCCTGACAGAAAAAAGGACCCGTCTGTCAACCCAAAATGTGGATGATCTAACCTTCATTAAAATGAACCACGCATGGGTTTCCAAGGATTTTGTCCCACCTTCCCTTGATGACACATAGGTTGCCAGAAAAATGGCTTGCTTTGGTCCTCCTCCTATTCCGCGAACTTGACCTATTTCGCCTTTTGCAGCAGCTGAATGACCCACATCTACATATGCCACTTTGTAAACCTCCCTAAGTGGGCGCCCCCCCATGGCCGGGGTCACCACCTAGTGCACAAAACCGTGCGACTGCCGTTGCCCTGGACAGGTGGGTAGGCCGACTCTTGGGCGCGGGCACTAGCATAGGGTCCCTCATTGTGCAATCAAGTGTCTCTGACAGTGGTGGTGCACACCCGCCATCAGACACACCGCCGTACTATGAGGGGCCCAGTGCCAGTACCGACGCCCACAAGTGTGCCCCCCTTGCTTGGGCAGGGCCCCAGCATTTGCAATGTTTACCTCTCCCTGCTCCTCCGCTGTGTAGTCTGGGCTGTCAAATCCTTCACTCGGACTGCCACTACAAATTAATTGAACTGAAAGATGATGGTTAACATGTAGCTATGCCCTGTCCTGCTGGCCGGGCTCTAGCTCCAGATGATCAGTGGCTTCCATTTCTTATGGACGTCGACTCACAATTACATGCAGTGGTGGTTTATCATCAGCTTTCACAGTTTTCCTACTCACAAATGTGTGACATTCCGGCGCACCTTTCAAAATGTGCCCTCTCATGCCAATCAAATAGAATCTCCTACGGCCTGTGGCTTCTGTCTTTTGCACTCCAAAGTTACGTGACAGATCATGATAGCAAGTGAGCACCATGTTTACATCGCTCCCTGTGATAAAAATTGGATTGAGATGAGTAACAGTGATGGAATCAATGGAAGTGCGATACAGCAAGACTTTATTCACAAAAAAATGTTTTCACTGTCTCAACACACAAATTAATTGAGGGTCAGCATCGCCTATGAGAATTGTGACGGAAGTTTTTCCCATGAATAATAAATCCTAGATTTCTGCAATCAATAACCTTTATGTCACTAATTGTATGCATCTCATTTCCTATTGCGGAGAGGCTGGACTGTATTACTTAGACAGAAATATATATGAAGATTTAAAAATAACACCAAAAGTATATAGTTGTGTACGCCTCAAATGCATTTCCTTTTTTCCACTTTTTAGATTGCTGTGTAATCCATACTGAGAACACGGAGATTTTACATGTTTAAACTATGCTATATATACCTGCTATCCAGTGATAAAGTACCCTTTCTCAACTTTGTACAATCTGGTCAAATCCATACTGGGCCTGAGAACATCTGAGTCTGCCTCCTGATCTATAGACATATATTTTTAATGTGTAAACTAGGCTACCTATGTACGTGTTATCCATTGAAACTGTACCCTTTATCAACTTTCTACAATGTTGTTGAATCCATACTGGGCCTGAGAACGGCTGCCGAGCTGTTAAGCAAGCTACAGCACCTGTGGTTTGGACACGTAATTTTTTCAGGAATGATGGTTAGGCCTAACTCCGGAATTGCGGTTGACCTGAACTTACTGGGAAATCATCGTTCGCGGGGAATAATCTGAATCCCAGATCCCCATCACTAACGGAGTTCAGCAGGTTATCTGCACATGTAAGCGACAAAAGCAGGTCCTTTCAGTGTAGCGTGCATGCAGCCCCGGACATGTACTGGAATGCTAGACCTGTTATTGCTCGATCTCACGTGCCACAGCCTCGCGTATCCCTCTAGTAAGCTTGACGCGTACCGCGGGGCCATGCCGGAGTCTCGGTCGTTAACGGAATAAAGCTGAGAAATCGCTAGCACAACTACAAACGGACATACCACACCACACACAGAATCGACAAAGCTTGCAATCTGTCCATCTTTTCTGTAGCTTGTATGGTAGTGGTTTCCCGGGTGCAGTCCAATTAAGCCACAGGCTCCACTCCTGGTGGTGCCCTTTTGGACATTCCTTTAAGGTTCAGCTTTGCAATCATACTGTCCCCGGAAACCAAAAACTTTGCCTTCAGGGATGCTGTTTGGAGGTTCGTGGGAATAACGCCGCCCGATCAGCAGTCGGCATATGGGTCGCCCTCCCAGGGCTGTGGGGTACTCGGTACCGGGACGGTGTCAGTGGGATGTGTCACAGCAGCGGTGACATGGACGGTGGCCCTGGGTGCCCATGTAAATGGCGTGGTATAATGGTAAAGAGTTTATATAGATAGTTTGATGCCACCTGTGGTGTTCGGCAACATAGATGTTAGGCCAACGCTGCATGCAGATCCTCTGGGACTGATGGTGTTGTGCAGCAAAGATGGTGAAACTCCCCACAGGTGGAGCTGGAGTCCCAGGGAAGTGTAGATGTAGTGATGGGGAAAGGCACAGGTGGTGTAGGTGCTGGTACCCAGATGTAGCGGTGCTGGAATAACTGTAGAACACCAGAGCGTGCAGTTCCAAAGCTTTACTCACAGTCTGCAGGTTACACAGATGCCTGCCTCCGGGCTGTGTCCTCCGGGTCACGACCTCTGCCAATCTCCCGGACCACAATGGAAAGCTCCCTTCCAACACTCCGCCAACATGCACCTTCCTGAACGTCTCCTTTCTAGCGCTTGTGGGGGAAGCACTCACAGGACCGTGGTTCACTGAAACGCCTCCTGTCTAACAGATGTTCCTCAGACTTTACTTGTATGGCAGACAGCTGTAGCCTTTTCCTTCTGCCTCGCACACGTCGATGCTGGGGCCTCCGAGCCTTAGTTGGGTACAGAGCATTTATAGCTGCTACTTCCCCTGGTTTCTGCTGCAGGAACATCAGTGTCCCTACAAACTCGGAGACCGGAATCTGGACCATGCGCTCCAGCTAGGAGTGAGGCTTAACTCTGCTCATCCTCCAGCTCCCCTTCTCACGTCCACACACTTCCCCTTCCCTGCACAGAGTGCCCTAACTTACCTCCTCCCGACCACAGAGAGCAGCTCCTCAGCAGTCAGGTTCAGAGGTCTCCCTGCTGGCCTGGAGTGGGAAATGTGTTGTGTGTTGGTTTCACTGCTAGAGAGATCCTTCGTTGCTCCCAAGCTTGACAACACACTCCCTAGGAGGAAGGCAATGCCACAGTGGCGACCGTACTCTTGGGGACGCCACAAGTGCACTGAGGCCCAGCCACTGCTGGATGATGCTGCTGGTACATTGACCCAGACCACTACATTCCCATCGCACTCTACACAGCCAGAATCTGACCCAGAGGAAACTCAGGTTCCCCTTCCCTTACACGGTGATAAAGAGGAAGGTGCAGATGAAAGTGCAGGTTCCTTGAGAAGGTGGGGGGGCATACTCATGGGCGATGGCACTGGCACAGGGCACCGCATAGTACGCAAAAGTGTCTCTGCTGGTGGGAGGTCCTAAACAGCCAAGTGCAGTGAGATGGAAGATGGGGACGACAAGGAGTTCAGAGTAGTGCAGGGATTCCCTAGCAAGGAGACTTATGTAATTGTTTTCAATGTTGGGACAGCAATTTTTGGGGAGCACTTCACTCTGGTGAATGATATATGGGGCCCACCATACACTGGAGCATTCCAAAGGTGGACATCAGACACTGGAGCAGCATTTACAGGGCCCATTATACACTAGAGCAGTAGAAATGGGGCCCATTATATATGGAGCATTATTTGGGCCCATAAGACAGTGGAGCTTCATCCATTGGGACCAACATATACTGTAGCATTATGTGTAGCTCATCATATACAGTTTGAAACATTATATGGGAATAATGATTCCGTATGGAGAAATATATGGGCCTCATTACTCTGTATAGCGCACTAAGCGCTGGCCATAATACTGTATGGAGTTATATACTGTCCGTTTTTGGAGGTATTGGAGAATTTAAAATGGATATCAGTCATGAGATGTAAGAAGTGAAGTATTTTTCATTGTACTATACTGCTATTTCTCTGCCGTTTCGGAGCATCATGAGTTGTGGTATGTGTTAAAGGGGCGCTCTTTGGCCCTGGGCCCACGAAAACCTGGAGCCAGCCCTCCCCCCACAACTGTAGCCAAATAACCCCCATTTTTCAGTGCGTAACTAGTATTATGAAGTTAATTAAGGTTGACAAGCTTCAGTAACAAGAATTTATGCTTTTGGCATTCAAATGGGCACTGTTGGTGTGTTTTCTGTCCTCCTCTCACTGCCGACTTTAATTCTCCATTGACTTACATTGGGTTTCGTGTTTCGGGACGACCCCGACTTTTCCCTATAGTCGGCCAATTTTGCTCGACCCGACTTTTGGAAAAGTCGGGTTTCATGAAACGAAACTCGACCCTAAAAAAACAAAAGTCGCTCAACACTAATATTAAATAAACTAAGTACCATCAATACCAGCAAAGAAAGACCAGAAACAAACAGTATGCTAAAAGGTGCCAATAGAGCACTTGCATCAATACCTACTGATGCAAGTGCTCTGTTGGCATCTTTTAGCATACTGTGGTCCAGATAAATAAGGGGAAAGACATCACTCGAGTATGGCGCCTTAGACTACTCGGCCATCCTGGCTAACTAAACAATACTCCAGGAACATATGGGAGAATGAAAAAAAAAAAAACCACTTACCCAACACCAGTGCAACGTGGCTCTAAGATCTTAGAATGAAACACAGCAACTACCTAGAGCAAGAACAAGTCACCAATACAGAAGCAGACATCCAACAGCTGGTGAGCTGGACAGCACCTGGCCCAAACATGATCCACGCCTACTGGCTAAAGAAGTTAACTACGGTAAATGAACGCATGGCAAAGCAGATTAACCAACTGCTAGTGTGGCACCCCTGAGGCTTCAGTCACCACAGAGGTACTGCACCTTCTCCTAAGGTGTGGTACCCCACCTTCCAGGTAGGCTGGGAACTCCCTTTCGCATTCCAACACCTGCACCCCACACACAGGATAGTTCAGCAGGGACCCATCCATGCTTTATGCTGGAAAGGTCATAGGGTGCCTTTTGTGGTCCCTGGCTTCGTAACACGAGAGGTGCTGGGGAGGCGGGTGGAGTTAGCTATAAAAGAGAGGGAAGGTGTAGGATTTCAGGTCAGTCTGACAGAAGGTCAGTGGAGTAGGAAGTCACTCAGACAGGAGTGAGGATTCCTGGAAGAGGGATGGAGGAAGGAGTGCTGCAGCTGCCTCAGTGACCTGAGCCAGCTGGCACGGGAAAGGATGAAAAGAAGAAAGAGACGTAGACTGGAGACTACAGATTCCATAAGAGCGATATAACAGATAAGAATGAAGGAGAATAGAAGGACGGTGGGAAGCAGGTTGAGAAAGAAATAGAACCCTTCCAGTCCAGAGCACAAAGGCCGGGGCCCGGTCCCCGAGGTTGATTGGATCTTTATGTCCGGCAACAGACGCCTTGCTCCCATCATAGACTTGGGACACAACAGCAACTGAATAGTGAGCCGGGATGCAGAGAGGAGTCCCCGAAGCAGGCTACAGCTGTCTGTCATACAAGTAGAGACTAGGAACACCTAGAGAGAGGCATTCCAGGGTCACTAAGTACTGGAGTGCTTCGCACCTAAAGGCGCATTGGAGGAGTCGTTCAGTAAGTTACATATTGGCGGAGTGTGGAGGGGAGAATCCTCTCCTACCTGGAGATTGGCTGGGGCCCTGACCCATAGAACACAGTGCAGAGGCAGGCAGTTGTGTGAACTGCAAATAGTGAATAAAGCTTTGGAACTGCATACTCTGGTGTCCTCTAGTTATTCCAGCACCGCCACATCTGGGTAACAACATCTATACCATTGTGCACCTCTCCTCGTCCATTGCACCTACACTGCCCTGGGACTACAGCTCCACCTGTGGGGAGCTACACCATCTTTGCTGCACCACACCATCAGTCCCAGTGGATCTGCACGCAGCGTTGGCTCAACATCTTACTTGCCAAACACCACGGCTTGAATTACGAACTATCCAAATAAACTATTACACCATTAACATCACCGCCATTGATATTTGGCGCCCAGGGCCACGGACCGGGTCACCGCTGCTGTGACACACATTCCCCCCAACACCGGCCCGTTACCAAGTACCCCGTTGCCCTGTGTGTGAGGGGCGACCCAATTTTGGCGTCACGAACAGGATAACGAGACCCGATGCCATCGGGTTCTGTGTGCCTTGGATTTACAACTTTTGAAAATGTGCAAAAGACCAAATTTAATAGACTGTAAAAAGGACATTAGAAATGTCCACTGGCACGGAGAAGAAGGGCATGAAGAGATGGGAGGTCCTAAGAAAAGACCGCGAAGAGTATTGTGCCTTCCCTGCCTGAATTAGTATGTGACAGATACATGGCCCACCCCCCGAGGAGTACGCATTCTGGCTTGGTATGGAGGTGTTGGAAGAAGACGCCACCCCGAAAGGAGGGGCAGAAGAAGCCAGTGGCGGGAAAGGGGCCAAGGCAGGAAGAAGAACGCCATTTTGGAGAGTGAGGGAAGGAGGCCTGAGGAGCGCGGGGAAGTGCAAACCCCCGGCGCCATGGCTGACGGCTCCAACCTGATCCGCGAGATGAACTGCCGGCATTTGGAAGAAGAAATAGTCACACTGACCACCCAGCTGCGTCTGAGGCAGGAGGCCTTGGGGAGACTGAGCCGGAAGCGTGCCCAGGAGGGGCCTACACCTGCGGTACTCGCGACACCAGTACCTGCCGCTGCTGCACCAGATCTTTTCCTGGCAGCCCCCATGGCGCTTGGAGCTGCTGCCATGCCACCAGCAGCGTACTCTGTCCCTTCTTTGCCACTGATACCGGAGGAGTTGTACACAGCCCAGGGAGTTGAAGCGGAGGAAGAGGAGCCCCTGCTCGGACCTGGTGCGGCTGCGCAGGTCCCGCCAGCCACCCCTGCAGAACCGGAGCTGCTATTGCTGCTATTGGCTCCACTGCCATCCCCGATATCTCATCGGGGAGCACCCACACCTGCACGGAGCAGAGACTGCTCCGCCGGGAACTCCCAGATATATACCCCGGCCTTCCTAATGGGTTGATGGGGAGGAGGAGGACCATGCTGCTAGGGGTACGGCTAGAGCCAGCATGCCCGATCCGACATCTACAGGCCAGAGGGGGGTCTGGATCGTTTTGGGACGGTGATCTCAAGATTCCTTCACTGCCAAGTCCCCAGGCAGTGGCTTGTCAGAGCCGGCAATCTGCAGAAGCCTTAGGAGCTAGACCTCGTACCAGAACAGTGGAACCACCTATTGAGGATGAACAGTTGACGGAAATTGAGATACATCATGGGTTCCATTTGGCACAGCGTCAAGACCCTTTAACAGGAAGCCAGAATCACAAAGATACCACCTCTGAGAACAGTTCCACTTTAGCTTCCAGAAACCCAGGAGGGGATCACCAGTAGAAGAAAAATAATTCTCCAAATCTCGTTACCCAGGAGGGTTTTGTTTGCACCAGTTGTGCCTTTGCCTTTTTGTTCATCATGTTGCCCAGTTTTTGATTGGCAGCGTTGTTTTTGAAATGGAACTGAAGAGATCATAGACGCTGATTGGTCCAAAACTTTTATTGTACATAGTTTGCACCTCTTAAGGTGCCCTTTCTTGGTTTTACATATAGGACTAGTGTTGAGCATTCCGATACCACAAGTATCGGGTATCGGCCGATATTAGCGGTATCGGAATTCCGATACTGACTTCTGATACTTTTGTCATATCGGATTCCGGAATTGGAATCGGAAGTTCCCATCATGCTATGATCCTGCTTGCTTTGATTAAGCCAATGGGAATCCTCCGAAGTGTGGGCACATCCTGTTAGGCATGTAGGCATGTTAACTATTGGCATGGCTGTGATTGGCTGCCGAAATGATGTCATGATGCACTATAAAAGCCACCGCAGCCGCCATTTCTGGTTCACTCTGCTGTGAATTCAGTTAGGGACAGGCTGCTGTAGAAGACTGTGAGGGACAGTTAGAAATAGCGATTCCACCAAACATCTAGTGCTTTACCCAGGCTACATAAACCACCACTGAAGCCTTCTTTGCCCTAGCAGCAGTGTTCACAGCTGTCTGCAAGGGCCGTGTGAGTGCAGCTCACGCTGTGGAGTGGGTCCTGCAGCCACGTCAGGCTGTAGGCCACCCAGTGTGATCACTGCTGCCTCATACATCTTTTAATTTTTGAGCTGCATTTTTTACATAATTTCAATCTAGTGTGCTTCCATCCGTATCCATATACGTTGGTTGCAAACACTAGTAGTAGACAGTGGAGCCTTTCTGCAGCCTTTCAGTGCTAGTGTCCACTTTGCTGCACTGTTCACGGCTGTCTGAGAGGTCTCTGACTGTGTGTGAGTGCAGCTCACGCTGAGTAGTGTGTCCCGCAGCTACGTCTGGTTGTAGGACGCTCACGTGTCACTGCCTCACACATTTTTCTTTTATTGCAGCTCATTTTTTCTTCTATTAGTGTGCATCCATCCGTCTCCATCTACGGTGGTTGCAAACACTATATAGGAGTACACAGCGGAGCCTTTCTGCAGCCTGTCAGTGCCAGTGCCCACTTAGCTGCACTGTTCACGGCTGCCTGAGAGGTCTCTGACTGTGTGTGAGTGCAGCTCACGCAGAGTAGAGTGTCCTGCAGCTACGTCTGGTTGTAGGACACTCAACGTGCGTCACTGCCTCACACATATTTGTCTTTGAGTGCAGCTCATTTTTTCTTCTCCTATTAGTGTGCATCCATCCGTATCCATCAACATTGGTTGGTTGCAAACACTATATAGGAGTAGATAGAGGAGCCTTTTTTTCTGGCTTGTGCCCTGCCGGCGCAGCCAGATTAGTATTACCCAATTTTTTTGGAGCCTCATCTTTTGCATTGTAGGTTACCTGCCTGCATTGTAATAGCTCCAAAAAGTTGGTGATACTATCAGTTTCAATTCTTTGTTCACATACTTTGAGTTTGTTTCCAACAAAGAAACCACAAAAAAAGTTCACCAAACACTACATTTGGAACTTGTGTAGGCCACATCAGCTCCTATTAAAGTGTAGTCCACACACACACACACTTCATAAAATTAGTGTTTCTTGTACCTGTAACCAGCTGTTCAGGAATAAGCACACTAAGGCCCCCCTTTGTACTTTTCTGCCTATCTTAAGCAGTCTGGCAAGATGAAGAAGGCAGGGAGTAAGGCGCGTGGGCGTGGGCGTGGGCGTGGAGTTTCAGCAGGGAGAGGACGTGGGGATTCTGCAGGGAGAGGACGTGGGGATTCTGCAGGTAGAGGACGTGGGGATTCTGGGCCTGCTGCGGGCACCAGTGGATCAGCATCCCCCAGTTTTAGCAGGCAACAGTCCTTTATGCGCAGCTTTGTAGGACCTCAACGTACCCCACTGCTGCGGGAGGAACAAATTGAAGCCGTTGTCGGATGGATGGCAGCTAACGCATCGACTTCAATTACTTCCACAGCCTCTCAGGACCAGAGCACCGAAGAGCAACCATCTGTCTCTTCACCACCTGCCAAAGTGCCCAGGCAGTGAGAGAGACATGGACAGGAGCCATCACAGTCTCTACTTCTGTTCTCGGAATCTGTTGGCTTGGAAAGAGGGGGCCAGCCAAGCAGCATTCCTGAATGTGAAGAAGAGGGAGTATGCAGTGATGCGCAACTTCTTTGTCCCTCTGAATCTGAAGAGGCGAGTGGGCCAGTGCCTATGGTCAGCACACCTCAGTACGCATCAGATGATGACGAGACTCAGTTGCCACTTTCTGGTGCGTACGGTGCTGGCGAGACAACCCCGGAGAAGCAGCTGTTTGAAGAGGGGAGGGAAGATGATGAGGTCCTTGACCCATCATGGCGTGAGGAACAGGAAGGTGGTGGGAGCAGCTCGGAGGAAGAGATTCCCCTACCGGCCAAAACAGGAGGCAGAGGGAGGGGGAAGACTTGGTTGCCTGTACCCCCCACTTCGGCACCCGTTAGGAGCATTCCTCATTCCAAAGGCAAAACGGGCGCTGCCAAGAGTTGCAGTGCGTGGTCCTTTTTTGACACAGTTGCAGATGACATTTGCTTTGTCAAATGCAAGCTGTGTCATCAGATAGTCAAAAGAGGGAGAAATGTCAGCAACCTCAATACCACAAATATGTGGAAACATGTGCGCACCAAGCACGAGTTGGAGTTGCAGAGACACCCTGAAGACGTAGGCCAACGTACAGCACCACCTACCACCTCTTCAGTTCGTGTTGGGGCCTCTTCCTCCAGCTTACACACTGCTGGTTCGGCTTCCTCACAGGATCGCCAAGGAAGAACCTCTGCCACTGTTGTCCGGAGACCCTGTCAGATTCCACCCATAGCAGCACGTTCCCATCCATCACAGCCATCAGTAGCACAGGCATGGGATAAAAGGCGCCCTTACTCGGCAAACCATCCCCGAGCACAGTCTCTGAATGCTGGCATTGCCAAACTTCTGGCAGTTGAAATGCTGTCATTCAGGCTGGTGGACACTGACACCTTCCGGGACTTAATGGCATTGGCAGTCCCCCAATACAACGTGCCCAGCCGCTTTTATTTCAGCAGGCGAGCCGTCCCTGCCCTGCAGAAACATGTTGAGGGCAAAATAAATCATGCGCTACTAAACGCCGTTAGTAGCAAGGTCCACCTGACCACCGATGCGTGGACCAGTAACCATGGACAGGGACGATACCTTTCCCTCACTGCCCACTGGGTCAATGTTGTGGAGCCGGGTACAGATCTGGAGAGTGGCGCTGTACGTGTTCTTCCAACGCCACGGATTGCAGGACTCCAGTCTGTACACATAGACTCCTCCTCCTACTCAAGTTCCTCAGAAACAGCAGAGCAGGAGCCTGTTACGACCGATATGAGCACAGCCGTGGCCAAACGTCAACAGGCTGTACTCAAATTAATTTCTTTGGGGAATCGAAGCCACACAGCGCAGGAGCTCTGGAATGCTATCAAGCTGGAGAGCAATGTGTGGTTTGGGCCAGCGAATCTCCAGCCGGGCTTGGTAGTGTGTGACAATGGCCGAAATCTGGTGGCAGCTCTTGGCCTAGGCAACCTCACACACATCCCATGTCTGGCACATGTGCTTAACTTGGTCGTGCAGAGCTTTCTGAGGGACTATCCGGATCTTGATGCACTGTTGCACAAGGTCCGCATAGAGAGCGCTCACTTGCGGCGTTCCAGCACGGCAAGATCGCGCCTCGCTGCTCTGCAGCGACGATTTGGCCTTCCGGAACATCGCATCATATGTGACCTACCCACCCAGTGGAATTCAACGTTACATATGTTGGAGCGGTTGTGTGAGCAGCAGGCAGCAGTCATGGAGTACCAGCTGCATCAGGCGCAAACAAGTCGCACTGTGCGCCGTTCACACTTCAGCACCATTGAGTGGGCCTCTATGAAGGACATCTGCCTCGTTTTGCGTGCCTTCGATGAATCCACGCGGATGGCGAGTGCAGATGATGCACTAGTCAGCATGACTGTCCCCCTTATCTGCCTGCTTCAACAAACACTGCAAGCACTAAGGGATGAGGTTTCGGAAGAGGTGGAGGATGAGGAGTCCCAAATGCCATCTGCTTCTGGACAGTCTGCGCTACGTGTTTCCTCACAAAGGCCTAGGCAGGGGACACTTTGTGAGGAGGATGAGGAGGAGTCGATGGAGGAGGAAGACATCTCTCCAGAGGAGGGAGGTACACAAACCTCTACTCAGTATGTACAGCGAGGGTGGGGTGATGCAGAGCAGGCCGAGGTCACGCCTCAAACAGGGGACAGCGGTTCTTTGGCAGTTGGGAGTCTGCAGCACATGGTTGATTTCATGCTACAGTGCCTGAGAAACGACCGCCGCATCGCCCACATTCTCGTCTCGGCTGATTATTGGGTGTACACCCTCCTAGATCCTCGCTACCGGGACAGCGTACAAAGGCTCATACCAACGTTGAACCGGGAGCGTAAACTGCGGGAGTACGAAGAGTCACTGGTGCAGTCCATAATGTTTTCCATTCCACCCGATAGCATTGTTGCTAGTGCTTTACAAAGCAGCTCTGTGCGTCGAGGCAGTGGAGGAAACTCTGCACAAAGAGGGAGCAGAGGCAGCGCCGCAGCACAAGGCAAGACCACTATGGCCCAAATGTGGCAAAGTTTTGTGTGTCCACCACAATTGTCTACACCATCAGCGACGCCTCGAGTCAGCAGGAGGCAACGCTTCCGTCAGATGGTGTCAGACTACATGTCTTGCCCTGTCACTGTACTCCCAGATGGCTCTTCCCCCTTCAAGTTTTGGGTCTCTAAGCTGGATACATGGCCAGAGCTTAGCCAGTATGCATTGGAGGTGCTGGCTTGCCCTGCTGCCAGTGTATTATCGGAACGTGTCTTTAGTGCCGCAGGTGGTGTACTAACAGACCGTCGCACGCGACTATCTTCCGATAATGTTGACCGGCTGACTTTTCTGAAAATGAACAAGGCCTGGATCTCCAAAGACTTTGCCATTCCTCTTACAGACTAAATTAGTGGTTGGCAACTGTATCCAGGTCTGCTGGTGTGTTCATTTTTCTACCACCTGAACTATAATCCCTGTGCTTCAACACAGCCAGTTGTCGCTCAGATGTGTCGTCTGCACAGAGAAACACACTAGCTCCTGTGTTAGTTGGGTTCAGTAACGCCAGCTGATCCCCTGCTGTGTGGACGGCAAAGTCACCAGCTCCATCAACATTCAAACCACTACTGATTTTTAACCGTGCCCAACTTAGGTCTCTGGCTCCACTGTCTCTACTATTTCCCCTGACCTCCAACCCCGCCATCTACATCTCTGAAGTGGCGTCAGCACAATCTACACTTGTTCCTGTGTTCCTGTGGCTCAGTCCCATCAGTTTATCCCCTGATGTGTGTCCGGCAAGGTCTCCTGTCTATCCACATTCCCATAACCAGTAGTGGGAATGAGGACAGAGCAGGCGAACTTGCCGGACAAACATCAGGGGATCAACTGACGGGACTGAGCACCAGTAACACAGGAACAAGTGTAGATTGTGCTGACGCCACTTCAGAGATGTAGCTGGCGGGGTTGGAGGCCAGGGTAAATAGTAGAGACAGTGGAGCAAGAGGCCTAAGTGGAGCATGGTTAGAATCAGTAGTAGTCAACAACCTCCATAAAAACCGCTGCCCATTGGCCACTGCATGCGGCATGCGTAATCCTGGGCTCCAACAGCGTCAGTTGGTGTTCAGAAGTGTCATCTCCACAGAGCCAAACACATTCGTTCAAGTGTTAGTGGGGTTCAGCACTGCCAGCTGTTCCCCTGCTGTGGAGATGGCAAGTCTCCTGCTGCCTACACCTGCCAAAATCCAGTAGGCCCCAGCCTGCTCCACGCCTGATCCTGGGCTCCAACAGCGTCAGTTGGTGTTCAGAAGTGTCATCTCCACAGAGCCAAACACATTCGTTCAAGTGTTAGTGGGGTTCAGCACTGCCAGCTTTTCCCCTGCTGTGGAGATGGCAAGTCTCCTGCTGCCTACACCTGCCAAAATCCAGTAGGCCCCAGCCTGCTCCACGCCTGGTCCTGGGCTCCAACAGCGTCAGTTGGTGTTCAGAAGTGTCATCTCCACAGAGCCAAACACATTCGTTCGAGTGTTAGTGGGGTTCAGCACTGCCAGCTGTTCCCCTGCTGTGGAGATGGCAAGTCTCCTGCTGCCTACACCTGCCAAAATCCAGTAGGCCCCAGCCTGCTCCACGCCTGATCCTGGGCTCCAACAGCGTCAGTTGGTGTTCAGAAGTGTCATCTCCACAGAGTCAAACACATTCGTTCGAGTGTTAGTGGGGTTCAGCACTGCCAGCTGTTCCCCTGCTGTGGAGATGGCAAGTCTCCTGCTGCCTACACCTGCCAAAATCCAGTAGGCCCCAGCCTGCTCCACGCCTGATCCTGGGCTCCAACAGCGTCAGTTGGTGTTCAGAAGTGTCATCTCCACAGAGCCAAACACATTCGTTCGAGTGTTAGTGGGGTTCAGCACTGCCAGCTGTTCCCCTGCTGTGGAGATGGCAAGTCTCCTGCTGCCTACACCTGCCAAAATCCAGTAGGCCCCAGCCTGCTCCACGCCTGATCCTGGGCTCCAACAGCGTCAGTTGGTGTTCAGAAGTGTCATCTCCACAGAGCCAAACACATTCGTTCGAGTGTTAGTGGGGTTCAGCACTGCCAGCTGTTCCCCTGCTGTGGAGATGGCAAGTCTCCTGCTGCCTACACCTGCCAAAATCCAGTAGGCCCCAGCCTGCTCCATGCCTGATCCTGGGCTCCAACAGCGTCAGTTGGTGTTCAGAAGTGTCATCTCCACAGAGCCAAACACATTCGTTCAAGTGTTAGTGGGGTTCAGCACTGCCAGCTGTTCCCCTGCTGTGGAGATGGCAAGTCTCCTGCTGCCTTCACCTGCCAAAAGCAACAGGCCCCAGCCTGCTCCTTGCCTAATCCTGGGCTCCAACAGTGTCAGTTGGTGTTCAGAAGTGTCGTCTCCACAGAGCCAAACACATTCGTTCGAGTGTTAGTGGGGTTCAGCACTGCCAGCTGTTCCCCTGCTGTGGAGATGGCAAGTCTCCTGCTGCCTTCACCTGCCAAAAGCAACAGGCCCCAGCCTGCTCCTCGCCTAATCCTGGGCTCCAACAGCATCAGTTGGTGTTCAGAAGTGTCGTCTCCACAGAGCCAAACACATTCGTTCGAGTGTTAGTGGGGTTCAGCACTGCCAGCTGTTCCCCTGCTGTGGAGATGGCAGTCTCTCCTGCTGTCTCCGCATTCCAAATACAGTAGGCCTCTGCCTACACCCTCCTATTTCCTGGGCTTCAACACAGCCAGTTGTAGCTCGGAAGTGCAGTCCACACGGAAAGAGATACTTGCTCCCGTGTCTCAGTGGGGTTCAGTAACGTCAGCTGATCCCCTGCTGTGTGGATGGCAGTCTCTCCTGCTGTCTCCACATTCCTAATACAGTAGGCCTCTGCCTACACCCTCCTATTTCCTGGGCTTCAACACAGCCAGTTGTAGCTCGGAAGTGCCGTCCACACGGAAAGAGACACTTGCTCCCGTGTCTCAGTGGGGTTCAGTAACGTCAGCTGATCACCTGCTGTGTGGATGGCAGTCTCTCCTGCTGTCTCCGCATTCCAAATACAGTAGGCCTCTGCCTACACCCTCCTATTTCCTGGGCTTCAACACAGCCAGTTGTAGCTCAGAAGTGCCGTCCACACGGAAAGAGATACTTGCTCCCGTGTCTCAGTGGGGTTCAGTAACGTCAGCTGATCCCCTGCTGTGTGGATGGCAGTCTCTCCTGCTGTCACCACATTCCAAATACAGTAGGCCTCTGCCTACACCCTCCTATTTCCTGGGCTTCAACACAGCCAGTTGTAGCTCGGAAGTGCCGTCCACACGGAAAGAGATACTTGCTCCCGTGTCTCAGTGGGGTTCAGTAATGTCAGCTGATCCCCTGCTGTGTGGATGGCAGTCTCTCCTGCTGTCTCCACATTCCAAATACAGTAGGCCTCTGCCTACACCCTCCTATTTCCTGGGCTTCAACACAGCCAGTTGTAGCTCGGAAGTGCCGTCCACACGGAAAGAGATACTTGCTCCCGTGTCTCAGTGGGGTTCAGTAACGTCAGCTGATCCCCTGCTGTGTGGATGGCAGTCTCTCCTGCTGTCACCACATTCCAAATACAGTAGGCCTCTGCCTACACCCTCCTATTTCCTGGGCTTCAACACAGCCAGTTGTAGCTCGGAAGTGCAGTCCACACGGAAAGAGATACTTGCTCCCGTGTCTCAGTGGGGTTCAGTAATGTCAGCTGATCCCCTGCTGTGTGGATGGCAGTCTCTCCTGCTGTCTCCACATTCCAAATACAGTAGGCCTCTGCCTACACCCTCCTATTTCCTGGGCTTCAACACAGCCAGTTGTAGCTCGGAAGTGCCGTCCACACGGAAAGAGATACTTGCTCCCGTGTCTCAGTGGGGTTCAGTAACGTCAGCTGATCCCCTGCTGTGTGGATGGCAGTCTCTCCTGCTGTCACCACATTCCAAATACAGTAGGCCTCTGCCTACACCCTCCTATTTCCTGGGCTTCAACACAGCCAGTTGTAGCTCGGAAGTGCCGTCCACACGGAAAGAGACACTTGCTCCCGTGTCTCAGTGGGGTTCAGTAACGTCAGCTGATCACCTGCTGTGTGGATGGCAGTCTCTCCTGCTGTCTTCACATTCCAAATACAGTAGGCCTCTGCCTACACCCTCCTATTTCCTGGGCTTCAACACAGCCAGTTGTAGCTCGGAAGTGCCGTCCACACGGAAAGAGATACTTGCTCCCGTGTCTCAGTGGGGTTCAGTAACGTCAGCTGATCCCCTGCTGTGTGGATGGCTGTCTCTCCTGCTGTCTCCACATTCCAAATACAGTAGGCCTCTGCCTACACCCTCCTATTTCCTGGGCTTCAACACAGCCAGTTGTAGCTCGGAAGTGCCGTCCACACGGAAAGAGACACTTGCTCCCATGTCTCAGTGGGGTTCAGTAACGTCAGCTGATCCCCTGCTGTGTGGATGGCAGTCTCTCCTGCTGTCACCACATTCCAAATACAGTAGGCCTCTGCCTACACCCTCCTATTTCCTGGGCTTCAACACAGCCAGTTGTAGCTCGGAAGTGCCGTCCACACGGAAAGAGACACTTGCTCCCGTGTCTCAGTGGGGTTCAGTAACGTCAGCTGATCACCTGCTGTGTGGATGGCAGTCTCTCCTGCTGTCTCCACATTCCAAATACAGTAGGCCTCTGCCTACACCCTCCTATTTCCTGGGCTTCAACACAGCCAGTTGTAGCTCGGAAGTGCCGTCCACACGGAAAGAGATACTTGCTCCCGTGTCTCAGTGGGGTTCAGTAACGTCAGCTGATCCCCTGCTGTGTGGATGGCAGTCTCTCCTGCTGTCTCCATATTCCAAATACAGTAGGCCTCTGCCTACACCCTCCTATTTCCTGGGCTTCAACACAGCCAGTTGTAGCTCGGAAATGCCGTCCACACGGAAAGAGATACTTGCTCCCGTGTCTCAGTGGGGTTCAGTAACGTCAGCTGATCCCCTGCTGTGTGGATGGCAGTCTCTCCTGCTGTCACCACATTCCAAATACAGTAGGCCTCTGCCTACACCCTCCTATTTCCTGGGCTTCAACACAGCCAGTTGTAGCTCGGAAGTGCCGTCCACACGGAAAGAGACACTTGCTCCCGTGTCTCAGTGGGGTTCAGTAACGTCAGCTGATCACCTGCTGTGTGGATGGCAGTCTCTCCTGCTGTCTCCACATTCCAAATACAGTAGGCCTCTGCCTACACCCTCCTATTTCCTGGGCTTCAACACAGCCAGTTGTAGCTCGGAAGTGCCGTCCACACGGAAAGAGATACTTGCTCCCGTGTCTCAGTGGGGTTCAGTAACGTCAGCTGATCCCCTGCTGTGTGGATGGCAGTCTCTCCTGCTGTCTCCACATTCCAAATACAGTAGGCCTCTGCCTACACCCTCCTATTTCCTGGGCTTCAACACAGCCAGTGGAAGTGCCGTCCACACGGAAAGAGACACTTGCTCCCATGTCTCAGTGGGGTTCAGTAACGTCAGCTGATCCCCTGCTGTGTGGATGGCAAAGTCTCCTGCTGCCTACACAGTCGTACCACTACTGATTTTTAACCGTGCTCCAATTAGGCCTGTGGCTCCACTGTCTCTTGTATTTCCCCTGTCCTCCAACCCTGCCAGTTACAGCTCCGAAGTGGCGTCTGCACAATCCACACTTGTTCCTGTGTTACAGGTGTTCAGTCCGGTCAGTTAATCCCCTGATGTGTGTCCGGCAATGTCGCCTGCTCTGTCCACTAGTTATGGGAATGTGGACAGAGCAGGCGACATTGCCGGACACACATCAGGGGATTAACTGACCGGACTGAACACCTGTAACACAGGAACAAGTGTGGATTGTGCAGACGCCACTTCGGAGCTGTAACTGGTGGGGTTGGAGGACAGGGGAAATACGAAAATCAGTGAAGCCACAGGCCTAAGTGGAGCTTGGTTAAAATTAGTAGAAGTCTACAACCGATCTTAAAATTTCTTCAATGCAGCCTCAGCCTGCTCCGTGCTTGTCCCTGGGCTTCAACACAGCCAGTTGTTGCTCGGAAGTGCCGTCTTCACAGAGTAAAACACTAGCTCCTGTGTTTGTGGGGTTCAGTAACGTCAGCTGTTCCCCTGCTGTTTTGATGGCAATCTGTCCTGCTGCCTCCCAATTGACAGCACATTAGGCCTCAGCCTGCTAAGTGCTTGTCCTGGGCTCCAACATCGCCAGTTGCTGCTCATAACTGACTTTGGCACGGGTACTCCCTCCTTCCCAGCTTGATTCCAGCCCTGCCTGCTGTTTCCGGGAAGTGTCAATGTCAGTTTGCCACCCCAAGTTGCCATGTCGTGTTGCAGTTGGGTTAGCCGAGGCTAGGGTGCCAGCAGTTTAGGTGCTTCCTATGTGGACTGCGGGTTCTGGTAAGAAAGGCTTGTTCCGTAGTGCCAGTAGGACAAGCACCCCCTGTAGGACTGTGTGATTCGGTAACTGCGGCCAGCTTGCGGCATGCCAACTTTGCTTTTCAGGGGTAACTTCTGCTACCCCTCCGGGTTCCAGCACCGTCAGCTGGTTCTCGTCAGAGCCTTTGGCCTAGGTGCCTCCATCTCGGTATCCGAGTTCCGGCAACGTCTGCTGGTCCTTGGTAGTGCTTTGTAGCACAGGTACCTCCTGCTTAGTAACCGGGTTCCAGCACCGTCAGCTGGACCTCGGTAGTGCCATTGGCTCTTGTTCCTTCTGCTGCCCCTCCGTGTGCCAGTACCGTCAGCTGGTTCAAGAGGACAAAGAACAGGAAGACAACCATCAAGATGCAGAACAACAAGAGAGAGAAGACAAAGAAGCATAAAAAAACAAAGCAGAAGAACATTAAGCATAAGACTAATACTCTGAGCAAATGATATTATCTTATTTATAAGCAGAAGAAGACTAAGCAGTGTATGGGGGTGAGTCCGTTCCTCCTCGTGGTGCCCCTGGAAAAGGCCTGCTGCTGCAGGCCAAACTGAACGCGGACAAATCCTGTTGTAAATCTTTTGTGACAGGCAGAACGGAAGGTGTAAACTTCTAACTTTTCTAGAAAGCAACTACAGGAATGCCTGACACAAACAAGAATATGATGAAGAAGAATAGGAAGAAGATGAAGAAGTTGAATATGTAGAATAATAATTGTTGAATAAGAAGAATATGAAGAATGTAAGAAAAGGAAGAAGAAGAAGAATGTAAAAAAAGGAAGTAGAAGGATTTAAAAAAAGGAAGAAGAAGAATGTAAAAAAAGGAATAAGAAGAAGAATGTAAAAAAAGGAATAAGAAGAAGAAGGTAAAAAAAGGAAGAAGAATAAGAAAGAAGAAGAAAGAAGAAAGAAGAAGAAGAAATACATGTCTGGCAAAATATAAATGAGGCTAACATAGTCAATATCTTTGTAACTCCTAACGTCTTTAAAAAAAGTTTAATTCCTGCTATTCCATTTGATTGGGCTAAACCTCTATGGCTTTAATGTCTCCTCCACCTCCCACAATACATTCTACATTATTCTTAGTTGTTTTTCTTCATGTAGAATTAACCTACAAGGAAAGAAAGGGTTTTTTTTAATTCCGATATTTTGGCCCCATTGACTTGCATTGGTTCCCGGTATCGGAATCGACGATACCGATACTTTTTTTTAAGATCGGCCGATCCATTCCGATCCGATATTTTCAAGTATCGGCTGGTATCGCTCAACTCTATATAGGACCCCTTTTGTGAAGATAATGGTTACACAAAGACACTTTGCGAAGATGATGTTTTTGAATGGACACTTTTCGAAGAATGATGTCTACCTCAAGGGACACTGCAAGAAATCCCGGCTGGGAGCAGTGTTCAGCACTTTGCAAGAATCTTTGAATGTTTTATGATGACGTATTTGATAATGTTGTGTTTTATGAAAAGTAAATGTCTTTTATAGCATGTTTGATACAGAAAGTTAGAAAAGTTTTGAGATAGAATGTGAGAATTGAATAAAAAATAAAGAAATTGAAAGTAGACAGGTGACAGACCAGGTATTTGCGGTCAGTGTCTTGCGTCTAGAAGAGACAGTGAAAGTAGAAAAATAAATGTGTACTAGAGAGAGAGAGAAAGAATAATTGCACTCTGAACTAGGAATTGCACTTAAAGAAAATTTTTGATACTAAGATAGGAAGTTAGCCTGTTTGTAACGTTTAAGAAATGTGCCTCCTACATTAGGAAGATTAGATAAGTATTGTTAAACAGCATTTAAAATTTTTGTGCGTTCCTGTATTGTACTTTTGTTGTCTTGCAGCCCGCGGATGTGCTGTGTTTAACAGGGGGGTATGTGGCGCCCCTGAGGCTTCAGTCGCCACAGAGGTACTGCACCTTCTCCTAAGGTGTGGTACCCCACCTTCCAGGTAGGCTGGGAACTCCCTTTCGCATTCCAACACCTGCACCCCACACACAGGATAGTTCAGCAGGGACCCATTCATGCTTTATGCTGGAAAAGTCATAGGGTGCCTTTTGTGGTCCCTGGCTTCGTAACACGAGAGGTGCTGGGGAGGCGGGTGGAGTTAGCTATAAAAGAGAGGGAAGGTGTAGGATTTCAGGTCAGTCTGACAGAAGGTCAGTGGAGTAGGAAGTCACTCAGACAGGAGTGAGGATCCCTGGAAGAGGGATGGAGGAAGGAGTGCTGCAGCTGCCTTAGTGACCTGAGCCAGCTGGCATGGGAAAGGAAGAGAAGAAGAAAGAGACATAGACTGGAGACTACAGATTCCATAAGAGAGATAGAACAGATCGGAGCGAAGGAGAATAGAAGGACGGCGGGAAGCAGGTTGAGAAAGAGAGAGAACCCTTCCAGTCCAGAGCGCAAAGGCCGGGGCCCGGTCCCCAAGGTTGATTGGATCTTTATGTCCGGCAACAGACACCAGAGGAGTAGAGAGTAGGGATGGGCGAATCCTGAAATACTCGGAATCGCTAGACTGTAACGAGTCCGAGTCGGAAACTCGCTATTCGTTGCAATGCTAGCGAGTCCAAAGTTAATGAATGGGGATGCGAGTATTGCAGTGATTCCTGTGCTGGGGGGAGAGAGAGAGAGAGAGAGAGAGACCGGCCTAAGACTCCTATTTTTTTTTTTTTCAGAGTTTAATACAAGCAATTCTAGTTTCTTAGCGATTTTGTGTCAGCAGGGGGACACAAAATCGCTAAGACTCCTATTTTTTTTTTTCAGAGTTTAATACAAGCAATTCTAGTTTCTTAGCGATTTTGTGTCAGCAGGGGGACACAAAATCGCTAAGAAACTAGGATTGCTTGTATTAAACTCTGAAAAAACTAGGATTGCCATTGATTTGTATTGGACTCGTTACTGTGCGAGTAATCGCTTGGAAACTCGCAGAGTACCGACTCCTGCGAGTCCCCTACTACTCGCAGAGTAACGAGTCCTAACGAGTAGATTCGCCCATCCCTAGTAGTGAGCCACTAACGCCTTGCTCCCATCATAGACTTGGGACACAACAGCAACTGAATAGTGAGCCGGGACGCAGAGAGGAGTCCCCGAAGCAGGCTACAGCTGTCTGTCATACAAGTAGAGACTAGGAACACCTAGAGAGAGGCAGTCCAGGGTCACTAAGTACTGGAGTCGCATTGGAGGAGTCGTTCAGTAAGGTACATATTGGCAGAGTGTGGAGGGGAGAATCCTATCCTGCCTGGAGGTTGGCTGGGGCCCTGACCCGTAGAACACAGTGCAGAGGCAGGCAGTTGTGTGAACTGCAAATAGTGAGTAAAGCTTTGGAACCGCATACTCTGGTGTCCTCCAGTTATACCAGCACCGCCACATCTGGGTAACAACATCTATACCATTCTGCGCCTCTCCTCGTCCATTGCACCTACACTGCCCTGGGACTACAGCTCCACCTGTGGGGAGCTACACCATCTTTGCTGCACCACACCATCAGTACCAGTGGATCTGCACGCAGCGTTGGCTCAACATCTTACTTGCCAAACACCACGGGTGGCGTCACGAACTATCCAAATAAACTATTACACCATTAACATCACCGCTATTGATATTTGGTGCCCAGGGCCACGGACAGGGTCACTACTGCTGTGCAACACATTCCCCCTGACACCGGCCCGGTACCAAGTACCCCGCTGGCCTGGGTGTGAGGGGCGACCAACTAGTAGCAGGCTATCACCCAGCTTGGCTAACACAAGGAAGTGCAGTGTTGATCATGAAGGATCCTCACAAAGGAACAGTTTCATCCAACTACTGCCCAATAACTTGCCTTACAACAATATGGAAACTGCTGTCAGGCATCATAGCCACCAAGCTACAGAACCATATGAACCAGTACATGAATCCAGCTCAGAAATGCATTGGGACCAACACCAGAGGCTCTAAGCACCAGCTCCTAGTAGATAGAGCAGTCACTCAAGACTTAAGATCCACACAGACCAATCTCAGCACAGCCTGGGTTGACTACACCAAAGGCTATGACTCAATGCCATGCACATGGATCTGTGAATGCTTGGCTCTCTACATTGTCAACAGGGAATTAATAACTTTTCTCAGAAACTCAAGACAACTAGCACAAATGACCATCAAATGAGGCATATACCAAGGTGATGTACTGTCCCCAATGCTGTTCTGCACAGGTTGGAACCCCCTCAGTCAGATAATTACAGAGTCTCGCTATGGAAACAAGTTCAAGAGTAGAAGCACAAAAATCATTATCTTAGTAAATTGGAATACATTATAACACCAGCTTGACAAATGATTTTAAAATCCAAAATGTTGGCCTACTGAAATGTATGTTCAGTAAATGCACTCAATACTTTGCAGGGGTTCCTTTTGCATCAGTTAATGCATCAATGCGGAGTGGCATGGAGGCAGTCTGTGGCACTGCTGAGGTGTTATAGAAGCCCAGGTTGCTTTGAAAGCAGCCTTCAGCTAATCTGTATTGCTGGGTAAGGTGTCTCATCTTACACTTGACAATACCCCATAGATTCTCTATGAGGGTTAAGGTTGGGAAAGTTTGCTGGCCAATCAAGCACAGTGATACTGATGGTTTTAAACCAGGTATTGGTACTTTTGGCAGTGTGGACAGGTGCCAAGTCCTGCTGGAGAATGAAATTTCCATCTCCAAAAAGTTTGTTGGCAGAGGGAAGCATGAAGTTTTCTTAAATTTACTGGTATACAGTTGCTCAGACTTTGATCTTGATAATACACAGTGGACCTACATCAGCAGATGACATGGCTTCCTAAACTCTTCCCAAACACTTTCTCCAGACTCTGGGACCTTGATTTCCAAATGAAATGCATAATTTACTTTCATCTGAAAACAACACCTTGGACCACTGATCAACAGTCCAGTTTTTTTTCTCCTAGGTCCAGGTAAGACACTTCTGCGCTATCTATTGGTCATTAGTGGCTTGACACAAGGACTGTGACACTTGTAGCCCATGTCCTGGATATGTCTGCTTGTGGTGTCTTTTGAAGCAATAACTCCAGCAGAAGTCCACTCCTTGTGAATCTCCCACAAATTTTTGAAAGGCATTTTCTTAATCCTGTCAAGGCTGTGGTTTTCCTGGTTGCTTGTGCACCTTTTTCTACCACACATTTTCCTTCCACTCAACTTTCCATTAATATTCTTGGATACAGCCCTCTGTACAGCCAGCTTCTTTAGCAATGACCTTTTGTGGCTTACCCTCCTTGTGGCGTGTGTCAGTGACTGCCTCTGGACATTTGTCAAGTCAGCAGTCTTCCCCATGATTGTGGAGCCTACTGAAACATACTAAGGGACTATTTTAAATGCTTAGGAAGCCTCTGGAGGTGTTTTTTGTTAATTATTCTAATTCACTGAGATAATGACTTTTGGGTTTTCATTGAGTGTAAGCCATAATTATCAACATTAACAGAAATAAATACTTGAAATAGATCACAATGTTTGCAGTGGCTAAATAATACTTGAGATTCACTTTTTGTATTGAAGAACTGAAATAAATTAGCTTTTTGATGATATTCTAATTTATTGAGAAGTATATCTAATATATAAATCTCAATGTGTGTGTGTGTGTATGCATGTATGTATGTATGTCCGGGATTGGCATCCTCACCGTCGCAGCTACAGCCACAAAATTTTGCACAGTCACACATCTTGTGCTCGAGAGCATCATAGGCTATGTTGTGAGGCAATATTTTAACCCCGGGCATTCCAATTCACCAAACAATTTTGCCACTATCTACATAATGGGGAAAAAGTGAAAGGAAAAGTGTTGGAGGCAAATTGACAGATGCCAGATGTGAACAAGGGGGACTTAAAAATGAGAGCGATGGCGCCAAAGAGTATATACCGTACAGTTGCTAAGGTGGGGCCCTGACATGGGATACTCACCACACATGGGGATTTGAACACACACACAAAATGCGCTTCAAAACATATACCACCCTCAGCACATATTTCACCACATATACACCAAGCTCGCCACATAAAAGTCGAAACACAAAAGTCACCACTCAAAACTCGCCACGCCGTCCCAGAGCTGTTTAAAAGATGAAAAATGAGCTGTGATTGGTTGCTATCAGCAACAGTTTTCTTTGTAGACAGTTGTGGTGACTGAGGCCTATTATTCTTATCATTTCTATGGTGTTATTGTCCTTCTGTAAAGCTGGAAATAACACAATTTATTACCGTGCCAACACAGACCACTGTTGTGAGTTCATTTTCCCCTTCGTCACTGAGGTCTGGTGAACTCCCTATTCTGGTAAAGGAAGGTAATTTGCCTGATTATCAGGCACCTGAGTCTAATGAGGATGACTGGCTGAGTGGAGTCACGGACTGGATATAAGGCTGCCGACGCCTTTCTGCCCTGCGGGTGATTTCTCTGTGGACTTCTAGGACACCAGTCTGATTCCTGCTCCTCTAAAGCTAAGATTTTTGCTTTGCCTGTTGCATTTGTGTTTTGTTTTTGTTTTCCTTGCTTTTCTGGGTTCTGCCATTCCCTGCTGGGGTGAGCTGAATCTCCTTTTGCCTGTTGCTCTGTCTTCAGAATATTCCTGAGTACTGACATAGCTTTTTGAAGCCTAGCGTCTTCAGGGCCTTTTTCACTGTCAGTCTGTTGGCTCTTATTTTCATAGGGTTTTTCACAGATTGCAGACAGCAACCTTCCTGTCCTTTTCTATCTAGTAAGCTGGGGCCCCGTCTTTGCTCAGTCTATCTTTCTGTCTGTGTTAGTGTTTTCATCTTGCTTCACCGTCATTATATGTTGGGGGCTGCCTTTTGCTTTGGGGTCTGCTCTGGGGCAGTTTAGATTTCTGCTTTCTTTCTTTAGGCCTATTTAATTCTCTGGCTGTGATCGAGGGGTCTAGGGCATGGTAGGAACCCCCCACAGCTACTGCTAGTTGTGTTGATAGGTTCAGGGGTCTGCAATCCGATAGCTGCCAACTTCTCTGGTTTTCTGGACTTAGCTAGCATTTCTGTTTTTGCCTCCTACGGTGACTCAATCATAACAGAATCACCCGCCATACCGCAGATCCTAGGGTACTCAATAGCAGGAAAGAATTGTGCTTTAAAAAAAAAAAAAAAAATAGTGTGTGTATATTCTTTCCTCTATATCTCTGAGGCCGTAGGGGGAATTTTTTTTTTCTCTCAATGGAGATAAAGCAATTGTCTGATCGTGTGGAGCAGCTCGCTGCGGAAGTGCGGGGAATTTCCGCCTACCTTGCTCATTCGCATGCTGTTGAACCAAAGATCCCTACACCTGATGTATTTTTTGGGGATCGATCTAAATTTTTGAGTTTCAAAAATAATTGTAAATTATTTTTTGCCTTGAAGCCTAACTCGTCAGGGAGCTCCGCGCAGCAGGTTAAAATTGTCATCTCTTTGCTGCGTGGCGATCCCCAGGATTTGGCGTTTTCTTTGAAACCAGATGATCCTATTCTGACTAATGTGAACTAGAGTTGAGCGAAACGGGTCGAAAAATTTCAAAAGTCGCCGACTTTTGGCAAAGTCGGGTTTCATGAAACGAAACCCGACCCTAGGATGAGGTCGGCCACGAGGTCGGCGACTTACGCGCCAAAGTCGCGTTTCAAAAGTTTGTTTTGTGCTCTTTTTCAGCCAATCAGGATCCACGGACACTGTGGCCAACGTGATGACATAGGCACGGGTCACCACCATCTTTCAGAAGGGCATGCAAGTGATTGGCTTGCTTTGGGGGGCGTCACAGGGGGTATAAAAGGGCATGCACGCCGACCGCCATGTTACTCATGCTGATCTCAGAATAGGGAGAGCTGCTGCTGCTGATGATTTTGTAGGGAGAGCGTTAGGCAGGGAAGAAGACACCAAAAACTGCTTCTGCTGCTAGCGATTTTGCCTGTACAACACACCAGTCACTGTGTGTGCAGTGCAAGGGGAGGCTATATAGTGGTGTATCAGTGGTGTTGGTTGTTGGGCTGCCTTCTAAGGCTTCCTGACATTCTTGCATTGCTGTTTATCCACTGCTCCGCAAACTGCTTTTTTAAAAGCAATCCCAATTTTTTTTTTGTCCTGCTGAGAAGAAAAAAAAACTGCTTCTGCTGCTAGCGATTTTGCCTGTACAACACATCAGTCACTGTGTGTGCAGTGCAAGGGGAGGCTATATAGTGGTGTATCAGTGGTGTTGGTTGTTGGGCTGCCTTCTAAGGCTTCCTGACTTTCCTGCATTGCTGTTTACCCACTGCTCCGCAAACTGCTTTTTTAAAAGCAATCCCAATTTTTTTTTTTGTCCTGCTGAGGTACTGAGCATGCATTTTTTCACACCATACAGCGGTGTACGCTCCTCACACAGTACCGTGTAACGGCTGTTATCACAGCCACAGTGAAGCTATCAGTGTGTCACTCTGTGAGAATAAAACGAGGACATGTTCCGTTCTTACAGACCTGCACTCTAGGGAGATTCCTATTCTGCCCAATTCTACATACACCTTGTAGTTTGTGATACACTAGCCAATTTCTGCCTGTGACATAGCGCTGTGATATTCAGTGGGCCTCACACAATCCATAAGTGTCCAGTGTCCACAAGTGTGTACAGAAATTCAAAATCTCCCTTATCCTCTAGTCACTTTGGTCACAGCTGTGCCATCGAGCCTGTGACAGAGCGCTCAGATATTCAGTGGGCCTCACACAATCCAAAAGTGTACAGTGTCCACAAGTGTCTGCTGAAATTCAAAATCTCCCTTATCCTCTAGTCACTTTTGTCACAGCTGTGCCATCGAGCCTGTGACATAGCGCTCAGATATCAGTGGGCCTCACACAATCCAAAAGTGTCCAGTGTCCACAAGTGTCTGCTGAAATTCAAAATCTCCCTTATCCTCTAGTCACTTTTGTCACAGCTGTGCCATCGAGCCTGTGACATAGCGCTCAGATATCAGTGGGCCTCACACAATCCAAAAGTGTCCAGTGTCCACAAGTGTCTGCTGAAATTCAAAATCTCCCTTATCCTCTAGTCACTTTTGTCACAGCTGTGCCATCGAGCCTGTGACATAGCGCTCAGATATTCATTGGGCCTCACACAATCCAAAAGTGTCCAGTGTCCACAAGTGTCTGCTGAAATTCAAAATCTCCCTTATCCTCTAGTCACTTTTGTCACAGCTGTGCCATCGAGCCTGTGACATAGCGCTCAGATATTCAGTGGGTGGGCCTCACACAATCCAAAAGTGTCCAGTGTCCACAAGTGTCTGCAGAAATTCAAAATCTCACTTATCCTCTAGTCACTTTGGTCACAGCTGTGCCATCGAGCCTGTCACATAGCGCTCAGATATTCATTGGGCCTCACACAATCCAAAAGTGTCCAGTGTCCACAAGTGTCTGCTGAAATTCAAAATCTCCCTTATCCTCTAGTCACTTTTGTCACAGCTGTGCCATCGAGCCTGTGACATAGCGCTCAGATATCAGTGGGCCTCACACAATCCAAAAGTGTCCAGTGTCCACAAGTGTCTGCTGAAATTCAAAATCTCCATTATCCTCTAGTCACTTTTGTCACAGCTGTGCCATCGAGCCTGTGACATAGCGCTCAGATATTCATTGGGCCTCACACAATCCAAAAGTGTCCAGTGTCCACAAGTGTGTGCAGAAATTCAAAATCTCCCTTATCCTCTCGTCACTTTTGTCACAGTTGTGCCATCGAGCCTGTCACATAACGCTCAGATATTCATTGGGCCTCACACAATCCAAAAGTGTCCAGTGTCCACAAGTGTCTGCTGAAATTCAAAATCTCACTTATCCTCTAGTCACTTTTGTCACAGCTGTGCCATCGAGCCTGTGACATAGCGCTCAGATATCAGTGGGCCTCACACAATCCAAAAGTGTCCAGTGTCCACAAGTGTGTGCAGAAATTCAAAATCTCCCTTATCCTCTAGTCACTTTGGTCACAGCTGTGCCATCGAGCCTGTGACAGAGCGCTCAGATATTCAGTGGGCCTCACACAATCCAAAAGTGTCCAGTGTCCACAAGTGTGTGCAGAAATTCAAAATCTCCCTTATTCTCTAGTCACTTTGGTCACAGCTGTGCCATCGAGCCTGTGACAGAGCGCTCAGATATTCAGTGGGCCTCACACAATCCAAAAGTGTCCTTTGTCCACAAGTGTCTGCAGAAATTCAAAATCTCCCCTGTCCTATAGACACCTTGTACCTTGTTTTACATTACTATATAGTTTGTTGGATTTTGTCTACATTTCTACCAAAAATGAGGAAGGCTGGTGGAAGAGGCCGTGGAATTGGGCGGTGGTTGGCAGCTGGTAATGATGGTGTTGGTGGTGGATCTGATGGTAGTGGCAAGAGCAAAATAGGACCGAATGCAGGAGGTGTTGAGCCTGCGTCATTGTCTGGCTACATAAGGCCTCGAACGCTTAGTTTTCTAGGAGTTGGCAAACCGCTTTTAAAGCCAGAGCATCAGGAAAAAGTTTTGTCTTACATTGCTGACTCAGCCTCCAGCTCTATCGCCTCCTCTTCTTCAGTTGTAAAAAGTAAAAGCACTGAGTCGTCATTGGAGGCTCATGTTCATGAACCACACCTTTCCTTGTGTCCTTCACCCCAACCAAGATTGAAGGATGACGCAGGCCATACTACTGATTACTCCATGGAGCTGTTTTCACATACCATGCCTGGATTATCAAGTGAAATGGTGAATTACCCAGGCCAAGATGAATCTGACATGGAGTGCACTGATGCACAGCCACTGATGGATGATTCTGCTGGTACATTCACTCAGAGCACTACATTGTCCTAGCAGTGTACAGAGCCAGATTCTGACCCTGATGAGACTCAGGTGCCCCTTCCCGCACACTATACCACCATACACGGTGACACAGAGGAAGGTGCACGTGACATAGAAGAGGAGGTGATGGATGACCCAGTTGTTGACCCAGATTGGCATCCATTGGGGGAAGAGGGTGCTGCTTCCAATAGCTCAGATGAGGAGCATCCACAGCAGACATCGACATCGCAACAGCTGTTATCTGGCAGGCCCGGAGCACTCCAAAGACAGGTTCCAAACATCAAAAGAGTTGCTGGACAGCTTGTCCCGAGGGTCAAAAGATCACAGTGTGCTAGGCCGCAAAATGTCTGCCAAAGTAGGAAGAGTGCAGTGTGGCACTTTTTTGAACAAAATCCTCATGATCAGGCCAAGGTTATCTGTAAGAAGTGCGCAAAGACCTTTAGCCGAGGGAAAAATCTGAAAAATTTGAATACCAGTTGCATGCTTAGACATTTAACCAGCATGCACTTGCAAGCGTGGACACAACACCAAACCTCAAGTGCCACATGTGCAACTGATCACAACGAAGGTAGTCAGCAACGCTACATTGTTTCCCCCACTGTAAGCCCACCGGTTAGCACAGCAGCAAATGCTGAGGTGTCGTTGCAAGGCCACAGCAGTCAGGGAATCCCACTGTTATATCAATGAAAGACTGATTCTAGGCCATCAGAAAGAACACCAACTCCATCACCATCATCAACCCTCTCTCAGTCCGCCCTGTCCACCGCTACTTCCACCATATGCAGCTCTCAAGTCCAGCTCACCCTCCCAGACACTATGAGTAGGTCAAGAAAGTACTCAGTCTCTCATCCGCGTACACTGGGTTTGAACGCCCACATTGCCAAACTAATCTCGTTTGAGATAATGCCCTTTCGGTTGGTGGAAAGCGCAGCTTTCCGCGAACTCATGGCCTATGCAGTACCACGCTATGACCTACCCAGTCGCCACTTCTTCTCTCGCAAAGCCATCCCAGCCCTCCACCATCATGTGAAAGACCGCATTGTCCATGCACTCAAGCAGTCAGTGAGCGGAAAGGTGCACCTCACAACTGATGCATGGTCCAGTCGGCATGGCCAGGGCCGCTACGTGTCCATCACTGCGCACTGGGTTAATGTGGTGGATGCAGGGTCCACAGGGGACAGCGGTGGTGGGACAGTGCTGCCTAGCCCACGGTATAGGAAACAGTTGGCTGTAGGCGTTCGACCCTCCTCCTCCTCCTCCTCCTCCAGAAGCGAAAGCTCGTCCACAGAGCGCAGTCGTACGAGCACTCCATCTGCAGCTGCCACTGTTGCACACGAGGTGTCCCCCTATCGAGCAGCTAGTGGAAAGCGTCAGCAGGCAGTGTTGCAGATGATGTGTTTGGGCGACAGACACACCGCCGAGGTGCTGGCCGAGTACTTTCAGCGACAAACTGAGTCATGGCTGGGCAGTGTACATCTTGAGGCAGGCATGGTAGTTAGTGATAACGGGCGTAATTTTGTGGCAGCCATAGCCCTTTCAAAACTCAGCCACATACCTTGCTTGGCTCACACCTTGAACCTGGTGGTGCAGTGCTTCCTCAAAAATTATCCGGAGTTAACAGCCCTGCTCAGGAAGGTGCGAAGACTGTGCGCGCACATCCGCCGGTCGCATGTACACTCCATTCGTATGCAGAAGCTGCAGCGATTGCTCCACCTTCCCAACCACCGCCTCATTATCGACATTGCAACAAGGTGGAACTCCACCCTGCACATGGTGGAGCGGCTGTGCGAGCAGAGGCAGGCCATAATGCATTTGTGGGAGGATACACGGCCAAGCACTTTGAGAGCAGACATGGAGTTGACTGGTGTGCAGTGGTCGAAGCTGAAAGACCTCTGTAAAGTCCTTCAGTGTTTTGAGGAATGCACACGGCTGGTAAGTGCAGACGACGCCATCCTAAGCATGAGCATCCCACTTATGCGTCTGCTCATGCAAACTTTGACGCACCTTAAGGAGCAGGCTTCTGCAGCCAATGTTGAGGAAGAGGAGGAGGGAATCCTTGATGACATTCAGCCATTGTCTGCTCAGGGACCTCTCCTGGACGAGGTGGAGGAAGAAGAGGAGGAGGAGGAGGATGATGGGGATGATTACTTAGGGGAGGAGGATGCATCTCGTGGGGCAAGTGAAAATGTTGGCGTGGCAAGGTCTGGTACAGGGTTTGTGCGTGACTGGAGGGATGTGGATTTGCCAGAAAGTGCTCCTCCAACCAGCACTCGCAGTGCATCATTGACACCGGGAACATTGGCCCACATGTCAGATTATGCCTTGCAGATCCTAAAAAGGGACCCGCGCATTGCCAAAATGATGAACGATGACGACTACTGGTTGGCCCGCATCCTGGATCCACGCTATAAAGGCAAATTACAAAACATCATGCCACAGGAGAACCTTGACCTAATATTGGCTAATAAACAAGCAACTCTGGTAAATCGGTTGCTTGAGGCATTCCCAGCACACAGCAGCGGTGATGGTTCTCACACGAGCCGTACAGGCCGGGGGCAGCTTGGCAGAGGTGTTCGTGGTGCACACAGCAGAAGTGGCGTTGGAGACAGGGGTTTCATGTCAATGTTGTGGACTGATTTTTCAAGTACCGCTCACACAACTGGTAATACTGCATCGATGGAAAGTGACAGGAGACAGCAGTTGTCAACTATGGTTACAAACTACTTTTCCTCCCATATCGATGTTCTCCCACACAGGTCATTCCCCTTTGACTATTGGGCCGCTAAACTGGACACCTGGCCTGAATTGGCATAATATGCCTTACAGGAGCTCGCTTGCCCAGCTGCAAGTGTGCTATCGGAAAGAGTCTTCAGTGCAGCTGGATCAATCCTGACAGAAAAAAGGACCCGTCTGTCAACCCAAAATGTGGATGATCTAACCTTCATTAAAATGAACCACGCATGGGTTTCCAAGGATTTTGTCCCACCTTCCCCTGATGACACATAGGGTGACAGAAAAATGGCTTGCTTTGGTCCACCTCTTCCTGGGACTTGACCTATTTCACCTTTTGCATCAGCTGAATGTCCAACATCAACATATGCCACTTTCTAAAACTCCCTAACTGTGCTGCCCCCCCCATGGCCGGGGTCACCACCTAGCGCACGACACCGTGCGAGTGCCGTTGCCCTGGACAGGTGGGTAGGCCGACTCTTGGGCGCGGGCACTGGCACAGGGTCCTTCATAGTGCAATCAAGTGTCTCTGACGGTGGTGGTGCACACCCGCTGTCAGACACACCGCCGTACTATGAGGGGCCCAGTGCCAGTACCGACGCCCACGAGTGGGCCCCCCTTGCTTGGGCAGGGCCCCAGCATTTGCAATCTTTACCTCTCCCTGCTCCTCCGCTGTGTAGTCTGGGCCGTCAAATCCATACTGTGCCTGACACCGTCTGAGCCTGCCTCCTGATGTATAGACATATATTTTGAATGTGTACGCTATCCATACATGTTATCCGGGGATACGGTACCCTTTCTAACCTTTGTGCAATTACGTGCAATCCATACTGGGCCTAACACCGTCTGAGCCTGCCTCCTGATGTATAGACATATATTTTGAATGTGTACGCTGTCCATACATGTTATCTGGGGATACGGTACCCTTTCTAACCTTTGTGCAATCACGTGCAATCCATACTGGGCCTAACACCGTCTGAGCCTGCCTCCTGATGTGTAGACATATATTTTGAATGTGTACGCTATCCATACATGTTATCCGGGGATACGGTACCCTTTCTAACCTTTGTGCAATCACGTGCAATCCATACTGGGCCTAACACCGTCTGAGCCTGCCTCCTGATGTATAGACATATATTTTGAATGTGTACGCTATCCATACATGTTATCCGGGGATACGGTACCCTTTCTAACCTTTGTGCAATCACGTGCAATCCATACTGGGCCTAACACCGTCTGAGCCTGCCTCCTGATGTATAGACATATATTTTGAATGTGTACGCTATCCATACATGTTATCTGGGGATACGGTACCCTTTCTAACCTTTGTGCAATCACGTGCAATCCATACTGGGCCTAACACCGTCTGAGCCTGCCTCCTGATGTATAGACATATATTTTGAATGTGTACGCTATCCATACATGTTATCCGGGGATACGGTACCCTTTCTAACCTTTGTGCAATCACGTGCAATCCATACTGGGCCTAACACCGTCTGAGCCTGCCTCCTGATGTATAGACATATTTTTAATGTGTACGCTATCCATACATGTTATCCGGGGATACGGTACCCTTTCTAACCTTTGTGCAATCACGTGCAATCCATACTGGGCCTAACACCGTCTGAGCCTGCCTCCTGATGTATAGACATATATTTTGAATGTACGCTATCCATACATGTTATCTGGGGATACGGTACCCTTTCTCACCTTTGTGCAATCACGTGTAATCCATACTGGGCGTGAGAACGGCTGGCGAGCTGTTAAGCAAGCTACAGCACCTGTGGTTTGCACACGTAAGTTTTTCATTTTTTCAGGAATGGCGGTTAGGCCTAATTCCGGAACTGCGGTTGACCTGCACTTACTGGGAAATCATTGTTCGCGGGTAATAATTGTAATCAGTGATCCCCATCACTAACGTTGTTCAGCGGGTTATCTGCACCTGTAAGCGACAAACGCTGGCCTTTTCAGTGTAGCGCACATGCAGCCACGGACATGTAAGGGCATGACACACCAGTTATTGGCCAATCTCATGTGCGAGAGCCTCACGTGTCCCTCTAGTAAGCCGGACTCGGACCGCGGGGCATGACGGAGTCTCGTTCGTTAACGGAATTAAGCTTGCAATGTGTGCATCTGTTCTGTAGCTGGCATGGTTGAGGTTTCCCAGGTGGAGTCGAATTTAACCGTAGGCTCCATTCCTGGTGGTGCCCTTCTGGACATTCCTTTAAGGTTCAGCTTTGCAACCATACTGCCCACGTAAAACAAACACTTTGCCTTCATGAACGCATGTTTGGAGGGTCATGACTCGTGGGAATAACGCCGCCCAATCAGTTAACCTGCTAGAGAGATCGTTCGTTGCTCCCAAGCATGACATCACACTCCCTAGGAAGAAGGTAATGCCACTGTGGCGACCGTACTCCTGGGGGCGACACAAGTGCACTGATGCCCAGCCACTGCTCGATGAATCTGCTGGTACATTGACCCAGACCACTACATTCCCCTCGCACGCTACACGACCTGAATCTGACCCTGATGAAACTCAGGTTACCCTTCCCATATACAGTTCCATCTTACACGGTGACAAAGAGGAAGCTGCAGATGAAAGTGCAGGTTCAGCCCACCCGCCATCAGACACACCACCGTACTATCAGGGGCCCTGTGCCAGTGCCGTCGCCAACGAGTGGGCCCCCCCTGCTTGCTCAGGATCACAGCACTTGCAAAGTTGAAATACTGTGTAGTGAGATGGAAGATGGGGACGACGAGGAGTCCAGACTAGTACAGGGATTCCCTAGCGAGGAGACTTATTTCATTGTTTTCAATGTTGGGACATCAATTTTTGGGGAGCACTATACTCTGGAGAGTGATAGATGGGGCCCACCATACACTGGAACATTCCAAAGGTGGACATCAGACACTGGAGCAGCATTTACAGGGCCCATTATACACTAGAGCATTAGAAATGGGGCCCATTATGTTTGGAGCATTATTTGGGCCCATAAGACAGTGGAGCTTCATCCATGGGGACCAACATATACTGTAGCATTATGTGGAGCTCATCATATACTGTTTCAAACATTATATGGGACCAATGATTCTGTATGGAGAAATAGATGGGCCTCGTCATGAGATGTAAAAAGTGAAGTATTTTTCATTGTACTATACCACTATTTCTCTGCCGTATCGGAGCATGATGAGTTGTGGTATTATGTGTTAAAGGGGCGCTCTTTCGCCCAGGGCACATGAAATCCTGGAGCCAGCCCTACCCCCCCACAACTTTAGCCAAATAACCCCAATTTTTCAGTGCGTAACTTGTATTATTAAATTAATTAAGGTTGACAAGCTTAAGAAGAATTGATGCTTTTGGCATTCAAATGGGCACTGTAGGTGTGTTTCCTGTCCTCTCACTGCCGACTTTTATTCCTCATTGACTTACATTGGGTTTCGTGTTTCGGGACGACCCCGACTTTTCCCTATAATCGGACGATCTTGCTCGACCCGACTTTTGGAAAAGTCGGGTTTCACGAAACGAAACTCGACCCTAAAAAACCAAAAGTCGCTCAACTCTAATGTGAACGCATTCTTTCAAGCTTTGGGGTTGTTGTATGACGAACCTAATGCTATTGATCAGGCTGAAAAGACCCTGTTGGCATTGAACCAGGGTCGAGATTCTGCAGAGTTGTACTGTCAAAAGTTCCGAAAGTGGGCGGTCCTTACTACCTGGAATGATAATGCCTTGGCTGCTCTCTTTCGGAAGGGTTTGTCAGAAGCCATAAAAGATACTATGGTGGGATTTCCTGTTCCCTCTGGTCTGGACGATTCTATGTCATTAGCCATTCAGGTTGGTCGGCGTTTGCGTGAACGCAGGATTGCACGAGAGGTGTTGCCACCGTTGAACAGACGTCTGAACCTATGCAATGTGATAGAGTTTTGTCTAAGGCGCAACGTCAGGAGTTCAGAAGGCGTAATAAGCTGTATTTTTTCTGTGGAGATGCCTCGCATATTATTTCTGTTTGTCCTAAACGAGAGAAACGCTTTGCACACACGTTTTCTGTTGGTGGTGTTCAACCTAAGTTTCTTCTGGCAATTACTCTGATCTGCTCCCTGTCCACATTTTCCGCCAAGGCTTTTGTGGATTCGGGAGCAGCGCTAAACCTAATGGACTTGGATTTTGCTAAACGTTGTGGATTTCCGATGACACTTCTGCAGACTCCTATCCCTTTGAGGGGGATTGATGCTACTCCTTTGGCTAAAAATAAACCTCAGTTTTGGACCCAGGTGGTCATGCGGGTCGCCCCAGACCATCAAGAAAATTGCAGATTTTTGGTGTTGCATGGTCTGCATGATGCCATTGTTCTGGGGTTTCCCTGGTTGCAAATTCATAATCCAGTTTTGGATTGGAAATCTGTGTCTGTGGTGAGTTGGGGCTGTCGGTGTGCCTTTAGTGAGGCTCCGGTTTTTTCCACCTCTCCTCAGTCGCATGATGTTCCTGACTATTTGGCGGACTTTTATGATGTATTTAGTGAGAATGAGTCTGCGTCCTTGCCTCCTCATAGGAGTTATGACTGTGCAATTGAACTAAGCCCGGGGTGTAAATTTCCCAAGGGTCGGCTCTTCAATTTATCTGTACCCGAACACGAGGCTATGCGGTCCTATATTAAGGAGGCATTGGAGAAGGGTCATATTAGACCATCCTCTTCACCCTTAGGTGCCGGGTTTTTTTTGTGGCCAAAAAGGATGGTTCTTTAAGGCCTTGTATTGATTATCGTGCCCTCAATAAAATTACTATTAAATATCAGTATCCGTTACCCCTGATTTCGGATCTATTCTCTAGAGTTAGAGGTGCTTGCTGGTTTACCAAGCTTGACCTCAGGGGGCGTATAATCTTATCCGCATTAAGCAGGGGGATGAATGGAAGACGGCGTTTAATACTCTGGAGGGACATTTTGAGTACCTGGTGATGCCTTTTGGGCTCACTAATGCCCCTTCTGTCTTCCAGTGCTTCATGAACGATATTTTCCGAGACTTTGTCGATAAATTTTTGATTATCTATCTGGATGATATTTTGATCTTCTCCAAGGATTGGGATTCTCATGTGGAACATATTCGGACTGTGTTCCGGATCTTGAGGGAGAATTCTCTGTATGTCAAAGGATCGAAATGCCTTTTTGGAGTACAGAGGATTTCATTTTTGGGATTTATTTTGTCTCCGTCAACTATTGAAATGGACCCGGCCAAGGTACAGGCCATTTATGAATGGGTTCAGCCCACTTCTTTGAAGGCCCTCCAGAAGTTTTTGGGTTTTGCTAATTTTTATCGGAAATTTATAGCAAAATTTTCTAGTATTGCCAAGCCATTGACTGATCTGACTAAGAAGGGTGCTGATGTGTTGAATTGGTCTCCGGAGGCTGTTTCTTCCTTTCAGGAGTTGAAGTGAAGATTTACCTCTGCCCCGGTTTTGCAGCAACCTGATGTCTCACTCCCGTTCCAGGTAGAGGTGGATGCTTCTGAGATTGGTGCAGGAGCTGTTTTGTCCCAAAAGGATCCTGTAACATCTAAAATGAATCCCTGTGCTTTCTTTTCCCGAAAGTTCTCTCCATCTGAACGTAACTATGATGTGGGGAATCGGGAGCTGTTGGCCATGAAGTGGGCATTTGAGGAGTGGAGACATTGGTTGGAGGGAGCTAAACATCAAGTTGTGGTCCTCACTGACCACAAGAATTTGATTTACCTAGAGTTGGCTAAATGCTTGAACCCTAGACAGGCTAGGTGGGCCTTGTTTTTTACACGTTTTGATTTTGTGGTCTCTTTTCTTCCTGGAACTAAGAATGTCAAGGCAGACGCCCTCTCTAGGAGTTTCTTTGCTGATTCTCCTGTGGTGACCAAGCCTGCTACCATCTTAGGCGAAGGGGTAGTTCTTTCTGCCATCTCGCCCGATTTGAGACTTGCGCTGCAAGAGTTCCAGGAGGACAAACCTGAGCATTGTCCCAGTGGAAAGTTGTATGTTCCTGACCAGTGGAAGAAGAGAGTGATGTCTGAAGTTCATTGCTCTGCATTGGCTGGTCATCCAGGTATTTTTGGTACTAGAGATCTGGTGAGTCGCTCTTTTTGGTGGCCCACCTTGTCTCATGATGTCAGGAATTTTGTGCAGTCCTGTGGGACTTGCTCCCGGTCTAAATCTTGTTCTCGCTCTAGTGGGTTGTTGTTGCCTTTGCCGGTCCCCAGGAGGCCATGGACCCATATTTCAATGGATTTCATCTCTGATATGCCGGTCTCTCAAAGAATGACTGTTATTTGGGTGATTTGTGATAGGTTCTCTAAGATGGTTCATCTTGTACCACTCCCTAAGTTGCCATCTTCCTCTGAGTTGGTGCCCCTGTTTTTTTTTGCAACAGGTGGTTCGCTTACACGGGATTCCGGAGAACATTGTATCTGACAGAGGAGTTCAGTTTGTGTCTAGATTTTGGAGGACTTTCTGTTCCAAGCTGGGAATTCAGTTGTCCTTCTCCTCTGCTTTTCACCCCCAGACCAATGGGCAGACAGAGAGAACAAACCAGACCTTGGAATCGTATTTGAGATGTTTTATTTCCGCTGATCAGGATGATTGGGTTTCATTTTTGCCCTTGGCCGAATTTGCTTTAAATAATAGAGCTAGTTCTGCCACTTTGATGTCACCTTTTTTTTGTAACTTTGGGTTTCATCCTCGATTTTCTTCAGGGCAGGTGGAGCCTTCTGCCTGCCCAGGTGTTGACACTGTGGTGGAGAGAATGCACCAGATCTGGGACCAAGTGTTGGATAAGTTATCTCTCTCCCAGGAAAAGGCCCAGCGGTTTTCCAATCGACATAGGACCATTGGTCCCCAGTTTAAGATTGGTGATATGGTGTGGTTATCATCAAAAAATATTGCTATGAAGGTGGCTTCTCCTAAGTTTAAGCCTAGATTTATTGGACCTTACAAGATTTTGGAGATTATTAATCCGGTCTCTTTTCGTTTGGCTCTTCCTGTCACATTTAAAATCCATAATGTGTTCCATAAGTCCTTGTTGAAGAGGTTTGTTGAACAAGTTTTTCTTGGGGTGGCACCTCCAGACCCTGTATTGGTTGAAGGTAACATGCAATATGAGGTAGAGAAAATACTGGATTCCCGTTTGGCTAGACGGAGACTCCAGTATTTGGTTAAGTGGAAGGGTTATGGTCAGGAGGATAATTCCTGGGTCTCTGCCTCTGATATTCATGCCAAAAGATTGGTGCGTGCCTTTCATCGGGCTCACCCTGATTGCCCTGGTGGCGTGGTTGAGGGTTCGGTGACCCTTCCTCAAGGGGGAGGTACTGTTGTGAGTTCAATTTCCCCTTCGTCACTGAGGTCTGGTGAACTCCCTATTCTGGTAAAGGAAGGTAATGAGCCTGATTATCAGGCACCTGAGTCTATTGAGGATGACTGGCTGAGTGGAGTCACGGACTAGATATAAGGCTGCCGACGCCCTTCTGCCCTGCGGGTGATTTCTCTGTGGACTTCTAGGACACCAGTCTGATTCTTGCTCCTCTAAAGCTAAGATTTTTGCTTTGTCTGTTGCATTTGTGTTTTGTTTTTGTTTTCCTTGCTTTTCTGGATTCTGCCATTCCCTGCTGGGGTGAGCTGAATCTCCTTTTGCCTGTTGCTCTGTCTTCAGAATATTCCTGATTACTGACATAGCTTTTTGAAGCCTAGCGTCTTCAGGGCCTTTTTCACTGTCAGTCTGTTGGCTCTTATTTTCATAGGGTTTTTCACGGATTGCAGACAGCAACCTTCCTGTCCTTTTCTATCTAGTTAGTTGGGGCCCCGTCTTTGCTCAGTCTATCTTTCTGTCTGTGTTAGTGTTTTCATCTTGCTTCACCGTCATTATATGTTGGGGGCTGCCTTTTGCTTTGGGGTCTGCTCTGGGGCAGTTTAGATTTCCCCTTTCTTTCTTTAGGCCTATTTAATTCTCCGGCTGTGATCGAGGGGTCTAGGGCATCGTAGGAACCCCCCACGGCTACTGCTAGTTGTGTTGATAGGTTCAGGGGTCTGCAATCCGATAGCTGCCAACTTCTCTGGTTTTCTGGACTTAGCTAGCATTTCTGTTTTTGCCTCCTACGGTGACTCAATCATAACAGACCACCCTCTGACACAGACTGCAGGGGGAGCCCAGTATCACACAGGATAGGATTAGCTACATGGCTCAGCAGTCAGTATCACACATGATAGGATTAGATACACAGCTCAGCAGTCAGTATCACACAGGATAGAATTAGATACACAACTCAGCAGACAGTATCACACAGGATAGGATTAGATACACAGCTCAGCGTATCACACAGAATAGTATTAGATACACGGCTCAGCAGACAGTATCACACAGAATAGGATTAGATACACGGCTCAGCAGACAGTATCACACAGAATAGGATTAGTTGTACTTTTGAATGACACCATTCATTCTACCACACAATGTACCAGAAAACAGGAAAACAATTCCAAGTGAATTCAAATTGAAAAAAGTGCAATTCCACAATTGTTTGTTTTTTTCCCCCCATGTTCACTAAATGGTAAAACTGACTAGGCTATATGATTCTCCAGGTCAGTATGAATTCACAGACAACAAATATGAATAGTTCTTTTTTTATTTAAGTGGTGAAAACATTTTTGGAAATCCGCAAGATAGAAAATTTGTTTGCCGCCATTTTTTGACACCTGTAACATTTTTTGGTGTATGAAGCTGCGTAAGGGCTTATTTTTTGTGCCCTGAGGTGACATTTTTACAGATACCATTTTGGTGCAGATACAATGTTTTTTTTGTCTCTTATTGCATTTTATTGCAATGTTGCAGCAGCCAAAACAATGCAGACATGGAATTTTGATTTTTTTTTTTTGTTACACAATTTATAAATCTGATTAACTTATTTTATATTTTGATGGATCAGACTTTTACCAAATGTCTGTATTTTTTAATTGTTTTATTTTTAATGTGGTAAAAGGAGAATGATTTTTAAACTTTTTATTTTTATTTTTTTCATGCCTCTAAAAGTTTTTTTTTCACTTTATACTGAATTTAATAATCCCATTAGGAATTTGAAGCTGTGACAGTTTAATTGCTTATGCTATGCATAGCAGTGCATAAGGAGGATCATAATGACAAGCCCAGGGGTTTTCAACAGAACCTAGGCTGCCATGACAACCCATTGGCGACCTGCAATCATGTTACGGGTGCGCCAAAGGAAGCGTAGATTGACGTGCGCCGCTGTCTGTTCTCTGTTCTCCACTCCACCCGCAGCTGTCAGAGGCACAAGATGGCTCAGTAAATCAGCCATCAGCAAAAGATGTGGGCTTGGCTTGCGAGCCCACATTAAGGTCAGGGATGCAATATATGATGCAAGCTGACATCATATGTCAAGAAGGAGTTAAACATAAGTTCTCCTTTTTCTCTTTATCAATTGAATATCTGTATTATTCTCTTATTCTCTTTACATAACGCAATATACACTAATCTTCTTCACTGCTGTGGTGTTACAAAACAATTTGTTCACTTTTTAAAGGTTTTCTCTCCCTCTCATTATGGCTGAGCTTTTCTGTGGCTTTCTCTCATTCATTTTAACTACAAAGTGGCTGCTAAATTTTCTGCTTCTGTTTTTAAAATGTCAATTCATCATGATTGGCTGTGCTATACCATGTCATGCAATAGCTTCAAGCCATTATGGGGAAATTCATCCAAAGTTATGTAATCTTTCTCTGGCTGATGTAGGCTTCTGAAATGTGTAAAATGGTAGCTGAAATTTTTAGTGATTTGTACAAAGGGAAAAGCAAATTGTTGACATTTTCAGGGTTAAGAGAATTTATAAAAATTTGACACACATTTTATTCACATTGAATCAATTTGCCCAGCTGTAAAACAAATAAAATAAATGACAAGATATATAATTAAAAAACCTCTGACCCACCATAAGAGAAAAAAATGCATGCATTCAAAATATTCTGTACAACATGAATATAATTTGCATGGTCATTAAGTGAAAAATGTATGTAAAACCAAAAATACCAAAATTACTTCTAGCCACCAATCTTTGCTTATTATACCCTAGTCTTACCTGCTTTTGTACTCCTGCTTGGAAATGTCTGCACATAAAATCATTGTATCCATATTCTCATGTTACGTCTTAAAGGGAATATCAGCATAGGATGACTGTTGAAATCAAGTAAAGGCACTTGGTGCACCATGAGATGACCAAAAATTTAACTACACCTAGAGCTCTTTCTTCATGTGCAACTATTGCAGGATCTTAGGTATCCATGGTGTGGTAGAGCGGCTCACTCAGCTGCACACGGAGGTAGACATGGCTACACTGTGGCTTTAAGAACTTCCTTTGGTTTATTGAAGGCAGCATAAACCAAGGTGTAGTAAATAAAATACAGCCCTCTGGGCAAAACAGCAAAACAAAATGATGGCAGAACAAACACAGTCCTTTTTTGAGCGGGTTTCCTCCCAGTCATGGCTGACAGAGCACACATGGTTCAGGTTCACTAGTCCATGCAGCATCCTCCTGCAGTGCTCCTTCTCCAGGCAAATACACTGAACACTGAAAGTTTCTTCCTTCAGCTATTTAAGCTCAGACCATAAGACTCCTCAACCAAGTGACTGATCACATGACTGTGACCTCACCAAGGTCCTGTCAGCACACAGTGGTGCTAGCTCTGTAGGTAGAGATATGGGGGGGCACTCTCCCACACACTCTATGAATGCTCCCCTAAAACCCACCCCATAACATAACTTAGATACCTGTATGAAAAAGAAATTCCAATATTGCTTCAAAATGATCACCAAGACAATGAATATCCAACAAAAACTAAATACACAAATAAGATATTCAAGAATATCGACTAATAATGAAACACCACCAAAAAAATATTCTATATGATAAAATATTTATTCATGACAAAAAATATTATGTGAACAAGAATTTTTATTTAAATTTTTCACTTAATTTTCCACAAATGCAATAAATTTGAGCATTAAAAAACATACATGATATGCATGTGTGCAGGGGTACATCAAGAATCCAAATGGCTGGGAAGAAGACACCAAATTTATATATAAAAAATTATAATGAAGATTTTATAAAAAAATAATATAAAAAAGTGCACCAAGGAATTCATCAAAATGTGAAAAATTAATCAACATAAAATTAGTGCATTTTTGTAAACAATAGTGTCATATATTACATATATAAAATTCATGCTAGTAGTGCAAAAGTATATAAAGTGCTTAGTGCATAATAGATCCCTATAATTCATGAATGGGCAACCATACCAAATCAATTATACATTGTCAGGCCGTGCATACTGTATACTGAAACAACAGATAAAGTGCTTAGTGCATATGTGAATCTTCAAATTCCTATAATTCATATAAGGACAACCATAACTAATCCATTATTCACTGTGAGTCTGTGCATATATCCACATGAAGTGCTAAATGTCTTTGCGGTTTCCTGCACCTCACCAATAGCTTCTTATAGTGACCCTTGTTAGTAAATGTTGAATAGCAGTAGAGACAGAGATCATACCAACCCTGGTTTCCTAAGGTTCCCCTGCACACATCACTCCAACGCATGTTTCGCTATTGCTTCATCAGGGAGTGATGTGAGCAGGGGCTGCGGTGCTAATATAGTATACCGACAGCTGAGACTAATAATTAGGAATGCCATAGTTATATGGCACCGCTACCTACTCACACACGTGCCACCACCACGGGTCAGCGTCCCGGAAATGCATCACCGAGTGCGACTGTGGTCACAGTCAGCGATGCAGCCCCAGGCAACCAACCGTGGGATAGGGGGCGCGCATGCGCAGAATGGCGCTCGACGGTCCCGCAGCCATCTTAGTTAAGGGAAAATATCAATAAGTCGAGACTTATAGTGTGGGCAAATAAGAGTGGAATGGTACTATCTACATCATGCAACTAAAGAATAATAATATGGACAAATATAAACAGAGACTAATCATAATAATAAATAAATATATTAAAGTGAAAGGACTAAAGTAAAAAATCATTATTGATAATTAATATATTTATCAATGATACCAAGTGTTATCCTAAATACGAAAAAAATCCCTGTGCAGAGCAAGAGAATGCTTCTATTAGTGACATTCCCATAAAATATAACAAGGATATACAGAAAAATATATATACCAAAGAATGATATATAAAAAATCTATTCATGATACTAGTGTGGCTAAACCATTCCACTGTATCTATCAAGTCTCCAGATATTTCTACCAAGAATTCCCACTGCTCAAAATATAAATATATTACATCTCCGTATATATATTTCAGGAGGCAGACACAGACGCTCTCAGTCCCTGTATGGATTAGACAAGGATATAAAAATTAAAAATTAGAAAAAGGGTACAGTATCACCAGATACCAGGTATATATGCTACAGTTTAAACATTCTAAATCACCGTATATATTTCAGGAGGCAGATACAGATGCTCCAGGCTCAGTATGGATTAGATAAGAATATAAAAAGTAGAAATAGGGTACAGTATCACCAGATACCAGGTATATATAGCATAGTTTAAACATTCTAAATCTCCGTATATATTTCAGGAGGCAGACACAGACGCTCTCAGGCCCAGTATGGATTCAACAAGAATATAGAAAGTTGAAAAAGGGTACAGTATCACCAGATACCAGGTATATATAGTATAGTTTAAGCATTCTAAATCTCCGTATATATCTCAGGAGGCAGACACAGACGCTCTCAGGCCCACTATGGATTAGATTAGATAAGAATATAAAAAGTAGAAAAAGGGTAAAGTATCACCAGATACAAGGTATATATACTATAGTTTAAACATTCTAAATGTCTATATATTTCAGGAGGCAGACACAGACACTCTCAGGCTCATTCTGGATTACACCACAATATAAAAAGCAGTAAAAGGTTAATGGATCTGAAGCGTACAGCTGTACATAGTGTAGGGGTCATTGTAAATCTCCATATATATTTCCAGAGTCAGAAACAGACTCTCACTGGCTCAGTATGGATTAGACCGGAATATAAAAAGCAGTAAATGGGTTATGTATCACAAGCATACAGCTGTATACAGTGTTGGGGTAATCTTAAATCTCCAAATATATTTCCGGAGTAAAAGACAGACGTTCACAGGCTCAGTATGGATTACACCAGAATCTAAGTAGCAAAAAAGGTTACTGTGTCAGAAGTGTACAGCTGTATACAGTGTTGGGCTAATTTTAAATCTTGGTATATATTTCCGGAGTGACCCTCAAACGCTCACTCAGTCTGGATTTGACCATAATACATAATGTTGAAAAAAGGTAGTGGATAACAAGATAGCAAGTGTATATATATTATAGAGTGCAATTTAAATCTCCGTATATATTTCCGTAGTCACCATCAGACGCTCACTCAGTATGGATTTGACCGTAATACAAAATGTCGAACAAAGGTACTGTATCACAAGATAGGAGGTGTATGTAGTATAGGGTAAAATTTTTATCTCCATATATATTGAAGGAGTAAACCACACACTCTCACTCAGTATGGATTATACCGTAATAAAAAATTTAGAACAAAGGTACTGTATCACGAGATACCAGGTGTATATAGTATAAGTGAAAATGTAATTCTCCCTATAAATTTCCTGAGTCACATACAGATAGTCAGCATGTATTTCTCCGTGATACCAGCCAGTACACGGTAGTGTGTGAGGAGCGTACAGCTCTATACGATGTGGGAAATAAAGAACGCTCGCTCATTGTGCAGAAAAAAAGAATAAAAGTATTAGTGCTGTATAAAAAGCAGTCTGCACAGCAGTGTACACACAGCAATCCTGCTATAAGGCAGGCAAATAATCAGCGCTGCTGCACGCAAGAAAATCCTTCCTGTCACTGGCAGGCAGCCTAATAATTAGCACTGCTGCACACAAGAAAATCCTCCCCTGTCACTGCACACTAACTGTACACAACAATTGCGTTCAGCACAAGCACGTAAGAACTTCTGTTTACATGCCTAAGTGTCTCCCTAATGATAAACAGCATCAGCAAACCTCTCCCTACTGGGGCAAAAGAAAAATGGTGGTCGACGGTGAGGGCTTTAATACGCACTCTGTATATACTGTATTTCAGGAGTCACCCTCAGACACTCACCCAGTCAGTATGGATTTAACCGTAATTCAAAATGTTGAAAAAAGGTACTGTATCAGCAGATACCAGGTGTATCCAGTCTAGGGGTAAATGTAAATCTCCATCTATATTTCCGGAGTCAGACAAAGACACTCACAGGCTCAGTATGGATTAGACAAGAATATAAAAAGTTGAAAAATGGTAATGTATTACAAGCATACAGCTGCATACAGTGTTGGGGTCATTTTAAATCTCCTTATATTTTACCATAATCAGACACAAACTCTCACAGGCTCAGTATGGATTACACCAGAATATAAAAAGTAGAAAAAGGGAAATGTATTCGAAGCGTACACCAGTATACAGTGTTGGGGTACTTTTAAATCTTCGTATATATTTCAGTCTCAGTAAGCCAGTCCAGACTCTCCGCTACAGGAAACTAGTTGGATACAATTACAGACGGAAAGTTGAGTGATTGCAGAAATTTGGGAATTACTAATCACGGGAAAACCATCCGGGAGAAATTGCAGAGGCGATGCTGACCCTCAATTACTTTGTCTGTGGAGACAGCAAAAACGGTTCTTTGTGAAGAAAGGGTTGCTGTAACGCAGTAGCGTGGATCCTATCATCGTTACTCATTTCCATCAAATTGTGATCACAGGGAGAGATGTAGACATGGTCCTCACTGCCTATCATGATCTGTCTGGTCACTTTGGAGTGCAAAAGACAGAAGCCACAGGCCTTAGGCGATTCTATTGGATTGGCATGAGAGGACACATTTAAAAATGTGTGCAGGAATGTCACACGTCTGTGACTAGAAAAACTGTGAAAGCTGATCATAAAGCACCACTGCATCCGATTGTGAGTCAACATCCATTACAAATGGTAGCCATTGATCATCTGAAGGTAGAGCCCAGCAGGACAGGCCATAGCTACGTCTTAGCCATCATTGATCAGTTCACAAAATTTGTAGTGGCCGTCTCTGTGAAGGATTTAACTGCCCAGACTACACAGTGGTGGAGCAGGGAGAGGTAAGTATTAAAAGTGCTGGGGCCCTGAGCAAGCAGGTGGGGCCCACTCGTGGGCGCCGGTACTGGCACAGGGCCCCTCATAGAACGCCGGTGTGTCTGACGGCGAGTGGGCCCCCTCACTGTCAGAGACACTTTATTGTACTATGAGAGGCCTTGTGCCAGTGCTGTCGCCCAAGAGTGGGCTCACCCACCTGTTCAGGGGAAAGGCACTTGCCCGGGTGCGCCAGGTGGTGACTCCGGCCCTGGGGGGGCAGCCCAGTTAGGGAGGTTGAAAAAATGGCATATGTTGATGTGTAGGCTGGACATTCAGCAGCTGCAAATGGAGGAATTGGAGAAGTCAGAGGAAGAGGAGGACAAAAACGAGACATTTTTCTGGCAACCCATGTGTCATCAGGGGAAGGTGGGACAAAATCCTTTGAATCCCATGCATGGTTCATTTTAATGAAGGTTAGATCATCAACATTTTGGGTCAACAGACTCTTTCAGATAGCACACTAGCAGCAGGGCAAGCAAGCTCCTGTAAGGCATATTGTGCCAATTCAGGCCAGGTGTCCAGTTTACAGGCCCAATAGTCAAAGGGGAATGACCTGTGAGGGAGAACATCGATATGGGAGGAGTAGTTTGTAACCATAGTTGACAACTGCTGTCTCCTGTCACTTGAAATCGATTCAGTATTACCAGTCGTGTGAGCGATACTTGAGAAATCAGTCCAAAACATGGTCATGAAATCCTTGTCTCCAACGCCACTTCGGCTGTGTGCACCACGAACACCTCTTCCATTTTGCCCACTGCGGCTCGTGGTAGAACCAGCACCACTGCTGTGTGCTGGGAATGCCTCAAACAAATGGTTTACCAGAGTTGCTTGTTTGTTAGCCAATATTAGCTCTAAGTTCTCCTGTGGCATGATGTTCTGTAATTTGCCTTTATAGCGTGGATCGAGAATGCTGGCCAACCAGTAGTCGTCATCCTTCATCATTTTGGCAATGCGGGGGTCCCTTTTTAGGATCTGCAAGACATAATCACACATGTGGGCCAATGTTCCAGGTGTCAATGATGCACTGCCAGTGGTGGGTTCAGGAGCACTTTCTGGCAAATCCACATCCCTCCAGTCACGCACAAACCCTGTACCTGACCGTGGCATGCCAACATTTTCTCTTGCCCCCTGAGAAGCATCCTCCTCCCCAAAATAATCATCCCCTCATCCTCCTCTTCTTCCTCCACCTCGTCCAGGTCAGTAGCCCTCGCTGACAATGGCTGAGTGTCATCAAGGCTTCCCTCCTCCTCTTCCTCCTCCTCTGCTGCAGACGCCGGATCCTTAATGTGCGTCAAAGTTTGCATGAGCAGACGCATAAGTGGGATGGTCATGCTTATGATGGTGTCGTCTGCGCTTACCAGCTGTGTGCATTCCTCAAAACACTGAAGGACTTTACAGAGGTCTTTCAGCTTTGACCACTGCACACCCGACAACTCCATGTCTGCCCTCAAACTGCCTGCCCGTGTATCCTCCCACAAATGCATTACAGCCTGCCTCTGTTCACACAGCCTCTCAACCATGTGCATGGTGGAGTTCCACCTTGTTGCAACATCTATGATTAGGCAGTGCTTGGAGAGGTGGAGTGATTGCTGCAGCTTCTGCATATGACTGGAGTGTACGGGCGAGCGACGGATGTGCGAGCACAGTCTTCGCACCTTATGGAGCAGGGCTGTTAACTCCGGATAATTATTTAGGAAGCACTGCACCACCAGGTTCAAGGTGTGAGCCAGGCAAGGTATGTGTCTGAGTTTTGCAAGGGCTATGGCTGCCACAAAATTCCGGCCATTATCAATGACTACCTTGCCTGGCTCAAGATGTAGACTGCCCAGTCATGACTCAGTTTGTCGCTGCAAGTAGTCGGCCAGTACCTCCGTGGAGTGTCTGTTGTCGCCCAAAGACATCATCGTTAAAACAGCCTGCTGACGCTTACCACTAGCTGTTCGATAGTGGGACACCTTGTGTGCAACACTGGCAGCTGCGGATGAAGTGCTCATGCGACTACGCTCTGTCAACGATCTTTTTCTTCTGAAGGAGGAGGGTCAAACGCCAACAGCCAACTGTTTCCTATACCGTGGGCTAGGCAACACTGTTCCACCGCCGCTGTCCCCTGTGGTGCCTGCATCCACCACATTAACCCGGTACACAGTGATGGACACGTAACAGCCCTGGCCATGCCTACTGGCCCATGTATCTGTTGTGAGGTGCACCTTTCCACTCACTGATTGTTTGAGTGCAAAGACAATGCGGTCTTTCACATTCAGGTGCATGGCAGGGATGGCTTTTCGAGAAAAGAAGTGCCGACTGGGTAGGCCATAGAGTGGGACAGCGTAGGCCATGAGCTCTCGGAACGCTTCACTTTCAACCAAACGGAAGGGCATCATCTCTAATGAGATCATTTTGGCAATGTAGGCGTTCAAAGCCAGTATACGTGGATGAGAGGATGAGTGCTTTCTTGTCCTACTCAGAGTGTCTGGTAAGGTGAGCTGGACTTGAGAGCTGCATATGGGCGAACTAGCTGTGGACCTGATGGACTGAGAGGGGGTTGGTGATGGTGGTGGTTGTGATGGCCTAGATTCAGTCTTTCGCTGCAAAAACATTGTGATTCCCTGACTGCTTTGGCCTTGCGACGACACCTCAACATTTCTTGCTGGTGATGTGCTTACCGGTGGGTTTACAGTGGGGGAAGTGATGGAGCGTTGCTGGCTACCTTCAGTCGGAGTAGGTGCACATGTGCTACTTGAGGTTTTGTAGTCCGTCCATGCTTACAAGTGCATGGTGGTTAAATGTTTAAGCATGCAACTGGTATTCAAATTTGAGAGATTTTTCCCTCGACTAAAGATCCTTCCGCACTTCTTACAGATAACCTTTGCCTCATCAATAGGATTTTGGACAAAAAAGTGACTGAGCCTATATCCCAATTTTTGGATTATTATTTAAAGCCAATTGTATCGGAATTACCATCATATATTAAAGATACTACTGAAGCATTACAGAGATTAGATGGGATATGCATGAGTGAGGATATGATTATTATCACTTGCGATGTGGAATTGCTATACACGTCGATACCTCACGAATTAGGCCTTAATGCAGTTAGGAGATATCTGCATAGTCGTAATCTGGATGATTCCCTAGTAAATTTCATTATGAAACTTTTAGAATTTGCCTTGTCCCATAACTATTTTGTTTTTAAAGATAAATTTTACCTCCAAAAGAGAGGTGTTGCAATGGGTGTAGCTTTTGCACCCTCTTTTGCAAACTTTTTTATGGGGTCATGGGAACATGATCATGTGTTAAATATTGATTCAGATTTTATGGAAACAGTTACGTCATGGATGAGATTCATTGAAGACATGGCAGGGATCAAGAACTGGATTGGAAGAATATTTGAAGCATCTGAACAACAATGCCGCTAATATTAAACTCACCTGGACTGTTGCACAGGACTCAATTTATTTTTTGGCCCTAAAAATTTCGGTGGATGAATCGGGTCAACTTCATACAAGAATATCTAGAAAAGAAACAAGTGTGAATTCATTGCTTCATGCTAAATCATCACACCCGGCCAATGTCATTCGAGCCATACCAAAAGGTCAATTTTTAAGGACTAGAAGGATATGTGATCAAGATGAAACGTTTGAGTTACAAGCAAAAGAACTTACTTCCAGATTTATACAGAGAGGATATCATGTTAATGATGTTAATATGGTGTATAGAGAGTCTGAAGAAATGGCTTGTCAATCTCTTTTAAGACCTAAAATTAGGTCAAAAGAGAAGGATGTTCAAGTTTGGTTTATTACAAACTATCATTCAAGATGGAGGGAAATGAGTAATGTTGTTACAAAATTCTTGCCAATTCTTTTACAGGATCCAACCTTAGGCAAAATATTGCCTGAACGACCATCTATTGTTGCAAAATGAAATAAGACCATACGCGATACCATGGTTCATAGCTATTATGTACCTCCAATTCCTAAATATATTTTTGAATCCAAAGGGCCAACATGGGGGTCTTATAAGTGTGGCACATGCAAAGCTTTGCCAGTACATGATTAAAACAAAACACCTTTTGTGATTCATCTGGAAAAGGAAAATTTAAAATTCTACATTTTATTAATTGTCGTTCATCAATGGTCATATATCTGGCAACCTGTCCATGTAATGCCATTTATATTGGCATGACTACCCGTGAGGTGCGAGTCAGGGTTTTGGAACACATTAAAGATATCCATGTTGCGGAAAAAATTGATTCGAATGATAAAGAAAGTATATCGCTGGCAAGGCATTTTTTCGGTTCCATTCGGGTCAATCCCATTTGCTTCAAGTTAGAGGAATTGATCGTCTTCATCCAGGAAATAGGAGAGGTGATTTAACTAGAAAACTGGCACAAAAAGAATGCAAGTGGATTACTAGCTTGCAAAGCATGACCCCTAGGGGTCTCAATGAACAGTGGGGCTTCTCCAGTTTCCTATAAAATATTAATAAAAATGTAATCCCTTCAAGAGTTTGACTTCTTGCAGTCTTTTTTATATTTTTGTTTATTTTTATTTTTTTATTTTTATTTTTTATTTTTTAAACAAATATTAATATTTTTTAATTTTTTCCTTATATATATATTTTATACATAATTTTTATTTTTTTCATATTTTTTTCTATATATATTTTGATAATATTCTTTTCAGTATTATTATTTATATTGAATAATTTTATTCTTTTTTGGCTTTTGTCATATAATTAATTTTTTCCATTTTTAATATATTTATTTGTTAAGCAGTGGGAATTCTTGGTAGATACAGTGGAATGGTTTAGCCATACTAGTATCATGTATAGATTTTTTATATATCATTCTTTGGTATATATATTTTTCTGTATATCTTTGCTATATTTTATGGGAATATCACTAATAGAAGCATTCTTTTGCTCTGCACAGGGATTTTTTTCATATTTAGGATAACACTTGTTATCATTGATAAATATATTAATTATCAATAATGATTTTTTACCTCAGTCCTTTCACTTAAATATATTTATTTATTATTATGATTAGTCACTATTTATATTTGTCCATATTATTATTCTTTAGTTGCAGGATGTAGATAATACCATTCCACTCTTATTTGCCCACACTATAAGTCTCGACTTATTGATATTTTCCTTTAACTAAGATGGCTGCGGGACTGTTGAGCGCCGTTCTGCGCATGCGCGCCCCCTATCCCACGGTTGGTTGCCTGGGGCTGCATTGCTGACTGTGACCACAGTCGCACTCGGTGATGCATTTCCGGGACGCTGACCCGTGGTGGCGGCTCGTGTATGAGTAGGTAGCGGCGCCATATAACTATGGCGTTCCTAATTATTAGTCTCAGCTGTCGGTATACTATATTAGCACCGCAGCCCCTGCTCACATCACTCCCTGATGAAGCAATAGCGAAACGTGCGTTGGAGTGATGTGTGCAGGGGAACATTAGGAAACCACTTTATATATTTTTGCACTACTAGCATGAAATTTATATATGTAATATATGACACTATTGTTTACAAAAATGCACTAATTTTATATTGATTAATTTTTCACATTTTGATGAATTCCTTGGTGCACTTTTTATATTATTTTTTTATAAAATCTTCATTATAATTTTTTATATATAAATTTGGTATCTAGCTGTTTGGTTTTTTGATGTACCCCTTCACACATGCATATCATGTATGCTTTTTAATGCTCAAATTTATTGCACTTGTGGAAAATTAAGTGAAAAATTTAAATAAAAATTCTTGTTCACATAATATTTTTGTCATGAATAAATATTTTATCATCTAATATATAAAGCTCAAGTGTGTGTATGTATGTACAGTTGTGGCCAAAAATATTGACACCCCTGCAATTCTGTCAGATAATACTCAGTTTCTTCCTGAAAATGATTGCAAACACAAATTCTTTGGTAATATTATCTTCATTTAATTTGTCTTAAATGAAAAAAACACAAAAAGAATTGTCCTAAAGCCAAATTGGATATAATTCCACACCAAACATAAAAAAGAGGGTGGACAAAAGTATTGGCATTGTTCGAAAAATCATGTGATGCTTCTCTAATTTGTGTAATTAACAGCACATGTAACTTACCTGTGGCACCTAACAGGTGTTGGCAATAACTAAATCACACTTGCAGCCAGTTGACAAGAATTAAAGTTGACTCAACCTCTGTCCTGTGTCCTTGTGTGTACCACATTGAGCATGGAGAAAAGAAAGAAGACTAAAGAACTGTCTGAGGACTTCAGAAACCAAATTGTGAGGAAGCATGAGCAATCTCAAGGCTACAAGTCCATCCCCAAAGACCTGAATGTTCCTGTGTCTACCGTGCGCAGTGTCATCAAGAAGTTTAAAGCCCATGGCACTGTGGCTAACCTCCATAGATGTGGACAGAAAAGAAAAATTGACAAGAGATTTCAACGCAAGATTGTGCGGATGTTGGATAAAGAACCTCGACTAACATCCAAACAAGTTCAAGCTGCCCTGCAGTCCGAGGGTACAACAGTGTCAAGCCGTACTATCCATCGGCGTCTGAATGAGAAGGGACTGTATGGTAGGAGACCAAGGAAGACCTCACCTCTTACCCCGAGACATAAAATAGCCAGGCTGGAGTTTGCCAAAACTTACCTGAAAAAGCCTAAAATGTTTTGGAAGAATGTTCTCTGGTCAGATGAGACAAAAGTAGAGCTTTTTGGGCAAAGGCATCAACATAGAGTTTACAGGAGAAAAAATAGGCATTCAAAGAAAAAAACACGGTCCCTACAGTCAAACATGGCGGAGGTTCCCTGATGTTTTGGGGTTGCTTTGCTGCCTCTGGCACTGGACTGCTTGACCATGTGCATGGCATTATGAAGTCTGAAGACTACCAACAAATTTTGCAGCATAATGTAGGGCCCAGTGTGTGAAAGCTGTGTCTCCCTCAGAGGTCATGGGTCTTCCAGCAGGACAATGACCCAAAATACACTTCAAAAAGCACTAAAAAATGGTTTGAGAGAAAGCACTGGAGACTTCTAAGGTGGCCAGCAATGAGTCTAGACCTGAATCCCATAGAACACCTGTGGAGAGATCTAAAAATTGCAGTTTGGAGAAGGCACCCTTCAAATATCAGGGACCTGGAGCAGTTTGCCAAAGAAGAGTGGTCTAAAATTCCAGCAGAGCATTGTAAGAAACTCATTGATGGTTACCGGAAGCGGTTGGTCGCAGTTATTTTGGCTAAAGGTTGTGCAACCAAGTATTAGGCTGAGGGTGCCGATACTTTTATCTGGCCCATTTTTGGAGTTTTGTGCGAAATGATCAATGTTTTGCTTTTTGCTTCATTCTCTTTTGTGTTTTTTCATTTAAGACAACTTAAATGAAGATAATAATACCAAGGAATTTGTGTTTGTAATCATTTTCAGGAAGAAACTGAGTATTATCTGACAGAATTGCAGGGGTGTCAATACTTTTGGCCACAACTGTATGTGTGTGTGTGTGTGTATGTCCGGGATTGACATCCGCACCGTCACAGCTACAGCCACAAAATTTGGCACAGTCACACGTCTGGACCCCGAGAGTGTCCTAAGCTATGTTGTGAGGCGAAATTTTAACCCCGCGCGTTCCAATTCACCAAACAATTTTGCCCCTATCTACATAATGGGGGAAAAAGTGTGTGCATATCAAGCCCAGCCCCTCATTATGATGTCATAATGGTTGCCATGGTGACGCTGATGTCATCATAGGTTGCAAGCCCCGTCGCTCATTATGATGTCATAATGTTTGACTATGGGATGGAGGATGTGTGATGGGTATATGGGCACTGGACAGTGGGATGGAGGATATGTATGACGGGTATATGGGCACGGGACTATGGGATGGAGGATGTGTGATGGGTATATGGGCACTGGACTATGGGATGGAGGATATGTATGATGGGTATATGGGCACGGGACTATGGGATGAAGGATGTGTGATGGGTATATGGGCACTCGACTATGGGATGGCGACTATGTATGATGGGTATATGGCCATGGGACTATGGGATGGAGAATATGTATGATGGGCATATGGGCATGGGATTATGGGATGGAGAATATGTATGATGGGTATATGGGCACTCAACTATGGGATGGAGGATATGTATGATGGGTATATGGGCACGGGCCTATGGGATGGTGGATATGTATGATGAGTATATGGGCACGGGACTATGGGATGGAGGATGTGTATGATGGGTATATGGGCATGGGACTATGAGATGAATGATGTGTGATTGGTATATGGGCACTCGACTATGGGATGGCGAATATGTATGATGGGTATATGGGCATGGGACTATGGGATGGAGGATGTGTGATGGGTATATGGGCACTCGACTATGAGATGGAGGATATATATGATGGGTATATGGGCATGGGCCTATGGGATCGTGGATATGTATGATGGGTATATGGGCACGGGACAATGGGATGGAGGATAATTATAATTTGCTATAACTAACCACAGCGCCGGGCTCTTCAGACTGCATCTAATGTATCTAATCCTATCCTGGCATTTCATTAGTAGTTGATATTCTTGAATATCTTATTTGGGTGCATAACATAACTAAACCCTCACAACACTTACTGTGCTGGAGGAAATGAAACTCTGGATTTTATATCCCTTACCATTGACTCATATTCCCCCCCCCTCTGCCCAAAGCCAGGGTTTTGGCACCTTCACTGACTAAGCAGGGGACTCTGGACAGGGCATCTGCTTTCCCATGCAGCTTCTCTGGCCTGTGCTCGACATTAAAATTAAAATCCTGCAGTGCTAAAAACCATCTAGCCACTCGAGCATTCTTCCCCTTTTCCCTTTCCTTTCCCTCATTCATCTCAGGGGCGCTTGATCTGATACTAGCCTGACCTTATTGCCTAGCCGGTAGTACCTCAGACTGTCAATTGCCCATTTGATGGCCAAGCACTCTTTCTCCACAATATCATAGTTCTTCTCACAGGAGGAGAGTTTCTTACTCAGGTATAGGACTGGGTGTTCATTGCCATCTATTACTTGGGACAGTACAGCTCCTAACCTGACTTCAGAGGCGTCCATTTGGAGCACAAACTACTTAGTGAAATCTGGTGCAACCAAGAATGACTGTTTACACAGGATGAGCTTCAACTCCTAGAATGCTACTCAGCTTCATGGGACCATTTGACCATCATTGATTTTGTCCCTTTAAGGAGGTCCATCAGAGAGGCAGCTACAGTGGCGAAGTTCGGGATAAATTGGCGGTAATATCCCACAATGCCCAGGAATGCTCTGATCTGCTTTTTGGAGACCAGCTGTGGCCACTTTTGGATTGCCTCCACTTTGTCTATTTGTGGCTTTATTTTGCTCCTTCTGACAATGTAGCCCAAGTATTTTGCCTCTTCTTTCCTGAGGGTGCACTTATTTGCATTTAAGGTAAACCATACCTTCCTCAGTGCAACCAGTACCGCCTGACCTTCTGCTGGTGACTTCCCCACTCCAGCTGAAAATTACAATGTGGTCCAAATAAGTGGTGGCATACTTCTTGTAAGGGGCAAGGATCCAGTCCATAGCCCTCTGGAATGTAGCTGGGGCTCCTTCTAGACCAAACATCATTCTGGTATAATGGAAGCATCCATCAGGTGTAGAGAAGGTTGTCTTCTCCTTGGCACTTGGGAACAGGAGAATCTGCCAGTACTCCTTTGTTAGGTCCAGGATGATGATGTATCTGGCCGACCCTAGCCTCTCAATGAGCTCATCCACCCAAGACATTGGATATGCATCAAACCTAGACACCTCATTCAGCTATCGTGTTCAGAAGTGCCACTTTCAATCGGGATTCGGCACAAGGACAATAGGGCTGGACCAACCACTCTTTGACTCCTCGATAACGCCAAGGCTCAACATTCTCCTCACCTCCTTGGAGATCACCACACGACTGGCTTCGGGAATCCATACGGCTTCTGATTCACCCTCACATATGGTTCAGTCAGGATTTTGGGCTCCACAACCAGCATACAACCTGGTAGTTCCATAAACAGGTCGGCTGAAGCAGCTCACAGCACTGTTGTTTCTTTGACCTTGGCTTCATTACTGGCCCCTAGGGATCATGCTTCTACCAGATCTCTGTTTCGTCATGGTTTCAGTAGATTAATGTGGTACACTTAATACGGCTTCATTCTCTCTGGTTTGTGGACCTTGTAGTTGACGTCACTTAACTTGTCGACCACCTTATATGGTCCTTTTCCACTTGACCAGGAATTTACTTACCATGGTTGGAATCAAGAACACCCAGTCTCCAGGGCTAAACTGTCTCAGCCTTGCGCCTCGATTGTAGACCCTCCCCTGGGCTTCTTGTGCTTAAAGGAGGCTCTTCTTCACAATCGCCATCACCCTTGTGATCTGGTTCTGCATTTGGGCCACATGCTCAATAACACTCCAGTGGGAAGTAACTTCTGCCTCCCTGGTCTCCTTTGCAACATCTAAAAATCCAAGGGGTTGTCGTCCATACAACAGCTTGAATGGTGAGAATCCCGTAGAGGACTGAGGAACTTCCCTGATAGAGAACAACAGATACGGTAGTAGGCAATTCCAGTATGGGCCATCTCTATCCACGAACTTCTTAAGCATGGACTTCAACTTCATGTTGAATCTTTCCACCAGGCTGTCCTTCTGTGGATGGTACACCGACGTGCGGAGTTGAGTAATCTGAAGAGCCTTACACAACTCTCTCATCACTTTGGACATAAACAGTGTGCCTTGGTCCGTCAGGATCTCTAGCAAGTCTTTAATTACCCTGACCTGATGCGACTCAACTCCACACTTAGTTTTTATAGTCACTTTGGCAACGGGATAGTCCTTGGCGTCCCCATGGATACAGCAGATACCCATGTTTTTCCCTGGGACCAATTGGTGGGGGAGCATGGCTCTTATCAGGGTCACCAAGCTCCCTGAGTCCAACAGTCCTGACACCAGCACTCCACACTGCAGGTTGAATATGCATAGTAGGAGCAGCGCCTCCCTAGGCTGCAGTCCATCTCTTCAGGGGACAAAGGACAATGGGCCGCTATATGTCCTGGACCGCTAAATCTCCAGCAAAGCAAGTCTTTCCCCATGGCCTTTGACATCCCCTCAGCAACTACTTGGGATCTAATACTCCCCCCAGTGGTGGCTCTACTATCTCTCTGTTGGGGCTCACTTTCCCGCTGGGTACTCCAGTATGGGGATGCACCACTCCCTGGCTTCCTTAGGGATCTCTTGACCACTTGGAACCATTCCACTAGCCCCACTAGTTCATCCACATTTTGGGGATCTCCCTGGGCATCCCAAGTCTACACCGGCCTAGGTAGGGAGTGCACATATCTGTCCATGACCACCCCTTCGACCATCTGGCCTGGAGTGTAGAATTATGGCTGCAGCCATTTTTGCACCAGATGCAGTAGGTTGGGACAGAGGTGGTTTATTCCCATAATATGTCCAGTGGTGAACCCTTTGTGCTCTCACTGACATAGTCACTCCCGCATGTGCCAAAATTTCCATTTTTAACTTGTCATACTCTTGTGCATCCTGTAAAGCCAGATCATAATAGGCCTTCTAGGGCTCACCATTCAAATAGAGGGCCAGCACCTCTGCCCACTACTCTGGTAGTAGCTTCTTACGCTCGAACACAGTCAGAAACGCCTTCACATCATCACCTGGGGTCATATTCTGCATTGCTCATCTTACATCTTCCGGACGTACATATCGTCACCTCGACTTGGGGTAGGGGCTGACGGCCTTCCACGAACCGCCTCTCCAAGTAAGTCAATCTGCTTCTGGTGCTTGCTTGTGTTGCTGCTGCATCTGCTGTATAAGCAGCTTGCTTTTCTCTTACTGCGTCACCTGTTGCTGCTGTAATTGTTGATGGTGTTGCAATTGCTGTTGCTGCTGTGCTTGAAGTAGATGTTTTAGCAGGTCCTCCATCTTGCCTAATGTTGCACGCTGGCTTGTGGCCATCCCACGTGTTCCCTGGAAATGCTGCCCACACTTCTAACACCACCTGTGGAAGAGCGGCTCATTCGACTGCACATGGAGGTAGACACAGGTACACTGACATTTTCACACGGTCCAGAGTTCAACGCGGGTCAGACTGTGAGAGAGCACAGACTCAGTGATGTCAGCACTAGTCACTGAGGCTGCGGTGGCAGCATCTCCTCATTCACCAGTGGATTTTCAGCCAGGACAGTTGCATTTTATCACCGTCCAGGTTGAGAAATGTTTATCCCCCAGATATGGATTACGGCGTGGGACACAACGACATAAAGGTATGGTATAGTGTTGCTTTTTCATTTTTATCACAGGAAAATGAGAGCTTCACATGGATGAGGTGTGGTTGTAAGTATGGTTTAATTAAGAATAATATGGAGTCTGTGTCTTTATTTCAATTAAAGGATTTTTTACTGGGTATGTGTGTTTTATTTACAATTTGACTATGGGGTTAGTAATAGGGACATCTTATTGACGCCTCCCCATTACTAACCTCCGGGCTTGATGTCACCTGAAAGGTGACTTCAACCCCCCAACTATTACCCCATAAGACACCGCTACAGGGCAGTGGGAAGAGCAAGGCTATGTGCCAGAATTTGCCTTTTCTCGGTCGGCTGAGAGCTGGTTTTTTTAGCCGGGGGGGCAGGATCCATGGCCCCTTTCTAGGCTATTAACATCAGTCCTCAGCTGTCTGCATAGCCATTGCTGGCTATTAATTATAGGGGGACCCCACACCATTTTTTACCATAATAGAATTTTTTATTCATTAAATATATGTCCATAATTTTGCACACACACTATACTAAATGTATTTGTCACTGACATGTGTATATCTACCTCTTCTATATGGATTTACTGTATGTAATCCATCCCTGCTATCCTTTCAGCTCCTGCAGTGATTTTACAGAAGCTGACAAATGAATTACAGGCTATCTCTCTATGAAATATAAAGACATTTATACATATGTGTCACTGACTATACATATATATATATATATATATATATATTTATAGTGGTACAGTAATGGGTGTTTTACTGGATGGAAGATATGTTTCTCCTAGCAGATTAATGTTTGGCAGGGTTTTTCCTTAAAGACGGGACCTGCGATGATGTCAGGGTCACGTGATCAGCCCATGTGATGTCTACCTCACTGGTGGGAGGGGTTAGGCCCTATGTAATGGAGGTTGGTGATTGCCACAGTATGAGTGTGTTTGTGGAAGCTACAGGAACTTGTGTGGAGTCAGCCTGAAACTTGTATATAGGATTCTCATGCTGCAGGACTATCGCAGCAAGACTCGGAAGAACCCCAGGAATGGCACCTGGCAGATGCCGCAGGAGCTGGCAGCCACTTAGTTACGCCCATCCCATGCAAGGGGTGAGTCTTGGACCAGTGGTTCTCCAAGCTGGAGTATGTGTTTGATTTCCTTTATGTTTTGTTAAGCTGCTGGTTACTGAGTGAGATTAAAACCACTGAAATTGGACTTTATGCCTGTGTGTTGCCTCGTTACTGGCGCCCAGCTATTGCCTACCAGAGCAAATCCCTACAATTGGTGGACTGAATGCGGGCACAAGCAGTGAGGCCAGGCTGTTGTTATTTTTGATTTGCACCCCAGCCTATGTCCTGGGTGAAACGAGTGGCAGAGACCCAGGTGGGGAACTTTCCAGAAATGGAGGCCACGGTAAAAACGCTCATAGAGGCCATGTGACAGCAGCAGCAGGCTATGCAGCAGCAGGCTACACAGCAGCAGCAGGCTATGCAGCAGCAACAGGAGGCCATGCGGCAGCAGCAACAGGAGGCCATGGGACAGCAGGCTATGCAGCAGCAGGCTATGCAGCAGCAGCAGGAAACCAATCAGCTGTTGATACAGCATATCACGACAGCGCAGACAAAAGGAGCTGACAGGGGAATCCATGAGGTCCGGAAAGCGGTTCGTATAGCGATTCCCAAGATGGAGAAATCGGACGATGTGGAGGCATACCTGGAGATGTTCGAAGGAGTCGCTGAGAGAAGCTACCCAGGGACCATTAGGCGGATGTCCTCACTCGGTTTCTGAGCCCAGGACCTTTGAAGGCGTATCAGGACCTACCCCCCGAGCAAAGGGCGGTCTACACGGTCGTCAAGGGTGAGATACTGGCTCGTCTTGGGGTAAATGTGTTAGTGCGGGCCCAGCGGGTACACCAGTGGGAGTTTACCCCCTCCAAGCAGGCCCGGTCCCAGTATTACGACCTGTTGCACCTGTTACAAAAGTGGATGCAGCCTGAGGTGTTGTCCCCCACGGCCATGCTGGACCGCATAGTGACTGATAAATTTTGGAGGGCTTTGGTCAGTCAGGCATCCCCTACTAATGCCATGCAGATGATAGACCTCATAGAAAGGTATGGGGCTACCAAAGAGTTACAGGGAGGGACCCCTCGAAAGGTAACAGGAAGGTTCCCTAAGTCCCCGCCCCTGGTTCGGCGAGCGGAGCCCAGGAAGGCCGCTCAGGACTTATCTGGGGAAGTAAGGAGCCCTATAATCTGCTGGCGGTGGCAGGAACCAGGTCATATGAGAGTTGATTGCCCCCACCTATCTGATCCCATGGACACCAATTTTGGGTACCGCCAGTCCCATTATGCCGAACCAATGTGTGCAATGGGCACCCCAAAAGGCCCCAATATGGAACATTTGTGTCGGGTGGAAGTGGAGGGCACCCCGGCTGTGGCCCTATTAGAATCAGGGAGTCTTGTAACCCTGGTACGAGCCAGCTGGATACACACCAGCGAGTACACGGGTCGGAAAATTGGGGTGTTGTGTATACATGGAGACTTAAAAGACTATCCCACCGCACTAGTGGTAATCAGCACGCAAGCAGGGAGGCGGTGCCACAAGGTGGGGGTGGTGACTAATTAACATTATGAAGTGATAATTGGAAGAGACTTTCCGTTGTTTTCTGTGCTGTGGCCGTCTGTTGTCCCGTTCACTGAGCAACTGCCGGCACCAGAGGCTACCAGGTTACATTCTCCAGAAGGGGGGCATGAACCTGGTGGCCAGGAGGAAGAAGTGCTGGCGGTAGGAATAACCTTCCCTTTGGTGGAGTAGGGGGAGAGTTCTCCCATAGAAGTATTGGCTGGAGAGGTGGAAGACTTGCCGCTGGGACCCGAGTTGTCAGACTTGAATGTATCAGGTGATAATTTTGGTGCAGCGCAACTCCGAGACCTTACCTTAGCCCGGGCCAGAGAAAATGTACTGTTTGTCAATGGGGAAACCCAACATCCTGGGGCAGATATGGTGTTTCCACGCTTTGAGTTGAACCATGATTTGTTGTACCGAGTGGAGAAAATACGTGGGGAAATGGTAGAACAGTTACTGGTATTTCAGACGTATCGAAGGCTGGTAATGGATTTAGTGCATGCGCATGTACTTGGGGGGCTTTTGGGCCAAAAGAAGAACCTCGTCCGAATTCTGCAGCTATTTTACTGCCAGGGGTTCATGAAGAAGTTAAACGGTACTGTAGCTCCTGCCCAGTATGCCAGGCAACCAGTCCCCAGCCTCACTTTCGGATCCCTTTGGTGCCTTTGCCAATTATAGAGGTACCCTTCGAGAGAGTGGCCATGGACCAGGTGGGGCCTCTCAATAAGTCGGCAAGGGGACACCAACACATTCTTGTAGTTCTAGACTATGCTACCCGATATCCTGAGGCCATTCCTCTGTGCCACACATCAGCTAAGCTTATAGCAAAGGAACTCATGGGTATGTTTTCACGGGTGGGAATTCCGCAAGAGATTTTAACAGACCAGGGAACCCCCTTTATGTCAAAAATTATAAAGGAACTCTGCCGGTTGTTACATGTTAAACAGTTGCGTACCTCGGTCTATCATCCCCAAACAGATGGTCTGGTAGAAAGGTTCAATAAGACACTGAAGAGCATGTTAAAAAAGGCAGTTTCCAAAGATGGGAAGGACTGGGATCTTTTATTGTCATATTTGTTATTTGCGGTGTGGGAGGTACCTCAGGCATCTACGGGGTTCTCGCCCTTTGAACTATTGTACGGCAGACATCCACGGGACTTACTAGATATAGCCAAAGAGGCCTGGGAGAGCCAACCTACTCCCCACAAAAGTGTGATAGAACATGTTGCAAAAAAGCGAGAAAATGGAGACAGTCCTTCCCTTGGTCCGGGAACATATGGAGGCAGCACAAAGGTCACAGAGTCGGGTCTATAACCGGGAGGCTCGGGTAAGTACCTTTAGCCCTGGGGATCGGGTTTTGGTGCTGATGCCTACCGTAGATAGCAAATTTCTCGCAAGGTGGCAGGGACCCTACAAGATCATGGAGAAGGTGGTCCAGTAGACTACAAGGTACACCAACCAGGATGGAGAAAGCCAGAACAGGTTTACCATATTAATTTGCTTAAACCCTGGAAAGATAGAGAACACCTTGGTGGGGATAGTCCGCTGCCAGCGTTTCAGATGGAAAAGGCTCCGTTACCTCGGGGCGAGGCAGGAGAAGCCCATGCCGCGGTCAAAATTGCAGATACTTTGTCTCCTAAACAGGTTCAGGAGGTCCGGGAGTTCATCAGCTGAAATACAGATGTTTTTTCGGAGCTCCCTGGATGCACCTCCCTAATCCAACATGACATTGTCACTGAGCCACAGGCCAAGGTCCGAATAAAGCCATATCGAGTGCCTGAGGCCCGGCAACAAGCCATCTCGGAAGAGGTAAAAATGATGCTACAGTTAGGGGTCATAGAAGAGTCTCAGAGTGAGTGGGCCAGCCCAATAGTTCTAATACCCAAGCCTGATGGGTCTCTAAGATTCTGTAATAATTTTAGAAAACTCAATGACATTTCAAAGTTTGACGCCTACCCCATGCCCCGGGTTGACGAGTTGATAGAGCGTATTGGGCAAGCATGGTATTTTACAACTCTGGACCTCACAAAAGGTTATTGGCAGGTACCCCTAACAGAGGCGGCGAAGGGAAAGACGGCGTTTATAACACCTGAGGGGCTGTTTCAGTAAAAGGTGTTACCCTTTGGGGTGCATGGCGCTCCAGCAACGTTCCAGCGGTTAATGTATATATCTAGATGATATCATTGTGTTCAGAACCGATTGGGAAAGCCACTTAGCAAAAGTATAGGCAGTGGTAGACTCCCTGCGACAAGCAGGGCTAACTGCCAACCCAAAGAAGTATTTCATAGGGTTGGAGGAAGCCCGGTACTTGGGTTATGTCATTGGGATGGGAGTTCTCAAGCCCCAAGTGAACAAGGTCGAGGCAATTCAGAACTGGCCCCGTCCCCTCACAACAAAGCAGGTAAAGGCCTTTTTGGGTTTGGTGGGATATTGCAGGCGATTCATTCCCAACTTTGCAACCCTGTCCGCGCCTTTATCAGATTGTTTAAAAGGGAAAAAATCTGTGATGGTCTACTTGAATGATCTGTTAGAGGAGGCCTTTACAAAATTAAAAGGGGTACACCAGTCCTGATCACTCCAAATTTCAAAAAAGAGTTTGTGGTGCAGAATGATGCCTCTGAGATAGGCCTTGGTGCCGTGCTGTCTCAGGAAGTTAACGGGGAAGAGCATCCCATTAGCTTCCTAAGCCGGAAACTAACCCCAGCTGAAACCCGGTACAGTATTGTGGAGAGAGAGAGTGCCTGGCCATCAAGTGGGCACTGGAATTGGTGCGCTACTATTTGCTGGGGAGAACATTTCGGTTGGTGACAGATCTTTCCCCTCTTACATGGATGAGTCAAGCTAAGGAGAGGAGTGCCCGAGTCACCAGGTGGTTCCTGTCCCTGCAAAATTTTAAGTTTTCAGTGGAACATCGTGCAGGCAGACTACAGGGGAATGCAGATGCCCTGTCCAGAGTTCACTGTATGTCATGTGTCCACCCCTCTAGGGTTGAACATAGGGGGGAGGTATGTGGTACAGTAAAGGGTGTTTTACTGGATGGAAGATATGTTTCTTCTAGCAGATTAATGTTTGGCAGGGTTTTTCCTTAAAGACGGGACCTGCGATGATGTCAGGGTCACGTGATCAGCCCATGTGATGTCTACCTCACTGGTGGGAGGGGTTAGGCCCTATGTAATGGAGGTTGGTGATTGCCACAGTGTGAGTGTGTTTCTGGAAGCTACAGGAACTTGTGTGGAGTCAGCCTAAAACTTGTATATAGGATTCCCATGCTGCAGGACTATCGCAGCAAGACTCGGAAGAACCCCGGGAATGGCACCTGGCAGATGCCGCAGGGGCTGGCAGCTGCTTAGTTATGCCCATCCCGTGCAAGGGGTGAGTCTGGGACCAGTGGTTCTCCAAGCTGGAGTATGTGTTTGATTTCCTTTACATTTTGTTAAGCTGCTGGTTACTGAGTGAGATTAAAACCACTGAAATTGGACTTTATGCCTGTGTGTTGCCTCGTTACTGCCGCCCAGCTATTGCCGACCAGAGCGAATCCCTCCTATATATATATAGGGTGGGCCACTTATATGGATACACCTAAGTAAAATGGGAATGGTTGGTGATACCAACTTCCTGTTTGTGATACATTAGTATATGGGAGGGGGGAAACTTTTCAAGATGGGTTGTGACTATGATGGCCATTTTAGATTCAACTTTATTTTTTCCAATTGGAAGAGGGTCATGCGACACATCAAACTTATTGATAATTTAACAAGAAAAACAATAGTGTGCTTTGTTTTAATGTAACTTTATTCTTTCATGAGTTATTTACAAGTTCATGGCCACTTATAAAATGTGTTCAAAGTGCTGCCCATTGTGCTGGATTGTCAATACAACCCTCTTATCCCACTCTTGACACACTGATAGCAACACCGCAGAAGAAATGCTAGCACAGGCTTCCAGTTTCTGTTGTTTAAGATGCTGCACATCTCGTATCTTCACAGCATAGACAATTGCCTTCAGATGACCCCAAAGATAAAAAAGTCTAAGGGGGTCAGATCGGGAGACCTTGGTGGCCATTCAACTAGCCCGCGATGACCAATCCACTTTCCAGAAAATTATTCATGTAGGAATGCTTGGACCTGACACCCATAATTGATGGTGTGGTATATGGGGTACAAAGAAAGAGGGGCCATTCTTCATCAATGGAAACCTCAATGTCACTGGCTATCTGAAATTGCTACATAATGATGTGTTGCCCTCTTTATGCACTGAAGATGGCACTTTCCCTGTGTTTTTCCAGCAAGATGGTGCACCACCATATTATGAGTGTCAGGTTCGAGCTTTCCTACAAGGAATCTGACCCCCTTAGACTATCATTTCTTCTGCTGTGTTGCTAGAAGTGTGTCAAGAGTGGGAGATGAGGGTTGCATTGACAATTGACACAACTGGCAGCACTTTGAATACATTTTAGAACTATTCAGAAACTTGTAAATGACTCATGAAAGAATAAAGTTACATTAAAATGAAGCAAACCATTGTTTTTCTTGTGAAATTCTCAATAAGTTCAATGTGTCACATGACCCTCTTCTCATTGTAAAAAATAAAGTTGGATCCGAAATTCCCGACTTCAAAATGGCCACCATGGTCACCACCCATCTCGAAAAGTTTCCCCCTCCCATATACTAATGTGCCACAAACAGGAAGTTGATATCACCAACCACTCCAATTTTATTTAGGTGTATCCATATAAATTGCCCACCCTGTATATATGCTGGTGCATTTATACGAAGACTTGATTACACACAGGTGGATTATGTCTATCATCATTAGTCATTTATGACAACATTGAATCATTCAGAGATCCACAATGAACTTCTGGAGTGAGTTTGCTGCACCGAAAGTACAGGGGCTTAATAATATTGCATGCCTCACTTTTCAGTTTTTGAATTTCCGCAAAAATCTAAAATAAATAAATTTCGTTCAACTTCACAATTGTGTTCCACTTGTTGTTGATTCGTCACCAAAAATTTACATTTGGTATCTTTATGTTTGAAGCATGATATGTGGGAAAAGGTTGAAAAGTTCCAGTTAGCCGAACACTCTGTGATTATACTGTATGCGGCAGATCATTTACCGGCTATCTATCAATCTAATACATACATATATATATATATATATATATATATATATATGTTTTGAAAAATATTTAGCTTTAAGACAATGTGTCAATGACAGAGAACTGCTGTATGTAAACACACATGTTAAAATTGCATTGCATACGGATTGCATACGGATGTCATACGGATACTAGATGCAAGGAAATTGCATCATCGCATTACATGTGGATCACCACATGGAGAACACTCCTGCGATTCTCGGCAGAGAAAGTCAGACTGATTTTACATACGGCAAGTGTGACGCCGGCCTTAGTTAGCTAGTTGCTAGAGGACGTAACCATGGATACTTAAGGTCCTGCAATGCCTGCACATGAGGAAAGAGACATAGAGGATCAGAAGAACTACACCGCATTCCTAATTGGAGTTACAGTACCATTCAAAAGTTTAGGGTCACTTAGAAATTTCCTTATTTTTGAAAGAAAAGCACAGTTTTTTTCCAATGAAGCTAACATTAAATGATTCAGAAATACACTCTATACATTGTAGAATGTAAGTCCGCAAGGAAAGGGTCCTCTCCCCTCTGTACCAGTCCATAATTGTAAATTTGTTTACTGTTAACAATATCTATATCTTTGTATGTAACCCACCTTCCCATGTACAGCACCATGGAATTAATGGCGCTATATAAATAAATAATAATAATAATATACATTGTTAATGTGGTAAATGACTATTCAAGCTGCAAACGTCTGGTTTGTAATGCAATATCTTCATAGATGTATAGAGGCCCATTTCCAACAACCATCACTCCAGTGTTCTTATGGTACTTTGTGTTTGCTAACTGTGTAAGAAGGCTAATGGATGGTTAGAATACCATTGAAAACACTTGTGGAAGTATGTTAGCACAGCTGAAAACAGTTTGGCTGATTAGAGAAGCTATAAACTTGACCTTCCTTTGAGCTAGTTGAGAATCTGGAGCATTACATTTGTTGGTTCAATTAAACTCTCAAAATGGCCCCCAAAAAAAGAACTTTCATGTGAAACTCGACAGTCTATTCTTGTTCTTAGAAATGAAGGCTATTCCATGCGAGAAATTGCCAAGAAACAAGATTTCCTACATCGGTTTGTACTACTCCCTTCGGAGGAGAGCACAAACAGGTTCTAACCAGAGTAGAAAGAGAAGTGGGAGGCCCCGCTGCACAACTGAGCAACAAGACAAGTACATTTGAGTCTGTAGTTTGAGAAATTGATGCCTCACAGGTCCTCAACTGGCAGCTTCAGTGGAAGATTGGTAAAAAGGGTTTGGATCACACAGAAGAACATTTGTGAGATGCAGAACAACTGACGCCGTCTGTCAAGCATGGTGGAGGTAATCTGATGGTCTGGGGTTGCTTTGGTGCTGGTAAAGTGGGAGATTTGAAAAAGGTAAAAGGGATTTTGAATAAGGAAGGCTATCACTCTGTTTTGCGATGCCATTCCATACCTTGTGGACAGCGCTTGATGGAGCCAATTTCATCCTACAACAGGACAATGACCCAAAGCACACCTCCAAGTTATGCAAGAACTATTTAGGGAAGAAGCAGGAAACTGGTATTCTATCTGTAATGGAGTGGCCAGTGCAGTCACCAGATCTCAACCCCATTGAGCTGTTGTGGGAGCAGCTTGACCGCATGGTATACAAAAAGTGTCCACCAAGCCAAACCAACTTGTGGGAGGGGCTTCAGGAAGCATGGGGTGAAATTTCTCCAGATAACCTCAGCAAATTAACTGCTAGAATGCCAAAGGTCTGCAATGCTGTAATTGCTGCAAAGGGAGCATTCCTTGATGAAAGCAAAGTTTGAAGGAGAAAATTATCTTATATATAAAGTTCAAGTGTATGTATTATGTATGTATGTATGTATTATGTATGTATGTATGTGTGTATGTCCGGGATTGGCATCCGCACCGTCGCAGCTACAGCCACAAAATTTGGCACAGTCACACGTCTGGACCCCAAGAGTGTCCTAGCCTATGATGTGAGGCGAAATTTTAACCCCGCGCATTCCAATTTACCAAACAATTTTGCCCCTATCTACATAATGGAGAAAAAGTGTGTGTGCATCAAGCCCCGCCCTTCATTATGATGTCACAATTGTTGCCATGGCGACGCTGATTCATCATAGGTTGCAATGGTGGTGGTTATGTCATAACAGTTGTCATGGTGATGATGATGTCATAATGGGTATATGGGCACGGGACTATGGGATGGAGGATGTGTGATGAGTATATGGGCACTGGACTATGGGATGGAGGATATGTATGACGGGTAAATGGGCACGGGACTATGGGATGAAGGATATGTATGATGGTATATGGGCATGGGACTGTGAGATGAAGGATGTGTGATGGGTATATGGACACTCGACTATAGGATGGCGAATATGTATGATGGGTATATGGGCATGGGACTATGGGATGGCGAATATGTATGATGGGTATATGGGCATGGGACTATGGGATGGAGGATGTGTGATGGGTATATGGGCATGGGACTATGGGATCGAGGATTTGTGATGGGTATATGGGCACTCGACTATGGGATGGAGGATATTTATGATGGGTATATGGGAACGGGCCTATGGGATCGTGGATATGTATGATGGGTATATGGGCACGGGACTATGGGATGGAGAATATGTATGATGGGTATATGGGCATGGGACTATGGGATGGAGGATGTGTGATGGGTATATGGGCATGGGACTATGAGATGGAGGATTTGTGGGTATATGGGCACTCGACTAAGGGATGGAGGATATGTATGATGGTATATGGGCATGGGACTGTGAGATGAAGGATGTGTGATGCGTATATATGGACAGCGCCGGGCACTTCAGCTAGTTTAAAATAAATATATTTTTTTCGAACCTTGTCAATGTCTGGACTAGATTTTAAATTCATTTGGTAACTCATTTGATTAATTAAAGTATGAGTTTTCATGGAAAACACAAAATTGTCTGGGTGACCCCAAACTTTTGAACAGTAGTGTATTTGCTAATATTATTATTATTGCACCTACTACATATTGGGATAGGATCTTGGAGACAGGAATACCCTTTAAGTTATTACTTTAAAACAGAATGTGTGCAAAATGAGAACACTTTTTTCATTTTTTGACCATTTTTTGCTTAATAGAACATAACAAGCATTTTGTAAGGGCTCCAATGTTAAATAATTAAAAATAACCAGGAGAACTGGAAATTTGATATGAGCATCAGTCAGGGCCCTCAGTCCTGAAAGAGTTAAACTTCATGAAGTTCTGTGTTCTGATATTCGTGATTCAGGGAGTTAAAGTTGGCGAAGCTTCTGTTGTTTATGTCATGTGTAGAGTTGAGCGATACCGTCCGATACTTCAAAGTATCGTATCGGATGGTATCGGCCGATCTTTAAAAAAAGTATCGGTATCGCCGATTCCGATACCGGAAGTCCCATTCAAGTCTATGGGACTTCCGGTATCGGAATAAGAAAAACCCTTTCCTGCCCTTGTACAGCCTCTCTGGGGTCTGTACGGGCCTTTCAGGGGGCTGTGCCGGCCTGCCAGGGGGTCTGTGCAGGCTCCGGTGGTCTGTGCCGGCCTGCCGGTGGTCTGTGCAGGCTCCGGGGGGCTGTGCCGGCCTGCCGGGGGGCTGTGCCGGCCTGCCGGGGAGCTGTGCAGGCTCCGGGGGGCTGTGCCGGCCTGCCGGTGGTCTGTGCAGGCTCCGGGGGTCTGTGCAGGCATCGTCCGATGGGACTACAAGTCCCATCGGGCGATGCCTGCTACCATGACAGTGATTGACACATTAGCCAATGATGGGACAGTAGTAGTCCCATCATCCGGCTAATGTGTTAAATGTAAAAAAAAAAAAAAAAAAAAAAATTACATGCTACATACATACAACATGCATACTACATACATGCTACATTCATACTACATACTACATACATGCTACATTCATACTACATACATACTACATATATACTACATGCATGCTACATACATACTACATATATACTACATACATACTACATGCATGCTACATGCATGCTACATGCTACATACAGAACACATATATACTACATGCATGCTACATACATACTACATGCTACATACTACATATATACTACATGCATGCTACATACTACATGCTACATACATACTACATATATACTACATGCATGCTACATACATACTGCATGCTACATGCATGCTACATACATACTACATACATACTACATGCTACATACATACTACATGCATACTACATGCATGCTACATACATACTACATGCTACATACATACTATGTATACTACATACATACTACATACATACTACATGCTACATACATACTACATATATACTACATGCTACATACATACTACATACATACTACATGCTACATACATACTACATGCTACATACATACTACATGCTACATACATACTATATATACTACATACATACTACATGCTACATACATACTACATGCTACATACATACCATATACATACTACATGCATGCTACATACATACTACATGCTACATACATACTACATATATACTACATGCATGCTACATACATACTACATGCTACATACATACTACATATATACTACATGCATACAATACATTCATACAATACATACATAGACATACAGTACATATAACATAGAGTAACATACTTACCAATACTTGTCACATTGTTCCCCGAAGCCATTGTCTTTCCGGAATAAATATTAACATAACAAACCACAAAAATACTCACCCACGATCCGAAGCAGTCCACGAGTGTGTCCCACGACGATCTTGGGTAGAGAACTGCAGCATCAGATGATGCTGCCGTTCTCTACGGGCTGCAGGAATCCAATGACGGAAGGTAGGTATCCTTCCGCACTGTATTCCTCCGCCACTTAAAAAAAAAAAAGTCCCTAGTCTCACTTTATGCCATTGCTGTGTGGGAATTTCCCACACAGCAATGGCATAAAGTGAGACTAGGGACTTTTTTTTTTTTTAAGTGGCGGAGGAATACAGTGCGGAAGGATACCTACCTTCCGTCATTGGATTCCTGCAGCCCGTAGAGAACGGCAGCATCATCTGATGCTGCAGTTCTCTACCCAAGATCGTCGTGGGACACACTCGTGGACTGCTTCGGATCGTGGGTGAGTATTTTTGTGGTTTGTTATGTTAATATTTATTCCGGAAAGACAATGGCTTCGGGGAACAATGTGACAAGTATTGGTAAGTATGTTACTCTATGTTATATGTACTGTATGTCTATGTATGTATTGTATGTATGTAGTATATATGTGGTATGTATGTAGTATGTATGTAGCATGCATGTAGTATATATGTAGTATGTATGTAGCATGCATGTAGTATATATGTAGCATGTATGTAGTATGTATGTGGTATGTATGTAGCATGTAGTATGTATGTAGCATGCATGTAGCATGCATGTAGCATGCATGTAGTATGTATGTAGTATGCATGTAGCATGCAGTATGTATGTAGCATGTATGTAGTATGTATGTAGCATGTATGTAGTATGTATGTAGCATGTATGTAGTATGTATGTAGTATGTATGTAGCATGCATGTAGTATGTATGTAGCATGTAGTATATATGTAGTATGTATGTAGCATGTATGTAGTATGTATGTAGTATATATGTAGTATGTATGTAGCATGTAGTATGTATGTAGCATGCATGTAGTATGTATGTAGTATTTTTTTTTTTTTTTTTTTTTAACATTTAACACATTAGCCGGATGATGGGACTACTACTGTCCCATCATTGGCTAATGTGTCAATCACTGTCATGGTAGCAGGCATCGCCCGATGGGACTTGTAGTCCCATCGGACGATGCTTGCACAGACCCCCGGACATCAGCACAGCCCCCCGGCAGGCCGGCACAGCCCCCCGGCAGGCCGGTACAGACCCCCACAGGGTGCACAGCCCCCCGGCAGGCCGGCACAGCCCCCCGGCAGGCCGGCAGAGACCCCGGGCAGTCCACACAGCCCCCCGGCAGGCCGGCACAGCCCCCCGGCAGGCCGGCAGAGACCCCCGGAAGGCCCGAAATGACGGCGCATCATGATGCGCACACACCGCGCATCATGATGACGTCAGGCCGTCAATCAACTGAACTTCCGATTCCGATGCCGAATTCCGATATTGAAAAAATATCGGAAGTCGGTATCGGAATTCCGATACAGCAAGTATCGGCCGATACCCGATACTTGCGGTATCGGAATGCTCAACACTAGTCATGTGTATGATTTGCTTCTTAGTTCAAAGGAAAATGAAGGGGATAGATGCAGCGTTACAAGATTAGCTCATTATGAAACTACAAAGTCTAATGGTTCTCAAGTGTAGGATCATTGGCTTTACCGCAGTGTGACATATCATTTCCAATGTGCTTTCATCTGCAATGTTCGCATCATCTGAAGATATCTGATAACAGTTGAAATGCTACTTACTTCAGGTCACCGTGAAAAAAAAAATGTAAAAATGAGATTTAGAAAAGGAAATGTAACCATAAAGTGGAGTAGATACTGCAGTTCATATTGTAGCCATCTAAATTTGCCAACATTGTCATCAGCACTGTAGTGTTTGGGTTTGGAGTTAATTCCTCGTAGTACTTACACCAGGCTTGTATCCAAGTTCTCAGCAGTTATATTAAATAATCTTGACTTTCCTGATTATATTACTGTTTTGGAAAATAGCCCAGATGTGAGCATGACCCACCACTTGAGTAACACAGGCTTGAAAATTGTTTGCAAGATTGATGTAACTTAACCTGAAATGAAGCGGATTCTATAGATGTAATTAATTCACATAATGAAGTGAATTTTCTTGTATGTGGTGTAAACAAGCAGCCGTTCACCTATTGTTCGACTTGGATTGACATGTATTGATGTACCCATCCTGCAAAATTCAAAGAGTCTGCAGAAATATGATGTTATTATGGTGCATTCACATGTTCAGGATTTGTTGAGGAAAATTTACAAGAAATTCACAACAGCAAAACTAAAACAAATTTTATGGATTTTATATTCATCTTGCCTTGCTGGTTTGCCTTTTAGGCTAGTTTCACATTTGCGCTTTATAGCGCAGCGACGGCCTGAGCACGGCCGCCGCTAAACCCCGCCCCCTGTCGACTCCCTGCCCGCCCCATCCGATCATCACCGCCTACTAGCGCACATGGGCTCTTGCGAGCTACGCACCCTATCTTTAGCATAGGGTGCGCAGATTGTGCGCTGGACGTGCGCTAGCAGGATTTTGCCATGCGCTGCGCACTTTTGAAGGTGCGCCGTGCGCGCCGAAATGCAACATGCTGCGTTCGGCGCACACGGGCGCACCTTCAAATGTGAAACTAGCCTAAGCCACTTGATCCCTTATTCTGGTCTCTATAGTTGGTGCTACCAAAATCATATATTTTTTCTTTTTTTAATCATATATGATCCACCATAAATATACTTAGTGCTCAAACTACAATATAGAAATCCAAATGGCCTCCTACATTCTCTACTTCAAGAGAAGGTGACGAATAAAGCATAAGATATGAAACTCGTACAATCATGCCTCATCTGTGCACAGCACAACCCAGGTAAAACAGTAAAAGTCCCTAAGAAAGCGACACCTAGGCCTCTCTACCCGTTTCAGAGACTGCAGATTGATTACATACAGCTACACAAGGTAGGAGTGTATGGTGAATATCCGAGTGTGGTCTGATTGTTATGGACTGACGGAATGCAGAAGATGGAGACATGTTTTTTCCATCTTCTCCATATCTGAGAAAATCAGAGCTCACAAGTAAATTTGCATAACTGGCCTGATTTTCTCAGATGAGATAATACATGGTCGTGTAAAGTAGCATGAGAAGAGTTTTCTTTGAAATCATACAAAAATGTGTCCAGAATATGGGAATGGAAAATAAGCAACAACAGAACCTAGACGCACTAGGCACCCACCACAGTGACATTACCTATGCAGTCCACCCACCCACTCTGCCACACTGGGGTTTTTTGCTTACTTGGCTCAGATATGATGTGCTCGTCCATTTATGTGACTACTGGCCCCAATCATCAAATTCATGTAGGTAGACAAGGGCAACATTGCTGCAGTCAAGAAAATAAACACTAATTGGAACTAATGAAGCAGTTGGCGATTTAGCAGATGAGCATAGTTTTTTTTTATAGAATTCCCTCAGGTCAAATTTTTTAGTATTTCAGGAAACCTTTTCAAATATATTCACCTTTTATAATAGCTCATTTGGATTAAACATTAGAACAACATTTGTTTATTGCGTTTCATTTCACATAATTGCCAATAATTGTGAAATTTCAGAAACAATCCCAACAATTTTGGACATATCCTGGTTGAGAAAGAAGGATTTATGTAAACGCAACCAAAATGAGTATTCCTATGTGTTTTTCCATTCGTGGGACAGCTCTGATAATGACTGAAGATGCGCCTGCCACACGTTTATGACTGACAGCCGTCGGCTACCAGAAGGAATAGGATCCATTTCCTCTCGGTAGCTGGGCCTTCAGTATAGTGGCCGCATAGCTTTTGAATGCTATTAACCTGTAGATTAACACTTTATCTGCAGGCAAATATTGCTTTGGAGCAGGACGTGTTGTCTTTAAAGCATGTTTCACATAAATATATAGTAATTCAACTTGCTTTATGGTGTAAATGGAGTTGAAGCAAAACTTAAAGGCACATCACTGCATCACTCTCCTTTTTGGCAGAATAAAGCTGAAGAAAAATCATTATGACAGAGCATCGTGTTAGAAAGCTTTATGGCAGTAAATAGAACACACTGAATCCATTCAAGGATTTCAACTTTTCTAAAAAATCTCTTCTATTTTCCTGCATTAAACAAAAGCTATTGTGCCTTATTAATCATTCTGAGGCTGAATGTATTATTTATGCCATTCAGGATTTGACAATAAAAGACAGAACACATCTTGAAAAATAACTATATCTGGGTAGTTTTGTTCATCCTTCACCAGTGAGACTTAGGAATCCCCCTCGAAGGTGAATGGGGATGTGCTGGGAATTGAAAATCCCTTTGAATCCTGCCATTGTGTTGATTTGTCCCATTATTATCATGAACACTAAATGTAGGAACTGAAATAAAGACTGTCTTCATTCGAGCAGAAAAACAAATGAAATTCCCTTGTGGGTGAGAATTTTCCTTGCATCGATCCCATATTGACTTTGTTACCCTTTCACACATGTCAATAAATAGACTTTACCAGGGGATATTATCACTATAATTCAGAGAAATGCAGAAAATAAAGAGGGTAAATAGGCTAAAATATGCTGTATAAGAACTAGCAGATAATATGAAACTTGAATTTGCCAGTTTGCACAGATATTCCCAGGAAATTCAATTCGCAGTGAATTTATTGGCTGCAAGTTTACTGTTCCCTATTATGATCTGGGTATCCCACAGGATAATTAATGTGAGATGTGAAAAACAAAATAACAACCTAATACTCACCTTACCATCAAATTGTGACCTTACAATGTACCGTGATGTTGGAAGTCCCAGTCTAGAAAGACCCAAAGGCAAAATATGGGACATTAAATTCCACAAATAAAATTTTCTAGGGAAATTCACGCAAGCAGAAGAATTAGAATTTTGCCTGATCAACTCATCTCTAGAAATTACTAAAGTGAATAATGATGATGCTTTTTGATTTCAGCCTAGAAAATTGTTTATTTTCCTGTAATTTACCCCATCATAGGGAGTGGGGGACACTCACTTTGAATAAACAGATGCCTATTTGTCCATACTTGAAAGTTTGCTTTACCCAAACTTAGGTGTCAAGTCTCTCATCTTCATTCTGTCTTTACAAAATTACCTTTTTTGATTTCATACTGTTGTACATGTATTGTATATATTCTTAAGTTGAAAACAAAAAGTTTTTTTTGTGACAGATGGCTATTAGTGATAGGCGAACCCGAACAGTAAACGTAAGTGTCAGTACCGAACACCTACTGCACGCTAAGCTCAGTGAGTTCCCAAGTAAGACATTTTTCAAGGTGATCTGTGGTGAACTCACTTAGCTCAGCGCTGCACAGTGAGACTTTTTCTTTCTCTCGATCTCAATGAGGTCACCACAGTTCATCAGCCCGGCTCACACAGAAGTGAGCTGGGAAAGTAGCCTTAGTGACCTGTGGTTACCTCGAAGATGTCACTGCTAGTAACTGACATTGCACTTGCAGAAGCTCATTCTCCCATGGTTTTAAGCCTGGTTGGTCCATCTCGGCACTGTCCAGGTTGAAAAGCAATTATTACAGACATGGACTACGGCATGGGACAGTATGTCAGACAGGTGAGAGATGATGTTTTTTATTTTCTAATTTTTACAGTGTACCAGGGCATCAATGGAATGGGCGTACGGTGAGTAAAATGGTGTCTATTATTTTTAGACAAATTTGTAAAATGGTGTGCATTTTTATCTCAAAATATAGGACTTTATTCTGGGTGTTTTTTATTGAAAATATGACTATGGAGTTGGTAATGGATAGGTGTCTTACATACAAAGGTGATATCAACCCCAACATAAACCCCACTTGCCACTGCCACAGGGCAAGTGGGAAGAGCCCAGAACTGGCACATCTAATAGATGCGCCTTTTCTGGGGTGGCTGCAGACCGGTATTATTGGGTTGGGGGGCCAATAACCATGGCCCCTTACCAGCCTAAGAATACCAGCCCCAGGTGTCTGCTTTAGCTTGGCTGGTTGTAAAAAACTGGAGGAACTCCACATTTTTTGAAAACAGTTTATTTCAATATTTAAAAAAAAATGGTGTGGAGATCCCTCTATTCTTGATAATCAGCCATGATAAAGCTGACAGCTGAGGGTTTTAGCCAGAACCTGTCAGTTTTGACATGCTGGTTATCAAAAATAGAAAGACCCCATATCATTTTTTAATCATTTATGTATTTATTTATAGCACAGTCACTGGCTGATGAATACTCCCATAAGCCATGCCTGCTCGCACTCTTATTAGCGGCAGTACTTTCTCATCATCCGATGCCTCTTTGACTGGAGGTAAACTTTTTCCCACCGGTCACAGCTGCTGGCTCGTGCTGTCATCTGCAATAATGGATGTTCGGGCCCCCCATTCATCTGAATGGGGTCCGGGTTCAGGTACAGTTCTGGTACCCAAACCAAACTTTTTTTTTTAAATGTTCAGCCGAGCCCACCAGACCCGAACATTCAGGGGTTCTCCAATCATTAATGGCTACCTGATATTATATTGGTGAATAAGTACTTCCATATCTGTCAGAGGGAGCAGGAGTGGTAGCTAAAGAATCAATGAAAACAAAACTAGCAAAATTTGCAGATGTTTCTTAAAAGTGATAAAAAGTTATAAAAAAGACATAAAATTGCTGCATTTAGGGCTTTTGCACATGAGCAACAAGATATCATATCGCACTTGGACTAATGTTATTATTGAGGCTGAGCCAGTCCAAGGAAAAAAATGCAACATGCCCAAGTTGGATCTGATCATCAGATTGCACTCAGCCATGCAAGCCAGTGAGTCCACGGAAAATATCGAACTGCACTCAGATGGTATCTGAGTTCAATTCGATTTCTATGGACTGTCAGAATGGAGAAGATGGAGAACATTTTTTCCATCTTCTCCTCAATCAAGAAAAATTTGATCAGCGTGTGATTAGTTTTATATGCCCGATTCTCTTGGATGAGAGAATATACACTGGTGTGACCTCAGCCTTAAAGTGAGTGAGCACAAAATTACAGTTCAACCAAGGTCTAGGTCTTCATACACCCTTGTGATCGAGCAGTTCATAGCACGCTCCCCGCTTGGCTGTATTCCATTTAATTCATCTCATGTACATTAACAGCTCTCGTTTTTCAGGAGTCAGAGAAGGGTGGAGATAGATGCAAAACAAGTAGATGGAAAGGTGGAATGAACTGCTCAGCCACATGAAGGGTGTTCCAAGCCCTTGTGCTTGGTTTGAACAGTCATTTTGTGCTGACAGACTTCTTTTAAATCTTCCTTTTTACCTAAAAAGTGCCATTTTTATGCGTGGCTATTTCAGATATTGCAACATAGACCAGTACAAGCTTGCAAAACCAGACAGCACCAAATTGGAAAAATAATGCTGTTTCTGGAACCATGTAAAGGGACCTTTTTTTTTCTTTTTTTTAATCTTTGACAATCTAATAATATAATAAAACACACTTGGCAATTGACAATAAATAACAGCAATAATAATAAAAAATAGAATAATACAAAATGCTTGAAATTCAGTCATCAGGTATTTCAGCCATGCAGAAAATGATTAGATTTAATAGCGGTGTGAATGTGTTTCATTGCTGGAGCAGATCACTCAGCTATGACGTTGTGCTTCTCTCATTATGCATTCATTTGCATTTCCATATAATTAACACATCTATCTATACAGCCAATGTAAAGAAATGATTCAATACAAAGATAAAACGAAAACTAGTAATGTGGAGATATAGATAATTTATTAACTGGAAATTATTACAGTGCTGCGAAAAAGTATTTGTCGCCTAACAGATGTCCCCTGTTGTAGCACATCTGACACTCTGAATGGTTTCTGATCCTGAAACAAAGTGCAAGATAATGGGAATCTGGGTTTCCATATCACACAGATGAATTATTTCTGCATATATGTAATGTATACATTCATGTAATATGGCTGCTACCTAAACAGTAGTTGCATTCATCTTATCTGTCATGGCTACTCTCAAAGGCATACAAGATGGCAGAGAAGAATTCCTTGAGCAGAGTGGTCTCTTCTCCTTTGCTACTAAATAATAAGAGTCGATATTGAACTTATCTTTCTGGAGGAATTAAACTAAATGCTCACTCTGTCTGTTCACTAAAACCCCCCATGCACAATAGACAGCTGTCAGAAGAGCTGACAACTACAGCAACTGTACTGATTCGCACACACACAGGAACGCTCGGCTCAGTCTGTGTTCTCTAAGAGAGCAGCAATCGGTCCACTCTGGCTACAGCACATCTCAGGGAGAGCAAAAAGATAATTTGTCTGAAATCAGACACGATTGATTCTTCGCTCCCCTAACATTATCTGTTGGGGTGGTAACTGGGAGGCCCTATATACATTAGATGGTCATCTGATCCTGTCAACATTAATGGGGTTGGCCAATGCTCTTTTAATGTATACGGGGCATGTAATAAAGATAGGTTGTTGTTAGAGATGAGCAGATCTTTTGAAATTCAAACTTTCCGGCTGTAGATAAGCCCCTGATGTAACCTGAAAAATAAGAAAAACAAGTTAGATTATACTCACCTGGGGGGTGGTCCGGTCCAAAGGGTGTCGCAGGTCCGGGTCCAGCGCCTCCCATCTTCATGCCATGGCGTCATCTTCCTTGATTCTGTCCCAGAGGTGGTACTGATTTGCCCTGTTGAGGGCAGAGTAAAGTACTGCAGTGAGCAGGCGCCGGGCCTCTCTGACCTTTCCCGGTGCCTGCGCACAGCAGTACTTTGCTCTACCCTCAACAGGGAAGAGAATTATGCCTGCACTGGTGCAGCGACAGAAGCAAGGAAGAGGACGTCATCGCATAAAGATGGGAGGCGCTGGACCTGCGACACCCTTCGGACCGGGACCACACCAGACCACGCCCCGGGTGAGTATAACGTAACTTGTTTTTCTTATCTTTCAGGTTACATCAGGGACTTATCTACAGCATTACAGAATGCTGTAGATAAGCCCCTAATGGCGGTGGCTGCATCTTATATGCGAAAAATGAGGTGACAGATTCCCTTTAAGGATGAAGGCAACATGACACTCACTCTATCCCTCTGCTTTTAAAGCCAGAATCGAGCCCTTCTTTTCCTCACTCAAGACTTTTCTTTTCAACTTGTTTGGCATTGATTAAAGTTATTTTTTCATTCCTATTATTTTTGGGATATTACTAGCACTTGTTTTGCTATCCAGCTTGTCCTATTGCAAGAGGATTGTGAACACCACATCAGGGTTTTTTTATACTTTCCTTCATTAAATAAGATTTGGTTCAGGTGATCACCTAATCATAATTATATTAAGTAGAATGAAGTGTACTCTGGCTGGAATTCAACTGACACTGGAATGGAATGGCTGTCAGACATGTAGAGAAGCTGGTTTTTACTTTACCAGTGTAGCAGACTCACTCCTTAGTAACGGGAAAAAAATATTTTCTGTGGATCCACCTTTTAGTTGAGGGAACATTTTTTGAAACCTAAAGAGCCGTTGGGTGCTATTAATATGTCCAGTGACTTCTGGTGGGCTGTCAGGTGGTCATCACACTGCATACAGGATTTCACAGCCAGGACAGGAGAGTTTGTACAGTAAGTACAGAAGATCCTGATCTCCTCCACATCAAGCTGAATAGATGCGAAACGCTCCACTATATTCTCAAGCGGGGTCAATTAAATACTGTAAAAGTCATATATTCTGCTACGTTAAACTAATCGCTTTTTTACAGAGCTAATTCAAATAGATTCAGCTATGTTAAAATAATGCAATTCATCCAGAGTGAGGTGCTGCAATAGGTATAGCGCATGACAGGTATCTAGTCAGAGATTATTGCCTTATAAAGTCTCGCTGCTGTTGATTCTCTCCAAAAGCTGGGAGGATGAGTCGCCAGAAAAATGTTTGAGTTTTCCATTGACTTCCATTATCGAGCATTATGATTTCATTGACACAAGTAATGAGTACCTGAGCATGTTAGTGCTCTCTCATCACTAGTGTCCAACATTCTGCAGTGAAAAAGATTAAGTTGAAGACATTTAAAACAGTTGCCAATCTGCCCAGTCGTGATGATCTCAACAATTTATCTCAAGCTCTGACCATGCAATTCCCAGAGAAATTGCGCTCCCCCTCCCAGACACATGGCTCAGACTCTAAAGGCCTCAGTTAGCATATTAAATGTTCAATTTCATTATAGCACAACTAGAAAAAACTGAGCCTGTATAGCTTGTTTGTGAGAAGAAAGCCTGCAATTTCCACAAAGAATATGACAGCACAGCAAATATTTGCAAAGTTACATCTGAACAAACTACAACATGTCTGGAATAATTACCTTTGGACATACAAGACCAAAGAGGAGCTGTTTGGCCATAATCCACCGTTCCACATTTGCAGAAAACCAAACACACTGTAACAGCACTAACACTTCATAATGGTGAAGGGGTGATTATTTGGGCTTCTCTTGCAGCCATAGGATCTAATCTAATCATAGGATTGCTTGCACCATGAACTCCTCTGTATGCCAAAGTATTCCAGAGGAAATCTTGAGGCTAAAACTTGAGGCAAAAACTTGGCCGAACCTTACTTTTGCAAACGGACAGTGATTCCAAGTATGTTATTTATGTTATTATTATTATTCCAAAGAAATAAAGATATTGTAATGGCCCAGTCAAGTTCAGACCTTAACCTTAATGGAATTCTGTGGCATTACCTTAAAAGAGATGTGTATAAACAGATGTTCACAAATCTCAATCACTCTAAGCAACATTGTGAAAAAGAGTAGATCAAAATTCCTTCAGACATGGCTGAATTTGGCTTTCTTGTGATGCCCTGGTCATTTTAAGTGTTAAAACTCTTACTAGTAAAGTCAAACTAATTGTCCATAATTTTTAGATGATGGTTAAGGCCCCCATGCACATAAAGCCAACGCTGGCCAATCCCGCCGATATTAAGGGTTTTGGCCAACAGTCTTTTGTGTATGATGACCCCTGACAGATGATTATCAAGGGAGATAAAGGTTTGACTTGTACAATTTCAGACTTCATATCCATTTATTCTCTAAGTGATAAGCCAACACCAGGATATCTGCTATTGGCTTGTTTATAGAAAATACAAAGTGTTCAAGAGAGCAATCCCTCCTGTGTATGGAAGTGTCAGGTGAGATAGCTAGAGCCGAACAATTGGCTGAACCATTAATCAGCCAACAGCAATCTAGAGTTTATGGTTGCCTTTAGTTGAACATTTAAACATTTGTCTGGCCTCATTCAGAAGGCTGTATTTTTACTCTTTATGTTTTCTATGTGCCATGGTCGACAGCATACTGATCCTATAATGATCTATTGTCTAGTCTGACAAAGTAAGGATTAATTAATCTACATTAATAAGACATCAAAACTATCATTAGTACAGTAATACATCAACAGAACCATTAGTACATGAATGCAACACCAGGACCATAATCAGTAAAGGAAAAAATTGCAAGAACCGTCATTAGTATATTAAAACCGCACCAGAACCACCATCAGCACATGAATACATCACCTGAGCCATTATCAGTACAGGAATGCAATGCCACGATCATCATCAATATATGAATACAGCATTAAAACGATCATCATTACATAAATACAGCACCAGAATCACCATCAGTAAATGAGTGCAGCAGCAGAATAATCAGTAGTACATGAATACATCACCAGAGCTCCCATCAGTGCATAATTATATAATTAGAACCACCATCAGCACATGAATATATCACCAGAACCACTATCACTACATGAATGCAGCATTAGAGTCATTATTAGTACATGAATACAACATTAGAGCCACCATCAGTACACAAATACATCAACAGAAGCACCATCACAACATGAATACAGCACTAGAACCACCATCAGTACATGAATACATTACCAGAACCAAAATCAGCACAGGAATTCAACTCCAGAACTCTCATCAGTTTATGAATAAAGCAAAAGATCCATCATCAGCACATGAATGCAGCAACAGAACAATAAATATACGAATACAGCACCAGAACCATCATCAGTTCATGAATACAGCACCAAGCTTAGCAAAGCATTTAACTTCAATGTCAGCAATGTCAGGTCAACCCCTAGCATAAACAATGTTGTTTTGCATGAAGCTTGCAATATCCAGTATGTCCTTAACAATGGTAACAAGATGATGGGAGTTGCCACCAACTATGATCAGATTGCGGACCATATATGCACAACAGTGCTAATTAGATGCAGGCAGTAGCAGTATTAAACATTTATAGAGGAACTTAATATTTGGGATTTTTTTGGTTGTCCTAAGATCAAATTATATGTATTAAATTCTAGCAGACTGGTATGGTCTGGTTTCAAAGTCCTTTACCAATTGCTTAAAATGCCTCTTAGAAATGTGCAGCATAGGAAAAAAGAGACTATGACTTTCTACTGCATGTGTGCTCTGCTGTGTTTGTGCTTTTTTATTTCCTGAACTGAGTACTTCTAAGAGTTCTATTTAGTGGACTGGGTCCTGAGACCCCAACCGAATTAAAAATTAAAAAGCCTAAAACATATAAAGTAGTTTCAGATACATTCACACTGTGGCATATCTGAACAAGCCATCAATCAACAAATGCGCAAAGAAAATGTTCATTCCAGGGGCGGTTCATTCCAGCCGGTTCATTGCACGGGGGCCCCATGCAAATTAGCCATGTGGAGCAAGTGCTGCAGAGCCAGCAAGGAGGAGAGGAGAGCAGCCCCCCTGCAGGAGGCAATGGGATTGGTCTGACTCCTCCTGAGGCTGCATGCTAGCGCGGCCCAGTGCAGAGGAGCCAGCCCTGAGGGCTGAGCCGGGCTGAGCTGAGAGATCATCAGCGATCACGCAGCAGCCCAGCGTCAGTGCCGTGGGGGAGTAGAGGAGGGAAGACTGTGGTGAGAGTGGACTGAGATCATCAGCGATCAGCCAGCAGCGTCAGTGCCATGGGGGAGGAGAGGAGGGAAGACGGTGGCTGCAGTTCAGCCGCAGGTCACTGTGACTGTGGGGGAGCTATATACCATGCTGGGCTGTATTATACCATGCTGGTCTGTATTATACCATGCTGGGGGGCTATATACCATGCTGGGCTGTATCATACCATGCTGGCTATATACCATGCTGGGATGTATTATACCATGCTGGGGGGGCTATATACCATGCTGGGCTGTTTCATACCATGCTGGGGGGCTGTATACCATGCTGGGCTGCATCATGCCATGTTGGGCTGTATTATACCATGCTGGGGGGGCTATATAATAATATAATAATCTTTATTTTTATATAGCGCTAACATATTCCGCAGCGCTTTACAGTTTGCACACACATTATCATCACTGTCCCCGATGGGGCTCACAATCTAAATTCCCTATTAATATGTCTTTAGAATGTGGGAGGAAACTGGAGTACCCGGAGAAACCCACGCAAACACGGGGAGAACATACAAACTCCTTGCAGATGTTGTCCTTGGTGGGATTTGAACCCAGGACCCCAGCGCTGCAAGGCTGCAGCGCTAACCACTGAGCCACCGTGCTGCCCTATATACCATGCTGGGCTGTATTATACCATGCTGGGGGGCTATATACCATGCTGGGCTGTATTATACCATGCTGGGGGGCTATATACCATGCTGGGCTGTATTATACCATGCTGGGGGGGCTATATACCATGCTGGGTTGTATTATACCATGCTGGGCTGTATTATCCCATGCTGGGGGGCTATATACCATGCTGGGCTGTATTATACCATGCTGGAGGGCTATATACCATGCTGGGCTGTATTATACCATGCTGGGGGGGCTATATACCATGCTGGGTTGTATTATACCATGCTGGGCTGTATTATCCCATGCTGGGGGGGCTATATACCATGCTGGGCTGTGTCATACCATGCTGGGGGGGCCATATACCATGCTGGGGGAGCTATATACCATGCTGGGGGGGCTATATACCATGCTGGGGGGGCTATATACCATGCTGGGCTGTATTATACCATGCTGGGGGGCTATATACCATGTTGGGCTGTATTATACCATACTGGGCAGTATTATATCATTCTGGGGGGGGCTATATACCATGCTGGGCTGTATTATACCATGGTGGGCTGTATACCATGGTGGGCTGGGCTGTATACCATGTGGTGCTGAGCTATATACTATGCGGCTGTTATATACCATGGGGGGTACATTTTACATTATATTCTATAAAGGGAGGCTGTGTTATATAATATGGGGGGCTACATTATTTTCTATGGGGAGGCGGGCTGTATTATATTCTATTTGGAGCTACATTATATTCTATAGGGGGACAGTATTATATTTATTATATTCTATGGTGGCTGCATTATACTATATGAGGAGGGCTACATTGTATTCTATGGAGGGGCTACATTATACTATTTAAGGGGCTGCATTATATCCTATGAGGGAGTTGCCATATATTTTATGGAGGGGCTGCATTATACTATATGAGGGGACTGCATTATATTCTATGGGGGGTTACATTATGTTCTTTACAGATATTATATCCAGCCCTGCATAGCCTCAATATTATATAGCAACAAATAGCAAATAACTTTGTTGCCCTATGAAGGGGGGGGGCCCGAAAAATTTCTTGCACAGGGGCCCACTACAGTCTGTGTCCGCCCCTGGTTCATTCAGTGGGTGAAATGATTTTTATGTTTGCTGAAATATCATTTTCGGCAGCATATCATCCTGTGTAATGATTTTTATGTGCACAGAGCAATCATGTTATGATTCACACACATCCTGCATTTCCATTTACCCCTTTGTCACACATATATAGTCTGCATTCACGATTGTAGCCTTCTATGTCATAAACCTCTTTCACCCAATGCACCTCTCTATCACACACATCCTGCCCCACCAAGCACTCCTTTATAGAGATGAGCGAATATGTTTGGATTTGGTTCTGAATACGAGTGGATTCGAATATTGTTTGTGCAATATTCGTCGAACACAGCCGAACTTCATTAGAGTCAATGCGAGTACAAATTACCGAATATGCTCCGAACTGATCATAAGACGTACATTCAGCCCGAATAGTGTTCGAATATGGCCGGAATATGTCAAAATCAGAATCGGAGCCAAAATCTGAACAAATTCGCTCATCTCTACTATCACCCACAGGCTGTCTGCATCCTCATGTACAACTCTGTGGGACACTCAGCTTGAATCCCTTTGTATCCTACTATGGCACACACACCTTTTTACTCCCATGTAACTTCTTATCACACACACAACCTGCACACACATGTACCCCTTTATCACACACATAACAAACCTTATGCACCCCTCTGTGAAACACAGATCTGTGGATGTAGGCTTGGATGTGATTCCAGTCAGAATCAATGATGTTGAGATCAAGACTGTAGGGGCCAAATCATCATTTCAGCACTTATTGTTCTTCTGCTGTATACAGTATATATACAGTGTGTATATATATATATATATATATATACTGTATATATACAGTACAGACCAAAAGTTTGGACACACCTTCTCATTCAAAGAGTTTTCTTTATTTTCATGACTATGAAAATTGTAGATTCACTCTGAAGGCATCAAAACTATGAATTAACACATGTGGAATTATATAATAAACAAAAAAGTGTGAAACAACTGAAAATATGTCTTATATTCTAGGTTCTTCAAAGTAGCCATCTTTTGCTTTGATTACTGCTTTGCACACTTTTGGCATTCTCTTGATGAGCTTCAAGAGGTAGTCACCGGAATTGGTCTTCCAACAGTCTGGAAGCAGTTCCCAGAGATGCTTAGCACTTGTTGGCCCTTTTGCCTTCACTCTGCGGTCCAGCTCACCCCAAACCATCTCGATTGGCCTCAGGTCTGGTGACTGTGGAGGCCAGGTCATCTGGTGTAGCATCCCATCACTCTCCTTCTTGGTCAAATAGCCCTTACAAAGCCTGGAGGTGTGTTTGGGGTCATTGTCCTGTTGAAAAATAAATGATGGTCCAACTAAAAGCAAACCGGATGGAATAGTGTTGTGAGTTCATTTTCCCCTTCACTACTGAGGCCCGAGGAACTCCCTCTTCTGGTGAAGAAAGGTAGTGAGCTTGATTGTCAAACACCTGGGGCTGATGATGATGACTGGCTGAGTGGAGTTAATGACTGGATATAAGGCTGCCGACGCCCTTCTGGCTTGCGGGTGATTTCTCTGTGGACTTCTAGGAAACCAGTCTGATTCCTGCTCATCTAAAGCTAAGATTTCTGCTTTGCCTTTTTGCATTAGTGTTTTGTTTTCCTTGCTTTTCTGGATTCTGCCATTCCCTGCTGGGGTGAGCTGAATCTCCTTTTGCCTGTTGCTCTGTCTTCAGAATATTCCTGAGTACTGACATAGCTTTTTGAAGCCTAGCGTCTTCAGGGCCTTTTTTACTGTCAGTTGGTTGGCTCTTATTTTCATAGGGTTTTTCACGGATTGCAGACAGCAGCCTTCCTGTCCTTTCCTATCTAAGCTAGCGTGGGCCCCATCTTTGCTCAGTCTATCTTTCTGTCTGTGTTTTGTTCTTTCTTCTTGCTTCACCGTCATTATATGTTGGGGGCTGCCTTTTGCTTTGGGGTCTGCTCTGGGGCAGTTTAGATTTCCCTTTCTGTCTTTAGGCTATGTAGTCCTCCGGCTGTGATCGAGGGGCCTAGGGCATCGTAGGAGCCCCCCACGGCTACTGCTAGTTGTGTTGATAGGTTCAGGGGTCTGCAATCCGATAGCTGCCAACTTCTCTGGTTTTCTGGACTTAGCTAGCATTTCTATTTTTGCCTCCTATGGTGACTCAATCATAACAGAATAGCATGCCACTGCAAGATGCTGTGGTAGCCATGCTGGTTCAGTATGCCTTCAATTTTGAATAAATCCCCAACAGTATCACCAGCAAAGCACCCCCACACTATCACACCTCCTCCTCCATGCTTCACGGTGGGAACCAGGCATGTAGAGTCCATCCGTTCACCTTTTGTGCGTCGCACAAAGACACGGTGGTTGGAATCAAAGATCTAAAATTTGGACTCATCAGACCAAAGCACAGATTTCCACTGGTCTAATGTCCATTCCTTGTGTTCTTTAGCCCAAACAAGTCTCTTCAGCTTGTTGCCTGTCCTTAGCACTGGTTTCCTAGCAGCTATTTTACCATGAAGGCATGCTGCACAAAGTCTCCTCTTATCTGTTGTTGTAGAGATGTGTCTGCTGCTAGAACTCTGTGTGACATTGACCTGGTCTCTAATCTGAGCTGCTGTTAACCTGCGATTTCTGAGGCTGGTGACTCGGATGAACTTATCTTCCGCAGCAGAGGTGACTCTTCCTTTCCTGGGGCGGTCCTCATGTGAGCCAGTTTCTTTGTAGCGCTTGATGGTTTTTGCCACTGCACTTGGGGACACTTTCAAAGTTTTTCCAATTTTTAGGACTGACTCACCTTCAGTAATGATGGCCACTCATTTTTCTTTACTTAGCTGCTTTTTTCTTGCCATAATACAAATTCTAACAGTCTATTCAGTAGGACTATCAGCTGTGTATCCACCAGACTTCTGCACAACACAACTGATGGTCCCAACCCCATTTATAAGGCAAGAAATCCCACTTATTAAACCTGACAGGGCACACCTGTGAAGTGAAAACCATTTCCGGTGACTACCTCTTGAAGCTCATCAAGAGAATGCCAAGAGTGTGCAAAGCAGTAATCAAAGCAAAAGGTGGCTACTTTGAAGAACCTAGAATATAAGACATATTTTCAGTTGTTTCCCACTTTTTTGCTAATTATATAATTCCACATGTGTTAATTCATAGTTTTGATGCCTTCAGAGTGAATCTACATTTTTCATAGTCATGAAAATAAAGAAAACTCTTTGAATGAGATGGTGTGTCCAAACTTTCGGTCTGTACTGTATATATACATATATATATATATTTATTTATTTGCACATGTGCACACTATCCTTAATTTAAATACATTTATGTTATCATTATTATTCATTATTTATTATTATAGCGCCATTTATTCCATGGCGCTTTACATGTGAGGAGGGGTATACATAATAAAAACAAGTACAGTAATCTTAAACAATAAAAGTCACGACTGGTACAGGAGGAGCGAGGACCCTGCCCGTGAGGGCTCACTGTCTAGAAGGGATGGGTGAGGATACAATAAGCGAAGGTAGAGCTGGTCGTGCAGTGGTTTGGTGGATCAGTTAAAAAATACAAAATTGTAAAAGAAATATACATTCGTATAATTCCCCGAGCACATCCATCTCCCTTTTAAAACAATCCTTTCTGTTGATTTTCTTAACAGAAAATATAAACCAAGTACATCTGTGTAAAACCATCATAAAAAGGGGAGAAATACAATAATGAGAAGAAAAAATGTATGTATCTAAATGGCCAATTGAAAAACACTTTGATTCATTTGCTCTTGACTTCTCTCTCTGTACATAATCTCAGCACCCCGTGCTGTAATTGATCAAATGATTGAACTGCAGCTTGGCAGGCGAATAGTTTTAGAAATCTTGCCTCTTACGTCTGCCAATATAACACATACAAAAGCTAGAGGATAGAATTGTGCGCAGAACGTTTGTGTTTTATAGATAAGCATCTGGCATCAGTATTATAGAAAAGTATTATCCCGGAGCTGCTCCACCACTTGTATTTTTTGACCAGGAATGTTTGATATTGATTGTATGGCACACACTGAAATTTTAACACAGCAATGGTTGCAGAAAAGATTTGTTTCAACCACTGCATAGAGATGACAATGGAATGCAAATGAATTACACCAGTCAGCAATAACTTTAGAGCAGGGTATATGTGATAGTCAAACAGTATTAGTTAGAATTGAAGTCTTCTTGATGTAGGGGCAAATTTAGGAAGACGTAAAACAATTCTTAGAATACAGAGAGGAACCATACTGCTATAACCTCTCAGGCCCTGTTCGAGGCATAAGAAAGTACATCAGTTCAGCCTTGGGTATTACTTTAATAAGAAGACACTACACACCCAAAGGAGGTTATCTCCAAAGTTTTTAAAGTCTGATCTCTCAACAGGACATTTTTCTCTGATACCTGAATGAACACATTGTAAGTTCTACAAGGAAAGATATTAAAGTAAATAGAAATTTGTTTTAAAACAGTGTTTATTTTTTTTAATCCATATGGCAGTAATCTGTGTGTAAAGTTATTATCAGGTCAAAAAAAAAGATGTCTATTAAACAAAAGCGAACCTTTGTTTTCACCAATGATCACACAGTTAATCTGATCATCTGCTCTATCTTAAAAACAATATGTTAGTATATGTAAAGGTACAGTGGGGAAAAAAAGTATTTAGTCAGCCACCAATTGTGCAAGTTTGCCCACTTCTTTTTTAAGAGGCTCCTCTGTCCTCCACTCATTACCTGTAGTAATGACACCTGTTTGAACTTGTTATCAGTATAAAAGACACCTGTGCACAACCTCAAACAGTCATACTTGAAACTCCACTATGGTAAAGAACAAAGAGCTGTCAAAGGACACCAGAAACAAAATTGCAGCCCTGCACCAGGCTGGGAAGACTGAATCTGCAATAGGCGAGCAGCTTGGTGTGATGAAATCAATTGTGGGAGCAATAATAAGAAAATGGAAGACATTCAAAACCAGTGATAATCTCTCTCGATCTGGGGCTCCACGCAAGATCTCACCCCGTGGGGTCAAAATGATCACAAGAATGGTGAGCAAAAATCCCAGAACCACACGGGGGGACCTAGTGAATAATCTGCACAGAGTTGGGACCACCATAACAAAGGCTACCATCAGTAACACACTATGCCACCAGGGACTCAGATCCTGCAGTGCCAGATGTGTCCCCCTGCTTAATCCAATACATGTCTTCACCCATCTGAAGTTTGCTAGAGAGCATTTGGAATATCCAGATGAGTATTGGGAGAATGTTATATGGTCTGATGAAGCCAAAGTAGAACTGTTTGGTAGAAACAAAACTCTTTGTGTTTGGAGGAGACAGAAAGCTGAATTGCATCCAAAGAACATCATGCCTACTGTGAAGCATGGGGGTGGCAACATCATGCTTTAGGGCTGTTTCGCTGCAAAGGGACCTGGACCACAGATCCGTGTACATGAAAGAATGAATGGGGCCATGTGTTGTGCATTTTGAGTGCAAACCTCCTTCCATCAGCAAGGGCATTGAAGATGAAACATGGATGGGTCTTTCAGCATGATAATGATCCCAAGCGCACCACCAGGGCAATGAAGGAGTGGCTTCTTAAGAAGCATATGAAAGTCCTGGAGTGGCCTAGCCAGCCTCCAGATCTGAATCCCATAGAAAACCTTTGGAGGGATTTGAAAGTCCGTGTTGTCCAGCGATAGGCCCAAAACATCACTGCTCTAGAAAAGATCTGCATGTAGGAATGGACCAACATATTACCAACAGTGTGTGCCAACCTTGTGAAGACTTACAGAAAATGTTTGACCTCTGTCACTGCCAACAAAGGATATATAACACAATATTGAGATGAACTTCTGTTAATGACCAAATACTTATTTTCCACCATAATTTGAAAAATAAATCTTGCCAAATCAGACAAAGTGATTTTCTGGATTTCTTTTCTCATTTTGACTCTCATAGCTGTGGTCTACCTATGATGCAATTCAGGCATCTCTCATCTTTTTAAGTGGGAGAACTTGCACAATTGCTGGCTGGGTACCAGGGAAAGGGGAATACGTCAATGCTGGCTGACTATTGCTGAAATATTATTCGAGAAGCATCTGACACAGATTGTAAGCAAAAGTCATCTGCAAAACACTTTTGAACAATTGTTTTTGCTACTGACATCGATGCACATGTATGCAGTGTCTCGGACGTCATAATGTAGACTATAAACTATTGTTTCTTAACCCCTTACTGCTAGCTGACGGAATAGTACGTCAGCTGGCAGTATCCCCTACTTTGAGGAGAGCTCCGGCGGTGAGCCCACCTCAAAGCCACGACATGTCAGCTGTTTTTAACGTCAGCTCGGCCCGCAAAAAATAAACATGCACCCAACCCGAGATCATGAAAAATGGAGACGCTGCGGATCTCAGAAAATTGCGCAATTTTTTTTTTTTTTTAGCAAACTTTGGAATATTTTTTTACCACTTAGATAAAGAGAACCTAGACATGTTTGGTGTCTATGAACTCGTTATGACCTGGAGAATCATAATGGCAGGTCAGTTTTAGCATTTAGTGAACCTAGCAAAAAAGTCAAACATAAAATAAGTGTGGGATTGCACTTTTTTTTGCAATTTCACCGCACTTGGAATTTTTTTCCTGTTTTCAAGTACACGACATGGTAAAACCAATGGTGTCATTCAAAAGTACAACTCGTCCAGCAAAAAATAAGCCCTCACTCAGCCATATTGACGGAAAAATAAAAAAGTTATGGCTCTGGAAAGAAGGGGAGCGAAAAATGAAAATGAAAAATCGAAAAAAGGGGTTAAAAACCGTACATGATACAGACGTTTGGAGCACATATTCGTGTTCAACATATCAAAATCTATAAGATACAGTAATATTTTCTCAGGGGACAAGAACTTCCCTGAAATTTGTGTAATGGATCAAATTAGGCATCTTGCAACAGTAAAATACATTGAAAACATGGAAAGAGGTTTGCTGCTTATTGGTAGTGTAGGGATGTGACTCGCTTAGGTGCAGCGGGAGACAAATATGATGCAGGTTCTTCCAAAGTTCATGTGGTTTATTCACGTCATAAACACACAAGGCAGCGTAACACCAAAAAGGAACCTTTAGCTTAGGCAAAAAAACACAAATGTCCGTGGTTGTAGACTCAGACCAGGAGTCTCAGCACACATGGGAGGCTTAGTCCTCCCCACACACAACTCCCTGGTTCAGGAGCAGGCCACATTATAAGGCTGTAGCCACACCCATGAACCCAGCAGCTGACTGGTCACCTGACTGTGACCTCACCACAGGTCCTTCAAACAGCAACAATAATAATATCTGGTATGCTTTACTTATGCCTTACATTATAGAGACAAGCCATTTATGAGGCACATATCTCCCATCGATTACACGACCCTTAGCCCTGCCATATACCTCCCCCCTCTGCCTAAAGCCGTGGGGCTTGGCACTTTCACCTACCAGGCAAGGGATTCTGGAGAGGGCATCGGCATTCCCATGTAGCTTCCTGGCCCTATGCTCTACATGGAAGCTGAAGTCTTGTAGGGCTAAGAACCAGCGGGTGACCCTAGCATTCTTGCCCTTTGTTTCCCTCATCCACCTGAGTCGGGCATGGTTGGATATTAACCTAAACTTCCGTCCCACCAGGTAGTACCATAATGTGTCCACTGCCCATTTTATGGCCAAACACTCCTTCTCTACAACTGAGTAATTTCTCTCACAAGAAGTCAACTTCCTACTCAAGTAGAGAACAGGATGCTCCTCCCCACGTATCTCTTGGGAGAGGACTGCTCCTACCCCGACATCTGAGGCATCTGTCTGGAGGGAAAATTCATGTTTAAAGTCTGGGGCCACCAAAACGGTTTGCTTACAAAGAGCTCCCTTCATTTCTTGGAAGGCTGACTGTGCTTCTTCGGACCAGCTGACCATCACTGACTTTGTCCCCTTAAGCAGATCAGTTAGAGGTGCAGCCATTGTGGCGAAGTTTGGGATGAACCTCCTGTAATATCCCACAATCCCCAGGAAGGCTTTAACTTGCTTCTTTGACAGAGGTCTCGGCCATGTTTGAATTGCCTCCACTTTATTGATTTGGGGTTTGATCTCGCCATGCCCCACTACATATCCAAGGTACTTGGCTTCTTCTCTCCCCAAGGCACACTTCTTCGGGTTTATTGTAAACCCCGCCTCTCTTAGAGCGTCAAACACTGCTTGGACCTTTTCCAGTTGAGTCTCCCAGTCCGGGGTAAAGATGACGATATCATCTAGATATGCGGCAGCATATAGCTTATGAGGCGCAAGGATTCTATCCGTCGCCCTCTGGAAGGTTGCCGGAGCTCCCTGTAGGCCAAACGGCATCCGGACATACTGGAAGCACCCGTCTGGTGTGGAGAATGCCGTCTTCTCCTTGGCTTCCTGTGCCATGGGAATCTGCCAATATCCCTTTGTCAGATCCAAAGTGGTTATGTACCTGGCCGGTCCAAGTCTCTCGATGAGCTCATCAACGCGTGGCATGGGATAAGCGTCGAACTTGGAGACCTCATTCAGCTTCCGGTAATCGTTGCAGAACCTCCATTCACCATCAGGTTTTGGGACCAGGACAATCGGGCTCGACCAGCCGCTCTTGGATTCCTCAATGACCCCGAGCTGCATCATACGCTGCACCTCCTTGGAGATTACCTCTCGCCGGGCCTCAGGAATACGATACAGTTTCATGTTCACTCGCACATGTTGCTCGGTCAGAACTTCGTGCTCCACCACCTTCATGCACCCCGGCACCTCTGAGAACAGGTCCCTGTTTTTCTGGAGTAACTCCCGGTACTGCTGTTTCTGGGACTTCGATAGCGTCTCTGCTATGGTAACCGCTCCAAACTCCCCTTCTAGGTTGCCCAGCAAGCACGGAGTTACCGCTGGCTCTCTATCTTGCCACGGCTTGATGAGGTTGACATGGTAAACCTGGTATGGCTTCCGTCTTCTGGGTTGGTGGATCTTGTAGTTTACATCTCCCAGCTTCTCCACCACCTCATATGGACCTTGCCTCTTGGCCAAGAACTTACTCTCCACCGTCGGGATTAGCACGAGAACTCGGTCTCCCGGATTGACCTGCCTCACTCTGGCTGACCAGTTGTAGACCCTGGCCTGAGCCTCTTGTGCCTGGCGGAGATGTTCTTTAACAATGGGCATCACCTTCGCAGCCCTCTGCTGCTTCAGTGCCACATGCTCAATGACGCTTCTGTGGGGCGTGACTTCGGCTTCCCAGGTTTCCTCAGCTATATCTAGGAGACCTCGCGGATGCCGGCCGTATAGAAGCTTGAAGGGCGAGAACCCCGTGGAGGCCTGGGGAACTTCACAGATAGAAAACAGTAAATACGGTAAGAGACAATCCCAGTCTCTAACATCTTCCTCTATGACTTTTCTCAGCATGCTCTTCAGTGTCTAGTTAAACCAATCAACAAGGCCATCTGACTGCGGATGCTACACTGAAGTCCTTAACTGGGAAATTTGCAAGACTCCGCACAATTCTCTCATCACCTTGCTCATAAAAGGTGTCCCCTGGTCGGTCAGGATCTCCTTTGGCAAACCCGTCCGGGAAAACACATGGACCAGCTCGCGGGCTATACTCTTCGTGGAGGAGTTTCTCAGGGGAATGGCCTCAGGATAGCGTGTGGCATAGTCCAGGATGACTAATATATACTGATGGCCCCGAGCTGATTTAACTAAGGGACCGAACAAGTCCATAGCAATTCTCTCAAATGGAACCTCAATAATGGGCAGTGGCACAAGAGGGTTCCGAAAATGAGATGTGGGGGCAGTTAACTGACATGTCGGGCAGGATCTGCAATAGTTTGCTATTTCCCGGTGACACCCAGGCCAATAGAACCTCTGTACAATCCGTTCCTGCGTTTTTTCCACCCCCAGGTGTCCCCCCAAGATATGTGAATGGGCCATGTCCAACACTTTCCGTCTATAGGGGCCTGGTACTATTAACTGCTCTACCCCCTCCTCCCTTATTTTCGTGACCCGGTGCAACAATTCCCCACTCAACATAAAATAGGGGAACCTTGTGTCTGCTCCCGGCTCTTGTGCAACCCCATTAATGACGGTGACATTGTTAAAGGCTTCCCTTAGCGTGGGGTCCCTATGTTGGGCAGTCCCAAAATTCTCCCCAGCCACCCCTAACTCCGGGATGTCAGGTACAGGGGACCCTTCCTCTTCATCCCCAACAAGGACACATAAAGGAAACCCGTCTGCCTCAGGTGGTGGCAATACCTCAGTGGAGTGGATTGGTTCCCTGCTCTTGCTAGCACACTCAGAACCCATCCCCCACAGATCCCAAAACAGACAGAAATCCCGGCCAATAATTATAGGGTGCAACAAGTCACGAACAACGCCAACTTCATGCGACTCGGTGCCATGCGCCGATTCAATATTCACCCTAGCCATAAGGTAGTCCTTTGCATCGCCATGTATGCACCGAACACCAATCTTTTTACCCGGGAGTATGTTGAGAGGAAAACTGGCCCTCACAAGGGTCACCAAGCTCCCGGAGTCCAGAAGCGCCATTACTGCTCGACCGTTCACCTTCACGGGACACGCTTGTGGCCCCTGGCTAGGTAGCGAGTTCACACTGCAAGCTGGATATGCGTAGTATGAACTACGGCGTCCCATGCTGCAGTCCATCTGCTCGGTGGTCTGGGGACAACGGGCCGCTATATGTCCTGGCCTGTGACACTTCCAGCAAATAATATCACTCGAGGGGACCTTGGGCACCGCCTCCCCCGCCCCTTTTGACCTTGGACGCACCACCCCTTTTTGGGACTCCGCCCCCTGCTGGGACCCCAATACGGAATGGGCTGCTTTCCCAAGGAACCTTCCATCCCCTGGTGTCTCTCGACCAGCCCAACCAGTTCATCAGCATTTTGGGGATCACCCTGGGCAACCCAAGTCTGTAGAAGTCTCGGCAGAGAATGCACAAACCGATCCATCACAACTCGCTCCACCATCTGTGCAGGGGAAGCTGACTCTGGCTGCAGCCATTTCTGGACCAGGTGCAATAGGTCAAACATTTGGGAGCGCGGGGGTTTGTCCCGGGGATAGGCCCAGCGATGAACTCGCTGTGCCCTGGTAGTCATTGTTTACCCCCAAGCGTGCGAGAATTTCCGCTTTTAATTTGGGATACTATCTAGCATCTTGTACAGTCAGGTCAAAGTACGCCTTCTGGGGCTCCCCCGTTAGGTATGGGGCCAGTACCTCCGCCCACCGCTCTGGCTGAAGTTTTTCCCTCTCAGCCACCCTCTCAAACACCGTCAGGAAGGCCTCCACATCATCCTCAGGGGTCATTTTTTGTAATGCGCGTCTTACCGCCTTCTCGACATCGGTGGCACCAGCCCGACCTGGGGTTGGGATGCTCGTCCTGCCCTCCTGGATGGCGGTTGCCAGAAGCTGCATCTGCTGCCGTTGTTCCGGCTGGCTCTGCTGGGACTGCCGCCGCTGCTCCTGCTGGCTTTGCTGGATCTGCTGTAACAACAGCTTGTTGGTTTCCTGTTGCAGTGCCTGGGACTGGACCAGGTGTTTCAGCAGGTCCTCCATTATTCCAGGCAGTGCTTGTTGCCCAGCTGCAAACTTCACCCAGGACATGCAGCAACTGTCTCAAGTCTCTGCTGGGACCGCTGCCCGCATGTGTACCACCAATTATAGGGATGTGACTCGCTTAGGTGCAGCGGGAGACAAATATGAAGCAGGTTCTTCCAAAGTTCATGTGGTTTATTCACGTCATAAACACACAAGGCAGCGTAACACCAAAAAGGAACCTTTAGCTTAGGCAAAAAAGCACAAATGTCTGTGGTTGTAGACTCAGACCAGGAGTCTCAGCACACATGGGAGGCTTAGTCCTCCCCACACACAACTCCCTGGTTCAGGAGCAGGCCACATTATAAGGCTGTAGCCACACTCACGAACCCAGCAGCTGACTGGTCACCTGACTGTGACCTCACCACAGGTCCTTCAAACAACAACAATAATATCTGTTATGCTTTACTTATGCCTTACATTATAGAGACAAGCCATTTATGAGGCACATATCTCCCATCGATTACACGACCCTTAGCCCTGCCACAGTAGATATAGGGGAGTACAATAGCTTGGAGCTGCAAGACAATGAGGCAGTTGGCTAGGTGACAGGAATTGAGGTAGAGGAAAGTGTACTTTGAAGGCTAGTCCTGATCTGGCACACCCCAATATTTTTAGTAATTTGGCAGATGATGGATGTGCCAATACAAAGAAAGTACTTGTAGCAAAACATGCAAGGACAAAAAACTTCATGAAGACTAATTTCCATTGGCTAGAAATAAGCTTAGTGCCAAAAACTGGGACAATGTCCTTGAAAACAAAAGCACGCAAAGCAAATAGGAATTTTTTATAAGTGTTCTAAATAGGACCTGTGCCCAATATTTACCCTATAGATACTGTAAATACAAAGGGAACTTGTCACCAGTTTTATCATATAACAACTAAAATTATGACCTTATTAAGTGCCTGTGCTGCATTTCATAGTGCTCACAAAACCTCTGACTCAACCTGTATATCCCAAAAAACGTTTTTAAGTTCTCCCGTGCTGTATCAAAATCATGTCTGTCTGGTTCGATGGGCATCTCGACCCCTCCTCCTGTCTCCTGCTCGCCATCCTCCTTCTTTAACTGACTTGGAAGACATCTCAAGTTATCCACACTGCTTTGTGAAATCTTATGCCTGATGTGGTACAGTAAAGGGTGTTTTACTGGATGGGAGATATGTTTCTCCCAGCAAATTAATGTTTGGTCGGGTTTTTCCCTAAAGACAGAACCTGCGATGATGTCAGGGTCACGTGATCAGCCCATGTGATATCTATCTCACTGGTGGGAGGGGTTGGGCCCTATGTAATGGAGGTTGGTAATTGCCACAAAGAGAGTGTGTTTCTGGAAGCTACAGGAAGTTGGCTGGACTCAGCCTGAAACTTGTATACAGGATCCCCATGCTGCAGGACTATAGCAGCAAGACTCGGAAGAACCCCGGGAATGGCACCTGGCGGATGCCGCAGGACCTGGCAGCCGCTTAGTTACGCCCGTCCTGTGCAAGGGGTGAGTCTGGGACCAGTGGTTCTCCAAGCTGGAGTATGTGTATGGTTTCTCCTTATGTTCTGTTAACCAGCTGGTTACTAAGTGACATTAAACCACTGAAACTCGACTTTATGCCTGTGTGTTGCCTCTTTACTGCCGCCCTGCCATTACCTACCAGAGCGAATCCCTACACTGAGCACAGAAATTGCAGCTCGCGTCTGCATACTATGCTTTGCCATACTGCCGGTGCCCGTGCCTGCAGCAGGGTATAGTGCGCAGACAGAAGCTGCGATTTCGGTGTGCAGGAGCGAGATATCGCCTGGCAATGTACATGATGCAAGGCATCATCCAAGTCCATTAAAGAAGGAGGACGGTGAGCAACAGCCGGGGAAGAGATGGAGAGGCCCAAAACCATGCAGATCGGTCCGGACCGACCCGCTTTCCATACAGCGAGGGAGAACTTAAAAAGGTTTTTTAAGGATATACAGGGGATATCAGGGGGCTATACAAGCATTTATGGAATGCAGCACAGGCACTGAATAAGGTCATAGTTTTAATTGTTATATGACAAAACTGGTGACGGGTTCTCTTTAAGGTCATGCACATGGGTAGAGGAAATACAATGTATATGTATGTGCTGATTGGTAAAATACTGGATAAAACTATCACTGAAATAGACTTGGGCATATGTGTGGACAGTAAACTCAACTTTAGTGACCAGTGTCATGCAGTTGCGACCAAGGCAAATAAACTAATGGGAAACATTAAAAGAGACATATATGTTAATGACAAGAACATAGTTATAGTTGAACCATTGGACAAATAACTATTGCGACCACACTTAGAATACTATGTACTATTTTTGTATCTGCTGTATAAGAAGGATATAAAGGAAATAGCGTAAGTGTAGAGAAGAGCTACCAAGGTTATTAACCCCTTCACTACCAAGGGTGGTTTGCACGTTAACTCCCAGGCCAATTTTTACAATTCTGACCACTGTCCCTTTATGAAGTAATAAGTCTGAAACGCTTCCATAGATCCCGGTGATTCTGACACTGTTTTCTCGTGACATATTGTACTTCATGTTAGTGGTAAAATTTCATTCAAATAACTTGCGTTTATTTGTGGAAAAAAAAATGGAAATTTGGCAAAAATTTTTAAAATTTCGCAATTTTCCCACTTTGAATTTTTATGCCCTTAAATTACAGAGATATGGCACACAAAAAACTTGATAAATAACATTTCCCACATGTTTACTTTACATCAACACAATTTTGGAACCAAAATTTTTTTTGTTAGGAAGCTATAAGGGTTAAATTTTGACCAGCGATTTCTCATTTTTGCAACACCATTTTATTTTTACGGACCACATTACATTTGAAGCCGCTTTGAGGGGTCTATATGATAGAAAATACCCAAAAGTGACACCATTCTAAAAACTGCACCCCTTAAGGTGCTCAAAACCACATTCAAGAAGTTTATTAACCCTTCAGGTGTGTCACAGGAATTTTTTGGAATATTTAAAAAAAATGAACATTTAACTTTTTTTCACAAAAAAAATAATTCAGGTTTAATTTTTTTTATTTTACCAAGGGTAACAGGAGAAATTGGACTGCAAAAGGTATTGTGCAGTTTGTCCTGAGTACGCTGTTACCTGATATGTGGGGGGGAACCACTCTTTCAGCGCATGGCAGAGCTCAGAAGGGAAGGAGCGCCGCTTGACTTTTTCAATGCAAAATTGGCTGGAATTCAGATCGGTCGCCATGTCACGTTTGGAGAGCCCCTGATGTACCTAAACAGTGGAAATCCCCCACAAGTGACCCCATTTTGGAAACTAGACCCCCCAAGGAACTTATCTAGATGTGTGGTGAGAACTTTGAACCCACAAGGGCTTCACAGAAGTTTATAATGTACAGCGGTACAATTAAAAAATCATATTTTTTCCACCAAAATGATCTTTTCACCCCCAATTTTTATTTTCCCAAGGGTAACAGTACCCTAAAAGTTATTGTACAATTTGTCCTGAGTACGCTGATACCTCATATGTGTGTGTGAATGACTATTTGGGCACATGGCAGAGCTCAGAAGGGAAGCAGCGCCATTTGACGTTTTTGGCTGGAATTGAGATTGGACACCTTGTCGCGTTTGGAAAGCCCCTGATGTACCAAAACAGTGAAACACCCCCACAAATGACACCATTTTGGAAACTAGACCCCCCAAGGAACTTATCTAGATGTGTGGTGAGCACTTTGAACCCCCCAGTGCTTCACAGAAGTTTATAACACCCGGGTGTGAAAATAAAAAAATCGTATTTTTTCAACAAACATAATCTTTTAGTCCCCATTTTTTGTATTTTCCCAAGGGTACCAGGAGAAATTGGACCCCAAAAGTTGTTGTCCAATTTGTCCTGAGTATGCTGATACCCCATATGTGGGAGAAAACTACTGTATGGGCACACGTCGGGGCTCGGAAGGGAAGTAGTGATGTTTTGGAATGCAGACTTTGATGGAATGGTCTGCGGATGTCATGTGCGTTTGGAGAGCCCCTGATGTACCTAAACTATTGAAACTCCAGACAAGTGACCCCATTTTAGAAACTAGACCCCCCACAGAACTTATCTAGATGTGTGGTGAGCACTTTGAACCCCCAAGTGCGTCACAGAAGTTTATAACGCCCAGGTGTGAAAATAAAAAAATCGTATTTTTTCAACAAACATAATCTTTTAGTCCCCATTTTTTTATTTTCCCAAGGGTACCAGGAGAAATTGGACCCCAAAAGTTGTTGTCCAATTTGTCCTGAGTATGCTGATACCCCATATGTGGGAGAAAACTACTGTATGGGCACACGTCGGGGCTCGGAAGGGAAGTAGTGACGTTTTGGAATGCAGACTTTGATGGAATGGTCTGCGGGTGTCATGTGCGTTTGGAGAGCCCCTGATGTACCTAAACTATTGAAACTCCCCACAAGTGACCCCATTTTAGAAACTAGACCCCCACAGAACTTATCTAGATGTGTGGTGAGCACTTTGAACCCCCAAGTGCTTCACAGAAGTTTTTAACGCCCAGGCGTGAAAATAAAAAAATCATTTTTTTCCACAAAAATGATATTTTTGCCCCCATTTTTTTATTTTCCTAAGGGTAACAGGAGAAATTGGACCCCAAAGTTGTTTTGCAATTTGTCCTGAGTAGGCTGATACCCCATATGTGGGGGTAAACCACTATTTGGGCGCATATCAGAGCTTGGAAGGGAAGGAGCACCATTTGACTTTTTCAACTCAGAATTGGCTGGAATTGAGATCAGATGCCATGTTGCATTTGGAGAGCACCTGATGTGCCCAAACAGTGGAAACCCCCAATTCTAACTCCAACCCTAACCCCAACACACCCCTTATGCTAATCTCAGCCCTAACCCTAGCCCTAACCCTAGCCCTAATGGGAAAATGGAAATAAATACATTTTCTTTTAATTTTATTATTTTTCCCTAACTAAGGGGGTGATAACGGGGGGGTTTGATTTACTATTTATGGCGGTTTTTATGTTTGGCAGCTGTCACACGCTAAAAGACGCTTTTTATTGTAAAACTAGTTTTTGCATCACCACATATTGAGAGCTATAATTTTTTCATATTTTGACCCACAGAGTCATGTGAGGTCTTATTTTTTGCAGAATGAGTTAACGTTTTTATTGGTATCATTTTTGGGCACGTGACATTTTTCGATCGCTTTTCATTCCGATTTTTGGGACACAGAATGAACAAAAACCAGCGTTTCATGAATTTCTTTTGGGGGGTGCGTTTACACCGTTCCGCCTGCGGTAAAATTGATAAGGCGCTTTTATTCTTTGGGTCAGTACGGTAACAGCGATACCTCACTTATGTCTTTTTTTATGTTTTGGCGCTTTTATGCAATGAAAACAATTTTATATAAAAAATAATTATTTTTGCATCGCTTTATTCTGTGAGCTATAACTTTTTTATTTTTTTGCTGATGATGCTGTGTGGCAGCTCCTTTTTTGCGGGACAAAATGATGTTTTCAGCGGTACCATGGATATTTATATGCGTCTTTTTGATCGTGCATTATTGCACTTTTTGTTCGGCGGTATGATAATAAATCATTATTTTTTGCTTTGTTTTTTATTTTTATTTTTTAAGGGGTTCATTAAAGGGGTTAACTAATGGAACAGTTTTATAGGGCGGGTCGCTACGGACGCGGCGATACCAAATATGTGTACTCTTATTGTTTTTTTTTTATTTCCAAAAAATGAATTTATTGGGGAATTTTTTTTTTTTTTTTAATTTATGTAGCGATTTTTTAAATATTATTTTTGCACTTTTTTTTTTAAACTTTATTACATTGTCCCAGGGGGGACATAACTGTCATGTGACAGCCCCCTCCCTGCCGATGCTTCCCTTTAACCCCTTGGACACTGCGATCGTGTTTGATCGAGGTGTGCAAGGGGTTAATGTGTCAGGGGTGGTCCGTGACCGCCCCTGACACATTGTGCCGGGTGTCAGCTGTGATAATCAGCTGATACCCGGCCACGATCAGCGGCGCTCACCACGTGGGCGCCGCTGATCGCTATGACGTAATATTCTGTCCATGGGAATTAGGTCCAGGGTCACATGGACGGAATATTACGTCCATTGTAGGAAAGGGGTTAAGGGAATGTGTGGACTTCAATACTGTATGGGTTCCTTCCTTTTGGAAAAAGCACAAAGTTGATAATTTTTAAAAGAATGTGTTCCTCTATTAATGACATTAAAAGATAATCTGTGGATTTATGCCAAATATGCCCGTGTCCTTGCCATTGAAGGAAAACCCTCCTTATCCCTTATGGCACCAACATGATAACGACCCATGCAGCCTATGTTCCTACATTCAATTTGCCTCACAATTAGAATGCAGTGCCTTCAGGACCCCAGTGAATATTGCTATGGTTACCCTATGGAAATGTATCACTGAAACTAAAAGAAAATTAAATATCTTATTTTCCTTTGGAATACGTGCATAGGATAGATTCATGCACAAGTGAATACATGGCCACCTTTTACCTGCATGTGCTGAATACATTGAAGACTTGGTGATTTCTTGTATATTTATAACTACTTGTTGGATCACTTCTCTGATTGCATCACTTGTTTTTCCTTTGTTATCCAGTATCTTGTCAGAAGCAGTTCAGATTACCTGTCTCTTGGCATTTACAACAGGATTGCTCACAGTGTGTGTTTAAGGCTTAAATTTGAAACTCTACCAAGCATATATAAAATCATGAAACTAATGTTTAAAGCATGACATATTCTGTTATTTCAGTTCTTTCACCTCTCTCTAACTCTCAAATCAGTGTTCAGTAGGAGAGCAGAATTTAATGGGGGGATGGGGCGAATAATTAATATCTGACATAATTATTTAATATCTGTTAGAATAGCTCAGATATGTAAATTCTGTAGATTATATACATTCAGGGTATAGAAAAAGCTGGGGTCAAACACAATTATTGCATGCATATAACATTCACTTAATGTCTCATCTTCATTCAAAGGGACAATTGATTCAAGGCGAATTAAGCCCACTTTGATTTTTCAAAAAAATTTGGATACTATAGAAGCAGAATTTTTGTGATTCACTTTGTGCTAATTCTCCCCTCACTAAGCATTTGGAAAACATGTGCCAAGTATTTGGTGGGTGAGCTACTTATTAGTAACTATACTTTGCTTCTACTTTTACTATCTTGAAGAATATTCACTTAATATTTCACCTTCATTCCTGATTTGAGAATAGCCATTTGGTTGAAGGCAAATTAAATCTGCCTCGATTTAACCAAAAAATTGGATAGTCCAAAATCAGAATTTTTGCTATTCACTTTGTGCTTATTGACTCCTAATAAAGCATTTGGAAAACACGTATCAGGTGTTTGGTGGTTGAACTTCTTATTATAAACTATACTTAGCTGGTGGGATATACTGTACATTGATTGGATTCCCTATCTCTATCATTACATGGTCATAAACACAGATGGTTACACTTTAATCACCAGCATATTTGGGGTATATTTCTTATTACTTATTTGATACTAGCTGAAGAGCCTGGCATTGCCTGGGCATAGTAACCAACTGTGGTTAGTTATAACAAATTATAATGATTATATTGCTCATAAAAACATTTAACATCATATGTTCAACACTACAGATTTGCAACACAAATTAGCAAAAAGAATTACCCAAGTATTGTTAGTATTTTATTTTCAACTCATTCAAGAGCCTTTTGATAAACAACATTTTTGGTTTTTCCTTTTGGTGCAAAGATGAACAGATTTTTGGCAGTTCCAACTCTTGAACAGACCACGTAAAGTTGACCATGAGAAAAGCATGGAGATTGCAAATCGATCCCTACTACTTTCAAGGACTGTCCCGGAGCATTGTTAATGGACATTGCAAATAGCAGTTGAACTGGAAACTGGAGGCGTTTAAAATAAAAACACAAATCAGATGGAATGAGTGGAATTCTTGGAATGAAAATGTCCTCTCCTTTGGCACATCCTGTTTCTGAGCTGTGTATCTAAACCTATCCTGTGTGATAATGTCTGCTGAGCTGTGTACCTTATCTTCCCCTGTGTGATACTTTCTCCTGAGCTGTGTATCTAATCCTATCATGTGTTACTGACTGCTAAGCCATGTATATAATCCTATCCTGTGTGATACTGACTGCTGAGCAGTGTATCTAATCCTATCCTGTGTGATACTGAATGCTGAGCCGTGTATCTTCTCCTATTCTGTTTGACCTGGAAACTGGAGGCGTTTAAAATAAAAAAACAAGTCAGATGGAATGAGTGGAATTCTTGGAATGAAAATGTCCTCTCCTTTGGCACATCCTGTTTCTGAGCTGTGTATCTAACCCTATCCTGTGTGATAATGTCTGCTGAGCTGTGTATCTAATCCTCTCCTGTGTGATACTTTTTGCTGAGCTGTGTATCTAATCCTATCGTGTGTTACTGACTGCTCAGCCATGTATCTAATCCTATCCTGTGTGATACCATCTGCTGAGCCATGTATCTAACCCTATCCTGTGTGATACTGACTGCTGAGCCGTGTATCTAATCCTATTCTGTTTGAAATGGAAACTGGAGGCATATTCTGTGTGATACTGTCTGCTGAGCCGTCTATCTAATGCTATTCTGTGTGATACTGTGTGCTGAGCTGTGTATCTAATCCTATCCTGTGTGAAACTGTCTGCTGAGCCATATGTCTAATCCTCTCCTGTGTGATACTGACTGCTGAGCTGTGTATCTAATCCTATCCTGTGTGATACTGGCTGCTGAGTCGTGTGTCTAATCCTATCCTGTGTGATACTGGGCTCCCCCTGCAGTCTGTGTCAGAGGGTAGTCTGTGTTGGCACGGTAATAAATTGTGTTATTTCCAGCTTTACAGAAGGACGATAACACCATAGAATTGATAAGAATAATAGGCAAAATTGTTTGGTGAATTGGAAAGCGCAGGGTTAAAATTTTGCCTCACAACATAGCCTATGACGCTCTCGGGGTCCAGACGTGTGACTGTGCAAAATTTTGTGGCTGTAGATGCGACGGTGCACATGCCAATCCCGGACATACACACATACATACATACATACACTTTTTCCCCATTATGTACCTAGGGGCAAAATTGTTTGGTGAATTGAAACGCGCAGAGTTAAAATTTCGCCTCACAACATAGCCTATGATGCTCTTGGGTTCCAGACGTGTGACTGCAAAATTTTGTGGCTGTAGCTGAGACGGTGCAGATGCCAATATCGCTGCTACGTCACAAAATCGGTGACTTTACAGCGATATTGCTAGCGATATCGCAGTGTGTAACGGGGGGCTTAATGGTTTTCCACATCCCCTTTAGTATCACACAATTCCTACTTTAAACTAAATCCATGTGGTTTTGTAGAAAACATTTGACAATATCTGCAAAGAGTTCAGCCACTTAATTGGCAATGATCTAAGCAGCTTACGTCTATGGTAGTCTCAATTGCTGGCAAGTCTAATAATACAGATTTAATTATTGATTAAGTCCTTGTATTGTCTGAAACATTTATTTTGAGCTACGAGTTTTCCTTGCAGGGTGTTAATTGGTAGAGACAATTGCAAATTGTTATGTATGTTAAACTGAAGTCGGCATGGCTATCAAATAACATTTTATCCTATTACTCATGCCATTGCGGCTTCAGTTTGACAAGGCTTGATGTCTAATGACACTTTCAACATAAAATCAATTCTCTTGAAAGGAGGCTCAGGGATTCCCTTTCCTCATTTGTAATGTGTATGTTGAATGACAAAAAATAAAAAAAAGTTCCACGAAGCAATAAAATATTATTTAAAATAATTGCTAAGTAGGTTAAGGTCCAATGGAATCATTTGGAGAATATTTGAAATACAGAGTATTTATTAAAAGAATAGACGATACAAGATTAAGTCCACACAAGGAATCTGCTGTATTTCATGCAGTTTAAATGAAGATTTTCACCTTTTGCATTCAATGCAAAATTTTAATTCCTAGAAGATGTACCAAAGAGGTTAGGAGTAGAGAGGAACAAATTCGTTTAACTGATCAGTTTTTTGCCTTTCCATTTTTTGATCCTCCTCTTGCTAGAGCCATACCTTTTATATTTTTCCAAATCACATACCATAGAAGAAAAAAAGCAGGACTAAGGCACAGCCGTATGACCTCGGGTTAATAAAGCTGCACACACATCAGGGAATACGGGTGCCACTTCTAAGGAAAATAGTCAGTACATCCATAGAATAGAAAGTGGATAGGCACAATCCGCTCCGTGCAAAGAACATCCTTCACTGTGGCATCAAGTCACCAACAGCAGGCAGATAAAACCATGGAGCAAGTACAGACGACGATCGTCTCGCGCCCACACCGCGCCTCAACAGGTCATCCTACCTGCTGTTGGTGACTTAATGCCACAGTGAAGGATGTTCTTTGCATGGAGCGGATTGTGCCTATCCACTTTCTTCTCTATGGATTTTTTATTTTTCCACCATTATGGCCATTTGAGGGCTTGTTTTTTTTGCAGGACGAGTTGTATTTTTGAACAACATTATTGCTTTTACTATATTATGCAGTGAAAATGGAAAAACATTTTTAAGCGCGGTGAAATTGCAAAAAATAGGGCAATTACACAATTTTTATTTTTTATTTTATTCACATGTTCACTAAATGCTGAAACTGATCTGCCATTGTGATTCTCCAGGTCATTATGAGTTTGCATGTATTAACCCCTTCATGACCCAGCCTATTTTGACCTTAATGACCAGGCCATTTTTTGCAATTCTGACCAGTGTCCCTTTATGAGGTAATAACTCAGGAATGCTTCAACACATCCTAGCGTATCCGAGACTGTTTTTTCGTGACATATTGGGCTTCATGTTAGTGGTAAATTTAGGTCGATAATTTGTGCAAAAAACGGAAATTTGGTGAAAATTTTGAAAATTTCGCAATTTTCAAATTTTGAATTTTAATTCTGTTAAACCAGAGAGTTATGCGACACAAAATAGTTAATAAATAACATTTCCCACATGTCTACTTTACATCTGCACAATTTTGGAAGCAAAATTTTTTTGTTAGGAAGTTATAAGGGTTAAAAGTTGACCAGCGATTTCTCATTATTACAACAAAATTTACAAAACCATTTTGCTTAGGGACCACCTGACATTTGAAGTCACTTTGAGGGGTCTATATGGCAGAAAATACCCAAAAGTGACACCATTCTAAAAATTGCACTCCTCAAGCTACTCAAAACTATATTAAAGAAGATTATTAACCCTTCAGGTGCTTCACGGGAACTAAAGCAACGTGGAAGGAAAAAATGGACATTTATATTTGTCCAACAAAAATTTTATTTTAGCATCAATTTTTTCATTTTCACATGGGCAAAGGGATAAAATGGATCCTAAAATTTATTGGGCAATTTCTCCTGAGTACAGCGATACCTCAAATGTGGTCATAAAGGAGTGCTATTTGACTTTTTGAATGAAAAATATGCTGTAATTTTTAGCGGTTGCCATGTCGAATTTGGAGAGCCCCTATGCGCCTAAACATTGGATCTCCCCCACAACTGACCCCATTTTGGAAACTAGACCCTCCAAGGAACTTATCTAGATGTATAATGAGCATTTGAACCCCCAGGTGCTTCACAAATTGATCCGTAAAAAAAAAGGACTTTTTTTTGCAAACATTTTCTTTTAGCCTCAGTTTTTTCATTTTCCCATGGGCAACAGGATAAAATGGATCCATTTGACTTTTTGAATAGAAAATATGCTGGAATATTTAGCGGTTTCCATGTTGCTTTTGGAGAGCCCCTGTGTGCCTAAACATTGGAGCTCCCCCACAAATAACCCCATTTTGGAAACCAGACCCCTAAGGAACTTATCTAGATGCAAATTGGATCCAGAAAGTTGTTGTTCAGTTTGTCCTGAGTACGCTGTTACCCCATATGTGGAGGGGAACCACTGTGTGGGCACATGTCGGGGCTCGGAAGGGAAGTAGTGACGTTTTAAAATGCCGACTTGATGGAATGGTCTGCGGGCATCATGTTACATTTGCAGAGCCCCTTATGTATCTAAACAGTGGAAACTTCCCACAAGTGACCCCATTTTGGAAACAAGACCACCCAAGAAACTAATCTAGATGTGTGGTGAGCACTTTGAACCCCCAAGTGCTTCACAGAAGTTTATAACGCAGAGCCGTGAAAATAAAAAAAGTTATTTTAGCCCCCAATTTTTTATTTTCCCAAGGGTAACAGGAGAAATTAGACCCTCACAGTTGTTGTGCAATTTTTCCTGAGTATGCTTATGCCCCATATGTGGGGGTAAAACACGTCAGGGCTCAGAATGGAGGGAACACTGTTTGCCTTTTTGAACACAAAATTGGCTGGAATAAATGGTGGCGCCATGTCGCGTTTAGAGACCCCGTGATATGCCTAAACAGTGGAAATCCCTCAATTCTATCTCCAACCCTAACCCCAACACACCCCTAACCCTAATCCCAACTCTAACCCTAACCACAAGGCTAACCCTAATCCCAACCCCTAACCCTAATCCCAACCCTAATCCCAACCCTAATCCCAACCGTAACCCTAATCCCAAGCCTAACCATAATTCCAACCCTAACCCTAATTCTAACCCTAGCCCTAACCCTAATGGAAAAATAAAAATAAAAATATTTTCTGTATTTTATTAAATTTCCCTACATATGGGGGTGATAAGGGGGGCGATGATTTACTTTTATTATTTTGATCACTATGAGAGTTTATCACAGTGATCAAAAGAAATGAATGAATCTGCAGCATTGCAGATTCGAGCGGGTGCACTGCGCATGCGCCCACCATTTTCCAAGATGGCAGCGCCCATGATCTGGGACGGAGGGACACCAGGAGACAGAGCTGGACATACTAGGTACGGGGAGGGGTGAGGGGGGATCGGACTGCGGGAGGAGCGGAGGGAAGGGGAGGGGGAGCGGATCGTGACAGCAGTGGCTGATCGCTGCCATCAGTCCGTGGCGGGGGCCGATCACCCCCCACCAGCTGGTTTGGGGGGGTCGGGTCTTGGTCTCCAGCCTAATGCAGCATCGGCCATGGCTGGATTGTAATATTTCAACAAATTTCATTGCTGAAATATTACTATCGCTCTGATTGGTTGTTTCACTTTTAACAGCCAATCAGAGCTAACATAGGCATGTGTGGGCTAAGCCACGCCCCCTGGGGTTAACTATAAAGGGTCCTCTGTGTACAGGTAGGTTGACCTTTCAGTGACCCTGGTCACCTGACCTGCAGGGGGGCTATCAATTCATGATGCCACATAGGCATCATGGGTCATATTGGCACGACTTTTCATGATACCTATGTGGCATCAAAAGTCGGGAAGGGGTTAAACATGTCTATGTTCTTTTGTATTCAAGTGGTGAAAAATAATCCAAAGTTTGTATAAAAAAAAAAGTAAAAGCACCATTTTCCAAGACCAGTAGCATCTCCATTTTTTGGGATTTGGAGCTGGGTGATGGCTTATTTTTTGTGCGCTGAGCTGACGTTTTTATTGATACCATTTTGGGATAGATAGAATGTTTTGATCGCCCGTTATTGCATTTTATTGCAATGTTGCAGCACCCAAAAAATGTAATTCTAGTGTTTTGATTTTTTTTCTTGTTACGCCGTTTACCAATTGGAATAATTCATTTTATATCTTGATAGATCAGGCGATTGTGAACGCGGTGATACCAATTATGTGTATTTTTTAATTTTTTTATTTTGAATAGGGAAAAAGTAAAGTAAATATTTGTAAAACTATTTTACTTTTTACTTGTTTCAATAGTCTCCATGGGAAACTAGGAGCTGTGATCATAGCCCAATTATATGCAACAAAAATGCTCATCTGCTATGAGCAACAACCAACGGGCAGTTCAGAATTGACAAAGACAGGGGTCTCAAGCACTCATACCAACTCATCTGCGAACATGTGACAGGGGTGCCAATAGGCGTGGCTAAGATGCACATCAGGTTTGAAGGAGTTAAATGCCACTGTCAGAGATTGACAGTGGTGTTTAACTAGTTATCAGCCATGGGTGGATCATGATTCCACCCACAGCTGTTAGGGGCACATGTCAGCTGATCAGATCTGTGTGGGTTCAGCGCCGGAGCCTGCACCAAAGAGGGAGAGACCCCTATGATGGATATGCACATCATAAGTTGTTAAGGCTAGTTGAATTTGCCTTAATTTTATAAAAAAATGTGGACTTCTACTGAATCTGATTTTTTTTACTGTAATTTGCTTCATTCAAAACTGGTGGCCAACAAAATATTCTTAATGCCTTAAAGGGGTTGGCCACTTTCTCTATTTATTGCAGCTTTGCTCACAAACTCACTGGCATTTTTGTCCATAAAATGGCTGCACGTGGAGGAGAGAGTGACCAGACCAATCCAACATTCTCCTATTGTAAAACACTTCACATGTGTAAGTTGCTTATCTTCTGGATGAGGCTGGTGGACTGGTCTGATCACTGGCTCATAGCTACATTATGGATAGAAGTACTGGTCAATTTGCCAAGGAAGCTGAATTAATAAGAGAAAGTTTCCAACGCCTTTAAGAATGCATCCAGTTTAATCCTTTAGGATGTAAAGATTATTTTCTTCACCTTCAGGAAGCCAACATTTTTTTTTCATAGACATATTACTTGTGTTATAAGGGTTGTCACAGTAATGCATTTGTGTCTGCAAGTTTTGTAGTTTCAAGGAACCTTAAGTAAGTATGTGCCTTTACGCTAATATGTTCTTCCCAGGAACACGTAGGACCCACAGCAAGTTTGCTAAACTGCAAAAAAAGCATTATATATATATATATATATATATATATATATCTCAACAGCACAATAAGTATATATGTAAATAAACACCAATAACAACACAATAAAAAGGACTGTATATTTGCACTGTACACTGAATAGCAAATTATGGGGTAGGTGAGAAACCAGGCTCCAAATAGGTGATATATAAAATAGATGTATGGAGGTTGGCCTAATAAGCTCACACAGCCATCATAGCATATGTGCCCATGTGTATCCAATTACACATTAAAAAACTCAGCAAAGATAGTGAAAAACACTACACACATAACAAAGTAGATAATTATCATATTCACTGCTATAGAGTCCAGCAAAGTTCTTAGTGGCATCCATTTGAAAGAAGAAGCACATAATCGGTGGGTGAACGGAGGTCCTTGGTGAAATAAAGAGGCAAACAGAGCTGCAATGTAGTGAATAGGCCGGTGGCATGCCTGATCACAAAAACACAAGGTAATGCAGCCTCAGGTACAGCAGCTTGTGACGTCACACAGTCCCCGAAACACAGAAGCCAATGCAATTCACTAGTCGTAATTAGTGTTGAGCATTCCGATACCGCAAGTATCGGGTATCGGCCGATACTTGCTGTATCGGAATTCCGATACCGACATCCGATATTTTTTCAATATCGGGCATCGGAATCGGAAGTTCAAAGTTGATTGACAGCCGAAATGACGTCATCATGATGCGCAGTGTGTGCGCATCATGATGCGCCATCATTTCGGGCCTTCCGGGGGTCTCTGCCGGCCTGCCGGGGGGCTGTGTCGGCCTGCCGGGGGACTGTGTGGACTGCCTGGGGTCTGTACCGGCCTGCCGGGGGGCTGTGCCGGCCTGCCGGTGGTCTGTGCACCCTGTGGGGGTCTGTACCGGCCTGCCGGGGGGCTGTGCTGATGTCCGGGGGTCTGTGCAGGCATCGTCCGATGGGACTACAAGTCCCATCTGGCGATGCCTGCTACCATGACAGTGATTGACACATTAGCCAATGATGGGACAGTAGTAGTCCCATCATCCGGCTAATGTGTTAAATGTAAAAAAAAAATACTACATACATACTACATACATACTACATGCATGCTACATACATACTACATGCTACATACATACCACATATATACTACATGCATGCTACATACCTACTACATGCTACATACATACTACATATATACTACAAGCATGCTACATACATACTACATACATACTACATGCATGCTACATACATACTACATGCTACATACATGCTACATACATACTACATACATACTACATACATACTACATGCATGCTACATACATACTACATGCTACATACATACTACATGCTACATACATACTACATACATACTACATGCATGCTACATACATACTACATGCTACATACATACCACATATATACTACATACATACTACATGCATGCTACATACTACATGCTACATACATACCACATATATACTACATACATACTACATGCATGCTACATACATACTACATGATACATACATACTACATGCTACATACATACTACATACATACTACATGCATGCTACATACATACTACATGCTACATACATACCACATATATACTACATACATACTACATGCATGCTACATACTACATGCTACATACATACCACATATATACTACATACATACTACATGCATGCTACATGCTACATACATACTACATATATACTACGTGCATGCTACATACATACTACATGCTACATACATACCACATATATACTACATACATACTACATGCATGCTACATACAATACATTCCTACAATACATACATAGACATACAGTACATATAACATAGAGTAACATACTTACCAATACTTGTCACATTGTTCCCCGAAGCCATTGTCATCTACGGAATAAATATTAACATAACAAACCACAAAAATACTCACCCATGATCCGAAGCAGTCCACGAGTGTGTCCCACGACGATCTTGGGTAGAGAACTGCAGCATCAGCTGATGCTGCCGCTCTCTACGGGCTGCAGGAAATTCCCACACAGCTTTTACCATAAAGTGAGACTAGGGACTTTTTTTTTTAAGTGGCAGAGGAATACAGTGCGGAAGGATACATACCTTCCGTCATTGGATTCCTGCAGCCCGTAGAGAGCGGCAGCATCAGCTGATGCTGCAGTTCTCTACCCAAGATCGTCGTGGGACACACTCGTGGACTGCTTCGGATCATGGGTGAGTATTTTTGTGGTTTGTTATGTTAATATTTATTCCGTAGACGACAATGGCTTCGGGGAACAATGTGACAAGTATTGGTAAGTATGTTACTCTATGTTATATGTACTGTATGTCTATGTATGTATTGTACGAATGTATTGTATGTAGCATGCATGTAGTATGTATGTAGTATGTATGTAGCATGTAGTATGTATGTAGCATGCATGTAGTATGTATGTAGCATGCATGTAGCATGTAGTATGTATGTAGCATGCATGTAGTATATATGTAGTATGTATGTAGTATGTATGTAGTATATATGTAGCATGTAGCATGCATGTAGTATGTATGTAGTATGTATGTAGCATGCATGTAGTATGTATGTAGTATGTATGTAGCATGTAGTATGTATGTAGCATGCATGTAGTATATATGTAGTATGTATGTAGTATATATGTAGCATGTAGCATGCATGTAGTATGTATGTAGTACGTATGTAGCATGTAGTATGTATGTAGCATGCATGTAGTATATATGTAGTATGTATGTAGTATGTATGTAGCATGCATGCAATATGTATGTAGCATGCATGTAGCATGTAGTATGTATGTAGCATGCATGTAGTATATATGTAGTATGTATGTAGTATGTATGTAGTGTATATGTAGCATGTAGCATGCATGTAGTATGTATGTAGTATGTATGTAGCATGCATGTAGTATGTATGTAGCATGTAGTATGTATGTAGCATGCATGTAGTATATATGTAGTATGTATGTAGTATATATGTAGCATGTAGCATGCATGTAGTATGTATGTAGTATGTATGTAGCATGTAGTATGTATGTAGCATGCATGTAGTATATATGTAGTATGTATGTAGTATGTATGTAGCATGTGTGTAGTATGTATGTAGCATGCATGCAGTATGTATGTAGCATGCATGTAGTATATATGTAGTATGTATGTAGTATGTATGTAGCATGTAGTATGTATGATGCATGTAGGATGCATATATGTAGTATGTATGTAGTATGTATGTAGTATGTATGTAGCATGTAGTATGTATGTAGTATGTATGTAGCATGTATGTAGCATGCATGTAGTATATATGTAGTATGTATGTAGTATGTATGTAGTATGTAGTATGTATGTAGCATGCATATAGTATATATGTACTATGTATGTAGCATGTAGTATGTATGTAGCATGCATGTAGTATGTATGTATGTAGTATTTTTTTATTTTTTTTTTTACATTTAACACATTAGCCGGATGATGGGACTACTACTGTCCCATCATTGGCTAATGTGTCAATCACTGTCATGGTAGCAGGCATCGCCCGATGGGACTTGTAGTCCCATCGGACGATGCCTGCACAGACCCCCGGACATCAGCACAGCCCCCCACACGGTGCACAGACCCCGGGCAGTCCGCACAGCCCACCGGCAGGCCGGCACAGACCCCCGGCAGGCCGGCACAGACCCCCGAGAGGCTGTACAAGGGCAGGAAAGGGTTTTTCCAATTCCGATACCGGAAGTCTCATAGACTTGAATGGGACTTCCGGTATCGGCATCGGCATCGGCGATACCGATACTTTTTTTAAAGATCGGCCGATCCATTCCGATCCGATATTTTTAAGTATCGGACGGTATCGCTCAACTCTAGTCGTAATTCTTAAACGTTTTGGAATTACCCGGTTTCCTTTGTCAGTGGAAACTGTTAACATGCTAGAACTATTGGCATTTGTGTCCCTGTCCTGCAGCAGATTAACTAGATTATGGTTAAATAACACCAAGCATATAATGACAAAATAAGATGTGCATAAACATATACAAACATAATTCATTAACAAAAGGAACTCAAAATTAAAATTAAAAAAGATATACATTTAAAAATTGATAAAAAAATATGCAAACTACCGATATGCAAATTATGCAAATACTGACTGAACTTCAGAAGATGCATATAAAGATGTATACACACATCACAAAATATTAATTGCAAAGTATATGGGTGTCCACAAAGGACACCTACAGCCACCTGCATATGTTGTCCCTTAGTGGGAAAAAAACATGTTAAATATGTATACACACACACTTTTCAAGTTATGAAGATGTCCCTCAGAGGCACATGGCCCCTTATGTTACATTCAACGATATTCTCCAAACTTAGGGAGCTAGGTTCCTGGGTTTGAAGAATATCATTAGGGATTGGAGGGGCGGTAATTTTATTGTGCATATGTCAAGGATGGAAGCCAAATGGATTTTTAATTTGAATACTCATACAACTCGTGGCCTCAATCACTTTTTGCCTTTAATTAAACCTTTATGTAGCACTTGTAGCGAGGTCTTTTAGTCTCTGAATTTGGCTCCTCTGGACAATGAAGTGCAGAGTTGGGGAGGATGTGGCAATCTGCATGTTGCCTTGTGTACATGTAGGTAATAGCAGGTACGCAGGATGCAGTGACGAGATGCGAGACTGAGTTATACTTTGAGAAGTAACTTTTATAAATTGAAGCCGCTAGGGCAATACTAAGCAACCAAAACAAAGTAGCAGCAATTGTCCTCACAGGGACTCAGCACAACCAAACACTATTAAAGAAAACACGAATAACCCGGCAAAAGCCGGTTACTATAGGGCTGCGGTATGGCCGACTACGGGTCCTTATTTCCTATAGTGTCACTTATCCATCCTGACCTCCCTCGGTGTCTCTGATAAAGCTGCTTTGGCGTCGCAGCCGCTGGGCCCAGCTGCTGAAGAACTGGCATAGTCTTCGGGTGCCCCAGCACCCAGGAGGGGTTGGGGCACAACAGGCCCTGAGTGAGTCCTTTGATGAGGTAACCCCCTGTAAAGACAGCGGGGTTCCACTCGTTAGCGGGTTCAGGGAGACTCCAGTCCCCAAGCAGGGGTGTGTCGCAGTTACCAGGAGTGGCGGATGGTAGGCCACATGCACGACATGGGGCTGTGCAAAGAGTCTCTATTGGCGAGGAGCAGGCCCCAACTGCCGACTACAGCGGGGTGATGGCAGCTGCGGGCGGTGATGGACAGGCCGCAGCCGCGGGCTGAAGCGGGGTGGCAGCGTCCGCGGGCGGTAGCAGGCAGGCTGCAACCGCGGGCTGGAGTGAAGCAGCAGCGGCCGCGAGAGGCAGCGGAAGGCTGCAACGGGCTGAAGCACAGCGGCAACGGCCGTGGACGGCTGTGGGCAGGTCGTGACCCCGGATTGGAGTGAAGTGGCAGTCTCTTGTCAGTAAGCTCGGCGCCTCCTCCCTGAAGGCCACTGTAAATCTCTCCTCTGCTGCTGGTCTCCTCTCTGGTCACTGTTTGTTGCTCTGGCTCTCTCATGCCCCCACAGTCTCTTGCTCCGTGTCTGCCGTTCTGCTAACTGACTCCCTTGCACGCTCCCTGCCCCTTTTATACTCGCCCCTCCCCTTGCTGTCCTGTCACTCTCAGCCGTCCACCTTACTCCTCCGTTACCCGGGTACAGTTCCCTTAGGAACCTAGATGGCGATCCCCTTGGTTCCGGCCTGGACACTCTGCGGGGGCCCTCCTCCCTACACTCCCCCATCCTGTATGCTCGCCAGTCCTCGGGCGAGGGCCTTAGTATACTTGGGTTGGTCTGCGGATATGTCAGATTTTGTTATCATATGAACTGATCCTGTTTGCATCGCTCGGGGGGTTTGCCAGCCGTTGACCGCTCGGAGCGTCTAAGTTCAACTAGGGTGGAGTCTTCTGGGGTGGTGGACGGTGGTGGGCTAGCTGGTTCGGGCAGGCTAATTGGGTCAGTTGAGTTGTCATTGAGTGGAGAGCCCATGGATATCGTGGGGAAGTCTTCTTCGTCGTCCAGGACCCATACCACTGGCAATGGGTCAGAGACCTGAGGAGTAGGTTCAGGTTGTACCATTTCGGTGGAAGTACATGGGCATAACATATTACGGTGCACAATACGAGTGGGCAGTGTTCCATCTTTCTCGGGTCGTATTTCGTATACAGGTCCTTCAGGGTTTATACGGAGTAGGACTCGGTAGGGACTCTCTTCCCAGCGTGGCTCTAATTTGTTCTGAGGGCGTTGGTCTAGTACGAGTACTCGATTTCCGATTTTGAGGTTGGGAGGTGGAGGTAGATTTCTTCCTGGGTGTTCTAAGTCTTGGAGTTTGGTATGAACAATTCGATAGAGAGTTTGCAGCCGGTGTCGGTGATTTCGTACCCATGATGATACCCCGGTCCAGGGCTGGGGCTCCTCTGAGTCCAACTCTACCTCCGTGATCCCTTTGCCTTCTCGTCCAAATAGCAGGGAGTAGGGGGTATAGCCGGTAACTTGGTGCACCTGGTTGTTATAAACCCATACTAGTTCAGGGACATATTCGGGCCAACGGGCCTTCTTGTCACTCTCCAGAGTACACAACATTTGGATTAATGTCCGATTAAATTGTTAGCAGGCCCCGTTTCCCTGCGGGTAGTATGGTATGGTCCGGGATTTGTCAATACCATAGAGACGATGTAGCTCCTCCATAATTTTTCCCAAAAAACATGCTCCTTGGTCGGAATGTATACATTGAGGGCAGACGTGCACTTGTATGAAGTTTCTACAAATTGCGGAGGTGGCCGACTCCGCGGTTTGGTCTCGAGTGGGAGTGACCACAACGAACTTGGTGAAATGGTCTACCATGACGAGGCAGTGTTCGTACCCCTGGAATGTGGGACCAATGGTCAGGTAATCCACTGTCAGAAGCTCGAGGGTCGCTGAGGTCACTATTGTTTGTACTGGGGCTCGCTGGGCGGGCGGTTTGGCTAATTCGCATAGGCGGCAGACCTGGCAAGTCTCGTCCACAACAGCATGCAAGCGTGGATGGTAAATTATCTGCTGCAACCATTGCAAGGTCTTTTGAGCTCCGAAATGAGCCCCTTTTTCATGGGCTTCTCGAGCCAGTTCGTTGAGTTGGGCTCCGGGTGCAACTACCTGCCAAATCATCATAGATGTTGTCCGTGATGTCATTTTACGATACAATAGTCCCTTTCTGATAACCAGCCTTTCCCATTGTCCTAACATCAGCGACATGTCCTGAGTCAAAGTCTGTCTTTGGGAGTCAGTGGGCAGTTTGCCAGCAGCTACCCATTGCCAGAGGGGTTCAATTTCTTCGTCTTCTTGCTGCTGTTGGATCCATTTATCACGGGATTGCTCCAGCATGCCCCTTAGGGTTTCTGAGGAGGGTACTTTCTGGGTGGCAGCCGTGAGCATGACAGCGGTGAGGGCGAACGGTATCTCTTCCCCTTCCAGTTTGTCATCTCGACTCTTCCATGGAGTTGTATGTCGGATCCTGGAGAGGGCGTCATCGTGTACATTTTCGGCCCCTCTTTTATAGATGATCTTATAGTTGAATTTAGCCATCCGGGCCACCCACCTTTGTTCCAGAGCCCCCAGTTTGGCGTTCTTCAAATGGGACAGTGGGTTATTGTCGGTCCGCACCACCACTTCGAAGCCCGCCAGGTACTCTGTGAACCGCTCCATCATAGCCCACACTACTGCGAGGAGCTTGAGCTTAAAGGAGCTGTAATTGTCAGGGTTGAGCTTGGAATCATGAACTGAGTGGCTTTCATATGCGATCACTCTCTCCCGGCCATCTTGAACTTGTGACAACACAGCCCCTAGCCCGTAGAGACTCCCGTCAGTGTGCAGGATGAACGGTTGCGAGAAATCCGCATAAGCTAACACAGGGGCACCCGAGAGTGCAGCCTTAAGGTCTTGGAAGGCCTCTTCTTGGGGTTATTGCCAGTGGATTTTCCGTCCATTTGCCCCAGCAGGAGCCCCTTTCAGCAGGTCGTGCAGGGCTTGGGCTCGACAAGCAAAATTCTTTACGAAATGACGGTAGTATCCGGCCAACCCCAGTAAGGCCCGCACGTCTTTTATCGTCTCGGGGTAGGCCATCCCTGGATGACAGCAACCTTTTCCTGGGACGGTTTTACGCCTTCCGCCAAGAAGGTATGCCCCAAATATTCGACCAAAATGTTAATCTCTGCCCTGGATGATTATCACTGGTCACCAGAATATTCATGGATTACTTGTGATGTGGTGGGCTTATACCCGTCCATACCACACAATGTGATTATCTCTAGTCTCACATTCTTTTTGGACAAATACAGCACATATGTGATAGAAATTCAATCTTTCATTGTGGATGCAGTCTCTTTTCTTCTCTCACATAATTATTTTTCATTTGATGGAATTTTTTTCTTACAAAAACAAGGAGTAAGTATGGGGGGTAAATGTTCCCCAGCTTTAGCTAATATTACAGTAGCTGTTTGGGAAGAGAAATATATCTTATGTAACAATAATCCCTTTTCACAAAATATACAACTATATGGTCGCTTTATAGATGACCTGATTTTGATCTGGAAGGGAGACATCTCAGGGATTAGTGATTTCATTAGCTATATTAATATGAACGAGTTTAATCTTTCATTTACATTTACAGTGTCAGATTTTTCTATCAATTATCTGGATGTGACTTTGTCTGTGAACCCTGACAGCCAAAAGGTCTGTGTTTTTCCTTTCAGAAAACCCACAGATACAAACTCAATTTTACAAGCTTATTCTTGTCACCCTAAGCACGTGGTTAAAAACATTCCAGTGGGAGAATTAATTAGGTTAAAAAGAAATTGCAGCTCACCTATAACATTTGCCAAAGAATCAAACAAAACCCTCTCTAGACTTAAGGACAGAGGATATGCCAATTGGATGCTAAGGAAAGCTAATAATATTGTCAGCAGGATCGATAGACACACCCTGCTGAATGAATCTCCTTTGAGCCTTGTACACACTGGAATTACTGCTAACAAGAAAAAGAATCGCACATGGGCCTCCTGCAATAATCATGACCGTCCTATAGTTAGTTTCTCTACCATGTACAGTCCACAATTCAACAAGATAACGAACATTGTCAAAAAATATTTACCTATTTTACACAATGATAATAAACTTGGTCAAATTCTGGACAATACCCAGATACGATACATAGCCAGGAAAGCTCCTGCTTTGAGCGATATCTTATCCCCCAGTCTTTTTATCAGCAATAGGAGAACTAAAAATACTTGGTTGTCATATAAAGGCTTTTCCAAATGTGGACATCATCCCTGTAAAGTCTGCAACTATGTGGTTAAAACCAGCAGATTTACTTCCAGTGTTACTGGCATATCATACCCTATTCAGTCTCACATAAATTGTAATTCAGAAGGAGTAATATATGCCATTGAATGCATTTTTTGTAACCTACAATATGTAGGCTGCACAATAGGACCTCTTAAAAAGAGAATTAGGAAACATTTGTCAGAAGCTACCAGCAACAATTATAATATATCAGCAGTTTCTTATCATTGTAAAACTGTTCATGGAGGTAAAACTGATAGTCTCAAAATTATAGCAATAGAGAAAGTCTATAGATCTACTAGGGGAGGTGATTTCAGGAGAAAATTATTAAATCGTGAATCCTTCTGGATTTTTAAATTAAATACAAGAGTACCATTAGGTCTGAACAAACGACTTGATTTAATATTGCAATTAGATTGATATTTTCTTCTGTACATTTTACTTAGTCCTATTTAATTCTGGCCATTCTGATAATTTTTGTGATTGTTACTTTGTTTATTAACATTATATTAATTGATGAAGGTTTTTTTTTTTTTTTTTTTTTTTTTTGGTATTCATTATATTCTTATGATATCTTTTCATTAGTTTTTATTTTTTCCTGTTTTCCGATAAGTTTTCGTTTACATTATTTCATTTACTAATGGTAAAAGGGTTAATGTATATTTCAGCTCCACATTAGGCTGAGTGTTTTGCAAGAGTTAACTGGTAGGGATACTCCCTATTTTCATTAATTCTTTTGTCCAACACCTGTGATTTACCAGTCTTTGTATTATTTGTAGTTGTCAGTACTGGTCTAGTGTGAACCATGAGTAAGACCCTCTAGGTCGAAACGCGTTGGTTGGAGACCACCAGAGACCCCATCTGCCTGTATGTCCTTATTCATACTTTTTTCTGTCCGATTTTAAGAATTTATAATAAATGATGAATTTTTAACTGAAGTCCAGCGCTGGAGATTCTATCCTTTATTTTGCTTCAGTCAACGCCCCTGATCAAGGTGACTCCGTGTGCAGGAGGATTATGGATCGCAACTGAGAATGGTGAGCTGACCTCCCTTCATTTTCCCTATCCTTCTATAACAAATATTCGACCTGGGTGCGAAATAGGTGGCATTTCTGGGGTTTTACCTTCAACCCGTACTTTTGCAGCTGGCCGAGTACCTGCCCCAACCGCCTCAGATGGTCCTCCAATGTGGCAGCATAGATGATGATATCGTCTAGGTATATTAACGTGGCCTCGAAATTGAGATCCCCCAGACACCGCTCCATCAACCACGGAAAGGTTCCCGGGGCGTTGGCCAGTCCGAACGGCATCCGATTGAACTCAAATAGTCCCATGGGAAGTATGAATGCCGTCTTAGCCCTGACTTCTTCTGACATGGTCACCTGCCAGTACCCACTGGCCAGGTCCAAAGTTGAAAAGTACGTCGCCTTCCCCAAGGCGGACAAGGATTCTTCTATACGGGGTAGTGGGTACGAGTCTTGGATGGTACAGGCGTTCAGCTTTCGATAGTCCACGCAGAACCGTAGGGTGCCATCCTTTTTGTGGACCAACGCGATGGGAGCTGCCCAGGGGCTTTGGCTTTTTCGGATAACTCCCTTTCGTAGCATTTGATCCAGTAAAGTTTTCACCTCTTGGTAGAGCTGTGGAGGAATCTGCCGATATCGTTTGCAGATGGGGGCCGCTCCTGCTGTGGGAATCCCATGGGTGATGGTGGTGGTACATCCAAAATCTTCCTCGTGACTAGCAAATACCTCGTGGTACTGTAGCTGGAGCTGAAGTTAGACCAGAGAGCTCAGTCCACATTTGTTCCAGGATGTTTCGACCCGTCTCCTGAGTTGAGATCTCGGCAGCCTGTAGAGTCCGGATAGTCACTGCCCAAGGATCCTCGGATTGCACTCTCTATTGGACCGCAGGGGCCGGCAGCGCTTCTTCCAAAGTCCTTACTAGCTTGGCCAGTTCGGTCCGGGGCTTCAGGATGATGTCTTGGTCTTCAAGGTTGATGCAGTGCACCAGGACAGTCCCCTTATGCACTATGGTCAGGGAGTGAGCCACCAGTATGCCAGGAGGCAAGCGCTCTGAGTAGCATGGCTCATCTGCATCTCTACGCCCTCCAAGGGTATCGAGGCTTGAATTGGCAGGGCCATCACCAGCTGCCCAGGGGGCAGTACAAGCAGGGGAGCCCCTGGCATGATGACTTTGCCCAGATCCTCGCCCTCCAGGCAGTCATGATGTACTCGCCCTTCCCGCACCAACTGCTGAAATACCTGTCCTTGGGCTGAGCGAGAACCCCACTGCTTCAGGATCTCGTGCGTGGGATCATTGAGGAGCAGATTGCTGGACTCCCACAGTATGTTCATGCCCAGGATGACTGGATGCTGCTTATCGGTTTCCCCTTGGGTCAGAGCCACTCCTCTGCGGCCGAGGGATTTACCGCACAGCGTCACCTGTACCCACACCACCCCAGCAACAGGGACCGGTAGTTGATTGGCGGCTACCAGTCTGATCATGGGTCCCCCACAGGGGTCTCGCTGCCTCGGGGAAATTCTGCCGGAAATAAGTTGCAGGCATAGTTGTTACTTGTGACCCCATGTCCACTAGGCACCGGACGGCACGGCCCTCGACTTCTGCCCATACCACCAGACACTTTGCGACCAAATCTTCGGGACTTCCACCACCCCTAATCGTGGTTTCTGGCTCCAAGCGGCGTCCCCCCAGCCCAGAGCCCTCTAGTTTAAAGGCCACCGGGGTGGGTATCTCCCACGCCGCGGATACTCTCGGGTGAAGTGGCCTGGCTCCCCGCACTCATAGCACCGAGTCTGCAAAGACCGACAGCCCCAGGTGGAGCGGGGCCCCCAGGGACCGGGATTGAAACTAGGCCATCCAGTCCCAGACTCAGTCCTTCTTTTCACTTCGGCCAACTCGCCCTTGATGTTCTTCAACTCTTGTTTCATCTCCTCTACCCATTGAGGCTCCTCAACTGTGTTCACGGAAGCCTCCACACTCCGGACCTTCCCCACGGGGACCGCCATTCCCTGCTCCTGCTCTCAAGCGCGTGCTTGACTTCCCACCTCTGAAAAGTCCATACGTGGGTTCATTCTGACCTGCTCCCGTAATGTCTGCTTTATTAATGGGTCCCGCAGTCCAGTCACCAACAGGTCACGTAGTGTAATGTCAATAGGTCTTACCCCTATGCCGTCCTTCCTTTCCATGGCCGTGTGTAACTCTTTGAGGACATTCATATACTGGGTGATGGTCTCCCCCTCCCCCTGCATCCGAGTGAACAACCGGGTCCTTAACTCTCCCGTGTTGGTTGGGTCCCCATGGGTCTGTTCTGAAATCTGTCAAACTCTATCAAAGGTGTTGCAGTGTCCCGGGGCCTCAACATTACTGAATTCCGAGCCTCCCCGTCTAATGCCATGAGAGCTACTTCGGCTTCCAGGTCAGGAGTCATCGGGTGCATCCGAAAGAGCCCCCGCAATTGCTCTGTCCAGCTCCATAGCATGGTATTGGAGCTGGAGAAAACCTAGGCAGGTTGCTCAGAATAGCCCCCAACAAAATGCTGGAACAGGGGCCCTCGTTATGTGTTGAGTTCACAGCCCTGCCCTGGTCTGGGGCGTCGTTGTCCACTCTCGGAGACTGCATCCTGCCGACTACGCCAAATGTAGGTAATAGCAGGTACGCAGGATGCAGTGACGAGACGCGAGACTGAATTGTACTTTGAGAAGTAACTTTTATAAATTGAAGCCGCTAGGGCTATGCTAAGCAACCAAAACAAAGGAACAGCCATTGTCCTCGGAGAGACTCAGTACAACCAAACACTATTAAAGAAAACACGAATAACCCGGCAAAGGCCGGTTACTATAGGGCTGCGGTATGGCCGACTACGGGTCCTTATTTCCTATAGTGTCACTTATCCGTCCTGACGTCCCTCGGCATCTCTGATGAAGCTGCTTTGGCGTCACAGCCACTGGGCCCAGCTGCTGAAGAACTGGCGTAGTCTTTGGGCGCCCCAGCGCCCAGGAGGGGTTGGGGCACAGCAGGCCCTGAGTGAGTCCTTTGATGAGGTAACCCCCTGTAAAGACAGCGGGGTTCCACTCGTTAGCGGGTTCAAGGGGACTCCAGTCCCCAAGCAGGGGTGTTTCGCAGTTACCAGGAGTGGCGGTTGGTAGGCCATGTGCGAGGATTGCCTGCGCATCATTGTAGTGCTCTAACCATCTTGGCTATGGCATTACTGTGATAGCCTGTGATAAACAAACAGAAGGCCCATCATTCTCTGACTGAGTATATACTTCAATGGTAAGTGTGCTGGCTTACAGAGAGAGAGTTGAGTTATGGCTTCAAGACCCAGAAGCGGGCAGTTAAAAAATTAAGTGTGACACAGATGCCTTACCATGAAGCTTTGAGTTCATTATTTATTTGATTAGATATTTAGCTACAATTAACCAAACTATAAGTCAGATCTCAAAGTCATATCTCAAGATGTCAGGGGTCAGAGTATTTAGTCTCAAACTGGCATTAGTGTGATGTTTGACTTTAATATCTGATGTTGTCCTAAACAGGACACTGTAATAATAAATAATTGTATTCTTGAAGAGCTAATAATTCTGAATTACAATTTCTTTTTATTCTATGTTGGGAAGTTTCTCTCTTTTTCTTGCCAGAAATTCGGACACTTCCTTTACCAAAGAGAATAACTACACCCAGTTTTCAATTTATTCACAAACTTTCAGAATAAATAATAAAAGAACGCCAAGGTGCAAATCTCGGAAAAATATGCTCGCAATTGTTAAGTCATGGGGCATACAAATATTTACATAGAGTGACTGCAGTCTGTTCTTTTTATATCGGACAACCCCTTTAATATATGCTTATAAGGATGTCAAGTTTTGCTAAGAATACCCAAGACCTGTCTGTGCATTGCAGTATGGACACAGATTATGTTTAACAGACATATGAATGAGTCCGTACAACTGTATGTAACATTGTTGTTAGTCCTAATGAGCATATACATATATCAAAACACATGTTTGGCTTTGATTAATATTTACACCTAGACCCAGTAGCGTAGCTACTGGAGGGGCAGAGGGGGCAGTTGCCCCGAGTCTCATCACAGGAAGGGGCCCACTGTGAATCACTGCCACTTCTTTCATGAGGCAGAACACAGCACAGGAGGAGAGCAGTATAATGCCTGCTCCTATGTGACAGAGACTCTGCATGCTGGCTAGTACAGTATCCAGTTGCAGAGTCTCGCTCCTGCTGTGCACAGTCCTTTCTCAGCTGATGATGATGCTTGACTTGTCCCGAGCTGCAGTTTTCTTCACTTTGTGGAAGCTCGGATTGACTCAGAGCAGGCATGCTGGGTCCTAGTACCTCCTGCCCACATTGCATTTCACTCACACACTTACTGGTCATGCCTCAATGCCTGAAAACTTCATTGGTAAGTGGGGATAATATTTATTAGATTAATAGAAATGTCATGGTCACTGTGGGGTGAATGTGAGAGGATGGGGTATTGTGGGGGTGGGGCGACAAGGCACTAGGGTGCTGATTATTATACTGTTTTGTTATGAGACTGTAAGCACTCTATCACAAGTAATAGTTGCTGTCTGGGATGGAGAGGTTGGGGGCTTTTTATACTTACCAGCTGGGTCTTTTATGAGTATAAGAAGCCCCCATATAGTAACCATGAGCTGCATCACATTTAAACATTTAAAGCACCACTCCAGCATTGTTTTTTATTTCACCGCTCTAGTGGCACTTAAAATCCAAGATCTCTACTGACTGTCTGATACTCACTTCCAGCATTTTCATCTGTTTTTGCCACCGCTCAGCTTGGGTCCATTTCCTGCAGTTGTGACATGTCCGCTGCTCCAGTGTTTCATGAAGCGGTGCAGAGGTCTCTAATCAATGTGAGTCTATGAGAACCTTGTTCTGGCCTCTTTCTGGTCTCATTCTGGCCCTTATAGACTTACATTGAGCACTTGTGACATAGCTACCAACTTCTGGCCAATCAGAAGCTGCACTCACAAGGTTGAGCCGTGGCACTGGTGCCAAAAAATGGTGAATACGCGGGAGGATGAGTTTATGACCGGGGCAGGGGATTTGCACTTATAACACCATTCCGGTGGTGAAAAAACACTGCTAGAGTGGTGATTTAATAATTTAATATTAAGCAGAATGAGAAATCATGACAGGGAGCGCCTGCTGCATGAGACCCCAATATCACTGGCGTTATCAGTCGGTCATGTGACCACATGTTTGCTATGTGCAGATGTCCAGTAGAAAGGTTTGGCTTCTCTCAATAGAAGAGAATTGAGAGAAGCCAAAAGATTCATCACACGGCATCAGCAATGCTGGGGCCATTACTACTGTTTATGGGGGACTCAGGGGACATTATTAAATGTGAAGTGGGCACTTAAGCATTCTTGTTAATAGGGGCACCAGTAGCAAAGCTCGCATGTGGTAGAGGGTGCTGAGTCAGCTGTCAGTCGGGGTAATTCGCGCAATTACAGCCACCACTCTATTGACAGAGCAATGACTGAAACCATGCTGGAAACGCCCCTATGACTTGAAGAGCGAGGCTGCTGGTAGGAATAAAATTAATTTCTTCCAGGCAGTGAGACTCTCAATGCGGGCGAAGCACGGTGTCAGAACACTATTAACTATTATACTGTGTTTTGGGGGAGCAGTGGGAACATCATTCTATGTATAGGGGAACTCTAATGGACATCATACTGTATGTATGGGAGCTGTGGGCCCACTATACTGTGTATAGGGGAGCTGTGAAGGCATTATACTTTGCACAGGGGAGCTGTTGGCCCATTATACTGTGTATAGGGGAGCTCTGGGGGCATTATAGTTTATTTAGTGGAGCTCTGTCAGCAAAGACTGTTTTTTGGGGGGAGCTGTGGGCTCATAATACTGTGTATATGGGAGCAGTGGGGACATCATACGTGGTATAGGGGAGCAGTGAGATCATCATACTGTGTATAGGTGAGCTGTGGGGACATTATACTGCATATAGGGAAGCTGTGGGCCCAACACACTGTGTATAGTCAAGCTGTATATGGGGGCTACTTAGGGGACATTATTAAATGTTAAACTTAAGCATTATTATAGGGTCACACAGCATAATATTACTTATTAGGGACAAAATGTGGAGGGCTCTAGCACAGGGCATTATCGGTTTCTGGGGGGATTTTACTATCCAGAAATCACAAAGGAGTCATTATTACTATGTAAGGGGCACAGTGGTGACAGTATTATGTGGGCCAGTAAGAGGAGCACTGTTATTGTACCACAAAGCAGGTGCTGTAGGACACGTGGCAGCAGCTCAGTATTGGGGTATCAGCAGAATTAGTAGTTTGTGCAGGTTGGGCATAGATATGGATGGTGCAGGAAATGTGAGAAGTCAGATGTGTTGTTGTTATCTCTGCAGCTGAGTGCTGGCTGGAGAAGTTGTCATGTCGGTCTGGGCCAGATGGAAAAGATGAGAAAAGTGAACAACTCCATAAGAAAGAATGTCATCTGTAAGTCACCATCTATAACTGTGCTGTGATCTCTTACATGGTCAGCAGGACTGGTATCTACCACTATATGGGCTCTATATAGTAATATCAGTGTTCGTTTTTGTATATAGATTTATTTTCAATCACAGAGCGCTCATCTGCTGATTTTCCGCAATACTCAGAATTAGGGTATGCCACCATAGCTGTAGTCAGGATTACCTGGTTAGGGGCCCACTAATTTTTCACCCTCCCAAGCTTAAACCCTAGCTACGACTCTGCCTAGACCCTAAGGGCAAAAAACGAATGTCTGATTTTAGAAAACATCAGCTGGGAAAGTACTCTACAATAATAGTTAATACTTGTACAGCACCAACATCATGCACAGTTTTCTTGTTATCTGCAATTTGACAAAAATCACATCCATTATCAAATCTATGGAAAAACACAAAGCAAATGATGAGTTCTAACTGTATATCTTTGTACCGTGTTAGCCAGTAGATAGAAAAATATTCAGAATTGAGAGTCCTCATTGGTTGATACCTTTTAATGGCTAACTGAAAAGATGGTAACACATTGCAAGCTTTCGAGACTACTCAGGTCTCTTCATCAGGCTAGACTAATACAAAATCTGAAGAGTCACATATTTATGCACAATACAGCACAGAAAAAATGCAATAGATGAGACAAGTGACGTGAAGCAGAACTATCATTATGGGAGAGGGAGAAACATAAATATAAACATTGGACCAGTTCATAGATAAGGAGTTTGGATGTTTTATTGTCCTCTGATTGGGGTCTAGTTCTGTGTTGTGATGCCCCCACAAGGTTTTAAAAGGAAATTCCTTAATTGATGTAAAAAGTCACATGGATTTATGTCTTTTTACATCAATTAAGGAATTTCCTTTTAAAACCTTGTGGGGGCATCACAACACAGAACTAGACCCCAATCAGAGGACAATAAAACATCCAAACTCCTTATCTATGAACTGGTCCAATGTTTATATTTATGTTTCTCCCTCTCCCATATTGATAGTTCTGCTTCATGTCACTTGTCTTATCCATTGCATTTTTTCTAGGCTGTATTGTGCATAAATATGTGACTTCAGATTTTGGATTAGTCTAGCCTGATGAAGAGACCTGAGTAGTCTGGAAAGCTTGCAATGTGTTACCATCTTTTCAGTTAGCCATTAAAAGGTATCAACTACTGAGTACTCTCAATCCTGTTCTAACTGATCATTCCTGTAGTAGGTTTGTAACTTGTGATGCAAACATTTTGTAGACCAATTATTACAGCTCAATTTCAAAGTCAAGATGGAAGGACAGGAACACAGAAATTTTGAAGTTTTTACTAGTCTATGATGTAACTTTCAGTAGAAAAAAAATTCTCTACATCATTAGTATACATGTTACAGTGTGAAAGCACAACATGGGCAAAACTGTACGAATGCCAAGTGATGCAATGGTGAAGATCTGAGAAGATGTCACAAAACATTAACATTTTTGGATTCAATATATATTTGGAGCTGGGGAACATTTTTGGATAACCTTACTCTTCCTGAGACCACAAAAAGTAATGGAGAAGTTATTCACCACCTTGGCATAACTTTTTGTACACATTCTCCATTATGTGAAATTGAACAATTTCCAAACAAATACTGTAACAAAAAGTCAAACTTCTTCAAAGACCGTGTTAATCAGTGGTGACAAAGTAGGTTAAACTTTTGCATTTCACGGCAACTTGAGTGGCTTTTTGCAAATTATTAAAATGTGATTTAAGTATGCATTTAAGTGGACATAAGGTATGGCAAGTAATACATAATATGACAGGTAATACATTCTGGAGGCAAATTGATAAGTGCAATTAATGAACTGTGAGTTGTCACTACCACATTAGCAAAGAACGAGGTTGTTGATGACATTAAAGCTTCCATGTTCTTTTAATAAATATGTGTAAGTTAAGTGAGCCCTAATAGAAACTGACAGGATAATGGGAATCCATAATTTATAAATGTAAATTGTGAATATTTACATCATAGTCACTTTAAAAGGAAATGAAAAAAAATAATTTAAATAATTGTGATGCCAATAATGCAAGGACAATGTTGAGCACACGTGAAAGCTACATTGGACAATAGTGTATGAATGTAAGACAGCTAATTATTTTGAGGGATAAATTGGTTAGAATTGTCTGTGTAGATGATGTATGAAGACTACAACAGTAGTTAGGAAAGGAAACATAAATCATGAGAGTCTAGGAAGCCAAACGGTTACACATTGTTACCCGTATGATGCTTCTTCCTTTGAGGAGGGTGCTTTTGGAGAAGGTGGCCACGACTTTCACAACTGTCCCTAAGGCCTTCTTCTTCATAGGTGTTGCTATATTAAAGGGAAGGTGCCACATTTATATATTATTTAAAAAATAAACATGTTGTTTTAATCAATGTACTGAATTGGATTTCTCTTTTTTTTTATAATTTTTTTAATCCAGCCACTGGGGGCTGCCATTTTACTTTGCAGTTCTTTAAGGCTACAGTATGTGCACATGGTGCATTTTTTCTGTGGTTTACGGTGCTTTTTCTGTGCTGTGCATATGGTCAGTAATTTTCATCCATTGACATCAATTGAGTAAGTCAAATCCTCAGCAAAAATGCAGGTGTAAAAGTGTTTGTGGATTTGTTGATTCTTGTTTGCGCTTTTACTGGCTTCCTATAGTACTTCCCATGCTGTCATCTCTGTGACAATGTGGTAAACACCGATGTGGCAGTACTGATTGGCGGTAATGTTATCGCTAGTAAGACCGTTGGTCAGATCACTGCAGGGTCATGCTGTCAGATGTCAGCATGACCCTGCAGAGATAATGTGACCAACAGTAAAAAGCTTACCGCAGGTCAGCAGGCATGGGCTGATGAGAGACTACTCGTCCCATCAGGCTATGTCTGCTGTCATTGATAACAGTGATAGCAGGAGCCGCTGATGGGAGAAGTAATCTCTTGTCAGCTGGCACCTGTGCTCACACTTAAAAAATAAAAAAACAAAAACACAACATGTAAAATAATTGAATACATATTCAAATTAAAATAAAAACACATTATACTCACCTAACACCAAATCCTTGATGCCCTTGTCTCCTACAAAAAATGTAAAATAAAGAAACAACATACACTCACTTTAACGTTAAATCCCCAATGTCCATGTCTCCTATAAAAAACTCAAAAATAATAAACCATCATATACTCTCCTGTCCACAGGTAGTCCATGTAATCCCGAGTGTCCCGCAACAATCTCACATGCAGATCAGTCACATCGAGAGATGTAACTGCTCTAACCGGCTGCCAGCGATACACTGACAGGAGGTAATCACTACCGCAGTGTATGAACTGAGCTGCCATGAGAGTTTACTGGAATTCATCAGCTGATAAGCGCCTGTGCTCTGACTTACAGCACCACAACTGTGTGAGAACTTTCTCATGCAGCGCTGGTGCCATAAGAGAGATCACCGGAGGTCATCAGGATCAACATGGAACATTATAGATTATTATCTTCTCTGTGGACAGGTGAGGAATATTGTGAATTATTATTTTATTTTTGTTGCAGGAAACGTTGGCTTCAGTGGATTAGGCATTCAGTAATTTTGGTTTAATTTAGATTCAATAAAGGAGTCTGTGTCTTTATTTCAAATAAAGGACTTTATTCTGGGTGTGTGTTTTTATATGACTATGGGGTTAGTAATGGAGGCGCCTTATAGATGCCCCTCCATTACTAACCTGTGGGCTTGATGTCACCTGACAATACAAAGGTGTCATCAACCCCCCCAACCACTACTCTACTTGCTATCGCTACAGGGTAAGTGGGAAGAGCAAGGCTAAGCACCGGTTATGGTGAATCTTATAGATGCGCCTTTTCTGGGGGGGTTGAAAGCTGATGTTTTTAGTCTGGGAGGGGGCCAATGTCCATGGCTCCTTCCTAGCCTTTGCTGGTTAGATTTTATAGGGGGACCCATTTCTACTTTTTTCTGGGGTCTCCCTGTAAACTAGCCAGTAATGGGTAAGCAAACAGCTGTGAGCTGATATTAATAACCTAGGAGCCTTTATGGCTATTGGCTCCTTCCCAGAATATTAACATCAGCCCTCAACCATCGGTTTTCCCTGTTCTGATTATTAATTTTTTTTTTAATTAACAGTTGCTGTTTGGCTAAAGCTTATGTAGGTTCATTCTGTTAATGCAACTATATAGCTGTCATGCCCGCCATGTCTGTTATGCCGCATGACCCCTGGAGCAGTGTGCAAGCGCACCTAACTATCTTGCCGTCATATCTTGTGTGCTGCATGACCCCTGGAGCAGTGTACACGTGTACCTCACTGTTATACCTGTCATGCCCATTATGCTGCATGACCCCTGAAGCTGTGTGCATGCGCACCTCATAACTGTTATGCTGTATGATCCCAGGAGCAGTATGCATGCGCACCTCATGACTGTTATGCTGCATGAACCCTGGAGCAGTGTGCACACGCACCTCATGACTGTTATGCTGCATGATCCCTGGAGCAGTATGCATGCGCACCTCATGACTGTTATGCTGCGTGATCCCTGGAGCAGTGTGCACACCCACCTCATGACTGTTGTGCTGCGTGACCCCTGGAGCAATGTGCACGCGCACCTCACCTCTTGGCTGCCTGCCGTTGCTGGTGCACATTCGTACTCTACCTCATGGCTATACGCCACTGCTTGTGTGCGCATGTGCTACCTCTCATGACTGTCGTTGGTGTGCACACGTACCTCATGGCTGCATGCCGTTGCTGTGTGCGCACCTGTCTCTGCTCTGACTGCTGTGGTCCTCTCTATGGTCCTGGAGGACCGAATCTAGCAATCCTCTCTATGGTCCTGGAGGACTCTACCATGTGGTCCTCTCTATGGTCTTGGAGGACTCAACCATGTGATCCTCTCTATGATCCTGGAAGATTCGACCCGGAAGTCCTCTCTTGGTCCTGACCCGGAAGTGCAGGTGCTAATGCCTTGTATCCGACCGCCCCTTCCTATGGTCTGGGCCTGAGTATCGTGTTGCTTCCCTGCATGGCTGCTTGGTCTGCTCAGTCGCTCCCTGTATTCTGTGCCCCTGCACTCTGCCGGGTTGTGCAACTCTGCACACGCTCTGTGCTTGTATTCTGTCTCTTGTCCCGTGCCATGTCTTGTATTGTCTTTTGTGCCATGTTTTGTCTCTGCTATCCTTAGCCTTGTAGTACTTCCTATGTTCTCTGTATTTGCCTGTTATGCCATGTTTTGTCTTTGCTAGTCTTAGCCTTGTAGTACTTCCTATGTTCTCTGTCTTTGCCTGGCTTTTCTATACTCTGTCCTATGGTGCTCTCTTGCACATTCCCTGTCTAGTCTCAAGGTTCTGCCTTGACCCGGCTCTGGGCTTCGGTATACGTTCCGCTGCTAGCTCTGTACTCTGCTCTATGTCTCTGAACCAGCTCTGGGCTCTAGCATACGCTCCGCTTCTCTTTCTTGTACCTAGCTCTGTGCTTCTGCCTACATTCCACTCCTTGCTCTGTACTTTCCCTAGTCTTGCCTTGCCTTGTTTCTCCATGTGCCCTTTGCTCACACCTGGCCTTCCCTCGACCACCTGTTTGTGCCTCAGCCATGCCCGCCTTAGCCATGTCCGTCTGCTTGTGCCTCAGCCATGCTCGTTGGTCAGTGACTTAGCTGTGTCTGCTTGCTGTGCCTCAGCCATGCTCGCCTCAGTCTTGCCCGCCTATCTGAGCCTCAGCCCGACCAGCTAGCCAGTGCCCCAGCCATGCTCTGTGCTTCCTTGCACTCTCGCTGTCCCTGCACTGTGCATTGTGTGCCCTCTTGGCACATGCAAGCCCTAGCCTGCTCCTTGGCATACCTCCCCGTGCTTCTCTAAAGCACATGCAGGTCTTGCCATGAACCCTGACGTGCCTCTAGCACGCACAGGCCCTAGCCTGCACCCTGGCTTGCCCTCTAGCACGCACAGCCCCTAGCCTGTACCCTAGCATGCCCTCTTAGCATGCACAGGCCCTAGCCTGTACCCTGGCATTCCCTCTAGCACGCACAGGCCCTATCCTGAACCCTGGCGTGCCTCCTAGCGCGTGCAGGGCCTTGTCCTAGCTTGAACCCTGATGTGTCCCCTAGTACACACCCTGGACCCAGTTGTGCCCCTAGCACGCACCCTGCCTTGCACCTTGCCTTGGACCCTGGTGCTCCCCTAGCACGCACCCTGCCTTGAACTCTGTCTTGGACCTTGGCGTGTCTCCTAACATGCACCATGCCTTGAGCTCTGCCGTGCCTCCTTGCCTGAACCCTGGTTTGCCTACCGGATTCCCAGAACCTGCCGATCGCTGCCAGAGATCCTAAGCCTGATGACTGCGGCCTGATGTCCAGAGCTGATGTCCACAGCCTGATGCCCTGATCCTGTCTATCATTGCCAGCTGTCTGGAGTCCGATGCCATCGAGCCCTTGCCTGTACCCAGGTGTGCCACCTAGCATGTACCATGCCATGGACCTTGGTGTGCCCACACACGCACCTTGCTATGTTTTCCCTGTTATCACGTCTTGCACCTGATGTTACCCGAATTCACGCTTTAATGAAAATAACCTGAGACCATGCTTTGTCTTGTCTTGTTTCCTGCATGTCCCCTGTTGTCAGACACTTATACTCATGTCTTGAGCCGGCCATCTGGTTCCAGCAGTCGTGGTGGCTCAGCCCCTTGGTCTTGCCCCTGACACTCCCTGTATAGGGGGTGGTTCCTCAAAAGGTCAGCTCACCCTCAGTGGGTGGGTGCCATGACCCAGAGGGTCCACTCTATAAAAAGACTCAGCTGAAGATGACTCCGTCACAATAGCCTGATGATAATGTGTGAGTTTGTTTATGTTTATTTGTGTGTGTGTTTGTGTTTACTTACTGGCTTAGTATTGTGGCTTAGTATCTGGCTGACACCTTTACACTACTAAACCTAGGGCTTGGTGTCCATGACAGCTGTTGACAGCAAGCCCTAATCCCATTACCCTGATGCCACACAGCAACAGAATGAAAAAGTGGTGTTTAACCAGGAAATTACATCACTAATTTTTTTTAAATATATTTATTTAGCTAAAAAAGGCCTTCATTGCTTATAAATATGCATGCAAAAACACGGTAAAACATGTGTTTTTGCCACAGCAATTTTGCTGCCAAGAGATGCAGAAACCTTACATACATTTATGCAAGCAAAGATTCAACATGCACACATACCCTAAGAGTTATGGAACGACACTTACAAGCTGCAAATATGGCAGCCCATGGGCCTAGAATACAGCGGTCAGACACCAAACCTATCTCTTATTCTGGAGCCTATCGCCTGCATGCCATCTTAGCCATATACACAAATTTTACAACTCCCTGCAGAGCATGGGAAACAGAACCATATGTACAATAGAAACATCAAACCCATTGGTCTATTGCATCTCATGAAGCAGTACTCACCACTATGAAGTAGGAAATGAGGGATGAAATCCTATAGAGATGGCACCAGGTCCCAACTACTTTACATAATGGTACGATCAGGGGCGGACCTACCGTCCGTGCAGCCGGTTCATTGCATGGGGCCCCAGGGGAGAGGGGGCCCCTCCAGCACCGCATGGCTAATTATGCATGAAAATTAGCCATGTGGACTTGTGGAGTGAGCGCTGCAGAGCCAGCAAGGAGAGGAGAGCAGCCCCCCTGCAGGAGGCAACGGGAGGGGTCTGACTCCTCCTGAGGCTGCCTGCTAGCACGGCCCAGTGCAGAGGAACCAGCCCTGAGGGCTGAGCCGGGCTGAGGTGAGAGATCATCAGTGATCAGCCAGCAGCCCAGCGTCAGTACCATGGGGGAGGAGAGGAGGGAAGACTGTGGTGAGAGTGGACTGAGATCATCAGCGACCAGCCAGCAGCATCAGTGCCATGGGGGAGGAGAGGAGGGAAGACAGACTGTCAGACTGTCACTCACACTGCCGGCCCTGACTGTGGCGCCGGCCAGATGGTGGCTGCAGTTCAGCCGCAGGTCAGTGTGACTGTGGGGGGCTATATACCATGCTGGGCTGTATTATACCATGCTGGGGGGGCTATATGCCATGCTGGGCTGTATCATACCATGCTGGGGGGGCTATATACCTTGCTGTTCTGTATCATACCATGCTGGGGGGCTATACACCATGCTGGGCTGTATTATACCTGTTAGGAGTCGGATTCCTGTGTTTAGTCAGCAGGGATCCAGATCCTCACATTCTGCACTCTCCTCCTATTTTGCCACTGCAGAGGAGATTGCCTTGCAGCAAATCTCTCCTGAAGCTAAGTCCTTCTGTCCTCTTACTGGGCATGCTCATGGGACGATCTCCCATTGGAGATCGGGAGTCATGTGCTCAGGTCCCGCTCCAGTTCTCATTGGTCCATCTCAGAGATCTGGAAGCGTACGGAAGGTCCCGGCTGCTATAAAAGGCGTGCATGACTGTTCCGCCATGCGCTAGTATAGACTTACTTGCTGCTGTGTGTATGAGGGCGGATGTATGATTCTGGTGAATGACTCATTATAAACCCCTTCCCTCTGATATAACGTATGTGGTTAGGGACAGAGTTTAGAATCAGCGCCAGCGCTCCTCTGCTGCAACATCCACAGCTGCTAGCATCCGACATTGCGCTTGCACCTTAGCCTTGTCATTTAGCGGCAGTGTCCACGCCGCGCTGCAGTAGCAGCCCCCTTTGCGTTCGCAGTTGCGATGCTGCGAACACGGTAGATCTAGACGGACGTAGTGCCGCCATCTTGGGCTACTCCTGTGACCTGATACTGTGTGTGCGTTTTTACTAAGTACTGTGACTTCAACAGGCTCAGTCCTTTGTATTTGTACTTGTCTGGCATCTCTGTGAATTAACTGAGATTGCTCTGTGCACCTGGGTGAAGTTTAAACCTGTGCGCATTTCCGCCATATTGCTCCTGCCACCACTTAGCAGCGGTTATATCACCTACTGCATGGTGAACTTTATTATTATTTTCATTTAGTTTGTTCCGCCGTTCCTAACATTATACTAGCGCCAGGGTCTGGCTAGTGATGGCAGAACAGCAGCAACTGCTATAGTGTATTTGGCAGCTTGAGGGTTGGCCACTCTTGAGAGGGCTCTCTCAGCTGCACAATCCACTGAAGCTGCTGTAAAGGCAATCACAGACGCGGTTTCCCATATGTCCACGTCCTCCCTCGCGCCGACAGTTACCCGCCTCCCGTTACCCGATAAATTTTCTGGCGATGGCGCCTCCTGTAGGGGTTTCATCAGTCAGTGCTCTATTTAGCTGGAGCTACTGGCTGCGTGATTCCCTACAGAACGGGCCAAGGTGGGGTTTATTGTTTCCCTTCTGTCGGGCAAGGCGTTGGAGTGGGCTACGCCATTATGGGAGCGTGGTGACCCAGAGGTTTGGACTACTACTAACAGCTATTAAGCAGGTCTTCCTCGGTCCATGGGTCACGCATGACACCTCTCTTCAGCTTCTTGCTTTGACTCAGGGTTCTCTCTCGGTTAGTCAGTATGTCATCTGTTTTCAGACACTGGCTTCCGAGCTGGAGTGGTCCGATAAAGCCCTCATCCCTGTGTTTTGGAGAGGTTTGGTGGAGCATGTTAAAGATGCTCTCTTTACCAGAGAGGTTCCTGCAAGTTTGGAAGAGCTGATTGCCATTTCCACCCGCATTGAACTCCGTTTTTTGGAGCACGGTATGGAGCGTGCTCAATCCAAACGGAAGGTTACCTCGGCTCCCAATTTTTTTGAGCCTCTGGAACTACCCGAGCCAGAGGTTCCACCCCCAGAGCCCATGGAGGTGTCTCGCGCCGTTCCCCAGGCGCGTCCTGCACAAGACTCCAGTTGCGGTTATACTTGTCAACATGCTGTTTCTCAGAACAACAGTGCCTCGCAACGGCCAAATTGCCGCCGGGCAAGACCCTTGTTCCTCCCCGCCTTCGGCCGAAGGTGCTCACGTGGGCACACGCGTCCAGGAGGGGAGGTCACTGTGGCTATATGCAGACCACAAAACTCCTGGCAGGGTCTTACTGGTGGCTGCACAGGGCTCGGGATGTTAAAAAATATATTCAGGCCTGCGCCTTCTGTGCTTGGAATAGCCTCCTTAAACAAAGGATGGAGACGGCTGCCGACACACGGTGGCATTCCACTTTAACTTCTGCTCCCGTTGTCTCCCACAGGTCCCTTCTTAAACCTGGCGATCTTGCCGCCCCTGATGCCTTCCACTTGTCCTGGGTATCTCTGTCACCTACCGGGACATCAGACTTGCCTTCGGTCAAGTCTGAGGCCTATATCTCTGATGGGCACAAGTTGGTGGATCAGAAGGCTTAGGGAGGAGGGGGCCCTAGGAGGGCACTTTATTATTATTTTTATTTAGTGCCTTCCACCATTCCTAACACTACCCATTCCAGGAGGGGGTGACTGCCCAATATAGAATTGGTCTCGCTTGAGGGGTGTTCACACTGTGATGCATTGAGAGTGTGCTGGCCAGCCCGCCTAATCGAAAAGTAGGGGCATGACTAATAGGCTGTGAATCAGCCACTATGTAGTACCTTTGTGTGAACGACGCCCTATGCGGGCATATATTGTGCAATTGTGTACTGGGCAGTCACTCCCTCCAGGAATGGGTAAGTGGAGAGTGGCTGTTGATCGGGTATTTTGCACCTGTGTTGCTAACATCTTGCTTTATGGGCTGGCTGTACCCTGTAGTGCATTTGTTCCATGATCTGGGCAGGTAAGTGTTGCTGCCTTTTTGTCTGCTGTTTAAATTGAATTTTTTGGAGACTTTGAGTCTTTAGTGGCTTTGCTAATTAATACAGTAATAACTTGCCTAAAACGCAATCCTTAAACTTAGTATCATTAATGGTAATATATTCCACATTAAGTCTTTCCTTTCTCTTGCGATCTATTCAAATTTTATTCCTAAAACAGATTAGACAAGCAATGCACAGTGCTGTATAGTCACAGAAACAATATTTATTAAAAAGGTTTTCTTTTATTTATCAATTAATTAAAACATATTCATTCATAGAGGAATGATATGATGGTGAACAATACCAAGAAAAAGGCACCGCAGAGCAGAAGCAAAGAAGTAAAATTCAATACAAAATGCTACTCCATACATCAAGTGACATAATAAATAGGTGCTAAACAGTGCTGTAATAAATTAACCCTTTTCTGCCATATGACATACTATTCCATCCATGTGACCTGGGACTTAATTCCAATGGATGAAATAGTACGTCATATGTGATCAGCGGGGGTAGCGCGGCTGATCGTGGCCGGGTGTCAGCTGATTATCACAGCTGACACCCAGCACTAAGTGCAAGGAGCTGTCACGGCACTTTAACCCCTGGAACACTGCGATCAAACATGATCGCAGCATTCCGGAGTAGACATAGGGGCTGATAGCATGACGGCATGACGCGGGGTCCCGATCGCTGCCATGGAGACCCGAAGTTGTCGCGACAATAATCGGGTCTCCACGTCTGAGAGACTTCCTGTCATGCGCATGCTATAGAAGCTATCAGGCTGCACAAAATGAGTGTTCCATAGTGGGACACAGTGTAAAAGTAAGAATTAAATAAAAATAAGATTTTAAATAGTTGTAAAAATATTTTAAAAAATAATAAAAAATAATAAAAAAAACTAATCATTCAATAAATAAATATTTAAATTAAAAAAATCTACGCAATAAATGTACACATATTTAGTATCGCCACGTCTGTAACGACCCAACCTATTAAACTATCCTATTAGTTAACCCCTTTAGTGAACACCATAAGAAAACAAGGCAAAAAAACAATTCTTTATCATCATACCGCCGAAGAAAAAGTGGAATAACGCGCGTCATCATGTCCCACAAAAAACAATTAAAAAAGTTTTAATTCTCAAAATAAAGCGATGCAAAAATAATTATTTTTTATGTAAAATAGTTTTTATTGTATTAAAGCACCAAAACATAAAAAAAGATAAATGAGATATCGCTGTAATCCTATTGACCTGAAGAATAAAACTTCTTTATCAATTTTACCACACGTGGAACGGTATAAACACCCCCCGCAAAAGAAATTCATGAAATGCTGGTTTTTGTTCATTATGCCTTACAAAAACCGGAATAAAAAGTGATAAAAAATGTCATGTGCCCGAAAATGGTAAAAATTAAAACGTCAACTTGTCCCGCAAAAAACAAAACCTCACATGACTCTGCGGACAAAATAAGGAAAAATTATAGCTTTCAAAATGTGGTGATGCAAAAACTATTTTTTGCAGTAAAGTGTCTTTTAGTGTGTGACAGCTGCCAAACATAAAAACCCGCCATAAAAACCCACTATATATAGTAAATAAAACCCCCCTTTGTTACCACCTTAGTTAGGTAAAAATAATAAAATAAAAAATATATTTATTTCCATTTTCCCATTAGGGTTAGGGTTAGGGGTAGAGTTAGGGCTAGGGTTCGGGCTTGGTTTAGGGTTAGGGCTAAAGTTAGGGTTAGGGTTGGAGCTAAATTTAGAGTTAGGGTTGGGGCTAAAGTTAAGATTAAGCTTGCGATTAGGGTTAGGCTTGGGATTAGGATTAGGAGTGTGTTAGGGTTAGGTTTGTGGTTAGGGTTATGGTTAGTTTTGGGATTAGTGTTAGGGGTGTTTTGGGGTTACCATTGGAGTTAGAATTGGGGGATTTCCACTGTTTAGGCATATCAGGGGCTCAGAAAATGTGACATGGCATCTGATCTCAATTCCAGCCAATTTTGTATTGAAAAGTCAAACAGTGCTCCTTTCCTTTCCGAGTTCTGCCATGCGCCCAAATAGTGGTTTACGCCCACATATGGGGCATCAGCATACTCAGGACAAGTTGCACAACTTTTAGGGTCCAATTTCTCCTGTTATCCTTGGGTAAATACAAAATTGGGTGCAAAAAGATCATTTTTGTGAAGAAAATATGATTTTTTATTTTTTGCGGCTCTACATTATAAACTTCTGTGAAGCACTTGGGGGTTAATAAACTTCTTGATTGTGGTTTTGAGCACCTTCAGGGGTGCAGCTTTTAGAATGGTGTCACTTTTGGGTATTTTCTATCATATAGACCCCTCAAAGTGACTTCAAATGTGATGTGGTCCCTAAAAAAGTGTTGTTGGAAAAATGAAAAATCGCTGGTCAACTTTTAACCCTTATAACTTCCTAACAAAAAAATTTTGGTTCCAAAATTGTGCTTATGTAAATTAGGCATGTGGGAAATATGTTATTTATTATCTATTTTGTGTGACATATTTCTCTGGTTTAAGGGCATGAAAATTCAATGTTGGAAAATTGCGAAATTTTCAAAATTTTCTCCAAATTTCTGTTTTTTTCACAGATAAACGCAAGTCATATCAAAGAAATTTTACCACTATCATGAAATACAAAATGTCACAAGAAAACAGTGTCAGAATCACTGGGATCCATTGAAGCATTCCAGAGTTATTACCCCATCAAGGGACAGTGGTCAGATTTGTAAAAATTGGCCCGGTCATTAAAATGCAAACCACCCTTGGGGGTAAAAGGGTTAAGCTCACTGGTGTGATGCATCAAGGGGATACTAAAGACATGAAGGTGTAGGTAGTAAAAGAAATCCAATATTTACCTCAGACCTGTGGTGCCACAACCCCTACGCACGTTTCGGCTGCATGTGCCTTCTTCTGGGGGAGTCAGCAGTCAAAGTAAATTAAATCTTTAAAATATTTCACATTTACAGTACAATAACAGCATTATATATGGAAATATATTCATTCAAATTACGTCAGTAAATACATAAGATGACAAGCCTATTTAGACATACGTTAGAAGACAAGCATAATTAGCAATAGTCATATATTTGTATTTGACGCATATTTAGACATGTTGAAATTTAATTACTATGAATGAATGGATTGCTTTTGAAAAATAGCAAAAAACATTAATTTCAAATAAAAGCAAAAAAATTAACTTCTTTGGATGCAAACATAAAATAAAATTACATGAAGATTGTGCAGATAATTTGTAGTCTTCTGCAATTAAATATTAACCATATTATAAGATTTTTTTGTAATTTTATTTAGCTTATACCGAAAATAAAGACACAGACCCCCCCCCTTTTTTCAGCATAGTGATATAAGAACTATTCCAAATCTAATCTCATCCTGCTCTATAGTATACAACATTAAATTATCTGAAGAGTGTATACTTTCTTTAACATTAAAATAAATACAATTTTTGAAAAATACACATAAATTACTTATATAAATTGCTTGGAATACATAAAAGGTTTAATAATCCTGAAGACTGTGATCCCTCGCGGGCAGGGTCCTCTCTCCTTCTGTACTTGTGTGTCCCTTGTCTTGCACATGTTTATTGTACTTGTCTGTATTTCCCTTTTCACATGTAAAGCACCTAGGAGTAAATGGCGCTCTATAAATGTATAATAATAATAATAATAATAAATGAAGAACCAATTTAAAGGGTCAGTGTACTTTCAGTCAGCTTGATAGATAATGTGCTCAAAAGTGAACTAGTAAATCATTTTTTCTTTAAAAATAGGAGTCTCTTTGTTGTCTAACTTACTATCCACTGCCTGTTTTCAAGAGCATTCTGACTCTACCAGCAGAGAGACCCAGATGGATTCTAAAGAGTGATGACTTTGCCTCAATGAACCTGCTCTTGTGTCTAATACAGATGATCTAGCACTAAAATGCTCGGATTCTTGTTACTTGAACAGAGCAATTCCTAATATTCAGATGCTCCCTTCGAGTAATGAGTGTAATGGGAAATCCGAGTATTTTGCCAGCAGACCCTACAAGGAGGTGTGGGGGGCAATGAAAATGTTGAAATGGATAGAAAATGTGCTGAATGGAAGAACAACATGGGTAAGACCCCTGGAAGCATTTCTGACTCCCAGATCACTACTGAGAACAATGGTGTCACACTTTTACTACACTTTAAGGACTGACAATAAAACATTAAAAAACGTTAAGAAATATTTTTTGCTATATAAAGACTTGTACATAAGGCAAAATGTAAAAATGATTTAAAAAAGAATATAATTTAAGTAAACCAAAATTGCATGTTTATTAAAAAATTGTACATTTCAGAGTAATTCATGAAGGGAGCAAGAACAGCCAAAAATTAGGGACTCGGAGGGACTCAGATGCATCCTTGAAGGCACCAACTGTAGAGCCTCTTTCAAATATTATGAACAAAGTGTAGATGTGTTACTCCTACACTCATAAAAGCTCTGTACATCGTGCCAAGCCTGCCAATAATTACAAGCAGGGTCATCCTTACACCCTTGAAGGCACCAACTGGAGTGCCTCATAAAAAAATTAAGTGTAGTTGTGGTACTTCCACACACATAAACACTTTGCACAAAGTGCAAAGGCATTAAAAATTATAAGTAGGGTCATCCAGTCATCCATAGACCTTAGAAGGCACAACTGGTGGGCCTCATTCAAATATGACACATTAAAAACACTTTATGTACGGCTTTGTTCATTGTTATCACAGTGAGCCTGCCAGCACTTTCTGTTGACAGGCAAAAGCGCCTGTCTGTTATGACCTCCCCGGTGGCACTAAAAACGCGCTCATACAAGGCACTAGCAGCAGGGCAGCACAACACCTACAAGGCATAGCGGGACAGCTCAGGTTAATTCAAGGAAGTTTCTTTTATTCCACTTGACACTATGAATTCATCTTGCTAACCTCATCTAACATGGTGCTTTGAGTTCGGTGTGATACAAGATAAAGAATTGAACATATTCACGCTCCAAGTTCAAATCCACTAAAAATACACATACTGTATACATTTTTTTTTACAGTCAATGCATTTTTTTGCGTTATTTATTTTTTCTACTGTTTTTCACCTAGGAATCAATATAAAAGTATATATAGTTTTCACGACAATAGTTATTTTTTATGTCAAGTCTATACTACCAACTTGTAAAAAAATACTTTTTTCCCTGATGTACTGTGATGAACTTTGACACATCATGTGTCCATCATTTGTCTATTTGGCACCAACAGTTGAACTTTCATCACTTTAAATGTAACTGCATTGTGTGGTGAAGTATTCTTTTCTTGTCCTGATGAAGAAGTATGTAGTACTTTGAAATGCATTGACTGAATAAAGAAAGAGCACATATACTTTCTGTCTGGATTTGTATAATTTATTCAATGTGATTTTCTGGATTTTATTTTTAGATTCTATCTCTCAATGTTAAACTTAACCTACCTTTAAAACTATAGACTGTTCATGTCTTTGTCAGTGGGCAAACTTACAAAATCAGTATCAAATAATTATTTCCTTCACTGTATACCATGCAAAGCAGTTTTTTAAAAATTTTAACACACCATAATTTAACACAAAGCACGATTAACTACATGGATGACTAACTGAATCCAGAAAAAATTATGAATGTGAATATTTTGAAAGTGTAGTTGATGTACTTCTATACTTATAGATGCTTTTGAAAAAGTGAAAACCCAGGAAATAATTATACAGAGGGTAAAACAATAACCCTCTTCAGGTGTTTGCTTCTTGTTCTTCTTCCTCAGTAGGTTGGGGGGACTGGCTCCACCTGCTTTCTGGAGCCTGATTCCTAGGGGTCTGGGTTGTAAGTGACTCAGCTTCAGAGAGTGCTGAAGCCCCCGACATATAGATATTCGAGAGCATCGGATGCGATATGACTCCTGCTCTGCTGTTAGCGGGAGCCAAGTGTCATGCTACTGTGCTCCAATCCTCTCGCACAGAGAGAATGTGAGCACAGCTGCAGAGGAGGCAGAAAAATTAATTTCTCCATCAACTCCACTGCCGGCGTCGGCATATATCGCACAGCACTCGGATGATATCCGAGTGATGTGCATTGTGTCATTCACACCCATAGACTTATATGGGTGCAAGTGAGCTGAGACTCGGCATGCTGCGATTGTTCACGCATGCCGATTCGGCATGAGAAAATAATCGCACATGTGATCTGCCCCATAGATTAAGACTGGGCCAAGTGCTATGCGATGTTTTATAGCATAGCACTCGTCCGTAATCTATAGTAGTGTGACCCCAGCCTTGTGGTGTGTCCAGCAGATTGCAGTCACTTTAAGTCAAAAGTGGTTTGATATTAAGGGAATGTGGAGTGAATCCCTTCATTCTCAATCCTTCATTCTCCCCAAGGAGGTATATATTCAGACTATGTAGGGCCATCAACAAAAACCTGCTTATGGAATGGCAAAAGGTGAATAAACTCTAAAGGAGAGACTATTGAGTTGATTTTTAATTCTAACATTCCATTTTTGGCGTGGGTTTTTGACAAGTTAGTTTTTCTTTTTCTGTGTGTGAAACCGTGTTACTATAATATTTACAAACAAATCACACATAAAGCATAGCATAATAATGTGCCTAAATCCAGCCTTAGACTGATCCAATTAAATCCAACCTTAGACTGATCCAATTAATTGACATAGATTCAAGAGCTATCTTGCCTACCATAGTTGACGTGATAGGTCCAAGGTATGGTTCTTTTTCTTCAGCTGTAAAGAGCTGAAATGTAATTACTGGTGATGTAAGAAGTAAATCACCTTTGGGTTTATCAGTTCCTAGAAATGAAAGACATATTTTGCACAATTCATGCACAAATGATTAATAACTCCTTTGAGACTGTCTTAAAGAACTCAGACCTCAATTAGAAATGTATTATTCCTTTGTCTACACATTTGCAAGGTTTTGGACTTGCACCTAATGCAAGACTTGCTCCTTAACTATGGGAGTGGGTTCTACTGTATGTTTTCAGCTCAGTCTGCTCTTATTATGTATTGATCTCCATGCTTGTTGCTTAAGACAGATGTTCTAATTTAGCAGCCATCTATTTATTAGTCATAACTAAGTCCTCCTTGAAAACTCACAAAGCCTTAGCTTTGTCCTTTTCATAGTGCCTCAGAGTTTCTTACTCTAACTCTTAGGGTACCGTCACATTTAGCGATGCACTAGCGATCCCGACAACGATACGACCCGGTCAGGATCGCTGGTGCATCGCTAAATGGTCATTAGTGAGCTGCCAAACAGGCAAATTTCACTAGTGATGCAGCAGCGGTCGGCGGTCGTTACTTACCTGTCAGACACGGCGATGAAGACGTCCCCATGCCTGCGTCCACGCGTTGCTCGTCGGCGTCAGCAGGAAGCGGCCGATGAGAAACGGCCATGGACGTTCTTGCGCGATCAGCGATAGACAGCGGGAGAGCCGGTCGGAGGTAAGTATCACACATTGTGATATCGCTAGCAATATCGCTACTGCGTCACAAAATCGGTGACGCTTAAGCGATATTGCTAGCGATCTTGCTTAGTGTGACGGGGCCTTTAAAGTTGTTTCTTTTGTTTGTTTTTCTGGAGCACACAGTTCTTATGCCACCTGGCTTCTTGCTTGCTGGGGGGTGGTGCACTCATGAAGACTGTTCGGGCTGCACCACTGGCCCCAACTATATGCTCTTAAATGATGCTAGCATCAACAGTTTTGCCTCTGCAGTCTAAGATCAGTGCAGGCTTTGAGGCTGGTTGGATACCAAGATAAGGCCAGCTTCAGATCAGCATTTGCAAGCTGTATAGCAAACAGCTTGAAAGTGCTCACTCCTAGCATAGGAAATCAGCCACTGCAGAGACAACAAGCTGTGAATTATATGTGGTGAGCCAAGGGGGAGGCACCAGATATTATAAACGGGCCAGTTGGGACATGTATTTCCACTGGCAGTGGATTTTATTGGAGCGGTAGCTGAAGTGGGTCGCTGAACCCCTAAACACTTCCCTTGTGTCCACAACTGTCAATAGCAGGAGGACGCACTTACAGAAATAGTATAAGACCCCTCTATGACACTCCTGTTGAGGTGGTGTCTGGGTGCAGGTTATGTTTGTACAATTTTAACCCCTTAGTGACAGCCGATACGCCTTTTAACGGCAGTATTTAAGCGCTAAATCACGGCGCTGTGGAGAAAGTGAATAGCGCCCCCCAGTGTTGGATTTTCTCTGGGGTCTCGGCTGCCGGGGGTAGCCGAGACCCCAGAGAACATGAATCGGTCGGTTTTTACCAACCCTGCTTTTGCGATCGCCGTTATTAACCCTATAACGGCGACCGAAAAAAAAAAAGAAGCCGCTATTGTGCATTAAATTTCTCTTTCATCTGATGTGATCGCACATCAGAGGAGAGAGAAATAAGGTCCCCGATCCCCCTCCGGTACCTCTCTGTGGTCCAGGTTCCCCTCTCGGTGGTCCCGTGTCCCGCCGGCGTCCTCCGGTGGGCGCCGCCATCTTGGATCCAGAGAAAATGGCAGGCGCATGCGTAGTGCGCCCGCCAGGAATCTGCAGGCTCCGGCTGGCAGATTCCATTCATTCATTTTGACCATGATGATAAAGTATCATCTTGATCAAAATAAACAAAATAGTACATAATCCCCCCATTTATCACCCCCTTAGTTAGGCCAACATAACAAAATAAAGAAAATATTTTTTTTCAGTTTTCCATTAGGGTTAGAGCTAGGGCTAGGGTTAGGGTTGGGTTAGGGTTGGGCTAGGGTTAGGGTTGGGCTAAGGTTAGGGTTGGGCTAGGGTAAGGGTTGGGCTAGGGTTAGGGCTAGGGCTAGGGTTAGGCTTAGGGTTGGACTAGGGTTATGGCTAGGGTTAGGGTTAGGGTTAGGGCTAGGGCTAGGCTTAGGGCTCGGGTTAGGGCTAGGGTTAGAATTAGGGTTAAGGCGAAATAGGATTAGGGTTAGAATTAGGATTAGGGATTAGGGTTGGGATTATGGGTTCTGCAAGCACAACATGATGCCCGCAGACCATTCCATCAAAGTCTGCATTCAAAAATGGCACTCCTTCCCTTCCAAGCTCTCCCATGCGCCCAAACAGTGGTTCCCCCCCACATAAGGGGAATCAGCGTACTCAGAACAAATCGCACAATAACTGTGGGGGTATGATTTCTCCTGTTACCCTTGTAAAAATAAAAATTTTGGGGCGAAAAGATCATTTTTGTGGAAAAAAATGGATTTCTTATTTTCACGGCTCTACGTTATAAACTTCTGTGAAGCACTTGAAGGTTCAAAGTGCTCACCACACATCTAGATAAGTTCCTTAATGGGTCTAGTTTCCAAAATGGGGTCACTTGTTGGAGGTTTCCACTGTTTAGACACATTAAGGGCTCTCCGATCGCAACATGGCGTCCGATCTCAATTCCAGCCAATTCTGCGTTGAAAAGTCAAACGGAACTCCATCCCTTGCGAGCTCTGCCGTGTGCTGAAAAAGTGGTTTACCCCCACATATGGGGTATCGACGTATTCAGGAGAAATTGTACAACAAATTTTGTGGTTGATTTTCTCTTTTAACACTTGTGAAAATAAAAAAAATTGGTTCTGAAGTAAATTTTTGCAAAAAAAAGTTAAATGTTAATTTTTTCCTTCTACATTGCTTTAGTTCTTGTGAAGCACTTAAAGGGTTAATAAACTTCTTGAATGAGGTTTTGAGCGCCTTGCGGGGTCTAGTTTTTAGAATGGTGCCACTTTTGGGTATTTTCTGTCATGTATACCCCTCAAAAAGACTTTAAATATGATGTGGTCCCTAAAAAAAATGGTTTTGTAACTTTTGTTGTAAAAATGAGAAATCGCTGGTCAACTTTAAACCCTTATAACTTCCTAACAAAAAATATTTTGCTTCCAAAATTGTGATGATGTAAAGTAGACATGTGGGAAATGTTATTTATTAAGAAATTTGTGTGACACATCTCTCTGATTTAAGGGCATACAAATTTAAAGTTTTAAAATTGCAAAATTTTCAAAATTTTCGCCATATTTCCATTTTTTTCATAAATAAACACAAGACTTATCAAAGAAATTTTACCACTAACATGAAGTACAATATGTAACGAAAAAACATTCTCAGAAACAACGGGATCCATTAAAGCGTTCCAGAGTTATAACCTCATAAAGGGACAGTGGTCAGAATTGTAAAAATTGGCCCGGTCATTAATCTGCAAACTGGCTCTGTCGCTAAGGGGTTAAGCAGCCAGGCACAGGGGAATTTGTAAACGTAGGGATAAACAGGTTAGGCCTCTTTCACACTTCAGTTATTTGCATCAGTTAAAATCCGCCAAAAAGGCAGACAAGCGGATCCGTTCTCAACTGATGTGAACGGATGGCACAGGATCCGTTTTTAGACGGATCCTGAAAATGAGGAAATTTAAAGGAACCGCTGGCCAGGAAGGAGAGAGAGAGAGAGAGAAAGAGAATGAATGAGAATGAATGAGAGAGAATTTTTTTTTGTCCGGCACCCAGACAGAATTTGGGGTTAATTCAGTGTCTGGAGGATCCGCCGGCCAAAAAAAACGTTGCAAGCTCCATTTGGAAATCTTTGAGGATGTTGACGGACACTAACATTGTGGCGGATCCTCACAAAAACGGATGCAACGGACGGCAATCAGTCAGGATCCGCCAATAATGAAAGTCAATGGGGAAAAAGCGGATCCGCAAAGAAAAATGGCGGATCCGTTTTTTTTCAAAATTGGCGGATCTTGACTGATTGTCAAAAACGGAAGTGTGAAAGAGGCCTTACAGTCTATTTTACTTAAAACCAAAATGGCGGTAATTCACAGTATAAGTTACACTTCATATTATGCATATGAAAGAAGGTGTCTTCTTTTTATGAAACAAGCATTCTATGGTTTCTCAATGCTGCTGGAGCAAAGTTCTTTTCACTTGCTATTGTACAAAATATTATTCACAGTACTTGTAATGTTACACTGAAGGAGGAACCTCCACTGATTAGCTCCCCGTGGTGACACACTAGTAGTGTGGAAGAAGTGACGGTTTTTGCCCTACCGTTTTCTATCGCAGGCGGTAGGGCAAGCAAAATTTGTTTCATGGCAAACATGTGAATCTGATTTCTGGCTGGAAACACATTGGAAAAACCAGTATGAGTATGCAGGAAAGCATACTGCCTTATCTCTCCTGACTGTTTGAGGTTCCACTACTTTGTGGAAGTGATAATGTGGAAAATGATGTTCCCTCAGCGTGGACTGTAATGAATTCAGGAAGCAGTGACTGCCTTGACTAGCCAGGACTAGACTGGTTTGTACCTGCTTACAGGAAGTGCACTGAGCTGGGAGGCACCTCTATGGCACTACTATCTCCATGAACAAACAGATTGGAACCTGAAAGTGTTAGCGGGACAGAGAGTCTTATCTGTTAAAAATAGTGTACAGTGTCAAGTAAAAGTTTGGGCACCCCTCGTCAAAATAAGGTTTGGAAGACCAAGTAAAATTTCAGTGCGAGCTGCTCGTAGGCTTGCTAGAGAGGCAAATCAGAACCCCCACTTGACCGCAAAGGACTTTTAGAAAGATTTAGCAGACTGTGAAGTTGTGGTACATTGCTCTACTGTTCAAAGACACCTGCACAAATATAGCCTTCATGGAACAGTCCTCAAAAGAAAACCTCTCCTGCGTCCTCACCATAAAATTCAGCATCAGAAGTATGCAAAAGAACATCTAAATCAGCCCAATGCATTTTGGAAACAAGTCCTGTGGACTGATGAGGCTAAAATAGAACTCTTTGGGCACAATGATCAAAGGAATGTGTGGAGAAAAAAAGGGCACAGATTTTCAGGAAAAGACTATCTCGCCAACCATTAAGCATGGGACTGGATCAACCATGCTTTAGCCAATGGCACAAGGAACATTTCAATGGTAGAGGGAAGAATGGAGCAACAAATTCTTGATGCAAACATAAAACCATCTGTAAAAAGCTGACATTGAAAAGAGGATGGCTTTTACAAATGGATAACAATCCTAAACACACATCAAAATAAACAATAGACTACCTCAAAAGGCACAATCTGAAGGTTTTACAATGGCCCTCATGGTTCCCTGACCTAAACATTGTTGAAAATCTGTAGTTTGACCTCAAAATAGCAGAGCATGCGAGACAACCAAGGAATCTCACAGAATTGGAAACATTTTTCTAGTAAGAATGGATAAAAATCCTACAAGCAAGAATTCAAAGACTTTTGCCTGGCTACAAAAATCATTTACAAGCTCTGATACATTCTAAAGGAGATGGTACTAGGTACTAACCATGCAGAGTAACCAAACTTTTACGTTGTTTCATTTTCATTTTTGTAATTTTTTTAATGTAATAATGTAAAAGATGACTATATATATATATATATATATATATATATATATATACATACACTGCTCAAAAAAATAAAGGGAACACTTAAACAACAGAATATAACTCCAAGCGGTTTTCGAATTGCAGCTCTTCCAGATTTGTGCAGCTCTCAACAAACAGTTTTCGTGGAAACTGGGTTCTGTAGGTGTTCATTGAGCTCAGCAGTGATTTTCAGAGCCGTGGTCTTGCGATCCTCTCTCACAATTCGCTTTAGAGTCCGACGGTCTCTCTCAGTCAACTTCGACTTTCAGCCAGACCTATGCTTTGCTGCGGACATTTTTCCTTCTCTTTCAAGCGCAGTCATTACTTTGGAGACAGTACCTCTTGACATGTCAAGCATTCGGGCACTTTCTGTTACACTAGCGCCTGCCAAACGAGCACCAACAATTTGGCCTCTTTGAAAATCCGAGAGGTCTGCCATTGGTATCAGGTTCTCATCAATGTTCTTACAATTCTGCAAAACAAACAGTTAATTTACATACACATATCACATAACATAAATAATCAACTACAAAACATTACCACGTCACGGTTTGCATGTTTATAACATGTCCGAACATTATGATGCCAAAACGTTAGGCTCTTCCATTATTTTGTCCAACCCCTGTATATATACACTGTATCTATTTATATATATATATATATATATATATATAGTGTTTTCTTTATTTTTAGCACTTTATGAGATCATTGCATCTTCAACTTGCTGTCATGATCTGCTTAATTTGTGGGATTAGGTAGTTCAGAGGTTAATGTGGACTGCCTCACTCTGAGATTCTGGGAGGCTTTTAATAATCTCATTGTGGGATCATTCCTCGTCGCTTATACTTAGACCCTTGGCTGAGTGTGTGTGACCCTGGTGTGCTTTGTGACTGTGATACTTTATGCTTGTTTGGTTTTGATCCGGTTCCGTCCCTGTTACGAGTTTTGCCTGTCCCTCTTGTACTGTGCTGCTATCTCCGTGTATGACTCATTGCCTATGACCTGACTATTCTCTGATTGCCCCTCTTGTACTGTGCAGCTATCACCTTGTATGACTCATTGCTTACGTTCTGACTACTCTCTGCTCGTCCCTCAGGTACCGCGCCGCCCTCTCCGTGTATGACCCCCCATTTGTCTGACCTGAGTTTCCCTCACCTCTACTCCAGGATTCCTGTAGTAAAATCCTACAGTCATCTCGAGCAGTAGGACACTAAGCCCCGCCCCCTGTGGTCACATGATTGTAGGTCCTTCACTACTTGCTACCTTCAGCATCGCAGGTCCCATCTGCCAGAACTTTCCCTGCAGTATCTGACCCCGGGCCCTCCGGCAGTGTGGGTGAGTCACCCTGCTCAGCCGTGGCAGTTCGCTGGTACTGACAGGATCCTGATACTTGCTTTACTGTTCACAATCACAATAATATTAATTTTGATCAGACGTGCCCAAACTTTTACATGCCACTGTATTCTGACATGTAAAGCTCAGCAGTAGAACTGTCATCATATCTCACTAATTATAATGCAGTCACTCTGTTTACACTCATCGGGGCCATACAGTGGGCTATAACAATCCCTGCTCACTAGATAGTGAGTGTGCTGTTATCACTCTCTCTGAAGCTTAATTGACAGTTTGTCAAATATCAGGGGGTGCATATATGCTAAAATCAGGAAGTGAGAAACACAATCATACATCTGTGACACCCCAGAGTCCAGTTGTCACAGTTACATTACCTCCCTCTAATGGGTAAAGTCATGCTTGGAGGCAGAAAAGGGACCTCCATGCCAGGCAGCATAGATTAAATCACAATTTCCTGCTGCAGGTGAGAAAAGGGAGATGCCTTATAAATTCTGGCCAGCAGAGGGGGTTGGTGAGTCAGCTAGAAATCAGCTGAGGGGGTTGTCATGGAAACGAAGCAGCTGTGAGCTTTGAGGAGAAATGACAGTTACAACGTGAGGACGTGAGGTAAAAGGATCTTTCCGGAAGATCCTGTCAGATGAATATAGGCAGCAGATCTGTGAAGAGGGAAAGGACAAGAGCAGAGACTAAGAGACTCTAAGGAAGCTAAAATATTGCATATAGTAGACCCCTGAGTGAAGTGCTAATAAAGAGAAAAGAGACATCAGAGTCCTAGGCTGACAGGAACTGTACGCCCTGATAGCCGAATCTGAAAGTACAGGGGATGGTAAATTCCTGTACACATTGATCACCTGAGGGCACGTCAGTGGATAAGGAGCCCGGGGCCGACGGTGAAGAGAACGGTACCCGTGGAAAAGTCTCACGCTGACAGCCGTACAGGTTAGTGAAACCATCACGAATAGAGGGTCGCAGCATAGTTATATACAGAGGAGACCCACACACAAAGCGCAGAAAGGAAGGTCCTAAACCCCTACCTGGCAAGGTGGATCCCCTGAATGCCTCCAGGCGAGCCGGACTCATTCCATCACCTGCATGTTGTACTCCAGACTGCAACCTATTACCAGCAAAGGTAGAGAAACTGCACCTCTCTGTGTCTTTCTCTCATTTATCTGCACCCCAACACTTACAGCCATTTTACTATTTATTTAACATCTTTGCCCTGGGACTACAGCCCTACCTGTGGAGGGCTACAACATCATAGCTGCGCCCAACATCCATCCCAGAGAAGCAACACCGCAGCGCTGGTCACCTCTGACCAGAATACCACAGGTGGCGTCACATATTTCACCATCTATAAACATTATCTTTATTTTTACCACATAAATACCACACAACTTTCCCCTATTTTTATTACTGGACGCCTCTGGGCCACGGACCGGGTCGCTGCCGCCATGACACCGTCCCCCATTGAAGTCAACGGGCCCAGTACCGAGTACCCCCTGGCCCCGCGGGGCGCTCCACATCTTGCCCAGAAACTAATTAAACAAATAAGAGTTTCTGTAGCCTCATTTTACTATTTTAGACTACATTAGAACAGAATAATCAAAACTTAATAATGTTTGTTATATAAAAATAATTTCACTCGCCTCACCAATTCATTAGGCATTCCAGCTAATTTATGATACTGCTGTATGAATCTCAGTTTTAACAATTTATGCAATTAAAATTTGTTCTCCAACGTCATTCCAGTTTAAACTATTGTCTAATCCTAATGGTATTTAGAGATATCTTTACCCAGACATGAATTATTGATAGACAGTAAAATACTTAAGGTCAATTTATTATTCTAAAGGTTATAATATTTAACAAGAAATGTTAGATTGACATATATGCTGTACTGAAGTTACCTAATTTGAGATGAAAAGGACTGGATGCTGATAACATACTACTGGAAAAATCTGGTACAGAATTCTTTCCTAACAATAGGAAGTAAATATACTGAATATCATATCAGCCATACTCCTGAGTGGATTTATTGACAGGAAATTACATTGTGTTATTCAAATTTACTTATTGTTGTATTTTTATATCATTGTTGTTATTAGTTTACAAAAATATTTAATTTTGTGACATTTTTTCCATGGCCACTAATCCCTCCCAATAGATTAGCACTTATGGTAACTTTTCTGCAGGGCTTCCTTCAGAAGCTTCTTTCAACTTCTGCTCATCAAGATCCATACACTGTAATAAAAAATCTGTGCACAGGACTCAGAAAGAGAAGTGTAATAAATGGGCTCAGAGAGGAAACATACTATAGACAGATTATTTGAATGTAGCATATAGATCTTGCTGAGCAGCAGTTGAAAGAAGCTCCTAAAGAGGCTTGAAACAGTTTTGTAACAGCACTGTAGCATTGGGTTTGGGAGGTACAGAGGCAAAATCATTTAAAGTAGTACTCAGAAAGTCCAGGAAAAGACCATCACTCACTTAATCCATTAAAAAGGCTTTTACTCCAATAAAGATAAAACCAAGAACAGTTCACACAGCAGTACTCCATGGGGTACAGAGGAAAACTGTTGTTTATCTGTATACACATGCAGGCTAATCAAATGAGCCAGACTGAGACTGCATATAGTTGTGTGATCTCAGGTGAACATGTAAACAGTGATTAAGAACCACAAAGGTAAGTGCCTCGTCACACATAGCGACTCACCAGCGATCCCGACAACGATATCAACTTGTCAGGGTCGCTGGTGTGCCGCTACATGATCGCTGGTGAGCTGTCAAACAGGCAGCTTCACCAGCGATCAGCACCAGTGACGCCGACTGGGCGCGTCGCTGTGTACGTACGTTAGTTACCAGCGCGCTGATGCAGAGAGCTGGTAACTAAGGTACACATCGTGTTTCTAAGCGGCGCGCGTCACTTAGAAACCCGATGTGTACCTTGGTTACCAGCTCCCTGCACCAGCATGCTGGTAACTAAGGTACACATCGGGTTTCTAAGCACCGCACGCTGCTTAGAAACCCGACATTTACCTTGGTTACCAGCGTGCTGGTCGTTGCTCTCCTGCCTGTCAAATGCAGCGATGGCATGCTGGCCAGCGGGAGACCAACGGCCCAAAAAAAGTCCTGACCTTTCAGGAACGATCAGCGATAACCGGCAGGGGGGCCGGTCGCTGATAGCTGTCACACACAGCAATCTTGCTGGTGAGATTGCTGTTGCGTCACAAAACTTGTGACTCAGCAGCAATCTCGCTAGCGTGACGGGGGCTTTAGAAACGCATTGCCTTATGTTTTTATGGTTTCACTTTATGCCTCATGGAGTACTGCTGTGTGACCTGTTCTTGATTTTATCTTTATTGGAATAAAAGCCTTTTTTTATGGATGAAGCAAGTGATGGTCTTTTCCTGGACTTTATGCTTTGAGATTTCTTTGATTGCACACTAAGCAAGTGAGCTCAACTACTACTTTTTTCTCTTTAGAGTAGTATGAAGTACATTACAAAAATATAACTGTAACGTGCTGCTGCAGTGCAGTACAGCGCAACCTCCACCAGGGGCTGCTGGTGAGGGAAGAGAGGTTGCACACACAGCATAGTAACACAAAGCAGCAGCAAAGGTGTCACAGGTAATGAAAGAGTGGTCAGTCTAGCCAAAGTCAGCAACTGTCAGGAGCTGAAGTACCAAGGGAGACAGCAAGTGCATAGTCAGGGACGAGCAAGAAGTCAGGACCTACCCGGAACATAGTATCAGAAAAGTAAGATGTAAGACGTAGTCAGGGTACAAGCCAGAGGGTCAAAAAGCCAGTCGGGAAGCGTGGTATCAGAAACGGAAAAAACAGAAGCAGAGTCCAGAGATCAAACCGAGTCATACACAAGTACAGGTAATCAGGGGCAGAAGGAACACTAAAGGAATACAGATCAGAGGCACTAGCTTGGAAGCTTTCAGTATAGCTCACGCTGGCCCGCAGGCTGCACAGAACTGAAAATAGCACAGCCAGCTCCAGAATGAGGCAGAGGGGATTAACCCCCGCATGACCAGTCCAAAGAGAAGACAGCAGAAAACAAACTCTGGACTGGATCATGACAATAAAACTTTGCAAATTTTCTCTTTCTCTCGCTATCTCTCTCTATAGTTGTGTGAAAAAAATATTGTCCCTTTCCTGACTTCCTATTCTTGTACATGTTTGTCCCACTTATTTGTTTCAGATCAAACAACAAATTTAAATATTAGACAAAAACACAAAATACACTTTTTAAATGAACATCCTTATTATCATTAAGGGGAAAAGAAATACATAACTACAGGGCCCTGTGTGAAAACGTGATTGCCCCTAAACCTCATAACTGGTTAGGCCACCATTAGCAGCAAAAGCTGTAATCAAGCATTTGCCATAATTGGCAGTGAGTCTTTAACAACTCTTTGGAGGAATTTTGTCCCACTCTTCTTTACAGAATTGTTGTATTTCAATGGATTGGAGGGTTTCTAAGCATGAACAGCCTTTTTAAAGTCATTCCACAGCATCTCAATCAGATTAAGGTCAGGAGTTTGACTAGGTCACTCCAATGTCTTAATTTTTCTTTTCTTAAACCATTCAGAGGTGGACTTGCTGGTGTGTTTTGGATATTTGTCCTGCTGCATAACCCAAGTGTGCTTCAGCTTCAGGTCACGAACAGATGGAAGGACATTCTCCTTCAGGATATTTTGGTAGACAGCTGTAACAATTATAAGTGTACTATGGAATCTGATTGCATGGGATAACATGAGACTGAGACCAAAGCTGATGTAAATAAGTATATTAAGAAGTGAAACAAAACTAACAGAGCACTTCCTGCAATAGTAATGAAAACACAGCACAATATAGAATGATGCAAGTGTAGCAAAACTAACAGAGCACTTCCTGCAATAATAGTGAAAACACAACACAATATAGAATGATGCAAATGAAGCAAAAATAACAAAGAACTTCCTGCAATAGTAACGAAGACACAGCACAATATAGTAATGTCCAGTGAAACTGAAGAGCAGGGCGCGGCCACAAATATGAACCAGTACAACCGTAATATGACGCAGGTGTGCACTAGGCATTAAACATGAGAGTCCAGCAGTATATACGAGAGGAAGCACATGGCCCTTAATGAGGGAGTCCGGTGAAATTATGGATGACCACGCACACCGCACTAACTTGTGGAAGACCAGCAATCATATAGGTGAAAATGCACATGACAACAAGATGTAGAAGTCCAGCAATTCACAGGAGTAGCATTAACACAGGAAGGTCACCACATGTACCTTTTGGGCTGAAAGTCCCACACAAGTCCAGCACCGCAGCTCAACAAACACAGACCAAGAGGAGATGGTGATGTTAGGATTCCTTACTAGCCACAGCAGTTCCAGAGGCGAACAGCTCCTTACTAGAAGTCCTGATAGCAGTTTTCAGGGAGACACACAGGGGACTGTAGGCAGCAGAGCATGGAGAGGCGGAGCGCTGAGTAATGAGCAGCAGCAGCAGGGAGTCCACCAGTAGACAGGCAGGAACTCAAGAGCCAACAGCAACAAAACACTCTGGCAAAGAGGAACACACAACCTGGACTTAAATCACAAAACAGACAGGAAGTTCCATGACAGGGCGAGATGCAAGACTCCATCTTGAATAAGGGCAAACAGGCACAAAAGAATGTCCGGAATCCTTACAACAGCACAATTCATAGTTCATTTATCACAGCAATTCTTCTAGGTCCTACCATCACCATATTTTACTGTTGACATGACGTTCCTTTTCTGAAATGCTGTAACTTCTACACCAGATGGAATGGGATATACACCTTTCAAAAAGTCTTGAGGATCATAAAAATGTTTTTTGGCAAAACTGAGACAAGTCTTTATGTTCTTTTTGTTCAGCAGTTGTTTTCATCTTGGAACTCTGTAATGTAGACCATTTTGCCCAGTGTTTTTCTTATGGTGGAGTCATGAGCACTGACCTCAACTGAGGTAAATGAGGCCTGCAGTTCTTTGGATGATGTTGTGGGGTCTTTTGTGATGTCTTGGATGAGTCGTCACTGCAATCGTGGGTCAATTTTGGTTGGCCGGCCACTCCTGGGAAGGTGGTTCACCAATGCTCCATGTTTTTGCCATTTGCCATGTTTTTTCCCAAAGCTTTAGAAATGGCTTTATAACCTTTTCCAGACTGATATATCTCAATTACTTTGTTTCTCATTTGCTCCAGAATTTCTAGAAACCACTGGAGCCATAGGAGGAGGAGGAGGACATGACTTGGGGATGGGTGGACCTTTACTCCTGCAGCTTTTTTGGTATAGTGGTGTAGATTTTAAGCAAGAGTGATGTTGCTTTCAGAGTAAGAAGCACAGTATGTATGTGCCTGGTGGGTTAATGTGAGGAGGGTGGGGCTTATATAGGACAGGACATCTGTCTCTCTCCCTCTTTCTTACACAGGATGAACAGGAGGAAGCATGTCTGCAGTTTCAGGGAATATAATACCTATCACCTCACATTACAGATGATAGGAGCACATTCACCTCAGACATCATGTATTAGTGTAGTATCAACTCCTACGTTATGTATGGGATCAATATTACCTCAGCAATTCATGTAGCTGACATGTCCCTCAGGTGCATGCTACATTTTCCTCACAGACTGTGAGACAACTTCTGTGTGACCTCCCTGCAGACATGTTTCATATACTACTCTGCATTCACCTCAGACATTGTGCAGTGTGTACTAGTGTAGTATCAGCTCCTACATCATATCTGGGATCAAGTGTTATGCCGCGCTCACCAGGAGGTGGGGCTTTGGCCCCGACGTCACTCCCTCCGGTACGGCGGTCCCTCGGGTGCGCATGCGCAGCTCTCGTCCCCGGGTCTTTTCCTCCATGTCACGTTTGCGCTTGCGCGCTCCTGTCAGGGCTGTATAAGGCTTGGTCCTCTCTATGGTAATGGAGGACCTGACCCGGAACCAGTAGTAGTCATGTGCTATATCAGACGACCTCCCCCTAGGGGAGGTGCCTGATTATTGTTGTGCTTCCTGGCTGGGTCAGCTGTGTCCCAGCCTGGCTGTGCGCTGTTCTCAGGTTCTGCTCTGTCTGCTATTCTGTGGTGCTCTTAGCACTTGCTCTGAACCCTTGTTGCTTCATGCTCAGTTGTGCCTTCTGGCACATCCTCTCGTATCCTGTCCCTCGTTTCTCGCTCAGTCGTGCCTCCTGGCCTTCACTCTATTCCTGTGTTCTGTTACACCTCCTGGCACGACTGCTGCCTCATTCTGTACTGTGTCGTGCTCCTTGCACGTGTCCTGCTTTGTCTACCTCCGGATGTGTTACTCGCTACACGCCTTAAGTGCCCACGTGTACCCGCCTTGCACTATCCCATATTCTGCGCACTCCCGTGTATTCTCCTGTGTTCCCAAGTATCCTGCACCTTCCAGTCACCCAGTCTCGTATCTCCTGTGAGCCGGCCGCCTGGTGCCAGCTGTCGTGGCATCGTATCCCCTGGGGCTTGCTCCTGACACTCCCTGCATAGGGGGTGGTCCTCACTAGGCTAGCTCGCCCTTGGAGGGTTGGTGCCGCGACCCAGAGGGTCCACTCCAGGAGTCGCTAACACTCTAACATCAAGATTTCCTCAGAAATTCATTTAGCTGCCATGTTCCCTCACTTATTGCAGAGGCAGCTTTTGTGTGACCTCCCAGCAGACATTTCTGATATACCACATTACAGCTGTATTATACAGAGTCTTCATGAGTTCTGGGTTTATGTATGATAGGACAGAGCAGGGACGCATACAGTGTCTGCCATTACTATGGTGGAGCTGGGCAGTCACATGTATTAGAGACACTGGTGAGAGGAGCAGTCGGGGGATGGTACATGTATGATGATGAGAGGCTGCACTTCATGTTGGTGCACTGTATACTGACCCTGCTGTGTGCTGATTATCCCCCCTTCCCAATTATGGAGTCTGATGATCTGTATGTGATCTTATCTCTGTTACATACTGTGAGGCTGGGTGTGCAGATCCAGTGTAACCAGGTTACTCACTATATGTGGTATATGTGTAAAGGCTCTATTCCTGTGCTGTATACTTAACCTGTACCGCAGGTCTGTATACATATCACTCCTCACTCTGCTATATGCGGATCATGCTGGGTATAGAGTATACATGATTAGTGTTGAGCATTCCGATACCGCAAGTATCGGGTATCGGCCGATACTTGCTGTATCGGAATTCCGATACCGACTTCCGATATTTTTTCAATATCGGAATTCGGCATCGGAATCGGAAGTTCAAAGTTGATTGACAGCGTGACGTCATCATGATGCGCGGTGTGTGCGCATCATGATGCGCCGTCATTTCGGGCCTTCCAGGGGTCTCTGCCGGCCTGCCGGGGGGCTGTGTGGACTGCCCGGGGTCTGTACCGGCCTGCCGGGGGGCTGTGCCGGCCTGCCGGTGGTCTGTGCACCCTGTGGGGGTCTGTACCGGCCTGCCGGGGGGCTGTGCCGGCCTGCCGGTGGTCTGTGCACCCTGTGGGGGTCTGTACCGGCCTGCCGGGGGGCTGTGCCGGCCTGCCGGTGGTCTGTGCACCCTGTGGGGGTCTGTACCGGCCTGCCGGGGGGCTGTGCCGGCCTGCCGGGGGGCTGTGCTGATGTCCGGGGGTCTGTGCAAGCATCGTCCAATGGGACTACAAGTCCCATCTGGCGATGCCTGCTACCATGACAGTGATTGACACATTAGCCAATGATGGGACAGTAGTAGTCCCATCATCCGGCTAATGTGTTAAATGTTAAAAAAAAAAAAAAAATACTACATACATGCTACATACATACTACATGCATGCTACATACATACTACATGCATGCAACATACATACTACATGCATGCTACATACATACTACATACATACTACATACATACTACATGCATGCTACATACATACTACATGCATGCTACATACATACTACATGCATGCTACATACATACTACATGCTACATACATACTACATATATACTACATGCATGCTACATACATACTACATGCTACATACATACTACTTATATACTACATGCATGCTACATACATACTACATACATGCTACATACATGCTACATGCATGCTACATGCATACTACATGCTACATACTACATACATACTACATACATACTACATGCATGCTACATACATACTACATACATACATACTACATGCATGCTACATACATACTACATGCATGCTACATGCTACATACATACTACATGCTACATACCACATACATACTACATACATACTACATGCTACATACATACTACATATATACTACATGCATGCTACATACATACTACATGCTACATACATACCACATACATACTACATACATGCTACATGCTACATACATACTACATATATACTACATGCATGCTACATATATACTACATATATACTACATGCATGCTACATACATACTGCATGCTACATGCATGCTACATACATACTACATACATACTACATGCTACATACATACCACATATATACTACATACATACAATACATTCATACAATACATACATAGACATACAATACATATAACATAGAGTAACATACTTACCAATACTTGTCACATTGTTCCCCGAAGCCATTGTCTTTTCCGGAATAAATATTAACATAACAAACCACAAAAATACTCACCCACGATCCGAAGCAGTCCACGAGTGTGTCCCACGACGATCTTGGGTAGAGAACTGCAGCATCAAATGATGCTGCCGTTCTCTACGGGCTGCAGGAATCCAATGACGGAAGGTAGGTATCCTTCCGCACTGTATTCCTCCGCCACTTAAAAAAAAAAAAGTCCCTAGTCTCACTTTATGCCATTGCTGCGTGGGAAATTCCCACACAGCAATGGCATAAAGTGAGACTAGGGACTTTTTTTTTTTTTAAGTGGCGGAGGAATACAGTGCGGAAGGATACCTACCTTCCGTCATTGGATTCCTGCAGCCCGTAGAGAACGGCAGCATCAGCTGATGCTGCCGTTCTCTACCCAAGATCGTCGTGGGACACACTCGTGGACTGCTTCGGATCGTGGGTGAGTATTTTTGTGGTTTGTTATGTTAATATTTATTCCGGAAAAGACAATGGCTTCGGGGAACAATGTGACAAGTATTGGTAAGTATGTTACTCTATGTTATATGTACTGTATGTCTATGTATGTATTGTATGAATGTATTGTATGTATGTAGTATATATGTGGTATGTATGTAGCATGTAGTATGTATGTAGTATGTATGTAGCATGCATGTAGCATGCAGTATGTATGTAGCATGCATGTAGTATATATGTAGTATGTATGTAGCATGCATGTAGTATATATGTAGTATGTATGTAGCATGTAGCATGTATGTAGTATTTTGTGGTATGTATGTAGCATGTAGTATGTATGTAGCATGCATGTAGTATATATGTAGTATGTATGTAGCATGTAGTATGTATGTAGTATGTATGTAGTATGTATGTATGTATGTAGCATGTAGTATGTATGTAGCATGCATGTAGCATGCATGTAGTATGTATGTAGCATGCATGTAGTATGTATGTAGTATGTATGTAGCATGCATGTAGTATGTATGTAGTATGTATGTAGTATGTATGTAGTATGTATGTAGCATGTATGTAGCATGTATGTAGTATGTATGTAGTATATATGTAGTATGTATGTAGCATGTAGTATGTATGTAGCATGCATGTAGTATATATGTAGTATGTATGTACCATGTAGTATGTATGTAGCATGCATGTAGTATATATGTAGTATGTATGTAGCATGTAGTATGAATGTAGCATGCATGTAGTATATATGTAGTATGTATGTAGCATGTAGTATGTATGTAGCATGCATGTAGTATGTATGTAGTATTTTTTTTTTTTTAACATTTAACACATTAGCCGGATGATGGGACTACTACTGTCCCATCATTGGCTAATGTGTCAATCACTGTCATGGTAGCAGGCATCGCCCGATGGGACTTGTAGTCCCATCGGACGATGCCTGCACAGCCCCCCGGAGCCTGCACAGACCACCGGCAGGCCGGCACAGCCCCCCGGCAGGCCGGCACAGCCCCCCGGAGCCTGCACAGCCCCCCGGCAGGCCGGCACAGCCCCCCGGCAGGCCGGCACAGCCCACCGGAGCCTGCACAGACCACCGGCAGGCCGGCACAGCCCCCCGGCAGGCCGGCACGGACCACCGGAGCCTGCACAGACCCCCTGGCAGGCCGGCACAGCCCCCCGAAAGGCCCGTACAGACCCCAGAGAGGCTGTACAAGGCAAAAACAGGGTTTTTCTTATTCCGATACCGGAAGTCCCATAGACTTGAATGGGACTTCCGGTATCGGAATCGGCGATACCGATACTTTTTTTAAAGATCGGCCGATCCATTCCGATCCGATACTTTGAAGTATCGGACGGTATCGCTCAACTCTATACATGATATCACTCCTCACTCTGCTATATACGGATCATGCTGGGTATAGACATCCTGTGTCTCCAGGTTATTTTTCTGGCTGTACATATAATCTGGACATGACGTCCAGCTTAGTGCTTGATTTCTGTAGCTATGGCATTGGCAGCCTTTAGTTCTCTTATGTTACATGCTGTCCTGCCGGATATATCCATCCTGTTTTTGTATATTGTCTCCCTCGTATGTTGCATGATCAGAGTATACCCGCCAAGTGCTTATTTTATATTACCTAAGATCGTGGATAGCACAGGCCTGAATGGTTTATGTTTTATCATGTGTAAAATAAATAATCGGGGAGTAACTCGGCACATTTGAGTGGGCACTAATAACCCAGCACATGGCGGACAGTGAGTGGGCACTCCTAGTGTGATGCTGCACATTGCTCTGGAAAACACTTCATGGGCCCAGTTTCCAGCCCTGTCTCTCGTCTATTGTAATTGTATGTAGTAGAGTGACTGACTGGGATACAGAACTTGCAGTTTTCTGCTCACACACCTATGGCTGCAGACAGCTTATATTAGACCTACATATTTCTTACCATTTATGTGCAGCTGGTGATTAGAGTCTGTCTGTAACTGCTGTAGAGGAGCAGGCGGCTTCTCTTTTATTGTTACAGCATATAACACAGCATTGCCCATCTCTGTCTATTTCTGGACCTTACCAATGGATATTTTCCATTATTAACCTGTTGTATACCTTGGTTGTAAACCTGCATGGTTTTCACCCTCACTTATCCCACATCTTGTGCGGTTGGAGGGGTCCTTGAAGTTGGTTAAATATGGTCTGGGGGATCCATTGGGATATGGTTTCCTCCTTTTGGAATTTAATATGGTTCTGGATCTGGTGAAAGGTGGAGGGGAGTTTCGGCAAGGGTATGTTGGATCCCCAGGAAATTCAAGTGAACTTTGGAACCCTTGTGCTTATGGTGCTCCCGAGCTAGTGGGGTAAGGGCTGGGAGTAATTGTTGGTTCATTTTATGTTCACTTTATGTTTGCTAATCACCAGATTTTGGGAGCTTCAAGGACTCGTACCAGCGTGTTAATATTATTTATGCTTTGATGTTTTATTGTATGTTTGTTTTAATAAAGGCGTGAATAATAATAATAATAATAATAATAATAATAATAATAAAAAAAGGTGTATAACCACCAAGTGCTTATTTTATATTACTTAAGATGGTGGAAAGCACAGGCCTGAGTGGATTACCTGGAGTCTGGTGGTTGGGGGGGGTCCTTGAAGTTGGTTAGAAATTGGTCTGGGGGATCCATTGGGATATGGATTCCTCTTTTTGGAAGTTAATATGGTTCTGGACCTGGTGAAATGTGGAGGGGAGTTTCGGCAAGGGTTTGTCGGATCCCCAGGAAATTCAAGTGAACATTGAAACCCTTGTGGCTATGGTGCTCCCAAGCTAGTGGGGTAGCGGCTGGGAGTAATTGTTGGTACATTTTATGTTTGGTAATCACCAGATTTGTGAGCTTCAAGGCCTCCCCCAGCGTGTTAATATTATTTATGCTTTGATGTTTATTTTAAGTTTATATTAATAAGAACATGAATTAAAAATTAAAAAAAGTTACAAACAAAATAAAACGAGTTATTTGGTTTCCTTTTCATGGGTCCTTGAAGTTATTTATAAATTGGTCAGTAGGGGTAACCATATCAAGTATGGACCTCTGGTTTTGGGGGGTGTTCATCACAGTATGACACCCTGGGATTGGAAGGGTAACCATTTCAGGTATGGCACCCTGGTTTTGAGGGGTAATCATCTCAGGTATGGCCCCCTGGTGTGGAGGGTAACCATCTTGTGTATGGACCCCTGGTGTGGAGGGGGTAACCATCTCAGGTATGGCCCCCTGGTATGGATGGGTGACCATCACGGTATGGCCCCCTGGTCTCCAGAAGCATTTATATTTTATAGGACCCTGTTAGGGTAAAGTCCCTGGGGTCATGGCAATCATATTTTGCATGCCTACAGAATAAATTGGCTCCTCTGAGCCAGGAACAGCGGCTGGAGGGGAGAAGAGAATAAGGTAGGCGTGCTTTTCAATACAATCTATAGCTTCAAGGACCCTCTCTTTTTCATGTGACTTGAGAATGCCAAGGCACGGTTTTTGACTGTTTATATTGACCAAACCATGTTTCTTTCAAGGCTGTCGTCTGGACAATGCAGTTATCTAGTGCATGAAACTGAAGAGCAATGTGCCTAATCTGTGTGCCCTTGAGTCAGTGGGAGTGACTAAGGGTAAAGTAATCAAGTGCATTAACATGAAGGGCAATATGCCTATTCCCGATGCCCTTGAGCTGGTGGGTGTGGCTAAAGGTATAATCTAGTGCATTAACACAAAGGGCAGTATGCCTATTCCTGATGCCCTTGAGCCTATGGGAGCGGCTAAGGGTAAAGTAATCAAGTGCATTAACACGAAGGGCAATATGCCTATTCCCAATGCTTTTGACCCAATTGGAGAGGTCAACAGTAAATTTTATCAAGTGCATGAAAAACAATTAACAATGGCGTGGCAGGGTTATGAATAATGCCTTTGTAGACTTTTTCTGCTGCAGGTTTATTTAAATTACTACGTTCAGATATTCTGAACATTATTTTATGGTCGGTAATAATGTTGATGTTATATTGTGTAAAGTTTTTAATTACTCCCTATTTATAATATTTTTCTATTGAAATGTTCATCACTTTTCGGGTAGTGATAGTAAGTGGGTTTAAGAAATTTTACTGCATAGCTACTGTAAATAATGGTGGTTTCTAGAACTAAAATCTGTGAATTATTAGTGCTGGCTACAATGCATGCAGTATAATAGTTTTTTGAGGCATGACAGATGTCATTATACAGGTATTCAGATTGTGGCTACGACCTTAATTATGGTTTACTTTCCACATTCCCCATTATGGGATCCTCATTGCAGGATGTTTAGCAACTGTTATTTTGCTGTAATTACCGTATTATCGATCATAACTTGGTAGCATGGCATTGATAAAATTAATCTGTCGGAGCTCTGGAATTTTATTTATTATTTTTTTTTTTATTACTTGTATGCACAGTCTTTCCATAGCATGTATAAATGGTTGATGGCTTTGTTAGGCATGGTTGATGGGGGTCGAGTGCATTTAAGGTGTCAAATGGCCTCTCTGGTGGCGGTTTAGAAGTCAGGTGGAAGTTGCAGACAAGTTATGGTGGACTCATTTTAACTAATAGAGGATGTAAAACCTCATGGTGGTGAACAGGCTTGGCTTTGGTGGCCAGCCTCAAGGACGTTGAAATGGTAACGTCAATCAGGGGCGGGCACAGTGGTTAAGCACAGGAGTGAGGATAATAGGTGCCCTGAAAGTTTACTGGCTCTGCTTGAAGGGCAAGCCAGTGCATGCCACCCCTTTATGGCTGTCTGTCCTGGTTCTGTATGTCAGACAGCTGGGGATATCACAGTACTTGTGAATCCCAATGTACTAGCACTTCACCTGACTCCTACTGTGATTGTTTTAATCCTGTGATTTAAATAAAGCTGTGGCCATTTTGACAACTAAAATAACGTGTTGTGTATTAATTCTAGTGCCTACGTTTACTGTAGTTATGGTGGTTTTAAGATGGAGTGGGGGTTCGTCCCATATCCATAAGTCAAGAAACCACTGGAACCATAGGCGGAGGAGGACATGACTTGGGGATGGGTGGACCTTTACTCCTGCAGCTTTTATGGTATAGTGGTTGAGATTTTAAGCAAGAATGATGTTGCTTTCAGAGTAAGAAGCACAGTATGTCTGTGCCTGGTGGGTTACTGTGAGGAGGGTGGGGCTTATATAGAACAGGAAATCTGTCTCTCTCCCTCTTTCTTACACAGGATGAACAGGAGGAAGCATTTCTCGCCCTGTTTATAATCATTGTCCTAAAACGTTTTAATTATTGCGTGTATGATGAATGCTTTATTGTATTTTTGACATTATCATTGTATATTTTGTTCCAGGTTCAATTTTATCATGGCTATAAAGAGTTAACAGTAGTGTTGAGCATTCCGATACTGCAAATATCGGGCATCGGCCGATATTCGCTGTATCGGAGTTCCGATACCGAGTTCCGATATTTTTACAATATCGAATGCCGGAATCGGAAGTTCCCATAATGCAATGAGCCAGTTGTGTTAGCCATGTTAACTAATGGCATGGCTGTGATTGGCTGCTGAAATGATGTCATCATGATGGGCAGTCTGTGCGGGCCTGCTGGGGGTCTGTGCGGGCCTGCCGGGGGTCTGTACGGGCCTGACTGGGGTCTGTGCGGGAATGTTGGGGGTCTGTGCGGGCCTGCCGGGGGTCTGTGCGGGCTGTCGGGGGTCTGTGTGGGCCTGCCAGGGGTCTGTACGGGCCTGCCGGGGGTCTGTGGGGGCCTGCCGGGGGTTGTGTGTGTGTGCAGGCATCATAGTCCCATCGGGCTATGCCTGCTACAATGACAGTGATTGACACATTAGCCAATGATGGGACAGTAGTAGTCCCATCATCCAACTAATGTGTTGAATGTAAAAAAAAAACCATACATACTACATACATACTGCATACATACTACATATATACAACATTCATACAACATACATACATACTACATACAACATACATACTTCATATATACTACATTCATACAACATACATACTACATATATACTACATTCATACAGCATACATACATATTACATAATACATACATACTACATATATACTACATTCATACAACATACATACATACTACATACTACATACATACTACATATATACTACATTCATACAACATACATACATACTACATACATACTACATATATACTACATTCATACAACATACATACATACTACATACTTACTACATACATACAACATACATACAACATGCTACATACATACAACATACATACAACATACATATTACATACATACTACATACATACAATACATTCATACATTCATACAATACATACATATCGCCAGTGTCATCTCACTGTAAAAAATATTAAAATAACAAACAGCCAGTGTTGTTGTGAGTTCATTTTCTGGTCTACCAGTTGTGAGTTCTCCTTCCAGGCTCCCTCTGGTGGTAACAGGAGGTAGTGAGGCTGATTTAATCAGTAGAAATTTGCCACCTGATAAGGAGGATGACGATTGGACCTCAGGAATCTCAGACTGGATTTAAGACAGCCGACACCCTATTCTGGTGCAGGTGATTCCTTCTGGCTTGTCAAGTCTCGGTTCTCAGCTCTGTTCCAGTCAGCTCAAGCTAAGTTTTTCTGCTAATGTTCACACTTGATTTTGTTGGTCTATTCAGTTTTTTTGTGTGGTCAGCCAGCCCCGGCTGGGGCAGTGCTGAATTTCCAATCGTACTTATCTGTATTTGCCAATTTGCTTTTTGTCCCTTATTAGATTGGCCTCTTTTTGCTCTGCCTCAGAATATTTCAGAGTGCTGATATAGTGGGAGAAGTCTAGTGACTTCAGGGTTAATTTTGTTATCAGAAGTGTTGGACATTATTTTTGTAGGGTTTTTTGCAGATTGCAGACAGTGTCTTTCCTTTCCTATCCTTTCTAGTTAGTTTGGGCCCCATCGTTTGCACAGCCTATTTTCCTGCCTATATTTGTGTTTTCATCTTGTTTCACCGTCAATACATGTGTGGGGGCTGTCTATTCCTTTGGGATCTGCTCTGGGGCAGTTAGTTTTCCCATTTTCTTGCTTTAGGCTTATTTAGTCCTCCGGCCGAGATGAGGCATCTAGGTTCATCGTAGGTACGCTCCACGGCTGCTGCTAGTTGTGTGGTTAGGATCAGGGATCTGCAATCTGCATAGTTACCAACCTCTCTGGTTTTTCTGGGGCTTAGCTTGTTTAGGCTTTTCCTACACGGTGACCAATTCATAACACAGTATACTCCCTGATCTGCAGAAATCCACGAGTGTCCCACGACGATCTCCTGTATTGTATCACTGAGAGGTTACTAAAGTTCACTGGTCTCACTTTATGGCAAAAGCTGCATGGGAACTTTCTCACACAACAATGCCAAAAGTGAGACTAGGGACTATTTTTTTACAGTGGTGGAGGAATACTGTGCGGAAGGATACCTACCTCCCGTCATTGTATTCCTGGTGCCCCTAGAGAGTGGTCGCATCAGCTGATGCTGCTGTTCTCCACGGGAGATCGTCGTGGGACAATCGTGGATTTTTGCAGATCAGGGAGTATATTGGTTGTTTGTTATTTTAATATTTTTTTACAGATGACACTGGCTTCGGGGATCAAAGTGACAAGTGATGGTGAGTATGTACTCTATGTTATATGTACTGTATGTCTATATGTATGTATTGTATGAATGTATGAATGTATTGTATGTAGTATTTATGTAGTATGTATGTTGTATGTCTGTAGCATGTTTTACGTATGTAGTATGTATGTAGTATGTACTATATATGTATGTATGTTGTATGAATGTAGTATATATGTAGCATGTATGTAGTATGTATGTATGTTATGTTATATGAATGTTGTATGTATGTAGTATGTATGTATGTATGTTGTATGAATGTAGTATATATGTAGTATGTATGTTGTATGTAGTATGTATGTATGTATGTTGTATGAATGTAGTATATATGTAGTATGTATGTATTATGTAGTATGTATGTATGTTGTATGAATGTATTATATATGTAGTATGTATGTAGTATGTATGTATGTTGTATGAATGTAGTATATATGAAGTATGTATGTAGTATGCAGTATGTATGTATGTTGTATGAATGTAGTATATATGTAGTATGTACGTAGTATGTATGTATGTTGTATGAATGTAGTATATATGTAGTATGTATGTAGTATGTATGTATGTTGTATGAATGTAGTATATATGTAGTATGTATGTATTATGTTGTATGTATGTATGTTGTATGAATGTAGTATATATGTAGTATGTATGTAGTATGTATGTATGTTGTATGAATGTAGTATATATGAAGTATGTACGTAGTATGCAGTATGTATGTATGTTGTATGAATGTAGTATATATGTAGTATTTATGTAGTATGTATGTATGTATGTATGTTGTATGAATGTTTTATATATGTAGTATGTATGTAGTATGTATGTATGTATGTTGTATGAATGTAGTATATATGCAGCATGTATGTATTATGTAGTATGTATGTATGTTGTATGAATGTAGTATATATGTACATAGTATGTAGTATGTATGTATGTTGTATGAATGTAGTATATATGTAGTATTTATGTAGTATGTATGTTGTATGAATGTAGTATATATGTACATAGTATGTAGTATGTATGTATGTTGTATGAATGTAGTATATATGTAGTATTTATGTAGTATGTATGTATGTTGTATGAATGTAGTATATATGTAGTATTTATGTAGTATGTATGTATGTATGTTGTATGAATGTAGTATATATGTGGAATGTATGTAGTATGTATGTATGCATGTTGTATGAATGTAGTATATATGCAGTATGTATGTATGTTGTATGAATGTAGTATTTATGTAGTATGTATGTATGTATGTATGTTGTATGAATGTAGTATATATGTAGTATGTATGTAGTATGTATGTATGTATGTTGTATGAATGTAGTATATATGCAGCATGTATGTATTATGTAGTATGTATGTATGTTGTATGAATGTAGTATATATGTACATAGTATGTAGTATGTATGTATGTATGTTGTATGAATGTAGTATATATGTAGTATTTATGTAGTATGTATGTATGTATGTTGTATGAATGTAGTATATATGTAGTATTTATGTAGTATGTATGTATGTATGTATGTTGTATGAATGTAGTATATATGTGGAATGTATGTAGTATGTATGTATGCATGTTGTATGAATGTAGTATATATGCAGTATGTATGTATGTTGTATGAATGTAGTATATATGAAGTATGTATGTAGTATGTAGTATGTATGTATGTTGTATGAATGTTGTATATATGTAGTATGTATGTAGTTTGTATGTTTTTTTTTACATTCAACACATTAGCCGGATGATGGGACTACTACAGTAGTAGCCCGCACAGACCCCCGGCAGCCCGCACAGACCCCCGGCAGGCCCGCACAGACCCCCGGCAGCCCGCACAGACCCCCGGCAGGCCCGCACAGACCCCCAGCAGCCCAAACAGACCCCCAGCAGGCCCGCACCAACCCCAGGCAGGCCCGCACAGACCCCCGGCTGGCCCGCACAGACCCCGCCTGCACAGACACACACCCACAGTCTCCACCCACGCACCACCCACACTCTTCCCCCCTCCCGAACTGCAAGTAATGAAAGGGTTTATTTTCATTCCGATATTTGTGCCCCATTGACTTGCATGGGTTTCCGGTATCGGTATTTGGGGTATCGGTCAGATCCAATCCGATCCGATATTTCCCGATATCGGAAAGTATCGCCCAACACTCGTTAACAGCATTAACCTTCTAAGCCCAAGGGAAGGGCCATCCTTCAGCCATGGTTCCCTAGAGGTTTCCTCCACAGGGGTTTTTTCCTCTCCTGAGCGCTGCAGAATGACTCTCTGAGTCGGAGGTTTGCCAAGTTAGTCCCCTTAATGCTTTTGCAGGGACTTCTAGTTTATAAGTTTACTAAAGTGATTTATTAAAAAAAAAAGTGTCAAATGTGAATTTATAACCTGTCACAGCTTTGCGGTTTCGGAGTCAGGTGGAAGTTGCAGACAAGTTAAGGTGGACTCATTTTAACTAATAGAGGATGTAAAACGTCATGGTGGTGAACAGGCTCGGCTTTGGTGGCCAGCCTCAAGGACGTTGTAATGGTAACGTCAATCAGGGGCGGGCACAGTGGTTAAGCACAGGAGTGAGGTTAATAGGGGCATTGGTGCCCTGAAAATTTACTGGCTCTGCTTGAATGGCAAGCCAGTGCGTGCTGCCCCTTTATGGCTGTCTGTCCTGGTTCTGCATGTCAGACAGCTGGGGATGTCACAGTACTTGTGAATCCCAATGTACTAGCACTTCACCTGACTCCTACTGTGATTGTTTTAATTCTGTGACTTAAATAAAGCTGTGGCCATTTTGACAACCAAAATAATGTGTTGTGTATTTATTCTAGTGCCTAAGTGTACTGTAGTTATGGTGGTCTTAAGATGGAGTGGGGGTCCGTCCCATTTCCATAAGTCATTGGATTGCAGCAAGATGTCTAACTTTTGAGGAATGTTTGGTCTACTTCACTTAATCAGGCAGGTCATATTTAAGTGATTTCTTGTTTGAGAACAGGTATGGCAGTAATCAGGCCTGAGTGCGGCTAGGGAATTTGAACTTGGCTTCCCAAAGACTAATCAGGCCTGAGTGCGCCTAGGGAATTTGAACTTGGCTTCCCAAAGACGTGATAAACCACAGTTAATTTATGTTTTAAGGGTATGGGGCAAACAATTTTTCACACAGGGCCTTGTTGACTTGGATTTGTTTTTCCTTTAATTATAAAGCCTTTCATTTAAAAACTACATTTTGTGATTATTTGTGTTATGTTTGTCAAATATTAAAATTTGTTTGGTAATCTGAAACATTTACGTGTTAAAAACATGCAAAAGAATAGGAAATTAGGAAGGGGCAAACACTTTTCACAGAACTGTATATGTATTGTGAATCTAAAGTTTAGTTTGTCCTTAATGTTTTCCCAGGTACAGATCTTCAGTATATACACTTCTTAACTCACGTTTTATACCTGAATACTTCCAATTTGTAAAATTACCGTATATACTCGTGTATAAGCCGAGATTTTCAGCCCATTTTTTTGGGCTGAAAGTCCCCCTCTCGGCTTATACACGAGTCATATACCGGGAGGGTTGGTGGAGGGGAGCGGGGGTATCAAAGATCATACTCATCCTCTGCAGCCCCCCTGCTAGCTCCGGGGCTGCTGTGCTCTTCCTGCTCAGCGGTCACGTGGTACCGCTCATTAAACTCTTGAATATGCGCATATTTATGAGTTTATTGAGCGGTACCAGTGACCGCTGAAGCGGGAAGAGCACAGCAGCACCGAGAACATGGAACAAGCAGGGGTTGTGCTTGAGAGACGAGCACCAGAGCCGGCAACGCTGATGAGCAGCAGGAGGTGATTATACAGTTGGTTTTATTTGTAGCGGAGGCAGCGGCAGCAGCAGCAACATGATGGGGCCACTCACTGTGCAGCATTATCTGGGGCCACACACTGTGCAGCATTATCTGGGGCCACACACTGTGCAGCATTATCTGGGGCCACTCACTGTGCAGCATTATCTGGGGCCCTCACTGTGCAGGATTATCTGGGGCCACGCCCTGCACAGCATTATCTAGGGCCACTCACCGTACAGCATTATCTGGGGCCACTCACTGTGCAGCATTATCTGGGGCCATTCACTGTGCAGCATTATCTGGGGACACTCACTGTGCAGCAGTATAAGGGGCTACTCACTGTGCAGCATTATCTGGGCCACTCACTGTGCAGCATTATCTGGGGCCACTCACTGTGTAGCATTATCTGGGGCCACTCACTGTCATCATTATCTGGGGCCACACACTGTGCAGCAAAACTGGGGCCACTCACTATGCAGCATTATCTGGGGCCACTCACTGTGCAGCATTATCTGGGGCCACTCATTGTGCAGCAGTATCTGGGGCAACTCACTGTGCAGCATTATCTGGGGCCACTCACTGTGCAGCATTATCTGGGGCCACTCACTGACCTCATTATCTGGAGCTACATACTGTGCAGCAAAACTGGGGCCACTCACTGTGCAGCATTATTGGGGGCCACTCACTGTCCTCATTATCTGGGGCCACTCACTGTGCAGCATTATCTGGGGCCACACACTGTGCAGCAAAACTGGGGCCACTCACTGTGCAGCATTATCTGGGGCCACTCACTGTGCAGCATTATCTGGGGCCACACACTCTGCAGCATTATCTGGGGCCACTCACTGTGCAGCATTATCTGGGGCCACTCACTGTCCTCATTATCTGGAGCCACACACTGTGCAGCAAAACTGGGGCCACTCACTGTGCAGCATTATCTGCAGCCACACACTGTGCAGCAAAACTGGGGCCACTCACTATGCAGCATTATCTGGGGCCACACACTGTGCAGCAAAACTGGTGCCACACAGTGTGCAGCATTATCTGGGGCCAGTCACTGTCCTCATTATCTGGGGCCACTCACTGTGCAGCATTGTCTGGGGCCACACACTGTGCAGCAAAACTGGGGCCACTCACTGTGCAGCATTATAAGGGGCAACTGGCTGTGCAGCAAAACTGGGGCCACTCACTGTGCAGAATTATCTGGGGCCACTCACTGTGCAGCATTTTAAGGGGCCACTCACTGTGCATTATCTGGAACCACTCACTGTGGAGCATTATCCGGGGCCACACACGGTGCAGCATTATCTGGGGCCACACACTGTGCAGCATTATCTGGGGCCACTCACTGTGCAGCATTATCTGGGGCCACACACTGTGCAGCAAAACTGGGGCCACTCACTGTGCAGCATTATCTGGGGACACTTATTGTACAGCATTATCTGGGGCCAGTCACTGTCCTCATTATCTGGGGCCACTCACTGTGCAGCATTGTCTGGGGCCACACACTGTGCAGCAAAACTGGGGCCACTCACTGTGGAGCATTATAAGGGGCAACTGGCTGTGCAGCAAAACTGGGGCCACTCACTGTGCAGAATTATCTGGGGCCACTCACTGTGCAGCATTTTAAGGGGCCACTCACTGTGCATTATCTGGGACCACTCACTGTGGAGCATTATCCGGGGCCACACACGGTGCAGCATTATCTGGGGCCACACACTGTGCAGCATTATCTGGGGCCACTCACTGTGCAGCATTATCTGGGGCCACACACTGTGCAGCAAAACTGGGGCCACTCACTGTGCAGCATTATCTGGGGACACGTATTGTACAGCATTATCTGGGGCCACTCACTGTGCAGCATTATCTGGGGCAAATCACTGTGCAGCATTATCTGGGGCAACTCACTGTGCAGCATTATCTGGGGCCACTCACTGTGCAGCATTATCTGGGGCCACTCACTGTCCTCATTATCTGGAGCTACATACTGTGCAGCAAAACTGGGGCCACTCACTGTGCAGCATTATCGGGGGCCACTCACTGACTTCATTATCTGGGGCCACATACTGTGCAGCATTATCTGGGGCCACACACTGTGCAGCAAAACTGGGGCCACTCACTGTGCAGCACTATCTGGGGCCACTCACTGTGCAGCATTATCTGGGGCCATTCACTGTCCTCATTATCTGGAGCCACACACTGTGCAGCAAAACTGGGGCCACTCACTGTGCAGCATTATCTGGGTCCAGTCACTGTCCTCATTATCTGGGGCCACTCACTGTGCAGTATTGTCTGGGGCCACACACTGTGCAGCAAAACTGGGGCCACTCACTGTGTAGCATTATCTGGGGCCACACACTGTGTAGCAAAACTGGGGCCACACACTGTGCAGCATTATCTGGGTCCAGTCACTGTCCTCATTATCTGGGGCCACTCACTGTGCAGTATTGTCTGGGGCCACACACTGTGCAGCAAAACTGGGGCCAATCACAGTGCAGCATTATCTGGGGCCACTCACTGTCCTCATTATCTGGTGCCACACACTGTGCAGTAAAACTGGGGCCATTCACTGTGCAGCATTATCTGGGGCCACACACTGTGCAGCAAAACTGGAGCCACTCACTGTGCAGCATTATCTGGGGCCACTCACTGTGCAGCATTATCTGGGGCAACACACTGTGCAGCATTATCTGGGGCCCTCACTGTGCAGCATTATCTGGAGCCACTCACTGTGCAGCATTATCTGGGGCCACACACTGTGCAGCATTATATGGAGCCACTCACTGTGCAGCATTATAAAGGGCAACCCACTGTGCAACAAAACTGGGGCCACTCACTATGCAGAATTATCTGGGGCCACACACTGTGCAGCATTATCTGGGGCCACTCACTGTCCTCATTATCTGGGGCCACTCACTGTGCAGCATTATCTGGGGCTACTCACTGTCCTCATTATCTGGGGCCACTCACTGTGCAGCATTATCTGGGGCCACTCTGTGCAACAAAACTGGGGCCACTCACTGTGCACCCTTGGTTTATACGCGAGTCAATAAGCTTTCCCAGTTTTTTGTGACAAAATTAAGGGGGTCGGCTTATACACTGGACGGCTTATACACGCGTATGTATGGTACATCCATAAAGTATTCACAAATACTACAAATAATATAACTTTTTTTCTCCTGGAGCCGCCTGCTTTCAGTCATTCACGTGTGTCGGTGCTAAAAGCTATTTGAGTGACAGCGGTAAGCACTTCCTGGCACTCTGACTGACAACTGGCTTTGTACTGTACCTGTGTATCTGTGCATGCTTACAGATGTCACACAAAGTGCTGTTAGCGATAACTGCATTCGCGCCAGAATGCCACTATGACGGAAATCCGGGAGAAAAAAAGGTAATTTTTTCCTGGTGCTGCCCTTTTCACCAAAGTGCCCGGGCAACTTCCTAACTCTATCAACCAGCAGATTAACCCTATCTGCAATGTAAAAGTGTTGTCAAATGTTACAGGCTCTCTTCAAAGTACCTTACTTGTGTGGGCATTAATTGTAAAGTCCCTGCTGGTTTAAGGCAGTGAATGATTAAATTTTCCAATGTTAGGGGCTTTCTAGTAAACAAACAATAAATCCCCTGCCAATGCCCAATTTATCAACCTTTAAAACCAGCCTTGTCTATGATGCTACTATTTTATTGATTTCAATTAATAGAAATGGGTGTAATGGCAAATAAAGAATATTTACTGCTTATGACGTAAACTGTCAATCTGGATACAATTAGCCCATTTAGAACACTGATCAATTTTTTGTTTTTCTAGCATTACTGCACTTGGACGCCTCTGGAAACCCACAAAGGCCAATATTATGTTGGTTACTTAGAACTGCATCCAGCAGTGGAGCATGTATATCTATCAGGAATTGCTTTTTCTTATAAAAACCTAAATGAAATAAAGGATAAACTCTTTCAATCGGATTCTGATGCTGGTCTATGATATAGTCTGGAATATTTACAAAGGATATTACAAATTTTCAGGGAGCGAAAGTCCAAAATAATAAAAAAAAAAAAGAAAACACAAATTAATATATGAGTTGACGTCAGACAATTCTACTCAGACTTCTGTTTCTGAATTTATAAATTTCCACATTATATTGCAATCAGATGCCTAATAAACATATTATATATTAACACGCTGGATGAAAAGAATTTGTAATGTAATGTTAAATTCAAAATTAAAAGTTTAGTGTCTGCCCTCTCGTATCAGATGTTTCCATTTTCATGATAATCAATGGATGTTCCATAAATACCTGATAGGTTCAGGACCTAACTCTGGGACTTCACCTTTATATAGGGGGCCAGTGCATGTATTAGATCTGGAAAGTGCTTGGTGGTGCTGACCGGTCACACTCTGGTTGTTTTCAATAGCAGACAGGCCTAACAGAGATACAGTCTACTAAAAAGACAAAGCAGAAAAAAAAGATATGTGTCGAAGCTGTATCACAGTAGCACGAATATCTGAAGAATTATTTGCTGCTTCAGCTAGAGTTGAATCTGGGTTTGTTGAATTCCCAAGGTGAGAACCACATGTCAGCTAATGCTCTTTTACACAACGGTATACTGTAATCTATTTTTTTATGCAGTAGTATCAATGATGTAGAGTTGTCATAGACTGAAAGTATCTAAAAAGAAAAATACCTTGATAAATAAAATATGAGCCAATGATAAAAAAAGTAAAGAAAAATAATAAAAAAATAGAAAACACTGTAAAAATAGTTAAATATTTGTGAAGATGGTAATTTGGAATGTTTATGTAATTGTTGCAACATACAAATATATCATACTTCTAATCAAGTGTCTGTCTATCTATCTATCTTGTATCTACCGTATTTTTCGGACTATAAGACGCACCGCACCATAAGACGCACCTAAAATTTTGGGGTGGAAAATAGCAGAGAAAAGATCTTTATAAGATGGGGGTCCATCTTATTTTCCATATTTAAGGTATATTACCTGACGGCCGGCGGTGGTCGAGCTGGACCGGGCTGGGGGGTGGTCCCTCTGTATACCACGCAGTGACGCACAGACAAAAGATGGAGGCAGATTACTGGTGCAACAGGTCCAAATTTATTTCCCGCCGTCCGACTGACGGCCCTCAAAATACACCGCAAATTCTCTTCATGGCCCTCCGTGTCCAGGCCCCGTTACACACACACCGCACTTATCACCAGGGACGTAAATACACGTACAGTCCCTTTTCGCTTAACAACGTTCCTGTCAGCTTGGTCACTGTGACCGCCTTAGGCCCGTACACCAACAGTAATTTTTCTGGTCAGGTATCATCTTCAACTCGGTATGTGTTTCCCCGGGGCCTCGTCTGTACTGCGGTATTTCTTGTCAGGACCACCCCCTGACTTCCTTTCACCTGGTTGCGTTTTCCTCACAGTGCGGCAACTGTCACAGTCTCCTCATCACTTGAGCTCCCCCTGGGGACTGGAACTTTCTGGAACCCTCCTGTCAAATTTATAACTTTCCCGGTTCCCTATAACTCCGCCCCCCCATGACCAATGGTTTCTTAGCCCTAGGCTGATGTCAAGTCCTATGCTCACACTCCTCCCTGCCCTCTAATGTCAGTTCAAGGTACTGCACGTCACCTACACTTTCCTAGTTGTTTTCCCTTTTTAAATCTGACCAGTCAGTCCGTCCGTCTGGTCACCTTTCCTACACTCTCCCTTCCTTTGTCTATTGTCGTCCCCGACAATCTTACTCTCCTACTCTTCCCTTCTGTCACTTTTCACAATCCAGTACGTCATGATCGAGGCTTTACACCTACCAGATCATCGCCGGTGCCCGCCTTCCTCTTCCTGGGGTCTCCGTGGTGTCTGGGACCTGACCTAGGACTACTGTCTGCTTCACATCTTCCATCTCTTTGTCTTTCTCTTAGTTACCAGTCATAGTCGGCGTCTCAGTCTCCCAGACCCTCTCAACTCATAGACCCCTTCGGTCTCACGCTTCCTTTGGTCACACAGACCTTCCCTTACCCGGACCTGTTGCATTTTCTTGTTCATATCATACATCAGAACAACTCTATAATATCACAAGTACCCCATTTTCTTACATCTTTTCTATTGCTTGTTAAAACCAACATATAATAAACATAAGCATAACAGATTTTCTCCTCCCCCTTCCTTTAACATGGACACTTCTTCTCTCCTTACATCCCCGCTTTTGTCAGGCTTAACACACAAAAACTTCAATTTTTATATTAAACTTTTTTTTTCCATTAACTTGCACGCAAACTGTCCTTGTGATTTGCACAACGGTGCAATGAAAATTCGAAAGTTCAAGCCACCTCCTAGTGGCCGGCTGCGAGGGGCCCCACAGCCGTGGAGCTCCTGGGATGTAAGGAGTGTCCTGTGAGTTCTTTCTACAGGGGCTCGTGACCTTCGGACTCAGCAATCACAGCTACCGCGTAGTAGCCACGGGGACAGTACTCTTTGTAGTACGACACCAAGTCCCCCTCGTGTAGAGCCCGGCCGTGACGAATAGAGGCCACATTAAGATAAACCTTCTGGCCGGTAGCCAGATCGCGTATGAACCCATACCCCCTGGGTATATTCGTATACACGAGCCGTCACATAGATCGTGTCGCCGCCATGCCAGCCTCCCCCTTTGCATGAAGCAGGTTCCATACTTCCTGCTCCCTGGCTTTCTTCTTTTTTACCACTTCTGCGACCCAAACGGAGAGTCCAGTGTGAGCCCGGGAGTCCAATGGGTGGGACTTGGCCGGGGACGAAAAAAGGGCAGAGGCGGCTGGTGATGTCTGCGGCCCAGCAGCCGCTGGGGCCGGGTGGCGGATAGGGGCAGACAGGTTTTCCGGATGTTGGGCCACAGGGCATGACAAATAGGCCACAGCCAGTTCCAATGCCGGCATAACCGCGGCCGCAGGGTGGACTGCATCCAGAGCTTCAGCTGGAGCCGGCATAACCGGAGTAACAGCTGGTTTCGGGGAGGATGTCGTCACTTGCAGGGGAGACGCAACAGCGTCTTCGGGAAACAGGCTCCGCACCAGCGACATCGGGCGTGGCGTTACCGGGCAGGGTGGCTCGAGGCAGGGAGTGGAGGCCCAACTCAGCTCCGCATAGACAGTGGGATCTTCCTTGGCCAGACTTTCGGGATCACAGGAGGCCGCGCGCTGTGGCTGAGTGGTGGGGGCCGCTTGTGGAGCCGCTGGCAAAGCCGGGGGAACTCTCACCTTCCCCGTCGCCGCGGTCTCCATCACATCTTTCTGCGGCTGCTCCCACAGTCTCCGCTCTTCCACCCACTTGTCAGGGTCCAGTATGTGGGAGCGTCAGCCTCCTGGTACATATCGCCGTCCCCAAGGGTACGTAGGAGGGGGCCCCAGTCCATTGGGGACAACAGCAAACACCTGGATCTCTCCTCTGCGCTGAAGCAGCACCGCCATCTTGCTCCGGACCTGGTACCGCCTCGGATCCTCTGCTGGCAACACAGATACGCCACAGCGCTCACAATTTGTAATCCACAGGTTGATAATTTGCAATCCACAGGTGTTTATAATCCACACAGTGCAGTCAAAGTCATTCCCATTCCTCAGAGGCAGGCCTGCGCAGAAGATACTGTATTAGCGGCGTTGATCCTGCCGACTACGCCAAATGTAGGGTCGAGCTGCACCGGGCTGGGGGGTGGTCCCTCTGTATACCACGCAGTGATGCACAGACAAAAGATGGAGGCAGATTTCGGGTGCAACAGGTCCAAGTTTATTTCCTGCCGTCCGACTGATGGCCCTCTCAATACACCGCAAATTCTCTTCACGGCCCTCCGTGTCCAGACCCCGTTACACACACACCGTACTTATCACCAGGGACGTAAATACACGTACCGTCCATTTTCACTTAACGACGTTCCTGTCAGTTTGGTCACTGTGGCCGCCTTAGGCCCGTACACCAACAGTAATTTTTCTGGTCAGGTATCATCTTCAACTCGGTATGTGTTTCCCCGGGGCCTCATCTGTACTGCGGTACTTCTTGTCAGGACCACCCCCCTGATTTCCTTTCTCCTCAGTCCCCCTGGTTGGGTTTTCCTCACAGTGCGGCAACTGTCATAGTCTCCTCGTCACTTAAGCTCCCCCTGGGGACTGGAACTTTCTGGAACCCTCCTGTCAAATTTATAACTTTCCCGGTTCCCTATAACTCCGCCCCCCATGACCAACGGTTTCTTAGCCCTAAGCTGATGTCAAGTCCTATGCTCACACTCCTCCCTGCCCTCTAATGTCAGTTCAAGGTAGTGCACGTCACCTACACTTTCCTAGCTGTTTACCCTTTTTAAATCTGACCAGTTAGTCCGTCAGGTCACCTTCCCTACAGTAGAGCAGGGTCACAGGAGGCATGGTCCCTTCCTCAGGACGCCGGCGGTGGAAGAAGTGGGGCAATGCTGCAGTCCCAGGGTGCGATGCTGCGGGTCTGGTGTCAGCTGTGAGGTAGAGCATGCAGTAGCGTCCTTTGCTCAGGATGCCGAAGGTGGCAGAAGTGGGGCAATGCTGCAATCTCAGGGTGCGATGCTGCGGGTCTGGTGTCAGTGGTGAGGCAGAACATGGAGCAGGGTCCCTTCCTCAGAATAACGGTGGCAGAAATGTGGCGACGCTGCAGCCCAGTGTCCACTGCGAGCAGAGCCGAGTGCATCACAAGTTTCTCAGTAGCCATCCTCCTGAGGCCGCGTGTGCGCAAATTGAGATCTTGGTGGCCCTCGGCTTCAGGAAAAGGTCACCATGATCTCAATCTGAGCATTTGTGGCCTCCAGTGGCCATTTTCCTTAAGGCGAGGGCCTCAGAGATCTCAATCTGAGCATGCGCTGCCTTGGCTTTAGAAAGATGGCCGCAGGGAAACCGGGGATGCACTCGGCTCTGCTCGCCTTGGACACCGGGCCGCGGCATCGCCACATTTCTGCCGCCAGCATCCTGAGTAAAGGACCCTGCCAAGGTGCACTCTGCACCGCCCACCGCCGACACCGAGTCTCACAATCGCCACAGCATCGCCACACCTCTGCCGCTGCCAGTCCTGCTGCTACACCAGTGCCGCAACCCCCCGGTAAGCCTGCGTTTGGACTATAAGACGCACCCCACATTTTCCTCCCAAATTTTTTGGGGAAAAGTGCGTGTTATAGTCCAAAAAATACGGTATATGTTTTCAATCTAACAGCTATCTATCTATCTTAATATTTTCTATCTATCTATATATATATATATATATATATATATATATATATATAACCTATCTATCTCTTTATTATCTTTCTATCTATCTATTATCTATATATATTTATCTATCTATATCTTATCTACTGTATACCTTATCTATCTTCTATCTATTATCTATCTAATCTATTATCTACTATCTAATTTTATTACTGTCTATCTATATCTATCTATCTTTTTTTACATATCGTTTCTATCTGTCTTATATCTATATCTTTATCTATCTTTTAATTCTATCTATTTATGAATCTACCTATCTATCCATCTATCTAGATTTTCAATCTATTTACCATATCTGTCTATCTATATTTTATCTACCTATCTATGTATTTTCTATCCTTTCTGTCTATCTATCTATCTCCTCTATTTATGATCTGTTTATGATCTATCTATACATTGATTTGAAATAAAAGCCTATAATAAATTCCTTCCGTTTTCTGAATCTGAGCTTGTGGTGCAGTATCCATCTGTCTTCTCATATGAAAGACTACAGACATGTGAAACTGAGTTCTCTGGGAAGTGTTATCCAGAAATTATCTTGGATGTGTTAGGTCTTCTAATATTATGAATGTAAGCACTGGGCTCCATCATAGCTCTAACTCACTTGGCTGTCAGGGCTTGTATTGGAATCCACCCAAACCAACAAAGTCTTGGAATTGTCTTAGATTACAGAAGTGATATGTGGAAATAGGGGAAGACTAACATTAAAAATGATCACAATTGACTGCAGACACAAACAGTTGGACAGTGTTCTCTGTGCTGCATCTGGGTAAAGGCACAGTTTATGTCACAGGAGGGTGAAGTGTGGCTTGTGATGGTGGTATGTGCTGGACAGCACTTGGGGAGAGTAGGTCTGCAGATACATGTGCAGCAGCTGGTAGCAGGAGGTAGCAGTTTGGTCTGGTTGGCAGCACTGTGAATGCTCTAGCCCCCTACAGTTTTTTGCAGCTTGCAGAGGAAACATCTCTCCCATTAAAATAGGAATTCACAAGTGAGCTGAGGTTGGGAGCTGATGAGATCCTGGTATATTTGTGTGCAGGATTCAGGATTACAGACTGGGCTGTTCTCTCAGGGATTAGAGTCTGTTCTGTGTGAGGAGAAGCACTGGAAGCTTGGGAGAACTCACCAATTGACTCCATTCACAGCCAGGATCAAGGGGCAGGAGGAGTAATGAATGGATGAATGGCTCACTCACTTTCTGGATGTCTGCAGAACAGGTAAGAGATGCTTTCCTTGAAATACTGACAATTTCAGCTATAGAAAGAGTGCAGCTGCTTAAAAGGCTGCATCACTCACATCACTCATCGGAATTGTATGAGGGGGGCATTATGCAGGACATCCCATTATAGCAGCCATGGACCTGACTTGGCATTGCAGTGGGTTTAAAGCCCAGTATCTGTCCATTGTCTACAGTCACATTGTTTGATAATAGCTACACTTTCTTTTATTCTTTGTTTTCCCACTATGATATTATATAGATTTAGCAGAGCTGAAGGAGTTGAGCATGTCAAATGATGCACTGGCAATGTACATGATGTGTTATCAGCTGGAGTGCAAAGTGCAAGAAAAGAAGAATAGCTATCTCATTCTTTTAAATATATGTTTGTGTGTGTGTATGTATATATATAAATAATTATATATGTGTATATATATGTTTGTGTGTGTGTATATATATATATATGGTAGAATTATATATACATTTTTTTATATTTATATAAATAAAAAAAAAAAATATATATATATATATATATATACAAATCTCTTTTTTATTACACACACAAGCATAGATAGATACATAAATATATAAGTCTATTGATGGATACTGAATTAAAAGTGGTTGCTATTTTTTTGTCACTGACTCTCATTTGTTAAAGCACAAGTAAAAAGAAAAGTGTATACCTTCAGGTTCAATTACATAGAGTCTTCTGAACTATCCTGTGTCAGCCTAAGCTTATTTGTCTAGTTAACTGATGATACAAGAAATATAGACTTTATGGATGTAGCAGTGCTGGATTTGTCATTTACCTGCATTGTTTGTTCCAGATAATCCTATGCTTTTCCTGCGCTCCTAAAAAAATAGATGGTGATGTCATGATGACGAGTTGTGCCAAAAGACAAACTCGATATACACCAGCTGACAAGCTCAGCTCTGCTATATTAGGCATTGTGCTCAGAGTTACGAGCTGTTCCTGCTGCATAGTGTCAGCAGCACAGGTGATTTCAGCATGCCAGGATTGTAGTCTGCAGGTACTACTGTTTGCTTCCTAAGGCTAGGTTCACATTGCGCTAGAGGCATCCGTTTAACGGCGGAGGGCAAGATCCTGCTCTGATGGAAGACTTAAAGCTGCGGCGCAATGTGTAATTACGGTAGCAGTCAATAGACAAGGTGCCTGGCAGCAGAGGACCTGCCTGTGACTGGTGATAAGGGAGCAGGCATAGTGGTACATAGCAGATCAGCTTGTGTTGGGGAGTGGGATTGTCTCTGCAGTTGTCACTGTCTCCAGTCCTTATATAATAAATAGGAGAATAAAGTTCTGTCTCCTAGGAATACTGTCTCCTGTCCATTGAATCCCCTTCTGTGCATGGACTGTACCTGTCTGCAGCCTCAGCACCACACAGCTGTCAGCAGAGGGAGTCCGATGATTTCTGCTGCTCTCGCTGTAGGTAGTAGAAGGGATCCTGCAGATGTTGCCTAGGATTGCAGCACACAGAAAGAGAATTGCTTCACAGATGGCTATTTTCTATCCTAACATTACAGCCAAAATGTACAGTGCCATATTCAGATACAGAAGGGCAGAAAATCACAAGTTACAGAAACATCATAGAGTCAGTCATTATTTCCTTTATTGAGGAGAAATATATATACAATATATATATATATAATTGTTCTACTTAATATCAATATTTATTTATATATGTAAATATATATCCAACAATGTAAATATATATATAGAGAGAGAGTATATATATAATACATAAATATTCTGCAAACTTCAGCACTCCTTCATTAAAGTGAATACATTAGATGCCTTTATTGGTACATATCCAAATACCAACATTTCAGTTCCTTCTGGAACCTTTCACCAGCAAAATTTTGCTTGGGAGAGGTTCCAGGAGGAATTGAATCATTGCTGTTGAGATATGCACCAAAAAAAGCATGTAATGTGGACCAGGTAGTGTTCTGAATTGGATCTGCACCCTTTATGATTACAGTGCTGCTTCCTCTTAATATACATATATATATATACTGTATATATATACAGTATATATATATATATATATATATATATGCATATATAAAGTGCAATACACTAAAATAAAAAAAGCTACCCTCAGCAAAATGTACCCAACTATGTAGATTACTTATGCAGATTATTTATATGTTCCACTTTAATGATAGCATCTACAGGTCGGCATTATGGTGTTCCCATGCACAAGAGTTAATATCATTGGTGAAACCTGTGCGGCCACACAGGGCCAAGAAGTAAAGGGGCCAATTTCCAACTCCAAGGCAGGTTGTCCATTATGATGAGCCATTGCACTGCAAAGAGCCCATATATTGTTCTTGAATATGGACTTTCTTCTATTTGTGTCTGCCACTGCATCCGATCTTCCCTTACTGAACATGTCAGAAGAAAGAAGACTTGCGTATGTCCTTGATGATCAAAGAACATTGATGAAAACCTGATACCAATGGCAGACCTCTCGGATTTTCAAAGAGGCCAAATTGTTGGTGCTCGTATGGCAGGCGCTAGTGTAACAGAAAGTGCCCGAATGCTTGGCGTGTCAAGAGGTACTGTCTCCAATGTAATGACTGCGTTTGAAAGAGGAGTCCGCAGCAAAGCACAGGTCCGGCCGAAAGTCAAAGTTGACTGAGGGAGACCGTCGGACTCTAAAGCGAATTGTGAGAGAGGATCGCAAGACCATGGCTCTGAAAATCACTGCTGAGCTCAATGAACACCTGCAGAACCCAGTTTCCATGAAAACTGTTCACACAAATCTGGATTCCACGGAAGACCTGCAATTCAAAAACCGCTGCTCTCAATGACAAATGTTTCCAAGCGTTTAGAGTGGTGTAGAAACCTCCAGAATTGGTCCCTCGAGCAGTGGAAACGTGATATTCTCAAACAAATCATCGTTTACCCCATTTCCGACCTCCGGCCGAGTGTACTTTTGGAGACAGCCAAAAGAAGCATTCCATCCAGACTGCCTTCTCCCAACCGAAAACATGGCGGAGGTTCTGTGATGATCTGGGGTGCTATTTCGTGGAGATCCGCCGGGCCAATGATATCCCTTCATGGAAGAATTAACAGACATGATAATTTAGGCATTTTAGGCGACCAAGTGCATCCTATGGTTCAAGCACTGTTCCCGGAGGGGGACGCCATCTTTCAGGATGATAATGCACCAATTCATACAGCTAGAATCGTTAAAGCATGGCACGAGGAACATTGTAATGAAGTTGAGCATCTCATGTGGCCCCCACAATCACCAGACCTCAACATTATTGAGCATTTATAGTCGGTGTTTTAACTGAAGAATGGGCTACAATTCCTTTGGAAACAATTCACACCTTGTATGAATCCATACCTCGGAGAATTGAGGCTGTAATCGCCGCAAAAGGTGGACCTACACCATATTAAACTAAGTTTTGTTGATGTGGTCAAAAGCAGAGTCATAAGAACAAACGTGCCCAGCAATATCATTTTGACACTGCTGTATATCATGTTCATTTTATGAGGAGCTTTTGCTTCTCTGTGTACACATACTTTTTGGGTGCTTTTTCCTTATTTTTGTTTATGCCTTTTTATTCTTTTAGAAATAAAACAGCAATCTCCAGTTAAAAGCCAATACGTTTCGACCTTGAGGTCTTATTCATTGCAAGGTCTTAACGTGTTGGCTTTTAACGTTGCAGATTGCTGATTTACTTTATCTATGTTCTTGAAATAAACAAGTTTCTAGAGTCTAGAATTAAACAGCTTGACTTCATTTCTTCCTATACAAATTCCACACTCATCGAGACTTTGGGAAACATTTAGTATGAGAGCAGTGAGCTGGCAAGATATGACCTTTTTTCTTGTTTTAATGTGAGTAATTTTTCAAGCCTTTGAAAACAATTTGCATTATTTTTAGCTAAATGTAATCCCAGATTGATTTTATAATTGACCACCCCCTGTCAAAGCAGTTGCAAAACGCACGTCGGGGTTCAGTTCAGACAGCAGGTGATCACTCTCCTCTTTCAATATGGGTAAGCAATCTCATTAAATTTCTCATTATACTCTCTTTTCTCTGATATATACCCTAATAGGGTGATATATTGATGGACATATATCAAACTAGTGGAAACATTCATACACTTGAGGGGATCTTGTGGCAGAGAGATAATACTTCTTTTTGCACTTGCACTTCATTGTTACAATATAAATCTGTTTCACTGTAGACCACTTATAACAGAATTGGTTATGTACCCTTTCATGGTGAAAATGTATTATGGTCACATTTAATTATTGATATGAATATGTATGTATACATCATTACCATGTTTTGTTCTATGTACTTTTGGTTTGTTATAATTCACTTCTAAATTGTATTTTTCTGTATGTGAAAAATTGTAAACATCCATTATAGGTCATACAGTAATTGTCTTCTCCCTACCCTTTTTTCCTTGTTCCATAATCACCAATACCACTTCTGGGTTTTCGCCTGGCCTATTCCACTTGTACTCTATTTGGTGGACCTCAATATGTATTTTAACTTGTTTTAAGCTTAATACCAATAAATACATTTTGTTTTAATATATATTTGGTGAGTTTAGTTTAATCCGCTATTTTCCGTGTATAGTCAATATGGGAGTACCTCACCCATTTACAACATTACTTTGTGGATGAACTCTCCGCTTTAAATTTATATTTGCAGCCCGATATACTTTTTTGTGCTATGTCTGCAATTTTTGCACACAAAACAATTTACAATAAAAAATAAAGGACATTTGCACACCAATTATTAGCACTTAAAGAGAACCTGTGATGAAAATGCCATCCATTCTGCAGGCACCATGTTATAGAACAGGGGGAGCAGAGCAGATTGATATATGGTTATGTGATCAAAGATTCAGTATAACCTGTGTTTTCATCATTTAAACCTCTCTGGATTTTTGGTCCAGTGGGTGGTCCTATCAGTGACTGACAGCTACCTTTGAATGCACTGTGAAGTGACAGGAGCATGACCACAATTTTGTGATTTTTATACTTGCAGTCACCTGCCGTTTATACGTACGTGACCTCACTCAATGCAAGTGTATTTAACAAGGTCAGATACAGTCTAGTTGGAATATGGTCGGGAGTATAAAAATCGCATAATGTTTATACCCCTATTTGAAAGACTGAACTTTCTAACTACTTAATCAACATCAGCACTTTGAGCAGGACACCTCGGAACCCTTTATCTACCCTTCTTTCCCTTGCACCCATCTCCCAATTCTCCCTAAGTTTTCACCTCCACTCCCTTTACCCCCCACTTCCAATTATAGTTAGATAACTTTGTGATTCTCTGAAAATAGCTAGTTATGCAAATAGTAACCTTTATTTTATGTCTGTAAAAAGATGTTATGTTCTTTTGTTTTCCTTGTTTGTTAAAAAAATACTTTAAATAAAGAATTTATTAAAAAAAATGTATAATTGTGGTCACATAACAGTAGTCCATAGAGTCCATAGAGTGACTGCAGATTTGTATCTTAAAGAGGTTGCCACTACTTTAACATTGATGCAGAATGCTTAGGATAGCTCATAAATGTCTGATTGGTAAAGGTGCAACACTCTCACTGATCAGCTGTTCCCTGTGTCGGTGGTGGACAGATCTACTCAGTTTGGCAGCTGCTCAGTCAACTATATAGTGGCTGCAGCCAGGTACTGCACATCCGCCTCCTGTTCAAATCAATAGGTGGAGGATATGCAATACCCAGCCACGGCCTCTTTTCCGTTGACTGAGCTGTGTAGCTTTGTAACTGGCCACATCCTGCCAACGCCGAAATCGGAAACAGCTGATTGGCCGGAGTGTGGGGTGTCGCAGCACCATCAATCAGACATTGACGCTCTCTCCAAAGGATAGGCCATCATTGTTAAAGTATTGTACAACATTGCTAAGACTGGACAACCCATTTAAGGCCACTCAACAAATCCATAAAATTGATTACGACTCCTTAGGCCTGTTTCATACTTCAGTTTTTGTCCATCAGTCAAGATCCGCCATTTTGCAAAAAAAAATGGATCCGCTATTTTGTTTGGCGGATCTGTTTTTTTCCCATTGAGTTGCATTACCGGCGGATCTTGACGGACGGCCATCCGTTGGATCCGTTTTTTTGCGGATCCGCCAAAATTTTGCCGTCTGCCGACATGCCCGAAAGGAGCATGTGACGTTTTTTCGGGCGGCAGGATCTGGACTTCACACTGCGCATTCCCGAAAGACTTCACTTAGCCTGAAATTTAACCCTAAAGTCTGTTCTGGCGCCTGGAAAAAAAAAATCTCTCTCTCTCTCCTCCCCGGGCTGCGGTTCCTTTAAAATTCTTCATTCATCGGATCCGTCAAAAAAAACGGTCCGTGGCATCCGCTCACATCAGTTAGCAACGGATCCGCTTTCCGCCATTTTGGCGGATTTTAACTGACACAAAAAAACTGAAGTGTGAAACAGGCCTTAAAGTTATTAAAAGATATTAATCAAGCCCCTAAAAAAAGTCATACACCAGACCAACAACTAAAATAAAATCAGACTATTTTGATCACATATATGCTTCTTAAGTTATTTTAGACCCCAAAAGTGAAAAAAACACAAAATTTACTGCTCCCTGTTTCTTTTCACCTGCAGATGCCAGCACAAAGAGGTACTGGCCAACGTCAGGATCTAGTGTACAACTCTTGATGCCAGACCTGTAGTTTCACTTGTGGCAGCAGACCTGACATCATACAGTAGATGCTTTACTTTCATGATGTCAGGTCAGTGTGGTCACAACTGCTTGGGTCCATGGTCGAAATTACTGCTTTGTCAGCAAACCACCACCTACCTAAATTACATATTTACGGCAAAAAAATTAAATGCAATGTAATGACACAGCTGGTTAGTTATATCGATAGCAGGGCATCTAGCCTTGAAGCATGCAGCGCTGCTAAAGCTGCCAGCATCGAGGAATGTTCTTAATTTTCCTGCAGTAAAGATGTATGCTTAATACCATTCTTTGGCACAAAGTCCGTTACATTTTAATAGTCTTGTCACTTTCCACTAGGTGGTCTCTCTGCAGCATGCACAATAGAAAATGTATCTTCTACTCTTCTACTCCTTTTTCAGTGGCGATAAAGGTAGTCATGAGAGAAGCACAGAAAATGTCAGATTATGAAGAGATGTTGATGAACTCTTTGTTCAATTTCTGGTTTAAACTGTACATTTTTATTGGCATTTTACAAGGACAGACCTTACTAACAATTCAAATTGAAGGAAAACGAGAAGCCAGGTAGTGATGAGAACATTTATATTTACTTACATTACACTATCATATTCTACGATGATTTACAGACATCGTCACTGTCCCCATTGGGGTTCACAATCTATGTCACAATCTAAATATGTCTTTGGAGTGTGGGAGGAAACCGAAGTATCAGGAAGAAAACCACGCAAACACTGGGAGAACATACAAACTCGTTTCAGATGTTGTCCTTGGTGAGATTTGAACCTAGGACCCCAGTGCTAACCATAGAACCATCATGCTGGAAACTAATGATAAGATCCTTCCTCTTTGCTACTTAGCGCCTTTTACAATTATAATGATAGGTCCAAGCTTCATCCATAACTGTTTTAAAAGTTGTCAGGCAGGATTGTCAACTTGATATTTTCTTTTTTATGGACAGTTCTCAAAAATCACTGACAACCACTTTTTTTTATGAACACTTTAGATGATCACTATAAATCATTAAGATTATAAGTGATCCATGTCTAAGTCCATAATTCGGATACGAAGTCGTCAGCTGCATTCACTGTGAACTGTAAAAAAGTGATAATTAGGGAAGAGTCAGATGGATATATAACTTGGACAAGGATCACAACAAAATGCTCGAACTGACCGCAAGCATTCCCAACCCGAGTGTGACAGCTGCATAGAAATAAATGCTGTTACTCTCGGTCATGAGAACCACCAGACAGTCCGAGCACTGTGTTGCGATCCTCATCTGAGTTATACGGTCATCGGACTCTCCTCTTACAATCATAAAAATCTGTACAAGTCCCTTCAGCTTCAAAAAAATCATGGATGCATCACATTTTTTTTACGGATGCGAAAGAGTGCCGAATGTTTACTGTCTCTCCAGGGATGAAAATTGGCAACCCTGTTATCAGGTCTCAGATGATATGCACCAGTCATGGTACCTTTGCTCCAAAGATTGCAGGCTATCGATTAGGGTTTGATCACTATTTATTGCTGTGTGCTTTTGTTTCAAGTAGTTAAATATTTCACTCAAAGTCAGGGTGAACAAAGGGTGATTTTGACTTGTGTTGATTGTGCATTTGGATGACATACTCATTTATTCGCCTGACCGCAATTCACACTTGGAGCATGTTAAACAGTTGTTGCAACTAGTATAGACTGTAGGTGGCGCTAGTAACTGTAGAAAAAAGAGAGGAACACTTGCTGCAAATTAGGAACACACACCACCAATGTGATCAATAAAATATAAATAAATAATTAAAATTTGCGCTTAATAATGAACCCCTTTAGCTTGTAGTGAGCTAAAAAAATACACACAAATGAATTGGATTGCTCCAAGTTAGGTAGTTATTATCTTAAGGTGTATTCTGAGTGGATGTCTGGACTCCAGAGGACCAGTAAAGAGCGCTGGATATCTTGATGTGAATTCAGATTGAATGATATTTGCCAGATAAACGTGGGTTAATACCACAGCTCTTTATAAGTGCTGTCCCAGCCAGTGACAGACAATCCACGCTCCCCTCTTCCGGTGGCACTCCAGCATGCAGTGTGCATGATGTGAAGCTGTGGCATGAGATGAGCCAACAGGACCTTCGTGATGTCACCGGTCATGTGATAGATTACAGGGAGTGCAGTGGACCAATTCCTCTCTGACTGGTTGTGGAAAAAACACGGTTTCCTTCATCAGGTGTTGCAACTGCTCAGGGAGAACAAGCTATATGCTAAGCTTGAAGAGTGTGTTCTTTCCGTACAAGAATTACTGTTTTTGGGGTATATTATTTCCGCCTCGGGGTTTAGGATGGACCCTGCTAAGTTGCAAGTTGTGTTAAACTGGGGCCGGCCCGATAACCTCAAAGCATTACAGCGGTTCTTGGGTTTTTCAAATTATTCCAGGAAGTTCATCAAAAACTTTTCTGTGGTAGCTAAACCATTAACAGACATGACTAAGAAGGGTACATACTTTACTGACTGATCTGAAAGTGCGGTGTGTGCTTTTGATAGTTTGAAGAGGAGCTTTGCCTCGGCTCCCGTCCTGGCTCAGCTGGATGTGTCCCTTTCCTTCATTGTCGAGGTGGATGCTTCTGAGCTGGGGGTGGGGGCAGTGTTGTCTCAGGGCCCATCAATTGGTAAATTGCATCCTTGTGCCGTTTTCTCGAAGAAGTTGTCGTCAGCTGAGCGCAATTACGACAGGTAACAGGGAATTTCTGGCCATTAAATTGGCTTTTGAGGAGTGGCGACATTTCTTGGAGGGGGCCGCTCATCCTGTTACGGTGGTTACTGACCATAAAAATCTTTTGTATCTGGAGTCAGCCAAGCATCTTTCACCTAGACAGGCTCGCTGGTCTCTGTTCTTTAGCAGGTTCAATTTTTTAGTTACTTACCGACCTGGTTCAAAAAACACTAAGGCTGATGCATTGTCCAGAAGTTTTCCTGGTGGAGAACCACGTGAGGAGCCGGTTCACATCCTCCAGAAGGTTGTGGTAGTGTCTACCCTCAGCACTGAGGTAGAAGCTGAGATAGCTGAGGCTCAGGAGGACGTACCGCCAGATCTTCCAGTTAACAAGTCTTTTGTTCCTTTGCACCTTCGTCTTAAAGTGTTGGGGGAGCATCATGATGCAGTTTTGGCTGGTCATCCAGAGTTTAAGGGCACATTGGAGCTTTTGTCATGTCGGTTTTGGTGGCCCAAAACTCGGAGGGACGTCGCTTCCTATGTAGCAGCCTGTTCCACTTGTGCGCGTTCCAAGTCTTCGCACTCTCGTTCTTCTGGTACATTGTTTCCACTTATTGTGCCTAGCAAACCGTGGACAGATATTTCCATGGATTTTATTACGGATCTACCTTCCTCTGCTGGTAACTGTTATTTTGGTGGTGGTTGACAGTTTTTCTAAAATGACACATTTTGTGGTGCTACCATCTTTACCCAATGCCAAAACTCTGGCTCAGATATTTATACGTGAAGTGGTCAGACTCCATGGGATTCTGTCTGACATTGTGTCTGACGGGGTACTCAGTTTGTTGCTAGGTTCTGGAAAGCTTTCTGTTCTTGCTTAGGGATCAAGTTGTCTCATTCGTCGGCTTTTCTTCCTCAGTCGAATGGACAGAGTGCATGAATCAAAATCTGGGACAGTATTTGCGCTGTTTTGTCTCTGACAATCAAAAGGAGCGGTCAACCTACCTCTCTCTCACGGAGTTTGCCATTAATAATCATTGTCATGAGTCCTCTGAGGTGTCCCTTTTTTTGTGTCTATGGCCTACATCCTCATTTCTGTACTCTTCGTCAAGGGTATTCTTCTGAGGTTCCTGAGGAGGATACGGTGGGTGCGTCGTTATCGTCTATGTGTAGGAAAGTTAAGCAGCGTTTACTTTGCATGGGTTCTAGGTATAAGCATATGGCTGACTGTAGACGTGTGCCTGGTCCAGACCTGAATGTGGTTGATTTGGTGTGGTTATCCACTAGGAACATCAAACTCAAGTTACCATCACTTAAGTTGGGTCCCCATTTAATCGATCCGTTCAGAATTTCAGCCGTTGTCAACCCTCTGGTCTTCTGGTTGGACTTACCTGCGGTTTACAGGATTCATGTTTTCCGTAAGTCGCTTCTGAAGAAATTTGTGAGTTCAGGGGACGTGACTCCCACTCCTCTGCCACCATTTTTAGTGAATGGCTCTTTAGAGTTTGAGGTATCCAGGATTGTTGACTCTCATGTTGTTTGCCATGCACTACAATATCTGGTGCATTGGCGTGGCTATGGTCTGGAGGAAAGGACTTTGGTGCCTACAACGGATTTTCATGCTGATCGACTAGTTGCTGGTTTTCACCATCGTCACCCTGATAGACCAGGTCCATGGCATTCTGAGGACCCTGGGGTTCCTCGTAGAGGACGGGGTACTGTCATGCCGGCTTCAGACTCTGTTCACACTGGGGAGTCTGTTGTGCAGTCAGACTTTTCTGTTGCTGGGCCTGAGGTTGGGCATCGACGTTGATTCATTCACTGATGTCCAGCTTGGCAGGAGTTAACTTTTTGATATCTGGCTGAGGTTGCTGGGAACGCCTTCTTCCTTTTAGTATGGCCCAGAACATTCCTGGGTGCCGATTATAGCATTTGATTACCTCTTGCAAACCGGTCCACTGTTGGAGTTACTGTTGTTACTCGTGACTCCACCTAGGAGTTTGAAGAAGTATACCATGTTGTTTCCTTTGTTATTAGTGTCGTGTTTATCCCACACGTATATTGTATTGTCTATTAAGTTAGCTGTGTGCAGTTGTCTACTTTAAACCCTGTTGTTTTCTATTTTATTATATCCTTTGCTATACACCTCCTGGGGTGGGGGTTGGGGGTTTAGCTCAGAGTTAAACAGGAGATAGGGACAGGTCGATGACTTGGGCCTCCCTACCTTCAAGGGTACACCCAAGTTAAGGACAGATGGAGTCCCCCTTTAGTCCTAGGGGCAGTGCAGGAGCCCCGTTTCCTTATCTCCTGTTTTCCCGTGACATACCCATGATAATTTATGGGTGAAGATGAACAACCTTGTGCCACGGGTGAGTTGATAGCTACGGCAGGTGCACTCCTCTTCAAACTTGGTTTTTCATGAGCATCCATCAATTTGGTTGGCTTACCTCCCACACTGATCTGCTGATTTCTAGAATTCAGCATCTCATGAGCAACTTGCACGTTACCCTTTATACGGAAACGTGCGTCTTTGCCAAACAATTTCTCAGGGGCATCTTTTATGCCTAGCTTCAGACACGCATCTGTTACATCTATCTTCTGACGGGCATCAAATGCATTCTGGTAATTGGTGGTGGGTAAACGAATAATCATTGTAGGCTGGATCATGGATCTCATACCTCCCATAGCCCCACTGTTATTAATCCTGTATGTTCCCATTCCCGCCGTCACCATGCCCCTTTTCCTGATTACTTCATCCAACGACATGTACGCCATATTTCTGCTACAAACCTGCACCTTCCCAGCAGCAACTGTGTAGGAAAGCACGTTATTGTTTTCAAGGGTGTTTATGATGCCCATAAAAAAAATTTTACACAGTATGTTGATGTGTACCCCCCCGGAGGAAATGTTTGTCAGTCCATACACACTGCATGGGCATTACAAGTACTGTATAGGAGATTCACTCCGTTAAATTGGGAAAAGATTTTTGGAGGCCCTTCTCCACGGTGTATTGAGGTGCATCCAAATTTAGAGCAGGCCTTGCATTCACTTCATGGGCAAACATTATGGGAGTAGCCAATTAAGAAAAATGGGAACTATAGTTTCATGTGGCCATCCAGTACGTTGGTTCAAAGGGTTATTGGGGTGCGTGTAACTTTGGAGCAGAGCAGGCCTTGTATTCAATGCATAAGCTAACATTATGTGAGTAGCAAATTAAGAAAAATGGGAACTTTGGTTTCATATGGCCATCCAGTACATTGGTTCAAAAGGTTATTGGGGTGCGTGAAACTTTGGGGCAGGGCAGGCCTTGCATTCAATGCATAGGCTAACATTATGGGAGTAGCAAATTAAGAAAAATGGGAACTTTGGTTTCATGTGGCCATCCAGTACATTGGTTCAAAGGGTTATTGCGGTGCGTGTAACTTTGGGGCAGGGCAGGCCTTGCATTCAATGCATAGGCTAACATTATAGAAGTAGCAAATTGAGAAAAATGGGAACTTTGGTTTCATGTGGCCATCCAGTACTTCTGTTCAGTGGGTTATTGGGGTGCATCCAAATTTGGGACAGTTCTTGCATTCAATGCATAGGCAATAACAGTATAGGAGACCCACTGTTTAATAATGGGAACAACAAAGCAAAGCCGGCTGATGGCTCTCTAAGGCTGTGTGCACACGATGCAGATATGCAGCGTTTCCGCAGCGGATTTTACCGCGCAGAAACGTTGCATATCCGCATTGTGATGTACAGTACCTTTAAAATGAATGGGAAAAAAAAAACGCTGTGCAGACGCTGCGGATTTTTCCGCGCGGTTTTCCTGCGGTACAAAATCCGCAGCATGTTACTTCTTTTGTGCGGTTTTCTATCTCCCCTGTCTCCAAATCCGCAGGGGGAAAACCGCAATGGAAAACCGCACAAAAACCGCATGAAAACCGCATGAAAAATGGAAGAAATCCGCAGGAAAAATGCAGGTCATTTGACCTGCGGTTTTCTTCCATTCTGCACGGAAAAATCCGCAGGGCTCAAAACTCCGTCTGCACTCAGCCTTAGAATAGTGAGGACCAACTGCTGTCCCTTTAAGAACATTATAGTCCGCCTGATTGCCCTCCTCCTTTAACATTCCCTCCTTCATAAATGAAACAGGATATGTCTGATGATGTGTCACACACCACATGGCCAGCTAAGGTTGTAAAATGTTAAAATGACATTTCCCAGTGAATGCATTTGTCCTGGTTGAAAGCAATGGTAAAGTTGAAAAATGCATCAAAAACGCTACATGTGAAAGCCCAAGTGGTGGAGGAACATTTTTGTTTTGGGTTATTTATTTTGCCTTACATACAAATCATTACCCTGGAAAGGATGTTCCTTAACATATTTCCCAGGAAAATCAATTCTGGTTTTGTTTTTGTATGTTTTATTGTGCGCTCGGAAAAGTGCTGTAAGACTCTGACACCATTGTTCACAGCAGTGACCTGTGAGTCAGAAATGCTTCCAGGGGTCTTCCCTATGATGCTTCCATGTCATTTCAGCACTGCTCCCATCAATTTCAGATGGTTTTAGACCCTAAAAAGACCAGGGGGGGTTCACGGCAAAAAAACTCGGGTTTCCAAAAGACTTACATTAAGCTTGTTGCTTAGGTCGAGCACCTGAGCATTCCAATTTGCTCCACCCGAGCAATGAGCACCCGAGCACTCGTCCATCACTAATCCTCTACCTGGGTCTAGCAATGGCTCTCCGTTATTCTGTGTATTGGCTGCAGGAGTGAAAGCATGACTAAGTGCACATCACCTCTGCAGGCAATCACTGAGCTTAACTCATGTCATCTACATCAGTATTGCTGAAGAACTTGGTGATTAGTTGCAGCAGTGATGTGTGCTAATAATCATGATGTCACCACTGCATGCAATGCATACAGACTGGAATAGTGGCAGAGAGCTTGCAATGGAACCGGGAAGGGTTAGTACTAACTGATTTTATTATTTTAGCAGAGTTATGACCAATACAGCACAAAATCCTAAAAGTGGAAAACCCCTGTTACTACATTAGTAGATACTAAATGAAAGACTGTTATTAGGCTTATGATGTCCATGCATGGACCGCAAACTGGGAAAAAAACCACTAATTTCCCCATAAATTCCACTGGGAAGATAGGGGCAGGTAGGTAGATATAATTAATTTTGGAAATTTAACAGAATCCCATACCTTTAAATAATTTGATATAATTAGATTGCCTTCATTGTGTTGTTGGGAGTCATACTGTGATATCTAATATTAGGATAGGACATTTTGGGATTCCCAAAGAAAAACTTAGTGGATGTATGAGTGTCATGTGCTTGATTCGCCAGAAAACTAGCCTGACCTTAACCTCATAGATAATCTATTGGGTATTGTCAAGAGGAAGATGTGAGACACCAGACCCAACAATGCAAACAAGCTGGGTTTTCATAACACCTCAGCAGTGCCACATGCTGATCGCCTCCATGCCACGCCACATTGATGCCGTAATTGATGCAAATGGAGTCCCGACCAAGTATTGAGTGCATTTACTGAACATACCTTTCAGGAGGACAACATTTTGGATTTTAAAATATTTTTTAAAACTGATGTTATAAAGTATTTTAATTTATTTAGATAACGACTTTTGGGTTTTCATTGTAAGCCATAATCATCAACATTAACAGAAATAAACACTTGAAATAGATTACTTTGTTTGTAATGGCTCTATATAATATAAGCGTTTCACTTTTTGCATTGAAGAACTAAAATAAATTAACTTTTTGGTGATATTCTAATTTTGTGAGAATCATATGTATATGAGGCCTTTCTGGCCAGCCACCTTTCTAGCTATAGTCCTATCCCCTGATGATGCAGCTTTTATGATGAAACATTTTGGGGGGACGTGTGCTTCAATAATATTGTCCTTTCTGCATAATAGCGCTGACACATCCCAAGGTTCCGCTATATGATACTCAGACAATTGCCATATACTCTAATATCATCATTTAGGCAGTACAGGGGCAGAATCTTTTATAGATAATGTCATTGTCCCACTATTTTAATTCACAATAAAAGTTAATTTTTTTGGGTTTGTTAGTGAGGGTTTTTTTGGGGCAACCCAAATTGTAGTTTCGTTGTGTATATATATATATATATATATCCATCTCAAGCCCTCACAATGTCTCCACAAGTTGCACTTTAAAATGTATTAGTAAGTGAGAAAATATTGTGTCCACAACAAGTTTATTAAAAAAAGATAAAGAGGACAATCTATGTAAAAAAATAATTTCTTGCTATTGATCAAAATGTAAACTTTCACAAAACATTTTCCCTTTAGAAAAAACAGCAACAAAAATGTTAAATTACTAAAAGTGCTTTCAATCTCTGTGATACTATGCAGATGTAATTTACTTTATTTTGTATGGATTTTAATTAATATAAATTTAAAACCTGATCAATTTCACACATCAACCTGCGTGCAGATGCCACTGGCTGTGTAATTAGAGATCACAAAGTGTTGAGGAACCCAACATCAGGCGTGATAAATGTGATGGCATCTCTCCAGATATCATGCTACTATTGTTCAGGAGATACACATTCTAATTAATGAGTGCATTTTTTTTGTTACATTTGCCATGAATTGTAACCAAAGTCTGTTTTTCTGTTGGATTTCACCACGGCCCATTCATCAGTACAGGGCTTACATATAGCACAGATATTAAGGTGGATTAGAAGCCTTGTTTATTTCCTGATTATTTTAACATTATATATACAGTATTCTCACCGAGGAGTCTGTGTTGCAGAGCAGGGGATCGCCTCATTGATTATTAGGAGCACACAATGTTGCATTGAATTAATGAAACGCCGCCTTACCGTGGTTTCAGTTTTATTGCCTTGGTAAGGACGGAGGCATCTCAGCAATTGAATGCGACATTCCCAAATGGAAATTTTTTTTATGGCAATATAACTGGAACATTATCTGATTTATAAACTATTTGCGCCAGATTCATGAAAGTTTTTATGCCAGAATTCTGACATCAAAAGCTTTGAAAAGTTGCAAGGTGTAACGCCAAGCTGCCCTAAAATGTTATGAATTTTGATGCTTAACATCATTATCCACCAGCAATGACAAAGTGGGTAGAGCTGGGGTGTGATCCAACACGCGTTGGTTTGCACTGTATGGATTTCTCATGGTGACTAGCACACACGTTTTTTATGTTAGATCAATAAATTCTAGATTTTACCGTTTCTACTATTTTTCATTAATGATGGAGACATTTCCTATTTACATTTGATTGTTACATCCTAGACTAGCACTAATTTATTGAAGACACTGTGTATGAAAATTCGCAGACATAGTGTCTTCAATTAAATGGCAACAGAATGGATCTCACTGCACAAACTTACCGGGTCCATGAGCCACAATATACACTGCTGGCCAATCATAGGTCAGTAGCTGACGTTGGCGTGCACGTGACTTGGCGCATGGCAGTGACGTCATGCATCTCCATTTCTTGGATGCTGAAGTCAGCTGCCGGCTTCAGAAGATGATGACACGCTGCAGGGGAGCCAAGGGAAGGTGAGTAGGAGTGTTTATTGTTTGGTTTTGTTCTAAGTATTGAACAACAGCAGTGTAATCAGGAGGACATATACCAGGATAGGGGGCACATAAAAGGATGAGGGATATATACCAGGATGGGTGAGCATATACAAGGATGGGGCGCATATACAAGAGTGGGGGATATATACCAGGATAGGGGCATATACCAGGAGGGAAGGCAAATACAAGGAGGGGGCATATACATGGATGGGGATATATACCAGGATGGGGGGCATATACCATCATGGGGGGCATATACAAGGATGGGGGGTCATATACCAGAATGAGGGCCATATACTAGGATAAGGTCCATATACAAGGATGTGTGGGCATATACCAGGATGAGGGGTATAAACTAGTATGGGGGGCATATGCCAGGATGGGAAAACATAAACCTGGATGGGGGGACATATGCCATGATGGAGGTACATATGCCAAGATGGGGATACATGTATCAGGATATGGGTAAATATACCAGGATGGGGGACATATGCCAGGATGGGTGGAAAAATACCAGGATGGAGGGACATATGCCAGGGTGGTGGAGCATATACCAAGATGGGGGAGCATATACCAGGATGGTGTAGCATATATTAGGATAAAAGAACATATTCCTTTATATATGCAATCTGGTACCCCTGTTCCTGTCTGTGGCTACACTTTGTTGCCCCTGCCTGCTCTCTGCTGCCCTCTTCTGCTCTCTGCTGCCCCCCTCTGCTCTCTGTTTCCCCAGCCTGCTCTCTGAGTTGTTTTTTCTGAACTAAAATCTTAGTATTTATGTTAAATTGCTGTGTTGGCACTCGGTCTTTAAAAGGTTTGCCATCACTGTTGAAGTACATTAATTCAATAAAATAGCGCTGGAGTCAGCGCGTGCGCATACCGCCATCTCCAGTGGCATTTAATTGAAGACACTGTATATGTAAAATCACAAACAGTGATTTAAAAACATGGCATAAAATTAAAAATGCACCAATAAAAATGCTTGCCACCCAGACATTGAATGGATTCAATAGCTAGTTACTCTACATCTGAACTCTTTTGTAATATTTCATAGCTGGCTTCCCGCTCTCCACAGTCTCTCTCTTGTTCAAGTACTCTGGTACTGCTTCTTGAATACAATAGATATGTTTTATTGAGAAAAAAATCGATCATAATTGTACAAGGTTTTTCAATGTGTGAATGGCCCCTTAGATAAATATTAGCCACGATTAAGACTAGCAATGTTCTTACCAATCTTGATGAGGAAGCGTGTTGGAGATGGACACTCCTGATGCATGTAGAGGCACACGCCATGTAAGGTATCAGCAGTGTCTGAGAACCATTTCTGCCATCATGAGCACTAAAGCTCGTTATGAATTAGATGCATCGTTCTGTCTCAGTTTCACACATTTTAGCAAATGTGGGAGAAAATGTTGCGACTTTTCAAAGCAATTTACCCTAGAATTCTGATTAAATTAAATTTTTGAATGGGGCCATTGACCTAAAATTGTGTGAAAATTAATTGAATGAGGCATTGTAAGATTGTTCCTGTTGTGATGTCACCATTATACACAGATCATTAAGGTTAATGACACAATGGAAAATGGAATCATTCATGACTGTATCATCCATCAGAAATAATAGTGTTACACCTGTATTTGACTTGTGAGGCCATAAGTGCCGTAGAGTTTTAAAGTATATAATGTGCTCTCAGTGAGAGAAACACAATAGGAATCTTGTGGGTGTGATACCTTTTAATGGATAACAAATAATAGTGAATGATGTTACAAAGCAAGCTTTCGAGACAACTTACGTCTCTTCATCAGGCTGATATAACAAAATATTTGAAGAAACCTTATTTATATACAGTGGAGAGCACATGCATGGTGTGATACATGGACATTCCTGTTATGAATGGGTCGCCGAGGAGGAAATAAAAAACAACACAAGCTAAGTCTCAGAAAACCAAAGAGGTTGGTAACTATGCAGACTGCAGACCCCTGATCCTAACACGCAACTAGCAGCAGTTGTGGAGCGTTCCTACGGTGGTCCTACACGCCTCATCACAACCGGAGAGCTAAATAAGCCTAAAGCAAGAAAAGAGGAAAACTAACTGCCCCAGAGCAGACCCCAAAGGAAAGACAGCCCCCACACATGTATTGACGGTGAAACAAGATGAAAACACACACAAAGGCACGAAAATAGGCTGAGCAAACGATGGGGCCCGACTAACTAGAAAGGACAGGAAAGGAAAGCCACTGTCTGCAATCTGCCAAAAACCCTACCAAAAATAATGTCCAACACAACTGATAGCAAAATTAACCCTGAAGTCACTAGACTTCTCCCACTATATCAGCACTCTGAAATATTCTGAGACAGAGCAAAAAGAGGCCAATCTAATAAGGGACAAAAAAAGGCAAATTGGCAAATACAGATAAATAAGAGTGGAAATTCAGCAAAGCCCAGCCGGACTGGCTGACCACACAAAAAACTGAATTGACCAACAAGAGCAAGTGTGAACATTAGCAAAAACAAACTTAACTTGAGAAGACTGGAACAGAGCTGAGTCCAAGACGTGAGAAGCAGACTGAATCACCAGCAACAGGATAGGGCGTCGGCTGTCTTATATCCAGTCTGATACTCCAGAGATCCAATCATTATCTTCCTCATCATGTGGCAGATCACTACCAATTAAACCAACCTCACTACCTCCTGTCACCACCAGAGGGAGAACGGGAGGAGAACGCTCAACTGGTGGAGCAGAAAATGAGCTCATAACACATTCCTCTTCCAATGTGGTGTATTTAATTCAATACAATATATGTTCTGTGAGTGGCCTCTATGTTGGAGAAACAGGACAGAGACTGAGAGCAAGGATGAGGTCTTAACGTCATACAATTACAGACAAAAAAAACATTTACCCGTGGCCAAACATTTCTGTGATCCAGGACACAACATAGACAATATGAAAGTTGTCATTTTAAAAGGCAATTTTAAATTACAGAAACATCGCAGGGTGTGGGAACATAAATTCATTACAATCTTTGATTCTATTCATACAGTACTCAATATGTCAGGAGGTTTTATGGCCCATTACCATATCTGAGCGATTTCCTCCAAATAGCCCTTTGATCTCACAGAACTTTCATACCACTTATCTAATCTTACCTATTTAAGGATTCTCTCTTCAAGCTCAGTGTTTGTTTGTTGAAATGTCCATGTATCACACCATGCCTGTGCTCTCCACTGCACAGTTGTGGCCAAAAGTATTGACACCCCTGCAATTTTGTCAGATAATACTCAGTTTCTTCCTGAAAATTATTGCAAACACAAATTCTTTGTTATTATTATCTTCATTTAATTTGTCTTAAATGAAGAAACACAAAAAGAATTGTCCTAAAGCCAAATTGGATATAATTCCACACCAAACATAAAAAAGAGGGTGGACAAAAGTATTGGCACTGTTCGAAAAATCATGTGATGCTTCTGTAATTTGTGTAATTAACAGCACCTGTAACTTACCTGTGGCACCTAACAGGTGTTGGTAATAAATAAATCACACTTGCAGCCAGTTGACATGGATTAAAGTTGACTCAATCTCTGTCCTGTGTCCTTGTGTGTACCACATTGAGCATGGAGAAAAGAAAGAAGACCAAAGAACTGTCTGAGGACTAGAGAAACCAAATTGTGAGGAAGCATGAGCAATCTCAAGGCTACAAGTCCATCTCCAAAGACCTGAATGTTCCTGTGTCTACCATGCGCAGTGTCATCAAGAAGTTTAAAGCCCATGGCACTGTGGCTAACCTCCCTAGATGTGGACGGAAAAGAAAAATTGACAAGAGATTTCAATGCAAGATTGTGCGGATGTTGGATAAAGAACCTCGACTAACATCCAAACAAGTTCAAGCTGCCCTGCAGTCCGAGGGTACAACAGTGTCAACCCGTACTATCCGTCAGCATCTGAATGAAAAGGGACTGCATGGTAGGAGACCCAGGAAGACCCCACTTCTTACCCTGAGACATAAAAGAGCCAGGCTGGAGTTTGCCAAAACTGAGCTGAAAAAGCCTAAAATGTTTTGGAAGAATGTTCTCTGGTCAGATGAGACAAAAGTAGAGCTTTTTGGGCAAAGGCATCAACGTAGAGTTTACAGGAGAAAAAAGAGGCATTCAAAGAAAAAAACACGGTCCCTACAGTCAAACATGGCGGAGGTTCCCTGATGTTTTGGGGTTGCTTTGCTGCCTCTGGCACTGGACTGCTTGACCGTGTGCATGGCATATGAAGTCTGAAGACTACCAACAAATTTTGCAGCATAGTGTAGAGCCCAGTGTGAGAAAGCTGGGTCTCCCTCAGAGGTCATGGGTCTTCCAGCAGGACATTGACCTAAAACACACTTCAAAAAGCACTAGAAAATGGTTTGAGAGGAGAAAGCACTGGAGACTTCTAAGGTGGCCAGCAATGAGTCCAGACCTGAATCCCATAGAACACCTGTGGAGAGATCTAAAAAAGGCAGTTTGGAGAAGGCACCTTTCAAATATCAGGGACCTGGAGCAGTTTGCCAAAGAAGAATGGTCTAAAATTCCAGCAGAGCATTGTAAGAAACTCATTGATGGTTACCGGAAGCGGTTGGTCGCAGTTATTTTAGCTAAAGGTTGTGCAACCAAGTATTAGGCTGAGGGTGCCAATACTTTTGTCTGGCCCATTTTTGGAGTTTTGTGTGAAATGATCAATGTTTTGCTTTTTGCTTCATTCTCTTTTTTGTTTTTTCATTTAAGACAAATTAAATGAAGATAATGATACCAAAGAATTTGTGATTGCAATCATTTTCAGGAAGAAACTGAGTATTATCTGACAGAATTGCAGGGGTGTCAATACTTTTGGCCACAACTGTATATAAATAAGATTTCTTCAAATATTTTGTTATATCAGCCTGATGAAGAGACCGTAAGTTGTCTCGAAAACTTGCTTTGTAACATCATTCACTATTATTTGTTAGCCATTAAAAGGTATCACACCCACAAGATTCCTATTTTGTTTCTCTCACTGAGAGCACATTATATAGTTTTTTTCTACTGGCTAACACGGTACCAAACCACTTTTTTCATAGAGTTTTAAAGGACATGACTGAAAGGTCCATAATGATCTCATTTTTCAAGCTCAAATTGAATGTGCGATGAATGAGGAATGATACTTTATTTAGGGTTTGGTCAAAGATAGAGAACTTTATACACTGATTTTCTTAACATTCTTGCAGAAATCCGAAATCAGCATCTTCGTTAGAATAACTGTTTTTGCCAATAAAATGAAGAATATATGATCCAGCTCCTTAAAATTGCAAATTCTTTATTGATCCATAAAATAGATGAATTCATCAAATTCCTCAGTAGTGAGAGTGCACATGCAGCTGTATGCTGGTTCTCCCGCAATTGACACACTGATTGCTTTGCTTTGGCATTGCTTTGGAATGTTGCTACTCTTAAATAGAGCCTGATTGGGGCCTCAATCACTCTCTGGGATCCATGACTACTTTAATGATGCACCACGGCAAATAGCTGAGTATATTATCTTTTAGATTATTGCACTGTGCACTTTAAAAACATTTTTTATTACCTGTGCAAAAGAGATGATTGTATTGTTACATTGTGCACTTTATGGCCTTACCAACCCTATTATGGGTGGTGCTTGATTTGCATTTCATTTGTTTGGGGATCCCTCTATTAAGCTAATATTACAAGGCTAACGACATATACATCCTGCTTACCCACATATATTTTGTTTGGCCTTTCCATCAATAAGGCAAAGTGCAAAAAGGGTCTTTTTTGTAATGATGTTATTGAGTATTACATATTAAGATAGAAAGTATTCACCCTACTGGTCTGTTTGATATTTGACTGAACAATTGGATTTGAGTTTTTGTCGCTCACATTTTGTGTTTTTCTATTTTTGTTTTTATGTTTTTGGTTATTGGGGTATATTGGGACATTTTCTTGGGTCTCTATTGGAGGGATTGTGAGGGATATTAGGGTGAGCCACCTAGGAGTGGGGGCACCTACCACGGAAACTTAGGGTGCCAACCTCCAATGTCAGGCAGGGCCTACTTTAGCGACTGCCTAGGGCTTACTAGGACTTTTTAATTTTAGGGAGTTCTAGGGACACCAGGGTGAGCCATCTAGGAGTGGGGACTCCTACCGCAGAAACCTAAGGTGCCAACCTCCACTGCCAGGCAGGGCTCAGTATAGTGGCCCTATAGGGTGTACTAGGCACACACTATATTCCTTTTTTATGTCCTTATCTAATTTGAACATGATCTTAATTTGGTCTTATTAAAAGTTAAATTTTAAGGATCCATATTCTATGTTTTTTGGTTGCTCTAGGATCCTGCTTTATTTATATTTGGTTTAAGTAATATTTCACCCAAACGAATTAATATTTTTCTCATTAATTAGATGATTGGCGGTCTGTTTCTATGGCCAATTATTCCTATGAACTCTCTATCCTGCTAATCAGCTATTAGAAAATGCACTCTAATAGATACCACTAAGGATGGGAGCTTTGTTCTTTTTTGAAGCTCTAAGTGCATTCTGACAGTAAACTTTTTGAGGAGGTTTTGAAGCAGAAATTGAGCAGAAATTACAGTATCTAAATCCTCCTTAAAAACTACAAACACCTAAAAAATAAAACTGCATTTTTGCTTAGTTTCAGCTAAAAAAAAACTTAGCAAAAAAAAGTCAGTGTTCACATACTCTTAAGTTAGCAATTCTTGACAATGCTAAATTCTATAAATGATTTTTAGAAATGATTGGTCCATCATTATGGGCATCCAAAATGGGGGGTTGTGGTGCATAGTTTTAGTAGTAAAGTTCTGACATAATTACTTAATTTAGGCAAAGTGTTGTGCTGGCATTATGTACCCGTGACTAAACACACGTTTTAGAACAATTTGGTTTCATTGAGTAGGTAAATGCTTCTCTTGTGATTAAATATATCTTTTAATTAGCTTTTATATAAACTGTTATAGACATTAATGCTTTTCTTTCATTGTTCACGAGGGTATAGGAATGCCTAGAAGGGCAATCCAAAAAGCATACGAAGAAATCCTACTGATTGTAAGAAACACATATTGAAAAAAAAGCAAAAATTAGCTTTCTTATCTAAAAACTACAGCTTTTCTACTACTGTTGTAATGCATCATTTGCAGCAGATAAATTCAGATCTTGAAGTTCAGAAAAAATGTGAAGTTTTGAAAAATTGGCAATATATTTTCAAAGTTTTATGCATGATCGAAAACATTTAAGGTTTTCTGTAAGAAAATATTTGCTTATGTGTCCTATCTTCTTTCTTTATGACCTGTTCCTAAAGAGTTGCTTGATTAGTAGCTGTGGCTTTAACTTAATTCCAAAGATTTATTTTCATGGGACGTCATAGAAACATTGTTTTCTATTGTAAGCAGTATTGGTTATAAAGGCAAGACAGATTGTGCTCCTATTCTATGGCACTGCAACTATGTTAAATCATAGGTCATTGAATGCAATGTAATTAATTAAATAGTTAAGCGAAAAAAATTATTTGCAAATCAGAAAATGATGGTAAAACATTTTTTCAGTGTGTTCAATCATTTAACATTAGAACTACCGGAGGGGTCATTTTGACCCTTTTGCTATTTCTTTTTCCTATAGTTTCTAAAATTTTAACAAATGAGTTCTGACTTTTTGTGACTTCTATTTATTCATGGTAGTGTATATTTTAGGACACAAAAATGAATTGTAACTTTTTCAGGGGCCCGGATTTTACAATTCATACCTATAAGTACTGAAGGGGTCAATTTGACCCCATACATAAAAGTAGTAGTAGGCAAGTCACCTAATATTACAGAGTACAGAAAATCACAGTGCTTCTCCCTAGTTGTAGAGTGTAATTGTATCTTTGCATATCAGGGATGATTCAGCATTTTGTTTTGTCTAAACTTGTCTGAACATGTTTGATCCATGTCTCTTGTAGCGATTTCTGTCTGCACTTCAGTAGCAAACATTACAGTTGAAGCTGCAACTCTGCATGTTTGTACAGTGTCGTTTTATTACTTCTGCAATCTTAGGCTGGTTTCACATTTGCGTTTTTTAGGCTAGTTTCACACTTGCTTTTTTTTGCAGCGCGTTTTTCCCGCAAAAAAACGCATTGAAAAAACGCATACATAAGCATACAACTGCTGCGTTTTTTTCAAGCATTTTTATGAGCATGCATGAAAAAAACGCAGCGTTTTTATGCGTTTGTATGCGTTTTTAGCGCGTTTTTACCGCGTTTGCGTTTTTTTCCAACATTTTTAGGTGGCCCCTCACACTACCCAAACCATGACTTTACTAACCCTAACCCTGACCCTAACCCTAACCCTAACCCTGACCCTAACCCTAACCCTGACCCTAACCCTTAACCAAATCATACTTAACCCTAACCCAAACCCTAAACCCTAACTAACCCTAACCCTAACCCTAACCCTGACCCTAACCCTAACCCTAACCCTAACCCTAACCCTGACCCTAACCCTAACCCTAACCCTGACCCTAACCCTTAACAAAACCATACTTAACCCTAACCCTGACCCTAACCCTAACCCTAACCCTAACCCTGACCCTGACCCTAACCCTTAACCAAACCATACTTAACCCTAATCCTGACCCTAACCATGACCCTAATCCTTAACAAAACCATACTTAACCCTAATCCTGACCCTAACCCTGACCCTAACCCTAACCCTAACCCTAACCCTGACCCTAACCCTAACCCTAACCCTGACCCTAACCCTTAACAAAACCATACTTAACCCTAATCCTGACCCTAACCATGACCCTAATCCTTAACAAAACCATACTTAACCCTAACCCTGACCCAAACCCCAACCCTAACCCTGACCCTGACCATAACCCTAACCCTAAACCCCCTTAACTAACCCTAACTCTAACCCAAACCCCTAAATTCCATGGTTTTAAAAAAAAAACGCATATGCAAAAAAACGCATACATGAGCATGCCAGTGCGCACATATGCGCATCCATAGGCTATAATGGCCATTTTTAGCGCAAAACGTGCGCATATGTGCGCATGCGCTTTTTTGCAGGGCCAAAAAATGCAACATGCTGCGTCTGGAAAATCCCAACGCACACCCCAAAAAAACGCAGCGCATGAAAATCGCATACATGCGCTTATCAGCGCGCAGGTATGCGCACCCATGTTAAATATAGGGGAAAAAACGCATGCGCAGGTGTGCGTTTTTTTCCAGCGCTAAAAAACGCAAATGTGAAACCAGCCTTAGCGCTGGAAAAAAACGCACACCTGCGCATGCGTTTTTTCCCCTATATTTAACATGGGTGCGCATACCTGCGCGCTGATAAGCGCATGTATGCGATTTTCATGCGCTGCGTTTTTTTGGGGTGTGCGTTGGGATTTTCCAGACGCAGCATGTTGCATTTTTTGGCCCTGCAAAAAAGCGCATGCGCACATATGCGCACGTTTTGCGCTAAAAATGGCCATTATAGCCTATGGATGCGCATATGTGCGCACTGGCATGCTCATGTATGCGTTTTTTTGCATATGCTTTTTTTAAAACCATGGAATTTAGGGGTTTGGGTTAGAGTTAGGGTTAGTTAAGGGGGTTTAGGGTTAGGGTTATGGTCAGGGTCAGGGTTAGGGTTGGGGTTTGGGTCAGGGTTAGGGTTAAGTATGGTTTTGTTAAGGATTAGGGTCATGGTTAGGGTCAGGATTAGGGTTAAGTATGGTTTTGTTAAGGGTTAGGGTCAGGGTTAGGGTTAGGGTTAGGGTCAGGGTTAGGGTTAGGGTTAGGGTCAGGGTTAGGGTCAGGATTAGGGTTAAGTATGGTTTTGTTAAGGATTAGGGTCATGGTTAGGGTCAGGATTAGGGTTAAGTATGGTTTGGTTAAGGGTTAGGGTCAGGGTCAGGGTTAGGGTTAGGGTTAGGGTTAGGGTCAGGGTTAGGGTTAAGTATGGTTTTGTTAAGGGTTAGGGTCAGGGTTAGGGTTAGGGTTAGGGTCAGGGTTAGGGTTAGGGTTAGGGTTAGGGTTAGGGTCAGGGTTAGGGTTAGGGTTAGGGTTAGTTAGGGTTTAGGGTTTGGGTTAGGGTTAAGTATGATTTGGTTAAGGGTTAGGGTCAGGGTTAGGGTTAGGGTTAGGGTCAGGGTTAGGGTTAGGGTTAGGGTCAGGGTTAGGGTTAGTAAAGTCATGGTTTGGGTAGTGTGAGGGGCCACCTAAAAATGTTGGAAAAAAACGCAAACGCGGTAAAAACGCGCTAAAAACGCATACAAACGCATAAAAACGCTGCGTTTTTTTCATGCATGCTCATAAAAATGCTTGAAAAAAACGCAGCAGTTGTATGCTTATGTATGCGTTTTTTCAATGCGTTTTTTTGCGGGAAAAACGCGCTGCAAAAAAAAGCAAGTGTGAAACTAGCCTTACAAGTCCCTTTTTGCGACGTATATTTGAAGCATGAGTAAGCAGAGGGGTCTGAGAAGTGATGAAATGTTGAAATGTCTTCAGAATTTATCTGAAAATGAGTCAGAAGAAGTGGCCCATCATCCGCAATGTCTGAACCACAAACAAAAGGACAAGAAATCCGCAAGCGTCGAAAATGTGGAGTTGGAAGATGCAACGAAAGCAAAACAACTAAAACTTGCACAAGCTGTAACAAACCAGTTTGTGGAAAATGCACTGGGAAAGTGGAAGAAAGTACTGTTTGTGTTAACTGTTGGACACCGCATGTTATGACTATGTAAAGGGAAAATGTGTGCTGTACTTGATCTTAACACTGTTCTTACTAAGTTAAAATAAATGTTCTTTAATTTGTTGGCAACAAAAAGTTATTTTTACTCCAGAGTCAGTACTTTTGAATGGGGGTCAAAATGACCCCTCATGGTAGTTATAGGTATTATGAAACATGCGGCAGTTCTAGTGTTAAACATGAGTTTGCTTTTAGTGCAAATTTAAAGGTAACTAACAATATTTCTGCCTTTCCATTTATCATTTTTGAAAATAAAATAAAAAGGCCAAAACAGAAAAATGATAAAAATCTCAGAAGGCATAAGAAACATAATGTTTAGCGCTAACCAGGTGACTTGGATTCTATAATCCATATGTCTGGGTGAGGAACATGGACCAAAGACAGCATGACAGATCTTCTTGACAGATAGCATGTGGATCAGCAAGGACCAGGACAGCATGGTATGTAGAACAACAAACAAGCATAGCAGGTAGCACTGAAAAAACAGAACCAGGTGTTCGGATTCACATGAGAAATGTAACTGTATAGGAAACAGGAATCTTCTGGCAGCAATTAATCACTTGAGTGAAATCTAGTTTCTTCCAGCAAGACAATGCATAATAACAGGTATAAGAGCAAAGTAAATGTGGTCTAGTATTTTGCAGCAGGATAATGGTTAATAGCTGTATGCAAACTGGGACTTATAGCAAGGAAATGGCTAAGCAGTAAAGCAGTGAGATTCAGCTTGAAAAGATATGTTACCTTGTGCTAGGCATCAAGATCCTTCAGCTGCACAGGATAGATCCCAAGCCTTATCTGCCTCAGCAGTCCCCTATTCAGGTCCAGCCACTCACACTGCTGCTCAGCAAAGACGTTGGTCACAGCACCTTGCTCAGACTCATGCTACACGCTTGGTTGCTGCTGGCTCTTGAGCCAAGCCCCTAGTAACCAGTGATATTCAGGTGCAGTCTGGCACTCTGGAGTCTAAGTCCAGAGATCACCGTACTGAGCATGTCCGTGAAGTGGCATCTTCTCATTGGTGGTCGGAGGTCAGCTGCTCTAGTGATGTTACAGGTCCAGATTGGTCCATGGGCAAGGTCCTGTCCATCTGGACTTGAGCCTATTGTATAAAAGGCTCTCACAGGCACACGCCGGTGCGCTAGTATCATTTTGGATTGCTTGTGTGAGTGGATACACTACCACTGTGTGTGTGTGTGTTTGTGTGCCGCTCTTATACCAGTGACTGTGTGTCTAAGCAGGTAGTGTTCGGTGGGAAACTCTCACTTAGCTTAACATCTGTTTCCGTTGTGTGTGCGGTTAGCACAGCTGAGTTACAGAGCAAGTTCAACCATTAGCCTAGATTTCCCTGGGAGAGTGATAGGGTTACACACTTAGCGTCATGCTTGCTTTTTCCCTGTGATGGTTAACAGGGTATTGCTCTTAGTGTTCTTTTGTTCAGTACCGCTCCATAAAGTAATGGAGCGGGGTTCTCTTTGTTCCGTTCACACTGTATGGCATTAACACAGTGTGTTCAAGCAATCGCTCGCTGTTTAGTCTCCATCATTGTTCACTAGCAGCAGTTTAACATCCCTGCACGGTGGACACCGGCTTGCGATTGCAGTTTATAATTTATTTTTATTTAGCGCAATCCACCAACCTAACACCTTGATTGAAAAGGCTAGGTGTGAACTGTTACAGTAAGTGTTTACATGGTCACTTTACTTTCAACAGACTTTGTATAATTCAATTGTATAAGAGAATGTAAGAAACTCTTTAATTCATCTGATATTGAGATAAATATGCTTCTTTATCCACTTGTGAGCCATTTCTTTTCCTCCCAGAGGAGGCAAGGAGACATACTATATGTTGCTGCTTGCTAGTAAGTGTTTCTCACCTAAGTGCTGGATTTGCACTTTGCGGTTACATTGCACTTGTCAGGAACACCGCACTGAACTTGCTCACTGAGCCAGTGTGCGTGTCCTGAGTAAAGCGAACTGTGCTCAACGATACCTGTGGAGCGGGCAGCAGCCAAGTAGATGCGTACTTCAGAGCCGCAGGAACTGAAGCACGTGACTGCTAGGGGTGTGGCCTAAACTCCAGGGAGCTAGGAGCAGCAAGAGAACTCCTAGCAGGGTAACTGCGAGACAAAGTTACCAAGGGGCATAGACAGGGAGAATAGTCAGGACATAGCCAATGAGTCACACACAGAGATAGCTGCAAGGTACAAGAGGGGCGAGCAGAGAGTAGTCAGGTCACAGGCAATGAGTCATACACAGAGATAATAACGCAGTACAGAATCAACAGGCAAACTCACAATGGGACACAGAACCGGGTCAGAACCATATAAACAAGCTATAACAACAAACAGGCACAGGCTCACAGGGGTCAGCACACTAGGCCAAAGGCAAAAGTATAACTGGCAGGGATTGAAGCTTCCCAGGGGTTTAAGAAGCTCTCCCAGAACCAGAAAGAGGCCACCATCATTAACCCCATGTGTGCAGGTCAAAACTTGCACTGAGCTCCAGACATTAACCCCTGATGTGCAGCTCAAAAACCTGCACTGGGATCATGACAGCACTGCTGTCTAATGTCCTCCATGCTACTATATCTCTTGAACAAGCACTACAAAGAGACAGGGTTGCATGAATCCATCATGCTTCAGTGTGCTATGTATGGAAAACATCATAGCAACTAGCCTCCATCCACTTGCTCAAATACAGTATATCTAAAAATTAGAGACAGACGGCTTATTTGGAAAATCACCTGACCCAGTTGAAACATTTTACTTTGTCAATTTTTCCACCACAAAGAATCTTAGTTCTTTGATGCTCAGCCAGAAATTAAATTATTTGGACATTTTCTACAAATGTTTAGTGCAATTTAGTCCTAAACTGATAAAGTATCTGAACACCTTCATGGTATTACATTATATGTCATGTCCCTGCCTTTCATGAGGGCTTGCATCTTTCCAGGGACATGAAGTCTGATTTAATCAGCCATCATGAACCTTTAACCCCTTCACCCCGAAGCCTGTTTTCACATTCTGACCAGGCCAATTTTTACAATTCTGACCACTGTCACTTTATGAGATAATAACTCTAGAATGCTTCAATGGATCCTGGTGATTCTGACACTGTTTTCTCATGACATATTGTACTTTATGATAGTGGTATAATTTATTTGAAATGACTTGCATTTATTTATTAAAAAAAATGGAAATTTGGCAAAAATTTAGAAAATTTTGCAAATTTCAAAATGTTTAATTTTTATGCCCTTAAATCAGAGAATGATGTCACACAAACTAGTTAATAAATAACATTTCTCACATGTCTACTTTACATCAGCACAATTTTGGAAACATAATTTTTTTGTTAGGAAGTCATAGGGATTAAAATTAGACCAGCGATTTCTCATTTTTACAACAAAATTTGCAAAACCACTTTTTTTAGGTATCATCTCACATTTGAAGTGACTTTGAGGGACCTATACAACATAAAATACTCAAAAGTGACATCATTCTAAAAACTGCACCCCTCACCCCTCAAGGTACACAAAACCACGTTCAAGAAGTTTATTAACCATTCAGGTGCTTCACAGGAATTTTTAGATTGTGGAAGAAGAAAATAAATATTTACTTTTCTTTCACAAAAATTTTCCGTTAGACCAAATGTTTTTTACTTTCACAAGGCTAACAAGAGAAAATCAACCATACATTTTGCTGTGCAGTTTATCCTGAGCATGCTGATACTCCATATGTGGGGGAAAACCACTGTTTGGGCACATGGCCATGGCCATTTCACTTTTTGAATGTAAAATTTGCTGTAATAATTTGCAGTCTCCATGTCGCGTTTGGAGAGCCCCTGATGTGCCTAAACAGTGGAAACCTCCCACAAGTGACACCATTTTGGAAACTAGACCCCTTAGGGAACTTTTCTAGATGTGTATTGAGCATCTTGAACCACCAGGTTCTTCACAGAAGTTTATAACGTTAAGCTGTAAAAAAAAAATCACATTTTTCCCAGATAAAATTTTTCTGGCTCCAAATTTAACATTTTCATAAGGGTGACAACATAAATTTCTCCCAAAAATTTGTTGCACAATTTCTCCTGAGTGTGCAGATATCCAATATGTGGAGGAATACAACTGATTGGGTGCATGGCAAGGCTTGAAAAGAAAAGAGTGCCATTTGACTTTTTGAATGTAAAATATGCTGGAAAATTTAGCGGTTGCCATATTGCATTTGGAGTCCCTCTGATGTGCCTAAACAGTGGAAACCCCCCGCAAGTGACACCATTTTGGAAACTAGACCCCTTAGGGAACTTATCTAGATGTGTATTGAGCACCTTGAACCCACAGGTGCTTCACAGTAGTTTCTAATGTAGACAGGTGAAATTTCTCCATACAATTTGTTGTGTAATTTCTCCTGAGTACATCGATAACACATATGGGGGGAATACTACTGTTTGGGTGCATGGCAGAGCATTGAAGGGAAAGAGCACCATTTGACTTTTTGAAAGTAAAATTTACTGGAATAATTAGCGGATGCCATGTATCGTTTGCAGAGCCCCTGATGTGCCTAAACAGTGGAAACCCCCCTCAAGTGACCAGGTTTTGGAAATTATAACTAGAGTTGAGCGATACCGTCCGATACTTCAAAGTATCGTATCGGATGGTATCGGCCGATCTTTAAAAAAAGTATCGGTATCGCCGATTCCGATACCGGAAGTCCCATTCAAGTCTATGGGACTTCCGGTATCGGAATAAGAAAAACCCTTTCCTGCCCTTGTACAGCCTCTCTGGGGTCTGTACGGGCCTTTCGGGGGGCTGTGCCAGCCTGCCAGGGGGTCTGTGCAGGCTCCGGTGGTCTGTGCCGGCCTGCCGGTGGTCTGTGCAGGCTCCGGGGGGCTGTGCCGGCCTGCCGGGGGGCTGTGCCGGCCTGCCGGGGGGCTGTGCCGGCCTGCCGGGGGGCTGTGCAGGCTCCGGGGGGCTGTGCCGGCCTGCCGGGGGGCTGTGCCGGCCTGCCGGGGGGCTGTGCCGGCCTGCCGGTGGTCTGTGCAGGCTCCGGGGGGCTGTGCAGGCATCGTCCGATGGGACTACAAGTCCCATCGGGCGATGCCTGCTACCATGACAGTGATTGACACATTAGCCAATGATGGGACAGTAGTAGTCCCATCATCCGGCTAATGTGTTAAATGTAAAAAAAAAAAAAAAAAAAAATTACATGCTACATACATACAACATGCATACTACATACATGCTACATTCATACTACATACTACATACATGCTACATTCATACTACATAAATACTACATGCAACATTCATACTACATATATACTACATGCATGCTACATACATACTGCATGCTACATACATACCACATATATACTACATACATACTACATGCATGCTACATGCATGCTACATGCTACATACATAACACATATATACTACATGCATGCTACATACATACTACATGCTACATACTACATATATACTACATGCATGCTACATACTACATGCTACATACATACTACATATATACTACATGCATGCTACATACATACTGCATGCTACATGCATGCTACATACATACTACATACATGCTACATACATACTACATATATACTACATACATACTACATGCATGCTACATGCATGCTACATACATACTACATATATACTACATGCATGCTACATACATACTACATGCTACATACATACTACATGCTACATACATACTACATATATACTACATACATACTACATACATACTACATATATACTACATGCATGCTACATACATACTGCATGCTACATGCATGCTACATACATACTACATACATGCTACATACATACTACATATATACTACATACATACTACATGCATGCTACATGCATGCTACATACATACTACATATATACTACATGCATGCTACATACATACTACATGCATGCTACATACATACTACATGCTACATACATACCACATATATACTACATACATACAATACATTCATACAATACATACATAGACATACAGTACATATAACATAGAGTAACATACTTACCAATACTTGTCACATTGTTCCCCGAAGCCATTGTCTTTTCCGGGATAAATATTAACATAACAAACCACAAAAATACTCACCCACGATCCGAAGCAGTCCACGAGTGTGTCCCACGACGATCTTGGGTAGAGAACGGCAGCATCAGATGATGCTGCCGTTCTCTACGGGCTGCAGGAATCCAATGACGGAAGGTAGGTATCCTTCCGCACTGTATTCCTCCGCCACTTAAAAAAAAAAAAGTCCCTAGTCTCACTTTATGCCATTGCTGTGTGGGAAATTCCCACACAGCAATGGCATAAAGTGAGACTAGGGACTTTTTTTTTTTAAGTGGCGGAGGAATAGAGTGCGGAAGGATACCTACCTTCCGTCATTGGATTCCTGCAGCCCGTAGAGAACGGCAGCATCATCTGATGCTGCCGTTCTCTACCCAAGATCATCGTGGGACACACTCGTGGACTGCTTCGGATCGTGGGTGAGTATTTTTGTGGTTTGTTATGTTAATATTTATCCCGGAAAAGACAATGGCTTCGGGGAACAATGTGACAAGTATTGGTAAGTATGTTACTCTATGTTATATGTACTGTATGTCTATGTATGTATTGTATGAATGTATTGTATGTATGTAGTATATATGTGGTATGTATGTAGCATGTAGTATGTATGTAGCATGCATGTAGCATGCATGTAGTATGTATGTAGCATGCATGTAGTATGTATGTAGCATGCATGTAGTATGTATGTAGCATGCATGTAGTATGTATGTAGTATGTATGTAGTATGTATGTAGCATGCAGTATGTATGTAGCATGTATGTAGTATGTATGTAGTATATATGTAGTATGTATGTAGCATGTAGTATGTATGTAGCATGCATGTAGTATATATGTAGTATGTATGTAGTATGTAGTATGTATGTAGTATGTATGTAGCATGCAGTATGTATGTAGTATGTATGTAGTATGTATGTAGCATGCATGTAGTATGTATGTAGCATGCATGTAGTATGTATGTAGCATGCATGTAGTATGTATGTAGCATGTATGTAGCATGCATGTAGTATGTATGTAGCATGCATGTAGTATATATGTAGTATGTATGTAGCATGCATGTAGCATGTATGTAGCATGCATGTAGTATGTATGTAGTATTTTTTTTTTTTTTTTTTTTTTTTTTAACATTTAACACATTAGCCGGATGATGGGACTACTACTGTCCCATCATTGGCTAATGTGTCAATCACTGTCATGGTAGCAGGCATCGCCCGATGGGACTTGTAGTCCCATCGGACGATGCTTGCACAGACCCCCGGACATCAGCACAGCCCCCCGGCAGGCCGGCACAGCCCCCCGGCAGGCCGGTACAGACCCCCACAGGGTGCACAGACCACCGGCAGGCCGGCACAGCCCCCCGGCAGGCCGGCACAGCCCCCCGGCAGGCCGGCTGAGACCCCCGGAAGGCCCGAAATGACGGCGCATCATGATGCGCACACACCGCGCATCATGATGACGTCAGGCCGTCAATCAACTGAACTTCCGATTCCGATGCCGAATTCCGATATTGAAAAAATATCGGAAGTCGGTATCGGAACTCCGATACAGCAAGTATCGGCCGATACCCGATACTTGCGGTATCGGAATGCTCAACACTAATTATAACCCTTTGGGAATTTATCTACAGATCTTGTGTTGATTTTGACTGCATGGGTGTTTTCCAGAAACAAGCGGCATTTGATGTTGCTGAGTGAAAATTGCAAATTGCCGTTCTACTGACCAGTACATTATGCCCAGCTCATGCTTCTAGAGACAATCACCTGTAAATTAGGTGGTCACTAATCAGTATAGAAATCCCAAATATGTGGACGCTAAATGTTGTTTAGGCACACTGGGGCTCAGAAGGGAGGGGGGCATTTGGATTTGGGAGTGCAGAATTGGCAGAATTTCTTTTGGGGAGCGTGAAGCCATTAAGCTTTTCCAGAGCCTTTGTTTGAGCTTTTCCAGTAAGGTAGAAGCCCCCTATATTTCCGTTAACAGATGACAGATCTGAGTAAGGACTTGCTTTTTTTGTGGATTGAGTGGAAGCTTTTATTGGGAACATTTTACATAACATTTGGGATCACAGTTATCAGGCTCTCTACGCTGACAACTTACTTTGGGGTTTCCATCTAAATCTCTGAGTGATGTGATAGATGAAACCCCCGAGGGATCCATTCCTTATCATGAGCCAGCAGATTTACTCTGGACTCCATCTGGCCTCTGTTCAGTGGTGTCCTTTTCAAAAGTGCACCAAACTGTGGCCTTTAATGCAATCCTAAAAAGACTGACACTGCCGGATCACAGGTCCTATGGTGCCCACAGTGCCTCCATCTGCCTCATTATAGGGAATCTTCTGCTGGGGGTTCTGTCTGAATCATGTATTTCAGAGATTTACACAGAAATCCAGGTGTAAGTGCTCAGCATAGAGTACAGGATAAATGTGCGCCGAGCCTTACTGCAATTTTTGGGAGGCAGAATGAAAAAATCAAAAGCATGTTAAGAATTGGTTTTATTTATTTTTTATGCTGTTCCTCATGCGGTGTGATTACGCAACTTTATTTTTGGGTCGGTGCGATTTGGCTGCTGTCACACACTAAAAGACGCTTTTTTATTGTGAAAACTAGTTTTTGCATTACCATATTTTGAGAGCTATATTTTTTCATGTTTCAGCTGACATAGTCATGTTATGGCTTGTTTTTTGCGAAACGAGCTGACATTTTTATTGGTACCATTTTTGGGCACATTACAATTTTTGATCGCTTTCTATTCCAATTTTTGTGGGACAGAATGAACAAAAACCAACAATTTAGGAATTGCTTTTTGCTTTGTTTTTTTTTATACCGCTCCGCATGTGGTAAAATTTGTAAGACAGCTTTATTCTTCTGGTCAGTACGATTACAGCTATATCTCATTTATATTTTTTTATGTTTTGGCGCTTTTACAAAATAAAACTATTTTATAGAAAAAATAATTATTTTTACATCGCTTTATTTTGAGAGCTATAACTTTTTATTTTTCTGCTGATGGAGCTGTATGGCAGCTTGTTTTTTCAGGACAAGATGATGTTTTCAGCTGTACCATTTTTATTTACATCCGTCTTTTTGATCGCGTTTTATTGCACTTTTTGTTCGGCAGTATGATGAAAAAGCATTGTTTTTTGCCTCGTATTTTACTTATTTTTTTACGGTGTTCACTGAAGGGGTTACCTAGTGGGATAGTTTTATAGAGCAGGTCGTTACGGACACTGCAATACCAATTATGTATACTTTTATTGCTTTGTTTTTTTATTTACATAAATAAATGTATTGGAAAATATTTATTTATTTCCTTTTTTCTTTATTTAGGAATTTTTAAATAAATATTTTTACACATTATAATATTTTTTAACTAATTTTTACATATTAAATATTTTTACACATTATAATATTTTTTTTATACTTTCTTACATTGTCCCAGTATGGGACATCAGTATATGAAGGAGGCTTGCCGGCGCCTGCTCTCAGTAGGCGCTCACTGAAGGTCCCGGAAGGACTCCTCGGCCATCTTGGTACCGGGGGTCTCCAAGAACATGGAGACTCTGAGGACAACGTGATCGCATCATGTTGTCCTGAGGTAAGCATGCAGGGAGCCCCCTCCCTGCACGATGCTTCTCTATGCCGCTGTCACTACAAACAGCGGCATCAGAGGGGTTAAATGTCCGTGATCGGTGCTAGTACAGATTGTGGACATTGCTGCCGGGTGTCAGTTGTCACATACACCTGACACCCGCAGAGCAGTACTATTATGGCGCATGTCGGGAAGCGGTTAAAAGTCATGGGTGGAGCAGTGCCTCGACTGTGGTTGTTCACCTGTTGCATCATGCTTTCTATATCTGACAGCAGAATATAACAAGAGCTGACAAGGACACGCGTCATTCCATGCTCTCATCTAAGGCCTCTTTCACACTTCTGTTTTTGACAATCAGTCAAGATCCGCCAATTTAGAAAAAAAACGGATCCGCCATTTTTCTTTGCGGATCCGTTTTTTTCCCCATTGCCTTTCATTATTGGCGGATCCTGACTGATTGCCGTCCGTTGCATCCGTTTTTGTGAGGATCCGCCACAATGGTAGTGTCCGTCAACATCCTCAAAGATTTCCAAACGGAGCTTGCAACTTTTTTTGGCCGGCGGATCCTCCAGACACTGAATGAACCCCAAATTCTGCCTGGGTGCATCTCTCTCTCTCTCTCTCTCTCTTTTTCCCAGCCAGTGGTTCCTTTCAATTTCCTCATTTTCAGGATCCGTCTAAAAACGGATCCTGTGCCATCCGTTCACATCAGTTGAGAACGGATTCGCTTGTCTGCCTTTTTGGCAGATTTTAACTGATGCAAATAACTGAAGTGTGAAAGAGGCCTAAGGCCTCTTTCACACTTCAGTTTTTCCACATCAGCCAAAATCCACCAAAATTTGAAAATGGCGGATACGCTTTTCTTATGGCAGATCCGCAGTTTTTTCCCATTGAAATACATTAGTGGCGGATTTTGACTGATTGTCGTCCGTTGGGTCCGTTTCTTGAAGGATCTGGGAGAATTTTCGTGGCTCCCGGGCGGACCAGACGGATACTGCAACTGTCATGCTGCGCTCACCAGGAGGCGGGACTTGGGTCCCGACGTCATTTCTTCCGGAGCCGCGGCCGCTCCAGGGGTCCCATCAGGTGTGCATGCGCACTTCTCGTACCCAGGTTTCCACCTCCAAGTCGTGTTTGCGCTTGCGTGCTCCTGTCATTTCAGTCTCCAGGTCGGTCCTCTCTATCGTAAAGGAGGACCTGACCTGGATGCTGTAGTGGTCATGTGCTATCAGGCTAGAGGACTTGACCCAGAAGCTGTAGTGGTCATATGCTATATCAGGCTACCTCCCCTATGGGAGGTGCCTGATTATTGTTGTGCTTCCTGGCTTGGTCTGCTGTGTCCCTGCCTGGCTGTGTGCTGTATTCAGGTCCCATACTCTGCCTTGTACTCTATTGTGCCTCCTGGCACCCGTTCTGAATCTTCACTTTGCTTCATGCTCTGTTGTGCCTCCTGGCACACTCTCTGATCATGTGCTCTGTCTCTTGCTCAGTCATGCCTCCTGGCACTCACTCTGTCCCTGTGCTCTGTTACAACTCCTGGCACGACTGCTGCTCAATTCAGTACTCTGTCATGCTCCTTGCACACGTCCTGCTTTGCTCATCTCCGGACATACTACTCGCTACACGCCATAGATGCCCACGTGTACCCGTCTTGCACTATCCTGTAGTTAGCACACTTCCGTGTACACACCTGGCGTTCCCTAGTATCCTGTACCTTCCTTCAGACACACTCACCCATGTCTCCTGTGAGCCAGCCGCCTGGTGCCAGCAGTCGTGGTACCTCATCCTCTAGGGCTTGCTCCTGACACTCTCTGTATAGGGGATGGTCCTCACTAGGCCAGCTCACCCTGGGAGGGTTGGTGCCACGACCCAAAGGGTCCACTCCAGGAGTCGTCACAGTATAATCAGGCCATGGACCCCGCTGGTACTGCGGCTTCCGTCCAAAAGGAGCTGGTGTTCCTCCAGGAGAACCAAACTAGGATTATGTTATTTCTCAAGTCCATGGAGTCCTGTTTATCTGCCTTACAGTCCACTGATCCTGGAAATGCTTCCCAGCTGGCTAGCCTCCAGCAGGAACTCGCGCAGCAACGCGACTCCCAGGCCCACATCCTCAACTATATGGCGTCGGTAGATAATCGGCTCCTTTCCATACAATCCGTATCAGCCCAGGCCTTGGTCCCGCACTCACTGCCGCGCTTATGCAAGCCACCCCGATATAGTGGTGACCCTGAGTTGTGTCGCGGGTTTTTGAATCAGTGCCGTTTGCATTTTGAGTTTCTGCCGCAGCATTACCCCACTGATCAGGCTAAAATAGCCTTTATAGTTTCCCACTTAGGGGGAAAGGCGGTTGCCTGGGTGAATCCCCTTTGGTAGCGTGATGATCCACTCGTCTCTCAGCTTTCCATCTTTTTGGACACTTTCCGCAAGGTGTTCGACGAGCCGGGTCGCCTTGCTTCCACCACCGAGTCCCTCTTTAATCTCCGTCAAGGTACTTTATCGGTTGGACAATATGCGATATGTTTTCGCACCTTGTTCTCCGAACTTGGCTGGAATAATGATGCCCTCGTAGGGGCCTTTTGGCGTGGCCTGTCCAGTCGGAAAGATGAACTGGTGGGCCGAGATACCCCTACCATTTTAGAGGACCTCATCTCTCTCACGACACGCATTGATTTGCGCTGCCAGGAGCGCACCCGTGAGTCAGCCAGAGAGAGAGGCCCCTCTCGCCTCTCCTCATCCACTCGCAGTTCTCATCCGTTACCTGAGTTATCTTCTGTAGATCCTGTACCTGAGCAGATGCATGTGTATTGTCTCTAGATAGCTCAATGGCGTCGTGAGAAGAGGCTGGCACAAGGGCTCTGTTTTTACTGTGGGAATGCCTCCCACTTTCTTCGCTCATGTCCCAGGAGGCCGGGGAAGCTCCTCCACCTGGGACTGGTAGGAGAGGTCTCCTCAGGTGTATGTACTTCCTCTCTTCCCTTGACCGTGTATGCTTCACTGAATTTTGGTTCCAAGAGTTTTTCTGTGGAGGCTATTGTAGACTCGGGCACAGCGGGTAACTTTATTAGTCTCGAGGCAATTAATAGTTTTTGGATTCCTGTCAGATCCCTGGAGACTCCTAGGTTGGTAGTTCTGGTCGACAGTAAGCCCATGCAGGACACCGTTAACCAGGTCACTGAAGAAGTAGAGCTGCAGATTGGCACGTGTCATCGGGAGAGGATCTTCTTCCACGTATTGCCAACTTCGTCTCATACACTTCTTCTTGGTCTTCCTTGGTTACGGACTCATGGGCCGACTCTGGACTGGCGATCCGGCGATGTACTCCTTTGGGGACCATCCTGTCAGAAAAGGTGCCTCTTGTTCGTCCACCCGATGAACTCTGCCTGCCTGTCTTCGATGTCTACAGGTCCGCCATCCGCTTACCGGTCTATGACTAATGACAATGTCTAGAAGGGGGCTAAGAGTCAGTCTCCACATCAGTCAAGCAACTGGTCTATGACTAATGACATTGTCAAGAAGGGGGCTGAGAGTCAGTCTCCACATCAGTCAAGCAACCGGCCTATGACTAATGACATTGTCAAGAAGGGGGCTGAGAGTCAGTCTCCACATCAATCAAGCAACCGGTCTATGACTAATTACATTGTCAAGAAAGGGGCTGAGAGTCAGTCCCCACATCAACCTAGCAACCGGTCCAAGGTAATTACCATGGCTTCCGTCAACTTGACGTCCCAGCTCCCGGGGGAGACCTTTGTGGCTGAGAATAACCGAAAAAGAGTGTTATGCTGGGGACATTCATCGCCGGTTGCCGGTCATGTTGGTGTCAAGAGGATGCTCTCCCGTTTATCCCATTACTATTGGTGGCCATCTATTTCTCAGGATGTCAAAGACTTTGTAGCTGCTTGTCCCTCCTGTGCCAAGAACAAAATACCAAGCAACCATCCTCCGACAGCTTGCTTCCTCGGGCTGAGTTGGTATACAATAACCGCACCAGCTCTTTGCCCTCCAAGCATCTCAGTGTGCCTCTTCCGGTCCGTCCTGTCTCGGGCATACCCGTCCCCGACTGTCTGTCCATGGAGGTCTCCAGGGTATGGCAGGAGACCAAATTTTCTCTTGGAGAGACTCTAGATCGGATAAAACCTCATGCAGATAGGAGGCACCTGGATTTCTCTCCTAAAGATATGGTGCGGTTTTCCAGTCCTAGAAATAGGGGGCATAAAGGAGGGGGTACTGTCATGCCACGCTCACCAGGAGGCAGGACTTGGGTCCCGACCTCATTTCTTCCGGAGCCGCGGCCTCTCCGGGGGTACCGTCGGGCGCGCACGTGCACTTCTCGTACCCAGGTTTCCACCTCCTCCATGTCGTGTTTGCGCTTGCGTGTTCCTGTCAGTTCAGTCTCCAGGTCAGTCCTCTCTATGGTAAAGGAGGACCTGACCCAGAAGCTGTAGTGGTCATGTGCTATCAGGCTAGATGACCTGACACGGAAGCTGTAGTGGTCATGTGCTATATCAGGCTACCTCCCCCTATGGGAGGTGCCTGATTATTGTTGTGCTTTCTGGCTTGGTCTGCTGTGTCCCTGCCTGGCTGTGCGCTGTATTCAGGCCCTGTACTCTGCCTTGTACTCTATTGTGCCTCCTGGCACCCGTTCTGAATCTTCACTTTGCTTCATGCTCAGTTGTGCCTCCTGGCACACTCTCTGATCCTGTGCTGTCTCTTGCTCAGTCGTGCCTCCTGGCACTCACTCTGTTCCTGTGCTCTGTTACACCTCCTGGCACGACTGCTGCTCAATTCGGTACTCTGTCGTGCTCCTTGAACGCGTCCTGCTTTGCTCACCTCCAGACGTACTACTCGCTACACGCCATACGTGCTCACGTGTACCCGTCTTGCACTATCCTGTAGTTAGCGCACTTCCGTGTACACACCTAGCGTTCCCTAGTATCCTGTACCTTCACCAGGAGGCGGGACTTGGGTCCCGACGTCATTTCTACCGGAGCCGCGGCTGCTCTGGGGGTCCCGTCGGGTGTGCACGCGCACTTCTCGTACCCAGGTTTCCACCTCCTCCATGTCGTGTTTGCACTTGCGTGCTCCTGTCAGTTCAGTCTCCAGGTCAGTCCTCTCTATGGTAAAGGATGACCTGACCCGGAAGCTGAAGTGGTCATGTGCTATATCAGGCTACCTCCCCCTATGGGAGGTGCCTGATTATTGTTGTGCTTCCTGGCTTGGTCTGCTGTGTCCCTGCCTGGCTGTGTGCTGTATTCAGGTCCTGTACTCTGCCTTGTACTCTATTGTGCCTCCTGGCACACGTTCTGAATCTTCACTTTCCTTCATGCTCAGTTTTGCCTCCTGGCACACTCTATGATCCTGTGCTCTGTCTCTTGCTCAGTTGTGCTTCCTGGCACTCACTCTGTCCCTGTGCTCTGTTACACCTCCTGGCACGACTGCTGCTCAATTCAGTACTCTGTCGTGCTCCTTGCAGGCATCCTGCTTTGCTCACCTCCGGACGTACTACTCGCTACATGCCATACGTGCTCACGTGTACCCGTATTGCATTATCCTGTAGTTAGCGCAGTTCCGTGTACAGACATGGTGTTCCCTAGTATCCTGTACCTTCCTTCAGACACACTCACCCATGTCTCCTGTGAGCCGGCCACCTGGTGCCAGCAGTCGTGGTACCTCATCCCCTGGGGCTTGCTCCTGACACTCCCTGTATAGGGGGTGGTCTTCACTTGCCCAGCTTGCCCTGGGAGGGTTGGTGCCATGACCCAGAGGGTCCACTCCAGGAGTTGTCACAGCAACTTTTTTTAGTTTGACGGTCCGCTATTTTCAACTGCGCATGCCCGGAAGGTTTGCTCTGGCAGCAGTTTTAACCAGGAAATGCCATCCTGGGAGCCGTGAAAATTCTCTCTCACCTCGTCCCCGCTCTCTTCTCGTGGCCCCGCTCTCTTGTCGCAGCTCATCCCGCGGCCCTGCTCTCTTCTCGCGGCTCATCCCGTGGCCCCGCTCTCGTCCCGCGGCCCGGCTACATCGGTGGTCCTTTTTTCAAGCCTGTGGTTCCTTTAAGATTCGTAGATCGGCAGATCCCATCAAAACAACGGTCGGTGGCACCCGTTGGTGTCTCAACGGACACGGATCCGTTCTCCGCCTTTTTGGCGGATTGCAACTGACAGGAAAAACATAAGTGTGAAACAGGCCTAAGACGTGATCAAAGCATCATAGCTACACCAAAACGTTGTCAGTAAAAAACATCAGCTCAGGGCACAAAAAATAGATTCTGAAAAATTAAAACGCTATGGTTCTTGGAAAATGGCAACAAAAGCAAAACAATTGTATCCTACAAATTTCCAATTTTTTTCACCATTTATTTTTAAAAAACTATACATGTTTGGGATCTGCACACTCATTCTGACCTGTAGAATCATAATATCAATTTTTTTTCATATCGTGACCATGGCAAATACAAAACCTAAAAAGTAATCTTGGAATTGCACTTTTTTTTGCAATTTCACTGCACTTAAAATTTTTTCCCATTTTGCAGTACAATTTACAGTCAAATAAATGATGACACTCAAACGTACAACTCATTCTGCAAAAAACAAGTCATCATATGGCCATGCTGATGGAAACCTAAAAAAAAAGTTATGGCTCTTGGATGATGGAAAGGAAAAAACAAAAGTGGAAAATGGCCCATGGTCAAAAAGGTTAAGGAAGTTATCCATTACTTTTTTCTTTTGGGCTAACCTCTAATCAGCAAGTACCTTCCAATTCTGCCGTGAGACATTATTTTCCGGCTCAGATTGCAAATCTCCTAATTTCATTGACCTCTTTTAAACAGAGCAGTTCTTTTTCTTCTGCTCTGCTCTGTCAATGGGGGACTATTGCTGATTGACAGATGGATCCCTTCATTTAGCTGGTCTGTGACTACTTTGAGCTAGGAGAGATTGTTGCATGGCAGGACAGGCAGGTAGTTGGCAAGTTAGATCCATAAACAAAATTCCTGGAAAACTAAAATAACTGCTGTCAAGAATTTGTAAAAATAAGCTTAAAGGGGTTCCCTGGGCAAATGGTAATGATGATCTTCACAACTTTATTCTATATTATGCATATTTTTTTGTGTATCTCAGCTTGTATACTGTGTTCTTATTTTACCATTTGGTAAGTAACAACTTAACAAAAACAGTATATATAGATTGAGATCTAGATAAATCATTTTTTCTAGTCTTTGGCTGCAGTATAACCCAAGCCAGTGACAACTATGAACTTTCAAGAAATAAATTGTTCAGAATTACGCAGATAAGTAATTAAGTACAAAAGGGTCTGGCTTAGTCAATAACGAGCTAGATTTTGTATGGAGATGAGCAATCAATATGGACATGAGGCACCAACAAGTGAGATTACAGGCAGGAGCATGATAATGGGGCAGACAGAAAGGAAGTCAGGAGAAAGAAAAAAAAATAAATAAATATTAGCAGAACAGCAATAAATAGTGTGTTAAAGGAACACTTGGAGACGGAGCTGTCCAGCAGCTGAAATATTCAGTCTGTAGGGCTGCAAATCCTTGAACTGAAACCTGGCAGTTGTACAGTAGTCTCCGACAAAAGTTGTAGGTTTGTAAACGTTTAGTAAGTGCTCAGTGTATGGAAGGTGCTTACATCATTTTTATTTTATGCTACAAAGGAGCAGTATTATAGTGTAGTATGTGGGGTCATCTATACTGACTATAAAGGCTCTGCTCACACTGCAGTTATGAAGTGTTTCCCCAGGGAGCTGTCTGAATCTCCAAAAATGTAATTTTAATGAAATGCCCAATGGAGCCATAAACTTCAATGACACAAATGGAGATCAGATTGACTTCATTTATGCTTTTCCCTGGCAGTCTCCATCTTTTCAGATGGGAACAAAAATGATGTATCCTATTTTCTTCTGCTCGGCATTGCAGCTCTTGGATAGCTCCATGGGGAATAAGTCTGAATCTAGTTTTTCAGGTTTAACTATTTTAACAGAGTCCAAGCTGTGTTAGAAACTACTTTTTTCAGGTTATGTTCTGTTAGCTTTAACATTAATAGTAATTAGTAATTTGTAGGATAAAAAAACCTAACAATAATTAATTGAAAAATCTTTTTATGCATACATCTTGTGATGTAGGTTACCAATATAAGCCATTCTGCCACATATGCTGTGAAAAGGGATGTTGAATAAATGGGGCCTTTCTCTTAGGCATTTATATTCACTTTGTAGCTCAGGTCTCGGCAAAAACTAAAAGCCAATTTACTTCAAGATTATCAAGAATTAGTATGCATATTAACAGTCATTTCCCAATAATCGTGTGGTCTAAACAGGTTGGCGATCACTCAAGTTACGAGCAAAATGGTGATTTGCAAAAAAAAATCTTCCATTACAGATCACTCAATGTGCGTCTGAATGCAGGGTTGACCTGTGTAAACAGGCCATTAGATGATCTCCGACAGGCAAACATGTCGGTCATGGGACTTTTAACATTGTGTATCGCGCAGTGCAAGTGGACCTTAAGGGTATATTCAGACATAGTAGATGTGCCATGGTTCTTGCAACATGATTAAATACCAAGTGGCAGAAATGCATATTGCATATTTAATAAGTTTTACCATTACTTGCTACAATACAGCAAAGCTGCTATGTGTGAGAAATGCCTTACCTTCCAACTATTAAAGTGGGTCTTTTGGGATGTTCCTCAGTGAGTTACACTTAAAAGTATTTGTCCTAACTTCTCCCTGTTTTCCAGGTCATGTCCCTTCTCGCCTCCTTCAAGCCCCATTTCCCTCCTGTTTGTGCTTCTGCATCCTGGGACTTCCTCTGATGACACAGCATCCTGGCTTTATGCTTGAAAACTCATTTAGAAGAACTTGAGTTTTGGGAGGCCACCAGGGCAACCATTACTAACACCTTGGCTTGATGCTGTGTTTTTGGACAATCCACAGCTCACATCATCCCCAAAACCTATTAGCCGATTGCCAACACACCAGGGCAATCAGAAAAAGCCGGGCAAAGTGCCAAATTGGAGCATCTCATGTGATGCACCACTTCTGCTTTACCTTTGCTGGTTTAAAAAAATAGCACCTCACATCATTTTTTTTCATTAAATTATTTATGTGGCTTAATAGAAAGCTCTGCAAACTATCACCTATCTATTATCTTTGCACATCACTTAAAAATCTGTAATTTCTATTCTTCATTTTATTCTGATATGTGTAACACGGATAGGAAATGAATGTCAAACGGATGTCATCCATTTATGCTATGTGTTTTACACGGACTCAAAGACTTATATAGGGCCATGTGATCCATTCTGCTGGTAAAAAAAGGCATGTCTAAGTGTAGGTCACATGATCCACAGAGAATCATCCCATAACCTCTCCTATCACAGGCAAAATAAAATTGGAGAAAAATAGAGAAGAAAAAAAGACTAAAATAATACGGCAAGATCAAACATTGGCCTAACAGACTTTAAAATTGCTAGGATCCTCCCTCTAGTATGCCCAATTTAAAGATAGATGGTCCTTACAAGAGGGTTGACATTCAAATGCAATTTGTATAGACAGATGTTTATATTAAATATGTACCGGTAATCTTCCTTGTAATTTCCAAGCTTTCCTAAATCTATGCAAAAAAAAGACAAGTAGGGAAAATATTTAAGCTCCCACACATTTTGTGTTAGTGGACAATTAGTCAAAACCTATGTCTGCCAATTCTGGTTATGGTAATATTCATTTTGCAGTTATTCTGGAGATTACCTTGAACAATTTATACATATAATTGATGCAATATTTACCTATAGCTATATACTTTATGTCTTACTTTTTCATTTTTTTGTGTAAGGCTAGTGAAAATGCTACTATATACATTTCAATCTATTATCTATTATTCTATTTCTGCTTTTGCATATAAAAACCTATGTCTGTAGGCATCTGGATACTGTCAATGAAGAGTTTTCTCTTCTACTTAAGATAACTTTATAGCTTGTCTTATATAAACTTATTTTGACCTTACCTGGAAACACCTTGTTTATTCTATTTTTGTCTAAATGTATACCTAATATGTCTGGAAAGAGTCATGAAAGTGTGTCTCCTAATACTGACCAGGCACAAGACAAAAGGAGACTAAAGCCCCTTTCTCACATAGCGAGATCACAGCGAGATTGCTGAAACGTCACCGATTTTGTGACGCAACAAAGACCTCGAAAGTGATCTCGCTACATGTGACACGTAGTGGCGACCACCCCCCCGGCTGGATATCACTGATCCTGCTCGAATGTCTTGGGACATTTTTTCCGTCGTCAGCATCCCAAAGGCCAATGTGCATCGCTGTGTTTGACGCTGACGAGCGACCTCGTTGGCGACGCTGTACTCAGGGACGCAGGCGGGAATCGTCTGAAAAACTGCTGTGTGACAAGGTACCAATGACCGGCGAGGTCATTACAGGAATCGCTGGATCACTGCTGCATCGCTGAAGAGATCTGCCTGTTTGACAGCTCACTAGCGACCATTTAGCGACGCACCAGTGATCCTTACCAGGTCGTATCGTTGTCTGGATCGCTGGTGCATCGCTAAGTGAAACGGGACCCTTACTGAGGGTAGAAGCATGAATCTAACCATGGTGAGGGCTAAATTTTTCATTATTACTTGTTTTTATGTTTTTGTAATAGAAGCTGTAGCAGAAGTTTAAGCAGGAGTGCTGCTAGAAAAATTTTTTGAAGGATTGATTGATTTTAGGTCTGGATTTCACCAAATCTCATGGTATTTTGAATGTCTGAAATCAAGTTTGGTCTGTTTTGTGGAATTTGCAGAATATGATTTAAGACTTGTTTTAATTTCTGTTCTATCAAAGAGAAAGATAAAGTGCTCTCACCAGAGCCCCTCCATAATGAATAATGACCCCATTTTGGGTACTGCTTGGATACCAACCCATTCCAAGAAGAAACGGAATATATTCAGTCATCATTGCCACTTGCCAGTGATTAATATAATATATTTCTATGTACCTCTTTCTCGTCTTCTCAGATTCTATACTTTTGGCGGGCTTTTCATGTTTATTAGATTACCACCCCAATTACTGCTTTTGACTCTCGTGAATTTCTTTTGTTGTCCCAACCTAGTTTGGACAACATTTTGAGACTGGTACAAATTTTTCCTTAAATTTTTCAACTACACATCTTCCTTTACTTATGATCTCCAATATATTTTATCTCTTGATTTCTGTAATTTAATGTGAGTAATTAGTTACCCACAATTCCTTGCTTTTAAGTGTTGAAGCCGCAAGAGCCAAACTTAAGCTGCGTGAAAAATGGTCCTACCAATGAAATGTACAGTTTTATTTAACTTTCTCATATTATATAGGGTAATCAAGCATTTTACACTCCATTTTTATTCCTTTATAACATTAGACTATTTTATTAAAACTATATGGAATCAATTTGGAAACACTGTTCATAATGAACCAAATCCCATGCTCAGATATCTTAGGTAAGTTTGTAAATTACCTGCTCAGATATTTTAGGTACACATAAATTATCAAGTATTTGGTTCTTGCTTATTAGTCAATGCCAAACTTAGGAATGGATTATTAGAATGTTAAGCAAAATATTTTTTCAACTTTAGCATCTGATATACAAATGCCAAAGATTTCCCAAATAAAGTGCAAAAAATAGTAATTTTTTTTACTTTGCTCAGCCAGTAGCAGTAATGTATAAAAATTATGTCCTTATCTAGAATGATGCAACTGCAACTATTCAATTCATTGTAAATTAATTCCTAAATGATACAATAATTAAAACATTGCGGCAAAAGAAAATTAGCCTAATTGTATAAAGAGTTGATATATATTTTGAAACTTAAAGAATGCAATTCATGGACCTCTAATAAATACTTCAAATTGAGGTTTAGAGACATTGGAGATTGGAGATCAAGTTAAGAAGTAGATATCATCAAGCAGTAAATAGAAATTAAATATTGATCATCTACCTTCTAGGAAAGAAGCTCCAAAGATATAACAAAAACAATTTGTCTAGAATTTTAAAAAGACCATTTATGCTGAAATTGCAAAAAAAAGGTTAGCGAGGATTATTGGGCCAATCACAGGTGGCAGTGATTGGCTGCAATGTTCATGTGAACTCTCCTTCTGATGTCACCACTGATCAACAAAGACAGCAGTGGCGGAGCTCAGTACTGCTCCATGAGAGAGTGAGGCTGTTTTTTTCAACTGCACATCTGCAAACCTATGCCGAAATAGAAAAACAATTCCAGATAACCCATTAAAGTTTTTGGTTAAAATTTAGGTCTGTGTGATGGAGTATAAAGTTGTCTGTCACTTTTAGAATTCCATATTTTTCTCAAGATGGTGCTCTTGTGTATTGCAGGGATGTTCCTGGGCTGATGGGCCCACGGCTTCCCTTTGTCTCACTCAATGGTCCTCTGCGGCCACTCACAAAGATGGTCACACGCTGGACCTTATCTTCACCAGTCTCTGTTCCCTCACTAATCACAATAACTCACCCCTCCCCCTGTCTGACCATAACCTACTGACATTCACTTCCCTCTCCTCTCCTACTGCGCAACTCCCGCTCCATAAACTTGCTCACCCTCGCAGGAATCTCAAATACCTCAATTTTCAATCACTCTCTGAGTCCCTTCTCCCTTCTCCCTCTTACAGACATAGCTTCCCTTCATGACACAGATGCTGCTGCCACTTTTTATAACACCACAATAACAGCAACACTTGATTTGGCTGCCCCCCATGCAGAGCAAAACTCTTACAATCAACAGGCAGCCCTGGCTGACCAGCCTGATCAAAAAACTGAGATGGGTTTCCAGGGCCGCTGAGCAGAGATGGAAGAGAACCCATTCTACTGAGCACTTCAGCACATACAAGCAGTCCCTTGCCAGCTTTAAAGGGGTTGTCTGGGCTTTTCACATAATCTCAGTACATATCTGGGCTGCAGAATTATGACAATAAGTAATTTACTTTCTGTCACTAGTTTGCACAGTTTTCTAGATATTCTGAATAGAACGTCCAAGGGGGGTGTGTTATGGCATTGAAATGAGAACTAGTTGTAACCTCCTACTCTACTTCAAACATGCCCTCTACAGCAACAACCCCACCCTCCATAGCTACAGGCCCTCCCCGTCCACATGAAAAAGCCCTCATCACACAGTAACAAATCCTCCCCCTCTAGCAGCCTCACTGCAGAGAGCAGCTGCTCCTCCCCCAGACACACGCTGAACAGTGATCTATGGAAAGTGAAAGTAGTGAGGAGGGAAAATCATCCTGTATTTGGGCCACTCCAAGATTACAATACATAACTCATCAGTAATTCCTTCCCTCACTGTCCCAGGCTGCTGGCAGCAGTGAGAACAGACTGTGTGATGGTCAGTGATGGGGGTCTGCAGCTTCTAATCTGCACAGGGGATGGCAGTCACTGATGTAATCTGTTGTATGACAAAGCCTCTGCTGTGTGAATGAGACAGCTCTGTGTCACTGATGTCTTCACACAGCAGCAGATTTGGTGCAGTGCATGTGTGAGCACTGTGTCTCTAGTGACACAAATACTGATGGGAGCAGCCTGTCCCAGAATACAGGACGATTTTCCCTCTTCACTACTTTCACTTTCCATCCACCTGTCTCCCCGCTATTCCCCAGCCTCCCCCTTATGCCAGGCCCTTCACTGGCTTCCTATTGCCCAGAGGCTCCAATTCAAAACCCTATCCATGACATACAAAGCCATCCACAACCTGTCTCCTCCATACATCTGTGACATAGTTTCTAGGTACCTACACGCACGCAACCTTCGATCATCTCAAGATCTCCTCTAGTCCCCCCTTATCTCTTATTCCCACAACCGCATACAAGACTTCTCCCATGCTTCCCCCATACTCTGGAACTCTCCCAACACATCAGACTCTCACCTTCTACGTAAACCTTCAAGAAGAACCTGAAGACCCACCTGTTCCGGCAAACCTACAGCCTGCAATGATTCTCAGTCTGCTGAACCACCGCATGACCTGCTCTATCCTCTCCTAATGTATCCTCACCCATCCCTGTTGACTGTGAGCCCTCGCGGGCAGGGTCCCCTCTCCTTATGTACTTGTGTGTCCCTTGTCTTACACATGTTTATTATACTTGTCTATATTTCTCCTTTTCACATGTAAAGCGCCATGGAATAAATGGCGCTATGTAAATGCATAAAAATAATAATAATAATAATAATAATAATAATAATAATAACAATAATGGGAAAGTGTAGCAGTGAGTAATATGTGAGTGAGTGAAGACTATTTATTCATCCAAAAAAAGTCTGGAAGCTGTGCTACTGCACAATGGCAGCAAGTATGCTTCAGTGCCTGTAGGGTATTTTGTACATTCTGTGCACTTGAAGGAAAGCTATGAGAATTAAGACTTTATTCTCAAGAAACTTAGCTATGAGGATCAAGGATGGTCAATATGTGGTGAGCTGAAAGTTCTCTCATTTGCTCCATAGGCGGCAATGAAAATGCATTAAGTACCCATGCTTTTTGTGTGAATGAGACAGCTGGGATAGGACTCCTCATTGGAGCCAAAAAAGTTGGCCAAAGAGAACATTTTTGCAACCTGGACGTAAGAAAGTTGTGGAAAACTTAGTTGATCACACTAAAATTCTCCTGCCACCACTCCATATTATGCTTGGACTTATAAAGCAGTTTGTGAAAGTTCTACTGAAAACAGAGACTTTTAAGTACTTGGATACCAAGTTTCAGGGACTGTCCAAAGCATAACTAAAGGAAGGCATTTTTGTGGGTCCGGATATTCAGAAATTCATGAAGGATGACTAATTCAAAACAAAAGCTGAAGAATTTTTTAGGTAACAACAAAGATTCAAAATTTAAGTCCATCTTGGAGAACATGAGGGACTTCTGCTGGATGCTTCACAGAGAAGATCCACAGGTCTTCTATAAGAGTAAAGGTATCAAGGGAAGCTTTGAAGAGAAAAGGGAATTAATTTCCAATAAAGTTGCAGAATGAATGTTAAACAAATTTTTATATATAATATTGTGTACATTTTGGCTACAATAAAGATTTGTCTTGTTTGTCTCACTTGTACCTAATTTCACAGGCATTCTGTGCAAAATTCATACGTGACAGTTAAAAATAGAAGTGATTTTTTTTAAATCAGGGCATAAGAAAACATAAAAATCAGTCATTGAATTTTATACAATTTTCATAAACCCAAATTTTGCATACCTGTACTATAAATAGTTGATTGACTCTTGCAGTCCAGAATTGAAAAGGGTTGATTGGAGGGGAGACAAGCTTTACTCCTGAAATTCATCTATCCTGGTGGTATTGTGTCCTGTTCCTATGGCTATGCAAATTTGCTCTCCAGGAATATGAGCTTTGGCTCTGCAGTGCCACGTTGTAAACTTAGCTAGTAGCTACTTGACATGAGCGGACCTTACAACATTCATATTCACCTGTTCACATGGATTTTACCAGGAAATTTGATTTGCAGCATTAAAGTTATTCTCCATAAATTTAATGTGCTTTATTATGATCTGGGATATCATCAGACCCAGAAGAATAATAAATGTAACATGTAAAAAAAAAAATACTTATACTCATGTCATCACTCACCTCTCCAGCCACTTCATGCCCACTGACCGGTATTCCGTCTCATCTTTGGCCCAGTGTTTACTCTAAACTGATGCTTCTGGCTGTGAGTAGGCCACAGGCCATGTACAGTGAGCTCTAGGGTATTCTTGTGGCATAGGGTGAACACTGAGCTAATGATATGGCTCGATGAAGATTAGCAGTAAGGGGGGGGCTGGAGAGATGAGCGGCGAGGTATTTTTTAACCTTTTGCCTGCCATACCATTCAGCAACATGACAGCTAGGTAGGGAATTGCAAAAAAATCTGTATTTTCCAGAATTCAGATTTTTGTAAAATCTGAGTAGCATTCAATTCCACTAGAATATATTCACCCTTCTCTACTAGCTATCCTATAAGTCAGTGTCCAAAACTTTGACAAGTCTTGCAACATGACTATCACATGACATCGGGTATTTAGCCAAGAGAAAAAAAAGAAGGAAAAAGACTCAACTTCTTGCATGTGATTCTTTCCTCAAGTGCAGAGCAGAGTACTTCCTTGAGCATTCACAGATGTCTGGGGAGTACCATATGTCCTTGTGGTGACTGCCATCTCATGTAGGAAGACTTTTAGATTAAGTATTGCACCTTGGGAACAATATATACAAATTAATTTGTCTCCTGAAGGTAGAAAGATGACTCTCTATTGCCATCTATTGAAGGTAGCTGTCAAATAAAATATCCAACCGTTGAGCAAGCCTGGCCAAAAAGGCCCATGCATCTTAGAAAGCTATCAACTGAATGTCGTCTATCTATCCTAACTCCCCTATGCACATGATTTCTCGGATTGGCAGAATTCATGTGTTTTCAGAGAAGAACATGAGGGAGGAAACTTCTCCAAAAAGAATAAAGGGATCTGGTGTTTGAACATAAACTTTCTGATACTTATTTTCCCATCAGATGTTCATCAGAGAATCAAGAAGCCCCTTTAATGGTTATAGGTTTGTCAACTGAAAGCAATGTGTTTGGCAGATTTTAATGTGTATGGAGGCCATCCAACTCTCCTATGACTGATCCCAGCTGACTACTTCCCTAGACCAAAGGAGGCCTAAAACAATAGGCAGTGGCATTCCCTCCAAGATGTAGCATGACAGGGACTCCTCATGATGTCCTATACGCAGATGTATATTTTCTATGACTTGGGTCAACCTCCCCTAGCTCAGTGGGACAGATTCAATGGCCTGGACGCTTAGAGGTTTGGCCAGTGTCCTACATTTCATGCCATGAGTCTGGACAAAGTGAGCATCCACCAGACTGACTCCTGCTCCACAGTTCATAAGCACTGTCATGCCCTCACGTACCCCGCCAACCAACACTTCTGCTGACATAGCACCTTGAGAGGGCAAACTGGAGGAAATATACACTCCCTGGTCGTCTCCCTCCACACGACTAGGGGCACGTGGCTTCTTAGCTGGTACAGATGATTTGGTGCACGTTGGGCAGGCCTTTAGGACATGATCAGTGTGCCCACAGTAAAAACATGCCCCCACCACTCCATGGACCGTAGGTGACACTGTTTGAAAACTAGCTCCTCCTACTTGTATGGGTTCGTCCAAAGGTTCGGCACACACTGGGCAGGCTCCTATAAAATGGCCAATCTGACCACAGGAAAAACATGCCCCCACACCACGGTGAACTGCAGGCAACCCCTTTTTAACACCAACTACTCCGAGCTGCATGGGTTCCTCCGTCCGCAGTGGTGTGTCCTCCTCCCTAGTGAGGACTATAGGGAGCACACATGGTGTATGTCTCTCCCTGAGGCGTCTATCCACCCGGATGGCAAGGGACATGGCGGCCTCCAGCCACCTGGGGGCGGCGTACTGCACCAGAGTATCCTGCAACTTTGGAGACAGACCTTGCATTAAATGACTCCTGCGTGTCAGTGGCCCACCTCCTGAACTCTGGGCAGTACTCCTCAATAAGTCGGCCTCCCTGCTTGATCTTATGGAGTCGGGTCTCCACCAGGGAGACGCCAACAGGATCTCCATACACTAGCGCCAATGCCGCAAAGAACTCACTCACTGATCGTAAGGATGGTGAATCAACTAGCAGGGAGAAGGCCCAGGATTGGGGATCACCCTTCAGAAGGGACATAATGATTCCCACCCATTGTTCCTCACTCCCTGATGAACGAGGACGGAGCCTGAAGTATAATCTGCAGGCCTCCTGGAAAGCCAAGAATTTATCTCTCCCTCCAGAAAACCTGTCAGGGAGGGACATCTTGGGTTCTGGCTGAGCCTGCACCTGAACCAAGGCCCCAAACCCAACCAACTTCTGCAGCTGCTGCACCACCTCACCCCGCAGCACCCTAAGCTCATCAGTGAGGGGCTGAAGCAGTTGGGTAGAGACCTGTATATGGGTCATGGCTCACCAGAAATATTAGGTAGGGGTCTGTAATAAAGTCACGTAGTGACTTGCCCTGTGTGACGCGACAAGCAGGTCGGTAACTGAAACAACAAGAAAAACAAGGGAACACCGGGGACACAGTTACAACGGAGGGCCCTATAATAGGGAATGGGGACGTGGACACATCCTGCACACTTCTGAGCCTGTGCCCCTGAACACGCCTCATGTTCCCTATACAGGCTCTTCACCTGTCGCCGACCAGGATACCTGAATCCCTCACTAGCACTGCACCTATCCCTTACTAAGGAACTGGCTAGTGCGGACACTTGTCCCACCGCTGTTCTAATATAACATTAGGGAAAATAACGAACAGGGAAAAACAAACAACTTAGCTTTCTCTGTTGCCAATTCTCCTGAGGCAGCAGAGTACAGCACCCGGATATTGCTTCCAACTGAACAGCTGAAACACCAAAGCTCTGGATGAGCTGCAAAGCACTGCTCCAAATAGCTCCTCTCTCCTCCAAGGTTGAGTAGGAAATGACCAGTATCACCAACAGTGATCCAGAGAACCTGACACCCTTTTATAGGAAGGAGGGGAGGGTTAACACCTGCTGGCTAATTTAACGTGTAGCAACCCCAGCGGCCACTGGAGGCAAAACCCATTTGCAGCAACTAGGTTGTAATAACCCCAGCGGCCACCGGGGGGCAAAACCCATTAGCAGCCACTAAGATTGTAATAATCCCGGCAGCCACCGGAGGGCAAAAACTAACATTAAGCCAGAGGCATGAAGGAGAAAAAAGGTTATATGTGAGCCCAGATTTGCCACAGATCCAAAAATGGATTGTGACAGTGTTATACCCAAAAGATCTCAAATCTATGACAACTGAAGATGGGAATCCTCAGTTAGGTCCAGTTGTTTGTGCGGGGAAGAATGGAAGGCCATTGGTTTCCAAGTCCTCTGGCACACCAGATTGTCTTACACTAAATTTGACCTCAGAATGTCTTCTAAGTTTGGGTAAAAGTCGATCACATAAACTTCACATGATTAGACTATTCTTATTAGTGGATAAGCTACGGCAGTGGATATTTTTAATTAATCTGACTAACTCAAGTAAATATCTTTCTAAATAAAAGGCATGCTTTACAAAACAGAATCGGAGATTGTTTTACATCACTGAAAATAACTTAACACATTTCTATATCCAGCTTTTAGGAATACAATTTGTAGACTAATTACAAGAACATGAAAAAGAGATAATTCTTTTTACAGGTTCTTTCGACACAAACGTTGACCTCATTGCAGCCAATGCTTAGGAATGACTCATGGTAGACTAGAAATAATCTTTATTCGTGTTTTCCTCTAGAAACTAGGATTTTCCTTTACTCACTGCTGTTTAAATACCAGTTACCAAACAGTATCACAGCTTAACTGGCCTCCTACTGTTTTTTCATGTACATGGCCAGGAAGCATTAAGATGGCATGTGGGCCCAGTGCTAAAATATGCACAGATACTCCAAAAATATACACAAATTTGTGCCGTATTCATATGTCCAGTTGTCATCCATTTATTACAAATCCAGTATTTAAGAAAAACCTGGATTCATTACAAAGTACAAACTGATGCACATTTTGGTTTCAATTTTGCATCCAATTTTAATTTATTTGTTTTTCTTAGAGGTGTCTCTAAAAAGTAAAAGTCACTTTACTTAAAATACTTTTGTACATTTTAATTATTTTTTCATAATATCACAGTATATAGTTCATAACCAAAAATAAAAGGATAGAATCTGATGCAGATTGATTATAACTTTCCCCTGAAAACATTTCCTAACAGTAAATCTGTGGGGTAGAAGAAAAAAGGTGGCAAAAACTTTGTAATAGATTCCCTTTAAATGGTTGTCCACAATTTAGATATTGATGATATTTCCCAAGAAAAGTTCACTAATATCATAAGAGTGGGGTCTGCCACCCAGCACCCCCACCAAACAGCTGTTACCCGATCCGATGGTCACTGAAAGTCCACAGTTTATGCATTTGAAATCCAAATCTGAAGGGTTCAGATTAGCCAAGAAAACTGGAAAACATGATAGGAACAATTCAGTCCATTTTCTATTCAAAAATATTTATTTGATACATACTATCATAAAATATGTAACAACTTGATAACTAGTATCAGAAACAATGTTTGAAAAGTATCAAATTTCAAATGCTGCTAAAAATGCAGAAAGTTTCGGCGAACATAGTCCCTTTTGTCAAGCAAACAGAAGCAAAATGCAGTAAGTAACAGTTGATACGTTTTATAATTCTACTAGCTGAAGAGCCCGGCGCTGCCCGGGCATAGTAGCTAACTGTGGTTAGTTATAGCAAATTATAATTATCCTCCATCCCATAGTCCCGTGCCCATATACCCATCATACATATCCGTGCCCATATACCCATCATACATATCCTCCATCCCATAGTCGAGTGCCCAAATACCCATCACACATTCTCCATCCCATAGTCCCATGCCCATATACCCATCATACATATTCGCCATCCCATAGTCGAGTGCCCATATACCCATCACACATCCTTCATCTTATAGTCCCATGCCCATATACCCATCATACATATCCTCCATCCCATAGTCCCATGCCCATATACCCATCATACATATCCTCCATCCCATAGTCCAGTGCCCATATACCCATCACACATCCTCCATCCCATAGTCCTGTGCCCCATCGTACATCCTCCATCCCATAGTCAACCATTATGACATCATAGTGAGCGGCGGGGCTTGCAACCTATGATGACATCAGCATCGCCATGGCAACCATTATGGCATCATAATGAGGGGCGGGGCATGATACACACACTTTTTCCCCATTATGTTGATAGGGGCAAAATTGTTTGGTGAATTGGAACGCGCAGGGTTAAAATTTCGCCTCACAACATAGCCTAGGACACTCTCGTTGTCCAGACGTGTGACTGTGCCAAATTTTGTGGCTGTAGCTGCGCCGGTGCGGATGCCAATCCCGGACATACACACATACATACATACACACATATATACATACACACACTTGAGCTTTATATTTTAGATTAAGCACCTTCTGGGGTCTTACATGTTACTGTAGATAGTTGTCTCTTGCACATCTCTTCAGCTGACAGCAATCCGTGCCTCCTGCTCAATAGACATGCTCTCTAAATGGGGGGAGGGGAGTAAGTCACTGGTAGACAGACAATTCTGGCAGTGGTTTCTTTTCCCTGTGAACAAAAGTATCAGGCATGTTGAAATCAAACTGTTCATCCTAAATTTGATTGGTCCTGCTGATATTGTCAGGTTCCGCTGACATTAATCTAAAATGTCAGCTCAACCTGAATCTAAGATGTACTGGTCCATCAGTCATCCAGAAAAAATATATTTATGTTAGAGATGAGCAAATCAAATGAAATGCAGTTTGGTAAAATCTAATCAAAATCTATAATATAACGCGCTAAGCGTCACTCTTGTCCGAAGCCTTTATAGGCTCCAGACAGAATGAGGCATCCAGCAGTGAGGAGTGTGTATGGCGCCCGGAGATGTCGGTATGCGTACATACCACGATCTAGGGCGCCATACTTACATACTTACCTGACCAGGAGGAGCGTTGCAGCAGCGCTTCTCTTCGGCCGGAGACCAGGGCAGGAGTGCGGCCGAAATCGTGCATGCACATAGCGCAATCCAGCGCCATTTTACTGAAGACACATTTGCAGTGTGTCTTCAACAATATGGTGCCTGACAGCGCTATGGGCATGCGCGTACTCTGGTGCCAGACTCCTCCCCTGGTCTCCAGCAGAACGTGATAGCTCTGGAGCACAGGAAAGAAGGGTGAGTATAAGTGTTTTTTTTGCATGTGTGTAGTTTAATAGGGGTGAGGGGGACCATACATATCAGGAAAAGGGGGGTGAGGGGACCATGCATACCAGGAAAGGGAAAGAGGGGACCATGCACACCAGGAAAGGGGGGAGAGGAGACCATGCATACCAGTATTGGGGGGTGAGGGGACCATGCATACCATGAAAGGGGGATGAGAGGACCATGCATACCAGGAAAGGGGGTGAGGGGACCATGCCTACCACGAAAGGGGGGTGAGGGGACCATGCATACCACAAAAGGGGGGTGAGGGGACCATGCATACCACGAAAGGAGGGTGAGGGCACCATGCATACCACAAAAGGAAGGTGAGGCGACCATGCATACCATGAAAGGGGTGAGGGGACCATGCATACCATGAAAGGGGGGTGAGAGGACCATGCATACCATGAAAGGGGGGTGAGGGGACCATGCATACCACTAAAGGGGGGTGAGGGGACCATGCGTACCACAAAAGAGGGGTGAGGGGTCCATGCATACCACAAAAGGGGGGTGAGGGGACCATGCATACCCCTAAAAAGGGGGGTGAGGGGGCCATGCATACCATGAAAGGAGGTTGAGGGGACCATGCATACCAGGATGAGGAATAGGGTGCCATGCTTAGCAGGATTGGGGGTGTGAGGGTACCATGCATACCAGGATAGGGATGAGGGGTGCCATGCACACCAGGATAGGAGGGAGCAGCACATACCAGGATGGGAGATCATATACCAATAAAAATGCTCGCCACCCGGGTGTAGAATGGGTTCATAGCTAGTGTTAGTATAATGGCGTATGATGGCATAATTACGTATATTGCCCCACAATGGTCATGACATAACTTGTGGCACAGTCAGTATTGAAAGCTCGGAAGAATAAAAATGAAAGAGAAGACTGGAGCAGATTGAGAAGGCAAGCTAGTCCCTAGGACAGGTGAGGAATGAGAAAAGAGTATAAGATTTTCTTTATTTTTTAACACCTTCCTGTTTCCAAAAACAAAGGAAGGCTTAAGTTTTGCTTAATTTGAGAGAATCGAAGCACAAAAATATTTTGCTGAATCCAATTCTTTTCTTCAAGTCACAATTAATTTGATTTGCTCAGCTCTACTCATTTTAAATATACAGTATACTTTTTTATCATGGGAGATTTTGCGATTCATTGAGGCATTTATCAGATTTTTTTGGTGTTTGCACCATAATTTCGTAATATGCAAGAATTAGAGGAAAGGTAAGGAAGGACACAATTTTTCCAAAATAATCTCTAAAGTTTACCAAAAAGACAATCTATATAAAAATACTAAAATGACCCAATCGATATTTAATTAAAGGATAGTAAAGTTCAGATATTCCATGCTCCTCAGGTACAATACAAGAGCTTCTGGAACTCAGAGCACTTTATTTTGAGCCCCAGGCAAGTCAGACTGTAGGAAAGCACATCTACCTGGACCAGAGCAATTGCAACACCTTTCTACATGTGAGAGGCGTCAGAATTGATCATTGGTCTTTTCAGAGATCGTGACAAATAAGACGAAAAAGTAAGTTTGTAGAAGCAAGACTGAAATTCGGGTCTATGCGAGGTCATCAAAGCAATGATATTTGGTCTTTTCTCTTGTTTGTGTGTCGACGTTGTCTTTGTGTGCTCTTTACAAAAGAAATATAATCAACCTAACTCTGGAAATGCTAATAGAAAGTGCATGTTTGTTTTCTGAGAAAGGAAACGTCAACTGCATTTATGTATTTAGACCAAAATGTCATCTTGACTAATCTCAACAGAAAAAGGCTGCTGATGATGTAACAATAGCAGACTCTTCGGTGACAAGGTCCTGATTTAGGCTTTCATGGTGATGTTCAGTTCAATCTGCTGTAAGACGTAACCAGTGAAAGTAATACATATCAATCCTGCATTTCGTCTAATGAAAACTCAATAGAATCTTCAAGGAAGCACACTATCTATCGTCTGACATTTCGAATCTGGTATTTCCTCACTGGTAATATTTGATGTTGTATTTCATTTCTATTGTTGCCTATTTTTTTATACTGCTGGATTTTTAATCATGTTTTTCCTGCTTTTATTGTCTGTTTTTCTTATTACCCCAAGGAACATTATATCCTAATGTTTTCTAAGAGTCGATACAGAAATTCTTTCAAAAATGGATTTTCCTTTAAAATAGAGAAAAATACCCACATCATTAAGAAAATTAATCATCAACCAGCTTATGCATGTCCTTTGTACAAAGTGTATTTCTGTGTTTGCTAAAAAAAGACAAATAATGCTAGAATGGATACCAGACAGTTTCCACAGTGACTCTATTGGCTTCTTTCACTTGAATGACTCTGTCAGAGTTCACATCAGAATAGTTTTTCAGAAATTCCAATTGAGAACCCAACATAGAGTTCAACACAAAGCACTGTGTTTATATGAAGCTAGACTTAAAGGGGTATTCTTACGTTTGAAGATTAGCCCCATCTGTGGGATAGGATATAACTTCCCAATAGTTGTGGGTCTGAGACTTGGGGCCCCTACTGATCTTGAAAGCTGGGAACTGAAGAACCACAGCTGAATATAGCAGTGGTCAATAGTGTAAACTGCTGCTCCCTTCATTCCAATGGGGGGGGGGTGAAGATCATCCAAGCTCAATTTTTGTCAATATCTGAAAGTCAATTAGGAATTAAAGGAGTGACAGTTCACATGATAAACATTTGCTCCACTTAACCATGACTCTTCAGTATCATTGGGGACCCCAGTGGTTAGAGCCACATAGGAGATAACTTTCAAACTTGAGAATACCCCTTTAATTTGTATTCTTTTTTATGTCGTTTTTTGTGGAATTTTTGACAGATTATTTTAGTTCTATTAGTGATCTCATAAGCACATTTGTATAAATGTAATATCTAGACAGCAATAATCAGACATTTCCAATAACAGTGCCCATTTATTAATAACAATAACTCCATTTCTTACCAAATCCAACCAAATAAGAGTACCAACTGCTTCCAGTGGAGATCGATTTCTTCTGTTGAATCATCACAAAATGCGAAAAAGTGTGAGTAGCATTGTTTTGACCATTACAAGTGGCTGGTTTTTTGTTAAGTTGTTACAGATATTTAAACTATCCACCAAACTATGTAAATAACATGCTTATATTTAAACCTCCACTAACCATTCAATTTACCATATGGATGTCTAAGGTTTGACCAACTAATCAAATGACCATATGAATATTAAAACTAATGAATAAATGTTCTGTTCAATGAAGGAGAAAAGTGGCACTCACCCAATAATAAAATCGCTACTTTATTACTGTATTTTTCAGACTATAAGATGCACCAGACCATAAGATGCACCCCAAATTTTGGGGTGGAAAATAGGAAAAAAAAAAGATTTTATGAGATGGGGGTCCATCTTATAATCCAAATTTACAGTGGGGCAAAAAAGTATTTAGTCAGTCAGCAATAGTGCAAGTCCCACCACTTAAAAAGATGAGAGGCGTCTGTAATTTACATCATAGGTAGACCTCAACTATGGGAGACAAACTGAGAAAAAAAAATCCAGAAAATCACATTGTCTGTTTTTTTTTCATTTTATTTGCATATTATGGTGGAAAATAAGTATTTGGTCAGAAACAAGCAATCAAGATTTCTGGCTCTCACAGACCTGTAACTTCTTCTTTAAGAGTCTCCTCTTTCCTCCACTCATTACCTGTAGTAATGGCACCTGTTTAAACTTGTTATCAGTATAAAAAGACACCTGTGCACACCCTCAAACAGTCTGACTCCAAACTCCACTATGGTGAAGACCAAAGAGCTGTCAAAGGACACCAGAAACAAAATTGTAGCCCTGCACCAGGCTGGGAAGACTGAATCTGCAATAGCCAACCAGCTTGGAGTGAAGAAATCAACTGTGGGAGCAATAATTAGAAAATGGAAGACATACAAGACCACTGATAATCTCCCTCGATCTGGTGCTCCACGCAAAATCCCACCCCGTGGGGTCAGAATGATCACAAGAACGGTGAGCAAAAATCCCAGAACCATGCGGGGGGACCTAGTGAATGAACTGCAGAGAGCTGGGACCAATGTAACAAGGCCTACCATAAGTAACACACTATGCCACCATGGACTCAGATCCTGCAGTGCCAGACGTGTCCCACTGCTTAAGCCTGTACATGTCCGGGCCCGTCTGAAGTTTGCTAGAGAGCATTTGGATGATCCAGAGGAGTTTTGGGAGAATGTCCTATGGTCTGATGAAACCAAACTGGAACTGTTTGGTAGAAACACAACTTGTCGTGTTTGGAGGAAAAAGAATACTGAGTTGCATCCATCAAACACCATACCTACTGTAAAGCATGGTGGTGGAAACATCATGCTTTGGGGCTGTTTCTCTGCAAAGGGGCCAGGACGACTGATCCGGGTACATGAAAGAATGAATGGGGCCATGTATCGTGAGATTTTGAGTGCAAACCTCCTTCCATCAGCAAGGGCATTGAATATGAAACGTGGCTGGGTCTTTCAACATGACAATGATCCAAAGCACACCCCCAGGGCAATGAAGGAGTGGCTTCGTAAGAAGCATTTCAAGGTCCTGGAGTGGCCTAGCCAGTCTCCAGATCTCAACCCTATAGAAAAACTTTGGAGGGAGTTGAAAGTCCGTGTTGCCAAGCGAAAAGCCAAAAACATCACTGCTCTAGAGGAGATCTGCATGGAGGAATGGGCCAACATACCAACAACAGTGTGTGGCAACCTTGTGAAGACTTACAGAAAACGTTTGACCTCTGTCATTGCCAACAAAGGATATATCACAAAGTATTGAGATGAAATTTTGTTTCTGACCAAATACTTATTTTCCACCATAATATGCAAATAAAATGAAAAAAAAACAGACAATGTGATTTTCTGGATTTTTTTTTCTCAGTTTGTCTCCCATAGTTGAGGTCTACCTATGATGTAAATTACAGACGCCTCTCATCTTTTTAAGTGGTGGAACTTGCACTATTGCTGACTGACTAAATACTTTTTTGCCCCACTGTAAGGTATCTTACCAGGGTGCCGGTGGTGGTGGAGCATGGTCATAGGAGGCATGGTTCCGTCCTCAGGAAGCTGGTGGCAGCAGTAGTGGATCAATGCTGCGGGCCCTGGGTGGAAGAAGGGGATATCACAACGGCCCAGTGTCGACAGTGAGCTGATTGCATCATAGCCTTCTCGTGGCCATTTGCCTGAAGCCGTGGGCCTCTGGAGATGGCGTGTGAGCAGATTGGGATCTCGGCCAAGCCCACAGCCTTGGGAAAATGGCTGCCTCTGGCAGCACATGCGCAGATTTAGATTTTGGCTGGGCCGAGATCTCAATCTACACACGCGCCGCCTGCAGAGGCCCACAGCTTCTGGAAAATGGCTTCTGGTGCACCATTGATGTACTCCGCTCTGCTCACTGTCAGCACCGGGCCTGTAGCATTGTCACACTTCTGCCACTGCTGGCTTCCTGCTCCAGCAACCTCCTTATTTTGCTCCCAAATTTTTGGGAATAAAAATGCTTTTTATAATCATAAAAATACAGTAAGTCCTTTAAAACATGCAGGCAGGGACAGGAGGTGCGGGTGCAGCATGTTAGACAACGCTTATGAGAACTCTTTCACAGGCCTGATCGAAGGATGATGTAAGTGAATTTTCTTTTAAACTCACCACGATTAGAAAGGAACTGTCATGGTTTGTCTGGCTCGGTTATTCTAGGGTTAATTCCTGTAGCCTCACTCTGACCTTGGGCGGACTTCTTATAGCCTCCATTTGGGAATTTCCTTTGTCAGTGATACTTTAGCCCTTGGCCGAGTGTGTTGAACCCTGATTGTGTTTTGTGCCATGTGCTGGTTTGCCTGATACCTTGGTTTTTGACTCGGCCTGATATCTGGATACTGCTTGTTGGATTCTGTTTCTGTACCTTCTATGTCCATTTGGTGTTGACCTCTGCCTGGCCCCGACAATCCATTCTGTCTATTCCCTTGGTACTGTCGTGCTATCCTGTGCTCTCACCTTGGCCTGATCTGGTTTACATCCCTGTCTATGCCTCTTGGTAGATCTGTCCTGTAGTTACCTTTCTAGCAGTTTTCCTTCATCTCCTAGCTCTCTGGAGCTTTGGCCACGCCCCCAGCAGTCAGGTTCTTCAGGTCCTATCTGGCCTGAAGCAATCTCTCTTCAGTCCTGTTCGCCCCGCGTTCCTGGGAGCCTGAGACTGCCTTCGGGACCCGTCTTCCCAGGAGAATGCATCAGTGAGTTTCACTTGCAACCCTTCCCGTCACAGGAACAATAATATTTTCAAACATAGTTAAAAACCACATAAAAACATGGGAAGTGTAAAAGAAGCCTGAGTGTAACACATTGATGTCTTAATAGTTTTAGCTAAAAAGAAAAATTTGCATGGAAAAAAATTCCATAGACTACATATTTCCTTTTACATGTAATGAAAGCGTATACCCAGACACAGGCTACTACATCCTAGTGTTCACCTCCAGTAGGCTTACACTCCCAAAAATGATGCATATCAGAGAGCATGTTCACTCTGCTGGCACCATTACAGTCTATGGCCCCACATACTTCCGAATCCAGTTTTGCAAGGGTATTGGATGTTTGCCCTGAAGGGGCCACTGAGAGTGTCCCTAAATGCAATGTGAAAGCACCCTTACATATGAATGGTGCATCATATGACGTGTTCTGTTCAGAATGCAAGTAGAAAACAATGGTCCATTATTTAAAAAAAAAATACAGAAAAAAAGCAGCATAAAGGAAAAAAATGTTGGCATTTTATTGATACGGCAAAATGAAAATATACTGTAATTATACACTGTTGTAACTTGGTAAGATGTCACTACAGGAAGCTCCGTGTTCTAGATCACGGAACAGACCTCACATCTTCTTATACAATAATAGCCATTAATCTAGTGAGGAATAGTCATAAAGCAGCATGCAATGTTTTGCTGCAATTCATTTAACTCCCAAAGAAATTCACTTGGCAAAATAATGCTGCATCCTCCCACAGCTACAGATTTAGGAAGCGATAGAAAATGTAATATGACTGGCTTACCCATGTGCGGCATATGGCTTCCATTAATCCTCCAACTTCATGATTTGATGGAGAAGTAAGCAATTGTTTTATCTAAAATATTAATTTCTGACAGTGCTGTGGAAGATATATGAATTTCTGACTATTTGTACTGAGAAATATTAGATTAAAAAGCATAGACTGTAATATTAATAGGCAAATATGGCAACATACATTCACCTCTAGTTACCCTACACTTACTTACAAATGTCCAAACAACAATTTATTAGTATTAAATGAATGAATCTCCATAGTAAATATCCAGTTACAAGGAATTCTAAGTTCTTGTTGATGTCCTGCATGACTTTCAGCAGAATACAGGCTGCCACTAAGGAGCAGAGATCATCAGTTTGGACATAGTAACATAGTAACAAAGTAATTAAGGTTGAAGGAAGACTTTAAGTCCATCTAGTTCAACCCACATCCTATCCTAACTTGCCCTAACATGCTGATCCAGAGGAAGGCAGAAAAACCCATGTGGCAAACAGTAAGCTTCTCATTGGGGAAAAAAATTCCTTCCCGACTCCACATACGGCAATAAGGCTAGCTCCCTGGATCAACGCAATATTCAGGAAACTAGTGTATATACCCTGTAATATTATACTTTTCAAGAAAGGCATCCAGTCCCTTCTTAAATTTTAGTAGGGAATCACTCATTATAAGATCATTATAACATCATATGGCAGAGAGTTCCATAGTCTCACTGCTCTTACAGTAAAGAATCCGCATCTGTGAGTATGCTTAAACCTTCTTTCCTCCAGACGTAGAGGATGCCTCCTTGTCTCTGTCACAGGTCTAAGATTAAAAAGATCATTAGAAAGGTCTTTGTACTGTCCCCACATATATTTATACATTGTAATAAGATCACCCCTTAGCCTTCGTTTTTCCAAACTAAATAACCCCAAGTGTAATAACCTGTCTTGGTATTGCAGACCCCCCATTTCTCTAATAACCTTGGTCGCTCTTCTCTGCACCCGCTCCAGTTTAGCTATGCCTTAGCTATATGTATGTGTATATATATATATATATATATATATATATACAGCTCTGGCAAAAATTAAGAGACCACTTCCAAATGTAAAATGTAAATTGTTCTTTTAGTCTATCAACTTCTGACAACATGTCTCTGAATTTCCAAGCAACATTTTTTTTTCTGAAAAGGAGAAATGGTCAAAATTAAAAAACAAACAAACAGTGTTTTCAGACTTCAAATAATGCAAAGAAAACAAGTTCACAGTCATTTAGAAACAACAATACTAATGTTTTATCTCAGGAAGAGTTCAGAAATCAATATTTTGTGGAAGAGCTATGATTTTTAATCACAGCTTTAATGTATCAGTAAGTCAATAAGTAGCTAAATTGGAGTGCCCAGTGTCAGGCAGCTGCCACCAAAGCAAATAGGGTCATGGGATGCATTAGAAGAGGTCTGGGGACACGAGATGAAAACATAATTCTCCCTCTGTACAAATCACTCATCAGACCACACTTGGAGTATTGTGTGCAATTTTGGACGCCGGTGCTCAAGAAAGACATTACTGAACTTGAAAGGGTTCAAAGGCGGGCTACTAAAATGATAAATGGAGTTGGTCCACTACAATACCCAGAAAGGTTATCAAAATTAGGTCTATTTACTCTAGAAAAGAGAAGACTTAGGGGAGACTTAATATATATGTACAAGTATATCAGAGGGCAATACAGAGATCTCTGCAATGAACTGTTTGTACCAAGGACTGTGACAAGAACAAGGGGGCATTCTCTTCGTTTGGAGGAAAGGCAATTTCTGCACCAGCATAGAAGAGGGTTCTTCATGGTAAGAGCAGTGAGGCTCTGGAATTCTCTTCCTGAGGAAGTGGTGATGGCCAACTCGCTGAGTGAATTTAAGAAAGGAATGTATGCTTTTCTTGTGAGTAACAGTATAGAAGGTTACGAATAACAGAATATTATAGGCAGATGGTTGACCCAGCTTAGGGGAAGGAATTTTTTACCCTATGCAGAAAATTGGCTTCTACTCTGTGGGTTTTTTGCCTTCCCCAGGATCAACAATGCAGAACAGCTGCACTAAAAATAGGCTGAACTAGATGGACATAAGGTCTTCCTTCAGCCTTCAAAACTATGTTACTATGTTACTATGTATCTTGGCATGCTTTCCACCAGTCTTTCACACTGCTTCTGGCGCAAAAATGTAAGCGGTTTGACTTTGTTTGATGGCTTCTCACTATCCATCATCCTCTTGATTACATTCCAGAGGTATTCAATGGGGTTCAGGTCTAGAATGGGCTGCCAGAGGCTGTATATATATTTATATATATATATATATATATATACCGTATATACTCGTGTATAAGCCGATCCCCCCTAATTTTGTAACAAAAACTGGGAAAACTTATTGACTCGCGTATATGCTTAGGGTGCACAGTGAGTGGCCCCAGTTTTGCTGCACAGTGTGTGGCCCCAGATAATGCTGCACAGTGAGTGGCCCCAGATAATGCTGCACAGTGTATGGCCCCAGATAATGCTGCACAGTGAGTGGCCCCAGATAATGCTGCACAGTGAGTGGCCCCAGATAATGCTGCACAGTGAGTGGCCCCAGATAATGCTGCACAGTGAGTAGCCCCAGATAATGCTGCACAGTGTATGGCCCCAGATAATGCTGCACAGTGAGTGGCCCCAGATAATGCTGCACAGTGAGTGGCCCCAGATAATGCTGCACAGTGAGTGGCCCCAGATAATGAGGACAGTGAGTGGCCCCAGACAATGCTGCACAGTGTGTGGCCCCAGATAATGCTGCACAGTGAGAGGCCCCAGTTTTGCTGCACAGTGTGTGGCCCCAGATAATGAGGAGAGTGAGTGGCCCCATCATGTTGCTGCTGCTGCCGCTGCCTCAATTACAAAAAAAACTGTATACTCACCTCCTGCTGCCCGCCTCTGGAATGGGGACAGGTGAATATGGCTCCCCCCATTCATACTCACCCCCTCCTGAACTCGTCTCTGCAGCGCAGTCCCTGCTTGTTCTATGTTCTCGGCGCTGCTGCTCTTCCTGCTTCAGCGGTCATGTGGTAACGCTCATTAAAGTAATAAATATGCTCATATTCATGAGTTTAATGAGCGTTACCACGTGTCCGCTGAAGCAGGAAGATCAGGGGCGCTGAGAACATGGAGCAAGCAGGGGGCTGCAGAGAAGAGCCAGGAGGGGGTGAATATGATCTCTAACACCCCCGTTCCCACTCCCCCACCGACCCCCCCAGTATATGACTCATGTATAAGCCAAGATGGGGACTTCAGCCCCAAAAAATGGGCTGAAAATCTCAGCTTATACACAAGTATATATGGTATATATATACAGTGTATATATATATATATATATATATATATATATATATATAAATACTGTACAAAGACGTCCAAGTAAAAAAAACAGCGTAGAATTTTATTCCCCCAGATAGGTTCAACATTTCAGATTTCCAAATGAACCATTTTTCAAGACTTCAGGTGTAAAGATGAAATATTATTCCTAGATTTTTGCTCCTCTGTACTCAGAGGACTTTCTAGGCTATTATCCTGGCAGAGATTGCCCGATTGACTGTGCTGCTATTGTTTTTTCAGTAATTGCCTGAAATATTATGGGTCTGATGCTCTGTTGCGTTGTATCTTCTGTATGTCTACTTTTTTGGTGCTTTTTATTTTTTTTTTTAAGATTTGTGCACAATTTTTATTTTAAGTTTGCATTTTTTAAGTAATTTTTATGTCTTTGATTTTGTATAAAATTCATGACCCTCATGCGCCATATTGAAGAATTTGGTGCACAATCGAATACAACAAAACATTTAAAAAAAAGAAAAAGTGACTTAAAATAATGCAAATGAGGAATTGGAAGCAATATATGTTATTCTTTAATAGGTTGTCCAGTATTAAGATATTAAAGACCTATCCTTAGATGATCAATTTCAGACTAACTGGTGTCCAATATCGGCATAAAAATACTTCAGGTATAGATCATGCTAAAGTACGGGTGCAAGGAGCTGGAACGTTCAGATTTTTCCACTTAATGTCTGTCTTATATGAACTTACCCTATGTCAGACATCTCCAATCTGTTGAAACTGCAAATTCCAGCATACTTCAGCAGATAGTGGACCACAGATTTTAGAAGGTTTTCTTCAAGATATGTCTTGGCATCCACATGGATCAGCAGATTAAAGGGGACTCTGAACTCAGGGGTGTACTTTACCGTCTTCATTGTTTACTGGGTGCAGTTTAGTACTTTTGTTATGGTCTGTGCTTGGTATTACTTTGAGCTACGTAACCAAGCACAGACATTACATTCAGAGATGTCTGATAAACAGTGATGGGGACCCAGCTCTTAGAATGACTCACATCCATCAGTCTGATTGATGAGGGTCCTGAGTGTCAAACCCATGCCGGTCTATCTAATATTAACTATTTAATTGATAGGTCATCAATATAATAGTCCTGGAAATCACTTTAAAATATAAATTTATATGAGTCTAGTGCCTTAAATATAGAAGATTAAGTAAAGCGAGAAAAAATAATATGACTGCTATAAACATAAATATGAGATCACACAATGCAACTGATGTTATTTTAGTGTCTGCATATAATGAATCATATTATTGGCCTCCAATGTATAATGAATGATCAATAAGTTGCACAATCTATTTCCTACAAATGCAGGACATGGGACTGTAGGCTCCCTTGCCTGTTTTGTGAAACATAACAGCTATTCCCCCATCTCAAATCTCCATAGTAGCATTTTAGGTAAAAGCTGAATTACATATTAATATAGAAAAATATGCAGAATAACACTCAACAATCTTTGCTTCAGTTATGAAAATTAATAATATGATGGCACTTATGAGCCAAAGAGATTGGTTAAAAGTTGTTTTTTTTGTTAAAATCTAACTGTACTTTTATAAAACTTTTCACATGTTATAGAGATAAGGTAGAAGTTTGGACTCGTAAAGGATTCAGGTACTGAGACTCCCAACAATCGATAAAATGGTGGAACAGAAATGCTCAGCCTCCAAGTTTCTAAAATATTTCTCTTTGGATCATGTACACTGATCGTGGAAATATATAAAATCACAATTGCTTGATGAACTGTATTTTATTAGCTGACATTCTCCTTGAGGATAGAGATAGTCTTGTAGACTTACAATTGAGCCTATTTTTCATCTTGGACAAGAGCAACACTTGACTCAACACCCAAACTCCCACCAGTCAAATTTTTTGACACTTGACTTGAATGTCAAAAGTTTTGTAAAAGTGTAGTTATACTTTAAGAAGCCTCTGTCAGTAGGAACTAACCTCCTAAGCTTGAAGTCAGATGGCAGTATAAATCAGAACAAGATCAGAACGCAGTGCACAGACTGACTGGCACCTCTCCCGAGCCGGGACATGACAACTTCATGTATTTCTATGCAGCTCAGGTCAGAAGAGTGGCAACCAGTCTGTGCATTGTGTTCCGATCTATGCCAAATTTATACAGCCATCTGACAGTGACCTAAGCTGTCTATAAGGACATGCAGGTCACAGAAAGTTGAATAAAATGATACATTGATACCTGCGATCTGATGTCTTATTCCAGAGTAATCCATATTTTTCTTCATATGTAAATTAGCTGGTAAGATCTATGGACCGGATATAGATCTCCTTAGACTCTGCCTCTAGAGCTTATTTTTAATGAAAGAGGGCATTATCAGTGTGAGACATCTAGCTCAGGAGAGCAGACTTTCAGTCATTACATGACTCACACTAGTAATGCCCCCTTTCATGTGAAACTTAGTGTCACATTCATATTTAACTCCTCCTTTGGAAAGCATGCTTTAATTTCTAAATCATACAATTTAAAGCAAACCTGTAATTTCAAGTAACTTTTCAGAATAAAGTGTGTGCGTTCAAATTATATATTTGGCCATCATATGACTTGCATTTTTTACCAGTTTTTCTTTCTGCAGGCTCCGTCTCCAATCTTCAGTGTTCTCTTACCTACCAGATAGACACTAGCTGTTATGATACAGTATCTTAAATACACTGTTCACACAGAGAGATCAATTCCTGCTCATTTCTCTCTGTAGCACAAAGACAGAAGCAGCAGCATGGAGGACATTATACAGCACCTTTGTGGCTGTGAATTCAGCACGGACGTAAAATACATTTGGTAGAAGGTGCAGCACGATCTATCTGTATCCCTCTGTATCTCTCACTGTGTTGAGTGTTCTTTATTACTCATTCTCTTTCCCTCTAAATAGTGTTTAATAGGAGCTGTAAGTTGATACCTCAGTGAGCTGGCAGTTTATTTTACTTTTATACTTTGAACAAGACAGATTTGACTTTTTTGCATGCGAATGACGAGTATCTCATCGAGCTAGAAATGGCTCATAAGTGGAGAAAGAAGCAACTGTCCCTGATAAGATATATTACAAAGTTTAAGTTCTCTGCCACTACTGAGTTTTGCAAAGTAAGTTGGCTATTAGGATTCCCAGTGATCAAATTTTATCACAAAGAAGCAGTGAGTAGTGACAGCTGCCAAGAAGTACCTAAAAGGTATGGCCAGGCTACATCTCTATGTCTCTGATCATATTTCCAGCTTCAGATTAAAGATATTTTTTAAGTAGCTCGCTTTTTTAGTGCGCAAATATTTCTAAACAAAATAAAAATGTTCTTGTTATGAAATTTAATCTACATACAGTATTTGACTTTTTTTTCCCCATTTATAGAGCACAATCTATAAATGACTTTTCGTTGTTTATTTTACTTTACTTTACTTTATGCGAGAATCCATCACTTATCATCTGCTTATTTCATGGTCGGTTTAAGTTGCTTATTACCATAATAATAACATTAATAATTAGTAATTTGTAGGGCATTCACTGAGTGTATTGTTTCATACTGAACTTCTTCTGAAGATGCTCTTAGCATATTTTATTAACTGTAAATAACTCATTTCTTTTATCTGATTCATTCATGTTACTGGGGCTACATGAGTGGGGAAGAAAATAAAGTATGTCAATTATTCTTATTCATTGTGGAGCACAAAGTAATAGGCAGATGTAGCAATGACTATTTGGCGTTATACTGATGGAATACAAGTGTGTATTTCTGATACAATATTGGTTATCAAATGCAAATACATTTTTTCTCTTGCACAAAGGTAAAAAAAATAAACATCTATTAATTATTTCTGGCCACTGTAGACTTTTAGTACTAAACAGTGCAGACACAATGAAGGTCACACCATATAATTATTTCGTGGAAATTCCAAAACAACTCCGGGCGACTCCTCGGTCGACTGGGCATGAGTGTTTGGGGTGGAGCCTAATGTATAAAAGGCTTCCAGCGGCACACGCGGGTGCGTTAGTATCACTTATGTGTGGTTTATGCGAGTGGATACTCTACCACTCTGAATGTTTGAGTGTGTCTCTGAGAGTACTTACGTAGGCAGGTAGGGTTAGGATGGGGTAACTTTCCTTGGCTTAGCATCTGTCTCCTTCTTGTGTGTGGTTAGCACAGTTGAGTTACAGATCAAGTCCAACCCTCAGGCTATACTTCTCTGGGAAAGCGACAGGGTTGTGCACCAAGCATCCTATGTGTTCTCTTCCTTGGCTTAGCATCTGTCTCCTTCTTGTGTGTGGTTAGCACAGTTGAGTTACAGAACAAGTCCAACCCTCAGGCTATACTTCTCTGGGAAAGCGACAAGGTTGTGCACCTAGCATCCTATGTGTTCTCTTCCTTGGCTTAGCATCTGTCTCCTTCTTGTATGTGGTTAGCACAGTTGAGTTACAGAACAAGTCCAACCCTCAGGCTATACTTCTCTGGGAAAGCGACAGGGTTGTGCACCTAACATTCCATGTGTTCTCTTCCTTGGCTTAGCATCTGTCTCCTTCTTGTGTGTGGTTAGCACAGTTGAGTTACAGAACAAGTCCAACCCTCAGGCTATACTTCTCTGGGAAAGCGACAGGGTTGTGCACCTAGCATTCCATGTGTTCTCTTCCGTGGCTTAGCATCTGTCTCCTTCTTGTGTGTGGTTAGCACAGTTGAGTTACAGAACAAGTCCAACCCTCAGGCTATACTTCTCTGGGAAAGCGACAGGGTTGTGCACCTAGCATCCTATGTGTTCTCTTCCGTGGCTTAGCATCTGTCTCCTTCTTGTGTGTGGTTAGCACAGTTGAGTTACAGAACAAGTCCAACCCTCAGGCTATACTTCTCTGGGAAAGCAACAGGGTTGTGCACCTAGCATCCTATGTGTTCTCTTCCATGGCTTAGCATCTGTCTCCTTCTTGTGTGTGGTTAGCACAGTTGAGTTACAGAACAAGTCCAACCCTCAGGCTATACTTCTCTGGGAAAGCGACAGGGTTGTGCACCTAGCATTCCATGTGTTCTCTTCCTTGGCTTAGCATCTGTCTCCTTCTTGTGTGTGGTTAGCACAGTTGAGTTACAGAACAAGTCCAACCCTCAGGCTATACTTCTCTGGGAAAGCAACAGGGTTGTGCACCTAGCATCCTATGTGTTCTCTTCCGTGGCTTAGCATCTGTCTCCTTCTTGTGTGTGGTTAGCACAGTTGAGTTACAGAACAAGTCCAATCCTCAGGCTATACTTCTCTGGGAAAGCGACAGGGTTGTGCACCTAGCATCCCATGTGTTCTCTTCCTTGGCTTAGCATCTCTCTCCTTCTTGTGTGTGGTTAGCACAGTTGAGTTACAGAACAAGTCCATCCCTCAGGCTATACTTCTCTGGGAAAGCAACAGGGTTGTGCACCTAGCATTCCATGTGTTCTCTTCCTTGGCTTAGCATCTGTCTCCTTCTTGTGTGTGGTTAGCACAGTTGAGTTACAGAACAAGTCCAACCCACATGCTAGTTCCCTGTGATGTTTAACAGGGCTTAGTACTTTGCTTATTTTTTACAGTACTACTCTATGCAGTAAAGGAGCTGGTACACTGAGTTCCATTCACACAGTGTGGCATTTAACATAGTACGTTTAAGTTGATCACTTGTTGTCAGGTTTCGCCATTGTTCACTAGCAGCAGTTATACATCTCTGCACAGTGGACCCTGGGTTGCGATTGCACTTTATTATTTATTTTATTAAGTGCAAACTGCCAACCCTAACAATTATGATTAGAGATGAGTGGATCTTATTAAATTCGAATTTTTGAGCTTTGCAGAATTTTGCCCAAAAATTTGATTAGCGGCAAATAAATTTGTGCGAATCTCAATACTGCAGAGCTTTTAACTGCTTTAAAAATAAAAGTTGGGGAGAGGAGAGTTACTTACACTGTGCAGGAGAGAGGACCCCTATGACCATTAGAGCTTACACTCTACAGGAGAGAGAGGACCTCAATGACCATAAGAGCTTACACTCTACAAGAGAGAGAGGACTGTGCTGATCATAAGAGCTTACACTGTACAGGAGATGTTAACCCATACAATAAGGGCAAAGTCTGGCCACTTTTGGTCTAGTGATCGGTCTTTTTTAAAACTTAGTCCTCATCTTGCCAATCAACAAATTGTCAATTGGGACATCTTAAAATTTTAGAAGTTCAAAGAGGCCAATATTGCAACTCATGAGTACTTTGAAATGATTGTGTAAAACAAGGAAGCATTTGGCTGCTAAGTCTTATTGGGCCATGTTGGCAAGTTAGGCTTGATAGATTAGAACACCTTTCTCATCATGGTTGAATTCTGATGTAATTTTATCCTCTGAAATCTAACTTTTTTATGCGAGCTAATAGCATTAAATCTGAAAAGCATTTCACATAGCATAAAAATCACTTAGAAATAGATAATAGGTCAGTAGGCGGTCAAGTTATTCTTGCTAAAAATTGTCATTTGATAATAAGTTTTATCTGCTTTTATGAATGTATATATATATACAGTATATATATATATATATATATATATATAAAGGTTGGTAGGCAATGATTTGTTGGTAAAAAATCTAATATATAAAGCTCAATGTGTGTGTGTATGTTTGTATGTATGTGTGAATGTCCGGGATTGGCATCCGCACCGTTGCAGCTACAGCCACAAAATTTTGCACAGTCACATGTCTGGACCCCGAGAGCGTCATTGTGTGGTGAAATTTTAACTCAGCGTGTTCCAATTCACCAAACAGTTTTGCCCCTAGGTACATAATGGGGAAAAAGTGTGTGTATGTATGTGTGTATATCCGTGATTGGCATCTGCACTGTCATAGCTACAGCCACAATATTTTGAACAGTCACATGTCTGGACCCCGAGAGCATCATAGGCTATGTTGTGAAATTTTAACCCCGCGCATTCCAATTCATCAAACAATTTTGCCCCTATCTACATAATGGGGAAAAAGTGAAAGGAAAAGTGTTGGAGGCAAATTGACAGCTGCCAGATCTGAACAAGGGGGACTTAATGAATGAGAGCGATGGCACCAAAGAATATATACCGTACAGTTGCTAAGGTGGGGCTCTGACATGGGATACTAACCACACACGGGGATATGAACACACACACAAGATGCGCCACACACTACCACGTGCTTCACCACATATACCACCCTCAGCACACATTTCACCACACATACACCAACCTCGCCAAATAAAAGTCGAAACACAAAAGTCGCCACTCAAAACTCACCATGCTGTCCCAGAAGCTGTTTAAAAGATGAAAAATGAGCTGTGATTGGTTGCTATCAGCAACAGTTTTCTTTGTAGACAGTTGTGGTAACTGAGGCCTATTTTTCTTATCATTTCTATGGTGTTATCGTCCTTCTGTAAAGCTGGAAATAACACAATTTATTACCATGCCAACACAGACCACCCTCTGACACAGACTGCAGGGGGAGCCCAGTATCACACAGGATAGGATTAGATACACGGCTCAGCAGTCAGTATCACACAGGATAGGATTAGATACATAGCTCAGCAGTCAGTATCACACAGGAGAGGATTAGACACATAGCTCAGCAGTCAGTATCACACAGGATAGGATTAGATACACAGCTCAGCAGTCAGTATCACACAGGATAGGATTAGATACACAGCTCAGCAGTCAGTATCACACAGGAGAGGATTATACACATAGCTCAGCAGTCAGTATCACACAGGATAGGATTAGATACACGGCTCAGCAGACAGTATCACACAGGATAGGATTAGCTACACAGCTCAGCACACAGTATCACAGAATAGTATTAGATACATGGCTCAGCAGACAGTATCACACAGAATAGGATTAGATAGACGGCCCAGCAGTCAGTATCACACAGGATAGGATTAGATACACGGCTCAGCAGTCAGTATCACACAGGATAGGATTAGATACACAGCTCAGCAGTCAGTATCACACAAGATAGGATTAGATACACGGCTGAGCAGTCAGTAACACACATGATAGGATTAGGTACACAGCTCAGCAGTCAGTATCACACAGGATAGGGTTAGATACACGGCTCAGCAGATGGTATCACACAGGATAGGATTAGATACACTGCTCAGCAGTCAGTATCACACGGGATAGGATTAGATACATGGCTGAGCAGTCAGTAACACATGATAGGATTAGATACACAGCTCAGCAGAAAGTATCACACAGGAGAGGATTAAGTGGACAGCTCAGCAGACATCACACAGAATAGGGTTAGATGCACAGCTCAGAAACAGGATGTGCCAAAGGAGAGGACATTTTCATTCCAAGAATTCCACTCACTCCATCTGATTTTTTATTTTAAACGCCTCCAGTTTCCAGTTCAACTGCTGTTTGCAATGTCCATTAACAATGCTCAGGGACAGTCCTTGAAAGTAGTAGGGATCGACTTAAGTAGTAGGGATCAATTTGCAATCTCCATGCTTTTCTCATGGTCAACTTTACGTGATCTGTTCAAGAGTTGGAACTGCCAAAAATCTGTTCATCTTTGCACCGACAGGAAAAACCAAAAATGTTGTTTATCGAAAGGCTCTTGAATGACTTGAAAATAAAATACTATCAATACTTGGGTAATCGTTTAGTTAATTTGTGTTGCAAATCTGTAGTGTTGAATATATGATGTGAAATGTTTTTATGTGCAATATAATCATTATAATTTGTTATAACTAACCACAGTTGGTTACTATGCCCAGGCAACGCCGGGCTCTTCAGCTAGTATAATATAAAATCTGATACTTTTTTAGGGCCTAGAATATAGCAGTATATATTTTATAAAGTAAAGAGTTAAACTTTTAACTTTATCATTGTCAACAGCAATAAAACCCATCCTTCCTCAGCTGCAGATTTAAGGCAGCCCTTTTACTAGTTTTCATTTGACCTCAGTAAGTAGCAATGTTATTAATGCTCAGGCTTAGCAATGGTTGTTCTGTTTCCTCCACGAGCTGCGGTATTAAATGTTGTAACTTGTAAGCTATAAAAATACCTGTAAAGACCAAAAAAATCAGATTGTAAAATCAACAGCTTGTATTATTTTCTTAGTTTCGTCTTTTGTACATGAATCTGTAACACATGCTGCATATGTTTAGCAATTTAACACATTTGTGTGCGAGAAAGGAGCTACCTTACCGAAAACATTAATCATAAGGTTAGAAAACAGTGCATTGATTTGTATTGTAGCAACATTTTTCAAGATGTGATTTCCACAAATCAAACAAAATAGTGGCTATCATCTTGCTGGATTCTTTTGACTGACGGAAAGGGGTAAAAAATAAAAATTAATATTATTACTTGTCCTATGCCTGCCTCTTGCCTCTCCTACTGCCATCCATAACACATCACCTGTTCCTCCGTTTGCTTCTCCGATCTTCTGATTGATTTCTACATTTTCACATGGTCATATGAAGCATGGCACATGTCATTGACACTAAAGCTGTGTATCGTGTCCTATGCTACCATATGGGCAAAGTATTTTATTGACTTTTGTCACACCCCAGGCCTAGTCATTTCTTGAAGTCCTGAAGACTGATCCAATGATATACTTTACATCAGTACAATTTTTGAAACACAATTTTTTTTGTTAGAAAGTTATAAGGGTTAAATGTCGACAAGCGATTTCTCATTTTTTAAACAACATCTGCAAAACCATCTTTTTTAGGGACCACATCACATTTGAAGTGACATTGAGACATTTAGATGACAGAAAATACCCAACAGTGACACCATTCTAAAAACTGCACTCCTTAAAGTGCTCAAAACCACAATCAAGAAGTTTATTAACACTTCGAGGGCTTCACAGGAATTTTTGGAATGTGGAAGGAAAAAATGAAACTTTACCTTTATTCACAAAAATGTTACTTTAGACCCATTTTTTTTTATTTTCACAAGGGTAACAGGAAAATATGGACTACTAAATTTGTTGTGCAATTTCTTCTGAGCATGTCGATACCCCATATGTGGGGAAAACCATTGTTGGCGTCCATAGCAGGGCTCGGAGGAGAAGGAGCGCATTTGACTTTTGGAAATCAAAATTTGCTGGAATAATTAGCGAATGCCATGTCATGGTTGGAAAGCCCTTGATGTATCTAAAAAGTGGAAACCTCCACAAGTGACACCATTTTGGAAACTAGACCCCTCAGGGAACTTATCTAGATGTGTGGTGAGCACCTTGAACCCTCAAGTTCATCACAGAAATTTATAACATTGACCCATGAAAATAAAAAATCCAATTTTTCCCACAAAAATCTCTTTAGCCCAAATTTTGCATTTTTGCAAGGGTAACATGAGAAATTGCACCATACAATCTGTTGTGCAATTTATCCTGAGTACATCAATACACCATATGTGGGGAAAAACTACTGTTTGGGCACATGGCAGAGCTCGGAATGGAAGGAAGTGACATTTGAGTTTTTGAATGCAAAATTTACTGAATTAGTTCGCCGACATGATGTCGCATTTGGAAAGCCCCTGATGTGCCTAAATAGTAAAAAAAAAAAATAAGTGACACCATTTTGGAAACTAGACCCTCGTGGAAGAGATATGTAGTGAGCATCTTGAGCCCCCAGATGCTTCTCAGAAGAAGAATTGAGCCGTGAAAATAAAAAAAAACACATTTTCCTACAAAAATGTTTTTAGTTGCAAACTTTGCATTTTTATAAAGGTAACATTCTGCTGCACTGAACATACTGTTACGTCCAGCTGTGGCACATGTTTATTTGTGGACCCACTCTGTCACAGGACCGGACCTAGCCAGGAAGGGATGTAGCTAAGTGGCTACCTTGGTGTTCACTGGAGCCTCTATTGATGAGGTCAGGCTTGTGTGGCAGGTAGCTGCCAGGTACCATTCCTAGGCAGAATCCAGTACTGCAGCTGCTGATCCCACCAGTCAGGTGTGCGGAGACTGATTTAGTAAATGTAGAAACTGGGAGAAAGAAGAGCACCAAATAGGGTTATAGCTGTAGAACATGCGGAAAAACAGAGAAGGGATCTGCTCACCAGGTAAATTTGCACCTAAGCAACATGTAAAAATCGCATTTATCAGCTGCTGCAGGACGCGACTCCAAAGGATCAACACAAAAAGTCCTTAAATACTACAAAAACCCATTAAAAAAGGGCAGCACTTCTTTTTGAACAAACTAACAAACCTTATTTTCACAGATCCTATTCAATTTTTAGGGAGCAATAATTTATTGAAGCGACCAGGAAAAAAGTTATGTTGACATATTAAAATTTTTATTAATTCATACAAAATTAAAATTTACAGGAGAAAAAGGTACTGGAAATAATGGAGGTTAATATAATCTAGTGCCGCCATCAAGACTTAGAGACCTCCTGACCTCCTGGGGCAGGAGGTCTCTAAAGGCCCCGTCTCACATAGCGAGATCGCTAATGCGTCACGGATTTGTGACGCAACAGTGACCTCGCCTGCGATCTCGCTACATGTGACACGCAGCAGTGACCGGCCCCCCTGCTGGATATCGCTGATCGTGCAGGAATGTCCTGGGCTATTTTTTCGTCGTCGGCATCCCGCTGGCCAGCATGCATCGCTGTGTTTGATCGCTGGATCGTTGCTGCGTCGCTGAAGAGATCTGCCTGGTCGTATTGTTGTCGGGATCGCTGGTGCGTCCCTAAGTGAAACGGGACCCTTAGTCTTGATGACCATACTAGATTATTTCACTGCGGCATTAAGGTAATTATTCTACCTAATGTGTGGCTATTACCGTATACGGTGAATCACCTGCCTTTATTTTGGGTTTAGTTCTTTTCACTTGGGCAGGTTAATGTGCAGGCATGTGTATACCTGAGGGGTAGGTTTATGCCACAGCTTAAAATAAGGCTTCATGAGATAGTATGAGACAGAAATGGTGATGAGTAATATGTCATTTGCACTTAGTATCATTCTTTGGTATAATGGTATATCAATTGCTTTAATGTTAAAACTAGGCAATAGCACCATTTTGTGGTGACATGACAATTCATTGCAGCTATTATAATTTTTATAAATTATATTTATTAATGAAAATATTCATTTATAAATTAAATTATATTTATACATTTTCTTTTTGATGCATTCCTGTACACATATTACATTTGATTTCTTTTTTAGCACTAAGCACTTTTTTTGCTGCTGTTTACATCTTATATATGGGTTGCATATGCCTTTTAAACAAAATCAAGCAAGAATATATTGATATCCATACCTAATACTGCATGCCATATAAACTTCAATAGGACTGAAAAGATTAACCTCCATTATTTCCATTACCTTTTCCTCCTGTAAATTTTAATTTTGCATGAATTAATAACAATTTCAGTATTTTAACATAACTTTTTTCCTGGTCGCTTCAATTAATTTTTGCTCCCTAAAAATTGAATAGGATGGGCAAAAATAAGGTTTGTTAGTTTGTTGAAAGGACTTAGGGATAATACATATCCGGATGACGTGTCACTGCGCTAATGATAAAATTTGACAAACAGATGATTTCTTTGTAAACTTTATTTGAACAAATTTTCAAAGTCAATGCGTTTCGAGATCAACACAGGACCTTTTCATCAGAACAAAAACCTCTCAAACAAAAAACTTAAATGAATGATGAGATGCTGCCACTGTATATAAAGAATCAAGTGTTTCCAGAAAATTACTGTCCAAATAGAGTAGTGGGAGGCCCACTCCTGCACTGGAGCCCACCGGGGTATTCTCCTGTTTCCATGTTGGCCAGTCCAAGCATGCTACCAAATATATGTAAGCAAGTCAGGTGAAAGAGAGTATAGTTATAAATTTGATTTTAGTTTGCTACCAAGGAGACACGTAGGTGAACATAGGAACTGTAGATACAAAACACAATCTAATTTTATAATTATTATATCTATTACTCTACACTGTGCTCATTGTAAATATGACACACTATGCACACTTTAAATTATTCATAAATGCTGGGAGATATCAGCTCTAAGACCTGCAGAATTGTGAATTCTGCTCTGGGCTATAATACAGTTTGTGATTCATAATGAGAAAAAACAAAAGTAATGCATTTACAATGTCACTTTGCTACACTATAAAATTATGTCAATATGTGAAACAAATGATGTACGTTATGGAACAGTGAAAGTCTTTTCCACTTTATCTTTATTTTTACAGATATGCTGGGACCAGGTTCTCCTCCTGCACTTGTCAGTGTCGCCTTCCTCATAGACTGAACAAATCTCATGCTTTCAAAATAGCTGTTCATCAGACTCCTCCAATTGAAACACAGCTTTTCTATATGAGGTGATATTCAATTGGAAAAGGTGGATGGCTAGGTCTGGTCACATGCTTCTCTATCAGCAGCCATTTTGAAAGTAGGAGAGATCTATGCAGTGTGTGAGGAAGTCAATAGTAACAAGAGCAGGAGGAGAACATGTAATACTTATATATTGGTAAGGGCCATAAAATCATATCCTCTACAAATCTGTTAAGATAAAGATAAAATGGCCTCTCATTTTAAGTATTTTAACACCATGTTATAGCATGAGTGCTGTGAGGTAGCGCTGTCATTCACATAGGGGATCACTCGCTTGCAGCCACAAAAACCAGATCCGGCACAGGTTTTCCACAAAACAATCATAGTCCCTTCAGTTTATTCAGCATCATAAACCATCCAAGCAACAGGAAACAGCATATAGTCAGCATAGTGTCCATTACAGAGTTCAGCTCTGTTATCCTGTAGCCATACAAGTTATGCACTGTTCAATGTGCAGGCTTTCTAGCCACCAAGTTATCTCACCCTCTCAGGGTTTCCTCATACTGCTTCACCATGCTGCACACGTTAATTCTCTCCAGGGAACTAACAGGCACACGTTGCCATTACTCACAGCCACTTCACAGGCTGTTAGCCAGGAAGCCCCATCTGGACCAACCAGGTCCCAGCATTCACCACATGTGACCTACCCTGGCCACCTTATATGGTCCGTAGCCACGCCCACTGGGTCACATGGCTATGACCTCATCACAGGTCCTTGGACCATTCACATACTTTATCACAACCCTCTCAAACACACCCCCTGGGTGGGTTTGTAGGTAACTGGGCAGCCCGTCTCCCCAGCTACCTGGAGTCTTCTCCCTGACACATCACTTCAGCAATATCACTGCTGATCAACACACACATCAGTCCCCATCTCAAAGCCACCCACCTTGAGATACATAACGGTCCTTCAAGATTCTGCCACTCATCCTCCCTCTTGGGACATCCACACAGCACCCCCTAGCGGACACAGGGGTCATTACACCACAGTGCATAAGGTGGAGGTAAGAAATGCAAATGTTTGATCCCAGCCTTATCGGCCATTATATCTTGCTTCTGTTATTGTGTTTATATTCTATGCCACTCATGTGCAAGTTCTCTGTACACAGCCTACATTGAGATGCCAAATAGTACAAAGATTGGGGTGACACAGTCATTACCTCATAATAACCTTTCAGACAGAAATCCTTTCATTATAATCTACCATAATAGTATACTGTTTTCATATAAACCTTATGGACTCAGATTTTAATCATTTGATTCAAATCTTTTATCAGTCTCATTATCCCCAATGTATAAGATCCAGCCCTTCACTATGCCATCTACCTTCACTTAGAATTATTACAGAATGGCTGGTGGAAAATAGCTCACTAGTCCTGTAATAGGATCCACTAGGGTAATATATCAGTATATGACATTTCTTCCCTCCTAAATATTCCACCATCACCTGTGAATGATACTTTTGAAAAGTTGCAGGAACTACAGCAACTCAGCCACGAAGTAAAGTTTCAGAATTGGGTTATCAAGTGCTGAAGAGCAGAGGGCATAAAAGTCATCAAAGCTCTGCCGGCTCCATAACTCCAAACCTTTGCTGGCATTAACAATACAAAAGCTGCACACTCTATTCAAGTGTTACATCACCAAGCTCAAACCAAGCCTCAAAATAAGCATTGTAAAGCAGCCACTACTGGACTTTGGAGTAGTGGAAACATGTTCTGTGGAGTGATGGATCACACTTATCTATCTGGTGCCTGATGAATGAGTCTGGGTTGGGTGAATGTCAGGAGAACATTACCCACCTGACTGTATTGTGCCAACTATGAAGTTTGGTGGAGGATGGATAATACTATGTGTAAATTTTTCAGGAGTTGCCCTAGATCATTTAGTTCCATTGAAGGGAAATCTTAAAGCTTCAGTTTGCCAACACAATTGAATACTTTCTTTCGACTTTGGTGAGTAGGCCCTTTTCTGTTTTAGCATGACTGTGCCCAGTGCACAAACATAGGTTTACAAAGACATGGTTGGGAGAGTTTGGTGTGGAAGAACTTCACTGAGCACATAAAACCATTCTCAACCTCAAGTAACACCTTTGGGAGAACTAAATGGAGATTGTAATCTCAGCCTCTCCTCAAACATCAGTGTTTGACCTCACAAATGCTCTTCTGGAGAAATGGGCAAAAATTGCCACAAACGTCTCCAATATCTTGCAGAAAGCCTTCCTAGTAGAGATGAGCGACTTTGCCTTTTTTAGGGTCGAGTCGGGTTTCATGAAACCCGACTTTCTCAAAAGTCGTGTCAAGCGAAATCGTCCGACTATAGGGAAAAGTTGTGAAACATGAAACCCAATGCAAGTCAATGGGGAGAAAAGTCGGCAGTGAGTGGAGGACAGGAAACACATCTGGCAAGAATTTTAACCCTAGAGGCGGCGAAATCTCTCTCTCTTCTCTCTCTCTCCCACTCCCTCTCCCTCTCTCTCTCTCTCTCCCTCTCCCACTCCCACTCCAGCTATGCGCCCGCAACGCTACGCTCCGCTTCTCTCATTGGCTGAAAAAAGTCACGTGCAAGCATTCGGCGAAAGCCGACTTTGGCGCTTGGGTCGCCGACCGCATGGCCGATTTCACACTGTGGTCGGGTTTCGTTTCATGAAACCCGACTTTGGCGAAAGTCGGCGACTTTTGAATCTGACCAACCTGTTTCGCTCAACTCTACTTCCTAGAAGAGTGAAAACAGTGTAAACTGGAAAGCGGAAAGCAACTCCATATTGCTATCTATGGATGTAGAATGGGTAGTCATGAAAGCTTCTTCAGGTGTAATGTGAAAGTGTTCAAAAATTTGTATCCATATAGTGAATGTTTAAGTCCCAGACATTCCTAGTGAACCATCAATCATTAATACTATGTAACATTTGGCTTTAAGCAATGTTCTGGTATTTGAAGCAATACATTTTTAAGAGTAAACTCAATAATCGAAGTATAAACATTGACAAAGAATAAACCGAACAGATATTAGTGACAGTGCATAAAGTCGGCCATTTTTTCACCTATGCACATTTTTGTACTAGCCACATTTTATGCCAGCCTTACCAAATATTTGGGTGGTGCTTGATAGAGGGGCATGGCCAACCATGGCCCAAATATCCACCAAATTTATTAAGAGGCATGCAGCTATTGATACATTTGGCACATGTTGCTTTAGCAGACATTTGTTAAATGCTAGCATAAAAAATCAGCTTTAATATATTTTTCAATTGTGTTAAGCCTGATGAAGTGGCTGGTATAGTCTAAGAACATGTAACAATTTCATTTTTGTGAGTCCTGAGCTATGCAATACAAATGTTATTTTCCTCCCTACAATATTTAGCATCAGTAGTGTTTACAGATAGATGATGGAAATTCAGGGTTCAATGGAAAAACTTCAAAATATTTAGGCTTTAAAGGCAATCTGTCATCAAGTTTTTGCTATTTAATCTGAGAACATCATAATATAGTACATGAGAACCTAATGCCAGTGATGTGTCAATTATTAGGCTGTGTGCTGTAGTTTCAATACAATCAGTGTTTTATCAGCAGAAGATTATCACTGTCTGCCTAGGTCTTACATGCACGACAGTCGGGCTAATCTGTGCTAGGGTACACATGAAGCTGTCAGTCAGTTGCGTGGGCAGGTTTATACACAGCTCAGTATTCTGACCACTGCTATATTTACAACAGATAAAACAGGGATTCTAGCAAAACTGCATCAAGCAATCCTGTAAATGACATTCGACAGGCTTTGTTGCCCAACATTATGCTGCTTTCTGATTACATAGGAAATGCCTGCTAACAGGTTCCCTTTACGTGGATTTAGGCTTCAAAGGGGGTTGTGTCATAAAGAACCTGTGATATTTAGCTGACTTCAAGGCTAGCTTCTACAGATATTTCTTTTCATACATATTCCTTTTGGCTTCATGAATCACAAGATGTGTTGTGCTAGATGATCAGTTTTGAAAAGAAAACATGATTCTGGAGTGCTGTGTTGGGTGATTTTTTGTCATATCTTTCAGTATGTGACCATCAAGTTGTAATGCAGTGGTTGCCTAGAAGCTCTAAAATGGCTATTATTTTTGAACCACTCCACTTACCATATCCCAGAGATTGCCCTGGCCTTCACCTTTTAACTCCTGTAGAGGGATGTACACTTGAACAGGGACCCCTGGCATGGGACCACGGAATAAGCTGTTGTTCTGTGATGTACCATGGCAGAAGTGGTCAGGTCGCTGGGTCAGAACCAAAAGAGCAGAAAAAGTACAAAATCAAAATATATTATAATAGTCAGTAAAACAAGCTAAAGTCAACAAGAAGCTAACAGACAGTACTAAACCAGGGGCTATAGCTGGCAGCTTCCAGCAGTAAGCTGGAAGTTTAAGTAAGGTGTGGTGCTCTCTAGTGATGAGTGAGTATGCTCATTGCTCGGATTTTCCTGAGCATGCTCGGGTGTCCTCCGAGTATTTTGGCATGCTCGGAGATTTAGTTTTCGCCGTCTCATATGCATGATTTGCGACTGCTAGACAGCTTGAATACATGTGAGGAATTCCTGTTTGTTAGAGAATTCCCACACGTGTTCAGCCTGTCTACAAGTTGCAAATCATGAAGATTAGACGACGAAAACGAAATCTCCGAGCACGCCAAAATACTTGGAGGACACCCGAGCATGCTCAGAAAAACCTGAGCACCGAGTATACTCGCTCATCACTAATGCTCTCCAATTTGCTGATAACTCCAGATGGACAGCACATACACCCATACTGTCAGACAGGACGGCACTGTAGGTCCCAGCTACCCTAATCTAAGTGGCTGGACAGAGACTGCGTCATCCTTCGCCTCTGGTTCCAGCATCTCTTTTATCACCTGCGCCGCCCACAGAGTAATTACGGTGGTGTGATGTAGATCTGACTCAAGTGTTGTGATGAGAATTGCAGACTGTCACAGGTTACAGTAGCATGTCGTGATAATGTATTGAATTTATATTGTGAGAAATGGGAGTTTCTAATTACATTTGCAGCTCAATGACAAATGTGACTCCGCTAAATGTGAAATACACAATCTACTATGGATAATGGATTCTTATAGGATTTTGTTTCTTTGCTAAATTACCACTGGCTAATCCTTAATTTACTGTGCATTTCATGTAAATCAATGTGCTCTGTCTTCAGGGAAAATTATGTATTGTGTCATTTATGAGTCATAAAAGTATATACGTTTCCTTGTGATACATATCAACTTATCTTCTATAAATTAAGAAGATCCGTCATGTTATAAATGTACATTTACTTACAGCATGTACTAAGCAGACATCCTCTCATTTCCAGAGTACGTTCAGTTCTTTTTCTTTCTTACCTTCTTCACTCCCACTTATTATTATTTTTTTTACACTTTGTGATGTATGAGAAATATGTTCACAGCAGTACTAACAAAATGCAATCTATGAAACAGTAGTGTGTACTATTCAACTTTTTGCGATTCATGTTATTCCAAGAGGATCTGATCACAACCAACTGTACTGAATAAGAATTAAAATCTAAACATATCCATCTGGGATAGCTAGTTATCCCGAAACTGATTAACATCTAACTGCATTACCAGAAACAGCCACTAGGCAGGTTTGGACAGAGGTGCCAAGGGCCCACCAGTAATCAACTCCAAGACCCCACTTTTCAGCTACATGCAAATGTAACATCATCCTCAATCACAAATTCATATAACAATGAGCGGGGCAGATTGGTAAATGAATAAGATGTCGCCTTTGCTTATACATAGTGATTCAAGTATATTGTGAAAGTACTGCTCATATAAGAGGGTGGTGGCTCACACCTGCACAGCGGCCCACTGGAGGATTCTCCTGCTCTTCTGTGGGCAGGTCCAAGCCTGCTTCAATCTGTTCCCGACTGAGCAATTTTCCATTTTTGTGTATTTATTTTTTTCTCTTTATTCCGAGAACCTAAACTTATTTTATTTTTCCATTTGCGTAGTCATGTGAAGGCTTGTTTTTTTGTGGGACGAGTTGTACTTTTGAATGACACCATCCATTCTATCATGCAATGTACCGTAAAGCGGCAAAAAATGTAAACTGTGGCAAAATAGTGAAAAAAGCGCAATTTCACAATTTTTTTTTAATTTACAGGATTAATTTAACATTAAAAATGACCTGGAAATAGGATTCTCCACGTCATTCTGTTTACAGGGATGGCAAATTTGCATAGTTTGTTTTATTAAAGTGGGTAAGCAAAATTCAGTTTTTTAAAAAGAAAATTTGCTTGTGTCGCCATTTTCTGAGAGCTGTAACATTTTCAATTTGTTGGATATGAAGCTGCATGTGGTCTTGATTTTTGCACGCCATTCCGATGTTTTTATTTAAATCTTTTTGGAATGGATACAATGTTTGATCATCTCTTACTACATTGTTTTGTGTTGAATAACAACCTTGAAGAGGCATGTTGCTCTGTCATGAGTCTGTGTTAGAACCTTTGAGCCTGTGCTTTGTGGTTAGCTTCTCAGTCTGCCGAACCACATTGGCCAATGACTAAGACGCACGTTTTTGCATTGAAACGCGTTTGTTTTTAATGTCTGGACTATGACTTAATTGTTTTTATGCTATTTGAAGTTAAGGAATAAAAGAAAATGGATTTTATGGACTCACAGCACTGGACTTATTTTTTCTAAGTCCAGATCATCCTCCCAAGGAAATACGAACTTGTGCAGTAGTCTGAATAGAGGGGTAGGCGTAGTCATTTATTAGGCTGTGTGCAGTTGTTTACTTACAATGACGTATTTATCACCAAGAGATTGTCACCACCCAGACTACAGCCTAAAGCCCCCGTTACACACTGCGATATCGCTAGCAATATCGCTGTAAAGTCACCGATTTTGTGACGTTGCAGCGATATTGCTAGCGATATCGCTGCATGTGATACTTACCTCCGACCGGCTCCCCCGCTGCTCATCGCTGGTCGCGCGAGAAGCTGCTGGATCATTCCTCGTCGCCACTTCCTGCTTGGCTGCCTGTGGAGAGACGAGCGACGCGTGGAGCCGGGCGGGAGGACGCAGGATCGCCGCGTCTGACAGGTAAGTAGCGACCCCCGTCCCCAGCGATGTCACTGGTGAGATCTGCCTGTGTGGCAGCTCACTAGCGACCACCTAGCAATGCACCAGCGATCCTGACCGCGTCATATCGCTGGTCGGGATCACTGGTGCATCGCTAGGTGTAACGGTACCCTAAGGACTGCTAGGCCGACCACTCCTCCTCCTCTGATACCTTTACCTTTCTGAGCTATGCCACATGCTGCATCTAAAAACTCTGATTGTGTCACAAGTGCTGCACCCAATAATCTAAATGATACATTGTTGGAATCATGGTCTCTTTTCCTACATTTTGCTGCTCTTAGATCAGGCAACAAAAACCTGGTAACATCTTCACTTTAAGACACACTTTAAGAAAACCTGGCATGTCATTGTTACAAGTATCCTACATAAAGGATTGCTAAGAGTGCTGCTATGTAGAGAACATTTTAAAAGAAGTTCCTTCAAATTCTTTAATTTAAAACAATCCTTATAGATTATCCATCCTGTACTTTTTTATGATAGACAGTATCGAAAGTATTTAGCAGACCCCCACCGATCACTAGAATCACTACTCTAGATTGCATAGCTTATCAAGTGTGCATGCTCAGAGCGGTGTATCGGCTCTATGCAAAGCTTATGAGCCTATAGACAAAGTTGTGCAAGGCTTTCTTTAGAGCTCATGCACTACTTTGTATAGAAGAATAGATCGCTTGAATTTTTTTACCCTCTGGGGGTTCCAGGCTCAATTTATGATTAGCCAGGCAGGCGAGACTTCATGTGTGCACCAAATGCCATACAGATGGTAACTTCTGTGCTGGCGAATCCGAACGCCCATTTAATTTGCTCAGTTTGTATTCATGGCTAGAGACTAATGACCTGGACTATGGACTATGACCTAGACTATGGGCAGGGATGCCAGAAGTGATCAGATCCACTCAATTTCTTTGGGTGACTTTTTGGTCAAACAGTGGGGTCTCTGGAGCTGTACCCCAAGTAATCTTTTTTACACTTTATATAGTATATATATACTAGCTCAAGTGCCCGGCGCTGCCCGGGCATAGTACCTAGCTGTGGGTCCCTCTCTCTTCCTTAACAACCCCGCTCTCCACTCACCATCATGCTCTGTCCTTCCGCAGCCCCGCTCTCCACCCGCCATCACGCTCTCTTCTTCCACAGCCCCGCTCTCCACCCGCCGTCCCGTTCTATCCCTCCGTAGCCCTCCACAGCCCCGCTCTCTTCCCTCACAGCCCCGCTCTCTCGCTGTCTCTCTCCACAGCCCTGATCTCTTCCTCCACAGCCCCACTCTCTTTCTTCACAGCCCCGCTCTCTTTCTTCACAGCCCCGCTCTCTTCCTCCACAGCCCTGCTCTCTCCCTCCACAGCCCCACTGTCTTCCTCCACAGCCCCGCTCTCCCCGTCCACAGCCCCGCTCTCTTCCTTCACAGCCCTGCTCTCCCCATCCACAGCCCTGCTGTCTTCCTTCACAGCCCTGCTCTCCCCCTCCACAGCCCTGCTCTCTTCCTTCCCAGCCCCGCTCTCCCGCTCTCTCCCTCCACCTCCCTGCTCTCTTCCTCCACAGCCCTGCTCTCCCCCTCCACAGCCCCGCTCTCTTCCTTCACAGCCCTGCTCTCCCCATCCACAGTCCTGCTGTCTTCCTTCACAGCCCTGCTCTCCCCCTTCACAGCCCTGTTCTCTTCCTTCCCAGCCCTGCTCTCCTGCTTTCTCTCTCCACAGCTCCGCTCTCTTCCTTCACAGCCCTGCTCACACACTCTCTCCCTCTACAGCCCTGCTCTCCTGCTCTCTCCCTCCTCAGCCCTGCTGTCTTCCTCCACAGCCCTGCTTTCCCGCTCTCTCCCTCCACAGCCCTGCTCTCCCGCTCTCTCCCTCCACAGCCCCGCTGTCTTCCTCCACAGCCCTGCTCTTCCGCTCTCTCCCTCCACAGCCCCGCTGTCTTCCTCCACAGCATCCGCCCAGCTCTTCATGCCAGGTCCGGTTTTAGACAAAGTGGGGCCCTAGGCAAAAGTTTAAATTGGGGCCCCAAATTCTAACAATGTAAAATCACACATTTAGCAGGATGTGGATACAGGTGGCAGAGGGGCCTGTGCTGGCACTATGGCCCCCATATTCAGGGGCCTTATATCGGTCAACGGGTCTACCACTATTAGCATTACACAGGAGTGTTGCTAGTGTTAGAAAAGATTGGGGGCCCAAGCCCCAAGACAAAGAGTTGTTCCCCAACCCCCTCTTAATTTTTTTTCAACACTGCAGATAACACAGCAGGGCTCCCAACTGTCCTGGATCCAGTGGGACAGTCCCGATTTTGACACTCCCACCCACTATCTCGGCCGGGATTGTAGTTTTCCCACACTGCGAATCAGACACCACGCCCACCTGTCATTTCAGAAGGGACTGTGTACCAATCACCATACAATTCCCTCTATGCACAGCACACTCCAGAGCAGAAGCCCTCCCGGCTCACGTGACCAGTCACATGACTGTGACCTCATCCTATGTAACACCAGAGATAGCAGTGATAACTCTCTGAAAACAGTAATATAGTAGATGCCACCTGCGGTCCTATGCAACACCTCAGATAGTCTTACTCTGAAATGCTATGGCTATGTTCACATGCATTTTTTTCAGTAGCCAAAACCTGTTCTATTGGCAGTAAAACTGTTGCATTCAAAACACTTGTTTTTCAGCTTGTTTTCTGGTGTTCTTTACACTTTTTTCAGCTTTTTTTAAAGTTAGGATGTTTGCTTTATCTACAGTATGTTTACGGCCACGTTCACACATTGAGTATTTGGTCAGTATTTCACATCAGTATGCGCAAGTCAAAACCAGGAGGGTGAGAAATCCAGAAGTGGTGACATGTTCCTATTATGCTTTTCCTCTCGTTGTTCCACTGCTGTTTCTGCATTACAAATCCTGATGTGAAATACTGACCAAATACTAAACATGTAAATGACACTTAATAGTTTAATTCACCAAAACCACTTAAAAAATTGCAGCGAAAAATGCCATTGCAATATCTGCAGCTTTCTTTCTTATATTCTTTCTACGGGTGAAAACACACTGAAAGAAGTGACATCCTGCAGGTTTAAAAAGAGCTACAGTTCAGAAATTCAGTCGGAAAAAACCAAGCGCATGCAGGAGATTTCGTAAATCTCATATATTTTGATGGCACTTTAAAAAGCAGCTTTTGGCCACGTTCATATGCAGAATTTCTGCAGCTTTTTCTTCTGCAAATAAGAAGTTTACAACATTTTACAGCACAAGCAAAGACTGAGATTTTCAGAGATTTCCTGCACACCCTTTTATTTTCTCCTGACTGAATTTCACAACTGCAGCGTTTTTTAAATCTGCAGCATGTCACTTCTTTCAGCAATTTTTTTCACCCGTAGAAAGCAATGAAAAAGTTTTAGAAAAGCTGCAAATGTCACAACGCTGTTTTTCGCTGTGTTTTTGGTGAATAAGATGAACTTTATTAAACATGTACTGTAGACAAAATAAATACTATGCAAAAAAAAACAGCAAAAGCTCTAAGGGTATGTGTCCACAATCAGTGGAATCCCTGACGAAGGATTCATTCCGAAACGTACGTCGGGCGTGTGTAGCTCATCCAGCAGCGTTCCTCCAAGGTATATACCCTCTATTCTTCCCTCCTTTCCCCTACACTCACTCTTTTATTTATTTTTGGAATTTGCATTTTTTGCACTTTATACCATCACATTGGTTTCTCTCCTTTTTGATTGTTTTGCATCACCACATGGTTCTATGCACAGACACTTGTTTGAGCCTATATGGTCTCCATATATTTTATGTCACTTTTTTAAGGAGCCAATGTATAGAGGGATAAAATATAGTTATTTATTAATGGGGAACGCCGTGCTTTATTAACCTATATAGGTGTATATATAAAATTCTTTTGAGCACACATCTTTTTTATATGTATTCGTATTACTATTACTTAATAAAGGTATTTTAATCGTATATCTGTTTTATGACTTTTTTATTATTCATATATCTTATTTAATTTTTATATACATTTTTTGACCAAAATTTGGGTTTTTCTTTGATTCGGTTTATACATCTCCCATCAGCATGTCCGTGAAGTGATCACGGGGTGCCAATAGGTGGTCATGACAGCCAGGGGTCTACCGATGACCCCCTGGGATGGTCTTCAAAGGAAATTGTGATTACTGCTGTACATAGCAGTGCTGAAGCATTGTTATGTATAGCGCAATGATCAGACAACCACAGCTTCATGTCCCCTAATGGGACTAGCAAACACAACAAAAAGTGGGAAAAAAAAAGTTTTTAAAAATGTTAAAAAATATTAAATTAATCATATAAGTTCAAATCACCCCCTTTTGCCAAATTGAAAATAAGACAATTAAACAAATAATACATATATTTGGTATGTTCGGAACGTTTGGTATTTCCGTTCAGAAATGTCACAGAAATATATATTTTTTGCCTGCTGCAACACTGCAATAAAATGCAATAAGAGGAGATCAAAACATTGTATCTGCTCCAAAATGGTATGAATAAAAATGTCAGTCCGAGTCCAAAAAAATAAGCTCTCACACAGCCCCATATCCCGAAAAATGAAAATGCTATGGGTCTCGGAAAATGGCAACAAAAGCAAATATTATTTTTCATACATATTTCTGATTTTTTTCATCACTTATATGAAAAAAACTTTTTTGATACCTACATACTCTTATTGACCAGGAGAATCATATTGTCCCATGTCAGTTGTACCATAGTGAATATATTAAATAAAAAAAAATAAAAAAACAATTGTTGAAGTGCACTAGCACTTTATTTTGTGCTGTCTTGCTGCAAAATATCTACAATCACAACATAACTTTTTAATTATACTTTTTTATGGCATAGCATAATCCAGAAGATCTGATAGTCTAACATAAATTCTAGATTAATAAACTTTTACAATATATTCTCATTGCTTCACAAAGTTAGCCTACCAAAGTCCATTATAACTTATTCAAGAGTTGAGAAATATGTGCAACGCTAAGCCATTTTAACTTCAAGCTTCAAATGAAATAATTATCAACATCTACAGGTTTCATTATTTATTACATCACTTTCAGAAAATTATTTCTAGTGTAAAACTTCACAAGACTAAAAATGACTGCAAATGTAATGGGAAGATGTAAAGAGCTTAAGCTGCAGTATAAAGATGCTGACTAAATCCAGTTTCTTCAATGATTGCTGTCGGGGGAATAAAGCCATAGAGAAAGTCCACCTAAATGTCTTTAATGTACCAGATGTCTTAATCATATCCTGACTAATAGATATTATTCTTAGAAAGCTGTATGCTAATCATACACCTACACATTAATGGGGTTTCTTCATCATAACAATCCTTTTAAATATGTCATTGAGTTGGGGGCCTCTCCCCTTTTTTAGGTGAAGAGGCCATGCGATTCATTAGAAGAGACTGTTCAGCTGTTTAATAAAGGACAGCTGTATTATTTAATTCCTTGCACCTTAGACTTATGGGCCTTGGGCTGCAGGATTCATAAGTCTGGTGTCGCCATTCCCTTTTAACATAGCTGGTAGAAAAAACAGGAGAATGTGCCAGTGCCAAAGTAGGCAAAGAAAGATCCCAATGCTGTCATGTACGTATCATAGTGATATCTCAAAGCTGATATCATCTGGTAAAGGGTAATGTTTTCCGCTTAAGAGAAGAGAGTATGGATTCTCCATATGTGGTGTGAAGTAAACCTTTTTTTGGCGCTCAGATAGTTGTCTCCCAAGGTGGGAGCAAAAGGAGTTTCATGTCGCTTTACTTGGACTATTACCTCAACAGCATGTAGCGGAGAACCGGCTGTTCTACAACGTATGGTGTGGCCTGGTTTGTCATGCTTTGTTATTTAAGTCAGGACTTCTAAAACTTTTTTCGTCAAGTGCAAAACTTGATAGTTCAAGATGATGCACCAGACCAATATGAAGTCACAGCCTCAGAATTAATGGTGCAAGCCCAAATTCAAAAATACTGTTTAGTTTACCTTTCATTTGTTCCCAGAACGCTTTAAAAAAGTTAAATAAAAGTAAAACAGGGAGGTACATTTTCCTCTTTAATGATTTAAGACATGATGGGCTGTTCTATGTTAGCTCTGCTGTACTGTATTAGCTCTGCTATACTACTATATGTTAGCGCTGTTGTTCTGCTAGCTCAGCTGTTCTGTGCGAGTTCTGCTATTTTGTGTTACTGTAGCTCTGCTGTACTGTGTTAGTTCTGCTGTTCTGTTAGCTCTGTTGTACTGTGTGAGCTCTGCCTCTTTTTGTCAGTTTTGCTGTACTGTTAGTTCTGCTATAGTGTTATTGCTTTGCTGTTCAGTGTTAACTCTGCTGTACTGTGTTAGCTGTGCTGCTCTGTGTTATCTCTGCTGTACTGTGTGAGCACTGCTGGACTGTTAGCCCTGCTGTACTTTATTAGCTCTGCTGTACTGTGTTAGTTCTGCTGTACTGTTTGAGATCTGCTGTACTTTTTGCTCTTATGTACTGTATTAGCTCAGCTGTAATGTGTTAGCTCTGATGTTCAGTGTCAGCTCTTCTGTACAGCATTAGCTATGCTGTACTGTGTTCGTTCTCTTGTAGTGTGATAGCACTGTTGTTCTGTGTTAGCTCTGCTTTACTGTGTGAGCTCTGCTGTGCTGTGTTAGTTCTGCCGTACTCTGTGAGCTCTGCTATTCTGTGTTTGCTCTGCTGTATTGTGTAAGCTCTGCTGTTCTTTGTTAGCTCTGCTGTACAGCATTAGCTATGCTGTACTGTGTTAGTTCTGTTGTACTGTGATAGCGCTGTTGTTCTGTATTATATCTGCTGTACTGTATGAGCTCTGCTGTTCTGTGTTAGTATTGCTGTACTGTGTTAGTTCTTCTGTTCTGTTAGCTCTGTTGTAATGTGTTACCTCTGCTGTACTGTGTTAGCTGTGCTGCACTATTTTAGTTCTGCTGTACTGTGATAGCTATGTTGTTCGGTGTTAGCTCGCTGTACTGTGTGAGCTCTTCTGTACTGTTAGCCCTGCTGTTCTGTATTAGCTCTTGTGTACTATGTTAGTTCTGTTGTACTGTATGAGATCTGCTGTACTTTTTGCTCTGAGGTACTGTATTAACTCAGCTGCACGGTGTTAGCTCTACTGTTCAGTGTTTGCTCTGCTGTACAGCATTAGCTATGCTGTACTGTGTTTGTTCTTTTGTGCTGTGATAGCACTGTTGTTCTGTGTTAGCTATCCTCTACTGTGTGAGCTCTGCTGAATTGGGTGAGCTTTGCTGTACTCGGTTAGCTCTGCTGTACTCTGTTAGTTCTGCTGTTCTGTGTTAGTTCTGCTGTTCTGTGTGAGCTCTGCTGTTCTTTGCTAGCTCTGCTGTATAGCATAAGCTGTGCTTTACAGTGTGAGTTCTGTTGTACTGTGACAGCGCTGTTGTTCTGTGTAGCTCTGCTATACTATGTGACCTCTGTTGTTCTGTGTTCTGCCATACTGTGTGAGCTCTGTAATTCTGTACTAACTCTGCAGTATTGTGTGATCTCTGCTGAGCTGTGTTATCTGTGCTGCACTTTGTTAACTTTGCTGTACTGTGGTAGCTCTTTTGTTCGGTGTTAGCTCTGCTGTACTGTGTGAGCTCTGCTGTACTTTGTGAGCTCTGCTGTACTGTTAGCTCTGATGTACTGTATTAGCTCTGCTGTTCTGTGTTAGTTCTGCTGTACTTTGTGAGCTCTGATGTACTGTTAGCTCTGATGTACTGTATTAGCTCTGCTGTTCTGTGCTAGTTCTGCTGTACTGTGTGAGATCTTCTGTACTGTTAGCTCTTCTGTACTGTATTAGCACAGCTGTACTTCATTAGCTCTTCTGTACTATGTGAGCTCTGCTGTTCGGTATTAGGTCTGCCATACTGTGTGAGCTCTGCTATTCTGCATTAGCTCTTCAGTATTGTGTGAGCTTTGCTGTTCTTTGTTAGCTCAGTTGTACTTAGTTTGCTCTGCTGTATTGCCTGAGTTCTGATTTCAAAGCAGCGTTTTGTGTGATTATGAGAGCAAAGTGTCAGACATTACAATATGGATTTTTTTGGATAAGTCATCGGATCACAAGTATCAAGGTATCATTTTATTCAGCTTCCTATGACCTACATGCCCATTTAGATGGCTCAGGAGGGTTGATCCTACTGACAGATTCCTTTTAAACTTAAAGCAACAAATCTTTTGCAGACCCAGTCTATCTGTTAGGAATGGCGGAACGCACTAATAAATAATAATAAGTGCGTTTGCCGCCCGGGGTCCACCGTGCAGTAGGTGTTACACCGCTGCTAGATAATGGCTGGCGCACAATATGGCGGTATATCGCATACGGGTTGAAAGTCACCTGGTGTGCATTGAGCATACTCTGTTATCACCATAGAGACGCTTAGAACTTAAATGTAAATGCTGAGTCTATTGACCTCACAGGTCTCAGCGGTGTGCACACACTGTATACTACGGTCACAGGACTAGGCCCAAGACTCAAGGTCAATGTCCGTCTAGACCTACCATGCGTGCGGCGTCGCTACCGCGGACGCCAACAAGTGCTACTGACTGCAGCGCGGTGACCAACCCAGCCGCCACATGACAATGCCCAAGAGGAGGCGCACTGTTGGACTGTAGTGCTGTAAGATGTGAACTGTGGCCTGTAGCGCGCCACTGACTGGTGCTGACTCTATGACTAAGTCCCTATCCACACACATAATATCAGAGGGAGGGGATCTTAATGAGTCATTCGAAGGCACATGCATTCATCATCATTCACACAGATAGCAATAAGAGTCTATACTAGCGCTTGGCCGAGCGGCCATGCGGGCCTTTTATAGCCGTGTGCTTCCGGGACCTTACAGATCTCTGAGATGGACCAATCGGGTCAGGAGAAGGACCTGAGCATGTGACTCCCGATCTCCACTGGGAGATCATCTCGTGAGCACACCCAGTAGCGCGGCGAGAGGACTTAGCCTCTGGAGTGGCTTGCTGCAGAGCAGGCTGCGCTACTATTGCTGGTCCAGAGGTGGCAGCAACTACCAGACCCAGATAACTGGTCTGAGCAGGGCGTCTAGATCGTCGAGATTGCTGTGCAGGTCCCTGAGAGGTCGGAGGAGAATGGGAGACTGCTTGCTGCGTGGCTCTGGATTCCTGCTGTGCAGCTGCAGGAACCTGACGCCTAACACTATCCATGTTTTGGAAGGTTTGCCATTAATTAGCTGCTGGTAACAGTTCAATTCTTCTGTAATAGTATTTGAAGGATAAATAAGCAACTATCATCTACATCATAAGCCCAAATCAACTTTTTCCTGCAGTATTTCTCATTTTTAAGATAATGACTATTACAAAAAAATATGTATTGAAGCCTTTTTTATATTTCCCAGTACCAAATGATCATTCTATGCATATTGCATTAGGAGGAGTAATTTTCCTCTATTTAGGTAACAGTAGAGCTGCAGAGTCGATACACATTTGTCATTTTGGATTCTCAGGATAAAGTGACTTAAAAATGCCATAAAACCATAGACTATACAGTGATAATGAAAATGTTAAGGCCTCTGGCAGGTTAATAATTTGGTTGAGGTTAGTACAGATTACATAATTATAATAGAAGTATAGATGCACATGACAGTAATGTTTTTCACAATGGATTACACTAGTATGAATTACATTCATCAGAGTACACCATGACATATAGTAATTGCCTATACTGCGGCAAAGATTTACAGCATTGCCTAACAGGAATGGACACAGGCAGAAGAGGCCCCTGTATAAAAACAATATCTGGGCTGTATGCAGTCCAGGAGCTCCTCATAATGCACAAAATTCCACCTGCTTTAGAAGTAGAACTGACCCCCTTACGTTTTGGGCCCTGTCTGGCTGTATAGATTGCATCAATGGTATGTCCGCCGCTACTGTGCAATATCCGAAAGGTAGCCATGAAGTACGATACAGATGAAGTGTTTTGCACATGCCCTGGTCCATTTGGTGATCTTGTGCACCACGTCAGGCTTTGCAAGTAGTCCGGTGTGCTCCCAAGGAGTGAACTTCTTAGGCCTATTTAAGGCTCCCAAGACTCACTGTGTCTCGGTATTGCTATAAGACTTGCTAGTATCTCTTTTAGTTGTCTACACACAGTTGCAGCATTCTTCAGGACATCTCCTGATTGTCTATGGTTTCCAGTCTCTGAGTTACTTGTCTACGGTTTCCAGTATTACTACCTATCTTGAAAAAATTTGGAAAATCCAGCAACTGCAAAAGTAATAAAACATCATATTTATAGGTATATTAAAACATGAAAAAGAAAAATTTAAAAACTATGATAGTATAACGGTCGACGCGTTTCAAGCTACACTAGAACTAGTGTAGTTAGAGCTAGTGTAGTTAGAGCTAGTGTACCTCAAAACGCATTGACCGTTATGCTATCATGGTTTTAAATTTTTCTTTTTCATGTTTTAATCTACCAATAAATGTGATGTGTTATTACTTTTGTGGTTGCTGGATTTTCCAATTTTTTTTCACGTTTACTCACTCAGGAAACCAGCCTGAAGTCTCCGTGCACTGCACCCTTATTCCAGGAATCTCTCGACCCAGCAAGCTGGTGTTTGCTCCATTGTGTTTTTTTACATTGCTACCTACCTGTCTGAGATTTCTAGTAACCTTGTTGCATGTCTGTGGAGACCTAATCCTTGTGTTTTCCAGTATCACTACCTACATGCCTGCTGTTTCCAAAATCGCTACTTACTTGCCTGAGGTTTCCAGTATCACTACCTTTTTGCATATTGTTTTCAGGATGTCTTCCTGGCTGTCCATGTCTTCCAGTTCTAGTTAACCACCCACGTGCAGTTTCTAGTATCGCTACCTACTTGCGTTCAGTTTCCAGTATCAACCTGCCGGTGGATTCCAGGATGTCTTCCTTGTTGTCTGCAGCTTCCAAGGTATTAGACTTTGACATTCTGGTGTTCTGTCTGCTATCTGTCTTCAGTTGTCTAGGACCCCTTCTATGTGTCCGCCTGCGGTTTTCAGGATGTCTTCCTGGTTGTGCACATCTTCCATGGCATATAGCCTTTTTTGTCATGCCAAGCCTACATTCTTGAGTTCTTCACTAACTCTGCCACCTGCCCGAGGTTTTCAGTAACTCTGCTATCTGCATGAGGTGTACAGTAACTCTCTTCCCAAGGAGTAGAATAACTCTTCTATGTGTATGTGGATTCCAGGACTTTTAAACTTCTAGTACTCCATCTGACTGCTGCACCACCGTCCATGGCCCATGTGTCCACCTGGATCGTGGGCTTAGAGGATCCACCTCACCATGTGATCTCACTGTACATAACATGAAGACGAGGAAATTATGTATGTTTTTACCATGGCTAATGATAATACTTTAACCTGTGCTCAGATTCAGAAGACTTACCTGGATACTCATGTGACACCACAGGGAACTTCTGGCTAACAGCCCTCCTCTAAATCTTTTATTATGCGACAATTACAGCAATTTCTGCTAACCATAAAAAAGTTCTTATAAAATGCCTGTTAACAAATGACAAAAGAAGTGCAATTGCAATAGAAAACTATTCAGCCTAAAGTGGCAGATAATGGTTCTTCATAATAGATAAAACATCGTACGAACAGTTAGGAAAATGTAAGACGACTTTGTAAAGAGACTAATGACTGTGTCAAGTGACTCTCGTTGTTGCAGAACTATTAATGTCCTTAGGTGGTATTATTCAATTGTAAGATCTTGTATCTATGAGCACCATTCAAAAAGGAGTCAGAAAGAACATGTAAATCATAGAGCCACAAAAGTAAAACTTAGCATGGGACTTACCCCTCACTGAAAGCCCTGATAGATTTACTCACTTTTTGTTAAGATTGATGTTCAGTGTAATAGTATGACAGATCTTTTACTGATGCAATATGCCAGTATCTCTACCCTGTGCAACAGGTTATTAACAGGGCCCACGATCTGTTGGGGAATCTGGTTTAGGCTAAATGTGCCAGGTCAGACTTTTTCTTGCACTCTGTTCCACACTAAGATCGGGATTCATCATTTGAGTATTTTTACTTTTCTTTTTTGTTTTGCTTTGTTTCTTTTTTGGAATAGCCAAATTCTTCAAAATAGCACATGAAGGTTGATTAATGTTGCAGAACAAATTCAGCAATCCTCTTTTGTTTTCCTTTACCTTTTTGCACCTTTTTAGAGCAAAAAGTTACATGATTCTTTGAAATTTTCCATATTAGTCTTCAACTGCAGTAAGTAGCATAAATATCCCTTTAAAACATCAATTTACTACATATACATTGAAAATACCCCATAAAAAAAAACAAACCCACATATGGAGGCATAGAAGAGGGCACCATTGATAATTAAGTCCACCTTGATACCAAGTGACACCAATGGGCACTGATGGTACCCTACAAATGTGCCATGTACACTGATACTACCTAGCCATGTTGGTTGGCAGATATGGTGCCCCTGTGCTCCATGATGGCTGACTCTAAACGGCCCTAGATGGCCCTATGACAATAATGATCTAAGTGTTCAATATCCAAAAGATAATGGCCAAGAAAACACAAAACAAACCATACAACAAACAGGAAGGAATACAAAATTACTCATATAGAAGAATGAAAAAAAGCCGGATACTCATTAATTGATAGCTGTTGCCGCAAATGCCCCCACATGTGTTTTTTGTGCATTATATAGTTTGTTGTTTTTTTCTGGAGTATTTTTATGTATATCTAATAAATGGATGTTTTAAGGGGATATTTATGTAACTTACAATTTTTGACTATTGTCCCTTTTGTTCTTGAGACTTTAACTGCCCAAAGATTGTGCACTCCAAAAGGGTACTGGAGTACAACTGTACAAAAATTTTGAAAAGTCACAAATGATGAATTAGATTAAAATTCTTTATCTGCAAGGAGTTTGTTTCTCCCAGTATTTGCGTGGGATTACTCCGGGATCTCCTGTTTCCTCCCACACTCCAAAGACATACTGATGGGGAATTTAAATTGTGAGCCCCATCAGCGACAATAATGTCTGTAAAGCGCTGTGGAATTAATGGTGGTATATAAATGAGTGAAATAAATAAAAATCTGGATAAGGAAAAATTAAACAATTAAAATAAACAGAGGTAACCAAGTAAAGGTAACTTAGAAAAGGCACAAATAATGAATAAAGCAAAAATGAAATGTATTTTTATAATTAGTTTGAAAAATTGAAAAATGCACAAAAACAATGATTTATTATTGTGAAGGCCTACCCCTTGTATATATTTGTTTCCTCCCCTGCCCAGGAGCTGTGGTATGATCAGCCCATGTTCCTGCACGGTCAGACACAGCCATTACACAGTACACAGCACGGGCACATTTATAAAATTAACTCAGCACAGGAATAGTTTCAATTGTGGAATTTATTATTATTCCAAGATCTCTTGATTAAAGTCTTCTTTGATTGGGGGAAAACCTATTTAACACAACACATGACTAATGTGTCGGCAGGACTAATGATATGCTGACATTTCATATTCAGCATATCACATACTATGCTCTCCTTAACCTCTCGTTATATGTACATCAAACTCTATTACATCCTGCTTGTTACTAGAATGAAGCTTTAAGCCCTAGATTACTGGGGGTCAGCTTCAGCCTGACCTTGCATCTGATATTCTGCACAAGTACCTCTTTCTATGGAGGACCTGGGATTTCATTTAGCATCGCACAATATGCTAGGAATCTTATGTCCATCATTACCTTATGGCTGAACATGTCCCATCAGAATTAATTAATAAAGCGTTTATAGAATAGATAATTTGCATTTTATTCCTACTCATGTTTACCTTGTGTGTGACTGTTAAAATATTTTCCATCACTTAAATTTCTTAGTTAAGGTAAATCTAATTTTGCAGAATTTTGCATGTTCTTATATCCTTAAACGTAAATCCATCAAAATGAGCAAAAAAACTACTAAAAAGATGCTTCAATTAAAAAGGAAAACAACATTTCCTGAGGACTGTTTCTCTAGGAAATCTCGGCAAGTCCACCAGACTGAAAACGACATTGTACGCACATATCCTTAGGGAGTTTTTCTGTTCCTTAAGCATTTAATTAGAAAGTGGTTTTGAAGAGATTTTGGGTATTTTGGAACATTTTTTCCAGAACAGTTTTATTCCAGTCTTTAATTTGATATTGCCCAGTTTGGAGGAATTCCAACAGGAGCCATTATGAAGTGGCAAGCACTATATTTTTCCCTCAGTGTGAAGATCACCGGTCGTGACTAACAGGGGTCATCGTTTCATTGTCCATAATGAGTTGTGTTTTAGTTTTTTCTGTGTAGTTTTGCTACATAAAAAACACAGCGTCTTAACATTCCAACAAAACGGATGGGATTTGTAGAAATCTCATTCCCTTTGTGCTTATTTTTTTACTTAGCACAAACGGAACAACAGTGCGTTTTTCCAATTTGCAACATGCACTTTTCTCCTGGGAGTAATGTTGAGTTATATGTGCAGGTTTTCTCCATAGACTTGTATTACCCTCAGGTCCAATAAATGTATATGTATTTTTAGTGCATTTCCGCATGAGCAATATATGTTATCCGCATATGGCTGTATCAACGTTTTGTCAAGGTCCAATATCAGGAAGTATCAAAAACACAGCGGCTTTGTTTAAGACATGACATATCAAAACGACACAAAATGCAGGTTCAAAAATGCGATAAAAATGCACTCAAAAATGCAATAAAAAAATGCAAACAGAAAATCTGCAGCATTAAAAACTAAAAAAAATCTCATTGTGGGAATGTGGCCTTAGGTACAGCAATTCTGGAAAAAAATGTTGATAACTTTTCATATCTATGTTGCAAAACTTGTCACAGTCCAGATAATTCTACACCTTGTTCCAGCCCATATTGGTTTCTAAACCGCTCACCCAGTAGTTGGCCTTCTGCAGATCTACAGATCTACAGTATGTAAAAGATTTTCTGAAGGAGAATATTAAATCATTAACTACAGAATCTTTGACATCAATGTTAGTTATTACAATGAAATGACGTCTAATTCTAGAGTTTTTCCATCAGGTTTGCAATAAAATGTGTTTCTTTGATGTGGTGTACAGTAGATCTGCCTTTAGCAGATTCCTATTCTATTTGCGCCATATTGTTTATCTAAAGCAGACACTTACCAGACCATAAAGAGCTTATGAAATAGAAAGCAAACACGACCTTCTGGAACAGCTGCAGTGTCATTTCCAGAAATGTATTAACTCCAAAACCACTGGATCATCTGTCATTGAGCGCCAGTCACTAAATGCGATTAGACTGAGCACTAGATCTTGTTTTCTCATTATACTAAAAACCATATACAGTTTAAAGGACAAAGGGTCATTTAATATAACTGAGCAATGGCATGTATGATAGAAGAAAACCAAAATGGGATTTAGACTTTTATGGCTGCTTCCTATGAGCTGCGAGAAATATCATTTCCTATTGTGCAGTTTCCCTCTTTGCAAAATATTTCCGTGAATCTGAAATCAATTCTTGAGAAAGCAATTTTGAGACGACATAATTGCATTTAGAGTATTATCTATTTCTATATGCATCCGGATAAACAGGAAAACAAAGTGGTAAAAATACAGTAGGCAGGTGGGGAATACAGTAAGTGGGTAGGCTGATGATTGGGTAGTATGGAGGGATGGGAGATTATTCAAGAGATTAGTTGAATGCACATTTTATTGAAGTTTTTTGCTTGGTTTTTAGAACAGATTTTTTAAACATGAAGTATGGTTATGTGATATTCTATTGTTTGTTTCCTATTTCTTAAAGCTGGCATTTTGTGTGCCAAACTTCATGAGAAGTGATCTGGAGTAAGATACCCCAAATTCATTAGAGGGGTTAATCCTGAGGGACTAACCCCCTTAAAATAACAAACTAGGCATTACTTACCCTCCACAGGTCCAGTCCTGTGGTTCCTGTCAATATCTACACGGGCAGAGCCACTGAGCTCAGTGATTGTGTGCAGCGGTAATGCCATGTCAACAATGCTGCAGCCAAATGATAGGTTGGGACAGTGGCAGAAAGCTAGCGCTGGTCCCTCTTTAAGCTATTTTAAAGGTATTTTCAGTAGACTTGCTCAAAAAATACCTCAGAAAACTTGTCTGCACATATCCTAGGCTCTCATACAATATATTGCCTATAAACTCCCATGCTAAAAAATGTATACTGCATAATGTACCTATATAGAATGCCTCTCCATAAATAACAATATAAGCTTTTCCTTGGAAATTAATTTATTCATTCTTTTGAGCATTTTAGCTTTTTTTGCGTTTTTTGCGAGCAAAAACGACTGACAAAAAATGCATTGTGAATACTCAGGCTCTGTGTAATTCCAAAATCCTCCTGCTGAACCCACTCAAAAAAACCTGCACCTATAGTTACAGCATGTGAAACCAGCCTTATACAGTATGTCATGTGATGAATATGTAAGAAAGAGTTTTTAAAGGGAATCTGTCAGCAAGATTTTATTATCTCAAACAATATATAGGAACATGTATCTCTTTCAGAGACAAATCCATGAATACCTCTTCCTTGCCAGTCCGTTAGTCTGTTACTGAGAAATCAGCGTTTGAATTGATATGTAAATTAAGCTGAAGAGTTATTTGTGGATCTGAAGCCTCTGTCATTCCAGCTCTATTCCCCGCCCAGCACAGCCTCTTACTGCTTGGCTGACAGCCTCTATGCTGTGGGACTTCAGGCAAAGGAGCCCTCAGTCAAACAGGAGGAGGCTATACTAGGCAATGAATAGAGCTGGAGTGGCAGAGGCTTCAGATCTACAAATAGTTCTTCAGCCTTATTTGCATATTAAATCCAACACTGATTTCTCAGTATTATAGGAATGGACTAACCATGTAAACTTATTGCGATACTTGTCTTTGAAGTAACGAGCTACATCCATGGGGCAGCACAGTGGCTCAGTGGATAGCACTGCAGCGCTGGGGTCCTGGGTTCAAATCCCACCAAGGACATCATCTGCAAGGAGTTTGTATGTTCTCCCTGTGTTTGCGTGGGCTTTCTCCGGGTACTCCGGTTTCCTCCCACATTCCAAAGACATACTGATAGGGAATGTAGATTGTGAGCCCCATCGAGGACAGAAATGATATGTGTGCAAGCTGTAAAGTGCTGCGGAATATGTTAGCGCTATATAAATATAATTATTATTATGCATGTATAAATGGCTTGTGGTGTGAAATCCTGCTGACAGATTTCTTTTAAGCCGTTCTATTGTGTCTTTTCTCCTTTTGTTGCATGAAGATTATTTTTATTGATTTTTATTTTCACATTTTTCAAGGGAATACTATTATGTCTCTATGTCCGCACATTACACTTTTTTTCGCATTACTAACCCAAGTAACTGCTTACGCCAAGATCAAAGAGAACAGAATTATAAGGTGGTAATCAAAGGATGTTCTGCCATAAAAGAGCGTCTGATTGTTTCAGTCATATTCCTGAGCAGAATAACTACCGCCCAGCCGCGTTGTCTGCTTTCTTATAATGAAGTCCATGTGACATTATCATTCATGATTTTAATCTTCACCTTTTGGATTTAAGTTCATTCACAAATAAATGCAAGTTTTAGCCCATGAAGGTGGATTCCTCCCTTTTTGCCATTTCTACTGCTCACCGGCAAAGACACCTTTCCGTACTCCATGACCGTTTGGAAATTGATTGCGAGGAGTTGTTTTTTCCCTTATTTGTAGTAGAATTACTACAGAGCTCCTCTGCCACATCTTGTCAAGGGGTGAAAGAAACTTTACCATCCTCATGCAATTTTCAATGAGGATCTGCTTATAGGGTAGCAGATGGATAGCAGTACTTTTGAAGTGGGCAGTCTAACTTAAGAGAAGCTGTAATTAATTATGGTACCATGACCATTATTTGACATCAAGACCAAAATTTAATTTGGTTGCAAATGTGCTTTAAGTAGGTAGCAGTATAATAAATACATCTAATACAGTTCAAACCAACAAATTAAGAAAATAGTCCTAATTGTGTGGTTTGGTGCCAGGGTCTCCAACCTGCAATGCTCTGCTGATTGAAAGACTACAACCTGAAGAGCCACAATTCTGAGACCACTTTCTAAGCCTATAACAATAAAATTATAGTAGAATTTGCCTTGAAGACTTGCAATGTACCTTTCGGATAACAGTTATTTTTCCCAGCTATAAATTTGTTAGTGCTGTGGTTCTTTTTTACAATACCAAATGGCATCCTATATATTACATTTATCAGTTTATTAACTTTTCATATGAGTTCAGTCCAAGGTCTCATTCATTCATTTGGTCATGCTTTTTACCTCTGCCTTCACTCATAATTTATATATGATTGGAATCTTTAACGTACCCTTGAAAAATGGAATTTACAATAGCCTGTTATTATCTGAGCTTCATCACTTTAATCTTTTTTTTTGTCCTTTTCAAGCAATCAGATTGAGAGTCTCCCTTAATCTTTTAGGCTATAAAACAAGTTTTTCTAAACTTCTCAACCAGTATCGCAGTAAATGATGTGGAAATCCCATAAAGTACCAATAAGCAGTTCTGAATCTGAAAGAAATATATATTGTTATGTATTTTAAGAGACGTAGAAATGTTACAACTACACATTTCCTATCATTTATTTTTCAATGTTTCAACTATTGGGCATAACAGCCATGGAAGTACCCTTCACAATGAAGACCAGAGAAACTGTTGTGAGATCAGGGGTTAACACTGGGGAAATTACAGCTGACCACACGGTTTCCTGCAGTAGAGGTAATAAAGTCTTACATACTTGGGTTTTTAATAGCCAACTGCCTCATTGGTAGTCAATTCAGCATACGTTTCAGTGCAGAAGCTGCTCTTTGCTAGTGTCTGTTTGCTCTGAATAATAAAAGGGGTCTAAAGTACAGGACCTCCTGCACCCATTAAATCCAAGTGTCCTAATAATGAAAGTTGTTCTCTTATAAAAACAATCCTTTTGATGAGTCGCTCAAAGTATATTTTACACTCCACCAACAGCTTATAACACTTGGCCAAATTGTTGAAAGTCTCATGTAATACATGATAGTATCACTAAAGCCCCCGTCACACATAGCGATATCGCTAGTGAGATCGCTGCTGGGTCACAAGTTTTGTGACGCAACAGCGATCTCACCAGCGAGATCGCTGTGTGTGACACCTATCAGCGACCGGCCCCCCTGCCGGTATCGCTGATCGTTGTTGGAAAGCCCTGGACATTTTTTTGATTGCTAGTCTCCCGCTGGCCAACACGCATCGCTGCGTGTGACAGGCGGGAGACCAGCGATCAGCGCGCTGGTAACTAAGGTAAACCCAGGGTTTCTAAGCAGCACGCTGTGCTTAGAAACCTTCTGTGTACCTCAGTTACCAGCGCACTCATGCAGGGAGCTGGTAACCAAGGTACACATTGGGTTTCTAAGTGACACGCACTGCTTAGAAACCCGATGTGTACCTTAGTTACCAACTCTCTGCATCAGCGCGCTGGTAACTAACATACACAGCGACTCGCCCGCTCAGCGTCGCTGGTGCTGATCGCTGGTGAAGCGGCCTGTTTGGCAGCTCACCAGCGATCATGTAGCGACACACCAGCGATCCTGACAAGTTGATATCATTGTCGGGATCGCTAGTGAGTCGCTATGTGTGACGGGGCTCTAATCCTTCAGAGGGAGTCCATTGGCCTATAACCTGAAACCCACATCTACAGTTGAATAAGAACATCTTGAGTCTAATACATACTAAGTATTATATATGACAAAGTCAGAAAGTTCAATTTGCCATATTCTGAATTTGTACTGAATTATTAAGTTTAGAAATGAGCGGATCAATCTGCTGAGGATTGAGTTTAAATACAATTTTTATCATTCCCATATGGGTTTCTCTATAATGCCCTGCAGCTTTGACATCTAAAGGATTATCATACCTTGTTCAATGGTCATCAATACCTGGGAAATCACAGATCAGTGGTTCCCAATGGTTCACAGTTTGTACGGCAGTCATTTTTCCATCTCCAGAGTCACTACGTTTCAGTAGTGTGTGAGCTCTTATGGTCAGCAGGGTCCTCTCTTTCTCTCTTTCTCTCTCCTATAGAGTGTAAACTCTTATGATCAAGGTGGTCCTCTCTCTCTCTCATCTGTAAAGCGTAAGCTCTTATAGTCAGTGGGGTTCTCTCTCTTTCTCCTTTCCCTCATGTGTATGTAGAGTTGCAGGGATCGGGATGTCGTCATGGACAGGAGGCAGATCAAGAGTTAACAAGTTCATTAACAGATGTAAACTCCACGCAGGGAGAAAGTGGATATGGGAGGTATGGTATATAGCAATACTCTAACTGGAGGGATGAATAGGAAGGAAAGGGGCCAGGTGAATGTTCAAGGGAGAAAAGAGTAAACTTATCAGTCTGTCGGTTTCTTGATTGCAGCATCTCGGTCTCCAACGGTGGCACCAACAACAGTGGCACGTGATGTCTCGGGGTCGTCCAGGGTAGAAAGAGGTCTGGTTCCATGATGCAGGCATGGAATCCTTGCTGTGCTAGGTCCGGTTCCCTACTCGTGGTTTCTTCGTACTGATCTCAGCTCTGTATGCGATACCGCCGGATCGTGATATTGCTCCACTGTGTATGTGGGTGAGGAGTCGGAATACCCTGGCCTAGTCATCTGTTCCCGACTAGGCCGCACGCACCCAGCAGTCACTGGTCTCATATGTGAGTCACCTCCAGGCATGGAGGACGTAGGGTGCGCAGCAACCTGATGTCCCCAAGCAGTGGACACGGTCACAGGGGATGTGCAGTGGGCCTGCGCTCACACGATGCTCCACTAATTAGGCCTGCCGCTTACCCTCATGCGCGCTCTGTCTTCCCACCAGGACTCCTCTTCATTTCCCTCGCGCAACCCTTTTTATCTCAGACCCGTCTCCTACTGACAAGTGCATAGCTCAGTCTGGTAGCTCTCCCCCGTGCAACAATGGTGACAGTCCCGACAGTTCCCGAACTGGTGCAAGAGACGTACCCCAGGTCCGGTTCATCTACTTACACATATTTTCCAAGCGATGGCAAATTTCCAGTACTGAGATTCATGGAATATATTTTGGCGCAAATAAAAATCTTGGGAACATTTTTGCAAAGTCGCCAAATTTGAATTTCAAAAGATTTCAATGAATGCTCTTGACTTAGGAGCCTTCAGGATTATGCCTTTGTTTCCATATATGGTTATTGTATTGAACTACAGCTCCATTTCTGATATAGGATTTCCATAGATTTTTTCTATACTTTTAAGTTCAGCTAAAGTCTCACAAAACTAATTCACAAATCTCAGGGTCTACTATTTTCCAAGATGCATACCTCCTTCCATAAATCACAGGTTTTATAGTGCAATTTACTGATCTAATGTTTCACCCCAGGCTATTCATCATCACGGAATAACTATTGTTTTCCAAGTTATATAATTTATATTTCACACAAGGTAATAATTTAGGAATCCTTGAAAAACATTTCAATACTTAGCATACAATATGTTGTTCACTTTTTATACTTGTGTTATTCTTTTACATTTTATAATACGTTTTAATATAATTTATTTTTGTATATAAATAGAATTCTTTATTTGTGCCCTTTAGGTAATATGAGCTTGATGTTAGTATGTGAGGATAGATGCCTTATTTAGGGCTCATTCAGACTTCAGTGATTTTTCATCAGTCATTGAATGATAAAAAATGGAGTGAAATATACAGAGAAAAACTATAATTGAAAGATTAAGGCTATGTGCACACGTAGGCAGAAAATTTCTTCATGAAAACCAGACTCCTTCCCAGAGAACGAGCTTGCTTTTTCCGTGCTTTTTTTTTGCTCGCTTTCTGCGCAAAAACGCACGTTTTTAATGAGTTTTTTCCGCGCGTCCCCAGTCTCATAGAAAATAGCTAGAAATGCGGATTTTTCCGCAAAATTAATGAGCATGCTGCATTTTTTTACTGCGAAGCGATTTTTCGTGGAAAAACGCATCAATATGCACAAAAAGTGCAGAATTCATTAAAATGAATGGGTTGCTTCTTGTAAGCGTTTTTAAAGCGCTTTTGGCGGTAAAAACGCGAAAAAAACACTTACGTGTGCACACAGCCTAACACCTGTTCTGTGTTTTGGAGACACTCCTGGTTTTGGCATATAAATACTGATGGAAAATCACTGAGGTCTGAATGAGCCCTTATGAATATTATTAGAGATGACATTCTTTTGGCAGTCACAAACAGTATTTCTCTTTTTTGGGGATTTGACACATATATTTTATATTTGGATTTAAGGGTGCTATGCAATTCTACATTTTTTAAGAAGAATATGTACTGGCAGTTTCCATTGGTAATAACTACTGATCTCCGTGGGCTCGCCAATAGAATCCCCAGCAATCAATTCACATAGGAAAAAAACATTTTAAGTGTCCATATAAAACAGTGAAAGACATGTATGACGATATAGAGCACACACACATATATATATATATATATGTATATATATATATACAGTATATATATATAGTATATATATATATATACATCAGCGCTTACTAATCCTACTGATCTCCTTATTCTTCCAATGTATTTTATAAGTTTGAAATTTGTGCAAGTGGCTGTGTTCTAACTTCCATGGATAAGTACTTCTCTTACATTGTACTGGTTTTAGGCAAATTTTAATAATAGTTCGATCTGTGAATAAATCTATTAATTAATTTTGTAATTTGTTTCTCAAGGGCTTCGGCTAACAGGTTTCCTGAAGATTTTTCACTCATCAGTTCTGGTGCGACAGTATAGGTGGCTGGTATGCTTCACAATAGTGAGATCACAGACGTCTATGCAAGCACCATGCGATGCACATTAACATAAGTCTGGAATGGTGGCCCGAAAAAAGATGAAGGAGCCTCAACTTCAATATAGTCATAAGAATCATCTGCTTGAAATGGCAAAAATTTAAAAAGTTGACAGTGGAAAAATTGGAAACAGGTGATTTGGAGCAGTGAGATGAAAGTCAATAGACTAGGCTCTGATGGATGCAAATTGATCTACTAGAAATAAGGGAAAAAGGGGCTAACATATTGAGAAATTGAAGGTGTATCAAGTTTGGTGGAGGATGCCTGATGCCTGATGGTATGGGGTTGTTTCATAGCCAAAGGCAATGGATACTAGACCAGACTAGGATTAATGGTGGTCATAATTCTGAGCTATATGTGAGTATCCTACAAAACGAGTTACTTCGTACACCACAGTACTATGGGTACAACATAGTGTTCTAGCAGGACAACGACTAGAAGCATACATTGAGACTGGCGAAGAAATAGTTTAGTGGCAATGAAGTAGAGGTGCTGGATTCACAGTCCACAGACCTCAACCCAATCGAACATTTGTTGGCAGAGTTGAAGAAAAAAACTGTTTACATACCCAAGTAAGTCGACCAGTATGCACTAACTCTGGGAACATGTTTCTATGCTTGTATCTGATCGAGACCAGCCCAGAAGGGTTCAGGCAGTGTTGAAAGCCAAATGGAGATTTACAAAACACTGACAAAATAAAATTAAAATTTAGATTTTTTAGGAGCAAAACAGTAACAATGCAGTGACATGACAAGACTCTGTATAACTAATCATATACTAAATGGTTGTAAATAATATTTATGTATGAGTTAGCCAAGATGATTGTTTATAAAACGATGGTAGTCTAATGTTTGAAGCAGTAGTGGATGGTGAAATATGGGGCCTGAAAGTCAAAACTTCAAAACATTGTTACCATTTTGCTTGTCACTGTATGTTTGATTTATTTTCAAGCTATTTAAGCACATTTTCCATATTATATTGCTGTGTTCTATTTTCAGCACCATGGACATCACAAAGATGGGCATCAATTAAGGCTACTTTTACACTTGCCAGGTTTTTTGCAGCCCATTTTTACGGGTCGTTTTTGTGGGCCATATTGCCGTGATTTTTACGGGCCGCAAAAAACCTTCTTGGATTGCCATTTTTCCTTGTTGTAACAAATTGCATGGAAAAACGGTGATCTGCAAATATGGTGTACCGCAAAAACAAGCTACCTTTTTGTTGCGGTACCATTGAAATGTATGGAGGCTGTGTCCGTGAGCCATGAAAAATATCGAGCAAGCTCAATATTTTTTCACGGCCATTTATACGGCCCTCACGGGCATACGGCACACGGCGGTCTGATGTATTTTTGAGGACTGTTTTTGCGACCCCTTAGAAATCTATTGGGGCCGCAAAAATGGCCCGCAAAAACACGGCAAGTTTAAGGCTATGTGCACAAGTTGCGGAATTCCCACGGAAGTTATCACTGGAATTCTGGATTTCAATTCCGCAGGAAAACCGCAAGCGTAATTAGCTTGCAGAATGCTAGCGTTTTCCAAGCGATCTGTAGCATCGCTTGGAAAACTGATTGACAGGTTGGTCACACTCGTCAAACACAGTGATTGACGAGTGTGACCAACTTTTTACTATTGAGACTGACTATGCAGCATCAGTAGTAAAAAGATCTAATGTTAAAATAATAAAAAAAAGAAAAATATTGTGTTTTTCTCACCTTCCGACGACCCGCACAGCGTCCCTGATCACCGCGATGCTGCCGGCAGGTCCCGTTCCCATTGATGCATTGTGCCAATGACCTTTGATGATGTTGCGGTTTCACGAGACCGCAACAGTGTTGCGAGACCGCGATGTTATCAAAGGTCATTGCCGCAATGCATCACTGGGAACGGGACCTGCCAGCAGCATCGCTGAAGCCTTTTGACGCTGCGAGGGACATCGGAAGGTGAGAATATGATGATTTTTTTTATTTTAATTCTATTTTTTACAGGGATATGGTACCCAGAGCCCGGAGGACAGTCTCCTCTCCTCTGGACCGTGGGTACCATCCGCAAATGTTCTGCTTACTTTTCCCATGGTGTGCACAGCCACATGTGGAAAGTAAGCAGAACAATGCATTCCTATGTGGGCGGAATTGCCGCGATTCTGCAAAATTAGTGCGCATGTTGCGTATTTTTCTGAGATGCGATTCCGCCCCGGGAAAATCCGCAGCATTAGCACAGCATTGTGGAATCCCATAGGATTGCATGGCATGCTGTTTTTTTGCGTTTTCGTGGCAAAATCACGTGTTAAAAACCACCGCGAAAAAAAACGCAAAGTGTGAACGCAGCCTAAAAGTAGCCTAAGGTGGCTAAGATTTTTTCCCCCCAGAAACAGTGCCACTTTTGTTTATAGGCTATGCCTGGTTTTGCACCTTATCCTTAAAGGGATCTGTTACCAGATTTTTTCTACCTCATCAATGAGCAGGATAATGTAGGAACAGAGACCCTGATTCCAGCAATGTATTACTTAGTTTACTGGGTGTAGCAGTGTAATACAGAGTTTTTAGATGTAGCAGAGCTCAGATAGCTAACCCCACTAACACCACAACTTTCTGTATACATTGTCCATTGACCGTGAGCTGCTTTTCTGAGTAGGGGTAGTGGTCAGGCCAGCGCTCAAGTGAACTGTAGGCTAGGCAGTGAATGGTGATAAAACATTCATTATATGGAAACAACAGCACACTACCTAATAAATGACGCATCCTGAAATCTGTGTTTCAGTCCCTACCTCATGCTGTCCTCGGATTTCATAGCAAAAACCTGCTGACAAATTCCCTAAAATTTTGAATGAGCAGCAGCAGCACTTTTCTTATCATGGACAATCTCTTAAAGCTGAGGCTACATGGTAGCATGTATCACACAAAAGCAATTTTTAGACAAGTCATGCAACCAAAAATTCTTTGAAACTTTTCTGCAACTTGCTGACACTCGGCTATTTTAGAGTTGTGATTTTGCTTTAAAAAAAATAAAATGACATAAAGGTGCAAGTTGCATTGAAGTCTATTGCATGTGAGCAGCATGATACCTGTGACCAGCAACATAAAGTCCAACATACTTGGAAACGTTTGTGATTGTAGATCACACTGTGCACTACCTGTGTGTGACCAGCGCCAAAAACAATCCTTTTTGTGTGCAATTTTAAGCAATCGCCCCCTCCATGAATTGGTAGATTGTAAGTAGTTGTCTCAGTATTTTGCACCTGTATTGCTGCCATCCCCATTGGGGCTCACTGTATACATTTCCTATCAATATGTCTTTGGAGTGTGGCCCAATATCTGAAGGAAACCCATGCAAATATGAGAGGACATATAAAGTCTTTGTAGATGTTGTCCTTCATGGGATTTGACCTCAGCGCTGCAAAGTAACAGTTTTAACCAACGAGCAGCCTTGCTGCCCTAAAAATTTATGGTTAAATTCTGTACCTCTATGTGCCTTCAACTTCTCTAAACCATCTAGTGTGGAGAGATTCTAACATAGAAGCACAGACTCCAAGGTTTCGTTTCATCATTTGTGATTTATTAAAGTCAATTTTCATTTTTTTTCTTGAGTTGTTTGCTTAACTTTGGAGAAACAGCAATGATGAGTTGAGGCCCATGTGCTACCATATGGACTGCATACACATTTCTTTGCAGTTTGCAAATGTGTTTATTGGGAAAGATCCAAATCTTAAAATTCGGTAACTACTCCATTATTTACGTAAGAAAATAAATAAATATATAGCTCTCATTATTATCGCATTGTTATGGTAGATCTGTACCATCACTTTCATAGTTGTTCATACGAGATGTTACTAAATTTAAAAAAAAAATTTTTCATTGTACTGAAAACATAACAAATAGAACAAAAAGTGATCAAAAGTCAAATAGAAAAAATTGGCATCACTGAAAACATAATCTCAACCAGTGAAGAATACTGCCCATTAAATTATTTTTTATTATGTGCGGCTTATTATCAGTTCCTAGTTTGAGAATTATGTTTTAGAATTTAGCAATAGTAAAATAAAATATGTGATGTAATGCTTTGGTCATCTTGCTGTTCTTTATACTTTAATGGAAGATGAAATGTAAAGCTATATCTATGTGGTTCTTTTAATAGTGATTGTAGTGTAAAAAAATGACTCATTTTGCAGTTTCTGCTGGTGCTCAGCATACTTTACCGGACACCAGAGCTCTTCTACTGGTCGGCATATGGTACTACCTCTAACTAGAAGACCTTCACTGATATCAATAGGACTAATAATAATAATAATAATAATAGTAATAATCTTTATATATATTAATATTACTCCTATTGATATCAGTGAATGTCTTCTAGTTAGATATACTACCACATGCCGACCAGTAGAAGAGCTCTGGTGTGCGGTAAAGTATGCGGAGTGCCAGCAGGAACTGTAAAATGTGTCATGTTGTTGCACTACAAATCACTAACAATGTAAGTCACTTTCTGAGCACCAGCCGATTCCATCCTGGCCTCAGTACTCTTGTAGCTGTTCCTGAGACTGTGTGCAAATGTAGTTTTCTGACGTTTTCTTGAATTTGATTAAGAACTCCAAATCCTCATGAATCAAATTTAGCACAATGCTGCAATTTGCCAGAAAACCTTTCTACAAGCTGCAAATCACATCAAATTTTGGGGACTTCAACTATCCAGACAGTACTGTTTGACTCTGAAATAACTATTTCTAACAGCCTGAAGAACTTCTTAAGGTTATTACAGGGAACTAGTTATGTACTTTATTTAGTTAGTCCATTCAGTTAAATCAAACTCAATTTACACATTAGCTTCTGAACAATGTAAATTAGTCTACGTTTGTCAGACATGGCCCGTATTGCTCGGGTACTGTCAATAGCTTATTACAACTAATATTCTATAATGTAATCTTAGCTGATATTGATGACTTAACACTTAAACAGATTAATATAATTTTAATTTCTGTGTCCGGACAGGAAATCTATCTATCACAGAAATGGAAATGACGATTTTGCAGTAATACTGAATAATTATCATCCAGTGATCTATCCCATAATCAATTATTAAAGGTTACCATCTGCTCAGCTGTAACAGAAAACTCATCCTTAAGCATTTTATTCCATATCCTGTGCTTGTATTAATTAACATTGCTATTAGGAACTTGTTTTCATATTGAAAAGGCCATTATGAAGACACTTTCTTGCTCTTTTTGTGATAATTATTTGGATGAACACAGCACAGCTATAATTCTAATCAATCACTGACGATCTTCATACATAGTAAAGAAAATCTAGGGAAAAAAGGAGAATAATCTTTTTTTTCCAGTTCTGCTTTAAAATACAACATATCTGATCATTTTGTGGTATGGTAATGATATGCAACTCATATAACAATAAATACTATCCCATATTAAAGGAAGAAGGGGGTAGAAAAAGGGACACAACGGTAGGCAATATCATTAAATCTATGATATACGAGTATGTAAGTTTTCTATCAGGTGGAATGTGGTAGATCAGTCAGCTACTTTATCCCTCCACCTACATGCCAGACTTAACTGGCAAATCAAATATGATTAAAAACGTTGCACTGTGCATATGCAAGGCGGAAAGTGATTGGAGATATTAAGGTTATTTAGATGCAATCAAGTACTGCCGAAAAGCGTCTAATAACATATTCGGCAGACAGAAGTTTGTCATCAGCTTCAATGAGTAGCGCTAAAAATTTACAAACATTTTTAATAGGTGAAAAAGGACACTCATGCCAATATTGCCTTAAAGGAAACATGTCAGGTCTCCCGTGACCCCAGAACCAGCAGCAGTCCGGTGTGCATATGGAGAGCCACGCAGGGCCAGGGGTTACTTGGTACCGGGGAAAGGGGAAGTGTCAAGGTGGTAGTAGTGACCCGGTCCGTGGCACTGGGTGTCCAGTGTAGATGGAGGTTCAATGAGGGGGAAGATGGTGGGATAAATAATTGGGAAAGAGGAATCGTGACGCCACTGGTAGTATTTGGCTAGAGTAGCCGACGCTGCTATACAGATCCTCTGGAACGGTGGTATGGCAGCAGAGATGGTGTGGCTCTCCACGGGCAGAGCTGTGTCCCAGGGCAGCTAGGATGTTGCTTCTGAGTTGGTGACTGTGATGTTATGTGCGATGTTAAGCAAGTTGGACGTGAATGACATAAATGACACAGTGAGGTGCAGTTTCACGGCTTTTACTCACACTTGATCTGTGCGCTCAGGTGTCCCCCTTAGCACTGTGTCCTTTGGGTAAGGGGTCCAGCCAACTCTCAGTTAATTTGGGAAACACTGTTCTAGGACTTGCTTTTGTGTTTTCCTCTCTTTCTGGTCATCTCCCTGTGCTGGTCATTCCTTTCCTCTTGCCTAGCACCTTCACAACAGTGTCCTTAAGCCAGCAGCCTTGGACCTTGCCGGGCGACGTGGGTCAGGCCCGGGATCTTTTACCTGGCCACCTTTTCAGGGAATTGATGTGGATGTGGCTAAGTCACCTCAGCCTCCGGCTTGTCAGCTGAGTCTGTCTTCTTCTCTACTGGGCTCAGGGGCCGGTACCCTCACTGCGACCTAGTCCCTCCAAACTGTTGCGGGCCCCACGGGTGGCTGCTGCACTTCCCGTGCCCCTTAGGACTCCTGTTCTCTCTAAACTCCCTCTCAGTTCTTCTTCCTTCACTCTGGCTTTGACTCCTCTTACTCCTTCGCTGTCCCATCACCAACTAACAACTTTCTGGAAAGATCTATCTTCCTCAAGGCTAGTACCTCCCACTCATTCTCTGATTGGCTACACTCCTTGTCTCACCATCTCCTTAACTCCTCCCTCTTCTCTACCTTTCCTCACTCACCTAACTACTCCTCTCACTTCCCAACACCCTTTCCTCATCACAGCCCAACTTCAACTGTCTCTAACTGTCTTGTCATGAGCTCCAGCTGCCCCCGTTCCCATGACACTCCCTTGTTTACTCTCTCAGCTGACTTCTTACTGACTCACTAACCCCATCTGCTGGCCAGAATTGATAAGAAAACTCCCCTTTCTGACCTGCAGCAGGAATTGTCATGTAACCTGTTTTACCTGGCATGGGGACCTCCATCCTGCCTCCAGGCATGACATCACCCCATAGAGGGAGGCAATGTCACTATGGCAACCATACTCTGGGGTGCCACACATATATAAATTCCCTGTCTAACATTCCTTGTATTATGGAATCATAGAATCGTAGAGTTGGAAGAGACCTCCTGGGCCATCCAGTCCAACCCCCTGCTCAAAGCAGGATTTGCTAAATCATCCCAGACAGATGTCTGTGCAGCCTCTGTTTGAAGACTTCTATTGAAGGAGAACTCACCACCTCTTGTGGCATCCTGTTCTACTCATTGATCACTCTGTCAAAAAGTTTTTTCTAATATCTAATCTGTGTCTCCTCCCATTCAGTTTCATCCCATTGCTTCTAGTGTTTCCTTGTGCAAATGAGAATAAAGTTGATCCTTCAACAATGTGACAGTCCTTGAGATATTTGTAGACAGCTATTAAGTCTTCTCCCAGTCTTCTCTTTTGCAAGCCAAACATTCCCAAATCCTGCAACCTTTCCTCATAAGACAGGGTTTGCAGACTGGTCACCATTCTGATCGCTCTTTTCTGAACTTGCTCCAGTTTGTTGATGTTTTTTTAAAATGTAGCCCCCAAAACTGGACACAGTATTCCAGATGAGGTCTGACCAAAGAGGAGTAGAGGGCAATAATGACTTCACGTGATCTATACTGTATGCTTCTGTTAATACATCCTAGAATTGCATTTGCCTTTTTTGCTGCTGCATCACACTGTTGACTCATATTCCGTCTGTGATCTATTAGTATACCCAAGTCTTTTTCACATGAGCTGTTGCTTAGCCCTATTCCTCCCATTCCGTATATGTTTTTTTTCATTTTTATTGCCCAGATGCAATACTTTGCATTTTTCCCTGTTAAAAAACATTCTGTTAGTTGCTGCCCACTGCTCCAATTTATTTATATCTTTTTGAATCCTCTCTCTCTCTTCTCTAGTATTAGCTATCCCTCCTAGCTTTGTGTTATCAGCAAATTTAATCAGTTTACCCTCAATTCCTTCATCTAAATCGTTGATAAAGATGTTGAACAATACAGGGCCCAGGACAGAGCTCTGTGGTACCCCACTTGAGACATTCTTCCAACTGGATGTGCAGCCATTTACGACCACTCTTTGGGTCCAATCACTAAGCCAGTTATGAATCCACCTAACAGTTGCCTTGTCCATTCCATACTTAGTCATTTTTTCAATAAGGATTGTGTGAGATACTTTGTCAAATGCTTTGCTGAAGTCAAGAAATAGTATATCTACAGCATTTCCATGATCCACCCAATCAGTGATTCTGTCATAGAAGGAAATTAAGTTAGTCTGACATGACTTATTAGTTTCAAACCCATGCTGACTCTGTTTAATCACTCCATTCTTATCCAGGTACTGACATACATGTTGTTTAATAATTTGTTCAAAGATCTTTCCTGGTATAGAAGTCAGACTCACCGGCCTATAGTTGCCTGGGTCCACCTTCTTCTCCTTTTTGAAGATAGGAACAACATTTGCTCTTCTCCAGTCTTCTGGGACTTCTCCTGTTCTCCAAGAATTTTCAAAGATTATGGAGATGGGTTCAAAAATTTCTTCTGCTATCTCCTTCAGTGGTCTGGGGTGTAATTCATCTGGACCTGGAGACTTGAATTCATTTAGTTTAGCTAAGTGTTTCCTCACTATCTTTCTGTCTATAGATATCCTGGATTCTTCTATTCCCTTAATAGGACAGCGAAGAACAGTTGATGTTACATTTCCTTTCTGAGAGAAAACAGATGCAAAATAGGAATTTAAAAGTTCGGCCTTCTCAACATCCTGTCTTACCATTTCATCATTTTCATCCTGTAAAAATCCTATAGCATCTTTGACTTTTCTTTTACTTTTGACATATCCCCAAAATCCTTTATTATTGCTTTTGATGTCTCTTGCAAGCCTCAATTCATTGTCAGCTTTAATAATCTGATTTGTGCCCTGCAGGTTCTGCAGACAGCATTATATTCTTCTTTAGATATGCCTCCCTCTTTCCATTTAATAAACAGTTCATCCATCCTGGTTTCCTTAAATGCTTCCTATTCTTCTCTCTTTTCGGAATTGTTAACAATTGTGCTTTGAGAATTTCATTTTTCAAGTTTTCCCATCCTTCCTGGACATTTTTGTCCTTAAGGATATCCAGCCATTGGATCCCTCCAATTCTCTTTCTGAGCCCCTTAAAATCTGCCTTTCTGAAATCTAACCTTGACGTCTGAGTCTTCACAGGTCTTCCTCCTCTAGTTATCCAAAATTCTAAAATAACATGGTCACTACTTCCTAGGGTCCCAGCCACTTTTACCTCCTCAACCATTTCCTCCCTGTTTATGAGGATTAGATCCAAGGTAGCAGATCCCCTTGTTTTGTCCCCTACCTTTTGGAAGATAAAGTTATCAGCAAGAGAGGATAAGAATTTCCTTGACCTGATAGTTTTGCCTGAGAGAGATTCCCAACAAATGTCTGGATAGTTGAAATCTCCCATGACAACTGTGTCATATTATTTGGAGAACTTGGCCATTTGATGCATAAAGAGTTCATCCATATCTTCAGCTTGCACAGGCGGCCTGTAGTAAATGCCTACAATGGTGTCCTTTCCATTGTTCTGTCTTTGTATTCTTACCCAAACAGTTTCCACAGAGCTCCCAGTCTCTGATGCTTCTCTCTCTCTATTACAATACATACATAAACAGATCTTTAGAAAAAAGTATTTCTAAAGTCAGTTTATGACATATAAATGAGGGTTTTGATTAGTTGATGGGGCGTTAGTGTCTCCAGACTAGTCGGCCCATTTAACAATAACATTTAACATAACTTGCAAATGCCGGTGATATCCCACGTGCTATACATATCTTCTCCTCTTGTAACTGATCCTCTAAAGCCCAGCTTTAGAGAGGTGCACTTCACATGACTGGAACTGCAGAGGTAAGTATAGTGCTTGTGATGTCGCCGGCGCTTGAGAGTTATGTTATCGTGCCCACAGGGAAAGTGATCCACCTAGTCTGGGGACACTAAAGCCCCCTCAACTAGTCAAAGCCCTCATTTGCATATCTTAAACAGACTTTAGAAATACTTTTTGAAAAGATCTGTTTATGCATGTAATGTACTACAGGGACTGTAAGGCAGGGAATTTATATATGCACACACAACTGTTGGTGGTTCTGAGGGAGCAGGGGACCTGAAAGGTTCCCTTGAAGCATATGACCTGTATTGAAGCAGTTAGTCTGACCACTGGAATCACCAGTGATTCCAAGAATGAGGCTATGGAACCAAGCTCTACAGAGCACCATCTTAAATGGAGCTGCAATCTACATTCTCCACTCTATTCATTGTCTATGCAACTGACAGAAATGGTGAAGTGCTTTGCTCTGTCCCATGGAGAGAAGATAGCTTACAATCTCAGAATAACCCCTTAAAGGGAATCTAACAGCAGGTTTTTGCTACCTCTTCTAAGAGCAGCTTGATATAGAGGAGACTCTGTATCAAACAATATATCACGTAGTTTACTGGGTGCAGCAGTTCACACACAATCAGAATTTTTATATTTAGCCTATAGTAAAGGTCAAAAAACTGGTTCGCCCCACCACAGCTTTCTGTGAGGGATAGCCCCACCCACATTAGGATCTCTATGTATGTACATTGTCTAATGACAGTTAGTTGTTTATCACAGAAGGGGGGAGTTCGCGCACAAGCTAGTCACAGCAATGATAATATACTACTGATAAAACCTTCAGTCTAAGGGTACCGTTACACCTAGCGATGGACCAGCGATATGACCTGGTCAGGATCGCTGGTGCATCGCTAGGTGGTCGCTAGTGAGCTGCCACACAGGCAGATCTCACCAGCGACATCGCTGGGGACGGGGATCGCTATTTACCTGTCAGACGCGGCGATCCTGACAGTCCTCCCGCCCGCGTCCACGCATCGCTCATCGTCACAGCAGGAAGCGCCGCAGGAAGTGACCGACGAGGAATGGTCCAGGAGCTTCTCGCACGATCAGCGATAACCAGCGGGGGAGCCGGTCGGAGGTAAGTATCACATGCAGTGATATCGCTAGCAATATCGCTACTACGTCACAAAATCGGTGACTTTACAGCGATATTGCTAGCGATATCGCAGTGTATAACGGGTGCTTAAGTACATTGCAGGTCACAGTTTGACATGTGACACATCTCTGAATTCTGTGTTTTAACCCCTACTTTATGCTGTCCTCAGATTACATAGCAAAAACTTGCTGCCAATTTCTTTTTAAGCTATCTAAGTTATCTACAAGCAGAGACTTGATAACAGCCTGTGATGGTTGTGGAATAAAAAGTCAATAAGCTCAGTATTTTGAAAAAGAAAAGGGGATCACTTGATAGCCGCTTGTAAACCAAGACCAGGGGTGACTAGTCTACCAATGTTTTTGTGGGAGATTCTAGATTTATATTTTTTTTACTTATTTGCTGCTATTTTTATTTTTACAAAGGTCAGATAATGTGGGAATTATTCCAGTTGCCACTATACCACTATACAGATTGTGGAAGGATAAAAGCCTGAAATTTAAAGCATTTGTACATCATGTCCAGTATTTTATTCTCTGCAGAGCAAATTCTAAAGTTTTTCTACTTTTGTAACATTTTTCCCTTTTATGACCCCATCCCTGGCTCATATTTTGATTAGCCGTCCTCGGCCTAGAGCGACATCACATGTGCATCATGCAGCAATAGCATCTCGCCAGGCCAACTAATCAAAAGAGGAAGACTGAGACACAGAAAAAACTCACAGTATGACAAACGTGTCTTACTGACCTGTTCATTCTTGTGCATGTCCCATGTGTTTTTAATTTATAAAATGTATTATTTATTAGGGCATAGAGTAATTTATACAGTTTTGGTTGTGGTAAACTCATTCCTATACACTTAAAAGGAGTCTGAAGGATTTACTTATACAAATTATGTACTACAGGAAGTAAACCCAAATCTGCTGTTATCACCCCCACAAATTCATGATTGACATCCCAGAAAGTCTCTTTCCTTCTCCTTTAAGTTTTTGAAATCATGAAATGGGATGTCAATCTTGCCTTTGTGTTGTAACGGCAAATTAGTGAAGGTAAAAAAGGGTAATTTAGATATGGCAACAATAAGTGGTGTTTGTTTACAAATTGCTGAGACATTTGCCTATAACAAGAGGTTGATAGCAGAGATAGAGAATCAATTCACAGGACTTTGGTCAGGTCAGTAATCTGTTACCACTGGACAGGAGGCCTGTGAATCTCCTTACCTACAGGAAATACTGGCTCATTGTGTATGTGACACTTTGCAATGATGATGCTCAGCGGTTACAGATTACTGTCCTGGCTGATGGACTATAATCTTGTGTATTGATTCTCACATCTCTAGTTGATAAGATTCATTATTAATAATTGAAAAAGCAAATAAAACCCCCAAACATAAGGCATGTGAATACCGTATATACTCGAGTAAAAGCTAACCCAAGGATAAGCTGATGCACCTAATTTTACCATGGAAAACTGGGTAAGCTTATTGACTTGACTATAAGCCGGGTATGCATTGTCCCCTCATCCCTGTCCTGGTGTGCATTGCTCTCCCATCCTGTCCTGATATGCGTGGCTCCCCCTGTTGCTGTCCTGATTTACGCGGCTCCCCCGTCGCTGTCCCGGTATTCGTGGCTTCCCCATCGCTGTCATGATATGCGTGTCTTTCCCCGTCACTGTCGTGGCATGCATGCAACATATTACAAAAAAAAAATCCTACTCACCCTTTTACAGTGTGCCCTCGCAGCATCTCATTGGTGCAAGTTTCCGACAGCTCTTCCTGTGCTGAGCGGTCACATGTCACTGCTCATTAAGGTAATGAATATGCACTCCACCCCTATGGGAGTGGAGATGCATGCATATTCATTACCTTAATGAGTGGTGCCACCTGACCACTCAGCACAGGAAGAGCTGCCAGAAGCCAGAACCAATGAGATGCATGGCACGCTGGAGGGTGAGTATGATGTCTTCTGGAAACCGGTGGCTGCAGCTGTCACTGTGGGCTCTATAAGAGAAATGAATATTCATTTCTCTTTAGCAGCGGCACAGACTTTAGCTACAGCCACCGGCTCCTGCCTCTGTGACCCGCTGCTCCTCCGCTCTGCTTCCCCTGCAGTCTTACTGAGACAATGACTCGTGTAGATGCCAAGGGGGAAGTTTTCAGCATAAAAAAATGTGCTGATAAACTCAGCTTATACACAAGTATATACTGTACTTGTATTTTAGCAGCAGAAGAAAAAAGATTATGTGGGTCTAATTAAGTAAAAACAACACAAAGTAGCTCCAAAACACCACAGTTAATACATGTTGGGATTTAGAAAATTAGTACAATCATAAAAAGTGCAAGTCAAAAAAATCCACTAAAATTAGGAGTTGTGCTGTGTTTAATATTTATAAAATCACTAGATGGTGGCCCGATTCAAACGCATAGGGTATTCTAGAATATGTATGCAGTTTATGTTTGAAGATTTAATAATAATGCAATAATGCACCCCCCAATCCTGATATGTATGGTTCTCTCACCCCCAATCATGATATGCATGCTACCCCTCAACCCCCTATCCTGGTATGCATGGTCCCCTGACCCCCCAATCCTGGAATGCATGGTCCTCTCACCCCCCCAATCCTGATAGTCATGGTCCTCTCGCCTCTCTTTCCTGGCATGCATGGTCCTCTTACTCCCCTTTTGGGGTATGCATGGTCCCCTCACCCCCCAATCCTGGAATGCATGGTCCTCTCACCCCCCCAATACTGGTATGCATGATCCTCTTACTCCTCTTTCCTGGTATGCATGGTCCTCTTATCCCCCTTTCGGGGTATGCATGGTCCCCTCACCCCCAATCCTGGTATGCATGGTCCTCTCACCCCCCAATCCTGGTATGCATGGTCCTCTCACTCCCCTTTCCTGGTATGCATGGTCCCCTCACCCCCCTTTCCTGGTATGCATGGTCCCCTCACCCCCCCTTTCCTGGTATGCATGGTCCCCTCACCCCACCTTTCCTGGTATGCATGGTCCCCTCACCCTCCTTTCCTGGTATGCATGGTCTCCTCACCCCCCTTTCCTGGTATGCATGGTCCCCTCACCCCCCTTTCCTGGTATGCATGGTCCCCTCGCCCCCCTTTCCTGGTATGCATGGTCCCCTCACCCCCCCAATCCTCGTATGCATGGTCCCCTCACCCCCGTTTCCCAGTAAAGCTTTGCGGCTTAGACCGCTGATGGTCTTCTTTCTTGCTCTCGCGAGAGTGACATCGGTCTTCTTTCTCGCTCTCGCGAGAGTGACGTCATCAGCGGTCTAAGCCGCAAAGCATTACTGGCAACGCGAGGCTGGGTGCGTGGAAAGAAGACAGGAGGCCGTCGGAAGGTGAGAATAACCTTTCTTTTATTTTAATTCTCTTTTTTACAGATTAAGGCCTGCGCCCGATTGAGCGCTGCACCCGACTGCACCTGCAGCTGATTGGTTGCGGCCTGGCAGCCGTGACCAATCAGCAGCAGGCGCAGCTTACCGTTACAAACAGCTGCGCCTGTCGCTGATTGGTTGCGGCCTGGCGGGGGTCTGGCGGCCGCGACCATTCAGTGGCCCGCGATTTCAGTTACAGACAGACATGATATGGCGTTTATATATGTAGATAAGGAACAAAAGTACAATCCATAGAACCAGGTGCAGAAAAGACTCCATTGATATTAGCCAAGTAAAATCTCTCTTTCATCTTCTCTCACTCTAACCTTCTGTCTCTCACGTTCTATCTCATCTTCTCTCTCATCTCTCTTTTTCTCATCATCTCTCTCTCACTCTCTCATTCTCTCTCTTGGTTTCTCTCTCATCTTCTCTTACTTTCATCTTCTGTCTCTCTCATCTTCTATCTCATCTTCTCTCTCACCTTCTCTCTTTTTCTCATCTCTCTCTCACTCTAATTTTCTCTCTTGATTTCTCTCTCATTTCTCTCATCTTCTCTTGCTCTGTCTCTCATATTCTCTCTCTCCCCTCTTCTCTCCTGTATTCCCTCTCTCGCTTTCTTTCATTCTCTTGTCTTCTTTCACTCTCTTGTCTTTTCTCTTATCTTCTCTCATCTCTCGTCATCTTTCTCTTTCTCATCTTCTTTCTCTTCTTCTTTCTCTATTCCCTATCTTTTCTTCTCTCTCACTCGTATCTCATCTTTTCTCTCTCTTTTCTCCCTCCTCTTCTCTCTCTCCTTTTCTTTCTTGTCTTTATCCTCTCTCATCTTCATTTTTTTCTATCATCTTTGCTCTCTCGTCTTCATTCTCTCTCTTCTTCTTTCTCTCTCTTGTCTTCTCTCTCTCTCACAATTCTCATCTTTCTTCTATCACTTTCTCTCTCATCTCTCCCATATCCTGTCTTTCGTCTTCACTCTCTCTTCTCTCTATCATTGTATCTCATCTTCTCTCTGTCTGTTTTTACCCTGTGATGTTTATTGATTTTTTTTGCTTCAAAGTCTTCATGAATTTTGTACTAAATAAAAAATGCTTGCATGTTACAAAGTTCTTGAACAAAAACTTCAGTTGTACATATAGTCTTTCCAAGATGAGACTTTAGCACATTTGCAAACAAAAAAAGTGATTTATTTTTTTTAAAGTCACAATTGATGGATGAGGAATAAAGATGAGCGAATTTGGTCGGATTTTAGCCCCAAATCTGATTTTTACATATTCTGGCCATATTCGAACACTATTCATGCTGAATGTACGTCTTATGATCGGTTCCGAACATATTCGGTAATTTCTACTCCCATTGACTCTAATGACGTTCGGCGGCATTCAACGAATATTGCAAAAACAATATTCGACTCCGATCGTATCCGGAACCGAACCTGAACAAATTCGCTCATCTCTAACGAGGAACAAACATTTCAGTGATGAACATGAAAAAATCATGGTGACCGCATGTAAAAATTAGGCAAGTAAAAAAAAAAAAAGCATAAGGCACAAGTGAAACTAGACAAAAAGTGTAGTGTCTTTTATTGGCTACATTTTATTTTATTACCTGATGTTTAAATATTTTAATACTGAAATTAACATTGGCTTCCATACCATACCATAAAAGTATTTTTTATTACATCTATTTTCATGATTCTTCTTCCAGCTGAAGTGTTATTATTATTCATGGAAATACAGCCTAGATATATGACTGTAGATTTTCCCTGACAGCTGTAAATGGTGCAAAGCTGTGTCTATTTACAGCTATTTAAACATCATCACTTCGTCGTCTATGAAAAAGAGGGAAAAATAATAATCACAAGACTCAACTCTGCCAACAGAAGCAAGAATGTTTTTGTCTTTCCCAGAAAACTGAATATTTATGCTGGTCAGAAAACCTTTCATGTGAACTGAAGTGTCGAAACTAGATTTTTGTGCATTATAATAGAAGATTTGTATTTATCAGTAAATGTTGAATATTATAATTTTCCTTTCATTGCCATTGAGGCGAATATAAGCCTTAAAGCTACGTGCAGTAGCCCTAGGCAAACCCTCAATGGCTTCGATTCACTGCTTGGGGAACCTATTATTTCCCATGTCTTTCCATTCCTGAATTCATTTTTCCTTTATGGATGGGCAAGAGATATCCGTTGTGTTGACTGTAGACCCCAACGGCAAATATCAAATTGCACTAGCATAAAGGCTAAAAATGCTGGCCTAGTCAATGAATAGTAATGGTGAGAAACAGTCGAGCTGAATGTATGCATTCATTTCTTATGACAGGTAGAAGAAAAGTAATAGAAAGCTGTGTATCTGCCCACTAAAGAGGGAACATGCACTGCTAGCAATTTTTTGAAGAATCAGAATTTCAGGTTGAAAATATGAAAAATTACAATTTACATCTTTTGCACCCAGGAAAAATAGTGGCAAATTTCCCATCTATCATAAAGGGAATGTGTCAAAAGGATTTTGCTACTCCATCTGAGAGCAGAATTATGTAGGGGCAGAGAACATGATTCCAGCAATCTATTACTTACTGCTGCTGTCTTGATTGAAACAGTTTTCTCTGCTGTAGAATTAGCAGTTCCCTGAATACTGAACTTTGTATAACCCCACCCACATCACTGATTGGCAGATTTCTGTGTGCACTGTGCATAGGCAGACAGCTGCCAATCAGTAATGGGGTATGGTTGGACTACCTGGCAGAATGCCAAGTAGTCCTCTAATGATAATCTGCTGCTGATGAAATAGTGGTTTTATAAAAATTATATTAAGCAGACAAGTGACACATCAATGCCCCCTACATTATGCTGCTCTCAAATTAGGCAGCAAAAAAAGGTACCAAATTCCCTTTAAAGTTGATCTTGTTGCCTAGCAGTGTGATGCAGTTAGGAAAGTCAACCTCAGATTTTGTTTTTATGGGGCTCCTTAGTTGAATTAGCGAATATCAAACTGTTTTTTTGTTCTTAGACATGGGATAAAGTTATGCATGGGATAGAGATCTCAAGTTATTTCCAAGTAAACACTAATCTATAGGGAAATACACTGCGGGTACAACCACAGGCCACACCTCAACCCCTTAATCCTCAGAATAGGACTCTAAAATGCCCTGATAGGATGCAGTGATGGCCACACATTGCACTTGGCAACGTAATATAGTCTTATACACCATGGAGCACTGACATTCATGAATAGCAAATGCTCCATTTCAGCAAAGCTCATGACAATGGTATCTATTAAAGAGAGAAATATATTAGGCAGCACGTGAACAGTCAGTTTTTGAAGTTGATATGTAAAATCCATGTCCCATCTTTTAAGTCACAGGACTGAATAATAATAATAATAATAATAATAATAAATAATAAATTTTATTTCTATAGCGCCGACATTCCGCAGCACTTTACATTTCAGAGGGGATTTGTACAGACAATAGACATTACAGCATAACAATAATCACATAGATTATAACAAATACCAAGAGGAATGAGGGCCCTGCTCGCAAGCTTACAGTCTATGAGGAAAGAGGTAGACACGAAAGGTGAGTGGTAACAATTGCCCTGATTGTTTGAACCAGCCATAATGTTAAGTGTGTAACAGTATAGACACAGAGGGCTAATGGATGCATAAAGCATGTGGGAACATGATGCGGGGAACCTGGTTATGGTAAAACTTTTGACTGTGCCACCCAGGGATAGATTAGGTTAATGTGTTGAGGCGGTAGGCCAGTCTGAATAAATGCGTTTTCAGGGCATGCTTAAACTTGTGGGGATTGGGGACTAATCGTATTGACCTGGGAAGTGCATTCCAAAGAATTGGCGCAGCACGTGTAAAGTCTTGGAGACGGGAGTGCTTGGTTCTGATTGTTGAGGATGCTAACCTCAGGTCATCAGCAGAATAGAGGGTGTGGGTAGGATGGTATACTGAAACAAGGGAGGAGATGTAGGGTGGTGCTGATCCATGGAGAGCTTTGTGGGTGAGGATAATACGTTTGTTTTGATTCTGGAGTGGATGGGTAGCCAGTGTAATGACTGGCACAAGGTAGAGGCATCGGTGTAACGATTGGTGAGCAATATGATCCTGGCTGCAGCATTCAAGATAGATTGGAGAGGGGAGAGTTTGGTAAGAGGGAGACCGATTAGAAGAGAGTTACAATAGTCGAGACAAGAATGAATAAGAGAAACAGTAAGAGTTTTTGCGGAGTCAAAAGTAAAAAAAGGTCAAATTCTAGAAATATTTTTGAGGTGCAGATGACTAGGGGGGAGCCAGTAATTGAATGTGGGGGCAAAGGAAAGCTCGGAGTCAAGTATGACTTCAAGACAGCGGGCATGTTGCTGGGGAGTAATAGTGGAACCCCACACGGAAATGGCAATGTTGGGTATAGGTACATTAGTAGAGGGAGGAAACACAAGGAGTTGAGTCTTTGACAGGTTCAGTTTCAGATATAGTGAGGACATGATGTTAGACACAGTGCTTAGACAATCGCCGGTGTTTTCTAGAATGGCTGGCGTGATGTCAGGAGAAGAAGCATATAATTGGGTGTCATCAGCATAGAGATGGTACTGGAAACCAAATCTACTGATTGTTTGACCAATAGAGGCAGTGTACAAGGAGAAGAGGAGGGGGCCTAGAACTGATCCTTGAGGAACCCCAACAGTAAGGGGAAGGTGAGAGAAGGAGGAACCGGCAAAAGATACAGTAAAGGAGTGGTCAGAGAGATAGGAAGAGAACCAGTAGAGAACGGTGTCCTTGAGGCCAACGGAACAGAGCATAGTGAGGAGGAGCTGATGATCCACAGTGTCGAATGCTTCAGTGAGATCCAAGAGAATTAGCATGCTGTAAAGACAATTTGATTTAGCTGTTATTAGATCATTAGAGACTTTAGTGAGGGCAGTTTCAGTAGAGTGTGAACAGTGGAAACCAGATTGGAGAGGGTCGAGAAGAGAGTTATCAAAGAGATAAGATGGGAGTGGATCAGGCATTCCAGGAGTTTAGAGATGAAGGGAAGATTAGAGACAGGTCTATAGTTAGTGGCACAGTTTTGGTCGAGGGATGGTTTTTTAAGTAGTGGATGTATTATGGCATGCTTAAATAAGGAGGGAAAGATACCAGAAGAGAGAGAGAGGTTAAATAGTTAGGTGAGGGGTGACAGCAGGGGAAAGGGACTGGAGGAGATGTGACGGAAATGGGACACTGGTGCAAGTGGTTAGGCGAGAAGATGCAAGGAGCCTGCTTACTTCTTCTTCTGTGACTGGTTCAAAATCACTGAGTGAGCTAGATGTAGTGGGGGAGGGAGTACAGTGCATGGTATGAGGTGATTGGGAGATAATTTCCTGTTGGATCTGGTCAATTTTTTCTTTGAAGTAATTGGCCAGATCGTCAGCTCGGAGCTCCGAGGTTGGGGGCTGTGCTCTTGGGTTGAGAAGAGAATGAAAAGTGTCAAAGAGACGTTTAGGGTTATTGGACAGTGAGTTGATGAGGGTGTTGAAATAGGTTTGTTTGGAGAGGTGAAGGGCAGGGACTGAAATGATCTACTGCTTACAGATTGGTGTCAGATACCACATTACACCTTTACAGTGAGTCATTGTTGCTTTGGTGGCAAGAGGGGAGGGTGTTATGAATGGGTCACCGAGGAGGAAAACAAGACCATGCCAAGTCACAGAAAACCAGAGAGGTTGGTAACTACGCGGATTGCAGACCCCTGATCCTAACCACACAACTAAAAGCAGCCGTGGAGCGTATTTATGATGATTCTAGATGCCTTGTCACAGCTGGAGGACTAAATAAGCCTAAAGCAAGAAAAGGGGAAATCTAAAACTGCCCCAGAGCAGACCCCAAAGGAATAGACAGCCCCTACACATGTATTGATGGTGAAACAAGATGAAAACATGAACACAGGTAGGAAAATAGGCTGAGCAAACGGTGGGGCCCACACTAGCTAGAAAGGACAGGAAAGGAAAGATACTGTCTGCAATCATGCCAAAAAACCCTGCAAAAATGTCCAACACTTCTGATAGCAAAAAATATCCTGAAGTCACTAGACTTCTGCCACTATATCAGCACTCTGGCATATTCTGAGAACAGAGCAAAAAGAGGCCAATCTAATAAAGGACAAAAAGCAAACTGGCACATACAGTGACATAAGAGTGGAAATTCAGCACAGCCCCAGCCGGGGCTGGCTGACCACACAAAAAACTGAATAGATCAAACCAAATCAAATGTGAACGTTAACAAAGACAACTTAGCTTGAGAAGACAGGAACTGAGCTGGAAACTAAGACCTCAGGAGGCAGGAAAAAATCACCAGCATGGGAATAGGGAGTCGGCTGTCTTAAATCCAGTCTGAGACTCCAGATGTCCACTCCTCTTCCTCATTATCAGGTGGCAGGTCTCTGTTAATTAGATCAGCTTCACTACCTCCTGCCACCACCAGAGGGAGCCCGGAAAGAGAACTCACAACTCCTCTGTCAGCACAACCAGCTCCCTCACCAGAAACCAGAGGCAGACCAGAAAATGAGTTCACAACAGGAGGGGCTATTCAATATTAGGATGGTGATTGTAATAATATGTTTCATTGGTGTATATGGTAGACAAAACTTGGCACTCAAAAGTCACATGAAAGCTTGAGGAAGTTCTTATGAAGATCCAATGTAGGACCGAAACTTTAATATTAATACAGATTTTTTGACCATTTCAAGATTTTTTTACCCTTACTAAGTGTTGAACTTTACGTTTATTGATAATTTCTATGTATTTAACACTTATATCATGAGTACGTGCATTGCCAATATTGATATGATAATGGATGTTTTTAAAAGAGTTGTCCTGTTCTTTTTTTTATATTGACACGCAAGTACCCTGTCGACCAACTTCCCCTGGAACCAACGACAGTGTGATTTGCCCAGCATAGTGGCGGCGGCAAGCATACCTCATAAGGGTGGATCTGCAGCACTTGGCTGAGGCTGCTATACAGTTGATGTAGCTCTGCTTTTACGTTGTACAGCTAAGTATATATAGCCATTGCCGGCTCCGAGAGCAGCGGATCAGCAAGAGTCTGATATTGATTACCTAATCTAAGGATAGCCCATCAATAAAAAAGCACCAGACAACCCCTATAAGATTTTTTCAGTTGTGTTTTTTGCATTAAAATGTTTACAGAGATATTTGAACAAGAATAATAGTATACTATGTTTTTTTTTGCCTTGGATAAGATAGTATTGGTATGAGAGTATGAATTATAGCTTTAAAGTAGTGTTGTCTTCTACTGGCTTTTTCGACTCAGTTGTGACTGGTTCAAATTATAGTATATGGATGTGGACATACTAGTGGATTACTGGCAGACAAAGACAGTAGAGGGCTCTTGTGGAAGGACAATAAATGGGCTCTTTGCAGTACAACAGTTCAGCATAATGCACAATTTCACCTGCTGTTGAGCTGGTAGTGGCCCCCGTACCTCTTGGACTCCTATGCAATGATATGCTCACCCCTGCAGTGTATCACTAATGACTGGTGGGTTAACTGTGAAAAGATGCTCATGGAGGAAAGTTTGGGCTAGAAAACAATGTGAAGTTATGTGTGTTTAGAACAGCTCTGAGTAAAATAATAAGAGAAGTTCCTAAGCATAACAGATTTGTCTTGGAATTATGCTAGGATAATGGTATGGTGATGGTTAGGGGCGGACATACCATTGGTGCAACCTGTGGATTCGCATAGGAACCCAAGCGTAAGGAGGCCACTAACACCTCCAATGCAGGTGGAATTGTGCATTATGATGGGGCCCATATATTGTTCGGCCTTTTCCTCTTTGTGCCCACCAGTGAAGTTGGATCGCCCCACAGGGCCGTGGGGTACTCGGTACCGGACCGGACGGTTATTAAATGGGGGTATCACGGTAGCAGTGGCCCTGGGCGTCCAGTCAAAGTGAAATTAATGAATGATTATGATGATAGGGTAGTTTATAGAGGAAATAGTTTATTATGCCACCCGTGGTATTCGGCAAAGTAGCCGATGCTGCAATGCAGATCCTCTTGGATGGTGTTAGGGCCGCAAAGATGGTTAAGCTCTCCACAGGTAAAGCTGTTTCCCAGGGCACTTAGGATGTTAAAAGCGATGATAGTGGCTGTTGTTTTGAGTGAGGTGGAGGGCAGGTGAGTTGTAAATGACTCAGATAACACAGCAGGGTGCAGTTTCCAATGCGTTACTCGCAGTTCACTTGTGCACAGATGCCCGCTTAGTGCCTTGCCCTCCAGGTGAGGGGTCCAGCAAACTCCCAGATAGATTGCGATACACCTTTCCAGGACTCCATTATGTGTGCTTCCCTCCGGGCCGTCTCACTGCGCTGGTTTCCGCTCTCCTGCCCAGCACCTTCACAAACAGTATCCCCAAGCCAGCAGCTGCGGACCTTGTCAGGCACCATCCTCTGAGTCACTTTGTTCCTATATAGCTGCCTTTTTGGTGAATGAATATGGTTGTGGCAGTGGTACGTACAGCTACCCCAGCCTCCGACTTGCTAGCTGAGTCTTGTAGTCCTCCACTAGTCTTAGGGGCCAGCTCCCCCACTGCGATCTGGTCCCTCCACTTCTGGATACGGGCCTCACGGGTGGCCTCTGCACTTCCTGTACCCCAAGGACCTCTTCTGTCCTCCCAGAAACTTCCTTTGGGCTCCCCTCACAACTCTCTCTCCAGCTCTTCCTACTGCACTCCTCTGTCTCCTCATGTTCTCTCTAATTCTCCTCAGACTCTGTCAGCCCTCACTCCTTCACTCACTCCCTTCTGACTGACTGACTCTTTCCAAAACAATCTTCTTCCCTCAGCACTAACTCCTCCCACCAACTGTCAGTCGCTTAAGCTTCTCCCCTTTTTCCTTCCTTCCCCACCCACTCCCCAACACCCTTTTCTAGCCAGCCTGGGATGAGGCCATCCTCCCTAAGGGTACACCCAGATGCCCTGACTGAACTGGTGTGTGTTGGGTGCAAGTGTTAGAGTCCTGGGTAGTGCTCCCTCCTTACCTGAGAGTAGGATACCACACCTCTGGATGAGGTGCAGTACCCTTGTGGCGACTGGACCCTCAGGGGTGCCACAAAGATGGTGTAATATACAGTAAAGCTGTTTTCTTATATGCCATGGTTTCTACTACATTGGAGGCCATTGGGTCTCTTCTTTACCTGTGACAATAGACCCCAATGACCTACAATGGGCTTTGTAAGGTTCTATTATTATTCCATCATTAAGAATAATATGTCATCCCGTGCTAAGCTTTTCATGAAACCTGATGGAATTGTCCTCCAATAAATCCTGTCAGATTGGTTGATATTGCCTTAGTTGTCCCATTCAGTCTTATCTTTGTATAGTACACTTTTGACTTCTTTCTTTGGAAAAATACCAATAAAATGCTGTGGTGTAAAAGAAATGTGAAAAGTATTTTTCAGATACGTAACCAGGAGCAACTTTAGCTGAGAACCTCTAGCTGTATCATCATCGACGCTTTTTGGCTTCTTTCATGCCATTTGTCTTCCAACTTGGCTTTGATATAACAAAGTAAACAGCATATTAATATTATGTAAAAATGTATTATGCATATTTTGTAAGCAAACAACTCAGCTGTAGTGGCATGGCGACAATAACACAGAAAATATTAATCGGGAATAAATGCATTTAGATTTTAAAATGATAACAGATGTATAATAGAATTTAATTAATTAAGGAGAAACAGCCAGGGAAATAGCTCTACTATTCTGGAAAAAGCAGATCCGTCTAGAGACATAATTATTATTGAGGTGTTCCATTTATGCATTCAATCAACAACAACAAAGATGGTTTTATCAACAGATGGAAATGTGGCAAACCTGATATAAAAAATACAAAGAAAATAATTTCAATTGTTTTATGTATATTTTTTTATTTGTAAAGAACAGCAATAATTGTGCTATTATAATTCTAAAAATTCCTATATCTCTGAAATATTAAAACACTACTTTAATATATATTTTATTGCCCCCTTTATTAGCCATCAGCAATATGTGTACAGTGTGCATTAAAATACTTACCCATCACTGTCTTCTGCCATTTCCATCGTTTTTTTTTACCATGTGTAGACAAAAAGATGCATGCTCAATTTAAGTCTATGAGACTGAGAAAAGGGATTATATTAAAGGGCTTGTCTGGCCTAGGGCTACAAGTAAGCAGTTATTATATGTGACTGCAGACTTGTGAGTCTTCTTTTCACGCCCACTGTGCACAGTGATAATTCTCTGGTGCTGGCTCAAGGATCGGGGGGACATGACCACAAGTATGTGATTCGCATACATGCAGTCACGTGCCGACTAGATGGACGCGACCTCAATCAATGCAAATGACTTGCATGAGGCCATACACAATCAAGTCAGATTGTGGCCAGAAGTATGCAAATTGCTCCTGATGTTGGAGAATCCTGACAGCACACAGGGCGGGCAATGTAAGTGGGACGCCCTCACACCCAGGACTGTGGGGTACTCGGTACCGGGCCCGATGAGCTTCAATGGGAGATATCACAGCAGCTAGGACCCAGCCCGTGGCCCTGAGTGCCCGTTGTAAAAGGAGAATGTTCACTGTGCTTATGGTAGTGAAAGCTTACAAGTGATTCGTGACACCACCTGTGATGTTCGGCAATAGAGATGTAAGCCGACGCTGCAGACAGATTCTCTGGGACAGATGGTGTGGTGCAGCAGTGATGTTATAGCCCTCCACAGGCAGGGCTGTAGTCCCTGGGCAGTGTAGGTGAAGAGAAACTTAGATGGTGTAGTGTCAGGCGCGAGGGATATAGCAGGGCTGGGCAGATTGGCGCAGGAATAAATGGAGGACACCAGGGCATGTAGTTCCAAAGCTTTACTCACAGTCTGTTGTACAAACAGGCGCCTGCTTCTGTGCCATGTTCTCCAGGTTAGGGACTCAGTCAACCTCCAGACCAGGTGGAATACTCCTTTCCAACACTCCGCCAACATATGTGCCTTTTCTGAACATCTCTTATAGCGCCTTTGAGTGAAGTACTCCTAGTACTGAGTTACACTGGAGTTCCTCCTGTCAGATGTTCCTATGAACTCTACTTGTATGGCAGACAGCTGTAGCCTGCTTCGGTGACTCCTTGCTATTAAGTCCCGGCTCACAAATATGTTGCTGTTGTGCCTCCAAGTCTTGTGTGGGAATAAAGTGGTCACTAGAGTTGAGCGACTTTTGGTTTTTTAGGGTCGCATTTCGTTTCATGAAACCCGACTTTTCCAAAAGTCGGGTCGAGCAAGATCGTCCGATTATAGGGAAAAGTCGGGGTCGTCCCGAAACACGAAACCCAATGTAAGTCAATGGGGAATAAAAGTCGGCAGTGAGAGGAGGACAGGAAACACACTTACAGTGCCCATTTGAATGCCAAAAGCATCAATTCTTCTTACTTAAGCTTGTCAACCTTAATTAACTTCATAATACAAGTTACGCACTGAAAAATGGGGGTTATTTGGCTAAAGTTGTGGGGGGGGAGGGCTGGCTGCAGGTTTTCATGTGCCCTGGGCAAAAGAGCGCCCCTTTAACACATACCACAACTCATCATGCTCCGATACGGCAGAGATATAGCGGTATAGTACAATGAAAAATACCTCACTTTTTACATCTCATGACGAGGCCCATCTATTTCTCCATACAGAATCATTGGTCCCATATAATGTTTGAAACAGTATATGATGAGCTCCACATAATGCTACAGTATATGTTGGTCCCCATGGATGAAGCTCCACTGTCTTATGGGCCCAAATAATGCTCCAAACATAATGGGCCCCATTTCTAATCCTCTAGTGTATAATGGGCCCTGTAAATGCTGCTCCAGTGTCTGATGTCCACCTTTGGAATGTTCCAGTGTATGGTGAGCCCCATCTATCATTCTCCAGAGTATAGTGCTCCCCAAAAATTGCTGTCCCAACATTGAAAACAATCAAATAAGTCTCCTCGCTAGGGAATCCCTGTACTTGTCTGGATTCCTCGTCGTCCCCATCTTCCATCTCACTGCACAGTATTTCAACTTTGCAAGTGCTGTGATCCTGAGCAAGCAGGGGGGGCCCACTCGTTGGCGATGGCACTGGCACAGGGCCCCTGATAGTACGGTGGTGTGTCTGATGGTGGGTGGGCCGAACCTGCACTTTCATCTGCAGCTTCCTCTTTGTCACCGTGTAAGATGGAACTGTATATGGGAAGGGTAACCTGAGTTTCATCAGGGTCAGATTCAGGTCGTGTAGCGTGCGAGGGGAATGTAGTGGTCTGGGTCAATGTACCAGCAGATTCATCGAGCAGTGGCTGGGCATCAGTGCACTTGTGTCGCCCCCAGGAGTACGGTCGCCACAGTGGCATTACCTTCTTCCTAGGGAGTGTGATGTCATGCTTGGGAGCAACGAACGATCTCTCTAGCAGGTTAACTGATTGGGCGGCGTTATTTCCACGAGTCATGACCCTGCAAACAGCGTTCATGAAGGCAAAGTGTTTGTTTTACGTGGGCAGTATGGTTGCAAAGCTGAACCTTAAAGGAATGTCCAGAAGGGCACCACCAGGAGTGGAGCCTACGGTTAAATTCGACTCCACCTGGGAAACCTCAACCATGCCAGCTACAGAACAGATGCACACATTGCAAGCTTAATTCCGTTAACGAACGAGACTCCGTCATGCCCCGCGGTCCGAGTCCGGCTTACTAGAGGGACACGTGAGGCTCTGGCACATGAGATTGGCCAATAACTGGTGTGTCATGCCCTTACACGTCCGTGGCTGCATGTGCGCTACACTGAAAAGCGTTTGTCGCTTACAGGTGCAGATAAACCGCTGAACAAGGTTAGTGATGGGGATCACTGATTACAATTATTACCCGCGAACAATGATTTCCCAGTAAGTGCAGGTCAACCACAGTTCCGGAATTAGGCCTAACCGTCATTCCTGAAAAAATGAAAAACTTACGTGTGCAAACCACAGGTGCTGTAGCTTGCTTAAAAGCTCGCCAGCCGTTCTCACGCCCAGTATGGATTACACTTGATTGCACAAAGGTGAGAAAGGGTACCGTTTCCCTGGATAACATGTATGGATAGCGTACACATTCAAAATATATGTCTATACATCAGGAGGCAGGCTCAGACGGTGTTAGGCCCAGTATGGATTGCATGTGATTGCACAAAGGTTAGAAAGGGTACCGTATCCCCAGATAACATGTATGGATAGCGTACACATTCAAAATATATGTCTATACATCAGGAGGCAGGCTCAGACGGTGTTAGGCCCAGTAAGGATTGCACGTGATTGCACAAAGGTTAGAAAGGGTACCGTATCCCCAGATAACATGTATGGATAGCGTACACATTCAAAATATATGTCTATACATCAGGAGGCAGGCTCAGACGGTGTTAGGCCCAGTATGGATTGCACATGATTGCACAAAGGTTAGAAAGGGTACCGTTTCCCCGGATAACATGTATGGATAGCGTACACATTCAAAATATATGTCTATACATCAGGAGGCAGGCTCAGACGGTGTTAGGCCCAGTATGGATTGCACGTGATTGCACAAAGGTTAGAAAGGGTACCGTATCCCCAGATAACATGTATGGATAGCGTACACATTCAAAATATATGTCTATACATCAGGAGGCAGGCTCAGATGGTGTTAGGCCCAGTATGGATTGCACGTGATTGCATAAAGGTTAGAAAGGGTACCGTATCCCCAGATAACATGTATGGATAGCGTACACATTCAAAATATATGTCTATACATCAGGAAGCAGGCTCAGACGGTGTTAGGCCCAGTATGGATTGCACGTGATTGCACAAACGTTAGAAAGGGTACCGTTTCCCCAGATAACATGTAGGGATAGCGTACACATTCAAAATATATGTCTATACATCAGGAGGCAGGCTCAGACGGTGTTAGGCCCAGTATGGATTGCACGTGACTGCACAAAGGTTAGAAAGGGTACCGTATCCCCAGATAACATGTAAGGATAGCGTACACATTCAAAATATATGTCTATACATCAGGAGGCAGGCTCAGACGGTGTTAGGCCCAGTATGGATTGCACGTGATTACACAAAGGTTAGAAAGGGTACCGTTTCCCCGGATAACATGTATGGATAGCGTACACATTCAAAATATATGTCTATACATCAGGAGGCAGGCTCAGACGGTGTTAGGCCCAGTATGGATTGCACGTGATTGCACAAAGGTTAGAAAGGGTACCGTATCCCCAGATAACATGTATGGATAGCGTACACATTCAAAATATATGTCTATACATCAGGAGGCAGGCTCAGACGGTGTCAGGCACAGTATGGATTTAACGGCCAGACTACACAGCGGAGGAGCAGGGAGAGGTAAAGATTGCAAATGCTGGGGCCCTGCCCAAGCAAGGGGGGCCCACTCGTGGGCGTCGGTACTGGCACTGGGCCCCTCATAGTACGGCGGTGTGTCTGACGGCGGGTGTGCACCACCACCGTCAGAGACACTTGATTGCACTATGAAGGACCCTGTACCAGTGCCCGCACCCAAGAGTCGGCCTACCCACCTGTCCAGGGCAACGGCACTCGCACGGTGTCGTGCGCTAGGTGGTGACCCCGGCCATGGGGGGAGGGCAGCACAGTTAGGGAGTTTTAGAAAGTGGCATATGTTGATGTTGGACATTCAGCTGATGCAAAAGGTGAAATAGGTCAAGTCCCAGGAAGAGGTGGACCAAAGCAAGCCATTTTTCTGTCACCCTATGTGTCATCAGGGGAAGGTGGGACAAAATCCTTGGAAACCCATGCGTGGTTCACTTTAATGAAGGTTCGATCATCCACATTTTGGGTTGACAGACGGGTCCTTTTTTCTGTCAGGATTGATCCAGCTGCACTGAAGACTCTTTCCGATAGCACACTTGCAGCTGGGCAAGCGAGCTCCTGTAAGGCATATTGTGCCAATTCAGGCCAGGTGTACAGTTTAGCGGCCCAATAGTCAAAGGGGAATGACCTGTGTGGGAGAACATCGATATGGGAAGAAAAGTAGTTTGTAACCATAGTTGACAACTGCTGTCTCCTGTCACTTTCCATCGATGCAGTATTACCAGTTGTGTGAGCGGTACTTGAAAAATCAGTCCACAACATTGTCATGAAACCCCTGTCTCCAACGCCACTTCTGCTGTGTGCACCACGAACACCTCTGCCAAGCTGCCCCTGGCCCGTACGGCTCGTGTGAGAACCATCACCGCTGCTGTGTGCTGGGAATGCCTCAAGCAACCGATTTACCAGAGTTGCTTGTTTATTAGCCAATATTAGGTCAAGGTTCTCCTGTGGCATGATGTTTTGTAATTTGCCTTTATAGCGTGGATCCAGGATGCTGGCCAACCAGTAGTCGTCATCGTTCATCATTTTGGCAATGCGTGGGTCCCTTTTTAGGATCTGCAAGGCATAATCTGACATGTGGGCCAATGTTCCCGGTGTCAATGATGCACTGCGAGTGCTGGTTGGAGGAGCACTATCTGGCAAATCCACATCCCTCCAGTCACGCACAAACCCTGTACCAGACGTTGCCACGCCAACATTTTCACTTGCCCCACGAGATGCATCCTCCTCCCCTAAGTAATCATCCCCATCATCCTCCTCCTCTTCTTCCTCCACCTCGTCCAGGAGAGGTCCCTGAGCAGACAATGGCTGAATGTCATCAAGGGTTCCCTCCTCCTCTTCCTCCTCATCAACATTGGCTGCAGACGCCTGCTCCTTAAGGTGCGTCAAAGTTTGCATGAGCAGACGCATAAGTGGGATGCTCATGCTTAGGATGGCGTCGTCTGCGCTTACCAGCCGTGTGCATTCCTCAAAACACTGAAGGACTTTACAGAGGTCTTTCAGCTTCGACCACTGCACACCTGTCAACTCCATGTCTGCTCTCAAAGTGCCTGGCCGTGTATCCTCCCACAAATGCATTATGGCCTGCCTCTGCTCGCACAGCCGCTCCACCATGTGCAGGGTGGAGTTCCACCTTGTTGCAATGTCGATAATGAGGCGGTGGTTGGGAAGGTGGAGCAATCGCTGCAGCTTCTGCATACGAACGGAGTGTACAGGCGACCGGCGGATGTGCGTGCACAGTCTTCGCACCTTCTGGAGCAGGGCTGTTAACTCCGGATAATTTTTGAGGAAGCACTGCACCACCAGGTTCAAGGTGTGAGCCAAGCAAGGTATATGGCTGAGTTTTGAAAGGGCTATGGCTGCCACAAAATTACGGCCGTTATCACTAACTACCTTGCCTGCCTCAAGATGTACACTGCCCAGCCATGACTCAGTTTGTCACTTCAAGTACTTGGCCAGCACCTCGGCGGTGTGTCTGTTGCCCAAACACATCATCTGCAACACAGCCTGCTGACGCTTTCCACTAGCTGCTCGATAGGGGGACACATCGTGTGCAACAGTGGCAGCTGCAGATGGAGTGCTCGTACGACTGCGCTCTGTGGACGAGCTTTCGCTTCTGGAGGAGGAGGAGGAGGGTCGAACGCCTACAGCCAACTGTTTCCTATACCGTGGGCTAGGCAGCACTGTCCCACCACCGCTGTCCCCTGTGGACCCTGCATCCACCACATTAACCCAGTGCGCAGTGATGGACACGTAACGGCCCTGGCCATGCCGACTGGACCATGCATCAGTTGTGAGGTGCACCTTTCCGCTCAATGACTGCTTGAGTGCATGGACAATGCGGTCTTTCACATGATGGTGGAGGGCTGGGATGGCTTTGCGAGAGAAGAAGTGGCGACTGGGTAGTTCATAGCGTGGTACTGCATAGGCCATGAGTTCGCGGAAAGCTGTGCTTTCCACCAACCGAAAGGGCATCATCTCAAATGAGATTAGTTTGGCAATGTGGGCGTTCAAACCCAGTGTACGCGGATGAGAGACTGAGTACTTTCTTGACCTACTCATAGTGTCTGGGAGGGTGAGCTGGACTTGAGAGCTGCATATGGTGGAAGTAGCGGTGGACAGGGCGGACTGAGAGAGGGCTGATGATGGTGATGGAGTTGTTGTTCTTTCTGATGGCCTAGAATCAGTCTTTCGTTGATATAACAGTGGGATTCCCTGACTGCTGTGGCCTTGCAACGACACCTCAACATTTGCTGCTGTGCTAACCGGTGGGCTTACAGTGGGGGAAACAATGTAGCGTTGCTGACTACCTTCGTTGTGATCAGTTGCACATGTGGCACTTGAGGTTTGGTGTTGTGTCCACGCTTGCAAGTGCATGCTGGTTAAATGTCTAAGCATGCAACTGGTATTCAAATTTTTCAGATTTTTCCCTCGGCTAAAGGTCTTTGCGCACTTCTTACAGATAACCTTGGCCTGATCATGAGGATTTTGTTCAAAAAAGTGCCACACTGCACTCTTCCTACTTTGGCAGACATTTTGCGGCCTAGCACGCTGTGATCTTTTGACCCTCTGGACAAGCTGTCCAGCAACTCTTTTGATGTTTGGAACCTGTCTTTGGAGTGCTCCGGGCCTGCCAGATAACAGCTGTTGCGATGTCGATGTCTGCTGTGGATGCTCCTCATCTGAGCTATTGGAAGCAGCACCCTCTTCCCCCAATGGATGCCAATCTGGGTCAACAACTGGGTCATCCATCACCTCCTCTTCTATGTCATGTGCACCTTCCTCTGTGTCACCGTGTATGGTGGTATAGTGTGCGGGAAGGGGCACCTGAGTCTCATCAGGGTCAGAATCTGGCTCTGTACACTGCGAGGACAATGTAGTGCTCTGAGTGAATGTACCAGCAGAATCATCCATCTGCGGCTGTGCATCAGTGCACTCCATGTCAGATTCATCTTGGCCTGGGTAATTCACCATTTGACTTGATAATCCAGGCATGGTATGTGAAAACAGCTCCATGGAGTAATCAGTAGTATGGCCTGCGTCATCCTTCAATCTTGGTTGGGGTGAAGGACACAAGGAAAGGTGTGGTTCATGAACATGAGCCTCCAATGACGACTCAGTGCTTTTACTTTTTACAACTAAAGAAGAGGAGGCGATAGAGCTGGAGGCTGAGTCAGCAATGTAAGACAAAACTTTTTCCTGATGCTCTGCCTTTAAAAGCGGTTTGCCAACTCCTAGAAAACTAAGCGTTCGAGGCCTTATGTAGCCAGACGATGACGCAGGCTCAACACCTCTTGCATTCGGTCCTATTTTGCTCTTGCCACTACCATCAGATCCACCACCAACACCATCATTACCAGCTGCCAACCCCCGCCCAATTCCACGGCCTCTTCCACCAGCCTTCCTCATTTTTGGTAGAATTGTAGACAAAATCCAACAAACTATATAGTAATGTAAAACAAGGTACAAGGTGTCTATAGGACAGGGGAGATTTTGAATTTCTGCAGACACTTGTGGACACTGGACACTTTTGGATTGTGTGAGGCCCACTGATATCTGAGCGCTATGTCACAGGCTCGATGGCACAGCTGTGACAAAAGTGACAAGAGGATAAGGGAGATTTTGAATTTCTGCAGACACTTGTGGACACTGGACACTTTTGGATTGTGTGAGGGCCACTGATATCTGAGCGCTATGTCACAGGCTCGATGGCACAGCTGTGACAAAAGTGACGAGAGGATAAGGGAGATTTTGAATTTCTGCACACACTTGTGGACACTGGACACTTTTGGATTGTGTGAGACCCAATGAATATCTGAGCGCTATGTGACAGGCTCGATGGCACAGCTGTGACCAAAGTGACTAGAGGATAAGGGAGATTTTGAATTTCTGCACACACTTGTGGACACTGGACACTTTTGGATTGTGTGAGGCCCAATGAATATCTGAGCGCTATGTGACAGGCTCGATGGCACAGCTGTGACCAAAGTGACTAGAGGATAAGGGAGATTTTGAATTTCTGCACACACTTGTGGACACTGGACACTTTTGGATTGTGTGAGACCCAATGAATATCTGAGCGCTATGTGACAGGCTCGATGGCACAGCTGTGACCAAAGTGACTAGAGGATAAGAGAGATTTTGAATTTCTGCACACACTTGTGGACACTGGACACTTTTGGATTGTGTGAGGCCCAATGAATATCTGAGCGCTATGTGACAGGCTCGATGGCACAGCTGTGACCAAAGTGACTAGAGGATAAGGGAGATTTTGAATTTCTGCACACACTTGTGGACACTGGACACTTTTGGATTGTGTGAGACCCAATGAATATCTGAGCGCTATGTGACAGGCTCAGTGGCACAGCTGTGACCAAAGTGACTAGAGGATAAGGGAGATTTTGAATTTCTGCACACACTTGTGGACACTGGACACTTTTGGATTGTGTGAGACCCAATGAATATCTGAGCGCTATGTGACAGGCTCGATGGCACAGCTGTGACCAAAGTGACTAGAGGATAAGGGAGATTTTGAATTTCTGCACACACTTGTGGACACTGGACACTTTTGGATTGTGTGAGGCCCAATGAATATCTGAGCGCTATGTGACAGGCTCGATGGCACAGCTGTGACCAAAGTGACTAGAGGATAAGGGAGATTTTGAATTTCTGCACACACTTGTGGACACTGGACACTTTTGGATTGTGTGAGGCCCAATGAATATCTGAGCGCTATGTGACAGGCTCGATGGCACAGCTGTGACCAAAGTGACTAGAGGATAAGGGAGATTTTGAATTTCTGCACACACTTGTGGACACTGGACACTTTTGGATTGTGTGAGGCCCACTGATATCTGAGCGCTATGTCACAGGCTCGATGGCACAGCTGTGACAAAAGTGACGAGAGGATAAGGGAGATTTTGAATTTCTGCACACACTTGTGGACACTGGACACTTTTGGATTGTGTGAGACCCAATGAATATCTGAGCGCTATGTGACAGGCTCGATGGCACAGCTGTGACCAAAGTGACTAGAGGATAAGGGAGATTTTGAATTTCTGCACACACTTGTGGACACTGGACACTTTTGGATTGTGTGAGGCCCAATGAATATCTGAGCGCTATGTGACAGGCTCGATGGCACAGCTGTGACCAAAGTGACTAGAGGATAAGGGAGATTTTGAATTTCTGCACACACTTGTGGACACTGGACACTTTTGGATTGTGTGAGGCCCAATGAATATCTGAGCGCTATGTGACAGGCTCGATGGCACAGCTGTGACCAAAGTGACTAGAGGATAAGGGAGATTTTGAATTTCTGCACACACTTGTGGACACTGGACACTTTTGGATTGTGTGAGGCCCAATGAATATCTGAGCGCTATGTGACAGGCTCGATGGCACAGCTGTGACCAAAGTGACTAGAGGATAAGGGAGATTTTGAATTTTTGCAGACACTTGTGGACACTGGACACTTTTGGATTGTGTGAGGCCCACTGATATCTGAGCGCTATGTCACAGGCTCGATGGCACAGCTGTGACAAAAGTGACTAGAGGATAAGGGAGATTGGATTGCTTTTAAAAAAGCAGTTTGCAGAGCAGTGGGTAAACAGCAATGCCAGCCTGTCAGGAAGCCTTAAAAGGCAGCCCAACAGCCAACACCACTGATACACCACAATATAGCCTCCCCTTGCACTGCACACACAGTGACTGGTGTGTTGTGCAGGCCAAATCGCTAGCAGCAGAAGCAGTTTTTTTTTCTTCTCAGCAGGACAAAAAAAAAAATTGGGATTGCTTTTAAAAAAGCAGTTTGCGGAGCAGTGGGTAAACAGCAATGCAGGAATGTCAGGAAGCCTTAGAAGGCAGCCCAACAACCAACACCACTGATACACCACTATATAGCCTCCCCTTGCACTGCACACACAGTGACTGGTGTGTTGTACAGGCCAAATCGCTAGCAGCAGAAGCAGTTTTTTTTTCTTCTCAGCAGGACAAAAAAAAAAAATTGGGATTGCTTTTAAAAAAGCAGTTTGCGGAGCAGTGGGTAAACAGCAATGCAGGAATGTCAGGAAGCCTTAGAAGGCAGCCCAACAACCAACACCACTGATACACCACTATATAGCCTCCCCTTGCACTGCACACACAGTGACTGGTGTGTTGTGCAGGCCAAATCGCTAGCAGCAGAAGCAGTTTTTTTGTCTTCTTCCCTGCCTAACGCTCTCCCTACAGAATCAGCAGCAACCTCTCCCTATACTGAGATCGGCAGAAGTAAGATGGCGGTCGGCGTGCACGCCCTTTTATACCCCCTGTGACGCCCACCAAAGCAAGCCAATCACTTGCATGCCCTTCTGAAAGATGGTGGTGACCCGTGCCTATGTCATCACGTTGCCCACAGTGTACGTGGATCCTGATTGGCTGAAAAAGAGCGCAAAACAAACTTTTGAAATGCAACTTTGGCGCGTAAGTCGCCGACCTTGTGGCCGACCTCATCCTAGGGTCGGGTTTCGTTTCATGAAACCCGACTTTGCCAAAAGTCAGCGACTTTTGAAATTTTTTGACCCGTTTTGCTCAACTCTAGTGGTCACTATTTCTATTCCTTCGGTGTCTGCTGCAGGACCATTAGTATCCGTACAACCTCGGAGACCGGACCCCGGCCTTGCGCTTAGAACTTGAAAAGGGTTCTCTTCTAACCCTGGTCCTTGTTCTCTTATTCTCCTCACGTTCCGTGCTAATCCTTCTTCCCAAAGGAGAATCAAGCTTCCTTTCTCTGTCTCTTTCCTGTGCCAGCAGACCCAGATCACTGTGACCTGCTGCAGCATTTCGCTCTTCCATCCCTCCCCGGGGATCTTCTCTGTCTCACACTGTCCTTCTACATCCTCACTCACTGACTGAGTGGAAGACTGACTGACTGACTCAACTCTTCCCGCTCTTTTGGTGCAAACTAAACTCCACCCACCTCCCAGCACGTTTCAAGTTCCAAGCAGGGAGCCACCAAGGGCTGCTTTGCTATACTCCAAGCAGGGAGCCATCGAAAGTGCTTTGCTACACTACTTTGTGGTGTGGGGTGTAGGTGATGGAGCGTGGCCAGGTGTTTCCACCTTACCTGGATAGTGGTGCACCACACCTCAGGAGGAGGTGCAGTACCTCTGTGGTGACTGAGCCTCAGGGGCGCCACATAAGGAATGGATTCACAAGTCTACTGTCACATAGAGTAACCGCAGACTTGTAGCCTAAGGTAGGACAACTAATTTCAGAAAGGAACTAATGGTTCGAGATGTGAGATGGAAGGTCAGAGCTGAGGTCTCATGATGGTTGGGAGCAGGAAATAGCAAAAGACAGTACTGGGTAAGTATGTTTATGCACAGAGTGTGCACACATTACCGGTGGCTTATTGGAGGTACAGTGAAAAAAAATTTGTGGAGTGGTACTTCAAAGCCCATGTTTAACATAGTTAGTATGAGTTGAATTAATTAGATGCACCAGATAAAAATCTTTCATGTAATGAAAAAAAAGGAAAAGAATTGGCACTTTCCAGGCAATAATGGAGTGCAGCACAGACCCCTCTTTCAAAAACCATAGAATTACAAAACAGATGCTTACAAAATGCTGCGCAGAATGTACTCAGTATTGTCCATCAGCAGAACAATCAAGAAGTCCTTAGACCCTTTCTGACCTCTGCAATTTTAGCATAAGTCTACAGAAATATGCTACCGAAATCTTGAAGACATGCCTGTCTAGTGTGACTGCTCTAGTGCATATTGTAAAATCCCAATATTTCAAGACTTTTTTTCATTAATGGTCATAGAAAAAAAAAAAAAAGTGCTATAATAACTTATTTAAAGAATGAAACTAAGGAGAAAAGTAAAGTGCAAATAGGGTCTTATCCAGATTATGCAGGGTAAATACACAGTAGTATGCTCACCTGGTAGGGTTGTGTGTGACACAACCACTATATAGCATGAAGTTATCAGCAGCTGTAGTGTCCATAAGTGGTTATCCTGAAGGAGTTGGATTGACTTTGAAATATGATGACAATAAACCTCTTTTATCTATCCTTGTTCCTTGAATCCTTATTTTGGTAATCCAGTTCAAGTCCACTTTTTTTCTGGTATTTGGCAACTTATTTAAAGAGGTATACCCATTGTTTTGTTATAGCATAATGATAGCATTAGCATCAGTGGAAATTTGATCTCTGGGACACAGGTCATTTGATTAGGCTTTTGCCATTTTGTTGGCTTTATCATTGGTGGAAATTTCACTCGTGCAACAGCGGCAAATATGGAGAACAAAAGAGAAAATGTCTCACTTGTCTGGTAGAAACCCCAGAACAGAGCTGAATTTCCCTTATTTTAAGAATTGATGGGACTCCCAACATTCAGACACTCATCAATTAGAAAATGCTCGCTTATCTTATCAAGATGTCATACGCTATGGTGAAATTTCTAGTAAAGCAGATTTGTGTGACTGCAGACTTTTGAATGCCCCTAGTGCTTCAAGGATTCGCCAGTTTCTGAGCTGGGAACCACATTGATATGCAATATACATATTCCCTCCATTCACTTGTATTAAGCTAGGACTCTCTATACAAGTTACAAGTGTATAGAGCGATGTCACACCCACTAGATTGCTTCTGCCCAGGAATATACATAACTCATACATCATCACCGTTCCCAGCTCAGAAACTGGCAAATCCTCACAGCGCACAGTGCGTGCACTGGGGAAGATTCATGAGACTGAAAACTAATCAATTTAGACCAGACAACCTCTTTAAGCTTGTAAAATCCTAAATATGTGTAATATACATACATACCTACTACCGCTTCATTTATGATATTTTAATCATCTGGACGGAGTCTGAGCAACAGCTAAAGACGTTCCACGAACAGTTTAATCAATTTCATCCCACCATCAATTTAACACTCAACTGCTCCAGCACTGAGATTAACTTTTTGGACACCATCATTAAGCTAAAAAACAATGAAATAGAGATATTCCTGTATCAGAAGCCAATCGACCGTCCAACATACCTTAAATTGGACAGTTTCCATCCAAAACACATAAAGAACTCTATTATCTATAGCCAAGCCATCAGATACAATCGTATATGTTGCAACCCCATGGAGAGAGACAAACACCTTGGTCGCCTCAAAAAGACCTTTTTGAATCAGGGCTACAATCCAAGAACAATTGAAAACCAAATTACAAGAGCCACCAGAATGTCAAGGTATCACCTGCTACATTTCAAAGCTAAAGAAGAAAATAACCGGGTGCCTCTAGTAGTCACCTACAACCCAAATCTGGAAGTGCTAAGGGGAGCTGCATGGAAATTACAACCTTTACTACAAAAAGATGCCCGATTACAATCCATTTTTCCAGACCCCCAACTATTGTGCTTTAGGCAGCCCCCAAATCTAAGAAGCATCATTGTCAGAAGCTCCCTGTCCTCTCCAAGAGCTGGAGGAACCTTTCCTTGCAACCAGAAAAAATGTAAAACCTGTCCATCTATAATGACCACGGACAAGATAAAGATCCCCAATTCACATCAGGACTACAAGATCCCAGGTACTTTCAGCTGCATTACATCTAATGTGGTGTGCTTAATTATTTGTACTAAATGTCCACCTGGGGGTCTGTATGTGGGGGAGACAGGGCAAAAGCTTAGAACAAGGATGAATTCTCATCGTCACACAATAAGAGAAAAAAGAATGGATCTACCTGTGGCAAAACATTTTTGTACGCCTGATCACAGCAACATGGATATGAAATTATTGGTATTGAAAGGTAACTTCACATCTCAAAGAGAGAGAAGAGTCTGTGAGTATAAATTAATGACGACCTTTGACACTCTCAACGCTGGAATGAATGTGTTGCATGTAGAGTTGAGCGAAACGGGTCGAAAAAATTCAAAAGTCGCCGACTTTTGGCAAAGTCGGGTTACATGAAACGAAACCCGACCCTAGGATGAGGTCGGCCACGAGGTCGGCGACTTACGCGCCAAAGTCGCGTTTCAAAAGTTTGTTTTGCGCTCTTTTTCAGCCAATCAGGATCCACGGACACTGTGGGCAACGTGATGACATAGGCACGGGTCACCACCATCTTTCAGAAGGGCATGCAAGTGATTGGCTTGCTTTGGTGGGCGTCACAGGGGGTATAAAAGGGAGTGCACGCCGACCACCATCTTACTTCTGCCGATCTTAGTATAGGGAGAGGTTGCTGCTGATTCTGTAGGGAGAGCGTTAGGCAGGGAAGAAGACAAAAAAACTGCTTCTGCTGCTAGCGATTTGCCCTGCACAACACACAAGTCACTGTGTGTGCAGTGCAAGGGGAGGCTATATTGTGGTGTATCAGTGGTGTTGGTTGTTGGGCTGCCTTTTAAGGCTTCCTGACATGCTGGCATTGCTGTTTACCCACTGCTCCGCAAACTGCTTTTTTAAAAGCAATCCAATCTCCCTTATCCTCTCGTCACTTTGGTCACAGGCAGCTGTGCCATCGAGCGTGTCACATAGCGCTCAGATATCAGTGGGCCGCACACAATCCACAAGTGTCCAGTGTCCAAAAGTGTACGCAGAGATTCAAAATCTCCATTATCCTCTCGTCACTTTGGTCACAGGCAGCTGTGCCATCGAGCGTGTCACATAGCGCTCAGATATCAGTGGGCCGCACACAATCCACAAGTGTCCAGTGTCCAAAAGTGTACGCAGAGATTCAAAATCTCCATTATCCTCTCGTCACTTTGGTCACAGGCAGCTGTGCCATCGAGCGTGTCACATAGCGCTCAGATATCAGTGGGCCGCACACAATCCACAAGTGTCCAGTGTCCAAAAGTGTACGCAGAGATTCAAAATCTCCATTATCCTCTCGTCACTTTGGTCACAGGCAGCTGTGCCATCGAGCGTGTCACATAGCGCTCAGATATCAGTGGGCCGCACACAATCCACAAGTGTCCACTGTCCACAAGTGTACGCAGAGATTCAAAATCTCCATTATCCTCTCGTCACTTTGGTCACAGGCAGCTGTGCCATCGAGCGTGTCACATAGCGCTCAGATATCAGTGGGCCGCACACAATCCACAAGTGTCCAGTGTCCAAAAGTGTACGCAGAGATTCAAAATCTCCATTATCCTCTCGTCACTTTGGTCACAGGCAGCTGAGCCATCGAGCGTGTCACATAGCGCTCAGATATCAGTGGGCCGCACACAATCCACAAGTGTCCAGTGTCCAAAAGTGTACGCAGAGATTCAAAATCTCCATTATCCTCTCGTCACTTTGGTCACAGGCAGCTGTGCCATCGAGCGTGTCACATAGCGCTCAGATATCAGTGGGCCGCACACAATCCACAAGTGTCCAGTGTCCAAAAGTGTACGCAGAGATTCAAAATCTCCATTATCCTCTCGTCACTTTGGTCACAGGCAGCTGTGCCATCGAGCGTGTCACATAGCGCTCAGATATCAGTGGGCCGCACACAATCCACAAGTGTCCAGTGTCCAAAAGTGTACGCAGAGATTCAAAATCTCCATTATCCTCTCGTCACTTTGGTCACAGGCAGCTGTGCCATCGAGCGTGTCACATAGCGCTCAGATATCAGTGGGCCGCACACAATCCACAAGTGTCCAGTGTCCAAAAGTGTACGCAGAGATTCAAAATCTCCATTATCCTCTCGTCACTTTGGTCACAGGCAGCTGTGCCATCGAGCGTGTCACATAGCGCTCAGATATCAGTGGGCCGCACACAATCCACAAGTGTCCAGTGTCCAAAAGTGTACACAGAGATTCAAAATCTCCATTATCCTCTCGTCACTTTGGTCACAGGCAGCTGTGCCATCGAGCGTGTCACATAGCGCTCAGATATCAGTGGGCCGCACACAATCCACAAGTGTCCAGTGTCCAAAAGTGTACGCAGAGATTCAAAATCTCCATTATCCTCTCGTCACTTTGGTCACAGGCAGCTGTGCCATCGAGCGTGCCACATAGCGCTGAGATATCAGTGGGCCGCACACAATCCACAAGTGTCCAGTGTCCAAAAGTGTACGCAGAGATTCAAAATCTCCATTATCCTCTCGTCACTTTGGTCAAAGGCAGCTGTGCCATCGAGCGTGTCACATAGCGCTCAGATATCAGTGGGCCGCACACAATCCACAAGTGTCCAGTGTCCAAAAGTGTACGCAGAGATTCAAAATCTCCATTATCCTCTCGTCACTTTGGTCACAGGCAGCTGTGCCATCGAGCGTGTCACATAGCGCTCAGATATCAGTGGGCCGCACACAATCCACAAGTGTCCACTGTCCACAAGTGTACGCAGAGATTCAAAATCTCCATTATCCTCTCGTCACTTTGGTCACAGGCAGCTGTGCCATCGAGCGTGTCACATAGCGCTCAGATATCAGTGGGCCGCACACAATCCACAAGTGTCCACTGTCCACAAGTGTACGCAGAGATTCAAAATCTCCATTATCCTCTCGTCACTTTGGTCACAGGCAGCTGTGCCATCGAGCGTGTCACATAGCGCTCAGATATCAGTGGGCCGCACACAATCCACAAGTGTCCAGTGTCCAAAAGTGTACGCAGAGATTCAAAATCTCCATTATCCTCTTGTCACTTTGGTCACAGGCAGCTGTGCCATCGAGCGTGTCACATAGCGCTCAGATATCAGTGGGCCGCACACAATCCACAAGTGTCCAGTGTCCAAAAGTGTATGCAGAGATTCAAAATCTCCATTATCCTCTCGTCACTTTTGTCACAGGCAGCTGTGCCATCGAGCGTGTCACATAGCGCTCAGATATCAGTGGGCCGCACACAATCCACAAGTGTCCAGTGTCCAAAAGTGTACGCAGAGATTCAAAATCTCCATTATCCTCTCGTCACTTTGGTCACAGGCAGCTGTGCCATCGAGTGTGTCACATAGCGCTCAGATATCAGTGGGCCGCACACAATCCACAAGTGTCCACTGTCCACAAGTGTACGCAGAGATTCAAAATCTCCATTATCCTCTCGTCACTTTGGTCACAGGCAGCTGTGGCATCGAGCATGTCACATAGCGCTCAGATATCAGTGGGCCGCACACAATCCACAAGTGTCCAGTGTCCAAAAGTGTACGCAGAGATTCAAAATCTCCATTATCCTCTCGTCACTTTGGTCACAGGCAGCTGTGCCATCGAGCGTGTCACATAGCGCTCAGATATCAGTGGGCCGCACACAATCCACAAGTGTCCAGTGTCCAAAAGTGTACGCAGAGATTCAAAATCTCCATTATCCTCTCGTCACTTTGGTCACAGGCAGCTGTGCCATCGAGCGTGTCACATAGCGCTCAGATATCAGTGGGCCGCACACAATCCACAAGTGTCCACTGTCCACAAGTGTACGCAGAGATTCAAAATCTCCATTATCCTCTCGTCACTTTGGTCACATGCAGCTGTGCCATCGAGCGTGTCACATAGCGCTCAGATATCAGTGGGCCGCACACAATCCACAAGTGTCCAGTGTCCAAAAGTGTACGCAGAGATTCAAAATCTCCATTATCCTCTCGTCACTTTGGTCACAGGCAGCTGTGCCATCGAGCGTGTCACATAGCGCTCAGATATCAGTGGGCCGCACACAATCCACAAGTGTCCAGTGTCCAAAAGTGTACGCAGAGATTCAAAATCTCCATTATCCTCTCGTCACTTTGGTCACAGGCAGCTGTGCCATCGAGCGTGTCACATAGCGCTCAGATATCAGTGGGCCGCACACAATCCACAAGTGTCCAGTGTCCAAAAGTGTACGCAGAGATTCAAAATCTCCATTATCCTCTCGTCACTTTGGTCACAGGCAGCTGTGCCATCGAGCGTGTCACATAGCGCTCAGATATCAGTGGGCCGCACACAATCCACAAGTGTCCACTGTCCACAAGTGTACGCAGAGATTCAAAATCTCCATTATCCTCTCGTCACTTTGGTCACAGGCAGCTGTGCCATCGAGCGTGTCACATAGCGCTCAGATATCAGTGGGCCACACACAATCCACAAGTGTCCAGTGTCCAAAAGTGTACGCAGAGATTCAAAATCTCCATTATCCTCTCGTCACTTTGGTCACAGGCAGCTGTGCCATCGAGCGTGTCACATAGCGCTCAGATATCAGTGGGCCGCACACAATCCACATGTGTCCAGTGTCCAAAAGTGTACGCAGAGATTCAAAATCTCCATTATCCTCTCGTCACTTTGGTCACAGGCAGCTGTGCCATCGAGCGTGTCACATAGCGCTCAGATATCAGTGGGCCGCACACAATCCACAAGTGTCCAGTGTCCAAAAGTGTACGCAGAGATTCAAAATCTCCATTATCCTCTCGTCACTTTGGTCACAGGCAGCTGTGCCATCGAGCGTGTCACATAGCGCTCAGATATCAGTGGGCCGCACACAATCCACAAGTGTCCACTGTCCACAAGTGTACGCAGAGATTCAAAATCTCCATTATCCTCTCGTCACTTTGGTCACAGGCAGCTGTGCCATCGAGCGTGTCACATAGCGCTCAGATATCAGTGGGCAGCACACAATCCACAAGTGTCCAGTGTCCAAAAGTGTACGCAGAGATTCAAAATCTCCATTATCCTCTCGTCACTTTGGTCACAGGCAGCTGTGCCATCGAGCGTGTCACATAGCGCTCAGATATCAGTGGGCCGCACACAATCCACAAGTGTCCAGTGTCCAAAAGTGTACGCAGAGATTCAAAATCTCCATTATCCTCTCGTCACTTTGGTCACAGGCAGCTGTGCCATCGAGCGTGTCACATAGCGCTCAGATATCAGTGGGCCGCACACAATCCACAAGTGTCCACTGTCCAAAAGTGTACGCAGAGATTCAAAATCTCCATTATCCTCTCGTCACTTTGGTCACAGGCAGCTGTGCCATCGAGCGTGTCACATAGCGCTCAGATATCAGTGGGCCGCACACAATCCACAAGTGTCCACTGTCCACAAGTCTACGCAGAGATTCAAAATCACCATTATCCTCTCGTCACTTTGGTCACAGGCAGCTGTGCCATCGAGCGTGTCACATAGCGCTCAGATATCAGTGGGCCGCACACAATCCACAAGTGTCCACTGTCCACAAGTGTGTGCAGAAATTCTAAAACTCCCCTGTCCTATAGACACCTTGTACCTTGTTTTACATTACTATATAGTTTGTTGGATTTTGTCTACATTTCTACCAAAAATGAGGAAGGCTGGTGGAAGAGGCCGTGAAATTGGGCGGGGGTTGGCAGCTGGTAATGATGGTGTTGGTGGTGGATCTGATGGTAGTGGCAAGAGCAAAATAGGACCGAATGCAGGAGGTGCGGACCCTGCGTCATCGTCTGGCTACATAAGGACTCGAACGCTTAGTTTTCTAGGAGTTGGCAAACCGCTTTTAAAGGCAGAGCATCAGGAAAAAGTTTTGTCTTACATTGCTGACTCAGCCTCCAGCTCTATTGCCTCCTCTTCTTCAGTTGTAAAAAGTAAAAGCACTGAGTCGTCATTGGAGGCTCATGTTCATGAACCACACCTTTCCTTGTGTCCTTCACCCCAACCAAGATTGAAGGATGACGCAGGCCATACTACTGATTACTCCATGGAGCTGTTTTCACATACCATGCCTGGATTATCAAGTCAAATGGTGAATTACCCAGGCCAAGATGAATCTGACATGGAGTGCACTGATGCACAGCCGCTGATGGATGATTCTGCTGGTACATTCACTCAGAGCACTACATTGTCCTTGCAGTGTACAGAGCCAGATTTTGACCCTGATGAGACTCAGGTGCCCCTTCCCGCACACTATACCACCATACACGGTGACACAGAGAAAGGTGCACATGACATAGAAGAGGAGGTGATGGATGACCCAGTTGTTGACCCAGATTGGCATCCATTGGGGGAAGAGGGTGCTGCTTCCAATAGCTCAGATGAGGAGCATCCACAGCAGACATCGACATCGCAACAGCTGTTATCTGGCAGGCCCGGAGCACTCCAAAGACAGGTTCCAAACATCAAAAGAGTTGCTGGACAGCTTGTCCAGAGGGTCAAAAGATCACAGCGTGCTAGGCCGCAAAATGTCTGCCAAAGTAGGAAGAGTGCAGTGTGGCAGTTTTTTGAACAAAATCCTCATGATCAGGCCAGGGTTATCTGTAAGAAGTGCGCAAAGACCTTTAGCCGAGGGAAAAATCTGAAAAATTTGAATACCAGTTGCATGCTTAGACATTTAACCAGCATGCACTTGCAACCGTGGACACAACACCAAACCTCAAGTGCCACATGTGCAACTGATCACAACGAAGGTAGTCAGCAACGCTACATTGTTTCCCCCACTGTAAGCCCACCGGTTAGCACAGCAGCAAATGTTGAGGTGTCGTTGCAAGGCCACAGCAGTCAGGGAATCCCACTGTTATATCAACGAAAGACTGATTCTAGGCCATCAGAAAGAACAACAACTCCATCACCATCATCAACCCTCTCTCAGTCCGCCCTGTCCACCGCTACTTCCACCATATGCAGCTCTCAAGTCCAGCTCACCCTCCCAGACACTATGAGTAGGTCAAGAAAGTACTCAGTCTCTCATCCGCGTACACTGGGTTTGAACGCCCACATTGCCAAACTTATCTCGTTTGAGATGATGCCCTTTCGGTTGGTGGAAAGCACAGCTTTCCGCGAACTCATGGCCTATGCAGTACCACGCTATGACCTACCCAGTCGCCACTTCTTCTCTCGCAAAGCCATCCCAGCCCTCCACCATCATGTGAAAGACCGCATTGTCCATGCACTCAAGCAGTCAGTGAGCGGAAAGGTGCACCTCACAACTGATGCATGGTCCAGTCGGCATGGCCAGGGCCGTTACGTATCCATCACTGCGCACTGGGTTAATGTGGTGGATGCAGGGTCCACAGGGGACAGCGGTGGTGGGACAGTGCTGCCTAGCCCACGGTATAGGAAACAGTTGGCTGTAGGCGTTCGACCCTCCTCCTCCTCCTCCTCCTCCAGAAGCTACAGCTCGTCCACAGAGCGCAGTCGTACGAGCACTCCATCTGCAGCTGCCACTGTTGCACACGATGTGTCCCCCTATCGAGCAGCTAGTGGAAAGCGTCAGCAGGCTGTGTTGCAGATGGTTTGGGCGACAGACACACTGCCGAGGTGCTGGCCGAGTACTTGAAGCGACAAACTGAGTCATGGCTGGGCAGTGTACATCTTGAGGCAGGCAAGGTAGTTAGTGATAACGGCCGTAATTTTGTGGCAGCCATAGCCCTTTCAAAACTCAGCCACATACCTTGCTTGGCTCACACCTTGAACCTGGTGGTGCAGTGCTTCCTCAAAAATTATCCGGAGTTAACAGCCCTGCTCCAGAAGGTGCGAAGACTGTGTGCGCACATCCGCCGGTCGCCTGTACACTCCGTTCGTATGCAGAAGCTGCAGCGATTGCTCCACCTTCCCAACCACCGCCTCATTATCGACATTGCAACAAGGTGGAACTCCACCCTGCACATGGTGGAGCGGCTGTGCGAGCAGAGGCAGGCCATAATGCATTTGTGGGAGGATACACGGCCAGGCACTTTGAGAGCAGACATGGAGTTGACAGGCGTGCAGTGGTCGAAGCTGAAAGACCTTTGTAAAGTCCTTCAGTGTTTTGAGGAATGCACACGGCTGGTAAACGCAGACGACACCATCCTAAGCATGAGCATCCCACTTATGCGTCTGCTCATGCAAACTTTGATGCACCTTAAGGAGCAGGCGTCTGCAGCCAATGTTGATGAGGAGGAAGAGGAGGAGGGAATCCTTGATGACATTCAGCCATTGTCTGCTCAGGGACCTCTCCTGGACGAGGTGGAGGAAGAAGAGGAGGAGGAAAAGGAGGATGATGGGGATGATTACTTAGGGGAGGAGGATGCATCTCGTGGGGCAAGTGAAAATGTTGGCGTGGCAAGGTCTGGTACAGGGTTTGTGCGTGACTGGAGGGATGTGGATTTGCCAGAAAGTGCTCCTCCACCCAGCACTCGCAGTGCATCATTGACACCGGGAACATTGGCCCACATGTCAGATTATGCCTTGCGGATCCTAAAAAGGGACCCCCGCATTGCCAAAATGATGAACGATGACGACTACTGGTTGGCCAGCATCCTGGATCCATGCTATAAAGGCAAATTACAAAACATCATGCCACAGGAGAACCTTGACCTAATATTGGCTAATAAACAAGCAACTCTGGTAAATCGGTTGCTTGAGGCATTCCCAGCACACAGCAGTGGTGATGGTTCTCACACGAGCCGTACGGGCCGGGGGCAGCTTGGCAGAGGTGTTCGTAGTGCACACAGCAGAAGTGGCGTTGGAGACAGGGGTTTCATGACAATGTTGTGGACTGATTTTTCAAATACCGCTCACACAACTGGTAATACTGCATCGATGGAAAGTGACAGGAGACAGCAGTTGTCAACTATGGTTACAAACTACTTTTCCTCCCATATCGATGTTCTCCCACACAGGTCATTCCCCTTTGACTATTGGGCCGCTAAACTGGACACCTGAATTGGCCCAATATGCCTTACAGGAGCTCGCTTGCCCAGCTGCAAGTGTGCTATCGGAAAGAGTCTTCAGTGCAGCTGGATCAATCCTGACAGAAAAAAGGACCCGTCTGTCAACCCAAAATGTGGATGATCTAACCTTCATTAAAATGAACCACGCATGGGTTTCCAAAGATTTTGTCCCACCTTCCCCTGATGACACATAGGGTGACAGAAAAATGGCTTGCTTTGGTCCACCTCTTCCTGGTACTTCACCTATTTCGCCTTTTGCATCAGTTGAATGTCCAACATCAACATATGCCACTTTCTAAAACTCCCTAACTGTGCTGCCTCCCCCCCCATGGCCGGGGTCACCACCTAGCGCACGACACCGTGCGAGTGCCGTTGCCCTGGACAGGTGGGTAGGCCGACTCTTGGGCGCGGGCACTGGCACAGGGTCCCTCATAGTGCAATCAATTGTCTCTGACGGTGGTGGTGCACACCCGCCGTCAGACACACCGCTGTACTATGAGGGGCCCAGTGACAGTACCGACGCCCACGAGTGGGCCCCCCTTGCTTGGCCAGGGCCCCAGCATTTGCAATCTTTACCTCTCCCTGCTCCTCCGCTGTGTAATCTGGGCCGTCAAATCCATACTGTGCCTGACACCGTCTGAGCCTGCCTCCTGAGACATATATTTTGAATGTGTATGCTATCCATACATGTTATCCAGGGATACGGTACCCTTTCTAACCTTTGTGCAATGACGTGCAATCCATACTGGGCCTAACACCGTCTGAGCCTGCCTCATGCTGTATAGACATATATTTTGAATGTGTACGCTATCCATACATGTTATCCGGGGATACGGTACCCCTTCTAACCTTTGTGCAATGACGTGCAATCCATACTGGGCCTAACACCGTCTGAGCCTGCCTCATGCTGTATAGACATATATTTTGAATGTGTACGCTATCCATACATGTTATCCGGGGATACGGTACCCCTTCTAACCTTTGTGCAATGACGTGCAATCCATACTGGGCCTAACACCGTCTGAGCCTGCCTCATGCTGTATAGACATATATTTTGAATGTGTACGCTATCCATACATGTTATCCGGGGATACGGTACCCTTTCTAACCTTTGTGCAATGACGTGCAATCCATACTGGGCCTAACACCGTCTGAGCCTGCCTCATGCTGTATAGACATATATTTTGAATGTGTACGCTATCCATACATGTTATCCGGGGAAACGGTACCCCTTCTAACCTTTGTGCAATGACGTCCAATCCATACTGGGCCTAACACCGTCTGAGCCTGCCTCATGCTGTATAGACATATATTTTGAATGTGTATGCTATCCATACATGTTATCCAGGGATACGGTACCCTTTCTAACCTTTGTGCAATCACGTGCAATCCATACTGGGCCTAACACCGTCTGAGCCTGCCTCATGCTGTATAGACATATATTTTGAATGTGTACGCTATCCATACATGTTATCCGGGGATACGGTACCCCTTCTAACCTTTGTGCAATGACGTGCAATCCATACTGGGCCTAACACCGTCTGAGCCTGCCTCATGCTGTATAGACATATATTTTGAATGTGTACGCTATCCATACATGTTATCCGGGGATACGGTACCCCTTCTAACCTTTGTGCAATGACGTGCAATCCATACTGGGCCTAACACCGTCTGAGCCTGCCTCATGCTGTATAGACATATATTTTGAATGTGTACGCTATCCATACATGTTATCCGGGGATACGGTACCCCTTCTAACCTTTGTGCAATGACGTGCAATCCATACTGGGCCTAACAACTTCTGAGCCTGCCTCATGCTGTATAGACATATATTTTGAATGTGTACGCTATCCATACATGTTATCCAGGGATACGGTACCCTTTCTAACCTTTGTGCAATCACGTGCAATCCATACTGGGCCTAACACCGTCTGAGCCTGCCTCATGCTGTATAGACATATATTTTGAATGTGTACTCTATCCATACATGTTATCCGGGGATACGGTACCCCTTCTAACCTTTGTGCAATGACGTGCAATCCATACTGGGCCTAACACCGTCTGAGCCTGCCTCATGCTGTATAGACATATATTTTGAATGTGTACGCTATCCATACATGTTATCCGGGGATACGGTACCCCTTCTAACCTTTGTGCAATGACGTGCAATCCATACTGGGCCTAACACCGTCTGAGCCTGCCTCATGCTGTATAGACATATATTTTGAATGTGTACGCTATCCATACATGTTATCCGGGGATACGGTACCCCTTCTAACCTTTGTGCAATGACGTGCAATCCATACTGGGCCTAACACCGTCTGAGCCTGCCTCATGCTGTATAGACATATATTTTGAATGTGTACGCTATCCATACATGTTATCCAGGGATACGGTACCCTTTCTAACCTTTGTGCAATCACGTGCAATCCATACTGGGCCTAACACCGTCTGAGCCTGCCTCATGCTGTATAGACATATATTTTGAATGTGTACGCTATCCATACATGTTATCCAGGGATACGGTACCCTTTCTAACCTTTGTGCAATGACGTGCAATCCATACTGGGCCTAACACCGTCTGAGCCTGCCTCATGCTGTATAGACATATATTTTGAATGTGTACGCTATCCATACATGTTATCCGGGGATACGGTACCCCTTCTAACCTTTGTGCAATGACGTGCAATCCATACTGGGCCTAACACCGTCTGAGCCTGCCTCATGCTGTATAGACATATATTTTGAATGTGTACGCTATCCATACATGTTATCCGGGGATACGGTACCCCTTCTAACCTTTGTGCAATGACGTGCAATCCATACTGGGCCTAACACCGTCTGAGCCTGCCTCATGCTGTATAGACATATATTTTGAATGTGTACGCTATCCATAAATGTTATCCGGGGATACGGTACCCCTTCTAACCTTTGTGCAATGACGTGCAATCCATACTGGGCCTAACACCGTCTGAGCCTGCCTCATGCTGTATAGACATATATTTTGAATGTGTACGCTATCCATACATGTTATCCGGGGATACGGTACCCCTTCTAACCTTTGTGCAATGACGTGCAATCCATACTGGGCCTAACACTGTCTGAGCCTGCCTCATGCTGTATAGACATATATTTTGAATGTGTACGCTATCCATACATGTTATCCAGGGATACGGTACCCTTTCTAACCTTTGTGCAATCACGTGCAATCCATACTGGGCCTAACACCGTCTGAGCCTGCCTCATGCTGTATAGACATATATTTTGAATGTGTACGCTATCCATACATGTTATCCGAGGATACGGTACCCCTTCTAACCTTTGTGCAATGACGTGCAATCCATACTGGGCCTAACACCGTCTGCGCCTGCCTCATGCTGTATAGACATATATTTTGAATGTGTACGCTATCCATACATGTTATCCGGGGATACGGTACCCCTTCTAACCTTTGTGCAATGACGTGCAATCCATACTGGGCCTAACACCGTCTGAGCCTGCCTCATGCTGTATAAACATATATTTTGAATGTGTACGCTATCCATACATGTTATCCGGGGATACGGTACCCTTTCTAACCTTTGTGCAATGACGTGCAATCCATACTGGGCCTAACACAGTCTGAGCCTGCCTCATGCTGTATAGACATATATTTTGAATGTGTACGCTATCCATACATGTTATCCGGGGATACGGTACCCCTTCTAACCTTTGTGCAATGACGTGCAATCCATACTGGGCCTAACACCGTCTGAGCCTGCCTCATGCTGTATAGACATATATTTTGAATGTGTACGCTATAAATACATGTTATCCAGGGATACGGTACCCTTTCTAACCTTTGTGCAATCACGTGCAATCCATACTGGGCGTGAGAATGGCTGGCGAGCTGTTAAGCAAGCTACAGCACCTGTCCAGACAAGTACAGGGATTCCCTAGCGAGGAGACTTATTTGATTGTTTTCTATGTTGGGACAGCAATTTTTGGGGAGCACTATACTCTGGAGAATGATAGATGGGGCCCACCATACACTGGAACATTCCAAACGTGGACATCAGACACTGGAGCAGCATTTACAGCGCCCATTATACACTAGAGCATTAGAAATGGGGCCCATTATGTTTGGAGCATTATTTGGGCCCATATGACAGTGGAGCTTCATCCATGGGGACCAACATATACTGTAGCATTATGTGGAGCTCATCATATACTGTTTCAAACATTATATGGGACCAATGATTTTGCATGGAGAAATAGATGGGCCTCGTCATGAGATGTAAAAAGTGAGGTATTTTTCATTGTACTATACCGCTATTTCTCTGCCGTATCGGAGCATGATGAGTTGTGGTATGTGTTAAAGGGGCGCTCTTTCGCCCAGGGCACATGAAAACCTGCAGCCAGCCCTCCCCCCCCACAAATTTAGCCAAATAACCCCCATTTTTCAGTGCGTAACTTGTATTATGAAGTTAATTAAGGTTGACAAGCTTAAGTAAGAAGAATTGATGCTTTTGGCATTCAAATGGGCACTGTAGGTGTGTTTCCTGTCCTCCTCTCACTGCCGACTTTTATTCCCCATTGACTCACATTGGGTTTCGTGTTTCGGGACGACCCCGACTTTTCCCTATAATCGGACGATCTTGCTCGACCAGACTTTTGGAAAAGTCGGGTTTCACGAAACGAAACGCGACCCTAAAAAACCAAAAGTCGCTCAACTCTAGTTGCATGGATTTATGTCAATTTACATCAATTAAGGAATTTGCTCCTAAGACCTTGTGGGGGCATCACAACACATTAAGAGACCTCAATCAGAGGACAATAAGACATCCGGACTCCTTATCTATGAACTGGAGTAATATTTATGTTTCTCCCTCTCCCATAATCATAATTCTGCTTCACGTCACTTGTCTCATCTATTGCATTTTTTCTGTGCTGTATTGTGCATAAATATGTGACTCTTCAGATTTTGTATTAGTCTATGCCTGATGAAGAGACCTGAGTAGTCTCGAAAGCTTGCAATGTGTTACCATCTTTTCAGTTAGCCATTAAAAGGTATCAACCACTGAGGACTCTCAATTCTGAATATTTTTCTAATATACATACTGTTATGCTACAGCTCCTCTTGCCAGTTCAAGCTGTCGTATCATGATCACAAGTGAGCCTGTTTCACACTTCAGTTTTTTGATGTTAGTCAAAATCCGCCGTTTTTATAAAAAAACGGTTCCACCACCTTTTTGACGGATCCGTTTTCTTTCCTCATAGACTTGCATTAGCGGCGGATTTTGACTGATGGTCGTCCATTGCATCCGTTTTTCGACGGATCCATTAAAATTTTAGCGTCCACCGGCTGGATTGGACGGACAATATAATGTTTTTTTGTAGCGGCAGATCTCTCACTCTCTCTCCTTTTTCCAGAGTCCTGTTGCTTTAAATTTCAAGCACTAAACTGCTAAAGCGGATCCGTCCGAGAAACGGATCCAGTGGCTTCCGTTAGTGACAAAACGGAAACGGATCCGTATTTTCATACTCTGGCGGATTTTGACTGACGTCAAATCACTGAAGTGTGTAACAAGCCTTAAAGAAACATTGTGAAAAGCTAATGAGAATGTTGTCCCTCAGCACATAAGTACAAGCATTCAGATTGCTTACTTGCAGTCTAATGACCACAACTTGACTTTTCACATAAGCAAAAATTGTCAAATCCTAACAGTGTGTAAGTTGCACACTGTTAAGAGTTGGCAACATGCTGGATAATTCCTCAGGGATGGAAACCCCGTTTTTTCAGTGTAATAAAAATCTTTAATTAATTTATTTTTTCCCTTAAATATTCTTTCTCCTAAAGTGTATTTTATCATCATTTTTATGTAGTGTATGAATTTTGCATCTGCAGAAATAAAAAAAAATAGCTGATTTCTTTTAGAAACAAGATCTCCTCTCCCATGGTTTCTATACTGTATAGCAACTCAGTATATGAGTAGCCTGAATATAAATTGACTCTACCTTTAAATATACCAGATAATCCACTAATACAGCCACAATCTTAGTTTAATATTTTTTTCTAAAACATCTCTCAAGTTCCCAAAAAACTATCTATTTTAATGAAATCTACAGTTGAGCCGTGTCCTGTAATTAAAGGTGATGGTATGACGTGCTCTCAAATCACCTGCTGTATCCTAGTTGCCATTGTCTTGTTCTTGCTATGCTCCTGTAACTTCTTGAAATATAACGTTTAAATGAAACTGGCAACTTGTCTTCTAACTGAACAGTTTAACCTTGAACGTTTTGAAAAGGTGAAATCACACAATCCGCGAAATGTAAAGGGTACTGCCTGTGTGATATTGTCTTCATAGCGAACTGACGGTAGTACCAAATCAAAAAGTTTAAGATCAAAAAAAAAAAGGACTTAAACTTTAATTTATTAAACCAGATAAATAGCATTGAGGAAACATTTATACTGTGATATTTCTCTTTCTTTAAGAAGAAATTCTTTTGTTTGTGCTTTATCTGGGATATACGTGCAGAGGAACATATTTTCCCATACGGCTGCATAGATACAGCTAGGTTTCATAAAATATTGGATTCCATGTGGCTTATATAATTCATGTGTGAAGGCTTAGACTTCTGGGTAAAGTTTAGCATTCTTGGATTAGGTGTCAACATATGCATTGATTTACCAGCAGTTAGATATAATTCAACAGTTTAGTTTTTTAAAAAAAGAACATCTGGATACAGAGATATCAGGTTTTTTTCATAAGTAAATTACCATATTTAAAACTTTTTAATTAGTCTTATAAAGGAAAAATTTCATTTTCTGTTGCTCATAGCAGACTTTACTCCCCCTTTTCCCTGCCTAAATGCTTAGAAATGTCCCCAGTCCATTAGAAGTATCTAAACTAAAACAATAAATAAAATAGGCAGGAGGGGAGAGGGGGGATGCAACTGCAGTTTTTATCTCCCTTTCTATTTGTGTGTGAGAGGAGGAATAAATGAGGGCAGATATCTAATTGATATACAGTTGTGGCCAAAAGTATTGACACCCCTGCAATTCTGTCAGATAATACTCAGTTTCTTCCTGAAAATGATTGCAAACACAAATTCTTTGGTATTATTATCTTTATTTAATTTGTCTTAAATGAAAAAACACAAAAAGAATTGTCCTAAAGCCAAATTGGATATAATTCCACACCAAACATAAAAAAGAGGGTGGACAAAAGTATTGGTACTGTTCGAAAAATCATGTGATGCTTCTCTAATTTGTGTAATTAACAGCACCTGTAACTTACCTGTGGCACCTAACAGGTGTTGGCAATAACTAAATCACACTTGCAGCCAGTTGACATGGATTAAAGTTGACTCAACCTCTGCCCTGTGTCCTTGTGTGTACCACATTGAGCATGTAGAAAAGAAAGAAGACCAAAGAACTGTCTGAGGACTTGAGAAACCAAATTGTGAGGAAGCATGAGCAATCTCAAGGCTACAAGTCCATCTCCAAAGACCTGAATGTTCCTGTGTCTATCGTGCGCAGTGTCATCAAGAAGTTTAAAGCCCATGGCACTGTGGCTAACCTCCCTAGATGTGGACGGAAAAGAAAAATTGACAAGAGATTTCAATGCAAGATTGTGCGGATGTTGGATAAAGAACCTCGACTAACATCCAAACAAGTTCAAGCTGCCCTGCAGTCCAAGGGGTACAACAGTGTCAACCCGTACTATCCGTCGGTGTCTGAATGAAAAGGGACTGTATGGTAGGAGACCTAGGAAGACCCCACTTCTTAACCCGAGACATAAAAAAGCCAGGCTGGAGTTTGCCAAAGCTTACTTGAAAAAGCCTAAAACGTTTTGGAAGAATGTTCTCTGGTCAGATGAGACAAAAGTAGAGCTTTTTGGGCAAAGGCATCAACATAGAGTTTACAGGAGAAAAAAAGAGGCATTCAAAGAAAAAAACACGGTCCCTACAGTCAAACATGGCGGAGGTTCCCTGATGTTTTGGGGTTGCTTTGCTGCCTCTGGCACTGGACTGCTTGACCGTGTGCATGGCATTATGAAGTCTGAAGACTACCAACAAATTTTGCAGCATAATGTAGGGCCCAGTGTGAGAAAGCTGGGTCTCCCTCAGAGGTCATGGGTCTTCCAGCAGGACAATGACCCAAAACACACTTCAAAAAGCACTAGAAAATGGTTTGAGAGAAAGCACTGGAGACTTCTAAGGTGGCCAGCAATGAGTCCAGACCTGAATCCCATAGAACACCTGTGGAGAGATCTAAAAATGGCAGTTTGGAGAAGGCATATCAGGGACCTGGAGCAGTTTGCCAAAGAAGAATGGTCTAAAATTCCAGCAGAGCATTGTAAGAAACTCATTGATGGCTACCGGAAGCGGTTGGTCGCAGTTATTTTGGCTAAAGGTTGTGCAACCAAGTATTAGGCTGAGGGTGCCAATACTTTTGTCTGGCCCATTTTTGGAGTTTTGTGTGAAATGATCAATGTTTTGCTTTTTTCTTCATTCTCTTTTGTGTTTTTTCATTTAAGACAAATTAAATGAAGATAATAATACCAAAGAATTTGTGTTTGCAATCATTTTCAGGAAGAAACTGAGTATTATCTGACAGAATTGCAGGGGTGTCAATACTTTTGGCCACAACTGTATCAAAATGCTACCATACCAAAGGTTCACAATCAACAAGTATAATGAAAAACAATGGTGATTCATGCTTTTGCCCCTCTTTACTATCTAGAATTGCGTGTTTTGTGCCTTATTTTGTTTGCACCCTATTCATTATTCTATTTGTACTTTTTAAGTCTATTTTATGCAATTTGTGTTCTCCTGTTTCCTTTTTTTCCACTTTGTGGGCAGTGTCCAGAGGTTTTTTGCTTATTCATCAATTGCGACTTTTTGAAAAGTCACAACAGTTGGCGCCACTTCATTCCAGTTTTCTTCTTGTACTTTTTTAGTACACTCAAAATTTGGTACTATTTTTGCATCTTTTAATGCCCAAAGTTGCAAAACCAGTTCAAGACAGGAAGAAAGCCTATTTTTTACTTTGCGCCAAATTCATGAATCGCGTGAACTACTGTGATAAATTTGATGCTAAAAATGAGAACTTAGAACAAAAGAACAAAAGTGGAAAGTGACTTAAAAAATCTAAATGATGAATTGGAGCCAATATGGAGAAATATATCAAAAAGATTGATTGTGCTATTTCTTTTGGAATGAAAGTATATGTTACAGGAAAAGGGTTAGGAGAGAAATATTAGAATTTGGTGAGGTCCAGTCTTTCCCAACCTTTTCAAAGAGTGTTTTAAAGAAGCTGCAGCACTAGGCTGAATGCTATGGTTTATCATTGCAGCAAACAGGTTATCAGCAGTGAAACCCAGAGATGGACCCCAATGGACTAATCAAGATAAACTCGCCTAAAACTAGGCAATCAATTTTCTGATTCTACAAAATACCTTTAACTGCTTTTCTTCAGAGATGTAGCTTGAAGCTTCTTCGACCCTGTGAAAAATCCATAGCAAGTCTATTAATCGAAAGTGATTATATATCCATACATGGGATTGAGCGACCTTGCGAGTACCTTAAGGTCCATGGTACAAGCACTACCACAGCACCATCAATGGTTGAACCACTGCTTTCCAAAAAAAGGTCCAATCTGAGAGCACACATCAGTGGTTATGGCCAGTTCAAAATATTCATTTTCATTTTTTGCTCCCCTTCTTCTTCCCTATAACTTTCTTTACGCTGTTTAAAGATCAGGTTATTTTTCTTTATATTGATAGATTGGGCGATTCTGAATGTGGCAATACTAAATATGTGTATATTTTTTGTTATTCTTTTATTTTAAATGGGGCGAAAGGGGGGTGATTTGAACTTTCATTTTTTTATTTTTAATATTTTTTAAAACTTTTTTTTTTACTTTGGTATGCTTCAATAGTTTTCATGGGAGACTAGAAGCTGCCATAATCTGATTGGCTTAGTTACATACAGGAGATGATTAGATCGCCTGTATGTAGCATAAATGCTCACTTGCTGTGAGCGCCAACCACCGGGTGGTGCTCATTTGCAATCCGGCAGTGACAACCATAGAGGTCTGCCAGAGACCTCTGGTTGTCATGCCAACCCATCGGTGGCCCACGATCATGTGATGGGGTCACCGATGGGTGGGATTTCTGTTGAGTTAAATGCCGGAGTCAATTTTAGACAGGTTAACAGCTACGGGTGGATCACAATTCCACTCGCAGCTGTTGCGAGCACATGTCAGCTGTACAGATCAACTGACATGTGCCCAGAAAGGTGTGTGCTCAGTGCCGATGCCTGCACCAAACAGGGGGAGTCTGACATCGGCATACATTTACACCCAATGTTGGAAAGGGGTTAAGTAAACACTAAGCAGAATCTAATAAATACAGAAAAAAAAGCAAAAAGACTGGCACCATTCAAGATGAACATGCCTATATTGCGAACAGATGAGACTGCATTCAGCTGGTCGATCTCATAGCTGACAGGTCCTCTACCTGAGTATTTGTGTAGAAAACATTTTGGTGTCACTCAGTCTCACATTAAAAACTGTTCTTTATTTAAGATCTTTAAAATGTTTAAATGGGGAAGCTGGTCTCCTAACTAACAATGATTGTTTTGTGTCTCCCTGCAACGGTACCTGAACCCGTTCAAGTGTCGAAGAGATGCGAAATGGCAGTTTTTCGAAGGGAGACCCACTTCCCCAATTCCACATTTTAAATGTCTGAATAAAGAGGAGACTGAGTGCCACCAAAATCTTTTCTACGCAAATACTCTGAATCTAATAAATATCCAGTAAATGGTACACAAATCAAGGTTTGGGGAAATTGTAACAGCCTAAAACTTGTCATTCCCTTGGGTGTGAGATGTGGAAACCTTACAGATTCTGGCTCCTTTCATCCTGATACATTTTTCTTCTATTCTGAGGGCGTTTGGGAGGATGTTTGGCTTTTATTTCCCTATGGGTTAGGGTGGCTACAAGCGTATCCTGAGATATCAAAATTAAATAGGTTTATTTGTCTATCTTGAGTTTTCCTTTAAGAAATTGCGCATAACTGTTTGTGTGTGTGACTTCTACAAAACTGAAAAAATTATGCTAAAAAGGGTAAAAATAAAATTAGGTAGTTCAGTTGTTTAGTTCTTTTCAACCTTTTCTATCACACACCTTTGCATTGCTTAATAAAGGACTATAAATGTTCTCTTTTCCATGATCACTCACCGAGAAGTAAAGTTTATATGATCTGACTTCAGTGATCTGACCTTCTATTGCAAGTTCAGTGTCTGCGCATCACAGTGCACTACCGAAATATTGAATTCCAGCTCGTGTCTTCTCTACAGTACATTGACCTTTGCAATATGTTCTGCATCATGCCCTTCAGTATGCTTCTACGACCAATCTATGTTCCATCAAGCAGTACGGAGCATAATGCTTTGTTACTATCAGCTAATGCTGCTCAGATAGTTATGATAATTAATAGTCTAAGAAACTAATAAGACATATTGTGTTCACTCCTGGAATAACACAACTAAACTCCTTGTTACTTGTACTTGATACTGTATTAAATACAAAAAAAAGTAATTCTGAAATTTGTAAAAAATAGATTTTTCTTTTATTTAAAGCTCGTCTATTAGATTTTGATACCGTTCTAAAAAGTTGATGATTACATGATTACACTCGGAATAGTGAGTGACAATATCTACAGAGCACTGTAGGATATGTTGTTGGCTTTAAGTAAGCAGTAAAAACAATAAATCATCTGTAGTTCTTTTATCTTTAAAGACTTTAAAGAGGTTGTCTGGTCACATCATATTAATGACCTGTTGACAGGTAAGGAAAAATTTGAGTTTGCACTGTTCACCCAGTTTTTCTTGGGAAATTCTTTGCAAATTTAATGTTCCTTTATTATTCTCTGAGGTGTCACCAGACCCCAGAGCAAATTAAGTGTAAAATATAAAAAATACAAAATTGTAATAATGTCTTCACCACTCCCCGCTCTGGCCCCTCTAGTCATCTCCACCTGCATGGTCTTCATCGCGTCTTCTAATCCGCCACCCCTCTTGTTGAAATCTTTAGCCTTTTTTGCTGTGCTATACCTCAGGGTGTCATGGTGCCCAGGAGCACGGAGGTCAAGAGCACACCTCAGTATGTCATGATGTCGTTGCCTGCACAGAACAGTTCTGGACACTGTGACACCCAGAAGGACTGAATATTCCAATCCTATCGGATGGGGATCAGAAGATGCAGCAAGGACAAGATGGGTGGCAGGAAAGGTGAGCAATGAGGTTGTTTAACAATTTTTGCTCAGAAAAATGGCGGCCAGGTGCTGCAACTTTGCTGAAGCGAATTAAAAAAATCTGCATTTTGTTTAAAATGGAGTTTTGTAAAATTCAAATAGAATTCAATTCACTCGTTTATTTTTAGCTCCTCTTTAATTGGTAGGATTAACTATCAATGTGAGGTAGTTGGAGGTTGGATCAATCAGCTGTTATTTGCTCAGTGGCTACCTGAGGGCAGCTCCATTTAAAGTGCAGCAGCCGGTGTTGGGAACTTCTTCACAGCTCCAAAAAAGCCCAACACCCAATATCTTTTTCTAGGGTGTTATTCTATATGTACTTTTTTATTTAATGATCACTCTTTACTTTTAATTTTTATAATTTAATCCTCAAAAGATTAAAACAGACCTTTGGGTGACTTTTTTATTTTAAATTAGTTTTCTTTTACAGTATACTTTCCACTGTGCCTGGGGCTATATAGCAGGTTTTGTTGAAGAGAAAATCAGCCATGTTAGGATGTGCTCACATCTGTGCTTAAACTTGACAAATGCAATGTGAGAAAACCTTGCATTGCACTTTCTATAATGTTAGTCAATTAGGCAATGCTCATCTGCAAATTTTTCCTCACCTGGAATTGGGGTGAGGAAAAAATTTGCAGCAGGATGTGCATGGCCTTGTAAAACAGCCAAGACTCACCAATGAAAGTGAATGGGTGCGAGAAAAAAATGGCAATGCACTTGGACCATTCATTGCGATTTTTACCCACCCATCTCTTAGGAAACCCGACATTTCATCAGCTGAGTAGAGTAAATTCTTGGCGTGAACCGTCAAAATAGAATATAAATAGATTTATAGATAGAATAAAAAAAGGCATAGGGTCCCCCATATTATTCTTAACCAGCTAAGGGAAAGCTGATATAGTCTGGGAATGGGGTAATTAACATGGAGCTTCCCAAGTTAATATCAGAGGTGATTCTGCTGAGGTGTGACAGAACCTAATATCAAGGCTCAACATCTTAGGCAAAATTGTGAATATACTAATCCCATTACAAATATAGCAATAAAGCAAGACTGCCGAGGTGTGATAGAGTTGTAGGTGCATGGCTTAGCATCCCTTGAAGACTGTATATATGTTATTCCCATGTAAAATAAAGGGATAATATGTGCCTATGAGGGGTGGTGTTTATTGACTGAGGTAATGAGTGTTTCCATTCAGTCACCAGATGTCACTCTTTTGTTTCAATTGAGCAAAAAGAGCCTTTGTGTAGTCAATAGATTGACACTGTATTAGGGAGATTTGTTATTCCATTGGGGATATTCTGCAATAGCATTAGCACTTTAGACTACTGATTGTCTACCTGTGAATTAGGAATAATACAGTGGTATATGCTCAGGATAAGGGTATAGTGCAATAATTATTAAACACTTCCCTTAAGAAAGGATACCTTGTGATATTCTCCCATGTCATTAAAAGGTGTTCATGAGTTTATGAATACAGTGTCATATATATATTTTTAACATTTTAATACTTATATTAGTGTCCTTTGTGACCCCCCTCGGTAGGGGTTGATTGGACAGACTGCACACTAGCACGGTGGATTATTTGATTAATTATTTATTTACAATATTATTAACATTTAAGTTTTATTATTTCTCCACCACAGTCGGTGATTTTTGTATGATTTGGTGGGATATCCATCTGGCTTAAGGGTGCCAATTCGGTGATACCAAATTAATATCAGCTCACAGCTGTGTACTTAACCTTTACTGTTTATTAACAAGGGGTGACCCCCAAAAAATGACATAAGGTCCCCATTTTTAATAACCAGCAAAGCTAGGCAGACAGGTTTGGGCAGATATTAATAGCCTGGGATGGGGCCATGAATATTGGCCCACTCTCAGACTAAGAGCAGCAGCCCTCAGTAGCCCCATAAATAGCACATCCATTAGATGCACCAATTCTGGTGCTTAGGCTCACCTGTTCCCACTTGCCCTAGTGTGGTTGCAAGTGGGGTAATAGTATTGGGGTTGATGATAGCTTTGTAATGTCAGTTGACATCAAGCCCAGGAGCTATTGATGAAGAGGCATTTATAAAACACCCCCATTATTAACCCCACCAGTTTAAGTAAAAATTACACACATAGCAAAGTCTTTTATTTGAACAAACACTCCATGACCCCTTTTACCCATTAATATCCAAAGAAAAATTTAAAAAACAAAGAAATCCTCAACTGACACCTATAATCCGTATGTCATGTGATGAGCTCAACTCAGCTACATCTGGATGCATTGCTGAGCAGTGATATAAAATATAAAAAAACAGGCACACAGCACCCACAGAGAGATCCTACAGATGTCCAGGTTTGGATATCCTCATCCTTTGGAGGCTTGTTCTCAATCACAAAGATCCCGATCTACTCATTCCTGCATCTGAGTTTTGCAATGTGATTCACATCAACGCCTCTGGTATGTACGCGATAAAGGTAGTAATTTTATATTTATAGTAAGTCACTAGCTCCGCAGAGCACCGGGTGCTCAAGTCCTAAAGAAAGCAATGACTGCCATCTTCTTGGCTGGCTTTGAATTTCGTATGTTGTTATTGAGATTTTGGAATCCTGCCTTGCCTATTTGCAATTGTTATTGTCTGTTTTACTTATTTCTTCTAATTCGTATCAATAAACTACTTCTTATTTTAATATAACATGAAGTCAGCACTCCTTTTTGTTTTTTGTTGATATTAATGTTCTATGTAACAAATAAGGAAAATTCCGCCTCAGAGCTCTGTAATTAAATGTATGAAATGACAGAAAAAAGGGTAAAAGTTATGTGCTCTCAGGAACTCAAACAGGATTAACCTATCTGCGCTGCAGAATTCCGAAATCAATACAGATGGTTCAGAATACTGTATTAAAAGCAAATCCATAGATAGTCAGCAGAGCTGCAATGTTCTGTTGTATCTCTATATAATCTTGTTTTTACATCTGCTGCTCTACAACATCCTGCATATCTCAAAGTCACGATTCTCCATTTTTTGGTGATTTGCAATCTACTCAAAATGTAGCTAAGTTTCTGCTGTTTTGCAAAATGATGTAAAGCACCGAATAGTAGACATATAAAACAAACTGTCAGCGTGTCATCTAGTGTAAAGGTGGGCTACAAAATATAGAGATTTTACACTTTTCATATAGCTTGGATAATATGAGCAAATGCAAAGTCTGAAAGTTCTAAGCACCAATGCAACATTTTTAGCTAGTTCAAGACCAAGACGTTTTCTCCCATCCCTGACCAGGTGTATTTTTGGGTTCTTTCATACATGTGACTCAAAAAGGAAACTTTCATGTCCCCAAACACTAATAACCTGCATTTATTGTGCTAATGTACATGTTAATAGAGTCACAAAGCTGCTCGACCATCTTACTGAAAGCTACCAGCAGAAAATTAACTTTATTATACCCCTTAAGCTGCGGCTTTCAGTCATGGAGGTGTGCGTGGAGCAGTTAAAGTCCCGCTCAGTATATAGCGAGTGGTGGTTGAAAAGACACCCCAGCAATTTGATGGACTGCTCACTTTGCTCAGCTTTGCTGAGTGAACTATTAATCAAATTGCTGGTGCATGCTTACAGCCGCCACCCAAAATGCTTTGTGCGATGACTGTAGCTGCCCTGTCATGCCATTGTGACTAAAAGACTGTGACTTCCAGGTGGAATAAAGTTAATTTTCTTTCATTAAGGTGGCCAGATAGCATTGTAATACTATTGTCCTGCAGATTAACCCTATATTTGAAGGTTAATAGTAATTGAAGAAATGACAAGTTCCATTTAAAGAGCTTAAAAATTTTTTATTGTTCAGAATTTTAAAAATCTTTTGCATCTTCTTATATATTTTTTTCTGACCACAAAGGACTTTTAAAATAAGTTTTACATTTTTTTCTCCTTTCAATTTCAATTATTTTTCTAATTCAAACACTTGTTTTTTTTAGTATTTTTATCGACTGTGCGAGACAAGTTAAAGCCATTTGGTGTGGCCTCAGCTCTTTTTTATTTATTTATTTTTCCTGATTTTTCTTTAATTGGTTATTTTATTCATTTTTGCACTTTTAATTCTGGTGAAGTCCTGACAAGTTCTGGATGGTCAAATAATGTCACAGGAGAATTGAGACCAGCACTGCACTCCATCAAAAGATGTGACTTATGCATGTGTAAATTTTAGTTTCCCATCTCCTTTGAAAGTATTGGTTTATAATTAGTGTTGAGCATTTCGATACTGCAAATATCGGGTAACCGCCGATATTCGCTGTATCGGAATTCCGATACCGAGTACCGATATTTTTACAATATGGGATACCGGAATCGGAAGTTCCCATAATGCAATGAGCCAGTGTGATTGGCTGTGATTGGCTGCTGAAATGATGTCATCATGATGCGCGGTCTGTGCGGGCCTGCCGGGGGTCTGTGCGGGCCTGCCGGGGGTCTGTACACGCTTGCTGGGTGTCAGTGTGGGCTGCCGGGGGTCTGTGCGGGCCTGCCGGGGGTTGTGTGTGTGCAGGCATCGTCCGATGGGACTACAAGTCCCATCGGGCTATGCCTGCTAAAATGACAGTGATTGACACATTAGCCAATGATGGGACAGTAGTAGTCCCATCATCCGGCTAATGTGTTAAATGTAAAAAAAAAAAAAAACATACATACATACTACATATATACTACATTCATACAACATACATGCATACTACATACTACATACATACTTCATATATACTACATTCATACAACATACATACATACTACATAATACATACTTCACATATACTACATTCATACAACATGCATACATACTACATACATACTACATACAGTATATACTACATTCATACAACATACATACATACTGCATACATACTTCATATATACTACATTCATACAACATACATACATACTACATACATACTTCATATATACTACATTCATACAACATACATACATACTACATACATACTACATATATACTACATTCATACAACATACATACATACTACATACATACTTCATATATACTACATTCATAGAACATACATACATACATACTACATACATTTACATATATACTACATTCATACAACATACATACATACTATATACTACATACATACTTCAAATATACTACATTCATACAACATACATACATACTACATACATACTACATATATACTACATTCATACAACATACATAGATACTACTTTAAATGAATGCAACTAGTTTATCAATAGAGATGAGCAAACTTGTTCAGATTTTGGCCTCAAATCTGATTTTGACATTTTCGGGCCATATTCGAACACTATTTGTGCCGAATGTATGTCTTATATTCGGTTCCGAACATATTCAGTCATTTTTAGTCCCATTGTCTCTAATGACGTTTGGCTGTGTTCAACGAATATTGCAAAAACAATATTCGAGTCCGATCGTATTCGGAACCGAATCCGAACAAATTTGCTCATCTCTAATTATCAAGCCTGGTATTATCGAAGATGTAAGCTCAATCCAGTCCAGACCTTACAGTTTAGCTTTGCTGAGCATTTAAAGACACAAAATATTATATATGATGTCAGTTAAATGGCCAAAGGACCACTGTGTAAGACTAAGAGGGTGATTCACCAAACTCAAAGGTCATAGAATTTTTGCGCGCCTTTCAGATGCGCAAAAAAATGACTATTGTCATTTTTACCCCAGTCTTGGACAGCTCTTCCAAATTTTCTAGGTTGAAGGGGTCATGTGTGGTTTACAAATCCATTATAATTTATATCACAATTGTGGTATGAATTATAACAGATTTGCTCAGGCTGGAGTAAATTTGTTGTAGTGGGGAATGGAAACCAAAAAATCCTTAGAACTTTTGCTTAACATTGTTTACAGCTTGCTGCCATGTCATCATGAATCAGGCTGAGAATGTGTAGTAGCTACATTCCAGGCTGAGGAGTTAACTCCTGAGATCCTAGTCACCTCTCTTAAGTACATTAGCATTACTCTTTATACTACAATTAGACAGCTGCATACCTACTCTACCTATCAGCTTCTGTTTCAGAGCTGCTTGTTATCAGTCCTGCAAAATCACAAATAATAATCTTTATTTATAATAATAATCTTTATTTATATAGCGCCAACATATTCCGCAGCGCTTTACAGTTTAACAGTTTCAAACACTTGACATAAGTAACAACGTTAACAATACCATAATTAAAGCAAAATAAGACGACCCTGCTCGTGAGAGCTTACAATCTACAATGAGTTGAGGGAGATACAAAGTACAGGTGTGTATTTACAATTGTGTATTTACAATGAAGGTCCAGCCATCTTGCGGGAGTGAAGGATGGATGGAGATAGTGAATGGGCTACACATGCACACTTAAAAATAGAATGACTTTGATTAGTGAACGTGATAGACCGCTCTGAACAAATGTGTTTTGAGGGAGCGCCTAAAACTATGCAAATTGTGGTTAGTCCTAATTTCTTGGGGTAGAGCATTCCAGAGGATAGGAGCAGCATGGGAGAAGTCTTGGAGTCAGGAGTGGGAGGTACGGATTAGTGCAGAGTTTAGTTGAAAGTCGTTTGCACTATGAGGGAGGAGATGTAGGGGGGTGTCACACTATGGAGAGCTTTGTGGGTGAGAACAAGTTCTTTGAATTGGATCCTACAATGAATGGGCAGCCAGTGTAATGACTGACGAAAAGCGGACACGTCCAAGAACCGATTAGACAGATGGACGACCCTGGCTGCTGCATTAAGTATGGACTGGAGAGGGGATAGTTGAGTGACGGGGAGGCCAATTAATAGAGCGTTGCAGTAATCCAGGCGGGAGTGGATCAATGCTACAGTGAGGGTTTTTGTTTCCATCGTGAGAAAAGGGCAGATTCTAGAAATGTTCTTTAGGTGTAAGCGGCAAGAGTGGGCAAGAGATTGTATATGGGATGTGAAGGAGAGATTGGTGTCAAACATAACCCCAAGATAGTGCGCCTGCTGCCGGGGTGTTATTGTGGTACCACCCACGGAGAGGGAAATGTCAGATTTAGGGAGGTTAGTAGACGGCAGGAGCAGAAGAAGTTCAGTTTTGGAGAGGTTGAGTTTCAGATAGAGAGTGAACATGATATTGGAGACTGCGGACAGACAGTCACTGGCGTTCTGTAGTACAGCGGGGGTAAGGTCGGGGGAAGACGTACAGTATATAGTTGTGTGTCATCAGCATAAAGATGGTACCGAAAGCCAAATCTGCTGATGGTATGTCCAATTGGGGCCGCGTAGAGAGAGAAAAGAAGGGGGCCAAGGACTGAGCCCTGAGGTACCCCGACAGCAAGAGGAGGAGGAGATGACGTGGAGCCAGAGAACAAACCACTGAAGGAGTGGTCAGAGAGATAGGAAGAGAACCAGGAGAGAGCAGTGTCCTTAATGCCTAGTGATTGGAGCCTAAAGAGTAGGAGATGGTGGTCCACAGTATCGAAAGCTGCAGATAGGTCAAGAAGAATGAGCACAGAGTGGTCACCGTTACGTTTGCTGTCAGAAGGTCATTGGTCACTTTGATGAGTGCAGTTTCAGTTGAATGTAGGGGCGGAAGCTGGACTGTGAAGGGTCTAGATGGGAGTGAGTGGAGAGGTAACGGCTATGGAGGGCGTAAACTAGGCACTCCAAAAGTTTAGAGATGAAGGGGAGATTGGAGACTGGTCTGTAGTTGTTTGTACAGGATGGGTCGAGAGCGGGTTTCTTTAGTAATAGAGTAACGATGGCGTGTTTGAAGGAGGATGGGAAAATGCCCGAGGAGAGGGAGAGATTAAAGATTGTAGTTAGGTTGGTTGTGATGGCTGGAGAGAGAGACTGGAGGAGATGTGAGGGAATGGGGTCGGTAGTGCATGTAGTCAGACGAGAAGAAGAGAGGAGTCTGGAGACTTCTTCTTCTGTGATGGGATCAAATGTGGAAAGTGAACAAGGGGAGATGCAGGAAGGGATGGGAGTCACAGCACTTGGTGGTTGGGAGCAGATTTCCTGATGGATATTATCTAGTTTTCTGTAAAGTGGGAGGCCAGGTCATCAGCACAAATGTCTGTGATAGGGGCTTGTGCTTTTGGCCTGAGGAGGGAGTGAAAAGTGTCAAAAAGTTTCTTGGGATGGTTGTCTAGTGAGGAGATGAGGGTGGTGAAGTAGGTCTGTTTGGCGAGGTGAAGGGCAGCATTATAGGTTCTTAACATAAATTTGAAGTGGATGAAGTCTTCTGGTGTGCGGGTTTTTCTCCATAAGCGTTCAGCACTCCTAGAGCATCGCTGGAGAAGTTGAGTTTGCGATGTGAGCCAGGGCTGTTTTACTCTGTGCTTGGAGGTTCTGAGGGTGAGGGGAGCTACTTGGTCCACGGTGCTTCTAAGAGTGTCATTGTAGTGATGAACAGCCAGATTAGGACAAGAAAAAGAGGAGATTGGGGACAGTGATGAGTGTAGGGAATCTGAAAGTGTCTGAGGGTTAATGGCTTGTAGATTTCTGACTGTGTGGTAGGTAGGAGTGAGCTACCACTACCTTGGGTGGGCAAGGATTTGTTGAGCATGAAGGAGAGAATGTTATGGCCAGAGAGTGGAAGCAGTGAGTTATTTAGGTGGGAGATTGAACAGAGCCGGCCGAAGACCAGATCAAGGGTGTTACCGTCCTTGTGTGTCGCAGAGGTTGAAAGCTGCGAGAGACCTAGAGAGGTGGTTAGTGATAGAAGCTGGGATGCAGATGTGGAAGTAGGGCTGTTAATGAGGATGTTGAAGTCTCCCAGGATAAGGGTTGGAAGTTCTGAGGACATGAAGTGCGGCAGCCAGGCTGTAAAGTGGTCAAGGAAGTGGGTGGGTGAGCCTGGGGGCTGGTATATGACCGTAACTCTGAGGGAGAGGGGACGGAAGAGCCTGATGGTGTGGACCTCAAAAGAAGGGAATAAGAGTGATGGAACTGGGAGGATGACCTGGAAAGTGCATTGTGGGGACAGAAGTATGCCGACTCCACCACCATGTCTGTTTGTGGGTCTCGGGGAGTGAGAGACTTGTAAGCCACCATAGGAAATGGCAGCAGGAGAGACAGTGTCAGAATCCTGAATCCAGGTTTCAGTGAGGGCCAACAGATTGAGAGTTGTTCAGAAAGTAGTTGTGTAGGAAAGGAAGCTTGTTACAAGCATCTATTTGCAAATATAGTAATAACACTATAAATTTCAGAACAAGTAACTGACAGACTTGCTTATTTCTGAGCAGCACAATAAGCTCAACCAAAGGCCAATGCTACTGGACAGAAATTGTAACTCAAGGATCCCCTATCATCAAGAAAGTGAAGAAACTGAAGAGATGTGTGCTGATGAAGACAAATGTAGAGAATAACCATTCATAGAGGTTCATGCCTCAATGTATTTTCCTCATCTCGGCGAGAATTAGGGTTTATACTTAAACTTTTATGACCAAACCATGGTTAAAGTATGGCTTACCATAGTTTTTCTTGAGTTTATGAGATGTTTACCAGGCTTTTTTTATGCTAGACTCATTGTTAGGTGCTGGGATTCTCCCTCTGCACAGGATGGATCCCAAGCCTTATCTTCTCCTGCAGTCTCCCACTCAGTCTCGACAGCAGTAGATGCTGTGATATATCCTTTGTTGGCAATGACAGAGGTCAAACGTTTTCTGTAAGTTTTCACAAGGTTGCCACACACTGTTGTTGGTATGTTGGCCCATTCCTCCATGCAGATCTCCTCTAGAGCAGTGATGTTTTTGGCTTTTCGCTTGGCAACACGGACTTTCAACTCCCTCCAAAGGTTTTCTATAGGGTTGAGATCTGGAGACTGGCTAGGCCACTCCAGGACCTTGAAATGCTTCTTACGAAGCCACTCCTTCGTTGCCCTGGCGGTGTGCTTTGGATCATTGTCATGTTGAAAGACCCAGCCATGTTTCATATTCAATGCCCTTGCTGATGGAAGGAGGTTTGCACTCAAAATCTCACGATACATGGCCCCATTCATTCTTTCATGTACCCGGATCAGTCGTCCTGGCCCCTTTGCAGAGAAACAGCCCCAAAGCATGATGTTTCCACCACCATGCTTTACAGTAGGTATGGTGTTTGATGGATGCAACTCAGTATTCTTTTTCATCCAAACACGACAAGTTGTGTTTCTACCAAACAGTTCCAGTTTGGTTTCATCAGACCATAGGACATTCTCCCAAAACTCCTCTGGATCATCCAAATGCTCTCTAGCAAACTTCAGACGGGCCCGGACATGTGCAGGCTTAAGCAGTGGGACACGTCTGGCACTGCAGGATCTGAGTCCATGGTGGCGTAGTGTGTTACTTATGGTAGGCCTTGTTACATTGGTCCCAGCTCTCTGCAGTTCATTCACTAGGTCCCCCCGCGTGGTTCTGGGATTTTTGCTCACCGTTCTTGTGATCAATCTGACCCCACGGGGTGGGATTTTGCGTGGAGCACCAGATCGAGGGAGATTATCAGTGGTCTTGTATGTCTTCCATTTTCTAATTATTGCTCCCACAGTTGATTTCTTCACTCCAAGCTGGTTGGCTATTGCAGATTCAGTCTTCCCAGCCTGGTGCAGGGCTACAATTTTGTTTCTGGTGTCCTTTGACAGCTCTTTGGTCTTCACCATAGTGGAGTTTGGAGTCAGACTGTTTGAGGGTGTGCACAGGTGTCTTTTTATACTGATAACAAGTTTAAACAGGTGCCATTACTACAGTTAATGAGTGGAGGAAAGAGGAGACTCTTAAAGAAGAAGTTACAGGTCTGTGAGAGCCAGAAATCTTGATTGCTTGTTTCTGACCGAATACTTATTTTCCACCATAATATGCAAATAAAATGAAAAAAAACAGACAATGTGATTTTCTGGATTTTTTTTTCTCAGTTTGTCTCCCATAGTTGAGGTCTACCTATGATGTAAATTACAGACGCCTCTCATCTTTTTAAGTGGTGGAACTTGCACTATTGCTGACTGACTAAATACTTTTTTGCCCCACTGTATGTAGTATGCATGTTGCATGCATGTAGTATATATGTTGTATGTATGTTGCATGCATGTAGTATATATGTATTATGTATGTAGTATGTATGTAGCATGTATGTAGTATGTATGTTGCATGTATGTAGCATGTAGTATATATGTAGTAAGTATGTTACATGTAGTATATATGTAGTATGCATGTTGCATGCATGTAGTATATATGTTGTATGTATGTTGCATGCATGTAGTATATATATATTATGTATGTAGTATGTAGCATGTATGTAGTATGTAGCATGTATGTAGCATGTAGTATATATGTAGTATGTATGTTACATGTAGTACATATAGTATATATGTAGTATGCATGTTGCATGCATGTAGTATATATGTATTATGTATGTAGTATGTATGTAGTATTTAGCATGTATGTAGCATGCATGTAGTATGTAGCATGTATGTAGTATGCATGTTGCATGTAGCATATATGTAGTATGTATGTTACATGTAGTATATATGTAGTATGCATGTTGTATGTATGTAGCATGTAATTTTTTTTTTTATTTTTTTTTACATTCAACACATAAGCCGGATGATGGGACTACTACTGTCCCATCATTGGCTAATGTGTCAATCACTGTCATGGTAGCAGGCATCGCCCGATGGGACTTGTAGTCCCATCGGACGATGCCTGCACAGACCCCCGGAGCCTGAACAGCCCACCGGCAGGCCGGCACAGCCCCCCGGCAGGCCGGCACAGACCACCAGAGCCTGCACAGCTCCCCAGCAGGCCGGCACAGCTCCCCGGCAGGCCGGCACAGACCCCCGGAGCTGCACAGACCACCGGCAGGCCGGCACAGCCCCCCCGGCAGGCCGGCACAGACCCCCGGAGCCTGCACAGACCACCGGCAGGCCGGCACAGCCCCCCGGCAGGCCGGCACAGACCCCCGGAGCCTGCACAGACCACCGGCAGGCCGGCACTGCCCCCCGGCAGGCCTGCACAGACCACCGGAGCCTGCACAGACCACCGGCAGGCCTGCACAGACCACCGGAGCATGCACAGACCCCCCGGCAGGCCGGCACAGCCCCCCCGAAAGGCCCGTACAGACCCCAGAGAGGCTGTACAAGGCAAAAATAGGGTTTTTCTTATTCCGATACCGGAAGTCCCATAGACTTGAATGGGACTTCCGGTATCGGAATCGGCGATACCCGATATTTTTTTTAGATCGGCCGATACCATCCGATACGATACTTTTAAGTATCGGACGGTATCGCTCAACACTATACACAAATATTGTGAGTGTAATATTCCGACACAAGTATTTCTATCAGACAGTATTTTCTGTTGATCAACATAAAATATGCATACTTTATATTACATTATAATCATCTGACGTGAAAAATAGCAAAACCGAGAAATAGGAGAAAAGCAAATGGTTCCTAAATTTTGGATTATTGTGTACTGTATAGATTGTATATTTTTCTAAGTTAATTGTAAATGACTCTCAATTATGAAATATGAAATTCAAAGATTGAAATGGTTTAGGTGAAATTATTTATCTGGTGCCTGTGCTTTCTTTACTAGGACTTGTTTTCATTCTCTTGTCTGTGAGATTACAGTAAATTGGTGCTTATCTGCGGGCTCCTATCCCATGGATCTCACACTTGCTTGTCATTTCATTTTATTGTGACATAAAACATTGTAATGTCTTCTTGGAATCCATAAAAAGATAAAAAGAAGAAATCAGCAGACAAGCACTGCCTTCCTGTCACAGACATAATTAGAAGAATCTCTGAATGACATTTGCTGGCCCTATCAGACTGGCACAGTCCCTTTGGCTACTGGAGCACTTTCACAGATGGCACTAACGTGTCTAGACAGCAAAAGTGCTATGAATAGGAAGATATAACGGGCAGCACTTTACTCCAGGTTCACTCATCAGTATCGTTAACCGACAGTGAAAAATCTACTTAAATTTAAGGATGGATTTTGTAGCTGATTGATTCTTATAGATATCCATGACATGTGTTAAGAAATAAATATATCCTTCTTATAAGTGAGTTCACAGCCATTATGGACACCATAAAGATTATCAGTTATAGGATAGAAGTAAAAAAAACACTTTTCAACACTTGCAACCATTTTTCATATCGCAATAATGCATCTTGCAAATACTCTTGTCTCCATGTTTACAGCCTACAAATAATCCTTGGGTAAACTATTGCAGCAGTAACATTTTCTTACTTGCATCTGTAAAATATGGTGGCCGCACAGCATGAAACATCCGCTTTGTTGTTTGTGCTCGATATTTAGAATCAAGGATATTTCAATTGAAGCTTTGTTTTCTTTCTTTTTCAAACAATTGAAACAATAAAAAACCTGCAAATGTGTATATAACATGCTCAGCATGAAGGAGTACACCATCATTGAAAAGTAGGAGTTGAATCAATATTCACAGAACACCAAGAGTATTTTTCCAAAACTTTGACAATGCTGAGTTTCATAAAACATGTTTTTAATCCATAATACAAAGGTAACATAAATTTCATTACAAAATTTTCAGTTTTACTCAGATTGAAGCAAAAATGAATCCTCTCCACATCAAAACTACTGTATCTAGTATTTTGCATGATCTCCATGATTTTGAAGGACATCACCGTCTTCTAGGCATGGAATGAACAAGTTCATGTCATATTACAAAATCTATCTTTATCCTTTTCTAATAAAGAACAACTTCTTTTGGAGCCTGGATGGTGGATGGAGAGTGATGACAACTTCTCTCTTCAGAATTCCCCATTAGGGTTTGGTAGGGTTCATATAAGGAGACACTTGGCCACTGAATCTCTTTAAACGTGTTCAAAAATGCAACAGATGTGTGATTTGGGTCATTGTCATGTTGGAAAAGTGCACGTCTACCAAGGGCACATCAGACGCATGCACAATAGAGCAGGGACTAGCCCAGCTCCTGAAATGGATGTCACTAGTGATGAGTGAGTACACTCGTTGCTCGGGTTTTTCCAAGCATGCTCGGGTGTCCGCCGACTATTTTGGTGTGCTTGGAGATTTAGTTTTCGTCGCCTCATCTGCATGATTTGCGACTGCTAGACTGCTTGAACATGTGTGGAATGCCTGTGTTTTAGGGAATTCCCACATGTATTCAGCCTGTCTACCAGCCGAAAATCATGAAGATTAGACAACTACAAAACTAAATCTCCAAGCACACCAAAAATACTCGGAGGACATCCGAGCATGCTCAGGAAAACCCGAGCAACGAGTATACTCACTCATCACTAGATGTCACTGTTTACATTTCGTTTCAGGGTGGGGACAGAGGATGTAGCAATGAGAACAGCCTCTGCCCCTAATAATGACTTGTTTGAGTTTCCCAGCATGGACTGGGGGCTTTCAAATGAAACCTCATCAAAGAGGAAGTAGTAAAAAAAAATAAAAAATAAAGCAGGTATATAGTGTAGGAAGGACTTTTTAATTGATACATAATAGAAAAAAGATTAGATTATGACTAGAGTTGAGCGATACCGTCCGATACTTCAAAGTATCGGATCGGAATGGATCGGCCGATCTTAAAAAAAGTATCGGTATCGCCGATTCCGATACCGGAAGTCCCATTCAAGTCTATGGGACTTCCGGTATCGGAATAAGAAAAACCCTGTTTTTGCCTTGTACAGCCTCTCTGGGGTCTGTACGGGCCTTTCGGGGGGCTGTGCCGGCCTGCCAGGGGGTCTGTGCAGGCTCCGGTGGTCTGTGCCGGCCTGCCGGGGGGCTGTGCCGGCCTGCCGGTGGTCTGTGCAGGCTCCGGTGGGCTGTGCCGGCCTGCCGGGGGGCTGTGCCGGCCTGCCGGTGGTCTGTGCAGGCTCCGGGGGGCTGTGCCGGCCTGCCGGTGGTCTGTGCAGGCTTCGGGGGGCTGTGCCGGCCTGCCGGTGGTCTGTGCAGGCTTCGGGGGTCTGTGCAGGCATCGTCCGATGGGACTACAAGTCCCATCGGGCGATGCCTGCTACCATGACAGTGATTGACACATTAGCCAATGATGGGACAGTAGTAATCCCATCATCCGGCTAATGTGTTGAATGTAAAAAAAAAAAAAAAAAATTACATGCTACATACATGCTACATACATACAACATGCATACTACATGTAACATACATACTACATATATACTACATGCAACATGCATACTACATACATGCTACATTCATACTACATACTACATACATGCTACATTCATACTACATGCAACATACATACTACATATATACTACATGCATGCAACATGCATACTACATATATACTACATGCTACATACATGCTACATATATACTACATGCATGCTATATACATACTACATGTATACTACATGCATGCTACATACATACTGCATGCTACATACATACTACATGCTACATACATACCACATATATACTACATACATACTACATGCATGCTACATGCTACATACATACCACATACATACTACATACATACTACATGCATGCTACATACATACTACATTCTACATACATACTACATATATACTACATGCATGCTACATACATACTACATGCTACATACATACCACATACATACTACATACATACTACATACACACTACATGCATGCTACATACATACTACATGCTACATACATACCACATACATACTACATACATACTACATACATACCACATACATACTACATACATACTACATACATACTACATGCATGCTACATACATAGTACATGCTACATACATACTACATATATACTACATGCATGCTACATACATACTGCATGCTACATGCATGCTACATACATACTACATACATACTACATGCTACATACATACCACATATATACTACATACATGCTACATACAATACATTCATACAATACATACATAGACATACAGTACATATAACATAGAGTAACATACTTACCAATACTTGTCACATTGTTCCCCGAAGCCATTGTCTTTTACGGAATAAATATTAACATAACAAACCACAAAAATACTCACCCACGATCCGAAGCAGTCCACGAGTGTGTCCCACGACGATCTTGGGTAGAGAACTGCAGCCTCAGCTGATGCTGCCGTTCTCTACGGGCTGCAGGAATCCAATGACGGAAGGTAGGTATCCTTCCGCACTGTATTCCTCCGCCACTTAAAAAAAAAAAGTCCCTAGTCTCACTTTATGCCATTGCTGTGTGGGAATTTCCCACGCAGCAATGGCATAAAGGGAGACTAGGGACTTTTTTTTAAGTGGCGGAGGAATACAGTGCGGAAGGATACCTACCTTCCGTCATTGGATTCCTGCAGCCCGTAGAGAACGGCAGCATCAGCTGATGCTGCAGTTCTCTACCCAAGATCGTCGTGGGACACACTCGTGGACTGCTTCGGATCGTGGGTGAGTATTTTTGTGGTTTGTTATGTTAATATTTATTCCGTAAAAGACAATGGCTTCGGGGAACAATGTGACAAGTATTGGTAAGTATGTTACTCTATGTTATATATACTGTATGTCTATGTATGTATTGTATGTAGCATGCATGTAGTATGTATGTAGTATATATGTGGTATGTATGTAGCATGTAGTATGTATGTAGCATGCATGTAGTATGTATGTAGTATATATGTGGTATGTATGTAGCATGCAGTATGTATGTAGTATGTATGTAGTATGTATGTAGCATGCATGTAGTATGTATGTAGTATGTATGTAGTATGTATGTAGCATGCAGTATGTATGTAGCATGCATGTAGTATATATGTAGTATGTATGTAGCATGTAGTATGTATGTAGCATGCATGTAGTATGTATGTAGTATATATGTGGTATGTATGTAGCATGTAGTATGTATGTAGTATGTATGTAGTATGTATGTAGCATGCATGTAGTATGTATGTAGTATGTATGTAGTATGTATGTAGCATGCAGTATGTATGTAGCATGCATGTAGTATATATGTAGTATGTATGTAGCATGTAGTATGTATGTAGCATGCATGTAGTATGTATGTAGTATGTATGTAGTATGTATGTGGTATGTATGTAGCATGTAGTATGTATGTAGCATGCATGTAGTATATATGTGTTATGTATGTAGCATGTAGCATGCATGTAGCATGCATGTAGTATGTATGTAGTATGTATGTGGTATGTATGTAGCATGTAGCATGCATGTAGTATGTATGTAGTATATATGTGGTATGTATGTAGCATGTAGTATGTATGTAGCATGCAGTATGTATGTAGCATGCATGTAGTATATATGTAGTATGTATGTAGCATGTAGTATGTATGTAGCATGCATGTAGTATGTATGTAGTATATATGTAGTATGTATGTAGCATGTAGTATGTATGTAGCATGCATGTAGTATATATGTAGTATGTATGTAGCATGTAGTATGTATGTAGCATGCATGTAGTATATATGTGGTATGTATGTAGCATGTAGTATGTATGTAGCATGCATGTAGTATGTATGTAGTATGTATGTAGTATTTTTTTTTTTTTTTTAACATTTAACACATTAGCCGGATGATGGGACTACTACTGTCCCATCATTGGCTAATGTGTCAATCACTGTCATGGTAGCAGGCATCGCCAGATGGGACTTGTAGTCCCATCGGACGATGCTTGCACAGACCCCCGGACATCAGCACAGCCCCCCGGCAGGCCGGCACAGCCCCCCAGCAGGCCAGTACAGACCCCCACAGGGTGCACAGACCACCGGCAGGCCGGCACAGCCCCCCGGCAGGCCGGTACAGACCCCGGGCAGTCCACACAGCCCCCCGGCAGGCCGGCACAGCCCCCCGGCAGGCCGGCAGAGACCCCCGGAAGGCCCAAAATGACGGCGCATCATGATGCGCACACACCGCGCATCATGATGACGTCATTTCGGCTGTCAATCAACTTTGAACTTCCGATTCCGATGCCGACTTCCGATATTGAAAAAATATCGGAAGTCGGTATCGGAATTCCGATACTTGCGGTATCGGAATGCTCAACACTAATTATGACATTAAATATAGATTCAGGATTGCAGTTTTTGTTTCAGATCACCCGTTAAATACATATCTTAGCGTACCGTTACACTAAACGATGCACCAGCGATCCCGACAACGATATGGATCGCTGGTGCATTGCTAAGTGGTCACTAGTGAGCTGCCACACAGGCAGATCTCACCAGTGACATAGCAGGGGTCGGGGGTCGCTACTTACCTGTCAGACGAGGCGATCCTGACGTCCTCCCGCCCACGTCCACGCGTCGCCTGTCGGCGCCACAGGAAGCCCAGCAGGAAGCGCCCAGCGAGAAATGGTCCAGGACATTCTCACGCGATCAGCGATGAGCAGTGGGGGAGCCGGTCGCAGGTAAGTATCAGACAGCGATATCGCTAGCAATATCGCTGCTGCGTCACAAAACCTGTGACGTTTCAGCGATATTGCTAGCGATCTCGCTGTGTGTAACGGGGGCTTTTGACTTGATTAGACGGGTGTTTACTTACTGTGATGCTACATCTAAGAATGGCTGCATATACTTCTCTGTCAGATAATGAATTGAGCAATGAATTGAGCAAATGATTCGAACTGGAGGTCATCTTAATATCAAGATTATGCATTCATTCAAGATTTTGTGCTTTCATAGGGATTTTAAAAGTAAATGCACCAAACTCATCAGATCTTTTAAATAATGTATGCAGCTTGTAGTGTGAATTACGGCGAGTGACAGACTTTCTCCCAGTGTATATCTAACATAGAGAAAATCGTAATAATAGATCTATGTTGAGTCTCCTGTTTCTGGGAACCATCTTGCAAACTACATTATAAAAGGAAAGTTGTTTGCACTGGTTTATGTAAAAAAAAGTTTATAGCAGTTTTAAGGCCCTTTTACATTTAGCGATGCACCAGCGATACGACCCAGTCAGGATCGCTGGTGCATCGCTAAATGATCGCTAGTGAGCTTCCACACAGGAAGATCTCACAGCGATGCAGCAGCGACACAGCGGACGACACTCACCTTTCAAACACGGCGATCCTGACGTCCTCCCGCCCACCTCCACGCGTCGCTCGTCATCACAGCAGGAAGCTGAACGACGAGAAATGGAGCCACCCGATCTCGCGCTATCAGCGATGGACAGCGGGGGAGCCGGTCGGAGGTAAGTATCACACATAGCGATATCGCTAGCAATATCGCTATAACGTCACAAAACCTGTGACGTTTTCGCGATATTGCTAGCGATATCGCTATGTGTAAAACCCCCTTTAGTGTCATTCTCAAGCAGGACAAGGATGGATTACTATTGTTTTGCTTTATGGGATTTGAATATTGATTAATATAAGGATTGAGGTTAGGTTCAGATTAGCAGAATTCTCAGTTCTTTGGGGTATATATTTTGTAATGTAATGTGTATTAGAAAATTTTAGGTGGTAGAAATATATGTGAATCCTAGCTGTGTATTGCTTTTCATTTGTTGTGATGGATTTCATGCAAAACACAATTCATTTTCATATCAGATGAAAAAATTGCAGGCATTGCAGACAAAAGAAATATCAAGTAATAATATGTCTGCCTCTCCTCATCATTAGATGGATAATGCGTATATTTTCCCATCTATACAGAAAACACATCACTTGTCATATCTAGAGACAAACTCAAAAGGGAGGAAATAGTGTTTAGATCATTCAGAAAGGGAACATGGTATGAAAGGGCCGGAAAAATATCCAGCAATTATCATTATGTTTTGCCAGTATTTCTTTGCAATGCTGTTTGTAAAGATCCATTTCAAGATGTCGGATTCCATGTAGAATAAAAACTCAGTAAAATGTGAATATAAACTTATAATTATTTCATGACATAATGAATATGTAAAATGAGAAGCTATCCTACTGTGTCAAAGTCATATTTGTGGGTGGGGGGGTTTCTGACACATATAGAAAAGGCATATCAGAAGAATCCCAATGATCACCTAGACCTTGACTGGCTGCAAACTTCTCATTCTGTATGAAAATTAGTTGATGCAAAAATGAATACACCCCACATCAAAAGCTACAACAGTTAGTATTTTGTATGACCTCCATGATTTTTAAGGATAGCACAGAGTCTTCTAGGCATGGAATGAACGAGTTGATGACATATTGCAACATCGATCTTTTTCCATTCTTCAAGAAAGAACTCTTTTAGAGCTTGGATGCTGGATGGAGAGTAATGACGAGTTTTAAATAAAGTGAGGCCCTGAGCAAAAGTTTAAAGTGTGGCCCCAAATGCTGACATATTGCACCATCACACAGAAACATTTTGGTCGTATTTACAGGCGCTCAGTTCAGGCCATTAAATGAGCATAATCGACAATATTGAAGTCAATCAACTCTTGTTTGCTGGCCACATTACAGCAGCTGAGGAAGAATGATGGGGACAGAACAATCACTAATACATCAATCTGTCCCCATACAGTATCATGTTATCAGCAGCACATCTACAGTTTTCTCCCGACGATGTATTGCTGAGAACAATTATTTTTGTTCCGGCATAAACAATCTACTCACTGGATTAAGAGGCAGCATTTTGCTTGTTTAGAATAATACTCCCCATAGTCCTCCACATAGTATAATACACCCCAAAAATTGTCCACATAGCATTAGGCACCCCATAGTCCTCCATATTGTATAATGCACATCCCATAGTCGTCCATATAATATAATGTGCCTCATATCCCTCATATACTTTAATACATTCCTCATAGTCCTCCATATAGTATAATACACTCTCCATAGTCCTCCATACAGATATGCTTCATAATCTTTGATCAATGATTATGATGAAAAGCTGGAAAGATAATGAGTGCAATAGGGTCTTATCTGGATTAAAAAAGAGATATTAAATAATATGCTTGTTTGGCGTCATTATCCTCATGCGGTCCCCCAATCGAGTCCGGTCGCTCAGATTGCTGCTCAGCACAGACAATGGTCCCAGCACCTTGCTCAGACTCGTGCTATGCATTGGTTTATGCTGGCTCTTCAGCTAAGTCTATGGGAGCCAGTGATATGCAGGTGTAGTCCTGCGTTCTGGAGCATAACTTCAGAGATCGCCTTACTGAGCATGTCCGTGATGTGGCGTCTTTTCATTTGCGGTCAGATGTCACCTGCTCAGGTGATGTAGCAGCTCCGGATTGGCCTGCGGGTGATGTCATGGATGGCTGGGCATGAGTATTTGAGGTGGAGCCTAATGTATAAAAGGCTCCTAGCGGCGCACGCCAGTGTGCTAGTATCATCTATGTTATGATGTGTGAGTGTGGATACTCTACCATTCTGGCTGCAGGTTGTGTAAGTCTGTCTAGGCTCTGGGACTGTACACTTTGGCAGGCAGTTAGCGTCAGTGGGGGCAATTAGTCTCTTGGCTTAGCACCAGTTTCCTTCATGTTTCTGATTAGCACAGTTGAGTTACTGGGCAAGTCCAACCCTTAGCCTAGAGGGTTCTAGCATCATATCTAGCGTCATATAAGTTTCTCGAGCTTAAAACCTGTGACATTTAACAGGGTATTGCACTTAGTATTCTTTTGTTTCAGTACCACTCTGTGAACTAATGGAGCTTGGTACTCTGTGTTCTGTTCACACTGTGTGGCGTTAACAAAGTGTGTTCAAGCAATCGCTCGCTGTTTAGTTTCCGGCATTGTTCACTAGCAGCAGTTTAACATCTCCGCACGGTGGACCCTGGGTTGCGATTGCACTTTATAATTTATTTTAATTTAGTGCAATCCACCAACCCTAACAATGCTTACCTTCAAATCTTGTGAAAAGCAAAACACCTATGGACACTGAAGAGACTGGCTGCTGCAGATGCACAAAAGGAAATTTCATGTGTGAATGGAATAAGTGGAGATTAACCTGCGCTGCCAGAAATAAAACTACTTTTGCGGTTTATCCTGATGAAGAAGCAGATGTGCTTCGAAACGCGTTGATAAATAAAAAATGCATTTATACTTTCAAGCCGCATTGTTACTATTGGCAGAGTGGTTTCATCTCTGCTTTCTCCAGTCACACGTGATACCATCAATGACATGTAGCTCCCATACACCAGAAAAACTCATGCAGCCCCACATACAGACAATGCCACCACTATCTTTCACTATAGACACCATCATGGAGGTCATACAAAAGACTAAATGTAGCTTTTGATGTGGGTTGTAATCAAAGAAATGTCTAGTCTTGCTAAAATTTTGGAAAATGCTGTATTCTGTAAATTCTTATTAAAATGTTTACTTTTCAAAGGGGGTGTACTTATTTATGCTAAGCTCTGTACATATAAAATCCACATGTATTCTTTCCTGAGATGACACTTTTAAAGTTAATCACTGTCACATTGAATGCTGGGAGAAAAACAAGTTATTGTAATTTTTTTGTTTGAAGGTGTTTGCTCTCATTTCTGGAAACTGGGAGAACCACTCGAGGTACTGACGACTACTGTTTTTCTTTACCATGCAGAGTCGGACCACAGAGGTCATTTATTTAACTGCAAAACAAACAATTGCAAGCAATTTATTTTCTCTTTGTACTGTACATATGCTTGACTCTGGTTTTTATTTGAAAATATGGTGATTAAAAAATATGATGAAAATCCATTTTTTAACAGAAGGTTTAAAAGTAATCTTCAAAACAATGGGAGATTTAATTTATAACATTCTCTGAGCAGCTTAAAAACTCAGCATGTAAATACAAATGAAATGTACTTCCATAAATCTCCTCTTCACAGTCTCGCTTTGCCATTTTCACTGATTCTTAACAGAAATATTGCTACATCATTCTTTGTACTTAATACCAAACTATGTGCAATGCTGAAAATGAAGATGAAATTAATGACAATCTTCTGGAGCAGCAAATAAACCGTTAATCAAGTTTTAAAGAACAATGATTAGCGTGACTGAATTTATTGTTGTGCAGTTCTGTAGACAGACGTTAAGTCTTTTAATCCTGCATTAAAGGGAACAACTCATGCATTCAATTTTGGTTTCATTAAACGTATTTAACTGACCACTGTTATTTCAATAAACTTTACTTAGACTTATAGTACAGATTAGAGTTAAGGAAATTGATTTGATGCAAATTGAATTAAATGTAGGATTTTATGAAATTCTTAGGTCCTTGGATTGTCAAACAATTTGCTTGAGTTGACAAAAAAAGTCCACTGCCATTTTACACATTGCAGAAGATTTCATCAGCCACCAAAGGCTCACATTACTGCACAACACAACATTCCTTGGACTAACTCAAAATGCCTAGCAGTTATCACATCACATGATATAACACAGACAATCCAGAACTACTTTAATGGCCTGTCTAAAAGTAGAGGCAGGGAATGCAGCAGCCATTTTAAGGTGATTTAGGCAAGTGCGAGCATGTTGCATCTTACAGCTCAGCAATATAGGCAGGAAGAGAACAGAAGACAAATACTATTAAGGCCTCATTCCGACATTCAATTTTTTCCACGTACAAGAAAATTTAATTGACTATTCTGATTAGACCCTGGTGTGGTGCGAGTGTCATCTGATTTTCTCATACAAGAAGAAGCTGAAAAAAAAGAAAATTCTCCATCTTCATTCTGACAGTCCCCTTAAAAGTCAGACTGCACTCGGATGTCATCCAAATGCAGTCCAATTTTTTCCTCACGGATCCACTGACTCTCACCAACCAATCAAAATCGTACATGTCTCCAATATTTTCCGTGGACCACTCAATCTGAAGAAAGAAATCATACACGAGAATAGCCCACAGACTATGACAAGTATGAGTTTTATCTGTGAAAACAAGGATAGCACTCGTATGCAAAAATTGGACATCTGAATGAGGCTTAACAGTAATATGAAGCACAACTGCTTTATTGAAGATGACTAGAGTAGACAGTGAATAATACAGATATTCAATTTAAAGGTTGCGAGAGATAACAGAGGGGTCAGACTCAGTGTAATTGATCAGTGATATGGTGGTCATTTTCTTGCAGCATTTGAATTACATTTATCCATTTTTTTTCTTCATTGTTAATCCACTACAAAGCAGTACCAAGCCAGCACAACAGAAATTAAATCTGAAATCAGAGTTGGTGTACTTGCTAGATAGAAGCAACTAGCAACTATATTGAGTTTTTGCATATATATGTATATATATATATATATTATATATATTTTTTTTTTTATTACAGAGGAATATTGCTTCAAATCATGTAACTACCTAGCATTTCTTATTGCATTATTTTTGGGAAGGAGGTTCAATTTTGTTGAAAAGAAAGAAAAAATAAAACGGCTTGTTAGTTTTTGCACACCTGTCTTACTAATGCAATTTGACAACAATTCATGCCACACCTATACTGGATACCAACACAAAAGACTCAGCAAACAAAGATAAACATTAGATAGACACACTAACTTATCAACAAACCCATATGAAAACGAGTGCACACAAAGGTCTCATAAAACCTAACAATTTATTAAACCCTTTACCCCAAAGGGTGGTTTGCACGATAATGACCGGGCCAATTTTTACAATTCTAATCACTGTGCCTTTATGAGTAGGGATGAGCTTTCTGATATTGAAATATCAGAAATCGGCCCAATATTTGCGATATCGGAATTCCGATTTCAGATTCCGATATTTTTTTCACATCGGAAATCGGAAAGCAGAAGAAGACTAAGCATGGTTTAAAGGGAGTGTATCCGTTCCTCCATGTGGTGCTCCTGGAAACTCCCTGCAAAGCAAGGTGAGCTGAACGCAGACACATGTCAGTCAAAGGGCATATTGACACCACCACTGGCAGTTTTAATTTAATAATAATGTAAAATCACTAACCCTAACCCTAACTATCCCTAACCCCTAACCCTTAACCCTTACCACTAACCCTAACCCTAACTTACCCTAACCACTAACCCTAACCCCTAACCCTTACCCTAACCCTACTAACCCTAAACTGTTGTGAGCTCATTTTCGGGTTTGCCTCTGGCTTCTGGTGAGGGTTATGGAGCTGGCTGTGCTGACAGAGTAGTGAGTTCTCTATCTGGACTCCCTCTGTTGGTGAAGGGAGGTGATGAAGCTGATCTAAATGGCAGAGACCGGCCACCTGAGGATGAGGACTGCGATTGGACATCAGGAGTTTCTGATTGGATTTAAGGCAGCCGACTCCCTAGTTTCTTGCTGGTGATTTTTCCTGACTGTGGCTTCTGGTTTCCAGTTTGGTTCCTGCCTTCCTAAAGCTAAGTTTTCTCTGCTATTGTTTATATGAGTTTTGTCTGGTTTACTTAGTTTTTGTGTTCAGCCAGCCCTGGCTGCGACTGGGCTGGATCCCCATTTTGTCTCTGATCAGTTGATCTCTTTTGCTCTGTCTTCAGAATATACCTGAGTGCTGATATAGTGATTTGAAGTCTAGCGACTTCAGGGCCTTTTTCTATCAGACGTGTTGGACTTTTTTTGGCAGGGTTTTTGGCGTGATTGCAGACAGTAGCTTTTCTTTCCTGTCCTTTCTAGTTAGTGAGGGCCCCATCATTTGCTCAGCCTATCTTTCTATCTGTGTCTGTGTTTTCATCTTGTTTCACCAACAATACATGTTGGGGGTTGTCTATTGCTTTGGGGTCTGCTCAGGGGCAGTTTAGATTTTCCCTTTCTTTCTTTAAGCTTATTTAGTTCTCCGGCCGTGACGAGGCGTCTAGGACCACCGTAGGCACGCTCCACGGCTACTGCTAGTTGTTGTGGATAGGATCAGGGGTCTGCAATCTGCTAGTTAACAACCTCTCCGGTTTTCTGGGCTTAGCTTGCTTTTTGTTTCTTCCTCCTCGGTGACTCATTTATAACACTAACCCCTAACCCTTACCCTAACCCTACTAACCCTAAACCCTATCCCTAGCCCCTAACCCTGCTAACCATAAGCATAACCGTAACCCTAACCCTACTAACCCTAACCCCTATCCCTAACCCTACTAATCATAAGCATAACCCTAACCCTACTAACCCTATCCCTACTAACTATAAGCATAACCCTAACGGTAAACCCTGACTCTACTAACCCTACTAACCCTAACCCTTAACCCTAACCCTACTAATCATAAGCATAACCCTAAACCCTAACCCTACTAACCCTAACCCTACTAACCATAAGCATAACCCTAACCCTAACTAACCCTAACCGTAAACCCTAACCCCTAACCCTAACCCTACTAACCATAAGCTTAACCCTGACCCTAGCTAACCCTAACCCCTAACCCTAACTCTAACCCTATCCCTAAACTCTGACCCCTAACCCTAACCCTACTAACCATAAGCATAACCCTAACCCTAACTAACCCTAACCCTAAACCCTCACCCCTAACCCTAACCCTACTATCCATAAGCATAACCCTAACTAACCCCTAACTCTTACCCTAACCCTACTAACCCTAACCATAACCCTAACTAACCCTAACCCCTTACCCTAACCCTAAACCCTAAACCCTAACCCTACCCCAAAGAAAGAACACCGCTGTTAAGATGACGGTGACCAGTTTTCCTGCTACAGCTTTCGCTCTGTGCATTTTTCTAGCGATTTTTTTGCTCCTCTGCCTCTGCAAACTCCTTCCCCATTATCCTGAGGTGTTTCCCCTCCAATTTTATCCATTATATAGCACTGTAGTGGTCATTTTATAATTCCGATTTTTTTCTCCCATTGACTTGCATTGATATCGGAAATCGGAATTCCGATACGATATTGGGCAATATCGCTCATCCCTATTTATGAGATAATTACTCTGGAACACTTCCATAGATCCCGGTGATTCTGAGATTGTTTTCTTGTCACAAATTGTACTTCATGTTAGTGGTAAAATTTCTTTGCGTTTATTTCTGTAAAAAACGGAAATTTGGTGAAAATTTCCAACTTTGAATTTGTATGCCCTTAAAACAGAAATATGTCACACAAAATAGTTAATAAATAACATTTCCCACATGTTTAATTTACATCAGCACAATTTTGGAACCAACATTTTTTTGTTAGGAAGTTAAAAGGGATAAAATTTGACCAGCGACCACATCACATTTGAAGTCACTTTGAGGGGTCTATAAGATAGAAAATACTCACAAAGTGACACCATTCTGAAAACTGCACCCCTCAAGGTGCTAAAAACCACATTCAAGAAGTTTATTAACCCTTCAGGTGCTTCACAGGAATTTTTGGACTGTTTAAAAAAATGAACATTTAACTTTTTCACAAAAAAATTATTTCAGATCCAATTTGTTTTATTTTACCAAGGGTAACATGAGAAATTGGAACTCAATAGTTGTTGTACAATTTGTCCTGAGTACGCTGACACCCCATATATGCAGATAAACCACTGTTTAGGCGCATGGCAGAGCTCGGAAGGGAAGGAGCGCCGTTTGACTTTTCAATGCAAAATTGGCTGCAGTTGAGATCCTATGCCCTGTCGCTTTTGGAGAGCCCTTAATGTGTCTAAACGGTGGAAACTCCGCACATGTGACCCCATTTTGGAAACTTGACCCCCTAAGGAACTTATCTAGATGTGTGGTGAGCGCTTAGAACCCCCAAGTGCTTCACAGAAGTTTATAATGTAGAGCCGTAAAAAAAATCTTATTTTTTTCACAAAAAATATCTATTTGCCCCCAATTTTTTATTTTCCCAAGGGTAACAGGAGAAATTGGACCCCAAAAGTTGTTGTGCAATTTGTCCTGAGTATGCTGATACCCCATATATGGGGGTAAACAAATGTTTGGGCACATGGAAGAGCTCGGAAGGGAAGGAGCACCGTTTGAGTTTTTCAGCACAGAATTGGCAGGAATTGAGATCAGATGCATGTCGCGATTTGAGAGCCCATGATGTGCCGAAACAGTGTAAACCCCCCAATTCTAACACCAACCCTAACTCCAACACACCCTTAACCCTAATCCCAACCCTAACTGTAACCCTAACCACAAACCTAACTCTAACACACCCCTAACTAATTACAACCCTAACCCTAATCCCAACCCTAACCCCAACCCTAACCCTAACCCTGACTTTAGCCCCAACCCTAACTCTAACTTTAACCCCAACCCTAACCCTAACTTTAGTTTCAACCATAACCATAACTTTAGTCCCAACCCTAACCCTAACTTTAGCCATCATCTGTAACCCTAACTTTAGCTCCAACCCTAACCCTAATGGGAAAATGGAAATAAATACATTTTTTTATTTTATTATTTTTCCCTAAGTAAGGGGGTGATAAAGGGGGTTTGATTTACTATTTATAGCTGGTTTTTATGTTTGACAGCTGTTACACACTAAAATACACTTTTTATTGCAAAAAATAGTTTTTGCAACACCACATTTCGAGAGCTATAATTTTTACATATTTTTGCCCACAGAGTCATATGAGGTCTTTTTTTTGTGGGATGAGTTGACATTTTTATTGGTACCATTTTTGGGCAGCTTTATTCTTTGGGTCAGTATGGTGACAGGGATACCTCAATTTTATCTTTATATCTTTTCACTTTTATACAATAAAAGCTATTTTATAGAAAAAATAATTATTTTTGCATCGCTTTATTCTGAGAGCTATAACTTTTTTATTTTTTTGGTGATGGAGCTATACGGTGGCTAGTTTTTTGCGGGACAAGATGAGGTTTTCAGCGATGCCACGTTTATTTATATCCGTCTTTTTGATCCAGTTTTTGTTTGGCGATATGATGATAGAGCATTTTTTGCCTTGTTTGTTTGGTATCCATTAAACTAGTGGGACAGTTTTATAGGTTGGGTCGTTACGGACGTGGCGATGCTAAACATGTGTACTTTTAGTTTAGATTTTTTTTATTCAAATATTGATTTAATTATAGATTAAATGTTGATTTTTTATTATTAATTTTTATATTTTTAAATATTTTTTATAATAATTTTATTTTTCTTTATTTCATTCTATCTTTTACACTATGTCCCACTATGGGACTCTCATTTTGTGCAGGCTGATCATTTATATGACATGCAGATCTTCATGCCATATAAGTTGTCAGCGCTGCACTCTGTGCAAACTGACATCAGAGACTTCCTGACATGCAGTGTGCTCTGGTAACCCTGATGTCATCTTGACAACATTGTTTTACCACGGGAGTGATCAGGACCCCGTGTCATTCTGCAGGGTCTCCGATCCAAAGGCAGAAGGGCAGTCACAGCTGACAGCCCCTCTGCCTGCTCCTGGAACGCTGCGATCAGGTTTGATCGCAGTGTGCCGGGGGTTAAAGTGCTGGGAGCGGTCCGTGACCGCTCCTGGCACTTAGTGCCGAGTGTTAGCTTGAGAATCAGCTGACATCTGGCCGCGATCAGCCACGTTCCCCCTTGAGCACGGCTGATCGCGTATGACGTACTATTCCGTCCATGGGCATTAAGGACGGAGTAATACATCATATATCAGGAAGGGGTTAAATATAAAGATTTTTTTTAAATGCAAAAGACATGCATATATCAAGGCAGAATGTTCCTAGAAGTGACACCAGTAACATGTACAAGGTAAAAGATGTAAAGTAACACAGATTCCAAATAGGTCAAAGGACCCCATCAATGTAATAATCCAAGTCAAATAACAAGTTTCAATACTGGTACTAAATAATTTAGTGAAAAATGTATAAAGTAAGTACTTACACAAAAGATGGCATGTCAATGAAAAGGGGTCTACTGCATGCAGCCTGGTCCACCTGCCCCAATGCACGTTTCATGCTCCCGACGAAGCCTCTGGGTGAAACGTGCATTGGGCAGATGGACCAGGATGCATGTACTAGACCCTCTTTTCGCTGACATACCACTGCTTGAAGTGGGGATCCAGGGTCGCTGCTGGAAGATTCAGGAGTACGGTGATGCTGCAGACTGGGATGAGGGTGTGTCCGATGTGCAGTGCTGTGTGTGGCCCTCGGAACTGCTGCTGCTAAGATCTTCATCTGCACATGCTCCGCCCCCAGTGGTCATTTTCCCGGAGTCCACCGCACAGGAAACCACAGAACTGAGGGGGGCTCTGGCCTTTCACGAAATGTCGGTAGAGTCCCCCCGCAGCACTGGACACCCTGGGCAGCAGTGCCGGACACCCCGGGCAGCATCACCGGGCACCCCCTCATCCCAGCCTGCAGCAACGGTACCGGTAAGGTATATATGCATTATAAGACGCACCCCCATTTCCCCCCTAAATTTAGGGGAAAAAAGTGCATCTTATAATGTGTAAAATACAGTAACTCCTTCATAGGATATTTAGAATAACAACATGCTGACTTTTGGCAATGCATATTTGTAAGAACACTATAAAGAGATGAGTTTCTTAAAGTGGACCTATCACCAGGTCAAAAGTGGTGAGTTTTTTTGCTCTTCTTTAATTCTCACTGCTCCCAAGTATTCTTAAAAAAAAAATCCTCCATGCATTTCCATAGATATGAACTTTTCATTTAGTACTTCTTTTTATGATTTTTTCTAAAAAGTTGTTGCTCAAAGAGTAATAATGCAACCTAAAAGTCACGCCTTTAAGGAATCCTCCAAGTCATGCTCCCTTGCAGAGATCTTAGAAATCCGCCCTATGTAAAATGTCCCAAATCTCTGGAACTGTAAGGCAGAAAAATAAAGTATGGCACTCTCAGAGGACCAGTAGGAAGAAAACGAGTAAAAACTCATCTTTTTGGCCTCTTTAAACATTGTTATTGGCCATATTATTTTCTGTAAAACATCTGACAATATTTCTCAAAATAAAGTACCAATAGAAAACCCTCATATAATATACACTGCTAGTGTTAGACTAGGGTGCCAAGAGCCCATCAGTAACAACTCCAGGGCCCAACTTTTCAGCTACATGCAAATGTGACATTATCCTCAATCACAAATTTATTACATGAATAAGATGTACATAGCAATTCAAGTATGTTGTGCCAATTTCTGCTCATATAAGAGGATGGGTTCCCACTCTTGCACAGCGGCCCACCAGAGGATTCTCCTGTTCTCCTGTGGGCCAGTCCAAGTCTGTTAACACTGCTACTTTCTATGTGTTTTATGTCTTAAATCTCATTATTGCTGGAATTTCTTAAATTTCTATTCTGGTAACAAAAATGGAATGCTATATTACAGAATTTGTGCAAATATTTTATACTTTATCTGATGACAAATGATCATTGATGATAATTATTAAATGTTGAAAAACGATGCAATAATAAATTGTCCAATCTACTATTGATGTACATGACATAAGGATCACAAATACAGTCAATTTCCATCTTATAAGATCATTTATTTTATTCTTGCAGGTAAATATGTCACTCTGACATTGGTTACTTCAATGCTAAACATCTGCAGTCAAAAAATGTCTGTAAGTTGATTAATTCTTCCAGAATAAGTGGCTTCTGCAAATGAAGTATAACAGTCCTTACTCAATTCTAGAGCCTGACAACCGTAAGTAAGCAGAACAAAAAAGGAATACCCTATATTGACAAAAATGTTCCTTTCTTTTTTTTAGTGGGTTTTTTTTACATTTTATATAATATAATAACTGTTTGGTAAACATTAATAAAATATACATCTTAGGGGTAATTCAGAAATTCATTTTTTGGCATACTAGAAAAAAGTGGAATGTTTTTTCATCAGTTTGCTGGATCAAATTTTCAATCATTTTTAGTCTGTGTCCATTTTTACCATCAGTTTTGCATCCAATTATAATAAGCAATGAAAAAATAAATATTTAAAGGTTTTTCTACTGATCAAACACTAAAAGAAAAAGATGGACAGCACTTAGATGGCTCAGGGAGGGCATCCGAGTGCAGTCCATGTTTTTTACTGAGCAATTCACGTGGATGGGCAAGTTTGAACCCCAAATTGGATCAAGGATCAAAAATGCAATTGTCTTGTTTCACTTTTTTGACAATCAATCTTTAAAACAAGCAAAAAAAAAAGACTTTTGAGCATATATCGATAGAGTGTTGTGGGTATAAGTTCTAGTCTTGCAAAACCTGGATAAAACACGCATGTAAAACACGAATGTTTGAACAAGCCTTTATGTTGTGAATTTATGTATAAACAAGCAGAGTGGAATTTATCAAGGGTTTTCTTTCCACTCGTCATAAAAAAACTCAGAAAAAATTGTCAACACTGTTTGAGGAAAGGATTGCATCTTGTTTGCTAATTTACACAGTTCTTAAAATTTGTAAAAAGCTTGTGTAATCTTGGCATCATTAGCAATTCAAATAAGGTTTAAATTAGATATGGACTATGTGCAAACAGTATTTTTTTTAATCCAATAGCCAAAAAATTCCATTTAGGTTGTGTGCCCACAATTAATTTTAGGTGAGATTTTGACTCTGTGTAATAACTTTTGTGCCAGCATCTTACAGTTCTAGCAAAGTTGGTGGGATTTATAGAAATCTCCTGCCCTCTGCTTTTTATTGACTCAGCCTAAACTGACCTGCGGTGTGTATTTCACATCCACAGCATGTTAATTTCTCTTGCACATATGCTAAGTTTTATGTGTGGATTTTCTCCATAGACTTTAGATGTGGAAAATCTGCAGGTGAAAAACACAGCTTCTCTAGTGTATTTCCGCAGCGGAAACATATCAAAAACGCATGTAATTCGCATAAGACTATTTCAATGTTTTGTCACAACCAAATAGTAGGAAGTATCAAAAACAAAGCAGCTTTACTTAAAACATGACATATCAATAAGAGACAAAGAGCTCAGTGTCAAAAATGCAATAAAAACTCATGTAGCAAAAGTACTCAAAAATGCAAGTACTCTAATTTACTTAATAGGTACAGAACATCTACATTATCAAAAACTCATTATGGGAACATAGCCTTATCCAATCAAAATATGAGTAAGTAATGCAAAACATATGTCTAGGTACACGTTAAAGGGAACCTGTTACCAGAAAAAGCACCATTAACCTACAGATATGGGGTTAATCTTCAGGATAATAGAATTACTAGCCTGCGAAGTGCCTGCACGTAGATGAATGCTGCAGGGAGAAAATGAACTTTATTCCCTCCGTAATGTTCCGGTTTAAGTCACGGAGGCGGCGCCGGTTCAGTCTCCGCTCCGAGTATACAAAGCACTGTAACTGCTACCTCGGTCCTGACTGACAGCCCTAATGCAGAGCCAGTGTCAGTCAGTGCTGAGGCGCGATGTATTCTCAGAGCGGTGACTGAACCCCCCCGCCGGTGCAGCGAAGGTCATGTGTTGTCTATATAGCATGACAAAAATCCTAAAGAAATGAGTGAATTATTTAATTATATGAACAAATTATAAATTACACTATAATACAGTATATAGATCCATAAATTATACCATAAAAATACAACTAAAAATGAAAAATCAAGACCTTACACATCTGTGTAAAAAAAATATGTATTTTTTGGAGATCTGATGAATCATTATAACAAGTTTTAACAAGTAATAGTTATAGAGCTTACACAGAACTTATACTAATTCAGAACTTGCTCTTCTACTGGATTTGCTTTTCTTTCTTCCAAATCAGATAAATTATCTTGCCATAGAATATGACAAATATCTAGACATGGGGGCTCTAAATCTGATTATTTCACTGTTGCTCCACGATGCGCTTGGGGCTACCATGATGGTTGATTCTCTACTGGTTGCATAGTATGAAATTTGCAAGCGGTCGGCCCTTTGTATTGTTTATAGGATTTTAATGCAGAAGTTCGTACACAATTATCTGTCAGAGGCAGCAAAACCCCCACTATGGAGCATAGAGTTTACAAAGGGGAAATAGTAACTAGACCAAATTGACAAAACACAAAGTTTTTTTTTTACAGAAAATCTTTGTAGCTTATCAAGTTTGGATGACAGTATTCCAAGCACTTGGCATGTAAACTTTACTATACTTCCTAAGGCAATGTTTATTTCTTCTAACATAAAAAATTGCTGCACTCTACTATAGAAAAATATTACAGAGAAAAAGGTTTTTATTTAGTGAATTGGTCAAAAATTCTATACAAATCAATGTAAATGAAACTATAGAATAACCTTAAACATAACTTTTATCTAGTTAGATATGATCTCTCATGTCAACTCTCCTAAAATGTCTGTTTTAGTAAATACTTGCATTCCGTATTAAATAACATTTGTACCATTCCACTGATATTCCTTCTAGAAATGTAAGAATAAATTGACTGAGGCTAGATTTTACCATAAAACTTGACTATATGGTATAAAAACCAGTAATATACTGTTTTGAAATTATGCATTTTATCTCCATAGTTTATTATTATATAATTATTAATAGTCACAACTGTCACATAACTAGTTGATATTGGCCTTCATTATGCATCGGATTCTTTCCAAGAACCTGGGATTTTATATTTTATTGGGGTAGGATATGCGAATATCCAAACACAGTTGCTTTCTGCAGTTGACTGATGGTGATTTTGGCAACATTGAATTGTATTTGCTTCCCGAGGTTTTGGGGACAGCATACAGTGTGACTATGACCACTAGTACCATGGCTGCAGATATGTGCCATTGTTTTTGAATTTCAATTTTCAGGTATTGATATTTTTCAGCCTCTTCCATTTTTTTCCTCGACCCTGCTTTCTCCAGGTATTGCCATGTTGAGGATCCACAGTCCTGGGTGTGTTGTTGCCAAGAACTTTGTCTGTTTCTATGCAAAAGTCTCAAAATATTTTCACATGTTCATTTTCAACTACCTTTTCCACTGTGTCCTCCAACTATTTAATCTTAGTGGACAGCTGGTTATTCAAATCTCCCAATTAATTAATTTTGCCACCACAGTGTTATGTGGCTATTTTTTTTGCATGAACTGAGCACATGGTCAAATGTTTTGTCTGATTCCTTACACTCTGTGCATTTGGTATCATAACACTCATCTATCCTGATCTTCAAATGGCCTGTTCTTGTGCAGGTAAAGGTACTGTCACACTAAGCGATATCGCTAGCAATATCGCTATAACTTTTGACGTTATAGCGATATTGCTAGCGATATTGCTGTGTCTGATACTTACCTTCAACCCGCTCCCACGCTGGTTATCGCTGATCGCGCGAGAACGTCCTGGACCGTTTCTCGTCGTCAGCTTCCTGCGGTGCTTCCTGTGGAGAGACGAGCAACGAGCGTGGAGCCGGGCAGGAGGACGCAGGATCGCCTACCGTGACAGGTAAGTAGCGACCCCCGACCCCAGCGATGGCACTGGTGAGATCTGCCTGTGTGGCAGCTCACTAGCGACCACTTAGCGATGCACCAGCGATCCTGACCGCGTCATATCACTGGTTGGGATCGCTGGTACATCGCTAAGTGTGACAGTACCTTAATATTAGCCCTTTGGTTTCCTTTTTCAAAGTTCCTTTTGTAAGCCATAGCCATGTTTTTCCTGGTCAACTTTTTATCTGATCTTGTCCATAAATTATACCATATTTTTCGCTTTAAAAGACGCTCTGGATTATAAGACACACCCCAAATTTTGAGGAGAAAAATAAGAAAAAAATATTTCATTTTTAATAAAATGGTGGTGCTTCTAATAATCCATGCGTCTTATTGCTTACCAGGAGTGGTGGCTGCGGTTAAGCGGGGTCTCAGGGTCACTGCTGAAGGAGGCAGGAGTGAGGTGATACTGCATGCCGCAGGAAGGGATGAGAGGGTGCTCCGATGTGCAGTGCGCTGCCAGGAGGTCTTGTGCTGCTGCCAGGGTGTCTTGTGCTGCTGCCCGAGGGGCTTGTGCTGCTGCCAGGGGGGCCTGTGCTACTGCCAGGGGGGCTTGTGCTGCTGCAAGGGGGGCTTGTGCTGCTGCTGGGGGTCTGTGCTGCTGCCAGGGGGGCTTGTGCTGCTGGGGGTCTGTGCTGCTGCCAGGGGGGCTTGTGCTGCTGGAGGTCTGTGCTGCTGCCAGGGGGGCTTGTGCTACTGCTGGGGGTCTGTGCTGCTGCTGGGTGTCTGTGCTACTGTCAGGGGGGCTTGTGCTGCTGCTGGGGGTCTGTGCTGCTGCTGGGGGTCTATGCTACTGCGAGGAGGGCTTGTGCTGCTGCCAGGGGGGTCTGTGCAGCAGTCCGGGGCTCTGCCGACATTTACCGGGTGTAGGCCGCAGGGGTGTCTGGGTGTCCGGCGGTGCTGTGGGTGTCTCCGGTTGCCCAGCCGTGTCTCCACATGCCCAGTGGTGTCTCCGGTTCCCATCCCGGGGCTCTGCCGACATTTTGCGACAGGCCAGAGCCCCAGGGCTCTCTCTCGGTTCCCTCTGTATTGACTCCGGCAATATGGCGGACACCGCCGGGGGCGGCGCAAGCGCTGATGGTGATCTCGGGACTGAGATCTCGAGAGATGAGATTTCTGAGATCTCATCTCTCGAGCTCTGTCCTGAGATCACTATCAGCACATGCGCCGCCCCTGGCGGCGGCCGCCATATTGCCAGAGTCAATACAGAGGGAACCGAGAGAGAGCCCCGGGGCTCTGGCCTGTCGCAAAATGTTGACAGAGCCCCAGGATGGGAATCGGAGACACCGCTGGGCACGTGGAGACACGGCTGCGCACCCGGAGACACCCACAGCACCGCCGGACACCTGGAGACACCCGGACACCCCTGCGGCCTACACCCAGGCATGTCCGCTTTGTAAGATGCACCCCCATTTTCCCCCCAAGTTTGGGGGAAAAAAAATGCATCTTGCAAAGTGGAAAATACGGTACCCATGTAATGCCATTTTTTAGTTCCCCTTTCTTGTTTTGATTGTATGTTTCTGATACTCTTGTTTTGCCGGTTGTTCTTTCAATAAGTGCTGTTTTTTCACCTAAATCAGTGCACTTTTTTGGCTGTTTTTGATATAGTCCACCACTGAATGCTTTTCTTCGACTGTCTGAGTTGTGTTAATCCTCTGGCACCAGATTGTCTGGACAGATACAATATATTGACATCACTACTAGAGATGAGCAAATATGTTCAGAAAACGATCGCCAAACATAAACTTGGCACGAATATAGTACATTCGGATTCGTGATCGGTAACATAAGCATTTTTCTTAAAATCTGAAAAAGTCGGTAACATTTGGTAAAAAAATAAAAGCCAGCAATTCATATGCCACGTTCAGTAAAATTATAGCATGACAGGTTAGAATGGAATAGATAGAATAGATATATACACAAAGAATATATAGATATATAATTGTCAGTGACACACACATATATATATATTTAAACAAATTATTTTATTAGGACATATAATACAAGATATAAGATATAAGATAAAATAGAGACGGCAAACCATACTTAAAATGGAATAGCAAAAAAAACACATCCACTGGGTGAAAAACAGTATTTCATATAGCTAGTAAGAGTCAGATAGTATTTCATATATAGATATATATAGTAAAAATAATTACATGTAGCATATCAAAGAGCACATGAAAGCAATGATTACATACAAAGAATATATAAAGAGCAAGTGCAAAAAATAATTTTGTATATCAGAAAAGCTGTTTATACTAATTAGTAACATTAATAAATTTCTAGTGTAGCAATAATATAATGAAGAGAAAATATCCCACAATTCAAAATATAGATCAACAATATCAAAAACCAAGATCATGCACAAAAAAATATTTATATTTATTTGAACTCAGGCATTGCTGGTTTCCCATATCTGATCTTCCTCCATAAGGGACAAAAGCCCAATTAAAATGAAAAGTAAATTTATAGGAAGAAAAGCCAAATATAAAGAAATACACCTCATAGCTTCCCTTCTGAGGAAAATATCCATCGAAACGTGCGTCAGGGGGACCCTGGGTGATTTTTTTCTGGTAAATATTATTTATGCAAATGTATTTTCATTAGAGCTATGAGGTGTATATTTTGAATTGTGGGATATTTTCTCTCTCTTTATGTCCTAATAAAATATTTTTTTATTCTCATTGGAGGACTTTTCAGTCTTTGTTGTTTGTACCTGGTTTCACGGTCCTCCGTGTTATAACTTTTGCCTCTGAGTATTTATATATATATATTTATATATATTACATAGATAGAAGAAAAGCCAGCAATTCAGCAGCTGCGGTAGTGTAAAATCACTGCAGCAGCTGACAGGATAGAAGAGATGGATTACACACAGCAAATACAAATAGAATAGGTAGATATATAGATGTCAGTGTCAAAAACAATTAGTACAGTGTGTGCAGCTTACTGTACATGTATTTAATTAATAAAAGATTATTTTTCTAAAAAAAAATGGCGTGGGCTCCCACATAATTTTTGTAACTAGCAGAGGGAAAGCAGAAGTCTGGGGAATGATGTTTATAGCCTTGGAAGGGGATAATACCCATGGAGCTTCCCAGGCTATTACTATCAGCTCACAGCTGTATACTTAGCCTTTACTGGTGACCATAAAAAAGGTTATATAGGATCCCCCTATAATTAACAACCAGCAAAGGGTATGCAAACAGCTGCGGGCTGATATTAATAGCCTACGAAGAGGTCATGGATACTGGCCCCCCAGGCTAAAAACATCAGCCCTCAGCCACCCCAGAAAAAGGCACATCTTTAAGATGTGCCAATTCTGGTACTTACCTCGCTAACCCCATAGTCATATTGTAAGAAAACACAGACACCCAGAAAAAGTCCTTTAATTGAAATAAAGACACAAACTCCTTTAATAGTCTTAATTAAACAATACTTATGACATCGCCTATTCCCCCGATGGAATTGTCATCTGCAGAAGAGGCAAAAATGCAAACAGCATTCCTTACCTTTCTGCAGAGATTTACATTTGTCCCACGATGGGTCCAACTCTGCTGCATCTAGATGGCAGGCTGCATGGATGCATGATGCATCCATACAGCCTGTCATTCAGTTGAAACTGAGCACCGTGTGCTCAGTGTCTCCCTGTGAACTTCTATTCCTTGTCTGAGGGCCCCACGAGAGTGGGAATGTTCTCCTGCTCGTGGTGCCATCAGATAGGTCTCGGGAATTCACAGCCTGTGAACTAACTTGAACTAACTTCACCTTTCTGACATGAGTGTGGGCACCATGGGAACATTTCCCATGGTGCTCACGTCGACATCACATAGGTGATGTGACTTCCTTGGCCCTGAACTCGCAGGACCTGTCAGACAGCACCACGAGCAGGAGAACTTTCTCACACTCACGGTGCCCTTAGTCATGGAATAGCAGTTCACAGATAGATACAGAGCACACGGTGCTCAGTGTCGACTGGATGAAAGGCTGTGAGAAAATTCTCATGGTGATCTGCTGTGAAGGCACTGAGCTTGAAATGTGTTGAACCCAGTGACTTTTTCCTACGGTGATAGCGGAGATCTCACCAAGGTCACAGCAGTTCAGCCCAGCCGGAAACACAGCCTCAGTGACCAGACATAATCTCGATGACGTCACCACCGGTCACTGAGGCTCCGCTCGCAGTAGTTCATTCCCCAGTGGTTCTCAGCCTTGACATTCACATCTTGGCACCGTTCAGGTCGAAAACTAGTAATTCCCCAGATATGGATTACGGTGTGGGACAGAATGACAGACAGGTATGGTATATTGTTGTTTTCTTATTTTAGTTTTATTACAGGAGAATGAGGGCTTTGGTGGAATAGGCTTTAGGTGAGTATAACTGTTTGTTATTTTTCTAGTAAAGGACTTTATTCTGGCTGTTTCTTTATTTTCCATACAACTATAGGATTAGCAATGGATAGGTGTCTTATAGGTGTCTTATAGATGCCTATCCATTAGTAATCTGTGGGCTTGATGTCACCTGACAATACAAAGGTGACATCAAATGCAGAAATATGAACCCCACTTGCCACCACTACAGGGCAAGTGGTAAGAGTGAGGCTAAGTGCCAGAATTGGCACGTCTAATAGATGTGCCTTTTCTGGGCAGCAGTGCATTGCTATTTTTAGGTGGGAAGGCTATATCCATGGCCCTTTACCAGCCTGAGAATACCAGCCCCCAGGTGTCTGCTTTAGCAAGGCTGGATATCAAAAATGGAGGGGACCCCCACACCATTTTTTAAATTATTTATTTAAATAATTAAAATATGGCGTGGGGACAGCTGAGCGCTCACGCTTTCTTCTGATAGCGTGGGAACCACGGCTCTCTGATATCACCGCCAATCATTAGCGATATGCCAGTGTTTCCCATGCTGTCACACAGCGTAGGCAACACTGGCTTTTTTGCTGTGTATGTTAGGTAATTTAATAGATGATTAAATTGGTGAATATTGCAAATTCGGTGATCATGAGCCAAACCGAAGATTGAAATATTTGCTCATCTCTAATCACTACCAGGGTGTAATCATTATTATTAGTAGAAGTTTTATTTTTTTAATTTAATTTTTTCATTTTTTTACATTTCTTCTGATCGATTTTGTCTGTATAGAGAGATAACCAGTGCCTATGTAGCACCACTCTATATAATCTTCAATTTCTGACATCAGAATCTTTATACAAATATTATTCATGCACATATCAACCTTCCATTAATTTTACTTTAGGTTTACATAGAAAATATAGACTCTTTTTTTTTTTTTACAAACTATACATGAAATATTACCTGATATAAAGCAGCTATGATTTTCGCTGGAACTATTTTTTCAGAAAATTGCCACTTTTATATTTGTGAGCTCTCCCGGCATGTGACTGTGTTTTCTATTCAGGAATATCTAGCTGACAGGTAACAATGAAAAGGTCATGCCTGCTGACAGAGCAACCAGACCCCTATTCCTAAACTGCCACCAACATACACAGCTGCTCGCACTGTCTCTTTTATGAAGTAGAAATGCAATTATTAAATGCAGAATGTTGACCAATAGTAAAATGAAAAGTTCACAATGCTATTGTCACATGGAATATCAGTAATTTGGTTTATGCTTTGTTGTTTAAAGGTCACCAAGACTTTATGCAAGACGGTTGCCTTAACTTAGAAAAAAATAAAGAAAAATTATAAAATACTCAGAGATCTATTCTGACTATAAGAAAACAATATAGAAATCATTATAAATTCTGTAGCTGTTTTTCAATCAGTATAATGGACATTATCCAGAATATGGTTAACTTATGGTACATGAGACTGTTCTTACATGTTACCCACAATGCTGCTGTTGACTGCTGTTGAGTCTACTATGTTAAAATAATATTTTGTTATTCAATTAAATGTTTTTGCACACTATTTGGCTCAATTTTTTTGCTTATTCTCCTTCTCTAAAACCTAGTGGTGTCTTATAATCAGGTGCGTTTTATAAAGTGAAAAATATTTGATCCCTCTGTCAAACAAGACTTAATACTTGGTGGCAAAAGCCTTGCTGGCAAGCACAGCAGTCAGACGTTTTTTGTAGTTGATGATGAGGTTTGTGCACATGTCAGGAGGAATTTTGGTCCACTCCACTTTGCAGATCATTTCTAAATCATTAAGATTTTAAGACTGTTGTTTGGCAACTCAGAGCTTCAACTCCCTCCATAAGTTTTCTATGGGATTAAGGTCGGGAGACTGGCTCGGCCACTCCGTGACCTTTATGTGTTTCTTTTTTAGCCACTCCTTTGTTGCCTTGTTTTGGGTCATTGTCTTGCTGAAAGACCCAGCCACGATCCATTTTTAATGTCCTGGCGGAGGGAAGGAGGTTGTCACTCAGGATTTTAGGGTACATGGTGTTAGGGACGGCGGAACGCACTAATAAATAAATAATAATAAGTGCGTTCGCCGCCCGGGGTCCACCATGCAGTATGTGTTACACCGCTGCTAGATAATGGCAGATGCACAATATGGCGGTATATCTCACACGGGTTGAACGTCACCCGGTGTGCATTGAACGTACTCTGTTATCACAACAGAGATGCTTAGAACTTAAATGTAAATGCTGAGCTTGTTGACCTCACAGGTCTCAGCGGTGTGCACACACGGTATACGGTCACAGGACTAGGCCCAAGACTCAGGGTCAATGTTCGTCTAGGCCTACCGTGCGTGAGGCGTCGCTGCTGCAGACACCAACAAGTGCTGCTGACTGCAGCGCGGCGACCGACCCAGCCGCCACACGACAATGCCCAAGAGGAGGCGCACTGTCGGATGCTAGTGCTGTAAGATGTGAACTGTGGCCTGTAGTGCGCCACTGAGTGGCACTGACTCTATGACTAAGCCCCTATCCACACATGTAATATCAGAGGGAGGGGATCTTAATGAGTCATTCGCAGTCACATGCATTCATCATCATTCACACAGATAGCAATAAGAGTCTATACTAGCGCATGGCCAAGCGCCCATGCGTGCCTTTTATAGCCGTGCGCTTCTGGAACCTTCCAGATCTCTGAGATGGACCAATCAGATCAGGAGAAGGACCTGAGCACGTGACTCCTGATGTCCACTGGGAGATCATCTCGTGAGCATGCCCAGTAGCGTGGTGAGAGGACTTAGCCTCTGGAGTGGCTTGCTGCAGAGCTGGCTGCGCTACTATTGCTGGTCCAGAGGTGGCAGCAACAACCAGACCCAGAGAGCAAGTCTGAGCAGGGCATATGGATTGCCGAGATTGCTGTGCAGATCCCTGAGAGGTCGGAGGGGAATGGGAGACCGCTGGCTGCATGGCTCTGGATTCCTGCTGTGCAGCTGCAGGAACCCGATGCCTAATACATGGCTCCATCCATTATCCCATTAATGAGGTGAAGTAGTCCTGTGCCCTTAGCAGAGAAACACCTCTAAAACATAATCTTTCCACCTCCATGCTTGACAGTGTGGACTGTGTTCTTTGAGTCATAGGCAGCATTTCTCTTCCTCCAAACACGGCGAGTTGAATTAATGCCAAAGAGCTCAATTTTTGCCTCATCTGACCACAGCACCTTCTCCCAATCACAGAATCATCCAGGTGTTTATTGGCAAACTTAAGACAGGCCTGCATATGTGCCATCTTGAGCAGGGGGACCTGCCAGGCACTGCAAAATTTTAATCCTTTATGGCGTAATGTGTTACCAATGGTTTTCTTGGTAACTGTGGTTCCAGCTGCCTTGAGATCATTAACAAGTTCCCCCTGTGCAGTTTTAGGCTGATCTCTCACCTTCCTCATTATCAAGGATAACCCACGAGGTGAGATTTTGCATGCTGCCCCAGATCGATGTTGATTGACAGTCATTTTGTATTTCTTCCATTTTCTTACTATTGCACCAACATTTGTCTACTCACTCAGCGTCTTATGTATGGTTTTGTAGCCCATTCCCCAGCTTGGTGCAGGTCTATGATCTTGTCCCTCACTTCCTTATATAGCTCTTTGGTCTTACCCATGTTGTAGAGGTTAGAGTATGACTGATTAATTGAGTCTGTGGACAGGAGTCTTTTTAATGCAAGTAACGAGTTGATTAGGAGTGTCTAACTGGTCTGTAGGAGCCAGAACTCTTAATGGTTAGTAGGGGATCAAATACTTTTTTCTCACTGCAAAATGCAAATAAATGTACATATATAATTTATACAATGTGATTTTCTGGATTTTATTTTTGATATTCTATCTCTCAATGTTAAAATGAACCTACCCTTAAAATTCTAGACTATTCATGTCTTTGTCAGTGGGCAAACTTACAAAATCTGCATGGGATCAAATACTTATTTCCCCACTGTAAATGTCCAACTATTACTGCAAGTGACATCAGCACAAGAACAATGTATCAGTTATAAATAGACAGTTACTAGAGATGAGTGAAAAAAATCAATTGAAATAGAATTCGGCTCACATTTTACAAAAATCGGCATTTGCCAAAATTCAAATTTTTTTGGTAATTCATTGCCGTGAGGATTCAGCAAAGTAGTGACTACTGGCCACCATTTTTCTAAACTATGAAGGGCCATGAAAAGGTGAAAAAATGTAAAAATCTTCATATACTCCTTACTGCTTATTTCTTCTGCCACTCAGCTACTCACTGCCACCCATCTTATCCTCACCATATCTTCTGATCCCCAGCCGCTTGCGTTTGACTTCCCAGGCTTCTTATACTGAACCAGGCTTTCATATTGTCCATGTGGAAGGTAGCAGGGCATATCATGAAGCCATGACTTTCTGTACCCTCTAAAGCATTTCTGAACCCTCTCAAACCTCATGAAACGTAGCGTGAGAGGCCTGGGGATTCCAACATGAATGATGGGGTATGAGAAAATGCTGTGAGGACTAGACAGATTGCTTCTATCTATTTAGATATTAGATTTCTAATATGCTTTGGGACCTGGAAAGACTACAGAGCATAATGAGGGACATTCAATTTACAGAGAATAACTTCTCCACAAATCACATTTCCAAGGAAAAAACAAGCGAACAGGCAAATTAAATATGCCCTGACCTGCTCATTTGTAACAATTACAGATTGTTATGGAAATATACTTTATTATGTTCATCTGGATAGACTTTTTCATTCAAATGTTTTAGACAAAATTTTGTTTAACAGGTCATTGATGAATACAAAAGTAAATTTTAGGAGGGTGTTACACCTAACTTTAAAGACCTTTAGCAAGTTATATATATTGGCTGCATGCACATTTGCAAATAATTTTCTTCTTTCTTCAATATATTTCCAATTAATAATAAAGCAAAATCAACTACTCTTAGGTGTCTATAGCTCTTCTGATTCTTATTTTTGCTAACATCAAGGCTGTAAAAAGCGAGCGGAGAAAATCATGACTGCAAGGTTTGTTGTGGCCTCTAATCATCAAAGCATGCAGGTCAGCATAGAGCTATTAACTCAAAACTGTAGAACTTGACTGACTTGTTTTATCTTTCATTCAATTATATTTTTTTGTCTGTTTGAAAAACACTTTTGTGTTTTATAGTATTAAGAATCTTTGGTTGATAATTATCTCTTCTTGAGACCAAACTGAGTATGGCGTTTTATTTTTCAATGCTCTATTGGAAAAGATGGCAAATCAGCTCTCACTTGTGCCACGTAAGTTAATGATTTATTAACAGGGTAACTACCTCCTGGCACTAGTGACATACAGATATAGCAAAGGTAAATTTGACTCAGATTGCACAGCAGTGGGTTATCTTAGCCAAAAAAGCTATAAATCGACACCTTAAGTAAGATTATCAAATAGCTTGTGTAATGTTAAATTATCTTATTTATCTTAACAATGTGTTGAGTTATCAAAATGCAACTACAAAGAAAAAAGAGGAACACCAGCTGTCACCACTAAATCCCAAAGCTGAACAGTAAATTTATAAGGTGCACTACCAATGGGGTAATACTTGCTGATAGGGTGCTGCATAATGCATTGTACAAATAGCAAGGACAAAAGCAAGGGAAAAGACCAATGCGCTATTTTTATGCATTGGTCTTTTCCCTTGCTTTTGCTCACTAAATCCCAAAGAACATTGAATTTTCTTCTCACAACATGGAGGCATGTGGGGGAGGGGACTGCCTGTACCCTCCCTCTTCCTGGTGAACTTTATCCTCTACGTATCAAGCTCTGATTTTTTTCTCTGCTGTGTGGACCATATGCCCTTTGGGACAATCATACCTAACTTCTTCACAAGCCCTCTTTGACAAGCCAATGTATCTTCTCTACACTCAAACTTCACTCCTCATCAGCTGGATGGAACCTCCGCTACGGTAACCACCAATACACTCGCCTACCAACTCAAGGGGATCCACACCTCTTAGATGAAAAATGTATTGTTCATTGCATAGAGATTCCATTAAAAAACTACACGTTATCGGCTCCCCCTTCATCAGGATGTTAAAAGTCAATTTAGTCCTTCTTTATATACTCTCCTTCTCTTGCAGGAAGTGATATTCCCTACAGTCCCAATATTGGGTGCATATATCTTTTATAAAAAAATAAAAAGTAAAGACTATACAAACTTTTTTAGGATCATTACTAGTGATGGGCGAGCACTAAAATGCTCGGGTGCTCGTCGTTTGGGTCGAGCAAAGTGGAATACTCGGGTACTCGGACAGAACAACGAGCTCAATGTAAGTCTATGGGAGACCCGAGCATTTTTACCGCGATCCCCCCTGGGGGTCCTTTTAGGCTCTAAAAATGTCTGAAAATGATGGAAACACTGCTCAAATGACACGGGGACATCATGGGGATCGCCCCTGGAAGCATTCCTGACTCCTAGTTCACAGCTTTAAACAATTTTCATGCCATTTTTACTGCTGCACCAAAAAACATACCAAAACGAAACCAAAAGGGATTTTGCTGGGAAATATGTTAAGGAACATCCTTTCCAGGTAAATGACTTGTATATAAGGCAAAATAATTAACCTCAGACCAAAATGTTCCTCCACCACTTGGGCTATGTTCAAACGCAGCGTTTTTAAAGGGTTTTTCAACTTTAATGTTGCTTTCAACCAATACAGATGCATTCACTGGGATATGTCATTGTAACATTTAACAACCCTAGCTGTCCATGTGGTGTGTGACACATAAGCAGACACATCTTGTTTCATTTATGAAGGAGTGACTTTTACAGTAACCAAGCCTATTTTTACAGGGGAATCAGGCGGCATTAATCCGCTTAAAGGGCCATTATTAAACAGTGGGTCTCTGAAACTGTTATAGCCTATGCAGTGAGTGGATGGGCTGCCAAGAAATATGATGAACCCCCAATACCCGTTTCACGAGAGGTACAGGAGGGCCTCCATAAAAAATATTGCATTGAATGCAAGGCCTGCCCTGCTACCAAGTTATATGCACCCCAACAAGCCTTTGAACTCACATACTGGATGGGCACAGGAAAATATACTTCACATGATTTGTACTCCCATACTCGTTTTTTTATACATTGACTGCAAGACCTGCCGTGCTACCAAGTGATATGCACCCCAATAAGCCTTTGAACCCACATACTGGATGGGCCCATAAACATCCACTTCACATTATTCATTTTGTACTCCCATACTCTTTTGTTATGCACTGACAGCAAGTCCTGCCCTGCTGCCAAGTCATATGCACCCCAATAAGCCTTTGAACCCACATTCTGGATGGGGACAGGAAAATCCACTTCACCTTATTCATTTTGTACTCCCATACTCGTTTTTTATGCATTGACTGCAAGGCCTGCCCTGCTACCAAGTCATATGCACCCCCAATAAGCCTTTGAACCCACATCCTGGAAGGCCACATGAAATCCCAATTCACAGTCTTCAGTTGGCCCTGCCATACAGTTTCCTTATTCATTGAATGCAAGGGCCACCTTGACCCAAATTTGCACACACTACAAACCCCTTCTTGGAAGAAACATGGAGGAGGGCCTCCTAAAAAAAGGCCCATTATAAAGGAGCGGGTCTCCTAGACTCGTAATTCCCATACATGCAGTGCATGGGCTGACAAACATTTTCCCATGGGGGGGTACATTTTTTAAAAGTATACTATGGGCATCCTAGACACCCTTTCCAAAAATTGGACAGCATGCAGCAGCACAGAACATGTTAACTCTGGTCATCTAGTGACAGACAAGGAGGAGACAATGATGAAGGCCTCATTTAAAACTAGGCCCATTGTAAAGGAGTGGTTCTCCTAGACTTGTAACACCCATACACGCAGTGCATGGGCTGACAAACATTTTCCCATGGGGGATACATTTTTTAAAAGTATACTGTGGGCATCAGAGACACCCTTGCCAAAAATTAGACTGCCTGTAGCAGCACAGAACACGTTAACCCTGGTCACCTAGTGGCGAGCAAGGAGGAGACAATGATGAAGGCCTCAGTAAAAACTAGGCCCATTGTAAAGGAGTGGGTCTCCTAGACTTGTAATGCCCATACACGTAGTTCATGAGCTGACAAACATTTCCCCATGGGGGTTACACATATTATAAAAGTATACTATGGGCATCATAGACACCCTTGCCAAAAATTAAACTGCCTGTAGCAGCTCAGAATACTTTAACCATGGTGATCTAGTGTTGGAGAATGAGGAAACATAATGAGAAATCATACAGAAATCAAACAAATAAATTAAAAATGTGAATCTACCAATGAAAGAAAATAACAAAAGGGAGGGGCGAACACAGGTTCATAGATATGAAGCCAGAATGTGTCCATTGAGATGTGTTTGTCCCTAGCAACAGCTCAGACACAGGGATATAAATAAAAATATAGTGACTTTTACATCATGGAATACGTTGACCCTGGTGTTCTACTGGTTGTGGATGATGAGGATGAGGATAAGGAGGAGGATAACACCAAACAGACCCAATCAGGAAGCGGATAACCATGTGTGATTGTAAAGAGGTGCATGAGAATACACCTCCCCAACCAAGCAAAAACTTAATTTGAGGTTATGTTTCGATGTTTTCATTCGGTGGTGTGTTGTGAATTCACTCCCTCTGGTTATTACTGAAGGTAGTGGAGCTGGTCAGATCAACAGAGGGGTTGTGAGTTCTCTTTCTGGCCTCCCTCTGGTGGTTACTGGAGGTAATGGAGCTGATCTGATTGACAGAGGCTTGCCACCTGATAATGATGATGACGATTGGAGATCTGGGATTTCAGATTGGGATTTAAGACAGCCGACTCCCTCTATCCCTGCTGGTGATTTGCTTCCTGTTCCTCCTGAGGTCTGATTTCTCCAGCTCTGTCCCTGCATGTTCAGCTAAGTAGTTTATTTGTTATTCTGTTTGCATTTGATCTGGTTTTTTCTATCTCTTCTTGATGCGGGTCAGCTGAATCACCGTCCATATGTTACTGCTTGTGCCAGTTTCTTTTATCCCCTGTTAGATTGGTCTCTTTTTGCTCTGCTTTCAGAATTTACCAGAGTGCTGATATAGTGTGGGGCAAAGTCGTGTGACTTCAGTGTTTTTTGCATCAGACATGTCGGACTTTTTGCAGGTTTTTTTTGCATGATTGCAGACAGTGTCTTTCCTTTCCTGTCCTGTCTAGTCAGTGTGGGCCCCATCATTTGCTCAGTCTATTTTCCTGCCTGTGTTTATGTTTTCATCTTGTCTCACCGACAATATATGTTTGGTGGCTATCTATTCCTTTGGGGTCTGCTCTGGGGCAGTTTAGAATTCCCCTTTCTTGCTTTAGGCTTAGATAGCTCTCCGGCTGTGCCAAGGCGTCTGGGATCATCGTAAGTACGCTCCACGGCTACTGCTAGTTGTGTGGATAGGATCAGGGGTCTGCAATCTGCTTAGGTACCAACCTCTCTGGTTTTCTGTGGCTTAGCCTGGACCTGCTCTCCTCCTCAGTGACCCATTCATAACAGAATCACTAGCCTAAGTGTAGACTCTAGGGTACTCTAAGGAAGGAAAGAATTTAAAAAAAAAAAGTGTCAGGATTTTATATATATAATATATATATATTTTCCTCTTTTTTTTCTGGGGCTGCAGGAGGAGATTTTTTTTTTCTCTAAATGGAGACTAAGCAATTGCCTGATCGTGCTGAGCAGCTCACTGCTGAAGTGCGGGAAATTTCTGCCTATCTCGCTCACCCAGTCTAAATTTTTGAATTTTAAGAATAATTGTAAACTATTTTTTGCTTTGAAACCTAACTCATTGGGGAGCTCTGTGCAGCAAGTTACAATTGTCATTTCCCTGCTGCGTGGCGATCCCCGGGATGGGCCTTTTCTTTGACACCAGGAGATCCTATTCTGGCTAATGTGGACGCGTTTTTTCAAGCCTTGGGGTTGTATGATGAATGTAATGCTATTGATCAAGCTGAGAAAACCTTATTGGCATTGAACCAGGGTCAGGATTCTGCAAAGTTATATTGTCAAAAATTCCGAAAGTGGGCGATCCTTACTAAATGGAGTGACGATGCCCTAGCAGCTCTCTTTCGGAAGGGTTTGGCAGAAACCGTAAAAGATGTTATGGTGGGATTTCCTGTTCCCTCTGGTCTAGACGATTCTATGTCATTGGCCATTCAAATTGATTGGCGTTTACGTGAACGTAAAACTACATGAGAGGCGTTGCCGCCTTTCAAATGAACGTCTGAACCCATGCAATGTGATGGGTTTTATCTAGGTTGCAACATCAGGAGTTTAGAAGGTGTAATAAGCTGTGTTTTTTCTGTGGCGATGCCTCTCATACTATTTCTGTCTGCCCTAAACAAGAAAAGTGTTTTGCTCACACATTTGCGGTGGGCAGTGTACAGCCTAAGTTTCTTTTGGCGATTACCCTGATCTTCTCCTTGTCTACATTTTCCGCTAAGGCTTTTGTCGATTCAGGAGCAGCTTTGAATCTGATGGATTTGGACTTTGCTAAACATTGTGGTTTTCCCATGATACCCCTGCGGACTCCTATCCCTTTGAGGGGTATTGATGCAACTCCTTTGGCGTAGAATAAACCCCAGTTTTGGACCCAGGTGATAATGGGGGTCGCCCCGGACCAGCAAGAAAATTGTAAATTTTTGGTGTTGCACAATTTGCATGATACTATTGTTCTTGGTTTTCCTTGGTTGCAAACTCATAATCCTGTTTTGGATTGGAAATCTCTGTCTGTGGTGAGTTGGGGTTGTCAATGTGTTCTTAGTGACACTCCAGCTTTCTCCACCTCTCCCCAGTCTCATGATATTCCTGACTATTTGGTTGATTTTTCTGATTTATTTAGTGAGAGTAAGTCTGCATCTTTGCCTCCTCATAGGAGTTATGACTGTGCAATTGAGTTAATGGCCAGGTGTAAATTTCCCATGGGTCGACTTTTCAATTTATCGGTACCCTAACATGATGTTATGCGATCTTATATCAAGGAGTCATTGAAGAAGGGTCATATTAGACCATCCTCTTCACCTTTAGGTGCTGGGTTTTTTTGTGGCCAAGAAAGATGGTGCATTAAGGCCAAGTATTGACTATCGTTCCCTTAACAAAATCACTGTTAAATATCAGTATCCATTACCCCTGATTTCTGATTTATTTTCCAGAGTTAAAAGTGCCTGTTGCTTTACCAAGCTTGACCTCAGGGGGCGTATAATCTTATTCACGTCAAGCACGGGGATGAATGGAAGACGGCGTTTAATACTCCGGAGGGACATTTTGAGTACCTGGTGATGCCTTTTGGGCTCACTAATGCCCCTTTTTTCTTCCAATCTTTTATGAAGGATATTTTCTGGGACTTTGTGGATAAGTTTTTGATCATTTATCTTGATGATATTTTGATCTTTTACAGTTATTGGGATTCTCATGTGGGACATGTCCGGACTGTGTTCCGGATTTTGAGGGAAAATTCTCTGTATGTTAAGGGATCAAAGTGCCTTTTTGGTGTACAGAGGATTTCATTTTTGGGATTCATTTTGTCCCCGTCTGCTATTGAAATGGACCTGGCCAAGATACAGGCCATTTATAATTGGGTTCAGCCCACTTATTTGAAGGCTCTCCAGAAGTTTTTGGGTTTTGCTAGTTTCTACAGTAAATTTATAAGTAATTTTTCTGGTATTGTTAAACCACTGACTGATTTGACCAAAAAGGGCGCTGATGTGGTGAATTGGTCTCCAGAGGCAGTCTCGGCATTTCAGGAGCTTAAGCTGAGATTCACTTCCGCTCCGGTTCTACGGCAACCTGATGTCTCACTCCCATTTCAGGTGGAGGTAGATACTTCTGAGATTGGTGCAGGAGCAGTTTTGCCCCAAAAAAATCCGGTGTCTTCTAAGATGAATCCCTGTGCCTTCTTTTCTCGAAAATTCTCCCCATCTGAACGCAACTATGACGTTGGGAATCGGGATTTGTTGGCCATGAAATGGGCATTTGAAGAGTGGAGACATTGGTTGGAGGGAGCTAGACATCAAGCTGTGGTCCTCACTGACCACAAGAATTTGATTTATCTTGAATCAGCCAAATGCTTGAATCCTAGACAGGCTAGGTGGGCCTTGTTTTTCACGCATTTTAATTTTGTGGTCTCTTTTCTTCTGGGCACTAAGAATGTTAAGCCGGTCGCCCTTTCTAGGATTTTCTTTGCAGATTCTCTTGATGTGACCGTGCCTACTACCATTCTAAATGAGGGTGTAGTTCTTTCCTCTATTTCACCTGATTTGAGACGTGCCCTGGAGGAATTTCAGGAGGACAAACCTGAATGTTGCCCCATGGGAAAATTGTATGTCCCTGACCAGTGGGGGAAAAGAGTAATGTCTGAAATTCATTGCTCTGCATTGTCTGGTCATCCAGGTATTTTTTGATACCAGAAATTTGGTGAGTCGGTCTTTTTGGTGGCCTGCCTTATCTCGTGATGTCAGGAATTTTGTACAGTCCTGTGGGACTTGTTCTCGGTCCAAGTCCTGTTCTCGTTCTAGTGGGTTGTTGATGCCCCTGCCGGTGCCCAGGAGGCCATGGACCCATATCTCAATGGATTTTATTTCCGATCTTCCTGTCTCTCAGAGAATGACTGTTATCTGGGTAATTTGTGATAGATTTTCTAAGATCGTCTATCTTGTACCACTCCCAAAGTTGCCATCTTCTTCTGAGTTGGTGCCCTTGTTTTTACAACAGGTGGTTCGGTTACATGGGATTCCTGAGAACATTGTGTCCGACAGAGGAGTCCAGTTTGTTTCCAGATTTTGGAGAGCTTTTTGTTCCAAACTGGGAATTCAGTTATCTTTCTCCTCTGCATTTCATTCTCAGACCAATGGGCAGACTGAGAGAACAAACCAGACTTTGGAGTCCTACTTGAGATGTTTCATATCCGCTGATCAGGATGACTGGGTCTCATTTTTGCCCTTGGCCGAATTCGCGCTAAGCAATAGAGCTAGTTCTGCCACTTTGATGTTGCCCTTTTTCTGTAACTTTGGGTTTCATCCTCGATTTTCTTCAGGGCAAGTGAAATCTTTGGCCTGCCCAAGTTTGGACTCTGTGGTAGAGAGAATGAAGCAGATTTGGGACCAAGTGGTGGATAAGTTGTCCCACTCTCAGGAAAAAGCCCAACGGTTTTCCAACCGGCATAGGACCATTGGTCCCCGGGGTGATATGGTTTGGTTGTCTTCAAAGAATATTCCTATGAAGGCTGCATCTCCAAAATTCAAGCCAAGATTCATTGGACCTTATAAGATTTTGGAGATCCTTAATCCAGTTTCTTTCCGATTGGTTCTTCCAGTTATGTTTAAGATCCATAACGTGTTTCATAAATCTTTGTTGAAGAGGTTTGTTGAGCCAGTAGTTCCTATGGCGGCGCCTCCTGACCTTGTATTGGTTAAAGGCATTTTGGAGTATAAGGTAGAGAAAATATTGGATTCTCATTTGGCTAGACGAAGACTCCAGTACTTGGTCAAATGGAAGGGTTATGGCCAGGAGGATAATTCTTGGGTCTCTGCTTTGACATTCATGCCGAAAGATTGGTTTGTGCTTTTCACCGGGCCCATCCTGATCGGCCTGGTGGCGTGGATGAGGGTTCGGTGACCCCTCCTCAAGGTGGGGTACTGTTGTGAATTCGCTTTCTGGCCTCCCTCTGGTTATTACTGAAGGAAGTGGAACTGGTCTGATCGACAGAGGGGTTGCGAGTTCTCTTTCTGGGCTCCCTCTGGCGGTTACTGGAGGTAATGGAGCTGATCTGATTGACAGAGGCTTGCCACCTCATAATGTTGATGATGATTGGAGATCTGGGGTTTCAGACTGGGATTTAAGACAGTCGACTCCCTCTATCCCTGCTGGTGATTTGCTTCCTGTTCCTCCTGAGGCCTGATTTCTCCAGCTCTGTCCCTGAATGTTCAGCTAAGTGGTTTATTTGCTATTCTGTTTGCATTTGATCTGTTTTTGTCTATCTCTTCTTGGTGCGGGTCAGTCAGCTCTGGCTGAGGCTGTGCTGAATCACCACCCATATGTTACTGTTTGTGCCAGTTTCCTTTATCCCCTGTTAGATTGGTCTCTTTTCGCTCTGCTTTCAGAATATACCAGAGTGCTGATATAGTGTGGGGTGAAGTCGTGTGACTTCAGTGTTTTTTGCAACAGACATGTTGGACTTTTTGCAGGATTTTTTGCGTGATTGCAGACAGTGTCTTTCCTTTCCTGTCCACCTAGTCATTGTGGGCCCCATCATTGAATGCTGAACTTTTAAATTCCTATTTTGCATCTGTTTTCTCTCAGAAAGGAAATGTAACATCAACTGTTCTTCACTGTCTTATTAAGGGAATAGAAGAATCCAGGATATCTATAAACAGAAAGATAGTGAGGAAACACTTCGCTAACCTAAATGAATTCAAGTCTCCAGGTCCAGATGAATTACACCGCAGAGTACTGAAGGAGATAGCAGAAGAAATTTTTGAACCCCTCTCCATAATCTTTGAAAATTCTTGGAGAACAGGAGAAGTGCCAGAAGACTGGAGAAGAGCAAATGTTGCTCCTATCTTCAAAAAGGGGAAGAAGGTGGACCCAGGCAACTATAGGCCGGTGAGTCTGACTTCCATACCAGGAAAGATCTTTGAACAAATTATTAAACAACATGTTTGTCAGTACCTGGATAAGAATGAAGTGATTAAACAGAGTCAGCATGGGTTTGTAACTAATAAGTCATGTCAGACTAACTTAATTTCCTTCTATGATGGAATCACTGATTGGGTGGATCAAGGAAATGCTGTAGATATAGTATATCTTGACTTCAGCAAAGCATTTGACAAAGTCTCTCATACAATCCTTATAGAAAAAATGACTAAGTATGGAATGGACAAGGCAACTGTTAGGTGGATTCATAACTGGCTTAGTGATCGGACCCAAAGAGTGGTCGTAAATGGCTGCACATCCAGTTGGAAGAATGTCTCAAGTGGGGTACCACAGGGCTCTGTCCTGGGCCCTGTATTGTTCAACATCTTTATCAACGATTTAGATGAAGGAATTGAGGGTAAACTGATTAAATTTGCTGATGACACAAAGCTAGGAGGGATAGCTAATACTAGAGAAGAGAGAGAGAGAATTCAAAAAGATATAAATAAACTGGAGAAGTGGGCAGCAACTAACAGAATGGTTTTTAACAGGGAAAAATGCAAAGTACTACATCTGGGCAATAAAAATGAAAAAAGCATATACATAATGGGAGGAATAGGGCTAAGTGACAGCACATGTGAAAAAGACTTGGGTATACTAATAGATCAGAGACTGAATATGAGTCAACAGTGTGATGCAGCAACAAAAAAGGCAAATGCTATTCTAGGATGTATTAACAGAAGCATACAGTCTAGATCACGTGAAGTCATTATTTCCCTCTACTCCTCTTTGGTCAGACCTCATCTGGAATATAGTGTCCAGTTTTGGGCACCACATTTTAAAAAAGACCAACAAACTGGAGCAAGTTCAGAAAAGAGCGACCAGAATGGTGACCGGTCAGCAAACCTTGTCTTATGAGGAAAGGCTGCAGGATTTGGGAATGTTTAGTTTGCAAAAGAGAAGACTGAGAGGAGACTTAATAGCTGACTACAAATATCTAACGGGCTGTCACATTGTAGAAGGATCAACTTTATTCTCATTTGCACAAGGAAAGACTAGAAGCAATGGGATGAAAGTGAATGGGAGGAGACACAGATTAGATATTAGAAAAAACTTTTTGACAGTTAGAGTGATCAATGAGTGGAACAGGCTGCCACGAGAAGTGGTGAGTTCTCCTTCAATGGAAGTCTTCAATCAGAGGCTGGACAGACATCTGACTGGGATGATTTAGCGAATCCTGCTTTGAGCAGGAGGTTGGACCAGATGGCCCAGGAGGTCCCTTCCAACTCTACGATTCTATGATTCTATGATTCTATTTGCTCAGTCTATTTTCCTGCCTGTGTTTGTGTTTTCATCTTGTCTCAACGACAGTATATGTTTAGTGGCTATCTATTCCTTTGGGGTCTGCTCTGGGGCAGTTTAGATTTCCCCTTTCTTGCTTTAGGCTTAGTTAGCTCTCCGGCTGTGCCAAGGCGTCTAGGATCATCGCAGGTATGTTCCACGGCTACTGCTAGTTTTGTGGATAGGATCAGGGGTCTGCAATCCGCTTAGGTACCAACCTCTCTGGCTTTCTGTGGCTTAGCCATGACCTGCTCTCCTCCTCGGTGACCCATTCATAACAGTAGTGTACAGAAGTCTTGGCCAATCCAGCACTTGTTCATTTTTATAAGAATCAGCATGTCAGCATTGTCAGTTGACAGGCAGATGCTCTTATCTGTTATAATTCCTCCAGCGGCACTAAAAACCTGCTCTGACAGAATACTTGCAGAAGGGCAGGCCAGGTCCTCCAAGGCTTAGAAAGCCAGTTCATGCCATGTGACCAGCTTGGATACCCAATAATTAAAAGGCACAAAGGAATCCCGTAGGATGTTTGTACGATCTGCAAGGTACTTCCACACCAACTTCCCAAACATTGCACTTCTTGTGACACCACCCCTTGCCTCTGTGGCAGCATGTTGTGAGGGTCTGAGTAAACTATCCCAGAACTTTGCCATTGTTCCTCTGCCTGAGCTGGATTGGACTTTTGTCTCTCTCGCTTGTACTCCTTGACTGTACAACAAACTCTGACGTCTGCTGCCAGCGTTCTCACCTGGGAATTTTTTCAGTATTTCCGCTACAAGGGCCCTCTGGTACAGCAACATTTTTGTACACCTCTCTGCCTCTGGAAGAAGAGATTGAAAGTTTTCCTTGTAGCATGGGTCTAGAAGTGTCACCAACCAATAGTGAGTGTCCCCAAAAATGTTTATAATGCAAGGGTCACGGGAAATGCAGCGCAACATAAAGTCAGAGATGCATGCCAGACTAATAACAGGCAAGACTTCACCAACATGATGACTGACCGTGGTGTCTTCCTCCTCCTCATCCTCCTCCTCCCTGTCCTCAAGCCATCCCCGCTGAACAGACGATATGACAGTTGTTCTTGTAGTACCATCTATACTGCATGAAAGTAGCTCCTGTTCTTCCTCCTCCTCATTGCCTACCAATCCACATTGCGACAACATGAGACTGGGCTGAGTGTAATCACCCTGTATGGTTCCTTGCTCCATGTCCTGGTGCTCTGCCTGTAATGCATCATCTTTAATTGTGAGCAGAGAGGTTTTCAGAATGCTGATGATGCTAATGATGGCGTCATCACCACTCACCATCTTGGTGCAGTCCTCAAAGTTCTGGAGGATGGTACATATGTCTGACATCCATGTCCACTCCTGAGGTCTTGTGTGTGGAGTCGTAACTGAATATTGATGGCCTTGTTAATGCTGGTAGTCAACAACTGTCCTCTTCTGCTCACAAATCCTTTCCAACATATGCAGTGTAGAGTTCCAATGCGTGGGGACATCATACACCAGTCGGTGAGCCGGAAGATGCAAATGCTGCTGAAGTCCAGCAAGTGTGTCTGAAGCCATAGCTGACTTTCTAAAATGGGCAGACAGATGGCGTACTTTCACTAGCAGCTCCGGCAGCTCCGTGTAGCCTTTGAGAAAACATTGAACCACGAGGTTAAGCACATGAGCCAGGCAAGGTATGTGTGTGAGCTCACCTTTTTCTCAGAGCTGCCACCAGGTTCTGGCCATTGTCACACACGACCATGTCTGGCTGTAGGTTCTATGGTGTCAGCCAAATATCTGACTGCTCTTTCAGCGCTGTCCACAACTCTTCTGCATTATGCGGTTTGTCACCTATGCAGATTATCTTCAGTACAGCCTGTTGCCACTTGGCTGAGGCAGTGCTGCAGTGCTTCCAGCTTCTGACTGATTGTTCATTTCAGAGATGGAGGCTGAAGACGAGGAGGAGGATGAGGTGCAGGAGCTGTAGACTGTGGGGGCAGCCCTGATTGATGTAGGGCCCGTAATCCTCGGCGTGGGGAGAATGTGTTCCATCCCAAGGTCTGACAGGGTCACAGCTTCCACTATATTAACCCAGTGTGCCATCAGTGAGATGTACCATCCCTGCCCACAGGCACTTGTCCATGTGTTCGTGGTTAGGTGGACTTTCCCAGTAACAGCATTGTTGAGGGCACAGGTAATGTTGTGGGACACATGCTGGTGTCATGCAGGTACGGCACAATGGGAAAAATAGTGGGGACTGGGGACCGAGTACCTTGGGATGGCCGCCGCTATGAGGTTGCGAAAAACTTCCATCCAAAAGGCAACATTTCGAGCGCAAGCAGATGAGAAATGTGAGAATTAAGTACTGTGGCCTGTGGGGCATTGGCTGCATATTTCCGCTTGCGTTTCAATAACTGTGGTATAGACAACTGAAGGCTGGGATGCGACAAGGATGTAGACGGCTTGATGATGGTGCTGGTTGACTGTGGGCAACAGCATATGCAGGGCCCGAGGCCTCTTCACAGGCACGCTGAACTGGGGATTGGCTTGGACACGAAACAGTGGAAGAAGCAGTATTGTCACCTGCAGACAGTGTTCCTGGAGCCTGGGGTTCGGCCCACAAAGTCAGGTGCTCTGCTGCCATGTGCCTAATCATGCTGGTGGTGGTCAAGCTGGTAGTTTTGTTACCCCTGCTGATGCGGGCATGGCAAGTGCTGCAAATGACCTGTTTGGAGTTATCAGCAGAGTCTTTAAAAAATAACCAGACTCGGGAAGATCTCACCTAAGGAGTGGCCATTTCTGTCCTGTTGGTGTTATGGGGAATGGATGCACGCCTTCTGTCTGCAGCCACCACACTGCTTCTTCCTGCCTGTTGGGGTGATATGTCTCCTTCCCCATGTGTGCTGCTTTTCTCTCTCTGCATGTCCTCCTGCCAGGCCAGGTCAGTCACTATGTCATCCACCACCTCATCTTCCACATCCGCACCCTGCTCCTCCTACTGACTTTCCGGCAATTGTGTCTCATCATCATCCACCTCAGGTGACCATGGCTGCTCAAAGATTTGTGCATTGCTACATGGAATATCATCTTGCCCCGCTTCAAGTGGAGCGGGCGAGAAGCATGAATCTCCAAATGGATAACTGAACAGCTCTTCAGAGTGTTCGAGTGTGGTATCAGGTGTCTCAGGGCACTCAGCATGGTGGGAGGAAGGAGGATCAGGGTGAGTAATATCCGATCCACAGTCACGGCTACTCAGACTTGACCATGTGGAAGATGTGGTGGTGGTGGCTAAGTGACTGGAAGCATTATCCGCTATCCAACCAACAACCGTTTCACACTGCTCTGGATTCAAAAGTGATGTGATGCATATCCCTAGAAACTGGGACAGGAAGGTCAAGCGCGCAGAGGTCTTTGCTGTGGCCCACATTCTGCTTGACCACGGCCTCCTCCTCTGCATGCACCATCAGCATTAAGTCCACTTCCCCGTCCCTTGCCCCTTACCTTGCCCATTTTAAAAGGACTACTGAAAGATATCAAAACCTCAATACAAATGGATTTCTTCTGAGAAAAATTAGATGTGATAAGTATGCCTTCAAAGCAAACAATTTTCCACCACAGATACACCAGGCCTCAGCCTGCGATAACAGACTGTATTAATTTTGTATTATTTTTTGGATATAACAACTGTGACAGCCAGGCCCAAAAAAGGAAACCAAAGGTTTTTTTTGGCCTAAATACTGCTTTATTGAAGCAAAACTAACAGCCAGGCACAAAAGAGAAAAAAGCTGTAAACTGACCAAAATTTCACCACGCACAGATAAGAGCTGGCGCAAAGATACCGTACCAAAAAATTGGTGGCCTTTTTTATTTTTTGGGGCCTAAATACTGCTTTATTGAAGCAAAACTAACAGCCAGGCACAAAAGAGAAAAAAGGTGTAAACTGGCCAAAATTTCACCACGCACAGATAAGAGCTGGAACAAAGATAAGGCACCAAAAAATGTGTGGCCTTTTTTATTTTTTGGGGGCCTAAATACTGCTTTATTGAAGTAAAACTAACAGCCAAGCACAAAAGAGAAAAAAGCCGTAAACAGGCCAAAATTTCAGCACGTACAGATATATATGCAATGCTCTATATACACACATACAGTGCCTGTAGGCCTTGCACTGATGTGTATACAGCAACGTACACTCCCCTGCCTGCCTAACACTGGAACCTATGTACTTCAGAATTAGTCCTTACAAGGACTGCTGGTTAAGCTGGATGTGAGTATTTAGGATGATAGACCCCACACTAACTGATAAATGCCCAATTCTGTCCCTATCAAGGCAGCCGCTCTCCCTACACTCTCTCAATCCGGAGATGAATGTGGTGAGCAGGGCGGCATCTGATCCCTTATACCTCTGTTGATGATGTGCGGCACAACCACAACAAAGATGGCTGCGGCGTTTCATGGCCTGGCAGACAATCCCTGCACCATGATTAGGTCTCTAAAGTCCACCAAAATTGCTGGGTGGAGACCCGAGTTCCCGCCGAGTGATCCCGGAAATACTCAGTGCTCGCCGAGTACACAGAGTACAGTGATACTCAGGTGAGTAACGAGTAGTGCTGAGCATTTTTGATCATCACTAATCATTGCACAAAGACAAAGTATAGTGATTTTTCCTTATCAAATAAGCCTCATCTCCTTTAGCAATAACAACTAGACATTTTTTTATACCGATAGGTTTAACCCCTTTGGTCCCAAACAGTCAAAAAGGAAGATCCAAAACATTCCCATTCTACACAGAGAGTTTTATTGGCAATTCTTTATAGAAAAACTATACAAATCAGCTCTCACTTGTGCACATAAGTCAATGATTTATTAACAGGGTTACTACCTTCTGGCACTAGTGACATACAAATATAGCAAAGGTTCATTTGACTCAAATAGCTTGTATATTTTTAAGTTATATTATTTCTCTTAAGAATAAGAAGAGTTTTCAAAATAGTGCTTTGTTGTTACCTCTTCTAGCTCTAGAGCCGAGCTGAGCTTCCCATTTTCTTCCTGTCATAACACAATGCGCTTTAGTGACTTCTCAGTCACTGAACTTATAGATCTGCTCAAGCAACTTTGTATGGTCTGAGTATTCAGATATTTAACTTCTATGCCACTATTTTTCATGCTTACTCTGTTGTCACCCATATTTAAAGTCTTCTGTCACACTAAATTCAACTCCATATTCTGGGCTCTGTCACATCTACATTGACAGTCTCCTGACAAAATATTCAATATACAGTACATATTATGAGTTTCCTAACCAGCGTAATCTACTCTACATCATAGTTATGAGTTACTTTATTGACTTGGTTCTGCACATAACTGGGCTTCCCTTCATTATTCTAATCTGCTGATTTTCTCTTCATTGAGCCTCTAGTCGTGATCTACTGCAATGATGTTACCACCTACCTTTCCTGTCTACCTTTTTTTTTCCCTCATAGACTGTAAGCTTGCGAGCAGGGCCCTCATTCCTCTTGGTATCTGTTATGATCTATGTGATTATTGTTATGCTGTAATGTCTATTGTCTGTACATGTCCCCTCTGTAATGTAAAATGCTGCGGAATATGTCGGCGCTATAGAAATAAAATTTATTATTATTATTATGCTATTTTCCTCTGATGTGCTGCTATCATCAGTCTTCCTATGCTTGGGCTCCAGCTTTGAGGTGGACTGCCACTCAAATCCTCTAAGTGCTCTCCAGTCTCTTCAGCCTCTGTTGTTCCAATTAGACCACCCTGTGATGCCAACAGCATCTGTCCATGTTGCACATTTTTAAAACATTGAAAACCTATAAGCTGCTCAGAAAGATACTCTTTAAAAATAACTTTATGACTATTTAAATACAAATATAACAAGCATTACCATGTGACATTCCTGGCAATATCACCCATTGTAATAAACATAATATTGAAGCTTCTTGATACAGTTGCAATGTGTCACACATTCAATCCATGGAAACATCTGCCCAATATGAAGCTGTATGGAGCTTAAGTACCCCAAGAATGATTTCCAATGACCTGAATTAGTGCTGTATTGAGTAGAAATTCCACCGTAGTGGAAAAAATGATTATAGGAAATGTTGAAATATTTACGGTAGTGAAATATTGATGTTCTGCAAAAATGTCTGAGAAATGAAAGAAAACATATTTAAAAGTTAACAAAAAAGTTTGATTTATCTTCTTTTCTTTATTGCCCTAGTAATGCTTAAATGTGTATGAAGGTGAATAAGATCTCCAAGACTTTCATGTTATTTAATGCTTTCATTTATTTTGTCTTCATCTAACAAGAGTGTATATACTATAAAATGGTATCAATGTAATTTAGAAATATCATGGAAAGAGTCTTCAGAAATTTAATTTTATTGAACTATTAAGAAGACCAGGGGATAAAATTAATGGAGTTGCTGAAAACCTACATAAGTCAATATTCATAATGTGTCACAGAATAGATGGAAATAATAAAACCTCTGATTGTATAAATGTATGTTATGTAATGATATGGCATAAAAAATATAATCAGGGTCTTGCCCACCATTAACAAAGCATAATGCAAAAATGTATTAACAATGCATCTCATGTACAATGTTTCTTTGGTGCCTATTTACAGAAATTTTGAAGACCATTTTGATCTCGAGTCACCTTCCTAGACCAGTTTTATAACTTTTTGAATTACAATCACAACTGCTGGACTTAAGACCTTTCTAAATCATGAAATGTGATCAGATTATATAGACTTCCAATAATTAGAGGAAAATACTATTTTTAGCCTTCATTTGCTGATTTACTGAAAAGTTCTGCTATAATCAATGAACTTTCGTCAAAACCCTGTCATGGGCAGCCCATTCTCCAGACCTGAACCCCATTGCAAACCTCTGGAATGTAATCAAGAGGAAGGTGGATAGTCACAAGTCATCAAACAAAGAAGAACTGCTTACATTTTTGTACCAGGAGTGACATAAGGTCACCCAAAAGCAGTTTGAAAGACTGGTGGAAAGCATGCCAAGATGCATGAAAGCTGTTTTTAAAAATCATGGTTATTCCACAAAATATTCATTTCTGAACTCTTCCTGAGTTAAAACATTAGTATTGTTGTTCCTAAATGATTATAAACTTGTTTTCTTTCCATTATTTGAAGTCTGAAAGCACTGGGTTTTTTTTTTATTTTGACCATTTCTCCTTTTCAGAAAAAACAAAACAAAATTTATTGCTTGGAAATTCAGAGACATGTTGTCAGAAGTTTGTAGACTAAAAGAACAATTTACATTTTACTCAAAAATATACCTATAAAGAGAAAAATCAGACAAATTGAACATTTGGAAGTGGTCTCTTAATTTTTGCCAGAGCTGTACTTTCAGGAATAGATTGGGCTTTTTAGGGGTGTTTTGTCAGTAAAGATCATGGCCACTGGCACTACTGTAACCATTGTTTGCCGTCAAAACATTCTGATATTCTCAAACCAAATTTGAGACTATAAAGCCACATTAAATTTACTGGCTTAACACTTTTGGGTAATCTTAATTAAGGCAATGAGGTTGTAAGCTCTTGGAGATCTCCAGCCAATCGACTTTGATCTACAATCCCATCATCTTGACAGTTTTTTGGATTAGTGTTCTGTTACTATATCAGCTGTAATGTCCAATGACCCCTTATTATTACCAAATATTAAAGTACTTAAAAGTAGAAACTAAGTAGGATAATAAAGTATTTACTTTTAAGGATCAAAATTCTATTGATTTGAATCCTCTGGATTCTTGGCCAATTAGATAATGATAGTATGAGACTGACAGTGGCATTTTGATGAAGTTGTTAGACAACACTTTAATATCTTGCTAATTGTATAAATTTAAGTTTCTCCATTCTGTTTTTTTTTTATCTGAAAGCAGTCAGTTTCAATCAGCCAAATTCTGATCTTCCCTTATAATTGTGTGGAAGCTCATTAGCTTATAAACAATTTATTTTCATTGCATACTTAGAGGCTGTTGATTGTGTTCACTCTCTTATCATGTATTGTTAGAATCACCTGTACATCCATGCTCAGAAGCATTTTGCTTAAATTACTGGCCAATCACTTAAATTCTTTAAATATCGGTTGGCTCATATATTGCTACCAGACTTGTTCTTGCAGCTAATTAAGGGAGATATAAATAAGCCTCATTTCTGGCATATTGGATCCTGAATCCTTTATTTTTTTGTCTACAATGTGTGGCCTTAAGGTAGTCATACCTATTAGGGCTCATGCACACATTCAGTATTTGGTGAGTTTTTTACCCCAGTATTTGTAAACCAAAACCAGGAGTGAGTGATAAATGCAAAAGTGGTGGAAATGTTTCTCTTATGCTTTTCCTCTGACCGTTCCACTCCTGGTTTTGGCTTACAAATACTGGGGTAAAAAACTCACCAAATACTCAATGTGTGCATGAGCCCTTAGAGTAATGTCAGGCAGAAATGACCTGTTAAAACCCAAGATAAAAACAAAATTATTATTATTATTATACATTTATATAGCGCCATTTATTCCATGGCGCTTTACAGGGAAAAGGGGAAATATAGACAAGTACAATAAACATGTGCAAGACAAGGGACACACAAGTACAGAAGGAGAGAAGACCCTGCCCGCGAGGGCTCACAGTCTACAGGGATGGCTGAGGATACACTAGGAGAGGGTAGAGCTGGTTGTGCAGTGGTTCAGTAGACTGAGGATCATTGCAGGCTGTAGGCAGGTGGGTCTTCAGGTTCTTCTTGAAGGTTTCCGTTGTTGGTGAGAGTCTGATGTGTTGCAGCAGGGAGTTCCAGAGTATGGGGGAAGCACAAGAGAAGTCTTGCATGCGGTTGTGGGAAGAAGAGATGAGGGGGGAGTAGAGAAGGCGATCTTGAGAAGATCGAAGGTTGCGTGCGGGTAGGTACCGGGAGACCATGTTACAGATGTATGGAGGAGAAAGGTTGTGGATGGCTTTGTATGTCATGGTTAGGGTTTTGAACTGTAGTCTCTGGACAATAAGAAGCCAGTGAAGGGCCTTACATAGGGGGGAGGCAGGGGAATATCGGGGAGACAGGTGGATTAGTCAGGCAGCAGAGTGTATGATAGATTGGAGTGGTGCCAGAGTGCTGGAGGGGAGGCCAGAGAGTAGGAGGTTGCAGTAGTCGAGGCGATGATAAGGAGATGATAAGGGCGTGCAATAGTGTTTTTGTGGTTTGATGGTTGAGGAATGCACGGAGCATAAACTCTATAGTAATTAAGTAATAAATAGTAAAAGTACATGTAAGTAACATAGGTTACTTAGCTAACATAGGTTACTTAGCTAACACTATTTTGATCAAAAAAGGGTTAAAGCCATCCCACCGTAACAGGTGTACCTAAATAGTCCTATCCTCTAGTATTAAAATCTCATCTAGTGTCAATCAACCTCAATATAGATGGGGACAGAGAAGGACAGAGCTTAACTGTTCAGACACCTGGCCATGAGAAGCTATACAGTTGAAATACCCAACAAAAAGGGGGCGCTTCACCCCTGTTTGCACAAAGAAATAATAAAACCAAAGAAATGAGCTGGTGTACACATTGGTATATGGGCAATGTGAAAAAGCACTTTCACACTGTATTTTGATACAGGAAAGATGTATATCTTTGTACCGTGTTAGCCATGTTAGCCGTGTTAGTGTTCTTCAAATTTTGTATTAGTCTAGCCTGATGAAGAGACCTGGTAGACTCAAAAGCTTGCAATGTGTTACCATCTTTTCAGTTAGCCATTAAAAGGTATCAACCACTGAGGACTCTCAATTCTGAATATTTTTCACACTGTAGACATTCAACAAATAAAATCCATGATGAAAGCTAAATGAGCATATATCCTGTAATAGTACATATACTGTAAATAACATAGGGTCCTTAGTTAACACTATTTTGATCAAAAAAGTAGAAAAGCCATCCTACCATGACAAGGTGACCCAATCAGGACGGTTCTATCCTCTAGTATTAAAACCTCACCTTTTGTCAGCTATCCTCAATGTAGATGGGGACACAGAAAGACTGGGACAATTGACCTTTGTCAAAGGGGTTATGTCCGCAAAGTCAAAGCTACCATATAGTCTAAATTTTAAGGAGGTATCTGATGTAATAAAATTATTGTCAAGAATTCAGTCGACAGCTATCTGATGTGTATTTCTAGTCTCTTGGGGCTTCAACCCATTCAATATGAAGAGGGTACAACTTGGCTTGCATCATGACAATGTCATCTTGTTTTCCTCTCATTGACTGACTTTGTAGAGAAATACTTTAGAACTTTTAAGCCCCTGCAGCAGCAAAATCTTATAGAAAGTAAAATAGTAGTATGCATACAACTCAGTGAATGAGTTGTTTTTTTGGATAAATGAGCAAGCATCTATTTGGATGAAAGCAAAAGAGAATTCCATGTTAATAGAAAAGCAAAGCAAAAGCCCGGAAAGCCTTATTTTTACATACAGGAAAAAAATAATTCGACCAGCAGTCAAAAATCAACATAAGCTTCTGCCTTTTGTACCTTATCAGAAGGACAGTTCTGCAAATGTACAATATTTTGTTTGGTGTCAAGCATCTAAGTCAACAATAAAGTTGCCCACCTATTATGTTTTGTAGAATGTTATAATAACCTGGGATTAACTGTCATGATGGATACAGAACATGACTCCACGTTGTCCTCATTGTACATGCTGTGTGTATCAGTCTCACTTACACAGCGCATGCAATGTGGACATATTGGATGTCAAGAGCAACAAAAATATCTATTATTTTACACTTTGAATGAAATGTCTTTCAAGAAATCTCAATTTGTCATTGTTGTCTATGTAAAGTAATGGAGCAGTTAATCAAGTTCTATTTGTTACCATTAAGCAGATAACCTTCACTATAATTGCAGATAGTGACGCAAGAGTGAACTTGGAGACATTTTGCCACCTTGGATTTCTAATAATTGCTCATCACAAAAAGATTCCTTTTTACAATGTGTTATTTCTTTTTTTCATTTGGTCAGAGTGAGATGTACCTTTAAAGGGATTCACCAAAAATGTATAAAATGCCCCCTCAACAAGCATCACGTAATTCAAACTACAGCCCATCCTAGTCACGTCACGTGACAGGATGAGTTGCAGTCTGAGGAAACACTTTTCCCGAGACTTGTGTCTCAACTGACAGATGAGCAGTTTAATAAACAGACATATTGTACTTAAGTGATATACTATAAAAGGTTTGTGACTGTAGAAGAAATAAATATTTTTCCACTGACTAAGAACAAAAGACTTTTTTGCTCCAGCCTCAGTCCTACTCGCACAGTAAGTCAGCAAGATTTATTTTGTCATAAATCACAACTCTGCTCCACCAGCTCAATAGGGTACAGCATGTGTGTTTATGATGCCACTCTTCTGTGAGTTGAGACACAGGCCTTGAGCTGTGTTTCTTAGCCTAGAACTCATCCTGACACATGACTAGCTCAGGCTGCAGGTTGAATTAGATGTTGGTGCCATTTTATCACATTCTCAGAAAACCTCTTTAAAGTATCAAGGGGCAAAGATCATATAGAACCTTGGCTAAAGCCCTATGGTTTGAATTAAGACTATAGATTTCTCCCAAAGGAGTCTTTGAGTAGACCTGACACTTTTATACAGGCTCTGTCTTTGCCATATGGAAGAGGCATAGCAAAGTATTTATGCCCTAGTATCCGAACCTTATTATGGATTCAAACAAAATGGAGCATTAAAGGGGTTTTCTGAGATAAAAAAAACAATACCTGATAAATCTCCTGCATCACTGCACTGGTGCCCCTTGCAAATCTCTATTTACTTTTCTGTAGAGGTTGTGTGCCATCTATCCTATATTGGCTGTAGCCAATCACTGGCCTCATTGGTCTTTTGCTGTCAACCTCAGTATAACAGCTGAGGTTAGCAATTGGCTGCAGCACTCATATGGGTAGACAGCAAGTGATCACCGAAGAAAGGTAAAAAGAGGCCAATAACGAGCAGCTGAGCACTGGCACTGGAACTAAGATTGATCAGGAAAATAGTATTGTGAGTTGGTTTGCTGTTTTGTGGCATTCACTGTATTTTATCAAATGTATCCTGTTTATCCTGGAGAAAAGGACTAATACATTCATATTCATAAAGTCTTATATTGGTGTTACAATTTTGCTGCTAGAATGAAGAGAAGTAGGTGATAGATGTTTTGGTAGACGGCACTGCTTTGAAAAAGGAGTAGTTTCACATGTGGCAATATTTCAAGTAGCTTTTATTAACTCATTTCAGGTTCATACCAAACCATTTCTCAAAACTGAAATACAGTACATATGAAAATCAATACAATATAGGGTTTAAATGCACAAAAACATTGAAATCAATAATTATTTTTTTACATGTAAAAAACACTGACTAAACACTGATGGTAAAACTTGACACACTGACCAAACACTGAAGGAACTAGGATCTAAAACACTGACATTCATATTGTTTTTTGCATATATAGGAAAGGTGACCTGACGGACGGACAGACTTGACAGAATAGAGAAAGGAAGGTTTGCACAGTTTAGATAGGTGTCAGTTACTACAGTGGGGAAACAGCTGAGAAAGTGTAGTGGACATGCAGTACCTTGGATTGACCATTAGAGGGCAGGGAGGAGTGTGAGCAAAGGACTTGACATCAGCATAGGGCTTAGGAAACCGTTGGTGATGGGGGGCGGAGTTACAGGGAATCGGGAATGATATAAATACTGAGGGAGGGTTCCAGAAAGTTCCAGTCCCCAGGGGGAGCTCGAGTGACAGGAGGACTACGACAGTTTGTGCACTCTGAGGAAAACCAAACCAGGGGGACTGAGGAGAGAGAACACCAGGGGGGTGGTCCTGACAGGAAATTACCGCAGTATAGACGAGGCACCGAGGTAAAGCATACCGTATTGAAAGAGGGAGACGACTGTTCAGTAAAAGTACTGTTGGTTTACGAACCTAAGGCGGCCACAGTGACGGATCTGACAGGAACGTCAAAGAATGAAGAGGGGCCGGTACGTATATGTACGTCCCCGGTGTAAAGTACGGTGTGCGGGAAACGGCTCTGGAAATGGAGAGCCAATAAGTGAAGTGAAGTCAAGTGAGGTAAAGTGTATTGAAGTGCGGTGTACTGCGGAGGCCGTCAGGTGGACGGCGAAGAGAATAAAACTTGGACCTGTTGTACCCGATATCTGCCTCCATCGTGTCTCTGTTACATATCTCTGCGGTAAGAGAGGGACCACCCCTCAGCTCGGCCCACGAACCCTACACTTGGCGTAGTCAGCAGGATCGCCGCCGCTAATATGCTAACTTCTGCGGCAGGCCTGCGTCTGAAGGACTGAGAAAAATTTGGACTGCTCTATTTTGGATTATAAACACCTGTGGACTACCAATTACTGACCTGTGGATTACAAATTGGGATGCTGTGGCGGATCTGCGTTGCTTGCAGAGGATCCAAGGCAGCAGCTGATTCTGCCCAAGATGGCGGTATTACTCCAACGCAGGAGAGAGGTCCGTGTGTTTGCCATTGTTTCGGATGGACTGGGGCCCCCTCCAACGTACCCCTGGGGGAAACGATATGTGCCAGGAGGCCTCGGGCGCCTGGAGTGGCAATGGCGTCGAGAGATCAAGTCCCGCTGGGAGTCATGGACAGTCTTCCAGATGTCAGGAGGAGAAGAAGAGCAGTTGCGGACCCTACAGGAGTGGCCGCCAAAGATATCACTGGGAAGCCTCCCTGCAGAGCCCCTGAGCCTGGAGGCCAGCCCCGCCGGATGGCGGGGTGAAGAACAGAGACTGCGGGAGAAGCCGTGGGAAGATGTGACGGAGGCCGCGACGTCGGGGAAGGTGAGATTTCCCATGGCTCTGCCAGCGGCGCTGCCAGTGGCTCCATAAGAAGTCCCCGCTACTCAGCCGCAGCATGCGGCCCCCTGTGTATCCGAAAGCCTGGCTGAGGAGGCCCTTACTGTTTACGCTGAGCTGAGCAGGGCCTCCGTTCCCGTTCCTGATTCATCATGCCCGGTGGCGCCACGCCTGGTGTCGCCGGTGCGGAGCCTGTCTACAAAAGGTGCTGCTGTGTGTCCCCTGCCGGTAGCGACCTCATTCCCGGAATCGGCAGCTACTCCGGCTCCGTCTGGAACTCCGGGTGTGGCCTACCCCACGGCCGCGGCTATGCCGGCGTTGGAGCCGGCTGCGGCCTATGTGTCAGGCCCTGTGGCCCAATCTGCGAGAAATACGGCTGTCCCTGCCCACCACCCGGCCCCAGCGGCTGCTGGGCGGCTGACATCATCAGCCGCCTCTGCCCCGCCATCACCCTCGGTTAAGTCCTGCCTACCGGACTCCAGGGCTCGTACCGGACCCTCTGTTTGAGTTGCAGAAGTTATAAAAAAGAAGAAGGCCAGGGAGCAGGAAGTCTGGAACCTGCTCCATGAGAGGGGAGAGGCTGGCATGGCGGCTGCACGATCCCCGGGACAGGTCATATATACTAACTTGCAGAAAGGATTTTAGAGACACCTCTTGCATCCTGGGAGCTCCACGGCTGTGGGGTCCCTTGCTACCAGTCACCAGGAGATGGCTTGTACTGTTGGGAACTCGCTACACCGTTATGCAGATAATTGGGACAGTTTGCATTCAGGTTAAAGAAAAATGTTTTCTTGTTATAAATGTTGAAATTGGTTTGCCTGACATAGCGGGGATGCAAAAAGAAAAGTGTCAATGTTAAAGGAAGGGGGAGAAAGCCTGTTATATTTTTTTGTTTGTTTTGTTGGTTAAAAAGAAATGGTAAATGAAAAAAAAAATAGAAAAAGGGGTACTTATGCTATTATAAAGTTGTTTTGTTGTATAATATGCAAAAGTAAATGCAACAGGTCCGGGTAAGGGAAGGTCTGTGTGACCGAAGGAAACGTGAGACCGAAGGGGTCTATGAGTTGAGAGGGTCTGGGAGACCGAGACGCCGACCATGACATGTAATTGAAAGAAAGGTAAAAGAGATGGATGACGTGAAAAAGACAGCTGTCCTAGGTCAGGTCCCCAACACCATGAACACCCCTGCAGGAGGAAGGTAGATGCCGGCAATGATCTGGTAGGTGTGAGGCCTCGATCATGGCGTACCGGACAGTGGAAGGTGACAGAAGGGGAGAATAGGGGAAGGTACATGCTATAGAGAGAATATGGGTGTACCTAGCCCAATTTGAAAGACGCTGTCATGTGGCATGCGCGCTGGTGAGCAGCAATAGGCTGCTCAGAGCATGGTGCTCCCGGTATGGTTCAGCCCCCATGGGTAGTGGGTTTGGCCCAACAACTGGTCCGACAACAGAATGTCGGTGGAGCTGCAGAATGACAAAGGCAGGGATGATGATTGTTGAAAACGACAATAGATAAAGGAAGGGAGAGTGTAGGGAAGGTGACCTGATGGATGGACACTGTGATAAGTATAGTGTGGCACTACCGCAGGGTGCACAAGTAGGTTACCCAGACCCAAATGAATAGCAAATAGTAACTTGGCACTCAACTTGAATGATCCTTTTTGAAAGAAAATGTTATTATGTGCAGTCTCAGATCTGAGACTGCACATAATAACATTTTCTTTCAAAAGGATCATTCAAGTTGAGTGCCAAGTTACTATTTGCTGACGGACGGACAGACTTGACAGAATAGAAAAAGGAAGGTTTGCACAGTTTAGATAGGTGTCAGTTACTACAGTGGGGAAACAGCTGAGAAAGTGTAGTGGACATGCAGTACCTTGGATTGACCATTAGAGGGCAGGGAGGAGTGTGAGCAAAGGATATGACATCAGCTTAGGGCTTAGGAAACCGTTGGTCATGGGGGGCGGAGTTACAGGGAACCGGGAATGGTATAAATACTGAGGGAGGGTTCCAGAAAGTTCCAGTCCCCAGGGGGAGCTCGAGTGACATTTGAGTGACATATTGAAAGAGGGAGATGACTGTTCAGTAAAAGTACTGTTGGTTTATGGGCCTAAGGCGGCCACAGTGACGGATCTGACAGGAACGTCAAAGAATGAAGAGGGGCCGGTACGTATATGTACGTCCCCGGTGTAAAGTACTTTTGGGGCCAAAATATCAATGTACTTTTTCAGAAATCCTGTGGTGTTTTGAAAAAGAGAAATATGTTTAACAATAGAAAAGCTACATCATGTGCAAATGTTAACATTTTAATGCAATTTGATCCATTTTGGATTTTGATGCATGCTATTTGATAACATACAATATGGATACTTTTCCCCACTGTGTTGACCTCTTTTGCCTTTTTTCTTTTTCACTTTACTGTAGTTTGATAGTGATCAGATGGATTCTTGAGGAATATAACGTTGATGGTTTTTCTTTAGGATAGGTCAACAAAGTTTAATCAATAGGGATCACCACCAATCAGACAATTGAGAGGCATTGTTTTTGCTTGTCTAGGTAAGTACCTCTGCCTACAAAAGATGAATACCCCTTAGGCCACATGCACTCATTGAGTATTTGGTTAGTATTTTACTTCAATATTTGTAAGACAAAATCAGGAGTGTAACAATCAGATAAGCAAGTGCACCACTTCTGTATTTTTCACCTGCTCCTGGTTTTGAACTATGAATGATGAGGTAAAAAAAGCACATGGCCTTATTTGTGTTACCCTGCAGATAGGGGTCCCAGAGTATGGATCCCACTGAACGAACATTGTTGGCCAATCCTATGGAAAAGCAATTAATGTTAAAATTTTGGAAACCACTTTTTGACACTTGAAATTTGATAGAATCTACAAGACATTTACAGGGAATCTGTCACCCCATTTTTGCTCTATGAGCTGCAGCCACCACCATCAGGGGCTTATCTACAGCATTCTGTAATGCTGTAGATAAGCCCCCGATGTAACCTGAAAGAAAAGAAAAACGGATTAGATTATACTCACCCAGGGGTCCGGTCCGATGGGTGTCGCTGTCCGGCGCCTCCCATCTTCTAGCGATTATGTCATCCTTCTTACTTCTGCCGTGGCCCCTGTGCAGGTGTACTATATCTGCCCTGTTGAGGGTAGAGTAAAGTACTGCAGTGCGCAGGCACCAGACCTCTCTGACCTTTAATTCCTTGAATTGAACTTTGTATTGCATGTTTTTATGAATTTTGTGTGATGGTTTTTCCATCTGAATAAAATATTGATTTTTCATCTAAATCCACCTTTTGGGTCTACTTTCCAATGTGCTATATTATGACTGACCTTTGGTAGATCGCAGCTGACCCCCTAGGGACGCGCATCTGGGACGACATGAAAAAAGGTCCAGTAGATGAAGGTAAGCACTATAGGACGACAGAAGCCATGGATGCAGACGAGACTGGCTAATGTAAAGATGAGTACTTGCACATGCGGCTGGTCTGGCTGACAGAGATTATCACTGGCAGGTGCAGGCAGGACCGGCTGATAGAAAGGCAGGTGGGCACAGCTGATAGACAGGCAGGCGGGAACGGTTGATGGATAGGCAGGTGTACAGGAATATGAGCACTGGTACCTGAGAACTAACAAGAGCATTAGGAACAAACTTACAACATTGCACAGATGGAGGTGCCTTAAATAATAAGACGCTGGGACCACGTTAGCCCTATGCACAGTGCCAGGGAATCTGCGAGAAGTGTGCAGACCCCAGACAGCCACAGGAGGACAATAACAGGGCGCTGGACTATGATGGTGAGTATGTTGTTGTTTCTTCTGGGGGAAGGAGCCAAAGAGTGAAGACACCGGAGACATGACAGGGACAGCAGGAGAAGGAGGGGGAGGCTATAGGAATAGCAATGGATAAGTGTCTTATAGATGCCTTTTCATTACTAATCCGTGGGCTTGATGTCACCTGACTATACAAAGGTGACATCAACCCCACAAATAAGAACTCCACTGGCCACCACTACAGGGCAAGTGGGAACAGCCGGGTAAAGCACCAGAATTGGCGCATCTAATAGATTTACCTTTTCTGGGCAGTTGCGGGCTGCTATTTTAAGGCTGGGGGGAGCCAATATCCATGGCCCCTTACCAGCCTGAGAATACCAGCCCCCAGCTGTCTAGCAAGGCTGATTGTCAAAAATGGAGGGACCCCATGCCAGCTTTTTAAAACTATTTATTTAAATAATTAAAAATACGGTGTGGGGACCCCTCTATTCTTGATAACCAACATTGCTGAAACTGACAGCTGAGGGTTGCAGCTCACAGCTGTGAGTTTTGCCTGGCTGGTTATCAAAAATACAGGGGAACCCAAGCAGATTTTTTAAAATTATTTATTTACAGTGCAGGAGTGGCTGATGAATACTCCCATCTGCTGCTCCTGCTCTCAGCGGCAGCAGGTGTCAGCTAATGGGAGCTGTAGTTTCATCAGCTGACACCAGTGACCAGAGGTAAACTTTTTACCTCCAATCACAGCTCACCGCTCACGCTGTCTTCTGACAGTGCAGGGACTTTGGCTGTCTGACCGGCGACGATGATTTCACTGCCGATCACAGCTTGGTAAACACCAGCTTTTCTGCTGTGTATGTTCAGCTATATTCGGCGATTAAATCAGCGAATATTGTAAATTCGGCAATCATAAGCCGAACCGAACATTGAAATATTCGCTCATCTCTAGTCATGATGATTGCTTACTCAGAAACGCTCTGGGGATTTAACATTTTGCAGAGGTAATATGATTTGCCAAGAATTGGACAGAGGAAGGGGACACTGCAGAGCGGAAGTGCTGGAGAAGTGAGCAGTATAGCGAGTATAAGTATTTTGTGTCATTTATACATCTTACATTTATTGCTTTCTGGGGTCTGGAAAGACCCAAGAACATAATAAGTAACATTAATTTCTCTTAGAATAATTTTGTTGCAATTCAAATTTTCTGGAAAAATCTGTGCAATTTGGCTAATTCAAATTTTTTCAGCTTAGTTCATCTCTAGCATTGAAGAATATATGTATTTGTCCAGTCGGAGTAAGAAAATTGAAATCTATTAGCCTGGTTTAATATGAGTAAAGAGAGGATACCAATATCATGTAATTGACCAAATCATGGTTTTGAAAAGTCAATGTGCTTCAGGTGACATCGCAAAGACCACCCTATAATTTGTAACACCAGCGGAGCTATAATCTACTTAGCCAGTGTTTTCCTGCTATAATTGTATAAATAGATATCACATCTGTCACAAGAACATAACACACAGATGTTCCATAGCTAAACTTGAGAGTTGACAGATGTTTTTGCTTTGGTTTTTTTTTCAACTAGAGTAACTGAGTAAAAAATGTCTGTGCTGTTTGTGTTGAGTTAGTGTATAATCATAAGTTTACATTTCCTTGTATAGTTACTATCATGCTTATATTTATTGCTTTTTCTTTTCATATTCATTTTTTCTGAGATCATACATTGCAAATTTACTTCATTTTAAAGAGGAGAGAATTTGTTCTGGGCAAATAAATTTTGCCTAGATTTTGAAAAAAAAATAGCTTTTCCCTTTGTGCAAATTCTGCACAATTTTGCAGAATTGTATAAGGTCAGGAAAAGGATTGAAAAAAAATAATACTTACTTTGTTGTTCACCTATCTTGCCATCGCCACAGCACATCATCCGGTCCACTTCTTTCTTCTGGTGCTCAATGTTCTCTTTGACATCACCATCACCGTGTTTAGACGGCTGACATCACGGCAGACATCACATCAAGACATGCTTTCTTGCTCCTTCTTCGATTGCTTACAATCTGGTTTCCGGCCGCATCACTCCACTGAAACTGCCCTAACTAAAGTCACCAATGACCAACCGCCAAAGCCAAGCGACACTACTCTCTCCTCCTCCTCGACTTCCGATCGACCAAACCTCTGCCTACTGTATCCTCACCCATCCCTTCTAGATTGTGAACCCTCATGGGCAGGGTCCTCTCTCCTCCTGTACCAGTCGTGACGTTACTGTTCTTGTTTTTATTATGTATACCCCTCCTTACATGTAAAGCGCCATGGAATAAATGGCACTATAATAATAATAAATACTAATAATAACACTTTGCCCAAGGCCTAGGCTGCACTTTGGGCAGTGCATGTCTTAACTAGAGATGAGCGCGTATTTCAATGTTTGGCTCAGATTACGTTTGACGAATTTGCAATATTCGCCGATTAATTCGTCGAATATTCGCCGAACATAACCGAATGCATTCACCTCAATGGGAGGCAAAACAAACACACGCACAACACTTTATAATGGCCACAAATGCTGACAAAACACATCAAATGAGGGACAGACACCAGGAAAGTGGTCTCAATTCACGCACAGTACAGATTTTAGCATGACACTGCAGCAATCAGCCAGGCATGAGGTATAGGGGTCTGGGACAGCATTTACAGCTTTCAATGAAACATCACACTAAGACGAGGAGGGTGAGGGATCGGTGTAGGGCCCCTTTGCTGGGAGCCATGGTACCACATGCAACATCTTCACCTGCTTTCATGCTGAGCCACACTCAGGTAACACAAATATCAGTTTTCTAGACTACCATTGCCAGAAAAATTTAAGGGTAGTAACACGGGTAGTTGAGTCCAAGGGGGTGGAGGCCTGATGGTCTCGGAGGCCTACTGCTACAGGCATCATGCATGAATGAGACCCAACTATGAGTGATCACATTTCCAAAAATTATTGGCAAACCACCAAAGTGGCATCAATTTCACCATAGTGGAAATAGTATAATAAGGACCTACAGGTCTTTCACTACACCAAATCCAGCAGATGGACACCCAACCAGGAGTGTTAACATTTCCAAAAATTATTGGCAGACACTACAAAAGTGGCATCAATTTCACCACAGTAGAAATAGTATAATAGGGACCGACAGGTCTTCCATTAAACCCAATCCAGCAGATGGACACCCAATCAGGAGTGTTCAGATTTAAAGAAATTAGGGCCTTAAACCACAGAAGTGGCATCAATTTCACCACAGTAGAAATAGTATAGTAGGGACCGACAGGTCTTCCATTAAACCCAATCCAGCATATGGACACCCAACCAGGAGTGTTCACATTTTAAAAAATGAAGGCCTGACACCACTGAAATGGAACACTTGTCACGAGAATGGAAATAGTATAATTGGGACGGTCATATCTTCCACTGCAGCTAACCTAGGAGATGTAGACCAACCATGACTGTTCACATTTCCAAAATTTGTGTTACCATCAGCAGCAGCAGCCACAGAAGCCACACTAAAAATATCACTGAGTGCAGTTACATGATATTAATGCATCAAACTAAAAAATGCAACATCACCTAGTCTGTACAGTCTGCGATTGGGGTGCAAAAGTCCTTGGAAATCTGTGACTTGTTCATCTTAATGAAATTTAGGCGGTCTACACTTTCAGGGGACAGTCAGATGTAATTTTCCTTCAGGACATTACCAGCAGTGCTGAAGACACATTTTGAGAGAATGCTGGCTGCCGGGCATGATAAAACCTCCAAGGCATGTAAGGTCACTCCTCCATTTTGGAAGACCAAATTGTGAAAGGGTCCAAACTCTCCCTGATGGTATTGATATTTAGTTATTGAAACTCCTGCACCATCCTCTCCATTCGTTCACCACGTGTAAGACTTGGACTCTGTTGTGCTGGTGCATGAGTTGGTCTAAAAAAGTGTCAAAGGACTCACAGAAATTGCTTCTTCCACTTCCACCCCTGCTGCTAATGTTTTGGCATTGATGAATTGACGGGCCAGAGGTTGGAAGGCTATAGCTGCAATGTGAACTGTATGCTTCACTGCTGTCTTGGGGAAAAGTTCTTTTAAGGTTGTAGAAAATAGAAAAGTGTGTCTCGATACTCCAGCATTCGCAGGTCCCTTTCTAGGGAGGGAATCATCTGGCAAAATTTTGTTTCATAACGTGCGTGGATCTAATAAAGTGGCAACCCAGTAGTCAGCATTATTTCTAATCATAACTATACGGAGATCATTTTACAGATAGTGCAGCAAGAAGACACTCATATTTCGGGCTCTACCATATGTACATGCTGTCTTGGTGGCTGGGTAACAATGAGGCATGTTTCCTCTGTCCCCTCCACCAACCATGAACAACAGAGAGGAGAGGATTATCCTCTTCATCTGACTATTGCTCGCCCATTAACTCTTCCTCCTCCATTTGCTCCTCGGATCTTGCATCTTCGATAACAGTTTGACTGTTATTACCAGCCCTCCTCGATCGCAGCCTCCCACCCTCCTTTGGCACCTGCCTGTGTGATGACAGTCTTGAACTTAGAGACAATGTTATCCCTTCTGCAGCCTCCTCAGCTTCTTCCTCTTCTTCTGAGACAACCATCTCCTCCCGCTGGCTATTCAAAATCTGCTCCAACATATAGATGACCCAGATAGTGATGCTGATGATGGCATTGTCAGCACTAACCTTCTTAGTAGCCACTTCAAAACTGTGCAGAAGGGTAAAGAGGTCCTTAATCTGTGCCCACTCTGTAAAACATGATAAGCGCCACATCCATACTGCGTTGGCCCAGGCTATACGACATGACATACTATGTCAGGTCTCGTTGCTGCTGCCATAGTCGCTGCAAAATGTGCAGAGTGGAATTCCTTGCTGCCGGCACATCACATATCAACCTGTTAACTAACATGGACAAAGACCTCTGTATTGATGCAATATATGGAAAGGGACATGTGATTTGAGCAGCCAATGACACAAGTCGCTGTGTCAGGACATTGTGGGTGCTTCCTGCGCCCGAATTGGCTAGCTGCAATGTGCACACTTAAAGTTAGGATAAAAAATTTAAGCTGTGCTGTGCTTTCAAGAACGCCATTTTTCTGGGCTCTGAGAAACCCCTCCCCTCATCAAACACATGCTTAATGCTCATTATTCACCACCATTATTGTTGCTAAAGTGGTGAAAATATTTTTGTGGCAATGCAAATATTTTCCCATACCTTACCGAATGTTACCGATTTCTACCGATTTTATAAAATTTTGCTCGGGTTTCCAATCATAAATCCGAATATGCCATATTCGTGCCAAATTTATATTTGGCAATCATTTTCCGAACAAATTTGCTTATCACTGGTCGTAACATTATGACGTCACAACTTGTAGCATTATGTCAGAGGCCTGGATTACCTGGTGTGAAGAAACCAGAGTATATCTTAATTACTCAGATGACTATGTTTTTGTAAACCAATAAGAATTGACATTTTATCTGTATATTGGCTTGTGCTTTTAAGTGTTTATCTCTGGTGGATCAAGAAGACAGACTTGCATACCATTTAACATACTGTGAAAAAGGGTACTTCACACATAGCGAGATCATTAGCGAGATCGCTGAAACGACACAGGTTTTGTGACGCAACATCGACCTCGCCAGCGATCTCGGTACGTGTGACACATAGCAGCGACCGGCCCCCCGCTGCGATATTACTGATCGTGCTCGAATGTCCTAGGCTATTTTTTGATCGTTGGTGTCGCACTGGCCAGCATGCCTCGCTGTGTTTGACGCCATAACAATGACGAGCGACCTCGTTGGCGACTCAGGGACGCAGGTGTGATTTTGCTTTGTCTTTTCAACGCCCCCTCTTCTGATTGGTGGTCTCAAATTAGGATCTTTGCAGCATTTCCTTTTACAGGTCAGCTATCAATTATATGCAATCATAACATTAAACATGTACAGTTATAATAATCGCGTGTCCCCATGTCAGTGACTGTGGATCCATGAATAAATAGCACACTAGCGACTCAGACAGACGCTGAAGCAAATCGCGTAGTGATAGCGCAGTAGTGGCCACCAACCGGAACAGAGGGGCATAGAAAAGGCAACGCTGAAGCACACCTATCGAGGTCTTAGTCGTCAGAATAGCTGCTGTGTGACAAGGTCCCAACGACCTCTGAGGTCGTTATACGGATCGCCGTATCGCTGCTGCGTTGTTGAGTAGATCTGCCTGTTTGACAGCTTACTAGTGACCATGTAGTGACGTACCAGCGATCCTTACCAGGTCGTATCGTTGTTGAGATTGCTGGAGCGTAGCTATGTATAACGGGACCCTAAAGGGGTTTTACACTAAGCAATATCGCTAGCAATATCGCTAAATCGTCACTGGTTTTGTGACGTTATAGCGATATTGCTAGCGATATCGCTATGTGTGATACTTACCAGCGACCGGCTCCCCCGCTGCTCATCGCTGATCGCGCGAGAATGTCCGGTTCCATTTCTCGTCGGGCGCTTCCTGCTGAGACTTCCTGCTGTGACGTCCAGCGACGCGTGGAGGCGGGCGGGAGGACGCAGGATCGCTGTGTGTGAAAGGTAAGTATCGTGCGCTGCGTCGCTGCTGCATCGCTGTGAGATCTTTCTGTATGAAAGCTCACTAGCGATCATTTAGCGATGCACCAGCGATCCTGACCGGGTCGGATTGCTGGTTGGATCGCTGGTGCATCGCTAAATGTAAAAGGGCCTTAAGTCTGCAATAGTGCCTTGTACATAGTGGGTGTTTATCTTTGTTTATTGTGTGCTGATATGCTAATTGTGTATTGTATTCTATAATCAGTTTGTTGACTTCGAAGGTAGATAGTGATAGGCTGTGAGGGTGGACTGAAGGACACTGAGTAAATCTAAAAATAGATCACATGCCTCGGATATTTAAAGACTCAAGAGACAGAGATCAGATCTCATCACACAGAGATACCAGTCTGACATTCTGCAAAACACTCAACGGATGAGAGGACTGTGGGCAATTCATCATGGTACCGTCATGAGGGACATGGATCTATGATTCTGTAGGAATCAACCTAGGGGTTTTAGGATCCAGTTGGAAGGACTAACAAGTGGAAGGTGTCATTTTATTATGCACGTTATCATAATTTAATTATTCCTTTTTTTTTTTTTTTCTTCACATACTCACATTTATTATATTTTATGTACTTTTTATTTGTTTTCAAAATATTTTTATTAGGCATTTTAACAGATTTTACAAAACATGCTCTTTGTGTAATAATTCGCATTGATAAGTAGGGAAAAGGGGAAGGAAAGGGTTTGGGATAGGGAAGGGAGAGAAAGAATTTTTAATAGTAACAAAGACAGAACTGTAAATACTTGAATATCTACTTCAATATTGAACTGTCTTGGTCTTCCATGAATTTCTATGTTCAAACTATGTACATCGAAAATAGCAAGAAAGCTACCTTAAAACACAAAAAAAGAAAAAAGTCATCAACAAAGAAACCTTAACTAATCTAAGACTTGGTATTTAGTGTTCCATAAGCTCCATTTTTTGTCGTATTTATGCAAGCATTCATTTGCTATTGAGAATTTTAAGTCCAAGGTACTATGCGTCTTTAGTCTATCCACCATGTCAGAGAACCTTGGTATGTCAGTTCTCCTCCAGAAGGTGGCTATCATATTTTTAGTTATCAGTAAAAGATGTATTATGACTTTTTTAGTTGAGTGGTGTACGTCCTCCATGTCTAAGAAAAAGAGAGCTGTTTGAGGGGAAAGAGTAAAGTTCTTATCAAGAAGTCCACCAATATATATGGAAATCTTATTCCATAACTCTGTGAGAGCTGGGCATATCCAGAATATGTGTTTCAAATCTCCCTTGAACCCACACCCTCTCCAACATAATGGGGATGAATCTGGTTTGAAATGTGCTATCCTAGAGGGAGTAAGGTACCATCTTGTTAATAATTTGCAAAATGATTCGTGAAGTGGTATTGATATATTTGAAGAATATGAATCTTTTATTGCCCTCTCCCATTGATCTTTTGTTGCGCAGAACTGGAGATCCTTCTCCCACTTGAACATATATTTGTTTTTTGTGAAATCGCTATCCTTATTGAAAGAGCTGTAGAGGAATTTAGTGCTCCAGAAAATTTTATGGTTTGAATTGTTTAAAAGGAAGTGAATTACTTCTGTTTTCGGAGGGACCATGCTAATAAATTTTTGTAGGTACTCCTTGATTATGCAATATTGCATAAAGCCTGAGGAGGGTAGATTGAATTTGTTTCTAATCTCGGAAAAACTGAGTAATTTAACTGTTGCGAGAATATCTCCCAACTTTCGAATGAAATTTTTTGGCCATATTTCAGGTACAGAGAATCTGTAGACAGAAGCAATCAGGGATATTGGGAAATTTTCTTTCAGTTTTGACTTCCCAGTTTTATTCAGTGAGGCAAGATGATCCCAAGCTTGGGTAATTGCCAGAAAAATAGGGTGATTTAGTCTGTATTTTTTTAGATTGAATATATGGTTGAGAAGAAGATTTTTAAGGGGGCATGAAGTGCTATGGTCTCTTTCTAGTACCATCCAAGATGGTTTGACATCCTCATTTATCCAGTATTGACTTTGTTTGATTAGAATGGCGTGGTAATAAGCTAGGATGTTTGGGATCCCCATTCCTCCATTGTATTTATGTTTATAGAGAATTGTTCTGTCTACTCTAGCTCTTTTCTCTCCCCAAACAAAGGAGAAGATTTTTTTGTTGCAGCTATTAAAGAATGCTATTGGAAAGGTAAGAGGGAGAGCCCTAAAAATGTATAATAGTTTCGGGAGAATCACCGTTTTTATTGCTAGCACTCTGCCCATCCACGGCAAGCCTATGCTTTTCCAGGGTTGGAGGTCTTTTGTGATAGTGGCCAGAAATGTCACGCAATTTGCATTAACTGTGTTGCGTACTGTTTTTTTAAACACAATACCTAGGTGTGATATTTGTTCCTCTTCCCAATCAAACTCTGATTTATTTTTAATAGAGTTTATTGTGGTGTTTGAAAGGTAGAATTGCAAGATTTTCGATTTACTATTATTAATTTTAAAGTTTGATATTTGTGAAAATTCCTCTATTATCTCGAGCAATGTTGCAATGGATTGTATCGGATTTGTGAGTGATAGCAACATATCATCTGCAAATAGACTTATTTTGAATTGTTTAGACGGGGTGTTGTTCCCTGTGATTTTTTTGTTTATGCGAATTGCTTCGGCTAATGGTTCTATCGCCAAGGCGAACAGCAGTGGCGAGAGGGGGCACCCCTGTCTTGTCCCATTATTTATATAGAATGATTTGGATAAGGTGTTATTTGTGTAGATTTTAGCACTTGGCTGGGAGTATAAAGTGAAAACCGTTTCTATCCATTTGTTGTTGAAACCAAAATTTAGAAGAACAGTTTTTAGGTAAGACCAGTTGACCCTGTCAAAAGCCTTTTCGGCATCTAATGTTAGGAGTATTGAGGGGGTTCGGGTAGAGTTAATTCTATTAATAATGTTGATAAGCCTCCTAGTGCACAATGAGAGTTGCTTCCAACATCTCCCCAGGGAAAGTCCCACCCCCCGAAACTTGGTTAAAATTTTTTGCCATATAAGGGATAAGTATATCTGCAAAATTTTTAAAGTATTCATTCATTAGGCCGTCTGGGCCAGGCGATTTTTGTAACTTTAGTGAGTTTACCGTTTCAATAATTTCTGAGATTGGTATAGGTGAGTTAAGTTGTGAAAGGTCTGGTGGGCTGATTTTAGGAAGTTGTAGTTTCTTAATGAACTCATTTATTTTTTGGGGATCTGGTTGAGGAATTGCGTTCTCTCCGTTTAAGTTATATAGTTTTCTATAGTAAGATGCGAATTCCTCTACAATATCAGTCGGGTGTTGTTTTGTATCTCCGGCTGCGTTTTTAATTTTGTATATTCTACTATGGACTCTCTCATTCTTCAGTTTGGACATCATGAATTTAATTATTCCTTTTTAATAGAATATTCAGATTTGACATAATCAACAGCTCCAACTGTACAAATCCCACCATCAAGGTTCATCATTTCAAGGTAAATGGAGTCTGTGTGACAACTCCTATGGGAACTGTATCAATGTTCATAATAGGTGTCAGTCAACTTGTCCAAACATGCTAGATGGTTATTTAACAAAGTATTTCCATTCTACATGGGGGCTGCGTACATGGCAAATATCATCAACTTTCTATTGTGGTAGATCGGCTCACTCAGCTTTACACAGAGGTAGACGCAAGAACACTTTCCCTTTAAGTCCTTCACTGGTTTATTATGCACATGTGTCATAAACCATGGTAAAGTAAAAACAACGGCCTTTGAGGCAAAACAGGAAACCAAAAAAAAGTCCATACATATGCAGGAATTCACCACTCCAGTGGCCTTAATACGCCTCTATGCGCATCCTGGGGGGTACATATTGACCCCTGCATATGATACCCCTCACTGCCTCACAGTACATATAAATGTATTTGAGCTAAGTGCTTCACATAAGACATGTCTCTAACATCTTGAGAGAGAAGCAAATAATTTGCTTTGATTCACATCTTATTACAGAAATTGTTCTGTGAAATACTTTTGATGCTATGTATTTGTATTAGGCATTACTGTATGTATCTGTTACCCAAAAATTGTGCCAATTAAAATTAGTACACAAGTTTTTAATTTATGCAAGTATTTTATGACAAAACTCCCTTAACGACCTCCGATACGCCTTTTAATGGCGGTAGTTAAGGGTACTTAAACCATAGTGCCGTGAATTCACAGTGCTGTGGAAAAAGTGTATAACGCCCCCCAGAGTTGGAATTTCTTTTCTCATGGGTATCCACTGCAAAGACACCAGAGAACTTGATTGGGTTCTGTTTTTACCGACCCCAGTGTTGCACATCAGAGGAGAGAGAAATAGGGTCCCCGATTTTCCCCAGTACAACCCAGTGTCCCTGGGTCTCCTGGTTTCATCCCATGGCCGTTTGCGTCTTCTTCCAGTAAGAAAATGGCGGGTGCATGATTTTTCCTATTGGTTTATTTTGGTTACTGTGATAGACCCTATCACAGTGCTCAAAATAAAAAAGTAACCCCCTTTTAAAACCCTTTAAGTTAGGGAAGAATAATGAAATAAAGAAATATATTTATTTACATTTTCCCACTAGGGATAGAGTTAGACTAAAGTGAGTTGGGCTAAAGATAGGGATAGGGTTAAGGTTGGGATTAGGGTTAGGGTTGGGATTAGGGTTAGGGGTGTGCTAGGGTTAGGTTTGTTGGTAGGTTTATGGTTAGGGTTGGGATAAGGGTTAGGTTGTGGTTAGGGTTAGGGTTGGGAGTAGGGTTAGGGGTGTGTTGGGCTTAGGGTTGTGGTTAGGGTTGTGGTTAGGGTTGGGATTAGGGTTAGGGGTGTGTTGGGGTTAGGGTTGTGAATAGGGTTGAGATTAGGGTTAGGGCAGCTTTGGGATTAGGGTTGGAATTAGAATTGGGAGTTTTCTACTGTTTAGACACCTCAGGGGGTCTACAAATGCGACATGACGTCACCATTGATTCAAGCCAATTTTGCATTCAAAAAGTCAAAACGTGCTCCCTCCCTTCTGAGCTCTGCCATGCCCCAAACAGTGGTTTACCCCCACATATGGGGCATCGGCGTACTCAGGATAAATTACCCAACAACAATGGGCATTTAATTTCTCTTGCTACCCTTGGGAAAATAAAAAATTGGGGGCCAAAATTCATTTTTGTGGAAATAAAAAGATTTTTTTTATTTTCATGGCTCTGCGTTATAAACATCTGTGAAGCACTTGGGGATTCAAAGTGCTCACCACACATCTAGATAAGCTCCTTTGGGGGTCAAGTTTCCAAAATGGGGTCACTTTTGGGGAGTTTCTACTGTTTAGACACATCAAGGGCTCTGCAAACGCAACATGATGCCCACAGACCATTCCATCAAAGTCAGCATTTCAAAACATCACTACTTCCCTTCTGAGCCCCGATGTGTGCCCACACAGTGGTTTCCCCCCACATATGGGGTACCATCGTACTCAGGACAAATTGCCCAACAACTTTGTGTATCTAATTTCTCCTGTTACCCTTGGGAAAATAAAAAATTGGGGGCTAAAAATCATTTTTGTGGAAAAAAATATATTTTTTATTTTCACGTCTCAGCATTATAAACTTCTGTGAAACACTTGGGGGTTCAAAGTGCTCACAACACATCTAGATAAGTCTCTAAGTTTTTAAGGGGTCTAGTTTCCAATGGTGTTACTTGTGGGGTATTTTCACTGTTTAGGCACATCAGAGGCTCTCCAAACATGACATGACGTACGCCAATTGTTCCAGCAAATTTTGCTTTCAAAAAGTCAAATGGCGCTCCTTCCCTTCCGGGCTCTGTCGTGTGCCAAAACAGAGCTTTTCTCCCTCATATGGGATATCGGCGTACTCAGGACAAATTGCACAACAACTTTCTGGGTTAATTTCTCCTGTTACCCTTGTGAAAATAAAAATTTGAGGGCGAAAAGCTCAATTTTGTGGAAAAAATTAGATTTTTTATTGTCCCGGCTCTACGTTATAAACTTCTGTGATGCATTTGGGGGTTAAAAGTGCTCACCACACATCTAGATAAGTTCCTTAAGGGGTCTAGTTTCCAAAATGGTGTTACTTGTGGGAGTTTCTACTGTTTAGGCACATCAGGGGCTCTCCATACGCGACATAGTGTCCGATCTCAATTCCAGCCAATTCTGCATTGAAAAAGTCAAATGGCGCTCCTTCCCTTCCAAGCTCTGCCGTCCGCCCAAACAGTGGCTTACCCCCACACTTGGGGTATTGACGTATTCAGGAGAAATTGCAAAACAAATTTTGTGGTTGATTTTCTCTTTTTACATTTGTGAAAGTAAAAAAATTGGCTCTGAGGTAAAACGTTTGTAAAAAAAAAGATAAATGTTTATTTTTTCCTTCCACATTGCTTCAGTCCCTGTGAAGCACATAAAGGGTTAATAAGCTTCTTGAAAGTGGTTTTGAGCACCTTGAGGGGTGCAGTTTTTAGAATGGTGCCACTTTTGGGTATTTTCTGTCATGTACACCCCTCAAAGTGACTTCAAATGTGATGTGGTCCCAAGAAAAAATGTTTTTTGTAAATTTTGTTGTAAAAATGAGAAATCTCTGGTCAACTTTTAACCCTTATAAGTTCCTAACAAAAAAAAATGTTGTTCCAAAATTGTGCTGATGTAAAGTAGACATGTGGGAAATGTTAAGTATTAAATATTTTGCTGACATACTGTATCTCTCTGATTTAGGGGTATAAAAATTAAAAGTTTGAAAATTGCAAAATTTTAAAAATTTTCACCATATTTCCATTTTTTTCATAAATAAAAGCAAGCATATTGAAGAAATTTTATATCTTAGGCCGCTTTCACACTTCAGGCTTTCGGTATCCGGCATGGTGCGGCGAAAAAACGGACTATCGGATCCAGCCGCAAACACAGACACCGGATCCTTCTTTGTGCCGGATATATTCCTGGCAGAGAAAGTTTCCGGGCATGCGCAGTGCGAAAAACCGGTCCGGCGTTGGGAAAAAAGTTGCATGCAATGTTTTTCCAGACGCTGGACCGGCTATTTTCTCCAGATCCGGAAAAAAACGGACGCGCCGCATTGCCATCCGGCGCAATGCGGCAGCAATGAAACAGCACAGGGAAAAAGCCGGATCTGGTCGTAACAAGCGCCGGATCCGGCAGTCCGGTTTTTCACCGCACCATGCCGGATACCGAAAGCCTGAAGTGTGAAAGTGGCCTAACATGAAATAGAATATGTCTTGAAAAAACTATCTCAGAATAAGCGGGATTTGTTAAAGCATTCCAGAGTTATAAACTCATAAAATGACAGTGGTTTGAATTGTAAAAATTGGCCTGGTCATTAAGCTGCAAATTGCTTCTGTCACTAAGGGGTTAATAATAATCCAATTCATTAATGTGCTAGGTTCAAGGCCCATAGAAATTCTCTGGCTGTCTAAAGCCCAAATCAAAGAGAGAAATAATATGAACATTCATAAATGTTCCCATGTCCTGCTCTCATCTCCTTTAAAGAGTTTGTGCGGCCTTAGGCTACAAGTCTGCAGACATTCTATATAACTGCAGACTTGTGACTTCTCCTCAGTGGCTCACACTGTATGCTATGACGATTCTCCATTGCTGGTGCAGGGAGAGAAAGGGATGTGACTGCAAGTATGTGATTTGCATACTTACGTTTACTTGCCAATAAGACTGTATCTAGCCTCGCTCAATACATTTACATTGAATTAGGTAGGATACAGTCTATTCAGAATGTGGCCAGACATGTGAAAATCACATACTTGCAGACACATAATCACTTGCTGCCAGAGCTAGCCTTGGAGAATTCTCACAGCGCATAGTGCGTGCTCTGTGAGGATTCACAAGTCTGCAGTCACATAAACTGACTGCAGACTTGCAGCCTAAGACCGCATAATCCCTTTAAATTTAAATCAATAAAATGGTGATTGCCTTTTCAATAAACTGTGCATAAATCACAAGCAAATATAAGAAATTTTGTTATGTATATTAGAGAAGTATGATTCTCTCTATGCTTATATACCACTGAGACACTGCCAAATCAGTGAGAAATTAGATTACCGGTGCCTACCGATGTCTATGGAGAGGATACTGGGATACAGAGCTAGAAAGGGAAAGACACAAACACACCCTTATGCAGCTTTCTAGTGTTTTATCTCACCCAGTGTTGGGTTAACAGCTACACTGCCAATCCCTGCAGTATAATGTCCACAATACTGCTGCTTTTGAATATATGCTAGAGAGATAGAGGTACAGGAGTCCCTCATATATTTGTGTGTGGTAAACTTAGTACACAGCCAACAGGACTCACGGCAGCTGGGAGAACTGGAAACCTCATGGGAACTTTTGATGGACACTTTAAGGTTACTGGAGTTTCCAGCTGTTGCAACATCTGGAGTCTGTGAACTAAGATTTTTAATAATCAGCTGAGCAAAAGGAGACAGATGGGGACTGGTATTGTTATTCTGGAAAGGGGTCAATATCCATAATGGTTCCCAGGCAACTAACTCACAGCTGTATGTTTATCCTTTACTGGTTATTAAAAAGGGGACCCCCAAAAATGATGTGGGGTCCCTTCTATTTTTAACAACCAGCACATGCTAAACAGACAGCTGTGGGCTGATCTTAATAGGCTGGAAAGGGACCAAAAGTTACTCACGGTCATTTCTCAAGGGCATAACACCATCACCTGTGAGAAATGACCTTGAGTAACCTCTGCAGTCTCATTCTTGCAGTCATGGCTCACGGGTAGTGATGGGTGGACCCAAACAGTAAAGTTCAGGGTCTGTACCAAACTCCTACTTTTCAGGCACAGACCCTGAACACTGGCTCCTCCAGGAAGTCCATGCTATTGTTTGGGTTTGGCACCCCGAACATCCCTCACCTTTCTGAAGTGAAGCTGTCCCATACCATAATTCCTGTCTGAGATATGTGGTTTACAAACTGGACAGTGCCATAATGCAACAGTCCAGGCTGAAAACCAATTTTTCATCCTGCCTCACAGTGAAGTGCTGGTGGGAACGCAGCCTCAGTGATCTGCGATAACGTCAAAGACATCACCGCTAGTCACCGAGGCTATGCTCACAGCACCTCATTCTCATGTGGTTTTCAGCCTGGATGGTCGCATCATGGCACCATCCAGGTTGTAAACCATAAATCTCAGACATAGATTACAACGTGGGACATCTTCACACGGAGCAGGTGAGGAATATGGTTGTTTATTATTTTCTGTTTTTACAGTTGACAAAGGCTTTAATCTAATTGGTGTATGGTGAGTATATCTTTGCTTGTTTTTTTAAATAAATTTATAAAACAGGGAGAGGATTTTTAATTTCAAATGAAGGACTTTATTCTGGGTATCTGTATTTACAATATTACTATCGGATTAGTAATGGAAAGGCATCTTGGAATCACCTATCCATATCTTACTGCTGGGCTTGATGTTACCTGACAATACAAAGGTATCATCAACCCCACAAATATTACCCCACTTGCAACCACCACAGGGCAAGTGGGAATAGATGTGCATCTTGGGCAGCAGTAAGCTGCTATTTTTAAGGCTTGGGGGCCAATATCCATGGCCCCTTACCAGCCTGAGAATCCCTGCCCCTAGCTTTAGCTTGGTTTGTTATCAAAAATGGAGGGGACTCAACTTCATTTTTTAAATTATTTATTTAAACAATAAAAAAAGCTTGGGGACCCTTCTATTCTTGATAATTAGCCATGATAAAGCTGACAGCTGAATGTTGCAGCCAACAACTGTCAGTTTTACTGGTGCTCGTTATCAAAACAAAAATAGAACAGTACAACTTGTCCCACAAAAACAAGCCACACTTGACCATTTTGACCAAAAAATAAAAAAGTTATTGATCTGGGAAGAAGGGGAACAAAAAATGAATATGTAATCCCGCACTTAACAGTCGGGAACTAAAGCTACCGCAAGATCCGATGGGTTACATGAGTTCATAACTATCGGGTCTCACGGCAGCGGTGAGGCCTGGAAACCTCATGCAAACCTTTGAGGGACACTTTATGGTAATTGGAGCTTCCAGCTGTGGGAACACCTGGAGGCTGTGAATTAAGGTTGCTTTGGGTGTGTATTTTACTGTACTTGTAAATAAACAAAAAATCAATAGTTGAAGAAATGAAGAGTGTTCCTCCTATTTTTAACCCCTTTCTGATGTCAGGTGTAATAGTATGCTGACGTCGGACTCCCTCCCTTTGATGTGGACTTTGGCACTGAGCCCACATCTTTCCCTGGACATGTAAGCTGTTTTGAAAAGCTGACATGTGCCCGGAATAGCCATGGGTGGAATTGCAATCCACCTGTGGCTATTAACCCATTCAATGCTGCTGTCAAATTCTGGCACCGGCATTCAACTCGCGCTTCCGGCCATAGGGCCGGACATCCACCCACCGCTAACCCCCATCGTGTGATCTGATCTGCACAGTTCAATCTGGCTTCTACTTCTCTACAACATCGTGTAAAACTCTAACACCATGGCAGGCATCACCCTAGGCCTTGGCAGCTTCTCCAAGAAAGCACATTGTGACAACAGAGGCCTATGTGACTCTGGAAGCCCTGAATGACACACAGTGAAAATGGCGGAATAATATGTTTCATGTGATGGAGAAGTAAAGAAGAGGCCTGGAAGGGGCTGAATGGAGGATGGTATGTGCAACTGTGGGCGGTATTGAGTAATTTTTTTTTGTTATTTTTTTCACTCTTTTTCCTGCAAAAAAATTGGCATAAAAATAATTTAAATTATTGGTAGAAAATGATTCAATCATTCTAATCTTAAAATGTGTATTTATTAAAATCTGTCTGATAAAATATAGGCACATTTTCAATATACCGTATATACTCGAGTATAAGCCGACCCGAGTATAAGCCGACCCCCCTAATTTTGCCACAAAAACTGGGAAAACTTATTGACTCGAGTATAAGCCTAGGGTGGAAAATGCAGCAACTATTGGTGAATTTAAAAAATAAAAATAGATACCAATAAAAGTAAAATTAATTGAGACATCAGTAGATTAAATGTTTTTGAATATCCATATTGAATCAGGAGCCCCACATATTGTACCATACAGTTCATGATAGCCCCACAAGATGCTCCATACAAAATACACCCCATATAATGCTGCACAAAGGTTAAAAATGGCCCACATAAGATGCTCCATAGAATAATATCCCCCATATGCTGCTCCATAAAGGTTATGGCCCCATAAGATGTTCCATAGATTATGCCCCCATAAAATGCTCCATAGATTATGCCTCATATGCTGCCCCATAAGATGCTTCATAGATTATGCCCCCATAAGATGCTCCATAGATTATTCCCTCATATGCTGCCCCCATAAGATGCTCCATAGATTATGCCCCCATAAAATGCTCCATAGATTATGCCTCCATATGCTGCCCCATAAGATGCTTCATAGATTATGCCCCCATAAGATGCTCCATAGATTATTCCCTCATATGCTGCCCCCATAAGATGCTCCATAGATTATGCCCCTATATGCTGCCCCATAAGATGCTCCATAGATTATGCCCCCATATGCTGCCCCCATATGATGCTCCATAGATTATTCCCCTATATGCTGCCCCCATAAGATGTTCCATAGATTATGCCCCCATATGCTGCCCCCATAAAATGCTCCATAGATTATGCCTCCATATGCTGCCCCCATAAGATGCTCCATAGATTATGCCCCAATATGCTGTCCCAATATGCTGCCCCCATAAGATGCTCCATAGATTATGCCCCCATATGCTGCCCCCATATGATGCTCCATAGATTATTCCCCCATATGCTGCACCCATATGATGCTCCATAGATTATTCCCCTATATGCTGCCCCCATAAAATGCTCCATAGATTATGCCCCCATATGCTGCCCCCATATGATGCTCCATAGATTATGCCCCCATATGCTGCCCCATATGATGCTCCATAGATTATTCCCCTATATGCTGCACCCATATGATGCTCCATAGATTATTCCCCTATATGCTGCCCCCATAAGATGCTCCATACGTTATTCCCCCATATGCTGCCCCCATAAGATAATCCATACATTATGCCCCCATATGCTGCCCCCATAAAATGCTCCATAGATTATGGCCCCATATGCTGCCACTGCTGCTGCATTTAAAAATAAAAAAAATGACATACTCACCTCTCCGTCACTGGGGGCCAGGTGCCGGTGTCACTGCTGGTACCTGAGATACTCACCTGTCCTGCGTCCATGGCTGCTTGTTGCTGTCTGGCACATCATCTGTCAAACTGCAGGGGGCGCGGCGTGCACTAACTACGTCATCGTGCCCTCTGCTGTCTGAACGTCACTGACAGATGATGTGCCAGACAGCAGCAAGCAGCCATGGATGCAGGACAGGTGAGTATCGCTATACTTACCCGTCCTGGTGCTGTCTCTTCAGACCCCAGCTTCTCGCAATCTCTCTTCCTGCCTTCAGCAGTCACGTGGTACCACTCTTTAAAATTCATGAATATGCACATATTCATGAGTTTAATGAGCGGTACCATGTGACTGCTGAAGGAAAGAAGGGAGATCGCGGAGAAGCTGGGGGCTGTAGAGACAGCACCAGGACGGGTAAGTATGACCTGACACCCCCGCCCCCCTTTCCCTCTGACCCCCTGGTGTATATGACTTGAATATAAGCCAAGAGGGGGACTTGCAGCCCAAAAAAATGGGCTGAAAATCTCGGCTTATATTCTAGTATATACGGTATATATAATCTACTCGAGAGATGTGATTCACTCATCTCAATGCCGGTCTTGTTAAATTTTAATTTAGATATCAATAGTTAATGAACTGGTACATTATTTCCAATTTGGAATTATTTTTTTTTTTTTAGATCTTGGTGGAAACTCTAATAGACACAACATAAAGGAACATGGTATTCCTAAGCAATTAAAATCAATATAATACTGAATAACACAAACTATTATACAGGAGAATGTGTAACAGTCTTAGCAATTATATATTAAAACATAAATTAAATGAATTCCCAGCTGTATGCACAAATATAGTGTATGATTAAGGCAGTTTTCCTCAGCTGTATATATTTACACATGCTATACAAGTTGTTTCCATCCATGGATGTTTTCCAGTTTCTATAACAAAATAGGAAAATAGACGTGTTACAGATTTGAATGTAGCCTAAAAGTTCAACATTTTTTGTTATACTTTTGATTTCAGTTCTTCACCATTTCAGATGTCTGCTTGCGGTCAGTGAGTGGAAACATTTTAATTTTTATCCAAAAGCTAAAACCCATATTTAAAGGGGTTATCTGACTAAAGCAACCTCTTTCCATTTAATAATCTTTTTTGCCCGATAGATTAGTCCTTTAATGAAATGAAGCATAATGCAAAGATTAAAGGGAATCAGGCAGAAAGCTTTTGCAACCTCATCTGAGAACAAGAAAAAGGGAGACAGCACATAATTTAGCCAATTCATGCATGCCTGGCAGCCAACGACAAGGCGATCTCTGGTTTGCTGGGAACCTACATGTCTAGTGTGAATACCTCTCTTAGGCTGAAGCCTGAATTTCTGGGTAGGTAGGATCCTACTGCAATTAAAATCGCCACAGGCTTGAGTGCAGAGTGGTCAGTCAGAGGGCTGATATACAAATAGCAAAAAACTGACTGGCACTTACAAATCATAAAACTGGTATGTACTGTACAGGTGAGAACTAGGAGCAGCCATCTCCACATACTAACAAATAATGTTGCTCTCTTTAGTGCTAAAGCATGTCGATATGAAATATATGAAATAGGAATAGCATTAATGCTCTAGATAAGAAAAATGGAGATACTTAGCATATACTGTAATGTGGCAGCTAAAATTGCAGCAGAATCCTACTCTAACAATTATGTGGGTACTATAAAATCTGATTACGTTGGATAAAATGAATCTGAGACCAAAGCTGAGACAAATAAGTGTATTTCACAAAGCAAGAAGTAGAACATGAACAAGCTGGGACTTTCCTGCAATTGTAACGAGTGACAGGAGAAAACAAAAATGTCAGCAAACTTTGTAGTGGGGCGCGACCACTCATACAAACAAGTCCAGCAGTAATATGGAGCAAGAGTGCGACCGGCACTTATACGTGGAAGTCCAGCAGTGGTATGCAAACAAGAGTGCGACCGGCACTTATAAGTGGAAGCCCAGCAGTAGTATGCAAACAAGAGTGTGACCCGCACTTATACGTTGAAGGCCAGCAGTAGTATGCAACAAGAGAGCGATGAGCACTTATACATGGAAGTCTAGAACTATGCAGATAGAGGAGATGACACCTTTCATGGAAGGTACCTTTAAATGTACCTTTTGGGTTGAGATGTCCCACTCAAGTCCTGCAAAGCAGCCAGCAACAGAACACAGTCTCAGAAGTCAGGACAGCAGATAACCCCAGCCAGGATCTGGAAGTAGCTTAGAAGACTGAAGGCAACTGGAAGTGGTGAGACAGAGCACCAAGTATCGAGCAGCAGTAAGAACTCCAGAGGCAAGCCAGGAGGAAGCCCAGAAGCAAACAGCAGCAAAATACTCAGGCAAGGAGGAACTCCCGACCTGGACTTAAATAGCAGGGCAGATAGGAAGTTCCAGGACAGGGCAAAGTACCAGACTCCATGTTGGACAAGGGCAAAACAGGTTCCATGGAAACATCCAGAATCCTTACACCTACCTACCCATAAATTCATGTTTCAGCCTAAGAGAGGTGTTCACACTAGACAAGAAGGTTCCCAGCAAACCGAAGATAGTCTTGTCGTTAGCTGCTGGGCATGCATGAATTTGCTAAATTATGTGCTAGGCGTCTCCATTTTTTCTTATTATCTACAGCAGTAATGCTATTCATATTTCATGTATTACATATTTACATGCTTTAGCACTGCAAAGTGCAATTTTACTCATCTGAGAGGAGAATAATGTAGGCAAAGAGACACTAAATCCAACAATGTATCACTTAGATTACTTGGTGCCGCAGTGCTGACAAAATCAGAGTTCTTAAGGTACTGTCACACTTAGCGATGTACCAGCGATCCCGACCAGCGATATGACGCGGTCAGGATCGCTGGTACATCGCTAAGTGGTCGCTAGTGAGCTGCCACATAGGCAGATCTCACTAGCGACATCGCTGGGGACGGGGATCGCTACTTACCTGTCACACTAGGCGATCCTGCGTCCTCCCGCCCAGCTCCACGCGTCGCTCGTCTCTCCACAGGAAGCGCCACAGGAAGCTGACGACGAGAAACAGTCCAGGACGTTCTCGCGCGATCAGCGATAACCAGCGGAGGAGCCGGTCGTAGGTAAGTATCAGACACAGAGATATCGCTAGCAATATCGCTATAACGTCACTAGTTATAGCGATATTGCTAGTGATATCTCTTAGTGTGACATGCCCTTTAGATTTAACAATGCAGAAGAGCTGCAAAGATTCCCCCTGCCACACAAGGCTTTATGTGTACATATCTATAACTACATAGCTATTGAAATTGAGCTGCTTATCAGGAGAGAGGGTGGAGTCAGACCAGGAGACATGTGCTGATGTAGTCCAGTCAATGATAATCACAAGGTGATAAAACCTTCAAAATAAGTAAACAACATCTCATAGCTGGATATGTGACTCTGTTGTAATCTGTGTTTTAACCCCTACCTCATGCTGTCCTTAAATTAAATAGCAAAAACCTACTGACAAATTCCCTTTAAATAAACCTTATTTTGGTTAATTTAACCCCTTAACCCCCAAGGGTGGTTTGCACGTTCATGACCGGGCCAATTATTACAATTCTGACCACTGTCCCTTTATGAGGTAATAACTCTGAAACCCTTCCATGGATCCTGGTGATTCTTACACTCTTTTCTCGTGACATATTGTACTTTATGATAGTGGTAAAATTTCATTCATATAACTTGCGTTTATTTGTGAAAAAATGGAAATTTGGCGAAAATTTAGAAAATTTTTATGCCCTTAAATCACAGAGATACGGCACACAAAAAACTTAATAAGTAACATTTCCCACATGTTTACTTTACATCAGCACAATCTTGGAACCAACATTTTTTTTTTGTTAGGAAGTTATAAGGGTTAAAAGTTGACCAGCGATTTCTCATTTTTGCAACACCATTTTATTTTTATGGACCACATCACATTTGAAGCCACTTTGAGGGGTCTATATGATAGAAAATACCCAAAAGTGACACCATTATAAAAACTGCACCCCTTAAGGTGCTCAAAACCACATTCAAGAAGTTTATTAACCCTTCAGGTGCTTCACAGGAATTTTTTGAATATTTAAAAAAAATGAACATTTAACTTTTTTTCACAAAAAAAATACTTCAGGTTCAATTTTTTTTATTTTACCAAGGGTAACAGGAGAAATTGGACTGCAAAAGTTATTTTGCAGTTTGTCCTGAGTACGCTGATACCTGATATGTGGGGGGGAACCACTGTTTTGGCACATGGCAGAGCTCAGAAGGGAAGGAGCGCCGTTTGACTTTTTCAATGCAAAATTGGCTGGAATTCAGATCGGACGCCATGTCACGTTTGGAGAGCCCCTAATATACCTAAACAGGGCAAACCTCCCAAAAGTGACCCCATTTTGGAAACTAGACCCCCCAAAGAACTTATCTAGATATGTGGTGAGAACTTTGAACCCACAAGGGCTTCACAAAAGTTTATAACGTACAGCGGTACAATTAAAAAATCATATTTTTTCCAAAAAAATGATCTTTTCACCCCCAATTTTTATTTTCCCATGGGTAACAGGACCCTAAAAGTTATTGTGCAATTTGTCCTGAGTACGCTGATACCCTACATGTGGAGGTAAACCACTATTTGGGCGCATGGCAGAGCTCGGAAGGGAAGCAGCGCCATTTGACGTTTTTGGCTAGAATTCAGATTGGACACCATGTCGCGATTGGAAAACCCCTGATGTACCAAAACAGTGGAAACACCCCACAAATGACACCATTTTGGAAACAAGACCCCCCAAGGAACTTATCTAGATGTGTGGTGAGAACTTTGAACCCCCAAGGGCTTCACAGAAGTTTATAACATACAGCAGTACAATTAAAAAATCATATTTTTTCCACGAAAATCATCTTTTCACCCTCAATTCTTATTTTTCCAAGGGTAACAGGACCCTAAAAGTTATTGTGAAATTTGTCCTGAGTACGCTGATACCCCACATGTGGGGGTAAATCACTATTTGGGCGCATGGCAGAGATCGGAAGGGAAGCAGCGCCATTTGACTTTTTGGCTGGAATTGAGATCGGACACCATGTCGCGTTTGGAAAGCCCCTGATGTACCAAAACAGTGAAAACCCCCCACAAGTGACACCATTTTGGAAACTAGACCCCCCCAAGGAACTTATCTAGATGTGTAGTGAGCACTTTGAACCCCCCAGTGCTTCACAGAAGTTTATAACGCCTGGCCGTGAAAATAAAAAAATCGTATTTTTTCCACAAACATGATCATTTAGTCACCAATTTTTTTTATTTTCCCAAGGGTACCAGGAGAAATTGGACCACAAAAGTTGTTGTCCAATTTGTCCTGAGTATGCTGATACCATATATGTGGGATAAAACTACTGTATGGGCACACGTCGGGGCTCGGAAGGGAAGTAGTGACGTTTTGGAATGCAGACTTTGATGGAATGGTCTGCGGGTGTCATGTTGTTTTGGAGAGCCCCTGATGTACCTAAACAGTGGAAACCCCCCACAAGTGACCCCATTTTGGAAACTAGACCCCCTAAGGAAATTATCTAGATGTGTGGTGAGCACTTTGAACCCCCCAGTGCTTCACAGAAATTTATAACGACCGGGCGTGAAAATAAAAAAAATCGTATTTTTTCAACAAACATGATTTTGTAGTCCCCATTTTTTTTATTTTCCCACGGGTAACAGGAGAAATTGGACCACAAGAATTGTTGTCCAATTTGTTCTGTGTATGCTGATATCCCATATGTGGGAGAAAACTACTGTATGGGCACACGTCGGGGCTCGGAAGGGAAGTAGTGACGTTTTGGAATGCAGACTTTAATGGGTTGCTCTGTGGGTGTCATGTTGCCTTTGGAGAGCCCCTAATGTACCTAAACAGTGGAAACCCCCCACAAATGACACCATTTTGGAAGCTAGACCCCCTAAGGAACTTGTCTAGATGTGTGGTGAGCACTTTGAACCCCCAAGAGCTTCACAGAAGTTTATAATGCCGGGCGTGAAAATAAAAAAATTGTATTTTTTCCACAAACATTATCATTTAGTCCCCAATTTTTTTATTTTCCCAAGGGTAACAGGAGAAATTGGACCCCAAAAGTTTTAGTCCAATTTGTCCTGAGTACGCTGATACATCATATGTGGGAGAAAACTACTGTATGGGCACACGTCGGGGCTCGGAAGGGAAGTAGTGACGTTTTGGAATGCAGACTTTGATGGAATGGTCTGCGTGTGTCATGTGCGTTTGGAAAGCCCCTGATGTACCCAAACTCCCCACAAGTGACCCCATTTTGGAAACTAGACCCCCCACAGAACTTATCTAGATGTGTGGTGAGCACTTTGAATCCCCAAGTGCTTCACAGACGTTTATAACGCCCGGGCGTGAAAATAAAAAATCATTTTTTTCCACAAAAATGATATTTTTGCCCCAATTTTTTATTTTCCTAAGGGTAACAGGAGAAATTGGACCCCAAAAGTTGTTTTTCAATCTGTCCTGAGTAGGCTGATACCCTATATGTGGGGGTAAAACACTGTTTGGACACATGGCAGAGCTTGGAAGGGAAGGAGCACCATTTGCCTTTTTTTCAAAGCAGAATTGGCTGGAATTGAGATCAGACGCCATGTTGCATTTGGAGAGCACCTGATGTGCCAAAACAGTGGAATCCCCCCAATTATAACTCCAACCCTAACCCCAACACACCCCTAACCCTAGCCCTAACCCAAGCCCTAACCCTAGCCCTAACCATAGCCCTAACCCTAACCCTAATGGTAAAATGGAAATAAATACATTTTCTTTTAGTTTTATTATTTTTTCCTAACTAAGTGGGTGATAACGGGGGGCTTGATTTACTATTTACGGCGGGTTTTTATTTTTGGCAGCTGTCGCACGCTGTAAGACGCTTTTTATTGTAAAAATAGTTTTTGCATCACCACATATTGAGAGCTATAATTTTTCCATATTTTGACCCACAGAGTCATGTGAGGTCTTATTTTTTGGTATCATTTTCGGGCACGTGACATCTTTTGATCGCTATTTATTCTGATTTTTGGGACGCAGAATGAACAAAAACCAGGGTTTCATGAATTTCTTTTGGGGGGTCCGTATACACCGTTCCGCATGCGGTAAAATTGTTAAAGCTGTTTTATTCTTCGGGTCAGTACGGTTACAGCGGTACTTTATTCAAGTCTTTTTTTATGTTTTGGCGCTTTTATGCAATGAAAACAATTTTATATAAAAAATAATTATTTTTGCATCGCTTTATTCTGCGAGCTATAATTTTTTTATTTTTTTGCTGATTATGCTGTGTGGTAGCTCGTTTTTTGCGGGACAAGATGACGTTTTCAGTGGTACCATGGATATTTATATGCGTCTTTTTGATCGCGCGTTATTGCACTTTTTGTTCGGCAGTATGATAATAAATCATTATTTTTTGCTTCGTTTTTATTTTTATTTTTTAAGAGGTTCGCTAAAGGGGTTAATTAATGGGACACTTTTATAGGGCAGGTCGTTACGGACGCGGCGATACCAAATATGTGTACTTTTATTGTTTTTTTTTACTTCCAAAAAAAGAATTTATTAGGGAATATTTTTTTTTTAAATTTATTTAGCGATTTTTTTTTTTTTTTAACTTTATTACATTGTCCCAGGGGGGACATAGCTGTCATGTGACAGATCGCTGCGACAGATCACTGTGACAGATCAGCGATCTGTCACAGGCACTGCACAAGGCTTCCTCCTTGCCTGCGCTTTGCAGGCATGAGGAAGCCAGCTCCCTGCAGGCCCCCGAAGGTCCCCGTCGCCATCTTGGATTCGGGGACCTGCAGGGATGGAGCCCCCCTCAGCAGCGCTGCACATTGCGCTGCTGTGGGGGGCTCAGGAAAGCACGGAGGGAGCCCCCTCCCTGCCGATGCTTCCTTTAACCCCCGGTACACCGCGATCGTGTTTGATCGCGGTGTGCAAGGGGTTAACGTGTCGGGGGCGGTCCGTGACCACCCCTGACTCATTGTGCCGGGTGTCAGCTGTGATAATCAGCTGACACCCGGCCGCGATCAGCGGCGCTCACCACGTGGGCGCCGCTGATCGCTGTGACGTACTATCCCGTCCCTGGGAATTAAGTCCCAGGGCACATGGACGGGATAGTACGTCACATGACAGAAAGGGGTTAAAGGAAATGTGTAATCAGAAAATGACCTTTTGTTTGAATAATTTTTAAGCTGATTGTATTTCTTCTATTGTTTTTTTCAATTTTCCCTACCACTATCTGTAAAAAAACAGAATCATGTCCATTTAGTCCGCTTGGTACAGCTAACTTTTCAACTGTTTCATTATCATCACACTATTACTGCTCTGCCTTCTTCCACGTATGACGCTGTGTGGATTCCAGCATACGGCTTAACATTTCATCCACTCCCAGAAACAAGACTGTATGGATGCTTAAGTCTATTATTTATTGGGATGATATGGACAACAATGGGAGATGATAACAGATGGTATAGTAGAACAGTAGTAGATGATATCAGAGGTTGTTGAACACAGATATGGATGATTCAGGTAAAAACTACAAGAGACAGATAATACAGCATGTCAGTACTGGTAGACAGTATACAATACACAAATACTGGCAGGTAATAGCAATGCAGGGTATTATCACAACAGTAGCAATGATACAGGATGCAGTTATAATGCATTATATTAAAGCTGAGCAATATAACATACACATCAGTAAAAGAGAAAGATGTCTAACAACTAATGGCTGCCAGCTTTACACTCACTGAATGGAGGATCCATAACTATCATGCAGTGTACTAGTATTACAGGAGCTGAACATGCATTGCAAACATCATGAGGAATGCACTATGGCAAGCTAACAGAGATGCATGACATATTCATAAATGCATTAAACCTTACTGTAATCCACTTGTTATAGCGATGGTTTTGCAGAGAGCTGAGCTGAGCAGGTGTGAGCTACTCAGAAGACGGCTGGAAAATGGTTACATGTTGTTGACCAGGGCAGGAAGAAGGGGCGGTTCTGAACAGTTAACCATTTGGGAGAACAGGAGATTCCAAAAACATGAATAAAAACATAAGGGCAACTTATGACATCTACTGTAATAGCTGGAACAGCATTTAAAAATATCTTGCTGCACAGAATGGGCAGAACACTCCCCGCTTGGCATCAACGGATGCCACTATTTGGCTCTTTTGGGGATAACAACAATACAAGTTCAGTAACTGGCCTGAGGAACGGTTTGTTCTCCCCAAGTTTGCTCACTTTGACCTCTACCTTGCGCACTTTCCCGTCCTTGCTGGGAAGAGGCTTGGTGACTAGGCCAAGTGGCCACTTATTAGGATGTGACTGAGTGTCTTTGACAAGTACCACATTGCCTGGTTGAATGTTTGGGCAGTCTTTTTGCCACTTTGTCCTGGTCTGTAGAGTGGACAGTTATTGCTTCTTCCATCTGTCCCAGAAGACATTGGATACACTTTGCGCTTGCCTCCCTGGCATCTGAAGAGATCTTTATCGCTGAATTCTCCGAGTGGAGCTCTCGGGACAGAGGTTTTCTGCGCAAGTAGCAATGCCGGAGTAAGAGCTGTTATGAGCTCATTTTCTGCTCCTCCAGTTGAGAGTTCTTCTTCCGTTCTCCCTCTGGTGGTGACAGGAGCTAGTGAGGTTGGTTTAAGTGGTAGTGATCTGCCACTTGATGAGAAGGATAACGATTGGATCTCTGGAGTATCAGACTGGATGTAAGACAGCCGACGCAATATCGTGTTGCTGGTGATTCAGTCTGCTTCTCAGGTCTTGGACTTCAGCTCTCTTCCAGTCTTCTTAAGTTAAGTTTGTTTTTTGCTAATGTTCACACTTGTGCTTGTTGGTCAATTCAGTTTCTTGTGTGGTCAGCTTGCCCCTGCTGGGGCTATGCTGAACTTCCACTCCTATTTATCTGTATTTGCCAATTTGCCTTTTTGTCCCTTATTAGATTGGCCTCTTTTTGCTCTGTTTCAGAATATTTCAGAGTGCTGATATAGTGGGAGAAGTCTAGTGACTTCAGGGTTAATTTTGCTATCAGACGTGTTGGACATTATTTTTGGTAGGGTTTTTTGGCAGATTGCAGACAGTGGCTTTCCTTTCCCTTCTAGTTAGTCGGGCCCCATTGTTTGCTCAGCCAATTTTCCTGCCTGTGTATGTGTTTTCATCTTGCTTCACCGTCAATACATGTGTGGGGGCTGTCTTTTCCTTTGGGGTCTGCTCTGGGGCAGTTAGTTTTCTCTTTTCTTGCTTTAGGTTTATGTAGTCCTCCAGTGGTGACGAGGCGTCTAGGAACAACGTAGGAACGCTCCACTGCTACTGTTAGTTGTGTGGTTAAGATCAGGGATCTGCAATCTGCATTGTGACCAACCTCTCTGGTTTTCTGGGACTTAGCTTTTTTGTTGTTCCTCCTCGGTGACCCATTCAGAAGAGAATCACCAGCCTTACCGCAGATTCTAGGGTACTCAAAAGCAGGGAAAGATTGTTTAAGGGAAAAGGAAAAGGAAAAAAAAGTGTCAGAATGTTTTTTTTTTCCTGGTATATTTTTTCCTCTTTTTTTTTTCTGGGGACGTAGGAGGATTTTTATTTTCTCTAATGGAGATTAAGCAATTGTCTGATCATGTGGAGCAACTTGCTGCTGAAGTGCAGGGAATTTCCACCTACCTCATTCAGTCACATGCTGCTGAACCTAAGATTCCTACTTCTGATGTGTTTTCTGGGGATCGGTCTAAATTTCTGAATTTTAAGAATAATTGTAAATTATTTCTTGCCTTGAAGCCTAATTCATCGGGGAGCTCTGTGCAGCAGGATAAAACTGTCATCTCCTTGCTGCGCGGCGATCCCCAGTATTGGGCTTTTTATCTGACACCTGAAAATCCTATTCTGACTAATGTGGATGCATTTTTTCAAGCCTTGGGGTTGTTGTATGATGAACCTAATGCTGTTGATCAAGCGGAGAGAACCCTGTTGGCATTAGACCAGGGTCAGGATCCTGCAGAGTTGTCCTTACTACGTGGAATGATAGTGCATTGGCGGCTCTCTTTCGGAAAGGTTTGTCAGAGACCGTTAAAGATGTTATGGTGGGATTTCCTGTTCCTTCTGGTCTGGATGGCTCTGTGTCATTAGCCATTCAAGTTGATCGGCATTTACGTGAACGTAAAACTACACGGGAGGCGCTGCCACCTTTTGAACAAATGTCTGAACCTATGCAATGTGATGGGGTTTGTCTAGGGTGCAACGTCGGGAGTTAAGAAGGCGTAATAAGCTGCGTTTTTTCTGTGGAGACTAGAGTTGAGCGAAATGAGTCGAAAAAATTCAAAAGTCGCCGACTTTTGGCAAAGTCGGGTTTCATGAAACGAAACCCGACCCTAGGATGAGGTCGGCCACGAGGTCGGCGACTTACGTGCCAAAGTCGCGTTTCAAAAGTTTGTTTTGCGCTCTTTTTCAGCCAATCAGGATCCACGGACACTGTGGGCAACGTGATGACATAGGCACGGGTCACCACCATCTTTCAGAAGGGCATGCAATTGATTGGCTTGCTTTGGTGGGCGTCACAGGGGGTATAAAAGGGCGTGCACGCCGACCGCAATCTTACTTCTGCCGATCTTAGTATAGGGAGAGGTTGCTGCTGATTCTGTAGGGAGAGCGTTAGGCAGGGAAGAAGACAAAAAAACTGCTTCTGCTGCTAGCGATTTGGCCTGCACAACACACCAGTCACTGTGTGTGCAGTGCAAGGGGAGGCTATATAGTGGTGTATCAGTGGTGTTGGTTGTTGGGCTGCCTTCTAAGGCTTCCTGACATTCCTGCAATGCTGTTTACCCACTGCTCCGCAAACTGCTTTTTTAAAAGCAATCCCAATTTTTTTTTTTGTCCTGCTGAGAAGACAAAAAAACTGCTTCTGCTGCTAGCAATTTGGCCTGCACAACACACCAGTCACTGTGTGTGCAGTGCAAGGGGAGGCTATATAGTGGTGTATCAGTGGTGTTGGTTGTTGGGCTGCCTTCTAAGGCTTCCTGACATTCCTGCATTGCTGTTTACCCACTGCTTCGCAAACTGCTTTTTTAAAAGCAATCCAATCTCCCTAATCCTCTAGTCACTTTTGTCACAGCTGTGCCATCGAGCCTGTCACATAGCGCTCAGATATTCATTGGGCCTCACACAATCCAAAAGTGTCCAGTGTCCAAAAGTGTGTGCAGAGATTCAAAATCTCCCTTATCCTCTAGTCACTTTGGTCACAGCTGTGCCATCGAGCCTGTCACATAGCGCTCAGATATTCATTGGGCCTCACACAATCCAAAAGTGTCCAGTGTCCAAAAGTGTGTGCAGAGATTCAAAATCTCCCTTATCCTCTAGTCACTTTGGTCACAGCTGTGCCATCGAGCCTGTCACATAGCGCTCAGATATCAGTGGGCCTCACACAATCCAAAAGTGTCCATCCAGTGTCCAAAAGTGTGTGCAGAGATTCAAAATCTCCCTTATCCTCTAGTCACTTTTGTCACAACTGTGCCATCGAGCCTGTCACATAGCGCTCAGGTATTCATTGGGCCTCACACAATCCAAAAGTGTCCAGTGTCCAAAAGTGTGTGCAGAGATTCAAAATCTCCCTTATCCTCTAGTCACTTTGGTCACAGCTGTGCCATCGAGCCTGTCACATAGCGCTCAGATATCAGTGGGCCTCACACAATCCAAAAGTGCCCATCCAGTGTCCAAAAGTGTGTGCAGAGATTCAAAATCTCCCTTATCCTCTAGTCACTTTGGTCACAGCTGTGCCATCGAGCCTGTCACATAGCGCTCAGATATCAGTGGGCCTCACACAATCCAAAAGTGTCCATCCAGTGTCCAAAAGTGTGTGCAGAGATTCAAAATCTCCCTTATCCTCTAGTCACTTTTGTCACAGCTGTGCCATCGAGCCTGTCACATAGTGCTCAGATATTCATTGGGCCTCACACAATCCAAAAGTGTCCAGTGTCCAAAAGTGTGTGCAGAGATTCAAAATCTCCCTTATCCTCTAGTCACTTTGGTCACAGCTGTGCCATCGAGCATGTCACATAGCGCTCAGATATCAGTGGGCCTCACACAATCCAAAATTGTCCAGTGTCCACAAGTGTCTGCAGAAATTCAAAATCTCCCTTATCCTGTAGTCACTTTTTTCACACCTGTGCCATCGAGCCTGTGACATAGCGCTCTGATATTCAGTGGGCCTCACACAATCCAAAAGTGTCCAGTGTCCACTAGTGTGTGCAGAAATTCAAAACCTCCGCTATCCTCTAGTGACATTTTTCACACCTGTGCCATCGAGCCTGTGACATAGCGCTCAGATATCAGTGGGCCTCACACAAACCAAAAGTGTCCAGTGTCCACAAGTGTCTGCAGAAATTCAAAATCTCCCCTGTCCTATAGACACCTTGTACCTTGTTTTACATTACTATATAGTTTGTTGGATTTTGTCTACATTTCTACCAAAAATGAGGAAGGCTGGTGGAAGAGGCCGTGGAATTGGGCGGGGGTTGGCAGCTGGTAATGATGGTGTTGGTGGTGGATCTGATGGTAGTGGCAAGAGCAAAATAGGACCGAATGCAGGAGGTGCTGACCCTGCGTCATCGTCTGGCTACATAAGGCCTCGAATGCTTAGTTTTCTAGGAGTTGGCAAACTGCTTTTAAAGCCAGAGCATCAGGAAAAAGTTTTGTCTTACATTGCTGACTCAGCCTCCAGCTCTATCGCCTCCTCTTCTTCAGTTGTAAAAAGTAAAAGCACTGAGTCGTCATTGGAGGCTCATGTTCATGAACCACACCTTTCCTTGTGTCCTTCACCCCAACCAAGATTGAAGGATGACGCAGGCCATACTACTGATTACTCCATGGAGCTGTTTTCACATACCATGCCTGGATTATCAAGTGAAATGGTGAATTACCCAGGCCAAGATGAATCTGACATAGAGTGCACTGATGCACAGCCGCTGATGGATGATTCTGCTGGTACATTCACTCAGAGCACTACATTATCCTCGCAGTGTACAGAGCCAGATTCTGACCCTGATGAGACTCAGGTGCCCCTTCCCGCACACTATACCACCATACACGGTGACACAGAGGAAGGTGCACATGACATAGAAGAGGAGGTGATGGATGACCCAGTTGTTGACCCAGATTGGCATCCATTGGGGGAAGAGGGTGCTGCTTCCAATAGCTCAGATGAGGAGCATCCACAGCAGACATCGACATCGCAACAGCTGTTATCTGGCAGGCCCGGAGCACTCCAAAGACAGGTTCCAAACATCAAAAGAGTTGCTGGACAGCTTGTCCAGAGGGTCAAAAGATCACAGCGTGCTAGGCCGCAAAATGTCTGCCAAAGTAGGAAGAGTGCAGTGTGGCACTTTTTTGAACAAAATCCTCATGATCAGGCCAAGGTTATCTGTAAGAAGTGCGCAAAGACCTTTAGCCGAGGGAAAAATCTGAAAAATTTGATTACCAGTTGCATGCTTAGACATTTAACCAGCATGCACTTGCAAGCGTGGACACAACACCAAACCTCAAGTGCCACATGTGCAACTGATCACAACGAAGGTAGTCAGCAATGCTACATTGTTTCCCCAACTGTAAGCCCACCGGTTAGCACAGCAGCAAATGTTGAGGTGTCGTTGCAAGACCACAGCAGTCAGGGAATCCCACTGTTATATCAACGAAAGACTGATTCTAGGCCATCAGAAAGAACACCAACTCCATCACCATCATCAACCCTCTCTCAGTCCGCCCTGTCCACCGCTACTTCCACCATATGCAGCTCTCAAGTCCAGCTCACCCTCCCAGACACTATGAGTAGGTCAAGAAAGTACTCAATCTCTCATCCGCGTACACTGGGTTTGAACGCCCACATTGCCAAACTAATCTCGTTTGAGATGATGCCCTTTCGGTTGGTGGAAAGCACAGCTTTCCGCGAACTCATGGCCTATGCAGTACCACGCTATGACCTACCCAGTCGCCACTTCTTCTCTCGCAAAGCCATCCCAGCCCTCCACCATCATGTGAAAGACCGCATTGTCCATGCACTCAAGCAGTCAGTGAGCGGAAAGGTGCACCTCACAACTGATGCATGGTCCAGTCGGCATGGCCAGGGCCGTTACGTGTCCATCACTGCGCACTGGGTTAATGTGGTGGATGCAGGGTCCACAGGGGACAGCGGTGGTGGGACAGTGCTGCCTAGCCCACGGTATAGGAAACAGTTGGCTGTAGGCGTTCGACCCTCCTCCTCCTCCTCCTCCAGAAGCGAAAGCTCGTCCACAGAGCGCAGTCGTACGAGCACTCCATCTGCAGCTGCCACTGTTGCACACGAGGTGTCCCCCTATCGAGCAGCTAGTGGAAAGCGTCAGCAGGCTGTGTTGCAGATGATGTGTTTGGGCGACAGACACACCGCCGAGGTGCTGGCCGAGTACTTGAAGCGACACACTGAGTCATGGCTGGGCAGTGTACATCTTGAGGCAGGCAAGGTAGTTAGTGATAACGGCCGTAATTTTGTGGCAGCCATAGCCCTTTCAAAACTCAGCCACATACCTTGATTGGCTCACACCTTGAACCTGGTGGTGCAGTGCTTCCTCAAAAATTATCCGGAGTTAACAGCCCTGCTCCAGAAGGTGCGAAGACTGTGCGCGCACATCCGCCGGTCTCCTGTACATTCCGTTCGTATGCAGAAGCTGCAGCGATTGCTCCACCTTCCCAACCACCGCCTCATTATCGACATTGCAACAAGGTGGAACTCCACCCTGCACATGGTGGAGCGGCTGTGCGAGCAGAGGCAGGCCATAATGCATTTGTGGGAGGATACACGGCCAGGCACTTTGAGAGCAGACATGGAGTTGACAGGTGTGCAGTGGTCGAAGCTGAAAGACCTTTGTAAAGTCCTTCAGTGTTTTGAGGAATGCACACGGCTGGTAAGCGCAGACGACGCCATCCTAAGCATGAGCATCCCACTTATGCGTCTGCTCATGCAAACTTTGACGCACCTTAAGGAGCAGGCGTCTGCAGCCACTGTTGATGAGGAGGAAGAGGAGGAGGGAATCCTTGATGACATTCAGCCATTGTCTGCTCAGGGACCTCTCCTGGACGAGGTGGAGGAAGAAGAGGAGGAGGAGGAGGATGATGGGGATGATTACTTAGGGGAGGAGGATGCATCTCGTGGGGCAAGTGAAAATGTTGGCGTGGCAAGGTCTGGTACAGGGTTTGTGCGTGACTGGAGGGATGTGGATTTGCCAGAAAGTGCTCCTCCACCCAGCACTCGCAGTGCATCATTGACACCGGGAACATTGGCCCACATGTCAGATTATGCCTTGCGGATCCTAAAAAGGGACCCCCGCATTGCCAAAATGATGAACGATGATGACTACTGGTTGGCCAGCATCCTGGATCCACGCTATAAAGGCAAATTACAAAACATTATGCCACAGGAGAACCTTGACCTAATATTGGCTAATAAACAAGCAACTCTGGTAAATCGGTTGCTTGAGGCATTCCCAGCACACAGCAGTGGTGATGGTTCTCACACGAGCCGTACGGGCCGGGGGCAGCTTGGCAGAGGTGTTCGTGGTGCACACAGCAGAAGTGGCGTTGGAGACAGGGGTTTCATGACAATGTTGTGGACTGATTTTTCAAATACCGCTCACACAACTGGTAATACTGCATCGATGGAAAGTGACAGGAGACAGCAGTTGTCAACTATGGTTACAAACTACTTTTCCTCCCATATCGATGTTCTCCCACACAGGTCATTCCCCTTTGACTATTGGGCCGCTAAACTGGACACCTGGCCTGAATTGGCCCAATATGCCTTACAGGAGCTCGCTTGCCCAGCTGCAAGTGTGCTATCGGAAAGAGTCTTCAGTGCAGCTGGATCAATCCTGACAGAAAAAAGGACCCGTCTGTCAACCCAAAATGTGGATGATCTAACCTTCATTAAAATGAACCACGCATGGGTTTCCAAGGATTTTGTCCCACCTTCCCCTGATGACACATAGGGTGACAGAAAAATGGCTTGCTTTGGTCCACCTCTTCCTGGTACTTCACCTATTTCGCCTTTTGCATCAGCTGAATGTCCAACATCAACATATGCCACTTTCTAAAACTCCCTAACTGTGCTGCCTCCCCCCCATGGCCGGGGTCACCACCTAGCGCACGACACCGTGCGAGTGCCGTTGCCCTGGACAGGTGGGTAAGCCGACTCTTGGGCGCGGGCACTGGCACAGGGTCCCTCATAGTGCAATCAAGTGTCTCTGACGGTGGTGGTGCACACCCGCCGTCAGACACACCGCTGTACTATGAGGGGCCCAGTGCCAGTACCGACGCCCACGAGTGGGCCCCCCTTGCTTGGGCAAGGCCCCAGCATTTGCAATCTTTACCTCTCCCTGCTCCTCCGCTGTGTAATCTGGGCCGTTAAATCCATACTGTGCCTGACACCGTCTGAGCCTGCCTCCTGATGTATAGACATATATTTTGAATGTGTACGCTATCCATACATGTTATCCGGGGATACGGTACCCTTTCTAACCTTTGTGCAATCACGTGCAATCCATACTGGGCCTAACACCGTCTGAGCCTGCCTCCTGAGACATATATTTTGAATGTGTACGCTATCCATACATGTTATCCGGGGATACGGTACCCTTTCTAACCTTTGTGCAATCACGTGCAATCCATACTGGGCCTAACACCGTCTGAGCCTGCCTCTTGAGACATATATTTTGAATGTGTACGCTATCCATACATGTTATCTGTGGATACGGTACCCTTTCTAACCTTTGTGCAATCACGTGCAATCCATACTGGGCCTAACACCGTCTGAGCCTGCCTCCTGAGACATATATTTTGAATGTGTACGCTATCCATACATGTTATCCGGGGATACGGTACCCTTTCTAACCTTTGTGCAATCACGTGCAATCCATACTGGGCCTAACACCGTCTGAGCCTGCCTCCTGAGACATATATTTTGAATGTGTACGCTATCCATACATGTTATCTGTGGATACGGTACCCTTTCTAACCTTTGTGCAATCACGTGCAATCCATACTGGGCCTAACACCGTCTGAGCCTGCCTCCTGAGACATATATTTTGAATGTGTACGCTATCCATACATGTTATCTGGGGATATGGTACCCTTTCTAACCTTTGTGTAAACACGTGCAATCCATACTGGGCCTAACACCGTCTGAGAATGATAGATGGGGCCCACCATACACTGGAACATTCCAAAGGTGGACATCAGACACTGGAGCAGCATTTACAGGGCCCATTATACACTAGAGCATTAGAAATGGGGCCCATTATGTTTGGAGCATTATTTGGGCCCATAAGAAAGTAGAGCTTCATCCATGGGGACCAACATATACTGTAGCATTATGTGGAGCTCATCATATACTGTTTCAAACATTATATGAGACCAATGATTCTGTATGGAGAAATAGATGGGCCTCGTCATGAGATGTAAAAAGTGAGGTATTTTTCATTGTACTATACCGCTATTTCTCTGCCGTATCGGAGCATGATGAGTTGTGGTATGTGTTAAAGGGGCGCTCTTTCGCCCAGGGCACATGAAAACCTGGAGCCAGCCCTCCCCCCCCACAGTCTGTAGCCAAATAACCCCCATTTTTCAGTGCGTAACTTGTATTATGAAGTTAATTAAGGTTGACAAGCTTAAGTAAGAAGAATTGATGCTTTTGGCATTCAAATGGGCACTGTTGGTGTGTTTCCTGTCCTCCTCTCACTGCCAACTTTTATTCCCCATTGACTTACATTGGGTTTCGTGTTTCGGGACGACCCCGACTTTTCCCTATAATCGGACGATCTTGTTCGACCCGACTTTTGGAAAAGTCGGGTTTCACGAAACGAAACGCGACCCTAAAAAAACAAAAGTCGCTCAACTCTAGTGGAGACGCCTCTCATACTATTTCTGTCTGCCCTAAACGAGAGAAAAGTTTTGCACACACATTTTCTGTGGGCAGTATACAACCTAAGTTCCTTTTTGCAATTACTCTAATCTGCTCCTTGTCCACATTTTCGCTAAGGCTTTTGTGGATTCAGGAGCAGCTCTGAATCTGATGGATTTGGACTTTGCTAAACGTTGTGGTTTGTCCGTGACGCCTCTGCAGATGCCTATTCCTGTGAGGGGTATTGATGCCACTCCTTTGGCGGAGAATAAACCTCAGTATTGGAACCAGGTGATAATGCGAGTTGCCCCAGACCACCAAGAAAATTGTAAATTTTTGGTGCTGCATAATTTGCACGATACTATTGTTCTGGGGTTCCCCTGGTTGCAAACTCATAACCCAGTTTTGGATTGGAAATCTGTCTCTGTGGTGAGTTGGGTGTTGTGAGTTCATTTTCCCGTTCGTCACTGAGGTCTGGTGAACTCCCTATTCTGGTGAAGGAAGGTAATGAGCCTAATTATCAGGCACCTGAGTCTAATGAGGATGACTGGCTGAGTGGAGTCACTGACTGGATATAAGGCTGCCGACGCCCTTCTGCCCTGCGGGTGATTTCTCTGTGGACTTCTAGGACACCAGTCTGATTCCTGCTTCCCTAAAGCTAAGTTTTCTGCTTTGCCTGTTTGCATTTATGTTTTGTTTTTGTTTTCCTTGCTTTTCTGGATTCTGCCATTCCCTTCTGGGATGAGCTGTATCTCCTTTTGCCGATTGCTCTGTCTTCAGAATATTCCTGAGTACTGACATAGCTTTTTTGAAGCCTAGCGTCTTCAGTGCCTTTTTCACTGTCAGTCTGTTGGCTCTTATTTTCATAGGGCTTTTCACGGATTGCAGACAGCAGCCTTCCTGTCCTTTCCTATCTAGGTAGTTTGGGCCCCGTCTTTGCTCAGTCTATCTTTCTGTCTGTGTTAGTGTTTTCTTCTTGCTTCACCGTCATTATATGTTGGGGGCTGCCTATTGCTTTGGGGTCTGCTCTGGGGCAGTTTAGATTTCCCCTTTCTTTCTTTAGGCCTATTTAATTCTACGGCTGTGATCGAGGGGTCTAGGGCATCGTAGGAACCCCCCACGGCTACTGTTAGTTGTTGTGATAGGATCAGGGGTCTGCAATCCGATAGCTGCCAACCTCTCTGGTTTTCTGGACTCAGCTAGCATTTCTGTTTTTGCCTCCTACGGTGACTCAATCATAACAGTTGGGGTTGTCAGTGTGTTCTTAGGGACGCTCCTGTTTTCTCCACCTCTCCTCAGTCTCATGATGTTCCTGATTATCTGGCTGATTTCTCTGATGTATTTAGTGAGAGTATGTCTGCGTCTTTGCCTCCTCATAGGAGTTATGACTGTGCAATTGACTTGATGTCTGGGTGTAAATTTCCCAAGGGTCGGCTTTTCAACTTATCTGTACCCGAACATGATGCTATGCGATCCTATATTAAGGAGTCATTGGAGAAGGGTCATATTAGACCATCCTCGTCACCTTTAGGTGCTGGCTTTTTTTTGTGGCCAAGAAAGATGGTTCATTAAGACCGTGTATTGATTATTGCTCCCTTAACAAGATGACGGTTAAATATCAGTACCCATTACCTCTGATGTCTGATTTATTCTCCAGAGTTAAGAGTGCCTGCTGGTTTACTAAGCTTGACCTTAGGGGGGCGTACAACCTTATTCGCATCAAGCATGGGGATGAATGGAAGACGGCGTTTAATACTCCGGAGGGACATTTTGAGTACCTGGTGATGCCTTTTGGGCTCTCTAATGCCCCTTCTGTCTTCCAGTCCTTTGTGAATGATATTTTCCGAGACTTTGTGGATAAGTTTTTGATCATCTATCTGGATGATATTTTGATCTTTTCTAGTGATTGGGATTCCCATGTGGAACATGTCCGGACTGTGTTCCGGATTTTGAGGGAGAATTCCCTGTTTGTTAAGGGATCAAAGTGCCTCTTTGGTGTACAGAGGATTCATTTTTGGTATTTATTTTGTCTCCATCGACTATTGAAATGGACAAGGCCAAGGTACAGGCCATTTATGATTGGGTTCGAAGGCTCTCCAGAAGTTTTTGGGTTTTTCTAATTACGATCGTAAATTTATAGGTAATTTTTCTAGTATTGTCAAACCACTGACTGATCTGACGAAGAAGGGAGCTGATGTGCTGAATTGGTCTCCTGAGGCTGTCTCAGCATTTCAGGAGCTTAAGCGGAGATTTACTTCAGCTCCAGTTTAACGGCAACCTGATGTCTCACTTCCATTTCAAGTGGAGGTAGATGCTTCTGAGATTGGTGCAGGAGCTGTTTTGTCCCAAAAAAACCCTGTGACTTCTAAGATGAATCCCTGTGCCTTCTTTTCTCGAAAGTTTTCCCCATCTGAACGCAACTATGACGTGGGGAATCGGGAATTGTTGGCCATGAAATGGGCATTTGAGGAGTGGAGACATTGGTTGGAGGGAGCTAGACATCAATTTGTGGTCCTCACCGATCACAAGAATCTGATTTATCTGGAGTCGGCCAAACGCTTGAATCCTAGACAGGCTAGATGGGCCTTGTTTTTCACGCGTTTTAATTTTGTGGTCTCTTTTCTTCCGGGCACTAAGAATGTTAACTCAGACGCCCTTTCTAGGAGTTTCTTTGCTGATTCTCTTAATGTGACTGAGCCTACTACTATACTAGGTGAGGGGATATAAAACAAAACCATACGGAACCAAATATATATCCCAATAGAGTCGCCCACTTTGTAGTGCCGACTAAATGGGAAATGGACACTCCAGCATAACATATTAAACAGGGAAAAAATGGAGTACAAGTCCAATATCATAAAAATAAACAAGATTTATTAAACATATAGTACTGACAATTACATAGATGACAAAAGATATATGAAGGATCAGATAGTATCTGCTGCTTGTTAGTCCCAAGAATTAACAAAATAAAGTGCTTAGTGCTTGTAACAAATATGGGCCATACTTGAGGGATATAAAAGTAAGAGAGATCCTAACAGGTGCGCATCCTGAAAAAAATCCACTATCCCAAGCCATAGTGCTTACCCATATTGAACTCTACCAGGGACCACAAGCAGCGCCGCCACCGACGCGCGTTTCGCCTCTTTTTCAAGGTGCCGTCAATCGTATAGGCTATTCACGAAAGAGAGAACTCCTCTGCGTGTGAAGGGTTTCTCATCTTTGCTGCTCTGGAAGGCGAAGGTATCTGTCTTCAGATCCCAAAGCAATTCAAGGCTCCGCTGCATTGGAAGAGAGTTGATGCTTAGGTCTAGGTCCTTTAGATCACTGGAATAGTCTTGAGAGGGAAAGGCTTCCATCAACTCTCAGCTGTTGGAGGAAATCTTGTGTAACCTTAGGTTAGACTGGGTGAGCATTTCTTGAGCCCTTTTTAGTAGACTGATTGCAACCTCATTTGTTGGTGTGGACTTCAAACAGTCGTCTACGTAGAAGTCCTTTTCTACAAAGGATCTGACATCCGACCCATACTTTTCTTCGCCCTCTTTGGTGGAATTTCAGAGGCCATAGATAGCAACTGCTGGGGAAGGGCTGCTCCCGAAGATGTGTACCCTCATCCAGTATTCCGTGATGTCTTTGTTCAGATTGTTGTCACGGTACCAAAAGAACCTCAAGTAGTTTCTGTGTTCCTCTTTGACCAGAAAACAGTGGAACATCTGATGTATGTCAGCCATAAAAGCCACGGTATCTCTGCGGAAAGAGAGTAGTACCTCCAGAAGTCTGTTGTTGAGGTCTGGACCCAACAATAGGACGTCATTCAGCTAAACATCTTCACATTTGGCGCTTGAGTCGAATACCACTCGTATCTGACCTGGCTTCTTAGGATGGTATACTCCAAAGATGGGCAGGTACCAGCACCTCTGAGGGCCGAAGTGCAGGTGCAATCTCTGCGTGGTTGTTTTGGAATATCTTCCACATGAAGGTAAAGAAGTGTTCGTTCGTTTCAGGCAACTTCGGAAGAATAGGTTGGTTGAACGTGGTTTCAGCAACCGTATGATAAAAAAAGCCTTCAATAGAGCGGACTCTTTTTTGAGTCAGGATGGTTCCCGCGAGTTTAAAATAAAGAAACGGATTTCTTGTACTAGTAAAAATGTCATTTATTATGCTGTATGCCCATGTCGCAAGATCTATGTTGGCTTGACGATCAGACAATTTAAAATCCGTGTCAGAGAACACGTGCTTGGAATTGAGGCAGCAGCGACTGCCGAGGACATAACATCATTAAAAACTATCCCCCACATTTTAGGAGACATCATGGCTGCGATGGCAGCTTACTCAGAGTCAGGGGTATCGATGTGTTGGAAGTTGGGATACGTGGAGGTAGTACCTTGAAGAGATTGGCCCAGCTGGAGTCCAGATGGATATGGATCCTTGGCACGGTCCATCCATCTGGACTCAATGAGAATATTAGTTTTGCCCCCTTTATTTAACCTCTCCTTATCCAATTCCCTTACTTTGGTTGGAGAGGTGTTTGTTGCTCTTAAACCTCAATTTTAACATTGTTTTTCTTTCTTATTATCTAGTTCAGTTTCATTTACTTTTTTGGTGTATCTGGTGACCTTGTGGTTGAGATGTCTTCGGTGGTCATGATGAAGATCAGCATGAGCAAAATTATCAAGATATTTCTTTATGAAACAGTGAAGATATGAGATATGTGGAGATAAAATCTGATGTTGCAGTTTAAATATGTACTGTATATTTAAATATGTATATTTTTATTGTATGTATAGGATTGTATCGTGTTGAATATCTTTGACATACTAATGATATGTTTCCATATGGTTATAACATTCATGACTGTAAATGTATACCATTGGTGGTTAGCACTTATTTGGGTGTTTTCTTATAGAATAATAATATCTTAGTGTGAGAATATGTCCGCATTAGGTCCCGGTATCACCTGATGGTTTTAATAAGCCTTTTTGTAGTATTTGTATTATTATGCATGGTGAAGGGTGTCTCTGCGCTCCCGTCTTGTACACTCATGCGGCCTGATCGCCGCTATGTCCGCCGGCTCTCGGCGTCTGTTGCCATGGACTGAGCCTGCCCTGGCTCCGCCCATCGTGTGAAGCCGACGCCCGCTGGCATTGATGGTGATTAGGCAACATGGCGCGTCACTTCCGGGCGGTGAGCGTCACTTCCGGTCGGGCGGCAATGCACGCTGTGGCCGGGAGATATAAAACGCTGAGACACAGCTTGAATGGTTGGCACCATGAGAAAGGAGTCCGAAACGCACGTCGGGGTGGACGCGCTGGCCCAGGAAGCACGGCACTCGGTACCACTGACACCAATAGGTAATTATTATAAATTATGGAGTTTTGATAGTCACTGGTATGATGGGCTTGTTAGGTAGTGCTAGATATGTGACACCTTCTATAGGTATATACTAAATTTCTATTGCGCAGTAGGATATAGCATTGCAGCAGTAACCTGATTACAGGGAACTGTCAGGTGACATATTTAGCAACATTCTTTTGCTATCCTGCATAGCTATATAAAATAGTCAAAGGAAAAGGGACACACTAAGTGGTACTGGGCATATCATGCCCTTATAGGTTTAAATTGAGATCATTGTGCAGCAGTGGATATTATTGTGGTAAGATTGCATGTTCCCTTATTTGGAGATTGCGCATTGTTTTAGTTTCAAACAATTCACCTTGGTGCATGTTTTTCCCTTATGACTAGAACTATTATTACTGTGCAGTAGTGGGTAACATTGCGTTTTATACACCTGATTCTAATACCCTCTGAGCCCTGTTACTCTATCTGTGGTGTCTGTTTTCCTGGACCCTAGCATCCTTGTGTGTTATGAGCAGTGAATGCCTTGTACTTTCCTGTCTATTCCAGTTTTTGGTGGTATGATTTTATTGTTGTTCTGATAAAAATTGAATTCTTTTACCAGCAGACTATTGTGACATTGCCAGAAGAGAGTTGGACGTTCATTTTCTAGTGTGCTGGTAAGGATATGTGGCGCCCCCAGGAGTATGGTTGCCACAATGGCATTGCCTTCCTAGGAGGGTGATGTCATGCTTGGAAGCAAGGAAGGGTCTCTCTAGCAGTTTACCATGTCATGCAACACCGTTCCCACTCCAGGCCAGCAGAGGGAGCTCTGAACCAGGATTGGGGGAGGAGCGCGCTCTGAGGGCCAGGAAGAGAAATAGTCAGTTAGTGTGAGGAGGGCAACGAGTGTAGACGTGTGGAGAGAAGCTGGAGGTTGAGCTGAGGATAGAGAGCTCCCTCCCAGTGATAGCACATGATCTGAAGCCTGGTCTCCACGGTTGTATGGATACTGAAGGTCCTGCAACAGAAACCAGAGGAATAGGAAGCTGTAAATGCTCTATTCCCAACTAAGACTCGGAGGCACAACAGCGACGGGTGAGCCAAGAGAGATAGAGGGCTACAGCTGTCTGCCATATGAGGTAGTTCTAAGAGAAGATAAGAAGGAGGAACTTCAGTGTAACATAGTACTGGATGTACCTCAAGCCAGCGCTAAGAAGGAGACTACACAGCCCATCTGATAGAGAGATCTCTGAGTTGCTTCCAGGCTAGCCTGCTCCTGTGCCAAGACCCCGGACTGTGTTTGCCAAGTAAAGGTAAAGAAACTGCACCCTGTTGTGTCCTTGCCTCCTTCCTGCAACATCCTCCGCACTGCTACATCTCTGTGCCAAACACTGCCCTGGGACTACAGCCCTGCCTGTGGAGGGCTAAAACATCACTGCTGCACCCCACTATCTGTCCCAGAGGATCTGTCTGCAGCGTCGGCTTAACATCTTCACTGCCAAACACCACAGGTGGCATCACGAATCATTCATAAACTTTATTCCCATCACTCACTCCCCTTTTACATGGGTGCCCAGGGCCACGGACCGGGTCACCGCTTCTGTGACAATCCCCTCTGAGAGACCGGCCCGGTACCGAGTACCTCACAGCCCTGGGAGGGCGACCCACATACTGTTGACTGAGGCCAGCTTGTGTGCTCCTCCTAAGCAGACATCTCCTATGATGACCTATCCAAGGTCGTGCTTCTGTGAGTGCGGAGCATTCCTGGAGCCGTTTATACACTCTCTAGCCTTGTGGACTTGTAGTATATCTCTTCCCAGGAGTAGAGCTATTGGGGTTCCTGGATCCATCTCAGGTATCAGGTGGGCTATATGCTTCAGATGAGGATGATGTGTCGCCACCTCTCGTGAAGGTATTTCTGACCTGTTGTCAGGAATCCGGTTGCACTCCAGGATGGTCGGTAACGATAGGCAGGTTTGGCCATCTATGGACTCCACTTTTCTCCCTGCCATCTCAATGGTACCTGAACACGTCCTCAGGGTGTAGGGAGAATCAGGGCCTACAATGCTGAAGTTGTCAAAGAAGATGGACCTGGCTTAAGACTAGTGTTGAGCATTCCGATACTGCCAATATCGGGTATCGGCCGATATTCGCGGTATCGGAATTCCGATACTGAGTTCCGATACTTTTTGCATATCGAATACCGGAATCGGAAGTTCCCATAATGCTGTGAGCCAGTTTGATTTGATTCAGCCAATGAGGAATCCTAAGAAGTGTGGGCACATCCTGTTAGGCATGTAGGCATGTTAACTAATGGCATGGTTGTGATTGAATGTGAGCAGACCACCCAGCTGCTCCTCCCCCAGACACACGCTGAACAGTGATCTATGGAAAGTGAAACTAGTGAGGGAGGAGGAAACGACCAATTCTCATTTCAATGCCAGAACACACCCCCCTGGACGTTTATCTTAGAAGCAAGAGATGATATCTTGGAAACCGTGCAGACGAGCCACAGAAGGTAAATTACTTATTGTTAGCATTCTGCAGCCTAGATATGCACTGAGATTATGAGAAAAGCCCGGACAACCTGTTCTGTTATGTATTTCCGCCAAGTTGGATCGCCCACCAGGGCTGGTGGGGTACTCGGTATCGGGCCCGTTGGTTTCAATGGGAGATGTCATGGTAGCTGTGACCTGGTCCGTGACCCTGGGCGTCCATTGTAAAAGGGAAATTTTGAACGTGTGGATGATGATTAAAGTTTATGAGTGAATGATTCGTGACGCCACCTGTGGTGTTCGGCAATGAAGATGTTAAGCCGACGCTGAAGACAGATCCTCTGGGACAGATGGTGTGGTGCAGCTTTGATGTTGTGGCCCTCCACAGGTATGGCTGTAGTCCCAGGGCAGTGTAGATGGAGAGGTAGTGAAGAGACGTAGATGGTGCAGTGCCAGGCACAGAGATGTAGCAGTGCTGAGTGTGTTGGCGCAGGAATAACTGGAGGACCCCGGGGCATGTAGTTTCAAAGCTTTACTCACAGTCTGTTGTGCATACAGGTATCCGCATCCGTGCTGTGTCCTCCGGGTCAGGGGCTCAGTCAACCTCCAAGCTAGATGAAGCACTCCGTTCCAACACTCCACCAACATGTGCCTTTTCTGAACGTCTCCCTCTATTGCTACACAACCCCTTTAACATAGTCAATATCTTTGTAACTCCGAACGTCTTAAAAAAAAATTAATTCCTGCTATTCCATTTGATTGGGCTAAACCTCTATACCTTTAATGTCTCCTCCACCTCCCCCAATACATTCTACATTATTCTTAGTTGTTTTCCTTCATGTAGAATGAACCTACAAGGAAAGAAAGTGTTTATTTTAATTCCAATATTTCTGTCCCATTGACTTGCATTGGTTTCCGGTATCGGAATCGGCGATATCCGATACTTTTTGGGTATCGGTCCGATCCAATCCGATCCGATATTTCCCGATATCGGAAGGTATCGCTCAACACTACTTAAGACCTGTTACTTTGGTAATCTGGGATTGCATATATCTTGAGGGCTTTGTCCTTGTGGCCTGCAGGATAGACTCGGACAAGGCAGATTTTCGAACAGGAGCTTCCTCCTGTGAGTCCCCTACAGATCTCTGTACACTTAGAGCTGACCTCAGGGGTGTCTTTGTCAGTGTCCTTCTGCTTCCCATCATGCGTTTCTGCTTGCGATAACACTTGTGGATGTGATCCAGGGTGCAAGGCTGTATTGTGATCTGTGCTGCTGCATTCTGCACATTTCACGCTAGCTTCACAGTTAATAATAATAATCTCCATTTTTATATTGCGCTAACATATTCCGCAGCGATGTACAGTTATTCACACATTATCATCACTGTCCCTGATGGAGCTCACAATCTAAATTCCCTATCAGTATGTCTTTTTGGAGTGTGGGAGGAAGCCAGAGAACAAGGAGGAAACCCACGCAAACATGAGGAGAACATACAAACTCCTTGCAGATGTTGTCCTTGGTGGGATTCGAATCCAGGACTCCTGCGCTGCAAGGCTGCAGTGCTATCCACTGAGCCACCGTGCTGCCCAGTTCCTGGCGAAGTGAGAGATTGTGGCACAACATTTGATGCAGATGTTGTTCTCCTTGAGGAAACCTTTGCAATCCTCCAAAGACTTATCCCTGAAGGCTCTGCATTTTAGTAGAGGATGTGGCTTCTTGTGTAGTGGATAATTTTTACTGAGATCCTGAGGCTTGCTTTCATCTGTAGTGGTTTTATTCACCTTAAGAGGAGTGTCTGTGGGAACAATGTTAGTTTTGTGGACTGCCATGGGTGTCCTACTGGGCTTGCCACCGGAGGCAGTGGAACAAGACAGGGTAAAGTCAAAACTAGGGTCATTTCTAATCCTAGATTGTTTGGTGACACAATCAACAAATACAGTGAAAGGAGGTAATAGTACATTATAATTTTGTTTATACCGTGAGCCACATGTAATCCACTTTTCTTGTAGGTTGTAAGGAAGTTTCTGTACTATAGGATTGACACCCTTAACGGTGTCTAAGAATGCCAATCCGGACAAGTCTCCTTCCTGCTGGGCAACATGTATCTCAGTCAATAAATCACTAAAATCTTTGAGCTTTAGATAATCTTTAGGTCCTATCTTAGGAAACAGGAAAGATGTATATCTTTGTACCGTGTTAGCCAGTAGATAGAAAAATATTCAGAATTGAGAGTCCTCAGTGGTTGATACCTTTTAATGGCTAACTGAAAAGATGGTAACACATTGCAAGCTTTCGAGACTACTCAGGTCTCTTCATCAGGCTAGACTAATACAAAATCTGAAAAGTCACATATTTATGCACAATACAACACAGAAAAAATGCAATAGATGAGACAAGTGACGTGAAGCAGAACTATCAATATGGGAGAGGGAGAAACATAAATTTTGGACCAGTACATAGATAAGGAGTCCGGATGTTTCGTAGTCCTCTGATTGGGGTCTCCTAATGTGTTGTGATGCCCCACAAGGTCTTGGAAGCAAATTCCTTAATTGATGTAAAAAGACATAAATCCATGCGACACATTCATTCCAGCACTGAGAGTGTCAAAGGTCATCATAAATTTATACTCACAAACTCTTCTCTCTCTCTGAGATGTGAAGTTACCTTTCAATACCAGTAACTTCATATCCATGTTGCTGTGATCAGGGATACAAAAATGTTTTGCCACAGGCAGGTCCATTCTTTTTTCTCTTATCATGTGACGATGAGCATTCATCCTTGTTCTAAGTTTTTGCCCAGTCTCCCCCACATACAGACCCCCAGTTGGACATTTAGTACAAATAATTAAGTACACCACATTAGATGTAATGCAGCTGAAAGTACCTGTGTTCATCTATTATACCGCCATATAGCATCCGCCATTACCAAGCAGCAGTCAACATCTATGCACGGTGGACCCCGGGCTGCCAACGCACCTTATTATTGCCTTCATATTATATGGTGCGTTCCGCCAGCCCTAACACCAAATCTGTCTGTGAAAAAAATTGCAGAATGCTTTGATTTCACTCTGAAATCTGATGGGAGTAGAAAAAATCAGACGCCATACAGAGCCACAGTAAAGAATCTGATTTTTACAGAAAAATTATATTTCTGTAACACCAGAAATTGTAAATGGTCTTGTAAAAGATTTATAGTTGTTGGGCTAAAAAAAATGGATTGTAGATGGACTGCACACGGATAACAAGTGAGGAAATATCATACCACTTTTATGGATGAAAATTGGACCGATTTTTTATACTGATCTGTGACCATTGATTTAGTGAGATACAGGAGCTGAGCTGATCAATCACTGCCATCATCTGTACTCCAAATCAGCAAGGCAGGCAAATTGACTTGGGAAAATAGGAAGAGAATGGACTCTCTCTCTCTATATATATATAGATAGATAGGTAGATAGATAGATAGATAGATAGATAGATAGATATTATCTACAATATACATATATATAAATATATATGCTGTTCAAAAAAATAAAGGGAGCACAGTATATATATATATATATATATATATCATTATAAAGTGGGGGAAATAAGTATTTGATCCCTTGCTGATTTTGTAAGTTTGTCCACTGACCGACATGAACAGTCTATAATTTTAAGGGTAGGATCATTTTAACATTGAGAGATAGAATATCAAAAACAAAATCCAGAAAATCTCATTGCATAAATTATATACAACTATTTGCATTTTGCAGTGAGAAATAAGTATATGATCCCCTGCCAACCATTAAGAGTTCTGGCTCCTGCAAACCAGTTACACGCTCCTAATCAACTCGTTACCTGCATTAAAGATAGCTGTCACATTTATAAAAGACTCCTGTCCACAGACTCAATTAATCAGTCAGACTCTAACCTCTACAGCATGGGCAAGACCCTAGAGCTTTATAAGGATGTCAGGGACAAGATTACAAAGCAGGAATGGGCATCAAAACCATAAGTAAGACGATGGGTGAAAAGGAGACAACTGTTGGTGCAATAGTAAGAAAATGGAAGAAATAAAAAATGACTGTAAATCGACATCGATCTTTGGCACCATGCAAAATCTCACTTCGTGAGCTATCATTGAACATGAGGAAGGTGAGAGATCAGCCTATAACTACATGGGGGAACTTGTTACTGATCTCAGGGCAGCTGGGACCACAGTCTCCAAGAAAACTATTGGCAACAAATTATGTCGCAAAACATTTAATATCCTGCAGTGCCCGCACGTTTTCCCTGCACAAGAAGGCGCATGTTTGCCAATGAACACCAGGATGATTCTGTGAGTGATTGGGAGAAGGTGCTGTGGTCAGATGAGACAAAAATTGAGCTCTTTTGCATTAACTCAACTCGCCGTGTTTGGAGGAAGAGAAATGCTGCCTATGACCCAAAGAACACCGCACTGTCAAGCATGGAGGTGGAAACATTATGTTTTGGGGGTGTTTATCTGCTAAGGGCACAGGACTACTTCACTGCATTAATGGGAGAATGGATGGAGCCACTCATCCTGAGTGACAACCTTCTTCCCTCCACCAGGACATTAAAAATGGGTCGTGGCTGGGTCTTCCAGCAAGACAATGACCCAGAACATACAGCCAAGGCAACAAAGTAGTGTCTCAAAAGAAGCACGTTAAGGTCATGGAGTGGCCTAGCTAGTCTCGAGACCTTAATCCCATAGAAAACTTATGGAGGGGGTTGAAGCTCTGAGTTGCCAAGTGACAGCCTCAAAGTCTTAATGACCATAATTCTTCCTGACATGTGCGCAAACCTCATCATCAACTGCAAAAACGTTTGACCGCTGTGCTGGCCATCAAGGGTTTTGCCACCAAGTATTAAGTCTTGTTTGCCAGAGGGATCAAATACTTATTTCTCAGTGAAAAATGCAAATAAATATATATAATTATACAATGTAATTTCCTGGGTTTTATTTTTGATGTTCTATCTCTCAATGTTAAAATTAACCTACCATTAAAATTATAGACTGTTCATGTCTTTGTCAGTGGGCAAACTTACAAAATCAGCAAGGGATCAAATACTTATTTCCTCCACTGTGTATATGCAGTATATATGCTCCAAAGCATAATACCTGCAAGCGGCACACATTCTATGCCAAGGTACCGTAACTAGCCCCTCTGAGCCCCACAGGGTGGCCGGTATGCTAGGGAGAAAACAGTAATCTATATGATTTTGAAGAAGAAGTAAATTGCAATGTTGCTTGATTTTAAAAGCACCTTATAATTCTATCCATACATTGAGAACATGTCTTTAATGTGATACCATAAAGTACTACCTTATTTCAACTACTTTTCTTTCTCTAGCACTCTTGGCAGCTAGCTGAATAAACCCTATCAAGCCGCCTATTTATACCTTATTTTTCAGTCTATAAGATGCACTGGACCATAAGACTCACCTAGGTGTTAGAGGAGGAAATTAGGAAAAAAGATTGCAGCAAAAAATGTGGCTAATTCTGTACTTAATATTCCCTATCCTGGTATATATGGTCCCCTCATCCCCATCCTGATACACATAGCCCCATCATCCCTACCATCGTATGCATGCCCCCTCATCCCTATCCTGGCAGTATTGATTGCCCTCATCCCTATACTATTATTCATGGCCCCATCCCTATCCTGGTATGCATGGCCCCATTCCCATCCTGGTATGCAGGGCCTCATCTAGTCAAAGCATGCATGGCCCCATCCCTATCCTGGTATGCAGGGCCCCCATCTTGTTCCTGTATGCATTGCCTCCATCCTTATCCTGGTATGCAGGGCACCCATCTTGTCCTAGTGTGCATGGCCCCATCCTTATAAGAGGCCCCCAGCCCCATCCAGGAATGCATGGCCCCATCGGAAAACATTAAAAAACCAAACCATTACACTTACCTTCCCAGCGTTCCCTCGCAGCGTCCTGCTCCTTTGCCAGCAACTGCTTTATGCTTGTACGCAGCGCATGGAAGAGCACAGCTGCCAGAATACCCGCCGGGACTGTGTGTGCAGAGAGCAGAGAGTATTCATTGCTCTTTAGTAGCTCGCACAGTGTCAGCCATCGGCTTTCTGCTGCTACTGGCGGTCACGTGTGACGGTACTTAAGAGAAAGCCGGTGGCTGACACTGCTCGCTACTGAAGAGCAATGAATTCTCACTGCACTCTTCACAAGTCCTGGCTAGTATTCGGGCAGCTGTGCTCTGCTTGTAAGCAGCACATGATGTCCCGGCCATGCTCTGGTTACAAGCATAAAGCGTTTTGCTGGCACTGGAGCAGGACGCTGCAAGGGAGCACTGTGAAGGCAAGTGTAATGGTTTGTTGTTTCTTAATATTTTAGAATGGGGCCATGCATACCAGGACTGGGGTTGGGGTCCAATCATACCAAGATTCTATTATTAAAGAGAAATGAATATTCATTGCCCTCCACGCCCATGGGTGTGGTATGCAGTGCATATTCATTTCTCTTTGGCAGTGGGAACAGGAGTTAGCCGCATCCGTCAGCTCCAGCCTCCTGTGACCCGCTGTTCCGCCGATGCCGCTCCCCCACCTCCCCACCACAGCCTGAGCTGGTAGATCTGGACTATAAGACACACTCCCCATTTTCCTCCACATTTTTGGAGGAATAAAGTGCGTCTTATAGTTCGAAAAATACGGTAACTTCCATTTTATCCGATAGGCCAGTTTCTTTATATTACTTTTCATTCAGCCCTTCTACATTAGTATATTATTATTTTTATTACTAGCATCAAAACAATTTGGCGATATTTTCCTAATATTGCTATATGAAAAACCTTTAAGATAAAAAAAAGGGATTTGCTCTAGGCCAAGCATAACATTACTTGCTATTTCAACTTTTATTAAGAAATCTAAAAAATACTCTGATAGATATATACATAATGTTCAGCACTGTTGCCATCAGCTATGGGAGTGTACTATAGCTGTGATTCACATTGCTTTTTTTATTACTTTAGATAGAACATCAAATTGTTTCATCAGGTAATTCTCCTACCACTAATTAAAAATAAGTTAATGGTTGTCGAATTATTGTTTGGAGCCAATCACTTGTCATGGTAAATCCTATTTAATTGTTTACTGTATTTCCTTTTTTTTATTTAAAATGTGTAACCTCTTTACTTCAGTCTTCTCCTATGTGACATAATGTCCCTTGTTGGCGTGAAGAAACGGTCTTGCACATGAACTCAGCGTTGTGATGTAGCAGACATGAATCTTCAGAAATTCTAATTCAGCATATTAATTCGAATTCAGGGGGAAATTAATTTTTCATCAAATTTATATGATGCAAATAGAATGTGCTTAGACTGCCATTAAAAAGTCATTTACTCTAATGTTTCCTGATGGGTTGGGATTAAAATAAAATAAAATACGAAACCTCACTCCTCATAAGTAGATTTGAGCGAAACGGGTCGAAAAAATTCAAAAGTCGCCGACTTTTGGCAAAGTCGGGTTTCATGAAACGAAACCCGACCCTAGGATGATGTCGGCCACGAGGTCGGCGACTTACGCGCCAAAGTCGCGTTTCAAAAGTTTGTTTTGCGCTCTTTTTCAGCCAATCAGGATCCACGGACACTGTGGGCAACGTGATGACCTAGGCACGGGTCACCACCATCTTTCAGAAGGGCATGCAAGTGATTGGCTTGCTTTGGTGGGCGTCACAGGGGGTATAAAAGGGCGTGCACGCCGACCGCCATCTTACTTCTGCCGATCTTAGTATAGGGAGAGGTTGCTGCTGATTCTGTAGGGAGAGCGTTAGGCAGGGAAGAAGACAAAAAAACTGCTTCTGCTGCTAGCGATTTGGCCTGCACAACACACAAGTCACTGTGTGTGCAGTGCAAGGGGAGGCTATATTGTGGTGTATCAGTGGTGTTGGTTGTTGGGCTGCCTTTTAAGGTTTCCTGACACGCTGGCATTGCTGTTTACCCACTGCTCCGCAAACTGCTTTTTTAAAAGCAATCCAATCTCCCTTATCCTCTAGTCACTTTTGTCACAGCTGTGCCATCGAGCCTGTCACATAGCGCTCAGATATCAGTGGGCCTCACACAATCCACAAGTGTCCAGTGTCCAAAAGTGTGCGCAGAGATTCAAAATCTCCATTATCCTCTCTTCACTTTGGTCACAGGCAGCTGTGCCATCGAGCGTGTCACATAGCGCTCAGATATCAGTGGGCCTCACACAATCCACAAGTGTCCAGTGTCCAAAAGTGTGCGCAGAGATTCAAAATCTCCATTATCCTCTCGTCACTTTTGTCAAAGGCAGCTGTGCCATCGAGCGTGTCACATAGCGCTCAGATATCAGTGGGCCTCACACAATCCACAAGTGTCCAGTGTCCAAAAGTGTGCACAGAGATTCAAAATCTCCATTATCCTCTCGTCACTTTGGTCACAGGCAGCTGTGCCATCGAGCCTGTCACATAGCGCTCAGATATCAGTGGGCCTCACACAATCCACAAGTGTCCAGTGTCCAAAAGTGTGCGCAGAGATTCAAAATCTCCATTATCCTCTCGTCACTTTGGTCACAGCTGTGCCATCGAGCCTGTCACATAGCGCTCAGATATCAGTGGGCCTCACACAATCCACAAGTGTCCAGTGCTCAAAAGTGTGCGCAGAGATTCAAAATCTCCATTATCCTCTCGTCACTTTGGTCACAGGCAGCTGTGCCATCGAGCGTGTCACATAGCGCTCAGATATCAGTGGGCCTCACACAATCCACAAGTGTCCAGTGTCCAAAAGTGTGCGCAGAGATTCAAAATCTCCATTATCCTCTCGTCACTTTGGTCACAGGCAGCTGTGCCATCAAGCGTGTCACATAGCGCTCAGATATCAGTGGGCCTCACACAATCCACAAGTGTCCAGTGTCCAAAAGTGTGCGCAGAGATTCAAAATCTCCATTATCCTCTCGTCACTTTGGTCACAGGCAGCTGTGCCATCGAGCGTGTCACATAGCGCTCAGATATCAGTGGGCCTCACACAATCCACAAGTGTCCAGTGTCCAAAAGTGTGCGCAGAGATTCAAAATCTCCATTATCCTCTCGTCACTTTGGTCACAGGCAGCTGTGCCATCGAGCGTGTCACATAGCACTCAGATATCAATGGGCCTCACACAATCCACAAGTGTCCAGTGTCCAAAAGTGTGCGCAGAGATTCAAAATCTCCATTATCCTCTCGTCACTTTGGTCACAGGCAGCTGTGCCATCGAGCGTGTCACATAGCGCTCAGATATCAGTGGGCCTCACACAATCCACAAGTGTCCAGTGTCCAAAAGTGTGCGCAGAGATTCAAAATCTCCATTATCCTCTCGTCACTTTTGTCACAGGCAGCTGTGCCATCGAGCGTGTCACATAGCGCTCAGATATCAGTGGGCCTCACACAATCCACAAGTGTCCAGTGTCCAAAAGTGTGCGCAGAGATTCAAAATCTCCATTATCCTCTCGTCACTTTGGTCACAGGCAGCTGTGCCATCGAGCCTGTCACATAGCGCTCAGATATCAGTGGGCCTCACACAATCCACAAGTGTCCAGTGTCCAAAAGTGTGCGCAGAGATTCAAAATCTCCATTATCCTCTCATCACTTTGGTCACAGCTGTGCCATCGAGCCTGTCACATAGCGCTCAGATATCAGTGGGCCTCACACAATCCACAAGTGTCCAGTGTCCAAAAGTGTGCGCAGAGATTCAAAATCTCCATTATCCTCTCGTCACTTTGGTCACAGGCAGCTGTGCCATCGAGCGTGTCACATAGCGCTCAGATATCAGTGGGCCTCACACAATCCACAAGTGTCCAGTGTCCAAAAGTGTGCGCAGAGATTCAAAATCTCCATTATCCTCTCGTCACTTTGGTCACAGGCAGCTGTGCCATCGAGCGTGTCACATAGCGCTCAGATATCAGTGGGCCTCACACAATCCACAAGTGTCCAGTGTCCAAAAGTGTGCGCAGAGATTCAAAATCTCCATTATCCTCTCGTCACTTTGGTCACAGGCAGCTGTGCCATCGAGCGTGTTACATAGCGCTCAGATATCAGTGGGCCTCACACAATCCACAAGTGTCCAGTGTCCAAAAGTGTGCGCAGAGATTCAAAATCTCCATTATCCTCTCGTCACTTTGGTCACAGGCAGCTGTGCCATCGAGCGTGTCACATAGCACTCAGATATCAGTGGGCCTCACACAATCCACAAGTGTCCAGTGTCCAAAAGTGCGCGCAGAGATTCAAAATCTCCATTATCCTCTCGTCACTTTGGTCACAGGCAGCTGTGCCATCGAGCGTGTCACATAGCGCTCAGATATCAGTGGGCCTCACACAATCCACAAGTGTCCAGTGTCCAAAAGTGTGCGCAGAGATTCAAAATCTCCATTATCCTCTCGTCACTTTGGTCACAGGCAGCTGTGCCATCGAGCCTGTCACATAGCGCTCAGATATCAGTGGGCCTCACACAATCCACAAGTGTCCAGTGTCCAAAAGTGTGCGCAGAGATTCAAAATCTCCATTATCCTCTCGTCACTTTGGTCACAGGCAGCTGTGCCATCGAGCCTGTCACATAGCGCTCAGATATCAGTGGGCCTCACACAATCCAAAAGTGTCCACTGTCCACAAGTGTGTGCAGAAATTCTAAATCTCCCCTGTCCTATAGACACCTTGTACCTTGTTTTACATTACTATATAGTTTGTTGGATTTTGTCTACATTTCTACCAAAAATGAGGAAGGCTGGTGGAAGAGGCCGTGGAATTGGGCGGGGGTTGGCAGCTGGTAATGATGGTGTTGGTGGTGGATCTGATGGTAGTGGCAAGAGCAAAATAGGACCGAATGCAGGAGGTGCTGACCCTGCGTCATCGTCTGGCTACATAAGGCCTCGAACGCTTAGTTTTCTAGGAGTTGGCAAACCGCTTTTAAAGGCAGAGCATCAGGAAAAAGTTTTGTCTTACATTGCTGACTCAGCCTCCAGCTCTATCGCCTCCTCTTCTTCAGTTGTAAAAAGTAAAAGCACTGAGTCATCATTGGAGGCTCATGTTCATGAACCACACCTTTCCTTGTGTCCTTCACCCCAACCAAGATTGAAGGATGACGCAGGCCATACTACTGATTACTCCATGGAGCTGTTTTCACATACCATGCCTGGATTATCAAGTGAAATGGTGAATTACCCAGGCCAAGATGAATCTGACATGGAGTGCACTGATGCACAGCCGCTGATGGATGATTCTGCTGGTACATTCACTCAGAGCACTACATTGTCCTCACAGTGTACAGAGCCAGATTTTGACCCTCATGAGACTCAGGTGCCCCTTCCCGCACACTATACCACCATACACGGTGACACAGAGAAAGGTGCACATGACATAGAAGAGGAGGTGATGGATGACCCAGTTGTTGACCCAGATTGGCATCCATTGGGGGAAGAGGGTGCTGCTTCCAATAGCTCAGATGAGGAGCATCCACAGCAGACATCGACATCGCAACAGCTGTTATCTGGCAGGCCCGGAGCACTCCAAAGATAGGTTCCAAACATCAAAAGAGTTGCTGGACAGCTTGTCCAGAGGGTCAAAAGATCACAGCATGCTAGGCCGCAAAATGTCTGCCAAAGTAGGAAGAGTGCAGTGTGGCACTTTTTTGAACAAAATCCTCATGATCAGGCCAAGGTTATCTGTAAGAAGTGCGCAAAGACCTTTAGCCGAGGGAAAAATCTGAAAAATTTGAATACCAGTTGCATGCTTAGACATTTAACCAGCATGCACTTGCAAGCGTGGACACAACACCAAACCTCAAGTGCCACATGTGCAACTGATCACAACGAAGGTAGTCAGCAACGCTACATTGTTTCCCCAACTGTAAGCCCACCGGTTAGCACAGCAGCAAATGTTGAGGTGTCGTTGCAAGACCACAGCAGTCAGGGAATCCCACTGTTATATCAACGAAAGACTGATTCTAGGCCATCAGAAAGAACACCAACTCCATCACCATCATCAACCCTCTCTCAGTCCGCCCTGTCCACCGCTACTTCCACCATATGCAGCTCTCAAGTCCAGCTCACCCTCCCAGACACTATGAGTAGGTCAAGAAAGTACTCAGTCTCTCATCCGTGTACACTGGGTTTGAATGCCCACATTGCCAAACTAATCTCGTTTGAGATGATGCCCTTTCGGTTGGTGGAAAGCACAGCTTTCCGCGAACTCATGGCCTATGCAGTACCACGCTATGACCTACCCAGTCGCCACTTCTTCTCTCGCAAAGCCATCCCAGCCCTCCACCATCATGTGAAAGACCGCATTGTCCATGCACTCAAGCAGTCAGTGAGCAGAAAGGTGCACCTCACAACTGATGCATGGTCCAGTCGGCATGGCCAGGGCCGTTACGTGTCCATCACTGCGCACTGGGTTAATGTGGTGGATGCAGGGTCCACAGGGGACAGCGGTGGTGGGACAGTGCTGCCTAGCCCACGGTATAGGAAACAGTTGGCTGTAGGCGTTCGACCCTCCTCCTCCTCCTCCTCCTCCTCCTCCAGAAGCGAAAGCCCGTCCACAGAGCGCAGTCGTACGAGCACTCCATCTGCAGCTGCCACTGTTGCACATGATGTGTCCCCCTATCGAGCAGCTAGTGGAAAGCGTCAGCAGGCTGTGTTGCAGATGATGTGTTTGGGCGACAGACACACCGCCGAGGTGCTGGCCGAGTACTTGAAGCGACACACTGAGTCATGGCTGGGCAGTGTACATCTTGAGGCAGGCAAGGTAGTTAGTGATAACGGCCGTAATTTTGTGGCAGCCATAGCCCTTTCAAAACTCAGCCACATACCTTGCTTGGCTCACACCTTGAACCTGGTGGTGCAGTGCTTCCTCAAAAATTATCCGGAGTTAACAGCCCTGCTCCAGAAGGTGCGAAGACTGTGCGCGCACATCCGCCGGTCGCCTGTACACTCCGTTCGTATGCAGAAGCTGCAGCGATTGCTCCACCTTCCCAACCACCGCCTCATTATCGACATTGCAACAAGGTGGAACTCCACCCTGCACATGGTGGAGCGGCTGTGCGAGCAGAGGCAGGCCATAATGCATTTGTGGGAGGATACATGGCCAGGCACTTTGAGAGCAGACATGGAGTTGACAGGCGTGCAGTGGTCGAAGCTGAAAGACCTTTGTAAAGTCCTTCAGTGTTTTGAGGAATGCACACGGCTGGTAAGCGCAGACGACGCCATCCTAAGCATGAGCATCCCACTTATGCGTCTGCTCATGCAAACTTTGACGCACCTTAAGGAGCAGGCGTCTGCAGCCAATGTTGATGAGGAGGAAGAGGAGGAGGGAATCCTTGATGACATTCAGCCATTGTCTGCTCAGGGACCTCTCCTGGACGAGGTGGAGGAAGAAGAGGAGGAGGAGGAGGATGATGGGGATGATTACTTAGGGGAGGAGGATGCATCTCGTGGGGCAAGTGAAAATGTTGGCGTGGCAAGGTCTGGTACAGGGTTTGTGCGTGACTGGAGGGATGTGGATTTGCCAGAAAGTGCTCCTCCACCCAGCACTCGCAGTGCATCATTGACACCGGGAACATTGGCCCACATGTCAGATTATGCCTTGAGGATCCTAAAAAGGGACCCCCGCATTGCCAAAATGATGAACGATGACGACTACTGGTTGGCCAGCATCCTGGATCCACGCTATAAAGGCAAATTACAAAACGTCATGCCACAGGAGAACCTTGACCTAATATTGGCTAATAAACAAGCAACTCTGGTAAATCGGTTGCTTGAGGCATTCCCAGCACACAGCAGCGGTGATGGTTCTCACATGAGCCGTACGGGCCGGGGGCAGCTTGGCAGAGGTGTTCGTGGTGCACACAGCAGAAGTGGCGTTGGAGACAGGGGTTTCATGACAATGTTGTGGACTGATTTTTCAAATACCGCTCACACAACTGGTAATTCTGCATCGATGGAAAGTGACAGGAGACAGCAGTTGTCAACTATGGTTACAAACTACTTTTCCTCCCATATCGATGTTCTCCCACACAGGTCATTCCCCTTTGACTATTGGGCCACTAAACTGGACACCTGGCCTGAATTGGCCCAATATGCCTTACAGGAGCTCGCTTGCCCAGCTGCAAGTGTGCTATCGGAAAGAGTCTTCAGTGCAGCTGGATCAATCCAGACTGAAAAAAGGACCCATCTGTCAACCCAAAATGTGGATGATCTAACCTTCATTAAAATGAACCACGCATGGGTTTCCAAGGATTTTGTCCCACCTTCCCCTGATGACACATAGGGTGACAGAAAAATGGCTTGCTTTGGTCCACCTCTTCCTGGTACTTCACCTATTTCGCCTTTTGCATCAGCTGAATGTCCAACATCAACATATGCCACTTTCTAAAACTCCCTAACTGTGCTGCCTCCCCCCCATGGCCGGGGTCACCACCTACCGCACGACACCGTGCGAGTGCCGTTGCCCTGGACAGGTGGGTAGGCCGACTCTTGGGTGCGGGCACTGGCACAGGGTCCCTCATAGTGCAATCAAGTGTCTCTGACGGTGGTGGTGCACACCCGCCGTCAGACACACCGCTGTACTATGAGGGGCCCAGTGCCAGTACCGACGCCCACGAGTGGGCCCCCCTTGCTAGTACAGGGCCCCAGCATTTGCAATCTTTACCTCTCCCTGCTCCTCCGCTGTGTAATCTGGGCCGTCAAATCCATACTGTGCCTGACACCGTCTGAGCCTGCCTCCTGAGACATATATTTTGAATGTGTACGCTATCCATACATGTTATCTGGGGATACGGTACCCTTTCTAACCTTTGTGCAATCACGTGCAATCCATACTGTGCCTGACACCGTCTGAGCCTGCCTCCTGAGACATATATTTTGAATGTGTACGCTATCCATACATGTTATCCAGGGATACGTTACCCTTTCTAACCTTTGTGCAATCACGTGCAATCCATACTGGGCCTAACACCGTCTGAGCCTGCCTCCTGAGACATATATTTTGAATGTGTACACTATCCATACATGTTATCCAGGGATACGGTACCCTTTCTAACCTTTGTGCAATCACGTGCAATCCATACTGGGCCTAACACCGTCTGAGCCTGCCTCCTGAGACATATATTTTGAATGTGTACGCTATCCATACATGTTATCCGGGGATACGGTACCCTTTCTAACCTTTGTGCAATCACGTGCAATCCATACTGTGCCTGACACCGTCTGAGCCTGCCTCCTGAGACATATATTTTGAATGTGTACGCTATCCATACATGTTATCCAGGGATACGGTACCCTTTCTAACCTTTGTGCAATCACGTGCAATCCATACTGGGCCTGAGACCGTCTGAGCCTGCCTCCTGAGACATATATTTTGAATGTGTATGCTATCCATACATGTTATCCGGGGATACGGTACCCTTTCTAACCTTTGTGCAATCACGTGCAATCCATACTGGGCCTAACACCGTCTGAGCCTGCCTCCTGAGACATATATTTTGAATGTGTACGCTATCCATACATGTTATCCGGGGATACGGTACCCTTTCTAACCTTTGTGCAATCACGTGCAATCCATACTGTGCCTGACACCGTCTGAGCCTGCCTCCTGAGACATATATTTTGAATGTGTACGCTATCCATACATGTTATCCAGGGATACGGTACCCTTTCTAACCTTTGTGCAATCACGTGCAATCCATACTGGGCCTGACACCGTCTGAGCCTGCCTCCTGAGACATATATTTTGAATGTGTACGCTATCCATACATGTTATCCAGGGATACAGTACCCTTTCTAACCTTTGTGCAATCACGTGCAATCCATACTGGGCGTGAGAACGGCTGGCGAGCTGTTAAGCAAGCTACAGCACCTGTCCAGACAAGTACAGGGATTCCCTAGCGAGGAGACTTATTTGATTGTTTTCATGTTGGGACAGCAATTTTTGGGGAGCACTATACTCTGGAGAATGATAGATGGGGCCCACTATACACTGGAACATTCCAAAGGTGGACATCAGACACTGGAGCAGCATTTACAGGGCCCATTATACACTAGAGCATTAGAAATGGGGCCCATTATGTTTGGAGCATTATTTGGGCCCATAAGACAGTGGAGCTTCATCCATGGGGACCAACATATACTGTAGCATTATGTGGAGCTCATCATATACTGTTTCAAACATTATATGGGACCAATGATTCTGTATGGAGAAATAGATGGGCCTCGTCATGAGATGTAAAAAGTGAGGTATTTTTCATTGTACTATACCGCTATTTATCTGCCGTATCGGAGCATGATGAGTTGTGGTATGTGTTAAAGGGGCGCTCTTTCGCCCAGGGCACATGAAAACCTGCAGCCAGCCCCCCCCCCCCACAACTTTAGCCAAATAACCCCCATTTTTCAGTGCGTAACTTGTATTATGAAGTTAATTAAGGTTGACAAGCTTAAGTAAGAAGAATTGATGCTTTTGGCATTAAAATGGGCACTGTAGGTGTGTTTCCTGTCCTCCTCTCACTGCCGACTTTTATTCCCCATTGACTTACATTGGGTTTCGTGTTTCGGGACGACCCCGACTTTTCCCTATAATCGGACGATCTTGCTCGACCCGACTTTTGGAAAAGTCGGGTTTCACGAAACGAAACGCGACCCTAAAAAAACAAAAGTCGCTCAACTCTACTCATAAGTACCTGCCACTGTAGTTCCACTCAAGTCCTCCACTTGATCCCGAAGGCACACACTTTGGCTCTGGTCGTCTCTTCATTCTTATGGAGCCGGCTAGGTTTTGACACAGGTGCCTCATTATGTTAGCATTGATTGGCATCCCCTCGATATTTTCTTCTCTTGCTACAGCAGTCAGATCTTTTCTCCAGGAGTCAATGCAGGAACATTTCCCAGTTGTCAAACCAAAAATTTCCCCTTTACCTACCACCTTTTATCCCTCAGTGGTCACAATAAAGTAACAATTCTCTAAATAGTCACAGCAGGGCTTATTCCCCACCTTCAGATCAACGTTTATAGGACCAAATAGTCAAGGTTATAGTTCATGACTGACTTCAAGGGTCATATCTTTATCCAGATGGAGTAGGAATTCAAGAGACCCAGGCATCATTGGCAAAAGACCCAGGCATCATTGCCGTAAGATTGTGTTAACCCATTCCAACTGGTTTAAAAAAAAATATAAGTGGCTGACCATCTAGGACAAAAAAAATCCGTTTTTAGGTAACTTTTTGTTTTAAAACAAAAAAAATAAAGTTTAAGGAGTTTCTGCTGATGTTATATTTTCCTGTTCAATAAGAATATTATAAGACACTAGTCTTTTCAGTTTTGTAATCTTTTTAATGCTAAAAACGCATTTATTGTACTTTAATTAATTTGGCTTTTTGCAACTCATATGGGATGATAAATGTCTAGTTATTGTAAAACCAGAAAGATCTGTAATATTCTTCAAATTCTTCAATGCACTATGTAAGTAAAACTTTAAATATTTATTGCAGAATACATTTTTAATTGTGTTCACATCTATACAATCCAGTAGCTCTATTCAATCAGCAATAACAAAAGTCTCCACCAGGTTTTTACCACTTCAGTATTTCCCTCCTTTTACTTCTATTAATTGCAGAAGTTACCGTATATACTCGTGTATGAGCCGACCCATGTATAAGCCGACCCCCCCCCCCCAATTTTGCCACAAAAAACTGGGAAAACTTATTGACTCATGTATAAACCGAGGGTGGTGCTGCACAAGGGTTAATGGTGGTTCAAGAAGATACTCCATAGATAAATACCCCCATAAAATGCTGCACAAGGGTTAATGGTGGCCCAAGAAGATGCTCCATAGATAAAAAACAATACATTGCTGCACAAGGGTTAATGGTGGCCCAGCAAGATGCTCCATAGATAGAAACCTCCCATATGCTACTGCATAAGGGCACAAGAAGATGATCCATAAATACCTCCCATATGCTGCTGCACAAGGGTTTATGCTGGCCCAAGAAAATGCTCCATAAATACCCCCCATATGCTGCTGCACAAGGGTTAGTGCTGACCCAAGAAGATGCTACATAAATACCCCCCATATATTGCTGCTGCAATTAAAAGAAAATGACATACTCACCTCTCGTCGCTGGGCGCAGGCCCCCGGCACTGGCGATATTTATCGGCCCCTGACCCATTGCTGAGAGCCACTGTGTCTCCCGGGTCTCTGCAGTGACGTTTAGCAGAGGCTTTGCACTGACTACGTCATCGCGTCCTCTGCTGAACGTCACAGCCAGAGGACCCGAGAGACAGAGCGGTGCACGGCGGTGGAACAGGGACAGGTGAATATTGCTCTGCCCCCCTCATAATCACCCCCTCCTGGTGCATGGTCTTCTCTGCAGCCCCTACTTCTCCCTCGGTTGTCTTCCTGCGTTCAGCGGTCACATGGTACCTCTCATTAAAGTCATGAATATGCCCATATTCTTGACTTTAATGAGCGGTACCACGTAACCCTGAACACAGGCGCACAAGACCTATGGAGAAGCAGGGGGTGAGTATGGTCTCTGACACCCCCGCTCCTCCTCCCCGCCGACCCCCGGTATATGACTCGCGTATAAGCCAAGAGGGGGACTTTCAGCCTTAAAAAATGGGCTGAAAATTAGCTTATATGCGAGTATATACAATAAATCCTTTCTCCAGCAATCATTGCAGAAACACCCCTATTTTCAGTGATCACAGCAACAATTTTCTCTTTACACACCACTCTTGAGCCTCTTGATCACAGCAATGTCCCTATTCTCCCAGTAATAACAATAGGTCTTCTGTTATACCCCCTACTAGTCACAACAAGGTATTTCTGCCCCTTCCTCAGTATACTCACAATCAGTTTCTCCTGTGATGTTCTTAATACAGCAGTTTCACAGAAGTATTTGAGATGAGCCAATCTTTTTAAATTTGAATTTCCTTGCTTTGACAAATGTTTTCAAAGAATTGTGTTTGCAGTGAAAAAAAATCACACAAACCTCAATACTAAAAAGCTTGTAACTACTTGGAAAATACATGTGGGGGGGAGGAGAGTGAACTCTACTGACTATAAGAGCTCACACTCTACAGGTACAAGCGAGAGAGGACTTCACTGACCATAAGAGCTTACACTCTACAGGAGAGAGAGGACTCCACTGACCATGAGAGCTCATACTCTACAGGTGAGAGAGAGAGAGGACCTCACTGACCATAAGAGCTTATACTCTACAGGGCAGAGAGAGAAAGCTGCTGACCATAAGAGCTTACACTCTACAGGAGAGAGAGAGAGGATCCCGCTGACCATAAGAGCTTATACTAAACAAGAGACAGAGAGGACCCTGCTGACCATAAGAGGTTATAATCCACAGGTGAGAGAGAGGATCCTATTGACCATAAAAGTTTACATTCTACAGGTGAGAGAGAGGACCCTGCTGACCATAAGAGCTTACAATCCACAGGTATGAGAGAGAGAGAGAGGACCCTACTGACCATAAGGGCCTACACTCCACAGGTGAAAGAGGACCCCACTGACCATAAGAGCTTACACTCTACAGGAGAGAGAGGACCCCACTGACCATAAGATGTTACACACTACAGGCAAGAGAGAGAGGACCCTGCTGACCATAAGAGCTTATACTCTACAGGAAAGAGAGGACCCTGCTGACCATAAGAGATTATGCTCCACAGGTGAGAGAGGACCCCACTGACCATAAGATGTTACACACTACAGGCAAGAGAGAGAAGACCCTGCTGATCATAAGAGCTTACACCACAGGTGAGAGAGAGAGAGAATCCTGCTGACCATAAGAGCTTACACTTTACAGGTGATAGAGGACCCCGCTGACCACATGAGCTTACACTCTACAAGAGGGAAAGGACCCTGCTGACCTTAAGAGATTATACTGTACAGGAGAGAGAGAGGACCCGGCTGACCATAAGAGCTTACACTCCACAGGTGAGAGAGGACCCCGCTGACCATAAGAGACTACACTCTACAGGAGGGAGAGAGGACAACACTGATCATAAGAGACTACACTCTACAGGAGAGAGAGAGAGGACCCGGCTGACCATAAGAGCTTAGACTCTACAGGCGAGAGAGAGAGAGAGGAACCCACTGACCATAAGAGTTTACATTACAGAGGAGCTGAAAAAAGATTGCAAAATGCAATAGGGTCTTATCCAAGTAATATAGTGGGTAGACAATAGCAAGGTGCTCACCAGATAGGGTTGTGTGTAATGCAACCACTAATAATGCACGATTGTCAGATGCTGAATCATTCACGATATGTGTGAATTATACCATAAAAGCAGAGGATGTGGACTTCTTATGCCCTGCTGATTCCAAAAAGGGAATTTCAGGAAATTCATCTCTAATCAGTCCCCTGCAGATCAATCCCCTCATCTCTAATATGCTACTATTTTCCTGGTATTCCATGAAGCTACCCTGAATGAGCAATGTCTTAAAAACACGTTTATAATAGTAGTGTGGACCTTATTTGATCTTCAGAATCCAACCATTTATCAAGATATACATCCAACTATATACATCCAACTGTATGTTGAAAACGATCTACAGAAATTTTGATCCATGCAGACATGATAACTTCTTGCAGTTGCTGCAAATTAGGTGAAGACCTGATTCACCATTCTGATTCACTCTATAGGATTAAGATTTTGGTACTGAAAAAGATAAAAATAAACTCTTTGTCATGTTCCTGGAACTCATCCATGACTATACGATGGTTGTGGCATAATGCATTGTGCTGTTGGGTGATATGTCTCTCATTACTAGGGATGAGCGAGTAGTGTAGTATTCGGACTCGCTGTACTCGTTACGAGTACCTCCTAATACTCGGAAACTCATAACGAGTAGCGAGTGCAATGTAAGTCTATGGGAAATGCGATTAATGGGCTGTGTGTGTGTGTGTGCTGGGCTGGGCGGGGACTGTGCAAAAACTGGTGGTCTGTGCGGGACTGTGCTGGCCTGTGCGAAGACTGTGCCGGGCTGTGCGGGACTGTGCTGGCCTGTGCAAAGACTGTGCCAGGCTGTGCGGGACTGTGCTGACTTGTGCAAAGACTGTGCTGGGCTGTTCGGGACTGTGCTGGCCTGTGTGAAGAATGTGCTGGCCTGCGCGAAGACTGTGTTGGGCTGTGCGGGACTGTTCTGGCCTGTGCGAAGACTGCCGGGCTGTGTGGGACTGTGCTGGGCTTTGCAGGTACTGTGCGGGGACTATGCCAGGCTGTGTGGGACTGTGCTGGGCTTTGCAGGTACTGTGCGGGGACCATACTGGGCTGTGTGCGACTGTGCTGGGCTTTGCAGGTACTGTGCGGGGACTCTGCTGGGCTGTGTGGGACTGTGCTGGCCTGTGCAGGACTGTGCAGGGCTGTGCAGGACTGTGCTGGGCTGTGCAGGGACTGTGCTGGGCTGTGCGGGGACTGTGTGGGCTGTGCCGAATATTGCGAGGCGAGTAGTGAAATACTCGCTAGGATTCGAGTACCGTGAGTACCGAATCCTAACGAGTATAATCGCTCATCCCTACCAATTACTGTAAAAGAATAAAAATGCATATTTGACCTATAGTTTTGATGGTTTTAGAGTATAAATTGTCTTTATGCTTATAGTCTATAGAAACACGAAGCTTCTACCTTAGACGACTCCCACACATCCACATATTACATTCCATACTTATACTTTTTAAAAGCTTTAATTTTATCTTAAACTATTGAAATCATTTGCAGGTGTACTCTCTGAATGAATATTTCTATTATATGGCCTGAGATAAAAAGGCATATAAACTTTTCATTTTAGGTTTTGCTTCATGTAAATAATTAATTTTTTTCTTCCTCTTGAGCATTGAAAGTTCACTGCCTTAACAACGCCAGTTTTTATGCCTGCGGCCAATGCCACCGTTCCTTTCTACTGAACAGATTTTCAGAAATAAGCATAAAACCTTAAAACTATCAGTAGGAAATACGGACATATTACAATACAGGGTGAAGTATTTTCATCTCACCAGATTTTTTTTTATGTTTTTTTGCTAATTTGTAATATTTAACCCCTTCACCCCCAAGGGTGGTTTGCATGTTCATGACCGGGCCAATTTTTACAATTCTGACCACTGTACCTTTATGAGGTCATAACTCTGGAACGCTTCCATGGATCCCGGTGATTCTGACATTGTTTTCTCGTGACATATTGTACTTCATGTTAGAGGTAAAATTTCATTCAAATAACTTGCGTTTATTTGTGAAAAAAATGGAAATTTGGCAAAAATTTTGAAAATTTCGCAATTTTCCAACTTTGAATTTTTATGCCCTTAAATCACAGAGATACAGCACACAAAAAACTTGATAACTAACATTTCCCACATGTTTACTTTACATCAGCACAATTTTGGAACCAAAATTTTTTTTTGTTAGGAAGTTATAAGGGTTAAAACTTGACCAGTGATTTCTCATTTTTACAGCACCATTTTATTTTTAGGACCACATCACATTTGAAGCCACTTTGAGGGGTCTATATGATAGAAAATACCCAAAAGTGACACCATTCTAAAAACTGCACCCCTTAAGGTGCTCAAAACCACATTCAAGAAGTTTATTAACCATTTAGGTGCGTCACAGGAATTTTTTTGAATATTTAAAAAAAAATGAACATCTAACTTTTTTTCACAAAAAAAAACTTCAGGTTCAATTTTTTTTATTTTACCAAGGGTAACAGGAGAAATTGGACTGCAAAAGTTATTGTGCAATTTGTCCTGAGTACGCTGATACCTGATTTGTGGGGGGGAACGACTGTTTCGGCGCATGGCAGAGCTCAGAATGGAAGGAGCGCCGTTTGACTTTTTCAATGCAAAATTGGCTGGAATTCAGATCAGACGCCATGTCACGTTTGGAGAGTCCCTGATGTACCTAAACAGTGGAAACCCCCTACAAGTGACCCCATTTTGGAAACTAGACCCCCCAAGGAACTTATCTAGATATGTGGTGAGAACTTTGAACCCACAAGAGCTTTACAGAAGTTTATAACGTACAGCGGTACAATTAAAAAATCATATTTTTTCCACAAAAATGATCTTTTCACCCTCAAATCTTATTTTTCCAAGGGTAACAGGACCCTAAAAGTTATTGTGCAATTTGTCCTTAGTACGCTGATACCCCACATGTGGGGGTAAACCACTATTTGGGAGCATGGCAGAGCTCGGAAGGGAAGCAGCACCATTTGACGTTTTTGGCTTGAATTGAGATCCGACACCATGTCGCGATTGGAAAACCCCTGATGTACCAAAACAGTGGAAACCCCCCACAAATGACACCATTTTGAAAACTAGACCCCCTAAGGAACTTATCTAGATGTGTGGTGAGAACTTTGAACCCCCAAGGGCTTCACAGAAGTTTATAACATAAAGCCGTACAATTAAAAAATCATATTTTTTCCACAAAAATCATCTTTTCACCCTCAATTCTTATTTTTCCAAGGGTAACAGCACCCTAAAAGTTATTGTGCAATTTGTCCTGAGTACGCTGATACCCCACATGTGGGGGTAAACCACTATTTGGGCGCATGGCAGAGCTCGGAAGGGAAGCAGCGCCATTTGACGTTTTTGGCTGGAATTGAGATCGGACACCATGTCGCGATTGGAAAACCCCTGATGTACCTAAACAGTGGAAACCCCCCACAAATGACACCATTTTGTAAACTAGACCCCCCCAAACTACTGTATGGACACACGTCGGGGCTCAGAAGGGAAGCAGTGACGTTTTGGAATGCAGACATTGATGGAATGGTCTGCGGGTGTCATGTTGCCTTTGGAGAGCCCCTAATGTACCTAAACAGTGGAAACCCCCCACAAATGACCCCATTTTGGAAACAAGACCCCCTAAGGAACTTATCTAGATGTGTGGTGAGCACTTTGAACCCCCAAGGGCTTCACAGAAGTTTATAATGCCCGGGCATGAAAATAAAAAAATCGTATTTTTTCCACAAACATGATCAATTAGTCCCCAATTTTTTCATTTTCCCAAGGGTAACAGGAGAAATTGGACCCCAAAAGTTGTCCAATTTGTCATGAGTACGCTGACACCCCATATGTGGGAGAAAACTACTGTATGGACACATGTCGGGGCTCGGAAGGGAAGCAGTGATGTTTTGGAATGCAGACTCTGATGGAATGTTCTGCGGGTGTCATGTGCGTTTGGAGTGCCCCTGATGTACCTAAACTATTGAAACTCCCCACAAAGTGACCCCATTTTGGACACTAGACCCCCCACGGAACTTAACTAGATGTGTGGTGAGCACTTTGAACCCCCAAGTGCTTCACAGAAGTTTATAACGCTCGGACGTGAAAATAAAAAAATCATTTTTTTCCACAAAAATGATATTTTTGCCCCCAATTTTTTATTTTACTAAGGGTAACAGGAGAAATTGGACCCCAAAAATTGTTTTGCAATTTGTCCTGAGTAGGCTGATACCCTACATGTGGGGGTAAAACACTGTTTGGGTGCATGGCAGAGCTTGGAAGGGAAGGAGCACCATTTGACTTTTTCAACTCAGAATTGGCTGGAATTGAGATCAGACGCAATGTTGCATTTGAAGAGCCCCTGATGTGCCCAAACAGTGGAAACCCTCAATTCTAACTCCAACCTGAACCCCAACACACCCCTAACCCTAATCTCAGCCCTAACCCTAACCCTAACCCTAGCCCTAACCCTAACCCTAACCCTAGCCCTAACCCTAGCCCTAATGGAAAAATGGAAATAAATACATTTTTTTTATTTTATTATTTTTCCCTAACTAAGGGGGTGATAACGGGGGTTTGATTTACTATTTATGGCGGTTTTTATGTTTGGCAGCTGTCGCACGCTAAAAGACGCTTTTTATTGTAAAAATAGTTTTTGCATCACCACATATTGAGAGCTATAATTTTTCCGTATTTTGACCCACCGAGTCTTGTGAGGTTTTATTTTTTGCGGGACGAGTTGACGTTTTTATTGGTACCATTTTCGGGCACGTGACATTTTTTGATCGCTTTTTATTCCGATTTTTGGGACGCAGAATGAACAAAACCAGGGTTTCATGAATTTCTTTTGGGGGAGTGCGTTTACACTGTTCCGTGTGCAGTAAAATTGATAAAGCGGTTTTATTCTTCGGGTCAGTACGGTTACAGCGATACCTCATTTAGGTCGTTTTTTTATGTTTTGTCGGTTTTATGCAATGAAAACTATTTTATATAAAAAAATAATTATTTTTGCATCGCTTTATTCTGCGAGCTATAACTTTTATTTTTTCGCTGATGATGCTGTGTGGCAGCTCGTCTTTTGCGGAACAAGATGACGTTTTCAGTGGTACCATATGGTGGTATTTATATGCGTCTTTTTGATCGCGCGTTATTACACTTTTTGTTTGGCGGTATGATAATAAATCATTATTTTTTGCTTCGTTTTTTATTTTTATTTTTTAAGGGGTTCGCTAAAGGGGTTTTATAGGGCGGGTCGTTACGGACGCGGCGATACCTAATATGTGTACTTTTATTGTTTTTTTTTTTATTTCCAAAAAATGGATTTATTTGGGGGAATATATATATTTTTTTTCTAATTTGGCGATTTTTTTTTCATTATTTTAACACTTTTTTTTAATTTTTTTTTAACTTTATTAAATAGTCCCAGGTGGGACATCACTGTCCTGTGACAGATCGCTGATCTGTCACATCACAGATCACTGTGACAGATCAGCAATCTGTCACAGGCATTGAAGAAGACTTCCTCTTGCCTGCGCTTTGCAGGCACTGAGGAAGCCAGCTTCCTGCAGGCCCCTGAAGGCCCCCGTCGCCATCTTGGATTCGGGGGCCTGCAGGAAAGGAGCCCCCCGCAGAAGCGCTGCACATTGCACTGCCGTGGGGGGCTCAGGGAAGCACAGAGGGAGCCCCCTCCCTGCCGATGCTTCCCTTTAACCCCCGGTACACCGCAATCGTGTTTGATCGCGGTGTGCAAGGGGTTAACGTGTCGGGGGCGGTCAATGACCACCCCTGACACATTGTGCCGGGTGTCAGCTGTGATAATCAGCTGACACCCGGCCGCGATCAACGGCGCTCACCACGTGGGCGCCGCTGATCGCGGTAGACGTACTATCCCGTCCATGGGCATAGGGGCCCGGGTCCCATGGACGGGATAGTACGTCTGATGTCAGAAAGGGGTTAAACATTTCAGATCAACCAACTATAAATCAATAAAAAGCGCAGACAATACAAGTAATCACAACATTTATTGGAGACAGAGATTTATTCAAAACCAAGTCATCCTTATGAAATGTTCATAGAACCATAAACATCGTTATTTGTGCCATCAATGAAAGCAACAATGGCCTTCAAAGGTTTGTGATCAACTTGAGATTATTTTTTACATCACTTTGTAAAGGATTTTGTCCCAGTCTTTGCATGAATGTCTTAGATTTTAATTACATTATATAGATTTTGAGCTAGAACAGTCCATTTAAGGTCTTAACAAAGCATCACAAAGAAATAGTCAGGACTCGGCCATTCCAAAACCTAAATTTTGTTTATTTTAAGTCATACAGAGGCTGATTTTCTTGCATGGCTCAGAGTACTGTCCTGTTTCATAACTCAACAGGCTTACACTTCAAGAATTGAACTGGGGGGACATTCTCCTTCAGGAGTACTGGTTACAGATCAGAAATTGTGACTCCATCAATTATGACAAGCTGTCCACATCCTGTGGAAGCAAAGCAACTCCAAACCATGCCACAACCTCCATCATGCATGATGTTTGGTGTGGTGTTAGAAATCTGGTGAAAGTAGACATCAGTGAATCAAATTTACCTTGAATTGTACAAAAAAAATTATTTGAATCTAATTCTTTGGTGGTTCTTTTCTGGCAAATTTAGCAAAATGGCAATAGTCCGTCTGTAATTTTTTTAGATTATAGAGGGCTAAGGAAATGTTTAAAATTATTAAATGAATAAAATGCCGTATTTTTTGCTTTGTAAGACGCACTTTTTTTCCCACAAATTTTGGGGGGGAAAATGGGGGTGCGTCTTACAATGCGAATATACTGGTTTCCGCTTACCCATACTGTCACTGCAGGCTGGGATGAGGGGATCTCCGCTGCCACCGTGCTGCTGCTGCCCGCCGCCGCTGCCTGAGATGTCTGCTGCTGCCGCTGCCCGGGATGTCTGCCGCTGCGGGGGGCCCTGCCCACCTTTCGTGAAAGGACAGAGCCCCCCGGAAGTTCTGTGGTTTCCTCCTGTGCCGTGGACTCTAGTAACATGGAACTTCAGTGCTGAGATCTCATCTCCTGAGATCTCCATGCCGAGATCTCCATCTGAGCATGCGTCGGCGGCCATTTTACTGAAGCCTACATGCACAGGCGGAAACTATGGAACTTCCATGGAGCTCTGGTCTTTCAAGAAATGTCGACAGAGCTCCCCACAGCTGCGGACATCCCGGGCAGCGGTGGCGGGCAGCAGCAGCCGAAATCCAAAGCAGTGGCGGCCTCGGACACCCTGGGCAGCGGTGGCGGGCAGCAGTAGAAGAGAGCCCTTGGCAGCAGCAGCAGAGACCCCTGGCAGCAGCAGAGACCCCTGGCAGCAGCAGCAGAGACCCCGGGCAGCAGCTCCAGACACCCCGAGCAGCAACTTCACATTGGACATCCCCTCATCTCACCCTGCAGAAGCACTCCACTCTTGCCTCCTACAGCAGCGACCATGGGACCCCGCTTCACCCCAGCCACCACCCCCAGTAAGCTATAAGAAGATGCATTGATTATAAGAAGCACCACCATTTTATTAAAAAAAAAATTTTTTTCTCCTCAAAATTTGGGGTGCGTCTTATAATCCGGAGCGTCTTATAAAGCACAAAATACGGTATATACTTATCCAGCCCTCACTTATCATAGTCTGTCTAGTCTTTACAGTCATCAGGGCATAATAAAGAATTAAAATAAAACAAAATAAAAAACTTATTTTTTGCCCAACCCTCACCATCACCACTGCACAGCTTCAGTCCGGTTGTCTTCTATCTTTTCAAAAGTATCTTGACCTGTCTGCTGCTAACTATGCCCCACAACACCATGGTTTTTGTAGCAATGAACACCATTAAATTGTAGGCCTACAATACAGTCATGGCCAAAAGTATTGACACCCCTGCAATTCTGTCAGATAATACTCAGTTTCTTCCTGAAAATGATTGCAAACACAAATTCTTTGGTATTATTATCTTCATTTAATTTGTCTTAAATGAAAAAACACAAAAAGAATTGTCCTAAAGCCAAATTGGATATAATTCCACACCAAACATAACAAAGAGGGTGGACAAAAGTATTGGCACTGTTCGAAAAATCATGTGATGCTTCTCTAATTTGTGTAATTAACAGCAACTATAACTTACCTGTGGCACCTAACAGGTGTTGGCAATAACTAAATCACACTTGCAGCCAGTTGACATGGATTAAAGTTGACTCAACCTCTGTCCTGTGTCCTTGTGTGTACCACATTGAGCATGGAGAAAAGAAAGAAGACCAAAGAACTGTCTGAGGACTTGAGAAACCAAATTGTGAGGAAGCATGAGCAATATCAAGGCTACAAGTCCATCTCCAAAGACCTGAATGTTCCTGTGTCTACCGTGTGCAGTGTCATCAAGAAGTTTAAAGCCCATGGCACTGTGGCTAACCTCTCTAGATGTGGCCGGAAAAGAAAAATTGACAAGAGATTTCAATGCAAGATTGTGCGGATGTTGGATAAAGAACCTCCACTAACATCCAAACAAGTTCAAGCTGCCCTGCAGTGCAAGGGTACAACGGTGTCAACCCGTACTATCCGTCGGCATCTGAATGAAAAGGGACTGTATGGTAGGAGACCCAGGAAGACTCCACTTCTTACCCCGAGACATAAAAAAGCCAGGCTGGAGTTTGCCAAAACTTACCTGAAAAAGCCTAAAACATTTTGGAAGAATGTTCTTTGGTCAGATGAGACAAAAGTAGAGCTTTTAGGGCAAAAGCATCAAAATAGAGTTTACAGGAGAAAAAAGAGGCATTCAAAGAAAAGTACACGGTCCCTACAGTCAAACATGGCGGAGGTTCCCTGATGTTTTGGGGTTGCTTTGCTGCCTCTGGCACTGGACTGCTTGACCGTGTGCTTGGCATTATGAAGTCAGAAGACTACCAACAAATTTTGCAGCATAATATAGGGCCCAGTGTGAGAAAGCTGGGTCTACCTCAGAGGTCATGGGTCTTCCAGCAGGACAATAACCCAAAACACACTTCAAAAAGCACTAGAAAATGGTTTGAGAGAAAGCACTGGAGACTTCTAAGGTGGCCAGCAATGAGTCCAGACCTGAATCCCATAGAACACCTGTGGAGAGATCTAAAAATGGCAGTTTGGAGAAGGCACCCTTCAAATATCAGGGACCTGGAGTAGTTTGCCAAAGAAGAATGGTCTAAAATTCCAGCAGAGCATTGTAAGAAACTCATTGATGGTTACCGGAAGCAGTTGGTCGCAGTTATTTTGGCTAAAGGTTGTGCAACCAAGTATTAGGCTGAGGGTGCCAATACCTTTGTCCGGCCCATTTTTGAAGTTTTGTGTGAAATGATCAATGTTTTGCTTTTTGCTTCATTCTCTTTTGTGTTTTTTCATTTAAGACAAATTAAATGAAGATAATAATACCAAAGAATTTGTGTTTGCAATCATTTTCAGGAAGAAACTGAATATTATCTGACAGAATTGCAGGGTTGTCAATACTTTTGGCCATGACTAGAGTTGAGCGATACCGTCCGATACTTCAAAGTATCGGATCAGAATGTATCGGCCGATCTTAAAAAAAAGTATCGGTATCGCCGATTCCGATACCGGAAGTCCCATTCAAGTCTATGGGACTTCCGGTATCGGAATAAGAAAAACCCTGTTTTTGCCTTGTACAGCCTCTCTGGGGTCTGAACGGGCCTTTCGGGGGGCTGTGCCGGCCTGCCAGGGGGTCTGTGCAGGCTCCGGTGGTCTGTGCCGGCCTGCCGGGGGGCTGTGCCGGCCTGCCGGTGGTCTGTGCAGGCTCCGGTGGGCTGTGCCGGCCTGCCGGGGGGCTGTGCCGGCCTGCCGGGGGGCTGTGCAGGCTCCGGTGGGCTGTGCCGGCCTGCCGGGGGGCTGTGCCGGCCTGCCGGGGGGCTGTGCAGGCTCCGGTGGGCTGTGCCGGCCTGCCGGGGGGCTGTGCCGGCCTGCCGGTGGTCTGTGCAGGCTTCGGGGGTCTGTGCAGGCATCGTCCGATGGGACTACAAGTACCATCGGGCGATGCCTGCTACCATGACAGTGATTGACACATTAGCCAATGATGGGACAGTAGTAGTCCCATCATCCGGCTAATGTGTTGAATGTAAAAAAAAAAAAAAAAAAAAATTACATGCTACATACATGCTACATACATGCTACATACATACAACATACATACTACATTCATACTACATACTACATACATGCTACATTCATACTACATATATACTACATGCAACATACATACTACATATATACTACATGCATGCAACATACATACTACATATATACTACATGCATGCAACATGCATACTACATATATACTACATGCAACATACATACTACATATATACTACATGCATGCAACATGCATACTACATATATACTACATGCTGCATACATACTACATATATGCTACATACATACTACATATATACTACATGCATGCTACATACATACTACATGCTACATACATACTACATGTATGCTACATACATACTACATATATACTACATGCATGCTACATACATACTGCATGCTACATACTACATGCTACATACATACCACATATATACTACATACATACTACATGCATGCTACATGCTACATACATACCACATACATACTACATACATACTACATACATACTACATGCATGCTACATGCATGCTACATGCTACATACATAACACATATATACTACATGCATGCTACATACATACTACATGCTACATACATACCACATACATACTACATACATACTACATGCATGCTACATACATACTACATGCTACATACATACTACATATATACTACATGCATGCTACATACATACTACATACATACTACATGCATGCTACATACATACTACATGCTACATACATACTACATATATACTACATACATACTACATACATACTACATGCATGCTACATACATACTACATGCTACATACATACTACATATATACTACATACATACTACATACATACTACATGCATGCTACATACATACTACATGCTACATACATACTACATATATACTACATACATACTACATACATACTACATGCATGCTACATACATACTACATGCTACATACATACTACATATATACTACATGCATTCTACATACATACTACATGCTACATACATACTACATATATACTACATGCATGCTACATACATACTACATGCTACATACATACTACATATATACTACATACATACTACATACATACTACATGCATGCTACATACATACTACATGCTACATACATACTACATATATACTACATACATACTACATACATACTACATGCATGCTACATACATAGTACATGCTACATACATACTACATATATACTACATGCATGCTACATACATACTACATGCTACATACATACTACATATATACTACATACATACTACATACATACTACATGCATGCTACATACATACTACATGCTACATACATACCACATACATACTACATACATACTACATGCTACATACATACTACATATATACTACATGCATGCTACATACATACTGCATGCTACATGCATGCTACATACATACTACATACATACTACATGCTAAATACATACCACATATATACTACATACATACTACATACAATACATTCATACAATACATACATAGACATACAGTACATATAACATAGAGTAACATACTTACCAATACTTGTCACATTGTTCCCCGAAGCCATTGGCTTTAACGGAATAAATATTAACATAACAAACCACAAAAATACTCACCCACGATCCGAAGCAGTCCACGAGTGTGTCCCACGACGATCTTGGGTAGAGAACTGCAGCATCAGCTGATGCTGCCGTTCTCTACGGGCTGCAGGAATCCAATGACGGAAGGTAGGTATCCTTCCGCACTGTATTCCTCCGCCACTTAAAAAAAAAAAGTCCCTAGTCTCACTTTATGCCATTGCTGTGCCCACGCAGCAATGGCATAAAGTGAGACTAGGGACTTTTTTTTTTTAAGTGGCGGAGGAATACAGTGCGGAAGGATACCTACTTCCGTCATTGGATTCCTGCAGCCCGTAGAGAACGGCAGCATCAGCTGATACTGCAGTTCTCTACCCAAGATCGTCGTGGGACACACTCGTGGACTGCTTCGGATCGTGGGTGAGTATTTTTGTGGTTTGTTATGTTAATATTTATTCCGTAAAAGACAATGGCTTCGGGGAACAATGTGACAAGTATTGGTAAGTATGTTACTCTATGTTATATGTACTGTATGTCTATGTATGTATTGTATGAATGTATTGTATGTAGTATGTATGTAGTATATATGTGGTATGTATGTAGCATGTAGTATGTATGTAGTATGTATGTAGCATGCATGTAGTATGTATGTAGTATATATGTGGTATGTATGTAGTATGTATGTAGTATGTATGTAGTATGTATGTAGCATGCATGTAGTATGTATGTAGTATATATGTAGTATGTAGTATGTATGTAGTATGTATGTAGTATGTATGTAGCATGCATGTAGCATGCAGTATGTATGTAGCATGCATGTAGTATATATGTAGTATGTATGTAGCATGTAGCATGTACTATGTATGTAGTATGTATGTGGTATGTATGTAGCATGTAGTATGTATGTAGCATGCATGTAGTATGTATGTAGTATGTATGTAGTATGTAGTATGTATGTAGTATGTATGTAGTATGTATGTAGCATGCATGTAGCATGCAGTATGTATGTAGCATGCATGTAGTATATATGTAGTATGTATGTAGCATGTAGCATGTAGTATGTATGTAGTATGTATGTGGTATGTATGCAGCATGTAGTATGTATGTAGCATGCATGTAGTATGTATGTAGTATGTATGTAGTATATATGTAGTATGTATGTAGCATGTAGTATGTATGTAGCATGCATGTAGTATATATGTAGTATGTATGTAGCATGCAGTATGTATGTAGCATGCATGTAGTATATATGTAGTATGTATGTAGCATGTAGTATGTATGTAGCATGCATGTAGTATGTATGTAGTATGTATGTAGTATATATGTAGTATGTATGTAGCATGTAGTATGTATGTAGCATGCATGTAGTATATATGTATTATGTATGTAGCATGCATGTAGTATGTATGTAGCATGCATGTAGTATGTATGTAACATGCATGTAGTATGTATGTAGTATATATGTAGTATGTATGTAGTATGTATGTAGTATGTATGTAGCATGCATGTAGTATGTATGTAGTATATATGTGGTATGTATGTAGTATGTATGTAGTATGTATGTAGCATGCAGTATGTATGCAGCATGCATGTAGTATATATGTAGTATGTATGTAGCATGTAGTATGTATGTAGCATGCAAGTAGTATGTATGTAGTATGTATGTAGTATTTTTTTTTTTTTTAACATTTAACACATTAGCCGGATGATGGGACTACTATTGGCATCATTGGCTAATGTGTCAATCACTGTCATGGTAGCAGGCATCACCAGATGGGACTTATAGTCCCATCGGACGATGCTTGCACAGACCCCCGGACATCAGCACAGCCCCCCGGCAGGCTGGCACAGCCCCCCGGCAGGCCGGTACAGACCCCCACAGGGTGCACAGACCACCGGCAGGCCGGCACAGCCCCCCGGCAGGCCGGTACAGACCCCCACAGGGTGCACAGACCACCGGCAGGCCGGCACAGCCCCCCGGCAGGCCGGTACAGACCCCGGGCAGTCCACACAGCCCCCCGGCAGGCCGGCAGAGACCCCCGGAAGGCCCGAAATGACGGTGCATCATGATGCGCACACACCACGCATCATGATGACGTCATTTCGGCTGTCAATCAACTTTGAACTTCCGATTCCGATGCCGACTTCCGATATTGAAAAAATATCGGAAGTCGGTATCGGAATTCCGATACAGCAAGTATCGGCCGATACCCGATACTTGCGGTATCGGAATGCTCAACACTAGCCATGACTGTATGTGTGCAATTATTAGGCAAGTGACTATATGACCATATCATCAATTTCATGCAGATTTCCAACTTCAAGGTGGAATGATTATTGGATGAAGCAGATCAGGTGATGAGTGTTTTTGTAGTGAGGGAGGGTGAAGCTAAAGGATACAACACCATTTATCACTGTGGGCAGAATTATTAGGCAGCTTGTTTTTCTCAGGCAAAATGAGTCAAAAAAGAGATTTAAATTACTATGAAAATTAAAAATATTTTAAAAATCTTAAAGAGAGATGCAGCTCTCTGGAAAAGGCTAAGATATTGGGGTGCGATCAGCGAACCATCAAAAGATTTGCTGCAAATAGTCAATGTTGGGAAAAAAGACACACATTAACTGCCAACGATTTGAGAGGAATCAAATGTGAAGCGACCAGAAAGCCATTATTCCCGAGTGCTGTCATTTTACAGAGCTGCAGTGTCCATGGAACCTAGAAGTACAAAGTGTTCAGTGCTCAGAGACCAGGTCAAGTTAAGGGAGGCAGAAACCCAACCATGACAAAACTGGGCCAAGAAATATTTGACAACAGCTTTTTCAAAGGTTTTATGGATTGATGAGATGAGAGTGACTCTTGATGGACCATATGCATGAAGCGGTGTCTGAACAGTAACAGACATAGACCTCCACTTCTACTCTGATGCTAGCAAGGTTGATTGGCATTGCTATTGGCTAGTATTATTAAAGACTAGCATGTTGGACCTTTTGGAGTTGAAGAGATCATGAAATGTGATGCGTCAGAGGCACAAAGGACCGGCAGCATACAGAAAGCAATGGGATGGCTGGAGAGGTAAGCAGCTATTAAAAGTTAAAAAGAAAAAAAAATACCTCACTGCTCATCTTTCTGGGCATCCCTTTTTGCCCCTCGTCCTTTGCCAACATTGCATTTTATGTCGCATCCAACATCCACTTCTTCCGTTCTGGCTGTGAGTAAGCTCTGGAACATACACAGTGTATTCTGGGGCTTACTTGCAGCCAGAAGTGCAATCCTAAAGTGAACACAGGTCGGGGATGTGATGTGATGGTGGACTGAACAGCGGGCATGGGGATAGCCAGAGAGGTGAGCAGTGAGGTGAGTATGCTTTCTTTCCTTAAGCTACTGTTTAGTAGAATGGCAACTGCAGCCGGCAGCCAATTTGCTGAATCTGTGAGGAACGAATTGCAAAAATCCATTTTCTCCAGTTTATTGATTTTTGTAAAATTTTAAAATATTATAATTCCACTAAAATAAATTCACCCCTCTCAATTTGTGACCCTTTTTTAACATAGTTTATTAATAATAATAATAATAAATTTTATTTCTATAGCACTGACATATTCCGCAGCACTTTACTTTTCAGAGGGGACTTGTACAGACAATAGACATTACAGCATAACAGTAATCACATAGATTATAACAATTGCAAAGAGGAATGAGGGCCCTGCTCGCAAGCTTACAATCTATGAGGAAAAAAGGTAGACACGAAAGGTGGGTGGTAACAATTACCCTGATTGTTTGGACCAGCCATAATGTTAAGTGTGTAACAGTACAGACACAGAGAGCTAATGGATGCATAAAGCATGTGGGAACATGATGCGGGGAACCTGGTTATGGTAAAATTTTTGACTGTGCCACACAGGGATAGTTAGGTTAATGTGTTGAGGCGGTAGGCCAGTCTGAATAAATACATTTTCAGGGCACGCTTAAAATTGTAGGGATAGGGGACTAATTGTATTGACCTGGAAAGTCAAATTCCAAAGAATTGGCATAGCACGTGTATAGTCTTGGAGACGGGAGTGGGAGGTTCTGATTATTGAGGATGCTAACCTCAGGTCATCAGCAGAATGGAGGGCATGGGTAGGGTGGTATACTGAAACAAGGGAGGAGATGTAGGGTGGTGCTGAGCCATGGAGGGCTTTGTGGGTGAGGGTAATAAGTTTGTACTGGATTCTAGAGTGGATGGGTAGCCAGTTTAATGACTGGCACAAGGTAGAGGCATCGGTGTAACGATTGTTGAGGAATATGATCCTGGCTGCAGCATTCAAGACAGATTGGAGGGGGGAGAGTTTGGTAAGAGGGAGACAGATTAGAAGAATAGTCCAGACGAGAATGAATAAGAGAAACAGTAAGAGTTTTTGCGGAGTCAAAAGTAAGAAAAGGTCAAATTCTAGAAATGTTTTTGAGGTGCAGATAACAAGAACGAGCCAGTGATCGGATTTGGGGGGCAAAGGAAAGCTCGGAGTCAAGTATGACCCCAAGACAGTGGGCATGTTGTTGGGGAGTAATAGTGGAACCACACACGGAAATGGCAATGTTGGGTATAGGTACATTAGTAGCGGGAGAATAGACAAGGAGTTCAGTCTAATATCTTAGTTTGGCTTCTGAATTTGAATCTAATTAAAATGTGACTTCATTCGCTACTTTTAGAGACCTTCCAGCTGCTTTACGATGCCAGACAGGTTCTATTTCCTGTAAGTGATGCTTAGATTTAACATGTCTAGCAGTAATCATGACTGGTGTGGCTAGTGAAATGGAATCCAATTGTCAATTGAGTTTTGTTAACTGATTAATTTATTATCTAAGGAGGAAATTACTCTCCTCATCACAGAGGGCCAAGTAAGGGCTAAGCAGCAGTTTTTGTGTAAATAAAACCATCAATTTAAAACAGTATTTTATATTGTTTGGGTATCTTTGCCTGATATTAAATGTAGTTTCAAGATCTGGAATATTCAAGTGTAACAAATGTGCCAAAATAAAAATGTTTCCACTGCACTTTATGTATAAAGAGAAAAAAAATTATAGTCATAGTGGGGATATCCTTCTAAGCACAGCAGCCTATTGAGTGCATCGAGTGGATAGATGAAATACAGCATTTATAACAATGCAGCTGTATGAAGGTGCTTAGGGTGGCAGGATTAGGTGATATAGTTTTTCGGAATTTTAAATACTGTATCGAGGGAGTGGGGTAATGTTGGGAGTGTGCACATAGGGCTAGTGTGTGACCCTATAAGTATTTAAAGGAGTTTCCACTACTTTAACATTGATGACCTCTCTTTAGGATAGGTTATCAATGTCTGATCAGTAGGGGTGTGACACTCAGCACCACCACCATTCAGCTGTTCTCCATGTCGGCTGGAACTGCTCAGTTGCAGAGTTGCACAGCGCAGCTCAGTCAAACAGAATAGTGGCCATAACTGAGTACTTCAGATTCATCCCTTATTGATTTCAATAGGGGACAGATGTGCCATACCCGACCGTGGCCACTATACAATTGATGGAGCTGCGCTGTACAGTTCTGAAATTGGGCAGATCCAGATGCCGCCGACATCGGAACAGCTGGAACTGCTCAATCAGATATTGAAGACCTATCCAAAGGGTAGGTCATCAATGTTAAACTAGTGGACAACCTCTTTTTATATGTTTAAAAGCTTAGAAAGATCGTATAATGTGATTGTCAATTATTTAAAAATCTGTCTAAAAGAGATTCATACTCACGATATGTCTTCAATGCTACAATATTGGATGGGTGGGGGTTTGAACCCCAGCTTACCCCAAACAGTCAGAAGCTACCAAAAATAAAAAGTGTACAGAGAAGAACACCACAGCTCCATACACTGTTCTGTGTCTGTTTCTGGGTAAAGCACAACAGCTACTATTTTCTACAATAAGAGCTGAGCTGCAATACTCCGCAGTTGCCGCTAAACAGCGTACGGACAGTCCTGTGCGGCTCCTTACACTGTTTACATCTGCCATCCTCCAGCGGTGATAACAGCTAATCAGTGGGGGTGATAGTTTTAGTTAATATGCACATAAGCCTATGTAGCATATGCACATGTAGGAAGTGGGAGTCTATTTTTATATAGAGTGTAAATATATAGTCATCTGAAGAAAGGATAACACATTTTGTATTTTTTTTTATGTCTTAACATATGCGGAAAAGTCAATATTTAATCTTCAAAAAGTATAAAAATTAAAATGATATAATTGAGCATAAACAGTAATAAGTTGACTTTACAGTGATCCGCTTAACTTAATTATTTCACAGCTTTTACATTTCTTTCTAAGGGTGAAAGTAACACCTAATACCTGTCTGGTATTGCACACTTTTGGCAAAGCATCTGACACCAGGAATTTCTTATATCTGTCTACCAGACATTAACATGATTTGGGAGATCATTTTTCTTAAGTAGGCTTCTGAAAATTTTTTTCAGCTGTGTGATGTTTGAAGTCTTTTTTTGCTTCGCATGCTCAAAACTTTTTAAATGAAAACTTTTAAGCCCCCTGACTGTCTCAACCACTATTTTATTGTTAAGGGTACATATTCCTGTATTCTAAGTAGTGTTTTATTTGCCATTTTAATGCTGCAATGTTTGAAGAATTAACTTTTAATATGCAGCATTGCATACGCTAATGAATCAGGACTAGCCCAGAGGATTATCTAGTCCCTGGACTAGTCCTGCTTTGGCTCTTTTAACCATGTTTACCTGAGCATGATTGTCAACCTAAAAGCGGTCCTACCATGACAGAAATTAAATGTACAATGTCAATCACTTCCAGCAAGGCGAGATTAAGTTAGATCCAGTACATTACTAGTTCAGGGGAAGAGATGCTTCACATAAGTAGTTCTGCTTAATTAACTTAGGATGATCACATATACAGTACATTAAGAGACTAAATGCAGTATGGATATGGTTTTATTTCTCAATGAGTTTCGAGGCAATCGTACCGCTTCATCAGTACAAACCACAGTTATCATTCTGGTTTGTCCTGATGAAGATGTATGATTACATTGAAACACGTAGCTAAATAAAACTGCATCCATACTGCATTTGGTCTCTTAATGTACTGTATATTGGATCCTCAAAATCGCAAGTTTACATCTCACATTTCCGAGTTTGTACTCTATTTTTTTGGTGGATCTGCTGCAGCTGTTTACATACATGATAACAAAAATGTGAATGTCACAACCCCTCCAGTGAGCAAAACCCATTTTACTCTTTTCCTTTTAATCCGGATATGACATATTGCACTTAATGTCATACCTGCTTCTATTCTATTAACTGCAGAATAAAAGATAATTATTCAAATACGTAGAAAATCTTATTGGATTAAATAAGTTCTCATGCACGCAGCCAGAGTAGAATCGGGGATACTCAAGGGACCACCTGATGGGTTCCCTTTAAAACTTCATTAAATGGTCACTGTTGATTCATCAAACTTTGTATAAATCAAGAACACTAGTCAATATAAAATATCTTGCTTCTTTATTTATGAGCCACTTCTTTCTCCTTATATCTCCTAAACTAAACAATCACTCACAAACTGCAAATTTAGCTAAAGAATCATGTTACTTGTGTCAGGAACACTGCACTGCACTTGCTCACTGAGCCAGTGCGCATATCCTGTGTACAAAAACAGTGCTCAAAGATACCTGTGGAGTGGGCAGCAGTGGTGACGATGCATGTTCCAGGACCTGAAGCACGTGACTGCTGGGGGCGTAGCCTAAGCTCCACAGAGCTAGGAGCTTCAGGGAAACTCCTAGAAAGGTAACTACAGGACAATGTTACCAAGGGGTATAGACAGAGACAGAAACCAGATCAAGTCGGATCAAAGCACGAGATAGCAGGACAGTACCAAAGGGTTAGACAGAGCGAATAGTCAGGACATAGCAATAGATCAGAAAACCAGAACGGGCAATGGACGGTACATTAGGGACAAACTGCAACGGAGTAACAATAGCCAAGCCAGGAGGTCAGAACCGGAGAAGACAATAGTACCAAAACGAGAGATGGAGTACAGAGTGAGGGAACAGGCCGGGTCATACACGGGAATCAAACAAGCAATGCAGAATACACGCACACAAGGGGGGTCGGTCAGACACACAGCCAGAATAACAGTATAGCTGACAGAGAATGCTAGTCTGGAGTGAGTATAAATACCCTTCCCAGATCCAAAGAGAGGCTGGCAAAAGTTAACCGTGTGAGAACAGGACATTAACCATGTCCTAACCATGACAGTACCCCCCTCTTAATGGGGAGCCACTGGACCCCCAGGTTTCTCAGGGTATCTGGCATGAAAAGCCCGCACCAGTCGATCAGCATGCACCGAACTGGCCGGAACCCATGACCAATCCTCCATGGAATATCCCTTCCAATGAATAAGGTACTGAAGTCTCCTGCGCACCCACCGTGAATCAATGATGCGCCCTACCTCGTACTCCAGTTGACCCTCTACCAACACTGGTGGAGCCACAGATGAGGGATCTTCTCTAACTGTCCCCACAGGTTTTAATAGGGACCTGTGGAAGACATTAGACATTTTGAAGAGGGTGGGCAACTGTAATCTGTATGCCACCGGGTTGATCACCTCTACTATCTTGTATGGGCCAATAAATTTTGGGCCCAACTTCGTAGAGGGTATTTTAAGTTTGATGTTACGGGTGGACAACCAGACTTTTTCCCCCACTGTTAACGCAGGACCCAACCCCCCTCCTCCTGTTCGCAAAATGTTTATACTTCTTCTGGGCTTGGAGATGTTCCCCTGCACCTCCCTCCAGAGGGTTTTTAACTGTTGTACCATCCCCTCGGCACCAGGGCAATCCGAATCCATACGGGAAAATTCCCCAAACTGCAGAACGAACCCATAATTGACCTGAAAGGGAGACTTTCCGGTAGACTGATTAATACGACAGTTGAATGCAAATTCTGCCATGGTCAATACCTCACACCAGTCTTCCTGTCTGGTGGAGGCCAGGCATCTCAGAATCTGCTCCAAAGACTGGTTGGTGCGTTCAGTCTGTCCATTGGATTCCGGGTGATAGGCAGAGGAGAATGACAACGTGATCCCCAACTTCATACAAAATGCTCTCCAAAACCTGGCCACAAATTGCACACCCCTGTCCGACACCACATTCACGGGCACTCTATGCAATTGAACAATGTGCTGTATAAACAAGCGGGCCAAGGTTTCAGCAGATGGTAACGTAGGTAATGGCACAAAGTGAGCTTGCTTAGAAAATCTATCAACTACTACACATACCACTGAGTTGCCCTTGGAAGATGGAAGATTAGTGATAAAGTCCATGGACAGGTGTGTCCATGGTTTATCCAGAATTGGCAAAGGCACCAATTCCCCGGCCAGCCGGACCTGAGAGCTTTTAGAGCGCGCGCACACCCCACAAGAATTTACAAACCTTTTTATATCAGTACCCATAGAGGGCCACCAAAACCCCCCGGGTAGCTGCAATACCAGGGTGTACACTTAACACAGAATCATGAAATTCTTGAAGTAGTGTGAGACGGAATTGTTAGGGTACAAGCAATTTACCTGGGGGTCTATTTCTGGGAGCTTGTGCTTGTGCTTCCAGAATCTCTCTCTGTAACTCAGAGGAGATTTCAGCTACAACCACTCCCAGTTGAAGAATGGAGGAAGGAGGTTCTGGAGGGGACACAGAATCAAAACTTCGGGATAAGGCATCTGCCTTTACATTTTTAGACCCTGGTCGGAACGTGATGGTAAAATGAAATCGAGAAAAAAAAAGTTCCCACTGAGCCTGTCTGGGGGTCAATCTCTTAGCAGACTCGACATAGGCCAGGTTTTTATGATCAGTGATGACCGTAATGGGATGAGCGGCCCCCTCCAAAAAATGCCTCCATTCTTCGAAGGCCAATTTAACCGCTAACAATTCCCTGTTACCAACATCATAGTTTCTCTCGGCTGAAGAGAACTTCTTAGAGAAAAAGGCACAGGGTTTGAGGTTAGTCAGGGTAGAGGGGCCCTGTGACAATACTGCCCCCACCCCCACCTCTGAAGCGTCGACCTCGATGATAAACGGTCTTGATCAATCGGGTTGTACCAACACAGGGGCTGTGGTAAAACACTTTTTTAGTGAAAAGAAGAAATTTTTTGCGGCCATGGACCAATTTTTTACATCTGCCCCTTTAAGAGTGTGGTCCGTCAAGGATTTCACCACCTACGAGAACCCTTTAATGAGCTTCCTGTAATAATTAGCGAAGCCCAGAAATCGCTGCCACCCCTTCAGGTCATGAGGCTGCACCCAATCGGTAATGGCCTCAACCTTCCCTGGATCCATGCGGAATCCCTCCCCGGATACAATTACACCCAGAAAAGTCAGTTCTTGCATAAAAAATGAGCACTTCTCCAGCTTAGCATACAAATGGTTCTCCCGGAGTCTCATAAGAACCATACATAAATGGTGTAAGTGTGACTGACTGTCCTCAGAGTATAACAAGATGTCATCCAAGTAGATGACTACATAATGCCCAATCAAGTCAGAAAAAGCAACATTAATGAAGTTCTGAAAAACAGCAGGAGCGTTAGTGAGGCCGAAGGGCATAACCAGGTTTCTAAACAGCCCCTCAGTTGTCAGGAATGCTGTTTTCTATTCGTCCCCCTCCCGGATCCTTATAAGGTTAAAAGCCCCTCGTAGATCGAGCTTAGAAAACCATTTGGCCCCGGTGAGTTGGTTGCATAGATAAGGAATCAACGGGAGAGGGTACGTGTTCTTAACAGTAATTTTGTTCAGTTCCCGAAAGTCGAGGCATGTTCGCAACCCACCATCTTTTTCTTTACAAAGAAAAACCCTGATGCCACGGGTGAGACCGAGGGCCGAATATGCCCCTTGCGTAGGCTCTCTTTGATGTACTCTTTCATAGCTTGGCACTCAGGCCCGGACAAGTTAAACAAATGAGCCTTGGGTAATTTGGCTCCAGGTACTAAATCGATAGCACAATCAAATGGTCTATGTGGTTGGAGCGCCTCAGCCTCACTTTCGTAAAATACATCTTCATAGTCTCTCAGGTACTCCGGAATACCCTCCAGACTGACAGACGACACAGATACAGATCTTATCGGATTGACAAAAGGAACCGGGTTACAACACAGACCATTATCATTACATCCCCATCGGATGATCTCCCCCTTCACCCAATCAATGAGTGGATTGTGGCGTTGCAACCAGGGCATCCCCAATACCAGTCCTGCAGGCAGATTATTCATAATGAAACAACTTAACTTTTCCACTTGCGTGGAATCCATTTTCATACAAAAAACTTCAGACATAAAGCAAATTCCATCCCGGGTAAGAGTGGATGAATCCACAGCCACAATTTTAACAGGGTCTTTTAACCTGACTGTCCCTATCTTATTAAGAGTCACAACTTGGGCATCAATCAGATTAATGGAGGAACCACAGTCAACAAAGGCGGTAGTCATCACAGGACCACCAGCAAGTTCCAATTCAACCTGGAGCACCATCTTTGTACATGAGAAAAAATGTACCTGGGAGTCTGGACAACCTCCTCGATTATTGCCCAGACTCAGTCGTTTCTCTAAGGGTTTCTCTGAAGAAGGGCATGAGGGGCAATTCCTTTTCCAATGTCCAGAGACTCCACAGTAAAAGTATAGTAGGTTGTCTCCACGGTGCCTTCTCTCTTTCTCCTTAACCGAGACTGACCCATCATCCATGGGCTCAGATACAGGTGCAGTGCCACACAAGTTGGGGTACAAAGGAGACTCTTGTTGCATCATTCCTCTAGCACGGAGTCTCCAGTCCATACGGGCTGCCTGCATCATGGCATCCTCCAGGGTATCAGGGGAGGATGTAATACCAGAGCGTCCTGCTGATGGTGAGACAGGCCCCTGCGGAACAACCCCCTCAGGGCACCGTCATTCCAGGATACTTCGGTGGTGCAACATCTAAACTCTGAGCAGAACCATTCAGCAAAGTGCCTCCCCTTTGTCACACTCATCACCATATCCTCTGCCAGATGCACTCTATCAGGCTCATCATAAATGTGCCCCAAGCCTCAAAAAACAAATTAACAGACATACGTTCAGGAGCAGAGGAAGAGAGAGAGAAAGCCCATGCCTGTGGAGCCCCCTGAAGTAGAGAAATGATGACCCCCCACCCTCTGGAATTCATCCCCAGAGGAACGGGGCCTTAGAGTAAAAAAAAGCTTGCATCCTTCTCTGAACGACCTGAACTCCCCTGAGAAAGGGTCTGGCAATTTGACCAGAGATTCGGGGGATGCCAATGACATATCTCTATCCCCAGCACTAGAAGCCCCTGCAGTGACAGCCCCCTGCACAGTATCCACCAACTGTTGCTGGGTATGAGCCATCGTGCACTGTTCCACATTAAGTTTGTGGAACATTTGTGTCAGGTGCTTGACCTGATCAGCCAAAGCTTGTATGGGATCCATGAGGATAGCACACTTTTTTTTTTCTTCAGAGAAAAAAAACAAACTGAAATGGTCAGCTATAATGTCAGTAACACCGCACTGCACTTGCTCACTGAGCCAGTGTGCGTGTCCTGAGTGCAAAAACAGCGCTCAAAGATACCTGTGGAGCGGGCAGCAGCGGTGACGATGCATGCTCAAGGACCTGAAGCACGTGACTGCTGGGGGCGTGGCCTAAGCTCCACAGAGCTAGGAGCTGCAGGGAAACTCCTAGAAAGGTAACTACAAGACAATGTTACCAAGGGGCATAGACAGAGACAGAAACCAGATCAAGTCGGGCCAAAGCACGAGATAGCAGTACAGTACCAAAGGGTTAGACAGAGCGAATAGTCAGGACATAGCAATAGATCAGAAAACCAGAACGGGCAATGGACGGTACAATAGGGACAAACTGCAACGGAGTAACAATAGCCAAGCCAGGAGGTCAGAACTGGAGAAGACAATAGTAGCAAAACAAGAGACGGAGTACAGAGTGAGGGAACAGGCCGGGTCATACACGGGAATCAAACAAGCAATGCAGAATACACGCACACCAGGGGGTCTTTCAGACACACAGCCAGAATAACAGTATAGCTGACAGAGAATGCCAGTCTGGAGTGAGTATAAATACCTCTCCCAGATCCAAAGAGAGGCTGGCAAAAGTTAACCCTGTGAGAACAGGACATTAACCATGTCCTAACCATGACAACTTGCTAAAAAATCAATACAGAGAGAATGAAAAGAGAAAAAGAGGAGGAGAAGATGATTGGAGAGAGAGAGAAACAAAGATAAGGTGCTGCTATTTAAAAAAAATATTAAAGTGTCGGAAAATTTTGACACAAGTGAAATTTTTTTGGACCAATCTACATTTTTTAACCCCTTTCCGACATCGGGAGTACATTTACACTGATGTCGAACTCCCTCCCTTTGATGTGGGCTTCAGCGGTGAGCCCACATCAAAGATGACAAGTGCTGACAAGTGCCCGAAACAGCCCAGAACAGCCGCGGGTGGAATTGTGAGCCACCCGTGGCTATTAACCTATTAAATACCTCTGTCAAACACTGACAGCTGCATTTAACATGTGTTTCTGGCAAATCACGCCGGAAATCCACCCACCAGTGACCTCCGTCATGTGATCGTGGGTCACCGGTGGCTTGACATGGCAACTGGAGGTTTCCTGGAGACCACTATGGCTGTCACTGCCGGCTTGCTGTGAGTGCCGCCCAGAGAGTAAAGCTCCCGCCACACATAGCGAGATTGCTAGCAAGATCGCTGCTGAGTCACAAGTTTTGTGAAGCAAAAGTGATCTCACCAGCGATATCGCTGTGTGTGACAGGTATTAACGACCGGCCCCCTCGCCGGGTATCGCTGATCGTTCTGGAGAGCCCTGGACATTTTTTTGATCGTTGGTCTCCCGCTAGCCAGCACGCATTGCTGCGTGTGGCAGGCGGGAGACCAGCGATCAGCAAGCTGGTATCCAATGTAAACCATGGGTTTCTAAGTGCCGCGCGGCGCTTAGAAACCCGCTGTGTACCTTAGATACCAGCGCGCTGGTGCAGGGAGCTGGTAACCAAGGTAAACAGAGGGTTTCTAACCGGCGGTTAGAAACCCATTGTTTACCTTGGTTACCAGCTCCCTGCACCAGCGCGCTGGTATCTAAGGTACTCAGCGGGTTTCTAAGCAATGCCCTCGCTTGTTACCTGCGTCGTCACTGTCCTCATCGCTGGTGAGATCTGCCTGTTTGGCAGCTTACCAGCGATCATGTAGCGAAACACCAGCGATCCTGACAAGGTCATATAGTTGTCGGGATCACTGGTGCATCACTATGTGTGACGGGGGCCTTATTCTACTACATACAGGCAAACTGATCATTGCCTGTATGTAGCAGAGCCGATCGGGCTATGGAAGCTTCCAGTCTCCCATGGAGATTATAGAAAGAAGCATGCCAAAAGTTAAAAAAATATAAAAAAATATAAAAGTTCAAATCACCCCCCTTTGGCCTCATTCAAAATAAAACAAAAAAAACCCAAACATACACATATTTGGTATCGCCGTTTTAAGAATCGCCCGATCTATGAATAAAAAAAGATTAACCTGACCACTAAACAGCGTAGTGAGACAAAAAGTCAAAACTCCAGAATTACGTTTTTTTGGTCTCTGCGATATTGCATTAAAATGCACTAACGGGTAATCAAAAGATCGTATCTGCACTAACATGCTATCATTAAAAAGGTCAGCTCGGTATGCAAAAAATAAGCACTCACCCAACCCAAGATTGAGATTATTTTTCACCACATAGAACCTAGACATGTTTGGTGTCTATGAACTCGTACTGACCTGGAGAATCATAATGGCAGGTCAGTTTTAGCATTTAGTGAACATAGTAAAAAACCCATACAAAAAAACAGAGTGGGATTGCACTTTTTTTGCAATTCACTGCACTTGGAATGTTTTTTCTCATTTTCTAGTACACAACATGGTAAAACCAGTGGTGTGGGTCAAAAGTACAACTAGTCCTGCAAAAAAACAAACCCTTATATGGCCGTATTGACAAAAAATAAAAAAGTTATGGCTTTGGGAAGAAGGGGAGCGAAAAACGAAAACGCAAAAATGAAAATACCTCCAGGTTACAAAAGTAACAAAAGATACATTTAGTGTCTGCATAATCATACTGACATGGAGAATCATACTACCAGGTCATTTTTACCATATCGTGAACATGATAAAAAAATTATGGTAAAAAATAGTGTAATTACAAATTTTTTGCAATCTGTTTGCACTTGGAATTTTCTCTCTGCTTCCAGTGCATCACAGGATAAATTGAAAGCTATCATTCAAAAGTACAATTTGTCCCACAAAAAATAAGTCCTCTGTTATGCGGGCCACTCACACACCTTAGCATCACCCTACTTAACGTGTGTTTGCTCTGCTCCACCAAGTATCTGACCATCGCACTGCTCCATATGGGGTGCAGTCTAACTCTGCAAGAATTTCTAATCATACTGTTACTTCCCCAGCCTATCATCTGCTAGCAGATGAAATCAGGTGACTCCACACTACATTCTTCAGCAGAACGTTAGATCCTAGACTGCTAGTACCTATTTTCAAGAACATATCCGGGTGAAGTGTCACTAGATGCGCTGCTGATGAATTATACACTCACTGGCCACTTTATTAGGTACACCATGCTAGTAACGGGTTGGACCCCCTTTTGCCTTCAGAACTGCCTCAATTCTTCGTGGCAGAGATTCAACAAGGTGCTGGAAGCATTCCTCAGAGATTTTGGACCATATTGACATGATGGCATCACACAGTTGGCGCAGATTTGTCGGCTGCACATCCCTGATGCGAATCTCCCGTTCCACCACATCCCAAAGATGCTCTATTGGATTGAGATCTGGTGACTGAGGAGGCCATTTGAGTACAGTGAACTCATTGTCATGTTCAAGAAACCAATCTGAGATGATTCGAGCTTTATGACATGGCGCATTATCCTGCTGAAAGTAGCCATCAGATGTTGGGTACATTGTGGTCATAAAGGGATGGACATGGTCAGCAACAATACTCAGGTAGGCTGTGGCGTTGCAACGATGCTCAATTGGTACCAAGGGGCCCAAAGAGTGCCAAGAAAAAATTCCCCACACCATGACACCACCACCACCAGCCTGAACCGTTGATACAAGGCAGGATGGATCCATGCTTTCATGTTGTTTACGCCAAATTCTGACCCTACCATCCGAATGTCGCAGCAGAAATCGAGACTCATCAGACCAGGCAACGTTTTTCCAATCTTCTACTGTCCAATTTCGATGAGCTTGTTCAAATTGTAGCCTCAGTTTCCTGTTCTTAGCTGAGAGGAGTGGTACCCAGTGTGGTCTTCTGCTGCTGTAGCCCATCTGCCTCAAAGTTCGACGCACTGTGCGTTCAGAGATGCTCTTCTGCCTACCTTGGTTGTAACGGGTGGCAATTTGAGTCACTGTTGCCTTTCTATCAGCTCGAACCAGTCTGCCCATTCTCCTCTGACCTCTGGCATCAACAAGGCATTTCCGGCCACAGAACTGCCGCTCACTGGATTTTTTTTCTTTTTCGGACCATTCTCTGTAAACCCTAGAGATGGTTGTGCGTGAAAATCCCAGTAGATCAGCAGTTTCTGAAATACTCAGACCAGCCCTTCTGGCACCAACAATCATGCCACGTTCAAAGGCACTCAAATCACCTTTCTTCCCCATACTGATGCTCGGTTTGAACTGCAGGAGATTGTCTTGACCATGTCTACATGCCTAAATGCACTGAGTTGCCGCCATGTGATTGGCTGATTAGAAATTAAGTCTTAACACACAGTTGGACAGGTGTACCTAATAAAGTGGCCAGTGAGTGTATATTTTAGTAGGTTTACAAAGTCAAGGTGTTTTGAGGTTAACTTAGGACCACTTCATCAGGACAAAAACCTAGTTTATCATTGTAGTAGATGATCTTATTTATATGTGGTCCTTCTTTAGAAAAAAGCGCCAAACCAGGCACATGATAATGTCAGAGTTCATCACATTATAACAAATATAAAATTATCTCACTTATTTTAATGGCTTTTAACTTACCTGAGATATAAGAGAATAGCCTCCCCAAACAGGTGACAATCCATCAGCTGTCAGCTGTACACTATAGATGACAGTTTGCTGCATCAGCCATGATCAGTGTTTGCACCGTCCAAATCTGTTTAACCCCTTAGATGCTGCTGTCAATAGTGACTACATCACATAAATGGTTAACAGAGTGTGGGGGCTTCCTCTTTATCCCCATTGGTGCCCTGAGATCATGATTGTGTGGTCCTGATGTTTGCTGTGGCAATTCAAGACCAAATAACAGCCTTAGAGTATGACAGCCATTGTAACCTGTTCAGAAGTTAGTGGCATTAAGGTGGTAAAAATACACATTTTCATTTCTGTCATGCCACTTTGCATTAATTCCTGAAAATCACCTGAAGGGTTAATAAACTACCTGAGTGCAGTTTTCAATATGTCAGGGGGTGCTGTTTTTAAAATGGTATAACTTTTGGGAGTTTCCCACTATATGGGACCCCCAAAGGCACTTCAAACATGGATAGGTCCGTAAAAAAATCCATTTTGTAAATTTACTTGAAAAAATGAAAAATTACTGCTACATTTTTAAACCTTCTAAAATACTAGCAAACTAAATGAACATTTTACAAATGGTGCTGATGTAAAGCAGGCATGTGGGAAATGTTATTTATTAATGTTTTGCTGTGGTATGACTATCTGGTTTAAAGGGATAATCATTCAAAGTTTGAAAATTGCAAATTTTTTAACATTTTTCTCAAATTTCTGATATTTTTATAAATAAACATAAAATATATCGACCTAAATTTATCATTATCATAAAGTATAATGTGTCATGAAAAAACAATCGCAAAATCACTGGGATTTGCCGAAGTGTTCCAGCGTTATTACCACATAAAATGACACTGGTCAGATTTCAAAAAATTGGCTCCGTCGCTAAGGGGTTAAAATAGAAATATACTCTATATATTTCTATATATATTCGTTTTAAGCTTTTTATAATGTGATCAACTCTGACATTATCATGTGCCTGGTTTGGCGTTTTTTTCTAAAGAAGGACCTCATATATATAAGATGATCTACTACAAGGATCCACTAGGTTTTTGTCCTGATGAAGATGTTCTGCATTGACCTCGAAACGCGTTGACTTTATAAACCTGCTAAAATAAAGTTTTCAAGGAAAATATTCATTGGATATAATTCATCAGCAGTGCATCCAGTGACACTTCACGCGGATATGTTCTTTCTCTAAGTCCTTTGGACTTGTGTACTGAAAAAGAAGCTGATATATGAGTTTGATACATGTTGCTTTGTTTCAACACCACCAGGTGAGCAAATCCATGTTGGTTTCTGTATTGTTTTAACATCTAAAACCCTATTGTGCACTCTTCCATTATCTAGTTTTCCTCACTAGTAGTACCTAGTTCATGTGTACCTTTATATTCTGTCTCCCGTTATTGACCTGGCCTGTTTACTCGCTTTGTTTCTTATCTACATTCCTGAATCCGGCTTTGAATAGTGAACTCGTGGTACCTGCAGTGACCTCGGACTGTCTAACTAAGATTCAGTCACGCCCTCCTGTATTCATACTCGCGTCACTGACCTTTTAGTCAGCTGCTGCATTCCCAAGGACTGCCCAAGCGTGGTACCTGGTGTCTACCAACAGACCATCCTATTCTTACCATCAGAGACTCTATTGAAGACCAGGCAAACACTTAATCACACCTCTCCAGGGAAAGCCCGGCCCATGATATACTGGTTCCATACCCACCAGCATTACATGGCTTTTGGGCCATGAACCCCACTAATAAATCTGGATTCCAAATCTAGTGTACAAGTCATGTATGAGAAGGTCCACTCTCAGCATGTTCATCAGGACCAGTTGATGCAGGCCATTAATGTGGTGGCAATCCAGCTGTAGGATCTGTTCATCACATTGTTCTCCACTTCTACCATGTGTTAGGCGTCAGGTTTCTGCATCTGCTCTGCAGGAATCCAGAGCCTCACATTCTGCGGTCTCTTGCTGTCTTTCTACTGCAGAGGAGATTACTTTGCAGCAGACCGCTCCAGAGACTAAGTCCCTCTATGCCTCTACTGGGCATGCTCACGAGACGATCTCCCATTGGAGATTGGGAGTCATGTGTCCAGGTCCTGTTCCAGATCTCATTGGTTCATATCGGAGATCTGGAAGGTCCCGCACGGCTATAAAAAGTGCGCAAGGCCGTTCCGCCATGCGCTAGTATAGACTATACTGCTATGTGTGAATAGTGATGGATGTATGAATCTGGTGACTGACTTATTATGAAACCCCTTCCCTCTGATATTATGCATGTGGTTAGGGAATTAGTTCAGTAGTCTGCAACAGTCTGTGGCAAGCCTTAGGCCACTGTACACACCGCACCTCTGCGCTAGCATCTGACATAGCGCCTGCTTTGTAGCTGTGTCGTCCAGCGGCAGTGTACTGCGCCGCGCTGCAGTTGCAGCCCTTCTTGGCATTCGCAGTAGCGACGCCGCGCACACGGTAGGTCTAGATGGATGCAGCCCCTCTGTCTTAGTTCCTGCTCCTGAGACCTTATACCGTGTGTGCATTTACCTGAAGCCTGTGACTCTAACAGGCTCAGCCTTTTATATGTTTTTGTTGCAGCGCCTCTGTGTGTGAACAGAGCCCGATCTGCGCACTTCAGGTGAAGTTGAACCCGTGCGCATCATATCACCATATTGCTCGTCTGCCATTACTCTGCAGCTGTTGTAACACCTACCGCACGGTGGACCCCGAGCGGCGAACGCACTTTATTATTATTTTTATTTAGTGCATTCCGCCGTTCCTACCACCATGTCTGGCCAACCCTCCTCTAGACATTCAACCTCTCTGAGAGAACTGCCTATTGCTCCAGTTTTTGGTGGATCTGCTAAGCTCCAGATTCCACTTCCGCCCCGCTATGATGGAATCTCCAAGGAGAGATTAATTTCACACTCTACCCTCACCTCTTTCCTTTGGGACACACTACGATAGCAATTCTGGTCTCTCTGCTGTCTGGACAAGTCCTGACCTAGGAAAACTCCATTTGGGAGAATGGAAGTCTGGTGATCTGCGATGTTGGGAGGTTCCTGGAGATGTTCTGTGTGGTATTCAAGGTTCCAGGCCCTACTTCAGTTGCTTCATACCTGTTATCTCTAAGGCAGAGCACGGATACCATGGGCCAGTATCGCGTATGCTTCCGAACCTTGGTGACGGAGCTGGCTTGGAACTCAGAGGCCCTGGTGGCGACCTTCTGGCAGGTCCTGTCTGGTCTAATTAAGGATAAGTTGGCTGGCAGAAACCTACCATCCTTGCTGGATGCCATAATACACCTGGTCACTAGGAAAGGTCTTTGATTCCATGATTAAGCTCAGGAACAAGCTTTGATGTCTCCTTGTTCCAGAAGACCACCCAGACAGGTTCCAAACTTCCAGTTCACTTTGCTATCACAAGGCATAACATCAGCCACTGAGTCAATGCAGGTTGAGCTGGCCAAACTTTCTTCACAGGAAAGAAAGCAAGGGTACAGGGAGAACATTCATATGTGCTGTGGAGGCAAGGAACATTTTGTTCGTTAGTACCCTGTAATACCTAGGGTTAGCCAGAAAGATGGCCTGCCTTACTCTGAGAATTATGACACCATCTGGATTGTAGTAAAGCAGTTCTCTAAGATGGCTCACTTCCTTCCTCTGACCACCCTTCCCTCAGGTCACCATGCAGTTCTTTCATTATGTGTTTTGTATCCACAGTCTTCCTCTCCACATAGTCTCTGATCGTGGACTGCAGTTCACGTCAAAGTTGTGGAGAGTTCTGTGCAAGCTGCTGAATTTTCAGCTGGACTTTTCCTCCAAGTACCATCCACAGACCAATAGGCAAGTAGAACGGGTTAATCAGATTCTTGTGAACTACCTATTTTATCTCTGCCTACCAGGATGACTGGGAACAACTACTCTCCTGGGGGGGAGTTTTCCTTCAAAACCATGTTGGGGAGTCTTTTGGAGCATCTCCATTCTTTGTGGAGTACTTCCAGCATCCTCAAGTGCCCTCTCCTATGTCTGCTTCCACCAGGCACCAGCAGCTGATGACTTGTACGGTAACTTTCTACAGATCTGGTAGCAGAACCATGCTTCTCTCCTTATGGTGGTGTCTCGGTTGAAGACTCATGCCCACAAGAAGAAAGGTTCTCCACCTCAGTATCTTCCTGGAAATAAAGTCTGACTGTCATCTCAGAAAATTCACCTGAAGGTGTCATCTTACATGTTCTTCCCTTGGTCTGTACAAAATTATCAGGCAACTTAATCCAGTTACCTACTGCCTTCTACTTCCTGCGAATCTATGGATCTAAATCGCCCATCATGTCTTGCTCCTGAGGCCAGGGGTCTTGAATCACTTCTCCAAGGTTCATATTCCTGCCTCTATTTCTGCTTCTGAAGGGCCTTCGAACGTTTTCAAGGTCAAATACATTCTGGATTCCAAGAGGGTTCAATGGAAGAAATTCTATTCAATTAATTGAAAGGCCTTTGGCACAGGAGGCGTTGGTACTGTTATACCAGCCACTTGCATGCCTTCTAAGCACTGCTCTACTCACATAGTGTTTTTCTTATCTCCACTTAGTACCTGACCATTGCTCTGAGTTGCCTTGTGCTGATAAGTAATAGGCAGGCGCTGCCAAACTTTGCAGGAATTTGTATTCACTCTGTTATGCTGAGATTTGCTTCCCCAGCCTATCAACTACTAGCAGGTGATATCAGGCTACTCTACCCTCCATTCCTCACCTAAACATTGGCTCCTAGCATTTTATACCTGGCACCATTGTATTCTGTCTCAAGTTATCCACCCTGCCTGTTTACCCACTTTGTTTGACATCTCCATTTTTGATTCCGGTTTTGAATAGTAAACCCATGCTGCCTTCCATGACTTTGGACTATTTGACTGCGCTTCAGTCTTGCCCACCTGTACCTCGTACTCTTGTCAGCTGCTGAATTCCCAAGGATTGCCCTGGAGTGGTACCTGGTGTTCACCGGCAGCAGAGCCTATCTTCATCATCAGAGGCCCTAGTGAAAACCAGATAAACACTTAGTCCCTGAGGGTAAGCCAGGCTCATGGTGCACTGGGTCCACAACCACTAGCTTTATAATCTTATACAGTTACGTTGATGGACAAATACAGTTATGGTTCTTGGAAAAAAGGGGAGGAAGAAACAAAAATTAAAAAAATGGAAATTGACCGCAGCAGGAAAGGGCTAAATTTAGAGATAAAGCCAGCATAGCGCAAAGCCAAAATAATAAGCCACATACAAGTCATATGATGTAGAAAAATATAGCTACACTTTATGTACACAGACATGATAGTTTATCTAGAAACAACAGACATAATAAGTATGCTTAAAGCATTTCAGTGGGATTTAAATCTGTACCTTGACATCTCTAATGATCTACTAACTGCTAAATCTAATGGTCATTACTCCCTGCTGATTTTCCAGAATCTCTCTGCAGCATTCAACACTATAGATCACCAGCTCCTCCTCACTATTCCATGCTCTATGGGGCTCAAGGATTCTGCTCTTTCTTGTTTCTCTTCCTACCTCTCTTTTTGCTCCTACACTGTATTTTTTTCTGACTCCTCTTCCTCTCCTGTTCCCCTTTCTGTAAGGGTTCCTCAGTGTTCAGTTCTAGGTCAAACCATCAGTAGATTCAGTTTTCAGTATCATCTCTATGCTGATAATACCAAATTGTACAAATCCTCTACTGACATCACCCCTGCAGTACTACAAATGACCAGTGATTGTCTTTTTGCTGTTTCTAACACCATGCCCTCACTCTATGTGAATCTGTCAAAAACCGAACTCCTTGTGTTTGCCCCCTTTCTAGAACTTTCCTAAATCCAATATTATCATTTCTATGTGTGATTCTGCCATTGCTCCCCAGCAGCAAGCCCGATGGATTGTGGTTATATTTGGTTATATATCAGTTCTTTCCTTCTCTCCCCACATCCAATCACTTGCTCATTCATGTCACCTGCACATCAAAATACCTCTAGAATTTGACCTTTTCTTACCTTTGACTCTGCAAAAACTCTTTCTGTTGCTCTTATTCATTCTCGTCTGGACTAATCAAACTCTTTATTATTGATTTTCCTCTTACTGAACTCTCCCCTCTCCAATCCATCCTGAATGCAACAGCCATGGATATATTTCAATACTTTTACACTGTGCCAGTCATTGCACTGGTTGCCCATCTGCTACAGAGTGCAATATATAAAGTTATCGCTTTTATCCACAAACCTCTCCACAGTTCTGCACCACCCTACACCTCCTCCCTAATCTGTCTACCAGCCTCAATATTCCAAACCTTCCACTCCTGTCTGCTGCTTGAGTTCTCTGGAATGTACTACCCAGGGCAATTTGATTAATCCCCAGCAGTTTTAAGTGAGCCCTAAAACACACTTCATTAGACAGGTCTACTGCCTCACCTTACTTATTTAACTATTTCCATTTTGCCATTACAAAATTCAAAATTTTCTTCAAAATCTGGTCCCTCATAGCATCCGTTTACAGATTGTCCATGCACTTAATAGTACTCTGTGTCTGTACTTGAACACATACTGACTGGTGACCTATTCATGCAGCAATGTGACGGCCGTCTGCGAATCTGGGCTGCGGTGGGGACAGCACCCCGAGTAACCCCGAGACCCTTAACCCCTATACAGGGATCTGGAATTGTAGCAAGGCCCAGGAGGTAGCTGTCTAGATTAGTAGTGGACCAGAGCAAGACAGCCACCAAGGGGTCAAAACTAAAACCCGTAATCAAGGTCAGGATGCAGGAGTCTGAGACCAGGGCGCAGCAGAGGCACGAAATCAGCCGACAGAAGGAGAGTCAAAAGTCCAGGCCAGGGTCAGTAAAACCAGGAGGGCAGCGAGGTACCAAATCAGCAGGCAGAAGGAGAGTCAGGAATCCAAGCAAAGGTCAGCATCAAAAAGTCAGAGGTACAAAAACGGCAGGCAATAGAATGGTCAAGAATCCAGGCTGAGGTCAGAGTATACACTATAGCAATTCACACAGTAACACGCAGGGGAACCAAGAATATATCCGGCGGCTTGGAAGACCAGTCCCCAGGTATTTGAGGGATCAGGTCCTCCCTCACAGGTTCCCGGCCCAATGATGTAACCAGGACCGCCCCCGGACCAGGCCAGATGGACATGGAGTAAGCCCTACATGACTGACAGAGGGGCGGAGCCTGCACCCTCCAGATGCCTGCGCAGGAGCCCCCTCTCTGCCACCACCCTCACCCTGGAGCGAACCACGGCGTCTCCCAGTGGCTGAGGCAGGAACAGCCGTCCCTGAGTCCGACGGCGACGTGACGGTCCGGCGCCTCCAAGTGGCCGAGACCGGAACTGCAGGCCCTGAGTCTGGCAGTGATGTGTCAGTCCGGCGCCTCCTAGTGGCCGACGCCGGAACAGCAGGCCCTGAGTCTGGCTGCGACATGACAAGCATTAAGTGAATTCTATATTTATTCTATTGATTGCTGGACCGTACAATACAAGCACTTTTTATCATTTACCTTTTGTGTATCCCCTTTTTCCTCACAAATTGTAAGCTTGCGAACAGCAGGGCCCTCACTCCTTTTGGTATCTGTTGAATTATGTGTTAGGCCGGGGTCACACTAACCGACGCAAAATACGGTCAGTATTTTACATGCGTAATACGGATGAATGGCCCCTAAACAGTGCTCCGTATGTCATCCGTAAGCAAGGTGTGGTCGCGTATTTTGCACATGTAAGCATCTGTATGTAATTCATATGCAATCCGTATGGCGAGATTTTCTCGCAGGCTTGCAAAATGGACATATAATGGAGCCCTATGACAGGGTTTCTAACAGAAACCAAAGAATAGATATAGACACATAGAATGTATATATATATATATGTATTCTATGTGTATATATCTATTCTTTCATTTCTTTATTAAACCTGTCAGTGTGAGTTTACTGTATAGCGCACTGAATTGCCGGCTTTGCTAAAAGACACCAGGTGCGTATTTCTCGCAAGTCACATGTGTGGTCCGTGTGTAACCCGTATTTTTTGCGCACCCATAGACTTGCTTTGGTGTACTACGGCCGTAGTACGCTGACAATCGCAGCAAGTTGCGATTGGCACGGACCATAGAATACAGACGAGAAATATACTGCTGGTGCGAGGGACCCTATAGAGAATCATTGGTCCGTGTCTAATGCGTGCTTTTAGCGCCTCTCACTCGGCCGTATTCCTCGCCAGTGTGACCCCAGACTTACTCTGTAATGTCTTTATTGTCTGTACAATTATCCTCTAAATTATAAAGTGCTGCGGAGCATGTTGGCGCTATAGAAATAAAAATTATCTATTATTAGTATTAGTATTATTATTATTATTATTATAAGCACAGACCAGTATTTTTTGAATTTTAAGGAATTTTATGAAATCCCTGATACAAATCATCAGGTACAAAGGTATTTTATGCCTCTTCATTTTTCAAAGCAAAGGAAAATTTAAAACAATGAATAATGTGCAAAAGTTTCAAGATTGTATGCGTATGACATTGGGGCATATATGGAAATATTTGTAAAGAAAAAAGATGAATTTTTTAAAGCAAAAATATAAAGATAAAATATTTAAGTGGAAAGAATTCAATGTTTTAATATTTAAAATTAACCATTAAAATGTATGACATAGCAAATTTTGTAATAAAAGTAAATCTACTGTCATTTTAAATAGTACAATTTGTTATATTATTAGCTATATACGGTATTTGGAACATTTTTTTCCATCCAATATAATTTAAATATTTCCATTAAATTGTAATTTTCATCTTTTATAGATTTAGAAAAATAATTAGTAAGTTTTCTTGCAAACTTTTCCATGTCTTATCTCTGGAAAATTAGTATTCCATTATATTTGCTCCAAGAGAAATAAAACAAGCTGATTAGGAACACTTTTATTTTGAGGTCTTTGAAAAAATGAAGTACTTCATAGAATCTTTTTTGTGACATTACATTTGTAATGCTTCAGGATCTCCATACCCTGAAATCTTAATTACAATATGCAAATTGAGCCCTGATAATACATTTTGAGGCAAATCATAAAAGAAAAGAGAACAAGAAATGAGGACTTGTTCATGTATTCTTATTTGGAATGGTAAGTAACTGTGTACTGAATATTATCCACATGCCCAGCATATTATAAATGTGGAGTCTATTACCTATTACCTATTATGTATCTAATAATGTACCTACACTTAGAAAGGTTTGTCCTTTAAGGGGTAGTCCAGTCTTAAATTACAAGTCTGCAGTCACTCTGTGCGACTACAGTCTTGAGAATCCCGACTTTGCATGAACTGCTCGCAGTGAGGACTCTCCGGTGCTTGCGCCAGGGCGGCAGGTGCATGACCTCAAGTATATCATGTGCAATCTCCCGACAACATTCTGACTAGATGGGCGCTACCTCAGTCAGGGCACATGACCACTGCTCCCTGTCCCGGCACTAGAGATTCCTCCCATGATGCAGTGCATATGATGTGAGGATTCACAAGTCTGCAGTCACATAGATTGACTGCAGACTTATAGTTTAAGACCATATTATCAGAAAAGCATACAAAGCTTTTTAATGCTGCTATACTAGCTGCTATTACTACCCTTTGTGGTAAGGCATTCTACAACCCGACTTCTCTAACTATAAGGACCCTTTCCTATTTAGCTGCCGGAATCGCCTTTCCTCCACATGTAATGAATTTCCCCTGGTCCGTTGTAATGTCCTTGGGAGGAATAAATCACGTTCCAGTTATTTTTATTGATGATGCATATATTTATACATAGAAATTAGATTGCGTCTGAGGTGTCTTTTTTCTAAGATGATCAACTTTTCTAACCTCTTATTAAGACAGATGTTCAAACCCAACTAATTACTTGCCCACCTTTGAAACGACTACAGCTTACCAAAAAATTTCTTACAATGTAAAGCCAAAAACTAAATCCCATATTCAAGATGTGGCTTACAATGGAGTTATAGAGGGGAAGTATTAACTGAGATCTTAGGTTTTTACATCTTTTTGTTTGCCCTAAAATCTAATTTGCTTTTGCAGCCATTAAATTCTGCTGCTCAGCTTTCTTTCTACCAGAATAGTCTTTTTTCTGTGCTGTAGAACCTAGCATAATATCATTTAATAAGTGCAGCAATACGATTACTGTGGGACTAGTGCATTAATTTACATTTTTTAACATTAAAGATCATCTGTCATATTTTTGCCCATGCCGCCAGTTTATCTAGATCCCGATTTAGTATTAAACAGTGAAGCACAGTTTTTATTATCCTGCACTGTTAAATACCCACACCACTGACATAAGCTGAATGAAGAAGACAAAGATAAATTAAAATAACAGTAATTTCCAATAAAGATGTGTGAATATGTTCAAAGTAAATTGAAGCTACCTTGCATATTACGAAAAAATAGAATTCTATAAGTGACTGCCTTTTTGCTGAATTGTAGTAAGCAAAATGGCAAAAAAAATTATCCGACATGTGCATATCAGCCCAAGAGAGATATTCTCTGATCCTCCCAAGAAATTCTCCAGTCCTCCACAATCGTACTTTGCTCATCCAATCACCTGCAAGACATATCCCGAGTATCCTCATCTTGTAGAATTCTGTGGCCCAACACATCCAATTATCCCCTACATTCTGAAATTTCAAGCAGATCTTGAGAACCCATGTCTTCTGAACAGCTTACAGCCTGCAATCACTCTGCTGTCACATAACCAACAGCAGAGCTGCTCCAGCCTCCAAACCTATTGTCTCTTTCCCCATTATATTGTAGAATGTAAGGCCACAAGGGTAGGGGTCATCACCCTTCTGTACCTGTCTGTCACCATTAGCTTGTTCATTGTAATTTCTTTTTGTAAGAAAATCACGATAAGGCTTCCGCATTACTAGAATGTAAATTCAGTAAAGAAACCTGCTGCAATAGATTTGGGAGGCAGCTGCATGTTAAACTGACGTGCAAATAATGTGGCACTTCTGAGTGCTCGGAAATGCTGACTGCCTGATAATTCCAATGGAAGTGCAGCACTGTAATCCGGAAAGCAGATATGGGGAGCGTCCTCCCGTGATGGATGTTCTCCATATGCTCGTGACTGCACAGTGTGGCGGTGAGATCCAGCCGATAGCGCCACCATGTAGTAGCGTAGTGAGCGAGGGGCATGGCTAGTGGTGATGTCACCTGTCCAAAGCTACGGACTCATATAGGGACCAATTCCCAACGTGTATCGAAGGACCTGGTCCCTCTTATTCAAGGTAGCACGTTCATTGTAATTTCTATTTGTATTTTCTATACAACCTCTCTTCGTGTACTGCACCATGGAATCAATGATGCTCTAAAAAAAATTAACAATAATAATAATCCTCTGCATTAGCTTCCACCCATTCTTCACCCCTGCCCTCATTGCCAGACTACACACAGAAGAAAGCTGCAGCAGTTGGCACCTATGTTTCATCATCACTACCAGCACTAGCCCTCCAATGTACTTATACTCCAACAGAATAAGTGGTTGGGCATCAGTGCACCAATTCCTGTATCAAATCTGACTGAGTATTGGTGGCCCTGTGTTTGATCCATCCAAGATGGCTCAACTCCTGCAGTTGCCATTTCCTGTTGGACTATACATCTATCTGGTCCACTTCCTAAGGCTGAGCTGGTGGGGTTGGACATAGTGGCATCTGAAACCTGCTGTGCATGCCTTCCCCATGGTCTCCTTGGTCTGTCTATATGGCTCCCTGATTGTGGAAACCTTGGATGGTGTCTTCGAACACCAGTTCCTTGCAGCTTCTATGGATCCACCAAGCTGAACAGTATCCAATTGCTGTCACCAAGTGTGGATACACGAGTGTCAGTGGGTGCTCTCGTCCATTGGTCCGGCTGTCTTTAGAAAGACAGCATAGACCAGGGCTTATCTTAGTGAACGCCAGCTCTCCTTTTCCGTGTGCAGAATACTACTCAGAAAACAAAGGATGAGTGTAAAAGAGTGTGGTATTACGTTTTTGAACCATCAACATACAATATCATATAAAATACTCCCAGCAAATGCACAAGTGAGTGCAAATTGCAAATTGAAAAGACTCACCCTTTTACTGGCTCATTGGATTAGAGTGGCTGCAACTTTGGGCTTCCATGGCCGACTGTGTTATGAGTTCATTTTCCCCTTCAACATTGAGGTCTGATGAACTCCCTCTTCTGGTGAAGGAAGGTAGTGAGGCTGATTACCAAGCACCTGAGCTGGGAGAGGATGACTGGGTGACGGGGATCTCTGACTGGATATAAGGCAGCCGACGCCCTTCTGCCTCGCTGGTGATTTCTCTGTGGAATTCTAGGAGACCAGTCTGATTCCTGCTCCTCAAAAGCTAAGTTTTCTGCTTTGCCTTTTTGCATTTGTGTTTTGGTTTTAGTTTGCCTTGCTTTTCTGGATTCTGCCATTCCCTGCTGGGGTGAGCTGAATTCCTTTTTTGTCGGTTTGCTGTCTTCAGAAAATACCTGAGTACTGACATAGTCTTTTTGAACCTAGCGTCTTCAGGGCCTTTTTCCCTGTCAGTCTGTTGGCTCTTTTAATGATAGGGTTTTTCGCGGATTGCAGACAGCAGCTTTCCTATCCTGTCCTATCTAGTTAGCTTGGACCCCCATCATTTGCTCAGTCTATCTTTCTATCTGTGTTAGTGTTTTTTCTTCTTGCTTCACTGTCCAAGAAGAAAATGCAGAGCAATGAACTTCAGACATCACTCTCTTCTTCCACTGGTCAGGAACATACAACTTTCCACTGGGACAACGCTCAGGTTTGTCCTCCTGGAACTCTTCCAGAGCACATCTCAAATCGGGCGAGATGGCAGAAAGAACTACCCCTTCGCCTAAGATGGTAGCAGGCTTGGTCACCACAGGAGAATCAGCAAAGAAGCTCCTGGAAAGAGCGTCAGCCTTGACATTCTTAGTGCCAGGAAGAAAAGAGACCACAAAATCAAAATGTGTGAAAAACAAGGCCCATCTAGCCTGTCTAGGGTTCAAGCGTTTGCCCGACTCCAGGTAAATCAAATTCTTGTGGTCAGCGAGGACCACGACTTGATGTTTAGCTCCCTCCAACCAATGTCTCCACTCCTCAAATGCCCATTTCATGGCCAACAGTTCCCGATTCCCCACATCATAGTTACGTTCAGATGGGGAGAACTTTCGGGAAAAGAAAGCACAGGAATTCATTTTAGATGTTACAGGATCCTTTTGGGACAAAACAGCTCCTGCACCAATCTCAGAAGCGTCCACCTCTACCTGGAACGGGAGTGAGACATCAGGTTGCCGCAAAACCGGGGCAGAAGTTAATCTTCGCTTCAGCTCCTGAAAGGAAGAAACAGCCTCCGGAGACCAATTCAACACATCAGCACCCTTCTTAGTCAGATCAGTCAATGGCTTGGCAATACTAGAAAATTTTGCTATAAATTTCCGATAAAAATTAGCAAAACCCAAAAACTTCTGAAGGGCCTTCAAAGAAGTGGGCTGAACCCAATCATAAATGGCCTGTACCTTGGCCGGATCCATTTCAATAGTTGACGGAGACAAAATAAATCCCAAAAATGAAATCCTCTGTACCCCAAAAAGGCATTTCGATCCTTTGACATGCAGGGAATTCTCCCTCAAGATCCGGAACACCGTCCGAACATGTTCCACATGAGAATCCCAATCCTTGGAGAAGATCAAAATATCATCCAGATAGATAATCAAAAATTTATCCAAAAAGTCTCGGAAAATGTCGTTCATGAAGCACTGGAAGACAGAAGGGGCATTAGTGAGCCCAAAAGGCATCACCAGGTACTCAAAATGTCCCTCTGGAGTATTAAACGCCATCTTCCATTCATCCCCATGCTTAATGCGGATAAGATTATACGCCCCCTGAGGTCAAGCTTGGTAAACTAGCAAGCACCTTTAACTCTGGAGAATAGATCCAAAATCAGGGGTAACGGATACTGATATTTAATAGTAATTTTGTTGAGGGCACGATAATCAATACAAGGCCTTAATGAACCATCCTTTTTGGCCACGAAAAAAACCCCAGCACCTAATGGTGAAGAGGATGGTCTAATATGACCCTTCTCCAACGCCTCCTTAATATAGGATCGCATAGCCTCGTGCTCGGGTACAGATAAATTGAAGAGCTGACCCTTGGGAAATTTACACCCCGGGCTCAGTTCAATTGCACAGTCATAACTCCTATGAGGAGGCAAAGACGCAGACTCATTCTCACTAAATACATCATAAAAGTCCGCCAAATAGTCAGGAACATTATGCGACTGAGGAGAGGTGGAAAAAACCGAAACCCCAACTCACCACAGACACAGATTTCCAGTCCAAAACTGGATTATGAATTTGCAACCAGGGAAACCCCCAGAACAATAGTATCATGCAAATTATGCAACACCAAAAATCTGCAATTTTCTTGATGGTTTGGGGCGACCCGCATTACCACCTGGGTCCAAAACTGAGGTTTATTTTTCGCCAAAGGAGTAGCATCAATCCCCCTCAAAGGGATAGGCGTCCGCAGAGGTGTCATAGGAAATCCACAACGTTTAGCAAAATCCAAGTCCATTAGGTTCAGGGCTGCTCCCGAATCCACAAAAGCCTTGGCGGAAAATGTGGACAGGGAGCAGATCAGAGTATTTGCCAGAAGAAACTTAGGTTGAACACCACCCACAGAAAACGTGTGTGCAAAACGTTTCTCTCATTTAGGACAGACAGAAATAATATGCGAGGCATCTCCACAAAAAAAACACAGCTTATTACGCTTTCTGAACTCCTGACGTTGCTCCCTGGACAAAACTCTATCACATTGCATAGGTTCAGACACTTGTTCAACAGGTGGCATCATCTCTTGTGCAGTCCTGCGTTCACGTAAACGCCGATCAACCTGAATGGCTAATGACATAGAATCGTCCAGACCAGAGGGAACAGGAAATCCCACCATAGTATCTTTTACGGCTTCTGACAAACCCTTCCGAAAGAGAGCTGCCAAGGCATTATCATTCCAGGCAGTAAGGACTGCTCACTTTTGGAATTTTTGACTGTACAATTCTGCAGAATCTCGACCCTGGCTCAATGCCAACAGGGTCTTTTCAGCCTGATCAATAGCATTAGGTTCATCCTACAACAACCCCAAGGCTTGAAAAAATGCGTTCACATTAGTCAGACTAGGATCATCAGGTTTCAAAGAAAACGCCCAATCCTGGGGATCGCCACGCAGCAAAGAGATGACAATTTTAACCTTCTGCGCGGAGCTCCCTGACGAGTTAGGCTTCAAGGCAAAAAATAATTTACAATTATTTTTGAAATTCAAAAATTTAGACCGATCCCCAAAAAACACATCAGGAGTAGGGATCTTTGGTTCAGCAGCATGTGAATGAGCAAGGTAGGCGGAAATTCCCCTCAATTCTGCAGCGAGCTGCTCCACACGATCAGACAATTGCTTTCTCTCCATTGAGAGAAAAAAAAATTTCCCCTACGGCCTCAGAGATATAGAGGAAAAAATATGCACACTTTTTTTTTAAAATTCTTTCCTGCTATTGAGTACCCTAGGATCTGCGGTATGACTGGTGATTCTGTTTTGATGAGTCACCGTAGGAGGCAAAAACAGAAATGCTAGCTAAGTCCAGAAAACCAGAGAAGTTGGCAGCTATCGGATTGCAGACCCCTGAACCTATCAACATGCCCTAGACCCCTCGATCACAGCCGGAGAACTGCCTAGCCTAAAGGCAGAAAGGGAAATCTAAACTGCCCCAGAGCAGACCTCAAAGCAATAGGCAGCCCCCAACATATAATGACAGTGAAGCAAGAAGAAAAAACACTAACACAGATAGAAAGATAAACTGAGCAAATGATGGGGGTCCAAGCTAACTAGATAGGACAGGATAGGAAAGCTGCTGTCTGCAATCCGCGAAAAACCCTATCATTAAAAGAGCCAACAGACTGACAGGGAAAAAGGAACCCCCCACGGCTACTGCTAGTTGTTGTTGATAGGTTCAGAGGTCAGCAATCCGATAGCTGCCAACTTCTCTGGTTTTCTGGACTTAGCTAGCATTTCTGTTTTTGCCTCCTACGGTGACTCATCATAACACGGCTGCCCCCACCAGTGGCATCCCAATTTGGTGGGCACCTACAGTGAGGGGAGGTAACAACAAGTATAGGAAGCTGACATTTCATTGAGGTATGTGGCCAGGTGACCTGATTGTCCCAACCTGGCTTCTCCGAATGTCTCCATGGGGCCAGGTGACCTGATTGTCACAACCTGACTTTTCCAAACATCTTTGCGGGTTCAGTGATGGTCATTAAAGCAGATCTGTATCCCTCCAACTGGTGCAATGGTCCCTTAAGCCAGCATCTGTAGAGTGTCAAAACTGTATGTTGGAGCCATGGATCCCTGGCTGCTGTTCTGCAGAATTCGATAACATTAGGTTGTCATATTGAAAATTTTCATTTTTTTCACAAAAATGTTTTTTTGTCCCACATTTGTAATTTCCACAATGGTTAATAGGAGAAAGCAGACCCAATAATTTGTTGTGCAATTTATCCAGAAGGCAAATATACTCCATATGTTGTCAAAAAGTTCTGCTTGGGCACATGGCAGGGCTAGGAAAGGAAAGAGCACTATTTGTCTGGGATAGACTGTGAATGCCATGTCGCATTTGAAGAGCCCTTGACATGTGAAAACATCAGAAATCACCCACAAAAGACCCAATTTTGAAAACTAGATCTCTCAAGGAATTCAGATCATAAAGATAAGTGGTGCAGAAAAGACGAAAGAAGAAAGAATTAAAATGTGAAAATCTTTATTAACAAATAACATATAAAATATTAACAAGTAAGAAACAGCTGGGCCAAAACTGGTCACAGCATAGTGTATACAAATAGATGTAAGTACATTGCTTACATAAATGTGAACTTAGCATAATGAATAGGTATATGGCCAAGATACAAACAAATAAAAGTAATATGATGTCAAAAGCTTAATGGATTTACCAATGTAAATGTGAAATATTCAGAATTGAGAGTCCTCAGTGGTTGATACCTTTTAATGGCTAACTGAGAAGATGGTAACAAATTGCAAGCTTTCAAGACTACTCAGGTCTCTTCATCAGGCATTGACTAATACAAAATCTTAAGAATCACATATTTATGCACAATACAGCACAGAAAAAATGCAATAGATAAGACAAATGACGTGAAGCAGAATTGTCATTATGGGAGAGGGATAAACATAAATATTGGAACTGTTCATAGATAAGGAGTGAAAGTTTTATTGTCCTCTGATTGGGGTCTGGCTCTGTGTTGTGTGATGCCCCCACAAGGTCTTAGGAGCAAATTCGTTAATTGATGTAAAAAGACATAAATCCACGTGACACATTCATTCCTGCATTGAATGTGTCAAAAGTTGTCATTAGTTTGTAATGTAATGTAAATGTGGGCATAAGTATTGTGCAAGAAGTCTACACAGGTAAGTTATGAAAGATCTAATATAGTATAGTATAGAAAGATCTAATTATAGAGTAATACTAGGTAATGAGCACAATGACAAGTAAAGTGCAAGTGCAATAAAAGCAAACCTTAAGTAAAAAATGTGTAATTACCCAATCTGAGAAAGTGTGTTGGGTCCCCTACGTGCATTTCCATGCTTGCATTCTTCCAGGGGAGAGGTATTTTCTCAAATTCAGCTGAGACCAGCTGAACAAAAATGTCAACATTAGAAAACTTTTCAGATTTTTTCTTTAAAAAAGGTGGAATCTTACCGAGTGGGGGGTATCATGCCCAATATTAAGTTCCTCCAGAATTTGTAGAGCCTCCTGTTCCTCTGGCAGTGGAAACTTTTATTGTATCTCTTCAATTTGGTATCAGTTTCATTTTTTCTGCTTTTTACTTTTTAATATTTTATATGTCATTTGTTATTAAAGATTTATTCTTTTTAATTAATTGTTGTGTTACGGTGTTTTCTGCACCATTTTTTTATATGATCCATGTTGGTACAGTGCATGATTTTTAGTCCAATATTCATTATTATTCTGTATAAATTTCAAACTTATGCAAACTGTTCACATGTGCCCACAAGGAAATCATCTAGGGGTATAGTGAGTATTTTGACCACAAAGGTGCTTCATAGAATTTTAGAACACTGAGATGTGTAAACATGACATTTTAGTGGTAAAAATGCAATTTATGTATTTGCTGCAAATTTGTCAGAAACAAAAGAGATAAAAGATGAAAGTAGACCCCACAATTTATTGTGTTATTTCTCCCGAATGCGATGCTACTCCATATGTTGTCAGAAATTACTGTTAGGCTACACATCAGGGCTGAGAAGGAAGAAGCGCTATTTGCCCAGCAACCCAGCAATTTATAGTTTTTATTTTATTTTTTTTTGCCCATTCACAGTGCGGTAACAGTAATAAGACCTATTTGTTCGTTGGGTAAGTACGATTACAGCAATAGCAGATTTATATTTTTTTATGCTTTGCTCTTTTTACAGACTAAACACAATATTTTACAAAAAAATGAATTCGTTTTTGCATCATCATATTCTGAGACCTGTAACTTTTTTTTTTTGATGAATGAGCCATATTAGGCCTTATTTCTTGTGGGACAGTTTGGCATTTTCGTTTGTGTATTTTTTTACATGGGACTTTTGCTCTCTTTTTATTCACTTTTTTGTGAGTTGGTATGATGAAAAAACAACTTTTTTGGCATGTTTTTTTTTATTTTATTTTTTACGGCATTCGCCAAACAGAATAAATAATGTGCCAGTTTTATAGAGTGTGTCATTCCAGATGTAACAATTCCAATTATGTGTACATTTTTATGTTTATTTTTGTTCTATCAGAAACACTGTATTTTGAATAGTGAATCGGATTTTAATGAATCCGCAGCGTTTTTAGTGCATTTTTGCATGCGTTTTTGCTGTGCATTTAATGGGGCAAAAACGCACAAAATCCTGAAAGGAAGAATACTAATCATGTGCACAACACTTCAAGATTCTCGTTGACTTTGCTGGCATAAGGAATCCCTAGAGTTTTTGGTCCAATTCTGCACTGAAAAAACACACCATGGGCACACAGCTTTATTGTCTCACTGACTGGTGCCTGTGAGACTAAGCTTATTGTTGCTGGATCTCACAGGCAACCATACTCTGGGGTCATCACATGACCTCAGGGAACCATGGTAACCATTAGGAACCGCGATTCTCATTGCGGGGGTCCAATGGTTACTAAGTGGGTCTTGTGACCCCCTTGCAACAACTTAAATACTGCTGTCACAGTTGACAGCAGTATTTAAAGGGTTAATCGGCCCCGTATAACCATCTGGGTCTGCTACTGCAGGGTGTCAGCTGTAATGTACAGCTGACACCCACAGAAATCACTACTGCTCGGCAGTGCTATTCCCTTATTCCATATCTCCGTTTAAAGGGAATAAGTAACATCCGCCGTTCCAATGTGTATCAGTAGTGGTCGTACAAACTATACAAAAGGAATCCCAGAATTCAAACATAAATCATAAATAAATATTCTTTATTAATTACATCAAAGGATTAATCACATATAAAATTGGAAATCAATGCACCTTATTAATTACATCAAAAGTTAAAACACAAACTAAAATAGACAGAAATTAATGTAACTCTATTGGTCCTTGCCTAGAAGAAGTGACTGAGAAACACATGTCAGACATCCATACAGTCATCTCTTGTGGTCTATATGCACTTTTTGTTAATTCATATTGCATTCTATATGCTTTATGTTTTGTGATAGGTGTTAATATTTATGGAAATATCTTAAAAAGTCAAATAGAATTGTAAGACCTGCTGACGACAACAACTGATATGAATGATGATAATACACTGCTGCAGAATATGTTATGTTGACAATATATCAGCAAGTAAAAGAATAAACAACTACAGTATATATCTGAAATTGTAAAGTATATTTCTTGAAAATCATTTCTCATTTTAAGCAAACCCTCATGATTTTATTAAATCAACATTTTCCTTTGTGACCTCCCCACATTCTATGTAGACAAAAGAATACAGTGTAGAGAAAGATTGTAAGATAATGTTAGAAATTATTTGCTTTCTGTTTTTCATTATTCTAATTTTTCTTATTGATTATTAATGACTATTGACTATATTTTATATCCCTATAATTTGGTCTATACATGTAACATACAAGTTACAAGACAGTGAGATAGTCATGAGATTTATATTTAGAGTTATCATCCTCTTTTTGATACAACAGAATTAAAATTATCCTATTTCTTGAAGCTAGCAAACATTCTTCTTCCGAAGGATAACAGTATGCACCATACATCATACATTCATTTTCATTATTTCACATTGAGGATTGCCCTGCATACCTGACACTATATATATTTAAATTTTAGATCAAATAGAAAAGCCTAAAAGCTCAAAGCAAAATGCATTTGAATTCATTTGAATTTATTATCTTTCCAAAAAATTATTTTTTGTCATTCAAGATAAATGACTTGGCAAGCTATGTAAAAGTTTAAACTGTCAAATATATTTAAATGTATTTAAATGTTGCACTACACACTTGCAAAAATTTCTATACAAGGAAGATATAGTTTATCTTAATATGGCCAAGGTCATACATACGACCACATGTGTATGATATAAAGCATCTTGTTTGGTAAGAACCTCTACAATGTTTGCTTCTAGAGAGAAACTGTATTTTTTAAAACAATGGATCTGCTAGGTCTGTTTCCAATCATCTTTGCAAACAGCCTTAGAATGTCAAAGTGACCTCACTTAATAACACATTGCACCGATAGGCTTTTCATATTTTGTTACATTAAAAAATCCCCTCTTAGTCATTTGTGATTAGGCAGACAGTTCTGTGCAGAGCACTGACTCAAACTGATGGTGTTGCTGTCAGAGGTAATATCGTCCTGCTGGGTTTGAAACAAGCGATGTGCCATGTAATCCATAGCACCCTCAGCTTCCTTCTCACTAATACATTTGTCAAAGGCAAAGAAGAGCAAAAGTGATATGTGTTTGGCATTACTACCCATGTTGCTAGTGATGGTGATGCCACTGCTAGCGAATGCCACATTCTTAGCTGTGTTAATTTGTTTTCTTTTACACTACCCCATGCATTGCTATTGCCACTTTTTAACTTACTATACATTTTTACTATATATTCCCCCTATGCCAGGCCCTTCACTGGCTTCCTATTGCCCAGAGGCTCCAATTCAAAGCTCTAACCATGACATGCAAAGCCATCCACAACCTGTCCCCTCCATATATCTGTGACATGGTCTCTAGGTACCTACCCGCACGCAACCTTCGATCATCTCAAGATCTCCTTCTCTACTCCCCCATTATCTCTTCTTCCCACAACCGCATACAAGACTTCTCCCGTGCTTCCCCCATACTCTGGAACTCTCTGCCGCAACACATCAGACTCTCACCATCAACGGAAACCTTCAAGAAGAAGCTGAAGACCCACCTGTTCTGACAAGCCTACAGCCTGCAATGATCCTTGGTCTACTGAACCACCACGCGACCTGCTCTACCCCCTCCTACTGTATCCTCACCCATCCCTGTAGACTGTGAGCCCTCGTGGGCAGGGTCCCCTCTCCTTATGTACTTGTGTGTCCTTTGTCTTACACATGTTTATTATACTTGTCTATATTTCCCCTTTTCACATGTAAAGCGCCATGGAATAAATGGCGCTATATAAATGCATAATAATAATAATTTTGATCAACATTGTAATTAATTTTTGACGGTCTTTTCAATCCTAATTATTCAATTCTTCCCAAAAAGGACATAATAGATGCTTGGTAGGTGGTACAATAAGTAAAATGGGACAGCAGGCCACAGCACAAGTGTTAGGCTGGAGTCACACTTAATGTATAAAAAATCGGTCTGATTTTGACGGCTGAGAATCGCACCAATGTTCTCTGTTCGGTGATCCATGTGTAATCCGTTTGCAGTGTGATTATGCAATTTCCTCACATCTAAGTATCCGTGTGACATCTGTATGGCATCCGAATGTCATGCGTATGCAGTGATTTTATCGCAGACTTGCAAATTGCACATATAACAGATCAATGGCCTGAAAATCATTTAAATCCTAATCAGCAACCTTATTTATTTGATCTACAACAGGTTTCACTCTCCAGTCTTTGCATTACAGTCCGTGCTTTTGTTTTGGTATTGCTGCTTTGTGTCAAACATGTCAGACAGGCTTACTTTCAACACTACTGTGCGGGTTCTTTTCCACTGGGTTTTGTCCCGACATTTTGGGGAGCCTTACCCAGTGATTTTGGATCTGAGGAGGTGGAGACAAATGTGGGTACATCCTCTTTTGAGGCGATGGCTGACTAAAAGCCATTTCCACCATCTATGCTTTTCTACACAGCCATCCTGACAAGTTCTACCAATATTGTCAGATGAGCATGCCCACATTTGACATTCTGCTGGAAACTGTGCCCCTTGGGATCACCTTCCAAGGACACCAAGATGCGCAAGTGTATTTCCGCAGAGGAGCGCCTTTTCACTTACTTTCCGGTATGTATTCCTCTATGTTTATGATGTTTTTTACTTGGGTTTAAAGGGAAATGCACTCAGCTATTACTTTTGTTGTAGTGGTTTGTTCCCATTTAGTTTCCTCATTTTTTGTATCACAATTTGCCTTTGACATTATATGCTGCTTGTAATAGGACCAAAGGCAATCAGTTGTGTTGTCTTTTACTAAGCCATGGCTTATTTTAAAATGCCCACAACATTTATGAAATCCTAAACTGTTTATTTGAGCCATGTATATGTAAATTTACACTTTTTTTCTCTTCACTTATAGCTTCCTATCCACTGGGCTCTCCTATGCGGCTCTTCATCTTGAATTTTTAATTGGGAAATCCACCATCTCTGGCATTGTCCGTCTTACGTTCTCTTAAATATGGTCCCGACTGCATCAATCGGTAATGCCTGAGCACAAAAAACAAGACTGGCTGCAGATAGCCTGTGGCTTTGAGGAAACGTGCCAGTTTCCAAACTGCATTGGATCCCTGGATGGGAAGCACATCCGTGTAATCTGCCAAAGGGTCCCAATATTGTAATTATAAAGTTTTTTTTCTGTAGTGCTGTTGGCCCTGGTCGACAGTGACTACGGGTTTATAATTGTAGATATTCGGGCCTATGGAAGAACTGGAGACTCCAGAGTCTTCAATTCTTCCATAATGGGTCGGCAGCTGCGCAAAAATTAGTTGGACCTCCCACCCCCATGTCAGATACCAGGGTCTACTATGGAAGCGGTGCCTTATGTGATAGTTGCTGATGAGGCCTTTCAATTAACACGCAAAGTCATGAGGCCCTATCCATGTAGAAGCCTGGAACACGGGCGCAGAATCTTTAATTTCTGCCTATCCTGCGCATGATGACTGGTGGAGTGTGCCTTTGGCATTCTCTGTGCCAAATGGCGGGTCCTACAGTAAGTCATTCAACTTAGTGAAGGAAATGTGAATGAGGTTATTAAAGCCTGTGTGATACTTCACAACTTCACCAAAATCCATGACTGTACATCAAATGATGGTAATGAGGTTGTGGATGGAAATAATAGCTTGGCTTCTATACATGTTCTTCAGCCATGTCGACAGCCCTCTGGACTTAAACTGCGGGATTTGTTTACTAATTATTTTGTTTCACCAGAGGGATATACTCCATGGCAAGACAATGCAGTCTCTATTTTGTGATTTTTTCATTTGGTGGACAAAAATAAAGTAATGTTAGTGTTTGAAGTGTGTGTTGTGTTGGCCTAATAATGTTTAAAATATGAAAATCAACTCATCATCTATCTCGTCATAACATCTCAAAACACTCACATTGATTGAGCTTGTTTTAATCCAAGCATTTTTTATCAGAACCAAAAAACATTTTGATAGCATGTGGCATATTGGGCCAATAAAGCTGGGCCTATATAAAAATGATAAAATTAACAACACATATGTGACATTTACACTTTAGCTTTCAAGTTATGATAGCTAGGTTGTGGTTATGACTGGAGGCCACCATGTGAGGTTTGCCTAGTTTGGGGCCCAACCTCACTTTCACCCAGTGGGATGGCTGATGCTGACCCAGGATTTTGGACCAAGGAAGGATCCTGTTGGTGAGCATAGTAGTGGGAAGTAGGGTATTGATTTTGGTACTCATAGGTAGTGGCGTGGCCCATTTGTTCATACCCCCTAAAATGGCCATGTGAAGAATATCCATGTTGGGACCATCCTCCAACAGTGAGTCTGCTCAAGTGGTCATATTGGGCAGGTGCAGCAGTATCATAAAATGGTGCCTGTGTTGGCCGATGTTGGGTTGGAGAGTGCTGTGGCTGAGGTTTAGGCATACATGAGGAAAGTGGTTCAACAACTGATTGACCCTGCTCTTCTTGTATTCCTGGCATTTGCAGTTGGTTACTGCTTGACATTTGCTACCTTTCTAGAAAAGCAAAAACGGGTTAAGATTGTTTGGTGGTGTGCAAGCATCGATCAAGATTTGAATTGCCCCTCTGGCCCACAGACTGATCTCATGGGGAATTGGACAGAGGTAGCGTGCCAGACTGCATGCGTAAGCTTCCTCCCCATTGTCATTGATAGTCCGTGCCAAATAGTCCAGCACCCCACTGTCCACTTGTCTCCTGTTGCCTGTAGTGGAAAGCTCCCTACTGCGCCGGCCACGGCATGGGATGGCTGTATCCTGGTGTGAGGTATCCAGTGGCAAGGTTGGGCTGCTACTGTGGCCCCCATCCTCATCCTCTGGATTGGCCTGTTGGGCAGAAGGCACTGCTGGTGGTGGTGGATGGGTGCTGCATGATGGTGCTGAAGATGAGCCAGCCACTTCTTCACCTTCTCCAACTGGATCAATGTGGACCTCTGAGTCGGAAGCTATTTCCCTCTTGGTAAGGTTAGAGTCAGTTCTGTTTTTAAGCACAAAGTAGAAAAAAACAATTAAGATTTGCCCATAAGAGCATGTGCAAAATGTAATGTTATGCATGCACTTACTGTCGGAGATCCATAACAGGAGCCAAAAAATTCAGTCTATCATAATAGATATATTTTCGTTTTTTTGGGTGCTGCATCACCACTCCTGCCCCGCTGCTGTCGCTCCTGACGGTACTGGTCTTGGCAGCTGCGCCACCGTCTTGTGATATCAGTGACTTCAAAGTAAGATAAAAAATGTTTTAACTTTCAATCACAGTGTTTGACTTTCAAAATGTAGGCTTCAGTGAAATGTGGCCTACTACTTGGCAAGTGTAAAGTCTGAAATAGGCCACAGATTACAAATGACATCACATATGCTGATGTTATGTTCATTTTTTTATGATTGTACTTACTAATTTCTTGCTGGTCCGAACGAGGTCTTTCCTCAAAATCTAGGAACATTTGGGTGCAGATTCGCCTCCATGCTGCATCCTTACATGCGGGGTCCAAATAATGGGCGTCCCATTGGTCACATAGTTCTCGCCTCTCCTGAACCATAACTGTGAGCATCTACACATTGATGTGTCTGGCCATGCTGCTGGACTCCGTGGAGATATGCTCCAGGATTTTTGTAGAGGTTGCCATGGAAATTAGCATGCCAAAGCTTCCTGATAATTAATGAAGCAATTTCCTGTCATCTGGAAAATGCTTGCGTATTTCTTGCAAGTCACATGGTTGGTCCGTGTGGTGTTCGTTTTTTTCTTGCACCCATAGACTTGCATTGGCGAGACTCGGCCGATATATGCTGCAAATCACAGCATGCTGCAATTTCACTCGCACGTGTAATATGGCCGAGAAAAAAACGTTGATAGTTGCTGGCTCATAGATTAACAACAGTCCGAGTGCTATGCGATGTTTTATCACATAGCACTCATCCCTATTCCTGTGTGTGACTCCGGCCTTATGTATGTTATTGTCAAAGTGACTAGTTAAACAGGTGTGCAAAAAAGGAAAACAGTTAAATATCTACAATGTTTAAATTTTCCTATTTTTAACAAAAAAATTTCACCCATATTACATAATAAGAAATACTAGGTAGGCACTTATTTCTAAAGTTAGCAACTACAATAGTGTGCTGTATTGATATGTTGTATAAAGATGTTATATTATACAAGTAAAATAGCTGTGCAAAAAAATAAAAGCAAAGTGTGGGTGTCTCAAACTTCTAAGATAAACAGTTGCAGATCAATGTCTAGATTTTGGTGTAGTTTCTATTGTAATTTTAGAAAAAAAAATTTCCCCTTCACAAAAATGATTGATTAACACAGTAAATGCAAAAACTCAGTATATTCGCTTCAGAAAAACATGCACACTGCATCTGACTGACACGAATTTCAGATTTTTTTTCTGTAAAAATGATTGTGCTGGCTTGTGTCTGCTTCTTAGTACATTAAGAAGAAAAATATCTACTTATAATTTAAATGCAGTAGAACAGATGCCAGCCACAACATACCAGTGATCAATCACTGCAACAAACATATTTTATTTTTAATTTGCCGGGACCTACAGATTTAATAACATTTAACCTAATAATCTGTAGGAATCTGGTTTTTCAAGAATTGGACAGAAAAACAAAATCCCCAAAATAGGTCTCAGTTAAATTTTACACATGAGATGTCATCTCTGCAGTGTGTATGTGTACCAGTGTATAAATTATGTAAAACACAAATGTGTCATTTTTTGAATTAAATTGACCCTTGGTTTGTAATATTCTTAGATAAAATATGGTCAACATAAAAAATCCTCTTTTACCCTATCACCATAACATACAAGACAGTCTGTTGTTGGTCTCTGTGTTAAGCATGTGTATTATTCTATGATATGTAGAAATAGAAGAAAAAGCCAGCTCACCAGTAACTAGAAGCAGTATCTCGGAGCTCCGTATGGACAAACGTCAGTAGATCAGAGGAAAAGAAATTCAGCTCCAGCTGCTAAAAAATCTTCTTTATTAGATGACATTAAAATGAACAATTTATGAAGCTCTCCATATAACCACACCACGTCAGAGCAAGATGAGGCTACGCATTTCGACCTGAGTGGTCTTTTTCAAAGCCGTACTCAAGATCCATCTTGGGTCAGATATACGAGGTTAACCAATAAAATTGCTTCCAAAAATCACATGACATTACAAATCAATCAAATAAAACTCACATATACCGATACACATATAAAATAAAAACATTAGAAAATAGTGCAACATTAAATCGTGTCTTTTATTAAGACCATTCGGATAGCTTGTGTTTAGATGGTATATCCAGAACGCTTCTTGGGTGAGGAGACATCGTCTGATGTCCCCCCCCCCGAGATGACAAATTCACTTGTTTGATCCCCTGCACTTTGAAATGAGATGTATTACGAGCATGACATTCAATAAAATGGTTAGATGCTGCTGAAATATTTCTTGTGAAATTATTTGTATTACTAACGTCATGCAAGTACTCTCTTGTACGTATCTTAAGTTGCCGAGATGTGCACCCAACATACGACAAATTACATTGGTCACAATTAATTTTATAAACTACATTACTGGAATTACAATTGATGTAATTTTTTATTTTAAAGTTTAAGGTGTGATCATTATTAATAAATTCCTTAGATATTTGAACATACTTGCACATCTTGCAGACATTAGCACCGCATTTATAAAATCCTTTAGTTGTTAACCAACTTCCCCTGGAATTTTTATGTTCCAATGAAAATGTGCTTGGGGATAATACACTTCCCAGGGAAGGAGCTTTTCTAGATACCACAATCACCCCAGCTAACAGAATTTGCGCTAATTTATCATCCTCATAAAGGACAAGTAGGAATTTATGAACAATTTCTTTGATCAACGAAAATTGTGGACTATATTGAAAACATACATAAGGCTTAGTGCCTATATTCCCTGCCTTATTTTTAACTGCAGTAGGCATAATTCCTCCCGTTTTTTGGTTTGCACTATTTTTTTCGCTCTGGTTAAGGTCCAATTCGGATAACTGCGATTCTTTAATTTATTTGTAACATGTCTAAACTCCTCCCTTAAGACCTCACTAGAGCTACAATTTCGTTTGATTCTAGTATATTCTCCCACTGGGATGGATTTAATCGTGTGTATACAACAGCTCAGTGGGGTTGAGGTCTGGTGACTGTGCTGGCCACTCCATTACAGATAGAATACCAGCTGCCTGCTTCTTCCCTAAATAGTTCTTGCATAATTTGGAGGCGTGCTTTGGATCATTGTCCTGTTATAGGATGAAACTGGCTCCAATCAAGCGCTGTCCACAGGGTATGGCATGGCATTGCAAAATGGAGTGATAGCCTTCCTTATTCAAAATCCCTTTTAATTTGTACAAATCTCCCACTTTACCAGCACCAAAGCAACCCCAGACAATTACCTCCACCATGCTTGACAAATGGCATCAGGCACTCTTCCAGCATCTTTTCAGTTGTTCTGCATCTCCCAAATGATCTTTTGTGTGAGCCAAACACCTCAAAGTTGGATTCGTCTGTTCATAACACTTTTTTCTAACCTTCCTCTGTACAATGTCTGTGTTCTTTTGCCCATATTAATCTTTTCCTTTTATTAGCCAGTCTCAGATATGGCTTTTTCTTTGCCACTCTGCCCTGAAGGCCAGCATCCTGGAGTCGCTTCTTCACTATAGACGTTGACACTAGCATTTTGCACTTACTATTTAATGAAGCTGCTAGTTGAGGATCTGTGAGGCGTCGATTTCTCAAACTGCATACTCTAATGTACTTGTCTTTTTGCTCAGTTGTGCAGCGGGGCCTCCCACTTCTCTTTCTACTCTGGTTAGAGCCTGTTTGTGCTCTCCTCTTTCTTATGTACAGCACCATGGAATCAAGGGAGTAGTACACACCGTTGTAGGAAATCTTCAGTTTCTTGGCAATTTGTCGCATGAAATAGCCTTCATTTCTATGAACAAGAATAAACTGTCGAGATTCACAAGAAAGTTCTTTTTTTCTGGCCATTTTGAGAGTTTAATGGAACCAACAAATGTAATGCTCCAGATTCTCAACTAGCTTAAAGGAAGGTCAGGTTTATAGCTTCTCTAATCAGCCAATCAGTTTTCAGCTGTGCTAACATACTTGCACAAGGGTTTTCAAGGGTATTCTAACCATCCATTAGCCTTCTTACATAGTTAGTAAACACAAAATATCATAAGAACACTGGAGTGATGGTTGTTGGAAATGGGCCTTTATACATCTATGAAGATATTGCATTACAAACCAGACATTTCTCGCTAGAATAGTCATTTGCCACATTACTAACATTACTAATGAATAGAGTGTATTTCTGAATCATTTAATGTTAGCTTCATTGGAAAAAAATATGTTTTTCTTCCAAAAATAAGGAAATTTCTTAGTGACCCTAAACTTTTGAACGGTAGAGTATGTACTGACCTGCAAAATAAAGTTACATGATGTTTTTTGCTGGAGAGTGTGACCAATAAAAAAAATCAAACATCAGCAATGGAAGAATAATTATTTTAGCCCTTCCTGTTTTTCAGTACATTAAATGGTGATTTAACCCCTTAGCGACAGAGCCAGTTTGCAGCTTAATGACTAGGCCAATTTTTACAATTCTGACCACTGTCACTTTATGAGGTTATAACTCTGGAATGCTTTAACAGATCCTGCTGATTCTGAAATTGTTTTTTCATGACTTATTGTACTTCATGTTAGTGGTAAAATTTATTTGATAAGTCTTGTGTTTATGAAAAGAATGGAAATATGGTGAAAATTTTGGAAATTTTGCAATTTTAAAACTTTAAATGTTTATGCCCTTAAATCAAAGAGATGTGTCACACAAATTTCTTAATAAATAACATATCCCACATGTCTACTTTACATCAGCACAATTTTGGAAGCAAAATTTTTTTTGGTTAGGAAGTTATAAGGATTAAAAGTTGACCAGCGATTTCTCATTTTTACAACAAAATTTACAAAACCATTTTTTTAGGGACCACATCATATTTAAAGTCATTTTGAGGGGTGTACATGACAGAAAATTCCCAAAAATGACACCGTTCTAAAAACTAGACCCCTCAAGGTTCTCAAAACCATATTCAAGAAGTTTATTAACCCTTTACTTTCTTCACAGGAACTAAAGCAATGTGGAAGGAAAAAATTTACATTTAACTTTTTTTGCAAAAAATGTAATTCAGAATCAATTTTTTTTTATTTTCACAAGTGTTAAAAGAGAAAATGAACCACAAAATTTGTTGTACAATTTCTCCTGAATATGCCGATACCCCATATGTGGGGGTAAACCACTTTTTCAGCGCACGGCAGAGCTCGCAAGGGAAGGAGCCCGTTTGACTTTTTCAACGCAGAATTGTCTGTAATTGAGATCGGATGTCATGTTGCGTTTGGAGAGCCCCTGATGTTCCTAAACAGTGGAAACCCCCAACAAGTGACCGCATTTTGGAAACTAAACCCCTTAATGAACTTATCTAGATGTGTTGTGAGCACTTTGAACCTTCAAGTGATTCACAGAAGTTTAAAACGTAGAGCCGTGAAAATTAAAAATATTTTTTTTCCTCAAAAAAGATTTTTTAGCCCACTATTTTTTATTTTGACAAGGCTAACAGGAGAAATTGGACCACTAAAGTTTTTGTGCAATTTGTCCTGAGTACGCTGATACCCCATATGTGGGGGGGAACCACTGTTTGGGTGCATGGGAGAGCTTGGAAGGGAAGGAGTGCCATTTTGGAATGAAGACTTTGTTGGAATGGTCTGCGGGCGTCACGTTGCGTTTGCAGAGCCCCTGATGTGACTAAACAGTATAAACCCCCCAAAAGTGATCCCATCTTGGAAACTAGACCCCCGAAGGAGCTTATCTAGATATGTGGTGAGCACTTTTAACCCCCAAGTGCTTCACAGAAGTTTATAAACGTAGAGCTGTGAAAATTAAAAATCATTCTTTTTCCTCAAAAATGATTTTTTAGCCCTCTATTTTTTATTTTCCTAAGGGTAACAGGAGAAATTGGAACACAAAAGTTGTTGTGCAATTTGTCCTGAGTACGCTGATACCTCATATGTGGGGAGGAACCACTGTTTGGGCGCATGGGAGAGCTCGGAAGGGAAGGAGTGCCATTTTGGCATGCAGACTTTGATGGAGTGGTCTGCAGGTGTCATGTTGCGTTTGCAGAGCCCCTGATGTACCTAAACAGTGGAAACCCCCCACAAGTGACCCCATTTTGGAAACTTGACCCCCCAGGGAGCTTATCTAGATGTGTGGTGAGCACTTTGAATTCCCAAGTGCTTCACAGAAGTTTATAACGCAGAGCCGTGAAAATAAAACGTCTTATTTCCACAAAAGTGATTTTTTTTAGCCCCCAATTTTTAGACCCCCAAAGTTGGTAAATAGTGGAAAACCCTCAATTATTTCTCCAACACACCCCTAACCCTAATCCCAACCCTAACCCTATTCAAAACCCTAATCCCTAATTCTAATTCTAACCCTAATCCTAATTCTCCCTAACCCTAATTCTAACCCTAGCCCTAGCCCTAACCCTAACCCTAGCCATAACCCTAGCTCTAACCCTAGCCCTATCCCTAGCCCTAACCTTAACCCTAGCCCTAACCCTAGCCCTAACCCTAGCCCTAACCCTAACCCTAATGGAAAAATGAAAAAAATATATTTTCTTTATTTTATTATGTTTGCCTAACTAAGGGGGTGATAAACGGGGGGGTTATTTACTATTTTTTTTAGTTTGATCACTATGATAGTTTATCATAGTGATCAAAATGAATGAATAGAATCTGCCAGCTGAAGCCTGAAGATTCCCGGCGGGTGCACTGCGCATGCGCCCGCCATTTTCTCCAGATCCAAGATGGCAGCACCCACCGGAGGATGCCGGCGGGACGCAGGACCACCGGGAGGGGACCCTGGAGCACGGAGAGGTACCGGGGGGATCGGGGACCCTATTTCTCTCTCCTCTGATGTGCGAGCACATCAGAGGAAAGAGAATTTAAATGCAAAATCGTGGCTTTTTTTGCGATCGCCGTTATAGGGTTAATAACGGCGATCGCAAAAGTGGGGTCGGTAAAAACCGACCCGATCCATGTTCTCTGGGGTCTCGGCTACCCCCTGCAGCCGAGACCCTGGAGACAATCTGACACTAGGGGCGCTATTTACTTACTGTACATCGCCGTGAATTCACAGTGCTGTGTTTTCAGTACCCTTAATTACCGCCGTTAAAAGGTGTATCGGCGGTCGTTAAGGGGTTAAATACCATTATATGCACAAGGAAAAATGTCACCGAAGAAGGATCAAAAAAGAAATATCAAAAGCTAAATAATAAACAGAAAAAGAATTAGAAAGGTGTTATCTCCCACAGTAGTGTACCAATTTTGTTATAAAGAAATATTTATAATGACCCCTTTATGACATTTTACATAAGTTTATGTCATGGTCGGGAAGGGGTTCCAACAAAATAACATAAATTTGCATCAAAGTGATCATACGGGCACAGGAGCAGTGCTCGCGCAATTACTGCCAGAAGCTTGGCTTAAGTTTTAGCAAGCTCTGGTTTTAACAGCCAGGAGCAGCGCCTGCTATGCCTCAACCAATTTACCTCCTAAATGTTGGGATCGATATTGATCACAGCATTCAACCCGTTTACCCTCAAAGGTGGTTTGTACCTTAATGACGGGCCAATTTTTACAATTCTGACCACTGTCCCTTTATGAGGTAATAACTCTGAAACGCTTCCATGGATCCTGGTTATTCTGACATTGTTTTCTCGTGACATATTGTACTTAATGTTAGTGGTAAAATTTCTTTGATATGAATTGTTTTTATTTGAGAAAAAAAGGAAATTTGGCAAAAATTTTAACATTTTCCAAATTTGAATTTCCATGCCCTTAAATCACAGAGATATGGTACAGAAAATACTTAATAAGTATCATTTCCCACATGTTTACTTTACATCAGCACAATGTTGTATCCAAAAATTTTTTTAGTTAGGAAGTTATAAGGGTTAAAAATTAACCAGCGATTTCTCATTTTTGCAACACCATTTTTTGGGGAACCACATCATATTTGAAGTCATTTTGAGGGGTCTATATGATAGAAAATACCCAAAAGTGACACCATTCTAAAAACTGCACCCCTGAAGGTGCTCAAAACCACATTCAAGAAGTTTATTAACCCTTCAGATGCTTCACAGGAATTTTTTGAATGTTTAAAAAAATGAACATTTAATTTTTTTTCACATAAAAATTAATTCAGGTCCAAATTTTTTATTTTCCCAAGTGTAACAGGAGAAATTGTACCCCAAAAGTTATTGTGCAATTTGTCCTGACTAGGCTGATACCCCATATGTGGGGGAACCACTGTTTCGGAGCGTGGCAGAGCACGGAAGGGAAGGAGCGCTGTTTGACTTTTTCAATGCAAACTTGGCTGGAATTGAGATCAGACGCCATGTCGTGTTTGGAGAGCCCCTGATGTGCCTAAACAGTAGAAATTCCCCACAAGTGACCCCATTTTGGAAACTAGATCCCCAAAGGAATGTATCTAGATGTGTGGTGAGAACTTTGAACCCCCAAGTGCTTCATAGACGTTTATAACGTACAGTAGACCCATAAAGCTAAAAAATCATATTTTTTTCCACAAAAATAACATTTTCGTCCACAATTTTTTATTTTTCAAAGGGTAACAGAAGAAATTGAACCCCAAAAGTTGTTTTGCAATTTGTCCTGAGTAGGCTGATACCCCATATGTGGGGGTAAACCACTGTTTTGGCACATGGCAGAGCTCAGAAGAGAAGGAGCACCGTTTGACTTTTTCAACGCAGAATTGGCTGGAATTGAGATCAGACATCATGTCAAGTTAGGAGAGCCCCTGATTTGCCTAAACAGTGGAAACCCCCCAATTCTAACTCCAACCCTAACCCTAGCCCTAGCCCTAGGCCTAACCCTTACCCTAACGGGAAAATGGAAATACATTTTTCTATTTTATTATTTTTCTCTAACTAAGAGGGTGATAAAAGGGGTTTGATTTACTATTTATAGTGGGTTTTTATGTTTGGCAGCTGTCACATGCTAAAAGACACTTTTTATTGCAAAAAATAGTTTTTGCATCACCACATTTTGACAGCTATAATTTTTCCATATTTTGGTCCACAGAGTCTTCTGAGGTCTTATGTTTTGCGGGATGAGTTGACGTTTTTATTGTTACCATTTTCAGGCACATGACATTTTTTGATCGCTTTTTATTTCGATTTTTGGGACGCAGAATGAACAAAAACCAGTAATTAATGAATTTCTTTTGGGTGGGCGTTTATTCCATTCCGTGTGTGGTAAAATTGATAAAGCAGTTTTATTCTTCGAGTTAGTACGATGACAGCAAAACCTCATTTATACCTTTTTTTTTGTTTTGGCACTTTTATACAATGAAAACAAATTTATATAAAAAAATAATTATTTTTGCATCGCTTTATTCTGTGAGCTATAACTTTTTTATTGTTTCACTAATGATGCTGTATCATGGCTCATTTTTTGCTGGACAAGATGACTTTTTCATCGGTACCATGTTTATTTATATCCGTCTTTTTGATCGCGTGTTATTGCACTTTTTGTTCGGGGGTATGATGATAAAGCATTGTTTTTTGCCTTTTTTTATTTTAAGGCGTTCACTAAATCGGTTAACTAGTGGAATAGTTTTTTAGGGAGGGTCATTACAGACGCTGCCATACTAAATATGTGTACTTTTATTGATTCTTTATGTACACTCACTGGCCACTTTATTAGGTACACCTGTCCAACTGTGTGTTAAGACTTAATTTCTAATCAGCCAATCACATGGCGGCAACTCAGTGCATTTAGGCATGTAGACATGGTCAAGACAATCTCCTGCAGTTCAAACCGAGCATCAGTATGGGGAAGAAAGGTGATTTGAGTGCCTTTGAACGTGGCATGATTGTTGGTGCCAGAAGGGCTGGTCTGAGTATTTCAGAAACTGCTGATCTACTGGGATTTTCACGCACAACCATCTCTAGGGTTTACAGAGAATGGTCCGAAAAAGAAAAAAAATCCAGTGAGCGGCAGTTCTGTGGCCGGAAATGCCTTGTTGATGCCAGAGGTCAGAGGAGAATGGGCATACTGGTTCGAGCTGATAGAAAGGCAACAGTGACTCAAATTGCCACCCGTTACAACCAAGGTAGGCAGAAGAGCATCTCTGAACGCACAGTGCGTCGAACTTTGAGGCAGATGGGCTACAGCAGCAGAAGACCACACTGGGTACCACTCCTCTCAGCTAAGAACAGGCATCTGATGGCTACTTTCAGCAGGATAATGCGCCATGTCATAAAGCTCGAATCATCTCAGATTGGTTTCTTGAACATGACAATGAGTTCACTGTACTCAAATGGCCTCCTCAGTCACCAGATCTCAATCCAATAGAGCATCTTTGGGATGTGGTGGAACGGGAGATTCGCATCAGGGATGTGCAGCCGACAAATCTGCGCCAACTGTGTGATGCCATCATGTCAATATGGTCCAAAATCTCTGAGGAATGCTTCCAGCACCTTGTTGAATCTCTGCCACGAAGAATTGAGGCAGTTCTGAAGGCAAAAGGGGGTCCAACCCGTTACTAGCATGGTGTACCTAATAAAGTGGCCAGTGAGTGTATTTACATAAAGAAATGAATTTATTGTGGAATATTTTTTTTCTTTATTTAGGAATTTTTTTTATTATTTTTACATATGTTAATTTTTTTTTTTACTTTTGTACATTGTGCCAAGGTGGGACATTACTAAGCAAAGTCAGATCGCTGATCTGACACTTTGCAGAGAATTGTATTAGATCAGCAATCTGACAGGCAGTGTAGGAGGCTTGTCAGCGCCTGCTTTCAGCAGGCACTGAGAAGCAACCTCCCTACAGGACCCAGAAGGACCCCGCAGCCATCTTGGATCGGGGGGCCTGCAGGGAGGAGGCCCTCGGAACAAAGTGATCACATCGCGTTATTCTAAGGGTCTCAGGGAAGCACACAGGGAGCCCCTTCCCTGTGTGTGCTTCTCTATGCCACCGGACCATTGCGATCATGTTTGATCGCAGTGTGCCTGGGGTTAATGTGTCGGAAGTGGTCCGTGACCACTCCTGGCACATAGTGTTGGGTGTCATAGTGCCGGGTATCACATGGACGGGATGGTACATCGTATGGCAGAAAGGGGTTAAAAGGTGGAGAGAAGGAGGGGGCTTCCTCTCCCATCTAATCTGCGCCCCCACTTTGTCATCATGAGGGCCCGATTATTACCATGATCTGCCAGCTTTAGGGACCTGTTTGGATCATGCTCGGAGCATGGTCTAAAAGGCAATCTGTTAGTGAAGCACTGACAGGAATAATGCAGTGCAATGCTGGTGCAAGGCAATAGATTACACCAGCAATCAAAGTATTAGAAGTTAAAGTCCCAGAGGGACTAAGTTAAAAAGTTTTAACCATGAGTAAGGCTTTCTTAGCTGAAACGCGGAGGTCTATCATCAGGCTGCGGGATGATGAGTACATTATCTGAATAATTCTTTCCTGTTCTGTCTCCTGAAATATTCTGTGCAGGACAATGAACTGCTTCCACTTGCTAATTTAATGAGTTGACTCTCCCTCACCCTGACTCCTCTGTTTTCCAATAAAAATGTCAACTCATCAAATAATCTCTCACATGACTCTGTCGGCAGAAATATATAGGAAAAGTATATCTCTTAAAATATGTTGATGCAAATTTTTTTTTGCAAAGAAAAGTGTTTTTTAGTGTGTGCTTGCAGTCAAACATAAAAGAACAATATAAATCTGGTATCACTGTAATCATACTGACAGAAACAATAAAGTAGTCCAATCACTTATGGAGATGGGAGAACAGTAAAGTTCGGAGTCTGTACTGGACACCTAGTATCCATGCACTGACCCCGAACGCAGACATGGACAGGTACCAGACCAAAACTTTTTTATAAAGTTTGGTTGGACCTCGACAGGCATGGGTCCACCCATCCCTAATCAGTTAACTTATACGACACGAGAAAAGGTGTAAAAAAATAAATAAAAGCAAATTTTAATCTGCTATTGATTTATACATTCTGCCACCTAAAAATCACAGTAAAGCTCAGTTTACAGTTATCTAGTGCTCTGCGCTGAGTGCTTACACTGGTGATTCCATGCAAATCTCTGAAATACGTGATTCAGGTGGAACCCCCAACAGAAGATTCTCTATAATGAGCCAAATAGAGAAACTGTCGACTCTCTCTGGTCTGTGATTTGACAATATCAGTCTTTTTAAGAGTGCATAAAGCTGGGGTTGCCACAGTTTTGTGCACCTCTGTAAAGAAGGACACCACTGAACAGAGGCCTTACAGAGTTCATAGTAACTCTGTTGTCTTATTATAGTGAATGGATCCATCAGGGGTTTCATCTGAATCTTGTTACTTAGATGGAAACCCCAATGTAAGTGCTCGGCGTAGAGCGCAGGATAAATGTGATCCCAAACATTATGTAAAATGTTCCTAACAAAAGCTTTAACTCAATGGGCAAAAAACAAGTCCCCGCCCAAGTCCTTCATCTGTTAACAGAAATATAGGGGACTTCCACGTAACTAGTAGTACAAATACTCTGAAAAAGCGTACTGACTCCTCAACCTTCAAAAGAAATTCAGCAAATAGAAATTCAGCAAATACTGCGCTCCCAAATCCAAATGGCACACTCCCTTCTGAGCCCCACAGTGTGTTTAAATCATATTTAGAGTCCATATGTTTTGCATTTCTGTAATGATGAAAGCCTGCTTAAGTTATGGGGTGTGTGTCTCCAGAAGCACGAGCTGGGCACAATGTACGGGCACTATAATGTTCTGGGCACAGCACTGGCAGATTTGCAATTTTCTCTCAGCAACATCCACTGCTGCTTGTTTCTGGAAAACACAAATGGAGTGAAAATTGTCACTACTCCTGTAGATAAATTACCAGAGGGGTGTAATTTCCAAATTTGGGTCACTTGAGAGAGGATCCTTCTACTCTGGCACTTAAGGGCTTTCTGTATTGAGTGTCACGGGTTTACCATGAAAGATTGGAGCCAGAAGACCACAGCATCTGATTTCTCCTACCCTGGCACTGATTAGAAGCACTTCACTTCATATTGAATGGTGTAAATTTCTTCCAGAATCTCACCGAGTTGCTAAGCAGTACTGTGCCATCATACATGGGGTATTGCCATATTCAGAAAATATTGTGTTGTAAACTTTCATGCCATTATTATCCATTTTTTCATGTGAAAATGTAAAATCTGGAGCTAAAACAAAAGTTATTTGGTATAACTGTAATTATTTTTCATTCACTGCCTAATTGTCACGGTCACATGCAACTGGATACAGCGCCTCCAGCAGGGCGGATTTAGGAGACACGTGTGACCCTGGATACACCGCCTCCAGTTGGGCGAATTTAAATAATAACACGTGCAGCTGGATACGCTGCCTCCAACAGGCGAATTTAGGTAATACACGTAACACGTAAATCTGGAAACCATGCCTCCAGTAAGGCGAATTTAAACAATAAGGGAAAACCTGGGTAACAATAGCAATGGTGGCCCTGCGATAGGGAATAGGGACGTGGAGACCTCCTGCACTCCCCTGAGTGAGTGTCTCTACATTCCTAGAGTTCCATAGGCCGGTTCCGCACCGGGCGCCGCTCAGGATACCTTTAAACGCTAGCTTGTCCTGCACCTAAACCCTCACTAGGGAATTGGTCGGTGCGGAAACTAATCTCACCACTGCACTAAACACACATAAGGAAAAGTGACAAAACAGGGGAACACCACTTAGGTTTGCTCTGTTGCTTACACTCCAGCAACAGAGCCCACCACCTGCGTGCATCTTTTCCTCTGACCGGGTCCAACACCATAGTGCAGCCTTGGAGCAAACAGAGTCCTCCACCTACGTGCAGCTGTACAGGAAACAGAGTCCAGCATATGAGTCCAGCTTTCCGCAAAAGAGTCCAGCATGTTGAGTCCAGCTTTTCAGCAACCGAATCCAGCATCATGAGTGCAGCTCTACACCATAGCTGCCACTCCACCAAGCCATGCAAGAACTCCTTGCTGACACCATAGCTGCAACTCCACCAAGCCATGCCAGCCCTCCTTGCAGACTCCATAGCTGCCACTCCAGGACTCTCAATGAGCTGCCCGGGACTCTCTTTCAGCTCCATCTTTCACCCAGGCTGGCATGCAACTGAGGACTAATCACCAACCGTGATTGACACATCTGACACTCTCTTATACATCAATCACACCTGTTACATAATTGCATGCACAAACTAAAGAAACCAAGTGCAATGACACTCACCACCACCGGGGGGGCAAATTTAGAACAAAAGACACCACAGTGCAATAACCCTTATGGCCACCGGTGGCAAAACCACCTTTGGCACACAGCCAAAGGAAAAAAAAAGGTTACTTTGTGCATTTAATCTGTCAGATCCAACCTGGATCATGACACTAATAGTATAAAATTCTATGATGCAACCATGTTGTCAATATGATCTCAGCTCCATTAGATGGATTTTTTTGAGAGGGTAGTTGAAAAATAGGGTCTCTTTTGGGTGTTTCTGCTGTTCTGGCACCTAAGGGGCACTTCCAGTGGCACATGGCACGCACAAACCATGACAACAACATTTGCACTATAATATGGTGTGCCTTCCCTTCTGAGCTTTCCACTGTGCCTGAAAAATATTTCCCAATTACATGTAGGGTATTGGCGCACTCAGAAGAAATTGCACAACAAACTTTGAGGCCATTTTATTCCTCTTAGCCATTATAAAAGTGATAAACTTGGGGCTAAAACAACATTTTAGTGATAAAAATTTAATTATTCTTTCTTCACTGCCCAATGGTATAAAATTCTGTGATGCTCATTGCAAATCTAGATGAATTCATTTGAGGGTGAAGTTTGTAAAATGGGGTCACTTATTTAGGGATTATGCTGTTCTGGCACCTCATGGGCTCTGCCAATATAACATGACACGCTCAAACCATTCCAACAAAATCAGATCTCCAATTTAATGCTTCTTGCCTTCAGAACTTTGCACTGGGCCTCAGAATTAGGTTTTGACCACATATGGGAGATTTACATAAGCAGGAGAAGATGGTTAACTTTTTCCTATTATCCCATTCAAAAATAAAAACTTGGGCCAAAACAACATTTTAGTGAAAAAAAATGGGAATTTTCTATTGACTCAACCTAATGTTATACAATTCTGTTAATTGAATGAAGATTAAAAATGCTCACTACAGCCCTAGATGAATTGCTCAAGAGGTGTAGTTTCCAAAATGAGGTCACTTGTGGAGGTTTGATCTCTTTTGGCATGTCAGGTGCTCTTCAAATCTGAGAGGGCATCAGCAATGTATTCCAGCCAATGTAAAGCTCCAGAATTCAGTTTGAGCTCCTTTCCTGCCCTGCTGTGTGCCCAAACAGTAGTTTCCACCACATATGGGGTATCAATGTACTCAGGAGAAATTGCACAAGAAATCATATGGTCTATTTTTTCTTTTTACCCTTATGAAAATGAAAATTTTCTTTTAAAACCAACATTTTTGGAGCAAAAATATATTTTTCATTTTTTTCTTTTTTGTGTCTAACTGTTATATTATCCTGAGAAAGCACTTGCAGGTTCAAGGTGCTCACCACACCTCTAAATACGTTTCTAGAGAGGTGTAGATTTCAAAATGGGATCATTTGTGGGGGATTACCACTGTTTAGGCTCATCACGAGCTCTGCAAACATGACATGGCGTCCGCCATTGATTCCAGCCAATTTGTGTTCCAAAAGTCATATGGTGCTCCTTCCCATCCAAGCCCTTTTATGCTCCTAAACAGTCGTTTTTCTACTATATATAGCATATCGGCGTACTCAGGATAAATTGGAAAACACATTGTATGGTCCACTTTCTCTTGTTACCCTTATGAAAATGCAAAGTTTCAGGCTAAATCAACATTTTCTGTGAGAAAAATTTAAATTTAATTTTTTTCTTTTGAAAAATATTAAGATTCCAGAGTTCTATCTACTGGCTAACACTGTACAAAGATATATCTTTCCTGTATCATTTTTTCCTTTCATATTGCTTTAATCCTGGTGTAATACCTCAAAGGTTAATAAACTTATTGAAAGTAATTTTGAGCACTTTGAGAGGTTTAGTTTTTAAAATGGTGTCCCTTTTGGGTATTTTCTGTCACATAGGTCCCTCAATTTAACTTCAAATGTGATGTGGCCACTAAAAAAATTAGTATTGTACATTTTGTTGGAAAATTGAGAAATTACTGATCAATTCTTAAACCTGCTAAGAAAAAAATATGTTTAAAAATTATGCTGATGTAGAGTAGACATGTGATAAATGTTAGTTATTAACTATGTTTTGCGATATAACTATTTTTTTAAGCGCATAAAAAAATAAAAGTTTAAAAATAGCAACATTTTGTCCAAAATTCTAATATTTTCACAAATAAACAGAAAAAGTTTCTGCTTAAGTTTTTCACTAGCATGAAGTTCATTCTGTCGCAAAAAAACTCTCTGAGAATCACAAAGATTCATTGAGGCATTCCACAGTTGTTGCCACATAAGATGATACTGGTCAGAATTGTAAAATTTGGCCTGATCAGAAAGGTGAAAATAGGCTTGAGGGTGAAGGGGTTAATAATAAAAAATTTGCTTATTTCATGTTTTTGACTCATTATGAACCACCGAGGAAAGGAAATCCATCCTGCTTTCATCAGTGTAATACATTTTCCACTTGTTGATACAACAGATCTCTGTAATAGCTTTTCGCAACCCTTTATTATGGGAATGAGGGTAACCTTTTATGGGATCCCGCTTTCCAGGGGCCCTACACCAGCTGCACATTTACCCATATTTTGTTTCAAATGTAATGTCATCAATATTATTTAAAGTGCAGCTTTGAAGCAATTATGAAAAGTCCATGGAATATAATTGATCAGTCTTCCTAAGGGCTCATTCACCTGACTGTATTTCGGTCCAAGTGTGATCTGGAAAAACATTGGAACATCTTTAGACCAATATTATTCCATGGGGCTGTGCACATTCCAATTTTTTCCCTTGTATTATGACATTGATCTTGGCAATGTAAATCCATGAGTCACTGGAAAAAAATTGGACTTAACTGATATGACCACCAAGTGAAGTCTAATTTTCACAGCCAGACACAATGGAGAAGACAGAGACATTTTTTCTCCATCTTCTACTCATCTGAGAAAATCGGATCATGTTCTGATTATACTGATGAATTCTGACCAAACTCTGATCAGAGATTGATTAGAGTATGATTGGCATAATTGGCCCAATTATTTCGGATGAGAGAAAATATGTTTTTGTTTGGCTGTTTTGGTAGGTTAACTAAATGTAAAACTGACCTGCTATTTTGATTCTCAAGGTCATTACAAGTTCATAGACACCAAATATGTCTAGGACCTTTATTATCTAAGTGGTGAAAAAAAATTCCAAACTTTGTAAAAAAGAAAAAAGAGTTGCTATTTTCCGAGACCCGTAGCATCTCCATTTTTCGGGATCTGGGGCTGGGTCATGGCTTATTTTTTGCTTGACAATCTGACGTTTTTATTGATATCATTTTGGTGCAGATATGTTCTTTTGATTGCCCGCTATTGCATTTTATTGCAATGTTGCAGCGACCACAAAAATGTAATTCTGTCATATCGATTTTTTTTTTCTAGCTACTCTGTTTACCGACTCGATTGATTCTTTTTTTATATTGATAGATCGGGTAATTCTGAACGTGGTGATACCAAATATGTGTATATTTGATTTTTTTTATTGTTTTATTTTGAATGGGGTGAAAGGGAGGTGATTTGAACTTTTATATTTTTTTTATTTAATATTTTTAAAAACATTTTTTTTTTTTACTTTTTACTTGTTTCAATAGTCTCCATGCAAGATTTGAAGCTGAACTGGTCTGATCACCTCTGATTAGTGTTGAGCATTCCGATACCGCAAGTATCGGGTATCGGCCGATACTTGCTGTATCGGAATTCCGATACCGACTTCCGATATTTTTTCAATATCGGAAGTCGGTATCGGAATCGGAAGTTCAAAGTTGATTGACAGCCTGACGTCATCATGATGCGCGGTGTGTGCGCATCATGATGCGCCGTCATTTCGGGCCTTCCGGGGGTCTCTGCCGGCCTGCCAGGGGGCTGTGCCGGCCTGCCGGGGGGCTGTGTGGACTGCCCGGGGTCTGTACCGGCCTGCCGGGGGGCTGTGCCGGCCTGCCGGTGGTCTGTGCACCCTGCGGGGGTCTGTACCGGCCTGCCGGGGGGCTGTGCCGGCCTGCCGGTGGTCTGTGCACCCTGTGGGGGTCTGTACCGGCCTGCCGGGGGGCTGTGCCGGCCTGCCGGGGGGCTGTGCTGATGTCCGGGGGTCTGTGCAAGCATCGTCTGATGGGACTACAAGTCCCATCTGGCGATGCCTGCTACCATGACAGTGATTGACACATTAGCCAATGATGGGACAGTAGTAGTCCCATCATCCGGCTAATGTGTTAAATGTTAAAAAAAAAAAAAAAAAAATACTACATACATACTACATGCATGCTACATACATACTACATGCTACATACATACTACATACATACTACATACATACCACATATATACTACATACATACTACATACATAACACATATATACTACATACATACTACATACATACTACATATATACTACATGCATGCTACATACATACTACATGCTACATACATACATACTACATACATACTACATGCATGCTACATACATACTACATGCTACATACATACTACATATATACTACATGCATGCTACATACATACTACATATATACTACATACATACTACATACATACTACATGCATGCTACATACATACTACATGCTACATACATACTACATATATACTACATGCATGCTACATACATACTACATGCTACATACATACTACATACATACTACATACATACTACATACATACTACATGCATGCTACATACATACTACATACATACTACATATATGCTACATGCATGCTACATACATACTACATATATACTACATGCATGCTACATACATACTACATGCTACATACATACTACATATATACTACATACATACTACATACATACTACATGCATGCTACATACATACTACATGCTACATACATACTACATGCTACATACATACTACATATATACTACATGCATGCTACATACATACTACATGCTACATACATACTACATATATACTACATACATACTACATACATACTACATGCTACATACATACTACATATATACTACATGCATGCTACATACATACTACATGCTACATACATACTACATATATACTACATACATACTACATACATACTACATGCTACATACATACTACATATATACTACATGCATGCTACATACATACTACATATATACTACATGCATGCTACATACATACTACATGCTACATACATACTACATATATACTACATGCATGCTACATACATACTGCATGCTACATGCATGCTACATACATACTACATACATACTACATGCTACATACATACCACATATATACTACATACATACTACATACAATACATTCATACAATACATACATAGACATACAGTACATATAACATAGAGTAACATACTTACCAATACTTGTCACATTGTTCCCCGAAGCCATTGTCTTTTACGGAATAAATATTAACATAACAAACCACAAAAATACTCACCCATGATCCGAAGCAGTCCACGAGTGTGTCCCACGACGATCTTGGGTAGAGAACTGCAGCATCAGCTGTTGCTGCCGTTCTCTACAGGCTGCAGGAATCCAATGACGGAAGGTAGGTATCCTTCCGCACTGTATTCCTCCGCCACTTAAAAAAAAAAAGTCCCTAGTCTCACTTTATGCCATTGCTGTGTGGGAAATCCCACACAGCAATGGCATAAAGTGAGACTAGGGACTTTTTTTTTTTTAAGTGGCGGAGGAATACAGTGCGGAAGGATACCTACCTTCCGTCATTGGATTCCTGCAGCCTGTAGAGAACGGCAGCAACAGCTGATGCTGCAGTTCTCTACCCAAGATCGTCGTGGGACACACTCGTGGACTGCTTCGGATCGTGGGTGAGTATTTTTGTGGTTTGTTATGTTAATATTTATTCCGTAAAAGACAATGGCTTCGGGGAACAATGTGACAAGTATTGGTAAGTATGTTACTCTATGTTATATGTACTGTATGTCTATGTATGTATTGTATGAATGTATTGTATGTAGTATGTATGTAGTATATATGTGGTATGTATGTAGCATGTAGTATGTATGTAGTATGTATGTAGCATGCATGTAGCATGCAGTATGTATGTAGCATGCATGTAGTATATATGTAGTATGTATGTAGCATGTAGTATGTATGTAGCATGTAGTATGTATGTAGCATGCATGTAGTATATATGTAGTATGTATGTAGCATGTAGTATGTGTGTAGCATGCATGTAGTATGTATGTAGTATGTATGTAGTATATATGTAGTATGTATGTAGCATGTAGTATGTATGTAGCATGCATGTAGTATATATGTAGTATGTATGTAGCATGTAGTATGTATGTAGTATGTATGTAGTATGTATGTGGTATATATGTAGTATGTATGTAGCATGTAGTATGTATGTAGCATGCATGTAGTATATATGTAGTATGTATGTAGCATGTAGTATGTATGTAGCATATATGTAGTATGTATGTAGCATGCATGTAGTATATATGTAGTATGTATGTAGCATATATGTAGTATGTATGTAGCATGTAGTATATATGTAGTATGCATGTTGCATGCATGTAGTATATATGTAGTATGTATGTTGCATGTAGTATATATGTAGTATGAATGTAGCATGTATGTAGTATGTTGTATGTATGTAGCATGTAATTTTTTTTTTTTTTTTTTTTTACATTCAACACATTAGCCGGATGATGGGACTACTACTGTCCCATCATTGGCTAATGTGTCAATCACTGTCATGGTAGCAGGCATCGCCCGATGGGACTTGTAGTCCCATCGGACGATGCCTGCACAGACCCCCGAAGCCTGCACAGCCCCCCGGCAGGCCGGCACAGCCCACCGGAGCCTGCACAGCCCCCCGGCAGGCCGGCACAGCCCCCCGGCAGGCCGGCACAGCCCACCGGAGCCTGCACAGCCCCCCTGGCAGGCCGGCACAGCCCCCCGGCAGGCCGGCACAGACCACCGGAGCCTGCACAGACCCCCTGGCAGGCCGGCACAGCCCCCCGAAAGGCCCGTACAGACCCCAGAGAGGCTGTACAAGGGAAAAACAGGATTTTTCTTATTCCGATACCGGAAGTCCCATAGACTTGAATGGGACTTCCGGTATCGGAATCGGCGATACCGATACTTTTTTTAAAGATCGGCCGACCCATTCTGATCCGATACTTTGAAGTATCGGACGGTATCGCTCAACTCTACCTCTGATACATAGAGCAGGGCTGCAGCTCTGCTCTATGTATCAGAAATGCTCAATTGCTATGAGCGCCGACCTCTAGGTGGCCCTCATAGCTATGCAGCAATGGCAACCACAGGGGTCTTCTGCTGACCCCCGGGTTGTCATGCCAACCTGTCGGCGACCCACGGTCATCGGGCGACGATGGGAGCAGGAAAAGACGTGCTTCCTGTGCGTCCATGTTAAATGCCGCTGTCACAGTTTGACAGCGACATTTAACATGTTAACAGATGTAGGTGAATCGCGATTTCACCCACGGCTGTTAGGGGAACATGTCAGCTGATCAGAAAAGGTGCGGACTCATCAGCCCGCACCAAAGATGTGGAGGTGTCCAATGATGGACTTTTGTTTTTATAGCATTAACAAGACGATGATAGAGACAAATAAATAGATAAGTAATGGAATATAATGGATAAATACAAATGTAACAAATTTAAGGCTCCCTACACATTAGGACATGTGCACATGAGTGAATTGTCTCTCATCCCAGAAGACTAGCCCGAATTATGCTCATTACACTCTGATCAGAGTTTAAGTATATTGTGATCTGAATCTCTCGAATGAGGAGAAAATGGAGAAAAAAAACAAACAACCATGGAACTAGACCAAATAGAAGGAACAATAATAAGAACATATAAAGTGGAATATTTGCATATGTGGTCTATTTCAATGACAACCTAAACTGTCATTGGAATCGTGCACAGAGCAGGTAATAATTTGTACACTGCCCACAAGAAGAGGGAAATTGGTACAAGTCCTAGATTAAGAAATAGAACTATAATGCACAGATACTTGAACGTGTCCAGTATAAAAAGACTCACACTGCTAAACCAATACATAAAAAAGTAAATAGTGAAATGCTAAGTGCAAATTAATCTTATAATCTCTCAATATGATAAATGGCAAAAAAGAAATAAACATTAATATGTCAGACAGTCAAACATATAGAAAGGTACTATTAAGCTCAATTTGATAACATACTGTGTATAGTGGGGAAAATATGTATTTGAAACACTGCTGATTTTGCAAGTTTTCCCACCTACAAAGAATGGAGAGGTCTATAATTTTTTATCATAGGTAAACTTCAACTGTGAGAGACAGAATCTCAGCCACAATCTATATTTTTTGCCTCAAAAATTGAAATAAAAAGCGATCAAAAAAAATGTGAGCTCAAAAATGGTACCAATAAAAACGTCAACAAGTCCCGCAAAAAACAAGCCCTCACATGACTGTTGGCGCAAATATAGAAAAATTTATATTTCAAAATATGACGATGCACAAAAAAATTTTTTCAGCGTGAGATATTACCCAAATATAAAAAAGTATATAAATCTGGTATCACTAAAATCGTATCAGCCCGAAGTAGTATAAAGTAGTCTAATCACATAGAACTCACAAGACACAGCATAAAATAAATAAAACCAATTCTTGACTTACTGCTGATTTATTTATTCTGCCTCCCAAAGATCGCAGTAAGGTTTAGCTCACATTTATCCTGCACTCTACACTGAGCGCTTACACTGGGGTTTCTTTGTAAATCTTTGAAATTTGTATCTCAGACAGAACTCATCACAGAAAGTTCCCTATAATGAGGCAGATGTAGGCACTGTGGATGCTGTCTTGCCTATGATCCAGCAGTGTCCATCTTTTTAAGCATGCATAAAAGTGCTTTTGGCCACAGTTTTGTGCACCTCTGAAAAGATCACCAATGAACAGAGACCAGACAGAGTCCGGAGTATCTCTCCTGCCACTTTATAGTGATAGATCCCTCATGGGTTTCATCTGAATCACATAATTTGAAGATGTAGATGGAAACCCCAAAGTAAATGCTCAGCATAGAGCACAGAATTAACGTGATCCAAAATGTTATGTAAAATGTTCCCAACACAAGTTTCAACTCAATCCGCAAAAAAAAACACTCGGGTCCATCATCTGTCAATGGAAATATAGGGGGCTTCCATGTTACTAGTAGCACAAAGGCTCTAGAGAAGCACTATGGCTCCTCATGCCCAAAAGAAATCCAGGAAATTCTGTGCTTTCAAATCCAAATGTCCCCCTCCTTTCTGAATAACAGTCTGCCTAAATCACATTTAACGTCCACACGTTTGGCATTTCTGTAGTGATGAGAACCTGATTAAGTTGAGGGATGTTTGTCACCAAAAGCACGAGCTGAGGACAATATAAAGGTGCTATAATGCATAGGCATTACAGTGGCAGAGTTCCAATTTCCCCATAAGGGGAAACATGATCAAACCTGGGCTCAAGTGACTTGTAATCTAGGCAGTGACACTTTCCAGGTGATAAAACAGTCATTGTATTCAAACAACATGACACAGCATAATAATTGACCCTTCACTGAAATCTATGCCTCAGTCCCTACCTCAGATTACATAGCAAAAACCTTTTCACCATTTATTACAATACTCTACCTAGATGCAGCTTCGGAGTTACCACAGTATTATCTCCATACCACAGTCTGTCCCTTAATGCCCAATCTGATGGAAATTAATCTCAATTACAGGGTTTATCATTTTATGCGATTTCCTAATTGTAAAAATAAATTATATAAGACACTGAATTATTTGGTATCTTCTTCCTCATTGAATTATTTTAATGTTCGTTTGGAGTCTTTATTACTTACATCTCCCGAGGATAAATATCTTCTATATGAGATTTCATATTAAAGATGTGACAATCTCACTGAGGCCTGCAATAATACATGAACCCCTAAAGACTCAAGTAAAAAAAAATGAAAGTCAAAAATGGTTTTCAGAAAGTTTCTGTCTTAATCAGAGTGGACAGAGCTTACTTTCAGCTATTATAAAGGCTAAAATACATGAAAAGGACTATTACTTACAAAGCTTACGATGAGTGTATCTCACAAAATTAGAAATCCACAAAATGTGCATATTTTCCTGGGAAATTCAAATTTAAAGCAAAGTTATTTTCCATTAATCAATGTCCCTTAGTATGTTCCAACATTTCTCCTGACCATGGATCATAATAAACATAGGATGTTAAAGAAAAAAAACGTATGCTCATTTTGGAAGCTGGTGGAAGTTTTGCCCACGTTCCCCCTTGAAGACACATGCATTGTTGCAATGTTTATGGGACTACCTCAGAGTAGTAGGTGCTAAAGTTGAAGGACATAGGCAGTTTCCAGTCAGGAAGTCAGATAGGGCCCAGCCTCCAGCAGAAGAAGGCTTAGGGTCCGATAAGTAAGCAGATCGGTATGACATTGGTGTCCCTGGAGTGAGTGAAGACCAAGGTAAAGGATTGCGAGATCCAGGAAAGAGGCAAGAGATCATGACAGAAGGTGTGAGTGATTGTCTGCAGATCGGAGCTGATGTAAGGAAACCTAGCAATGCAATATCAAGCTTGAAAGTCCAGAAGGTAATGGCACATATCAGAGCAGAGAACATGAGATGAAGGGAGTGCCTCGGGCAGTAGTTCCAAGGCGTCGACAAGTAGAAAAGTTGAGTAATGGCCATAGTGGCAGAGTTGCTCTCTTAATGGGAAAAGGACACAAGACTCTAACTTACTGACTGTAGTATCGTTATTGGGAAAAGGAAAATTCATGAAGAATTGTGCTGAGTTGTGGTGAAGACAGGGGAATAAGCAAGGCATAACTGAGTCATTCTGGGAAAAATGTGCATAAAGATGTTTCATGTACTAAGAGAAACAATAATGAAGTTATGCACCCGCTATCTGCTGTATATAATTCCCACTAAGTTATTGTTCGATTAAAGACAATTTATTCTTAAGTGTTGATTTCCCTCATTGAGCTTTGCAAACCTGGTTCTGAGCAGCCAAAGTCGCTGGCAGTTTGTGCATAACGCTTCCATAGCAAAAGTCCACACACCCAGAAAAGATCTGTGGCGCCCCCAGGAGTATGGTCGCCACAGTGGCATTACCTTCCTCCTAGGGAGGGTGATGTCATGCTTGGAAGCAATAAAGGGTCTCTCTATCAGTTAAGCACAACACACAGCACGGTTCCCACTCCAGGGCAGCAGAGGGAGCTCTGAACCAAAACTGGGGGAAGAGCTGCTCTCTGGGGGCCAGGAAGGGGAAGTTAGTCAGTTCGTGTGAGGAGGGAAAAGTGTGTGGATGGGAGAAGAGCTGGAGAATTGAGCGGCGTTCAGGCCCACTTCTAGCGTAGCGCATGGTCCGGAGTCTGGTCTCCGAGATTGTATGGATGCTGATGTTCCTGCAGCAGAAACCGGAGGAGTAGGAGGCTGTAAATGCTCTGTTCCCACATAAGACTCGGAGGCACAACAGCAATGTGTGAGCCAGAAGAAGGAGGCTACAGCTGTCTGCCATAAGAAGAGGTTCTAACAGAGAGCAAGCAAGGGGAACTTCATTGTAACTCAGTACTACAAGTACCTCAGATAAGCGCTAGAAAGGAGACTACACAACCCATCTGCATAGAGAGATTCCTGAGTTGCTTCCAGGCTGGCCAACTCCTGTTCCATCTGTAATCTGGATCCTGGACTGCACTTACAAAGCAAAGTAAAGGTAAAGGCAACTGCACCCTGTTGTGTCATTGCCTTCTTCCTGCAACCCCTTCAGCACTGCTACATCTCAGTGCCTAACACAACACCCTCTTCCTCAACACCTATTCCCACTGCCCTGGGACTACAGCTCTACCTGTGGGAAGTTATTACATCTTGCTGCCTTATACCATCTGTCCCAGAGGATCTGCCTGCAGCGTCGGCTTAACCCCTTTATTGCCAAGCACTACAGGTGGCGTCACGTATCATCCATCTATAAACTTTATTCAGCCACTTTTTCCCCTTTTGCATGGACTCCCAGGGCCACGGACCGGGTCACCGCTACTGTGACACTTCCCTCTGAGATACCGGCCTGGTACCGAGTAACCCCACTGCCCTGGTGGGTGATCCATTTTGGCGTAGCGAACAGGATTTACGAAGCCCGGTGCCACCGGGTACTGTGTGCCAGAGACTGTGTTGTGTGCCGTGGACTTATTGTGCATTTGCCGTCATTGCCCGCCGCTTGGCGCGTGTGGGAAGTCAAAGGGGCGGGCTGTCGTGGACGGAGCCGGCCAGAGAGCGCAAAAAGTGAGGTGCTGCGTGGGAGGAGACCAGCACGTGGGAAGTGAGGAGCAGAGGCCTGCAGTCCCGGCGTCCCCTGATCATCCAGCCTGCGGAGCGGTGACCGGTAAGCCAGCGCAACACAGGGCCTGGCCAATGTTAACTAAGGGGGGAAGAGAATGTCTGAAGCAAGAGAAGATGCAGCGGTGAACGCCACCGCACCCCCCTCAGAGCCGCCGCAAGAAGCAGGGGCAAGCGCAACTGTGGCTCCAATGGCACCGCAGAATCCAGCGGCCAGCGCCGCCTCCAGAACGCTGCAGGAACAAGCACCCACTGCAGCAGTCCCCATAATGCTGCTGTCCATGCCCTATATACCGGGAGCAGCCTGGCTACCGCAGTACTCAGGGGAGTCACATACTCTGAGTGAATTCCAAGAGAGACTGTGCAGTTTGTTTGAAGTGTATCTTCTGTCTGAAAACCAAAAAGTCAACATCCTTATTGGGCAGCTAACTGGTGCAGCACAAAGAGAAGTAAAAGCCTGGCAGGACACTGATAAAAAGACTGTTAAAAAGATTCTGGCTAAGCTAAGAAGCATCTTTGTCACCCGCACTGCAGCTGAAATAAAAATGAGATTCTTTGGGTGTAAGCAGAGAGTGCAGGACAGTATACGGGACTATGCTCTTAACCTGCAAGAGGCGCTGCGAGCCATAAAGCAGATTGACCCAGACAGTGTGAAAGATGGAAAAAGGCTGTTAAAGGAGCAATTTATTGAGGGACTCCTATCCAGTACCTACAGAGCACAGCTCCGCATCATAGCCCTACAGAACCCTGATCTAGACTTTGCAGACTTTAAAGATAGGGCTATCCGGGTGCTGCATGAACCAAATGTCAGTCATCCAGCGCCCCCTAAGTGTCCAGCAATCACATACCACCAAGAAGCAGCATCTTTCCCCCCAAGCCCTGTGGGGGCTGATGCACAGTCTCTGGATAATGATCCATCTACAGAACTGCGCCTTCAGATCCAAGAGCTGACCAGAAATATGGCTGCACTTGCCAAAACTGTGCAGTCCATGCAGGTGTCCTCAAAGGAGAGGATCCAGCTGGCCTCCAGTCCAGAGGATGTCCCGTGGCTACGGAAGAGGATCCCACCACTTTGAAGGAGAGACAACGATCGCTATGATCAAGACAGATGTTCCAACTGTCGTCACTGCCACAAGGCAGGCCACATCACAAGATTCTGCTATTTAAACGAGCAACTCCTGGGGCAGATGGACAACCCCCCAGGAGTAGGACCACAAGGCCCAAAGAACTGGTGAGCCAAGTATGATGGAGGGCAACCGGTCCTCCCAGTGGTGATTGATGGCATCCCCATGAACGCTTTGCTGGACACTGGCTCTCAGGTGACAACTATGCCATATATCCTTTACAAGCGGTATTCGGCTGACTCTGAACTTACTTGCGGCCCAAGTGATGACCTGACAGTAGTTGCCAGCAATGGTCAGTCTTTGCCGCAAGTAGGATGTAAAGAGATTACCATTAAAGTGGGGCGAGTAGAGTTAAAATCTCAAGGTCTGATAGTTGTAGACATTGATCAACAAGAATGTAATCCTATGATGACCTTAGGTACTAATGTGATTGAAAATTGTCTTGCCGAGGTTATTGTTTTGTTGCAACAGGTAGCCAAGACTGCTGGTTCCAGTGAACAACGAGTCCTGCAGCAGGAGATCAAGGCCCTGATGTAAAGACAGCAGGTGGAACTGTCTGGCAGAGAAATTGGCAGCGTCAGAGTGAGTGATTCTTTCCCCATTGCGATACCCCCCAGATGTGAAATGTTAATTTGGTGTCGGGCAACCATAGGCCTCAGAGGAAAGGATTCCCAAGCCTTGGTAGAGCCAGTGTACTCTGATAGCAGGCCCACTGTCCTGACAGCCAGAGGGGTAGTTGTTGTTCGCAAAGGGAGAGTACCTGTACGCCTCTTGAATTGTGGGGAAGAGGAGGCCACAATACCTCGCTATGCCACAGTTGCTAAGCTGTTTACTGTCAGTAACAACGCAATACAGCCAGCAGAGCCCTTGGTCTCATCCGACCAGGTGGAGGACAATGGCTCTGTAAAGCAGCTGGAGGAGTGGTGTCAGCAGCTGCATGTGGGAACTGACTCCACCCCTTCATACCAAAACAATGAGATTTACCGAGTGGCTCAGGAGTATGATCGGGTATTCAGTAAACACCCTCTAGACTTTGGGAAGGCAAAAGGGGTTCAACACCATATCCCCACTGGAGATCATCCCCCCATTAAAGAAGTGCATGGTCCAGAGTCCGGTCTCCGAGGTTGTATGGATGCTGATGTTCCTGCAGCAGAAACTGGAGGAGCAGGAGGCTGTAAATGCTCTGTTCCCACATAAGACTCGGAGGCACAACAGCAACGTGTGAGCCAGAAGAAGGAGGCTACAGCTGTCTGCCATACAAAGGGGTTCTAACAGAGTGCAAGCAAGGGGAACTTCATTGTAACTCAGTTCTGCAAGTACCTCAGATAAGGCGCTAGAAAGGAGACTACACAACCCATCTGCATAGAGAGATTCCTGAGTTGCTTCCAGGCTGGCCAACTCCTGTTCCATCTGTAATCTGGATCCTGGACTGCACTTACAAAGCAAAGTAAAGGTAAAGGAAACTGCACCCTGTTGTGTCATTGCCTTCTTCCTGCAACCCCTTCAGCACTGCTACAAATCTGTGCCTAACACTGCAACATCTTCCTCAACACCTATTCCCACTGCCCTGAGACAACAGCTCTACCTGTGGGGAGTTATTACATCTTGCTGCCTTACACCATCTGTCCCAGAGGATCTGCCTGCAGTGTCGGCTTAACTCCTTCATTGCCGAGCACTACAGGTGGCGTCACGTATCATCCATCTATAAACTTTATTCAGCCACGTTTTCCCCTTTTGCATGGACTCCCAGGGCCACGGACCGGGTCACCGCTACTGTGACAGTTCCCTCTGAGATACCGGCCCGGTACCGAGTAACCCCACTGCACTGGCAGGAGATCCAGATCCCCATTTTCATGTAGCACCTAAAACACAAGTACTTCACCCATGGCTACCGCCCTGTACTATGTTCCAACCTCACCTATTCAGCCTCTACACTGCTCATTGCTCGCTATCTGTGCTTCCTCCACATTGCAAGCCACATCTTCAAGTCTGTTCACTCTTGGCCAGGACATCCAGCCTCAATTAGGCCTTAGAGATCACTGTGCATTGCATATTGTAGCATCTCTGGGCCCTTGTCATGACCAAAAGTCACAATCGCAAGTAAAAAAACTAGAGTTACAATGGAATAGATAATAGACCCTGAGTAAATAATGGCGTGCAGAGAGTAGCACTGTTCATTATCCCATCCTCTTCTTTTCAATGTTGCATCCTTGACCTGTTCACTCTTGACCTGGGACTTTCAGATGACACCAGAGATAAACTGTGGCACAGCTGTTTTGGTGCACAAGTAGGGTCCCAAACCATTATTATTATCTATATATATAAAAATGAATGTATGTATGTATGTATGTATGTGTGTGTGTATCAGCCACACCCACTCCACATAGCAACCAATTACTAAGCATCTTTCATTTCACCAGAGCTGTTTAAAAGAAGCTGAGCTGTGATTGGTTGCTATAGGCAACAGTTTTCCTTGTAGACAGTTGTGGTAACTGAGGCCTATTATTCTTAACATTTCTATGGTGTTATCATCCTTCTGTAAAACTGGAAATAACACAATTTATTACCGTGCTGACATAGACCACCCTCTGACACAGACTGCAGGGGAAGCCCAGTATCACAAAGGATAGGATTAGATACATGGCTCAGCAGACAGTATCACACAGGATAGGATTAGATACACAGCCCAGTATCACACAGGATATGATTAGATACACAGCTCAGCAGTCAGTATCACACATGATAGGATTAGATACATGGCTCAGCATACAGTACTACACAGGATAGGATTAGATACACAGCTCAGCAGACAGTAATCCAAGGATATGGTGATATACACAGCTCAGCAAACGGTATCACACAGTACAGGATTAGATACACAGCTCAGCAGTCAGTATCACACAGGATAGAATTAGATACACAAGTCAACAGTCAGTATCACACAGGATAGGATTAGATACACAGGTGAGCAGACAGTAACACACAGGATAGGATTAGATACACAGCTCAGGAGATAGTATCACACAGGATAGGATTAGATACACAGCTCAGAAGACAGTATCCCACAGGATATGGTTAGATGCATAGCTCAGTAAATGGTATCACACAGTAGAGGATTAGATACGCAGCTCAGCAGAAGGTATAACCAGGACAGAATTAGATACACAGATCAGCATACGGTATCACACAGGATAGGATTACATGCACAGCTCAGCAGACAGTATCACACAGGACAGGATTAGACACACAGCTCAGCAGACAATATCACACAGGACAGAAATAGATACACAGCTCAGCAGACAGTATTACACAGGATAGGATTAGATACACAGCTCAGCAGACAGTAACACAGGATAGGATTAGATACATGGCTCAGCAGACAATAACACACAGGAAAGGATAAGATACACGGGTTAGCAGACAGTATCACAAAGGATAGGATTAGATACACAGGTGAGCAGACAGTAACACACAGGATAGGATTAGATACACAGCTCAACAGACAGTATCACACAGGATAGGATTAGATACATGGCTCAGCAGACAGTATCACACAGGATAGGATTCGATACACAATTCAGCAGTCAGTATCACACAGGACAGGATTAGATACACGGCTCAGCAGACTATAACACACAGGAGAGGATTAGATACACAGCTCAGCACACAGTATCACACAGAATTGGATTTGATAGACAGCTCAGCCGTCGGTATCACACAGAATAGGATTAGATACAGAGCTCATCACACAGTATTACACAGGATAGTATTAGATACATGGTTCAGCAGTCAGTATCACACAGATAGGATTAGATACACAGCTCATCAACAGGATGTGCCAAAGGAGAAGACATTTTCATTCCAAGAATTCCACTCATTCCATCTGATTTGCCTTTTGATTTTAAACGCCTCCACTTTCCACTTCGACTGGCATTTGCAATGTCCATTAACAAAGCTGAGGGTCACTCCTTGAAAGTAGTAAGGATCAATTTGCAATCTCCATGCTTTTCTCATGGTCATCTTTACGTGGCCTATTCAGGAGTTGGAACTGCCAAAAATTTGTTCATCTTTGCACAGAAAGGAAAAACCAAAAATGTTGTTTATCAAAAGGCTCTTGATTGAGTTGAAAATAGAATACTATGAATACTTAGGTAATCGTTTAGTTAATTTATCCATAAGAATAAAAGCAATGGATGGCACTCACAATTCAAACATGCAAAAAAAATTTATTCCAAAGTACAGGAGCGGGAAACGGCTGTAGTCCGTACTTTCCACATTTCTCCCGTGCCGATGCCTTGTACTTTGGAATAAATTTTTTTTGCATGTTTGAACGGTGAGTGTCATCCATTGTTTTTATTCTTATGGATTCATTTAATGTTGCTTCTTATGGAGAGAGCACCCGTTCATTACTGTGGGGTTTTATGGCAACATAAATGTTACGTGTTTTTTTGTCTGTGGGATCTAGATAGAGGATAAGATGGAACAGTGGTGCTTAGTGCTCTTCATTTTTGTTTAGTTAATTTGTGCTGCTATCTGTATTGTTGAATATATGATGTGAAATGTTTTTATGTGCAATATAATCATTATAATTTGTTATAACTAACCACAGTTAGTTACTATGCCCAGGCAACGCCGGGCTCTTCAGCTAGTAAGTAAATAAACTTGGCTCTCAACTTAAATGATGTGATGACTAGATTTTAATGTAGTCCATAAAACAGTAGTAAATGTACAGACATTTCGGTCTCTTGGACCTTCTTCAGTGTAACGACTGCTTGTTAAGGTAGTAGTTAGTGCATTGATACAGGGTATCTCTTTTTATATACTGGTCTAGTGAGTGCCACGTATTATGAACGACTTGTTGATAGGTGCACGCATAAGCAGATCACTATCCAAGCCGTAACCATGAAGTGACTTAACGCCGGGTTCGGACAACTAGTGGTGGATCTGCTCACAGATTCCCTTTATTGCTCCTATTTTTCAAAACATTTGAGTTTTGCAGCATTTTTTTCCACATCAACATATATACTGTACACTTTTACTATATTGTAGGGTTTCATACTCACTGTGCTGCGGTTGAGATAAGCATGGGAAGCGGTTTCAAGAAAAAAGTCCAGGTGGGTTTATCAAGACTGCATAAACCACTCAACAAACAAAAGAACAGCGTTTTCCGGGTCAAAGTGAAAACACAAAGTAAAAATTCCATACAGTTTTGCTCACTCAGGATAGTGTCCGGTTCTTCAGGCCTTAACACATACCAATACACATGAGATCCACACATCTCCAGCCCCAGACACTGAATGAGACACTTGGTCTACATTTTATCTGCCAAGCCACACCCCTGAGGTGGGTATATGTAAGCAGTCATTCCCACCTATCTCTTTTGACTGCTCGTAAAACCCGAGCACTATATGTGCTGGAGTGTGCTTTCCGAGCTTACATCACCGCAGCTACCAACCGCAATGATACATATATCCCCTCAAGGACCCATCTGGCGGCCATTTTACTATATATTTATATATATATATATATATATATATATATATATATACACAGTATAAATATACACTGTACATATATATATATATATATATATATATATACAGTCATATGTTAAAGTTTGGGCACCCCTATTAATGTTAACCTTTTTTCTTTATAACAATTTTGGTTTTTGCAACAGCTATTTCAGTTTCATATATCTAATAACTGATGGACTCAGTTATATTTCTGGATTCAAATGAGGTTTATTGTACTAACAGAAAATGTGCAATCTGCATTTTAACAAAATTTGATCGGTGCAAAAGTATGGGCACCTCAACATAAAAGTGACATTAATATTTCGTAGATCCTCCTTTTGCAAAAATAACAGCCTCTAGTCGCTTCCTGTAGCTATTAATGAGTTCCTGGATCCTGGATGAAGGTATTTGTGACCATTCCTGTTTACAAAACAATTCCAGTTGAGTTAAGTTTGATAGTCGCCGAGCATGGACAGCCCGCTTCAAATCATCCCACAGATGTTCAATGATATTCAGGTCTGGGGACTGGGATGGCCATTCCAGAACATTGTAATTGTTCCTCTGCATGAATGCCTGAGTAGATTTGGAGCGGTGATTTGGATCATTGTCTTGCTGAAATATCCATCCCCTGCGTAACTTCAACTTCGTCACTGATTCTTGCACATTATTGTCAAGAATCTGCTGATACTGAGTTGAATCCATGCGACCCTCAACTTTAACAAGATTCCCGGTGCCGGCATTGGCCACACAGCCCCAAAGCATGATGGAACCTCCACCAAATTTTACTGTGGGTAGCAAGTGTTTTTCTTGAAATGTTGTGTTTTTTAGCCTCCATGCATAACGCCTTTTTGTATGACCAAAAAACTCAATCTTTGTTTCATCAGTCCACAGGACCTTCTTCCAAAATGTAACTGGCTTGTCCAAATGTGCTTTTGCATACCTCAGGCGACTCTGTTTGTGGCGTGCTGGCAGAAACGGCTTCTTTCGCATCACTCTCCCATACAGCTTCTTCTTGTGCAAAGTGCGCTGTATTGTTGACTGATGCACAGTGACACCATCTGCAGCAAGATGATGTTGCAGGTCTTTGGAGGTGGTCTGTGGATTGTCCTGACTGTTCTCACCATTCTTCTTCTCTGCCTTTCTGATATTTTTCTTGGCCTGCCACTTCTGGGCTTAACAAGAACTGTACCTGTGTTCTTCCATTTCCTTACTATGTTCCTCACAGTGGAAACTGACAGGTTAAATCTCTGAGACAACTTTTTGTATCCTTCCCCTGAAAAGCTATGTTGAATAATCTTTGTTTTCAGATCATTTGAGAGTTGTTTTGAGGAGCCCATGATGCCACTCTTCATAGGAGAATCGAATAGGAGAACTACTGGCAAGTGGCCACCTTAACCCCTTACCTACAATTGACGTAATATTCCGTCCATGTGACCATGGACCTAATTACCATGGACGGAATATTACGTCATCGCGATCAGCGGCGCCCACGTGGTGAGCGCCGCTGATCGTGGCCGAGTGTCAGCTAATTATCATAGCTGACACCCGGCACAATGTGTCAGGGGCGGTCACGGACCGCCCCCGACACGTTAACCCCTTGCACACCGCGATCAAACGCGATCGCGGTGTACCGGGGGTTAAAGGGAAGCATCGGCAGGGAGGGGGCTCCCTCCGTGCTTCCCTGAGCCCCCCACGGCAGCGCAATGTGCAGCGCTGCTGCGGGGGGCTCCTTTCCTCCAGGCCCCCGAATCCAAGATGGCGACGGGGGCCTTCGGGGGCCTGAGGAAGCTGGCTTCCTCAGTGCCTGCAAAGCGCAGGCATGAGGAAGTCTGCAGCAGTGCCTGTGTCAGATCGCTGATCTGTCACAGTGATCTGTGATGTGACAGATCAGCGATCTGTCACAGGACAGTGATGTCCCACCTGGGACAAGGTAATAAAGTAAAAAAAAAAAAAAAAAAGTGTTAAAAATAGTTAAAAAAAAATCGCTAAATAAATTAGTAAAAAAAAAAAAAAATATTCCCCAATAAATCCATTTTTTCAAAATAAAAAAAAACAAAAACAATAAAAGTACACATATTTGGTATCGCCGTGTCCGTAATGACCTGCCCTATAAAACTGTCCCATTAGTTAACCCCTTTAGCGAACCCCTTAAAAAATAAAAATAAAAAACGAAGCAAAAAATAATGATTTATTATCATACCACCGAACAAAAAGTGCAATAACGCGCGATCAAAAAGACGCATATAAATATGCATGGTACCGCTGAAAACGTCATCTTGTCCCGCAAAAAACGAGCTGCCATACAGCATCATCCGCAAAAAAATAAAAAAGTTATAGCTCGCAGAATAAAGCGATACAAAAATAATTATTTTTTATATAAAATTGTTTTCATTGCAAAAAACCGACAAAACATAAAAAAACGACCTAAATGAGGTATCGCTGTAACCGTACTGACCCGAAGAATAAAACCACTTTATCAATTTTACCGCACGCGGAACGGTGTAAACGCACCCCCCAAAAGAAATTCATGAAACGCTGGTTTTTGTTCATTCTGCGCCCCAAAAATCGGAATAAAAAGCGATCAAAAAATGTCACGTGCCCGAAAATGGTACCAATAAAAACGTCAACTCGTCCCGCAAAAAATAAGACCTCACATGACTCGGTGGGTCAAAATACGGAAAAATTATAGCTCACAATATGTGGTGATGCAAAAACTATTTTTACAATAAAAAGCGTCTTTTAGCGTGCGACAGCCGCCAAACATAAAAACCGCCATAAATCGTAAATCAAACCCCCCGTTATCACCCCCTTAGTTAGGGAAAAATAATAAAACTAAAAGAAAATGTATTTATTTCCATTTTCCCGCTAGGGTTAGGGTAGGGTTAGGGTTAGGGCTAGGGTTAGGGTTAGGGCTAGGGTTAGGGCTAGGGTTAGGGTTAGGGCTAGGGCTAGGGTTAGGGTTATGGCTAGGGTTAGGGCTAGGGCTTAGATTAGGGTTAGGGGTGTGTTGAGGTTAGGGTTGGAGTTATAATTTGGGGTTTCCACTGTTTGGGCACATCAGGTGCTCTCCAAAGGCAACATGGCGTCTGATCTTAATTCCAGCCAATTCTGCATTGAAAAAGTCAAATGGTGCTCCCTCCCTTCCAAGCTCTGCCATGTGCCCAAACAGTGTTTTACCCCCACATGTAGGGTATCAGCCTACTCAGGACAAATTACAAAACAACTTTTGGGGTCCAATTTCTCCTGTTACCCTTAGGAAAATAAAAAATTGGGGGCAAAAATATAATTTTGCGGAAAAAAATGTTTTTTTATTTTCACGCCCAGGCGTTATAAACTTCTGTGAAGCACTTGGGGGTTCAAAGTGCTCTCCACACATCTAGATAAGCTCTGTGGGGGGTCTAGTTTCCAAAATGGGGTCACTTGTGGGGAGTTTCAATAGTTTAGGTACATCAGGGGCTCTCCAAACGCACATGACACCCGCATACCAATCCATCAAAGTCTGCATTCCAAAACGTCACTACTTCCCTTTCGAGCCCCGACGTGTGCCCATACAGTAGTTTTCTCCCACATATGAGGTATCAGCGTACTCAGGACAAATTGGACAACAACTTTTGGGGTCCAATTTCTCCTGTTACCCTTGGGAAAATAAAAAAAATGGGGACTAAAAGATGATGTTTGTTGAAAAAATACGATATTTTTATTTTCACGCCCGGGCGTTATAAACTTCTGTGAAGCACTGGGGGGTTCAAAGTGCTCACCACACATCTAGATAAGTTGCTTGGGGGGTCTAGTTTCCAAAATGGGGTCACTTGGGGGGGGTTTCTACTGTTTTAGTACATCAGGGGCTTTCCTAACGCGACATGGTGTCCGATCTCAATTCCAGCCAAAAACGTCAAATGGCGCTGCTTCCCTTCCGAGCTCTGCCATGCGCCCAAATAGTGGTTTACACCCACATGTGGGGTATCAGCGTACTCAGAATAAATTGCACAATATCTTTTAGGGTCCTGTTACTTTTGGAAAAATAAGAATTGAGGGTGAAAAGATCATTTTTGTGGAAAAAATATGATTTTTTAATTGTACCGCTGTACGTTATAAACTTCTGTGAAGCCCTTGTGGGTTCAAAGTTCTCACCACATATCTAGATAAGTTGCTTGGGGGGTCTAGTTTCCAAAATGGGGTCACTTGGGGGGTTTCCACTGTTTAGGTACATCAGGGGCTCTCCAAACGCGACATGGCGTCCGATCTGAATTCCAGCCAATTTTGCATTGAAAGAGTCAAACAGCGCTCCTTCCCTACTGAGGTCTGCCATGCGCCGAAACAGTGGTTCCCCCCCACATATCAGGTATCAGCGTACTCAGGACAAATTGCACAATAACTTTTGCAGTCCAATTTCTCCTGTTACCCTTGGTAAAATAAAGAAAATTGAACCTGAAGTATTTTTTTTGTGAAAAAAAGTTAAATGTTCATTTTTTTTTAATATTCAAAAAATTCCTGTGACGCACCTAAAGGGTTAATAAACTTCTTGAATGTGGTTTTAAGCACCTTAAGGGGTGCAGTTTTTAGAATGGTGTCACTTTTGGGTATTTTCTATCATATAGACCCCTCAAAGTGGCTTCAAATGTGAAGTGGTCCCTAAAAATAAAATGGTGTTGCAAAAATGAGAAATCGCTGGTCAATTTTTAACCCTTATAACTTCCTAACAAAAAAAAATTTTGGTTCCAAAATTGTGCTGATGTAAAGTAAACATGTGGGAAATGTTATGTATTAAGTTTTTTGTGTGCTGTATCGCTGTGATTTAAGGGCATAAAAATTCAAAGTTGGAAAATTGCAAAATTTTCAAAATTTTCGCCAAATTTCCGTTTTTTTCACAAATAAACGCAAGTTATTTGAATGCAATTTTACCACTACCATGAAGTACAATATGTCACAAGAAAACAATGTCAGAATCACCGGGATCCATGAAAGCGTCCCAGAGTTATGACCTCATAAAGGTACAGTGGTCAGAATTGTAAAAATTGGCTCGGGAGTTAACGTGCAAACCACCCTTGGTAGTGAAGGGGTTAAATACCTTTTCTCATGATTTGATACAGCTGGCTATGAAGTTCAAAGCTCAATGAGGCTACAAAACCAATTTAGTGCTTCAGGAAGTCAGTAAAAAGTAGTTAGGAGTGTTCAAACCAAGAAAATGATAAGGGTGCCCATACTTTTGCACCGGTCAAATTTTGTTTAAATGCAGATTGCACATTTTCTGTTAGTACAATAAACCTCATTTGAATCCAGAAATATAACTGAGTCCATCAGTTATTAGATATATGAAACTGAAATAGCTGTTGCAAAAACCAAAATTGTTATAAAGAAAAAAGGTTAACATTAATAGGGGTGCCCAAACTTTAACATATGACTGTATACACATATGGTCTTGTACACATCCAAAGTTTACTCATACGCTTCATATATCCTCTCTCATTTGGTCTGGTGTTATAGTAGCATTTCATTAGATCCAAATTCTCTTGCCTTGTCCATGTATGGTTTGTTCCAGTAGCCCATAGTCAAGACCGATGGAGTGGAATTACCAGCAGGGCACATAACAGATGTACTAGCATGCTATAAGTAAGTACAGGGATATGGTAACCATGATGAGAAGGCAAGGAAAGCAGCAACATCCAAATACCATCAAATTGTAAGACAGGTCTTGGAGAGCCAGCCCAATGGGAGGAATAAAATCTGCACCATAGTGTTCTGGCCAAAAGAAAATATGGAAGCTGCAGATGTGAAGACACGAAAGTTCCTCACAATGCACAGAGGTCTCGACCCTAAGTCTGGCACCCCAAAGATTGTATACCAACAGAAAAAAGGCTGGTCGTGGCTTGATAAGCATTCAAGCCACCATCACGAATGAAACAAGGAGTATCCAGGAATACAACAGAAAAATGGCACCAAAATGAGATGCTGACAGAAAGCCTAAGGCAGCAACAACAGATCTGGAAGAGCAGGAACATTAATTGCCATGGCAAGATAAGCTTCTACATGGGATGTACCATCGACAGATAATGGAGGTGGCTGACATGGAGAAATCTTAGCAATGGCTGGAGAAATCTGGTCTCTGAGACAGCACAGAGGCACTAATTATAGCGGCACAAGAGCAAGCACTTGGTACCAGATCCATAGAAACAGGAATCTACTACACATGACAAGACAGGCCCCAAGGTGCAGATTATGCAAAAAAAACCTCAGAAACAGTCCAACACAGTGGCAGGATGCAAAGTGCAACCAGGAACAGCATATATCGAATGCCACAACCATGTAGCGGGAATTGTATACAGGAACATCTGCACAGCATACAGGCTAAGTCCCCCTAAGCCCAGGTGGGAGACTCCAGAGAAAGTGGTGGAGAATGAAAGGGCAAAAATCCTGTGGGACTTCAAGATACAGACGGATAACCAGGTGTTGGCTAACCAACCACACATTGTGATAGTAGACAAGGATCAGAAGACAGCAGTAATAATACATGTGGCATTGTCAAGTAACTGCAACATCAGAAAGATGAATATAAGAAGTTGGAGAAATACCAAGGCCTCAAAGGAGAACCGGAAAAGATGAGGAAGGTGAACAGTGATTCCAGTGGTGATAGGAGCACTTGTATCAGTGACCCCTAAGTTTGGAAAATGGCTACAACAGATCCCAGGAGCAACATCTGAACTCTCTGTCAAGAGAACCGCAATGCTGGGAACAACTAAGATCCTACGCAGAACCCTCAAACTCCCAGGCCTCTGGCAGAGGACCTGAGAATGAGAAAGGACAAAAAAAAGACCACCCCCATTGGGGGTTGAGAAGGAAGTTTTTTATATATGGTAAACTAAGTTAAGTATGAATAAATTAGACTCAAGCCATGCTTACAAAGCTTCGGCTTCTGTTTGAATATAATATAACAAAAGCTAAAGTGCATAGGAGCTAGCTGGTAGATCTGTAGGTGATTTAGTATGCCTTTGATGTGTTACTATTTAATTCAACATCCCTTTCAGATAAAATAGATATGAACAGCATGTACTCAGCATGTAATTTGCTTTTCATACAGAAAATAGAAGTTTGAATGATTTTGAACAATATTGGCTTTAGATGCTATGCTTTCACTGTCATTTGGAGCTGAATGGTGTCATCAACTGAAGAATGTGACAATTCATAAAGTTCATTAATTAACTTGTCAAAGGAAAAGAAAGGATATCGTCTCCTGCTTCTTCTCTTGGTTTAAAAGCTTTAAGCAGTAGTTTTATTAAATTCTGTCCAAGTCTTTTTTAAATAAAAGACTTCCATGCTCCCCATCTGTCTAGTCATTTTCAGAGGATTGAAGAGCTTCCTAGGTAAATTGCAAAACTTACTTAAGATTTTAAATGTTCTGCCAGCAACAGGAAAAAAATAAGAATTTTTTTCTAATTGTCTCCTCATAAACTATTAGGCTATGCTCACACAACAGTATACTGAACTTGTGAACGTAGCCTTACAAAAGCACAAAATACTAATAAGGCTAGAGTATGGGATTGCACTTTTTTTTTTTGCAATTTCACTGCACTTGGAATTTTGTTCCCATTTTCTGTTACACGACATGGTAAAACCAATGGTGTCGTTCAAAAGTACAACTCGTCCTGCGAAAAAACAAGCCCTCACATGGCTACTTTGACTAAAAACTAAAAAAGTTATGGCTTTGGGAAGAAGGGGAGGGAAAAATGAAAAAGCAAAACCAAAAATACCCCTGGTCATTAAGGGGTTAAGAGTGGCTGCAAACAAACTGGATGATCCAAAATGAAGCCACCCATTCCTATAACTATTCATGACATGAAATAAATAACATAGTGGGAAAAATCTGGAGAATATTGCTCACCAATGGCACATTGCTCACAATAAACTGATGCTTGCCTTAGAATTTCAAAAATCTTAAATCATTTGACGAATATTCCATTCTTACTTGGGAGATTTTTAGAAACCATTTTGGCGTAAGTGGATTTAGAGTATAGAATAAATAATCCAATTTTCTGAGTGACACTCTCGTACAATCTAGCACAAATTCTGATGCATAAACTCTATAAAGGCGCAGTAATTATAATGCTAGACTTATCTTTGGTAATAAGCGAAAGGCAAATCATTACAGATTGCACAAAGCTGCTGAAGATGGCATTTTTAGCTATGTATATTATTACTGCAATTGAAAAGGGATGTTCATTTAAGCGTCGCCCATCAATCTCAAGCAATAGCAGAGGAAAAATGTACTCTGCAGAATTCTCAAAATGTGACTCGTCACACACCACAAATAAAAGCCTGCCAGTATGAAGCAGACACCTCAACGTCTTAGGCTAGGTTCTTATTACGTTATGCAGCCCGTTCAACGCATAGCGTTGACGGGCTGCATTAATGGTATAGCATAACGCGATCGCGTTATGCTATACCCGCTAGCGCAGATGAATCATCTGTGCTAGCACTGATGATTTATCTGTGCTAGGGGTGACAGAGCCTCTGGCGCTGCAGCCTACGTCCGAGGCTCCGTCAGTGAATGACAGCACATCATGAACGTGTGCCGCTTTACGGCATGCGTCGCAATGCGTCCGACAATGGGGCTGAATGGCAGTGTTAACGGACTGCGCTACACCTCGGTGTAACGCAGTCTGTCTAACGGACTGCTAAACGCAGTGTGACCCCAGCCTTACAGGTAAAACTCAAAATTCTGGACTTCTTAAAATATTTTAATATTTGTACAGTTGAGTTAAGCTTTGTAAGAGATTCCATCACAGTGTCAAAAGTGATAAGGTGTGGAAAGAAATAGAAGGTATGCATCATAGAAAAAATTAAGGCTTGGGGAGGAATTCGGGACAGGGAACAATTAAATAAATAATTGCCAATCCGGAATGTATGTATTTATTTAATGGCCTTTGGCTCATTCTCGAGCCAAGGAGACTTGACAGCTCTTTAGGAAGATCGATCTTGTGCATGCCTAGAAAGGTCTATCAGAGTCTTCTCTGTAGTTGTCTTGATTGTATCAAGCAATTGGATTGCTTGTCCTTATCTTTGCCTTTTTTCGCCTACTTTTATGACCTACTCCAGTGACCACTCTCTTCGTATCATGTGTCCAAAGTAGGCAACTCGTAGCCTTGGTTATCATTGCTTCGTGTGACATGTCTGGCTCGATGTATTATAAGGGGCATCAATGAGCAACGATTGAAATTTGCATCTGCATCTCATGTCTTGTGCACACGGAGAATTTTTAATAAAGTAAAGCCACTGATGCATCTTGGTATTTTATCATATCTGCACCTCTAGGAATCGGGGGCAGATTATTCTTGCAAATTATTAAAAAAGACAATATTACATGTATCTACATACAGTAAGTATGTGCATACATTTAGAAAACCAGAATGTTGGCAGGAAAAAACTGCTTAAAAAAGTGTATTTTTTGCCATGCTTTTGTTTCACTTTTTTACTTGTGTTTTTTATCCCATTCATTTGAATAGATTAAACATGAGCTTTTGGTGAGTTTTTGATGTTGCAGATTTTCTGTACCATTTCTGCACTCATTATATAAAAAGATTACGTGCATTTTTTTTTCAAAAATACACAGTGTAAAATACTCATCATGGGAATGTAACTTAAAGCTCATCATACTCACAAGAGAAATTGACATGTTGCGAATTTTGAACACACACCACAGCGTCAAAAACTCATTCAGCATTTGGCCATGTTCACACGTTCAGTATTTGGTGAGTATTTTAAATCAGCATTTGTAAGCCAAAACCAGGAGTGGATGATAAATGCAGAAGTGGTGATGACATGTTTCTATTATATTTTTTCTGTGATTGTACCACTCATGATTTTGTCTACAAATACAGATGTAAAATACTGACCAAACACTGAACGTTTGAACGTGGCCTAAGGATTGAAATCTGAAAAGAAAAAATAAGCAACATGTGTATGATATTTCAGAAATCTGTAAAACGCTGTGTTTTTCTGTGGCACAAATGGACGGAAAATAAAGGTGCCAAAAATACAGCATTTGCACAAGGTCTCAGTCGTTCAAGGTTGGATTCCATCATAATTACAGTATTCTGTCAACCGATGGAGACCTAAAGGATGAAGATATGACAAAAACAACTCACATCATTGAAATACAATACCATACAGCAATTCACACGGGTGAATATACAGCATCAGATTTTTTTGCTGTTGCTTTTTTAAATTGTTCGCAGAACCAACTGAGCATTTTTTCCTTCTGTAAAACATTTTATACAGTATGAGATTTTCTTTAGATGACTGCCAGTTCTAATGATCACATCTCATCTTCAACTTTATCAGTCCCTATTCTAAAGACATTTAAACTGCTTTTGGACCATAAAGCTAAATCTCTGCTCATCTTATACAATCATAGAATCATAGAATCATAGAATCGTAGAGTTGGAAGGGACCTCCTGGGCCATCTGGTCCAACCCCCTGCTCAAAGCAGGATTCGCTAAATCATCCCAGTCAGATGTCTGTCCAGCCTCTGTTTGAAGACTTCCATTGAAGGAGAACTCACCACTTCTCGTGGCAGCCTGTTCCACTCATTGATCACTCTAACTGTCAAAAAGTTTTTTCTAATATCTAATCTGTGTCTCCTCCCATTCAGTTTCATCCCATTGCTTCTAGTCTTTCCTTGTGCAAATGAGAATAAAGTTGATCCTTCTACAATGTGACAGCCCTTTAGATATTTGTAGACAGCTATTAAGTCTCCTCTCAGTCTTCTCTTTTGCAAACTAAACATTCCCAAATCCTGCAACCTTTCCTCATAAGACAGGGTTTGCAGACCGGTCACCATTCTGGTCGCTCTTTTCTGAACTTGCTCCAGTTTGTTGATGTCTTTTTTAAAATGTGGTGCCCAAAACTGGACACAATATTCCAGATGAGGTCTGACCAAAGAGGAGTAGAGGGAAATAATGACTTCACGTGATCTAGACTGTATGCTTCTGTTAATACATCCTAGAATTGCATTTGCCTTTTTTGCTGCTGCATCACACTGTTGACTCATATTCAGTCTGTGATCTATTAGTATACCCAAGTCTTTTTCACATGTGCTGTCACTTAGCCCTATTCCTCCCATTCTATATATGCTTTTTCCATTTTTATTGCCCAGATGTAGTACTTTGCATTTCTCCCTGTTAAAAACCATTCTGTTAGTTGCTGCCCACTTCTCCAGTTTATTTAAATCTTTTTGAATCCTCTCTCTCTCTTCTCTAGTATTAGCTATCCCTCCTAGCTTTGTGTCATCAGCAAATTTAATCAGTTTACCCTCAATTCCTTCATCTAAATCGTTGATAAAGATGTTGAACAATACAGGGCCCAGGACAGAGCCCTGTGGTACCCCACTTGAGACATTCTTCCAACTGGATGTGCAGCCATTTACGACCACTCTTTGGGTCCGATCACTAAGCCAGTTATGAATCCACCTAACAGTTGCCTTGTCCATTCCATACTTAATCATTTTTTCAATAAGGATTGTATGAGAGACTTTGTCAAATGCTTTGCTGAAGTCAAGATATACTATATCTACAGCATTTCCTTGATCCACCCAATCAGTGATACCGTCATAGAAGGAAATTAAGTTAGTCTGACATGACTTATTAGTTACAAACCCATGCTGACTCTGTTTAATCACTTCATTCTTATCCAGGTATTGACATACATGTTGTTTAATAATTTGTTCAAAGATCTTTCCTGGTATAGAAGTCAGACTCACCGGCCTATAGTTGCCTGGGTCCACCTTCTTCCCCTTTTTGAAGATAGGAACAACATTTGCTCTTCTCCAGTCTTCTGGCACTTCTCCTGTTCTCCAAGAATTTTCAAAGATTATAGAGAGGGGATCAAAAATTTCTTCTGCTATCTCCTTCAGTACTCTGGGGTGTAATTCATCTGGACCTGGAGAATTGAATTCATTTAGGCTAGCTAAGTGTTTCCTCACTATCTTTCTGTTTATAGATATCCTGGATTCTTCTATTCCCTTAATAGGACAGTGAAGAACAGTTGATGTTACATTTCGTTTCTGAGAGAAAACAGATGCAAAATAGGAATTTAAAAGTTCAGCCTTCTCAACATCCTGTCTTACCATTTCATCATTTTCAACCTGTAAAAATCCTATAGCATCTTTGACTTTTCTTTTACTTTTGACATATCCCCAAAATCCTTTATTATTACTTTTGACATCTCTTGCAAGCCTCAATTCATTTTCAGCTTTAGCTAATCTGATTTGTGCCCTGCAGGTTCTGCAGACAGCATTATATTCTTCTTTAGATATGCCTCCCTCTTTCCATTTTATAAACATTTTTTTCTTCCTTTTTAGCATGTGCTTAAGCATGTGCTTATCTATCTGCGCAGTTTGTCTAAAGGCCCCGTCTCACTAAGCGATCTCGGTAGCGAGATCACTGCTGAGTCACAAGTTTTGTGACGTAACAGCGATCTCACCAGCGAGATCACTGTGTGTGACAGCGATCAGCGAGCGGCCCCCCTGCCGGTATCGCTGATCGCTGGAAGAAACCTCTGGACATTTCTTTGGTCGCTGGTCTCTCGCTGGCCAGCACGCATCGCTACATGTGACAGGCGGGAGACCAGCGATCAGCTGTAAAAAATAATAAAAAAAATAAAAAATATAGTTATTCTCACCTTCCGACGTCCTGTTCAGTCATCCGGCCTCTCTCCACGCTCCGGCCCCAGTGATCCTTTGCATGAATGACCGCGAGATGTCACGGTCTCGAGGTATAACAAAGTCTCGCGGTCGTTCATGCAAAGGATCACTGGGACCGGAGCGTGGAGAGAGGCCGGATGACTGAACAAGACGTCGGAAGGTGAGAATAACGTTATTTTTTATTTTTTTTATTATTTTTTACAGCGATGGTCAGCGATGCCGCACGCTCGGCATCGCTGTGCTGATCGCTGGTGAAGCTGTCTGTGTGACAGCTCACCAGCGATCACATAGCGACTTACCAGCGATCCTGACACCTTGATATCGGTGTCGGGATCGCTGGTAAGTCGCTTAGTGTGACGGGGCCTTAACACTTTGGAAAAAAAAGAATATAGTGGCCATATTTAGTTGTGGCCAAAAGAATTGACACCCCTGCAATTCTGTCAGATAATACTCAGTTTCTTCCTGAAAATGATTGCAAACACAAATTCTTTGGTATTATTATCTTCATTTAATTTGCCTTAAATGAAAAAACACAAAAAAAATTGTCCTAAAGTCAAATTGGATATAATTCCACACCAAACATAAAAAAGAGGGTGGACAAAAGTATTGGCACTGTTCGAAAAATCATGTGATGCTTCTCTAATTTGTGTAATTAACAGCACTTGTAACTTACCTGTGGCAGCTAACAGGTGTTGGCAATAACTAAATCACACTTGCAGCCAGTTGACATGGATTAAAGTTGACTCAACTTCTGTCCTGTGTCCTTGTGTGTACCACATTGAGCATGGAGAAAAGAAAGAAGACCAAAGAACTATCTGAGGACTAGAGAAACCAAATTGTGAGGAAGCATGAGCAATCTCAAGGCTACAAGTCCATCTCCAAAGACCTGAATGTTTCTGTGTCTACCATGCGCAGTGTCATCAAGAAGTTTAAAGCCCATGGCACTGTGGCTAACCTCCATAGATGTGGATGGAAAAGAAAAATTGACAAGAGATTTCAACGCAAGATTGTGCGGATGTTAGATAAAGAACCTCGACTAACATCCAAACAAGTTCAAGCTGCCCTGGAGTCCGAGGGTACAACATTGTCAACCCGTACTATCCGTCGGCGTCTGAATGAAAAGGGACTGTATGGTAGGAGACCCAGGAAGACCCCACTTCTTACCCCGAGACATAAAAAAGCCAGGCTGGAGTTTGCCAAAGCTTACCTGAAAAAGCCGAAAACGTTTTGGAAGAATGTTCTCTGGTCAGATGAGACAAAAATAGAGTTTTTTGGCAAAGGCATCAACATAGAGTGTACAGGAGAAAAAAAGGCATTCAAAGAAAAGAACACGGTCCCTACAGTCAAATATGGTGGAGGTTCCCTGATGTTTTGGGGTTGCTTTGCTGCCTCTGGCACTGGACTGCTTGACCACGTGCATGGCATTATGAAGTCAGAAGACTACCAACAAATTTTGCAGCATAATGTAGGGCTCAGTGTGAGAAAGCTGGGTCTCCCTCAGAGGTCATGGGTCTTCCAGCAGGACAATGAACCAAAACACACTTCAAAAAGCACTAGAAAATTGTTTGAGAGAAAGCACTGGAGACTTCTAAGGTGGCCAGCAATGAGGCCAGACCTGAATCCCATAGAACACCTGTGGAGAGATCTAAAAATGGCAGTTTGGAGAAGGCACCCTTCAAATATCAGGGACCTGGAGCAGTTTGCCAAAGAAGAATGGTCTAAAATTCCAGCAGAGCATTGTAAGAAACTCATTGATGGTTACCGGAAGCGGTTGGTCGCAGTTATTTTGGCTAAAGGTTGTGCAACCAATTATTAGGCTGAGGGTGTCAATACTTTTGTCTGGCCCATTTTTGGAGTTTTGTGTGAAATGATCAATATTTTGCTTTTTGCTTCATTCTCTTTTGTGTTTTTCATTTAAGACAAATTAAATGAAGGTAGTAATACCAAAGAATTTGTGTTTGCAATCATTTTCAGGAATAAACTGAGTATTATCTGACAGAATTGCAGGGGTGTCAATACTTTTGGCCACAACTGTAAGTTACCCATAAAAAGAACATTATAAGAGCTGGCACAGTGCTACATACCGAAGTATAGAATTATTACAGCCAGTAATATCTTTTTGTATTATCAACTATTACTTACATAACAGCAGTATATTCTTCACAGTGTTACATTGTTTATTTAGTGTATTGCTGTTTCTATATTTATATGAATTGCTTGGTCATAACCCTCTGGAAGACCACTTTATAGAAGTGCAGCAACATGAAGATCTTTAATTTCTTCTCCAATAACCCTGAGATGCTCCACAAATTCTAGGGTATTTCTTATATAGTCCTGCATATTCTGTCCATCACTTAGTTTGACTGATACAGCTTTCTCATGAGTTAAAGCTTATTGCTGAGATTTGACCTTTCATGCACTTTCCATAACTCTTCCCACATCTCCTTTGCAGTTGCATACTTACATATACGCACAATCTGATTTTCATCTACACTGAAGGAGATCGTGATTTGTGCTTTCTGATCCTTCTCTAGCCAATCATCTGGTAATGGTGAGGAACTTGTTCCTGAGTATATTTCCACATACCTTCTCTTGTGAGCAGCATCTTCACCTTGAATTTCCAGCGGATTATTCAGGATTCTCCCCAAGCGTGTGACAACAGAGCTTCTTTATTCAGGAACAATCAGAAACAATATGCTCAATAGAACAGGAATAAATCACTTGTGTGTCTCTCTCTGTGCAGCATCTGCAGAAGGCTGCTTCTCTCATACAAAGACACAGGAAAACAACAGGAAATACAGTCACATGCTCTTGCTGTGTGAGCTTCTGGGAGGTTTTTTTTGTTCTAACTTTATGAGCAACATGCATATCTAACAACTAAACCCTCATAGACAGGAATGGAGTTGTTGCACCTAACATTCCAACACTGCCATCACCATGTATGTGTAGGGTCGGTGGGCCGGGCGAGCTGGGGGGGGTAATAGGGGGTGGTCCCACTTCTTACCGCGCAGAGATGATACAGAGACACGATGAGGCAGATTCTGGGTGCAACAGGTCCAAGTTTATTGCTCACCGTCCGACTGACGGTCCTCGCGGTACACCGCGAAATCTCTCTCTGCCCTCCGTGTTCAGGGCCGCTCCAACACCGTATGTTACCCTAGGGACGTATTTATACGTCACGTCTCGTCTCACACTGTGACAATCCTGACAGCTCGGTTACTGTGGCCGCCTTAGGCCCGTACACCAACAGCACTTTACTGGTCAGTTTCGTCGTAACACATACGGTGTCTTCCACCCAGAGCCTTGTCTCTGCTGCGGTCCTTCCCTGTCAGGACCACCCCCCTGACGTTTCCTCTCCTCAGTCCCCCTGGTCGGATTCTCCTCAGGGCACACAGACTGGCGTAGTCCTCCTGTCACCTGGGCTCCCCCTGGGGACTGGAATCTTCTGGAACCCTCCCTCACAATTTATAGCTCACCCGGTTCCTTGAAGCTGTCACTAACTGTCACCACGCCCCCCATGACCAACGGTTTCTAAAGCCCTAAGCTGCTGTAAAGTCCTTTGCTCACACTCCACCCTGCCATCTAATGGTCATCCCAAGGTACTGCACGTCCACTACACTTTCCTAGTTGTTTCCCCACTGTAATCACTGACTCCTACCTACACTGTGCAAACCTATCTTTCTTCACTCTGACTAGTCCGTCCGTCCGTCAGGTCACCTTCCCTACACTCCCCCTTCCTTTGTCCATTGTCGTCCTCGACAATCGTCATCCCTGCCTTCGTCGTTCTGAATCTACACCTACATTCTGTTGTCGGACCAGAAGTTGAGCCAAACCCACTATCTGCGGGGGCCGAACCATACTGGGAGCACTATGCTCTGAGCAGCCTACTGCTACTCACCAGCGCGCACGCCACATGACAATGCCTTTCAAATTGGGCAAGGTACACCCGTATTCTCTCTACGGCGTGTATCTTTCCCCTACTCTCCCCTACTGTTACCTTTCACTATCCGGTACGCCATGATCGAGGCCACTCACCTACCAGATCATTGCCGGCGCCCGCCTTTCCTTCTTCAGGGGTGTCCGTGGTGTTGGGGACCTGACCTAGGACGGCTGTCTTTCTCACGTCTTCCCACTCATTTTCCTTCTTTCAATTACATGTCATGGTCGGCGTCCCGGTCTCCCAGACCTCAACTCTTAGATCCCTACCGGATCTCACACTTTCTTTTGGTCCCGCAGACCTTCCCTTACCCGGACCTGTTGCATTTTACTTTGCATATTATACATCATACAACTTTATAATAGCACAAGTACCCCATTTTTTTATAATTTTTTTTTTTCGTTTTCTTTTGCTCATTTTAAAACCAACATATAACAACATAACATTGCATGTCTTCTTTCTCCTCCCCCTTCCTTGGACATATGCACTCCCTCTGCTTTCCGTATCCCCGTTCTGTCAGGTAAACATATTTTCGTATATAAAGAACATAGAAAGAAGAAAGAAAGAGAGAGAAAATAGTTGCATCAGTTAAACAACAAAACTTTTTTTTTTTTTCTAAATGCAACTGTCCTTATAATCTGCACAACGGTGCATCGAACTCCTGACAGTCTATACCACTCTCAATGGACAGAGGTGAGGGCTCCACAGCCGTGGAGCCCCCGGGGATACTGAGGGTGTCCATTCAAGTCCTCTTCCTTGAGTGTGGAGGTTCCACACTTCCTGCTCCCGGGCCTTCTTCTTCCTGATCATCTCCGCTACCCACACGGAGAGAACAGCACGGGCCCTGGAGTCCGGTGGGCGGGACTCCACTGAGAAAGACCGCAAGACAGAAACGGCCGAAGATTTCTGCAGCCCAGCAGCCGCTGGAGTCAGGTGGCAAATGGGGACAACCGGGTCCTCGGGAGCTGGAATCATAGGGCCCGCTAAGTCGGCCGCAGCTGACTCCAGCAGCGGCATAACCGCAGCCTCAGGACAGGCCGCATCCACTACATCCAACAGAACTGGAGTAACGGCCGATCTCAACAATGCAGCTGCTATTAGCAGGGGAAGCGCAGCAGCGTCTTCTTTGGGTGAGCTCTGCACTGGTGACTCCGGGCGGGGTAGTTCGGGGACATGAGCGGGGGCCTCGCTCAGTTCTGCATACACCACAGGGCCCAATGTAACTAGGCCTTCTGGTGCGCAGGGGGCCGCGTGCTGTGACAGAATGGTGGGGGCCACTTGCGGAGGCACTGGTGGGGCCGGGGGTACTCTCACCTTCCCCGGCGCTGCGGCTTCCGTCTCACCATCACGCGGCTTTCCCCGCAGCCTCCGTTCCTCGCTCCACTGTCCTGCGGGCCTTTCCTCCAGACTCGGGGACTCCGCGGAGAAGTCCTCTGCCGGTATTGGTGGCGGCCGCTCTCGCTGACTCCGCTCAGGCTCCGCTCCCCGGCTCAGCATCCCGCTGCCTGCCCGTGGTTCTACAGATGACTTCTGGTGCAGCTCCATCTCCTGCCACCATTGCCACTCTAGGCGGCCAATGCCCCGACACCCGCAGCATCTCATACCGTTGGTTGGGCAGCACTCGAATGGCGTCAGACAGCCGCAGCCAAGTTTTTCTTTTGTGCCACTCCCTCTGTGAGGTGGGGTGTCGGCAGGCCTCTCCACCCACCTGTCAGGGTCCAATATAGGGAAGCGTCGATCTCCAGGCACATACTGCTTCTTTTTGGGGTACGTTGGAGGGGGTTCCAGTCCATTCTGAACAACTGCAAACACCCGGACCTCTCCTCTGCGCTGAAGCAATACCGTCATACTGCACAGTACCTGGTACCGCCCCGGATCCTCTGCTGGCCACACAGATCCGACACAGCGCTCCCAATTCATATTCCACAGGTAAGTCATTTGTAATCCACAGGTGTTTATAATCCATGCAGCATAGTCCAAGTCCTTTTCCATTACTTGAGGCAGGTCTGCCGCAGAAGATGAGGTATTAGCGGCGGCGATCCTGCCGACTACGCCAAATGTAGGGTCGGTGGGCCGGGCGAGCTGGGGGGGGTAATAGGGGGTGGTCCCACTTCTTACCGCGCAGAGATGATACAGAGACACGATGAGGCAGATTCTGGGTGCAACAGGTCCAAGTTTATTGCTCACCGTCCGACTGACGGTCCTCGCGGTACACAGCGAAATCTCTCTCTGCCCTCCGTGTTCAGGGCCGCTCCAACACCGTATGTTACCCTAGGGACGTATTTATACGTCACGTCCCGTCTCACACTGTGACAATCCTGACAGCTCGGTTACTGTGGCCGCCTTAGGCCCGTACACCAACAGCACTTTACTGGTCAGTTTCGTCGTAACACATACGGTGTCTTCCACCCAGAGCCTTGTCTCTGCTGCGGTCCTTCCCTGTCAGGACCACCCCCCTGACGTTTCCTCTCCTCAGTCCCCCTGGTCGGATTCTCCTCAGGACACACAGACTGGCGTAGTCCTCCTGTCACCTGGGCTCCCCCTGGGGACTGGAATCTTCTGGAACCCTCCCTCACAATTTATAGCTCACCCGGTTCCTTGAAACTGTCACTAACTGTCACCACGCCCCCCATGACCAACGGTTTCTAAAGCCCTAAGCTGCTGTAAAGTCCTTTGCTCACACTCCACCCTGCCATCTAATGGTCATCCCAAGGTACTGCACGTCCACTACACTTTCCTAGTTGTTTCCCCACTGTAATCACTGACTCCTACCTACACTGTGCAAACCTATCTTTCTTCACTCTGACTAGTCCGTCCGTCCGTCAGGTCACCTTCCCTACATATGGTGGTCAAGAAGAGGACATCCCTCTTGTCCTTGTGCTTGACCACCAGCATGTTCTTGGTGTACCCTGAAATACTCTCAAACAGCTTTTAGAGTTTAATTCCATACCGGGCCCTCTTGCTGGGCAGGTATTGCCACAATTTGAGCCTCCCCTCAAAATGTATTAGGTTAAAGTTTGAGTCATCTCGGGAAGGACATTGTGACTTACCACTGTAATGCAAAATTTGTGGATTCCCTGAAATTTTATATGGCCAGGTCACAGCTATGTGGAACAGTGGAGTGTTGTATAAACATCAACACTCCAATATTGCTGAAGTTCTGGCTTCTTCGCTACCCCAATGTGAAGAAAAAAGCCACAAAATGTAATCATTTCTACTGCACCTATGGGGGTCCAGTAAGAAAATGATGAAGGGCGATTTTGTTCAAAATATTGCTGGGCATTCAAATTTGTCTGGGCCACCATGAGAATTCCAAAATCATCAGAGAAAAAGACTTTGAAAAAAAGTCTATATCTGTGGGGCCAGTGGTGTCAAATTTGATTTCTGTTGTGCCACAAAATCAGGAATCTGTGTCTTATAATCTTTGAGGAGTGAGGTCCACATGGGGTCAGTAACAATAGGCGCTGGCTCATTTTCTGTCCTGGAGTGTCTGTGTGTCGGCTCAGAATCACTTGAGGAAGAGCAGGTGATGTATGAAAAATAAAGGAAGGTTTCATCCTCTCCCTCACTATCAGTGTCAGAGGCAAGATAGGCATATTATTCCTCCACTGAATACCGTGATTGGAATGAGTGGGCTGTTTTTTCAGGAATGTTTGTGTATTTACCAAATTTAATTCAGGTGTGTGTGAGTGTTTGGTGTAAACTTTTTTATTTAGAAGAGGAAAAAAAAGAAGAAAATAATCTACAAAGAAAAAGATAAAAATAAAAATAATAAATAAATAAGAATATAAAAATTTGGTAAAATAAAAAAAACAAACTTACTAGGTGGACATCAGTAAAAAAGAAATTATTGAGCAACAACAACTATCTGACACCAACCCTGACTATATTCAGTAAAAAATAATAAAGTAGATGCTGATTAGGGACAGTATTTTACTGATCTAGATCAACTAATCAAAATTTATTTTTACTAGTTTTTCACAAAAAACACACCAAAAACAACAGCCGGAGGCCGATCAGTGATGTTTCGCTGATCAGCACTCGACGATGGTGGGACGTAAGCAAAGATGTGATTCTTATTTCCACTTTGCTATCCGACAGTAAGTTTGCCAAAAAATTGATCAAGTACTGATTAGCGCTCAGGGGCAGATTGAGGGGTGGGGAGGAAGTTAGGGAATGCGGTTGCAGTGCTGCATTAAAGATATCATGCATCCATACCTTTTCAGGTCAGTAAATTCTCACTAATCAAGACGTATTGATACGTCCAAGGTCATGAAGGGATTAAACATAATTTACATATGTTTGATCATCAGCAGACACTTTTATATGTAGGTGATAAAATTAGAATTCCTTAGTGCTGTTGAGAGTGACATAGTCACCTGTTACACACGTGGTGAAAATTGTTGGTACCCCTCGTTTAATGACAGAAAAACCCACAATGGTGACAGAAATAACTTGAATCTGACAAAAGTAATAATAAATAAAAAAATCTATGAAAATGAACAAATGACAGACATTGATTTTCAACCCTGCTTCGAAAGAATTTTTAAGAAAATAAAACTCATAAAATAGGCCTGGGCAGAATTGATGGTTCCCCTGAAAATAATGTGGCAAAAGGGACATGTTAAATCAAGATGTGTCCACTAATGAGCATCACAGGTGTCTACAATCTTGCAACCAGTGAGTGTGCCTGTATAGAGGGCTACAGATACTCACTGTGCTGTATGGTGACAGTGTGTATCACACTCAGCATGGACCAGAGAAAGCGAAGAAAAGAGTTGTCTCAGGAGATTAGAAAGAAAATTGTAGACAAACATGTTAAAGGTAAAAGTTACAAAACCATCTCCAAGCAGCCTGATGTTCCTGTGACTACAGTTGCACATATTAATCAGAAATTTAAGCTCCATGGGACTGTAGCCAACCTTTTTGGACATGGCCACATTAGGAAAATTGATGACTAATCAAAGAGATGGATAGTACGAATGGTAAAAAAAGCACAGAAAAACTTCTAACAGATTAAAGGTGAACTTCAAGCTCAAGGAACATCAGTGTCAGATCGCACCATCTATCATTGTATGAGCCAAAGTGAACTTCATGGGAGACGACCAAGGAGGACATCATTGTTCAAAAAAATCATAAAAAGCCATACTGGAATTTACCAAACTACATGTTGACAAGCCACAAAGCTTCTGGGAGAGTGTCCTATAGACAGATGAGCCAAAAATTGAACTTTTTGGCAAGGCACATCAGCTCTATGTTCACAGATGGAAAAATGAACCATATCATGAAAAGTACACTGTCCCTACTGTGAAACATGGAGGAGGGTCTGTTATGCTCTGGGGCTGCTTTGTTGCATCTGGCACAGAATGTCTAGAATCTGTGCAGGGTACAATGAAATTGCAAGACTATCAAGGGATTCTGGAGAGAAATGTGCTGTCCAGTGTCAGAAAGCTTGGTCTCACTCGCAGGTCATGGGTCTTGCAACAAGGTGATGACCTAAAACATACAGCTGAAAACACCCAAAAATGGCTAAGAGGAAAGCATGGGACTATTCTGAAGTGGCCTTCTATGAGCCCTGACCTAAATCCTATTGAGCATCTTTGGAAAGAGCTGATACATGCCATCTGGAAAAGGCAACCTTCAAACATGAGACAACTGGAGCAGTTTGCTCTGGAGGAGTGGGCCAAAATACCTGTTGAGAGGTGCAGAAGTCTCATTGACAGTTACAGGAATTGTTTGATTGCAGTGATTGCCTCAAAAGGTTGTGCAACAAGTTAAGGATTCCATCATTTCTGTCCAGGCCTCTTTCTTGAGTTTTATTTTTATTTTTTAATTCTGTGGAAGCATGGTTGAAAAGCAATGTCTGACTTTCATCTGTTCATTTTCATAGATTTTTTATTTATTACTTTTGTCAGATTGAAGTTATTTCTGACACCATTGTGGGTTTTTCTGCCATTAAAGGAGGGGACCAACAATTTTGAGCATGTGTGTAATGTTTTCCAGACTTTTTATGCTCAGGATCTCTGTATGGCAGATGCTACTAAAAAAGGAATCCAAAGGAAAGAAAATCAGGTCTTTTTTTTTCATTTTCCTCCTCCTTATAGTATCTTGCTAAACTGTGATGACATATCTAGTCACAAGTTGCATATTTATCAGGAAAAATAGATTGGGAATATACTGTTCTTGAAAGAAGAGTCATTGCAAGTGATCTAGATGCATTACTTTCTTACAGCCTATTACAGAAGAATACTGCATACCGTAGTGTTGCTTCGTATGATTTTCCTGTAGTACAGAAGCTGCATGAAAGGAAGGAATGTAGAACACTTTAATCAATGCATTTAAACAATCATTTATTTCTTTCATTAGACTGTCTAGACTGCAAGCTCTTGGGAAGGACAAACATGTCTTACTCTTAACTCAATTCTCAGTATTGACTACAACAATCACAGAGTAATGTTAAATAAATAGTTTATGAAGGACAGTTTTAGTTACATTTTAATCTTAAATTTAAGACAGCAGGAAATTAAGTATGTTCTGCTCTTAGATTCATCAGGAGAAAAATCGGAATTTGCACATCCATCTTTCATTTTAGCTTTGGTTTAGTATTGCCGATAACGTGCTGTACAAGAAGACAACTGTGGATATTAAATATTTTTTTTTTTTATAAAACAGTTTTCATCATGACTGTTCCCATATGGGCCCTTAATCTAGATTCCATATCAGGATATCTTTGGAGTGTGAGAGGAAACAGGAGAACATGGAGTAAACCATCCAAACATGGGGAGAATATGCAAACTCCTTTCATATGTTGCCCTTGGTCAGATTTGAATCCAGGACCCCAGCGTTGCAAGACTGCACTTCTAACCACTGAGACACCATGCATGAACATTTTTACATTCTTCGTATGATTACCAAAGTTCAGCATTTTTAAACTTCTTGGTCTCAATTGAAAGTCTGTACAGGGCCCTGAATTTGTCATTTAGAATATTAGTGTTTTCTTCTATGGCAGAAACCATTGGTACCATACTTCCTGTGTGACCAATACCTAAGTGCACCCTATAGTTATGCCCTTTCCATCATCCATCACATTTTAAATATGGCACATCCATTATCTATATATATATAAAATAGACAACAGATGGAAATTATTGGCAATTATCAAGACACCCTCAGTGAAGGAGTGGTTCTGCAGGTGGGGACCACATGCCACAGCTCAGTACCAATGCTTTCTGGCTGATATTTTGGTCACTTTTGAATGTTGGTTGTGCTTTCACACTCATGGTACCAACATGAGACGGACTCTACAGCACACACAAGTGGCTCAGGTAGTGCAGCTCATCCAGGATGGCATATCAATGCGAGCTGTGGCAAGGTTTGCGGTGTCTGTCAGCGTAGTGTCCATAGGCTGGAGGCGCTACCGGGAAACAGGCTAGTACACAATGAGATGTGGAGGGGGCCATAGGAGGGCAACAACCCAGCAGCAGGACATCTACCTCTGCCTTTGTGCAAGGAGGAGCAGGAGAAGCACTGCCAGAGACCTGCAAAATGACCTCCAGCAGGCCACAAATGTGCATGTATCTGAAATTGACTCCATGAGGATGGTCTGAGTGCCTGACGTCCACAGATGGGGGTTGTGCTCACAGCTCAACACCGTGCAGGATGCTTGGCATTTGCCACAGAACACCAGGATTGGCAAATTCGGCACTGGCGCCCTGTGCTCTTCACAGATGAAAGCAGGTTCACACTGAGCACATGTGACAGACGTGACAGAGTCTGGAGACACCGTGGAGAGCTATCTGCTGCCTGCAACATCCTTCAGCATGACCGGTTTGGCAGTGGGTCAGTAATGGTGTGGGGTGGCATTTCTTTGGAGGGCCGCACAGCCCTACAAATGCTCACCAGAGGTAGCCTGACTGTCATTAGGTGCCGAGCTGAGATTCTCAGACCCCTTGTGAGACCATATGCTGGTGCAGTTGGCCCTGGGTTCCTCCTAATGCAGGACAATGCCAGACCTCATGTGGCTGGAGTGTGTCAGCAGTTCCTGCAAGATAAAGGCATTGAAGCTATGAGGAGGTAAAAGTGGCTGGGACCCTAGGAGGTAGCGACCATGCTATTTTAGAATTTTGGATAACTAGAGGCGGAAGACCTGTGAAGACTCAGACGTCAAGGTTAGATTTCAGAAAGGCAGATTTTAAGGGATTCAGAAAGAGAATTGGAGGGATCCAATGGCTGGATATCCTTAAAGACAAAAATGTCCAGGAAGGATGGGAAATCTTGAAAAATGAAATTCTCAAAGCACAGTTGTTATCAATTCCGAAAAGAGGGAAGAATAGGAAGCATTTAAGGAAACCAGGATGGATGAACACAGAACTTAAGCACATGCTAAAAAGGAAGCAAAAAATGTTTATAAAATGGAAAGAAGGAGGCATATCTAAAGAAGAATATAATGCTGTCTGCAGAACCTGCAAGGCACAAATCAGATTATCTAAAGCTGAAAATGAATTGAGGCTTGCAAGAGATGTCAAAAGCAATAATAAAGGATTTTGGGGATATGTCAAAAGTAAAAGAAAAGTCAAAGATGCTATAGGATTTTTACAGGATGAAAATGATGAAATGGTAAGACAGGATGTTGAGAAGGCTGAACTTTTAAATTCCTATTTTGCATCTGTTTTCTCTCAGAAAGGAAATGTAACATCAACTGTTATTCACTGTCCTATTAAGGGAATAGAAGAATCCAGGATATCTATAAACAGAAAGATAGTGAGGAAACACTTAGCTAACCTAAATGTATTCAAGTCTCCAGGTCCAGATGAATTACACCCCAGAGTACTGAAGGAGATAGCAGAAGAAATTTTTGAACCCCTCTCCATAATCTTTGAAAATTCTTGGAGAACAGGAGAAGTGCCAGAAGACTGGAGAAGAGCAAATGTTGTTCCTATCTTCAAAAAGGGGAAGAAGGTGGACCCAGGCAACTATAGGCCGGTGAGTCTGACTTCTATACCAGGAAAGATCTTTGAACAAATTATTAAACAACATGTATGTCAATACCTGGATAAGAATGAAGTGATTAAACAGAGTCAGCATGGGTTTGTAACTAATAAGTCATGTCAGACTAATTTAATTTCCTTCTATGATGGTATTACTGATTGGGTGGATCAAGGAAATGCTGTAGATATAGTATATCTTGACTTCAGCAAAGCATTTGACAAAGTCTCTCATACAATCCTTATTGAAAAAATGACTAAGTATGGAATGGACAAGGCAACTGTTAGGTGGATTCATAACTGGCTTAGTGATCGGACCCAAAGAGTGGTCGTAAATGGCTGCACATCCAGTTGGAAGAATGTCTCAAGTGGGGTACCACAGGGCTCTGTCCTGGGCCCTGTATTGTTCAACATCTTTATCAACGATTTAGATGAAGGAATTGAGGGTAAACTGATTAAATTTGCTGATGACACAAAGCTAGGAGGGATAGCTAATACTAGAGAAGAGAGAGAGAGGATTCAAAAAGATTTAAATAAACTGGAGAAGTGGGCAGCAACTAACAGAATGTTTTTTAACAGGGAGAAATGCAAAGTACTACATCTGGGCAATAAAAATGAAAAAAGCATATATAGAATGGGAGGAATAGGGCTAAGTGACAGCACATGTGAAAAAGACTTGGGTATACTAATAGATCACAGACTGAATATGAGTCAACAGTGTGATGCAGCAGCAAAAAAGGCAAATGCAATTCTAGGATGTATTAACAGAAGCATACAGTCTAGATCACGTGAAGTAATTATTTCCCTCTACTCCTCTTTGGTCAGACCTCATCTGGAATATTGTGTCCAATTTTGGGCACCACATTTTAAAAAAGACATCAACAAACTGGAGCAAGTTCAGAAAAGAGCGACCAGAATGGTGACCGGTCTGCAAACCCTGTCTTATGAGGAAAGGTTGCAGGATTTGGGAATGTTTAGTTTGCAAAAGAGAAGACTGAGAGGAGACTTAATAGCTGTCTACAAATATCTAAAGGGCTGTCACATTGTAGAAGGATCAACTTTATTCTCATTTGCACAAGGAAAGACTAGAAGCAATGGGATGAAGCTGAATGGGAGGAGACACAGATTAGATATTAGAAAAAACTTTTTGACAGTTAGAGTGATCAATGAGTGGAACAGGCTGCCACGAGAAGTGGTGAGTTCTCCTTCAATGGAAGTCTTCAAACAGAGGCTGGACAGACATCTAACTGGGATGATTTAGCGAATCCTGCTTTGAGCAGGGGGTTGGACCAGATGGCCCAGGAGGTCCCTTCCAACTCTACGATTCTATGATTCTATGATTCTATGATTCTATGACTGTCCTGCACATTCCCCAGACCTGAATCCTATTGAGCACATCTGGGACATCATGTCTCGCTCCATCCATCAACATCACGTTGCACCACAGACTGTCCAAGAGTTGGTGGATGCTTAAGTCCAGGTCTGGGAGGGGATCCCTCAGGAGACCATCCGCCACCTCATCAGGCGCATGCCCAGGCATTGTAGGGAGGTCATACAGGCACGTGGAGGCCACACATTACTGAGCATCATTTTGACTGGTTTTAATGACATTACATTCCAGATGGGGTCCAGACAATCTCAACATGGACTTCAAATCCATGCCTCCATTGGTTAATAAATTTGATTTCCAATGATGATTTTTGTGTGATTTTGTTGTCAGCATATTCAACTTTGTACAGAGCAAGTATTCAATGAGAATAGTTCATTCATTCAGATCTAGGATGTGTTATTTGAGTGTTCCCCTTATTTTTTTGAGCAGTGTACTGTATATATTTATATATATACTGCTCAAAGAAATAAAGGGAACACTAACAGCCTGTTGCAAATGGAATATTACTCCCTTTATTTTTTTGATTAAAAACACACATGTGACATGCACAATGTGAACAAGTCTGTTGGACCATGTTCACTCCACCCTGACTGAAACACAAACAAAAAGCACAGAATGACAAATGTGCAAAAATACCTTGCAATAAGACATAACAGTAGTCAGCAAGTGCTGATAAAAGGTAATAACAAACACAGGGTATTTAGTCGATACGTTTTTTTGCAAAAAAATGTATACCAAGCTGCCTCACCAACGTCAAGGTAACCCGTATTGAAGCAGTCCCTATCTAATGTATTTAATACCTGAACATATGAACTGTGTCTAAATGAGCAGGATTAAGACAGGCGCTTTCTGGTATGGGCACGTGATGCAAGACAGCTCCTTATGTGCATGTCACACAAGAGAGGGGTGGGGTCTCTCAAATCATGCATAAGCATGAAAAAAACTGGATTAAAAACACACATGTGACATGCACAATGTGAACAAGTCTGTTGGACCATGTTCACTCCACCCTGACTGAAACACAAACAAAAAGCACAGAATGACAAATGTGCAAAAATACCTTGCAATAAGACATAACAGTAGTCAGCAAGTGCTGATAAAAGGTAATAACAAACACAGGGTATTTAATCGATACGTTTTTTTGCAAAAAAATGTATACCAAGCTGCCTCACCAACGTCAAGGTAACCCGTATTGAAGCAGTCCCTATCTAATGTATTTAATACCTGAACATATGAACTGTGTCTAAATGAGCAGGATTAAGACAGGCGCTTTCTGGTATGGGCACGTGATGCAAGACTGCTCCTTATGTGCATGTCACACAAGAGAGGGGTGGGGTCTCTCAAATCATGCATAAGCATGAAAAAAACTGGATTAAAAACACACATGTGACATGCACAATGTGAACAAGTCTGTTGGACCATGTTCACTCCACCCTGACTGAAACACAAACAAAAAGCACAGAATGACAAATGTGCAAAAATACCTTGCAATAAGACATAACAGTAGTCAGCAAGTGCTGATAAAAGGTAATAACAAACACAGGGTATTTAGTCGATACGTTTTTTTGCAAAAAAAGTATACCAAGCTGCCTCACCAACGTCAAGGTAACCCGTATTGAAGCAGTCCCTATCTAATGTATTTAATACCTGAACATATGAACTGTGTCTAAATGAGCAGGATTAAGACAGGCACTTTCTGGTATGGGCACGTGATGCAAGACAGCTCCTTATGTGCATGTCACACAAGAGAGGGGTGGGGTCTCTCAAATCATGCATAAGCATGAAAAAAACTGGATTAAAAACACACATGTGACATGCACAATGTGAACAAGTCTGTTGGACCATGTTCACTCCACCCTGACTGAAACACAAACAAAAAGCACAGAATGACAAATGTGCAAAAATACCTTGCAATAAGACATAACAGTAGTCAGCAAGTGCTGATAAAAGGTAATAACAAACACAGGGTATTTAGTCGATACGTTTTTTTGCAAAAAAATGTATACCAAGCTGCCTCACCAACGTCAAGGTAACCCGTATTGAAGCAGTCCCTATCTAATGTATTTAATACCTGAACATATGAACTGTGTCTAAATGAGCAGGATTAAGACAGGCGCTTTCTGGTATGGGCACGTGATGCAAGACAGCTCCTTATGTGCATGTCACACAAGAGAGGGGTGGGGTCTCTCAAATCATGCATAAGCATGAAAAAAACTGGATTAAAAACACACATGTGACATGCACAATGTGAACAAGTCTGTTGGACCATGTTCACTCCACCCTGACTGAAACACAAACAAAAAGCACAGAATGACAAATGTGCAAAAATACCTTGCAATAAGACATAACAGTAGTCAGCAAGTGCTGATAAAAGGTAATAACAAACATAGGGTATTTAGTCGATACGTTTTTTTGCAAAAAAATGTATACCAAGCTGCCTCACCAACGTCAAGGTAACCCGTATTGAAGCAGTCCCTATCTAATTTATTTAATACCTGAACATATGAACTGTGTCTAAATGAGCAGGATTAAGACAGGCGCTTTCTGGTATGGGCACGTGATGCAAGACAGCTCCTTATGTGCATGTCACACAAGAGAGGGGTGGGGTCTCTCAAATCATGCATAAGCATGAAAAAACTGGATTAAAAACACACATGTGACATGCACAATGTGAACAAGTCTGTTGGACCATGTTCACTCCACCCTGACTGAAACACAAACAAAAAGCACACAATGACAAATGTGCAAAAATACCTTGCAATAAGACATAACAGTAGTCAGCAAGTGCTGATAAAAGGTAATAACAAACACAGGGTATTTAGTCGATACGTTTTTTTGCAAAAAAATGTATACCAAGCTGCCTCACCAACGTCAAGGTAACCCGTATTGAAGCAGTCCCTATCTAATGTATTTAATACCTGAACATATGAACTGTGTCTAAATGAGCAGGATTAAGACAGGCGCTTTCTGGTATGGGCACGTGATGCAAGACAGCTCCTTATGTGCATGTCACACAAGAGAGGGGTGGGGTCTCTCAAATCATGCATAAGCATGAAAAAAACTGGATTAAAAACACACATGTGACATGCACAATGTGAACAAGTCTGTTGGACCATGTTCACTCCACCCTGACTGAAACACAAACAAAAAGCACAGAATGACAAATGTGCAAAAATACCTTGCAATAAGACATAACAGTAGTCAGCAAGTGCTGATAAAAGGTAATAACAAACACAGGGTATTTAGTCGATACGTTTTTTTGCAAAAAAATGTATACCAAGCTGCCTCACCAACGTCAAGGTAACCCGTATTGAAGCAGTCCCTATCTAATATATTTAATACCTGAACATATGAACTGTGTCTAAATGAGCAGGATTAAGACAGGCGCTTTCTGGTATGGGCACGTGATGCAAGACAGCTCCTTATGTGCATGTCACACAAGAGAGGGGTGGGGTCTCTCAAATCATGCATAAGCATGAAAAAAACTGGATTAAAAACACACATGTGACATGCACAATGTGAACAAGTCTGTTGGACCATGTTCACTCCACCCTGACTGAAACACAAACAAAAAGCACAGAATGACAAATGTGCAAAAATACCTTGCAATAAGACATAACAGTAGTCAGCAAGTGCTGATAAAAGGTAATAACAAACACAGGGTATTTAGTCGATACGTTTTTTTGCAAAAAAATGTATACCAAGCTGCCTCACCAACGTCAAGGTAACCCGTATTGAAGCAGTCCCTATCTAATGTATTTAATACCTGAACATATGAACTGTGTCTAAATGAGCAGGATTAAGACAGGCGCTTTCTGGTATGGGCACGTGATGCAAGACAGCTCCTTATGTGCATGCTTTTTGTTTGTGTTTCAGTCAGGGTGGAGTGAACATGGTCCAACAGACTTGTTCACATTGTGCATGTCACATGTGTGTTTTTAATCCAGTTTTTTTCATGCTTATGCATGATTTGAGAGACCCCACCCCTCTCTTGTGTGACATGCACATAAGGAGCTGTCTTGCATCACGTGCCCATACCAGAAAGCGCCTGTCTTAATCCTGCTCATTTAGACACAGTTCATATGTTCAGGTATTAAATACATTAGATAGGGACTGCTTCAATACGGGTTACCTTGACGTTGGTGAGGCAGCTTGGTATACATTTTTTTGCAAAAAAACGTATCGACTAAATACCCTGTGTTTGTTATTACCTTTTATCAGCACTTGCTGACTACTGTTATGTCTTATTGCAAGGTATTTTTGCACATTTGTCATTCTGTGCTTTTTGTTTGTGTTTCAGTCAGGGTGGAGTGAACATGGTCCAACAGACTTGTTCACATTGTGCATGTCACATGTGTGTTTTTAATCCAGTTTTTTTCATGCTTATGCATGATTTGAGAGACCCCACCCCTCTCTTGTGTGACATGCACATAAGGAGCTGTCTTGCATCACGTGCCCATACCAGAAAGCGCCTGTCTTAATCCTGCTCATTTAGACACAGTTCATATGTTCAGGTATTAAATACATTAGATAGGGACTGCTTCAATACGGGTTACCTTGACGTTGGTGAGGCAGCTTGGTATACATTTTTTTGCAAAAAAACGTATCGACTAAATACCCTGTGTTTGTTATTACCTTTTATCAGCACTTGCTGACTACTGTTATGTCTTATTGCAAGGTATTTTTGCACATTTGTCATTCTGTGCTTTTTGTTTGTGTTTCAGTCAGGGTGGAGTGAACATGGTCCAACAGACTTGTTCACATTGTGCATGTCACATGTGTGTTTTTAATCCAGTTTTTTTCATGCTTATGCATGATTTGAGAGACCCCACCCCTCTCTTGTGTGACATGCACATAAGGAGCTGTCTTGCATCACGTGCCCATACCAGAAAGCGCCTGTCTTAATCCTGCTCATTTAGACACAGTTCATATGTTCAGGTATTAAATACATTAGATAGGGACTGCTTCAATACGGGTTACCTTGACGTTGGTGAGGCAGCTTGGTATACATTTTTTTGCAAAAAAACGTATCGACTAAATACCCTGTGTTTGTTATTACCTTTTATCAGCACTTGCTGACTACTGTTATGTCTTATTGCAAGGTATTTTTGCACATTTGTCATTCTGTGCTTTTTGTTTGTCTTTATTTTTTTGAGCAGTATATACTGTATATATATATATGTACTGTATATATACATATATATCTAATATATAAAGCTCAATGTGGGTGTGTGTGTATGTATGTATGTCCGGGATTGGCATCCGCAAGCGTCATAGGCTATGTTGTGAGGTGAAATTTTAACCCCGTGCATTCCAATTCACCAAACAATTTTGCCCCTATCTACATAATGGGGAAAAAGTGTATGTATGTATTGGCATCTGCACCGTCGTAGCTACAGCCACAAAATTTTGTACAGTCACACGTCTGGACCCCGAGAGCGTCATAGGCTATGTTGTGAGGCGAAATTTTAACCTCGCACGTTCCAATTCACCAAACAATTTTGCCCCTATCTACATAATGGGGAAAAAGTGAAAGGAAAAGTGTTGGAGGCAAATTGACAGCTGCCAGATATGAACAAGGTGGACTTAAAGAATGAGAGCGATGGCGCCAAAGAGTATATACCATACAGTTGCTACAGTGGGGCCCTGACATGGGATACTCACCACACATGGGGATATGAACACACACACAAAATGCGCCACACACTACCACGTGCTTCAACACATATACCACCCTCAGCACACATTTCACCACATATACACCAACCTCACCACATAAAAGTCGAAACACAAAAGTCGCCACTAGTGTTGAGCATTCCGATACTGCAATATCGGGTATCGGCCGATATTCGCGATATCGGAGTTCCGATACTGAGTTCCGATACTTTTAGAATATCGAATACCGGAATCGGAAGTTCCCATAATACAATGAGCCAGTTTGATTTTATTCAGCCAATGAGGAATCCTAAGAAGTGTGGGCACATCCTGTTATGCATATTAGGCATGTTAACTAATGGCATGGCTGTGATTGGCTGCTGAAATGATGTCATGATGCACTATAAAAGCCCCCCGCCGCTGCCATTTTGGGTTCACTCTGCTGTGAATTTACTTAGGGAAAGGACGCTGCTGTTCTGACTCTGAGGGACAGTTTGAGATAGCGATTTGCTTTATTGTGCTTTACCCAGGCTACTTTAGCAACCGCTGTGTGAGAAGCTTTCTTTTGCCTTGCAGCGCTGTTCACGGCTGTCTGCGAGGTCTCTGTGTGTGAGTGCAGCTCACACTGTAGTGTGTTCTGCAGCCACCTCCGGTTGTAGTCCGTTCAGCGTGCGTCACTGCCTCATACATTGTCCTTTTTTTGCATTAGTGCTGCTCATTTTTCCAGACTTCTCCTATTAGTGTGGTTCCATCTGTATCCAGCTAGAATATTTGCAAACACTATATAGGAGTAGATAGAAGAGCCTTTCTGCTGGCTTGTTCCCTGCAGCCCCAGCCAGATTAGTATTAGCCTATTTTTGGAGCCTCATCTATTGCATTGTAGGTTACCTTCCTGCATTGTAATAGCTACAAAAAGTTTGTGATACTATCAGTTTTACATCTTTGGGCACATCCAGTGTCTTTTTGTGAAAAAAAAAGTTAATAAAGTTCACCAAACACTCCACTTTACAGTTGTGTAGGCCACATTAGCTCATATTAAAGTCTAGTCCACACTTTAGTGTTTCTTATACCTGTTAGCAGCTGTTCAGGAATAAGCACACTATGACCTTAGTACTTTTCTGCCTATCTTTATCAGTCTACTAAGATGAAGAAGGCAGTGAGTAAGGCACGTGGTCGTGGGCATGGAGTTTCTTCAGGGAGAGGACGTGGGGATTCCGTGCCTGCTGCGGGCACCAGTGACTCAGCATCCCCCAGTTTTACCAGGGAACAGTCCTTCATGCGCAGCTTTGTAGGAGCTCGCCGTACCCCACTGCTGCGGGACGAACAAATTGAAGCCGTTGTCGGATGGATGGCAGCTAACGCATCGACTTCAATTAGTTCCAGATCCTCTCAGGTCCAGAGCACTGAAGAGCACCCATCTGTCTCTTCACCACCTGCCAAATTGCCCAGGCAGTCAGAGAGCCCTGGACAGGAGCCATTTCTACTTCTGTTCTCTGAATCTGTTGGCTTGAAGAGAGGGGGCCAGCCAAGTAGCATTCGAGAATTTGAAGAAGTAGTATGCAGTGAAGTGCAAAAGCTTTGTCTCTCTGAATCTGAAGAGGCGGATGGGCCAGTGCCTATGGTCAGCACACCTCAGTACGCATCAGATGATGACACTCAGGTGCCACTTTCTGGTGTGTACTGTGCTGTCAAGACTACCCAGGAGAAGCAGTCATTTGAAGAGGGTAGTGTAGATGATGAGGTCCTTGACCCATCATGGCGTGAGGTACAGGAAGGTGGTGGGAGCAGCTCTGAGGAAGAGATTCCCCGAACGGCCAAAAAAGAAGAGAGAGGGAGGGGGCAGACTAGGGTGCCTGTAGCCTCCACTTCGGCACCCATTAGGAGCATGCCTCTTCCAAAACCCAAAACTGGCACTCCCAAGACTTGCAGTGCCTGGTCCTTTTTTGACACAGTTGCAGATGACATTTGCTTTGTCAAAAGCAAGCTGTGTAATCAGAAAGTGAAAAGAGGGAAAAGAGTCAGCAACCTCAATACCACAAATATGTGGAGACATGTGCGGACCAAGCACGTGGTGGAGTTACAAAGACACACTGAAGACCTAGGCCAACCTACAGCGCCACCTACCACCTCTTCAGCTCGTGTTGTAGCCTCTTCCTCCAGCTCACACACAGCTGGTTCGGCTTCCTCACAGGATCGCCATGGAAGAACCTCTGGCACTGTTGTACAGAGACACAGTGTCATTCCACCCACAGCACCACGCTCCCTGTCATCCTCACACTTCCAGGCCAGTCTACAGCCATCGGTAGCACAGGCAAAGGAGAAAAGGCACCCATACTCGGCAAACCACCCCCGAGCACAGGCTCTGAATGCTGGCATTGCAAAACTACTGTACCTTGAAATGCTCTCATTCAGGCTGGTGGAGACTGACACCTTCCGTAACTTCATGGCATTGGCAGTCCCACAATACAACGTGCCCAGCCGCTTTTATTTCAGCAGGCAAGCCGTCCCTGCCCTGCAAAAGCATGTGGAGGGAAAAATTAAACATGCGCTACTAAACGCCGTCAGTAGCAAGATCCACCTGACCACCGATACGTGGACCAGCAACCATGGAAAGGGACGATATCTTTCCCTCACTGCCCATTGGGTAAATGTTGTGGAGCCGGGTACAGATCTTGAGAGTGGCGCTGTACGTGTTCTGCCAACTCCACGGATTGCAGGAATCCAGTCTGTACATATTGACTCCTCCTCATACTCCAGTTCCTCTGAATCAGCTCTGCAGGAGCCGTCACAGTCTACCTCCACATGGACCCGTTAACAGTTACGACCGATATGAGCACAGCCGTGGCCAAACGTCAACAGGCCGTATTGAAATTAATTTCTTTGGGGAATCGAAGCCACACAGCGCAGGAGCTCTGGAATGCCATCATGCAGGAGAGTGACGTGTGGTTTGTGCCAGTGAATCTCCAGCCAGGCATGGTAGTGTGTGACAATGGCCGAAATCTGGTGGCAGCTCTGGGCCTAGGCAACCTCACTCACATCCCTTGTCTGGCACATGTGCTCAACTTGGTCGTGCAGAGTTTTTTTGAGGGACTATCCGGATCTTGATGCACTGCTGCACAAGGTCCGTATAGAGTGCGCTCACTTGCAGCGTTCCAGCATGGAAAGATTGCGCATTGCAGCTCTGCAGCACCGATTCTGCCTTCCGGAACATCACATCATATGTGACCTACCCACCAGGTGGAATTCAACGTTACATATGTTGGAGAGGTTGTGTGAGCAGCAGGCAGCAGTAATGGAGTGCCAGCTGCAAGCACTAAGGGAGGAGGTTGTGGAAGAGGTGGAGAATGAGGAGTCACAAATGCCATCTGCTTCTAGACAGTCTGCGCAACGTGGTTCCTCACAAAGGCCTAGGCAGGGGACACTTTGTCAGGAGGATAAGGAGGAGTCAATGGAGGAGGAAGACATCTGTCCAGAGGAGGGAGGTACACAATGCTCTAGTAGTCAGTATGTAGAGCGAGGGTGGGGTGATGCAGAGCAGGCAGAGATGACGCCTCAAGCAGGGGACAGCATTTCTTGGCCAGCTGGAAGTCTGCAGCACATGGTTGATTTTATGCTGCAGTGCCTGAGAAACGACTGCCGCATCGCCCACATTCTCAACATGGCTGATTATTGGGTGTACACCCTCCTAGATCCTCGCTACTAGGACAACTTACGAAGCCTCATAACACCATTGAACCGGGAGCGTAAAATGCGGGAGTACCAAGACACACTGGTGCATCCATCATGTTCTCCATTTCACCCGAGAGCAGTGCTGCTAGTGCTTTACAAAGCAGCTCAGTGCGTCGAGGCAGTGGAGGAAGCTCTGCACAAAGAGGGAGCAGAAGCAGCGCCTCAGCACAAGGCAAGACCAGTATGGCCCAAATGTGGCAAAGTTTTGTGTCCCCGCCACAAATGTCTACACCATCACAGATGGCTCCAGTCAGCAGGAGGCAACGTTTCCGTCAGATGGTGACAGACTACATGTCTTGCCCTCTCAGTGTTCTCCCACATGGCTCTTCCCCCTTCAAGTTTTGGGTCTCTAAGCTGGATACATGGCCAGAGCTTAGCCAGTATGCATTGGAGGTGCTGGCTTGCCCTGCTGCTAGTGTATTATCGGAACGCATCTTTAGTACCGCAGGTGGTGTACTAACAGACCGTCGCATGCGACTATCCTCCGATAATGTTGTCCGCCTTACTTTTCTGAAAATGAGCAAGGCCTGGATCTTGCACGAATTTGCCAGTCCTCTTCCAGATTAAATAATTGGTTGGCAACAGTATCTAGGTCTCCTGTTGTGTTCATGTTTCTACCACCTGAACTGTAATCCCTAGGCTCCAACACCACCAGTTGCTGCTCAGAAGTGCCGTCTGCACAGTCAACACTTGCTCCTGTGTTATTGGGGTTCAGTAACGTCAGCTGATCCCCTGCTGTGTGTCCGGCAATTTCTCCTGCTCCGACCACACTCACACTACTACAGATATTGAACTTGCTCCAATTAGGCCTCTGGCTACACTCTGTTTCTCCTTTAATCCCTGGGCTCCAACACCGCCAATTGCTGCTCAGATGTGTCCTTCACACGGGTACTCCCTCCTGCCCAGCCTGGTTCCAGCACGCCAGCTGTTTCCGGGTAGTGTCAACGTCACTTTGCCTCCAATACGTTGTCCTGTCGTGTTGCGGTCGGGATAGCCGACTCTATGTTGCCTGCAGTTTAGGTGCTTCCTATGTGGGCTGCGGGATCTGGCAATGAAGGCTGGTTCCGTAGTGCCAATAGGACAAGCTCCCCCTGTAGAACTGTGGGTTTTGGTAACTCCGGCCGGCTCGCGGCCTTGCAACTTTTTTTTTCATGTGTACCTTCTGCTGCCTATCTGAGTTCCAGTACCATTAGCTGGTTCTTTGGAAGTCAATCTTGAATATGTCCCCCTTGATTCCAGTAACGTCAGCTGGTTCCAGGCAGAGCCTTTGGCTTAGGTGCCTCCTTCTCGGTATCCGAGTTCCACCAATGACTGCTGGTCCTTGGTAGTGCTTTCTGGCACAGGTACCTCCTGCTTAGTAACCGGGTTCCAGTACCATCAGCTTGTCCTCGTTAGTTCCATTGGCTCTTGTACCTTCGGCTACCCATCCAGGTTCCAGTACCGTTAGCTGGTTCTCAGCAGTTCCACAGCCTTCTTGTACCTTCTGCTACATTTCCAAGTCCAAGCTTTTTGAAATGGTTTTTGGTAATCACTCTGGATCTCCCTGACGACGACCCTAAAGACGACGACCCTGAAGACCACCCCGAAGACGACCCCGAAGACGACGACCCTGAAGACCACCCCAAAGAAGACCAAGAAGATGACCCTGAAGAAGATGACCAAGAGGACAAAGAACAAGAAGACAACCACCAAGATACAGAAGAACAAGAGACAGAAGACCAAGAAGCAGAAGAACAAGAAGCTTCAGAACAAAAAGCAGAAGAACATTAAGCATAAGACTAAAATTCAGAGCAAAACATATTATCTAAATTATAAGCAGAAGAAGACTAAGCAGTGTATGGGGTGAGTCCATTCCTCCTCGTGGTGCCCCTGGAAAATACCTGTTGCTGCAGGCAAAACAGAACACGGACAAATTCAGTTGTAAATCTTTTGTGACAGGCAGAACAGAAGGTGTAATCTTCAAACTTTTATAGATAACAACTACAGGAATGCCTGTCACAAATAAGAATATGATGAAGAAGAATATGAAGAAGATGAAGAAGTAGAATATGAAGAAGAATAATAGTTGAATAAGAAGAATATGAAGAATGTAAAAAAAAGAATAATAGGAAGAAGGTGAAGAAGAAGAAGATGAATAAGGTGAAGAATAAGTTAATGAAAAAGATGCTGCTGCTGAGGATCCTGTGTGATACTGGGCTCCCCCTGCAGTCTGTGTCAGAGGGTGGCCTTTGTTGGCACGGTAATAAATATCACCGATTCCGATACCGGAAACCAATGCAAGTCAATGGGACAGAAATATCGGAATTAAAATAATCCCTTTCTTTCCTTGTAGGCTAATTCTACATGAAGGAAAACAACTAAGAATAATATAGAATGTATTGGGCGAGGTGAAGGAGACATTAAAGGCATAGAGGTTTAGCCCAATCAAATGGAATAGCAGGAATTAATTTTTTTTTAAGATGTTCGGAGTTACAAAGATATTGACTATGTTAAAGGGGTTGTGTAGCAATAGAGGGAGACGTTCAGAAAAGGCACAAGTTGGTGGAGTGTTGGAACGGAGTGCTTCATCTAGCTTGGAGGTTTACAGAGCCCCTGACCCGGAGGACACGGCACGGATGCGGGCACCTGTATGCACAACAGACTGTGAGTAAAGCTTTGGAACTACAAGCCCTGGTGTCCTCCAGTTATTCCTGCGCCAACACACTCAGCACTGCTACATCTCTGTGCCTGGCACTGCACCATCTACGTCTCTTCAATACCTCTCCATCTACACTGCCCTGGGACTACAGCCCTACCTGTGGAGGGCCACAACATCATTGTTGCACCACACCATCTGTCCCAGAGGATCTGTCTGCAGCGTGTCTGTGTCATCTGTCAGTCTCGAGGGTATTCCGGAGTACCTGATAGACTTTGAAGATGTGTTTTCCGAAAGCAAGGCTGAGGCGCTCCCACCACATAGACCATATGATTGTGCTATCGATTTAGCACCTGGAGCCAAATTACCCAAGGCTTGTTTGTTTAATTTGTCCGGAACTGAGCGCCAAGCTATGAAAGAGTATATCAAAGAAAACCTTCACAAGGGGCATATTCCGCCCTCGGTCTCACCCGTGGCAGAGGCTTTTTCTTTGTAAAGAAAAAAGATGGTGGGTTGCGACCGTGCCTCGACTTTCGGGAACTGAACAAAATTACTGTTAAGAACACGTACCCTCTCCCGTTGATTCCTGATCTAAGCAATCAACTCACGGGGGCCAAATGGTTTTCTAAGATCGATCTACGAGGGGCTTATAACCTTATAAGGATCCGGGAGGGGGACGAATGGAAAACAGCGTTCCTGACAACTGAGGGGCTGTTTGAAAACCTGGTTATGCCCTTTGGCCTCACTAACGCTTCTGCTGTTTTTCAGAACTTTATTAATGTTGTTTTTTCTGACTTGATTGGACGTTATGTTGTCATTTACCTGGATGACATCTTGATTTACTCTGAAGACAGACAGTCACACTTACTCCATCTACGCACGGTTCTTATGAGACTCCGTTAGAACCATTTGTACGCTAAGCTGGAGAAGTGCTCATTTTTTATGCAAGAACTATCTTTTCTGGGTGTATTTTTTTCTGGGGAGGGATTTCGCATGGATCCAGGGAAGGTTCAGGCAATTACAGATTGGGTGCAGCCTCATGACCTGAAGGGGTTGCAGCGATTTCTGGGCTTCACTAATTATTATAGGAAGTTCATTAAAGAGTTCTCGCAGGTGGTGAAACCATTGACGGTCCTGACTCTTAAAGAGGCAGATGTAAAAAATTGGTCCGTGGCCGCTAAAAATTCCTTCCTTACATTATAGAAGTGTTTTACTATAGCCTGTTATGATTGAGTCACCGTAGGAGGCAAAAACAGAAATGCTAGCTAAGTCCAGAAAACCAGAGAAGTTGGCAGCTATCGGATTGCAGACCCCTGAACCTATCAACACAACTAGCAGTAGCCGTGGGGGGTTCCTACGATGCCGTAGACCCCTCAATCACAGCCGGAGAATTAAATAGGCCTAAAGAAAGAAAGGGGAAATCTAAACTGCCCCAGAGCAGACCCCAAAGCAATAAGCAGCCCCCAACATATAATGATGGTGAAGCAAGAAGAAAATACTAACACAGACAGAAAGATAGACAGAGCAAAGAGGGGCCCAAGCTAACTACATAGGAAAGGACAGGAAGGCTGCTGTCTGCAATCCGTGAAAAACCCTATGAAAATAAGAGCCAACAAACTGACAGTGAAAAAGGCCCTGAAGACGCTAGGCTTCAAAAAGCTATGTCAGCACTTAGGAATATACTGAAGACAGAGCTACAGGCAAAAGGAGATTCAGCTCATCCCAGCAGGGGATGGCAGAATACTGAAAAGCAAGGAAAACAAAAAACAAAACAAAAAGGCTAACAGCCAAAACAGAAAACTTAGCTTTAGGAGCAGGAATCAGACTGGTGTCCTAGGAGTCCACAGAGAAATCACCCGCAGGGCAGAAGGGTGTCGGCAGCCTTATATCCAGTCTGTGACTCCACTCAGCCAGTCATCCTCATTAGACTCAGGTGCCTGATAATCAGGCTCATTACCTTCCTTCACCAGAATAGGGAGTTCACCAGAATCCAGTGACGAAGGGGAAAATTAACTCACAACAGTACCTCCCCCTTGAGGAGGGGTCACCGAACCCTCAACCACGCCACCAGGGCGATCAGGGTGAGCCCGGTGAAATGCACGCACCAATCTTTTGGCATGAATATCAGAGGCAGAGACCCAGGAATTATCCTCCTGACCATAACCCTTCCACTTAACCAAATACTGGAGTCTCCGTCTAGCCAGACGGGAATCCAGTATTTTCTCTACCTCATATTCCATGTTACCTTCAACCAATACAGGGTCTGGAGGTGCCACCCCAGGAACAACTGGTTCAACAAACCTCTTCAACAAGGACTTATGGAACACATTATGGATTTTAAATGTGACAGGAAGAGCCAAACGAAAAGAGACCGGATTAATAATCTCCAAAATCTTGTAAGGTCCAATAAATCTAGGCTTAAACTTAGGAGAAGCCACCTTCATAGCAATATTTTTTGATGATAACCACACCATATCACCAATCTTAAACTGGGGACCAATGGTCCTATGTCGATTGGAAAACCGCTGGGCCTTTTCCTGGGAGAGAGAAAACTTATGCACCACTTGGTCCAGATCTGGTGCATTCTCTCCACCACAGTGTCAACACCTGGGCAGGCAGAAGGCTCCACCTGCCCTGAAGAAAATCGAGGCTGAAACCCAAAGTTACAAAAAAAAGGTGACATCAAAGTGGCAGAACTAGCTCTATTATTTAAAGCAAATTCGGCCAAGGGCAAAAATGAAACCCAATCATCCTGATCAGCGGAAATAAAACATCTCAAATACAACTCCAAGGTCTGGTTTGTTCTCTCTGTCTGCCCATTGGTCTGAGGGTGAAAAGCAGAGGAGAAGGACAACTGAATTCCCAACTTGGAACAGAAAGTCCTCCAAAATCTAGACACAAACTGAACTCCTCTGTCAGATACAATGTTCTCAGGAATCCCGTGTAAGCAAACCACCTGTTGCAAAAACAGGGGCACCAACTCAGAGGAAGATGGCAACTTAGGGAGTGGTACAAGATGAACCATCTTAGAGAACCTATCACAAATCACCAAAATAACAGTCATTCTTTGAGAGACCAGCATATCAGAGATGAAATCCATTGAAATATGGGTCCATGGCCTCCTGGGGACCAGCAAAGGCATCAACAACCCACTAGAACGAGAACAAGATTTAGACCGGGAGCAAGTCCCACAGGACTGCACAAAATTCCTGACATCATGAGACAAGGTGGCCAACCAAAAAGAGCGACTCACCAGATCTCTAGTACCAAAAATACCTGGATGACCAGCCAATGCAGAGCAATGAACTTCAGACATCACTCTCTTCTTCCACTGGTCAGGAACATACAACTTTCCACTGGGACAACGCTCAGGTTTGTCCTCCTGGAACTCTTGCAGAGCAAGTCTCAAATCGGGCGAGATGGCAGAAAGAACTACCCCTTCGCCTAAGATGGTAGCAGGCTTGGTTACAACAGGAGATTCAGCAAAGAAACTCCTAGAGAGGGCGTCTGCCTTTACATTCTTAGTTCCAGGAAGAAAAGAGACCACAAAATCAAAACGTGTAAAAAACAAGGCCCACCTAGCCTGTCTAGGGTTCAAGCGTTTAGCCGACTCTAGGTAAATCAAATTCTTGTGGTCAGTGAGGACCACAACTTGATGTTTAGCTCCCTCCAACCAATGTCTCCACTCCTCAAATGCCCATTTCATGACCAACAGTTCCCGATTCCCCACATCTTAGTTACGTTCAGATGGAGAGAACTTTCGGGAAAAGAAAGCACAGGGATTCATTTTAGATGTTACAGGATCCTTTTGCTACAAAACAGCTCCTGCACCAATCTCAGAAGCATCCACCTCTACCTGGAACGGGAGTGAGACATCAGGTTGCTGCAAAACCGGGGCGGAGGTAAATCTTCGCTTCAGCTCCTGAAAGGAAGCAACAGCCTCAGGAGACCAATTCAACACATCAGCACCCTTCTTAGTCAGATGAGTCAATGGCTTGGCAATACTAGAAAATTTTGCTATAAATTTCCGATAAAAATTAGCAAAACCCAAAAATTTCTGGAGGGCCTTCAAAGAAGTGGGCTGAACCCAATCATAAATGGCCTGTACCTTGGCCGGGTCCATTTCAATAGTTGACGGAGACAAAATAAATCCCAAAAATGAAATCCTCTGTACTCCAAAAAGGCATTTCAATCCTTTGACATACAGGGAATTCTCCCTCATGATCCGGAACACAGTCCGAATATGTTCCACATGAGAATTCCAATCCTTGGAGAAGATCAAAATATCATCCAGGTAAATAATCAAAAATTTATCGACAAAGTCTCGGAAAATATCGTTCATGAAGCACTGGAAGACAGAAGGGGCATTAGTGAGCCCAAAAAGCATCACCAGGTACTCAAAATGTCCCTCCGGAGTATTAACCCTCCGTCAGGCGCAATATAGATTCTCCTCAGTTCATGCGCAATGTGCCTGACAAGCACAGGTCAGAAAACCACCTATAGTAGCTACATATTTCAATTTCAGGACTATAGAAGTAGTCAGTGACCTTCATAGGAATGTATTAAAAGAGATTACACCAAATCAGATGCAAAAAAAAACATTTATTAACCATAAACTTATTAAAACTAAAAGTACCACTTTTCAGTAGTACCGCCAAATAGGCTCCAGTTATCTTTACTTAACTATTGCTTAAATATAAAATTATGGAAAAAAACTTAAAGGATATTGCACTTAGATGTTACTTAATTATTTTCTACTCATCTTCAGTGGTTTCAATTGCAGCAGAAGCAGCACAGGTACACTTAGAAAAGCAAGGCTGGCAGACGAAAGTTGCATGGGAAAGGCAGATTGATTCTTTACATATTTTGCAGTCATATTTAGAAAGCCTTCTGAAACCAGATACAAATGAGCAGGTAGTACAACTGCGTCTTTTAGAAGGTGGTAGAGTCGGTGTTTGTTCTGGAACGTCCTTGGGACGATATCTCTTCAACCGGTGTTGCAGGGCAAGGGGCATTCCAACCGTCTTTGTACTTCTTAGGCTTAGCTCTCCACTCACCAGTTCATTAGCCAATTGTTTTAGGTACATTCTTCTGCGCATTTGTTTAAGTTCATTACCGAGGTAAATTGTCAGGAACACCGCACTGTACTTGCTTACTGAGCCAGTGCGCGTGTCCTGAGTGTCAGCGCCGGCGTGCAGCCTCCGCTGAGCAGTGACTCACCCGCAATGTAGGGGTACCGGGGTCAGGTACAGCCAGAAAGTACCGATGCACAGGACCTGTGGATGCTGAAGTTTAGGAAGCCAGCATAGGACCAATGGTCATGTGAATGGTCATGTGACTGCAAGGGGGCGGGGCTTAGCGTCCTGCACACAGAGAAGGAAGAGAACTCAGAGTCCAAGCAAAGCAGAGGTTATGCACAGTACAGACCAGCGAGGTACAGGAGAGATAAACAGATGGGAGGTCAGACAAAGCCAAAGGTCATACACAGGATCACAGTACAGTACCAGGGAGGAGACAGAGCGGATAATCAGGGCCAAGCAGAGATCAAAACCAAACAGACATATAAGGTACCAGGCAGAATCCAAAGCGATATCCAGGGAACAGACCGAGTCATACACAGAGAATCAAGTAACCAGAACACAGCACTAACACACTCAGGGGTCACCACACAATGCCAAGGGCGAAAGTATAACTGACAGGGATGGGAGCGTCCTGAGGCTATAAGAAGCCTCCCCCAGAACCAGGGAGAGGCCACAATCATAGCCCCAAGTGTGCAGGTAAGCCTGCATCGGGATCACAACCTTTAACCCCAGAAATGCCAGTCATCAGCACTGGTTCCAAACATTAACCCCACGTGTGCGAGTCAAACCCGCACTGAGATCATGACATAAATTACTTGTGAGTTGATGCCACCCACATTCAGCATTGTAAAGAAGATTACCATCGGCCAGCGTTTGGTATTTCGACTTACATTGAAATTGCCACACATTTGGTCAGCAGTGTCAACGCCGCTTTTGGTCAAATTATAAAAAGTTATGATTTCTGGTTTCCTTAGCTCCCCAGACTCTGGATCAATGGTGTAATCATTATGTAATGAAGAGACCAAAATCACATTTTTCCTCTCGCGTGGGATGTAAGAAACTAAAATCTTTCCATTACTGAACCCAAACATAGTGCTATACTGTTGTTTGCCTTTTGTATATAGAAAATCTGGCGGCAACTGCCTTTTGTTTTTTCTAACAGTTCCCACATATGACAGCTTTTTCGTTTTTAAAAAATCAATCAGATCAAAGTCAGTAAACCAGTTGTCAGCAGTGATATTTCGACCAGATCCAAACATTGGCTCAGCAATTCTCTTTACCACATCACTAGGCTTGTTGCTCACATTGAAAGGACCTGGTGGCTGTCTTCCACAATAAACTTCCATGTTCATAGTGTACATCATCCTTGCATCAACCATGGCAAAAATTTTAATTCCATATTTGTTTGGCTTTGATGGTATATATTGCCGAAAACCACATCTTCCACAGAAACCTGGAAGCATCTCATCAATAGTGAGGTTTTGCCCCGGGCAATAGCTTTTTTGACAATTCATAATAAATTGTTGAAATATGTCCCGAATTGGTGCAAGCCTGTCATAACCTTTTCGTTCTGTCCGGGTACTTCGATCATCGAAACGGAGGCAACGGATCAGGACTTTGAATTGTTTCAGATTCATCACAAGGCTGAATTTTTCGATGCCATCACCGTCTGTCCCCCACAGCTCCTCCAAACTTTGTCTATTTGCTCTGAAAGCACCAGCTAGGTATAACAAGCCAATAAATGCCTTGAGTTCAATCACATCAGTGTTTTTGATGTCCCTCTCTCTGGAGAATTGCTCTTTGATTGTGTCAATATACTGGTTAGTGAACCGAACAATAGTTTCCAACATGCTATCTGTAATTAGATTACTCCAACATTCCACTGCAGTTTTAGCTTTTCTAGCACTTCCAATAACTCCAGGAAGGTGTGTAATAATATTGTGGGATTCTCTGCGCTGTTTGTTCTTGGGTGCCTTTTTGTTCCACTTTGTATTTTTATCTTTGCCCAAATAATAAGCTAGATCTGTGTCTGTTTCCTCTGTATCAGTGTCATCACCATCCTGCTCTGTTCCAGAATCAGTGTTACATTCTGCTACCTCATCTTCAGATGAAATGTCACTAGATTCCTCTAAATCTTCAGTTACTGCTGGTTCTTCCTCATCATCTTCTAACAAAAACATCTTCATTTCTTCTAAATGAAGGGGTTTAGATGAATCATACTGTTTTCTGGCCATTGCAGCAGAAAATCTGAAGCAAGAGAGAAAGAGTATGTGTTAGGGCGCAATGTGCCTTAGAAGCCACCCTCCTTTTGTCTAAGAAAACAGTACTTATGTACACTAACTTAGCATTAATCCTTCATAAAACAAGCTAAATACACAATCGTGATGAATAAAAAAAGAAAATACTAACCTTTCAATTTGTGTTGAAATCAGGCGCAATGTGCCTGAGAAGCCAAAGTGTTGATATCTGCTCACTAGAAGGTCTGCTGAGTCACTGTGATATCAGGTTTCGCAGAGCCTATAGAGTCAGGAGATAACTAGGAGGGGTGGGGTTTTCTGATAAGTGGGCAAGGAGAGAGAAGTGAAACTAATTACTGTGTGCCTGTCAGATCTATTGCGCCTGACGGAGGGTTAAACGCCGTCTTCCATTCATCCCCCTGCTTAATGCGGATAAGATTATATGCCCCCCTGAGGTCAAGCTTGGTAAACCAGCAAGCACCTCTAACTCTAGAGAATAGATCCGAAATCAGGGGTAACGGATACTGATATTTAATAGTAATTTTATTGAGGGCACGATAATCAATACAAGGTCTTAAAGAACCATCCTTTTTGGCCACAAAAAAAAACCCGGCACCTAAGGGTGAAGAGGATGGTCTAATATGACCCTTCTCCAACGCCTCCTTAATATAGGACCGCATAGCCTCGTGCTCGGGTACAGATAAATTGAAGAGCCGACCCTTGGGAAATTTACACCCCGGGCTTAGTTCAATTGCACAGTCATAACTCCTATGAGGAGGCAAGGATGCAGACTCATTCTCACTAAATACATCATAAAAGTCCGCCAAATAGTCAGGAACATCATGCGACTGAGGAGAGGTGGAAAAAACCGGAGTCTCACTATAGGCACACTGACAACCCCAACTCACCACAGACACAGATTTCCAATCCAAAACTGGATTATGAATTTGCAACCAGGGAAACCCCAGAACAACGGCATCATGCAGACCATGCAATACCAAAAATCTGCAATTTTCTTGATGGTCTGGGGTGACCCGCATGACCACCTGGGTCCAAAACTGAGGTTTATTTTTAGCCAAAGGAGTAGCATCAATCCCCCTCAAAGGGATAGGCGTCTGCAGAGGTGTCATCGGAAATCCACAACGTTTAGCAAAATCCAAGTCCATTAGGTTTAGCGCTGCTCCCGAATCCACAAAAGCCTTGGCGGAAAATGTGGACAGGGAGCAGATCAGAGTAATTGCCAGAAGAAACTTAGGTTGAACACCACCAACAGAAAACGTGTGTGCAAAGCGTTTCTCTCGTTTAGGACAAACAGAAATAATATGCGAGGCATCTCCACAGAAAAAACACAGCTTATTACACCTTCTGAACTCCTGACGTTGCGCCTTAGAAAATATTCTATCACATTGCATAGGTTCGGACGTCTGTTCAACCGGTGGCAACACCTCTCGTGCAATCCTGCATTCACGTAAACGCCGATCAACCTGAATGGCTAATGACATAGAATCGTCCAGACCAGAGGGAACAGGAAATCCCACCATAGTATCTTTTACGGCTTCTGACAAACCCTTCCGAAAGAGAGCAGCCAAGGCATTATCATTCCAAGTAGTAAGGACCGCCCACTTTCGGAACTTTTGACAGTACAACTCTGCAGAATCTCGACCCTGGTTCAATACCAACAGGGTCTTTTCAGCCTGATCAATAGCATTAGGTTCGTCATACAACAACCCCAAAGCTTGAAAGAATGCGTTCACATTACTCAGAATAGGATCATCTGGTTTCAAAGAAAACGCCCAATCCTGGGGATCGCCACGCAGCAAAGAGATGACAATTTTAACCTGCTGTGCGGAGCTCCCTGACGAGTTAGGCTTCAAGGCAAAAAATAATTTACAATTATTTTTGAAACTCAAAAATTTAGATCGATCCCCAAAAAATACATCAGGTGTAGGGATCTTTGGTTCAACAGCATGCGAACGAGCAAGGCAGGCGGAAATTCCCCGCACTTCCGCAGTGAGCTGCTCCACATGATCAGACAATTTCTTTATCTCCATTGAGAGAAAAAAAAATTCCCCCTACGGCCTCAGAGATATAGAAGAAAGAATATACACACACTTTTTTTTTTTTTAACACAATTCTTTCCTGCAATTGAGTACCCTAGGATCTGCGGTATGGCGGGTGATTCTGTTATGATTGAGTCACCGTAGGAGGCAAAAACAGAAATGCTAGCTAAGTCCAGAAAACCAGAGAAGTTGGCAGCTATCGGATTGCAGACCCCTGAACCTATCAACACAACTAGCAGTAGCCGTGGGGGGTTCCTCCGATGCCCTAGACCCCTCAATCACAGCCGGAGAATTAAATAGGCCTAAAGAAAGAAAGGGGAAATCTAAACTGCCCCAGAGCAGACCCCAAAGCAATAGGCAGCCCCCAACATATAATGACGGTGAAGCAAGAAGAAAATACTAACACAGACAGAAAGATAGACAGAGCAAAGAGGGGCCCAAGCTAACTACATAGGAAAGGACAGGAAGGCTGCTGTCTGCAATCCGTGAAAAACCCTATGAAAATAAGAGCCAACAAACTGACAGTGAAAAAGGCCCTGAAGACGCTAGGCTTCAAAAAGCTATGTCAGCACTCAGGAATATACTGAAGACAGAGCTACAGGCAAAAGGAGATTCAGCTCACCCCAGCAGGGGATGGCAGAATACTGAAAAGCAAGGAAAACAAAAAACAAAACAAAAAGGCTAACAGCCAAAACAGAAAACTTAGCTTTAGGAGCAGGAATCAGACTGGTGTCCTAGGAGTCCACAGAGAAATCACCCACAGGGCAGAAGGGCGTCGGCAGCCTTATATCCAGTCTGTGACTCCACTCAGCCAGTCATCCTCATTAGACTCAGGTGCCTGATAATCAGGCTCATTACCTTCCTTCACCAGAATAGGGAGTTCACCAGAATCCAGTGACGAAGGGGAAAATGAACTCACAACAATAGCCCCTGTGTTGGTACAACCCGATTCGTCAAGACCTTTTATCATCGAGGTCGACGCTTCGGAGATGGGGTGGGGGCAGTATTGTCACAGGGCCCCCCTACCCTGACTAACCTCAAACCCTGTGCCTTTTTCTCTAAGAAGTTCTCTTCGGTCGAGAGAAACTATGATGTCGGTAACAGGGAATTGTTAGCAGTTAAATTGGCCTTCGAAGAATGTAGACATTTTTTGGAGGGGGCCGCTCATCCCATTACGGTCATCACTGATCATAAAAACCTGGCCTATATCGAGTCTGCTAAGAGGTTGACCCCCAGACAGGCTCGGTGGGCACTTTTTCTTTCTCGATTTCATTTTACCATTACGTTCCGACCAGGGTCTAAAAATATAAAAGCGGATGCCTTATCCCGAAGTTTTGATTCTGTGTCCCCTCCTGAACCTCCTTCCTCCATTCTTCAACCGGGTTGTAGCCGAAATCTCCTCTGAGCTACAGAGAGAGATTCTGGAAGCACACGCACAAGCTCCCAGGAATAAATCCCCAGGTAAATTGTTTGTACCCGAACAATTCCGACTCACACTCCTTCAAGAATTTCATGATTCTGTGTTAAGTGCACACCCTGGTATTGCAGCTAGCCTGGGAGCAGTAGCTAGGGGCTTTTGGTGGCCCTCTATGGGTACTGATATAAAAAGGTTTGTGAATACTTGTGGGGTTTGCGCTCGCTCTGAAAGCTCTCAGGTCCGTCCGGCCGGGGAATTGGTGCCTTTGCCAATTCTGGATAAACCATGGACACACCTGTCCTTGGACTTTATCACTAATCTTCCATCTTCCAAGGGCATCTCAGTGGTATAGGTAGTGGTTGATAGATTTTCTAAGCAAGCCCACTTTGTGCCATTACCTGCATTACCATCTGCAGAAACCTTGGCCCGCTTGTTTGTACAGCACATTGTTCGGCTGCATGCAGTGCCTGTGAACTTGGTGTCGGACAGGGGTGTGCAATTTGTGGCCAGGTTTTGGAGAGTGTTTTGTATGAAGTTGGGGGTCACATTGTCATTCTCCTCTGCCTATCACCCAGAATCCAACGGACAGACTGAACACACCAACCAGTCATTGGAGCAGATTCTGAGATGCCTGGCCTCCTCCAGACAGGAGGACTGGTGTGAGGTATTACCCATGGCAGAATTTGCATTCAACTGTCGGATTAATCAGTCTACCGGAAAGTCTCCCTTTCAGGTCAATTATGGGTTTGTTCCGCAGTTTGGGGAATTTTCCCTTATGGATTCAGATTGCCCTGGTGCCGAGGGGATGGTACAACAGTTAAAAACCCTCTGTAAGGACATCCAGGGGAACATCTCTAAAGCTCAGAAGAAGTTCAAACATTATGTGGACAGGAGGAGGGGGGTGGTTCCTGCGCTGACAGTGGGGGAAAAAGTCTGGTTGTCCACCCATAACATCAAACTTAAAATACACTCTATGAAGTTTGGCCCAAAATGTATTGGCCCATACAAGATTGTAGAGGTGATCAACCCAGTGGCATACAGATTACAGTTGCCCACCTCCTTCAAAATCTCTAACGTCTTCCACAGGTCCCTATTAAAACCTATGGGGACAGTTAGAGAAGATCCCTCATTCGTAGCTCCACCAGTGTTGGTAGAGGCTCAACTGGAGTACGAGGTAGGGTGCATCGTTGATTCACGGTGGGTGCGCCGGAGACTTCAGTACCTTATTCATTGGAAGGGATATTCCGTTGAGGATCGGTCATGGGTTTCGGCTAGTTTGGTGCACGCTGATCGACTGGAGCGGGCTTTTCATGCCAGATACCCTGAGAAACCTGGGGGTCCAGTGGCCCCCCCATTAAGAGGGGAGTACTGTCATTGTTAGGACATGGTTAATGTCCTGTTCTCACAGGGTTAACTTTTGCCGGCTTCTCTTTGGATCTGGGGGGGTATTTATACTCACTCCAGACTAGGATTCCCTGTCAGCTATACTGTTATTCTGGCTGTGTGTCTGACCCCCCTGGTGTGCGTGGATACTGCATTGCTTGTTTGATTCCCGTGTATGACCCGGTCTGTCCCCTCACTCTGAACTCCGTCTCTCGTTTTGGTACTCTTGTCTTCTCCGGTTCTGACCTCCTGGCTTGGCTATTTTTAATCCGTTACAGTTTGTCCCTATTGTACCGTCCATTGCCCGTTCTGGTTTTCTGATCTATTGCTACATACTGACTATTCGCTCTGTCTAACCCTTTGGTACTCTCCTGCTATCTCATGCTTTGACCCGGCTTGATCTGGTTTATGTCCCTGTCTATGCCTCTTGGTAATTTGTCCCGAAGTTACCTTTCTAGGAGTTTCCCTGCAGCTCCTAGCTCTGTGGAGCTTAGGTCACGCCCCCAGCAGTCACGTGCTTCAGGTCCTGATAGTCTGAAGCACGCATCGTCACCGCTGCTGTCCCGTTCCACAGTTATCCTTGAGCACTGTTTTTGTACTCAGGGCACGTGCACTGGCTCAGTGAGCAAGTGCAGTGCAGTGTTCCTGACATTAGTCTTATCATTTCTATGGTGTTATCGTCCTTCTGTAAGGCTGGAAATAACACAGTTTATTACCGTGCCAACACAGACCACTCTCTGACACAGACTGCAGGGGGAGTCCAGAATCAGGAACTTTTCTTTGGCATGAAGCATTTCATTAACATAAAAAATCAAACACAGATTAAGGGTATGTTCACATGTTGCGGATTTGCCTGTGGAATATTCCGAACAGAATCTGCATCTCTTCGCAGAAAACGCAGTTAAAAATCTGTGCGTTTTTTATGCGAATTTTCATGCGTTTTTTCATGTGGATTTGTATGTGTTTTTGTAAGCTAAATAAAGATATATTATTTAACAAAAAAAAAGAATTATGATATCATTTCCTTGTCCAAACTCTTCTTTTACATACTCCATTGAAGAATAATGTTTGCACACAGATAGATTCGATATATCTACTGATAGCTTGATGTATAGATAGATAGATAGATAGATAAATCTATACATAGATAGGTAGATCTATAGATAGATAGTTAGATATATCTATAGATAGATAGATAATACCAAGCCCGATGTTTAGTAATAAACATAATAAAATGCTACATAAAGAGTCAAATAAAGACACACACTCACACACTCACACACACGCAAAATCTGCATTAGGCCGGGGTCACACCTGCGAGAAACTTGCACGAGTCTCGCACCTCAGTGCCCAGCACTGCCGCCGGCATTTGGACTGGAGCGTTCGCTGCATAGAAATACATGCAGCCACACACTCCGGTCCTGAGTGCCGGGTACTGAAGTGCGAGACTCGTGTGAGTTTCTCACAAGTGTGACCCCGGCCTTACGCAATATCTGTTTAATTTAAAAAAATATGAAAAAAAATGGCATGGGCTCCCATGCAATTTTCTCCGCCAGTGAGGGAAAACCAGTGACTGGGGGCTGATGTTTATAACCTAGGAAGGGGTTAATACCCATGGATCTTCCCAGGCTATGATTATCAGCACGCAGGAGTATATTTAGCCTTCACTGGCTATTAAAGTAGAAGAACCCCCCCAAAAAAAATGACGTGAGGTCCCCCTATAATTAATAGCCAGAAAATGCTATGCAGATAGCTATGGGCTGATATTAATAGCCTAGGACGGGGCCATGGATATTGGTCCCCTGGCTTCAAACACCAGCTCATAGCTACCACTGGGGCAGGCGCGCTGATCCCGGTAGCCTGGATTGTGCCACTCACTGGAGGTAACTTGATACATTGTGGCATACTAACTATTATGACATTGATTGGTTTTGAACCTGGATAATGGGTACCATGGCTCTACATGTGGATTATACCTTTGCTAAGTTAGAAGGATGGGTATGTGGCGGCCATTAACCTTTTGTGGCTGGGTTATTATTTACCCTAACATAATTTCCACATTATGGATATGATTAACCACGGTCCTCTGTCTTCTTATTGTCTTAGGTACTATGTTTAGGCTTTTTGGGTCTCAGTGTTTTCTCCTACAGCTGCGCGGTCATGTCTGTGCCTGCATCCATTCTGTCACTGTCGTTGTCTCTGAAACATATTTATTTTTGGAATAAAGATTTATGTTTTCTGAATGATGGATCTGTGGTCATTTTCTGTGGTCATACCACCCCTTTTCATTTATTTGCGATAGATCCATATTGGTGTCCTTTGCGGCTTCATTACATAAGCACCCCGGAGGACATATATTATGTCAGGAACTTGCCATACTATGGTGCTGTGGTTCATGAGCTAGATATATGTTTACACACACATACACACAGACACCGGCACACACATAGTCTTTACCCACACACAGTCTCCGCCCACACACTTTTCCTCCTCCCTATCTGCAGCATTTCTTGCATGCAACTCTGCAGCAAAACCGCAGATTTTTTTAAACCTGCGGTTCTGCTGCAGATTTGCCTGACTCAATGGTAGTCAATGGGTGCAGGGAAGCTGCAGATATGCAAAAAGAATTGACATTCTGCTGAAAATAAAATGCTGCAAATCTGCACATATTTTTTCCACGGCATGTGCACAGCAATTCTGTAATTCCCATTGACTAACATTGCTTGTGCACTACACTGCGGATTTGATGCAATTCCGTGTGTCCAAAAACACTACGGAAAAGCATCAAAATCCGCAACGTGTGCGCATAGCCTAAAAAAAGAAACACAGGGCAGATTTCTCCAACCCAGGTATCACTTTAATCTGTGAAACAGCGCCAACCTTACAATGCCTGTTTCGCTTTAAACTTATTAATACAGCTATAACTAACTCTAAATTAGTCCTTCTTTACAATTTCTAACTAAATGATATTATACTCAGGGGTCTATAGGGACACTGCACCTCCAACATGAACGGACAGGAGGGAACCTGGGGATGAAATACAGGTATATACTATATACAGGAGGAGATGACATACAAGTACATATTATATACAGGTACAGGGGAGATGACATAAAAGTATATACTATATACAGGGGAGATGACATACAGGTATATACTATATACAGGAGGAGATGACACACAGGTATGCAATATATACAGGGGAGATGACATACAGGTATATACTATATACAGAGGAGATGTCATACAGGTATATACTATATATAGGAGGAGATGACACACGGGTATGCACTATTTACAGGAGGAGATGACATACAAATATATACTATATACAGGAGGAAATGACATACACATACAGGGGAGATGACATACAGGTATATTATATATACAGGAGGAGATGACATACAGACATATACTACTGTATATACAGGAGGAGATTACATTCAAATATATACTATATACAGGGGAGATGACATACAGGTATTATTATTATTATTATTATTATTATACATTTATATACCGCCATTTATTCCATGGCGCTTTACAGGGAAAAGGGGAAATATATACAAGTACAATAAACATGTGCAAGACAAGGAACACACAAGTACAGAAGGAGAGAGGACCCTGCCCGCGAGGGCTCACAGTCTACAGGGATGGGTGAGGATACACTAGGAGAGGGTAGAGCAGGTCGTGCAGTGGTTCAGTAGACCGAGGATCATTGCAGGCTGTAGGCTTGTCGGAAGAGGTGGGTGTTCAGGTTCTTCTTGAAGGTTTCCATTGTTGGTGAGAGTCTGATGTGTTGCGGCAGAGAGTTCCAGAGTATGGGGGAAGCACGGGAGAAGTCTTGTATGCACTTGTGAGAAGAAGAGATGAGGGGGGAGTAGAGATGGAGTCTTGAGAGGATCGAAGGTTGCGTGCGGGTAGGTACCGGGAGACCATATTACAGATGTATGGAGGAGACAGGTTGTGGATGGCTTTGCATGTCATGGTTAGGGTTTTGAACTGGAGCCTCTGGACAATAGGAAGCCAGTGAAGGGCCTCGCATACGGAGAGGCAGGGGAATAGTGGGGAGACAGGTGGATTAGTCAGGCAGCAGAGTGTAGAATAGACTGGAGTGGTGCCAGAATGCTGGAGGGGAGGCTAGAGAGTTTGAGGTTGCAGTAGTCGAAGCGGGCAATGATAAGGGTGTGAATTCAAGTCTCCAGGTCCAGATGAATTACACCCCAGAGTACTGAAGGAGATAGCAGAAGAAATTTTTGAACCCCTCTCTATAATCTTTGAAAATTCTTGGAGAACAGGAGAAGTGCCAGAAGACTGGAGAAGAGCAAATGTTGTTCCTATCTTCAAAAAGGGGAAGAAGGTGGACCCAGGTAACTATAGGCCGGTGAGTCTGACTTCTATACCAGGAAAGATCTTTGAACAAATTATTAAACAACATGTATGTCAATACCTGGATAAGAATGAAGTGATTAAACAGAGTCAGCATGGGTTTGTAACTAATAAGTCATGTCAGACTAACTTAATTTCCTTCTATGACGGTATCACTGATTGGGTGGATCAAGGAAATGCTGTAGATATAGTATATCTTGACTTCAGCAAAGCATTTGACAAAGTCTCTCATACAATCCTTATTGAAAAAATGATTAAGTATGGAATGGACAAGGCAACTGTTAGGTGGATTCATAACTGGCTTAGTGATCGGACCCAAAGAGTGGTCGTAAATGGCTGCACATCCAGTTGGAAGAATGTCTCAAGGGGGGTACCACAGGGCTATGTCCAGGGCCCTGTATTGTTCAACATCTTTATCAATGATTTAGATGAAGGAATTGAGGGTAAACTGATTAAATTTGCTGATGACACAAAGCTAGGAGGGATAGCTAATACTAGAGAAGAGAGAGAGAGGATTCAAAAAGATTTAAATAAACTGGAGAAGTGGGCAGCAACTAACAGAATGGTTTTTAACAGGGAGAAATGCAAAGTACTACATCTGGGCAATAAAAATGGAAAAAGCATATATAGAATGGGAGGAATAGGGCTAAGTGACAGCACATGTGAAAAAGACTTGGGTATACTAATAGATCACAGACTGAATATGAGTCAACAGTGTGATGCAGCAGCAAAAAAGGCAAATGCAATTCTAGGATGTATTAACAGAAGCATACAGTCTAGATCACGTGAAGTCATTATTTCCCTCTACTCCTCTTTGGTCAGACCTCATCTGGAATATTGTGTCCAGTTTTGGGCACCACATTTTAAAAAAGACATCAACAAACTGGAGCAAGTTCAGAAAAGAGCGACCAGAATGGTGACCGGTCTGCAAACCCTGTCTTATGAGGAAAGGTTGCAGGATTTGGGAATGTTTAGTTTGCAAAAGAGAAGACTGAGAGGAGACTTAATAGCTGTCTACAAATATCTAAAGGGCTGTCACATTGTAGAAGGATCAACTTTATTCTCATTTGCACAAGGAAAGACTAGAAGCAATGGGATGAAACTGAATGGGAGGAGACACAGATTAGATATTAGAAAAAACTTTTTGACAGTTAGAGTGATCAATGAGTGGAACAGGCTGCCACGAGAAGTGGTGAGTTCTCCTTCAATGGAAGTCTTCAAACAGAGGCTGGACAGACATCTGACTGAGATGATTTAGCGAATCCTGCTTTGAGCAGGGGGTTGGACCAGATGGCCCAGGAGGTCCCTTCCAACTCTACGATTCTATGATTCTATGATTCTATGATTCTAGTGTTTTTGTGGTTTCATGATTGAGGAACGTGCGGATCCGGGAAATATTTTTGAGTTTGAGGCAGTAGGAGGAGGCAAGGGCTTGGATATGTGGTTTGAAAGAGAGGGCAGAGTCGAGGATCACCCCAAGGCACCAAGCGTGTGGGACTGGGGAAAGAGAGCAGCCATTCACATTGATGGATAGGTCTTGTGGAGGGGTAGAGTGAGATGGGGGAAAGATGATGAATTCTGTTTTGTCCATGTTCAGTTTGAGAAAGCGAGCAGAAAAACAGGCTGAAATAGCAGATAGACATTGTGGGATTTTGGTCAGTAAGGAGGTGAGGTCAGGTCCAGATAGGTAGATCTGTGTGTCATCGGAGAAGAGGTGGTACTGCAAGCCGTGGGATTCTATGAGCTGTCCCAGGCTGAAGGTCTAGATGGAAAAGAGTAGGGTTCCGAGGACTGAGCCTTGAGGAACACCGACAGACAGGGGGCGAGGAGAGGAGGTGGTGTGTGAGAGGGAGACACTAAATGTTTGGTCTGTTAGGTATGGCGAGATCCAGGATAGGGCCAAGTCTGTGATGCCAAGAGGTGAGAGAATCTGCAGCAGGAGGGAATGGTCCACGGTGTCGAAGGCAGAAGACAGGTTCAGGAGAATGAGAACAGAGTAGTGTCGCTTGCTCTTGGCGGTTAGGAGGTCGTTAGTGACTTTAGTTAGGGCAGTTTCAGTTGAGTGATGCGGTCGGAAGCCAGATTGTAACCGGTCAAAGAGGGAACAGGAGGAGAGGTGGGAGGACAGTTCAAGATATACATGCTGTTCCAGTAGCTTTGAGGCATAAGGGAGAAGAGATATCGGGCGATAGTTAGACACAGAGGACGGGTCGAGGGAGGGCTTTTTGAGGATGGGTGTGATTGAGGCATGTTTGAAGGATGAGGGAAAAACACCATTTTTAAGTGAAAGGTTGAAGAGGTGTGTTAGAGTTGGAATGAAGACTGTGACAAGTTAGGGATGATGTGGGACGGGAGCAGGTCAAGCGCACAAGTGGTGTGGTGCGATCTTGACAGGAGGGTGGAGAGCTGATCTTATGTCATGGTGGAGAAGCTGGCTTTGGAAGAACAGGGCTGAGTGGCTAAGGGGGGCATTGGGGGCTGCGGGCCAAAGCTTTCTCTGATCGTATCGATCTTCTGCTTAAAGAAGGAGGCAAATGCTTCCGCAGAAATGAGAGGAGATGGAGGAGGTGCTGTGGGACAGAGTAGAGAGTTGAAAGTGTTGAAAAGCTGTTTAGGGTTGTGAGACAATGAGGATATGAGGGATGCAAAGTAAGTTTGTTTTGCGGCAGAGAGCATGTACTTTAAGCTGGCAAGGGACTGCTTGTATGCGTTGAAGTGCTCAGTAGAACGGGTTCTCTTCCGGCCCTGGAAACCCATCTCAGTTCTTTGGTCAGGCTGGTCAGCCAGGGCTGCCTGTTGATTGTACGAGTTTTGCTCTGTGTGAGGGGGGCGGCCAAATCAAGTGTTGCTGTTATTGTGGTGTTATAAAAGGTGGCAGCAGCATATGTGTCATAAAGGGAAGCTATGTCTGTGAGAGGGAGAAGGGACTCAGAGAGTGATTGCAAATTGAGGTGTTTGAGATTTCTGCGAGGGTGAGCAAGTTTGTGGAGTGGGAGTTGCGCAGTCGGAGAGGAGAGGGAAGAGAATGTCAGTAGGTTGTGGTCGGACAGGGGGAGGGGTGAGTTAGTGAGAATAAGATAAGGGCCAGCGTGTGACCATCTTTGTGAGTGGCAGCAGAGGACCATTGAGTGAGGCCAAAGGAGGCAGTCAGTGATGAAAGTTTAGAGGCAGCTGAGGTGGAAGTGTCAATGGGGATGTTGAAGTCACCCATGATGATGGTGGGGATGTCATCAGAGAGGAAATGGAGTAGCCAGGTGGTGAAGTGGTCGAGAAAGATGGAGATGGCTAGTTCTGGGGGGCGGTAGATTACAGCCAATTGGGGGTTGGAGGGGGAATAGATGCGGATGGAGTGCACCTCGAGGGAAGAGTAGCGGAGGGTGGAAGTTGAATTGTGGTAAAGGAGCAGGTATCAGACAGGAGCAAGCCAACTCCTCCACCACGTTTGTTGCTGGGGTGAAGGGTGTGAGAGAGATGGAATCTACCATAGGAAAGTGCAGCTGGAGAGGTTGTGTCAGAAGGAGTGAGCCAGGTTTCCCTGATGGCAAGGAAGGAGAGTTTGTTGGTGATAAAGAGGTCATGGATAAATGACAGCTTATTGCAGACAGAGCGTACGTTCTATAAGGCGCCAGGTAAGAGGACCGGGGGAGTGGGGGCTGGATGAATAGGTATGAGGTTATCATGTTTGCAAAAACGTGTAGCGGATCGTGGCAGGATATTAAAAATGAGTGTGGGGATGTGTTGAGGAGGGCCAGGATTTGGGGATATGTCGCCAGCAATGAGTAGTAGCAGACAGAGCACTAGAAGGTGGGAGCAGGATAGGACATGATGTGGCCGTGTGTGTCTGGAGAAAAAGGATTGTATGTGGAGGAACAGTTCTGAGGAGAAGGTTTGGTGGCTGGGGAGGATGGAGGGGGAAATGAGGTATTTACTACATACAGGAGGAGATGACATATAGGTATGTACTATATACAGGAGGAGATGACATACAGCAACAATTTATGTGCAATATAATCATTATAATTTGTTCTAACTATCCAGAGTTAGTTACTATGCCCGGGCAACGCCGGGCTCTTCAGATAGTTTTATATATTTAATGATGGTTATCCTATTAGAACAATAGTCTATACACCCCATTATGTTGTCAGAATATCTCCTTGCTCTGAAGCACAACTGTGTATTAACATTTCATCTGCTGAAGCTATCACCTGACATTTACAGTTGTTCTCTAGAGGTTTTTGAGACTAGACCTTCATCAACCATCTGTTCACCAATAGGCAATCATTTAGAAAAAGACTTTTCCACATGCATCAGAACCCTTTCCACAAGTTACACATGTGTCTACCTTTTCTTTCCCTTAATTTGATTTAGAAATCCAAATAGCCACCATACAAATTGAATATATACCCATATCGACACATATGGCATAAATAATGTATGACAGCTACACATTTTTTTTATTTTCAATGGGTACCATCGCTTATCACTCATCTAGGGATATCTTGAACTGAGAAATGACATGTCTTCATATGTCACATTTTTATGATTGATGACTACAGTATATACACAAAAGGTTTAGTTAAGTTACTAAAAGACTTTTCAGTTATTAATAATCGTTCCTGTTGTAGAAATAGTATTCATACTAATATTAAATATTAATGACTGATGTATAATTTAGCATAATTAATTGGGACATAGTATTACTAATGAAGCCTTTCCTAACCAGAGGCATCACCTTTGACATTATTTTTTTATAATTTATGGTTGAAAATTGGCATTAATTTTACAGTTAACATTGAAGATTTGCTAATAAAGCAATGCTCTTGATTGACATGTAGATTGTGAATTTCCCCATAATTGAAATCCTAATGAGCTACTGTAAAGTCCATCATAACACCACACTAATGATATTAAGGTTACTTCTCAATTTTTTGGGGAGAAGACAGTGATAGAATATTACACACTTGACGTAGATATTGATAGCAACTGTCACTTCGAAAGATGGACTCTTTGCAGACCATATTTATGCTGTATAAAAGAAGGAATTCTAGACATTAGGAAGTTAGCAAAGCCTTGTTTTCCAAAGAACATTGACTCTTTGGAATCTCCAAACGCTAATAATTCTAACAATGAAGTGAAACAGTAGTAGTCTTTTAATACTATACCTTTTTCAGGAGACCCCTACTTTTACGAGTAGGGCTCTGCAAGGTGTTTCATTATAGGTGTTACATCCAACAGTTATTTGATTATAGAGTGTCCATCAGATTAGAATTTCTGACAGTAGGATCTTAATAAAATATATAACAGGAATATCACGTGGACCTGTCCTGTGTGACGCGACCAGCAGGCCGTTAACTAAAACAACAGGACGCGGCACGTGATACTGTCCTATGTGACACGGCTCGCAGGCCGGTAACTAAAACAAGACAAGGGAAGGGAAACAGTTACAACGGTGGGCCCTGCGATAGGGAAAGGGGACGTGGAGACCTTCTGCACTCCCCTGAGTCAATGTCCCTAACGCTCCTAACGTTCCCTATTCCGGTTCCGCACCGGGCGCTGATCAGGATACCTAATAACCCTAGCACACCCTACACCTATCCCTTGCTAGGGAGCTGGGTGGTGCAGGCACTGGCCCCACCACTGTACTATTACACACTAAGGAAAAACACAAACGGGGAAACACAACTTAGCTTTACTCTGTTGCACTTGCTCCTGGCAACAGAGTCCACCACCAGAATGCAGCTCTCCTCCTGAATCGCTGCCACCAAGCTCTGTCAGAGCTACAAGGAAATCCACTATGACTCCTTCCACACCAGGGCTAAGACAGGGCTGCAAGGAACGCTCTCCTGCTCCTTCCTCCACCAAGGATGGTTGAAATGAACACTATCACCAACACTGATTGCAATACCTGTATAGCAGAGCCAGCAATCACACCTGCATAATAATCATGTGCACTTAACTAAAGAAACTAGAGTGCAATGACGCTCACCACCACTGGGGGCAAACTTGAACAAACGACACCACAGTGCAATAATCCTAATGTCCACCGGGGGCAAAAACCAAACCTTAAGCACAGCTTAGAAAAAAAAAGGTTACCTGTGCTTTTTATCAGTCCTGATCCAGCATGGATCATGATACGCAGCTTAGGGAAAGAAAAAGGTTACCTGTGCGTTTTATCTGTCATGATCCAGCATGGATCATGACAAGGAGGTCCCCAAAGTGTACAACTGTTCTAGGCTTAGAAAATTTATTATAAAGCTACAAAGTAGATATAAAGGTTGAGAAGAAAGGGAACTGGAAGAGATGTGAAACCCACAAAACAAAAATCTTTATAAACTTTCAGGGTAATGATGACACTGTCATATAAGATAGAAGCTATAAACCATAGGCCAAATACATCAAGAGTCACCATTTATTCTTGCAATGGTATTTCCTAAAATAAAACTATTCCTTCATAATTTTATTTTATTTTTTATTTTTATCATTTTTATTGTTTAGCTTTTTGTTTCAGTTTTTCCAGTTGTCTAAGCTACACAAACTAACACGTCATTGCCACTCTTGGGGTACTTTCAGTGAGACCAGCACTCTGCCCTCTTATACTAATACCAGTCTCATACCCAAGCAAATATGTCCCCTCCCCGTAGCCCCAGACGTTCCCACACTGTCCTGGCCTTTCTACTACAGGACATCTATTTGAGACTAGGAAGCCTCGCTCTGAGTCTTTCTCTGATGTCACTTCCAGTATAGCTGTACCATGAAGTACCTTCCACTGCATTCAAACATCAGTCTGATTTCACTGACGCATCACTTGTGGTTGGGCGATACCGGAAGTGGCACAGTCAGTGTGCATTTATAGTCCACTACCACCAATGTTTACACATCATACTTTGGTGAATTTCTGCCAAGCCCCCTGGCAGCGAGCATTATGGTTAGTATCCCCCTAATTTCCTACGTTTCCATACCTTCCAACAACACCTCAGTTTTTCCTAATTTTTTTACCTTGTTTCTCTACAGGTCCCTAGACCCTTGGAATTGATTTCCCCAGCACTGTACCCAAGGTTATTTACCACATAGGTCAGTACGTCACCTTTCTGCTCTCTCTTATATTACATATCCCATCATCAAGATGGGAAACTTGAATCCCTATTAGCCATTTATTCTAACACCCTACCAGGCTAGCCTACTTAACCACTACCAGATCCCAGATTAACTACAAAAAACAAAAAGTTAAACCGCACCCTATAAGCGTCAAAGTCTTTAAGACAGATTTGTAGAGGCACACGTCAAAACCAGGGAGCCCATCCTGGATCAAGTACCATAACAATAGAAAAAAAAGACAGCGCCTCAGACAATGGTGAAAAAAAGGCTTACATTTTATTCCAGACAAGGAAAGAAGAAATGTTCCAGCTTCCAGGATAATAAATTTTTATTCTAAAATATAGATAAAAAATTCCATACACAGCTTTCTCCCAATATGTAAATGGATGTGTGTCGGGCACTGAATCAGCTACGCGTTTCGATCCTTAGTGGATCTTTTTCACAGCATGCAAAAGTTATCTGTAAGAAGTGCGCAAAGACCTTTAGCCGAGGGAAAAATCTGAGAAATTCAAATACCAGTTGCATGCTTAGACATTTAACCACCATGCACTTGCAAGCGAGGACGGACTACCAAACCTCACGTACTACATGTGCACCTGCTCCGAATGAAGGTTGTCAGCAACGCTACATCCCTTCCCCCACTGTAAGCCCACCGGTTAGCACACCACCAGCAGCAAATGTCGAGGTGTCGTCGCAAGGGCAAAGCAGTCATGGAAACAAAATGTTATTGCTATGAAAGACTGAATCTAGGCCATCAGCAACACTACCAACACCATCACCATCACGAACCCTCTCTCAGTCCGCCATGTCCACTGCTAGTTCCACCATATGCAGCTCTCAAGTCCAGCTCACCCTACCAGAGACTCTGAGTAGGATAAGAAAGTACTCATCCTCTCATCCATGTACACTGGCTTTGAACACCCACATTGCCAATCTAATCTCATTAGAGATGATGCCCTACCGGTTGGTTGAAAGCAAAGCTTTCCGCGAGCTCATGGCCTACGCAGTACCACGCTATGACCTACCCAGTCGGCACTTCTTTTCGCGAAAAGCCATCCCAGCCCTCCACATGCATGTGATTGACCGCATTGTCCTTGCACTCAAGCGATCAGTAAGTGGAAAAGTGCACCTCACAACAGATGCATGGTCCAGTAGGCATGGCCAGGGCCGTTACGTGTCCATCACTGCGCACTGGGTTAATGTGGTGGATGCAGGGTCCACAGGGGACAGCGGTGGTGGGACAGTGCTGCCTAGCCCACGGTATAGGAAACAGTTGGCTGTAGGCGTTCGACCCTCCTCCTCCTCCAGAAGCGAAAGCTCGTCCACAGAGCGCAGTCGCACGAGCACTCCATCCGCAGCTACCAGTGTTGCACATGAGGTGTCCCACTATCGAACAGCTAGTGGTAAGCGTCAGCAGGCTGTGTTGAAGATGATGTGTTTGGGAGACAACAGACACACCATGGAGGTACTGGCCGACTGCTTTCAGCGACAAACTGAGTCATGGCTGGGCAGTGTACATCTTGAGGCAGGCAAGGTAGTTAGTGATAACGGCCGGAATTTTGTGGCAGCCATAGCCCTTTCAAAACTCAGACACATACCTTGCCTGGCTCACACCTTGAACCTGGTGGTGCAGTGCTCCCTCAATAATTATCCGGAGTTAACAGCCCTGCTCCATAAGGTGCGAAGACTGTGCTTACACATCCGCCGGTCGCCTGTACACTCCAGTCGTATGCAGAAGCTGCAGTGATTGCTCCACCTTCCCAAGCACTGCCTAATTATTGACGTTGCAACAAGGTAGAACTCCACCCTGCACATGGTTCAGAGGCTGTGTGAACAGAGGCAGGCTCTAATTCATTTGTGGGAGGATACATGGGCAGGCAGTTTGCAGGCAGACATGGAATTGTCTGGTGTGCAGTGGTCGAAGCTGAAAAACCTCTGTAAAGTCCTTCAGTGTTTTGAGGAATGCACACGGCTGGTAAGTGCAGACGACGCCATCATAACCATGAGCATCCCACTTATGCGTCTGCTCATGCAAACTTTGACGCACATTAAGAAGCAGGCGTCTGCAGCCGAGGAGGAAGAGGAGGAGGGAAGCCTTGATGACAGTCAGCCATTGACTGGTCAGAGAAGTCTCGTGGACGAGGTGGAGGAAGAGGAGGAGGAGGAGGATGATGGGGATGATTATTTTGGGGAGGAGGATGCTTCTCAGGGGGCAAGAAAAAATGTTGTCATGGCAAGGTCAGATACAGGGTTTGTGCGTGACTGGAGGGATGTGGATTTGCCAAAAAGTGCTCCTCCACCCAGCACTCGCAGTGCATCATTGACACCTGGAACATTGGCCCACATGTCTAATTATGCCTTGCAGATCCTAAAAAGGGACCCCCGCATTGCCAAAATGATGAATGATGATGACTACTCGTTGGCCAGCATCCTAGATCCATGCAATAAAGGCAAATTCCAAAACATCATGCCACAGGAGAACCTAGAGCTAATATTGGCTAACAAACAAGCAACTCTGGTAAACCGTTTGTTTGAGGCATTCCCAGCACACAGCGAAGATGATGTTTTTCCAACAAGCCGTAGGGGGCAACGTGGAAGAGGTGTTCATAGGGTTGGACACAGGGGTTTCATGACCATGTTGTGGACTGAATTTTCAAGTAATGCTCACACGACTGGTAAAAATGCATCGATTGAAAGTGACAAGAGATAGCAGTTGTCAACTATGGTAACAAACTACTTCTCCTCCCATATCGATGTTCTCCCTCACCGGTAATTTCCCTTTAACTATTGGGCCAGTAAACTTGACACCTGGCGTGAATTGGCACAATATGCCTTACAGGAGCTCGCTTGCCCTGCTGCTAGTGTGTTATCTGAACGAGTCTTCAGTGCTGCTGGATCAATTCTGACAGAAAAAAGGACCCGTCTGTCGACCCAAAATGTTGATGAGCTAACCTTCATTAAAATGAACCATGCATGGGTTTCAAAGGATTTTGTCCCACCCTCCCCTGCTGACACGTATGTTGCCAGAAAAATGGCTTGCTTTTATCCTCCTCTTCCGCGGACTTCTCCAATTACTCCATTTTCAGCTGCTGAATGTCCAACATCAACATATGCCATTTTTTCCACCTCCCTTACTGGGCTGCCTCCCCCCACAGGGCCGGTGTCACCACCTGGCGCACGCACCCGTGCGAGTGCCGTTGCCTTGGACAGGTGGGTGGGCACACTAGCAGCAGCACTGGCACAAGGTCCCTCATAGTAGAATCAAGTGTCTCTGATGGTGGGGGTGCACACCCACCGTCAGACACACCGGCGTACTACGAGGGGCCCTGTGCCAGTGCCATCGCCAACGAGTGGGCCCCCTGCTTGCTCAAGATCAAAGCACTTGCAAAGTTGAAAAACTTACCTCTCCCTGCTCCACCACCGTGACGTCTTCCGCGTTTCCTGACAGTGACATTCTGTTCAGAAAGCGCGATGACATCACGTCTGTACGCCCTCTGCCTAAACAGTCCAAGTGCAGTGAGATAGAAGATGGGGACAATGAGGAGTCCAGACTAGTACAGGGATTCCATAGCAAGGAGACATATTTAATTGTTTTCAATGTTGGGACAGCTATTTTGGGGGAGCACTATACTCTGGAGAATGATATATGAGGCCCACCATACACTAGAGCATTCCAAAGGTGGACATCAGACACTGGAACAGCATTTACAGGGCCCATTATGCACTGGAGCATTAGAAATGGGGCCCATTATATATGGAGCATTATTTGGGCCCATAACACAGTGGAGCTTCATCCATGGGGACCAACATATACTGTAGCATTATGTGGAGCTCATCATATTCTGTTTCAAACATTATATGGGACCAATGATTCTGTATGGAGAAATATATGGGCCTCATTACTCTGTATAGCGCACTATGCGGTGGCCATAATACTGTATGGAGTAATATACTGTCCGTTTTTGGAGCTATTGGAGAATTTAAAATGGATATCAGTCAAGAGATTTAAGAAGTGAGGTATTTTTCATTGTACTATACCTCTATTTCTCTGCCGTATCAGAGGATCATGAATTGTGGCATGGGTTAAAGGAGCCCATTGACACTCTTTGGCCCTGGGCCCATGAAAATCTGGAGCCAGCCCTACCTCCCCACAAATTTAGCCAAATAACCTCCAGTTTTCAATGCCTAACTATTATTTTAAAGTAAATTAAGGTTGACAAGCTTAAGGAATAAGAATTGATGTTTTGGCATTAAAATGGGCACTCTAGTGGACTGCTCGTGCGACTGCGCTCTGTGGACGAGCTTTCACTTCTGGAGGAGGAGGAGGGTCGATCGCCTACACCCAACTGTTTCCTATACTGTGGGCTAGGCAGCACTGTCCCACCGCCGCTGTCCCCTGTGGATCCTGCATGCACCACATTAATCCAGTGCGCAGTGATGGACACGTAATGGCCCTGGCCACGCCTACTGGGCCATGCATGTGTTGTGAGGTGCACCTTTCCACTCACTGATTGCTTGAGTGCATGGACAATGCGGTCTTTCACATGCACGTGGAGGGATGGGATGGCTTTTCGCGAAAAGAAGTGCCAACTGGGTAGGTCATAGCGTGGTACTGCGTAGGCCATGAGCTCGTAGAAAGCTTTGCTTTCAACCAGCTGGTAGGGCATCATCTCTAACGAGATTAGTTTGGCAATGTGGGCATTCAAATCCAGTGTACACGGATGAGAGGATGAGTACTTTCTTGTCCTACTCAGAGTCTCTGGTAGGGTGAGCTGGACTTGAGAGCTGCATATGGTGGAACTAGTGTTGGACATGGCGGACTGAGAGAGGGTTGATGATGGTGATGGAGTTGGTGTTCTTTATGATGGCCTAGATTCAGTCTTTTGTAGCAATAACATTGTGATTCCCTGACTGCTTTGGCCTTGGGACAACACCTCAACATTTGCTGCTGGTGGTGTGCTAACCGGTGCGCTTACAGTGGGGGAAACGATGTAGCGTTGCTGACTACCTTCATTGGGAGCAGTTGCACATGTGGTACATGAGGTTTGTTAGTTCGTCCACGCTTGCAAGTGCATGGTGGTTAAATGTCTAAGCATGCAACTGGTATTCAAATTTCTCAGATTTTTCCCTCGGCTAAAGGTCTTTGAGCACTTCTTACAGATAACCTTTGCCTGATCATTAGGATTTTGTTCAAAAAAGTGCTTCACTGCACTCTTCCTACTATGGAAGACATTTTGAGGCCTTGCACGCTGTGCTAATTTGATCGTCTGGCCTAGCTGTCCTGCAACTCTTTTGCTTTTTGTAACCCATTTTTGGACTGCTCCGGGCCTGACATATAACAGCTGTTGCGTTGTCGATGCCTGCTGCTGTTGCTCCTTCTCCTCTTCTGAGCTATTGCAGCGGCACCCTCTTCCCCCAATGGATGCCAATCTGGGTCAAAAACTGGGTCATCCATCACCTCCTCTTCAATGTCATGTGTACCTTCCTCTGTGTCACCATGTAAAGTGTTATAGTATGCAGGAAGCAGCACCTGAGTTTCATCAGGGTCAGATTCTGGCTCAGTACACTGCGAGGACAATGTAGTGCTCTGAGTGAATGTACCAGCAGATAAATCTAGCAGTGGCTGTGCATCTGTGCACTCCATGTCAGATTCTTCTTTGACTGGGTAATTCACGATTTGACTTGATAACCCAGGCATGGTATGTGAAAAGAGCTCCAAGGAGTAATCTGTAGTGTGGTCTGCCGCATCCTTTACTTTTGGTAGGGGTGAAGGACACAAGGAAAGGTGTGGTTCCTGACCATGAGCCTCCAATGACGACTCAGTGCTTTTATTTTTTGAAAGTTCAGAAGAGGAGGCGATAGAACTGGAGGCTGTGTCAGCAATGTAAGCCAAAACTTGTTCCTGAATCTCCGTCTTTAAAAGTGGTTTACATACTCCCAGAAAAGGGAGCCTTCGAGGCCTTGTGGAGCCAGACGATGACGCAGGCTCCAAACCTCCTGCATTAGGTGCTATTGTGCTTTTGCCACTACCAGCAGATCCACCACCACCAACAACATCATCACCAGCTGGCAACCCCCGCCCACTTCCATGGCCTCTTCCAACACACTTCCTCATTTTTGGGAAAATGTACCCAAAATACCACCAGCAATATGGTACTGTAAAACAAGGTACAAGGTGTATATAGTATTGGGGAGAATTTGAATCTCCCTACAGACTAGAGGACACTGAACTATTATCTCAGGCCCAGTGTAGATTACACCTCAATATAGCAGGCTGAAATTGGATGGTGTATAAAATGTCTATATAGGACTGGGGAGAATTTGAATCTCCCTACAGACTTGAGGACACTAAACTATTATCTCAGGCCCAGTGTAGATTACCCCTCAATATAACAGGCTGAAATTGGATTGTGTAAAAAATGTCTATATAGGACTGCGGAGAATTTGAATCTCCCTACAGACTTGAGGACACTGAACTATTATCTCAGGCCCAGTGTAGCTTACGCCTCAATATAACAGGCTGAAATTGGATGGTGTATAAAATGTCTATATAGGACTGGGGAGAATTTGATTCTCCATAGAGATTTTAGCAAGCTGACAATGATGCTCTCAGTCTCAAGTATGGACGCAGGCAGCCTATTAAGCAGGACTGCTGCACACAAAAGTGTGGAAAAATGAACGCTTGGTAACTGGGCAAAAAAGAGGATGAAAAGTATTTTTGCTTTTAAATAAGCAGTTTGCAGAGCAGTGTGAAAACAGTAGTGCAGCTATAAGGCAGCCTAATAACCAACAGAGCTGATGCACAAAAATATAGCCTCCCCTTGTACTTCACACTAACTGGTATGTTGTACAGGCAAAATCACTAGCAGCAGAAGCAGTTTTTTGTATCTTCTTCCCTGCCTAACGCTCTCCCTACAGAATCATCATCATCAGCAGCAGCTCTCCCTATTCTTAGATCTACAGAAGTAAGATGGCGGTCGGCGTGCACGCTCTTTTATAGCTCCTGCCACACAAAGCAAGCCAATCACTTGCATGCCCTTCTCAAAGATGGTGGTGACCGCTGCCTATGTCATCGCGTTACCCACAGTGTGCGTACTCCATCATTGGCTCTGGTCGCCGACCTCGTGGCCGACCTCACGCTATGGTCGGGTTTCGTTTCATGAAACCCGACTTTTGCGAAAGGCTGCGACTTTTGAAATTGACCGACCCGTTTCGCTTAACTCTATTGACAAGCTTAAGTAATAAAAATTGATGTTTTTGGCATTAAAATGGGCACTGTGGGTGTGTTTCATGTCCTCCACTCACTGCTGACTTTTCTTCCCCATTGACTTGCATTGGGTTTCGTGTTTCAGTCGGCCTTCGACTTTTCACGATAATCGGACGATTTCGAACGACCCGACTTGAGAAAGTCGGGTTTCATGAAACCCGACTTGACCTGAAAAAAGGCAAAGTCGCTCATCTCTAGCTGTAATGTGTTCACATTTCTAGATGTTTTATTCATATTTTGCATATATATTCTGTATATGTTTTTGTTTCATTGTTGCTTTATCTTTATAACACACTAATGATTCTTGTAGCAATGCTTGCAAATAGACTCAGGATTGGGTCGAAATGTTACTTGCTTATTTCTGAATCATCAATCTCTGTGATACTTTAGTGTGATGACTATTGTAAATAAATATTTCACTTTTTAAATTCACCCATGAGTGCAGCTGTTTTTCCCCAATGTTATGTTGGACTAAGTCTTGTTCAGCCAACACCAACCTACCTTCTCTACTCCCTATCCTGAGACACCAGCCAACTTAATGGGTTTGTCCACTACTTAGGCAACCACTTCTCAATCAACATTTTTGCACCAGTAAAATAACACAACTCACTACAGTGTCTGCGCCATTCAAGCAACATTGACACTCACTCACTTCACATTATGTCCAATCAGCACTGGCTCCACTCTCCTTACCTTTGGTTGTACCAGACATGAACAGGAAATGAGTGGCCAGCCACAGCTTCTTAATACCTGATTTGTCAGAAAGTGGGGAGAGTGAAGCCAGCAAGAATTTGATGCAGGGATCGCTTGACATAATCCTACGTGAGCCCCGGGAGTGCGAGTGCCGACACTGGTGGAAAGGCACTGGGACTGAAGGTAGGTATAATGTATTGCTCTTTTACTGGTGCAAACATTCTGATTAAGACTGGATTGTTCGAGTACTGGACAGCCCCTTTAATAAGGACTGCATTGCTATTTTCCAAAATTGCACAGTAGGTTAAGTATTTTCTAAAATTTCATCTTTGCTGTCCTCTGCTGACCTTATTGAGTATACACATTGCCAGACTAACTATTTGAAACAGAGAATATAGGATTTGACTTCCCACCTCATATGCAAATTATGAAACCACATTGTTTTCAAATAAGAAAAAATCTGACTTTTTACAAGGAAAAATGACAGTTTCTTTTGCAATTCAAATAAAAAGCCAGTCTGCGATGTTACAGTGTCGGCTGAAAATCTGAGGTTGTAAAAACAATGTCAAGACAAATACATTTCCCAGAATTACAAAGTTATGCACTATAATGCCTTGAGACTGCAGAATGTCTGGTTTTAGAGCCAGTGCAAGAAACATGTTGTAACATAATACAGGTTGAAATTTGTAGACTGTCCATAGAAAGATTTAAGATTTATTTTTTTATTTTTTTTTACTCTTTGGGGAATTTGGTTTGTGCAGTCAGTCTGAATTAATCCCTTTAGGATCCAATAATGGCTTTATTGCTTCCATAAAGTTTTAAATGCGTATCTTGAAGCCCTTTCACGTAATCTAGATAACAATGTTATATGGAATAAATGAAAACCCTGGAGTTTTAAAGAAAACCAGACAAGATTATAGTAATTGCAACGCTTCACCTTCGAGTGAATTCTATAGAGTCCTCTTTATTCCTGCAGCTTGTGAAACTTTCTTGGACTCTACTACATTGCTATTTTCTCTCCCAAACACAGAGATGAGATATAATCTAAAATTTCTTGCTTAACCAGGAAATCTGACCCATCTTCAACCACAGTATTAAATATGTAAACTTTAAAGAGTTTCTCCGGTGTAAAAAAAATGGTCACAACATTCTCAGATGGATTTAAAAAAAAATTAAAAACAGAAATCACATTATTCTTTTTCTGCTGCTTCATTCCGGCTCTGTGCAGTCCAGCGCCAGCCTTTACTTCCTGCTGCAGCAATGACATCCTATCAAATGGATGATGAAGAAAAGCATCCCTACATCATGATGCTGCCACCACTATGTTTGATGATGGGGATGGTGTTTTCAGGGTAATATTCAGACTTAGTTTTCCGTGACACATAGCGTTTTGCAATTAGCCCACCAACCACAGGATTTAGAGGATCACTGCTGCAGCCAGTGATTAACTCCAGTGGTCATTAGCTATTGTAATAGGACATAATCAATGTAAAAGTAAGTAGAGACTGGTAGTGGACCCAGCAGCAACATAATGTTCGGGGACAGGTGAATATTGACTTTTCTTTAACTCTTTCCATCAAAATGATGGAACTGTCTTGACTGTAAATGATTTCCAATAATCTGACTTACAGTTATATCACAGGGATGGCACAGGCAAAGCAGTTGTGCTTCTGCTATTTGAAGCAGACGGCTATTAAACATAGCTAAGCTCCAGTTCAAGTACTTTATCCCCTCAGATGCCAAGGATAGTAGTGACATTGTCACGTGATGAGGTAAAAAGAGGGACATCACTCCCTCTGTCAACCCATTGGCACCCCTATAGCATGATCAGGATGTGCCAATGGTTACAGTGACAACAATGATATCTAACAATGGCTTCTATAGCTGACATAAACACCTGCTTATTAGATCCCACTGGAGTCAGGGTCTAATAAGTGAACTGTCAGTGAAACAAATACTTTGTACTACAGAGCCTTGAAAAATAATTCATTCACTGTGAACTTTTCCACATTTTTTCACATTACGCACACTAATTTAAATGTTTTTATTTTGATTTTAGGTGATATACCAACACAAAGTAGGAAGAATTTGTGAAGAGCAAAGGAAATGATATATGGTTTTCTAAATATGTAATGTGATGTGCATTTGTATTCATCCTCCTGAGTCAATACTTTGTAGGACCACCTTTGGTCCTACTTTGTCTTTTGGGTTATGTCTGTACCAGCTTTGCACTTCTAGAGACGGGGTTTTTTGCTCATTGTTTTTTGCAGACTAGCTCTAGCTCAGTGAGATTGGATGAAGGCATTTGTGAATAGCAATTTTCAAGTCTTGCTACAGATTCTCCATGGGATTTAGGTCTGGACTGTGACTGGACTATTCAAACACATGGATATGCGTTGATCTAAGCTATTCGATTGTAGCTCTGGCAGTATGTTTAGGTTCATTTGGTTGCTGGAAGATGAACCTACACCTCAGTCTCAAGTCTTTTCAGCCTTTAACAGATTTATGTCCTGTGTTTAGTTCATCTTCCCATAAACCTTGACCAGCTTACTTGACCTGCTGAAGAAAAACATCTCCATATCATGATTCTGCTACCACTATGGTTGATGGTGGGGCCGGTGTTTTCAGGTTGATTATTTGAGACACAGGTGTCAGGAGCCTTGTTTCTTCACACTGCAATCCATCCTAACATATGACTAAAAATGGTTGCCATTTGAATTACATAATGGGGGCTATGTTATTAGATTTTTAGAAAACCCTTTTAAGTCGGGAAAAATAATTCGAAAATTTGAATAAAAATATGTTTTTGTCTACATTTTCCAAAATTTGAAGCATTTTTATTTTGTCAATAGAGCTGTGACAGGGCTTGTTTTTTCTGTTGCGAGCTGATGATTTTACTGATACAATTTTTAAAGTACATATGATGTTTTGATTGCTTCTTAATGCATCTTTTGGCATGGTTGTAGCAACAACAAAAGTGCAATTCTGCCATTTCATTTTTTTCTCTTTATGCCATTTATTGATTGGGTTAATTTATTTCATGCTTTGATAGATCATAATTTTGTGGACGAGTCAATGTTATATATAAATACCTTTTTTTATTGTAATGCAGCCTTCACAGTTATATCTAACCATAAAAATTAACTGTTTTTCATCAATTAATATTTTTAAAAAAGTATTATGAAGGAGCTTTTTGAAAGATGAATTATTGTGTTATTTCTCATTTTTATCTTTCAAAAACAGGATCAGTTTGATTCATTGTTCTCAAAAGCGCAAGGCCAATGGTACTTTATTTTGATAATACTGAAATGTGATTGCAGGGGCAAAGATCCAGGGTGAATATTATCTCTGAGTATCTGTGAGGAGCTCTAGTGTGTTACGGAGAATTGCCTCTCTTTTGACTTGGCCCTATCTCAAGAAGCCTACAAGTTATCTTCTTACATATTGCTTTGACTTGTCAAAAGATTAAGTGAAATTATACTTTAGAAATTTTAAAGGACATAAAATGGAAACTTTTGTGTCTTGCCAATAGTTAGTTCTAGTAGCATGGCATTTTTTTTGTTTATATTGTTTAATCTGTTTTCATCATAGACTGCTCTAAAGCTAGAGGACAATAAATACTTCAGAAATAATATTACTTTATTTGATTGCTTTCAAGGAGGTTAACAGGATTTCGGGTCACAAACATTCTGCACTTCTTCATGGAATATAAAGAAAATTGGCCACCCGGAGGGCACCAAGCAGCAAGGACGGAATAGAATAAGAAGATCCTCAATAAGGTAAAGCTTTTAATATTTGTGCTACTTTGTAAAGTTTTCAAACTTTGCCAAAATGTGCCTAAGAAGTCAAAAGAAGAGTAAACTATTACCCACTTTTAGTGAAGGTGGACATTTTCAGATATTTCCTTTCAATTCACAAAAGTACTTTGGATATTGCGCTATGTGGTTTGTTATTTACCCCGATACATTATGTAAAAATATTCTTAATTATATGCAGAATACAGTATGTTACCTAAATAACAAATAACAGTTCTACACATTAACCAAGTGTCAATTTCATGCATTTGCTTAACAAGTTCACGATAAAGCCATTTTACCTCATTTTTTACCAAACACATTTTTGAGATTTTTCATACAAAACTTCTAAAATGTTTTGTATTTCACATATTCAAATAATTTTTGCAACTATTTTGGTGATTTTGCATAGTCACAAATTCATTTTTACTTTCGTCCACTATTAGTTGATATTGGGGGATAATGAGGGAAGGAAATATGAATCTATTTTTCCCTTTTTCCTGATCACCTCACAGTACCAATAGAATACATTTTTAACTTTTTTAAATATCAAACACATGTTTTTTTTAATGGTGATTCATAACAGTGATCTGGAAAGGTAGCGATTTTCTTGTTCTTGCCTTTTTTAATTAAATAATGAATTGAATTATTCATTTATTCACTTATTTGACACATTGTGACACCCATAAGGTCAGAAAAGATTTTTGAAAGTGCACATCAATATTTGAATAGATTTTTTACTTTGATTTCCACTATAACTTGGGCTGGTATATTAGCTCCAGTTACAAGGGAAATTCAGTTTCCTGGCTGCATAACAGCTGATCTTGTTCTATTAGGATCCAGCAGCTGTTGCTCCCTATCAGCACATGGCGATCACGTGATTTCTAGGTCATATCAGCTCTTCATATACTGTATGCACAGCAACTATTAAGTTCTGTGTATACTTATCAGGAAGACAGAAATGTCTAAAAGAACTTCTCTATCTTCTCTATTGGGAGTCTGACTGTGTCTTACTACAAGCTCATCACTCCTGGAGCCGCACAATTATAATACATTGTTTATTATGAAATTATGTTTTAAAATGTTACAGAAAATTAACCATTCAGATGTTTAAAGTTTATGGGCAGTCTGCAAGTAGATAAGCAGTGCTACATAATGCTTAAATAAATACCACTAAACCCACCATACAGTGCTCATCTGATATTGACATACAATTATCGAATGATCAATACACAGAGTTCTAAGTGATAGTGACTTGCTTTAGCTAGATACATTGTAATAGTAATGTAAAACTAGTATGAAGATTCATGGTGTTTAAAATCATTTGTTTTTTTATTATATTATATAATTTTTAATTTTATAGTCTGGTCACAACACTGACTATATTAAATATAGACAACTCAATGAAAAACTCAATGACTGCTGTGCATGTATGAATTGAAAGAATAGAAAGATGCTTCCCTCTTCTTTCTAGTGTCCCTTACAATCAGGTCCTAAATACATGGAACACCCAGTAGTCTTTAACTGTATACATACACTTTATAATTAGTCTGCAATTATCAGCAGTACTGAACACTATTCTAATAATACTTTTATCTGAATATCTGGGAGAGAACTTTGTATCTATATACCTTTAGAGGCATACAATGGTATAGTATGAATACATGGGAAAGAAAAACAGGAGAGACCATGTGCAATCCACCTGTATGTCATCACAAAGTGATAGAGACATTCCATGTGTCACTGTATGGTGCCTTCATACAGAGCTGTATTGTACCCTCAAACTTTTGCCGAGTATATCCATATAATACAGACTGCATTGCACCAGCATGATTTCATTATACCTAGCAGATAGTTGATTTTGCCAGCAGTGGCCAAAGGGCCCTGGTGCAATATTTGGACAAGGGCCCCAACATCATCCTGGTATGGTTGATATATATATATATATATATATATATATATACTAATGTATTAAAAAAAACAAAAAACAATTATGCTCATTTTACCTCCACTCCCCTTGCCACACGGCATCCTTTTCTGAAGCTGTCAGCATGCTAGAGATGGGAGCACAGGACAGTGAAACCGGGTATATCTGTCCAAGTCTGCGCTGCTGATAAAGATGGATGGCAGATGATATTCTTCAAAGCTTTATTTCAAAATAGATTAATAGTCAACGCATTTCAAGTACCTCTTCCTCAGCACAAAACCTTACAATTGTATATATACAATTGGCCGGCAGTGTGTATCGCCACTCATGGACCCAATGTGTCATAGAATCATAGAATAATAGAATCGTAGAGTTGGAAAGGTCCTCCTGGACCATCTGGTCCAACTCCCTGCTCAAAGCAGGATTCGCTAAATCATTCCAGACAGATGTCTGTCCAGCCTCTGTTTGAAGACTTCTATTAGAGGAGAGCCCACCACCTCTCGTGGCTGCCTCTTCCACTCATTGATCACTCTATTTGTCAAAAAGTTTTTTCTAATATCTAATCTGTGTCTCCTCCCATTCAGTTTCATCCCATTGCTTCTAGTCTTTCCTTGTGCAAATGAGAATAAAGATTATCCTTCTACAATGTGTCAACCCTTGCGATATTTGTAGACAGCTATTAAGTCTCCTCTAAGTCTTCTCTTTTGCAAGCTAAACATTCCCAAATACTGCAACCTTTCCTCAAAAGACAGGATTTGCAGACCGGTCACCATTCTGGTCACTCGTTTCTGAACTTGCTTCAGTTTGTTGATGTCTTTTTTAAAATATGGCACCCAAAACTGGACACAGTATTCCAGATGAGGTCTGACCAAAGAGCAGTAGAGGGCAATAATGACTTCACGTGATCTAGACTGTATGCTTCTGTTAATACATCCTAGAATTGCATTTGCCTTTTTTGCTGCTGCATCACACTGTTGACTCATATTCAGTCTGTGACCTATTAGTATACCCAAGTCTTTTTCACATGTGCTGTTGCTTAGCCCTATTCCTCCCATTCTGTATATGCTTTTTTCATTTTTATTGCCCAGATGTAGTACTTTGCATTTTTCCCTGTTAAAAATCATTCTGTGTGTTGCTGCTCCAGTTTGTTTATATCTTTTTGAATCCTCTCTCTCTATTCTCTAGTATTAGCTATCCCTCCTAGCTTTGTATCATCAGCAAATTTAATCAGTTTACCCTAAATTCCTTCATCTAAATCATTGATAAAGATGTTGAACAATACAGGGCCAGGACAGAGCCCTGTAGTACCCCACTTGAGACTTTCTTCCAACTGGATGTGCAGCCATTTATGACCACTCTTTGGGTCCAATCACTAAGCCAGTTATGAATCCACCAAACAGTTGCCTTTTCCATTCCATACTTAGTCATTTTTTCAATAAGGATGGTGTGAGATACTTTGCCAAATGCTTTGCTGAAGTCAAGATATACTATATCTACAGCATTTCTCTGATCCACCCAGTCAGTGATTCTGTCATAGAAGGAAATTAAGTTAGTCTGACATGACTTATTAGTTACAAACCCATGCTGGCTCTGTTTAATCACTTCATTCTTATCCAGGTACTTACATACATGTTGTTTAATAATTTGTTCAAAGATCTTTCCTGGTATAGAAGTCAGACTCACCGACCTATAGTTGCCTGGGTCCACCTTCTTCTCCTTTTTGAAGATAGGAACAACATTTGCTCTTCTCCAGTCTTCTGGAACTTCTCCTGTTCTCCAAGAATTTTCAAAGATTATGAGAGGGGTTCAAAAATTTCCTCTGTTTTCTCTTTCAGTACTCTGGGGTGTAATTCATCTGGACCTGGAGACTTGAATTCCTTTAGGTTTGCTAAGTGTTTCCTCACTATCTTTCTGTTTATAGATATCCTGGATTCTTCTATTCCCTTAATAGGACAGTGAATAACAGTTGATGTTACATTTCCTTTCTGAGAGAAAACAGATGCAACATAGGAATTTAAAAGTTCGGCCTTCTCAATATCCTGTCTTACCATTTCATCATTTTCATCCTGCAGCATCTTTGACTTCTCTTTTACTTTTGACATATCCCCAAAATCCTTTTTTATTGCTTTTGATGTCTCTTGCACGCCTCAATTCATTGTCAGCTTTAGGTAATCGGATTCATGCCCTGCAGGTCCTGCAGACAGCATTTTATTCTTCTTTAGATATGACTCCTTCTTTCCATTTTTTTAACATTTCTTTCTTCCTTTTTAGCATGTGCTTAAGTTCTGTGTTGATCCATCCTGGTTTCCTTAAATGCTTCCTATTCTTCCCTCTTTTTGGAATTGTTAACAATTGTACTTTGAGAATTTCATTTTTCAAGATTTCCCATCTTCCAGGACATTTTTGTCCTTAAGGGTATCCAGCCATTGGATCCCTCCAATTCTCTTTCTGAATCCCTTAAAATCAGCCTTTCTGAAATATAACCTTGATATCTGAGTCTTCACAGGTCTTCCTCCTTTAGTTATCCAAAATTCTAAAATAGCATGGTTGCTACCTCCTAGGGTTCCAGCCACTCTTACCTCCTCAACCATTTCCTCCCTGTTTATGAGGATTAGATCCAAAGTAGCAGATCCCCTTGTTTTCTCCCCTACCTTTTGGAAGATAAAGTTGTCAGCGAGAGGATAAGAATTTCCTTGACCTGTTAGTTTTGCCTGAGAGAGATTCCCAACAAATGTCTGGATATTTGAAATATCCCATTACAACTATGTAATATTTTTTGGAGAACTTGGCCATTTGATGCACAAAGAGTTCATCTTTATCTTCAGCTTGCACAGGCAGCCTGTAGTAAATTCCTACAATGGTGTCCTTTCCATTGTTCTGTCCTTGTATTCTTACCCAAACAGTTCCCACAGAACTCCCAGTCTCTGAAGCTTCAATCTCTGTGCAGATATACGCGCTGCAATACACTTCAACTGGATGTTTGTCCGAGGACACACATCCAGTTGAATTTTCTGCTGGCATCGGCAGGCCACGACCCACACAGGCCCGGTCGTGCTTGTGACCTCTATGACTGCTGTCGCTATGCCACCATTTGTCAGGACAGCTCAAAGCCGATTGTTGGACATTTCCTGGTCAGAAGTACAGTATTACATAGTCATCATTTAATGACAGTCCATGCAGAAAACAGCTCAAATGCACCTAAAAAGACCTACCTAATAGGGCATATGGACACAGTGCCTTCATGAGACCATCTTTTTATACTAGTCTAAACTTTTGATGAAATACGCATAAGTTTGTAACTCAAGCAATTTATTTTTTTCTTGCAATGTGTAGCTATACCGTATGATTTATAAAAAGTTGGCAAACAGGTGCTAATAATGTTATTTAAAAATTAAATGACTGACCTAGATACATTTTAGTACACTCTATGTCCCATTGCTAGGAACATTATGGATTTCTAGAGGGCATTAATTAGCAAGAAATGAATGACTGATTTTTACATAGACTATTGAAATGACAGAAATAATAGATTTTAAGAACAGCTCGCAAGGTCTGTACAGAAACTGATGCAACCATTACAACTTTTTTAACTGGCATAAACCCCAGCTCTGATATAATTTCTCATGACACATTGATGGTGGGCAGCTACATTTAGAAAAAAAATGGTTATGTTCTATAAAAAGAAAGAACTCAAGTTTTGTTAGAAGCCAGCATTGCAATGAATAGCAAAATGTCCTTGCGTAGAACTGCAATCGCCAAATATAACTTCAATCACAAGTAAAGTGGTATTAGATTTCTTTCTGCAGAGTATTTTCTGTTACATATAATTAGATGTTCTTGGTTTTAATAGTGTTGAAGTCTTACTCTTGGGAATACACTATGGGAATTAAAATAAAAATAATCAGATATATAAGAATTATTTAACCGTTGCTCTTGGGTAATGCTGTTATATCTAATTAGTGAAATTATAAAAAACTTTACAAAATTATACACAGTGAATACATACATATATATCGACGAAACGAGCGTCGAGTTGCAGCTGAACAGGGTGCTGAGGTGCTTATCTGCTTCTGTTCTAACACTGGGTTAATAGTCTCTATATGTGACTGTTACCTTAGGACCTTACACAGTGGTAGGTCTCTGGCTTGATAGCTGACAATATATATATATATAAATATATATATATATATATATATTGTACTATAATGTGAACCTGTGCACTTGCGCCTAATTATATTCCCTGTGTATAGACCCAAGATTCAGGTCTAAGTTATCACTTTTCACCACCTCACCCTGGCTTTCTCTGCAAGTGTTTATACTGGTCTCATACGTTTTTTACTTTTTGCATAATTGCTGTTTATTAATAAAGTATTATACCATATTAATAATAATAATAATAATAATAAATTTTATTTTTATAGCGCCGACATATTCCGCAGCACTTTACATTTCAGAGGGGACATGTACAGACAATAGACATTACAGCATAACAATAATCACATACAGTAGATTATAACAAATACCAAGAGGAAAGAGGGCCCTGCTCGCAAGCTTACAGTCTATGAGGAAAGAGGTAGACACGAAAGGTGGGTGGTAACAATTGCCCTGATTGTATGGACCAGCCATAATGTTAAGTGTGCAACAGTACAGACACAGAGGGCTAATGGATGCATAAAGCATGTGGGAACATGATGCGGGAAATCTGGTTATGGTAAAACTTTTGGCTGTGCCACACAGGGATAGATTAGGTTAATGTGTTGAGGAGATAGGCCAGTCTGAATAAATGCGTTTTCAGGGCACGCTTAAAATTTTGGGGATTGGGGACTAATCGTATTGACCTGGGAAGTACATTCCAAAGAATTGGCGCGGTGCGTGTAAAGTCTTGGAGACGGGAGTGGGAGGTTCTGACTATTGAGGATGCTAACCTCAGGTCATCAGCAGAATGGAGGGCACGGGTAGGGTGGTAGACTGAAACAAGGGAGGAGATGTAGGGTGGTGCTGAGCCATGGAGGGCTTTGTGGGTGAGGGTAATAAGTTTATACTGAATTCTGGAGTGGATGGGTAGCCAGTGTAATGACTGGCACAAGGTAGAGGCATCGGTGTAACGATTGGTGAGGAATATTATCCTGGCTGCAGCATTCAAGACAGATTGGATAGGGGAGAGTTTGGTAAGAGGGAGACCGATTAGAAGAGAGTTACAATAGTCCAGACGAGAATGAATAAGAGAAACAGTAAGAGTTTTTGCAGAGTCAAAAGTAAGAAAAGGTCGAATTCTAGAAATGTTTTTGAGGTGCAGATGACAAGAGCGAGCCACTGATCGAATGTGGGGGGCAAAGGAAAGCTCGGAATCAAGTATGACCCCAAGACAGCGGGCCTGTTGCTGGGGAGTAATAGTGGAACCACACACAGAAATGGCAATGTCGGGTATAGGTACATTAGTAGAGGGAGGAAACACCAGGAGTTCAGTCTTTGACAGGTTCAGTTTCAGATATAGTGAGGACATGATGTTAGACACAGCGTTTAGACAATTGCCGGTGTTTTCTAGAAAGGCTGGCGTGATGTCAGGAGAAGAAGCGTATAATTGGGTGTCATCAGCATAGAGATGGTACTGGAAACCAAATCTACTGATTGTTTGACCAATAGGGGCAGTGTACAAGGAGAAGAGGAGGGGGCCTAGAACTGATCCTTGGGGGACCCCAACAGTAAGGGGAAGGTGAGAGGAGGAGGAACCGGCAAAAGATACAGTAAAGGAGCGGTTGGAGAGATAGGAGGAGAACCAGGAGAGAACGGTGTCCTTGAGGCCAATGGAACGGAGCATAGTGAGGAGGAGCTGATGATCCACAGTGTCGAATGCTGCAGAGAGATCCAAGAGAATTAGCATGGAGTAATGACCATTTGATTTAGCTGTTAGCAGATCATTAGAGACTTTGGTGAGGGCAGTTTCAGTGGAGTGTAAAGAGCGGAAACCGGATTGGAGAGGGTCGAGAACAGAGTTTTCTGAGAGATAGCGGATAAGACGGGAGTGGACCAGACGTTCCAGGAGTTTAGAGATGAAGGGAAGATTAGAGACAGGTCTATAGTTAGCGGCACAGTTTTGATCGAGGGATGGTTTTTTAAGTAGTGGATGTTTGATGGCATGCTTAAATGAGGAGGGAAAAATACCAGAAGAGAGAGAGAGGTTAAATATTTTAGTTAGGTGAGGGGTGACAGCAGGGGACAGGGACTGGAGGAGATGTGACGGAAATGGGTCACTGGTGCAAGTAGTTGGGCGAGAAGATTCAAGGAGCCTGCTTACTTCTTCTTCTGTGACTGGTTCAAAATCAGAGAGTGAGCTAGATGCAGTGGGGGAGGGAGGACAGTGCATGGTATGAGTTGATTGGGAGATAATTTCCTGTCGAATCTGGTCAATTTTTTCTTTGAAGTAATTGGCCAGATCGTCAGCTCGGAGCTCTGTGGTTGGGGCCTGTACTCTTGGATTGAGTAGAGAATGAAAAGTGTCAAAGAGACGTTTCGGGTTATTGGACAGTGAGGTGATGAGGGTGTTGAAATAGAATAGAATAGAATTAATAATGATTATCTGCTGCTCCTAATTTTTTTTATATATAATCTCTATGCTATGCTCCATTATCCAACAATTTTATAGTGTTTTAGGAGGTTGCATCTTCTTATCTATAGGTCATATTGGTTTTCTCTTTTATATAGAATTTGTTTGCTTTTATTATTTTTTTATTGTTCTTATTAATTTGAGTGAATTCAAGTTTTGTTTTTGAAATATTTTTTCTGCAGAAAGTTCAGTAATCGTTGTTACTTTTATTTTTATCAAACAACTATATTATTAAATATCTGGTATATGGCACCCATAGAGGTATGATACTATGTAAAAATATACAAGGGGTGAAATAATTATTGAACACGTAACCAATATTCTGAGTAAATATATTTCTGAAGGTGCCATTGGCAGGGAATCCTCACTATTGCTTGTGGATATTTTAAGGGGTTACATAATGTATATAGTAAGTCTATATGAATATTCCTTGCACTGAAAAGGTTGAAAGCTGTGATAAATCCACAGCATTTTGACAATAAATCCTATGAGTAAATTCACTCATTGTGGATTTTGCTGTGGAAAGTTCTGAAACAGTTCCGAATTTAACACATTTTTAATCATAGAAATTTATGCTGCAAAATGTGCTGCTTTGAAATTCACCCTGGAGTTAGGTCTTTTAGATGCCAGCGTACCAGCTGAGATTTTCAAGTAGAAAACATTTCAAGAACATGTCGTCGGTATTTTTCCCAAAGCATCTTTCAGGTCATTTTTGGTGGTGGATTTACTCTTTTTTTTCACTACTTATAACTGCTTCATGTATTTGGAAATTGGAAGTTGTTAAAAGAAACTCAAAATCCTGAATATTTGCAAAGCAAGTCGTTTTTACATTGCATGCCTACGTTTTCTTTTCAAAGTTTATAAGTGCTTTTCAGGTGGCTTACCGAGTGTACCCACCTGAAAAAGATGTCATGTGCACATTCTCTTAGGAACCTGTTTTTGGGGGGATTACTGCATTTTTTATGCTAAACTGGATACAACAAGAATTTTCCATTCCTTTTGGATATTAAAGCACCACTCTAGCATTTTTTTATTGCACAGCTCAAGTGGTTCTTTAATGGTAATTCCCCTCCCCTTGTCCCATTCTTGCCTGCCACCAGCCTTCATCATTATTCAGTGTCGCTCCCATCGGTCTGCATCAAAAAGTGACCTGTCAGCAGCTCCAGTGTTTCATCGAGCTGTGCAGAGGTCACTTTTCAATACAAGTCTATGAGAGCCATGCTCTGGCTTCATTCTGACACTCATAGACATGGATTTAGAGCTTGTGACATAGCTTCTGATTTCCGGCCAGTCAGAAGCTCTGCTCACAAGATGACGTAGCTGAATCGGAGCTGTGCTGAAAAAGGGTGAAGACGCCAGAGGTTGGCAGTGAACTTACATTTGTAGCGCCACTCTAGTGCTGAAAAAAATATGCTGGAGTAGTGCTTGAAAACTGATATGTAAATTTTCCAAAACCACTGCAGTGCATAAATACATTTTCCTCTGGGTTATTCGAGCAGTGTCAACAGGCTGAGGTAAATTTATATGTAGAAATGGAAATTTGTAGTGCTGCATGATTTGGATGAAGAACCAACCCTTATACTTCATATTAATCTGGAATGATAATGTGGCGCCCTTGAGGGTTCAGTCAAAACAGAGGTATTGCACCTCCTCCAGAGGTGTGGAACCACACTCAGGTAAGGAGGGGGGCACTACCCGGTACCCACACACTAGCACCCAACACAACACTTTTTTAGGCCAGGGAGGAACTAGGTAGAGGGTGTGGGTGGAGGAAGCAGATAAGGGTAGGACAGCTGGAGAGAGAGCTGACTGAAAAGTGAGGAGCTTGTCCTAGGACTGGAGAGTAAAGTGGAGTGAAGAAGGGGTCCTAGGGGCAAGGGAAGTGAAGAATCCACCGGTGGCACCCGAATCCACGCTGACCGTAGAGGGGTGGAAGGACCAGGTCGCAGTTGGGGACTGGTCCCAGACTAGTGGAGAGACTGTAGGACTCAGCTATAAAACCAGTAGCTGAAGTATCTGTATGTGCGACAGCCAAATCCACACATAATCGCTAAAAAGGCAGCCATATAGGGTCAAGGGGACCAGGAGATCATCGACCAACAGGATTTGAGGCTGCTGGCTTGGGACACTGTGTGTGAGGCGCAGGGCAGGAGAGTCAGGAACCAGCACAGAGAGATGACCAGAGAAGGAACATAAGAAAGGGTTCTGGCAAAGTGTACCCCAAATTACCCGAGATCTGGCTGGACCACCGATCTGGAGGACACCGCACCTCGGCTGGGGATTGTAACTTAAAAGACCATGAGTAAAAGTGTGAAGACTGCACCCCGCTGTGTCCCCAGATTTATTTACTGCATCATCTGCCCTGCACTACAATTATTACCATCATTTACGACATTATATATGCCCTGGGGCCTAGCTCTACCCGTGTGTCACCAGCCGCCACAGTGGATCTGAATCACAGTGTCAGCCATCTTCTTATTGCAGAACACCACAGGTGGCATCACGACTTAATCCCCTATAAACTTTCCATCTTTATTCCCCAAATTCATCTTTATTTTAATTGCATGCCCAGGGCCACTGACCGGGTCACTGCTGCCATGACATCCCCCTGAAGAAGTGACCGGCCATGGTACCGAGTGCCCCCGGCCTTAGCGGGCTTCGCAATAAGAGACTCTTTAAATTTGATACTCTAGAATTTTACTTTTTATTGTATCAGGATAACGGAACAATCACTGCAATGCAAATGAAATTTCTTCCATTTCTCAAATTTACCTTTTTTTGGATTATAAAGAGTATTGCTGTCTCTCGATTTCTAATTTTGGATGAAATGTAATTTTATCCTTGTAAAGTTTGCATTATAGCAACTCCCACACCAGTTAATACATTCAAAAAACACTGAGAAAGAAACCTATCTGCACAAAAAAATGTGTGTGGTAGGAACACGCTGAAGAGAAGGATAAAATAAGATTATACTCTATTTAGAAATTGTTTGCAACTTTCCAGTTCCTAAGAGGCAATTGATTATAGCACCTGGTGTACAATGAGAGCAGCTTTATACTATTTTATATGGTTTTTGCTATACAGTATTTAGATTTTATTGAAATTATGAATAAGTGGATAAGTCACCAGATTTCACAATATAACCTGCATAGATTATTACATCGATCTGTTATACATGATGAGGTTTCTGTACTTACTTTGAAAATTCATATTAAATTCATGGTTGTATTATCTTTTTTGAAAGGCAGGCCAAGAGATCAAAGAGGAGAGTATTGTGCACTTGGATTTCTCAGAAAAAAAAGAAAGAAAATTCTATTGTCATTGAATAAAATTGCTGTAAACATAATTTCCATGAAAAATTCGAGAATATGAATCACAGCAGATTCACACACCTCTAAGAGAGACACGTTATTGGTAAACATAATGGTTAGGGTCCATGCCATCACCCAAGAAAGCCTAGCAAATACCAGTGCCCAGTAGCATTTTCTTGGCTTGTCACAATTTTTTGGAAATAATCCTGGCAAATTTTCGGTATACAGGTCTGAAACAGGTATGTTTTACAAAAGCCTCGCCCACAAATGGGCATTTCCATTTAGGGCCAGGGTTGGTACTATGGGGACTAAGGCTAAAACACCATCAGCTTTAAAAATATTTTAATAATGCTGAGCATCTGGCCTTTTTCTCAACATTTCCAGTTGAATAGCAGTGGAAGTGAACAAGCACAAGAACACTTTTCAAAATTAACGGTTGGCATGTAAGTTGTCATACAGCTGTCAGCTGGTTTACTGCATAAGGAGCTATGAATGCCACTCAGCAGTCCCTGTCCTGCCCTAGAAGTTAGTATAATTAATGATAAATAGATAAGCAAATCCTGTAAAATTCTAATTCGCCAGCTTCACCAAGTTTTTCTCAAAAAATTCATGCGCTGACGATGGCTTTACCAAAAAACAAAAGTACTGGAAACCCTACATACAATTTAAATAGCTGTTGGCCAAACAATGGTTTGGAAAATTATTCATCCAACAGCTATCTTGGCCAAATCTTTCATACACATAAAAGATCTTAACAAGCACTCATGTGTTCTCTACGAGAGAGCCGCTACCAGACTTCTCAGGTGGCAGCATATTTCTTAGAGAAAAAAAGGATTGAAAGTGCAAAATTGGTATGCCAACTCTTTATCAACACCAACATCATCTGTTGGTGGAGAGTCAAGGGACCCCATACACATTAGACTGTTGGGAGAACCTGTCGATATGGTGTGTCCAGCTGATATTAGTCTAAAGTGTATGGGAACCATAACACTTTGAGGTCTCCTAGGATTATAGCTAGCCCATTGCAAGTTCTTTAACACAAACAAAGCCTTAGTAATGTGAAAGATACATTAACATACATGCGCTAGGTAAATGGATGTTAACCAGTGGTATCTTACAGTCGCTAATCTTCTTCACTGCTGTGCTATCTGTATGGTTTCTTCAATGTTTTATGACTTTCTCTCTCTATTTCTATGGATATGCTATGAGCTGTGTCGTCCTTTCCCTATCCAGATTAGGAAAATGTGTGCTATATTCTGTGTTTATACTTTCATATAGGCTATAAGAGCCTCCCTCTATTGGCTGTGTTTTAGCATGTGATAGCTGCAGTTTTTTTTCGAAGCCTAACTGACTGCACCCATATAAGCCTTCTCTGGCTGATGCAATCTTCTGGAAGGTTTAAAATGGCACAGGCCATTTTTGGCGATTCGCGAAAAGGAAATGACAAGTTATCTGAATTTGCTGAGTTTACCGAATTCTTTAACAAATTGGTATTAATTTGATTTGCATCAAATCTTGAATAACGGCACATTGTATTCTTGAAATTAGTCATGATACCATTCATAGACATGTAAATGCATTAAATAACATAAAAAACGCTCAAAACATAATTCCAAGAAAGAGTACCCGAGAAAGTACTTTCCAAAACAGGGTTCCCCAACTCCAGTCCTCAAGGCCCATCAACAGATCATGTTTTTAGGATTTCCTCTGTATTGGACAGGTGAAGCAATTATCACCTGAGCAATACAAAGGAAATCCTGAAAACATGATGGTGGGCCTTGAGGACTGGAGTTGGGGAACCCTGGTCTAAAGCATATTAACCTGGTAATTGAAATAAATGGTATCTACATTTTTTGTTAATGAAGCAAATTAAAGAAAGATGGTTGGTACTAGAGATGAGCGAGCCTTTCAAGGTTTGGTTAGATTCACCGAATGTTTAGATGTTCGCCGAGCAGTTTGATGAAAGGACCCGAATCCCATTAAATTCAATGGGAGGCCAAACCAAAAGTATAAAAAACACCTTGAGGGGTGACAGACTTCCCAAACAGCTAAAATTAGGGGCAGACATTATGAAAAGTGGAATCAAATGACCCACAATAGTATTTTGCTAATGGCACAACAGCAGTCATCCATTAGTCATGCATGATGTATGAGGGTCCGGGACAGCATTTACAGCTTTGAATTGAAGTTTCAATGAAGACCTAATGGTCAAATGAGTGGTATAAGCCATTTTTGCTGAGAGCCCTAATACCTTAGGCAACAGCTCTAATTTTTTTTTCCAACCACACTCAGATGGCACAAGCATCAGTTTCATACAGTACTATTAGTAGAAAAATGTAAGGAAAGTAACACAGGTAGTTGACTGATCAATTGACACACAGTATAACCTGTTATAATGGCACAGAAGCAGTCAGTCATGGGCCATGCATGAGGTATCGGGGTTTAGATCAGCATTTACAGCTTTGAATTGAGGTTTCAATGAGGACCTGGTGGTTAAGGGAGTGGTGAAAGCCTTCTTAGCTGGGAGCCTTGATACCTCATGCAACAACTCCAATTTTTTTTTATTCCAGCCACACTCAGATGGCACAAACATCAGTTTCATACAGTAATATTGGTAGAAAAATGTAAGGAAAGTAGCACATGTAGTTGACTGAAGTAAGTACAGGCCTGCCTGTCAGGGAGCCCTACTTACACAGGCAAGATGGAGACCCAACTTGGAGTCTCCACATTTCAAAAAACTATTGTCACACACCACTAAAGTGGCATCAATTTCTACAGAGTAGAAACAGTACAATAGGCATCTGACATGCCTTCTACTACAGGCAACACAGCAGCAGGAGATCGATCTTGGAATCAAAATGTATTTGTATCATCAGCAGGAGTAGCTACAGAAGCCAGGAAGAAGGTGTCACAAACTGCAATAATGCAACATTAATGTATGACACTAAAAACAACATCATCAACTAGTCTGCACAGTCTGGGACTGGGGTGCAAAAGTCATTGGAGATACATGGCAGGTAATTTTGATGAAAGTTAGGCGGTCTACACTTTCAGGGGACAGCTGGATTCTTTTATCCATCAAGACACCTCCAGGAGAGGTAAAGACATGTTCTGAGAGAATGTTGGCTGCCGGGCATGACAAAACCTCCAAGGCATGACAGACAAGCTCAAGCTACTGTTCCGTTTTTGAAGACCAAAATTCAAAATGGTCCAACCCACCCCTGATGGCATTGGTATTGAGCTTCAAATACTCCTGCACCATCCTCTCCAGTCATTCACAACATGTCAGACTTGAACTCTGTTCTGCTGGTGTATGGACTGGTCTAAAAAATGTGTGAAACAACTCACAGAAATTGCTTATGCCACTTACACTGCAGCTAGAATAGTAATTGTTATGATGGCATCATCAGTGCTAACCATCTTACTAGCCATTTCAAAACTGCGCAGAGATACTTCATCTGTGCCCTCAAGCATGATTTGCACCACATCCATACTGCATTTGCCCAGGCTATGCAAAAGGACATATTGTACCAGGGCTCATCGCTGCAACATGTGCAAGTCAATGTCCTGCGGGGTGTGATCTTCTGACATGAGCACACAGCGACCGCGCTTTCTGCAGCTTTGCATCCAGGCTGGGATAGTGGTGATAAATTGCTCTATCACCAAGGTGAGGATGTAAGCCATGCAAGGCACGAGTGAGGTTGCCCCGGTGTAGGGCTGCCACCAGGTTTGCACCATTAACGCACATTGCCTTCCCTGGCTCCAGGCTCAATGGAAACAGACTTTGCTCTAACTCAGCCTGTATAGCTGTCCATAACTCTTGAGCTGTGTGACTGCGATCTCCAAGGCACTGCCTGATTGCGGTGAGCCATGGCTGTGCAGTGCAGAGGTGGTGGGGAATCTATGTGCACTGTTGGAACTTGTGTCTGACTAAGGAAGAGGTTGAGGGCACAGGTGGAGGTGCTAGAGGAGGTGGAGGAGCCAGAAGTAGTGGAGGAAGTGTTAGATGTCCCACAAGCCTTGGGGATTCAAAGACTTGTGCAACAGCCTCTTGACCGCCTGCCCCCACAGCCACCAGTCATCCAGTGCCCAGTCAGCAAGATGTAACGCCCATGCCCATGTTTGCTAGTCCAGGTGTCAGTTGTGAAATGCACCCTAGCAGACACAGACTTTTTTAGTGAATTGGTGATTTTGTCTGTGACAGGCTGGTGTAGTTCAGGCACAGCTTTCTTAGAGAGGCAATGGTGACTGGGCAACTGGTAGTGAGGGACTGCGATGGCCATCAACTTTCTGAATCAGTTTATATGCATTTCTGTGGACAACAGATTGTTAATGGTGGAGTTTAAGCTCTTATCTTTGGCATGTGTAGTAGGAAAACATTATTTTATGTGACCACAAGTGCGAGTCCAAGGGATGGCTGTTGTGCTGAGAGAGCATGGAGTATGGATAATAGGACAAACTGCTGGACTGAAAGTGAGGTGCAGGAAGAGATGTTATAGTGGATTGAGGAAGATGTGTTGTGCTAGGTGACACAAAAATGGCAGGAATGTTCACTTATGTAACAGCTGATGGGCACTCGCTCACCCTGACTGTAGTGGGTAAACAAGTGGAGTTTCTGTGGCCAGAGGCCTGTGTGAGAAGATTTGACACTGTGACATGGGATGGCCAGTGGTTAGCAAGGTCCACTATTCTGCATTTTAAGCATGTGAGGTTGCCACACTAAGGCATGTTGATTGTGCATGTTATGGTTCCTGCATGTAGTTATCAAATTATTGCAATGTTTTCCTCTACTGAGTTTTTTTTGCAAATTTGGCATATAACTTGAGTTCAGTCATCCTTTGAGGTCTCAAAAAAGGCTCAGGCTAGGCAACCCTTGCCGCCTTTGTGAACTGCACACTCGTGAATGGTGCTGGCCACAGTCATAGTTGTTGCTGAGGATGCAGTGCCTGTTGTAGTTGCATCACTTTGTGTCTGTGTGGGAAGCTGCAATGTAACTTCATCATCTTTCTCCTCCACATCTTCTGCTAAGCTACTCAGCTGCATACCTGTTGGTTCACACCAAGTAGGATCTACTTCATCGTCATCCTCTCTGTTCTCACACTTCTCACCCTGATAGTCATCCTCCTTCTCTTCCTTCTCTGACATCACAGTACAGTCCATGTGCATCTCTGCTATATGAGTCTCATCAGGATTACCTCCACCTCCGTCTGATGATGAAGGTCTGAATTCTGCTCAGACCCTACTTTGTCCAGCCCCAGATCCAACATAAAAAACTTTTGAGCATCGGTCCAGATGCTTTCCTCCTCTAGATTCTGTGAATCTTTGGAGTAGACCTCTTATGCCCATGGAATAGAATGTCTGAACAGCTCTGTAGAATGGCCCAGCTGAGGTTCACTACATTCAGTTTGATGTTTAGAAGTTTGTGACACATAGGGAAACAAGGGTGATTGGGGTGCCACCTCAGAGGATTGTACAGTGTGTGATGTTAAGGTGGAGGGAGAGGAGAAGAGGCCACTTGATGCAGTGCTTGCCATCCACTGGAGCACATGCTCTTTCTGAGCCTCATCTACAAGGCATATCGCTGTGCGGCTGCCAAAGAAAAGGAGTCAAGTAGCCCATCCAGTAACAGAGGTTGCCAGTGGTCATTGGATAGGATGAGATGGTGGTTGTTCTGTTGAGCATTCATTAACATTAACACCTAACCCATGTACACGTTGAACACCAATCCTCCTTCCATCACAATCTCACTTTTCCCACTCATGTTGTATGTACCTTTCCCCTCTTTTAACCTGCTGTTTCACAACCGTAGGCCCTCATCTGTCAGACACCTATAACTAAATGAACAATCACTATTTATTTTCTTAGATAGTGTGCCTGAAAAACAATCTTATACCAAACAATTTTGATGAGCAAATGTGGCCTCCTGATAACTCAATGCACACAGTTTTATCACAAACAATTTGGATTAGCAAATTGGGCCTCCTGGAACTGCAACACAGTTTTTACACAATCTAGATGTGGGTGCTGGAAAATCGATTTCACACAAGACAGGATCCTATCTAGCTAACTGACAAGTTTACTTGCCACACTAACAGGAGCGGCTTCTCTGCACTATGACACTGAGAAAATGGTGCCAACAAAACAAGATGTCCATTTTTATATGGCCAGGGACATGTGACTTCGGCAGTCAATCACAGAAGACCTTGTGTCATGACATTGTGGATGGTCTCTGCGCCCTGATTGGCTTCCGGAATGTACACAAATTAAGTTACTAAAAAAATTATACTCCATAGTTCTTCTGACCTAGTCATAACCCTTCCCCTCATCAAACACGTCCCCCCATGCCCTGCGCTCATCATATAGCTCCACTATACTAAGCAAAGTAATAACAAAAGTATTAGTGGAAATGCGATGATTTATCGAACTGTAACTGATTTTTGCCGACTTTGAGTAAAAATGCTCGTGAAACCAAACACGAATCTGAATGTGCTGATGAATTATAGAATTGCGAACATTTTGCATACAAGTTCGATCATCTCTATTTGGTACTAATCTCTGGTGTCTAATCTCTGTCTATTTTTAAAATACAGGGATTAAGACACAACAAACATAGTGTGTAATGGTGGTGCTATATAACAAAAAAATGCATAGAAATCCAGATATAGAGAATCATAGAATCACAGACTCAGCGCAGGATTCAATAAACCATCTCAGACAGATTTCTGTCCCACCTATGAAGACTTCAATTGAAGGAGAAGTCACCGCCTCTCGTGGCAGCCTGTTACACTTGTTTATCACCCTCTCTGTCAAAAAGTTTTTTCTAATAACTAATCTGTATCTTCTCCCTTTCAGTTTTATTCCATTGCTTCTAGTGTTTCCTTGTGCAAATGAGAGTAAAGATGATGCCTCTTTACTGTGACAGCCCTTCAGATATTTGTAGACAGCTATTAAGTCTCCTCTTAGCCTTCTTTTTTGCAAGCTAAGCATCCTAAGATCCTTTAACCATTCCTTGTAGTAGCTCACCATAGTGGTAGCTTGTCTGTGAATTTGCTTCAGTTTTTCAATGTCTTTTTTAACTCCAAGGGTGGTATACATGTTAGTGACCAGGCCAGTTTTTACAATTCTGACCACTGTCCCTTTATGAGGTAATCAATCTGGAACGCCCCTGACAATGATTCTGACAATGTTTTCACATGACATATTGTACTTCATGATAGTGACTTGGGTTTATTTGTAAATAAAAATGGAAATGTGATGAAAGTTTTGAAAATTTCACAATTTTCCAATTTTGGATTTTCATGCCCTTAACACTAGAATTACCTATGGAGTAATTTTGACTCCTCGCAATTTTTATTTCTGTTTTGTGACTACATTTTTCTGAATTCTAACTTGAGACTCGGTAACTTTTACTCATTTAGGATGTGAAAAAAGATTTTGTGACAATAAACAATTTTTGAAAAAAAAAGAGTAGACTACATAATTTCTGTAGAATACGGCCTGCAGATTTGCTAATTTCTAATATGGCTAGAAGCAGTGCGCTAAAGCCTGACGATATTCTTGCTATTTTATAATATAGTAATAATAAACAAAATTAAAGTTACAATATTACCAGGAGCAAGAAACTCTAAAAATAAACAAAAACAAGCCTGGAGTCAAAATGACTCCATTCGGTAGTTCTAGGGGAGGTGACAACTCTGGTAGTCCTAGTGTTAAAACAGAGAAATATGTCACACAAAATAGTTAATACATAACATTTCCCACATGTCTACTTTACATCAGCACAATTTTGGAACCAAAACTTTTTAGGAAGTTATAAGGGTTAAAAGTTGACCAGCAATTTCTCATTTTTACAACATCATTCATTTTTTAGGGGCCACATCACATTTGAAGTCACTTTGAGGGGTCTATATTATGGAAAATACACAAAAATGACACCGTTGCAAAAGTTGCACCCGTGAAGGTGCTCAAAACCACATTCAAGAAGTTTACTAATCCTTCAGGTGTATCAAAAGAATTTTTGGAATGTTTAAAAAAAGAACAATTAACTTTTTTCACAAAAAATTTACTTCAGATCCAATTTGTTTTATTTTACCAAGGGTAACAGGAGAAATTGGACGCAAATGTTGTTGTACAATTTGTCCTGAGTATGCCAATACCCCATATATGCAGGTAAACCACAGTTTGGGCGCATGGATGAGTTTGGAAGGGAAGGAGCACAGTTTGACTTTTTAATGCAAAATTGGCTGGAATTGAGATTAGATGCCATGTCGCATTTGGAGAGCCCCTGATGTACCAAAACAGTAGAAACCCCCACACATGAATGTAGACTCCCTAAGCAACTTATCTAGATGTGTGGTGAGCACTTTGAACCCCCAAGTGCTTCACAGAAGTTTATAATGTAGAGCCGTAAAATAAAAAATCTTATTTTTTTAACAAAAATGATCTCTTTGCCCCCATTTTTTTATTTTCCCAAGGGTAACTTGAGAAATTGGACCCCAAAAGTTGTTGTGCAATTTGTCCTGAGTATGCTGACACCACATATGTGGGAGTAAACCACTGTTGTGCAGACCTCAGAAGGGAAGGAGCACCGTTTGACTTTTTCAAGGCAGAATTAGCTGTAATTGAGATCAGATGCCATGTCGCATTTGGAGAGCCCTTGATGTGCCTAAACAGTGGAAACCCCCCAATTCTCACTCCAACTCTAACCCCAACACACCCATAACCCTAATCCCAACCTTAACCATAACCCTAAAAATAAACCTAATTCTAACACACCCCTAACTCTAATCCCAATCTTAACCATAATCCCAACCCCAACCCTTACTTTAGCCCAAACCCTAACCCTAACTTTAACCCCAACTCTACCCCCAACCCTAGCCCTAATGAGAAAATATAAATAAATACATTTTTTATTTTATTATTTTTCCCTAGCTAAGGGGGATAAAGGGAGGTTTGATTTACTATTTATAGTGGGCTTTTATAGCGGGTTTTTATGTTTGGCAGCAGTCACACACTAAAAGACGCTTTTTATTGCAAAAAATAGTTTTTGCATCACCACCTTTCGAGAGCTATAATTTTTCCATATTTTGGCCCAAAAAGTCATGTGAGGTCTTGTTTTTTGCGTGACAAGTTGACATTTTTATTGGTACCATTTTCGGGCACATGCCTTTTTTGAAGGCTTGTTATTCCAATTTTTGAGAGGCAAAATGAACAAAAACCAGCAATTCATGAATTTCTTTGGGGGGTATTTATACCATTCTGCATGTGGTAAATTTGATAAAGCAGTTTCATTCTTCAGGTCAGTAATATGACAGTGATACCTCATTTATATGTTTTTATGCTTTAGCGCTTTTATACAATAAAAGCTATTTTATTGAAAAAATTGTTATTTTTGCATCGCTTAATTCTGAGAACTATAACTTTTTTATTTTTCCAGTGATGGAGCTATATGGCAGCTTCTTTTTAGCGAGACAAGATAATGTTTTCAGCGGTGCCACGTTTATTTATATCTGTCTTCTTGATCGCGTGTTATTCCACTTTTTGTTTGGCGGTATGATGATAAAGCATTTTTTTTTGCCTTGTTTTTTTAAATGGTGTTCACTAAAGGGGTTAACTAGTGGGACAGTTTTATAAGTCAGGTCATTACGAAAGTGACGATACTGAATATGTGTAATTTTATAGTTTAGATTTTTTTAATTCAAATATTGATTTAATGATAGAATAAATACTATTTTTTTTTATTTTTTTATTTTTTTAATATTTTTACAATTATTTTATTTTTTTTATTTCATTCTATCTTTTACACTGTGTACCACTATGGGACACTCATTTTGTGCAGGCTGATCGCTTATATGGCATGCATATCTGCATGCCATATAAGATGTCAGCACTGCACTCTGTGCGCACTGACATCAGAGACTTCCTGACATGCAGTGCACATAACAGGAAGTCTCTGAGCTCTGGGAACCTGGATGTTGTCATGACGACATCGAGTTACCATGGGAGCGATCCTAAGCCCCTATACAAAGGCAGAGGGGCTGTCAGAGCAGACAGCCCCTCTGCCTGCTCCCAGAATTTTGCGATCATGTTTGATCATGCCCACTGTTGAGGAAGCTGGTAAGGTGCTGTCGGGGTAGCTGAGGGCATTTGTGCCAGGATTCACACATGTGTAAGTAGAGGATAAGACTCTGTTTAGGTTATGAGCGTTTATATATAGCACAGTATTGTTAGCACCTTTTTGCACTAGGCACTTTGCATTCTGTTGCACGATGCAGTGGGTATTCTGACATTAATTTATTGCATTAGGCACTTTATTGAATATTGTCTATAGAGTCCCAGTCTTTTATTTTAATGCATTGCACTTCCCTAACTGTATATCCCTCAATTTATATAGTCTTTGGATTTTACTGTGCCCATAGTATTTACAGTATGTGAAATTCCCTAGTTTTATTTTTATGGAGATAATTTTCAATAAACTATTGGAATTTTAAACAGAATACTGATTTACCTTTGCCTCTTTTCCCTCTGTATATTTATGGTAGATTTGATTAATGATGCATTTTTGGTGGTAGTAATACATTTTTGGACGTTTTGAGATGCACAGTATTCCAGATGCAGCCTGACAAAGGAGGAGTATAGGGGACTGATTAATTCACATGATCTGGACTGTATGCTTCTCTTAATACATCTAGGAACTGTGTTTGCCTTTTTGCTGCTGCATCACACTGTTGACTCATGTGCCATCTGTGATCTATCAGCATGCCAAGTTTTTTTTTTACATATGCTGTTGCTTATTTCTGTTCTCCCAATTCAGTAGATGCAATTTTCGTAGAAGAAGTGATGGTACTTGCCAAAAAATAAGGAGTTCTTAGTTTAATAAATCAAGTTACACTGCAGTAGAGCTGTTTTTTTGGTTTTTGCTTTTTTAAAAAAAACTATTCCATTACTTTTACATTTCTAGCTTCCCATACTTATTAGGATTTATTTGACATTTTGATATGATCCCGTCAGCTTAAAATTTTTCCTTAACACTTATTTAGAGAGAATACATTAAAAGATATGCTATGTATCTATTATTACACTACCTATGCAGCCAGCTATCAAACAGACATTGCTGCATTATACTTGTAGTCTTGCTTGAAGGGAGAACAATTCTCTACATGATGTATGTCTACTGGGAAGTGTTATACACATTCAGCAAAAATGTCTTGGCGTAAAGAGAAAACTTTGTGTCAAGTTTTTGCCTTTGATGTCTAATTGAAAAAACATGATTAATTTTATGTCTTCAGTCAAAAAATCCTATATGTGTGCAAAAAGATTATTTATTTTATTATAATAAACAGTCGCTGTTCATTAGGGACAAGAATTTGCTTAGCTGGTAAACACATCAGACCAGTAGATAATCAAAAAATAAATATCTACTTCAAACAGAATTCTCATTAACATTTAACATTGAAATTATATTGCTGTAGGTAAAATGCTGATCAAAAAAGCAAATATAAATAAAACCGCAGTAAATATTCGGTTCATTGTATATTACACGAAGATGACAGTGAAATTGGCTAATAAAGCATTTGACACTTCTATAAAAGTGCCAAAGAGATAGCTTATGAAGTTATGACACCTATTTGTTTGGAAAAGGTGATAACTGGATCAGTACAAGTTGCCAACTGAACTCCACAAAGCCAAACTACACAACTTGCTCTCCAGAAATGCTTACTAACACATTAGCTTTTAAGGGGTTCTTACTAAACAGCTAGTTTCCTGGTGACATCAACAAACCAAGTATCTATCCAGGCATGTCTACTAACCCATTAGATGTTTATTAAACTACTTGCTCTCCAGGAATGCCTAAAAAACTAGTTTTCTAGGGTTTCTATTATACTTCTGGCTCCCCAAGCATCCTAATACCCAATTATCTCTTCAGAGATACCTACAGAGCTCCCAAGTCCCTACTGGTTCACTCACTCTCCAAGAATGGCAACTAAACATTTAGTTATCCATGTTTTTTATTATATAACAAATTCCCCAGGGATGTTAACTAAACCACTATCTCAACAGGTGTACCTTATTAATTGCGGGCCCCCAGGGATGTCTACTAAACTACTGGCTCTGCAGGAATGTTTACCAAACAAAAAGCTCACCAGAAATGAATACTACATTACCGATTCTTCAAAAATGCTCACTAAAATATTGAAGCATTTTGTCACCAAGCATAAACTCTAAAGCAAGACTTGATAAATTGAAAAATAACAAGGATTGGTACTACATTTGGAAGTGAAAGCTAGAAAATTTGCCTACAAAAGAGGGATAGGTTAAATAAGGACTGGATTCTACATCAATACGCTTCCATGGATTAATACTTATTAAGAGGAGCTGGTTGCTGGCTACCCCCACCAATCACCAAAATGAAGGAGCAGATATTCAAAATGTTAACTTTCAGCATGGATACGAACGTAGTAGTATTTTTTGCAAACATTTTTTGGCAAGACCATAAAGTAATGATTAGAGATGATAAAATCTAATAGAATGTAATTTAATTCTATTTGAATATACAAACAAATCCACATTTCTAACACTCTGGACTTTTGTAAATTCAGTTTACGCAAATACAGCAAGCTGGCAGGTCAGTTTTGACCATTCTGTGCCAGACCTTCTGGCCATGACTATACCTTAGAGGTAACCATACGTCGCACATTAAATCATCATGAACATAAAGGAAGTCTTGTACTGGAGGGAACAAGTCAAAAATGCAACAGCAGAAGGAAGAGGATTAAACTGTGGGCTGTTCAGTTCATTGCCCACTGTCCAGTCCACATTGCTTCTTGTTTTTTCTGTCCTAGCGCCAACCTGTTCACTCTAGGTGGGGACTTCCACAACATGTGGTAATAAGTTACCTCTGAGGCCAAGTCGTGCCCGGAAGTTCCAGCTGAGAGTGAACAGACTGGGAAATGCCAATGGGCAATAGAAGAGGCAGCTTTGAGAAAAAGAAGATGGGCAATGAGCAACAAAGTAGTCAGACAGTGTCACTGAGTGACTAACCCAGTGTGACATGACCCAGCAATCGGTCGGTCACAAAACAAAAAACAAAACAAAAAAAACACACCAGGGGACACCAGGGAAAACTTTAACAACTGTTGGGCCCTGCGATAGGGAATGGGGAAATGGACACCTCCTGTACTCACCTGAGGATGTGCCCTGCTATTACTAACATCCCTATATGGGTTTTTTTAACCCATCGCCAAGCAGGATACCTAAACCCTCACTTGCCCTGCTCCTATCCCTAAGTAGGGAATAGGCAAGTGAAGACACTGGTACCAACACTGCACTAAGACAACACAAGGTAAGGTAAGACAAACACCACAGGGAAACACCACTTAGCTTTCTCTGTTGCAATGCACCGCACAGCAGTGTAAGGAACCAAATCACAGTATTCAGCTGAAGCACCACTGCACCAGCAACCTCCTGTCTTCAGCACAGTTGGTATCCAAAAGGACCTATACCACCAACCGTCAGCTGATGCATCAGGTGACCTTTTGAAGGATGGTGGGAGTGGTCACCACTTGCATCAGCAATGTAATTACACCAGTGGCCACCGGGGGAAAAGCTTACATTAACCCCCGATGGCCTGAAAGGAAAAAAAGTTTTAATATGAAATGCCAAACCTGCCACAGATCCAAAGATGGATCGTGACAGCGAGGTGAGTGATAAGGTGAGTTTAAGTTTTTTAATTCTTGGAGAAAAAATTTGCTGCAAATCAAATTTCCTGTTAAAATCCAAACAATTTTGAGAATTGCAATTTTGTAATTTCAGCTCATCTCTAATAATTATCTTTTAAATAATCCCAAGTAGTGTTGAGCATTCCGATACCGCAAGTATCGGGTATCGGCCGATACGTGCTGTATCGGAATTCCAATACCGACTTCCGATATTTTTTCAATATCGGAATTTGGCATCGGAATCGGAAGTTCAGTTGATTGACGGCCTGACGTCATCATGATGCGCGGTGTGTGCGCATCATGATGCGCCGTCATTTCGGGCCTTCCGGGGGTCTCTGCCGGCCTGCCGGGGGGCTGTGCCGGCCTGCCGGGGGGCTGTGTGGACTGCCCGGGGTCTGTACCGGCCTGCCGGGGGGCTGTGCACCCTGTGGGGGTCTGTACCGGCCTGCCGGGGGGCTGTGCCGGCCTGCCGGGGGGCTGTGCTGATGTCCGGGGGTCTGTGCAGGCATCGTCCGATGGGACTACAAGTCCCATCGGGCGATGCCTGCTACCATGACAGTGATTGACACATTAGCCAATGATGGGACAGTAGTAGTCCCATCATCCGGCTAATGTGTTGAATGTTAAAAAAAAAAAATACTACATACATGCTACATACATACTACATGCTACATACATACTACATATATACTACATACATACTACATATATACTACATGCATGCTACATACATACTACATGCTACATACATACTACATATATACTACATACATACTACATACATGCTACATACATGCTACATACATGCTGCATGCTACATACATAATACATACATACTACATACATACTACATGCATGCTACATACATACATGCATGCTACATACATACTACATGCATGCTACATACATACATGCTACATACATACCACATACATACTACATACATACTACATACTACATATATACTACATGCATGCTACATACATACTACATGCTACATACATACCACATACATGCTACATACATACTACATATATACTACATACATACTACATGCATGCTACATACATACTACATGCATGCTACATACATACTACATGCTACATACATACCACATACATGCTACATACATACTACATATATACTACATACATACTACATGCATACTACATGCATACTACATACATACTACATGCATGCTACATACATACTACATGCATGCTACATACATACTACATGCTACATACATACCACATACATACTACATACATACTACATACTACATATATACTACATGCATGCTACATACATACTACATGCTACATACATACTACATGCTACATACATACCACATACATACTACATACATACTACATGCTACATACATACTACATATATACTACATGCATGCTACATACATACTACATGCTACATACATACCACATACATACCACATACATGCTACATACATACTACATGCATACTACATGCATACTACATACATACTACATGCATACTACATACATACTACATGCTACATACATACCACATACATACTACATACATACTACATGCTACATACATACCACATACATACCACATACATGCTACATACATACTACATGCATACTACATGCATACTACATACATACTACATGCATGCTACATACATACTACATGCTACATACATACCACATACATACTACATACATACTACATACATACTACATGCTACATACATACTACATATATACTACATGCATGCTACATACATACTACATGCTACATACATACCACATACATACTACATACATGCTACATACATACTACATATATACTACATGCATGCTACATACATACTACATATATACTACATGCATGCTACATACATACTACATGCTACATACATACCACATACATACTACATACATGCTACATACATACTACATATATACTACATGCATGCTACATACATACTACATATATACTACATGCATGCTACATACATACTACATATATACTACATGCATGCTACATACATACTGCATGCTACATGCATGCTACATAGATACTACATACATACTACATGCTACATACATACCACATATATACTACATACATACAATACATACATAGACATACAGTACATATAACATAGAGTAACATACTTACCAATACTTGTCACATTGTTCCCCGAAGCCATTGTCTTTTCCAGAATAAATATTAACATAACAAACCACAAAAATACTCACCCACGATCCGAAGCAGTCCACGAGTGTGTCCCACGACGATCTTGGGTAGAGAACTGCAGCATCAGATGATGCTGCCGTTCTCTACGGGCTGCAGGAATCCAATGACGGAAGGTAGGTATCCTTCCGCACTGTATTCCTCCGCCACTTAAAAAAAAAAAGTCCCTAGTCTCACTTTATGCCATTGCTGTGTGGGAATTTCCCACACAGCAATGGCATAAAGTGAGACTAGGGACTTTTTTTTTTTTTAAGTGGCGGAGGAATACAGTGCGGAAGGATACCTACCTTCCGTCATTGGATTCCTGCAGCCCGTAGAGAACGGCAGCATCAGCTGATGCTGCAGTTCTCTACCCAAGATCGTCGTGGGACACACTCGTGGACTGCTTCGGATCGTGGGTGAGTATTTTTGTGGTTTGTTATGTTAATATTTATTCCGGAAAAGACAATGGCTTCGGGGAACAATGTGACAAGTATTGGTAAGTATGTTACTCTATGTTATATGTACTGTATGTCTATGTATGTATTGTATGAATGTATTGTATGTATGTAGTATATATGTGGTATGTATGTAGCATGTAGTATGTATGTAGTATGTATGTAGCATGCATGTAGCATGCAGTATGTATGTAGCATGCATGTAGTATATATGTAGTATGTATGTAGCATGCATGTAGTATATATGTATGAATGTATGTAGCATGTAGTATGTATGTAGTATGTATGTGGTATGTATGTAGCATGTATGTATGTAGTATGTATGTAGCATGCATGTAGTATGTATGTAGTATGTATGTAGTATATATGTAGTATGTATGTAGCATGTAGTATGTATGTAGCATGCATGTAGTATATATGTAGTATATATGTAGCATGTAGCATGTATGTAGTATGTATGTGGTATGTATGTAGCATGTAGTATGTATGTAGCATGCATGTAGTATATACGTAGTATGTATGTAGCATGTAGTATGTATGTAGCATGCATGTAGTATATATGTAGTATGTATGTAGCATGTAGTATGTATGTAGCATGCATGTAGTATATATGTAGTATGTATGTAGCATGTAGTATGTATGTAGCATGCATGTAGTATATATGTAGTATGTATGTAGCATGTAGTATGTATGTAGCATGCATGTAGTATATATGTAGTATGTAGCATGTAGTATGTATGTAGCATGCATGTAGTATATATGTAGTATGTAGCATGTAGTATGTATGTAGCATGCATGTAGCATGTACTATGTATGTAGCATGCATGTAGTATATATGTGTTATGTATGTAGCATGTAGCATGCATGTAGCATGCATGTAGTATGTATGTAGTATGTATGTAGTATATATGTGGTATGTATGTAGCATGTAGTATGTATGTAGCATGTAGTATGTATGTAGCATGCAGTATGTATGTAGCATGCATGTAGTATATATGTAGTATGTATGTAGTATATATGTAGTATGTATGTTGCATGTAGTATTTATGTAGTATGAATGTAGCATGTATGTAGCATGTATGTAGTATGTAGTATGAATGTAGCATGTATGTAGTATGCATGTTGTATGTATGTAGCATGTAATTTTTTTTTTTTTTTTTTACATTCAACACATTAGCCGGATGATAGGACTATTACTGTCCCATCATTGGCTAATGTGTCAATCACTGTCATGGTAGCAGGCATCGCCCGATGGGACTTGTAGTCCCATCGGACGATGCCTGCACAGACCCCCGAAGCCTGCACAGACCACCGGCAGGCCGGCACAGACCACCGGCAGGCCGGCACAGCCCCCCGGAGCCTGCACAGACCACCGGCAGGCCGGCACAGCCCCCCGGCAGGCCGGCACAGCCCCCCGGAGCCTGCACAGCCCCCCGGCAGGCCGGCACAGCCCCCCGGCAGGCCGGCACAGCCCACCGGAGCCTGCACAGACCACCGGCAGGCCGGCACAGCCCCCCGGCAGGCCGGCACAGACCACCGGAGCCTGCACAGACCCCCTGGCAGGCCAGCACAGCCCCCCGAAAGGCCCGTACAGGCCCCAGAGAGGCTGTACAAGGGCAGGAAAGGGTTTTTCTTATTCCGATACCGGAAGTCCCATAGACTTGAATGGGACTTCCGGTATCGGAATCGGCGATACCGATACTTTTTTTAAAGATCGGCCGATACCATCCGATACGATACTTTGAAGTATCGGACGGTATCGCTCAACTCTAATCCCAAGTAATTAAAATCATTTAGTTAAAAAAAAAATCACATGTGATTTTCTCATCACAATAAATGTAGGGTTTGGTCAAAATTGGTGGAGAGTTTTAATTTTGTATGAGATCAAATTAAGCATAAAACAAAAATGTCATTAGGTTCTGCAGATGTGTAGATGGAAAAATGTCCTCAATACTTCATGTCAAATTAGAAGGATCAGCAATGTGGAGTTTCATGTGGGCAATAATTTATTTAGCTGTGAGATAAGCATCTCCTGACAACTACTTTGACTCCTTCTATGCCAGCTATCATTTTAATTGACCACCAGACCAGATTTCTACTTATGTGCATTTGCTTTGAAGAGTCCATTTTTGTAAAATAATAATGAAATAAATAAATACGTGACCATAGCCTCCCCCAACCATCAGTTCCCCGGCAGTGTCACGACAGTGGAAATTACTTTACGTATCAGTACAGTAGATTTACCTTGTATACTCTAGCAATAATCAATATGGCTTTATATTGATTGAGATGTCAAACCAGGCAAATCTTCCTATTAACTCAAAACTCTTATTAAAGGTTTAGAAAATAGATTTTTCAAAATGCGCAATTACTTTAATATAGATTCTAGAGAACATAATACTGCATGTTAATAAACTTTTAAAGTAAAAATTTCATTCTGTTCAATAATTGGAGCTCTCATCTTCTATGTTCAGGAGCACACAACTCCTCAACTTCTTGGCTTCCAGCTTGCTGGAGGGCAGCATAGTTCTGATGATTGACAGGTTGGACCAATGGCATGGCTGTGCTATTGGCTCAGTTTTATGGTTGCAGCATCAAACGAGGCATAGAAACCAATGGAAGCCTGAGATCTGGCCAGGTTCAGAGCAGTGCTTTCCCCATATTAAGCAACTGACAATTAAGAGTACTTTTGGAGCACAGCAGTAGATGTATTATCTGCATGATGTTAAGTGAGGAGGGATGCTTTCACCTTATTGAAGCATCCTTCATTCTGTATTAGTGTTTTTAAATAAACTGAAACAACTGAATGATAATTAACGTTGGATCTCTGAATCTTTCTCCTAATTTGCAGGGCTGGATAGATGTATTTGAAGGTTTCAAGGCAAAACTGTGCATAAATGCAAATTGCTGCTGATTGCTGAATGTATTTTATAAAATAGCCAAAGTTGAAGCATAACACTTCTTATCACTTCAAACAGGCGGAATTACCTTATGGTCTAATTAGCCTTTAATTGTCTTATTATATATGTAATATCTAGTAAGATGTTCTACTCACAGTTGAGGAATTAATTCTAATTATCCAGCAAAATACCATGATACAGTATAGAAGACATTGGGACAGCTATCTAATTTTATTTAAACTTCCAATTAAAGAAGAAATAATGATTGAGGCTAGGAATGGTTGAAACCGCAGCATTTTTTATTTAACAAAGCACTCCCATCAAAATTGTTATCCTCTTAATATATTGCAGTTATCATATTATACAGCACTGTGTACTTACAATTGTTCATTTTGTCCTTCTACCCTGGAAATTCTTCTCTTTCTTCTCTTTTCCATTAGGTCTATGACATCATATGATTAAAAACTGACCAGCCTAATCCTTCAAAGTGCTTTTAGAAAAAGGAGGTCAATTTTCCCTGTGTGAGTAATCAGTAACTTCAAAAGTAAATGGCAGGGTGGAGGAGTGATACAGCTGGGTCAGGAGTTGAAGAGAGAAATTATTTCTGTAGGGACCAGAACCTTCCTTTTTCTACATACAGCAGATAAAAAGGAAGACTTAACTTGGTAGAAAGGGAAAATGAGCAATTGTTTAAGTACACAGCGCTCTATTATATAATGATTGCAATATATTATGAGGATAAAAACTTTGATGAGTGTACTTCTTTAAATGCAGAACAGATTTACATACTTACACCTTCAAATGACTTTTGCTAACTTGTGAAATAAAAAGCTTATGCTAAATATGTTTTTACATAAGACCCTACAATAACCGTACAATAAGAATTTTGTAAATCGGAATTCTATTTAAAAGGGTTTCCCATAACACATACAGTATTAATAGCTAATCCTTAAGATGTGCCATAAATGTGTAATTGGTGGAAGTCTAGTTCTGAAGACTAGAGATGGGCGAATGAGTAAATGAAGACATTATTTCAAAAGAATGTTTTATCACAAGTATCTAAATATTAAATATATGTTCCACCCACAAGGTTTCCCTTATTCAATTTCTGCTTGTTTCTGGTTTTTTTTTGTTAAAAAAATGTACATGGTCTTCATTGCTATTCTTGAAATAGATAAAAAATATTAAAGTATGTTTTAAGATTATATTCTTTCAGAATGAAATATATGTTTATTAAAAAAAATGGCAACCTCTGAATGTGAAGATGTTTATTTTGAAAACCTCAACTTTACTATAGATAAAGCTTTAAGTTGTAAAAATCCCCCATACAATAGGCAATCACAAAACACCCCACTGCTGAGATCCTCCAGTGTGGAAGGATCTAAGAAGATCCTGTGCTTCACTGACTGTGCATACGCATGTAGTCAGTGACGCATGGAACTACTCACAGCTTCAGTGAACACGTGCGGGAGCAACTTGTCAAGTCACATGTGCGGCTCGCTGATTGACAATATGCAAGCGTGGCTTCCCAATACTCACTGCGCAAGAACGGGATTTCAAGCGACGTCGGCGCAAACCTGGGAGCATAATTCAAATTGTATGGGTGGCAACAACCCTGACTAAACACAAAGAAGCACACCCCTATCATTAAATAATCAGGTAAGATATAACTATATGAAGGGTTTTTTGCTAAGGATTCCAGTGGCGATTTTAATGATAGAAACATGTTACTGATGCACATTGCATCACTAACAACTCACTGGGGACACTTTAGATGCTACAAATAACTGTTAGGAATCTGTGTCCTGCCATACTAATGCAGAGATCCAGATCCTCACATTCATCTCCAGAGGCGAAGTCCTTTCAGCCAGCTTCTGAGCATGCTCGTGGAATGAGCTCCCATTGGAGTTCAGGAGTCAGGTGCTCAGGTCTTGCTCCTGATTCCATTGGTTCAGCTCAGGGCTCTGGAGATTTCCGGCAGGTCCCGTACGCTATAAAAAGTGTGCATGGCCGTTCCGCCATGCGCTAGTATTCTCATACTTGCTGCTGTGTGTTTGGTATGGATACTTGGACTGGTGGATGACTTATTATGAAACCCCTTCCCTCGGGCAAGGCGCTGGAATGGGCTACGCCTCTGTGGGAACGCGGTGATCCTGAGATTCGGACCGTTGCCAACTTGCTTACAGCCATCAGGCAAGTTTTTCTCAGTCCTCGGGTCACTCACGACACATCTCTGCAATTACTCGCCCTTACCCAGGGGTCACTCTCGGTCAGCCAGTATGCCGTTCGTTTTCCGACACTGGCGTCCGAGTTGGAATGGTCCGACAGGGCCTTAATCCCCGTCTTTTGGTGAGGTCTAGCGGAGCATGTGAAGGATGCTCTCTCTACTAGAGAGATCCCCACCAGTTTAGAGGAGCTAATCTCCGTCTCCTCATGGATTGACCTCCGTTTTTCGGAGCGCGGTATGGAGCGGGCGCACTCCAAGCGCAAATCTGTTTCAGCTCCCAAATTTTTTGAACCTCCTGAGCTGGCGGAGCCAGAGGTTCTACCTCCTGAGCCCATGGAGATATCTCGTACAAACCTTAATTCAGACTCCGACCAGGATTCCATTTGCGGTTGTCACCATGTTTGTGCGGTTTCTTCGGAAGCCGTCTCCCCGCAAAAGGTGGAGTCTGAACCGGTCATCGAGACTTTTGTGCCTCCTCATCTCAGGGCTCAGGTGCTCACCTGGGCACATGCGCCTAACATGCACCATCATCGGGGCTGTATGCAGGTCTCTAAGCTACTGGCTGGTGCGTATTGGTGGCCCCGTAGAGCTCGGGACATTAAAAAATTTATTCAGGCTTGCACCTTTTGTGCTCAGCCTAACCATCCCAGGCAGAGTGTGGCGACATCTGCCGACACGCGGCGGCGTGCCTCAGTCATTCCCGATTCTGCCATCTCCCAGGTGTCCCTCTTGAAACCTCGTGACCTCGATTACACTGATGCCTTCCAGGTGTCTCGGGTGACTGTAACACCTACCTGGACACCAAGCTCGTCATCGGACGAGTTTGAGCCCTGTGCCATCGTAGGGCACGGGTCAGTCGCCCGGAAGGTTCAGGGAGGAGGGGGCCTTAGGAGGGGGGGTAATGTTAGGAATCTGTGTCCTGCCATACTAATGCAGAGATCCAGATCCTCACATTCATCTCCAGAGGCGAAGTCCTTTCAGCCAGCTTCTGAGCATGCTCGTGGAATGAGCTCCCATTGGAGTTCAGGAGTCAGGTGCTCAGGTCCTGCTCCTGATTCCATTGGTTCAGCTCAGGGCTCTGGAGATTTCCGGCAGGTCCCGTACGCTATAAAAAGTGCGCTTGGCCATTCCGCCATGCGCTAGTATTCTCATGCTTGCTGCTGTGTGTTTGGTATGGATGCTTGGACTGGTGGATGACTTATTATGAAACCCCTTCTCTCTGATATTACGATTGTGTGAGTGATTGGGCAGCCGCCAGTAGCAGCGCTAGCGCCAGCGCGCTCCAGCTATACCTTTTCAGCAGCTTAGCGTCTGCATTGTGCCAGCAGTTTGCAGCATCTTGCCTGCGGCCCTCGCCGCGCTGCAGTTGCAGCCTATACCCGCGTCCGCAGTTGCGACGTCTCGTGTCTTAACAAACGGTAGGTCTAGAGGGAGTAGTCCTGTTGCTGAAGGCTACTTCTGTGACTGTAAATACCGTGACACTTTCACTGAGACTCTGTGAGTCTAAAAACAGACTCAGCGTTATTACACATGTATGTATGCTTGCAGCTCTGTGGGTGAAACAGAGTTTGAATGTGCTTGCAGCTCTGTGAGTGAAACAGAGCTTGTGTATGCTTGCAGCTCTGGGAGTGCAACAGAGCTTGTCTTTGTGTTTGCAGCTCTGTGAGTAAAACTGAACTCGCTCCAGCATTACTTTGTATGTCTTTGTGCTTGCAGCTCTGTGTGTTCAACAGAGCTTGCTTTCTGCATCTGGGTCTCGTCCAAACCCTGTGCACTTCCCCGCCTGATAGCTCTGCAACCATCTAGCAGCGGTTTTACCAACTACCGCACGGTGGACCCCGAGCAGTGAACGCACTTTATTTATAATTTTATTTAGTGCGTTCCACCGCTCATAACAATAACATGACAGGTTCCCTTTAAGACTGACTAGGGTGAGCGACAGTGATTTTCACTACTTGACAGTTTTTGTTAAAGAGCTTAGACTTTTTTTTATAACATCTCTCACATAGAACATATCAACTGCTATAAACTAGAATTGGGATGTGCAGAAAAGCAAAATAATAAAACCACAAATGTTTAAATCAAAAGTATTGTTTTGGCATTTATGTGACACTTTTACCGCAAGAAATTCCATCTTAAATTCAATTACTTTAGTCCTCTATTTTTAAATTAAGAATAATATGTTTACAAAATGTGTGTTTTTCAAGACAACTTTAGGGCTAAATTCAGCACATTTAAGTTTCTGGATCTTGGACATTAATCTTTCCAAGAATTGTTTTGAAATCTTCTTGGAAAGGTCATAAGAATCATAAGAACTCTGGTATTTATTAGAGTCGGCAAACAGAATAAAAATATTTTGACATATCAGAGAGGCACTGTCTGAGAACATTGATTTCTTTTAATCTTTTTTTTTTGGTTAGTTGATTCATTTGTAGGCCTGTATAATTAAACATCTTGCACTGCCATATGGTTTTAGATTTCAGAAGGTTTAACTTGCTAATCTGTATGGATATCTCTCGCTTAAGTGTATGTTTTTTGCTTTTAATGAAAAACACATAATTTGGCTTTATGATCATTTTTTGAACTGTTTGGCTTCTTCAGCCTCAATAGACTTAAACACTCTGGCAGACTGTAGAGTAAGTAAAAAGGTTATTCCTACCTGAATTCATCATGTTTTTTATGTACACACAAGATATGCTATAAATGTCTAATAGATACTGGTCTCAAAGCACCGACTCATCTTGAAACTGGGGCTATGTCATGTGCTCTTCTAAATAAAGAGCTAAATGTGCATGGGTGGCTTTCTTTTGAGAACAGCAAATTAATAAGCAGGTTACTTGGTAATATTCAGAACTCCGAAATTAATGGAGAGAGCCTTAAATGAGCTGTTACCTAGTCACTTCAGAAGAGTGCAGGAGAGTTCCATGATTGAAACAGTATAAGATCTGCACCTATCTGAAATTTATGTCAGATTCTGTATTCAAATTTTCCTACCTTCATATCTGTCAGTCAACTCATTGTAATGGCAGAGCCCGTAAACCTCATGTGTATAAACCATCTTCTGAGCTGACTAAATCACAGTTGAACTGATTCAGCAGTTTACTATATACAGTAATTCATAGAGGATGTAGAAAAAAGCAAAGAAATGAGCCAGACTATAAGTTGGTATAGGTAAAATGTAAGAGAACCTTCACACTGTGGCCATTTCACATACAAAACCCAAGAAAAAAATACAAAATTAGAAAATACCCTACAGCAAGTAAATACTAATAGCTCATGTAAATGACATAGGGGACTTAGTTAACTTTATTTTGATGAAAAAAGCATAAAAAACATCCCTCGTCATACCGCTATGTCATCAAAGGTCATTGTCGCAAGGCATCGCTGGGAACGGGACTTGCCGGGACATCGCTGAGGACTGGGAACGCTGTGGGGGACGCCAGAAGGTGAGAATAACACAATTTTTTATTTTAATTCTATTTTTTTACAGGGATATGGTACCCAGAGCCTCGAGGAGAATCTCCTCTCCTCCAGACCCTGGTACCAGCCATACATTTTCCGCTTACTTTGCATATGGTGGGCATTGCCACATGCAAAAAGAAAGCGGAGCAATGCATTCCTATGTGTGCGGAATTCCCGCGATTCCGCAAAAAGATTGAGCATGCTGCGTATTTTTCCGTGATGCAATTCCGCTGCGGAAAAATACACAGCATTAGCACAGCATGTGCGGAATGCCACTGAATTCAATGGGTTGCTTATTTTATGCATTTTTTGCAGCGTTTTTGCCGTGCTTTCATGGCAAAAAAACAAGTCAAAAATGCATAAAATCCTCAGGAATTCCGGACGTGTGCACATAGCCTTAGATTTGATGGTTTTCCTTCACAGTCTGCTTTATAAAAATAAATGCATCTGAGCTACATTTCCACAGACCCTTTTTCTAATATCTTTTAACCCCTTCATTTGCTCGTTTGACTGTTATACCTGTGTATTAACACAGTTATACCTGTTATACCTGTGTATTAACACAGATAAGTGTAAGGTTATGCACATGGGAAGGAGAAAAAGATGCTACAATTACTTACTAAATGGGAAACTGCTGGGGAAATCAGACATGGAAAAAGACTTAGGCATCTTAGTCAATAAGAAGCTAAATTGGAATGCCCAGTGTCAGGCAGCTGCCACCAAAGCAAATAGGGTCATGGGATGCATTAGAAGAGGTCTGGGGACACGAGATGAAAACATAATTCTCCCTCTGTACAAATCACTCGTCAGACCACACTTGGAGTATTGTGTGCAATTTTGGATCCCAGTGCTCAAGAAAGATATTACTGAACTTGAAAGGGTTTAAAGGCGGGCTACTAAAATGATAAATGGAGTTGGTTCACTACAATACCCAGAAAGGTTATCAAAATTAGGTATATTTACTCTAGAAAAGAGAAGACTTAGGGGAGACTTAATATATATGTACAAGTATATCAGAGGGCAATACAGAGATCTCTCCAATGAACTGTTTGTACCAAGGGCTGTGACAAGAACAAGGGGGAATTCTCTTCGTTTGGAGGAAAGACAATTTCTGCACCAGCATAGAAGAGGGTTCTTCACAGTAAGAGCAGTGAGGCTCTGGAATTCTCTTCCTGAGGAAGTGGTGATGGCCAACTCACTGAATGAATTTAAGAAAGGAATGGATGCTTTTCTTGTGAGTAACAGTATAGAAGGTTACGAATAACAGAAAATTATAGGTAGATGGTTGACCCAGCTTAGGGGAAGGAATTTTTTTCCCTATGGAGAAAATTGGCTTCTACTCTGTGGGTTTTTTGCCTTCCCCAAGATCAACAATGCAGAACAGCTGAACTAAAAATAGACAGAACTAGATGGACAAAAGGTCTTCCTTCAGCCTTCAAAACTATGTTACTATCCTAAAAATTAGTAACTACTTACGAATCAACCATTAACATTAAACGTCCAAGGGGTCCACACGCCATCCGCTCGGGAAGCAGTATTTTTTTACTTCCTGTTTCCTGTGGAACACACAACAGGCCCAGGCACCATGGCAACAATAGCCAAGGGAAATTGTTCTTCTGTTCCGTGAGATAAAATCTTACTTTTCAGAGACGATTAGTTATTTGTGGCATGTAAAAGTTTGGGTACAACTTGTCAAAACTACTGCTATTATGAAAAGTTAAGTAACTTTAAGATGAAATAATCTTTGAGAGGTCTAAAGTTACAGAAGACACATTTCCTTTGTATTTTAGGCTTTATATATATATATATATATATATATATATATATATATATACAGGTGCATCTCACAAATTTAAAGTATCATCGCAAGGTTGATTTTTTTATTTTGATGCAACGACCAAGTATTTTTGCTGGACAAACATTTCAGTAGGCCAACAATTCGGATTTTAAAATCATTTTTTCAAGCTGGTGTTATAAAGTATTCTAATTTACTGAGATAATGACTTTTGAGTTTTCATTGACTGTAATCCATAATCATCCACATTAGCATAGATAAACACTTGAAATAGATCACTCTGCTTGTAATGACTCTTTTGTATTGAAGAACTGAAATAAATTAACATTTTGATGATATTCTAATTTTGTGATATGCACCTATATATTTATTTATTTATTCATCTTTTACATTTTAAAAATTGCAAGTTAATATTGACCCTATGACAAGACTTGCAATAAGACTTAAGATAAAAGCAAAACTAAATTCCCAATTTGTAAACACGATGTTTAAAAGACTTGTAGGATTGCTACAGTAGTTCCAATGGGTGGCACTAGAACTCAATTCCTCCTTCTCTCTGTAGAGACCATTTGCATAGATTTAATTTCTTAGAGGAGCATACAAGGTGTTTAATCCTCCTCATACTGGCATGCCAGACGTGGCTTGTCACTCTCCATAAGGAGAAACCTTACCCCTTAGATCCCATAACTTTTATTACAAATTGTTCAGGTGTAATCAAATTAGTTGATGCAAAAATTAATACACCACAGTTATTAATACATCAATAACTGCTACATCTAGTATTTTGCATGACTGCCATGAATTTTAAAGACAACACCAAGTCTTGTAGGCATGGAATGAACAAGTTAGCGACATAAAGCAACATCTATCTTTTTTCATTTCTCATAACCGACCTCTTTTAAAACCGAGATGCTGGATTGAGACTGAAGCTCACCTTGTGTTAGGGTTTGCGGATCGAACTAAATATAAATTATGATAAAGTGCAATTGCAACCCGAGGTCCACCGTGCAGTGATGTTAATCCGCAGCTAGTGAACAATGGTGGAGTGAAGCTGTGAGAAAGCACTTTGATCACACAAAGTTTAAACGTCACTCAATGTGAACAGAGCGCAGAGTACCTACCTCTGTTACTCCACAGAGCGGTAGTGAACAACAGAGGTCCTAGAGCTCTACCCTGTTAGATGACACACGAGTAGAGCAATAATGATGCTAGTTGTGGTCCCTATCACTTAACCCCCCAGGAAAGTCTAGGATGGTGGTTGTGCCTGCTCTGATAATTGACTGTGCTAAACGCACACATGACCGGAGACAGATGCTATGCCCAAGCGGGAGTACCCACCCTACACTGCCTGCCTAGACACTCAATCGCTGCACTAGAAGCGGCACACATGCACACAGAGTGGTAGCGTATCCACTCACACACAACACAAATGACAATAGCGCGCAGGCGTGCACCTCAGAGGACCTTTTATATGTTCAGGTCATGTCCAGTCGGGCAGGACCTTGCTTGTAGACAATCCAAAGCTGCCACAACATCAGAGCAGCTGATGACCGACTACCAATGAGACGTCGCCACATCACGAGCATGCTCAGTAGGGTGATTTCTAGACTTAGCCTCCAGAGTGTCTGTTTGCCGCTGCCTATAGGTGATTACCATAGACTTGGCTGGAATGCCAGCAGTAACCAAGTCAACAGCAGGAGCCTGAGCAAGACGCTGGGACCTATGTCTTTGCTCAGCAGCACCCACTGTGGCTGAAGCAGACAAGGCTTGGGATCTACCTTGTGCAGCTGGAGAATCCGGACACCTAACACCTTGTCTCTTAAGAATTCCCCATAGGTGTTTGGTTGGGTTCAGCTAAGAGACATATTTAGCCACTGAATCACTTTCACTCTGTTATTCTTCAGAAGTGAATCATTGGTCATAGATGTGTGATTTGGATCATTGTCATGTTGGAAACATCTATCAAGGGACATGGAATGATTCAGTATCTCCTCTTTCCATGTAGAGCAGCACATCTGTGAAATGATGATGCCATCAGTGAAATGCAGCTCCCCGATACCAGCGGCACTCATGCAGCCCCACATAAGGACACTGCCACCATAATTGTTTACTGTAGACATCAGGCATTTTTCTAAATTATTTTCCAGGTCACCACCTGACAGCACCATGGAGGACAACCTTCTTATCCATAGTGTACTTGTATACTTTTATTTTCCCAACGCGTTTCGAAGTCTCAAACTTCTTCCTCAGGGGATGACATGTCATCCCCTGAGGAAGAAGTTTGAGACTTCGAAACGCGTTGGGAAAATAAAAGTATACAAGTACACAATCTGGAAAGGAGTCGTTTTGTCTAGCAGCGCATGTTTAAATCCGAAAATTGTTTCTTTGATATCTGATGATCTATGGTCACGGCGGGGCCATTTGGATGTGCAGCAGCTTTGACCTCTATTCCTTTATGCCTCTAACTCTCCTGCTATTGGTGAGTATAATAGCTTGAACTGTATCTCTTTTACCTGGGTAAGACCCTATTGCGCTCTTTCTCTTTTAGTTTTAACCAACTTCTTATCCATAGTGGGACAGGAAACCACAAGAGTTTAAAAGGACCCTCCCCCTACCACCCTTCAGCGTTTTTCCTGTCCCACTGCAGATATGAATGGTGAGAGTAGCAGATCCGACCATTCCGGGCCGATGGTGAGGATCGGGGGGCTCATCCTTTCCCTTCCCACCTCAAGACTTCTGCAGCTGACACCCACCCAGAGGGTTCCTCAGCATACCCCAGTGTAGCGCTACTCCTGGGGATTAGGGTTGCTTCCTCCTGGTAGGGGCTCTTGACCCTAAACAGTGCCCCAGATGTTCCAGAGCCCCAGGCCACCTCTGTGGATACAGGCACTCCAAGGGTCCATCAAGCAGGTTCCGGGGGAAAGATCACCGCCGCAGAACATCCCAGCATTCCAGCAGTTTCTGTCCACGACGCACTTCATTTCCGGGTCGCGGCCAGCAGCAGGGGCCGCAGGGCAGCATCTCCTCATCAGAGGATTACTTCCGGGGCAGGTCGGATGGCACAGTGCTCCAGCTCACAGAGAGTACCCGCATATATTAAGGTAACTCGGGCATAGCAGGCAGCTAACAATCCCAGGGCAGTCCTTCCTACTCCTGGAGTATTGAGGAGATTGCTAAGACAGAGATCAGGCCTGAGTCCCAGGGACATGGGGGAGCTTCCACCTCCACGGAGAAAAAAGGATACCAAGAGGTCACGGAAATATAGGAAATGCCCTATTTGCATCATAAGGCCAAAGGACTCTTGGCAAAAACCCCTCTGTGAGACATGCACCATGCGGATCGTGGGGGAGGAACAGGCTGCACTCATATCCAACATGAGGTCTATTTTAAGAGAGGAGGTGCAGGCCTCAGTATTAGGACTGATATATCCTCACACCTCGCAGTCGCAACCCCAGGGAGCCCGAAAGAGACCGAGGGAATCGGACACTTCTTTGGAAGAGGCCTTTTCTGAATCGGAACTGGAGAAAGAGGAAGCATCCAGGGATCCCCCAGAGAGGGAAAAGAGATATTTGTTTTCTTCCATGGACACGGATGAGCTCCTCGGAGCAGTAAGACAGACTATGCAGATTGAGGAGCCCCCAAGAACTCTTTCAGTACAGGATGAGTTTTTTGGGGGGCTGCATTCACGGACGTCAAAGGTCTTTCCAGCTAACTCCCACATACGGTCTATGATTTTAGAGGAATGAGAAGAAGCAGAAAAATGACTTGTCATTCCCAGAGACTTTAGCCTTCGTCTGCTGTTTGATCCTGAGGAGATCAGGACATTGGAAGATATTTCCAAAATAGACATCCAAGTAGTGAATGTATCTAAAAGAACGGCTATTCCCTTTGAGGACTCCTCTAATCTAAAGGAGCCTATGGACCGAAAAGCGGATTGGCTCTTGAAAAGGGCCTGGGAGAGTTCGGTGGCCATCATACGCGCAAATATAGCAGCGACATCAGTAGCGTGTTCTATGCATTTGTGGATAGATGATCTTGAGGAGCATCTAACAGCCAGGACCCCTAGAGAGTCTATCCTAAAATCCCTTCCCCTACTAAAGTTGGAAACCGACTACCTGGCAGACGCTTCAGTGGAGTCTGTCAGATTTGCTGCCAGAAATCAGTCCCTATCCAATGCATCTAGAAGAGCCAACTGGCTAAAAAAGCTGTTCGGGGGACATGCAATCAAAGAACAAGCTCTGCTCCATTCCTTTCTCAGGGGGAAAGGTTTTTGGACCAGTCCTTGATGACATTTTAGAGAAGGACTCAGACAAAAAGAAGGGGTTTCCTGAGGAAAAGCAAAGGAAATATCAGCCCTTTCATAGGCCCCGTTTTAGTCAAAAGACAAACTGCAAGGGGAAAAGAAAGTCGTTAAGGTGTAGCTATCCCAAAGGAGGAGAAAGCAGGGGTAGAAGTAGAGACTCCATTTTCTCAGGCTCAGGTTCGAGCTCCCGAAGAAAATGATGCCATCAGGGTAGGGTGCTTCTAGTCGGGTTACTAGAAGGCTGGCAGGAGATTTCCAGAAGTCCTTGGGTCCTGCAGGTGATCTCTCAGGGGTACAGAATAGAATTCAACGTTCTGCCCCGGAGAGGTTTCTCGTAACCAGCTCCCTTCTCGTTTCAACCTCCCCTATGTGGTCGGATAACCAAGACCTTTTAGAGGTAGCAGCAATTTCTCTGATACCCGTGCGAGAATAGGGCAGGGGGCATTACGCAAGCCTCTTCTCAATAAAAAAGCCATCGGGGGAATCCAGAACAATAATAAACCTCAGACCTCTAAACAGATGGTTAAAATACAAGAGGTTCAAGATGGAATCTATAAGATCCACAATTCCCCTGTTAGGCAAAGGGGTGGTAATGTGCACTCTGGACCTAAAGAGTGCATATTACCATGTACCAATTTATGCAGGCCACCAAAGATATCTAAAGGTCCTGTCACACTAAGCGAGATCCCTAGCGAGATCGCTGCTGAGTCACTAGTATTGTGACGTTATAGCGATCTCACCAGCGAGATCGCTGTGTTTGACAGTGACCAGCGACCGGCCCCCCTGCAGGGTATCGCTGATTGTGCCCGAAATGTCTGGACATTTTTTTGGTCGTCCATGTCCCGCAGCGTCGCTTGTATCATCACGTTTGACACCTAGCCCAACGACCTCGTTAGCGACTCACAAGCAAGACAAAGGCGTGGATTTGCGTTCCCGTTTCCAAGCCTCCCTCTGCTCCGATTGGTGGTCACTACAGAATCCTGATTGGCGAGCTTTCTTTTAAAAGAAGCTAACATAGTAACGCTTTAGTTCTTTGATCCTGACCCGGGTGTGTCCTAGTTCAGATCCTGTTTACATCCAACGGCTGCGACTCCATATTGTCTCATCTGCTTTACCATCAGCGTTGCTTCTATATCCATTTAATGGTAGGTATATTTTGGGGTCTCAACAGCGTTTCCACATATATATAATTTTTTTTGTGTTATTTTTTTTAAACTCTTTTTAAATTTGTGCTCCAGTTGCTATGATGGGAGGGTGTTTTTTTTTTCTCTTTTCTTTGTGAGAACAAAGGGTCATGCATGGGCAGCCATTTTAGGCTGTATGAAGTGAACACTCCCAACACCCTGTATTTTTCTGTATTTAATTTTTTTTTTTTTTTTTTGCGGTATGCTTTAAACAAAGCTCCATTCATGTTCGTAGTTTGTTAACCTTTTTTTTTCTTTACAGATGTCTTACAATAGTGAGGAGTTCGCTCGGGAGATGACTGAGCTGTACCGGTCTCTTCCATGTCTTTGGAAAATAAACAAAAGAAAAAAAAAAAAAAGGCCAGCTCACCTGAAGGCATGTGTAGTGGATAGCCCGGACCACGTGCAGTCTTCACGCAATAACTAAGGAAAAGGAAAAAAAAGGTCCAGCTTTGCAAATTCAAGTCCAATTTATTGTTAAAAACAAGTCCAAGACAGAGCAAAAATAGGTGTGTTCACATGGGTAACAAGTAGTGGATTACACGTTTTGAACAATAGCTTGTTCATTATTCGAAACGCGTAATTCACTACTTGTTACTCATGTGAACACACCTATTTTTGCTCTGTCTTGGACTTGTTTTTAACAATAAATTGGACTTGAATTTGCAAAGCTGGACCTTTTTTTTCCTTTTCTTTGGAAAATAAAGTCCGCCGAGTACAGTAATAGGATCAAAAAAGGGAGGCATATGAGAAGATGATTTGCCTCTTTAAGCGTCATAACCCGAACGAGAAGGTGGACGAAACTCTTGTTAGAAAAAAAAATCCAGTCTCTACGCACCGTTTATAAAAAGGAGCTGAACAAGGTGGAGAAGTCGAGGAAGTCGGGTGCCGGCACAGATGAGGTTTATGTGCCCTCGCTGTGGTACTATGACTTACTAGGCTTCACACGTGACCAGGAACTTCTGAGGAAGACAGTGCGGCCAAATGTGCTACCTGACACAGAGATCGAGAAAGATTCAGACTCCCCCGTTGGAGATGTAAGTACCTTCTTTTTTCCAAAAAAAAAGTGAAATATTATTTTGCATGTACATGCCGTATTTATTGTGTAAAATATTTAATCTAAAACATTAGCATATAGACCGCCAGTCATTTAAATTTGCGACATATTTGCCATTCTTTGCTTAACATATTTTTTTTGGTTTCTATGTTCCCACATCTGCAAAGTCAACAAGAACAGGCCACGGAAGGGAGTGACACCATCACCGAGTGTGAACGGAGTATGGAGGACGCATTAGAGGGGTCGAGTCAAGAACCTGCTCCCCTTACTGTATGTCGACGACAAAATAATGCTCGCAAAAGAAAGGGAACTTTGCCCCCGTCCCCAGACCTGATGAGCTTGGCCAACCAAATAATGGCAAGCTCGGCCATGGACAGCTTTGCCAACTTTGCAGCTGATCGCCTTGGTAAGCTGGATGCAAACCAGAGGAAACATGCCGAAAGGGTCATTTTTGAAACTTTGAGTGAGGCGGATTCAGGTCGACTGAATGAAACTTCTACCGTTAAAACTTTGCTCGCCCATGAGCCTTGTTGACCACCCTCATGGACACAAACTCCAGAGCCACTGCGGAGGATTGGGCCACCGCTAAACCATCCCCAACCGCCACCCAACCTCCATTTTCCTCACTACTCTGAGTCGTTTCTCTCCGAACTATCTTCACCGCCCTGGCGTGGTTTTTCAAATTTAGAAAAAGAATATGAAGACTTATAATTTTTTTATTCCCTTTTTTTCGTAACCACTTTAAATTATATTTTATTGTTTTTTAATCTTTTGTTAATATACTATATAATTAAAACCTTTTTTTATTAATTGTTTGTTGTATTTTAATAAACTTTTACTGTATTTGCACTTTAATTGACTGCTTTCTTCATTTTACCTAATTTGTTAAAAATACAAGGTATTCAAGCGGAACCTAAACAGGAATGAAAAGCTTTATAAGTCTTGTGAGGGAGATTTTTTTTCTTTTTTCTTATTTAAGAGAAAACGCAACAACAGTTGATATGAAACTTTTTTATAGCCTGGGTTTCGTCAACTTAACACCATGTAGAAAATAAAGCAATAACAATCACAACAAAACAAAAATAAAAAAAAAAATAGCTCTCCAGGTGTTGGGATTCCTGTGGTGTTAAATGGTAAAACTTAACAATTCTCAATGCTAGATATTATTGGTTACTTTTTAGTTTAATAAACTCTTACAGTTTCTCACAACCTCCGATTCTTCAGAGGATGAGGGGCTTATGTTCCACCCGGATCCTCGTGCATCCTCTTCTTCGTTTTCCGATGTGTCTGGCATTGGCTCCGGCTCTTCTTCTTCTGTGCCAACTTGACTCTCTGTATCTGGAGGACAAAAACACAATTATCAATCGGTTCAGTTTGGTTATCTGTGCAGGTACTAAGTGGGTCTGCGCAGGTCCTGGGTGGGACTTTTCAGGGACTATACTGGGGTTCGTGTGTCTGTGCAGGTACTATGTGGGTCTGTGCAGGTCCCGAGTGGGACTTTTCTGGGACTATACAGGGGTTCGTGTGTCTGTGCAGGTACTAAGTGGGTCTGTGCAGGTCCCGGGTGGGACTTTTCAGGGACTATACAGGGGTTCATGTGTCTGTGCAGGTACTAAGTGGGTCTGTGCAGGTCCTGGGTGGGACTTTTCAGGGACTATCCTTGGGTCCGTGTGTCTGTGCAGGTACTATGTGGGTCTGTGCAGGTCCCGGGTTGGACTTTTCTGGGACTATAGAGAGGTTCGTGTGTCTGTGCAGATACTAAGCGGGTCTGTGCAGGTCCCGGGTGGGATTTTTCTGGGACTATACAGGGGTTCGTGTGTCTGTGCAGGTACTAAGCGGGTCTGTGCAGGTCCCGGGTGGGACTTTTCAGGGACTATACAGGGGTCCTTGTGTCTGTGCAGGTACTAAGCGGGTCTGTGCAGGCCCCGGGTGGGACTTTTCAGGGACTATACTGGGGTCCGTGTGTCTGTGCAGGTACTATGTGGGTCTGTGCAGGTCCCGGGTGGGACTTTTCTGGAACTATACAGGGGTTCGTGTTTCTGTGCAGGTACTAAGCGGGTCTGTGCAGGTCCCGGGTGGGACTTTTCTGGGACTATACAGGTGTTCGTGTGTCTGTACTATGTGCACTCACCACGCTGGGAGACCATCAAGGCACGGACACTGGCGATGCGGCTGCTTGACCGGTATCGCAGATCTGCCAGCTTCTTTCTTATCTGCTTGGTGGACCGATCCACACCAAATTGCCTGGCCAACCCCCACCTAATCCTCAGCAGTACTGCCTGCTTATGGAGGACAGAGTGTTGATGTGGTTGCGTGCAGGCAAATCTTGCTCTTCCATCTCCCTGATGAGATAGCGGACCTCTGCGTCACCCCAGTGACTTGAACGCTGCCTGGTCGCCATGTTCAAAATTTCTAGGCCGCAGTAAGGTCATAACACACGCCCACGATGTTACAGCTCCACCCTAATTTATTATTTCTCTATACAGTCACGGTCCGACGGGGGAGCATTTTAGCGTCCCAAAACCAAACAACTTTTCACATAGGCATTTATTAATGTTGTGTACAGAATGTGTGTGTGCGCTTCAGTTTGTGATTGTGTAGTATGTGTATTATTAGGTAAAGACATATTTATGGTTGTGTGTCTCAATTTATGGAAATGGATTAGCATGTACCTTCATATGTTTTGTAAAGCAATAAAACCATGAAAATGATTTTTTTGGAATTAAAAAATATTATTATAACATTTATTAAACAACAAAGTAACATAATTTTTAAGCACGGTAAAAGGAAAAAAATAAAAAATCACTGGCGATGCTGCCAAGCAACAGCACCAGGACCATTGAAATAATGGCAATACTGTTCACGGAAGGTCTTGGCATCCTGGGTGTATCTGCCGGGTCCTAAAGGTCAAAGGCCTGCTATTGCGGGAGCGGTCGAACGCCATTCCCCCAGCTGAACTTCGCCATTTGTTGCGTCCACAGAGTCCATGAACCCTGGTGGACAGTATGAACTGGAATCTCGCCGACGGAGAAAGTTATGGAGCACACAGCAGGCCATCCCCACAGAGTCAATTGAGCCCAATTTCATGCTAATTGGCATGTGCAACACACGGAACCGATTGGACATGATCCCAAAGGCATTTTCAACCACTAGACGTGCCCTTGACAAGCGGTAATTGAAAATACGTCTTTCAGCCATTAGAGTTTTTTGGGGGAACTTTTTAAGGAAATGTGGATGAAGTGGGAATGCCTCGTCGCTGACAAAAACAAAGTTCATGTTTCCTCGGGTGTCGGAGTTTGGAGGCAACTGAAGGTCTGTGCCAAATAAACGTTCTCCAAAATGGGTATGCCCCAAAACTCCCCCATCGGAAACCCTTCCGTTCATGCCGACGTCCACATAATTAAATTCATACTTGGCATTTACAAGGGCCATCAGGATGATACTTAAATAGCCCTTGTAATTGAAGAAGTATGACCCGCTGTTGGGCGGTTGGGTGATGCGGACATGTTTGCCGTCCAAAGCACCACCACAATTAGGAAACTGCCAAAGTTCCTCAAAATCGGAGGCAATCTGTTTCCAATCCTCGTCCGTTTTTGGGAAATCTATGAAGCTGCGTAGACAATGGAAAATCGCTCTGCATGTCTCCGGAATAAGAACACTGAGGAGGGGCCTTGAAATAGCGGCAGAGAAATGCAGGTCCTGAAGTGAATGGCCAGGAATCTCAGCGTGACTTCCAATCTTTCATCTACGGGGATGGCAGCACTCATTTTTGTATCCCTCCTTTCAATAAGTGGAGTAATTAGCTCCAGTAAATAGATAAACGATTCCTCAGACATCCGCAGGTAGATCCGGAAATCGTGTGGATTTTTGTCCTGCAAGCTCTGACTAGCTGCATGTGCGACAATTCGGACCTCCTCTGCAGCCACTCTCTGGTCCACATGCAACGTTTTCTTTTGGAACGCCTCTCCATGGTCTGGGCTTCATCACGACGGCGAGCTTCCTCAGCCAACAAAGCAGCCACCAGAACCGAACACTGTGCCTTGTTCATGATGGAGCAAACTGCAAAACATCAAGTTGAAATCTTATAAAAAGTTAGAAAATAAAAAAATCACAGCAAGGTACATGTGATGCTAAATTGCATACCATCCTATTTACCGGGCGTGGCTGTAACGTTCTTTCTCAAACTAAAATGGCTGACCATACAATTGCATTCCATTGTATTACCGGACAAGGCAGCAACGTGCTTTGACCAAAATGGCTGCCGTACAATTGCATATGGGCATGCCAGTTATGGGTCCACCAACTAAAATGGCTGACCATACAAAAGGCGAATAAAACAAATCCCTTCCCTCAAGTAGACCAAAATAGACCCCTAAGATACATACCGTCAACAATGAGTAGGCGTCTGGGTAAATCAATCTGGAATCACAGCCCGTGAACGCTATTTGGACAGACGGTGAACGCTACTAGGTCAGCCGGTGAACGCAAATAGGACACCGGTGATCGCTACTATGTTCGGCTAGCCAAAAGACTCCAGGAACAATGAAATGAAGCACTATTATGTCACCTTCTTTTAAATGCAAGGCCAATCAGGACGCAGTAGCGACCACCAATCAGAGCTGAGAGAGCGTGAAAAAGGGAACGCAATCCCCGCCTGTGTAAATACAGCGTCACACAGTACATCCCTCATCGAGGTGTAAATCATCAAAGGAACATGCTATGTGACAGGGTCCCAATGACCACCGACATCGTTACAAAGGCCGCTATGGCACGCCAGATCGTTGCGACCTCGTTGGGTAGATTGGACTGTTTGACATCCTAATAGCGACCACATAGCGATGCGGCAATGATCCCTGTCATGTCGTATTGTTGTCGGGATCGTTGTAGCGTCACTATGTGTCACGGGACCTTAAGACTTGCAGTGGAAAAAGAAGGCAGGGTCTACAACTATCAGTTTCGCTGCCTTCCCTTTGGTCTAGCATCAGCACCCAGAGTTTTTACATAACTGATGGTGGAGGTAGTTGCCTACCTATGAAATTGAAACATCATGGTAGTCCCTTACCTAGACGAATTTTGGGTAGTGGCAGACTCTGTAGGTCAGCTCAGAATCGACTGTCAGTCACTGATCTCCACACTGCAGAAATTGGGTTGGATCATAAACTGGGTAAAGTAAGATCTAGTACCCAAACCAAGAATAAAATTTTTGGGAGTCATGCTAGACTCGGTGGCAAGAATGTCCGACCTACCAGAAGAAAAATAAATCTGCATAAAGGAGAGGATTCGTCAATTTGCAAGGAGCTGGACTTCCATAAGTGATGCGATCAAAATCCTGGGACTGATGACATCCTGCATTCCCTGTGGGAACTGGAGACAGTTTAATTCTAGAGAGCTACAGCATGTGGTCCTAGCATCCTGGGACAGGAAGAAGAGCTTGCTAGACAGAGAGTTGCGGTTATCCCCCTGAGTCAAGAGATCCCTGTATTAATGGACCATCCCCAGGAATCTCCAGGCGGCGTCTCGTGGGTGCAGTTCCTGGGGGTCATAGTTACCACAGACATGAGTCAAGAAGGACAGTGGAGTTCAGAAGAGGGCAGGGAATCCTCAAATTTCAGAGAACTGCAGGCGGTTTGGAAAGTTCTATCTTCCGCTCAGTCCCTGGTGAGAAACGAACTCGTGAAGATACTGTCAGACAATACAACAACGGTGGCCTTCCTCCGTCATCAGGGCGGTCCAAGACATCCAGCACTGCAATGTCTAGCAGGATGGATCTTCAGATGGGCAGAGAGGTCGGTTCATTCGATCTCGGTGGTTCACCTGGAGGGTACCAAAAACCAGGATGCAGATTTCCTAAGCAGGAATAAAGTAGCTGCAACAGAGTGGGAAATTAACAAAAATGTGTTCAACAATCTATACCTGCGTTGGGGAAGACCAGATGTAGATCTATTTGCGGTCAGACAGAATGCAAAGGTCGAAACCTTCTACTCCCTGAACCCTCTTGGATGCCCGGCGGGGGTCGACGCCTTTTCACAATCGTGGAGCAGGGGTCTGTTGTACGCATTCCTGCCTCTCTCACTGATCCCAAGGACTCTCAGGAAAATATACGACGACAGGGCCACAGTCATACTGGTGGTACCCTTCTGGCTGAAGAGGAGTTGGTTCCCCTTGCTGAAAAAGATGGCAAAAGAAGAACCCATTTTTCTACCAAAGAGAAAAGACCTTCTCTGCCAGGGTCCTGTCCTGCACCAAAATCCAGAAGCTCTCCAGTTATCAGCCTGGATCCTGAGCGTCAAGTCCTAAGATCTAGGGGTCTGTCAGATGAGGTTATTTCTACTCTACAAGCAAGTAGAAAGCCTGTGACTTCCACAATTTATAGGAAAATTTGGAAGAGGTTCTGCAGTTACTGTGGAGGGGCGACAGTTGATACTGACCACCCAGATATCCCCAAAATCCTTGATTTCCTAAAATCAGGATTCAAAGGAGGCCTTAGGCCCAGTACTCTAAGGGTACAGATTGCAGCTCTCAGCATATACTACGACTCTTCCCTATCGTCACACCCTTGGAAAGCCCGATTTTATAGGGCTGTTTTGAGGCTAAGACCCTTAATAAGGAAAACTGTCCCTCCTTGGGACCTTAATTTAGTCCTTAACGTGTTATACAGACACCCATACGACCTAGCGGAAGACCTAGTGATTAGTAAACTTTCGTTCAAGAATGCGTTCCTAGTGGCCATCACATCAGCAAAGAGGCCAGGAGAGCTTCAGGCCCTACCTATCCAGAACTCTTATCTTCAGGTGTTCGACTAATGGTTGGTCTTGAGATTTGACCCTGCTTTTCTCCCAAAGGTTGTCTCAAATTCAAATATGAAACAGGAGGTGGTGCTTCCTTCATATTGCCAGCTTCCTAAAAGCCAGAAGGAAAGTTCCTACCACAACCTGGATGTCAGGGAAACAGTACTTAAGTACCTAGAAGCAACCAGGTCCTGGAGACAGGATAAATATCTATTTATCCAGTACAGGGGTCCAAATAAGGGAAACAAAGCATCAAAGTCCACTATTGCTAGATGGATCAGATCCGCAATAAGCTTAGCCTATGACGTGCAGGGCAAAATTCCCCCAGGGTGTCTCAAAGCCCATTCAACTAGGGCCATGGCAGCTTCCTGGATAGAAAAAGGAGGGGCTTCAGCAGAACAAATATGCAGAGCCGCATCCTGGTCCAGTCTCAGTACCTTCTCTAGGTATTATAAGCTAGATGTGGTGTCGACGCAATTAGTGTTCGGCAGAAAGGAGCTTCATGCAGTAGTCCCACCCTAGGACCATTATTCTTTGATATTTCTCCATGGTGCAGTCAGGTGGTGACCTGGAAAATGGTAATTAGACCTACAGTTTCCCAGGAATCCATCCTGACAGCACTATTAGTTCCCTCCCTATTGCAAGCACTCCATACTAATGTGGTGTAACATTTGTATGACAGATTGTTGTTAAATAAAAATTCTTTTTTGCATGCATCCAGATGTGTTACTTTGGAAAATCACTGAAAGGTGGTAGGGGGAGGGCACTTTTAAACTCTCGTGCTTTCCTGTCCCACTGTGGATAAGAAGGATGTCCTCCATAGTGCTGTCAGGATGGATTCATGGAAACACAATTACCAGTTGGTCTAATTACTGTTTTTTCTAAATGCATGGTGCCTACAGAGATACAAGATAGTTGGTGGCAGTGTATATAGGTCGAGCTGCATGTTATAGGTTAAAAAAAGTCTCAGTATTGTAAAAGTGTTTGAAATTGTTCTTGTATTCAATGAAATAGTGATTAAAATCTTACTTTTCAAAGGAGTGTACTCTCTTATTTTGAGCACTGTATATATATGGGGACTGTAGTTCCCTCCTAGAAATTCCTCCAAAAGCTTAGTATAATGTTTGGCAGACTTCATTTGTAGAAGCATGCATCAGTCTACTTTGATATCTAAAATTCATATGAAATTACAATTATTGCTCCATTATTTTCACAGTACCATTTTTTCAATTATAATGGCACTTTCCATCTAATATATTTTTTCAGCTTTCCACAGCCTCAGTCCTACATAACCATTTACAACTTTAAAACAATAGAAAACATAATTTTCACTATATGTTAAATGTCAGAAAAGTCAAATCTGAGAAAAAGATATCAACATTTACAGAAAACAATTCCACCTTCTTTGTTTTTTTAGTTGTTAGTTTATTTTTTCGCCAGGATTGTAATAGTGTCTGAAGAATAGGACGGCAGGTGACAAAGGTCTAACACTTATTAGTAGCTCCGTATATGCAGCGGGAGCACATTTTATTCTTCAGAGACCTGGAAGTACAATCGTATCCATTCTCATACTGTGTGCAATCCAAGTCTGCAATGCTATAGTCATCAACCTCCAGCAAAACTTCCCTTCTATATTGTGGGTCAGCATTTTCATTCCATTTCATCTAACTTGTGCCTGTGGGGGTTCACATCCTGACAAGGTTCATTTGCTTTGCTTGGAGGCCTGTACTTCTGTACATTTGCAAATATAATAAAGGAAGATGATATATTTTACATGCAGCTCTTTCTTGAGTCCCGTAGGTACAATACATACAGTATAATATACTGTTCTGTGCAAAGTATTTTCTGATAATGGGATCAATATCAGTTCACCATTCTATCACAATGCTGATAATGTCAGCAGATGTTTGGGCTGGTTCACGAAACTCTCCTCATTAGGAGAATTCGAAGCAGATCTAATGTGAGTCTAATTTCATGAAATATGTGAAAAATGAGGATGAATGAACTCATGGAGATCAACATCCAACACTGCGGAGACACCATCACATGTTTCTCAATGCAGTGATTCTAGAGCAATGCCCCCATCCCTTATGGGAAATATGCAAAAACATGCAAAACACAAGCCGCAGAGACACCATCACATGTTTCTCAACGCAAGCAATGACTAGCCAGGTCTTTCCCTGGGAAGGAACAACCAAGGGAAGGGCAGTCTCCAACTAAGGAAACCACCTAGTAGGAGCAATAGAGACCTGGCTAGTCATTGCTTGCGTTCATTCATCCTCATTTTTTGTCTTTTACTAGGCACTTCGCCTACTAGCCAGTTTCCTACGCCACACTGATGAGGGGCAATACCCCGAAACAGCTGTCTGTGGATGCATACCATGTTTTGGCATAGGTGGTTTTCTTCATTGGAGACTGCCCTTCCCTTGGTTGTTCCTTCCTGGGGAAAGACCTGGCTAGTCATTGCTTGCGTTTGCATAATTTTATGAAATAGGCAGGTCCAGGGAAATTCAAACAATGTGCAAGCTGTATGCTGGAATGCTTATGGGATGACAGGCATATAGATATTGGGTTTGGCCAGCCTTAGGGTTCAAATCTACAATCCCTGTATGTGACTGCAGACTTGTGATTCCTCACAGTGCATACTGACTGCAGATATGTAATTTGCATATACGCGGTAACGTGCCAACTAGATGGGAGTGGTCTCACTTAATGCAAGGGAATTGAGCAAGGCCAGATATGTTTAGTCATAATGTGATGTAAGTATACAAATAGCATGCTTGATGTCACATGAACACCCTCTCCCGATGTCAAAACCAGAGAATCATCACAGCACGCAATGCACATGCTGTGAGGCTTCCCATATTGACTGCAGACTTGTAACCTAATGCTGGATAACACTTTTAACACCAAGCAAAGGGATGGCTATTAAATAGCAATGCTTTTACACCAACGCTATAAAAGTAAAATGGGGGAGTGTTTTCCAGCCTCTGACATGGAGTCCATATTGGCTTTATACCAGGATTAACCTTGTTACAAACTCAATGAAGCTTTTACCTTAGGACGCTTGCTGACGAAATTACTTACAAACAAAACCCTATGCGATCCCTGAAGACCCAATATACCTCTGCTCACACCAGCGCTAGACTTACGAGTACCAGAAGGAGCAGCAGCAACAGTATTTTTGACATAATGGGCAAGATGTTTTAGCTGTCATTGCAACAACCAGATGCACTTCAGGAAATAGACATGCTGGAAGAACAGCCAAGTGCAGTTGTATCTGGACTGTCCCTTCTTCTCAGGCAGATACCCTAAGCCCCAATTCCACTGATTTCTACGTCAGCAGAGTGGATCACTGGCAAGACCTCCCTCCTCCAGTTTGCTATCGGCATATTGCCATGTACATCCTAGTGTAATTGTAGGGAAGGTGACCAGACGGATGGACGGACTTGTCAGAATAGAGAAAGGAAGGTTTGCAGGTTTAGACAGGTGTCAGTTATTACAGTGGGGAAACAGCTCGGAAAGTGTAGTGGACATGCAGTACCTTGGGTTGACCATTAGAGGACAGGGAGGAGTGTGAGCATAGGACTTGACATCAGTTTATGGCTTAAGAAACCGTTGGTCATGGGGGGCGGAGTTAGAGGGAACAGGAAAGATATAAATTTGACAGGAGGGTTCCAGAAAGTTCTAGTCCCCAGGGGGAGCTCAAGTGACGAGGACACTGTGACAGTTGTGGCACTGTGAGGAGGGCCCAGCCAGGGGGACTAAGGAGGGAGAGAGTCAAGGGGGTGGTCCTGACATGAAGTACGGCAGTATGGACGAGGCACCGGGTGTAGGACAACCGTGTTTGGAATGACGTGCGACCAGTGACATTGCTGTTGGTGTGTAGGCCTACGGCAGCCACAGTGACGGAGCTGTCAGAAGCGTCACAGAGTGAAGAAGGGGACAGTACACATATATACGTCCCTCGAGAAAGCACGGTGTCCCCTTGTGTACTGTAACCGAAGTGCTGTGAAGCAAGTGCGATGTGCTGTGAGGCCGTCTGGCGGACGGCGAGAGGGAGTGGACTTGGACCGGTTGCACCAGAGACTTGCCTCCGGCTTGTGTCTGTACGTCACTGCGCGGTATACGGAGGGACCACCCCCCAGCCCAGCCCACTAACCCTACATCATATCAAAGAGGGTATTCATTGTAGCCAAGCAGACAGTTATCCCCTTCAAGCATAGACAACCTTATATTTGTAGAAAGGAATCAATCATATATTAATGCCAATTTTCATCAGGCAGTGAATATATCTGCCATACCATCTACTTGCCTAATTATCTCTTGCTCTGTTGACTGTCTTCTACCACACCCTTCTGACACTTGTGCCAATGATCCATGCTCAGAGGGCATCTACTCCCTGTCTATCATCTCATCTATAATGTAGTACTGCTGCTGCCGAGCTGTCGACCCTGCTCCTTTGCTGCCACACATCTCCTTGCCTGCTTTGTTTTCAGTCAAGCACGCTAATTTAAATGCAAATGTAGATCATGTCTAATTATACTGTACTTTGGGCAGTTGATTCCAAGGTTCAACAACTTAGGAGAGAACTTTTCTATATGATGATAGTAATGAATATTACTCATGCTCATATGCCAAATCTTCATATTGTTCTTGGATACATTAGACATACTGTTATGATCAATTTTAAAGGGTTAATGTAACAGAAATCAGGAATAATTTTTTTTCTGCTTCATGCAAAATAAAATATATTTGATTTTTTAGCTTGCTCTTGGTATTTGGTGCAGTTGGTTGACTTGCTGGCTATCAATATAACTATTCTTTGTAGATTGACCAGCTGCATTTAACGGGTTATTCTCATTATAAATCTTATGGAGCGCCCTGCTCCCCGACCTCCCTGCTTCCTGATTACTGGTGGAAGAGTACTCCTAATTGATTGAGAGTTCGGACCAGTTGCATAATCCCACCACTAGCTCAAACTATTCACTCTCTGATGCAGCAAGCAGAGACATCTATCCAGCACGATACAGCACAGAGTTTACAAGCTCTAAAGCAAACAGTTTGCAAACTTTTCTCTCTTTCTCTAGGAGACCAACCACCACTAATAGATTGCAGCAGTGGTGAATAACCTAGGCAATGAGCAGTAAATAATCAAATTAAAAATCCATCTGTCCTTGAGAACAGAGAGGATTTTTAATAATAATGTTATTGCAAAATTACAAGTACTTTCCAAATTTAATTACTTATGACTTTGAGTAAATCACTTTAAAGGGAATCTGTCAGCAGGTTTTTGCTACCTCATCTGAGAGTAGCGTGATGTAGGAAAAGAGACCAATAAAAAAATATTCAGAATTGAGAGTCCTCAGTGGTTGATACCTTTTAATGGCTAACTGAAAAGAAGGTAACAAATTGCAAGCTTTCAAGACTACTCAGGTCTCTTCATCAGGCTAGACTATTACAAAATCTGAAGAATCACATATTTATGCACAACACAGCACTGAAAAAATGCAATAGATAAGACAAGTGACGTGAAGCAGAACTATCATTATGGGAGAGGGATAAACAGTTGTGGCCATAAATATTGGAACAGTTCATAGATAAGGAGTGTGAATGTTTATAGTCTGGTTCTGTGTTGAGATGTCCCCATAAGGTCTGAGGGGCAAATTCCTTAATTGATGTAAAAAGATATAAATCCATGTGACACATTCATTTCTGCATTGAGTGTGTCAAAGGCTGTCATGAGTTTGTACTCCCAGACTTTCCTGTCTCTCTGAGATGTGAAGTTACCTTTTAATACAAGTAATTTCATGTCTATGGCGCTGTGATCAGGCATGCAAAAATGTTTGGCCACAGATAGATCCATTCTTTTTTCTCTTATTGTGTGGCGATGAGAATTCATTCTTGTTCTCAGTTTTTGCCGGGTCTCCCCCACATACAGAACCCCAGTTGGACATTTAATACAAATAATTAAGTACACCACTGTCATAGTTAGGACATGGTTAAAGTCCTGTTCTCACAGGGTTAACTTTTGCCGGCCTCTCTTTGGATCTGGGAGGGGTATTTCTACTCACTCCAGACTAGGATTCCCTGTCAGCTATACTGTTATTCTGGCTGTGTGTCTGACCCCACCTGGTGTGCATGTATACTGCATTGCTTGTTTGATTCCCGTGTATGACCCGGTCTGTCCCCTCACTGTGTACTCCATCTCTCGCTTTGGTACTATTGTCTTCTCCAGTTCTGACCTCCTGGCTTGGCTATTGTTACTCCGTTACAGTTTGTCCCTATTGTACCGTCCATTGTCTGTTCTGGCTTTCTGATCTATTGCTATGTCCTGACTATTCGCTCTGTCTAACCCTTTGGTACTGTCCTGCTATCTCATGTTTTGACCTGGCTTGATCTGGTTTACGTCCCTGTCTATGCCCCTTGGTAACTTGTCCCGTAGTTACCTTTCTAGGAGTTTCCCTGCAGCTCCTAGATCTGTGAAGCTTTGGTCACATCCCCAGCAGTCACGTGCTTCAGGTCCTGATAGTCTGAAACACGCATTGTCACCGCTGCTGCCCCGCTCCACAGGTGAGCACTGTTTTTGTACTCAGGACACGTGCACTGGCTCACTGAGCAAGTGCAATGCGGTGTTCCTGACATTATAGTTGACCATTTCAGTTTTTATTTCCTCTGAAAGAAGAAAAAAAAAATGTTATCCTCAAGGATCCCATACAAGCTTTGGCTGATCAGGTCAAGCACCTGACCCAAATGCTCCACAAACTTAATGTGGAACAGCGCACGACTGCCCATACCCAGCAACAGTTGTTGGATACTGTGTAGGGGGCTGTCGCTGCAGGGGCTCCTAGTGCTGGGGATAGAGATGTGTCATTGGCATCCCCCGAATCTCCGGTCAAATTGCCAGACCCTTTCTCAGGGGATAAAAGGGAGTTCAGGTCGTTCAGAGAAGGATGCAAGCTTTTTTTTTCTCTGAGGCCCCGCTCCTCCGGGGATGGGTTCCAGAGGGTGGGGGTCGTCATTTCCCTTCTTCGGGGGGCTCCACAGGCATGGGCTTTCTCTCTCTCTTCCTCTGCTCCTGAACGTATGTCTGTGAATGTGTTCTTTAAGACTCTGGGGCACATTTATGATGAGCCTGATAGAGTGCGTCTGGCAGAGGATATGGTGATGAGTGTGACACAGGCGAGGTACTCTGCTGAATGGTTCTGCTCAGAGTTTAGATGGTGGACCGCCGAAGTATGCTGGAACGCCGCCACCCTGAGGGGGTTGTTCCGCAGGGGCCTATCTGACCATCTGTAAGGATGCTCTGGCATTTCATCCTCCCCCTGATACCCTGGAGGATGCCATAATGCAGGCGGTCCGTATGGACCGGAGACTCCATGCTAGAGGAATGATGCAACAAGAGTCTCCCTTGTACCTCAAATTGTGTGACACTGCACCTGTATCTGAGACCATGGAGGTTGGGTCAGTCTCGGTTAAGGAGAAAGAGAGAAGACACTGTAGAGACAATCTACTATGCTTTTACTGTGGAGCCGCTGGACATTGGAAAAGGAATTGCCCCTCCTGCCCTTCTTCAGAGAAACCATCAGAGAAATGACTGAGTCTGGGCAACAATCGAGGAGGTTGTCCAGACTCCCAGGTACATTTTTTCTCATGTACAAAGATGGTGCTCCAGGTTGAATTGGAACTTGCAGGCTGTCCTGTTATGACCACCGCCTTTGTTGACTGTGGTTCCTCCATTAATCTGATTGATGCCCATGTTGTGACTCTTAATAAGATAGGGACAGTCAGATTAAAAGTCCCTGTTAAAATTGTGCCTGTGGATTCATCCCCTCTTACCCAGGATGGAATTTGCTTTATGTCTGAAGTTTTTTCTATGAAAATGGGTTCCACTCATGTGGAAAAGTTAAGTTGTTTCATTATTAATAATCTGCCTGCAGGACTGGTATTGGGGAGACCCTGGTTGCAACGCCACAATCATCTCATTGATTGGGTGAAGGGGGAGATCATCCGATGGGAATGTAATGATAATGGTCTGTGTTGTAACCCGGCTCCTTTTGTCAATCCGATAAGATCTGTATCTGTGTTGTCTGTCAGTCTGGAGTGTTATGATTGAGTCACCGTAGGAGGCAAAAACAGAAATGCTAGCTAAGTCCAGAAAACCAGAGAAGTTGGCAGCTATCGGATTGCAGACCCCTGAACCTATCAACACAACTAGCAGTAGCCGTGGGAGGTTCCTACGATGCCCTAGACCCCTCAATCACAGCCAGAGAATTAAATAGGCCTAAAGAAAGAAAGGGGAAATCTAAACTGCCCCAGAGCAGACCCCAAAGCAATAGGCAGCCCCCAACATATAATGACGGTGAAACAAGATGAAAATACTAACACAGACAGAAAGATAGACTGAGCAAAGAGGGGCCCAAGATAACTTGATAGAAAAGGACAGGAAGGCTGCTGTCTGCAATCCGTGAAAAACCCTATGAAAATAAGAGCCAACATACTGACAGTGAAAAAGGCCCTGAAGACGCTAGGCTTCAAAAAAGCTATGTCAGTACTCAGGAATATTCTGAAGACAGAGCAACCGGCAAAAGGAGATTCAGCTCACCCCAGCAGGGAATGGCAGAATACTGAAAAGCAAGGAAAACAAAAAACAAAACAAAAAAGCTAACAGGCAAAACAGAAAACTTAGCTTTAGGGAGCAGGAATCAGACTGGTGTCCTAGAAGTCCACAGAGAAATCACCCGCAGGGCAGAAGGGCGTCAGCAGCCTTATATCCAGTCTGTGACTCCACTCAGCCAGTCATCCTCATTAGACTCAGGTGCCTGATAATCAGGCTCATTACCTTCCTTTACCAGAATAGGGAGTTCACCAGACCCCAGTGACGAAGGGGAAAATTAACTCACAACAGTACCTACCCCTTGAGGAGGGGTCACCGAACCCTCAACCACGCCACCAGGGCGATCAGGGTGAGCCCGATGAAATGCACGCACCAATCTTTTGGCATGAATATCAGAGGCAGAGACCCAGGAATTATCCTCCTGACCATAACCCTTCCACTTAACCAAATACTGGAGTCTCCGTCTAGCCAGACGGGAATCCAGTATTTTCTCTACCTCATATTCCATGTTACCTTCAACCAATACAGGGTCTGGAGGTGCCACCCCTGGAACAACTGGTTCAACAAACCTCTTCAACAAGGACTTATGGAACACATTATGGATTTTAATTGTGACAGGAAGAGCCAAACGAAAAGAGACCGGATTAATAATCTCCAAAATCTTGTAAGGTCCAATAAATCTAGGCTTAAACTTAGGAGAAGCCACCTTCATAGCAATATTTTTTGATGATAACCACACCATATCACCAATCTTAAACTGGGGACCAATGGTCCTATGTCGATTGGAAAACCGCTGGGCCTTTTCCTGGGAGAGAGATAACTTATCCACCACTTGGTCCCAGATATGGTGCATTCTCTCCACCACAGTGTCAACACCTGGGCAGGCAGAAGGCTCCACCTGCCCTGAAGAAAATTGAGGATGAAACCCAAAGTTACAAAAAAAAGGTGACATCAAAGTGGCAGAACTAGCTCTATTATTTAAAGCAAATTCGGCCAAGGGCAAAAATGAAACCCAATCATCCTGATCAGCGGAAATAAAACATCTCAAATACGACTCCAAGGTCTGGTTTGTTCTCTCTGTCTGCCCATTGGTCTGAGGGTGAAAAGCAGAGGAGAAGGACAACTGAATTCCCAGCTTGGAACAGAAAGTCCTCCAAAATCTAGACACAAACTGAACTCCTCTGTCAGATACAATGTTCTCAGGAATCCCATGTAAGCGAACCACCTGTTGCAAAAACAGGGGCACCAACTCAGAGGAAGATGGCAACTTAGGGAGTGGTACAAGATGAACCATCTTAGAGAACCTATCACAAATCACCCAAATAACAGTCATTCTTTGAGAGACCGGCATATCAGAGATAAAAATCCATTGAAATATGGGTCCATGGCCTCCCGGGGACCGGCAAAGGCATCAACAACCCACCAGAGCGAGATCAAGATTTAGACCGGGAGCAAGTCCCACAGGACTGCACAAAATTCCTGACATCATGAGACAAGGTGGGCCACCAAAAAGAGTGACTCACCAGATCTCTAGTACCAAAAATACCTGGATGACTAGCCAATGCAGAGCAATGAACTTCAAACATCACTCTCTTCTTCCACTGGTCAGGAACATACAACTTTCCACTGGGACAACGCTCTGGTTTGTCCTCCTGGAACTCTTGCAGAGCAAGTCTCATATCGGGCGAGATGGCAGAAAGAACTACCCCTTCGCCTAAGATGGTAGCAGGCTTGGTCACCACAGGAGAATCAGCAAAGAAACTCCTAGAGAGGGCGTCTGCCTTGACATTCTTAGTTCCAGGAAGAAAAGAGACCACAAAATCAAAACGTGTAAAAAACAAGGCCCACCTAGCCTGTCTAGGGTTCAAGCGTTTAGCCGACTCTAGGTAAATCAAATTCTTGTGGTCAGTGAGGACCACAACTTGATGTTTAGCTCCCTCCAACCAATGTCTCCACTCCTCAAATGCCCATTTCATGGCCAACAGTTCCCGATTCCCCACATCATAGTTACGTTCAGATGGAGAGAACTTTCGGGAAAAGAAAGCACAGGGATTCATTTTAGATGTTACAGGATCCTTTTGGGACAAAACAGCTCCTGCACCAATCTCAGAAGCATCCACCTCTACCTGGAACGGGAGTGAGACATCAGGTTGCCGCAAAACCGGGGCGGAGGTAAATCTTCGCTTCAGCTCCTGAAAGGAAGCAACAGCCTCAGGAGACCAATTCAACACATCAGCACCCTTCTTAGTCAGATCAGTCAATGGCTTGGCAATACTAGAAAATTTTGCTATAAATTTCCGATAAAAATTAGCAAAACCCAAAAACTTCTGGAGGGCCTTCAAAGAAGTGGGCTGAACCCAATCATAAATGGCCTGTACCTTGGCCGGGTCCATTTCAATAGTTGACGGAGACAAAATAAATCCCAAAAATGAAATCCTCTGTACTCCAAAAAGGCATTTTGATCCTTTGACATACAGGGAATTCTCCCTCAAGATCCGGAACACAGTCCGAATATGTTCCACATGAGAATCCCAATCCTTGGAGAAGATCAAAATATCATCCAGATAGATAATCAAAAATTTATCGACAAAGTCTCGGAAAATATCGTTCATGAAGCACTGGAAGACAGAAGGGGCATTAGTGAGCCCAAAAGGCATCACCAGGTTCTCAAAATGTCCCTCCGGAGTATTAAACGCCATCTTCCATTCATCCCCCTGCTTAATGCGGATAAGATTATACGCCCCCCTGAGGTCAAGCTTGGTAAACCAGCAAGCACCTCTAACTCTAGAGAATAGATCCGAAATCAGGGGTAAGGGATACTGATATTTAATAGTAATTTTATTGAGGGCACGATAATCAATACAAGGCCTTAAAGAACCATCCTTTTTGGCCACAAAAAAAAAACCGACACCTAAGGGTGAAGAGGATGGTCTAATATGACCCTTCTCCAACGCCTCCTTAATATAGGACCGCATAGCCTTGTGCTCGAGTACAAATAAATTGAAGAGCCGACCCTTAGGAAATTTACACCCCGGGCTTAGTTCAATTGCACAGTCATAACTCCTATGAGGAGGCAAGGACGCAGACTCATTCTCACTAAATACATCATAAAAGTCCGCCAAATAGTCAGGAACATCATGCGACTGAGGAGAGGTGGAAAAAACCAGAGCCTCACTGAAGGCACACCGACAACCCCAACTCACCACAGACACAGATTTCCAATCCAAAACTGGATTATGAATTTGAAACCCCAGAACAACGGCATCATGCAGACCATGCAATACCAAAAATCTCAAATATCAAAAATTTTCTTGATGGTCTGGGGTGACCCGCATGACCACCTGGGTCCAAAACTGAGGTTTATTTTTAGCCAAAGGAGTAGCATCAATCCCCCTCAAAGGGATAGGCGTCTGCAGAGGTGTCATCGGAAATCCACAACGTTTAGCAAAATCCAAGTCCATTAGGTTTAGCACTGCTCCCGAATCCACAAAAGCCTTGGCGGAAAATGTGGACAGGGAGCAGATCAGAGTAATTGCCAGAAGAAACTTAGGTTGAACACCACCAACAGAAAACGTGTGTGCAAAGCGTTTCTCTCGTTTAGGACAAACAGAAATAATATGCGAGGCATCTCCACAGAAAAAACACAGCTTATTACGCCTTCTGAACTCCTGATGTTGCGCCTTAGACCAAACTCTATCACATTGCATAGGTTCGGACGTCTGTTCAACCGGTGGCAACACCTCTCGTGCAATCCTGCGTTCACGTAAACGCCGATCAACCTGAATGGCTAATGACATAGAATCGTCCAGACCAGAGGGAACAGGAAATCCCACCATAGTATCTTTTATGGCTTCTGACAAACCCTTCCGAAAGAGAGCAGCCAAGGCATTATCATTCCAGGTAGTAAGTACTGCCCACTTTCTGAACTTTTGACAGTACAGCTCTGCAGAATCTCGACCCTGGTTCAATGCCAACAGGGTCTTTTCAGCCTGATCAATAGCATTAGGTTCGTCATACAACAACCCCAAAGCTTGAAAGAATGCGTTCACATTAGTCAGAATAGGATCATCTGGTTTCAAAGAAAAAGCCCAATCCTGGGGATCGCCACGCAGCAAAGAGATGACAATTTTAACCTGCTGCGCGGAGCTCCCTGACGAGTTAGGCTTCAAGGCGAAAAATAACTTACAATTATTTTTGAAACTCAAAAATTAAGATCGATCCCCAAAAAATACATCAGGTCTAGGGATCTTTGGTTCAACAGCATGCGAACGAGCAAGGTAGGCGGAAATTCCCCGCACTTCCGCAGCGAGCTGCTCCACATGATCAGACAATTGCTTTATCTCCATTGAGAGAAAAAAAAATTCCCCCTATGGCCTCAGAGATATAGAGGAAAGAATATACACACTTTTTTTTTTTTTTTTAAACACAATTCTTTCCTGCTATTGAGTACCCTAGGATCTGCGGTATGGCTGGTGATTCTGTTATTATTGAGTCACCGTAGGAGGCAAAAACAGAAATGCTAGCTAAGTCCAGAAAACCAGAGAAGTTGGCAGCTATCGGATTGCAGACCCCTGAACCTATCAACACAACTAGCAGTAGCCGTGGGGGGTTCCTACGATGCCCTAGACCCCTCGATCACAGCCGGAGAATTAAATAGGCCTAAAGAAAGAAAGGGGAAATCTAAACTGCCCCAGAGCAGACCCCAAAGCAATAGGCAGCCCCCAACATATAATGACGGTGAAACAAGATGAAAATACTAACACAGACAGAAAGATAGACTGAGCAAAGAGGGGCCCAAGATAACTTGATGGAAAAGGACAGGAAGGCTGCTGTCTGCAATCCGTGAAAAACCCTATGAAAATAAGAGCCAACAGACTGACAGTGAAAAAGGCCCTGAAGACGCTAGGCTTCAAAAAAGCTATGTCAGTACTCAGGAATATACTGAAGACAGAGCTACAGGCAAAAGGAGATTCAGCTCACCCCAGCAGGGAATGGCAGAATACGGAAAAGCAAGGAAAACAAAAAACAAAACAAAAAAGCTAACAGGCAAAACAGAAAACTTAGCTTTAGGGAGCAGGAATCAGACTGGTGTCCTAGAAGTCCACAGAGAAATCACCCGCAGGGCAGAAGGGCGTCGGCAGCCTTATATCCAGTCCGTGACTCCACTCAGCCAGTCATCCTCATTAGACTCAGGTGCCTGATAATCAGGCTCATTACCTTCCTTTACCAGAATAGGGAGTTCACCAGACCCCAGTGACGAAGGGGAAAATGAACTCACAACACTGGAGGGTATTCCGGAGTACCTGAGAGACTTTGAAGATATGTTTTCCGAAAGCAAGGCTGAGGCGCTCCCACCACATAGACCATTTGATTGTGCTATCGATTTAGTACCAGGAGCCAAATTACCCAAGGCTCGTTTGTTTAATTTGACCAGGCCTGAGCGCCAAGCTAAGAAAGAGTACATCAAAGAGAGCCTTTGCAAGGGGCATATTCGGACCTCGGTCTCACCTGTGGCATCGGGGTTTTTCTTTGTAAAGAAAAAGATAGTGGGTTGCGACCCTGCCTCGACTTTCGGGAACTGAAAAAAATTACTGTTAAAAACACGTACCCTCTCCCGTTGATTCCTGATCTATGCAACCAACTCACGGGGGCCAAATGGTTTTCTAAGCTCGATCTACGAGGGGCTTATAACCTTATAAGGATCTGGGAGGGGGACGAATGGAAAACAGCGTTCCTGACAACTGAAGGGCTGTTTGAAAGCCTGGCTATGCCCTTCGGCCTCACTACTGCTCCAGCTGTTTTTCAGAACTTCATTAATGTTGTTTTTTCTGACTTGATTGGGCATTATGTAGTCATCTACTTGGATGACATCTTGATATATTCTGAGGACAGTCAGTCACACTTACACCATTTACGTACGGTTCTTACTGCATGAGACTCCAGGAGAACCATTTGTATGCTAAGCTGGAGAAGTGCTCATTTTTTATGCAAGAACTGTCTTTTCTGGGTGTAATTGTATCCGGGGAGGGATTCCGCATGGATCCAGGGAAGGTTCAGGCCATTACCGATTGGGTGCAGCCTCATGAACTGAAGGGGTTGAAGCGATTTCTGGGCTTCGCTAATTATTATAGGAAGTTCATTAAAGGGTTCTTGCAGGTGGTGAAACCCTTGACGGACCTCACTCTTAAAGGGGCAGATGTAAAAAATTGGTCCGTGGCCGCAAAAAATTCCTTCCTTACATTAAAAAAGTGTTTTGCTACAGCCCCTGTGTTGGTACAACCCGATTCGTCAAGACCTTTTTTGTCAAGGTCGATGCTTCGGAGGTGGGGGTGGGGGCAGTATTGTCACAGCTCAAACACCTCAAACCCTGTGCTTTTTTCTCTAAGAAGTTCTCTTCAGCCGAGAGAAACTATGAACAGGGATTTTTTAGCGGTTAAATTGGCCTTCGACGAATGGAGGCATTTTTTGGAGGGGGCTGCTCATCCAATTATGGTCATCACTGATCATAAAAACCTGGCCTATATCGAGTCTGCTAAGAGATTGACCCCAGACAGGATCTGTGGGCACTTTTTTTTCTCGCTTTCATTTTACCATCACGTTCCGACCAGGGTCTAAAAATGTAAAGGCGGATGCCTTATCCAGAAGTTTTGATTCTGTGTCCCCTCCAGAACCTTCTTCCTCCATTCTTCAACCGGGAGTGGTTGTAGCTGAAATCTCCTCTGAGTTACAGAAAGAGATTCTTGAAGCACAAGCACAAGCTCCCAGGAATAAACCCCCAGCTAAGTTGTTTGTACCCGAACAATTCCGTCTCACACTCCTTCAAGAATTTCATGATTCTGTGTTAAGTGCACACCCTGGTATTGCAGCTACCCGGGGGGCAGTAGCTAGGGGTTTTTGGTGGCCCTCTATGGGTACTGATATAAAAAGGTTTGTAAATACTTGTGGGGTGTGCGCGCACTCTAAAAGCTCTCAGGTCCGGCCGGCCGGGGAATTTGTGCCTTTGCCAATTCCGGATAAACCATGGACACACCTGTCCATGGACTTTATCACTAATCTTCCATCTTCCAAGGGCAACTCAGTGGTATGGGTAGTGGCTGATAGATTTTCTAAGCAAGTCCACTTTGTGCCATTACCTGCGTTACCATCTGCTGAAACCTTGGCCCGCTTGTTTATACAGCACATTGTTCTATTGCATGCAGTGCCCGTGAACGTGGTGTCGGACAGGGGTGTGCAATTTGTGGCCAGGTTTTGGAGAGCGTTTTGTATGAAGTTGGGGGTCACGTTGTCATTCTCCTCTGCCTATCACCCAGAATCCAATGGACAGACTGAACGCACAAACCAGTCATTAGAGCAGATTCTGAGATGCTTGGCCTCCTCCAGACAGGAAGACTGGTGTGAGGTATTGCCCATGGCAGAATTTGCATTCAACTGTCGTATTAATAAGTCTATCGGAAAGTTTCCCTTTCAGGTCAATTATGGGTTTGTTCCGCAGTTTGGGGAATTTTCCCGTATCGATTCGGATTGCCCTGGTGCCGAGGGGATGGTACAACAGTCAAAAACCCTCTGGAGGGAGGTGCAGGGGAACATCTCCAAAGCCCAGAAGTACAAACATTTTGCGGATAGGAGGAAGGGGTTGGGTCCTGCATTAACAGTGGGGGAAAAAGTCTGGTTGTCCACCCGTAACATCAAACTTAAAATACTCTCTATGAAGTTGGGCCCAAAATTTATTGTCCCATGCAAGATTGTAGAGGTGATCAACCCGGTGGCATACAGATTACAGTGCCCACCTCCTTCAAAATATCTAACGTCTTCCACAGGTCCCTATTAAAACCTGTGGGGACAGTTAGAGAAGATCCCTCATCTGTGGCTCATCTGTGGCTCCACCAGTGTTGGTAGAGGGTCAACTGGAGTACAAGGTAGGGTGCATCATTGATTCACAGTTGGTGCGCCAGAGACTTCAGTACCTTATTCATTGGGATATTCGGTTGAGGATTGGTCATGGGTTCTGGGCAGTTCGGTGCACGCTGATTGACTGGTGTGGGCTTTTCATGCCAGATACTCTGAGAAACCTGGGGGTCCAGTGGCCCCCCATTAATAGGGGGGCACTGTCATGGTTAGGACATGGTTAATGTCCTGTTCTCACAGGGTTAATTTTTACCGGCTTCTCTTTGGATCTGGGAGGGGTATTTATACTCACTCCCGACTAGGATTCCCTGTCAGCTACACTGTTATTCTGGCTGTGTGTCTGACCCCCCCTGGTGTGCGTGTATACTGCATTGCTTGTTTGATTCCTGTGTATGACCCCCTCACTCTGTACTCTGTCTCTCGTTTTGGTACTATTGTCTTCTCCTGTTCTGACCTCCTGGCTTGGCTGTTGTTACTCCGTTACAGTTTGTTAATATTGTACTGTCCATTGCCCGTTCTGGTTTTCTGATCTATTGCTATGTCCTGACTATTCGCTCTGTCTAACCCTTTGGTACTGTCCTGCTATCTCGTGCTTTGACCCGGCTTGATCTGGTTTACGTCCATGTCTATGCCCCTTGGTAACTTGTCCCGTAGTTACCTTTCTAGGAGTTTCCCTGCAGCTCCTAGCTCTGTGGAGCTTAGGTCACGCCCCCAGCAGTCACGTGCTTCAGGTCCTGATAGTCTGAAGCACGCATCGTCACCGCTGCTACCCCACTCCACAGGTGTCTTTGAGCACTATTTTTGTACTTAGGACACACGCACTGGCTCAGTGAGCAAGTGCAGTGCGGTGTTCCTGACAACCACATTAGATGTGATGCAGCTGAAAGTACCTGGGATCTTGTAGTCCTGATGTGAATTGGGGATCTTTATCATGTCAGTGGTCATTATAAATGGACAGGTTTTACATTTTTTCTGGTTGCAAGGAAAGAGTCCTGCAGCTGTTGGAGAGGACAGGGAGCTTCTGACCATGATGCTTCTTAGATTTGGGTGCGGCCTAAAACATAGTAGTGGGGGGTATGGAAAAATGGATTGTAATCGGGCATCTTTTTGTAATAAAGGTTGTAATTTCCGTGCAGCTCCCCCTAGAGACCATGATTCAAACAATGTATCACTCAGTTTATTGGATGCAGCAGCGGTGCCTCATAGTTTTTAGATGTAGCATGTAGCAAAGCTCAAAAAGCTAACCCCACCCACACTACAGCTTTCTGTGCACATTGTGTATTGACAGTAAGCTGCTTATCAGAGGAAGGGGAGTGGTCAGACCAGTGCTCATGTGAGTTGTAGTCTAGGCAGTGATAATCTTTTGGTGATAAAACAACAGCACACAGCCTAATAAGTGACACATCACTGAAATCAGTGTTTCATCCCATATCTCATTCTGCCCTAAGATTACATAGCAAAAACCTCCTGACAGATTCCCTTTAACATAAAGGCATCTGTACTAACTACTGTCCATAAATTCTGCTATGATATTTGTCATTTTGACACAACTTTCGTCTTATGTGAAACAATCAAGTTGATTTTTAGGAATTATACATAATGTTGTGTAATGAATGAAAACTCTTTGCCTTTTATTACATTTATATAAATATTTCCATTATCAATGACAGAATACTTACACTACCTCATGTTACTTTCTTTAGGTAATTACAGTATGTGTGAGTAGCTGTTCTTGTGTAATTTCATTGCCAGATTAATCCATATCACAGCTGTCCTTTGTATCACAACAAAAGGAACAACAATGCAAGGAAATAGCAGAACAGGGAAAATAAACTCTGCTTAGTACTGACAATTACTATTCAAACATTATTAAATTAGGTGTCATGACCACAAAAGCATGAGATATTTATAAGCCCTTGTGTTTAAAGTGAATAAAGCCAATTACTGCCACTCTAAACTCTACAACCAAAGAATAAGTGGACAGAGAAAACACAAGGACCAATAAAATTATTTTTAAATTAATTGCAATTTTATTAATTATACTATAAAAACATATATATATATATATATATATATATATATATATATATATATATATATATAAAATATATCAGTAAATGCCTACCCAATTAAAGATTAAAGGAACATCTTAGGCTAAGGACATCATTAAACACACCTGAAGCCAAAAATTACAGTACCTATTCATGATAAGAAGCTCTATTTTATATATAAACTAGCTGAAGAGCCCGGCAATGCCCGGGCATAGTAACTAACTGTGGTTCGTTATAGCAAATTATAATTATCCTCCATCCCATAGTCCCGTGCCCATATACCCATCATACATATCCACGATCCCATAGACCCATGCCCATATACCCATCATACATATCCTCCATCCCATAGTCGAGTGCCCATATACCCATCACACATCCTCCATCCCATAGTCCCATGCCCATATACCCATCATACATATTCTCCATCCCATAGTCCCATGCCCATATACCCATCATACATATTCTCCATCCCATAGTCCCATGCCCATATAACCATCATACATAACCTCCATCCCATAGTCGAGTGCCCATATACCCATCACACATCCTTCATCTCATAGTCCCATGCCCATATACCCATCATACATATCCTCCATCCCATAGTCCCGTGCCCATATACCCATCATACATATCTGCCATCTCATAGTCCGGTGCCCATATACCCGTCATACATATCCTCCATCCCAAAGTCCAGTGCCCATATACCCATCACACATCCTCCATCCCATAGTCCTGTGCCCATATACATATCCGCCATCCCATAGTCCCGTGCCCATATACCGGTCAAACATATCCTCCATCGCATAGTCAAGTGCCCATATACCCCTCACACATCCTCCATCCCATAGTCCTGTGCCCATATACATTTCCGCCATCCCATAGTCCCGTGCCCATATACCCGTCATGCATATCCTCCATCCCATAGTCCAGTGCCCATATACCCATCAAACATCCTCCATCCCATAGTCAACCATTATGACATCATAATGAGTGGCGGCAGGGCTTGCATCCTATGATGACATCAGTGTCGCCATGGCAACCATTGTGACATCATAATGAGGAGCGGGGCTTGACACGCACACACTGTTTCCCCAGTATGCAAATAGGGGCATTATGACATCATAATGAGGGGCGGGGCTTGACGCGCACACACTTTTTCCCCAGTATGTAGATGGGGCAAAATTGTTTGGTGAATTGGAATGTGCAGGGTAAAAATTTCGCCTCACAACATAGCTTAGGACGCTCTCGGGTTCCAGACGTGCGACTGTGCCAAATTTTGTGGCTGTAGCTGCGACGGTGCGGATGCCTATCCCGGACATACATACACACATACATACACACATACATACATACATACACACTTTGAGCTTTACATATTAGATAAGGGGCTATACAGACCACCTTAGTGCAGATGAGGATAAGCAACTCTTGTTTATATAACCTCCACTCAGCTATTAATAATGGTCAAGAAGGCGTTAATAAAAATACAAGAGGGCAACAATTAGCAGCATGAATAAAAGACTCACATTAATGTGTTATGCCTGAGTCATGTTCCTCCACCCCTATGCGCGTTTCGTCCACACTTCCTCAGGCAGCATCTATTGTATTCCATAAATGTATCAATTGATGTTAGGAAATTCGGCAGAGATAATGGACATCACTGCAAGTTGTTTGAAGAACCTGTATGATTGTTGAGACAATTGGTGCATTTTATCTTACAAACTATAATGTAGACATATAAGGTGAGTTTCCCTTTATCAAATGGCAGGTCTTTCATTCATTGATAGTGTCTATTCAACTCTGCCTTTAATACTAGGAAATCCAGTAGGTAGATTAAATATAAAGGCATAAAAAACATTTAAGTGGTTGTAATGGTTGTAAATTCAGCCCTCAACCAATATTATATTTTACTAAGATGACAATATCCCTCTGAATTTTCTTTCAAATCACTATATTTATAGGATAAAGTAAAATTCCATGAAAGTAATAAACTTTCTTAGCACTGCCAGACAAATTTTTATCCTCTGATCTTTTCTACATATGTACATGATGTAGGGTAGGTACATTAAAATACTTTCCAATCACCATCTATTCCAGTTTCCAGCACTGCACCAGTGCTCTAATGGATCACACGACTGCTTTTCAGCTTTGCTGGCTCACACAACATCTACTTTGAGGAGCAGTAGCCACTTTCTCAATGCAAGCGTAGGAAACTCAAAAGAAGCCTCCATAGAGTTTTGATGTGAAATTCAGTCCACACTAGAGATGAGCGACTTTGCCTTTTTTCGGGTCGAGTCGGGTTTCATGAAACCCGACTTTCTTAAAAGTCGGTCGAACGAAATCAGCCAACTATAGGGAAAAGTCGGGGTCCGACTGAAACACGAAATCCAATGCAAGTCAATGGAGAAGCAAAGTCGTCAGGGAGTGGAGGACAGTAAACACACCTACAATGCCCATTTCAATGCCAACGACATCAATTCTTATAACTGAAGCTTGTCAACCTTAATTTACTTCCTAATAATAGTTACGCATTGAAAACTGGGGGTTATTTGGCTAAAGTTGTGGGGGGGTAGGGCTGGCGCCAGGTTTTCGCGTGCCCTGGGCCAAAAAGTGTCAGTGCGCCCTTTTAACACATACCACAATTCATAATACTCCAATACGGCACAGAAATATAGGTATAGTACAATGAAAAATACTTCACTGCTTACATGACTGATATCTATTTTAAATTCTACAATAGCTCAAAAAATGGACAGTATATTACTCCATACAGTATTATGGCCACCACCTAGTGTGCCATACAGAATAATGAGCCCCATATATTTCTCCTTACAGAATAATTGGTCCCATATTATGTTCCCTACAGTATATGATGAGCTCCACATAAAGCTACAGTATATGTTGGTCCCCATGGATGATACTCCACTGTCTTATGGGCCCAAATAATGCTCCATAGAGTCCATATATAATGGGCCCCATTTCTAATGCTCCAGTGAATAATGGGCTCCGTAAATGCTGCTCCAGTGTCTGATGTCCCCCATTTGGAATGCTCCAGTACATGTTGGTTCGCATGGATGATGCTCCAGTGTGTTATGGGCCCAAATTATGCTCAATATATAATGGGCCCCATTTCTAATGCTCCAGTGTATAATGGGCCACGTAAATGCTGCTCCAGTGTCTGATGTCCCCCATTTGGAATGCTCCAGTATATGATGGGCCAAATGGATGATGCTCCAGTGTATGATGGGCCCTATATATCATTCTCCAGTGTATATTGATCCCCAAAAAATCCTCACAACATTGAAAAAAATTAAATAGCTCTCCTCGCTGGGCACTGCTCTACTCTGGACTCCTCAGCATTGCCATTTTCAAGCTCTCTGCACTTGTACTATTTCAGTAGAGGGCATACAGACATCATGATGTCATCGCGCTCTCTAACCTGAATGTCACTGTCAGGAAAGGCGGAAGATGTCACGGTGGGGGAGCAGGGAGAGGTAAGTATTGCAAGTGCTGTGGCCCTGAGCAAGCATGGGGGGCCCACTCGTGGGCGACGGCACTGGCACAGGGCCCCTCATAGTACGACGGTATGTCTGACGGCGAGTGGGCCCTCCTACCGGTAGAGACACTTTATTGTACTATGAGGGGCCCTGTGCCACTGCCATCGCCCACGAGTAGGACCCCCCCACCTGCCCAGGGAACCGGCACTTTCATCTGCACTTCCCTCTGTGTCACCGTGTAAGTTGGTATAGTATGCGGGAAGGGGCACCTGAGTTTCATCAGTGTCACATTCTGGTTCAGTAGAGTGCGAGGGGAATGTAGTGCTGTGGGTCAATGTACCAGCAGAATCATCTGGCAGTGGCTGTGCATCAGTGCACTCCATCTCCGATTCATTTTGGACTGGGAAATTCAGAATTTCACTTGATAAGACAGGCATGACATGTGAAAAGAGTTCCATGGAGTAATCTGAAGTGTGGGCTGCTGCATCCTTCACTTTTAATGGGGGTGAAGGAGACAAGGAAAGGGGTGGTTCCTAACCAGAAGCCTGCACTGACGACTCAGTGCTTGCATTTTTTTAAACTTCAGAAGAGGAGGCGTTAGAGCTGAAGGCTGTTTTGGCAATAGAAAGGCAAAACCAGTTCCTAATGCTCCGGCTTTAAAATCAGTTTACCTACTCCCAGAAAAGGGAGCCTTAAAGGCCTTCTTGTGCCAGATGATGATGCAGACGCAACACCTCCTGCTTAGCTGCTATTGTGCTTTTGGCACTACCAGCAGATGCACCACCACCACCATCAGTACCAGCTGACCCCCCCCAAACCCACGTACACGGCCTCTTCCACCATACTTAATAATTTTTGTGAAAATGGACTCAAAATACCAGCAGATATATGGTACTGTTTCAGAAGCGGACAGCTCTATACAGTCCAGGGATAATTGTAAATCTCAGTATATATTTCATGAGTGAGACACAGACGGTCACAGGCTCAGTATGGATTAGACAATAATATATAAATTTGCAAAAGGGTACAGTATCACTAGATACAAGGTATATATAGTATAATTTAAACATACTGAATCTCCATATACATTTCAGGAGGCAAACACAGACGCTCTCAGGCCCAGTATGGATCCAACAACAATATAGAAAGTTGAGAAAGGGTACAATGCGCCCCTGAGGGTACGGTTGCCACAGAGGTACTGCACCTCATCCAAAGGTGTGGTATCCCACCCTCAGGTAAGGAAAGATCACCACTCAGGACTCCTAACCCTGCACTCAACACACACACTAGTTAGTCATTGCTTTCTGGGTGTACCCGGTGGGAGGATGGCCTCATCCCAGACTGACTAGGAAAGGGTGTTGGGAGTTAGTGTGGAAGGTAGTTACAGTGGGAGGAGCTTAGGTAGTGGAGTGATTGTGGGCATCCAATCAGAGAGAGCGAGGTGAGAGTTGGTGGGTGGAGCTAGTCTGAGGTAAATGGATCTTTCTAGAGAGTTGTCAGTCGGTGACAGGACAGAGTAAGAGCAGGATTGCTGTGAGAGGGCTGAGGGTCAGAGAAGAGAGAAAAATCTTGTCCAAGCTCCTAGACTGGAAGGAAGGGGTCCTTGGGGCACGGGAAGTGCAATAAGCCACCTGTGAAGCCCGTTTCTGCAGAAGGAATGACCAGGCCTCGTTGGGGAAGGTGGCTCCTGAAGGTAGTGGAGAAATACAGGACTCAGCTAGAAAGACGGAGGCTGAGGTAACTTTAAGTGCCTCAGTCGCAGCTGCATTCAATACTCAAAAAGGCAGCAGTTGAAATAAAGGACCCCGGAGCCTGACCCACGTCGCCCGGTGTGATCCATGGCTGCTGGCTTGGGACATTGTTTGCGAAGGCGCACAGCAGGAAGGAATGGAGAGATCAGCGCAGAGACACGGCCTAGAAAGGATACACAAGGAGGAGTCTTGAACAGGTGTTTATGATCTACCTTGGAGTTTGCTGGACCCCTCCCTCAGATGACACAGTACCAAGCGGGTCATCTTGTGCACAAAACTTTAGAGGAAAAATCTCATAAACTGCACCCAACCGTGTCCTTGGTGTCTTTTACAACTCGCCTGCTACACACGCTACACTCACCATCCTCGTCAACGGCTCACAAACACCATTTCAACTGCCCTGGGATACAGCTCTGCCCATGGAGAGCTTCATCATCTTGTCTGCTTTAACACCGGCCCAGAGGATCTGCGTTGCAGTGTCGGCTACCCTAGCCGAGTACCACGGGTGGCATCACGATCCCCCTTTTCCAAATTAATTATCATACCATCTTCCCCCTCTTCTGAACTGTCATCTTCTTTATTGGACACCAAGGCCCATGGACCGGGTACCAATCACCACCGTGACATACTTCCCCCTTAAAAGAGCCTGAAAGGCCCGGTACTGAGTAACTCCCGGCCCTGCGTGGCACTTCATTTTAACACCAGATAACAGGGATATATTGTATAGTTTCAACATTATAAATCAACGTATATATTTTAGGAGGCAGACACAGATGCTGTCATGGCCAGTATGGATTCGACAACAATCTAAAAAGCAGAAAAAGGGTACAGTATCACCAGATACAAGGTATATATAGTATAGTTTCAACATTCAAAATCTCCGTATTTATTTCAGGAGGCAGACACAGACGCTCTGAGGCCCAGTATGGATTACACAACAATATAAAAAGCAGTAAAAGGGGAATGGATCCCAAGTGTACTGCTGTATACAGTGTTGGGGTCATTTGGCGATCTACATATATATTTCAATTGTAACACACATCCTCTCACAGGCTCAGTATGGATCACACCATAATATAAAAAGAAGATCCGCAAGAAATAATCACACATGTGGGCCAATGTTCCAGGTGTCAATGATGCACTTTGAGTGGTGGGTGGAGGATGAATTTTGGGCACAAAGGATACTGGATCAACAGATACAAGGTATATATAGTATACTTAAAATACAAAAAATCTCCGTATATATTTCAGGAGGCAGACACATATGCTCACAGGCTCAGTATGGATTAGACAATAATCTAAAAAGTTGAAAAAGGGTATAGTATCACCAGATACATGGTATATATAGTATAGTTTAAACATTCTAAATCTCCGTAGACATTTCAGAAGGCAGACACAGACACTCTCAGTCCCAGTATGCATTAGCCAAGAATATAAAAAGTCTAAAAAGGTTACTGTATCACCAGATACAAGGTACATATAGTATTGTTTAAACATTATAAATCTCCTTATTTTTTTCAGGAGGCAGACACAGACGCTCTCAGGGTCAGTATGGATTACACAATATAAAAAGCAGTAAAAGGGTAATGGATCAGAAGCGTACAGCTGTATACAGTGTAGGGGTCATTGTAAATCTCAGTATATATTTCCAGAGTCAGAAACAGACTCTCACTGGCTCAGTATGGATTAGACAATAATATAAAAATTTGCAAAAGGGTACAGTATCACTAGATACAAGGTATATATAGTATAGTTTAAACACACTGAATCTCCGTATACATTTCAGGATTAGACCACTATATAAAAAACAGTAAATGGGTAAGGTATCACAAGCGTACAGCTGTATACGGTGTGGGAAATAATGAACGTTCTTTCACTGTGCAGAAAAAAAGAATAAAAGTATTACGGCTGTGTAAAAAGCTGTCTGCACAGCACTGTACACACAGCAATGCTGCTATAAGGCTGGCTAATACTCGGTGCTACTGCACACAAGAAAATCATCTCCTGAGACTGCACCCTAACTGTACCCAACAATTGCGTTCACCACAAGCACATCAGAACTTCTGTTTACAGGCCTAAGTGTCTCCCAAAAGACAGGGGCCAGAGCGAGTCAAACCCCCCCTCCCCTGAGGCGTAAGTGGAGGCCCACATGACAGTGGGTTGGAGGGAGGGGGTTATCTGTTCCGGGGGGGAGTATGGAAATAAGGGGGGGTATTTGAAGTTGGCTTATGGGGCGGTTACCTCAGTTCCCGCTACGGAGACACAGACACTGTCCCACGCCCAGATAGCATGGAGTCCATATCAGCTGGATTGGAGAGGCTGCGTGCTGCAGCGGAGTTGCAGCCTGCCGGCGTGGATCGAGGAGCAGGTCGCGGGGATCATCGATGGAAGCAGCGGGTTGGCCGCTGGTGTCTCTTCCCGTCTGAGGCGGCAGTCAAGGGCCATGGAGCATCTATCCCACGACGCAGATCCCAGGACCCAGCGCTGTGACGGAGCCCCTTCCAGGGACCCTTCGGGTTGGGCGCCTGCTGGTAAGCATGCGGGCAGGCCCTGGGCTGGGAGGAATCCACAAGCCTAGTTGAGTCCAGTGGCGGTTGCAAGTCCTTCTCCCCGAGCAGAGCGGGAGGCGGGGCCTGCACTCGCCGGGTCGATGATGAACAATTACGTCATGGCAGGCCATCATGGAGCCGGGAGGTCTGCCTCCTCTTCTTGGGGTGGCGGTGGGAGTTACCCGGAGGGGGGTCGTCGGGCAGCAGCCCCCGTCACCCGAGGCTGTCAGCTATGCCCAGTACCTCAGGCACCCTGACAGGAACAACGGCGGTGGAAAAGCATGGATGGTGCGTCAGGCAGTCGGTGGGGGTGGTGGGGGGTGGGTGTCCGCAGGCGGAAGCCCCCGTGGCTGTGCAGCCCGCTTGCCTCAGCGGGGGTAGGAGAAGCAAACAGCCCTGAACAAAGTTCCCCATGAGGCATCATGGCATCGAGAAAGGCTGTTTCACAAGGTAGCAGACCTCTGGGGACAGAGGGTCTGAGGGGAAGCTCCGTAGGCGACGCACAGCGGGATACGGGATTGGCTGCTGGAGGAGTCACAGCGTCATCACAGCCTGGTGAGTATGGCTCCATGTCTTGTTTGTCCTCATCTCTAGTGAGGTCCCCTGTGTTCGGGAGTGGGTTGCGGGGCTGGCCGGTGGCATTAGGTCAGGGAGTTGTGGACCAAGTTCCTTCATGGATTGGGGGGCTGGGGGAGATGTTGACTTCCATGCGGGATTTGTTGGCACGGATGGAGGGATTTGGAGAGCCCCCGGCACATTTAGCCGCTTGGGTGGGGTCGCAGGAGCGAGGGACCAGTTTGTCGGGGGCGGTTACTGAGGTGTCAGTTGGCCGAGCTGACCCTGTGTCTGTTTCGTTTCAGACTGAGAAGGAAAAGGAATGTCGGATCAATGTAGATGACGGGGCACATGGGTAGGTATATGTATGCTTTGAGGGCCCACTGGGCGCTCATCGTAAGAAGGAGATGCAGGAAAAGATATAGAAGGATGAATATTTCGCGATTTTGTCACTGCTTCCTTTGGAAAAGTTGAACTTTGACAAAGGGATGAAGGATGATAGCCAAAAAGAGGAGGAGGAAAAATGGAGATGGCGATTGATTCTGCACAGATTATCTAATTGGCTTTTTGGATTCGATTGGGGAGGCTTATAGGGTGTAGGGGGTTCAGGCTTGGCTCCGTTACGACAAACAGTTTAGGCATAGGAAGGTGGTTCGTCCGGCAATTCGGTGGGAAAAGAAAGACATACAGTACGTCTGTGGTTGAAGGTTACGCCGACTAAGTTCGACCATTCCTTTCCTGGGGGTGCCGGGAAGCCGGTTCATGAAATGCACAAAGCAGTGGACAAGGGGCAAGGGGGTCAGTCGGGGCAATCGGTCAGTCAGAAGCAGGGTCTCTGCTGGCAATTGAATGATGGCCAGTGTAAATTTGGGGCTACATTGCTGCAAATTCAAGCACCTTTGATCCCATTGCAAAGGAACCTTGCATGGTGCTTCCAGATGCTTTAGGAAGCAGAAAGGAGTGAGAGTGCTAATTCAAAAGGGGTAGACGCCATTGAAATTGGCAGTGATGGTCCCTTATGTAAGAAGGTTTCTGGATGGGGTTAAGTAGGCACTGTTGTTGTCCATTTTCAGTGACGGGTTTAAAATTCCCACCCCTCCTCCCACCCCCAGATACCACGGGTGATTAACAATCTGAGGTCAGCTGACCAATATGCTGAGGTGGTGTCGTAAAAGTTGGGGAAGGAGGTTAAGTTGTGAAGGATGTCTGTGCCATTTATGGATCCTCCACTAGAGGATTTGGTAGTCTCACCCCTGGGTGTAGTGCCTAAGAAACAGCAGCATAAGTTCAGGCTCATTCATCATCTGTCTTTCCCTCGTGGTAGGTCAGTGACTGATGGAATTGACCCGGAGCTGTGCTCTTTGTTTTATAAGTCATTTGAGGAGGCGGCAAAGTTTGTCTGGAAATGTTGGAAGGGGGTACTTTTGCCTAAAATGGATATTGAGTCGGTGTTTATGTTGATCCATGTTCATCCGGATAGTTTTAAGTTGTTGGTGTGTTACTGGGGTGCTTTTTGGGTTGATAGGTGTTTGACAATGGGTTGATCGGTGTCTTGTGCGTTCTTTGAGGCATTCAGTTCTTTTCTCTAATGGGTTGTCCGTGAAGTATCGGCTTTTGATTCCTTGATTCATTACCTGGATGATTGTTTGTGTTTCGGTCGGGCTAATTCTGGTTGTTGGGAGAGGTTACTTAGAGCGAGCGGTGGAATGGGTGGTGGAGTGTTTCGTTGTACCGCTTGGTCCCGGTAAAACAGAGGGGCCTTGTATATGCCTATCGTTTTTGTGAATCGTGATTGATTCATTAAAATGTGAGTTCCGTTTGACGGAGGATAAGGTAAAGGCGTTGTGGGATGAGGTGTCTCAGGCAAGACGGTTGAAGAAATTGTCATTGACATAGGTTCAGTCACTACTTGTGAATTTGACTTTTGCTTGTCGCATTATTACAATGGGTTGTGTCTTTTCTCGATGGTTGTTGAGCTCTATGGCGGGAGTGCGGGCTCCGCATCATTTTGTTCTGCTTTACAGTGAACTTAAGGCTGATTTTTAATTGTGGGACTATTTTTTGGAGCAATACAACGGACGTTTTTGGCTCATGGAGGAGGCAGATGTAAATGATGACTTGGAGTTGTTCACAGATGCATGTGATGGAGTGTCTTTTGGGTCATATTTTAGGGGTCTGTGGTGCGCGGATGCGTGGACTGAGGAGTGGTTTCAGCTGGGCCTTGTTAGGAATATTGCTTGGTTGGATATTTTGCCTATACTGGTGGCTGTGAACCTATGGAAGGAGGAGTTTCGGGACAGAAGGATCCGTTTTAATTGTGACAACCTGGGAGTTGTGTGTTCCATTAACAGCTTGACGGCGTCCTCTCCTCCAGTGATTCGAGTCCAGCGGCACTTAATTTTGACTTGTTTAATGCTTAATGCTCATGTGACGGCTTCTCAAGTGGCAGGTATTAGGAATTCCATTGCTGATTCTTGATCTAGTTCACAGTGGTAGCGCTTTCTGTAATTGTCCTCGGATGCGGAAGAAGCGGGTTTCTTTGAGTCCTGCCGGGCTTTGGAAGGTGGTCTCAGGGCTGCAGAACCTTTCATACGGGCATCTCTGTCTTCTATTACTTGGTCGATCTATCAGTCAGTATGGATTTAACTGTAATACAAAATATTGGAAAAAGGTACTGTATCAGCAGGGGTAATTGAAAATCTCCATCTATACTTCAGGCTTCAGACAAAAACAATCACAGGCGCAGTATGGATTACACAAGAATATAAAATCTTGAAAATGGGTAATGTTTTACAAGTGTTCAGCTGCATGCAGAGTGTTGGTGTCATTTTAAATCTCCTTATATTTTACCAGAGTAAGGCTACCTCCACACATCCGTCTTTTGTAATCCGGCACGATGCGGAAAAAATTGTAAAAACCGGATCCAGAACCGGATCTGTTTTTTTCACATAGAATGTAATGATCCATTTTACGAATACGACAAACATGCGCCATCCGGCGTCTGCAAAAAACGTTCCCTGATACATTTTCTTGCAGCGCCAGAACGGCTTTTTAAAGAGCACATGCCCGGACACTGTGAGTTTTAACCCCACAAGTGCCCGGCGAATGCAAAATTCTCTCTCTCTCTCTCTCTCTCATCATACCTGTCTGCGTCTCTCGCCCTCTTTGCTGTCTGGCTCCTTTAAATCTTCACCACACCGTATCCAGCCATGCACATACATCCGGTGTCAGCACTGCACGCTGCATCCGACAGAATGGTTTTTCACCACACGGCGCCGGAACACAAAAGTCAGATGTCTGAAAGTAGCCTTAGACACAAACTCTCACAGGCTCAGTATGGATTACACCAAAATATAAAAATGAGAAAAAGGGAAATGTATTTGAAACGTACACCAGTATACAGTGTTGGAGTACTTTGAAATCTTCGTTTATATTTCAGTGTCAGTCAGCCAGTCCAGGCTCTCCGCTAAAGGAAGCTAGATGGATAAAAGTACAGATGTAAAGTCAAGTGATTTCAGAAGTGTTGGAATTACTATTCAAGGGAAAACCTCCCTGGAGAATTCGCAGAGGCGATGCTGACCCTCAATAACTTTTACTGTGGATACAGCTAAAACGCAAATTAGTGAAGAAAGGGTTGCTGTATCGCAGTTGCGTCGATACCATCACTATTACTCGTCTCCATCAAATTGTCATCACAGGGAGAGCTGTAGACAAGGTCCTCACTGCCTATCATAATCTGTCTGGTCACTTTGGAGTGCAAAAGACAGAAGCCACAGGCCATAGGGGATTCTATTGGATTGCCATGAGAGGAGACATTGAAAAATGGTGGCAGGAATGTCACACGTCTGTGACTATGAAAAATGTGAAAGGTGATCATAAAGCACCACTGCATCCGATTGGGAGTTGACATCCATTACAAATGGGAGCTATTGGTAATCTGAAGGCACAGGCCAGCAGGACAGGACATAGCTACATCTTAACCATCTTCGATCAGTACACCAAATTTGTAGTGGCCGTCCCTGTGAAGGATTTAACTGGCCAGACTACACAGCAGTGGAGCAGGGAGAGGTAAGTATTGCAAATGCTGTGTCCCTGAGCAAGCAGGGGGGACCCACTCGTGGGCGCCGGTACTGGCATAGGGCCCCTCATATTACGCCAGTGTGTCTGATGGCGAGTGGGCCCCCCCACCGTCAGAGACACTTTATTGTACTATGAGAGGCCCTGTGCCAGTGCCGTCGCCCAAGGGTGGGGCTACACACCTGTTCAGGACAACAGCATTTGCCCGGGTGCATCAGGTGGTGACCCCGGTCCTGGGGTGGGGGGGCAGCCCATTTAGGGAGGTTTAAAAAATGGCATATGTTGATGTGTATGCTGGACTTTCAGCTGCTGCAAATGGAGGAATTGGAGAAGTCAGAGGAAGAGGAGGACAAAAGCGAGCCTTTTTTCTGGCAACCTATGTGTTATCAGGGGAGGGTGGGACAAAATCTTTTGAAACCCATGCATGGTTCATTTTAATGAAGGTTAGATCATCAACATTTTGGGTCAACAGACGGGTCCTTTTTTCTGTCAGGATTGATCCAGCAGCATTGAAGACTCTTTCAGATAGCACACTACCAGCAGGGCAAGCGAGCTCCTGTAAGGCATATTGTGTCAATTCAGGCCATGTGTCCAGATTTGAGGCCCAATAATCAAAGGGGAATGACCTGTGAGAGAGAACCTCGATATGGGAGGAGAAGTAGTTTGTAACCATAGTTGACAACTGCTGTCTCCTGTCACTTGCAATCGATTCTGTATTAGCTGTCGTGTGCGCAGGACTTGAGAAATCAGACCACAACATGGTCAGGAAACCCCTGTCTCCAACAGCAGTTCGGCTGTGTGCACCACGAACACCTCTTCCATTTTGCCCACTGCAACTCGTGGGAGAACCAGCTCTGCTGCTGTGTGCTGGGAATGCCGCAAACAACCGGTTTACCAGAGTTGCTTGTTTGTTAGCCAATATTAGCTCTAGGTTCTCCTGTGGCATGATGTTGTGTAATTTGCATTTATAGCGTGGATCGAGGATGCTGGCCAACCAGTAGTCGTCATCCCTCATCATTTTGGCAATGTGGGGGTCCCTTTTTAGGATCCACAAGGCATAGTCACACATGTGAGCCTATGTTCCAGGTGTCAATGCTGCACTGCCAGTGGTGGGTAGAGGAGCACTTTCTGGCAAATCCACATCCCTCCAGTCATGCACAAACCCTGTACCTGACCTTGCCATGCCCACATTTTCTCTTGCCCCCTGAGAAGCATCCTCCTCCCCAAAGTAATCATTCCCCTCATCCTCCTCCTCTTCTTCCTCTTCTTCCTCCACCTCGTCCATGCCAGTTCCCTCACCAGACAATGGCTGACTGTCATCAAGGCTTCCCTCCTCCTCCTCCTGTTGCTCCTCAGCTGCAGACGCCTGATCCTTAATGTGCGTCAAACTTTGCATGAGCAGACGCATAAGTGGGATGCTCATGCTTATGATGGCGTTGTCTGCACTTACCAACCATGTGCATTCCTCAAAACACTGAAGGACTTTACAGAGGTCTTTCAGCTTTGACCACTGCACACCTGACAATTTCATGTCTGCCCTCAAACTGCCTGCCCATGTATCATCCCACAAATGCATTGCAGCCTGCCTCTGTTTGCACAGCCTCTCAACCATGTGAATGGTGGAGTTCCATCTTGCAGCAACGTCTGTGATTAAGCGGTGCTTGAGGAGGTTGAGTGATCGCATACGACTGGAGTGGACGGTTGAGAGATGGATGTGTGAGCACAGTCTTCGCACCTTATGGGGCAGGGCTGTTAACTCTGGATAATTATTTAGGAAGCACTGCACCACCAGGTTCAAGGTGTGAGCCAGGCAAGGTATGTGTGTGAGTTTTGCACGAGCTATGGCTGCCACAAAATTCCGCCCATTATCCCTGACTACCTTGCCTGGCTCAAGATGTAGACTGCCCAGTTATGACTCAGTTTGTCAATGCAAGTAGTCGGCCAGTACCTCCGCGGTGTGTCTGCTGTCGCCCAAAGACATCATTTTTAAAACAGCCTGCTGCCGCTTACCACTAGCTGTTCAATAGTGGGACACCTCATTTGCAACAGTGACAGATGTGGATGGAGTGCTCGTGCGACTGTCGATGAGCTTTCGCTTCTGGAGGAGGAGGGTCGAATGCCTACAGCCAACTGTTTCCTATACCGTGGGCTAGGCAGCACTATTCCACTGCTGCTGTGCCCTGTGGAGCCTGCATCCGCCACAATAACCCAGTGCACAGTGATGGACACGTAATGGCCCTGGCCATGCCTACTGGCCCATGCATCTGTTGTGAGGTGAACCTCACTGATTGTTTTAGTGCATGGACAATGCGGTATTTCACATGCCGTTGGAGGGCAGGGATGGCTTTTCGTGAAAAGAAGTGCTGACTGGGTATGTCATAGCGTGGGACAGTGTAGGCCATGAGCTCGCGGAAAGCTTCGCTTTCTACCAAACGAAAGGGCATCATCTCTAATGAGATCAGTTTGGCAATGTAGGCGTTCAAAGCCAGTGTACGTGGATGAGAGGATGAGTACTTTCTTGTCCTACTCAGAGTGTCTGGTAGGATGAGCTGGACTTGAGAGCTGCATATGGGGGAACTAGCATTGGATATGACGGACTGGGTAGGGGTTGGTGATGGTGAGGGTGTTGATGGCCTAGATTCAGTGTTTCCTCGCGAAAATATTGTGATTGCCTGACTGCTTTGGCCTAGCCACGACACCTCAACATTTCTTGATGGTGATGTGCTTAGCGGTGGCCTTACAGTGGGGGAAGCGATGGAGCGTTGCTGGCTAACTTCAGTCGGAGCAGGTGTACATGTGCTACCTGAGCTTTTGTAGTCCGTCCGCACTTGCAAGTGCATGTTGGTTAAATGTCTAAGCATGCAACTGGTATTCAAATTTCATAGATTTTTCCCTCTGCTAAAGGTCCTTCGGCACTTCTTACAGATAACCTTTGCATCATCAGTAGGATTTTGTTTAAAAAAAGTGCTACACTGCACTCTTTCTACTATGGTACAAATCTTCAGGGCTTGACCATCTGGCCAAGCTGTCCTGCAACTCTTTTAGTTTTCTTACCAAGTTTTTTGACAGCTACGGGCCTGCCAGAAAACCGCTGCTGCAATGACGATGCCTGCTGTGGATCCTTCTCCTGTTCTGACCTATTGTCACCAGCACCCTCTTCCCCAATGGATGCCAATCCGGGTCAACAACTGGGTCATCCATGACCTCGTCTTCAATGTCATCTGCACCTTCCACTGTACCTTCCTCTGTGTCACCGTGTAAGGTGGTATAGTATGCGGGAAGGGGCACCTGAGTTTCATCAGGGTCTGATTCGGGCTCAGTAGACTGTAGTGCTGTGGGTGAATGTACCAGCAGAATCATCTAGCAGTGGCTGTGCATCAGTGCACTCCATGTCAGATTCATCATGGAATGGGAATTCAGGATTTGACTTGATAACCCAGAAATGGTATGTGAAAAGATCTCCATGGAGTAATCTGAAGTGTGTGCTGCAGCATCCTTCGCTTTTGGTGTGGGTGAAGGACACAAGGAAAGATGCTGTTTCTGACCAGAAGCCTGCACTGATGACTCTGTGCTTGGCGGTTTTGTAACTTCAGAAGAGGAGGCAATAGAGCTGGAGGCTGTTTCGGCAATGTAAGCCAAAACCTGTTCCTGATGCTCCGGCTTTAAAAGCAGTTTACCTACTCCGAGAAAAGGGAACCTTAAAGATCTTCTTGTGCACGATGATGACGCAGGCTCAACACCTCCTGCCTTAGCTGCTATTGTGCTTTTACCAGAACCAGCCGATGCACCACCACCATCAGTACCAAATGCGCCCCCCCGCCCACGTCCGTGGCCTCTTCCACCATACTTCCTCATTTTTGGGAAACTGTAACAAAAATACCAGCAGAGAAATGGTACTGTATGAGTAGAGTGCAGCTGTGCAAGATGTATGTAAAAAGTGTAATCTTCGTATATATTTTGTGAGTCACTGACACTCACCCAGTACGTATTTCACTGTAATCCAACAAGCAGATATACGGTACTGTATCAGAAGTGTACAGCTGTATACGTTGTTGGTGAAACTGTCAATCTCCGTATATGTATTTACGGAGTGTCACACACACACGCTGACTCTGTATAGATGTGACCGTAATAAGAACAGCAGATATACAATACTGTTTGAGAATCGGACAGCTCAATACGGTGTATGGAGAAATGGAAATGTCTGTATATGTATTGACAGAATGTCACACACACACGCTGACTCTGTGTAGATGTGACCGTAAGAAGAACAGCAGATATCTGATACTGTTTGAGAATCGGACAGCTCAACACGGTGTATGGAGAAATGGAAATGTCCGTATATGTATTTACAGAATGTTACACACACACGCTGACTCTGTGTAGATGTGACCGTAATAAGAACAGCAGATATCCGATACTGTTTGAGAATTGGACAGCGCAATACGGTGTATGGAGAAATGGAAATGTCCGTTTATGTATTTATGGAATGTCACACACACACGCTGACACTGTGTAGATGTGACCGTAATAAGAACAGCAGATATCCGATACTGAATCGGACACCTCTATACGATGTATGTATGGAAAAATGTTAATCTCCGTGTATTTTTTTACGAAGTCACACACATATAGCATGTATTTGTCCGTGATACCAGCCGGTACATGGTAGTATGTGAGGAGCGTACACCTTTATACGATGTGTGGAAAAATTTAGTAACTACTGTGCAGAGAAAAGGAAACTGCAAACAGCAATGCAGCTATCAGGGAGCCTTATAAGGTAGCCTAATCACCAACACAGCTGCTGCACACAAAAGTGTGAAAAAATGAACACTTGGTAACTGTGTAGAGAAAAGGAATAAAAGTTTTTTTGCTTTTAAAAAAGCACTCTGTACAGCACTGTGCAAACAGCAATGCAGCTATCAGGGAGCCTTATAAGGCAGCCTAATCAACAACAGAGCTGCTGCACACAAATATAGCCACCCCTGTCACTGCACACTATACAGTTGTGTTGTACAGTGAAAATCGCTATCAGCAGAAGCAATTTTTTTTTCCTGCCTAAACACTCTCCCTATTGAGAACGAGCAGCAGCAACCTCTCCCTATGCTAAGATCGGCAGAAGTAAGATGGCAGTTGGCGGTCACGGCCTTTTATAGCCACTGTGATGCCACACAAAGCCAGCCAATCACTTGGATGCCCTTCTCTAAGATGGTGGGGGCTGCTGCCTATGTAATCGCATTGCCCACAGTGTGCATCCCTGATGATTGGCTGAGAAAAGGTGCAGGAAGCATTGTGGAAAACGTGACTTTGGTGCTCAAGTCGGCGACCTCATGGCCGACCTCACGTTATGGTCAGGTTTTGATCGGCGAAACCTGACTTTAGAAAAAGTCGGCGAATTCTGAATTTGGCCAACCTGTTTCGCTCAACTCTAGTCCACACATCTAATTGCCTCAGGTTGATTTGACAATGTTGTGTTAGCCTCCACGATCACCAGAACTAACACCATGTGACTTCTTTCTATGGAGCTATGCTAAAGACTCAATGTCTCTGCTCTCTCAACCACATGATCTGAATATACTAAGACAACACATTACTTAAACAATAGAGCCCATATGGACAGAACTTGGACTACGGCCTAGACATCTTCATCAATAAAAATAACTTTGAACACTTATAGTGTATGTATAAAGCTTGCTAATATATTGTTCTCTCAGTTACAAATACCTAGGCTAAAATTGTGCACCTTTTTGATTCAACCTTTGTAAAATATATATTAGATATATGGTATCTCTATATATAAAAATCAATGCGTGTGTGTGTGTCACCATCCAATCACGAAGCATCTTTCATTTCACCAGAGCTGTTCAAAGAAGCTAAGCTGTGATTGGTTGCTATGACAATCAGTTTTCCTTGCAACCAATCACTAAGCATCTGTTATTTCACCAGAGCTGGTTAAAAGTAGCTGAGCTGTGATTGGTTGCTATGACCAACAGTTTTTCTTGCAACCAATCACTAAGCATCTCTCATTTCACCAGAGCTGGTTAAAAGTAGCTGAGCTGTGATTGGTTGCTATGCACAAGTTTTCCCACTTGACAACACCTCAGCAGACACTGACATGGTGGGAGAAATCTAGCATCCCCAGGAACATAAGCTCCTGCCATCATCAGTCCTCCATAAAGGACCAGTGAGTACATGACAGAAATGAATCCCCCCTCCCGTGTGGTATCATTAAGTGACACACATGAATGTAGGAAAGTGCACATATTAAATGTCATGTGGATTTAATATTTTCTCACAGACACTTTTATGCATTATTGATGTGTTACTGTGCTCTGATGCTGTGAGTTTTTTAAAGTGCTACTTTCCCCATAATTCACCTGAATATACCCATATAACATGTAATGCTTTTCCCATAACAACCCATTAAATATGATAAATATGATACTATACTGCATACAGATCCTGTACATCCATGAGCAACTCGGCCAGACAAATTACAAGTTGACGGTGCATGAAAATGTGTGAAGGTTTCTCTATTGTATTAATGTATAAGGTTTGTGCCTGTCCATTGGTGAAAAGCATGACTGTGATATTTATGGTATACAAAAAAACATGGCACTCCAGAGAAAAACAGAGGAGAATTGGTGCTCAATTAAGGTTTCCAACCCATAGACATATACAAAAATACTTGGCACTTGGATATTAGGGGTAGTAGTCCGGTAGTTCTGGCAGACGGGATGATGTGGGATATTATAGTGAATGTGGCTATGCGGAGTCGGTGGGGCTTTACACTCAGCTTTAATCATTATAATTTGTTATAACTAACCGTAGTTAGCCTTCCTCTAGTGTTAGTTTTCTGTTACTCTTTCTTATGTTAACAGGTCGGCTTTGACCCGTGTCTTAAATCACCCCTAGGATACCTTAAAAACAGTTATTTATGATCCAATTTGTTTCTTACCTCTTAGCTACCTTGTTAGGGTTTCTCATCCATGGAAGGATTGATTTTAATATTTTTGTTGTGTCCCCCCTGGGCCTTTCATTTGAGAGCATACCCTTTATTTTCAATATAAAAATATTGTCAAATGAACCTCAAGAGAATAATATAAACTTAAAAAAGTTTGTTATATTACCTGACTATTACTGAAGGGTTTTAGAACACATTTCTTAAATGTAAAAAAAATATACATATATATATTTTATGTAATTAACTCTAGTAACATCTATGGTGTTACGGGTCAATTTTGACCCATATCTAACTACTTTATGAAAAAGGCAAAAAACAGATTTTTTTTTTATAGTTTAATACTAGAGTTGAGCGACTTTTGGTTTTTTAGGGTCGCGTTTCGTTTCGTGAAACCCGACTTTTCCAAAAGTCGGGTCGAGCAAGATCGTCCGATTATAGGGAAAAGTCGGGGTCGTCCCGAAACAAGAAACCCAATGTAAGTCAATGGGGAATAAAAGTCGGCAGTGAGAGGAGGACAGGAAACACACCTACAGTGCCCATTTGAATGCCAAAAGCATCAATTCTTCTTTCTTAAGCTTGTCAACCTTAATTAACTTCATAATACAAGTTACGCACTGAAAAATGGGGGTTATTTGGCTACAAACTGTGGGGGGGGAGGGCTGGCTCCAGGTTTTCATGTGCCCTGGGCGAAAGAGCGCCCCTTTAACACATACCACAACTCATCATGCTCCGATATGGCAGAGAAATAGCGGTATAGTACAATGAAAAATACCTCACTTTTTACATCTCATGACGAGGCCCATCTATTTCTCCATACAGAATCATTGGTCCCATATAATGTTTGAAACAGTATATGATGAGCTCCACATAATGCTACAGTATATGTTGGTCCCCATGGATGAAGCTCCACTGTCTTATGGGCCCAAATAATGCTCCAAACATAATGGGCCCCATTTCTAATGCTCTAGTGTATAATGGGCCCTGTAAATGCTGCTCCAGTGTCTGATGTCCACCTTTGGAATGTTCCAGTGTATGGTGGGCCCCATCTATCATTCTCCAGAGTAAAATTGCTGTCCCAACATTGAAAACAATCAAATAAGTCTCCTCGCTAGGGAGTCCCTGTACTTGTCTGGACAGGTGCTGTAGCTTGCTTAACAGCTCGCCAGCTGTTCTCACGCCCAGTATGGATTACACGTGATTGCACAAAGGTGAGAAAGGGTACCGTATCCCCAGATAACATGTATGGATAGCGTACACATTCAAAATATATGTCTCAGGAGGCAGGCTCAGACGGTGTTAGGCCCAGTATGGATTGCACGTGATTGCACAAAGGTTAGAAAGGGTACCGTATCCCCGGATAACATGTATGGATAGCGTACACATTCAAAATATATGTCTATACAGCATGAGGCAGGCTCAGACGGTGTTAGGCCCAGTATGGATTGCACGTGATTGCACAAAGGTTAGAAAGGGTACCGTATCCCTGGATAACATGTATGGATAGCGTACACATTCAAAATATATGTCTATACAGCATGAGGCAGGCTCAGACGGTGTTAGGCCCAGTATGGATTGCACGTGATTGCACAAAGGTTAGAAAGGGTACCGTATCCCTGGATAACATGTATGGATAGCGTACACATTCAAAATATATGTCTATACAGCATGAGGCAGGCTCAGACGGTGTTAGGCCCAGTATGGATTGCACGTGATTGCACAAAGGTTAGAAAGGGTACCATATCCCTGGATAACATGTATGGATAGCGTACACATTCAAAATATATGTCTCAGGAGGCAGGCTCAGACGGTGTTAGGCCCAGTATGGATTGCACGTGATTGCACAAAGGTTAGAAAGGGTACCGTATCCCTGGATAACATGTATGGATAGCGTACACATTCAAAATATATGTCTATACAGCTTGAGGCATGCTCAGACGGTGTTAGGCCCAGTATGGATTGCACGTGATTGCACAAAGGTTAGAAAGGGTACCATATCCCTGGATAACATGTATGGATAGCGTACACATTCAAAATATATGTCTCAGGAGGCAGGCTCAGACAGTGTTAGGCCCAGTATGGATTGCACGTGATTGCACAAAGGTTAGAAAGGGTACCGTATCCCCGGATAACATGTATGGATAGCGTACACATTCAAAATATATGTCTATACAGCATGAGGCAGGCTCAGACGATGTTAGGCCCAGTATGGATTGCACGTGATTGCACAAAGGTTAGAAAGGGTACCGTATCCCTGGATAACATGTATGGATAGCGTACACATTCAAAATATATGTCTATACAGCATGAGGCAGGCTCAGACGGTGTTAGGCCCAGTATGGATTGCACGTGATTGCACAAAGGTTAGAAAGGGTACCGTATCCCTGGATAACATGTATGGATAGCGTACACATTCAAAATATATGTCTATACAGCATGAGGCAGGCTCAGACGGTGTTAGGCCCAGTATGGATTGCACGTGATTGCACAAAGGTTAGAAAGGGTACCGTATCCCTGGATAACATGTATGGATAGCGTACACATTCAAAATATATGTCTATACAGCATGAGGCAGGCTCAGACGGTGTTAGGCCCAGTATGGATTGCATGTGATTGCACAAAGGTTAGAAAGGGTACCGTATCCCTGGATAACATGTATGGATAGAGTACACATTCAAAATATATGTCTATACAGCATGAGGCAGGCTCAGACGGTGTTAGGCCCAGTATGGATTGCACGTGATTGCACAAAGGTTAGAAAGGGTACCGTATCCCTGGATAACATGTATGGATAGCGTACACATTCAAAATATATGTCTATACAGCATGAGGCAGGCTCAGACGGTGTTAGGCCCAGTATGGATTGCACGTGATTGCACAAAGGTTAGAAAGGGTACCGTATCCCTGGATAACATGTATGGATAGCGTACACATTCAAAATATATGTCTATACAGCATGAGGCAGGCTCAGACGGTGTTAGGCCCAGTATGGATTGCACGTGATTGCACAAAGGTTAGAAAGGGTACCGTATCCCTGGATAACATGTATGGATAGCGTACACATTCAAAATATATGTCTCAGGAGGCAGGCTCAGACGGTGTCAGGCACAGTATGGATTTGACGGCCCAGATTACACAGCGGAGGAGCAGGGAGAGGTAAAGATTGCAAATGCTGGGGCCCTGCCCAAGCAAGGGGGGCCCACTCGTGGGCATCGGTACTGGCACTGGGCCCCTCATAGTACAGCGGTGTGTCTGACGGCGGGTGTGCACCACCACCGTCAGAGACACTTGATTGCACTATGAGGGACCCTGTGCCAGTGCCCGCGCCCAAGAGTCGGCCTACCCACCTGTCCAGGGCAACGGCACTCGCACGGTGTCGTGCGGTAGGTGGTGACCCCGGCCATGGGGGGGGAGGCAGCACAGTTAGGGAGTTTTAGAAAGTGGCATATGTTGATGTTGGACATTCAGCTGATGCAAAAGGCGAAATAGGTGAAGTACCAGGAAGAGGTGGACCAAAGCTAGCCATTTTTCTGTCACCCTATGTGTCATCAGGGGAAGGTGGGACAAAATCCTTGGAAACCCATGCGTGGTTCATTTTAATGAAGGTTAGATCATCCACATTTTGGGTTGACAGACGGGTCCTTTTTTCTGTCAGGATTGATCCAGCTGCACTGAAGACTCTTTCCGATAGCACACTTGCAGCTGGGCAAGCGAGCTCCTGTAAGGCATATTGGGCCAATTCAGGCCAGGTGTCCAGTTTAGCGGCCCAATAGTCAAAGGGGAATGACCTGTGTGGGAGAACATCGATATGGGAGGAAAAGTAGTTTGTTACCATAGTTGACAACTGCTGTCTCCTGTCACTTTCCATCGATGCAGTATTACCAGTTGTGTGAGCGGTATTTGAAAAGTCAGTCCACAACATTGTCATGAAACCCCTGTCTCCAACGCCACTTCTGCTGTGTGCACCACGAACACCTCTGCCAAGCTGCCCCCGGCCCGTACGGCTCGTGTGAGAACCATCACCGCTGCTGTGTGCTGGGAATGCCTCAAGCAACCGATTTACCAGAGTTGCTTGTTTATTAGCCAATATTAGGTCAAGGTTCTCCTGTGGCATGATGTTTTGTAATTTGCCTTTATAGCGTGGATCCAGGATGCTGGCCAACCAGTAGTCGTCATCGTTCATCATTTTGGCAATGCGGGGGTCCCTTTTTAGGATCCGCAAGGCATAATCTGACATGTGGGCCAATGTTCCCGGTGTCAATGATGCACTGCGAGTGCTGGGTGGAGGAGCACTTTCTGGCAAATCCACATCCCTCCAGTCACGCACAAACCCTGTACCAGACCTTGCCACGCCAACATTTTCACTTGCCCCACGAGATGCATCCTCCTCCCCTAAGTAATCATCCCCATCATCCTCCTCCTCCTCCTCTTCTTCCTCCACCTCGTCCAGGAGAGGTCCCTGAGCAGACAATGGCTGAATGTCATCAAGGATTCCCTCCTCCTCTTCCTCCTCATCAACATTGGCTGCAGACGCCTGCTCCTTAAGGTGCGTCAAAGTTTGCATGAGCAGACGCATAAGTGGGATGCTCATGCTTAGGATGGCGTCGTCTGCGCTTACCAGCCGTGTGCATTCCTCAAAACACTGAAGGACTTTACAAAGGTCTTTCAGCTTCGACCACTGCACACCTGTCAACTCCATGTCTGCTCTCAAAGTGCCTGGCCGTGTATCCTCCCACAAATGCATTATGGCCTGCCTCTGCTCGCACAGCCGCTCCACCATGTGCAGGGTGGAGTTCCACCTTGTTGCAATGTCGATAATGAGGCGGTGGTTGGGAAGGTGGAGCAATCGCTTCAGCTTCTGCATACGAACGGAGTGTACAGGCGACCGGCGGATGTGCGCGCACAGTCTTCGCACCTTCTGGAGCATGGCTGTTAACTCCGGATAATTTTTGAGGAAGCACTGCACCACCAGGTTCAAGGTGTGAGCCAAGCAAGGTATGTGGCTGAGTTTTGAAAGGGCTATGGCTGCCACAAAATTACGGCCGTTATCACTAACTAACTTGCCTGCCTCAAGATGTACACTGCCCAGCCATGACTCAGTTTGTCGCTTCAAGTACTCGGCCAGCACCTCGGCGGTGTGTCTGTCGCCCAAACACATCATCTGCAATACAGCCTGCTGATGCTTTCCACTAGCTGCTCGATAGGGGGACACATCGTGTGCAACAGTGGCAGCTGCAGATGGAGTGCTCGTACGACTGCGCTCTGTGGACGAGCTTTCGCTTCTGGAGGAGGTGGAGGAGGAGGAGGGTCGAACGCCTACAGCCAACTGTTTCCTATACCGTGGGCTAGGCAGCACTGTCCCACCACCGCTATCCCCTGTGAACCCTGCATCCACCACATTAACCCAGTGCGCAGTGATGGACACGTAACGGCCCTGGCCATGCCGACTGGACCATGCATCAGTTGTGAGGTGCACCTTTCCGCTCACTGACTGCTTGAGTGCATGGACAATGCGGTCTTTCACATGATGGTGGAGGGCTGGGATGGCTTTGCGAGAGAAGAAGTGGCGACTGGGTAGGTCATAGCGTGGTACTGCATAGGCCATGAGTTCGCAGAAAGCTGTGCTGGAGTTGGTGTTCTTTCTGATGGCCTAGAATCAGTATTTCGTTGATATAACAGTGGGATTCCCTGACTGCTGTGGTCTTGCAACGACACCTCAACATTTGCTGCTGTGCTAACCAGTGGGCTTACAGTGGGGGAAACAATGTAGCGTTGCTGACTACCTTCGTTGTGATCAGTTGCACATGTGGCACTTGAGGTTTGGTGTTGTGTCCACGCTTGCAAGTGCATGCTGGTTAAATGTCTAAGCATGCAACTGGTATTCAAATTTTTCAGATTTTTCCCTCGGCTAAAGGTCTTTGCGCACTTCTTACAGATAACCTTGGCCTGATCATGAGGATTTTGTTCAAAAAAGTGCCACACTGCACTCTTCCTACTTTGGCAGACATTTTGCGGCCTAGCACGCTGTGATCTTTTGACCCTCTGGACAAGCTGTCCAGCAACTCTTTTGATGTTTGGAACCTGTCTTTGGAGTGCTCCGGGCCTGCCAGATAACAGCTGTTGCGATGTAGATGTCTGCTGTGGATGCTCCTCATCTGAGCTATTGGAAGCAGCACCCTCTTCCCCCAATGGATGCCAATCTGGGTCAACAACTGGGTCATCCATCACCTCCTCTTCTATGTCATGTGCACCTTCCTCTGTGTCACCGTGTATGGTGGTATAGTGTGCGGGAAGGGGCACCTGAGTCTCATCAGGGTCAGAATCTGGCTCTGTACACTGCGAGGACAATGTAGTGCTCTGAGTGAATGTACCAGCAGAATCATCCATCAGCGGCTGTGCATCAGTGCACTCCATGTCAGATTCATCTTGGCCTGGGTAATTCACCATTTGACTTGATAATCCAGGCATGGTATGTGAAAACAGCTCCATGGAGTAATCAGTAGTATGGCCTGCGTCATCCTTCAATCTTGGTTGGGGTGAAGGACACAAGGAAAGGTGTGGTTCATGAACATGAGCCTCCAATGACGACTCAGTGCTTTTACTTTTTACAACTGAAGAAGAGGAGGCGATAGAGCTGGAGGCTGAGTCAGCAATGTAAGGCAAAACTTTTTCCTGATGCTCTGGCTTTAAAAGCGGTTTGCCAACTCCTAGAAAACTAAGCGTTCGGGGCCTTATGTAGCCAGACGATGACGCAGGGTCAGCACCTCCTGCATTCGGTCCTATTTTGCTCTTGCCACTACCATCAGATCCACCACCAACACCATCATTACCAGCTGCCAACCCCCTCCCAATTCCACGGCCTCTTCCACCAGCCTTCCTCATTTTTGGTAGAAATGTAGACAAAATCCAACAAACTATATAGTAATGTAAAACAAGGTACAAGGTGTCTATAGGGCAGGGGATTTGGCACTGCTGTGACAAAAGTGACTAGAGGATAAGGGAGATTTTGAATATCTGCACACACTTTTGGACACTGGACACTTTTGGATTGTGTGAGGCCCACTGATATCTGAGCGCTATGTGACAGGTCGATGGCACTGCTGTGACAAAAGTGACTAGAGGATAAGGGAGATTTTGAATATCTGCACACACTTTTGGACACTGGACACTTTTGGATTGTGTGAGGCCCACTGATATCTGAGCGCTATGTGACAGGCTCGATGGCACTGCTGTGACAAAAGTGACTAGAGGATAAGGGAGATTTTGAATCTCTGCACACACTTTTGGACACTGGACACTTTTGGATTGTGTGAGGCCCACTGATATCTGAGCGCTATGTGACAGGCTCGATGGCACAGCTGTGACAAAAGTGACTAGAGGATAAGGGAGATTTTGAATTTCTGCACACACTTTTGGACACTGGACACTTTTGGATTTTGTGAGGCCCACTGATATCTGAGCGCTATGTGACAGGCTCGATGGCACTGCTGTGACAAAAGTGACTAGAGGATAAGGGAGATTTTGAATATCTGCACACACTTTTGGACACTGGACACTTTTGGATTGTGTGAGGCCCACTGATATCTGAGTGCTATGTGACAGGCTCGATGGCACTGCTGTGACAAAAGTGACTAGAGGATAAGGGAGATTTTGAATATCTGCACACACTTTTGGACACTGGACACTTTTGGATTGTGTGAGGCCCACTGATATCTGAGCGCTATGTGACAGGCTCGATGGCACTGCTGTGACAAAAGTGACTAGAGGATAAGGGAGATTTTGAATATCTGCACACACTTTTGGACACTGGACACTTTTGGATTGTGTGAGGCCCACTGATATCTGAGCGCTATGTGACAGGCTCGATGGCACAGCTGTGACAAAAGTGACTAGAGGATAAGGGAGATTTTGAATCTCTGCACACACTTTTGGACACTGGACACTTTTGGATTGTGTGAGGCCCACTGATATCTGAGCGCTATGTGACAGGCTCGATGGCACTGCTGTGACAAAAGTGACTAGAGGATAAGGGAGATTTTGAATATCTGCACACACTTTTGGACACTGGACACTTTTGGATTGTGTGAGGCCCACTGATATCTGAGCGCTATGTGACAGGCTCAATGGCACTGCTGTGACAAAAGTGACCAGAGGATAAGGGAGATTTTGAATCTCTGCACACACTTTTGGACACTGGACACTTTTGGATTGTGTCAGGCCCAATGAATATCTGAGCGCTATGTGACAGGCTCGATGGCACAGCTGTGACAAAAGTGACTAGAGGATAAGGGAGATTGGATTGCTTTTAAAAAAGCAGTTTGCGGAGCAGTGGGTAAACAGCAATGCCAGCCTGTCAGGAAGCATTAGAAGGCAGCCCAACAACCAACACCACTGATACACCACTATATAGCCTCCCCTTGCACTGCACACACAGTGACTGGTGTGTTGTGCAGGCCAAATTGCTAGCAGCAGAAGCAGTTTTTTTTTCTTCTCAGCAGGACAAAAAAAAAAAATTGGGATTGCTTTTAAAAAAGCAGTTTGCGGAGCAGTGGGTAAACAGCAATGCCAGCCTGTCAGGAAGCCTTAAAAGGCAGCCCAACAACCAACACCACTGATACACCACTATATAGCCTCCCCTTGCACTGCACACACAGTGACTGGTGTGTTGTGCAGGCCAAATAGCTAGCAGCAGAAGCAGTTTTTTTGTCTTCTTCCCTGCCTAACGCTCTCCCTACAGAATCAGCAGCAACCTCTCCCTATACTAAGATCAGCAGAAGTAAGATGGCGGTCGGCGTGCACGCCCTTTTATACCCCCTGTGACGCCCACCAAAGCAAGCCAATCACTTGCATGCCCTTCTGAAAGATGGTGGTGACCCGTGCCTATGTCATCACGTTGCCCACAGTGTCCGTGGATCCTGATTGGCTGAAAAAGAGAGCAAAACAAACTTTTGAAACGCGACTTTGGCGCGTAAGTCGCCGACCTCGTGGCCGACCTCATCCTAGGGTCGGGTTTCGTTTCATGAAACCCGACTTTGCCAAAAGTCGGCGACTTTTGAATTTTTTCAACCCGTTTCGCTCAACTCTATTTAATACAAATAAAAGATGAAAATTATATTAACATTAATAGCAATAATAATAAAAAGTAGCTTTTCTTGGTCAAACAAACAAACAACAATCAATCAAGCAAATCAGATCAACAGAAAACAAGTACTAGTTTTTAGATGCATTAGTATTTAGATGCATGTGTGGCAAAAAGTGACACTTTTTGTGTGTTCTTTGCAGAGGTATTTTTTGCAGGCGAAGCACGATGTGTTTGTCTTTCTGTCCTTATTGCTAGGGAAGACCTGACACCTCTTTCTTTTAGAATCAGGTGGTCTCACTGGGGTTGTGGCTGTTGTGGTTGATGTTGAGGCAGGCCTGGTTGAGGAGGATGCTGGTGATGATGCTCTTTGTGTTGCTGTGGGTGTGAAGCACTTGTTGAGCTCTAGAATTGTCGGACCAAGGCTGCAGCGGATGGGTCTTGGGGCACACGTTCCCTTTGGGCAATGTGCGCCTTGACAAGGGATCTTCCTAGTTCGTCAAGAAACATCCTCCGCTTGTTTTTTTTCTTTGAATTCCATCCTTGGTGAATGTGGGTCCACAACACAAATGAATTGCATGCTGACACATCAAAGATGTTGTAAAATACAACCATTGCCCATCTCCTAGTCATTCGCTGGCAAGTGTAGGTGGCAGTCAGCTTGTCCAGGTTGTCAACTCCTCCTTTGTTTTTGTTATAGTCCAGGATGATTCTGGGCTTTTTGTCACTTCCTGATGACACAGCTGCATCTTTGTGAAGTGTGGACATCAGTACCACATTCCGTCATTTTTTGGGGCAGTATGAAACAGCAGTGGTGGTGTCTGTAAAAACAAACTTTGAGGAAAGTGGAGCCCTGTCCTTCATCTGCAACAATTCAGCGGGCAGCTCAGGTTTGTTTTTTTTTCACTGTGCCCACCATGGTGATTTTCCTCCTGAGAAGTTCTTGTCCAAGGTCATAGCTGGTAAAAAAATTGTCACAAGTAATGTTGTGACCCTGCAGTCCAGTAGTCATATCGAGGACTACACGTTTTCCTTGTTTTTTTTCAGGGATGCCGCTTGCAGACTTGCCTGTATAAATCTGTAGATTCCATGCATAGCTAGTTTTTGCATCACAGGCTGCCCAGATTTTTATGCCATATTTGCCTGGCTTACTTGGCATGTATTACGGAAGGGGCATTTTCCGCGGAAAGGGAGAAAACGTTTGTCTACTGTCACCTCTGGCCCTGGGTTGAACATCAGTGGAAGGAGCTACACCCATTTCTCCCAAACATCCCTGATGGGAGCAAGTTTGTCAGATTTTGTTCTGGTGTGTCTGTTGTCAAATCTGAGGACTCTTGATATCATTTGATACTTTTGAAGTGACATTGTTGCCTGGAAAATTTTCCTGCCTGTCGATGCATCCCAGAGACTATCAGTGGCCTCATTGCAGGATTTGTACACTCCAGCAAGGAGAACACCACCAATGTAGGCATCCAGGACATCATCATGAAGGTCATTCCACATGTTGCCGTGGACTTTTTTTCCTTCAAGGTTTGTCATAACAATAATGACTTTTTTTATTGACAATGGCATAAACAGATCAAAACATGTCTTGATGTCACTTACTCTTGTCACAGCAAACCTTGTGATTAGTGTTGAGCAATACCACCCGAAAAATATCGTATTGGAATGGATCGGCCGATCTAAAAAAAGTATCGGGTATCGCCGATTCCGATCCCGGAAGTCCCGTTCAAGTCAATGGAACAGAAATATCGGAATTATAAAAAAAACCTTTCTTTCCCTGTTGGTTAATTCTACATGGAGAAAAACAACTAATAATAATGTAGAATGTATCGTGGGAGGTGTAGGAGACATTAAAGCCATAGAGGTTTAGCCCAATCAAATGGAATCGCAGTATTTTTTTTTTTTAAAGACGTTCGTAGTTACAAAGATATTGACTTTAATTTTTTGTCAGATATGTATGTTTCACTACTTCCATGCTCTTCACCTTCTTTTTTGCTTCTCCCACACTTTCTCCTGCATCATCTTCAGCAGCAGCAGTATCTTCTTCTTATTATTATTCTTTTATTCTTCTTCTTTTATTATTCTTCTTTTATTCTTCTTCATATTCTACTTCTTCATCTTGTTCCTATTCTTCTTCAACATATTCTTATTTGTGTCAGGCATTCCTGTAGTTGTTATCTATAAAAGTTTGAAGATTGCACCTTCCGTTCAGCCTGTCACAAAAGATTTACAACAGAATTTGTCCGCGTTCAGTTTGGCGTGCAGCAGCAGGCCTTTTCCAGGGGCTCCACGAGGAGGAACGGACTCACCCCCATACACTGCTTAATCTTCTTCTGCTTATAAATTAGATAATATCATTTGCTCTGATTTTTAGTCTTATGCTTCATGTTCTTCTGCTTTTGGTTTTTATGCTTCTTGGTCTTCTGTCTCTTGTTGTTCTGCATCTTGGTGGTTGTCTTCCTGTTCTTTGTCCTCTTGGTCATCTTCTTCAGGGTCATCTTTTAGGTATTCATCTGCGTGGTCTTCAGGGTCGTCATCTTCAGGGTCATTGTCAGGGAGATCCAGAGTGAGAATCAAAAACCATTTCCACAAGCTTGAACTTGGAAAAGTAGCAGAAGGTACAAGAAGGCTGAGGAACTGACGAGAACCAGCTGACGATACTGGAACCCGGAGGGGCAGCAGAATGAACAAGAGCCAATGGCACAACCGTGGACCAGCTTTCGTTGCTGGAACACGGTTACTAAGCAGGAGGTACCTGTGCTCCAAAGCACTACCAAGGACCAGCAGACGTTGCTGGAACTTGGATACCAAGAAGGAGGCACCTAGGCCAAAGGCATTGCCGAGAACCAGCTGACGGTGCTGGAACCCGGATGGGTAGCAGAAGCTGCAAGAGCAAATGACACTAGCGAGGACCAGCTGACAGTGCTGGAACCCGGTGGGGCAGCAGAAGGAACAAGAGCCAATGGGAGAACCGTGGACCAGCTGACGGTGCTGTAACACGCTTTCTAAGCAGGAGGTACCTGTGCTACAAAGCACTACCAAGGACCAGCAGACGTTGCTGGAACTCGGATACCAAGAAGGAGGCACCTAGGCCAAAGGCTCTGCCGAGAACCAGCTGACAGTGCTGGAACCCGGATGGGAAGCAGAAGGTACCCAGGAAAAAAACAAAGTTGCAAGGCCGTGAGCCAGCCGCAGTTGCCGAAACCCACAGTCCTACACGGAGTGCTTGTCCTATTGGCACTACGGAACCAGCCTTTATTACCAGAACCCGCAGCCCACATAGGAAGCACCGAAACTGCAGGCACCATAGACTCGGCTAACCCGACCGCAACACGACAAGACAACGTATCAGTGGCAAAGTGACGTTGACACTACCCGGAAACAGCTGGCGTGCTGGAACCAGACTGGGCAGGAGGGAGTGCCCGTGCCAAAGACACTTCCGAGAACCAGCTGACGGTGTTGGAACCCGGATGGGTAGCATTAGCTACAAGAGTCAATGGAACTACCGAGAACCAGCTGACGGTGCTGGAACCCGGAGGGGCAGCAGAAGGAACAACAGCCAATGGCACAACCGTGGACCAGCTGATGGTGCTGGAACACGGTTGCTAAGCAGGTGGTACCTGTGCTCCAAAGCACTACCAAGGACCAGCAGACGTTGCTGGAACTCGGATACCAAGAAGGAGGCACCTAGGCCAAAGGCTCTGAAGAGAGCCAGCTGATGGTGCTGGAACCCGGATGGGTAGCAGAAGGTACCCAGGAAAAAAACAAAGTTGCAAGGCCGTGAGCCGGCCGCAGTTACCGAAACCCACAGTCCTACACGGGGTGCTTGTCCTATTGGCACTACGGAACCAGCCTTTATTACCAGAACCCGCAGCCCACATAGGAAGCACTGAAACTGCAGGCACCATAGACTCGGCTAACCCGACCGCAACACGACAAGACAACGTATCAGTGGCAAAGTGACGTCGACACTACCCGGAAACAGCAGGCGTGCTGTAACCAGGCTGGGCAGGAGGGAGTACCCGTGCCAAAGACACTGCCGAGAACCAGCTGACGGTGCTGGAACCCGGAGGGGCAGCAAAAGGAACAAGAGCCAATGGCACAACCGTGGACCAGCTGACGTTGCTGGAACACGGTTACTAAGCAGGAGGTACCTGTGCTCCAAAGCACTACCAAGGACCAGCAGATGTTGCTGGAACTCAGATACCAAGAAGGAGGCACCTAGGCCAAAGGCACTGCCGAAAACCAGCTGACGGTGCTGGAACCCGGATGGGTAGCAGAAGGTACCCATGAAAAACAAAGTTGCAAGGCCGCGAGCCGGCCGCAGTTACCGAAACCCACAGACCTACAGGGAGTGCTTGTCCTATTGGCACTATTGAATCAGCCTTTGTTACCAGAACCCGCAGCCCACATAGGAAGCACCGAAACTGCAGGCACCATAGACTTGGCTAACCCGACCGCAACACGACTGGACAACGTATCAGTGGCAAAGTGACGTCGACACTACCCGGAAACAGCAGGTGTGCTGTAACCAGGCTGGGCAGGAGGGAGTACCCGTGCCAAAGACACTGCCGAGAACCAGCTGACGGTGCTGGAACCCGGAGGGGCAGCAAAAGGAACAAGAGCCAATGGCACAACTGTGGACAAGCTGACGGTGCTGGAACACGGTTTCTAAGCAGGAGGTACCTGTGCTAAAAAGCACTACCAAGGACCAGCAGACGTTTCTGGAACTCGGATACCATGAAGGAGGCACCTAGGCCAAAGGCTCTGCCGAGAAACAGCTGACGTTGCTGGAACCCGGCTGGGCAGGAGGGAGTACTCGTGGCAAACACACTTCTGAGCAGCAACATGCGATGTTGAAGCCCAGGGGTCAATCAGGCAGCAGGCTGAGGCCAACTTGGAGCGAGTTTTATATTGGTTGTACACAACTACTGATTGTAACCGTGATCCACTTTGGCCTCTGGCTCTACTGTCTCTTGTATTTCCCCTGGCCTCAAACCACGGCAGTTGCTGCTCTTCAGAGTTGTCTGCACAATCCACACTTGTTCCTGAGTTACTGGGGCTCAGTCACATCAGTTGATCCCCTGATGTGTGTCTGGCAAGGTGTCCTGCTCTGTCCACATTCCCACAACTATTAATGGGAATGGGGACAGAGCGGGAGACATTGCCGGACACACCACAGGGGATCAACTGACGTGACTGAGCCCCAGTAACACAGGTACAAGTGTGGATTGTGCAGACGGCACATCAGAGCAGCGACTGGTGGGGTTGGAGGCCAGGGGAAATACTAGAGACAGTACAGCCAGAGGCCTAAGTGGAGCACAGTTAAAAGTCAGTAGTAGTGTGATGTTGGAGGCAGCAGGAGACTTTGCCATCCGCACAGCAGGGGAACAGCTGGCGTTACTGAACCCCACAGACACAGGAGCGAGTGTTTCTATCTGTGCGGACGGCACTTCCAAGCTACAACTGGCTGTGTTGAAGCCCAGGATCAATGCTCCCAGCAGGCTGAGGCCTACTTGGAGCAAGTGGAAAATAACATGTAGTGTGATGTTGGAGGCAGCAGGAGACTTTGCCATCCGCACAGCAGGGGAACAGCTGGCGTTACTGAGCTCCACAGACACAGGAGCGAGTGTTTCTATCTGTGCGGACGGCACTTCCAAACTACAACTGGTTGTGTTGAAGCCCAGGATCAATGCTCCGAGCAGGCTGAGGCCTACTTGGAGCAAGTGGAAAATAACATGTAGTGTGATGTTGGAGGCAGCAGGAGACTTTGCCATCCGCACAGCAGGGGAACAGCTAGCGTTACTGAACCCCACAGACACAGGAGCGAGTGTTTCTATCTGTGCGGACGGCACTTCCAAGCTACGACTGGCTGTGTTGAAGCCCAGGATCAATGCTCCGAGCAGGCTGAGTCCTACTTGGAGCAAGTGGAAAATAACATGTAGTGTGATGTTGGAGGCAGCAGGAGACTTTGCCATCCGCACAGCAGGGGAACAGCTGGCATTACTGAACCCCACAAACACAGGAGCTAGTGTGTGTTTCTCTGTTAAGAAGGCACTTCTGAACACCAACTGGCGTTGCTGGAGCCCAGGATGAGGCATGGAGCAGGCTGAGGCCTGATAGGGTTGGCATGTGGAGTCAGCAGGAGACTTTGCCATCTATACAGCAGGGGAACAGCTGGCATTACTGAACCCCACTAACACAGGAGCTAGTGTGTTTTTCTCTGCGGAGACGGCACTTCTGAACACCAACTGGCGTTGTTGGAGCCCAGGATGAGGCAAGGAGCAGGCTGAGGCCTGATAGGGTTGGCATGTGGAGTCAGCAGGAGACTTTGCCATCTATACAGCAGGGGAACAGCTGGCATTACTGAACCCCACTAACACAGGAGCTAGTGTGTGTTTCTCTGTTAAGACGGCACTTCTGAACACCAACTGGCATTGTTGGAGCCCAGGATGAGGCAGGGAGTTGGCTGACGCCAACTTGCAGCACGTTTTATAGAGGTTGTAGACTACTACTGATGTAACCGTGCTCCACTTAGGCCTCTGGCTCGACAGTCTCTAGTATTTCCCCTGGCCTCCAACCCCGCCAGTGACAGCTCTGAAGTGGCGTCAGCACAATCCACACTTGTTCCTGTGTTACTTGGCCTCAGTCCCGTCAGTTGATCCCCCGATGTGTGTCCGGCAAGGGCTCTGTCCTCATTCACACTACTAGTAATGGGAATGTGGACAGAGCAGGAGACCTTTACGGACACACATCAGGGGATCAACTGATGTGACTGAGGCCAAGTAACACAGGAACAAGTGTGGATTGTGCTGACGCCACTTCAGAGCTGTCACTGGCGGGGTTGGAGGCCAGGGTAAATACTAGAGACAGTGGAGCCAGAGGCCTAAGTGGAGCAGGGTTAAAAATCAGTTGTAGTTTGAATGTGGATGGAGCAGGAGACTTTGTAGTCCACACAGCAGGGGAGCAGCTGGCATTACTGAACCCCACTAACACAGGAGCAAGTGTTTTTATCTGTGCGGATGGCACTTCCAGGCTACAACAGGCTGTGTTGTAGCCCTGGATCAATGCTCCGAGCAGGCTGAGGCCTACTTGGAGAGAGGAGAAAAAGCATTGTAGTGTGAGTTTGGAGGCAGCTGGAGACTTTGCCATCCACACAGCAGGGGAACAGCTGGCGTTACTGAACCCCACTAACACAGGAGCGAGTCTTTATATCTGTGCGGACGGCACTTCCAGGCTACAACAGGCTGTGTTGTAGCCCAGGATCAATGCTCCGAGCAGGCTGAGGCCTACTTGGAGCGAGGAGAAAAAGCATTGTAGTGTGAGTTTGGAGGCAGCTGGAGACTTTGCCGTCCACACAGCAGGGGAACAGCTGGCGTTACTGAACCCCACTAACACAGGAGCGAGTGTTTATATCTGTGCGGACGGCACTCCCAGGCTACAACTGGCTGTGTTGTAGCCCAGGATGTAGCATGCAGCAGGCGGAGAACAACTTGCAGCTGGTTTTATAGAGGTTGTAGACTACTACTGATTGTCACCGTGCTCCACTATGGCCTCCGGCTCCACTGTCTCTAGTATTTCCCCTGGCCAACAACCCCGCCAGTTACAGCTGTGAAGTGGCGTCTGCACAATCCACACTTGTTCCTGTGTAACTGTGGCTCAGTCCCGTCTGTTGATCCCCTGATGTGTGTCTGGCAAGCTCTCCTGCTCAGTCCTCATTCACACTACTAGTAATGTGAATGTGGACAGAGCAGGAGACCTTGCTGGACACACATCAGGGGATCAACTGATGGGACTGAGCCACAGTAACTCAGGAACAAGTGTGGATTGTGCAGACGCCACTTCACAGCTGTAACTGGCGTGGTTGTTGGCCAGGGGAAATACTAGAGACTGTGGAGCCAGAGGCCTAAGTTGACCAAAGTTACAAATCTGTAGTAGTTTGCATGTGGATGGAGCAGGAGACATTGCCGTCTGCACAGCAGGGGAACAGCTGGCATTACTGAACCCCACTGACACAGGAGCTAGTGTTTTTCTCTGCGAAGACGGCACTTCTGAACACCAACTGGCGTTGTTGGAGCCCAGGATGAGGCATGGAGCAGGCTGAGGACTGATGTTGTTGGCATGTGAAGGCAGCAGGAGACTTTGCCGTCTACACAGCAAGGGAACAGCTGGCGTTACTGAACCCCACTAACACAGGAGCGAGTGTTTATATCTGTGCGGACGGCACTTCCAGGTTACAACTGGCTGTGTTGTAGCCCAGGATGAAGCATGCAGCAGGCGTAGGACAACTTGCAGCTGGTTTTATAGAGGTTGTAGACTACTACTGATTGTCACCGTGCTCCACTATGGCCTCCGGCTCCACTGTCTCTAGTATTACCCCTGGCCAACAACCCCGCCAGCTACAGCTGTGAAGTGGCGTCTGCACAATCCACACTTGTTCCTGTGTAACTATGGCTCTGTCCCGTCTGTTGATCCCCTGATGTGTGTCTGGCAAGCTCTCCTGCTCAGTCCTCATTCACACTACTAGTAATGTGAATGTGGACAGAGCAGGAGACCTTGCCGGACACACATCAGGGGATCAACTGACGGGACTGAGCCACTGTAACTCAGGAACAAGTGTGGATTGTGCAGATGCCACTTCACAGCTGTAACTGGCGTGGTTGTTGGCCAGGGGAAATACTAGAGACAGTGGAGCCAGAGGCCTAAGTTGACCAAAGTTACAAATCTGTAGTAGTTTGCATGTGGAGGCAGCAGGAGACTTTGCCGTCTACACAGCAGGGGAACAGCTGGCATTACTGAACCCCCCTGACACAGGAGCTAGTGTGTTTTTCTCTGCGGAGACGGCACTTCTGAACACCAACTGGCATTGTTGGAGCCCAGGATCAAGCATGGAGCAGGCTGAGGCCTGCTGTTTTTTGAATGTGGAGGCAGCAGGAGACATTGCCGTCTACACAGCAGGGGAACGGCTGACGTTACTGAACCCTACTAACACAGGAGCTAGTGTGCTTCTCTCTGTGAAGACGGCACTTCTGAGCACCAACTGGCATTGTTGGAGCCCAGGATGAGGCATGGGGCAGGCTGAGGCCTGATGGTGTTGGCATGTGGAGGCAGCAGGAGACTTTGCCGTCTACACAGCAGGGGAACAGCTGGCATTACTGAACCCCACTAACATAGTAGCTAGTGTGTGTTTCTCTGTGGAGACGGCACTTCTGAACACCAACTGACGTTGTTGGAGCCCAGGATGAGGCATGGAGCTGGCTGAGGCCAACTTGCAGCACGTTTTATAGAGGTAGTAGACTCCAACTGATTGTATCCGTGCTCCACTATGGCCTCTGGCTCCACTGTCTCTAGTGTTTCCCCTGGCCTCCAACCCCGCCAGTGACAGCTCTGAAGTGGCATCTGCACAATCCACACGTGTTCCTGAGTTACTGGGGCTCAGTCACGTCATTTGACTGATGTGTGTCCGGCAAGGTCTCCTGCTCTGTCCTCATTCACACTACTAGTAATGGGAATGTGGACAGAGCAGGAGACCTTGCCGGACACACATCAGGGGATCAACTGATGTGACTGAGGCCAAGTAACACTGGCACAAGTGTGGATTATGCAGACGCCACTTAAGAGCTGTCACTGGTGGGGTTGGAGGCCAGGGGAAATACTAGAGACAGTGGAGCCAGAGGCCTAAGTGGAGGTTAAAAATCAGTAGTAGTTTGAATGTGGATGGAACAGGAGACTTTGCCGTCCACACAGCAGGGGAGCAGCTGGCGTTACCGAACCCCACTAACACAAGAGCTAGTGTTTTTCTCTGTGCAGACGACACATCTGAGCGACAACTGGCTGTGTTGAAGCCCAGGGATTATAGTTCAGGTGGTAGAAACATGAACACAACAGGAGACCCGGATACAGTTGCCAACCAATTATTTAGTCGGGAAGAGGACTGGCAAATTCTGGGGAGATCCTGGCCTTGTTCATTTTCAGAAAAGTAATCCGGTCGACGTTATCGGAAGAAAGTCGCGTGCGACGGTCTGTTAGTACACCACCTGCGGCACTAAAGACGCGTTCCGATAATACACTGGCAGCAGGGCAAGCCAGCACCTCCAATGCATACTGGCTAAGCTCTGGCCATGTATCCAGCTTAGAGACCCAAAACTTGAAGGGGGAAGAGCCATCTGGGAGTACACTCACAGGGCAAGACATGTAGTCCCCTGCCTAGGCCTTTGTGAGGAAGCACGTAGCGCAGACTGTCCAGAAGCAGATGGCATTTGGGACTCCTCATTCTCCACCTCTTCCAAAACCTCATCCCTTAGTGCTTGCAGTGTTTTTTGAAGCATGCAGATAAGGGGGACAGTCATGCTGACTAGTGCATCATCTGCACTCGCCATCCACGTGGAATCATCGAAGGCACGCAAAACGAAGCAGGTGTCCATCATAGAGGCCCACTCAGTGGTGCTGAAGTGTGACCGGCGCACATTGCGACTTGTTTGCGCCTGATGCAGCTGGTACTCCATGACTGCTGCCTGCTGCTCACACAACCTCTCCAACATATGTAACGTTGAATTCCACCTGGTGGGTAGGTCACATATGATGCGATGTTCCGGAAGGCGTAATCGGCACTGCAGAGCAGCAAGGCGCGATCTTGCCGTGCTGGAACGACGCAAGTGAGCGCACTCTATGCGGACCTTGTGCAGCAGTGCATCAAGATCCGGATAGTCCCTCAGAAAGCTCTGCACGACCAAGTTGAGCACATGTGCCAGACATGGGATGTGAGTGAGGTTGCCAAGGCCAAGAGCTGCCACCAGATTTCGGCCATTGTCACACACTACCAAGCCCGGATGGAGATTCGCTGGCAGAAACCACACGTCGCTCTCATGCTTGATGGCATTCCAGAGCTCCTGCGCTGTGTGGCTTTGATTCCCCAATGAAATTAATTTCAGTACGGCATGTTGACGTTTGGCCACGGCTGTGCTCATATCGGTCGTAACATGCTCCTGCTGCGCTGTTTCAGAGGAACTGGAGTAGGAGGAGGAGTCAATGTGTACAGACTGGATTCCTGCAATCCGTGGAGTTGGCAGAACACGTAGAGCGCCACTCTCCAGATCTGTACCCGGCTCCACAACATTGACCCAATGGGCAGTGAGGGAAAGGTATCGTCCCTGTCCATGGTTACTGGTCCACGCATCCGTGGTCAGGTGGACCTTGCTACTGACGGCATTCAGTAGTGCATGTTTTATGTTTGCCTCCACATGTTTCTGCAGGGCAGGGACGGCTCGCCTGCTGAAATAAAAGCGGCTGGGCATAGTTTATTGTGGGACTGCCAATGCCATGAAGTCCCGGAAGGTGTCAGTCTCCACCAGCCTGAATCACAGCATTTCAAGGGCCAGTAGTTTGGCAATGCCAGCATTCAGAGCCTGTGCTCGGGGATGGTTTGCCGAGTATGGCTGCCTTTTCTCCCATGCCTGTGCTACCGATGGCTGCCAAGTGGCCTGGGAGTGTGAGGATGACTTGGAACGTGGTGCTGTGGGTGGAATGTCACAGGGTCTCCGGACAACAGTGCCAGAGGTTCTTCCTTGGCGATCCTGTGAGGAAGCCGAACCAGCTGTGTGTGAGCTGGAGGAAGAGGCCCCAACACGAGCTGAAGAGGTGGTAGATGGTGCTGTACGTTGGCCTACGTCTTCAGTGTGTCTGTGTAACTCCAGCTCGTGCTTGGTTCGCACATGTTTCCACATTAGTGGTATTGAGGTTGCTGACATTTTTCCCTCTTTTGACTCTCTGATGACACAGCTTGCATTTGACAAAGCAAATGTCATCTGCAACTGTGTCAAAAAAGGACCACGCACTGCAAGTCTTGGGAGCGCCCTTTTTGCCTTTTGAAAGTGGAATGCTCCTAACGGGTGCCGAAGTGGAGGCTACAGGCAGCCAAGTCTGCCCCCTCCCTCTCCCTCCGGTTTTGGCCGTTCGGGGAATCTCTTCCTCAGAACTGCTCCCACCACCTTCCTGTTCCTCATGCCATGATGGGTCAAGGACCTCATCATCTACACTCCCCTCTTCAAACACCTGCTTCTCCTGGGTTGTCTCGCCAGCACCGTACGCAACAGAAAGTGGTAACTGAGTCTCGTCATCATCTGATGCGTACTGAGGTGTGCTGACCATAGGCACTGGCCCACCCGCCTCTTCAGGTTCAGAGGGACAAAGAAGTTGCGCATCACTGCATACTCCCTCTTCTTCACATTTTGGAATGCTGCTTGGCTGGCCCCCTCTTTCCAAACCAACAGATTCCAAGAACAGAAGTAGAGACTGTGATGGCTCCTGTCCAGGGCTCTCTGACTGCCTGGGCACTTTGGCAGGTGGTGAAGAGACAGATGGTTGCTCTTCGGTGCTCTGGCCCTGAGAGGATGTGGAAGTAATTGAAGTCGATGCGTTAGCTGCCATCCATCCTACAACGGCTTCAATTTGTTCCTCCCGCAGCAGTGGGGTATGGTGAGGTCCTACAAAGCTGCGCATAAAGGACTGTTGCCTGCTAAAACTGGGGGATGCTGACTCACTGGTGCCAACAGCAGGCACAGAATCCCCACGTCCTCTCCCTGCAGAATCCCCCTGTCCTCTCCCTGCTGAAACTCCACGCCCACGGCCACGTGCCTTACTCCCTGCCTTCTTCATCTTGCTAGACTGAGAAAGATATGCAGAAAAGTACAAAGGGGGGCCTTAGTGTGCTTATTCCTGAACAGCTGGTTACAGGTATAAGAAACACTAATTTTATGAAGTGTGTGTGTTGACTACACTTTAATGGGAGCTAATGTGGCCTACACAACTTTCAAATGTAGTGTTTGGTGAACTTTGTTGTTTTTTTGGGTGGGGGGAAAAACTAAAAGGATGTGACCAAAGATTTGAAAGTCAGAGTATCACCAACTTTCTGGAGCTATTACAATGCAGGCAGGTAACCTACAATGCAAAAGATGAGGCTCCAAAAAAAATGGGTAATACTAATCTGGCTGCAGCTGAAGGGCACAAGCCAGAAAAAAGGCTCCTCTATCTACTCCTATATAGTGTTTGCAACCAACCAATGTAGATGGATATGGATGGATGCACACTAATAAGAGAAGAAAAAATGAGCTGCAATTAAAGAAATATATGTGTGAGGCAGTGACGCACGCTGAGCAGCCTACAACCAGACGTAGCTGCAGGACACACTACTCAGCGTGAGCTGCACTCACACACAGTCAGAGACCTCTCATACAGCTGTGAACAGTGCAGCTAAGTGGGCACTAGCACTGACAGGATGCAGAAAGGCTCCGCTGTGTACTCCTAGAGTGTTTGCAACCACCGCATATGGATACGGATGGATGAACACTAATAGGAGAAAAAATGAGCTGCAATAAAAGAAAAATGTGTGAGGCAGTGACACGCTGAGCGGCCTACAACCAGACGTAGCTGCAGGACACACTACTCAGTGTGAGCTGCACTCACACAGTCAGAGACCTCTCAGACAGCCGTGAACAGTACAGCTAAGTGGGCACTAGCACTGAAAGGCTGCAGAAAGGCTCCCCTGTCTACTACTAGTGTTTGCAACCAACGTATATGGATACGGATGGAAGCACACTAGATGGAATTTTTTAAAAATAAGCAGCTCAAAAAGAAAAATATGTATAAGGCAGCAGTGAGGTACGCTGGGCGGCCTACAACCAGATGTGGCTGCAGGACCCACTCCACAGCATGAGCTGCACTCACACAGCCCTTGCAGACAGCTGTGAACACTGCTGCTAGGGAAAAGCAAGCTACAGTGGTGGTTTATGTAACCTGTGTAAAGCACAATATTGTTTTGAGAATCGCTATTTCTAACTGTCCCTCACAGTCTTCAACAGCAGCCTGTCCCTAACTGAATTCACAGCAGAGTGACCAGAAATGGCGGCGGCAGTGGTTTTTATAGTGCATCATGACATCATTTCAGCAGCCAATCACAGCCATGCCAATAGTTAACATGCCTACATGTCTAACAGGATGTGCCCACACTTCTGAGGAATCCCATTGGCTGAATCAAAGCGAGCAGGCTGATAGCATTATGGGAACTTCTGATTCCGGTATCAGATATGAAAAAAGTATCGGAAGTCAGTATCGGAATACCGATAGAGCTAATATCGGTCGATACCCGATACTTGCGGTATCGGAAAGCTCAACACTACTTGTGATCCCAGGGGTCATTTTTATGACATTTGCAGCATCTGCCCTGCCTTGTACATCTGGAGGTACTGAGCTCCAACTGATCTTGCCACTTTTGGATTTGAATCTTTCAGCGGGAGCAGCTTCAGCACCAGTGACCTCCTCATCAGACTGATCAGAACTGTCTGTGTCTTCCGGTTGATACTCCACATCATCTTCCTCCTCAGAAACCTGTTCATCTGTATCAGTTTGCTGCTGTGTGTCCTCTGATTCATTATCATCTAAGATATAATCCAGAATTTGGCTTACATCAAATCTTCTCCTCATTGTTGCATGTGTAAACTGGAGATGTATACTCTGCAAAGTACCAACTCTAAGCTGATTTGGCCATACATGCCTGGACATGTCCCTAACTCAAGTTGTTGGAGGTAAAGCTGACTGTGGGCTGTTGGTTTATATTGTGTTTATGAGTTCAGTTTTGGGACTTATTATGGTTTTTTAACTCTTATATTAGACCTGGGTCGAAATTGACCCCAACAACACAAATGTTATGATTTTAATAAGAGCATTTTACAATTTAGTAAAATAGTTTTATTTTATTGTATTTTGTTTAAAAATAAGTTCCTGAAAAAGTCAAAAAGTCTTGATGCAATAAACAAATGTATGTAGAATTTGTATGCATTTAAAACCTAAAACGGGTCGGTCACGATCCTAACACTAGAGGAAGGTTAGTTACTATGCCAGGGCAGCGCCGGGCATTTCAGCTAGTATATATACAATATATTGCCTTTTCCTAATATAGTCCCCCTTTGGTATTGGCCAAATGTTGAAAGTGATGACCACTGATGACCCATTCAGTTTCCCCATAGACCCTTGTGCCACATGGAATGAAGCTTGGACTCTCTTATAAGGCTTATAGTTCAGTAATAAATCTTCTACTGTTGAGCAATAGTCTGTTCTGACACAAGCTAAGTTTTCCCCCTACAAATATGTTGGTGCAACAATCTACAGTTAGAAATGCAATAATAAAGGGTGAGCATGGTGCTCTAATCAGAGAAGTGAAGTGGGGTGGATCTAGACCAGGCTGTAATAGTAAGCAATTAAAATATTAGAAATATAGTATGAAACTGCTACTGTGATATGGAGAAGAGCAGAAAGATGCCTGATAACAGCCCTCCCGAAAAATGAATTATGTACCCAAGACACAATTGTAGGCTGCTGGTGGGTTGCACTGGCATCCATGGGCATACTGGAAACCTCTGTTGCTGTCATCTTTTTACTTCCATGGAGCCCAGCCCAACCATATTTTGGGCTTCATAGGAGATCATTGTTTCTACAACATACTGCAATCATTTTTTTGAATCATTCACTTTTCACCAATTTATGAAACTTCCATTTTCTCTATGTCTGACCTGCACTACTTCATATTAAATAAAGATAATAAAAAAGTAAATTCCAGAATTTAAAAGATAAATAATCCAGAATTGCTGTCACCTCAGCTTCCCCAAAGAATAAAATAAAAAGTGATCTAATTATTGTATATATTCAAAAATGTTACTGATAAAAAGAACAGCTCACCATACAAAAAACAAGCTCTCAGTCAGGTTCATCAACAGAGAAACAGATTTTAGAATATGGTGATGAAAATAAATTTTTTGTAAATTAAATTACTAGAATATAAAAAACAAACTTTAAGTATTTAGCTTTGCCATAGTAATACTGACCCTGATGATCATGTTTCAAAGTAATTTTACTGCACAAAGACCGCTAAAATAGCAAAACCCCAAAAACTGTAACAAAATTATGTTTTTCACCAAATTTGGCAAATTTTCACCATTTTTCAGCATATTTTATAGCAAATTGAATGAACCCATTCAAAACTACAACTTATGCTGCAAAAACAAACTTTAATTCAGTTATGTTAATGCATAAATAAGAGTTATGATATTTTGAAATAGGGGAGGAAAAAAGTAAAGCTTAACAAAAAAGTCTAATTCGTGAAGGGGCTAGGCAAACCCAAAAGTCTGTTGAAATCTACATACATTGGCATATATGATTGGTGCATATTGGTGCTCATCAGCAGCTAGTAATGCTGGAAACAAAACAGTGGGCAATTTTATAGCACAATATGAAGAATTACAAAAAGAAATGTTTCATCCCATTACCTTAAATATAAAATCTGTCCTAAAGTACCATCCTCTTTTGTTTGAGTTGGGACTTATAATATATTTAAAAAAGTGAATTATATGCAAACTTTTTTCCCTAGCTGTGCAAACTGGGAGAGCGATGGATCCAATTAAATGTGAGGAGGCAGAAGTATTGATCTGCCCCATCCAATTTGTTCATATTGAAATATTGAAGATAGTTTAAAAAATGATCTTCTGTCTTGCAAACCACATTTGAGTAGACAAAATGTTTCTATATATGTTTTATTAGCATAATCGTTCCTTACAGGATGGCGCATTTCATCATTACAAGAACCAATATTCCCAGTGGTTTGAACAACTGGACTATATAGTATTCTTCTGCAATTGATTTTTACCTCTGGGAATCCATAAGTTCAGTAGAGAGTTAACTGGACCTTTTAGCCTTTTGTATTTACATTCTGGCACCTTTATCCTTTTGGCCTCCTGCTTATCCAAATAATCTCCCATTCCAGTCTGAAGCATTTTGAATATATTAGTCATTAGTCAAGATGAAAGACCTCTTAGTCAGGATGACCATGATTTTATAGTCAAGATGCCAATGAGCACTCAATCCAATTTCCAAGTGGTAGCTTTCATTATCCTTATCATTAGATGGTTCTTCTGAGAGAAAAGAAGACTGAAAGGGCCGTGTGGAGAAAGTACATACACTGTGATTCACCATGACATATGAGATATACTTTTTGTGAAGCATATTTAAATGTCATAGATAGTCTTGAGTGAATCTGCCAAAAGTCTAATTTGAGAGTTCTCTCCAATTTGTCCAGGAAATTCGATTCACATCAAGTTTATTTGATGCAAATTGAATGTGCATTATTATATTTTGATATCTTTCCAGATCCTACAGCTTAATGAATACTTGAAATAAAAAAAATATACTCACCTCAACTTCACCTATCCAACCACACAACCCTGCTCTGGTCCAGGTGCCCAGTTCCTGGCCATTTTGAACCTCTCCCAGCATTTTAGTAGATTTGTGCTAATTAAGTTGCAGAATATTTGGTGTGATTCAAGGCAAAATTAACTTGACTTTATGAGGTTCATCCATCTCTGCTTGCCAAGCTTTAAGATGAACACTTAAGACTGTATTCTCATGTTTTCCATTTTCACTTGTCCCTTATAATATTTATACAGATTGCATCCCAAAGAATTCATTGAGAGGAAGAGGTGGAAGAAAGTAGATTAATTCTTCCTCTTAGGGATCCAGTTCCAGAGGGTGCTTTGATCTTATACTCTTATACTTCAGATATGATAGACACGGCAGTGTCATATGGATGCTTTAGGCTGTTATAACAATATCCCACTTTTCACACGCTATGAAATACATTAAATAAATAAGAATGGGGATCAGTAATGTTCTGTCAATCTGGAGTGATGTAACTGTCACACTGTAAATAGAGCATAATGGCAGCGATCTCAATTTGTTGTGACAGCGGCAGCACATTCCCATTTCATTTCATGACATATTGGCTAAGGATCATGTTAGTGTCAGCGAACATTACATGTATTACATATGATCATGGTCAAATAAAATAATCCATGTTTAGGTATGCTTAAAAATGAAAGGGAAGCTCCAGGTATGGAACTAATTTATGGAGGACATGTCAGCTCTTATGACTTGTCTGTTTTACTAAATATTTACTATGATATAACAATTCTGGAGCTTCCTTTGTTATCCCTGTGCAATGTGCTGATATTTTGGTATTACCACTAGAAATGTATATATTTATGTCATACTGTACATATATACCAAGTTGATAATATACAGCTCTGGATAGTTTTATAAAAATCAGCTTCCCTGCTCTGATGTTCACAATCCGCTTGCAGTAGGACAAGCTGGATGGCAAAACAAGTGTTAGTAATATCCCAAAAGTAATAGAAATTAAAAAATAACTTTTAACCATGACAAAGGAGTTGAAGAGAAAATTCTTCAGTGAGGAAAAGAAAGGCTCAATTCTGGCTTTACAAGGAGAGGGATACAGTGAGCGTCATGTTGCCTCCATCGTTAAAATTTCTAAGACGGCAGTGCATTACAACAAAGTCAAGCAGCCGACATTGGGGACAACAAAGCTACAGACTGGCAGAGGGAGAAAACGACTGTCCACAGACCGGGATGACCATCATCATATTTGAATGTCACTCAGCAACTGCAGGATGACATCAAGTGACCTACAAAAGGAATGGCAAATGGCAGCTGAAGTGATGAAGTGCACAGCAAGAACAGTTCATAACAGGCTCCTAGAGGCAGGGCTCAAGTCATGTAAAGTTAGAAAAAAGCCTTTCATCATGGAGAAGCAAAGAAGAGCCAGGCTGAAGCTTTCCAAAGAAAATAAGGATTAGCCCATAGAGGACTGGAGTAAGGTAATCTTCTTTAATGAGTCTAATTTTCAGCTTTGTCCAACACCTGGTTGTCTAATGGTTAGACAGAGACCTGGAGTGGTGTACAAGCCACAGTGTCTTGCACCCAATGTGAAATTTGGTGGAGGATCAGTGATGATCTGGGGATGCTTCAACAGGACTGGAATTGGGCAGGTTAATCTTTGTGAAGGATGTATGAATCAAGCCGCATACAAGGTTATCCTGGAAAAACAGTTGATTCCTTCTGCTCAGGCAATGGTCACCAATTTTGAGGACTGTTTTTTCCAGCAGGACAATGCACCATGCCACACAGCTGGATCAATCAATGTGTGGATGAAGGACCACCACATTAAATCCCTGTCATGGCCAGCCCAATCTCCAGACCTGAACCCTATTGAAAACCTCTGTAATGTAATCAAGAGGAAGATAGATAGTCACAAGCCATCAAACAAAGAATAACTGCTTAAATTTTTGTACCAGGAGAGGCTTTCACCCAAAAGCAGTGTGAAAGACTGGAGGAAAGCATGTCAAGATGCATCAAAGTTATGATTAAAAATCATAGTTATTCCACAAAATATTGATTTCTGAACTCTTCCCGAGTTAAAACATTAGTATTGTTGTTTCTAAATTATTATGAACTTGTATTCTTAGCATTATTTAAGGTCTAAATTATTATGAACTTGTTTTCTTAGCATTATTTAAGGTCTGAAAGCACTGTATTTTTTTGTTATTTGACCATTTTTCATTTTCTGAAAATAAATACAAAATTTAGTCCTTGGAAATTTGAAGACATGTTGTCAGTAGCTTGTAGAATAAAAGAGCAATTTACATTTTACTCAAAAAAATACCTATAAAGAGAAAAATCAGACAAACTGAAAATTTTGCAGTGCTCTCTTAATTTTTGCCAGAGCTTTATGTAGGAAATCAGGTAGTAAAGTCCTGGATGGGACATATGTGTCACCAAGATGAATAGCCTCGATGATGTAAATCCTGAATTTGAAGGATCCAGCAATAGTAGGCTGCTGAGAGGTTTTTTTTTAGACTCTGGGGCCAGATTTAAGTAGCAACCAGAAGAGCTTGGGTGGGAATGGTCGATCCTTTGTCTCTATTCCAGGCTTTCCAGGTCCGATGAAAGGCAGCTGAGTTGTCCTAGAACTGTCTGTGTGTGGGATGAAGAAAGGTGTTGGCAGTCTCAGCCAGAAGCTGAGAGAGGACTATCATATTTCTCAGATGCACCGAACCATAAGGTGTACCCCAAATTTTCAAAAGGAAAATAGGGGAAAAATTAATGCGTCAAATGGGGACCTGTCTTACAGTCAGAATTCAGCTTACTGGGGGTAATCGGCAGCACTGGTGGAGTGGTGTCACAGTATCTGCACATCTGGTGGCCATTTTCCTGGAGGCCACTGCATTGGAGCAATGGAAGTGATCCGGGTTTTCACTAAATGTTGGCCCGCACCACTGAGCACCGCTGAACCTGCTGCACCAGCCTGGGATGGGAGTCAGATCATTGCCCTGCAATGTCAGAACACTGAACACCCCCTCTTCCCAGCCAAGGGCCAGCAAAATCATCCGACTCCTGCTGCCACCACACTCCTGGTGAGTACATTCGGACTATAAGACGCTCCTCCATTTCACCCAACATTCTGAGGAAAATAAGTGTGCCTTATAGTCCAAAAAATACGGTATATACTGTTTGATTGACAGACCCCTGGTATTTGTTTCCTGCTGCTGCATGAACTGTTTATTTGTCAATTATACCTTTGTTCCCTGAAGAAGCTGTTTTGCTTTTTAACCGCTGGAGTTTTAGGAAAGCAATAAGGATATGTTCACATGTGGCATTTTTGCAGCATTTTTTCTGAAGTCATAACCATTACTTTTGCCAATAATTCTGGAGCTAAAGCAAGGCAAATAGCTACATTTTTTTCTATGTTTTTCAGGTGGATCACATTTGTTTTTTGTTTATGGTCCATTTTAATAAAATTAGTTTTATTTACCAAATTCGGTTCAAAAACAATGAAAAATGCAGTGAAAGCGCTGCAAAGATGTTTTTCTTTTGCAGAGTATTTTCATTTTCTCATTGCTTTCTACAAATGAAAAAACACTGCAAAATGATAAAAGAAATGACATGCTTCAATTTTCAAAAATGCTGTCGTTCTCAAACTTAGTCAATAAAAAAACCCAAAAGTGTGCATGAGATTTCTGAAATCTCACAGCTTTCGCTGGTACTGTAAAAAAGCTGCAAACATACCCTAACTGTGAAAGTGATGATAATAAAATGACTAATAAAAAGGAATCTCTGTAAAACAGGAGGTATCAGGCTACTATATGGCTCAATTTAAAACTGAAATTCTAACTGTTTTTATATTCCATTATGTCATGGAAAAAACTCAATTTCTTTAAAAATATAGATAAAATGCCTTTATCAACTAACATGAGACAAGGGAGGCTAATAACGTAATGGATAGAGAATTAAAGCTAAAGAAATGTAGTCATCCCCTATTACAATGCGACTGCCAGCATGTTAGAGGTTAAAGGCACTTGTATTTTAGATATCAGCCTGGAGCACACCGCTGTGAATCTGCCATAGCAATAACTGACTCGACCTATTGCCTACCATGCAAACAATTTGCGTATTTTAAGCCCAGCAGGAAGACATGGAGATTGTTATTGGCTTTGATTTAGTTTTCCATTAATGCCTTTCACCTTCACTAAACTACTCTGTGGTCTGAACCATCACCTCTTTGCATTGCTAATCAAGAGAATGTAAAAAAAAACATAAAGAATAAGAAAAAGCTTTCAGATGTAAAAACAAAAAAGAAATCAATATGTTAACTTAAGGCATTAGAGAAAAAGCGGTATTGATTCATGATGAATTGAGTTATCAAACAGATAAGTCTCACGGGGAGTAATGTCATGGGGCATCCATGTTTGCATCTGTTCTGGAATCATATGAGGCTTTGATTTGTCTACTGATTTTTACTAATTAAAAAAATAAATGATTGGAGCCAGAAAAGAAAAGATCAGTTAAGTCAAACGGTTTCCTCGCTCCGTGGATAAAAGAAGAGCATCAATTTATGAAAGTGATACATTTTAGGTTAGAGATTTCCACGTGTGTACAGCTTATGCCCCATCTTGATGCCTGGCACATAACTACACACTAATATCAACCAGCAGGAACAGAAAACTAGAAGACACTACCAATTGGCAGGGACAATTGTCTGATAAAGTCTTAAAAAAAAAAAATCCAATGTAAAATTCTTATTCTGCCTTGAAATCTTTTACAGTTCTCTAGATGTGAATGAAATGTGACAGATATAAAATGACGTCCAGACAAGGTAATGCCGGGGATTTGTCACAGCTGCAGGTCTATGAAAGCCTTGCTGTAACCCAAGGACATACAGACCATTAACTTTCATTTGTCTGATAATTTTCTGCTCATACAGTTCGAGGTGAAAATGAATGAAAATACAAAGTTCTAAGTAAGAGCATAAAGGGATTCTGCAGGTGGTGTGATTAGATATATGTGGCAATATTCCGATATTGATATACATAATTGTAGCTAATAGGTTTTTTACATTTACCTCTTGCACAGGGGGATAGCTCCCGGCACACATAAAAACAGGCTCCTATTTACAAATGGAGGTCAAAAGAGGGTCCTACATATTATTGATATGTTACCATTTCAAAATCTAGCACTATGGAGCAACTAAACAAGAAGCACTATTTCATACAGAAGTATTCCGTAAAAAGTATTGCACAATATTGTTTTTTCACATGGGAGCCGTTGCGTGAGGAATAGTGATGTGTTCAGGTACTCGTTACTCGAGTCAAGCAAATCGTAATGCTCGAGTGCTCGAAAAAGTAAAGAGTGTAGTGGAAGTTAATGAGAAACTCAAGCATTTTTTCAGTCCGCCCACTCCCCCCCCTCCTGTGGTCTGGAGGGAGTTTAAAAATTGCTGAAATCGATGGAAACTGCACTGAAATGGCATGGGAACTGCATGGGGAAGACCCCTGAAAGCATCTCTAAATCCCAGGCCCCTGCTGGGAACAATGTTGTCAGAGTATTACGCCAACTTTTCAGACTGACAAAAAAGACATATAAAACCAAACATAAACTGGAAAAAAAATTAAGAAACATTCTTTCCATGATAATAACTTGTATATAAAGGAAAATAAACAAGAGAGCAAATGCTCCACCACACCCTGCGCTTTGTTCACATGCAGTGTTCTTGCCACTTTTTGCACATTTGCGTTGATTTCTATGGTGAAAAAACATTCACCATGAAATTTAATTTTATCATTTTAATGCCTTATCTGGCCATGTAGTACATGAGACATGATGAGATACATACTGTTTAATTTATGAAAGATGGACTCTGAAAGTCAATTTTTTTTTTTCAGGGCCATAAGGCAGCCATCACTATTTGTAGAGGGACAGTAAGCTGGCCCTCACAATTTAGAGAGGGTCAGCAGGCAACCCCCTCTATTTTTAGTGGGCCAGCAGGAGTCTTGTGGACAGATGAGACCATGATAGAGTTTTTTGACAAAACACATTCTATTGTTACTGTAAATGAAATGAGGCATATAAATAAAATAACACAATAGTTAAAATGAAGTATGGTGGAGGGTTAAAGATTTTTTGATGGGTTGATTTGCTGCCTGGGTGGCTTTGCTGTGTGCAAGACATCATGAAATGTAAAGATTCTCAAAGGATTTTGGGTCCCACTGTAGTGACTGGTGTCAGAAAGCTGGGTTTTCATCCTAGATCATGAGTCTTCTGGCAGGACAATCACCCTAAACATGCTTCAAGAAAAACCCAGAAATGGATGGAAACAATGCACTGGAGAGTACAGAAGTGGTAATTCCAGCTCCAGTAGCGAAAAGTCTCACAGCACTACTTCTTACATACAGATGCTACAGAGAAAGTGCAAATGGACACATTAAATCAGTTAATTTTTCCTACTTTGATGAATTTCTGAGTACATGAATAGGTCAAAGAGTGCATGGATCAAACCAGCAGCAAGGTTTAGAATTGAATTTCTAAGGCAATAATCACTGGCTAGAGTACTTGTCATATGCCATGCCTACGGCCACACCTCACCATAGACAAATTACAGGTAAGAGCAGAATTATTGTAGAATATAGAAGGGATTTGAACCGGCCCTGAAAATATGTTTTCTTGTACATGGCAGCAACAAACTCTGAAGGAACGCAAGTATCACTGCCAGCTTTGATGAATGTCCGAGTACACATCACCATAAAAAACATGAATCGGTCAATGAGTGTATGGAAAAAACAGCAGCAAGGCTTAGAATTTTTAAGGCAATAATCCCTGACTAGATGCCTGTTATACGCTATACCTACTGCCACACCTCACACTATACGAATTACAGATAAGAGCGTTATTATAACAAAATAAAATCTATTTGAATTAGCCCTGAAAAAAGCAATTCATTTAGCATAGCAGCATCAAGGATTGTTATTTCATCCATCCTGCTGGGGAATATAGTGGAGAGTTTTGCATCTACTCAGCATTATGTGGAGGATATTAGGATCTTCTGTATAGATGTGGTAATTTCCTGATGAAAAAGTTAATATATACTTCGAAACGTGTAGAATAAACCACCATCTTTTAGTTTATCACATCTGGATTAATGTCTTATTCAGCAGTGCGGAAAATAGTCACAGATTTATTTTGCTCTGGTTCTAATACGGTCACTTGCTGACCCGTGGATCTGCTGCAGCTGTTATTTCCAACAATAGATATCCCACTTAGTCAAAGGATTAATCAGGTTAGTATAATCTGACCACATACTGTAATATCCATCGGACAAGACCCTATTTGCGTTGATTTCTCCTGCAGTTTCATCGTTAGCCCTCCAAGAGGACAACTATCCATGTTCTTATCCTCATCCTCATCCTCCCTCAACCTCTGAAGGACTTCTCACACTGTAGTATCAATATAGTGATGCTATTTCTAACCAACCAAGTCTGTATTTTTTTTTATGCACAACTGTTGCAGTTTAAATGCCGTATAATATTTCACTGCTGAAAAATCTTTGCAGTATTACTATGGTAGGAAAATTTGTCCACCTCAGATGGACTCCTTATACTGCAGTATCAATATAGAGATGCTATTTCTAACCTACCAAGTCTGGCTTTTTTGTTTTGATGCACAACTGGAGCGGTATAAATGCCTTATAAAATTTCACTGCTGAAAAAACTTTGCAGTTTTACTATTGCAGGAATATTTGCTCACCTCAGAGCTATTTGTTACACTGCAAGTGCAATATGGCAATGCTATTGATAGCCAAAAACGTTTGATTGTATGCTTTTGACGAACAACTGCTGCAGTAATAATGGTGTATAAAGTTTCCTTGCTCAGATTAATTTGCAGAATTAAGAGCAAAAATAATATTATTAGCCCTGAGAAGGGCTTTTGGAATGTGATGCAGCAGAATGGCAGTGCTTTTAACCTAATCCTGTCCTATACTATCCCTTTAGCACAATCTCTCCTGTCGGGATCCCTCAGATACTTCTTTCATCCAAAGGACCGATGTTCTTGGGTGTAGGACACCATATGTCTCTAATTGATTGCTCCGTCGAGAAGAATAACACAGACACAAGCTGTATAATACAACTCGGGTTGCCTGCCAAGACGCCTCTGGCTTATCAGTTAGGCTTCCATCTTTTAATCTTTTATAGCAAAGAATTTAGACATTTACAGACATGCGCAATAAAGAAAAGAAAAATAGTTACTTCTACAACAGCTTTGCCATGTAAGCAGGAAATATTTGACCTTGGTTCACAAGGGAGATGTCTGAGACATCTCCTCGAAGAAAAGATAAAGTTCAGCATAATTCATTTAACTCATTCAGTTCTTATCATTCCCCCCTTTGACATCTTCATTTTCCACAATCTGGAACACAACAACAGCGGATAGTGGCTCGTTCACCAGGTACTATCCCAGGCCGACGGGTTGCCCGAGGGAGACAGGTCTTCTACCTTCTCCATCCCCCAGATACTGAAGCCACGTCCATCATTGCAAGAGTACGCTCCTTCATGCCAGAAATGAGATGTCAACCTAGGATTTAAAGGAATAATAGTTCAATTCTTGTTGTTTACAGTCAAACTTCCTTATCTATTTCTGCATCTTTTCTTGCATATAGAGATACACCAAAAAACAAGTTTCAGTAGCACATATATTACAAGGAGACAAACAGCAATACGTAATAAACTTAGTATAATCCCAGCTATCCAGCCTCCAATACCCTTAAACCAATTAGCTGGATTAAGAAAAGAGAAGGTGTCTGACCACCAACTGTCCTTAGTAGGATTATTGTCTTTATCGTACTGATCTCTAAGTCTTTGAACATCCTCTATTTTTGATCTTAACTTTAAACTACTGTTGGGATCTATACAATGACAGCAAGCTGGTCCGATGACTTGACACATACCTCCTTGCGCTGCAGTTAAATAATCTAGTACTATGGTATGCTGATTGGTGACTATGATAAGCTGATTTTGGACAGCAACAGTGGTGTTCAATATATCCAATATATCCCATATTTGGTCATCTAAGTAATCTGTAGCCCTGACTAATTTATCCCACATTTGAGTAATCATAGGATAAATAAAAATAGAGCTGACAATTTTATTAGCCACACTCATCTGCACTATATGTGGTCTCCCAGAGAGGTGAGGTGTATTGTCAGCAGCTCTTTTGTACAATGTGTGTTTAGGTTTACCCTGAGTATTCAACTGGTCATTCGGAATAACAAAGGTAGCTAGAGTCAAACGACCCAGAGTACAAGCACCTTTTACCCCTACTGGCAACCATTTATATGCATTGTCTCCACATACCCAGTACATGTCACTAGGTAGGTCCCATAGGGCTGAATGTTGTAGTACCAGTCTATGAACTAAATCTATGAACGCAGATACATTCTGGAGCATGCACCAAGGTGAAAATTGTCCTAAAGGACTACAATAACCTGCATCAGGGTTTCCACAAGGGGAGGTTCCCTTCTTATATTCCGAGGACTCGTTACAAGGCATATTACCAGGAATATTAATACAAGTTTCGTTAGTGCCCTGGGGAAATGAATTGGAGTACTCCCATGACATATTATGTAACTTTCTTTCTAGCAACATTGGTTTGAAGGCATCAGTAGAATGAGAAGTTACATCAAAGCTAACTTGTAAACCATACGTTGGAACTTGCCCCAAGTAGGTTAACCGAGTCCTTTTCCTGGGTACCCAAGCCCCCCCTTTATATGCCAGATATTGAAGGTGTGTATTACTTCCTGAAAGGTTACCCTGCCACCAAGGGTATCCTACCCATCCCACAATAGGTATTCCAACAGTTGTGTTCCATAACTTCACATTATTTGTGGCATTATTAGCAAGTGTATCAGAACAACTGGTCCAGGCAAATAATTCCTCGGGTGGCACAGGAATAACAAGGAACGGAATACTAGTGGCTGATACTGGTGAATGTGTGCAGATCCAGCAATCTGCTGGAGACTGAGTGTCATTTGACCAATCATTCAGTAATTTTTCATGATGTTGTATAAACTTATTATTCAAGGACATTGGAGAATTTAGACTGTCCCACGCAGCTACCATTATTACAGATAATGCAACAAAACCAAACCAAAACATTATGCACTCTTATGCTTTGTTAATTCCTGTGGCTAGTTTGCAATGCGATGCGTGGATCCAGGTTGGTCGTCCTTCCAACTTAACAGAAGTAGGCGTTGTTAGGAGTACTTGGTAAGGTCCTTGATATCGGGGTTCAAGGGTCTTTCTGGAGTGTTTCTTGACATATACGTAATCACCAGGTTGTAGACAGTGAGTTCCTTCCACACTATCTGGATCTGGAATGGAAGAGAAAACTAGAGAATGCATTTGAGTTAAATGCTTTTGCAACTGGATTACATAACTTGTCAAATTATCCACATTAAGTGTTAAGACCTGTGGGTAGTACAACCCTGTGTTTGGTGGTCTTCCAAACAATATCTCGAAGGGTGACAGTTTAGTTTTCCCCGTGGGTGTGTACCTTACTGAGAATAATGCTAATGGGAGACACTCTGGCCATGGTCTATGGGTCTGCTCCATGGTTTTCTGTATTTTTAATTTTAGTGTCCCGTTCAGTCTTTCTACCTTCCCTGAACTCTGTGGGTGGTAGGGTGTATGAAATGCTTGTTCTACACCTATCATTTGCATTACATTTTGCATTACCTCAGCAGTAAAGTGTGTACCTCTGTCTGATTCAATTGTTTCAGGGACACCGAATCGTGGTACTAGTTCCATCACTAGTTTCTTTGCAGTGGCTCGAGCTGTAGCCATTTTCACCGGGTAGGCCTCTGGCCATCCAGAACATATTCATATGGTCCACTTCTGGGGAGTTGAATGTAGTCGATCTGTAGTCTCTGGAAGGGATATAACGGCCTAGGACTGTGTTTCCGTGGAGTTTTCACTACCTGTCCGGGGTTGTGTGCTAGGCATATGGGACAGGAGGTACAGTGTAGCTGCGCCACCTTCCCAAACCCAGGAGCAATCCAAACCTTCGTGACTAGGCGCGTCATTCCATTGGCGGACATGTGAGTTGGAAGGTGAACTGCTTCTGCCATCCTTGGGTACAAAACCCTAGGCAAGCAGTACTCTGATCTTTCTTCCACATTCCGTTCGTCTTCTCAGCTCCCATCTTTTCCCAAGTTTCCTTGTCCGTCTGAGCGGAGTCTTCTTGGAACTTTTGTAAGTCTGTAAACAATTCTGATGCATCCTTGTGCACTATGTTTACTTTTTCTGGAGTCCCGAAGGCAGCTTGCTTCGCCGCCTGGTCTGCTTTTTCGTTGCCTTTTGCTTCCATGTTGTCTTTTCTGGTGTGTGCTGGCACCCTCATAATGGCCACCCCCTGTGTCTGGGCCACATTCTCGAGGATTTCTCTGATCAGTGTGGCATGTTTTATGGGTGTTCCTGCTGCTGTCATGAAACCCCTTGTGCGCCACAAGACCCCAAAATCATGTACTATCCCAAAGGCATATCTCGAGTCAGTGTAGATATTTGCTGTTTTTCCTTTGGAAAGTTTTAATGCCTCATTCAGAGCTGTCAGCTCAGCCTCTTGTGCGGACATGTGGGGTGGAAGTGCCTTTGCTACAATAGTCTCATGTGGTGACACTACCGCATATCCTGTGTGGAATTTTCCACTTTCATCGGCATATCTGCTGCCATCCACAAAAAGTACAAAGTCTGGATTTGACAATGGTGTGTCTGTGACATTGGGCAAGCCAACAACTTCTTGCTGCATCAGTTCTATGCAATCATGTTCAACCTCGTGTGGGGACTCAAAAGAAAGCGATAATGTGTTCTCATCTATATCCCCCCCTTCAGAATCTGCAATTGGCAACAATGTAGACAGATTCAGATTCTGAGTTTTGGTAAACGTAACATTAGGAGGCATAAGCAAGGCACATTGCAATCTGAGTTGTCTTGCCATAGAAATATGTTTAGAAGAAACCTGATTCAGGATACCGTATATATCATGTGTGGTACAGACAGTTAGTGGGTTATCCAGTACAATATCAGAAACTTTGTCAAGTAGCAATGCGATTGCAGAGACTGCTCTAACACAGGATGGTGTTCCCTGTGCTACAGAGTCTAATTTGGCAGAATAGTATGCAAGGGGTCTATTCTTTTTGTCATGTTTCTGTGTCAAAATGCCAGTAGCATGCCCTCTAATTTCAGCGGCCATCAGTTGAAAGGGTATATCATAGTTAGGTATACCTAATGCTGGGGCTGACACTATGGCCTTCTTCAGATACTGAAATGAGTCTCGTGCAATGTCAGTCAGTTGGAAAGGTATTGTGTTGATGCAATCATACAGTGGCTGCATGTGTTCACTAGCATGTATGACCCATTGGCGGCAAGACGAAACTAAACCCAAAAATGCTCTCAACTGCTTATGGGTTGTCGGTTCCTTCATTTGTTGTACAATTGTGATTCTGTCATTGGTTAAGTGTCGGGTACCATGTGATAGACAATGTCCTAAGAATATGACTTTTGGTTGGCAAAACTGTAATTTTTCTCTGTTGACCTTACATCCATTGTCTGATAAAAACATCAGTAGTGAAAGTGTATGGATTCTACAGTTAGCCTCATCAGGTGCACAAAGCAACAGGTCATCCACATATTGTAAGAGCACAATATCAGGTGGGTGTGGCCAGCCGGCCAACACAGACTGCAATGCTTGCGTGTACAATGTGGGTGAATGCTGCATGTCCTGCGGTAGTCTGGTCCAGGCATATTGTTTGCCCTTAAATGTAAAAGCGAACAGATGCCAACAGCTTTTGTGGAGGGGCACTGAGAAAAATGCGTTTGACAAATCAATCACTGAAAAACATTTCGATTGACTAGGGATTTTTGCCAATAGCGTGTGTGGGTTAGGTACTACTGGTGTCAAAGGAACAAGGACCTTATTTATCTCTCTCAGATCATGTAACATGCGATATATCGGGGCATCACCTGGTCCTCCTTTCTTTTTGACAGGAAACAATGGCGTATTAGCTTGTGATTTAATTGACACCAATGCTCCATTGTTTACAAGATCAGTGACTTGTGCCTCAATAGCAGCCTCTTGTTGGGCACTGATAGGGTACTGCCGCAGCTGTGGCAACCTTGTGTCTGCGGGCACCTCCACCACAACTGGGGATACGGGAAGTAAGCCAATATCCGCATTCCCTTTTGCCCATAAGGTATCAGGTAATTTGTCTAGTGCTGGGTCCCATGGTTGTGATGTGGTGTCATCAGGATTTTGTGACTCGAGAGCTTGAATTATCATACAAGCCTCAAGAGTGTCCTCGTCCCCATCTGGGATAGTAAGATGTACTGTACCATCTTCAGCAAATTTGATATCTGCCTGCAGTTTCTTCAGTACATCTACTCCTAATAGGCAAATTGGTGCTCTTTTGACAAACAAAAATTTATTCAGGAACATTTTAGGTCCTATCTTAACGGGTAAAGGTTTGCTAAAAGGAATTAGGCTAGATTGTCCACTGAATCCTGAGACAAAAGTCGAATACTCTGAAAGGAGGTCTGGAGTTATTACTTTGTCATTGACCACCGAAGAGGTTGCTCCAGTATCTAATAGAAAGGGTACCTTTTTACCATTCACCTGAATTTTAATTACTGGCTCCCTAGAATCGAGTGTCATTCTAGTGGCATTTAGTCAGTCGGTTGTGTCCTCCTTTCTAGATTGATGTTCCCTATCTGCTTTTCTCTTTCGGCAATCTCTTTGAAAGTGACCAGGTTTCTTACAGTAATGGCAAGTAAAAGTCTTTCTCCTTGGTCTCCCTACCGGGTCTTCCAAATCTAGTGTAAGAAACACTTTCCCTTTTTCTCTTTTGTTTTCCCTTAAGTCCATCTCAATTCCCATGGCTCTCTGCTTTAGACCATGGGCATTGTCTGCTGACCTCCAATCGGGAGTACAATTTTTCAACTTCAATTTCATTTCTGGCGTTAACCCATCTATGAAGGACTTAGCAAGCAGTCTCTGTACCCCCGGGTTGGTAAGGTCTAGTCCCTCATCGCTAAATCCCATCTCTAATGTCTGGTAAAAATCAGCTACTGTTTGTCCAGGTTGTTGTGAAACAGCTGTCTGTGAACCTCGCTGTCTCTGTTTGTCTCCCATGAACGTGTCCAGGACTTCTAGGAATATTCCTGCTGATGCCTGTGTGCGAGGGTTGTCTGCTGCATCCTCCGCTGGCTTTCTAATTGTCAAAGCCTGCCAGAGCTCGTGTTGGAGTGGCAGAGGTAGTTTTAATCTGAGCATATCTTCCCCGTCATTCCAGGTACCTCTGTGTACCATCAACACCTGTCTTAAGTAAGCAGCAAATCGGGCTGGATTGATAATCGGGTCAGGGGCGTTAGACAACAAAGCCATACATTCAGTTGCAGTCCAAGGCTGGTAATGATTAGTAATTATATGTCTAGTGACGTAATCCCCCTGTGCTGTAATCTCCCTGAAGGGTCTGCTTTGTGATCTGACAGGGGCTAATAGGTTGGGCGCATGGTATCGGGGTGCACCACAGGCAAGACAATTCTCCCTCCAATTGGGGTTTTGTTGACCACAATTACTGCAGACCCATCCAGGTTCATCACTGCTACTAGGTGGCTTAACAGCTATTTGCGTCTCTGGGTACAGCTTAGCCGGTGGTGGAGGTGAACTGGGAGTTGTGGCAGGAGCCATAGGTACTGGTGGTGGCACTGACAAAGGGGTTGGATATGGTGGAGGCTCATGCATTTTCTCCACTGGGTCATCTGTCATTCTGACCTTCTTTGGACGTATCCATTTCCCTGTCTTCTCGTTATATGCCCACTTTTCCCTCTGAGCAACTTGTGAACATTTTAAACATGCTTCAACCTGTTCTCCCCATCCCGCATCTGCAATTTTTCCTGACTTCGTGTCTTTTATTTCTTTCCATTTATCCTCATTCAAAGCCTCTTTCCCTTCTACCTTGAATTTTTTTAATACCTTTTCTAGGTCTCTTGTTGCACTTTTTCCATATCTATCCTCAATTATATCACATAACCAATTTCCCTCCTCAGGTGTCTTTCCCTGACTGTTCCCCATTTCTTTATCCTGTTTCTCTTGTTCCTTCCTGTTAATCCTCCCTTCCTTAGGTGGTGTATTGGGTAAGCTCAAGACTAGGCTCTACTATACCTCGTTACCTTCTTCCTAAGGTGCTAACAGGCTAAATGGGGTGTCTGTTCCTCGTTGTACTACGTGTTTCGTGTACTTATATGCTATGTAACATCCGAACAGAAACACTCCCACAACACACAGGATTGTAAACAAAGTATCCATCTATCGGGGTTCTTCAGTCATATCTTGTCACAGGCTCATTTCACGGTCCTGTGCTCATTCGATCACACTCTTATCTGTCACAAGGTTTATTCGTAAAGGGTGTTGATTTAAGCTTAGGCGGTGACCTCCCCGAAAGGACGCTGTCACATAACCCAGTTAGGCAATATCACCACTCTTTGAACGAATACCTACTGTGCAGCTTATTTTTCTACTTTCCACAACCTTTCAAATCAAAGTAGCCATTCAACAACCTCCCTGATTCCTAACACGGAATCTTCTATTGTGGAGAACTTGTCCGTCGGGGCTTTGCAGCATGAACTGTTCACCCAGCCTTATATTCCGTAATGTCAGACCTCTCCCATTTCGATTTGCATCAGCTCTTTTTCTAAAAATAGCTGTGCACAGACAGAACCTACAGTAACCTCTCATTCGAGCAGAAATCACATATGCGTGTCACACCCGATTTCCTCAGAGTTCTTATATGGACCTGATCTTACGGCCCCCTCCTCTACTAGATTCCCCTTTATACGGACCTTAGTTATAATGATACATTATGAAGAGCAGAGAAGAGAAAAATTGATCTCTTACCTGGCCAGGTGTTTAGGTCTGCTGTTCACAATTTCATCAGTAACTGGAGTGGTCTGTAGATCGGGTAGTCTTGGAGAGGTGCCTATATCAGGTCCCTGTTTCGGGCGCCAGGAAACTGTCGGGATCCCTCAGATACTTCTTTCATCCAAAGGACCGATGTTCTTGGGTGTAGGACACCATATGTCTCTAATTGATTGCTCCGTCGAGAAGAATAACACAGACACAAGCTGTATAATACAACTCGGGATGCCTGCCAAGACGCCTCTGGCTTATCAGTTAGGCTTCCATCTTTTATAGCAAAGAATTTAGACATTTACAGACATGCGCAATAAATAAAAGAAAAATAGTTACTTCTACAACAGCTTTGCCATGTAAGCAGGAAATATTTGACCTTGGTTCACAAGGGAGATGTCTGAGACATCTCCTCGAAGAAAAGATAAAGTTCAGCAGAATTCATTTAACTCATTCAGTTCTTATCATCTCCCTAAGTGCTGTTAACAGCAATATGAATATTGATTATAATAAGGACTTTTGTTGCAATTTAAAGAAATATAACTGTTGCTCTGTAATTCCTGCCTATGCACAGCTAAAATTCTGTCCCTAATTCACCAGAACCACTCTCTGATCTGCCTGTTTCTGGGTTAAAGTATGCCGAATATGGCGCTAAGGGTCTTATATAGCTATTCGGCCAGCCAATCACAGTAATGCCACAACCAAGATGGCTATGGAATTACAGTGACTAGAAGGTAATCCCCGCATGTTTATTGGCTGTCTAAAAAGTGCCAAACATGCGGGGTGGGGACACGAGCTTGCGCTCTAGCATTAAAAAAATGCATACACAGTAGCAAGCATCTTGAGCCCCCTAATGCTCAAGAGAGTAATGAGCAGTGATGAGCACACTCGCTCATCACTACTAAAGACCCTAGATATTTGGGGGCCCTGTTGAAAATTTTGCACTTGAGCCAATGAGTTTCAAGTTGCGACACTAGTTCATGCCATTTTCTTTTTTTAAACACAGCATTTAGGTATGGTAATATTTTGTTTTTGCAATAGACTTCTGTATGGAACTTTAAAAACACCAAAAAAATGCATGTATAAAATGTAAAAACATGAAAAAAACTTTACTCCACCAAAGGTGCTTTGAAAAATACTATGAAAAACTATTGAAATTCATGGCCATTGTTCCATTTCATCTGCAGGACTAGTATGGTAAATCATTATTTATATGTGTTAAATCAGTTTTTTTTTCACTATATTGCAAAGCCAAAAAAACTCTTTAGTTTTAATGCCAATATTCGAAGAGTAACATAATACAATTCTGAATTACTGAAGCCACCACTAGGGGGAGCTTTCTGAAGACAGATTTAAACTCAATAGCAATTCAGCAGCTGCAATTATCTTGCATACTAGAAATGTCATCTGCACACGTGGAAACTGTAGTAATGAGGTGAGTACCAGAAACATTTTTACACACATTAGATTTGTTGCAGAGCTTTCTGAAAATCAGTTCAATTGAACTGAACTGGGGTGTTTTGATATTTTGTGAATGGGTTAATACAAAGAGCATTCATATAAAAGAAACAGATGCAAAATATATTCTCCTTGTAAACTGCCCTAAATATATCTCTGCATATATCTCTGACTCAACTAAATCATTGTATCTGCTGACAAATTAACTATTTTCAATAACCAGCAGTATTATGAATTCAGCTCTGCTGTATAATACAGACTATATCTTTCACCAGCATAAGGCTGGTTTCACACTTGCGTTTTTTGCGCTGTTTTTAGCGCAAAAAAAGGCATGCGTTTTTTCCCCTATCTTTTACATGGGTGCACATAGGTGCGCATACACATGCGTTTGTACGCGTTTGTATGCGCATGTGTTTTTTTGTAGTGTGCGCTCGGGCGCACAAAATGCATCCAGTTGCATTTTTTGTGTGTCCAACTTGCCCCAAAAAAACGCATGCACACGCAATGCGTTTTTTTTACGGCAAAGCACCCATTATAGTCTATGTGTGCGCATACGTGCACATTATAATGCGCACGTATGCACAAAAAACGCATTCGTTTTTTTAAAAAAAAATGCACCAAAACCCGCAAAAAATGCACACAAATGCATGATACGCTTTCTTATGCATTTGTGTGCGCAAAAAACGCAAGTGTGAAAGTAGCCTTAGATAAGTAATTCAATGTATTTGCAAATTCATCCAACTTTTTAAGTATATTAAGTCTACTATATTTGAACTGTAAGATACGGGATTTAGAGCCAAACATGTCCTTTAACCCTTTACCTACAAGGGACGTAATATTCCGTCCATGTGACCATGGACCTAATTACCATGGACGGAATATTACGTCCCAGCGATCAGCGGCGCCCACGTGGTGTAATAATCAGCTGACACCCGGCACAATGTGTCAGGGGTGGTCACGGACCGCCCCGACACGTTAACCCCTTGTACACCGCGATCGCCGTGTACCGGGGGTTAAAGGGAAGCATCGGCAGGGAGGGGGCTCCCTCCTTGCTTCCCTGAGCCCCCACGGCAGCGCAATGTGCAGCGCTGCTGCGGGGGTCTCTTTCCCTACAGGCCCCCGGATCCAAGATGGCGACGGGGGCCTTCGGGGGACTGTAGGGAGCTGATTTCCTCACTGCCTGCAAAGCGCAGGCATGAGGAAGTCTGCAGAACTGCCTGTGACAGTTTGCTGATCTGTCACAGTGATCTGTGATGTGACAGATCAGCGGTCTGTCACAGGACAGTGATGTCCCACCTGGGACAAGGTAATAAAGTAAAAAAAAAAGTGTTAAAAATAATTTTAAAAAAATCGCTAAATAAATTAGTAAAAAAAAAAAAAATATTCCCCAATAAATCCATTTTTTCAAAATAAAAAAAACAATAAAAGTACACATATTTGGTGTCGCCGCATTCGTAGCGACCCGCCCTATAAAACTGTCCCATTAGTTAACCCCTTTAGCGAACCCCTTAAAAAATAAAAATAAAAAACGAAGCAAAAAATAATGATTTATTATCATACCACCGAACAAAAAGTGCAATAATGCGCGATCAAAAAGACGCATATAAATATCCATGGTACCGCTGAAAATGTCATCTTGTCCCGCAAAAAACGAGCCACAATACAGCGTCATCCACAAAAAATTAAAAAAGTTATAGCTCACAGAATAAAGCGATACAAAAATAATTATTTTTTATATAAAATTGTTTTCATTGCAAAAAACCGACAAAACATAAAAAAACGACCTAAATGAGGTATCGCTGTAACCGTACTGATCCGAAGAATAAAACCACTTTATCAATTTTATCGCACGCATAACAGTGTAAACGCACCCCCCAAAAGAAATTCATGAAACGCTGGTTTTTGTTCATTCTGCGTCCCAAAAATCGGAATAAAAAGCGATCAAAAAACGTCACGTGCCCGAATATGGTACCAATGAAAACGTCAACTCGTCCCACAAAAAATAAGATGTTACATGACTCGGTGGTTCAAAATACGGAAAAATTATAGCTCACAATATGTGGTGATGCAAAAAATATTTTTACAATAAAAAGCGTCTTTTAGCGTCTGACAGCCGCCAAACATAAAAACCCGCCATAAATAGTAAATCAAACCCCCCGTTATCACCCCCTTAGTTAGGGAAAAATAATAAAACTAAAAGAAAATGTATTTATTTCCATTTTCCCATTAGGGTTAGGGGTAGGGTTAGGGCTAGGGTTAGGGCTCAGATTAGGGTTAGGAGTGTGTTGGGGATAGGGTTGGAGTTATAATTGGGGGGTTTCCACTGTTTGGGCACATCAGGTGCTCTCCAAAGGCAACATGGCATCTGATCTCAATTCCAGCCAATTCTGCGTTGAAAAAGTCAAATGGTGCTCCTTCCCTTCCAAGCTCTGCCATGTGCCCAGTGTTTTACCCCCACATATGGGGTATCAGCCTACTCAGGACAAATTACAAAACAACTTTTGGGGTCCAATTTCTCCTGTTACCCTTAGGAAAATAAAAAATTGGGGGAAAAAATATCATTTTTGCGGAAAAAAATGATTTTTTTATTTTCACGCCCAGGCGTTATAAACTTCTGTGAAGCACTTGGGGGTTCAAAGTGCTCACCACACATCTAGATAAGTTTCTTGGGGGGTCTAGTTTCCAAAATGGGGTCACTTGTGGGGAGTTTCAATAGTTTAGGTACATCAGGGGCTCTCCAAACGCACATGACACCTGCAGACCAATCCATCAAAGTCTGCATTCCAAAACGTCACTACTTCCCTTCCGAGCCCTGACGTGTGCCCATACAGTAGTTTTCTCCCACATATGAGGTATCAGCGTACTCAGGACAAATTGGACAACAACTTTTGGGGTCCAATTTCTCCTGTTACCATTGTGAAAATAAAAAAATGGGGACTAAAACATGATGTTTGTTGAAAAAATACGATATTTTTATTTTCACGCCCGGTCGTTATAAACTTCTGTGAAGCCCTTGGGGGTTCAAAGTTCTCACCACACATCTAGATAAGTTCCTTGGGGGGTCTAGATTCCAAAATGGTGTCATTTGTGGGGGGTTTCCACTGTTTTGGTACATCAGGGGTTTTCCAATCGCGACATGGTGTCCGATCTCAATTCTAGCCAAAAACGTCAAATGGTGCTGCTTCCCTTCCGAGCTCTGCTATGCTCCCAAATAGTCATTTACACCCACATATGGGGTATCAGCGTACTCAGGACAAATTGCACAATAACTTTTAGGGTCCTGTTACCCTTGGAAAAATTAAAATTGGGGGTGAAAAGATCATTTTTGTGGAAAAAATATGATTTTTAATTGTTCGGCTGTACGTTATAAACTTCTGTGAAGCCCTTGTGGGTTCAAAGTTCTCACCACATATCTAGATAAGTTCCATGGGGGGTCTAGTTTCAAAAATGGGGTCACTTGGGGGGGTTTCCACTGTTTAGGTACATCAGGGGCTCTCCAAACGCGACATGGCGTCCGATCTGAATTCCAGCCAATTTTGCATTGAAAAAGTCAAACGGTGCTCCTTCCCTACTGAGGTCTGCCATGCGCTGAAACAGTGGTTCCCCCCACATATCAGGTATCAGCGTACTTAGGACAAATTGCACAATAACTTTTGCAGTCAAATTTCTCCTGTTACCCTTGGTAAAATAAAGAAAATTGAACCTGAAGTATTTTTTTTGTGAAAAAAAGTTAAATGTTCATTTTTTTTTAAATATTCAAAAAATTCCTGTGATGCACCTAAAGGGTTAATAAACTTCTTGAACGTGGTTTTAAGCACCTTAAGGGATGCAGTTTATTGAATGGTGTCTCTTTTGGGTATTTTCTATCATATAGACCCTTCAAAGTGGCTTCAAATGTGATGTAGTCCCTAAAAATAAAATGGTGTTGCAAAAATGAGAAATTGCTGGTCAATTTTTAACCCTTATAACTTCCTAACAAAAAAAATTTTGGTTCCAAAATTGTGCTGATGTAAAGTAAACATGTGGGAAATGTTATTTATTAAGTTTTTTGTGTGCCGTATCGCTGTGATTTAAGGGCATAAAAATTCAAAGTTGGAAAATTGCGAAATTTTCAAAATTTTCACCAAATTTCCGTTTTTTTCACAAATAAACGCAAGTTATTTGAATGAAATTTTACCACTAACATGAAGTACAATATGTCACGAGAAAACAATGTCAGAATCACCGGGATCCATGGAAGCGTTTCCGAGTTATGACCTCATAAAGGGACAGTGGTCAGAATTGTAAAAATTGGCCCGGGAGTTAACGTGCAAACCACCCTTGGTAGTGAAGGGGTTAAAGAGATGCACATGGTGATAACTGATCTATACTTTACATTAAAGTGACTATTTGAATACATTATTTTAAATTATTTAGCGCTATTGCATCTCAATCATCATTATAAAAACCTAAATCACGAGACAGAATCATAACCTTTCATAATGAATGAAAGGAGAAAACCGGTTAATCAGAAAATGAGATTGGATGATGTTAAGACAGTAATTGAGCCCAACAGTAAGTATGTACTTATAGAAGGAGAAGGATGATAATGGCGTGAGATAGAAATGTATACATTCAAGTGTCTGATGGAGAGGAGAATGTAACCAGCACAAGTCCAATTGACAATTGCTTAGTGCATTGAAATACATTGAAAAATGTGGAATTAATCATGTCACTGTACTGTATGATTAAATTTCGTACTGTATATAGGAATACTACATGAAACGAATCGCACTCAAAAAAATATAAATCTAAGAGGTGCAGAGAGAAATTTGTAAAATGGTAATTGTTTAGGCTAAATATCCAATTTGTTTGCAAATTCATGCAGCCAATCAAGTGAAAACGCTCAGAAATGTGAGTCGCCGCTATCTCTACCTTTTTTTCCGTGCGCATTTTCAGACATGTATTTGAATTATGCAGGCACTAAGAGTCATTAAGGAAATTGCAAACTGGAGCCGAGTACACAGAATTCATTTCATGATATCAAGCAGCCAGTGTTTCCCACTTATACTCATTTATATGGGTAAATGTAAGGCATAGTGTATGAAACCAGATGATCTTGTATATAAGGTTATGTGGACAGTGGCATATTAAAAATTTACAAATATAACGAAAATGTTTCCAAAGTGTAAATCTAAGGGGAAGAGATCAGATAATAAAATTGAAGTGCAAGAAGAAATTCGCCGTTTCGCTCTGCAGAAGCCAAGAATCAAATGCTGACCGAACATAGACTGTAATGATGACCCTCCAATTATACAGAACATAGATTAAGGTTATGTTTTAATTGACCCTTGGAAAAATTGACCCTATCGGCAAGTGGTTGACTAAATGTCAGCTCCAAATGGTTTTTTTTATTAGAATGGTCTTTTGCGGTAATGTTGAAGTGGTGCCTATTGTGAAAAAATCTAGATCCAGCAGAGGTTTATTTGCAAATGTGTACAGTTACTTATATACTTATTAATAATTACTTCTATACATACTGTATATGTATACAATTACTTAATATACAAAAAAGACCTATTTAGTACAATAACCAGTTCACATATGTGAAAATTCCTGCAAAAGAATACGAAGAGGAGTTGAGCAGAGCTCACAAAATTTGATTTGCACAGATTTTCTTAAAATCATAGAAGTAGGAGTTCAATTTGATTCAAATACATTTTCTGCAAATTGAATTTGCTGGCAACGGGTAAAAAAATGAAACTCTTAAACTCACTTTTCCTCAACCTAAAGTTATCTACTACTTTTTGACCTTCTTCACCTTCTGGACACTTCTGGGTCTTCTCTTTTCTGGCACTGGTGCTAACTGGACCCAACATGGCTGTGTGTGGTGCAATGCAAATCATTCGTGTTAATTGTGTTCATTGTATCTCACGTTACCATGTCGGACCTAGTCATTGGCAGGTGCCAGAAAAGAGAAAACTATCAGATAACTGTAGTTCACATATGAGTTCTATCCAAGATTTTCATGGTCAGAACGTGTACCTAGTATAAACTGTATGGATGTTCTCATGTCTGATTTTTTTACAGAGACATCAGTTTAAATTGACAATGCAAGTTTATCCGTATGTGGAAAAAAATGGAACAGCACTTTGAACTATGTTTTTCATGGACTGCTAGATAAGAAAAGGTAGAGAAACTTTTTTTTTTTATGTCTCATCCGAGAACAACTGATGAAACTTGGACCAAACTCTGCTGAAACTTGGATTAAATTCTGATCAAAAAAACAAGTAAAACTCAGGCTGTTGTTCTCATTCTTGAAATAAAAGAGACATTTGAATGAGGCCTTTAGCATCTGGAAGGAGGAATAGGTCGAAGAGGAGCCATTTGAAGGAATGGGTGGTAAGACAGGAATAGGGAGTGCCAAGGACAATAATCAAATAAAATAGAGGACTGTCAGCCATTGCCCTCATCAAATAATAAAAAAATTCAGATCCTGGCAAATCCATCTTGTTGTGAAAATTCATAATGAATTTTATTTGTTGCAAATCAATTTGCTTCTTTTTAAGATGATGTACAATTAAAAATTATATTGTGGTACTGTTTTAGTCAGTAAAATTGATGTAAATGTGCATGACATTGGAGTATGTACAAGAAAAAATATCCATAATATTTCTATGAATTCTCGCCTACAAACAGCCCTCTAACATTAAGGAACCTCCTTGTCATAATTGTCCTTTTGTCACCATCAGAGATGGGCCCATTCCCCTGTAACAGTTAAAATTCTCCCCACAGAGCATTATAAATATCATATGAAAAAATGTAAAAAATTCTCATACTAACCTTACCACTAATCTCTCAGACTTTTTCGCCCCTTGCTGTCACCGTTCGGTCTTCATCCATATGCTGATCACCGCTGGTCGTGCTGAAATCCGAGGGCCTCACAAGCTGAGTAAGGTCTTCTAGCTCTGATAAGGCCCAAGAGGGTTCTGCACATGCATGCACAAAGTCATAACCTCATGAAATCACAGCATGCGCTTTGACTTTGTGCGTGCATGCGCAGAACCTCTCTGAGCCTTTTGAGATCCGGAAGTCCAGGCTCAACGTGGTAGGCCCGGAGATTTGAGCCCAAGTGGTGGGGATCATAAAACTTAATGAGGACATATCAGATGATATTGAGGAGTGGAAGGGCCAAAGAGGTGAGCAGTAAAGTGAATATGAGTATGTTTTTATTTTTAACCTTTTTATGGCTGTTTATCGTTAAGAAAAAAATGTTGGCCAGCAGCTGCCATGTTGCTGAATCCATACGGAAGCAGATTACCCAAAAAGACAAAACGCATTTTGGCAAATGCATATTTTTGTAAAATTTGAAAAGAATCAGATTCCACTCAAATGTATTCACTCATTTCAAGTACAGAGTAGTGTTAATAGGACAACATGAAGAGCCTGAGCCTGCCTACTCGACATGGAGGGAGAGAGAGAAAAAGAACATTTTAAAAGGCATGATACGGATGGGAAAATTGATCTGCACTAAATGCAATAATTATCACACTATATGTATTTACAATGAAGTGAGATTTTGCATTTAATGATAGGCACTTTATCACATTGTTTTAATGAGCCCTTAAATTAATTATACAAAATTTGAAAATGGAACAGGGACTTGTTCAGCAGAAGGATAATATTCAATAGGCACTGTATATATATGGTGCATTAAAACACAGTTCATGTACAGGTTGAGCATGAAATGATTCACACAAAATAAGTAATCTCCACTGAGATCAAATTAGCATAAGAAATGCAATGCAACTGATAAGAAATAACATCGTTTGAAGTCAGCATAAGCCTGACCCAAGAGTACAGCCCTAATGTCTAAGAAAAGGTAAATTAGAACAGGTAATTGTACCGCATAAATCCCAAAGACTCCTGCTTGGAACATATAAATGCTTAAGAACAGTAATTCTGGACTATAAAAACAGAAGAATTCTTATTTATTGGAATAAAAACCTACAAGTCGAAAAGCTTTTGTCTATGCCACATTCTTCAGTGGAAAAATCTTTCTATTTTTCTTTGCTATTTCAAGAGTTGCTTCACTTCATTCTTCTCAACCTTTCTGCAACCTTTGACACTGTTTACCACCATCTCCTACTCTCTAGGCTCCAGTCACTAGGCATTAAGGACACTGCTCTTTCCTGGTTCTCTTCCTATCTTTCTGACCGCTCGTTCAGCATTTTGTTCGCTGGTTCCACATCATCTCTTCTTCCTCTCGCTGTCGGGGTACCTCAGGGCTCAGTCCTTGCCCCCCTTCTCTTCTCTCTCTACACGGCCCCAATTGGACAGACCATCAGCAGATTTGGCTTTCAGTACCATCTTTATGCTGATGACACACAACTATACACGTCATCCCTCGACCCTACCCCCACTGTACTACAGAATGCCAGTGACTGTCTGTCCGCAGTCTCCAACATCATGTCCGCTCTCAAAAACTGAACTTCTTCTGCTCCCGCTGGCTACTAACCTCCCTTAATCTGACATTTCCCTCTCTGTTGGTGGCACCATAATAACACACTGGCAGCAGGCACGCTGTCTGGGTGTTATGCTTGACACCAATGGCTCCTTCACATTCCATATATAATCTCTTGCCCGCTCTTGCCGCTTACATCTAAAGAACATCTTTAGAATCTGCCCTTTTCTCACCATGGAAACAACAAATACCCTCACTGTCACATTAATCCACTCCCACCTGGACTACTGCAACACTCTATTAATTGGCCTCCCCATTACTCAACTCTCCCCTCTCCAGTCCATGCGTAATGCAGCAACCAGGGTAATCCATCTAGCTAATCAGTACTCGGACGCGTCCATTCTTTGCCAGTCCTTACATTGGCTGCCCATTCATTTTAGGATCCAATTCAAAGTTATGTTTGGCTGTTGTCACACACTGAAAGATGTTTATCTTTCCAAACACTAGTTTTTGCATCAGCGTATGTTGAGCGCTATAATTTTTCCACATTTCGGCCATCAGAGTCATGTGAGGGCTTGCTTTTTGCGGTACGAGTTGATGTTTTTATTGGTACCACTTTCTGACATTTTTGGGAGTCAGAATGAACAAAATTCAAGAATTATTTTTTGGTGACTTTTTATGCCATTCTGTGTGTGGTGAATTTGGTAGCTTTAATCTGCGGGTCCGTACAATTACAGCGATACCACATTTATATTGTTTCTTTTATGTTTTGGTGCTTTTACACAATAAAAACTATTTTATGGAAAAAATAATTATTTTTATATTGCTTTATTCTGACACCTATAACTTTTTTCAGTGATGGAGCTGTATGTCGGCTTGTTTTCTGATAGACAAGATGACATTTTCAGCTATACAATTTTTATTTACATGCATCATTTTCATTAAGTTTTATTTCACTTTTTGTTTGGTGGTGTGATGATAAAGCATTGTTTTTTCCTCGTTTTTTCGGTGTTCACTAAAGAGGGTAACTAGTGGCACAGCTTTATAGTTCGGGTCGTTCTGGAAGCAAATATGTGTCTGGGCAGAATCTCTGGCTGTCTTTCTCTCTGTGTCTCTCTCTATTGAGGCATGTAACCTCTTTTTATACTTAACAAGTGTCCTTCATTCTATATTGATATACAGGGTAACAATAGAGATGAGAACCATTAGCATTACCTGATTATTTAAACTAATTGCATAGTTTTTCCTCCTATGTTTTTGAAGTCACCAAACTATTTAGCCTACACAATGCATAGTTAGCATATCAGTAAACATCACTAGTCATCAAGAATAAGAGTACAATATGTTATATGAAATGTCAATATTACAGGCTTACAGAAACAAAAGTCTGTTTTCTTAACCAACACAAAAATTCAAAAGCCAACATACAGATAACAGTCTATTCTTCTTGGTTTGCTAAAAATAGTCGCCTGGTTAATTAAGATTCAATGCTGTGTCTCCTCAGAAGAAAATGGTGAAAAATACAGGGCAAAAATGTACAGAGAATTGATCTGCTCCAGATTATTTTTGGCACCAACTCTGCAAGTCAAAAATACTTAATGTGTGCATGACACTTGAGGTTTCACTTCAGGTTTTGTCTCAAATCCACACTGAAAAAATGAGACAAAAATACACCCAATATGTGCACAGAGTCTAACATTTTAAACAACTTTTTGGCAACAAAATCTACCCAAGAATATATTAAACTCTATGGATGAGCAACTATAATACCGATAATATTTTGAATAAGTTTCTTGAGGGTTATATCCCAACGAAATGTACTCCAGAACACAGATTAGTCAATGGATGAGCAAAATAATACTGATAACATTTTGAACAAGTTTTTTGAGGTTTTAATAACAATGAAATGGACTCCAGATCATGAAATAGTGTATCAGTGACCAATATAATAACATACAACAACACTTTTAACAAGTTTTTAAGGCTTTTATAGCAATAAGATGTAAAACTATGGTAGAGCAATATAATACTGATAAAATTTTGAACAATTTTTTTAAAGCTTATAAAGCAAAATGTACCCAAGAAGATGTAACACCCTGAGGTTGAAACATTATAATACCAATAAGTTTTGACCAAGTTTTTTGAAGCTTTTATAGCAACAAAATGTACTCCATACCACAGAATAGTTTACAAGTGAGCAATATAATACAGATAAATTTTGAACACGCTTTTTGAGGCTTATATAGCAACAAAATGTACCCAAGAAAATGTAATATCCTATGGATGAGCAATATAATAACCAACATATTTTCAAACATGTTTTTTGAAGCTTTTAGAAGAAATAAATGGACTCCATACCATGGAATAGTCTATGGGTGAGCAATATAATACCAATGAATTTTCAAACAAGTTTTTTGAGGGTTATATACCAACAAAATGGACTCCAGACCATTAGATAGTCTATGTGGAGTATAATAATGATTAATTTTGAACAAGCTTTGTGAGGCTTGTGTAGCAATGAAATGTACCCAAGAAAATGTGATACCCTAAGGGTGAGAAATACAATACTGGTCAATTTTGAACAAGTTTTTTGAGGCTTTTATACCAACAAAATGTACCCAAGAAGATGTAATACCCTATGGGTGAGCATAATGATACCGATAATTAATTTTTTTACCAAGTTTTTGAGGCTTTTATACCAATGAAATGTACTCTGTACCACAGAACAGTCTATAATTGAGCACTATAATACCAATACATTTTTTACCAAGTATTTTGAGACTTTTATAGCAACGAAATGTACCCAAGAAAAAGTAATACCCTATGGGTGAGCAATATAATACCGATAAATTTTGAACACTTTTTTTGAGTGTTATATACAAAGGAAATGTACTCCAGACCATGGAATAGTCTATGGGTGATTAATACAATAACAACATAATTTTGAAAAAGTTCTTTGAGGGTTATATACCAATGAAATATACCCAAGAACTTGAAAATTATCTCAGCAACAGTTTTAAATGTTTTTTTGGAGTCTTATATATCACAGTTTTGTGTACCCCAGAACATGTAATAGTGTATGGGTAATAAATGTGAAGAAACCAGCACAATTTTTAAATGCTTTTTTCTAGTGTTATATACCACCAAAATGTGACTGAAAGTACATAATACTGTATGGATAAGTAATCTAATCCTGAACTATTTTTCTAAGCTTTTTGTAAGTTTGACATACCACCATAATGACACAATGGCTGTGTTAAAATGCATAGATGAGTCATTGAATCATAACAACATTTTGAAAGAAAATATATTTGAAAGTGTAATTGATGTACTTATACAGTCATAAAGGCTTTGCAGAATGTGCAAAGCCAGACAAAAAATATGATGAACATCACCCATAGACCCCTGAAAGATAACAACTGGTGGACCTAATTAAAATATTGAATATTACAAACACTTTATCTGCAGATATCGTGTGGTGGTGTGAAAAGTGTGGGATAATCCAGGCTTTGTTCATTTTATAAGAATAAGCCTGTTTGCATTCTCTGTTGACAGGCAAAAGCGCCTGTCTGTTATGAACCCCCCACAGCATTAATAACCTGCTTAGTTAAGACACTAGTGGCAGGGCAGCATGACAACTCCAAGTCATAGAGGGATAGCTTATGCCAGGTGTTCAGCATAAGGAGGATCAGGGTGAAGATTCAGTAATTCAGACTTTAGGCTGGTGGGAATGGACCATGTGGAAGATTGGTGCTACCAAGCCTGCTGGAAACATTATCTGCTGTCGAACCAACCACCTGTTCGCACTGCTCTGGCTTCAGAAGTAGTACCGTGCCTCCCTGAAATTGGAACAGAAACCTGTGTCATGAAAGGACGTGTTTTTTGTGCTCCACACCTGCCTCACGTCCTTGGCATCTGCATGCACCATCATTAGCATTTCCACATTTCAGTCCCTTAATGCATGCCTTATGCATTATGGAATTGCTATGTCTCTTGAAACCAAGTTTCTTTTTAATAAAAGAAAAAACTTGGCCTCCTGCAGCAACTTGAAACCAAGTTTCTTTTTAATAAAAGAAAAAACTTGGCCTCCTGCAGCAATCATAGCAGTTTTTGTGAGTTTACTACACCATAGTGTAATAGAAAGAATGAAAAAGTGTACGAATGACAATCAAACTCAATCCATAAACATGTTTCAATGTTTTTTCTCAATTTTAGAGATCACCGAAATGTTCACAGACCATGTAACACTGTATGATTGAAAAATGGAAGCCTAAAATATTTTAAAAGCTTTTGTTCACTTTTAGAGATCACAGAAATGTTTACAGAACATGTAACACTGTATCTCTGAGAAATGGAAACTGTAAGGTAGTGCTTGTCATTAAGGTAGGGGATACTCACTTTGCAGCCAAATAACCAGGTCTGGCATGGGTTTTTCATAAAACATTAACCGTCCATGCGGTTTATTCATCATATTCATAAACCATAAACAGCAACAGAAAGTTCATATCCAAACAGCATAATGTCCATGACAGAGCTCCCCTCTGTCAACCCTGTGGTCACACAGGCTTTGTTATGTCCGGTATGCAGGCTCTCTAGCCTCACAGTTATTTCCCCTGTCCGGGTTACCTCATAGCTGCTTCTCAGTCCTGACATTCATTCCCTCTCCTGGGAACTCTCAGACACATGCAGCCATGATACACAGCATCCCCACGCTGCAGGCAGCTCACCTTCACACCCGCCCCTAGGTGGGTTTGTAGGTGATTGATCGCACCCGTCTCACCAATCACCTGAAGACTTCTCCCTAACACATTGGAACAAAACATCAGCTCTGCTGATCAGCACATAATCAAGCCTTCATCCCAAGGCCACCCACCTTGGGATACCTAATGGTCATTTAGGACCCTGCTCCTATTACCACTCTGGACATGGCTATCTGCCCATCCTGGGACATCCACACAGCGCCCCCTAGCGGAAACAGTGGTCACTACACCACATACCTTCCCCCTCTGTTCAAGATTGTGGAGTTGAACACACGGCAAAACCCAGGGATCTCGAGACCAGGCACCCATGTCGCCTTGCCCAACAGGTCGAGAGAACAGTCTCCGTCTGTTTTGTCTGTCATATGGCCTTATCTCTATGTTAGGCCTCCCCCGCCCCCCAGCCATCAGAATATCGGTCTTGGGCTTTGGCCTTCCAGTCACAGTCTGTCTGCGTCATCAGACACTGTTTAGTCACCACACTTCTACAGTGCGCCCCGTCAACTTCTTTTCTGTCTATGCGTCTTGTAGCAAATGGTACATCACCAAGTCTAAGTTTGCTTTTCAGTGCATTAACATCACGGTTCATTGCATCTGCTGTCTCTGTAGCATCCTCCAGTTCACGCTGTAATCTATGGTGTAATGTATTGGCATGTTGAGCCTCTTTCTCTGCTTCTTCCACCTGGCGCTTCAGCTGTTTCAGACGAACATTATTTTCCTCTGCCTGGTCTTTGTACTGCTCAGAATTACACCTTTCATCATCCATTTGCATTAGTACCTCCTTCAGTTTTTCTCTGTACGCCGTACTTGTTTGTTTGCAGATTGTCGCTTTTTAGTTTCAGCATCAAGTTGTTGCTCCAGTTGTGCAATCTTTGCTTCCAAAGCGGTGATTGAAGCCTTGAATTTAGATTTAACATAGCCTTCTAATTCTTGTAACTTTGTGTCTAACTCCTTATTCTGGCAAACTAAATGCTGCGAGCATTCTCGTTCTTCTGAGCATTACTACGTTCTGCATTCAGATCAGCATTCATCTGGACAACCTGAAGTGTGGCCTTTCTCAGCCTTTCATTGGCTAATTCAACATTGCCTTGTTCTTCCTCCAATTCTTCTTCAAGCTGTACAATGCGAGACTCTAAACGCCTCTTTTCTTCCAAAGCCAGAGCACCTTTACCACTGTTGTTGGCAATTACATCGGCCAGTTCATCTCTTCCCTGCTGTGCTTGCCTTTTAGCATGCTCTGCAGCAGCAAGCTCCTCCTGCATATGGATCATCTCTACTTCCATACTTTTCAGTTTCTTCTTGTCTTCACTCTGTTCATCACTTGGGCCTGGCCGCTGTAAGTCTTCGTCCCACTTCTCCCCCCTGTTCAGGTTACCTCATAGCTGCTTCTCAGTCCTGATGTTCATTCCCTCTCCTGGGAACTCTCAGACATGCAGCCATGATACACAGCATCCCCACACTGCAGGCAGCTCACTTTCAAGCTCCAGGTCAGCCAGACGAGACATTCCATACGGCCCAACCGGGTCCAAGCATTCACTCATGTGACCTACCCTGGCTACCTTATATGGCCCGTAGCCATGCCCACCAGATCGCATGGCTATGACCTCATCACAGGTCCTACAACCATTCACACACATATACCTTACTATGGGCATTTTAGACACCCGCCCCTAGGTGGGTTTGTAGGTGATTGATCCCACCCGTCTCACCAATCACCTGAAGGCTTCTCCCTAACACATTGGAACAAAACATCAGCTCTGCTGATCAGCACATAATCAAGCCTTCATCCCAAGGCCACCCACCTTCGGATACATAACGGTCATTTAGGACCCTGCTCCTATTACCACTCTGGACATGGCTATCCGCCCATCCTGGGACACCCACACAGCGCCCCCTAGCGGACACAGTGGTCACTATACCACATTAACCTACAACATTTTTAAAAGCTTTTGTTCACTTTTAGAGATTACAGAAATGTTCACAGATCGTGTAATACTTTATGTCTGAGAAATGTAGGCCTACAAAATGTTTAAAAGCTTTTGTTCACTTTTAGAGATCACAGAAATATTCACAGAGCAAATAACACTGTCTGAGAAAGAGAAATGGAAGCCTACACATTTTTAAAGCATTTGAGACGTTTTAGAGATCACAAAAATGTTCACAGACCACGTAAGAATGTATATCTGAGAAATAGAGGCCTGCAAAATTTTTAAAAGATTTTGTTAAATGTTAGACCACAGAAATTTACTCCACTCTACTGGATAGTGTATGGCTGAGAAATGTAGCCCAGAAAACTGTTTCAGGGATTTTTGGGTTTGTTATATAATTCAAAAAAGGACATCAAAGCACATAATACTTGATGGATTAAAATATATTAAATTTTTCCAGCATCCACAAAACAAAATTGCAGCTATAAAATTGCCAACGGACTGCACAGGCCTAATCCCTGTCTACCAACTGGATTCTGTCACTCTTTCTGCTCCTATGACTCTCTCTCCTTCACTAGGCCAAATGCAGATTGTATTTACTGCAAATGATTAGTCCTTTGAAGAGCTGTAAGTGTGATGGCTCAGTTCCAGCACCAGTATCAACAATGCAGGCCTCTGATTCATTATACTGTGCACACAGGCCTAGACAAGCACTCTCTCCCTCCAATACAAAGTGTCACAGAGTTGTGCAATGGTGTCAGTGTGTTGGGCTGCGCCTATCCTTTTATAATCTCTGTTGATGTCAGACAACCAGCCAAACACAGTAATGCAACAATCAAGATGGCTACGCTATTACAGTGACTCACAGGCAATCCCTGCATGCTTATTGGCAACAAAGATACAGAGTGGGGATTCTAGTTTTACATCGAGCACTGCCCATTGCTCGTCGCATAACGAGAACATCCAAGTCCCGCGATACTTGAGTAATAACTGTGTATCACCAAGCACGCTCACTCACCCCTAATAGTTATCTTTTACATAAAATTGTTGCAGTCTTCTATCACATATTTTTTGTAGCGGAATTATATAGGCTTTTTTATTTAAAAAGAAAAAATTGTATAATATATATATATATATATATATATATATATATACTGCTCAAAAAATAAAGGGAACACTTAAACAACAGAATATAACTCCAAGTAAATCAAACTTCTGTGAAATAAAACTGTCCACTTAGGAAGCAACACTTAGACAATCAATTTCACATGCTGTTGTGCAAATGGAATAGACAACAGATGGAAATTATTGGCAATTATCAAGACACCCTCAATAAAGGAGTGGTTTTGCAGGTGGGGACCATAGACCACATTTCAGTAACAATGTTTTCTGGCTGATGTTTTGGTCACTTTTGAATGTTGGTTGTGCTTTCACACTCGTGGTAGCATGAGACGGACTCTACAACCCACACAAGTGGCTGAGGTAGTGCAGCTCATCCAGGATGGCACATCAATGCAAGCTGAGGCAAGAAGGTTTGCTGTGTCTGTCAGCGTAGTGTCCAGAAGCTGGAGGCACTACCAGGAGACAGGACAGTACACCAGGAGACACACAACCCCCATCTGTGTCTGGGACTCAGACCATCGTCCTGGAGTCAGTTTCTAACCATTTGTGCAGACACATGCACATTTGTGGCCTGCTGGAGGTCATTTTGAAGGGCTCTGGCAGTGCTCCTCCTGTTCCTCCTTGCACAAAGGCGAGGTAGCGGTCCTGCTGCTGGGTTGTTGCCCTCCTACGGCCCCCTCCATGTCTCCTGGTTTACTGGCCTGTCTCTTGGTAGCGCCTCCAGCCTCTGGACACTATGCTGACAGACACAGCAAACCTTCTCGCCTCAGCTCGCATTGATGTGCCATCCTGGCAAAAATTAAGGGAGCACTATCAAATGTTCAGTTTGTCTGATTTTTCTCTTAGGCTGTGTTCACACACATCGTTTTTTAGCTGTATTTTTAGCGGTTTTTCCAATAAAACCGCTAAAAATAAGCTTCCCATTCATTTCTATGCATTTTGCACTTGAGGCTAAGTGCACACGTAGCAGAAAATTTCTGCTGGAAAACCTGACTCCCTTCCCAGAAACCACGCATTTTTTTCTGCGCGTTTTCCGCACGGTTTTTGCGCAGAAAAACGGAAGTTGTCATGCGTTTTTTTTCGCGTGTTTTCAAAACACATAGAAATAGCCAGAAACGCGGAAAAATCCACGAAATTAATGAGCATGCTGCGTTTTTTACTGCGATGCAGTTTTTTTGCGGTAAAAAACGCATCAGTATGCACAAAAAGTGCAAAATGCATAGACATGAATGGGAAGCTTATTTTTAGCGGTTTTAATGGAAAAACCGCTAAAAATACCGCTAAAAAACGCTGTGTGTGAACACAGCCTTAAGGGTATGTGCACACATTGCAGATTAGCCTGCAGAATTTTCTGCAGAGAATCCGCATCTGTTGGCAGAAAACACAGGGAAAAACGCTTGCGGTTTTCATGCGGAATTGATGCGGATTTCTTGTGTGTTTTAATGCGTTTTTGCTGTGCGGATTTGTTTGGTGGTACTGGGAATGGATTTGGTTGAACTTTCTACCTTGAGCTTCTGGAGGAGAGAGAGAGATCCACATCAAAATCCGCAACGTGTGCACATACCTTTAGTCTACAAATTTCTTACAACATGTCTCCGAATTTCCAAGCAATAATTTTTTTTTCTGAAAAGGAGAAATGGTCAAAATTTAACAAACAGTGCTTTCAGACCTCAAATAATGCTAAGAAAACAAGTTCATAATCATTTAGAAACAACAATACTAATGTTGTAACTCAGGAAGAATTCAGAAATCAATATTTTGTGAAATAACCATGATTTTTAATCACAGCTTTCATGCGTCTTGGCATGCTTTCCACCAGTCTTTCACACTGCTTCTGGCGCAAAAATGTAAGCAGTTCCTCTTTGTTTGATGACTTGTGACTAGAGTTGAGCGACTTTTGGTTTTTTAGGGTCGCGTTTCGTTTCGTGAAACCCGACTTTTCCAAAAGTCGGGTCGAGCAAGATCGTCCGATTATAGGGAAAAGTCGGGGTCGTCCCGAAACACGAAACCCAATGTAAGTCAATGGGGAATAAAAGTCGGCAGTGAGAGGAGGACAGGAAACACACCTACAGTGCCCATTTGAATGCCAAAAGCATCAATTCTTCTTTCTTAAGCTTGTCAACCTTAAATAACTTCATAATACAAGTTACGCACTGAAAAATGGGGGTTATTTGGCTACAAACTGGGGGGGGGGGAGGGCTGGCTCCAGGTTTTCATGTGCCCTGGGCGAAAGAGCGCCCCTTTAACACATACCACAACTCATCATGCTCCGATACGGCAGAGAAATAGCGGTATAGTACAATGAAAAATACCTCACTTTTTACATCTCATGACGAGGCCCATCTATTTCTCCATACAGAATCATTGGTCCCATATAATGTTTGAAACAGTATATGATGAGCTCCAAATAATGCTACAGTATATGTTGGTCCCCATGGATGAAGCTCCACTGTCTCATGGGCCCAAATAATGCTCCAAACATAATGGGCCCCATTTCTAATGCTCTAGTGTATAATGGGCCCTGTAAATGCTGCTCCAGTGTCTGATGTCCACCTTTGGAATGTTCCAGTGTATGGTGGGCCCCATCTATCATTCTCCAGAGTATAGTGCTCCCCAAAAATTGCTGTCCCAACATTGAAAACAATCAAATAAGTCTCCTCGCTAGGGAATCCCTGTACTTGTCTGGACAGGTGCTGTAGCTTGCTTAACAGCTCGCCAGCCGTTCTCACGCCCAGTATGGATTACACGTGATTGCACAAAGGGGAGAAAGGGTACCGTATCCCCAGATAACATGTATGGATAGCGTACACATTCAAAATATATGTCTCAGGAGGCAGGCTCAGACGGTGTTAGGCCCAGTATGGATTGTACGTGATTGCACAAAGGTTAGAAAGGGTACCGTATCCCCGGATAACATGTATGGATAGCGTACACATTCAAAATATATGTCTATACAGCATGAGGCAGGCTCAGACGGTGTTAGGCCCAGTATGGATTGCACGTGATTGCACAAAGGTTAGAAAGGGTACCGTATCCCTGGATAACATGTATGGATAGCGTACACATTCAAAATATATGTCTATACAGCATGAGGCAGGCTCAGACGGTGTTAGGCCCAGTATGGATTGCACGTGATTGCACAAAGGTTAGAAAGGGTACCGTATCCCTGGATAACATGTATGGATAGCGTACACATTCAAAATATATGTCTATACAGCATGAGGCAGGCTCAGACGGTGTTAGGCCCAGTATGGATTGCACGTGATTGCACAAAGGTTAGAAAGGGTACCGTATCCCTGGATAACATGTATGGATAGCGTACACATTCAAAATATATGTCTCAGGAGGCAGGCTCAGACGGTGTTAGGCCCAGTATGGATTGCACTTGATTGCACAAAGGTTAGAAAGGGTACCGTATCCCCGGATAACATGTATGGATAGCGTACACATTCAAAATATATGTCTATACAGCATGAGGCAGGCTCAGACGGTGTTAGGCCCAGTATGGATTGCACGTGATTGCACAAAGGTTAGAAAGGGTACCGTATCCCTGGATAACATGTATGGATAGCGTACACATTCAAAATATATGTCTATACAGCATGAGGCAGGCTCAGACGGTGTTAGGCCCAATATGGATTGCACGTGATTGCACAAAGGTTAGAAAGGGTACCGTATCCCTGGATAACATGTATGGATAGCGTACACATTCAAAATATATGTCTATACAGCATGAGGCAGGCTCAGACGGTGTTAGGCCCAGTATGGATTGCACGTGATTGCACAAAGGTTAGAAAGGGTACCGTATCCCTGGATAACATGTATGGATAGCGTACACATTCAAAATATAAGTCTATACAGCATGAGGCAGGCTCAGACGGTGTTAGGCCCAGTATGGATTGCACGTGATTGCACAAAGGTTAGAAAGGGTACCGTATCCCTGGATAACATGTATGGATAGCGTACACATTCAAAATATATGTCTCAGGAGGCAGGCTCAGACGGTGTCAGGCACAGTATGGATTTGACGGCCCAGATTACACAGCGGAGGAGCAGGGAGAGGTAAAGATTGCAAATGCTGGGGCCCTGCCCAAGCAAGGGGGGCCCACTCGTGGGCGTCGGTACTGGCACTGGGCCCCTCATAGTACAGCGGTGTGTCTGACGGCGGGTGTGCACCACCACCGTCAGAGACACTTGATTGCACTATGAGGGACCCTGTGCCAGTGACCGGGCCCAAGAGTCGGCCTACCCACCTGTCCAGGGCAACGGCACTCGCACGGTGTCGTGCGGTAGGTGGTGACCCCGGCCATGGGGGGGGGGCAGCACAGTTAGGGAGTTTTAGAAAGTGGCATATGTTGATGTTGGACATTCAGCTGATGCAAAAGGCGAAATAGGTGAAGTACCAGGAAGAGGTGGACCAAAGCAAGCCATTTTTCTGTCACCCTATGTGTCATCAGGGGAAGGTGGGACAAAATCCTTGGAAACCTATGCGTGGTTCATTTTAATGAAGGTTAGATCATCCACATTTTGGGTTGACAGACGGGTCCTTTTTTCTGTCAGGATTGATCCAGCTGCACTGAAGACTCTTTCCGATAGCACACTTGCAGCTGGGCAAGCGAGCTCCTGTAAGGCATATTGGGCCAATTCAGGCCAGGTGTCCAGTTTAGCGGCCCAATAGTCAAAGGGGAATGACCTGTGTGGGAGAACATCGATATGGGAGGAAAAGTAGTTTGTTACCATAGTTGACAACTGCTGTCTCCTGTCACTTTCCATCGATGCAGTATTACCAGTTGTGTGAGCGGTATTTGAAAAATCAGTCCACAACATTGTCATGAAACCCCTGTCTCCAACTCCACTTCTGCTGTGTGCACCACGAACACCTCTGCCAAGCTGCCCCCGGCCCGTACGGCTCGTGTGAGAACCATCACCGCTGCTGTGTGCTGGGAATGCCTCAAGCAACCGATTTACCAGAGTTGCTTGTTTATTAGCCAATATTAGGTCAAGGTTCTCCTGTGGCATGATGTTTTGTAATTTGCCTTTATAGCGTGGATCCAGGATGCTGGCCAACCAGTAGTCGTCATCGTTCATCATTTTGGCAATGCGGGGGTCCCTTTTTAGGATCCATAAGGCATAATCTGACATGTGGGCCAATGTTCCCGGTGTCAATGATGCACTGCGAGTGCTGGGTGGAGGAGCACTTTCTGGCAAATCCACATCCCTCCAGTCACGCACAAACCCTGTACCAGACCTTGCCACGCCAACATTTTCACTTGCCCCACGAGATGCATCCTCCTCCCCTAAGTAATCATCCCCATCATCCTCCTCCTCCTCCTCTTCTTCCTCCACCTCGTCCAGGAGAGGTCCCTGAGCAAACAATGGCTGAATGTCATCAAGGATTCCCTCCTCCTCTTCCTCCTCATCAACATTGGCTGCAGACGCCTGCTCCTTAAGGTGCGTCAAAGTTTGCATGAGCAGACGCATAAGTGGGATGCTCATGCTTAGGATGGCGTCGTCTGCGCTTACCAGCCGTGTGCATTCCTCAAAACACTGAAGGACTTTACAAAGGTCTTTCAGCTTCGACCACTGCACACCTGTCAACTCCATGTCTGCTCTCAAAGTGCCTGGCCGTGTATCCTCCCACAAATGCATTATGGCCTGCCTCTGCTCGCACAGCCGCTCCACCATGTGCAGGGTGGAGTTCCACCTTGTTGCAATGTCGATAATGAGGCGGTGGTTGGGAAGGTGGAGCAATCGCTGCAGCTTCTGCATACGAACGGAGTGTACAGGCGACCGGCGGATGTGCGCGCACAGTCTTCGCACCTTCTGGAGCAGGGCTGTTAACTCCGGATAATTTTTGAGGAAGCACTGCACCACCAGGTTCAAGGTGTGAGCCAAGCAAGGTATGTGGCTGAGTTTTGAAAGGGCTATGGCTGCCACAAAATTACGGCCGTTATCACTAACTACCTTGCCTGCCTCAAGATGTACACTGCCCAGCCATGACTCAGTTTGTCGCTTCAAGTACTCGGCCAGCACCTCGGCGGTGTGTCTGTCGCCCAAACACATCATCTGCAACACAGCCTGCTGACGCTTTCCACTAGCTGCTCGATAGGGGGACACATCGTGTGCAACAGTGGCAGCTGCAGATGGAGTGCTCGTACGACTGCGCTCTGTGGACAAGCTTTCGCTTCTGGAGGAGGTGGAGGAGGAGGAGGGTCGAACGCCTACAGCCAACTGTTTCCTATCCCGTGGGCTAGGCAGCACTGTCCCACCACCGCTGTCCCCTGTGGACCCTGCATCCACCACATTAACCCAGTGCTCAGTGATGGACACGTAACGGCACTGGCCATGCCGACTGGACCATGCTTCAGTTGTGAGGTGCACCTTTCCGCTCACTGACTGCTTGAGTGCATGCACAATGTGGTCTTTCACATGATGGTGGAGGGCTGGGATGGCTTTGCGAGAGAAGAAGTGGCGACTGGGTAGGTCATAGCGTGGTACTGCATAGGCCATGAGTTCGCGGAAAGCTGTGCTTTCCACCAACCGAAAGGGCATCATCTCAAACGAGATTAGTTTGGCAATGTGGGCGTTCAAACCCAGTGTACGCGGATGAGAGACTGAGTACTTTCTTGACCTACTCATAGTGTCTGGGAGGGTGAGCTGGACTTGAGAGCTGCATATGGTGGAAGTAGCGGTGGACAGGGCGGACTGAGAGAGGGTTGATGATGGTGATGGAGTTGGTGTTCTTTCTGATGGCCTAGAATCAGTATTTCGTTGATATAACAGTGGGATTCCCTGACTGCTGTGGTCTTGCAACGACACCTCAACATTTGCTGCTGTGCTAACCGGTGGGCTTACAGTGGGGGAAACAATGTAGCGTTGCTGACTACCTTCGTTGTGATCAGTTGCACATGTGGCACTTGAGGTTTGGTGTTGTGTCCACGCTTGCAAGTGCATGCTGGTTAAATGTATAAGCATGCAACTGGTATTCAAATTTTTCAGATTTTTCCCTCGGCTAAAGGTCTTTGCGCACTTCTTACAGATAACCTTGGCCTGATCATGAGGATTTTGGTCAAAAAAGTGCCACACTGCACTCTTCCTACTTTGTCAGACATTTTGCGGCCTAGCACGCTGTGATCTTTTGACCCTCTGGACAAGCTGTCCAGCAACTCTTTTGATGTTTGGAACCTGTCTTTGGAGTGCTCCGGGCCTGCCAGATAACAGCTGTTGCGATGTCGATGTCTGCTGTGGATGCTCCTCATCTGAGCTATTGGAAGCAGCACCCTCTTCCCCCAATGGATGCCAATCTGGGTCAACAACTGGGTCATCCATCACCTCCTCTTCTATGTCATGTGCACCTTCCTCTGTGTCACCGTGTATGGTGGTATAGTGTGCGGGAAGGGGCACCTGAGTCTCATCAGGGTCAGAATCTGGCACTGTACACTGCGAGGACAATGTAGTGCTCTGAGTGAATGTACCAGCAGAATCATCCATCAGCGGCTGTGCATCAGTGCACTCCATGTCAGATTCATCTTGGCCTGGGTAATTCACCATTTGACTTGATAATCCAGGCAGGGTATGTGAAAACAGCTCCATGGAGTAATCAGTAGTATGGCCTGCGTCATCCTTCAATCTTGGTTGGGGTGAAGGACACAAGGAAAGGTGTGGTTCATGAACATGAGCCTCCAATGACGACTCAGTGCTTTTACTTTTTACAACTGAAGAAGAGGAGGCGATAGAGCTGGAGGCTGAGTCAGCAATGTAAGACAAAACTTTTTCCTGATGCTCTGGCTTTAAAAGCGGTTTGCCAACTCCTAGAAAACTAAGCGTTCGAGGCCTTATGTAGCCAGACGATTACGCAGGGTCAGCACCTCCTGCATTCGGTCCTATTTTGCTCTTGCCACTACCATCAGATCCACCACCAACACCATCATTACCAGCTGCCAACCCCCGCCCAATTCCACGGCCTCTTCCACCAGCCTTCCTCATTTTTGGTAGAAATGTAGACAAAATCCAACAAACTATATAGTAATGTAAAACAAGGTACAAGGTGTCTATAGGGCAGGGGAGATTTTGAATTTCTGCACACACTTGTGGACAGTGGACACTTTTGGATTGTGTGAGGCCCACTGATATCTGAGCGCTATGTGACAGGCTCGATGGCACTGCTGTGACAAAAGTGACTAGAGGATAAGGGAGATTTTGAATATCTGCACACACTTTTGGACACTGGACACTTTTGGATTGTGTGAGGCCCACTGATATCTGAGTGCTATGTGACAGGCTCGATGGCACAGCTGTGACAAAAGTGACTAGAGGATAAGGGAGATTTTGAATTTCTGCACACACTTTTGGACACTGGACACTTTTGGATTGTGTGAGGCCCACTGATATCTGAGCGCTATGTGACAGGCTCGATGGCACTGCTGTGACAAAAGTGACTAGAGGATAAGGGAGATTTTGAATATCTGCACACACTTTTGGACACTGGACACTTTTGGATTGTGTGAGGCCCACTGATATCTGAGCGCTATGTGACAGGCTCGATGGCACTGCTGTGACAAAAGTGACTAGAGGATAAGGGAGATTTTGAATATCTGCACACACTTTTGGACACTGGACACTTTTGGATTGTGTGAGGCCCACTGATATCTGAGCGCTATGTGACAGGCTCGATGGCACTGCTGTGACAAAAGTGACTAGAGGATAAGGGAGATTTTGAATCTCTGCACACACTTTTGGACACTGGACACTTTTGGATTGTGTGAGGCCCAATGAATATCTGAGCGCTATGTGACAGGCTCGATGGCACAGCTGTGACAAAAGTGACTAGCGGATAAGGGAGATTGGATTGCTTTTAAAAAAGCAGTTTGCGGAGCAGTGGGTAAACAGCAATGCCAGCCTGTCAGGAAGCCTTAGAAGGCAGCCCAACAACCAACACCACTGATACACCACTATATAGCCTCCCCTTGCACTGCACACACAGTGACTGGTGTGTTGTGCAGGCCAAATCGCTAGCAGCAGAAGCAGTTTTTTTGTCTTCTTCCCTGCCTAACGCTCTCCCTACAGAATCAGCAGCAACCTCTCCCTATACTAAGATCGGCAGAAGTAAGATGGCGGTCGGCGTGCACGCCCTTTTATACCCCCTGTGACGCCCACCAAAGCAAGCCAATCACTTGCATGCCCTTCTGAAAGATGGTGGTGACCCGTGCCTATGTCATCACGTTGCCCACAGTGTCCGTGGATCCTGATTGGCTGAAAAAGAGCGCAAAACAAACTTTTGAAACGCGACTTTGGCGCGTAAGTCGCCGACCTCGTGGCCGACCTCATCCTAGGGTCGGGTTTCGTTTCATGAAACCCGACTTTGCCAAAAGTCGGCGACTTTTGAATTTTTTCGACCCGTTTCGCTCAACTCTACTTGTGACTATCCATCATACTCTTGATTACATTCCAGAGGTTTTCAATGGGGCTCAGGTCTGGAGAATGTGCTGGCCATGACAGGGTTTTGAAGTGGTGGTCTGTTAATTTTTGCCAAAGCTGTATATATATATATATATATATATATATATATACAGTGGGGCAAAAAAGTATTTAGTCAGTCAGCAATAGTGCAAGTTCCACCACTTAAAAAGATGAGAGGCGTCTGTAATTTACATCATAGGTAGACCTCAACTATGGGAGACAAACTGAGAATAAAAAATCCAGAAAATCACATTGTCTGTTTTTTTTTCACTTTATTTGCATATTATGGTGGAAAATAAGTATTTGGTCAGAAACAAGCAATCAAGATTTCTGGCTCTCACAGACCTGTAACTTCTTCTTTAAGAGTCTCCTCTTTCCTCCACTCATTACCTGTAGTAATGGCACCTGTTTAAACTTGTTATCAGTATAAAAAGACACCTGTGCACACCCTCAAACAGTCTGACTCCAAACTCCACTATGGTGAAGACCAAAGAGCTGTCAAAGGACACCAGAAACAAAATTGTAGCCCTGCACCAGGCTGGGAAGACTGAATCTGCAATAGCCAACCAGCTTGGAGTGAAGAAATCAACTGTGGGAGCAATAATTAGAAAATGGAAGACATACAAGACCACTGATAATCTCCCTCGATCTGGTGCTCCACGCAAAATCCCACCCCGTGGGGTCAGAATGATCACAAGAACGGTGAGCAAAAATCCCAGAACCACGCGGGGGGACCTAGTGAATGAACTGCAGAGAGCTGGGACCAATGTAACAAGGCCTACCATAAGTAACACACTACGCCACCATGGACTCAGATCCTGCAGTGCCAGACGTGTCCCACTGCTTAAGCCTGTACATGTCCGGGCCCGTCTGAAGTTTGCTAGAGAGCATTTGGATGATCCAGAGGAGTTTTGGGAGAATGTCCTATGGTCTGATGAAACCAAACTGGAACTGTTTGGTAGAAACACAACTTGTCGTGTTTGGAGGAAAAAGAATACTGAGTTGCATCCATCAAACACCATACCTACTGTAAAGCATGGTGGTGGAAACATCATGCTTTGGGGCTGTTTCTCTGCAAAGGGGCCAGGACGACTGATCCGGGTACATGAAAGAATGAATGGGGCCATGTATCGTGAGATTTTGAGTGCAAACCTCCTTCCATCAGCAAGGGCATTGAATATGAAACGTGGCTGGGTCTTTCAACATGACAATGATCCAAAGCACACCGCCAGGGCAACGAAGGAGTGGCTTTGTAAGAAGCATTTCAAGGTCCTGGAGTGGCCTAGCCAGTCTCCAGATCTCAACCCTATAGAAAACCTTTGGAGGGAGTTGAAAGTCCGTGTTGCCAAGCGAAAAGCCAAAAACATCACTGCTCTAGAGGAGATCTGCATGGAGGAATGGGCCAACATACCAACAACAGTGTGTGGCAACCTTGTGAAGACTTACAGAAAACGTTTGACCTCTGTCATTGCCAACAAAGGATATATCACAAAGTATTGAGATGAAATTTTGTTTCTGACCAAATACTTATTTTCCACCATAATATGCAAATAAAATGAAAAAAAAACAGACAATGTGATTTTCTGGATTTTTTTTTCTCAGTTTGTCTCCCATAGTTGAGGTCTACCTATGATGTAAATTACAGACGCCTCTCATCTTTTTAAGTGGTGGAACTTGCACTATTGCTGACTGACTAAATACTTTTTTGCCCCACTGTATATATATATGCACTGTGAGATAGATAACAGCGCTAAGTAAGGGATACTCGCTTGCAGCCGCAAAAAAGAAACAGATCCGGCACGGGTTTTCCACAAAACAATCATAGTCCCTTCGGTTTATTCAGCATCATAAACCATTACAGCAACAGAAAATAGCATATAATCAGCATAGCGTCCATTGCAGAGTTTCCCTCTGTTATCCTGTAGTCATATAAGTTATGCACTGTTCAATGTGCAGGCTTCCTAGCCCCAAGTTATCTCACCCTGTCAGGGCTTCCTCATGCTGCTTCACCATGCTGCACATGTTCATTCCCTCCAGGGAATTAACAGGCACACGTTGCCATTACTCACAGCCACTTCACAGGCTGTTAGCCAGGAAACCCCATCTCAGCGGGACATTCCTCACTGGACCAGCCGGGTCCTAGCATTCAACCCCATGTGACCTACCCTGGCCACATTATATGGTTTATAGCCACGCCCACCGGGTCACATGACTCTGACCTTATCACAGGTCCTTCAAGCCTTTACACACTCTTTACAATAGTACTTTAAACTCACCCCCTGGGTGGGTTTTTAGGTAACCAGGTCTGCCCATCTCTCTAGTTACCTGGAGACTTCTCCCTTACACATTGAAACAACACCTCAGCAGTATCACTGCTGATCAACACATAAGTCTCCATCCCAAAGCCACCCACTTTGAGATACATAACGGCCATTCAGTATTCTGCCATTCATCCTTTCTCCTGGGACATCCACACAGCACCCCCTAGCAGCCTCAGTGGTTACTACACCACAGTACTTACATATATATATATATATATATATATATATATATATATATATATGTACTTTTCAGTTTTTTTAATTAAAGCAGCAGAAATTGCAAGAGTGATGATAATTAAAAGAATAAATAAGAGCACTTCCTGAAAATATTCAATGTACCAAATGGCAGTATAGAAATACATATTCAGTGCGTAGATTACTGCAAAGGTCCAGTTTACAGTGAGGTGAGATGTTATTATGTGTGGATCATGAGACATGAAGCGCCCTTTTTCAAGAATGGAAATGACACTGTGAAATAATAATGAAAACAATACTGTAAAGAGAAGAAATCTGTCGTTTCTTCAGAATAGAAAAATGTAATCTAATATTAGTGATGCCAATCTAGTCATGGGCCCCAGTGATGTTTTATTATGCACGCACAGCTGTTCTGCAACATGATATGCGGAATTGCCCTTGAGAGGAGAGAAATTTAACTACAGAATTAATCATCAAACAAATGGATGTAAACTACAGCAATGTATTAGGATACAAAAGGAATATAAAATAACCCTGGGTATCAATGGCATGTGTGACTGGAATACAAGTGCTGTTTAAAGCACCACTCTAGCATTTTATTTATTTTTTTACTTTCCCTCTGTAGTGCTATTTTCCTCACCCCTGGGAAAATATATAAAATTTGAACTTTATTAATGCAAATAACAACAAATCACGTGAAAAAGACTGACTCATAAAAACATTTTAAAAACCGAAGATAAGTTGAATAGCTGGTTATGCCCTTGATATGGCAATAGCCTATCTCCACAGAAGTTCACAAAAAATTCAAATGGCAGTACATTAGTATATAATACCAGCAGAAAAAAATCATATAAACAAAGATTCATGAGAAAATAGAACACTAATGTGTACTCTTACTAAATGGTTAAACCCATGAACCCATAGATGCGCAACTCCCCCCCCCCAAAAAAAAAGCAAAACACACAATATGAAGACAGTAAAAGGCTAAATAATGCTTTTCACAACACAATGTCAGAATTTAAGGGATAGCAGCTGTGACTGAAATACAAAAAACGCAGCTGGTTGTGGACTACCAGAAGGTTTAACCCGTAAAGTGATTATCCCAAAAGAAAATACATAAGGGAGAATAAGAAAAAAAACTGGAAAAGCTATTAAGAGCAAGAGAAACTTGCTAGCAAATCAAAAATATTTGTGAAAAAAATATCAGGGTTCAAACTTGCTGGTATTGGGGTATTAAGATGTAAAATTCCTATTTGGAGCCATTTTTGCCAGTAGAAAATGTCTGGTATGCCGAGGAGAAGGACAACTCAACACCAATACGTCTACAGAACGCCCTCCAGAACTTCGAGACGAACTGGGTACCCCTGTCGGATACGATATTTGCCGGAACGCCGTGCAAACGTACAACGTGAAGAACAAACAACTTGCTTAAGGTTTCAGAGTTGGGTAAGCCGGACAGGGGAACAAAGTGAGACTGTTTACTGAACCTGTCCACCACCACCCAAATACAAGTTTTCCCCTCGGAGGGTGGCAGGTCTGTAATGAAGTCCATGGAGATGTGGGTCCATGGACTGTCAGGGGTGGGCAAGGACTGAAGCCAGCCGGTAGGACGGTTATGGGGGGACTTGGCGTGGGCACAGACTTCACACGCTGAGACGTACTCCTTACAGTCCTTGGCCACCGTTGGCCACCAAAAGTTCCTGGTTACCAGCATAGTGGTATTATTAAGACCCGGGTGGCCTGCCAGGACGGAGTCGTGAGATTCTTTTAACACTCGTAAGCGAAAGGTAGCTGGAACGAATAATTTTGGGGGGGGCGTAGTGTCAGGAGGTCATTCTGATGACCTACGGATCTCCTCCAGAAGGTCCAGAGATACTGCCGACACGACAATGCCATTAGCCAATATGGGACCTGGTTCATAGTCCTCGGTGTGTGTGTGACAAAAGCTGCGGGAGAGGGCATCTGCCCTCACATTTTTGGTTCCGGGGCGAAAGGTGATTAAGAAATCAAACCTGGAGAAAAACAAGGCCCACCTGGCCTGCCTAGGGTTTAGTCTTTTAGCCGACTCTAGGTAGGTTAGGTTTTTGTGATCGGTAATAACAGTAACTTTGTGTTTGGCGCCTTCGAGGAAGTGGCGCCATTCCTCGAAGGCCCACTTGATTGCCAATAGTTCTCGGTTGCCGATGTCATAGTTTCTCTCCGTGGCAGAGAATTTGCGGGAGAAAAAGGCACATGGACGAAGCTGAGTGAGGGATGCAGTGCCTTGTGAGAGCACTGCTCCTACTCCGACTTCGGAGGCATCTACTTCCACAATAAACGGGTGGTCCAAGTTTGGTTGAATCAACACCGGGTTGGCCACGAAGCACTCCTTTAGTGTAGAAAAAGCCCGGGTTGCCTCAGGATTCCAATTAGTCACGTCCGCCCCTTTCCGGGTAAGGTCCGTGAGTGGCTTGGAAATCTCAGAGAATCCCCTGATGAATTTGCGATAATAATTCGCAAATCCCAAAAATTGCTGCAGTGCTTTCAGCGATTTGGGTTGTACCCAATCCTTAATGGGTTGAATCTTGGCAGGATCCATGCGGAACCCCTTGCCTGAGACCATGTATCCTAAGAACTGCACCTCTTCGGCAAAAAAAAACACATTTTTCAAATTTCGCGAACAAAGAGTTTTCACGCAGTCTTTGCAGTACTGAACGGACGTGTTGAGCGTGTGTCACAGGGTCAGCAGAATAAATCAAAATGTCGTCCAGATATACGACGACATACACCCCACAAATATCTCTGAAAATATCATTGACGAAGTGCTGAAATACTGCAGGAGCGTTACTGAGTCCGAAGGGCATTACCAAGTACTCAAAATGGCCAAGGGGTGTATTAAAGGCCGTTTTCCATTCGTCCCCATCTCTTATGCGGACCAGGTTATATGCCCCCCGGAGGTCAAGCTTAGTAAACCAGCGAGCTCCCAGTAACTGATTAAACAGATCAGGAATGAGTGGCAGTGGGTATTGATTTTTTACGGTTATGGCGTTCAGCTCACGGTAGTCAATGCATGGTCTGAGTCCACCATCTTTTTTCTCTACAAAGAAAAACCCAGCTCCTACAGGTGAGGTGGAAGGTCTAATGAAGCCCTTTCGAAGGCTGTCTGCTATGTATTCCTTCATGGCTACACGCTCAGGACCAGAGAGGTTGAATATTCTCCCCTTAGGGAGACGGGCACCAGGGACCAATACAATAGGACAATCGTATTCTCTGTGAGGAGGTAGTTTCTCCGACTCCACTATAGAGAAAACATCTTCATAATCCCTAAACGCATGTGGAATAGAAGGTGTTTTAATTTTAATCTGGTTTACTGAAAAAGACATACAGTTTCTCTGACACCATGGACTCCAGCGCACAACGTCACCTATGCGCCAGTCAATAACCGGATTATGTTGGTGTAACCATGGCATGCCTAACACAACTGGATCTGATAAATTGTATATAACAAGAAATGACATTTGTTCGTTATGTAATGTCCCCACTGACATAGAAATTTCGGCAGTAACGAATTCCACGCCTCCTTGGAATATAGATGTACCATTAATCGCAGTAGTCTGAATAGGCGCTTTAAACCTGGACAGAGGTACACCAAGGCTCTTAGCAAATAAAAAATCCATAAGGTTGCCGGCAGCACCACAATCCACATAAGCCTTCACACACAGACGTTTCTTAGCAAAAGAAAGGGAAACTGGTAACAACAGTTTGGCCGCATTTGCGGGCAATACCTGACCCCCAAAGCTGTCCAGGGGGTGATGATCCCGGAGTGTGGATTTCCAACAGCCAGCTTTTTCCTTGAAGCTTCCAGGCTGCAGCATGCTTGAGCCTGAGAGTGACCTTCCAGGCTGTGCAATGTAACAGGTGTTTGGGCTAAGAATCAGCTCAGTCAGGAGGAAGGAAAAAAAAAGATGAGGAAAACTGCTTTTATATGTGTTAAGTGTAGACACAAAAAGCAGTTTTATTTTTTGGGCTGGATATAATGTGACGTCTGCCTGCGGTCTGGGCTGCAGCCAGACAACACCCCGAGAAACACTGATACCCTTTACCCCTATACAGGGATCTGGATTTATAGCAGAGCCCAGGAGGCGCTGTCTGAATAGGAGCAATGACCAGAGCAGGACGGTCGTCAGACAGGTGTTCCAACACAGGACACAGAAGCAATGATATCCGAGACTAAACCAGTCAGGCAGAAAAGGTATAAAAACGGTAGACAGCAGCAAAGACAGATACCAGGTCGAAGCCAGAGTCATAAACCAGGAGAGTCGCAGAGGTACAGAGTCGTTAGGCAGAAGCAGAGTCAGAATCCAGGCCGAAGTCAGTGTCATAAACCAGGAGAGTCGCAGAGGTACAGAATCGTTAGGCAGAAGCAGAGTCAGAATCCAGGCCGAAGTCAGTGTCATAAACCAGGAGAGTCGCAGAGGTACAGAATCATTAGGCAGAAGAAGGGTCAGAAGTCCAGGCAAAAGTCAGAGTCAGTCAACATTAATATACACAGTAACACGCAGGGGAACCAAGAATATATCCGGCGGCCTGCAAGAGCAGTCCCAAGGTATTTGAGAGATCAGGTCATCCCTCACAGGCCCATGGGCTGATGATGTCATCCAGACCGCCCCCAGGACCAGACTGGATGGTGATGCACCAGCCCCATGACTGACCGAGGAGCGAAGCCTGCGTCCAGCGGACGCCTGCGCAGGAGCCTCATGACTATCGCCGCCACCATTCGGGGTTGAAGCACAGCGCCTCCCAGAGACCAAGGCCGGGACTGCAGGCCACGGGTCAGACGGTGATAGGACAGTCCGGCGCCTCCTAGTGATCGAGGCCGGGACAGCAGGCCCTGAGTCTGACGGCGATGTGATAGTCCGGCACCTCCTACTGGCCGAGGCCGGGACAGCAGGCCCTGAGTCTGGCGGTGACATGACATATGCTTTGCCCAGCTGTGGGCGAAGCATATAATCGCTACTGTGCATGCGCCGGTATTTTGCAGCGTGGTCTATGCCCCGGAAGTCTTCACATGCAGGACGCACTTACGGGGCATAGACCATGCAGGAAAATACCGACGCATGCGCAGTAGTGATTATATGCTTCACTCACAGTTGGGTAAAGCATACTGCACAGGCGCCGGAGGCCTTTACAATGCGCAAGCGCGGAAACCAACGTTATCTGTGATATTCACAGATGAAGATTACGTGCAGCAAGCCGAGGAGGGGGGCAGAAGGCGACTAAGCCACGCCCATCTGAACGGACCCCAGTGATTTGCATACATCCCCAACAAGATAAAAAATGTATTTATGCCTCAAAGGTGCGGGGTCAGGGGGGAATAAAATATCCTGATAGAATCCTTATGGGATGCACAATTGGATGATATCTTTACATGATATCACTAAATATGGGTGACAGATTCACTTTAAAGACACCTGCCAAATAACGTGTGGGCTCTCTGTCAAACCATTTTCACCCATTGAGTTATGGACTCCACAAAAACTCTGAATGAGTCCATAGTAGCTGCACCAAGACATTAACTGCTTTTTTTTTTTAAAGGAGTATAAAGGAATATTCACCCAGAAAGTGAGAAAAAACAGTATTTTTATCTCAACGCTAATATGGAATTTTCTTAGCCTGGTTCAAGCATCATTGATTAATCTACGATAATTTATGTTATTGGAATAATGTTCCACAGAGAGGCACCTACTATGTGTTGACCTCAGATTTATTGTTTGATTATTGTTCCATCAACTTATTTCTCTAAAATATTGCTGCTCGTTTAAGAATGTATTAATTTATTAGTAATACAGATAAAATATAAATATTAAAAAACATTGCTTTTTATGCGATTAACTGTCTTTGTTACTGACTGATATCTTTAGGAATGACCACTATATTTTGTCAAGTGTTGCTATTCAGGCAATATGTGTTTTGTGGTTTTCCATACTCTTACTATTTCACGCTCCATTAGAATTTTTATTTTTTACCTCTGGCGGCTTTGTTTAAATGTATTTCTTGGGGTATATGGACGGATCAAGAATTTTGTTCTTTCAAAGCTTTGATAATTTGGACTTCTCTTTTGTTCTTATAATAATAATAATAATCTTTATTTTTATATAACGCTAACATATTCCGCAGCGCTTTACAGTTTGCACACATTATCATCACTGTCCCTGATGGGGCTCACAATCTAACTTCCCTATCAGTATGTCTTTGGAATGTTGAGTGAAACGGGTTGGTCAACTTAAAAAATCGCCGACTTTAGCTAAAGTCGGGTTTCGCCGATCGAAACCCGACCATAGCGTGAGGTCGGACATGAGGTCGCTGAGCCGAACGCCAAAGTCATGTTTCAAATAATGCTTCCAGCGCCTTTTCTCAGCCAATGATGGAGGACGCACACTGTGGGCAATGCGATGACATGGGCAGCGGCCACCACCATCTTAGAGAAGGGCATTGAAGTGATTGCCTGGCTTTGTGTGGTGTCAAAATGGCTATAAAAGGCTGTGACCGCCGACCGCCATCTTACTTCTGCCGATGTTAGACTAGGGAAAGGTGCTGCTGCTGATTCTGAATAAGGGAGAGAAAGGGGAAGATTTTTGTTGTGTGCAGCTGCACTGGTGGTGATTAGGCCGCCTTATAAGGCTACCTGATAGCTGCATTGCTGTGTGCACACTGCTGTTTAAAATGCTTTTTTCAAAGCACTCCAACTTTTATAATTTTGTTCTGGTGAGTTACTGAGTGTTCATTTTTTCACACACCGTATAGCAGTGTACGCTCCTCACACACTACCGTGTACTGGCTGGTATCACGGACAAATACAAGCTATCTGTGTGTGACTCTGGAAAAACAAACCGAGGAGATTTTCCTTTTTTCCAGACCTACATCTTATAGAGCTGTCCGCTTTTCAAACAGTTTCGTATATCTGCTGTTTGATTATGGACGATAATATACAGAGACAGCTTGTGTCACTCCGTATAAAAACAGACGGAGATTGACAATTTTCCATACAAACACAGTATAGCAGTGTACGCTCCTCACACACTACCGTGTACCGGCTGGTATCACGGACAAATACAAGCTATCTGTGTGTGACTCTGGAAAAACAAACTGAGATTTTCCATTTTTCCAGACCTAGACCTTATAGAGCTGTCCGCTTTTCAAACAGTTTCGGATATCTGCTGTTTGATTTCGGTCAAAATTATACAGAGACAGCTTGTGTCACTCCTTATAAAAAGAGACAGAGATTGACAATTTTCCATAAAGACACCATATAGCGGTGTACGCTCCTCACACACTACCATGTACCAACTGGTATCACGGACAAATACAAGCTATCTGTGTGTGACTCTGGAAAAACAAACCGAGGAGATTTTCCATGTTTCCTTACCTACACCTTATAGAGCTGTCCATACAGACACCATATAGCGGTGTACGCTCCTCACACACTACCTTGTACCGAATGGTATCACGGACAAATACAAGCTATCTGTGTGTGACTCTGGAAAACCAAACCATATAGAGCTGTCTGATTCTCAAACAGTATTGTATATCTGCCGTTCGCTTTACAGTCACATCTATACAGAGTCAGCGTGTGTGTGAAACTCCATAAGTAGTGTTGAGCATTCCGATACCGCAAGTATCGGGTATCGGCCGATACTTGCTGTATCGGAATTCCGATACCGACTTCCGATATTTTTTCAATATCGGAATTCGGCATCGGAATCGGAAGTTCAAAGTTGATTGACAGACTGACGTCATCATGATGCGCGGTGTGTGCGTATCATGATGCGCCGTCATTTCGGGCCTTCCGGGGGTCTCTGCCGGCCTGCCGGGGGGCTGTGCCGGCCTGCCGGGGGGGCTGTGTGGACTGCCCGGGGTCTGTACCGGCCTGCCGGGGGGCTGTGCCGGCCTGCCGGTGGTCTGTGCACCCTGTGGGGGTCTGTGCCGGCCTGCCGGGGGGCTGTGCCGGCCTGCCGGGGGGCTGTGCAGGCTCCGGGGGGCTGTGCCGGCCTGCCGGGGGGCTGTGCCGGCCTGCCGGTGGTCTGTGCAGGCTCCGGGGGGCTGTGCCGGCCTGCCGGTGGTCTGTGCAGGCTTCGGGGGTCTGTGCAGGCATCGTCCGATGGGACTACAAGTCCCATCGGGCGATGCCTGCTACCATGACAGTGATTGACACATTAGCCAATGATGGGACAGTAGTAGTCCCATCATCCGGCTAATGTGTTAAATGTTAAAAAAAAATACTACATACATACTACATGCATGCTACATACATACTGCATGCTACATACATACTGCATGCTACATACATACTACATACATACTACATGCATGCTACATACATACTACATGCTACATACATACTACATATATACTACATACATACTACATACATGCTACATACATACTGCATGCTACATACATACCACATACATACTACATACTACATATATACTACATGCATGCTACATACATACTACATGCTACATACATACCACATACATACTACATACATGCTACATACTACATACATACTACATACATACTACATACATGCTACATGCATGCTACATGCATGCTACATACATACTACATGCATGCTACATACATACTACATGCATGCTACATACATACTACATGCTACATACATACCACATACATACTACATACATACTACATACATACTACATGCATGCTACATACATACTACATGCATGCTACATACATACTACATGCATGCTACATACATACTACATGCTACATACATACTACATGCTACATACATACATACATACTACATATATACTACATGCATGCTACATACATACTACATGCTACATACATACCACATACATACATGCTACATACATACTACATATATACTACATGCATGCTACATACATACTACATATATACTACATGCATGCTACATACTACATGCATGCTACATACATACTACATGCTACATACATACATACATACTACATATATACTACATGCATGCTACATACATACTACATGCTACATACATACCACATACATACTACATGCTACATACATACCACATACATACATGCTACATACATACTACATATATACTACATGCATGCTACATACATACTACATATATACTACATGCATGCTACATACATACTGCATGCTACATACATACTACATACATACCACATATATACTACATACATACAATACATTCATACAATACATACATAGACATACAGTACATATAACATAGAGTAACATACTTACCAATACTTGTCACATTGTTCCCCGAAGCCATTGTCGTCTACGGAATAAATATTAACATAACAAACAACAAAAATACTCACCCACGATCCGAAGCAGTCCACGAGTGTGTCCCACGACGATCTTGGGTAGAGAACTGCAGCATCAGATGATGCTGCCGTTCTCTACGGGCTGCAGGAATCCAATGACGGAAGGTAGGTATCCTTCCGCACTGTATTCCTCCGCCACTTAAAAAAAAAAAAGTCCCTAGTCTCACTTTATGCCATTGCTGCGTGGGAAATTCCCACACAGCAATGGCATAAAGTGAGACTAGGGACTTTTTTTTTTTTAAGTGGCGGAGGAATACAGTGCGGAAGGATACCTACCTTCCGTCATTGGATTCCTGCAGCCCGTAGAGAACGGCAGCATCATCTGATGCTGCAGTTCTCTACCCAAGATCGTCGTGGGACACACTCGTGGACTGCTTCGGATCGTGGGTGAGTATTTTTGTGGTTTGTTATGTTAATATTTATTCCGTAGACGACAATGGCTTCGGGGAACAATGTGACAAGTATTGGTAAGTATGTTACTCTATGTTATATGTACTGTATGTCTATGTATGTATTGTATGAATGTATTGTATGTATGTAGTATATATGTGGTATGTATGTAGTATGTATGTAGCATGCATGTAGCATGCAGTATGTATGTAGCATGCATGTAGTATATATGTAGTATGTATGTAGCATGCATGTAGTATATATGTAGTATGTATGTAGCATGTAGCATGCATGTAGTATGTATGTGGTATGTATGTAGTATGTATGTAGCATGCATGTAGTATATATGTAGTATGTATGTAGCATGCAGTATGTATGTAGCATGCATGTAGTATATATGTAGTATGTATGTAGCATGTAGTATGTATGTAGCATGCATGTAGTATGTATGTAGTATGTAGCATGTAGTATGTATGTAGCATGCATGTAGTATATATGTAGTATGTATGTAGTATATATGTAGTATGTATGTTGCATGTAGTATTTATGTAGTATGAATGTAGCATGTATGTAGTATGTAGTATGAATGTAGCATGTATGTAGTATGCATGTTGTATGTATGTAGCATGTAATTTTTTTTTTTTTTTTTTTACATTTAACACATTAGCCGGATGATGGGACTACTACTGTCCCATCATTGGCTAATGTGTCAATCACTGTCATGGTAGCAGGCATCGCCCGATGGGACTTGTAGTCCCATCGGACGATGCCTGCACAGACCCCCGAAGCCTGCACAGACCACCGGCAGGCTGGCACAGCCCCCCGGCAGGCCGGCACAGCCCCCCGGAGCCTGCACAGCCCCCCGGCAGGCCGGCACAGCCCCCCGGCAGGCCGGCACAGCCCCCCGGAGCCTGCACAGCCCCCCGGCAGGCCGGCACAGCCCCCCGGCAGGCCGGCACAGCCCACCGGAGCCTGCACAGCCCCCCGGCAGGCCGGCACAGACCACCGGAGCCTGCACAGACCCCCTGGCAGGCCGGCACAGCCCCCCGAAAGGCCCGTACAGACCCCAGAGAGGCTGTACAAGGGCAGGAAAGGGTTTTTCTTATTCCGATACCGGAAGTCCCATAGACTTGAATGGGACTTCCGGTATCGGAATCGGCGATACCGATACTTTTTTTAAAGATCAGCCGATACCATCCGATACGATACTTTGAAGTATCGGACGGTATCGCTCAACTCTATCCATACGTACATATACGGAGATTGTTAGTTACACAAAAAACATATACAGCTGTATACTTCTGATACAGTTCCGTATATCTGCTTGTTGGATTACGGTCAAATACACACTGGGAGAGCGTCAGTGACTAACAAAATATATACGTAGATTTATTTTTTTAATACACCTTACACAGCTGGACGCTCCTCATACAGTACCATCTCTCTGCTGGTATTTTTGGTACATTTTCCCAAACATGAGGAAGTATGGTGGAAGAGGCCACCGGCATGGGCAGGGGGGCTCAGATGTTACTGATGGTGGTGGTGCATCGGCTGTTTCTGGCAAAAGCACAATAGCAGCTAAGGCAGGAGGTGTTGAGCTTGCGTCTTCGTCTGGCCCAAGAATGCCTGTAAGGTTACCTTTTCTTGGAGTAGGAAAAACACTTTGAAAGCCAGAGCATCAGGAACAGGTTTTGGCGTACATTGCCGAAACAGCCACCACCTCTATTGCCTCCTCTTCTGACTGTTCGAAACCAGCAAGCACATTGCCAAACTAATCTCATTAGAGATGATGCCTTACCGTTTGGTTCAAAGCGAAGCTTTCCGCGAGCTCATGGCCTACGCAGTCCCACGCTATGACCTACCCAGTCGGCACTTCTTTTCTCGAAAAGCCATCCCAGCCCTCCACCTGCATGTGAAAGACCACATTGTCCATGCACTCAAGCAATCAGTGAGTGGAAAGGTGCACCTCACAACAGATGCATGGTCCAGTAGGCATGGCCAGGGCCGTTATGCATCCATCACTGCGCACTGGGTTAATGTGGTAGATGCAGGGTCCACAGGGGACAGCGGCGGTGGAACAGTGCTGCCTAGCCCACGATATAGGAAACAGTTGGCTGTAGGCTTTCGACCCTCCTCCTCCATAAGTGAAAACTCATCCACAGAGCGCAGATACACGAGCACTCCATCCGCAGCTGGCAGTGCTGCACACAAGGTGTCCCACTATCGAACAGCTAGTGGTAAGCGTCAGCAGGCTGTATTAAAGATGATGTCTTTGGGCGACAACAGATACACCATGGAGGTACTGGCTGACTACTTGCAGCGACAAACTGAGTCATGGCTGGGCAGTCTACATCTTGAGCCAGGCAAGGTAGTCAGTGATAACGGCAGTAATTTTGTGGCAGCCATAGCCCGTGCAAAACTCACACACATACCTTGCCTGGTTCACACTTTGAACCTGGTGATGCAGTGCTTCCTTAATAATTATCCAGAGTTAACATCCCTGCTCCATAAGTTGCGAAGACTGTGCTCGCACATCTGTATCTCAAACGTCCACTCCACTCTTATGCAGAAGCTGCAGTGATTGCTCCACCTCCCCAAGTACCACCTAATCATAGACATTGCAACAAGGTTGCACATGGTTGAGAGGCTGTGCGAACAGAGGCAGGCTGTAATGCATTTGTGGGAGGATACACAGGCAGGCAGTTTGAGGGAAGAAATGGAATTGTCAGGTGTGCAGTGGTCAAAGCTGAAAGACCTGTGTAAAGTCCTTCAGTGTTTTGAGGAATGCACACGGCTGGTAAGCACAGATGACGCCATCATAAGCATGAGCATTCCACTTAGACATCTGCTCATGCAAAGTTTGACGCACATTAAGGATCTGTCTTCTGCAGCAGAGGAGGAACAGGAGGAGGAGGAGGAGGAGAGAAGCCTTGCTAACAGTCAGCCATTGTCTGGTCAGGGAACTGTCCTGGATGAGGTGGAGGAAGAAGAGGAAGAGGAGGAGGATGAGGGGGATGATTATTTTGGGCAGGAGAATGCTTCTCAGGGGGCAAGAGAAAATGTTGGCGTTCCAAGGTCAGGTACTGTGTTTGTGCGTGACTGTAGGGATGTGGATCTACCAGAAAGTGCTCCTCCACCAAGCAGTGGCAGTGCATTATTGATACCTAGAACAAGGCCCACATGTGCGATTATGCCTTGCAAATCCTAAAAAGGGACCCCCGCATTGCCAAAATGATGGCCAGCATCCTCGATCCACGCTAAAAAGGCAAATTACACAACATCATGCCACAGGAGAACCTATAGATAATATTGGCTAACAAACAAGCAACTCTGGTAAACCATTTGTTTGAGGCTTTCCTAACACACAGCAGCGGTGCTGGTTCTCCCACGAGTTGTAGTGGGCACAATGGAAAAGGTGTTCGTGGTGCACACAGCCGAAATGGCGTTGGAGACGGGGGTTTAATGACCATGTTGTGGAATGATTTCTCAAGTACCGCTCACACGACTGCTAATACTGCATCGATTACAAGTGACAGGAGACAGCAGTTGTCAACTATGGTTACAAACTACTTCTCCTCCCATATCGATGTTCTCCCTCACAGGTCATTCCCCTTTGACTATTGGGCCTCTAAACTGGATGCCTGGCCTGAATTGGCACAATATGCCTTACAGGAGCTCGCTTGCCCTGCTGCTAGTGTGTTATCTGAAAGAGTCTTCAGTGCTGTTGGATCAAACCTGACAGAAAAAAAGACCCGTCTGTCGACCCAAAATGTTGATGATCTAACCTTCATTAAAATGAACCATGCATGGGTTTCAAAGGATTTTGTCCCATCTTCCCCTGATGACACATAGGTTGCCAGAATACTGCCTCGCTTTTGTCCTTCCTCGGACTTGCCCAATTCCACTATTTGCAGCAGCTGAATGTCCAGCCTACACATCAACATATGCCATTTTTTAAACCTCCCTAACTGGGCTGCCCACCCCGCCAAGGGCTGGGGTCACCACCTGGCGCACCCGGGCAAGTGCCATTGCTCTGAACTTACTTACTTACTTACCTCTCCCTGCTCCACCGCTGTGCAGTCTGGCCAGTTAAATCCTTCAAAGGGATGGCCACTAGAAATTTGGTGTATTGATCGATGATGGTTAAGATGTAGCTATGGCCTGTCCTGCTGGCCTCTACCTTCAGATGATCAATGGCAACTATTTGTAATGGATGTCAACTTACAAGTGGATGCAGTGGTGCTTTATGATCACCTTTCACAGTTGTGATAGTCACAGATGTGTGACATTCCTGCCACCATTTTTCAATGTCTCCTCTCATGCCAATCCAATAGAAATGGGGCCCGTTATATATGGAGCATAATTAGGGCCCATCATACACTGGAGCATCATCCATGAGGCCCATCATATACTGGAGCATTCCAGATTGGGGACCTCAGACACTGGAGCAGCATTTACGGGGCCCATTATACACTGGAGAATTAGAAATGGAGCCAATTATATATGGAGCATTATTAGGGCCCTTCATACACTGGAGCATCATCCATGAGGCCCATCATATACTGGAGCATTCCAAATGGGGGACATCAGACACTGGAGCAGCATTTACGGGGCCCATTATACACTGGAGAATTAGAAATGGAGCCCATTATATATGGAGCATTATTAGGGCTCATCATACACTGGAGCATCATCCATGAGGCCCATCATATACTGGAGCATTCCAAATGGGGGACATCAGACACTGGAGCAGCATTTACGGGGCCCATTATATACTGGAGCATTAGAAATGGAGCCCTTTATATATGGAGCATTATTTGGGCCCATAACACACTGGAGTATCGTCCATGGAGACCATCATATACTGTAGCATTATGTGGAGCTCATCATATACTGTATGGAACATTATATGTTGCCAATTATTCTGTATGGAGAAATATATGGGGCTCATTATTCTGTATGTTGCACAATGTGGTGGCCGTAATACTGTATCGAGTAATATACTGTCCTTTTTTTGAGCTATTGTACAATTTAAAATAGATCAGTCATGTCATGTAAGCAGTGAAGTATTTGTCATTGTACTATACCTATATTTCTGTGCCGTATCGGAGCATCATGAGTTGTGGTATGTGTTAAAGGGGCGCACTGACACTCTTTGGCCCAGGGCACACGAAAACCTGGAGCCAACCCTACCCCCCCACAACTTTAGCCAAATAACCCCCAGTTTTCATTGTGTAACTATTATTATGAAGTAAATTAAGGTTGACAAGCTTCAGTAATAAGAATTGATGTTTTTGGCACTGAAATGGGCACTGTAGGTGTGTTTCCTGTCCTCCACTCCCTGCTGACTTTGCTTCCCCATTGACTTGCATTGGGTTTCGTGTTTCAGTCGGCCTCCGACTTTTCCCTATAGTCGGCCGATTTCGTTCGACCCGACTTTTGCGAAAGTCCGGTTTCATGAAACCCGACTCGACCCTAAAAAAGGCAAAGTCGCTCATCTCTATTCTTCACCTTAGTCTAGATGTGATATACTATATCAATAAATAAAAACCTAGCTGCTACTTTATCTTAGCTAAAGTGAAAAAAAACTGTATTTTTGTCTCAACACTATAATTGTATTTTATTAGCCTGGTCGAAATATAATTGATAAATATACAGTATGGCAAACTATATTGTTAGAATAGTATTCCAGCACAGAAACATCTATTATGTTGTAATTTTCTTTATGCTTACATTTTGTCCACATATTCTCTACACTGGGAAAATATTCACACCCACACTTAATGCATTTGTAGGTTGTTACAGCTGTGACTTATTCCAAAACAGTGACTTTTAGGAATATGTTTAGACAGTATAAGTCACCATAATTTTTCATTTCGGAGCATAGTTCAAAAATCTTTTCAATACAAGGATCACACAAAAAGTATGATGGCATAAAATTGCATTCATCATCACAATACATTTGTCATGCATGCCAAGAGATTTTCCAAGTGCATCCACCAAACAAAAGCAACAAATAAACTGCGAACAAACACTACATGAAAATTTAAATATAAATCTAAACTTACAGGACCATGATATATCAGTTTACAGAGAAAAGGCTTTTCTTTAAGGTTATTACGGACTGAGAATTGTAATAGCTAATTCAGGAACCAAGGGACTACAATGTTTTGTGCATTGATTGCATTGTTTCCTGACCTGAATTCCGGCTGTTTCTGCTATATACTTTCTATTTTTTTCCAATTTGAAACCTAAAAATAGTACTGATATTTGAGAGTTCAGCTCATTTATAAAGGCATTTCAGAGTTTAGTATTCTTATATGTCTTGCAGAAAGAGTGTTCTCAATAACTTACAAAGACAGGAGGTAAGTGGGCTTTTACATTGCGTTTCAGCACCAGTTCACTGGCTTATGTCGGGGCTTAAGTCCGAACCCTCCACACAGTTTTGGACGTATGCGCCAAAGGATCCATAGACTATAATGATGCCAGCAGAGAAAACGCATGCTCTGCCGTGCATCATTTATGGGTGTATATAACTACTAGAGGCAGACATTCAGTGATAGTAGCCTTCATTTGGTTAACTGCCTCCAATAGGCTTATGCGACCAAAAATGATGCACAGCAAAGCTTACATTAGCTTTGTCAGCACTATTAAAGTCCAAGGCCCTGTTGGCACATATTTCCGAAACCCTTTGGACACAAGCCATGACGTGAGCCACTGAACAAATGCCTAAATTCAATGTGAAAGCAACCTTGGACATAGTTATTTCATTGGATAAATGAATAAAAAAGAGTGGGTTTTTAACTGCTCTGCCGTAATACCAGTATTAAGACCAGAGATTGTCGATGGATGGAGCCTGGAAAGCAGGAGAAATTTAAGTGCTGTAAATTTTTTCTGGTTTCCTGGCATCATCCACAGACAATCTCTGGTCTTAATAATGGCATTCCCAGTAGCACAGAAAACTCCACACTCCTTTTTATTCATTCATTCTGGATTATCTTGCGGGTCTGTAGCAGAAATAATCAAACATTTTCAAGTTATTGTGGTCACACAACTTCACCAGGTAAGCAAATTCCCTAAGTACTACCTTCTTTGTTACCAGAGAAAGACCCTGTTGCGCTCTTCTTTTTTCCAGCCTTTCTTCAATCATTGTTCTTTCATAAGCAAGTGGGTCTGTCACCAGATTTCACAATACAAGCAACATATGTTACTAAATAGATGACTTACATCGGATGAGCTCACTTGTAAAATTTACATCAGAATGACTATGTACAGCAACTCTGATATTAAAATGAGCATTTCAGCTTGATGCTTATCTTAACCCCTTCATGAACAGTAACGTTGTATAGGTACATCACTGAACTTTCCCTGCACATAACATCTGATCTGATCAGTTGTCATGTGCCTCTAAAAGCCGAGGGAGATCCGCAATCCACCATAGGCTGTTAACAACTTTAATACCACTGTCAACATCATCATTTAACAGCGTCATTTAACACGCCCTGGCCAGAACTGCGTAACATGTCCCGCCCATCCGCACACCTGTCAAGTGATCGCGGGGTGTTAATGGGATGTCATGACAGCCAGGGGGTTGCAGAAGGACAGACCTGTGCCTGTCATTGTAAATATCCCTTGAATGCTGGCACATGGCCGGTGTTCATAGGAGATCATGAATTATGCTACAGATAGCACTGCTAAAGCCCTGCTGTGTGTAGTACAAGCAACAGAATGATTGCAACTTCAAGTCTCCTAAGGGAATTATTGAAGATAGTAAAAAGTAAAAAAAAGTTTTTAAAAATATGAAAAAATAAAAAAACACAAAAGTTCAAATCACCCCAAATTTGCCCTATTACAAATAAAACAATTAAAAAATACATATATTTAGTAAAGCTATGTTCAGAAATCTCCGATCTATCAATATGTAAAGTAAATTAATCTGATTGGTAAATGGCATAATAAGAAAAAAATCGAAAGGCCAAAATTATGTTTTTTTTGGCAGCTGCAAAAATAAAAATTCTTCACCCAGGCACAGATCTCGAAAAATTGAGATGCTACGAATCTCGGAAAATGGTGACGTGAGCTTTTTTTTCTTACATATTTGTGGAAAACAAGTAGGTGGGAAGGCAAATTGAAATTCTCAGCCAGGGTGTACCAAGTGTCTGTGTTTGATTTGAACAGTCATTTTAGGCTGACATAATCCCATTAATGTGCAGCAGGGAAACTTTGAAGAAGGATTATCCAGCCATTATACTTGGATTTATAAAAGTAATTACACCGTGTTTCAACTAATAAATGACTGGAATGGTAAAACATCTTAAAAAAATTAGAATGTTAGAATAGAACAAATCTCCTGATTTAGGATTTGGGCAGATTCACTTAAATTCAGAGTGTGAACCTGTTTGGCACCAAATAAATTGAATGCAAATTCAAGCGACTGGGAAGGGGTTAAAAAACATTATACTTATTTCTCCTCAATAGAGATGAGCAAATTTGTACGGATTTGGTTCCGAATATGATAGGCAGCAAATATTGTTTTTGCAATATTCATCGAACACAACCGAACATTATTTGAGTCAATGGGAGCAGAAATTACTGAATATGTTCGGAACCAATCATAAAACATAAATTCATCACGAATAGGGTTCAAATATGGCCCGAATATGGCAAAATCAGATTCAGAGACCAATTCCGAACAAATTTACTCAACTCTACTCCTTAGCTTCCCCCTTCCCAGTATCTTTACTGCGTTTATCTTCTTTCTCCTTTCTTCTATTTTCCTTCCAGGAAGGTGATGCGCACTGCATTTTATAGTCATGCGCTGAATGCATTCACATGATGCAATTCACTTACGTGCATTGTGCCCCATGTGACAGTGCGGACCCTAATGTATAGAAGGCTCAGCCAGAAGAAAGATAGAATATGGAATTAAGAAGATAGAAGAGCCAATCTGAGAAATGACAGTAACAGGAGAGGTACAATGAAGTCGAAGAGAGATGAGTATAAGATTGTTTAATCCCTTTCCAGTCTTATATAGTACAACATAATATCAGTTAGAAAAAGGATTCACTCAAACTGGATCGCAAAAAATTTAGATCCTGATGAATCAAAATGTTTTAAATTAAATTCTAGGTGATTTTGATTTTCCTCAAATCGATTTGCTCATCTCTAGATAGTGTCATTATAACAGAAGTGCATTGTGAAAGAAATAAAGACAAGCTAATTTATACAAGTAGGATTGATTTCTTTAAAAATTTTGTATTTGGCCAGTTGACGATTATTTTTCTGAACCGTATAGGGCTGGTAAAAGATTAAAAAAAAAGTACATATCTTACTACTCACTTGTTTTCTTGCCAGCTGAGGGCAGACTATACCTCTGTTGGCCTTGTGAGCCACCCTCGAAGCAGCTGCCAAGAGTGAAGCAGTCTCAACAAGTTGCATATGAATGCAGAAAGAAGAGGTAGGACTGGACTGAGGGAGGCTGGGTCTAATGGACAGGTGAGCATCTATTTTTTTATTAGGTTTTTGAGTGTGGAAGCAACCTAGAGCATAATAAGGAGCATTCAATTTGCATTGAATCATTTTTGATACAAATCGATTTTCTATGCTACATTTGCTTAATTTGCCAAATTAGAATCTCTGCAAATTCTTGTCTAGTAAGAAATTTTACATCCCTCAAGGAGTGGTTTGGTGACTAGTAAAAAAGTAAAATTCAATTTTCACAAAACGAAGACTCTGTTGTTAACAGTTCTTCAAAGATCAATGGCCATAAACATAGCTTGTTTTACATTGTACAATGCAAATGTTACTCTAAAGAAACCGTAGCAATTTTTCCTTTCACTCCAAACACATTGAGGAATGAGTTGTGCAAGCTGTAAACTGACAAAAGCTGCATACCACCTGGGAAAATGAATAAGAAATTATAAATTGCATGAAAATATTCCCAAAAGCGGAAAGCGTAGTAGAGCGGGAAGTACAATATAATCAAATTTTATGCAATGCAAAATATGTCAGGTGGAGCTGTGGCACTTCAGAGTTATTGCTGGCACTTGAGATGTTTCTTCTTCAGCAAGGGTAGGATATTTTGGTGGTGCTACAGAGATTCAGATAATTGAGCACGAGATGAATCTCCAGCTGACAAGCAATAGATGTGCATAACATATCTTGGAGAGGAATATAAGAGGGGCGTTCTAGGAATGTACATCCTGAACAGGGTTGACCACTTTATCTTCTTAGTGCAGCTTTCCTTACAAACTGCACAGTACTTTTCTCTATGCAATGGCTGCAGGAGAAAGAATAGGTGATCAGTCCTCTCCATCAACCTCCTCCAATAGATTAATAGCTTTCCTATGTAAGGTAATTTATAATTGTAGGAGGCCAATGGACAGATCTGGTCGCATGCGCCTCCTCCACCAGTAACCATTGTATGGATAGAAGTGCTGGTCAGTTTGTGAGGAAAGCTGCATTAACAAGAGAAAGTGGTCAGCTCCTTTAAGAATGAGTGGATATGATTAATGAGGGTGACAATCTGCAAATTTGACTATTTTGTTAAGCTGAGCCAATGGTTATCTATTTTATTTGCTCAAACTTTGTAATAATACTTGTTAAGATCAATTTAAAGCTTCATAAATTTAAAAGCACTATTATTGCAAATGTCTTACCAAGTAAATTATCCGTCTTCAGTAGAGATTAGCAAATTTGTTTGGATTTTGTCCCCGAATCTGATTTTGACATATTCGAGCCATATTCGAACATTATCTGTGCCAAATGTATGTCTTATGATCAATTCCGAACATATTCGGTAATTTCTACTCCCTTTCACTCTAATGACGTTCGACTGTGTTCGACGAATATTGCAAAAACAATATTTGATTCCGATCGTACTCGGAACCGAATTCCAACAAATTCGCTCAGCTCTAGTCTTCAGTGGGAAACGAGGGGAAGACTTGGATTCTAAGGGCCCTGTCACACATAGCGATCTCACTGCTGAGTCACAAGTTTTGTGACGCAACAGCAATCTCACCAGCGATATCACTGTGTGTGACAGCGATCAGCGACCAGCCCCCCTGCAGGTATCGCTGATCGCTCTTGGAAAGCCCTGGACATTTCTTTGATCGCTGGTCTCCCGCTGGTCAGCACGCATCGCTGCGTGTGACAGGCGGGAGACCAGCGATCAGCTGGTAGCTAACGTACACATCGGGTATCTAAGGGACGTGCGTCACTTAGAAACCCAATGTGTACCTTAGTTACCAGCGCGCTGATGCAGGGAGCTGGTAACTAAGGTACACATCGGGTTTCTAAGGGACGCATGTCCCTTAAAAACCCGATGTGTATCTTAGTTACCAGCTCCCTGCATCAGCGCGCTGGTAACTAAAGTACACAGCAGCGCCGCATGCTCAGCGTCGCTGGTGCTGATTGCTGGTGAAGCTGTCTGTTTGACAGCTCACCAGCGATCATGTAGCGACTCACCAGCGATCCTGACACGTTGATATCATAGTTGAGATTGCTGGTGAGTCGCTATGTGTGACGGGGCCTTAAGACCACCAGGATAAGTCATCCTTTTTGTAGATAATTCTCAAAGAATACCCTATTCCTGGTTTGACGCCATCTCTTGATGAAGGGTTGCACGAAACGTGTGTTTGGACTAGCAACATTCCAGGAGGAGGAATGCATATGGATAAGTTGCACTGATATTTTATTTGTACCTTTATCTACATTTATGAGGATGTCTCTTCTTGATACATTTGTCTTTTCTCAGATTTTGATGATTTGCACTGTATGATAACCCATTGCTATATTACTTTATCATGCTTGCTTTTTCCCCATAGTTACTATTTACCATTCAATACATGTTGTACTAATTAAATCCTTTTGCTATATAAGTCACCCTCTATGTGATTCCACGACTTTGTAAACCATCAACTTGTATTTTTCTATCATAAACAATTATTTATGTCCTATATTTGGGCTGTATACCATCTTTTTGTAGGTATTTATCTTTTACTCCATTGTTAAGGGTAGATATAGGCTCATCAAAGCAATATTGGTGTTGCACAAAAATGTTCTGAGTGTTGGCGTTTTTTTTACACAATTTCCCCAAGCTCCACCAAAATGTGTGGAACTGAGGCAGAACAGGAACGTGAAGTCACAGTTTGCATAATTCATTGATGAGCTGTGGCATTCCATATTCCTGCAATCTTAGTCTAGTCACTGCATGAAGTAAGATTTGTTGAGAGGTGCATGGAGGTGCACGCCACTGAATCAGACTCTCCTGATTCATAAAGAGGTGTGCAGTGTGAACTTCTTCAGGAGTCAGAAGTGTGTGACTCCATTGAAACCTTTCATCACAATTGCTGGTCTTGATGAATATAGGACTAAATGCCATTTTCCAGATAGTCACCCTTGAGGTGAAGTGGTAACTCTTTCTAAGTTCTATAGCTTAAAATGTGATTTTGAATCTCACCCCATACCAAAGCACAGTTTTTCAGCCTTCCATGCACATTAGGTTTCCATTTCTTGGTGATCAGCAGATGTGACACTGACTATAACATTTTGTAGGTGCAAGAGAATGCTGAACTCAAAGCCGTTGCCCCTGGTCTTCACATTTTTTATGTTGTAATGCCAAATGTTAAAATATCTTTTACTTTGTTATCTAGATATAAATGATTGAAATATAAACTTAAATGCTTCTTAACCGCAAATCTATCTGTAGAACAAGCTACAAAACCGTCCTTGAAGACATATTTAAGAGCATGTGCATAATATATTTTTGCTCTCCCGAGTTTTTCTTCTTTACTTCAGGATTAGACTTGTTTCATCAAAGCTTATAAAAACTTCTAAATTGTCCTGAAGGAGTTGGCGATATGAGATCCACCTGTCCTTGGCTTCAACTCTTCTGCTGATATTAAATGAACTTCTAAGAAAGTCTGTGACTGGAATACGTATTACCTACTCTAAAAGACATATGCTAGTTGTGCAAGCTTGCAAACTCACATACTGTCAATTTATTACCAGCAATGAATTCTACAGCCTAAACAATATATTAGGTTCTTTTTTTCTTTATATAAAATCTATTGCATTGATGGCAGTGTCTACTGAAATATCCCATTTATTGCTATATATTTTGTAACATTTTTGTCTGCAAAATGGGTGAATCTTACTGACTATATATATGAAGCAATAAAACATGATATGGTTTGTTTTAAGAATAATATTCAAAGTATTTCCTGATATACTAAAATATTTACTCCAATTATAATATATACAAGGGGATACCCCAAAAACGAGAATTACTTATTTATTTGTTTTTATTAATTCAAGATAACATCTTGAAAACATTAATCTTCTTTATCCCCTTTCTGAACTTAGACGTACTATTTTGTCCATGTGCCTTGGGACTTAATGCCCATGGACAGAATAGTACATCATACGCGATGAGCTGCACTCACGGGGGAGTGTGGCTGATCGCGGCCGAGTGTCAGCTGATTCTCACAACTGACACCCGGCACTAAGTGCCAGGAGTGGTCACGGACCGCTCCCGGCACTTTATCCCCTGGCACATTGCGATCAAACATGATCGCAGCGTTCCGGGAGCCGGCAGAGGGGCTGTCAGCTGTGACAGCCCCTCTTCCTTTGGTTCGGAGACCCCATAGCATGATGCGCGATCCTGATATTTCCCATGGTAATCCATTGTCATCATGACGACATCCGGGTTACCAGAGCTCAGAGACTTCCTGTCATGCGCAGTGCATGTCAGGAAGTCTCTGAGGTTAGTGACAAATCCCTGCAGCGCTGATAGCTTATATGGCATGCAGATCTGCATGCCATATAAATGATCAGCCTGTACAAAATGAGTGTCCCATAGTGTAAAATGTAGAATAAAAGCAAAAAAAATTTAAATAATTGTAAAAATATTTGAAAACTATTATAATAAATATTTATTTTTTATTATATTTTATTATTAAATCAATATTTGAGTAAAAAAATCTAAACAATAAAAGTACACATATTTAGTATCACCACATACATAATGACCCAGCCTCCAAAACTGTCCTGCTAGATAACCCCTTTAGTGAACACCATTAAAAAAACAAGGCAAAAAAACAATGTTTTATTGTCATACTGCCGAACAAAAAGTTGAATAACACACGATCAAAAAGACGGATATAAATAAACATGGTACCACTGAAAGCGTCATCTTGTCCCATAAAAAACAAGCTGTCATATAGCTCCATCACCAGAAAAATAAAAAAGTTATAGCTCTCAGAATAAAGTCATGCAAAAATACACTGTGTGCAGAATTATTAGGCAAATGAGTATTTTGATCACATCATCCTTTCTATACATGTTGTCCTACTGCAAGCTGTATAGGTTTGAAAGCCAACTGCTAATTATGTAAATCAGGTGATTTGCATCTCTGTAATGAGGAGGGGTGTGGTATAATGACATCAACACCCTATATAAGGTGTGCTTAATTATTAAGAAACTTCCTTTCCTTTGGCAAAATGGTTCTGAAGAAAGATTTGACAGACTCTGAAAAGTCAAAAATTGAGAGATGTCTTGCAGAGGCATGCAGCAGTCTTGAAATTGCCAAACTTTTGAAGTGTAATCACCGAACAATGAAGCGTTTCATGGCAAATAGTCAAAAGGGTCGCAAGAAGTGTGTTGATAAAAAAGGCGCAAAATAACTGCCCATGAATTGAGGAAAATCAAGCGTCAAGCTGCCAAGATTCCATTTGCCACCAGTTTTGCCATATTTCAGAGCTGCAACGTTACTGGAGTATCAAAAAGCACAAGGTGTGCCATACTCAGGGACATGGCCAAGGTAAGGAAAGCTGAAAAATGACCACCTTTGAACAAGAAACATAAGATAAAACGTCAAGACTGGGCCAAGAAATATCTTAAGACTGATTTTTCTAAGGTTTTATGGACTGATGAAATGAGAGTGACTCTTGATGGGCCAGATGAATGGGCCCGAGGCTGGATCAGTAAAGGGCAGAGAGCTCCACTCCAACTCAGACGCCAGCTATGTGGATGTGGGGTACTGGTATGAGCTGGTATCATCAAAGATGAACTTGTGGGACCTTTTCGGGTTGAGGATGGAGTGAAGCTCAACTCCCAGACCTACTGCCAGTTTCTAGAAAACACCTTCTTCAAGCAGTGGTACAGGAAGAAATCAGTATCGTTCAAGAAAAACATGATTTTCATGCAGGACAATGCTCCATCACATGCATCCAAATACTCCACAGCGTGGCTGGCCAGTAAAGGTCTAAAAGAAGAAAAAATAATGATATGGCCCCCTTGTTCACCTAATCTGAACCCCATAGAGAACCAGTGATCCCTCATAAAATGTGAGATCTACAAGGAGTGAAAACATTACACCTCTCCAAACAGTGTCTGGGAGGCTGTGGTGGCTGCTGCATGCAATGTTGATCATAAACAGATCAAGCAACTGACAGAATCTCAGGATGGAAGGCTTTTGAGTGTCATCGTAAAGAAAGGTGGCTATATTGGTCACTGATTTTTTTTTTGTTTTTGAATGTCAGAAATGTTTATTTCTATATTTTGTGTTATATTGGTTTACCTGGTGAAAATAAACAAGTGAGATGGGTATATATTTGGCTTTTATTAAGTTGCCTAATAATTCTGCACAGTAATAGTTACCTGAAAACACAGATATCCTCCTAAGATAGCCAAATCTAAAAAAACATTCAAACTTCCAAAAATATTAAGCTTTGATATTTATGAGTCTTTTGGGTTGATTGAGATCAAAGTTGTTGTTAAAGAATCCTCTCAAATACAACTTTCCTAATATTTCTGCTCGCAGTGTAATTATTTTTTCTATAAAATAGTTTTTATTGTATAAAAGCGCCAAACATAAAAAAGTGATATAAATGAGGTATCGCTGTAATCGTACTAACACGAAGAATAAACTACTTTATCAATTTTACCACACACGGAAAGGTATAAACGCTCCCCCCAAAATAAATTCATGAATTGCTGGTTTTTGTTCATTCTGCCTCCCAAAAATCGGAATAAAAATTGATCAAAAAATGTCACATGCTCGAACATGGTACCAATAAAGACGTCCACTCGTCCCACACAAAAAAAAGACCTCACATAACTCTGTGGGGCAAAATATGGAAAAATTATAGCTCTCAAAATGTGGTGATGCAAAAACTATTTTTTGCAATAAAAAGCATATTTTAGTGTGTGACAGCTGCCAAAAATAAAAACCTGCTATAGAAACATACTATAAATAGTAAATCAAACCCCCTTTATCATCCCCTTGTTTAAGGAAAAATAATAAAATTAAAGAAAGTATTTATTTCCCTTTTCCCATTAAGGTTAGGGTTAGGGATAGGGTTATGGTTAGGGTTAGGTTTGGGGCTAAAGTTAGGGTTGGGGCTAAAGTTAGGTTTAGGGTTGGGCTAAAGTTAGGCCTCTTTCACACTTCAGTTTTTTGCATCAGTTATAATCCGCCAAAAAGGCGGACAAGCGGATCCGTTCTCAACTGATGTGAACGGATGGCACAGGATCCGTTTTCAGACGGATCCTGAAAATGAAGAAATTTAAAGGAATCGCTGGCCGGGAAGGAGAGAGAGAGAGAGAGAGAGAGAGAGAGAGAGAGAGAGAGAGAGAGAGAGAGAGAGAATTTTTTTTTTTTGTCCGGCACCCAGAAAGAAATTCGGGTTAAATCAGTGTTTGCAGGATCCGCCAGAGAAAAAAACGTTACAAGCTCCGTTTTGAAATTTTTGAGGATGGTGACGGACAGCAACTTTTGGCGGATCCTCACAAAAAACGGATGCAACGGACAGCAATCCGTCACAATCCGCCATTAATGCAAGTCAATGGGAAAAAAACGGATCCTCAAAAAAAATTTGAGGATCCGTTTTTTTTCAAAACCTGGCGGATTGTGACTGATTGTAAAAAACGGAAGTGTGAAAGAGGCCTTAGCTTTAGGGTTGGGGTTAAATTTAGGGTTGGGTTGGAGCTAAAGTTAAGGTTAGGGTTGGAGCTAAAGTTAGGGTTAGAGTTGGCGCTAAAGTTAGAGTTAGGGTTGGGATTAGGGGTATTGTTGGAATTTAGGGTTGGGATTAGGGGTGCGTTATGGTTAGGGTTATGATTAAGGTTGGTATTAGGGTTAGGGGTGTGTTGGGGTTAGGGTTAGGGTTAGAATTGGGGGTTTCCACGGTTTAGGCACATCAGGGGCTCTCCAAATGCGACATGGCATCCGATCTCAATTTCAGCCAATTTTGCATGGAAAAAGTAAAATGGCGCTCCTCCCTTCCTAGTGCGCCCAAACAGTGGTTTACCTGCATATATTGGGTATCGGTGTACTCAGGACAAAGTGTACAACAACTTTTGGGGTCCAATTTCCCCTGTTACCCTTGGTAAAATAAAACAAATTAGATCTGAAGTAAATTTTTTGAGAAAAAAGTAAAATGTTCATTTTTTTTAAACATTCCAAACTTCCTGTGAAGCACCTGAAGGGTTAATAAACTTCTTGAATGTGCTATTGAGCACCTTGAGGGGTGCAGTTTTTAGAATGGTGTCACGTTTGTGTATTTTCTATCATATAGACTTCTCAAAGTGACTTCAAATGTGATGTAGTCACTAAAATAAAATGGTGTTGTAAAAATTAGAAATCACTGGTCAACTTTTAACACTTATAACTTCCCAACAAAAATTTTGGTTCGAAAATTGTGCTGATGTAAAGTAGACATCTGGGAAATGTTATTTATTAACTATTTTGTGTGACATATTTCTCTGTTTTAAGGGCATGAAAATTCAAATTTGGAAAATTTTCAAAATTTTCGCCAAATTTCTGTTTTTTCACAAACAAATGCAATTCATGTCAAAGAAATGTTACCACTATCATGAAGTACAATATGTCATGAGAAAACAAAGTCAGAATCAATAGGATCCATGGAAGCGTTCCAGAGTTATTACCTCATAAAAGGACAGTGGTCAGAATTGTAAAAATTGGCCTGGTCATTAACATGCAAACCACCCTTGGGGGTAAAGAGGTTAAAATACTTTCAATTTAGATGATATGCACTTGTTTTTTCTACTGTTCAAAGCATTTTTTATATTCTTCTGAATTGCTGTTCAGAATACTGTTAAATGCTTCAAGCTGTTTTTTCTTCTTCGTCATGCAAATGCTTTCCCTTTAGAGTTTTCTTCATTCTTGGGAATAAGAAGAAATTGCAGAGGGCTAGGTCAGAGGAGTAAGGAGGTGATAAACGGAAGTCACACTATTTATTGCCAAATACTGGTTGATTTTCAGTGCTCTGTGGGCAGGCACATTGTCAGGATGAAGCAGCCAGTCCCTCGATTGCCACAATTTAGGTCATTTTTTCCCACTGCCTCACGCAATCACTTCAGAACTTGCAGATAGTATTCTTGGTTAAACATAAATGATTACCTTGATGTCGAAAAAAACAAACCATGATGGACTTTAAATTTGATTTCACTTGCTTTGTTTTTTTTGGTCTGAAGTTGTCTTCCACTGGCTGGACTGCTTTTTTGTTTCAGGATCATAGGCGTAACACCAATATTCATCCCTTTTGATGACTTTTGACAAAAAAAATTAGGCTCACCCCTTACTTGCCCAAGCTAGCCCCCTGTAACTTCTTGTTATTCCCACAAATGAGAAAAAATATAAAAGGAAAGCGTATTCAGGACATACTGTAGAAGAGGTTAAGAAAAAGAAATCGAAGTAGATCCTTAACAGCATTAGTTCAGAAAAATATAAAAAATGTTTCGAACAGTGGAAAAAACATTGGGAAAAGTGCATATCATCTAATGGGCAGTATTTTGAAGGGATTTAATGCTTTCTTGAATAAAACAAATTTAAATAAGTTATTCTCTGTTTTTCTGGTACCAACTCAGGTGTTTTATAATGTCTATAGGTTTAAGGCCTCGTTCACACGTACCGTTTTTTCGCGTTTCCGTGGTGGTATTTTCCACGTGTTTTGCCGCGAAAATGTGAAAAATAAGCATCCCATGCATTCCTATGGGATTCCGCAATGCTGTGCTAATGCTGCGGTTTTTACCGCAGCAGAATCGCTTTGTGGTAAAAAACGCAGCATGCTCATTTATTTCGCGGAATCGCGGCGATCCCGCACTCATAAGAATGCATTGCTCTGCTTACTTTCCGCATGTGGCTGTGCACACCATGCGAAAAGTAAGCAGAACATTTGCGGATGGTACCCACGGTCCGGAGGAGAGGGGACTGTCCTCCGGGCTTTGGGTAACATATCCCTGTAAAAAATAGAATTTAAAATAAAAAATATTGTTATTCTCATCTTCCGACATCCCACGCAGCCTTCCCGCCTCTCTCCACGCTCCCGGTCCCAGTTAGCCTTTGCGACCGATGATGTCCGTTCTCACGGGATCGCAAAGTCTCGCGTTGATTCGCACGACGTCATCGCGAATGAGCGCGAGACATCGCGATCCCGCGAGAACGGACATCATCGCGGTAATTGTCGCAAAGGATTACTGGGACCGGGAGCGTGGAGAGAGGCGGGAAGGCTGCACGGGATGTTGGAAGGTGAGAATAACAATATTTTTTTATATTCTATCTTTTACTATTGATGCATGCTGCATAGGCAGCCTCAATAGTAAAAAGTTGGTCACACTCATCAAACACTATGTTTGATGAGTGTGACCAACCTGTCAATCAGTTCTCCAAGCGATGCTACAGATCACTTGGAAAACGCTAGCAATTCTGCAAGCTAATTACGCTTGCAAAATGCTAGTTTTTCCGGGGGAAAATCGCGGGAATTTAAAATGCAATTTTCCCACGGAATGGAATTCCGGAATTCTCGCGGTAATTTCCGCGAGAGTTCCGCTACGTGTGAACCCAGCCTAAGGGGTCACTTAAAGGGAATCTGTCATTTAATTCATGCTGCTCAAACAATAAGCCTGGACTGGCTGCATGATTCAAATTAGGTAATGTTGTCTCGAACCACAAAAGCATAGCTTGAAAAAAAATGTGGGATACCAAAGGGAGAGAATGGACTAGTCTAACATGGAGGAAGTACACACATGAGATAGACCTTTCAATCAACTACAATGGTGTGGGCAGGAGCCAGCCAGGAGTCATACTGGACTGTTCTGTCCAGCAATATAATTGCTGTCTGAAGTTTAGTTATATTTTTTATATCTTCATTATTACAGACATTGTTTCTTTTGTGTGTATTAATCCTTCCTATATTTTATATTGTAAGGTAACAGCATCATCTGCTCTCAATTTAATGTATACATTCTTGCTTAATTTGCAATGTATTATGGGATGTTCCTATGGCATTATGGGATTGTTCCTGTTGCATTGAGGTCTTATTATGAGACTGCGGAGGGAACAGCAGCCATTGTTCCTCCATGCTTCTGAGGAGAAAACACACCACTCGTTTCTTCATGCTCCTTAAACAGCTTGCTCTAAGCATAATTGGTAAGCACTATCTATGTGTTACAGTCCTGTGTTTATCAATATGTTTGCTGTACTAAGTAGGTAATCATCAGTTTGTATTACCTCATGTTACCTGTATATTTCCTCATATTACTGTGTATTGCAGACTATCTGTGTTTTATGCACTGTACAGTTATGTATTCTGAAATGCTCCTGTTATTGCATCCTATAGATTCACCCTTTCCTGTCACATCTAAAATCAATAACAGAAGGTTAAAACTTACAACCTCTTTTTTTCTTAAAGAAGACATGGGGTTTAGCTACATGTCTCACTACACACCGTGCTAACGTGTATGAGGACAGTATATGGACTATGGTCCTAGACAGCTCCTCAAACTATATGTTTTCACTGAAACACCAGAGAATTTCAGAGAATAACCTTGCCTAGCTGCAATCATGCAGGCAGGCCTGTGGTTTGGGCAGCGTAAATCGATTGATAGGTTCCCTGTAAATATTGAAGAGCATGTCTGATTTTCACAATCACTTTGAGTTCTAAACATCCTATGATTAAATATTTTGAAGAGTTTGCAGAAAGATAGCAGAATTTTGTACTCTTTGGACTGATCAGCCATGATCTGTACCAAAAGCATGCAGAAAGTATTCAATTTCTCTGCCATTGTGCTATCTCAAAAGAAATTAGGTATCATATAGAGTCAATAAAATGAACTGGATGTCCAAGGAATATAGAAAAGTGCCAAATCCTTGAAAGTGAGTGTCCCGAAGAGGTTAATTTCTTCCATTTATTAATACCGTATTTTTCGGATTATAAGACGCTCCAGATTATAATAAGACGCACCCCCAATTTTGAGGAGAAAACTAGGAAAACTTTTTTTTAATAAAATGGTGGTGCTTCTTATTATCCATGCATCTTATTGCTTACCGGGGGTGGTGGCTGTGGTGAAGCGGGGTCCCAGGGTCGCTGCAGGAGGAAGCAGGAGTGGGGTGATGCTGCAGGCCACTGGCTGGGATGAGGGGGTGTTCCAATGTGCAGCACTCCGCTGCGGGTGTCCGGTGCTGTGGGGGTATCTGGCGCTGTGGGGATGTCCAACAGAGCTGCCTAGTGCTGCTGCGGGTGCCCTGTGGTGCTGTGGGGGTGTCCGGCAGTGCTGCTGGTGCTTCTGCAGGGGGCTCTGCTGACATTTTGTGAAAGGCCAGAGCCCCCTGCAGTAATATGCTTTCCTCCTGTGCATTGGACGTTGGGAAAATGGCCGCCGGGGGCGGCGCATGTGCGGATGGAGATCTCGGCATCAAGATCTCAGGAGATGAGATTTCAGCGCTGAAACTGAGCTCCATTTTTTCCTGAGTGTGTCAATACCCTACATTTAGTCGGGAAATATTTTTCAGTCACATTGCAAAGCTCAGAAGGCAAGGAGTGCCAGATTATACTGTTATGGTGCGCATGTGCCATGACCAACTGGGAGAGCCAATGAGGTGTCACAGAGCTCCCCATAAGTGACCCCATTTTACAAACTACACCTCTCAGTGAATTCATCTTGGGGTGCAGTGATCATATTGACACCACGGGAGTGTGACAGAATTTTATACCGTTGGGAAGTGAAGAAAAATAACTACATTTTTACCACCAAAATTTAGTTTTAGCCCCAGATTTTACATTTTCACACAAGAAGTGGGTAAAAATGGCACCAAAATTTGTCCCACAATTTCTACTGAACTTGGCAATACCCCATATATGGCTGTACAGTACTTCTTAGCCATACGGAGAGACTCGGGAGGGACAGTGCGCTATTTGGAGTGCACATTTTCCTAGAACAGTTTGTGGACTCCATGTACAGAGCCATTAATTGCTAGAAGAACAGAACCCCCCTCAAGTCACCCCATTTGGGAAACTATACCCCTTGGGGATTTTATCAACAGGTGTAGTGACAATGATTTCGACTCCATGGGTGTTTTCCAGAAACAAGCAGCAATGAATGTTGCTGAGTGAAATTTGCAAACAGCCATTGCAGTGAGCAGTACACTCTAGTGCTAGTGACCAGTACGTTGCAGTCACCAGTACATTATGCTAATAAGAAAAAATCCATAAAAAATCATTTGAAAGGTAACTCACCAAACCCTGACTAATGCACTGGCAGGATGCAGCAGAACCCCATTGATAAAGGTTGGGGCAGCACAGGTGCATTACACTGATAAGGACAGCCAGTAACCAATTGTGGTCCGGCTGCCCAGTGGAAAAACTGCATACAGATGAGGCTTGCATAAGGCATAAGTCACACTGATAAATGTGATGCACAAGTGTCTGAGCAGCCTATTGATCACGCCCATAATATTAGCAGGCGGGCTGCTCTGCACTATATATACATGCATCCCACAAAGAACAAAGCCAACATAAAGGGTTCTAGCTGCATCCTGCTAAAAAGTGCAAAAAGATAAATAGATATTTGGTATTAGTTACTATTTTGGCCAAAGCAGATAAGCTCACAACCCAACGTCAAGGGTCCCCAGATATTGTGAGTCCCTAACACTAAATTTAAACAAACACTAATAAGAAAAAATCCATAAAAAATCATTTGAAAGGTAACTCACCAAACCCTGACTAATGCACTGGCAGGATGCAGCAGAACCCCATTGATAAAGGTTGGGGCAGCACAGGTGCATTCCACTGATAAGGACAGCCAGTAACCAATTGTGGTCTGGCTGCCCAGTGGAAAAACTGCACACAGATGAGGCTTGCATAAGGCATAAGTCACACTGATAAATGTGATGCACAAGTGTCTGAGCAGCCTATTGATCACGCCCATAGTATTAGCAGGCGGGCTGCTCTGACTAAATATACACATGCATCCCACAAAGAACAAAGCCAACATAAAGGGTTCTAGCTGCATCCTGATAAAAAGTGCAAAAAGATAAATAGATATGGGGTATTAGTTACTATTTTGGCCAAAGCAGATCTGGGGACCCTTGACGTTGGGTTGTGAGCTTATCTGCTTTGGCCAAAATAGTAACTAATACCCCATATCTATTTATCTTTTTGCACTTTTTAGCAGGATGCAGCTAGAACCCTTTATGTTGGCTTTGTTCTTTGTGGGATGCATGTATATATAGTGCAGAGCAGCCCGCCTGCTAATATTATGGGCGTGATCAATTGGCTGCTCAGACACTTGTGCATCACATTTATCAGTGTGACTTATGCCTTATGCAAGCCTCATCTGTGTGCAGTTTTTCCACTGGGCAGCCGGACCACAATTGGTTACTGGCTGTCCTTATCAGTGTAATGCACCTGTGCTGCCCCAACCTTTATCAATGGGGTTCTGCTGCATCCTGCCAGTGCATTAGTCAGGGTTTGGTGAGTTACCTTTCAAATGATTTTTTTACCAGTACATTATGCCCAGCTCGTCCTTCTGGAGGCATGCATCAGTAAGTTAGGCGCGGTATTGAGAAATGCCAAATGTGGATGCAATATGTGGTTAAGTACACTGTGGGGCTCAGAAGGGTGGGGGGGCATTTGGATTTGGAAGCAGAAAATTTGCTGAATTTCTTTTGGTGGGTGAGGTGTCATTTCCCTTTTCCAGAGCCTTTGTACTGCCAATAATGTGGAATCCCCTAGATTTCCGTTAACAGATGATGGACCTGAGACAGGGCTTACTTTTTTGTGGATTGAGTTGAAGCTTTTATTGGGAACATTTTACATAACGTTTGGGATCACATTTATCCAGCACTCTACGCTGGCCCCTTACTTTGGGGTTTCCATCTAAATCTCCTAGTGACGTGATTCAGATAAAACTCCCATGGGATCCATTCACTATAATGAGGCATCAGAGTTACTCTGGACTCTGCCTGACCTTTGTTCAGCAGTGTCCTTCTTTTCACAAGTCCACACAACTGTGGCCAATGGCAGTTTTATGCAATTCTAAAAAGATGGACACCGTTGGATCACAGGTCATACGGCATCCATAGTGCATCCATTTGCCTCATTATAGGGAATCTTCCACCAGAGGTTCCCTCTGAATCACGTATTTCAGAGATTTAAACGGAAACCTCAGTGTAAGCGCTCAGAGTAAAGCACAGGATAAATGTACATCAAGCCTTACTGCGATCTTTTGGAGGCAGAATGAAAAACTCAACGGCATGTGAAGAATTGGTTTTATTTATTTTTTGCACTGTTCCTCATGCAGTATAAGTGATTAGGCGACTTTATTCTTCAGGTTGGTGCAATTACAGTGATACCAGATTTATATCAGGTTTTTATGTTTGGCTGCTATCACACACTAAAAGACACTTTTTATTGCAAAAAATAGGTTTTGCACCACCACATTTTGAAAGCTATTATTTTTCCATATTTTGGCCCACAAGGTCTTGTTTTATGTGGGAAGAGTTGACATATTTATTGGTACCATTTTCGAGCACATGACATTTTTTGATCGCTTTCTATTCTGATTTTTGTCGGGTCACCATGACAACAATTGGGACCGCGCGCTAGGTTGCAGGGGTCTCTGATCCAAAGGCAGAGGGGCAGCTGTCAGCCCTCTGCCTAGTTCCGGAAAGCTGCAATCGTGTTCAATTGCAGCATTTTGGGGGTTAAAGTGCCAGTAATGGTCTGTGACTGCTCCTGGCACCTAGTTCCGGGTGTCAGCTGTCAGAATCAGCTGACACCCGGCAGTGATCACCCGCACACACCCAGTTTACGAAAGCTATCGTTCAGACATAATATTCCGTCCATGGTCGAATAGGCCCAGGTCACATGGACAGAATATTACGTCTGATGTCAGAAAGGGGTGGTTGGCAGTCTTCCAGAGTAATTGTATTTTGGGGAACTCACAGAGACTGTGAAGTAAAGTGCCCATGTTGCCAGATCATCACCAACACAATTTTGAACAAGTAGAATACCTATATCAGGGATAAAGTACGATTTAAGATGAGTTGTAATCAAAGATTTTTGGTGTAATGTGCTGAGAAATGTCTAATTGATTAATTTGTATGCTGATTGGCACTGTTATGTGCCCATGGTCGGTGGAAAAGGTAGTAAGCAACACTAATTCTCAAGAAAGCATTTATGTATTATTCTATTCCTAAAACATACTATCTTAGATGCCATAAAAATGATATTTCTTTGGTTGGTTTATTTACCATATTGAAATACTGTTTTAAAAGAAGGTAGTTTGAGGACAGATAGGGTTAATCAGATGACTTTATACCTCTTTGTCAAAGTTAATTTTTCTCTTATGGTCTTTGTACATTAAAACTTACCAGCTACTAAATTACTTACTATTATTCACAGCTTCCTTCCCAATCAACTACACCTATTTTTCCTTTTCTTTGAGCTTATGCAGAAAACTCAAATTGAGATTTTTATCTGCACTTCAAAAAGAAGGAAAATTACACTTTTTTTTTCTCATTTCAGTGAAAACCTTTTCTTAGTCTTGATAATATTCTTCAGGATGTAGGTACAACATTTTCAATATTCTTTTTGGAAATTAGATTGTTATCATTAAATGTCTCTGAAACCTTTGACAATGGCAGGTAAGATGATTCATGTGAGCTCCAAGATTGACATACACTTTGCTTTTTTCTTGAAGAGACAGTCCTTTTCAGCAGAATGTATAGGAAAAGTTATTGAGTAGCAAGTTCATATAAACAGACTATGGGAATCTTTTAAGATTAAGAAAATTTATTTTCATCTTTTCTTCTATAAAATGCTAATACTTTGAGCCATCTGTACAACATGCTACCACCATGAGTGGGTTGATCACATGTATATGTTTACAAGTGACTAGGGGTCCTAGTGGTTCTGGTTGATGCATGGTGATTCTTGTAAGGCCGGTGGTGATTCCTATTCATATTAGAAATTCCTATTCCTTTAATGGCTAAAAGTTTAAGATGTACGTCATATTAGCAATTTTTTAATTTCTGGGAAACCCATCCTGAACTTGGAAAGCTTCATTTCACTATTGACCTGGGTCTCTCACTGTGAAATACAAACCACATATTCATAACATACGCTCATGACCAGAGTCAGAACAAAAGTCTTCGCTTTTCTCCTCTGCTTTAGACCAGGGGTGGGGATTCTCAGGCTCGCGAGCTGTTTCCTGGGGCAGATTCCTGGGGACTGCAGTACTTGAGCAAGCAACTATATAGTGATATTCTCCAGCCCATTAATTTATTTTTGTTCCATGAGCACGAGCATGAAGTGTCAGCACCAGTGCTAGCATCAGGACGTACTTTGTGGGCGAAGTTAGAGCTCAGGTTGTATGGACCCCAAAGGATGGTATAAATATCCAAATGGCCCTTGGCAGAGAAGAGATTCCACACTCCTGCTTTAGACATCGAAACATTATGTGTTTCTCCACTTCCTTCTAATGTTTTATGGTTCTTAAGATTTGTTATGTTTCGTAAACTGGTATTAATACTAACGGGATACAAACCAATTAAAAATGTAGGATTGGATCATTTCAGAAATGTTGTAAAATCCATAGAGACTTACAGAAGTTCCTTCACTTACATTGGCATTGCCAAGGAGGAAAAAAGAAACGTAGGAAACGTATTGAAAATTTAATCAAAACAGTCTTGAGGGTACATTACTGACTTCATATGCTAACTGCTCTCCTGAATATACCAGACAAACATCTCAGTAAACAGTGCCATATATTAGTTTCTTATCCTTCTTGAGCTGTCCTCTACCTCTTGCCTTGTAATGGAAAAACTATCATCTAGCACAATAGGGACAATAGATTTTCCTACAGACACAAGGAAAAGTTGCTGACACATTGTGACATTGGATTGTTTGAGGAGGCATACTTCACTTTGTTCATTTTTATTTCTACTTTAATATAAGTAGATTCACAGATAATAAGAGTTGTATTAAATAATGGTGATTATTAAATGACACTAGCACTTGTCGGACTGGAATTTAAATTCAGCCCTGACATTTAAAAGTACACAGGTCCATGCTTCCACCACCCACACTGGCTTCCAAAGATGGGGAGTCCCTAACGGGGACTGACATTCAGGAAATTCAAAGCTTACTATCATTTAAATGGAATTCCCAAATGAAGGGTCCCAATAGGAGGACTGATATTCAGGAAAATCAAAGCTTACTAAAATTTAAATGGAATTCCCAAATGCATGCTCAATATCTTTTCTCCTGATCAATAGGCCAAACTGGGTACTTCTTAAAAAAGACAACCTGATGCATGGCATAACCAGTGCAGTGCGCAGATTAGCACAATTACAATCACCACAACTTTACTGAACACAACCCAGTACTTGAATATAAGAGCAAATGATAACACCACACTATAACCTCATAATAGCATCATATAATGACCAAATAATACCACCATACTGATCTATATCACCAGTACCCACCATTTTGCTAGAATAGTTTGAGAAATAAGGGGGTTGATGTGGCTCCAAACTCCTCAGACCTCAAATCAATCGAGTATCTGTGGGATGTGCTGGGAAAAAAGTCCAATCCATTGAGACCACACATTACAATTACAAGGACTAAAACCATTTGCTGCTAATGTTTCGATGTCAGATGCTGCAGAGTAAGTTCAAAAAGCACTACTCCAATCAAAGGTTTTATCCACATAATATATTGCAGGCATCATACTATATGGCACTGTGTACTTACCATTGCTCATTTTGCGTTTCTATCCAGCTAATTCTTCTCTCTGCCATTAAATCTATGATATTACATGATTTAAAGCTGATTGTCTGAATACTTATAAGCTCTATGTAGGATCAGGAGGTCAATTTTCCTTATATGAGTCATGAGTTACTGCAAAGAGAAGAGGGAGAAGAAAGAAGCTGGGTCAAGAGTTCAAGAGGGGAATGATTCATACAGGCAAATTAGACTTTTTTTCTACATAGAGCAGAGAAAAGTGAAGAATTAAAAAGGTAGAAAGACAAAATGAACAATTGTACACAGTGCAAAATAATATGATGACTGCAATATATTAAGAAGATAAAAATTTTGTTGGGAGGATGAGGAGTGCTTATTTCAGAGGGCTTGTGCTGTTTTGTTGGCACAAGGGGGGGACAGCTTAATATTATGTTTAGAGTTGAGCAAAACGGGTCGGTCAAATTCAGAAGTCGCCGACTTTCGCTGAAGTCGGGTTTCATGAAACGAAACCCGACCATAGCGTGAGGTCGGCCATAAGGTCGGCGACCAGAGCGCCAAAGTCACATTTCAAATGATGCTTCCAGCGCCCTTTTTCAGCCAATGATGGAGGACGCACACTGTGGGCAACGCGATAACATGGGCATCGGTCACCACCATCTTTGAGAAGGGCATGCAAGTGATTGGCTTGCTTTGTGTGGCGTCACAGGGGCTATAAAAGGGCGTGCATGCCGACCGCCATCTTACTTCTGCCGATATTAGCATTAGAGAGAGGTTGCAGCTGCTGATTCTGAATAAGGGAGAGCGTTAGGCAGGGAAGAAGAGCAAAAAAACTGCTTCTACTGTTAGCGATTTCCACGGTACAACACAACATTTTGTGTGCAGTGACCGGGGAGGCTATATTTTTTGTGCATCAGCTCTGTTGGTTATTAGGCTGCCTTATAAGGCTCCCTGATAGCTGCATTGCTGATTGCACACTGCTGTGCAAACTGCTTTTTTAAAAGCATTTTTCCACACTTTTGTATGCAGCAGTCCTGCTTATTAGGCTGCCTGCTGCCATACTTGGACTGAGAGCATCATTGTCAGCCTCCTAAAATCTCTAGGTAGCTTCCAATTCTCCCCAATACTATATACACCTTGTACTTTGTCATACACCAGCCAATTTCAGCCTGTTAAATTGAGGTGTAATTCATAATGAGCCTGAGATAATAGTTCAGCCTCCTAAAATCTTTAGGGAGATTCAAATTCTCCACAATACTATATACACCTTGTACTTTGTCATACATCAGCCAATTTCAGCCTGTTAAATTGAGGTGTAATCTATATTGGGTCTGAGATAATAGTTCAACCTCTTAAAATCTTTAGGGAGATTCAAATTCTCCCCAATACTATATACACCTTGTACTTTGTCATACACCAGCCAATTTCAGCCTGTTAAATTGATGTGTAATCTATATTGGGCCTGAGATAATAGTTCAGCCTCCTAAAATCTCTAGGGAGATTCAAATTCTCCACAATACTATATACACCTTGTACCTTGTTTTACAGTACCATATAGCTTGTGGCATTTTGGGTACATTTTTCCAAAAACGAGGAAGTATGGTGGAAGAGGCCGTGGAAGTGGGCGGGGGTTGCCAGCTGGTATTGATGGTGGTCGAGGTGGTAGTGCATCTGCTGGTAGTGGCAAAAGCACAATAGCACCTAAGGCAGGAGGTGTTGAGCCTGCGTCATCGTCTGGCTCCACAAGGCCTCAAAGGCTCCCTTTTCTGGGAGTAGGTAAACCGCTTTTAAAGCCAGAGCTTCAGGAACAAGTTTTGGCTTACATTGCTGACGAAGCCTCCAGCTCTATCGCCTACTCTTCTGAAGTTTCAAAAAATAAAAGCACTGAGTCGTCAGTGGAGGCTCCTGGTCAGGAACAACACCTTTCCTTGTGTCCTTCACCCCTACCAAAAGTGAAGGATGCGGCAGGCCACACTACAGATTACTCCATGGAGCTCTTTTCACATACCATGCCTGGTTTATCAAGTCAAATTGTGAATTCCCCAGTCCAAGATGAATCGGACATGGAGTGCACTGATGCACAGCCACTGCTAGATTTTTCTGCTGGTACATTCACTCAGAGCACTACATTGTCCTCGCAGTGTACTGAGCCAGAATCTGACCCTGATGAAACTCAGTTTCTCCTTCCCGTATACTATACCAACTTACATGGTGACACAGAGGAAGGTGCACATGAAATTGAAGAGGAGGTGATGGATGACCCAGTTGTTGACCCAGATTGGCATCCATTGGGGGAGGAGGGTGCCAATAGCTCAGAAGAGGAGGAGGAGGATCCGCATCGACATCACAACAGCTGTTATCTGGCAGGCCCGTAGCAGTCCAAAAACGGTTTACAAAAACCCAAACAGTTGCAGGACAGCTTGGCCAGACGGTCAAATTAGCAAAGCGTGCAAGGCCTCAAAATGTCTTCCATAGTAGGAAAAGTGCAGTGTGGCACTTTTTTTAACAAAATCCTAATGATCAGGCAAAGGTTATCTGTAAGAAGTGCGCAAAGACCTTTAGCCGAGGGGAAAATCTGAGAAATTTGAATACCAGCTGCATGCTTAGACATTTAAACACCATGCACGTGCAAGCGTGGACAAACTACCAAATCTCATGTACCGCATGTGCACCTGCTCCGAATGAAGGTAGTCAGCAACGCTACATCGCTTCCCCCACTGTAAGCCCACCGGTTAGCAAGACCACCAACACCATCACCATCACCAACCCTCTCTCAGTCCGCCATGTACACCGCTAGTTCCACCATATGCAGCTCTCAAGTCCAGCTCACCCTACCAGAGACTCTCAGTAGGACAAGAAAGTACTCATCCTCTCATCCGCATACACAGTGTTTGAACGCCCACATTGCCAAACTAATCTCGTTAGAGATGATGCCCTACCGGTTGGTTGAAAGCGAAGCTTTCCGCGAGCTCATGGCCTACACAGTACAATGCTATGACCTACCCAGTCGGCACTTCTTTTCTCGAAAAGCCATCCCAGCCCTCCACCTGCATGTGAAAGACCACATTGTCCATGCACTCAAGATATCAGTGAGTGGAAAGTTGCACCTCACAACAGATGCATGGTCCAGTAGGCATGGCCAGGGCCATTACATGTCCATCACTGCGCACTGGGTTAATGTGGTGGATGCAGGATCCACAGGGGACAGCGGCGGTGGGACAGTGCTGCCTAGCCCATGGTATAGGAAACAGTTGGCTGTAGGTATTTGACCCTCCTCCTCCTCCTCCAGAAGCGAAAGCTCGTCCACAGAGCGCAGTCGCACAAGCACTCCATCCGCAGCTGCCAGTGTTGCACACGAGGTGTCCCACTATCGAACAGCTAGTGGTAAGCGTCAGCAGGCTGTGTTGAAGATGATGTGTTTTGGCGACAACAGACACACCACGGAGGTACTGGCCAAGTCAATGGGAAAGAAAAGACATTCATCCACTCAATGCCGACTTTTATTCCCCATTGACTTGCATTGGGGTCGGGTTTCGGATGAATCTCCGACTTTTTTTGCCCTAGTCGGATCAGTTTCATCCGAATCAAATTTTGTTTCATTCGGGTTTCACAAAACCCGATCCGACCAAAGTCGCTCAACTCTACTTGTAATCAGTGTGTGTGCATAAATGCTGAGTGAGTTTCTGGGATCCAAACAGACTTTTGCATCTTTCATCCAGCCACTGACGTTTCTGGATTGTGATTCATGGGGAAAGCAAAAGAATTGTCAAGGGATTTACAGGAAAAAGTAGTTGAACTGTATAAAACAGGAAAGGGACACAATAAAAGATATCCAAGGAATTGATAATAGAGACAAAAAAACTGACTGGCACATTCAAACTAATGTGAATAGGTGCATACCAAGAGGAGCTACCCCCATATACAATATACAAAGAATGGTTGCACTCTATCATGCTAAGGCATGTCAATGTGGAATATATATAATTAGAATTGCAATACAGCTTAAGAGAAAATATATGCGACTCTTAGCATAAAATTTGGCCAGATATTATCTGTCCACCAGCCTTGAGGCCGCCTTGATGTTGGTTGGTGGGCAGCAGCGTTCTAACTGTGATAAGCAAATGGAAAATCAGGGACTCTGTAAAAACAAAACCACAGTCAGGTAGACCAACAAAAATTTTGTTCATAACTACTAGGAAAATTGTTTGGATGGAAAGAAAAATCCACAAATAACATCAGCTGAAATAAAGGACTCTCTGAAAACTAGCAATGTGCCTGTTTCAGGAGGCACAATAAGGAGACACTTGAAGAAAAATGGGCCGCATGGTCGAGTTGCCAGAAGAAAACACATTACTGCACAAATGCCACAAAATATCTCACTTACAATACCCCAAACAGCACAGACAAGCCTCAAAACTTCTGGAACAAGGTAATTTGGAGTGATGACACTAAAATTGAACTTTTTGACCACAACCATAAGCGTTACATTTGGAGAGAGGTCAACAAGGCCTGTGATGAAAGGAACACCATTCCTACTGTAAAGTACGGAGGTGGATCGCTGATATTTTGGGGATGTGTGAGCTACAAAAGCACAGGAAACATGGTCAAAGTTGAAGGAAAGATGAATTCAGCATGTTATCAGCAAATGCTGGAGGCAAATTTGTAATCATCAGCCCGCAAGCTGCGCATCGGACATACTTGGATGTTCCAACATGACAACGATACAAAACACAAGGCTAAGTTGACCTGTGATTGGTTACAGCAGAACACAGTGAAGGTTCTGGAGTGGCCATCTCAGTCTCCTGCCCTCAATATCATTGAGCCACTCTTGGGAGATCTCAAGCGCGCAGTTCATGCTAAACAGATCAGGAATTTACAGGAACTGGAAATTTTTTGCCAATAAAATTGGACAGCTTTACCATCTCAGAAAATAAAGAAGCTCATCCACAACTACCACAAAAGGCTTCAAGCTGTCATTTATGTTATAGGGGGCAATACACGGAAATAACAATGGGGTTTGTGAACTTTTGATCAGGGTTATTTGGATGTTTTCAGTTGTCATTATAATTTAATAAGAGAAAACACAGTAGTTTGACAATAAATGGCTTCACCCAACCACTAAGCATGAGTGGAGAAAAAGTTTTGGTGTTATCATTTATATTCTCTGAAAAAATGCAAAGATAGCAAAAATTCTGCAGGGTATGTAAACTTTTGAGCACAACTGTATGTCAGACCCCAGAGCATAGTAATCATAGTTTGAGTTGTTGCCTCAATGTTACTGCTTCCTATCCTGCTACATGTTTTTAAAGTGACATTGTGAATATAACAAAACTGGTAAGTGGTATTGATTTTTTTTTAAGAGTTAGTCTTTTCTTTTAAAGAAAAGAATAGGTTAAAAATTAGAAAACATTTTTCTCATTTCGCTTTAGCCATTACCTAATCAACCCCTCTCCACTTTGGTCTGGGCTTTAGGAATCTTCTTTCATTGCATCCTGGCATCATTGGCCCCTATGCGCTGATAAGGCCTTATGACTTTGTCCAACATCATGACATCATGTGAGGTCCAATCAGTGAGATTGGTTGGAGAGATGAATTTTTTAAAAACCTTTCTTGGCTGGCTGGTGACTGATGAATATTTTTCTTTGGATGGCCCCTTAAGGACACTTTTTATCCACTTTCAGAATTTTAACTCTCTAGAAAATGGCATGGTTATAAGGAGTTTCAAATTCTCCAAACTGAAGATTAAATTTTTTGCAGGCTTTCATGTGCAGCGTCCACCAGGTACTACAAATCAAAGAAGAGTGTCTAACGCACCTAGCAAGTTGTGCAAAAACTTTGATGCTACAGCAAAAAAAGTAGTTTTTTCAGAGGTAGATATTTCAAATTCAACATTAGTTTTAAACTCAGTTTTATCAGCATCTCTAAGAGAAAAAGGTGTGGAATTTACTGCTAGCTGATAGATGAGGAAGATTTATCTTTTTGTTTATAAATCCATGAGCCCCTGAGACTTCTCTCACCCTACTAGTTGAAAGAGCTGGAGTAAATTTATAGCTCTTTCATGAGACTCATGATTTATTTGTTACCTTAGGTGCAAATGAGAAGTTACATCTCATAATCTGTAAGTATCAAGAGCACTCTAGAGCTGAAAACTACTTTATCCCATTGAAAGCAAATCCTTTCTCTGCACACCTTACCTGTGTGTCACCTATTCATTAAAACCGTTAATCAAATGTTACTTTTACTTGTTAATTATGAGACAAAGAAAATGTTCCTGTTATGGTCATTTATTTCTAAGCCAACAAATCAATATTGTAGGGATCGAGCATAAAATGATTTATAAAGTATGAGGATATTTTTTAACAAGCATATTATAAGTAGTCAATTTCTACTGTTCTTTTGCATGTTGGCACAGAGCCAGCAGAGAGGCGCACAGAGTACAGAACCATAGGCACCAAGCATGATGCTACGTGTTCTCTCCAGACCGGACTTTATAATGGAGTTATTCTTTCCCAAAAATAACAACTTTACTGGTGCCTGTCTGCATGATATAGTATTTGATAGAACATTGAAGGCATACAGAGGTAGAGTATGGCCCCACACTTCTATTGGTGCCTTACTGTGGCCACACATAAAGTTTAAACACTGGCAAAGTCTAGCACTTCAGTCTAGTCAAATAAAGGTTTCAAGTTTATTCAGGATTCAGAATAGATAGAACCATCTCCAACACACTTATGAGTTTTGATTAAAGAAAAGGTTCATACACAGAGATGAGAAAATATTTTGAATTCTAATTGTCAAATTTACCAAATTTTCCCAGGAAATTCAATTTGATTTTACTGCACATCGAAAGTACTCCAAAGATTCCAATTTCCCTTATATGATGCTACACACTTTTGCTCACATACTAATTTTCCTCCTTGCTGTGCTGTCACTGACTATCTGTTCAGATTCCTCAGTGTCACAGTATATGGTTTTCTTTCCCTATCTCTTTGGCCAAGCTGTGAGCTGTGACGTCATCTCACTATCCAGATTCACCACAAAAGTAAATGCTTCAGCTATTGTATAGGCTATGATAGTTCCTCTTCATTGGCTGTGCTATACCACATGATGTGATAACTATAAGGTATTATGCCTCACCAGCTTTGCCTGAGGTTATGTGAGCCTTCTCTGGAAAATGCAATCTTCTGCATTGTGTAAATTAGCAATTTTTGGTGAATCATGCAAAGCATATCGTAAGGTGTCAGCGGTCGCTGGGTCCAGCGAAATCCCAAAGATTTTACACGAATTTGATTCACATTGAATTGATTTGGTCATCTCTGCTCATGAGAATTTAGTTGTATTCTATGGTTATTATCCTTCTTTTATCTCTCACCAAAGTTAGTGAAGGGTTTTTTTTGTGTTACTAAGCCCCAATAAATAATCCACAAACTAAATAGCAAACACGTATAAACTAAATCAGCTCATTGCCCCTAAATGGGTTATCCACTACTCAGACAACGCCTTTTCAATGACTCTTTTTCCCTTATAAAATAAAAACAAAGGTAGATAACAATACAGCGGCACTAGTATAAATAAAAACAGCCTATGTGTCCCACTGGTGCTGGTGCCATTCCAGCAATACTCAGTCTATTGGGGCTCACATGACGTTGTTATACAGGAGGGGGGGTATAGGATTAGAGAGACTAGACCATATCCTTATTCAGTCCTCTAACATCTAGAAATCCTTATTTACAATAAAGTTATTTTATTTTTGGATCATGAAAAAATATAATATAGTTTCTTTTCTGTTTTATAAAGAAGAAATTTCATTGAATTAATTATGAAATACTGTATACATTGTTGTATTTTTCGATGTTGTCATCTCATGGCTGAAAAAGGTTCTATATTTCCAGAGATGTCTGGGATAAGATGACTTTCTTTGAAACAAACATAATTTATGCAAAACTATGTCAGGAGTTTATATGTTATGTGTGTCCGCATATTGAAACTCATGGTTGTTGTGATGTGAATTGCTAGCGTATTATTATAGGGTATTGAGTTTGTATAATGAAAAAAGGACCCCTCAAAAAATCCACAGAAATTTGTGGGTGGGATACAGCTAAATGATGTATGTTTATAGACAAGGTCCAGACTTAGAACTCCAGCTACTACTTTCTTCACATCCTACCCAAACTTTTGTGGGGTTCTAGTCAGGTGATTGACTCTTCTTAGTCTGTTTCTGAAACCAAGCTGTGGTTGACTTTGAGATATGCTTGATATCACTTTTCATTTGGAAGCTTCCATGACACTCAAGCTTCTGTTTAGCTTCAGTTTATGCTCAAGCTGATGTGTTCTTCTAGGATTTCCTGATACTTGATTGAATCTAAAGGTACTGTCACACTTAGCGATGCACCAGCGATCCCGACCAGCGATATGACGCGGTCAGGATCGCTGGTGCAACGCTAAGTGGTCGCTAGTGAGCTGCCACACAGGCAGATCTCACCAGCGAAATCGCAGGGGACAGGGGTCGCTACTTACCTGTCTCACTAGGCGATCCTGACATCCTCCCGCCCGGCTCCAAGCTCGTCGCTCATCTCTCCACAGGAAGCGCCGCAGGAAGCTGACAACGAGAAACAGTCCAGGACGTTCTCGCGCGATCAGCGATAACCAGCGGAGAAGCGGGTCGTAGGTAAGTATCAGACACAGCGATATCGCTAGCAATATCGCTATAACGTCACAAGTTATAGCCATATTGCTAGCGATATCGCTTAGTGTGACAGGCCTTTAAGTTGTCCTCCTTATGCTTCAGGCTTTCAGCCAGAGGCCGCAAAGTAGCCACCAGAGCATCACTAAATTGCCACTATGCTTTGCTGTGGGCGACATTGAGTCACAACTCTACTTCACTGTAGATAAGGTGTCCTTTTCTGTATATGCTTCTTCCTTCTCCTATTTATATACTTCTGATCCAAAGGATCAAAATATTGCAATTTTTGGTTCTTTGCTTAAATAAACAGAATCACAAAACCTCTGCTTCTTATGTATATGTTTTAAGCATATTTTAGCTGATTGTTCATGTGATTTTGGATTAGTTAAGCTGCATAACTATCTTGCAGCTATTGAGATCATCTGTGTTTAATATGTACCTTAAGGTGCAAATTGAAATCTCAGTGTCTGCTGTCATCAAATCTTGTGGCAGTTCTTTTTCAGTCATTCAGGGTTTTTTGACCACCTGCCTCTTCAGAAATCTGTTTGCAGCCAGTGACAGCTTCACCTTTCTGCCATGTCCAATTAGTGTAGGCAATATTCTATAATTTTGCATTTGTGAACTATGCTTCCATCTTTGCCTCTAGGAACATTCAATGCCTTTGTATCTCTTTGTATTATTTTCTCTGTTTGTTCAAGGAAAGAACTCTCCTCTTAACTATTTAGAAAACTCTTGTCAACCCAAGAATTTTGGTGAACTGGAAGCCATTTACGGTACCTTGAGGAATTAGCTAAAATTCCTCAGGCATGCTGCCAGAAACTGGTGTCTTGGTATGCATGTTTGCAGCAGGTCATAACAGCCAGAAGGGTTCTACTAAGTACTAAAGATGGTTGTTATGAAGGGGTTCATAAATTATGTCATTGCATTAGTCATTAAGTAAGGTATTTCATGCTAATTTTGGAAAAAACATTTGTCTACACATAGAGAAACTAACCTAAGATGAAAACAAAATGAGCAAATACTCTGCAGTAAGTTAATAAATAGTAAGAGTATAGGTAAATAACCTAGGGTACTCAGTTGACACAATTTTGTTCAACTAAGCATGAAAGCCATCCCACAATGACTAGGAGTACCCAACTCTTGTAGTTTATCTTGATGTGTGTCAGAAGACCTCAATATAGATGGGGGAAAAGCAGTACCCAGAGCCAACTATTCTGAAACCTGCCAGAGGAAAGCTATATAGACAAAATACTTGCTGTCAGTCAAAGTGCTTTGCTAAAACCTATATCAAATCTGCCAAACCATACAGAAAACTTGATGTGGTCTGATGAAACCAAGGTTGATCTTTTTGGCCAGAATTTCAAAAGGTAAACAATTGCCACAAAGGTAACACAGCACGTCACCAAAGGAACATTTCACCCACAGGGAAGCATGGTGAACACAGCATTATGCCTATTGGCTATTTATCGGCAGCTTGAAGTAAGCCTTTAGTCAATGTGGAGGAAATTATTATGAACAGTGCCAAAGAATGATGTCATTTTTCCATGAAACCTTCAGGCATCTGCTTAAAACCTGAAGATGAACTGGACCTTTCAGTCCCCTAAATATACCTCCAAATTAACAAAAGCATGGTCTCTCCAGAAAAAGGTCAAAGTTTTGGAATGACCCAGCCAGAGCCCAGACTTGAAAATTTGAAATTGAAAATCTGTGGGTGGGCTGACCAGTAAGTAGCTCTCCCCTTTGAACTATTCAGCTCTCTGGAGAGTTCCCTGCTATTTCATCTACCAGTCCCTGTTGTCCCTGATTGGCTCCATTTTGTATTTTTTTTGATTGGGCACCCTATATAAGCCTGGTCTCTACAGTTCCTTCATTGCAAGGTTATTGAGTTCCCAGCCTTTAGTCTAGCTCTCTCCTCTAAATCCTCCTCTTCCTCCTATTTTACCTCTTCATCCTCCTCTACTGCTTTCACGTGTGCTGACGACTACCTTCCCACTGTCTACGCTACCTGCCTGTGTTACCCCTAGTGGCTACAATAATATGACTCCAATCCAGACATGGATTATTACAGGTGAAAAGAGAAGGACATAAATGAGAAAGATGGTGTTAGAACACAAAAAAATTACTCTAATCATGCTTAATCTGTAAAGGGGTAGTCTAATATAGAAAGTCAATCTTGCAATAATAAATGCCCTAAGCAGCTTCCGGTTGTAACTTCCGTCCAGTTGTAACCGGTGACGTCACCGCACACCTCTTTCCATGTTAACCCTCAACACACACACTCCTCTCACCTTTCACCATCTCCACTCACTCTTTCACTCCACATACGACCCTTTCTCTCACTCCGTTTCTCATACTCACGCCGTCATCGCCCCTGATCCACGATCCCCGACATCTTCTTCCGCCGGCGCCATCCTGGATCCAGATGTCCTCCACGCCGGCAACATGTTCTTGCGGCGACGCCATTTTGGATCGGCAAAATCCCGCGATAGTCAAGATGGCGTCGCCTCAAGAACATGTCGCCGGCGTGGAGGACTTCGGGATCCAAAATGGCGCCGGCAAAATCTCACGGGATTTCGCCAACGCCATTTTGGATCCCGACGGCATCCACGCCGGCGACATGTTCCTGCGGCGACGCTATTTTGGATCAGCGAAATCCCGCGATACTCAAGATGGCGTTGCTGCAAGAACATGTCGCCGGCGAGGACGACGTCGGGATCCAAAATGGCGTCGGCAAAAACTCGCGAGATTTCGCCGACGCCATTTTGGATCCCGACGTCGTCCACACCGGCAACATGTTCTTGCGGCGACGCCATCTTGACTATCGCGGGATTTCACGATACTCAAGATGGCGTCGCCGCAAGAACATGTCGCCGGCGTGGACAACGTCTGGATCCAGGATGGCGCCGGCGGAAGATGTCGGGGATCGTGGATCAGCGGCGATGACGGCGTGAGTATGAGAGACGGAGTGAGAGAAGGGGTCGCATGTGGAGTGAAAGAGTGAGTGGAGATGGTGAAAGGTGAGAGGAGTGTGTGTGTGTTGAGGGTTAACATGGCAAGAGGTGTGATGCTATCACATCCTCCCGATGCGATAGCATCGGGCCATAATCTAGTTTCAATATATTCTATTAGAGAAGTTTTCTTTGTTTATAAAGAACCTGCCATATTTTTCATTATGCTGTGGACCCATTAATCTGAATGGATGTGTGTAATACTTAGTTTGATCTCTGGTGGCACTGCAGAGAAATCAAACACCTACTGCCAGGTTTCACTATTAATAATAGCTGATCGTAGGGTACTCCAGTATAAATACAATTAGTGCTATGTTTAGCTCTTCTAAAGATAGGCTTGCCTATAGTGGCCAATTCCTTTAAAGTGATATGCAAATATTTTCATTTAAAGTGGCGCTTATTTAAATGTTCTGTTAAAGATCTATCTTGAATAAAAAAATGTTTAAATACTCTTCTATGTACATAAATTACATTTTCGTGAGTTACACTGTGTGACAAAATGGAACACAATATTTTCCTGCCTCAATAGACATGGGTTATTCTTTATTAATCCTTCCGTTGAAATTAGTTTAACTTTTAGCCTTTGCAAATAAATGGATTGCTCCCAGATGTTTAATATACATTACGGAACGTCTCTTACCTTGAAATATCGGCTTTATTAATCTAATTCTATACATCCATGCAGATCACTCACACAGAGTTGAAATGACTTATTGGTACAAGTATACAGCCACACTTTACAATATTAAGAAAATATTTCTACAGTTCACAAGATTAGTCAGAAAAAGTAAAATTGAATTCTGTTCCGAGCAATATATTCCATTTTGGACAAGCTTCAGAATTCATGAATTAATAATACATTTCATTTGATCTGTGCAGTATGAACATTTTTAATGTATAATAGAGCATGTCAGCTTTTAGTTCAGTTCCCTATCCAAAGATGTATGAAAACTGTCGAAAGTGCGCTAGGTGGAGAAGAGAAGAATAACTATTAATCTCTCCTGTGTACAATCTCTATCTACCAAGGAAAATGTGTGCACCGTAGTATAAAATGTAACTTTAACTGGGTTACAATTTGTCTCTGAATTGTCTTTACTGGACCATAACAATATATAGCACATATGGTGAATGATTGCCTGTGAGGTAACACAGAGACAAGAACCTTCTGTCTAAATAGATTCAGACACAAATTTACAAAAATGAGTTAAAGGAATATTGCGATTAGAAAGTACCACCTCTCCATCAGATCTCAGTCAGATGTCCATTATTCACATAAGGTTTCTTTAACCCCTTCACCCCCAAGGGTGGTTTACACGTTCATGACCGGGCCAATTTTTACAATTCTGACCACTGTACCTTTATGAGGTCATAACTCTGGAACACTTCCATTGATCCCAGTGATTCTGACAATGTTTTCTCGTGACATATTGTACTTCATGTTAGTGGTAAAATTTCATTCAAATAACTTGCGTTTATTTGTGAAAAAAATGGAAATTTGGCAAAAATTTTGAAAATTTCGCAATTTTCCAACTTTGAATTTTTATGCCCTTAAATCACAGAGATACGGCACACAAAAAACTTGATAAGTAACATTTCCCACATGTTTACTTTACATCAGCACAATTTTGGAACCAAAATTTTTTTTTGTTAGGAAGTTATAAGGGTTAAAAGTTGACCAGCGATTTCTCATTTTTACAACACCATTTTATTTTTAGGACCACATCACATTTGAAGCCACTTTGAGGGGTCTATATGATAGAAAATACCCAAAAGTGACACCATTCTAAAAACTGAACCCCTTAAGGTGCTCAAAACCACATTCAAGAAGTTTATTAACCCATTAGGTGCGTCACAGGAATTTTTTTGAATATTTAAAAAGAAATGAACATCTAACTTTTTTTCACAAGAAAAATACTTCAGGTTCAATTTTTTTTATTTTACCAAGGGTAACAGGAGAAATTAGACTGCAAAAGTTATTGTGCAATTTGTCCTGAGTACGCTGATACCTGATTTGTGGGGGGGAACGACTGTTTCGGCGCATGGCAGAGCTCAGAATGGAAGGAGCGCCGTTTGACTTTTTCAATGCAAAATTGGCTGGAATTCAGATCGGACGCCATGTCACGTTTGGAGAGTCCCTGATGTACCTAAACAGTGGAAACCCCCTACAAGTGACCCCATTTTGGAAACTAGACCCCCCAAGGAACTTATCTAGATATGTGGTGAGAACTTTGAACCCACAAGGGCTTTACAGAAGTTTATAAGGTACAGCGGTACAATTAAAAAATCATATTTTTTCCACAAAAATGATCTTTTCACCCCAATTTTTATTTTCCCAAGGGTAACAGGACCCTAAAAGTTATTGTGCAATTTGTCCTGAGTACGCTGATACCCCACATGTGGGGGTAAACCACTATTTGGGCGCATGGCAGAGCTCGGAAGGGAAGCAATGCCATTTGACGTTTTTGGCTGGAATTGAGATCGGACACCATGTCGCGTTTGGAAAACCCCTGATGTACCAAACAGTGGAAACCCCCCACAAATGACACCATTTTGGAAACTAGACCCCCTAAGGAACTTATCTAGATGTGTGGTGAGAACTTTGAACCCCCATGGGCTTCACAGAAGTTTATAACATACAGCCATACAATTAAAAAATCATATTTTTTCCACAAAAATGATCTTTTCACCCTCAATTCTTATTTTTCCAAGGGTAACAGGACCCTAAAAGTTATTGTGCAATTTGTCCTGAGTACGCTGATAACCCACATGTGGGGGTAAACCACTATTTGGGCGCATGGCAGAGCTCGGAAGGGAAGCAGCGCCATTTGACGTTTTTGGCTGGAATTGAGATCGGACACCATGTCGCATTTGGAAAACCCCTGATGTACCAAAACAGTGGAAATCCCCCACAAATGACACCATTTTGGAAACTAGACCCCCTAAGGAACTTATCTAGATGTGTGGTGAGAACTTTGAACCCCCATGGGCTTCACAGAAGTTTATAACATAAAGCCATACAGTTAAAAAATCATATTTTTTCCACAAAAATGATCTTTTCACCCTCAATTCTTATTTTTCCAAGGGTAACAGGACCATAAAAGTTATTGTGCAATTTGTTCTGAGTACGCTGATACCCCACATGTGGGGGTAAACCACTATTTGGGCGCATGGCAGAGCTCGGAAGGGAAGCAGCGCCATTTGATGTTTTTGGCTGGAATTGAGATCGGACACCATGTCGCGTTTGGAAAACTCCTGATGTACCAAAACAGTGGAAACCCCCCACAAATGACACCATTTTGGAAACTAGACCCCCCAAGGAACTTATCTAGATGTGTGGTGAGCACTTTGACCCCCCCAGTGCTTCACAGAAGTTTATAATGCCCGGGCGTGAAAATAAATAATTCGTATTTTTTCCACAAACATGATCTTTTAGTCACCATTTTTTTATTTTCCCAAGGGTACCAGGAGAAATTGGACCCCAAAAGTTGTTGTCCAATTTGTCCTGAGTATGCTGATACCCCATATGTGGGAGAAAACTACTGTATGGGCACACGTCGGGGCTCGGAAGGGAAGTAGTGACGTTTTGGAATGCAGACTTTGATGGAATGGTCTGCGGGTGTCATGTTGCCTTTGGAGAGCCCCTAATGTACCTAAACAGTGGAAACCCCCCACAAATGACACCATTTTGTAAACTAGACCCCCCAAGGAACTTATCTAGATGTGTGGTGAGCACTTTGACCCCCCCAGTGCTTCACAGAAGTTTATAACGCTCGGGCGTGAAAATAAAAAATTCGTATTTTTTCCACAAACATGATCTTTTAGTCACCATTTTTTTATTTTCCCAAGGGTACCAGGAGAAATTGAACCCCAAAAGTTGTTGTCCAATTTGTCCTGAGTATGCTGATACCCCATATGTGGGTGAAAACTACTGTATGGGCACACGTCGGGGCTCGGAAGGGAAGTAGTGACGTTTTGGTATGCAGACTTTGATGGAATGGTCTGCGGGTGTCATGTTGCCTTTGGAGAGCCCCTAATGTACCTAAACAGTGGAAACCCCCCACAAATGACACCATTTTGTAAACTAGACCCCCCAAGGAACTTATCTAGATGTGTGGTGAGCACTTTGACCCCCCCAGTGCTTCACAGAAGTTTATAACGCTCGGGCGTGAAAATAAAAAATTCGTATTTTTTCCACAAACATGATCTTTTAGTCACCATTTTTTTATTTTCCCAAGGGTACCAGGAGAAATTGAACCCCAAAAGTTGTTGTCCAATTTGTCCTGAGTATGCTGATACCCCATATGTGGGTGAAAACTACTGTATGGGCACACGTCGGGGCTCGGAAGGGAAGTAGTGACGTTTTGGTATGCAGACTTTGATGGAATGGTCTGCGGGTGTCATGTTGCCTTTGGAGAGCCCCTAATGTACCTAAACAGTGGAAACCCCCCACAAATGACCCCATTTTGAAAACTAGACCCACTAAGGAACTTATCTAGATGTGAGGTGAGCACTTTGAACCCCCAAGGTCTTCACAGAAGTTTATAATGCCAGGGCATGAAAATAAAAAAATCGTATTTTTTCCAGAAACATGATCAATTAGTCCGCAATTTTTTCATTTTCCCAAGGGTAACAGGAGAAATTGGACCCCAAAAGTTGTTGTCCAATTTGGCCTGAGTACGCTGACACCCCATATGTGGGAGAAAACTACTGTATGGACACACGTCGGGGCTCGGAAGGGAAGCAGTGACGTTTTGGAATGCAGACTTTGATGGAATGGTCTGCGGGTGTCATGTGCGTTTGGAGAGCCCCTGATGTACCTAAACTATTGAAACTCCCCACAAGTGACCCCATTTTGGACACTAGACCCCCCACGGAACTTATCTAGATGTGTGGTGAGCACTTTGAACCCCCAAGTGCTTCACAGAAGTTTATAACACTCGGACGTGAAAATAAAAAAATAATTTTTTTCCACAAAAATGATATTTTTGCCCCCAATTTTTTATTTTCCTAAGGGTAACAGGAGAAATTGGACCCCAAAAATTGTTTTGCAATTTGTCCTGAGTAGTCTGATACCCTACATGTGGGGGTAAAACACTGTTTGGGCGCATGGCAGAGCTTGGAAGGGAAGGAGCACCATTTGACTTTTTCAACTCAGAATTGGCTGGAATTGAGATCAGACACCATGTTGCATTTGGAGAGCCCCTGATGTGCCCAAACAGTGGAAACCCCCAATTATAACTCCAACCCTAACCCCAACACACCCCTAACCCTAATCTGAGCCCTAACCCTAGCCCTAGCCCTAACCCTAACCCTAGCCCTAACCCTAGCCCTAACGCTAGCCCTAACCCTAACCCTAACCCTAGCCCTAACCCTAGCCCTAACCCTAACCCTAGCCCTAACCCTAAGGCTGTGTGCACACGCTGCGGATTTTGCTGCGGTTCCGCAGCGGTTTTGGCTGCTGCGGACCCCAGTACCATGATTCCCTATGGGAATCAAAAACCGCAGTGCAGACGGTGCGGAATTTTCCGCGCGGATTATCTGCGGTTTTCAATCCGCAGAAAGAATTGACATGTCAATTCTTTCTGCGGATTCTCCTGCGGTTTGCCATCTCCTCTATTGAGGAGATGAAAAACCGCAGGACAAAACCGCAGAGCAATCTGCAGGTAAAACCGCAGGTCTTTTGACCTGCGGTTTCACCTGCGGATTTTACAAAATCCGCGCGGATGAATCCGCACCTAATCCGCAGCGTGTGCACACAGCCTTACCCTAACGGGAAAATGGAGATAAATACTTTTTTTTAGTTTTATTATTTTTCCCTAACTAAGGGGGTGATAACGGGGGGTTGATTTACTATTTATGGCGGTTTTTATTTTTGGCGGCTGTCACACGCTAAAAGACGCTTTTTATTGTAAAAATAGTTTTTGCATCGCCACATTTTGAGAGCTATAATTTTTCCGTATTTTGCCCCACTGAGTCATGTGAGGTCTTATTTTTTGCGGGACGAGTTGACGTTTTTATTGGTACCATTTTCGGGCACGTTACATTTTTTGATCGCTTTTTATTCCTATTTTTGGGACGCAGAATGAACAAAAACCAGCGTTTCATGAATTTCTTTTGGGGGGGTGCGTTTACACCGTTCCGCGTGCGGTAAAATTGATAAGGCGGTTTTATTCTTCGGGTCAGTACGGTTACAGCGATACCTCATTTAGGTCGTTTTTTTATGTTTTTGTCGGTTTTATGCAATGAAAACTATTTTATATAAAAAATAATTATTTTTGCATCGCTTTATTCTGTGAGCTATAACTTTTTTATTTTTTCGCTGATGATGCTGTGTGGTGGCTCGTTTTTTGCGGGACAAGATGACGTTTTCAGCGGTACCATGGATATTTATATGCGTCTTTTTGATCGCGCGTTTTTACACTTTTTGTTTGGCGGTATGATAATAAATCATTATTTTTTGCTTCGTTTTTTATTTTTATTTTTTAAGGGGTTCGCTAAAAGGGTTAACTAATGGGACAGTTTTATAGGGCGGGTCATTACGGACGCGGCGATACCTAATATGTGTACTTTTATTGGTTTTTTTTTTAATTATTTTCAAAAAATGAATTTATTGGGGAATATTTTTTTTTTTTTTACTAATTTATTTGGCGATTTTTTTTAATTTATTTTTACATTTTTTTTTAATTTTTTTTTACTTTATTACATAGTCCCAGGTGGGACATCACTGTCCTGTGACAGATCGCTGATCTGTCACATCACAGATCACTGTGACAGATCAGCAATCTGTCACAGGCATTGAAGCAGACTTCCTCTTGCCTGCGCTTTGCAGGCACTGAGGAAGCCAGCTTCCTCAGGTCCCCGAAGGCCCCCGTCGCCATCTTGGATTCGGGGGCCTGGAGGATAGGAGCCCCCCGCAGCAGCGCTGCACATTGCGCTGCCGTGGGGGGCTCAGGGAAGCATGGAGGGAGCCCCCTCCCTGCCGATGCTTCCCTTTAACTCCCGGTACACCGCGATCATGTTTGATCGCGGTGTGCAAGGGGTTAACGTGTCGGGGGCGGTCCGTGACCGCCCCTGACACATAGTGCCGGGTGTCAGCTGTGATAATCAGCTGACACCCGGCCGCGATCAGCGGCGCTCACCACGTGGGCGCCGCTGATCGCGGTAGACGTACTATCCCGTCCACGGTCATACGGGCCCGGGTACCGTGGACGGGATAGTACGTCGGATGTCAGGAAGGGGTTAATGTAGGAGAAGAGAGAGAGAGGACCCCACTGATCTTAAGAGCTTACAATCTACAGGAGAGAGAGGTCCACACTGACCTTAAGAGCCTTCACTCTACAGGATATAGAGAGGACCACGTTGACCATAAGTGCTTACACTCTACAGGAGAGAGAGGACTCTGCTGACCCAAAGAGCCTTCACTCTATGAGAGAGAACCCCACTGACCATAAGAGCTTACATTCTACTGGAGAGAGAGGACCCCGCTGAACATAAGAGCTTACATTCTACAGGAGATAGAGAGGACCAAGCTGACCATAAGTGCTTACACTCTACAGGAGAAAGAGGACCCTGTTGACCCAAAGAGCCTTCACTCTACAGGAGACAGAGAGAACCCCACTGTCCATAAGAGCTTAGATTCTACAGGAGAGAGAGAGGACCCCACTGACCCTAAGAGCTTACACTCTACAGGAGAGAGAAGACCCTGCTGACCCTAAGAGCTTTCACTCTGCAGGAGAGGACCATAAGAGTATTCACTCTACATTACAGAGACAACAGAGGACCACGATAATCATAAGCATTTATACAATACAGAAGAGAGAAAGAGGACCCTACTGACCATAAGAGATTACACTCTACAGGAGAGAGAGAAAGTACCCTGTTTACCATAAGAGCACCATAGTACCATAAGTACCCTGTTTACCATAACGTAATCTTCGATCCTCCCAAGACCTCCTACTCTCCTCCACACTTATTCATTCCTCACAGAACTGCCTCCAAGATTTCTCCCGAATATCCCCTATCCTCTGGAATGTCATGCCTCAACATGTCCGATTATCCACCACCCTTGGATCCTTCAAACAGAACCTGAAAACCCATCTTTTCAGGAAAGCTTACAGCCTGCAATAACCATGCTGCCGCCTCACCACCAGCCGAGCTGCCGCTTCATCACCACCAGAGCTGCTGCACCCCCGACTCTCTGTCTCTTCCCCACTATCCCGTAGAATGTAAGTCCGCAATGACAGTGTCCTCTCCCCTCTGTACCAGTCTGTCATCGTAAATTTGCTTACTGTTAACGATATCTATAACTTTGTATGTAACCCCCCTTCTCATGTACAGCACCATTGAATTAATGGCACTATATAAATAAATAATAATAATAAGAGCTTACAGTCTACAATAGAGACAGGGAGGATACTACTGACCAAAGGAGCTTACATTTTAGAGAAGAGAGAAAGGACCCCGCTGATCTTAAGAGCTTACACTATAGAGCAGAGAGAGGACCCTGTTGACCATAAGAGTTTACCCTCTACAGGAGAGAGAGACTTAAGGCCCCATCACACTAAGCGACTTACCAGCGATCCCGACACCGATAGCAAGGTGTCAGGATCGCTAGTAAGTCGCTATGTGATCGCTGGTGAGCTGTCACACAGACAGCTTCACCAGCGATCAGCACAGCGATGCCGAGCGCCCGGCATCACTGGCCATCCCTGTAAAAAATAGAATCAAAATAAAAAATATAGTTATTCTCACCTTCCGACGTCCCGTTCAGCCATCCTGCCTCTCTCCACGCTCCGGTCCCAGTGATCCTTTGCGAGAGTGACCGCAAGATGTCACGGTCTTGAGGGATAACAAAGTCTCGCGGTCATTCATGCAAAGGATCACTGGGACCGGAGCGTGGAGAGAGGCAGGATGGCTGAACGGGACGTCGGAAGGTGAGAATAACTATATTTTTTATTTTTTTTAATTTTTACACCTGATTGCTGGTCTCCCGCCTGTCACACACAGCGATGCGTGCTGGCCAGCGGGAGACCAGCGACCAAAGAAATGTCCAGAGGTTTCTTCCAGCGATCAGCGATACCGGCAGGGGGGCCGCTCGCTGATCGCTGTCACACACAGCGATCTTGCTGGTGAGATCGCTGTTACGTCACAAAAGTTGTGACTCAGCAGCGATCTCGCTACCGAGATCGCTTAGTGTGACGGGGCCTTTACTCAGTAACTCAGGTGATGAAAATTACTCTGCCGGATAACCTGTGCTCCACTAATCAAAAAGATGTCATACCTGGGCAGCACGTTGGCTCAGTGGTTAGCACTACAGCCTTGCAGCGCTAGAGTCCTGGGTTCAAATCCCACCAAAGACAACATCTGCAAGGAGTTTGTATGTTCTCCTTGTGTTTGTGTGGGTTTCCTCTGAGTACTCCGGTTTCCTCCCACATTCCAAAGACATACTGATAGGGAATTTAGATTGTGAGCCCCATCAGGGACAGTGATGATAACGTGTGCAAACTGTAAAGCACTGTGGAATGTTAGCACTATATAAAAATAAAGATAATTATTATACCTGCAAGGCATCATGGGAGTCCATGCAAAAATATAGCAGTCCACTCTATGCATAAGCAGTGTGGGAAATGCTGCCAGGCGAGTTTTTTTTTTTTTTTTTTGCAAACTGCAAATCAAACCTCAATATGTTCAAGTTCACATACAACCATGAATTTCATGAAATTCTACTCTAACTTGGTCCTCTGCGGATTGATCCACACATTTCTAGTGTTCAATCAATGTTCTTTCTGTTTTTTATAATATATTTGGCACGAGAAGTTTTGCATTCTTTTTGTGGCATATGGTAAAATCATGGATGAAACAATAATGGTAAAAACTGCCTCACTGACCACCCACTGATGAAAATATGATCCAAAACTCTTGTGAAAATGTGTTCATTTTGCGTACGAGAAAAATCGCTGATATCCAAATGAGCCCTAAATTATTTGTCTGGATGCAGAAGCCAAAAAACCATCACACTGGATGGGAAGGGGATTGGTTACATGGCACCTGCATCTATTTATTTAATTATTTTTCATCACTTATATTGTGCCACTAATTTTCACAGAACTTTACAGTCATACCATATCTAGCTGTGGATATGTCATAAAGGTCTAAGATAGGAATACTCTTATAAGACTTTGAGTTGATGTTGTGTATGTCCTACACCTTTGTGCCAGCATAGTGCAGTCACAATTTTAGTCCATTAGAGATTTTGTGCAGTAGTTTTAGAAATGTGGGCTTCTGTTTGAGGATACATTCACACTGTATGATGTATGTAGAAGCCTGGGAATGCATGCTAAAAGTCTGATTTGGTGCCACATTGGCCCAGGCTGCCTTTAAAAAATGCATTTGTTTCATGTAAATGTGTCATGGAAGCCAAAAGGAGTTGATAGAGAGCCCACCCAATTAACCACCTAGATGTCATGGTCTCTGATTGCCACTGAATCTTTCAGGTAAAATTGCTTTGATCAAAGCCTGCTGCAATCAAAGTAGTTACCGCTGGGTGTCTACTGAGTAAAACGGCCAACGTTCACCTAGTGCGGAGCAGACTTGGTGCAAGAGCCAGCTGTATACAAATCCTCCCAGCTTCAGCTGTTCGTATATGGTGGATATTATGAGAATTTGGCAGATGACAGATATTGTCACGGCCTCTCATCCACACATACTACATTTTCTGGACATTTTGTACAAAATTTGGAGATGGCCACCATAAAATCTACAGTGTCAAATGCAATTTGAAATAAAATTGCCCACATTTAGCTAAAATAAAATTTATACAGATTTGTTTACGAAAACCAGAAGTCATGTTTGAATATGACACCACCACCAGCAGTCCTGCTAAAGGAACAAAGAAGCAATGCCACTAAGCTCCGGTGAGGAATATATAATTTTTTTTAGATTTAATATTTTGAGCATAAAAGTTTTTTTTATTATTATTATTTATTTCTCTTGACTTACAGATGTTGCCATAGATACACAGTTAATCGATAGCAGAATCTGAAACAATATGATTTGTTTGCAGATTTCTTCATTTCCTAGAAGAAACTGATGTGCTGCAAATTAAAGGACAATATTTGTTCTAGGTGGAAAATCTCTAATATGCAAATAAGTTAGCATATTTGCATTAAATACCTTGGCCTCTGATACATTCAGAATGGCAATCTGCAATCAAAGCAGCAGGATTCTTCTTCCAGTTGTGATTTCTTTATAGAATTCATTCATGCACTAAGAGAATAAATGCAACACCAACTTCTTTTCTTCTACATTCTGATATTTATTACTAGCTATGAACCCGTTCTATGCCCGGGTGGCGAGCATTTTTATTGGTATATGGTCTCCCATCCTGGTATGTGCTCCCCCCATCCTGGTGTGCATGGCACCCCTCATTCCTATCCTGGTATGCATGGTCCCCTCACCCCCCAATCCTGGTATTCAAGGTCCTCTCACTCCCGTATCCTGGTATGCATGGTCCTCTCACCCCCCAATCCTGGTATTCAAGGTCCTCTCACTCCCGTATCCTGGTATACATGGTCCCCTCACCCCCCTATCCTGGTATGCATGGTCCCCTCACCCCCAATCCTGGTATTCAAGGTCCTCTCACTCCCGTATCCTGGTATGCATGGTCCTCTCACCCTCTATCCTGGTATGCATGGTCCTCTCACCCCCCTATCCTGGTATGCATGGTCTTCTCACCCTCCCAATCCTAGTATGCATGGTCCTCTCACCCCCCAATCCTGTTATGCATGGTCCCCTCACCCCCCATTCCTGGTATACATGGTCCCCTCACCCCCTTTTCGTGGTAAGCATGGTGCCCTCACCCCCCTTTCGTGGTATGCATGGTCCCCTCACCCCTCTTTCGTGGTATGCATGATCCCCTCACCCACCTTTCGTGGTATGTATGGTCCCCTCACCCCCCTTTCATGGTATGCATGGTGCCCTCACCCTCCTAAAATGGTGCCAGATCGCGCTATGCGCATGCGTGATTCTGGCCACACTCCTGCCCCGGTCTCCAGCCGAAGAGAAGTGCCACGGCAACACTCCTCCCGGTCAGGTAAGTAAGTATGGAACTGGAAATAGTGGTATGCAGTGTGTACGTGTACCGCCATCTCCGATGCCATACACACTCCTCACCGCTGGATGCCTCATTCTGTCTGGAGCCAGACTGAGCAGGCGAGTCGCGCTTGCGCAGTCTACAAAGGCTTCAGAGTGATGCTTAGCCCATTATATTATAGATTTCTGTTCCCAGCGCACAACACTTCTTGATTCTTGTCCACTGACCAGAATACATTCAGACCTACTGTGCATGCAGCGAAGGGACATTGCCTGCTTTGTGTTTTAGTGCTGCATATCCTTCACAAAGTATGCATGCACAGGGATTAAGGTTATCTCATCTTCTGATAAAAGTATTCAGTTACTCTGTGTGACTGCAGACTGTTGAGTCATTACAGTGTGCACACCACACACTGTCAGGAATCTCTGGTGCTGTTTGTGGGAGTGGCTAGTGATGTGATTAGCATACATGCAGTTTAATGCTTACTAGATGTGCTTGGCCTTTCTTAATACAATTGAATTTAGTAAGGCCGAGCAAGTCCAGTAAAAATGTTTCATGACTGCCATCTAACTGGCAACACTGAGGAATCCTGATAGCATGCAATGCACACAAGGTAAGGATTCAGAAGTCTTCAGTCATATACTGTACAGTGACTGCAGACTTTTATTAGAAGATCGTACAATCCCTTTAAAGGCATTCCATAAGGCAGGGGGGAGGCTCCTGCTGCTGCTAGTGGCCTCAGGTCACCTTCAGTATCTGGTCAGTATTTTACATCAGTATTTGTAAGCCAAAATCAGGACTGGAACAATCAGAGGAAAAGTAAAATAGAAACACGTCACTACTTCTGGATTTATCACCCAGTCCTGGTTTTGGCTTACAAATACTGATGTGCAACACTGACCAAATTCTGAGCATGTGAACCTGGCTTATAGTGAGAAAGAGAAAGGGGGAAATAGTTGATCTGAAAATCAGAGATGATTTGTTTGTTACATATTTCTCAGATTAAATTGTTATAGATGAAAAAAACAATAGCATGAAAAAGAAAAAGGAGATAAAGAAATGAGCAAAGAGAATGGAGAAAGGGAAGGAGCGCCGTTTGACTTTTCAATGCAGAATTGGCTGGAATTGAGATCGGACACCATGCTGCATTTGCAGAGCCCCTGATGTGCCTAAACAGTAGAAACCCCCCACAAGTGACCCCATTTTGGAAACTAGACCCCCCAAGGAGCTTATCTAGATGTGTGGTGAGCACTTTGAACCCCCAAGTGTTTCACAGAAGTTTATAACGTAGAGCCATGAAAATAAAAAATCACCCCCAAATTTTTACTTTCACAAGGGTAACAGGAGAAATTGGACCACAAAAGTTGTTGTGCAATTTGTCCTGAGTACGTTGATACCCTATACGTGGGGGTAAACCACTTCTTTGGTGCATGGCAGAGCTCAGAAGAGAGGGAGCACCATTTGACTTTTTGAATGCAAGATTGGCTGGAATCAATGGTGGCGCCATGTCGCATTTGAGGGGCCCCTAATGTACCTAAACAATGGCAACACCCAATTCTAACTCCAACCCTATCCCCATCACACCCCTAACCCTAATCCCAACCCTAACCATAACTCTAATCACTACCCCAACACACTCCTAATCCTAATCCAAACCTTAACCATAACCCTAATCATAACCCTAACCCCAACACACCCCTATCCCTAATCCCAACCACAACCCTAACCCTAATCCCAACCCTAACCATAACCCTAACCACAAACCTAACCCCAACATACCCCTAACTCTAATACCAACCTTTACCCTAATCTCAACCCTAATCTTAACCCTAATCCTAATCCGAATTCTAATCCAAACCCTAACCCTAATCCTAACGCTAACCCTGATCCTAACCCTAATCCTAGCCCTAACCCTAATCCTAACCCCATCCCAACTCACTTTAGCCTAACTCTAACCCTAATGGAAAAATAGAAATAAATATATTTTCTTTATTTCATTATTTTTCCCTCAATAAGGGGGTGATAAAGGGGGGGTTATTTACTATTTTTTATTTCTACCACAGTGACCAAAATAAAGCAATTGGAAAAATCTTCATCTTCTCACCGGAAGATGCTGGCGGCCATGGGGGGAAGCAAAGAGACCCAGGGACACTGGGAGGTACTGGCGGGATCAGGGACCCTATTTCGCTCTCCTCTGATGTGCGATCACATCATAGGAGAGAGAAATTAAATGGCACATCAGACTTTTTTTTGGTTGCCGTTATATGGTTAATAACGGCGATCGCAACACCAGGGGTGGTAAAAACCAACCCGAATCATTTTCTCTGGGGTCTCGGCTATCCCTTGCAGTCAATATCCCAGATAAAATCCAACTCTGTAGGGCGCTATACACTTAAACCCAGCGCTGTTAAAAAGCGGCGCTGTGGTTTAAGTACCCTTAACTGCCGCCTTGGAAAGTCGTATCGGCTGTCATTAAGGGGTTAAGAATGATGTTTAAAAAGCCAGTCTTGATTAATTTAGCCACTGGAGGACACAAACAGAAGACACCCTCTGTACATGAAAATTATATGGGCCCTTTGCAGTTCCATAGCTCATCAGAATGCCCAATGCCACCTACATTGTTGTCCCTTTACCTCTTGGGCCCCTGTGTGGCAGCACCAATGATCTGGGCACCCCTGAATTCATCCCTTTATTTTGTGGGGCAGAACTTTGTCGGCCATATATTAGCTAATAATTCTCTTCGTACTTGGTTATTCAAACACTTTTTCACATTTCTCTTCCATGGCAGAAAAGGTAATTATTCAACATAGATAACTTTTGCTCATAAGGCAGACACATTTCTACCTGTCTCATAAACTTCTATTCTTGTATCAGCTAAGCTTATATATTTAGCCCCGTCGAAAGGACAGAGCAAGTCTGGAAGCTTTTTCTTTCAAAATGTTTTGCACATTAAACCCAAATATCTCGATTCTTTGTGTCCTCAGACTGCAGTCAATGGGGTGGGCACATTTATCAAATTTATTCTGAAAGTTTTGTTGTACTGTCACTAGAGACCACATCCTTGCAAATTTCAACACATAAAATGCTTTTTCTTGCTTCGATGTGACCATCTTATGTCACACTGTGTGAGCACATTTTAAATTTGTCTCTTGAAAAATTAAAACTGTGCTGAGATTGGCTTCCAGTGGCAAATAATCCTGTTTTGCTTTGATTTTCAGTCTCTGGCCATTTACCACTCAGACAAGCCTTTACTTTTGCACCGTTCTTTTTGAATCATCCTGTATATAGGCAATCCCATTTTTTATAGCCCTATTGAGGTATATGGAAATCATACAGGATGACTTATACTTAGGTTCCCCATCTATAAGCCAGAGCTGAGAAATAATACAGTAAGTTAACCAAGTCCCAGCCCTGCTCTTCCATATATTACATGGTTGGGTTCATTTAGAGAACTATATTCAACATCTAATAGTAATGATAGCTCATTGTATGTGAGTAAGAAGCAACTGTATGTGCACTAATTAACACTCATTGCAAAATAGCAATAATTTGAACTAAACCTTATATTGCTGCACACTTGAACTGAACATTATAGAGCTGTGCTATTATTTGTAGCAAAGCTAACTGGATTTTATCATACAATTCATATGTTATATGTCCTTAACCTGCTTACAGGCTACTGTACCTTCGATGATAAGATTGTACTGTTTAACACTAAGGGTCATGTTGTATGTTTCTAGAACCTTCCAGTTATAGATAAATTTGGGGTGAGTAAGATCATATTTTATTATTTTAATCCAGTGCTGGAGATTAAATGCTAGAAACTTATAAGTGGAAAACATCATGAAAGGAGTTGTCTGGCCTTTTGTTTACACATAGTGATGAGTGAGTATACTCGTTGCTCGAGTTTTCCTGAGCATGCTCAGGTGATTTCAGAGTATTTGGAAATGCACAGAGATTTAGTTTCTGTCACCAAAGCTGCATGATTTGTGGCTACTTGACAGCCTGAATACATGTGGGGATTGCCTCTTTGTTAGGCAATTCTCACATGTATTCAAGGTGTTAAGTAGCCGCAAATCAAGCACCTGCTGCGACAGAAATTAAATTTCCGAGCACTTCCAAATACTCGGAGACCACCCAAGCAATGAGTATACTCACTCATCACTAGTTACAAGTCACTCTGACTGCAGACTTGTGAAACCTCACAGCACATGCACTACTCAGTGTGAGGACTCTCGGCCAGGTGGACACATGACCGCAGGTATGCAATATGCAATCATTACATCACTAGTTAAAGTATGTTATGTTAAAAAGACAATTAAAGTAGTGAAAAATGTACTTGCTTTGCTGTAGGGGTAACATATTGACTAGCTTCTAGTAGATGTTACTATAAAGCTTATTGTAACCTATATTCCTACCCGTATATTCTCCTAATTAAAACCCTATTTTCAAAAACAATAAAATATTGATCTGAATTAAGTTCAGCTGATTGGTTCGGCCCTACACAAATGTCCCACTCCTTATGTGGCCCCTTGGGAAAATTAATTGCCCATCCCTGTTCCAGTGGATCTGGGATATCCAGAATAACCAGATGTGCATTGGATCCATTGTTTTTTGAGAATCCAAAATGGACATCTTCGAACAAACTTTACTGACAGAGAGTGGGAGTGACTGTCCTGAGACTGTAGGGAGTCCAGGGCTTTCCAAGTTCTGGGGTGTAATTCAACTGGACCTGGAGACTTGAATTCATTTAGGTTAGCTAAGTGTTTCCTCACTATCTTTCTGTTTATAGATATACTGGATTATTCTATTCCCTTAATAGGACAGTGATGAACAGTTGATGTTACATTTCCTTTCTGAGAGAAAACAGATGCAGAATAGGAATTTAAAAGTTCGGCCTTCTCAACATCCTATCTTACCATTTCATCATTTTCATCCTGTAAAAATCCTATAGCATCTTTGACTTTGCTTTTACTTTTGACATATCCCCAAAATTCTTTATTATTGCTTTTGACGTCTCTTGCAAGCCTCAATTCATTGTCAGCTTTAGTTGATCTGATTTGTGCCCTGCAAGTTCTGAAGACAGCATTTTATTCTTCTTTAGATATGCCTCCCTCTTTCCATTTTAAGAACATTTCTTTCTTCCTTTTTAGCATGTACTGTACTTAAGTTTTGTGTTCATCCATCCTGGTTTTCTTAAATTTTTCCTATTCTTCCCTCTTTTCGGAATTAAGAATTGTGCTTTGAGAATTTCATTTTTCAAGCGTTCCCATCCTTCTTGGACATTTTTGTCCTTAAGGATATCCAGCCATTGGATCCCTCCAATTCTCTTTCTGAATCCCTTAAAATCTGCCTTTCTGAAATCTAACCTTGACATCTGAGTCTTCACAGGTCTTCCTCCTCTAGTTATCCAAAATTCTAAAATAGCATGGTCGCTACCTCCTAGGGTCCCAGACACTTTTACCTCCTCAACCATTTCCTCCCTGTTTATAAGGATTAGATCCAAGGTAGCAGTTTCCCTTGTTTTCTCCCCTATCTTTTGGAAGATAAAGTTGTCAGCAAGAGAGGATAAGAATTTCCTTGACCTGTTAGTTTTGCCTGAGAGAGATTCCTATCAAATGTCAGGATAGTTGAAATCTCCCATGACAACTATGTCATATTTTTGGAGAACTTGGCCATTTGTTGCATAAAGAGTTCATCCATATCTTCAGCTTGCACAGGCGGCCTGTAGTAAATGCCTACAATGGTGTCCTTTCTAATGTTCTGTCCTTGTATTCTTACCCAAACAGTTTCCACAGAACTCCCAGTCTCTTAAGCTTCAATCTCTGTGCAGATATACGTGTTTCTAACATACAATGCGACACCTCCTCCTCGTTTATCAAGTCTGTTTCTAGCAAATAAGTTGTATCCTTCTAGCCTTGTATTCCAGTCATGTGTATTTTCCCACCAAGTTTCAGTGATTCCAATGACATCATATTTCTTTTCCTGCATTAGTAGTTCCAATTCTCCTTGTTTGTTGCCCATGCTTTGTGCATTAGTATAGAAACATTCTAGTTTGTGATTGGTTTCTCTTCCTCCAATATTTTTATTATTTAGATTCTTTTGTCTTTGTTCTTCCTTTCCACTTCTAATAGTAGAGTTCTCAATAGCATTTGTCAGGTGTATGGCTTTTTCTGGCCTTTTGCTTCCCTTCCCATATTGTTCTAGTTTAAAGCCTCCTGATGAGTGTAGCAAGGCGACTTCTAAATTCATGTTTTCCAGTCTTCGTAAGGTGCACCCCATCTCTAGCAAGTAGTCCATCATATAGGTAATTCACTCCGTGATCCAGAAATCCAAATCCTTGATGACGGCACCATTGATGTAGCCAGTTGTTCACCTGCAAAATCTTATTCCACCTCCTTGTTCCATGGCCATCCACTGGGAGGATGGAAGAGAAGACCACCTGCGCTCCCAGTGCTTTCATTTTCTAACCTAATTTTTCAAAGTCACTGCAGATGGTTTCCTGGTCCTTTCGTGCTGTGTCATTTGTCCCCACATGTATTAGCAGGAATGGGTAGTCATCTGTAGGTCTGAAGAGTCCTGATATCCTGTCATACATCTTTAATTTTTGCACCTGGAAGACAGCACATTTCTCTTGAGGTTATATCCAGTCATGACCACCACTCTCCATTTCTTCTTCACAACATTTTTCTTTCTCCATCCAGGAAAATTCTGGAGGCGTACAAGGCGTACATCTACTGTAACATCCAAGCTGTGTAACCAGCAAGCTTAGTGCGTATGTTAACATTCTGCTCATAGTCTCCTGTGAAGTAGTTTTATTTGATCAAGCTTTACCGAGTCTATCCCAGTAACTTTGCCATGTTGGCACAAACCATATCCAAAACCAACCCTCTTACATATGGTTCAAGAGACAAATCTCCAGTGACCAACTTTTTGCTTGAGCAGCTTTCTTTGATTAGGGGGTAAAGAAATGCAAGAACGCAATAGGGTCTTATCCACATTAGAGGGTTTGTATTTATAAGTAGAACTACTCACTTTGCATGGTTGTATGAGACCCAACACTTACAGAGTCTGAATACCTGATGTAGAAGCTTCCAAGAAACTGTAGTTTTAAATAGCAGGATAGGAAGTAATTTCTGAGTTCTCCGGAATACAACACAATATTTGTGCTGTATTCTGGAGAGCTCAGAAATTACTTCCTATCCTGCTATTTGATCAGGGGGTAAATCTCTAGAGTTCTGCTGTTGTGTAGAACTACCAGAGCAGTAAAACCTTAGAACTTTTATCGTTCTGGTTATACCTATTTGTAAAGTCCAAAACTGGCCATACAATTTATGGGTCCTGGGTTCAAATCCCACCAAGAACAACATCTCCAAGGGATTTGTATGTTCTTTTTGTGTTTGTCTGAGTTTTGTCCGGGTACTCCTGTTTCCTCTCACACTCCAAAGACATACTCATAGGGAATATATACTGTGAGCCCCAAAAGGGACATTGATGACAATGTCTGTAAAGCACTGTGGAATATGATGGCACTATATAAGGATAATAATAACTGGCAACCGACAGCTATATTTCCAAAGTCCACAATATACAGAAATGCTCAGTTCGTCTTGTGTGTTCTAAATGGATAGAGGGGAATAAACCACTGCCACAATCATCTGCCAGCAGCTTATCTGCCCATAGAACAAAAGGGTGGGATATTTAATTCCAACTGCCCAATCCATATCTTACATGGCATAATGTTTTAGGTGAGAGATAATAAGTCACCAAACACAGCAGATGGTAAAGTGATCCCATTGAAAATGACCGGTTCTGGTTTTATATAATATGCGTGGGGACCTTAAGGAAACAGGACATTCTTTATGAACTCATGGAGAAAGTTTGGGTTGAAGTGGTCAGCACAGTGGCTCAGTGGTTATCACTGTTGCTGTTCAATATTGGGGTCCTGGGTTCAAATCATATCAGGGACAACCGCAAGGAGTTTGTATGTTCTCCCTGTCTTTGTGTGGGTTTCCTCTGGGATCTCTGGTTTCCTCCCACACTCTAAAGACATACTGATAGGGAATGTAGTTTGTGAGCCTCAATGGCTGTACAGTACTGTAGAATAAGATGATTCTATATAAGCAAAGCATTCTAATAAGTAATAAAAGTGGTCAGATCGCCACGCCATAGTCCCCAAAGCTGTCACCAATAATCAAAATTATGAGACCTCTGCTTTACAATAATATAGCAACCTAATTTGCTGCTATATGAATCACGGCCCAGTTTACCAGTACAATTTAAGTGTGCTTTAAAATAATCAATAGAATAAGTATAAACTAAATAATTGTAGAATTTATGTATGTTACATATAAAATATCATAGATAAGCTTGTTATTCTGATTTGTTGAAACTGTAGACTGAGTTAAAAGATTAAGCGGCAACAAAATATGATAATGCAGAACTGTGATTCCAACTGGAGCATTTTCAGTAATTATCAATGCAGCTATTCAGATTTAGAATACCTGTTAGACACTTTAGTATAATAATAGTATAATAATACTAATCATTTGGCTATAAAGATAAACATGAATATTTAGCTCAAGGTGATCTTCAATGGAAACCACAGAAGTGTCATTTCTTATTTGTGCTTATGATATCCCTGTTAAGTTTCTGAAGAACAAATGCAACAATTCAGGACTAAGTCAGGTGTCAACTGCAAAATATCTTTGCTCTGTGTTTTCTGCTGTTGTCTCTACATCTTCCTGACCCTGAGGATGCTTTGTATTTCTTGTGCTTAATAAATAACTTATATCTTTCCCTCCCTCTCCCTTTAGCGGACTTGAGCTTAGCCATTAGTGATGGTCAGTCTGGCTAGCTCTTTTTGGTGATCTGGATCTCTTGACTTCGCTCACCAAAAAGAGCTAGCTTTTTAGGATCCTAAATGGATCCATATTAAATATTTGTTCACAATAGGTGATCACAAATTTAAGATGACATTAATATGTCTGAAACCCCACCCACCTATGGCCGAAACTCCACCCACTTATAGTTAGCCAATTAAATTGACGAGCGGGCGGAGTTTGTTTGGCAAGTCAGGGTAAAGTCTGCTGAACACTGGAATTTTATGCCTAGTGACAGTCATTCAGAGAATTTAGTGGCTCTCATGGGGGTGCCAGCTCCTATAGTTCACAGCAGGGAGCTGGCTGTCTTGGTTTTTTCCTGTTTCCATGCAAGCCACATAAAAGATGTGATTAATTACATATTGATTAGATCATCTCTATTTAAAGCGAATCTGTCCTCAGATTTCATGATAAAAACACATACTTCATTAAATAGATATTGTGGACTGATGAGACTGGCGAACTTGCTTTGATAAAAATCCATATCAGAGTGGCTGCATAATATTGATATTGAAATGAACAATGTATGAATCTAGCTAGAGAGTGACAGAGCTTATAAGACCAAGTACATTTAGTCTCAGCCCTTCCAGCCTTTCTGACAGTGGCAGCTTGTACTGCGTAGTGTGAGTTCTGAGCAGAGGAAAGACCCTAAGGAGCTGCCCATCAGTCTAGGTGAGGGTGTAAAGACTTGTAAGGTGTAATCAATATGTATGCTAATCTATGTGAAATTAGGTTACAGATGTACTTTAAGTTACGCATTAAAGCGTCTTCTAGAATTTATTGTTAGACGTTTATAGCATAGGATTAGGGATGGGCGAATCTACTCGATAGGACTCGTTACTCTGCGAGTAGTAGGGGACTCGCAGGAGTCGGTACTCTGCGAGTTTCCAAGCGATTACTCGCACAGTAACGAGTCCAATGCAAATCAATGGCAATCCTAGTTTTTGCAGAGTTTCTTAGCGATTTTGTGTCAGCAGCTGGACACAAAATCGCTAAGAAACTAGGATTGCTTGTATTAAACTGTGAAAAAACTAGCTAGGAGTTCTCTCTCTCTCTCTCTCTCTCTCCTCCAGCACAGGAAGCGCTGCAAAACTCGCATCCCGATTCTCCTCCTCCCCAGCAATCGCTGCAAAACAAAATCGCTAAGAAACTCTGCAAAAAAAAAACCTCTCCATCCCCATTCTCCTCCCCAGCACAGGAATCGCTGCAAAACTCGCATCCCCATTCATTAACATTGGACTCGCTAGACTTGCAACGAATAGCGAGTTTCCAAGTCGGACTCGTTACAGCCTAGCGATTCCGAATATTTCAGGATTCGCCCATCCCTACATAAGATACCATGGGACCCACACCTCTCTAGAATGAGGGTTCCAGTCTCAAGAGCCCAGTGAGATGAGAAGTCCTATTTATTCACTTTTATGGATCTGAACACAGTCTAGATATGTGCAGGCCCTAGACGTGGGAATAATGAGGAAAACTTGAGCATCAACCATCCAGTCTTCGAATCCTTTACACGGATTTAACTACTGGCTTCCGCAATTACAATGAGGATCCAACGTTTTTTTTAAAAAACAATCCTGCATCTAGGATAAAATCTTGCTTACGTTATTACAAATGATGGCATAATTTGTATTTTAGCCACAAAAATATTTTTTGGGGGGTAAAATACAAAGGAAATGTGTCATTTTTAACTTTAGGCCTTTTAGAGATTAGTTCATCTTCAACTTACTTAACTGTTCACAATAACAATAATTTTATTTTCAAATAATTTTATTGGTTTTCAGTAATTAAACAGGGTAAGGGAAGGAAGGTAGGAAGGGAGGCAAGGGAATGGGAAGTAAAGAACCTTGTACAGGTACGGAAAAAATTTAAAACTAGAGAACCCACAAATAGGCATTAAATAGCATATAGCAAATAACAACATAAAAGGAAAAGAAAATCGACAATCCTTAATATGGGGTAACATTCTTGGAAGGAGATACAACATCTCGGTACTATAACGGTCATGTTTAGGCCTCAAAATATAATACCTCTTAATAGGTCTATTTGATATGGAATTTGTTGTTCCAAGTCTTCCATTTTTTTGTATATTTGTGGATGTGATTGTTGTTAATCACAAATCTGAGTTCTAAATCACTATCTTGGCCTATTTTATCAAGTATGTCTGAAAACTTAGGAACCTCGACTTTCTTCCACCATTGTGCTAACATGGTCTTAGTCACTAAGAGGATGTGTATCATAATGTATCTTACCGAATCATCAAACTGTTTCATGTCTAATGAAAGAAGTGCTCTTTCAGGCGTAATTGTGAAGTCCTTAGCAATGAGGTTAATGTGCTGTGTGACCTGGAACCAGAGGTTTTTGATCTTTGAACAACCCCAAAATATATGGTAGAGGTTCCCTTGATGTCCACAGCCTCTCCAGCACAAGGAAGATAATTCTGTGTTAAAGTGTGATAACCTAGTCGGGGTATAGTACCACCTATTTAACAGTTTAAAATAACCCTCGTGAAGACCCATTGATATGTTTGAATTGTAAGTGAATTTGATGGCATCGTTCCAATTCTCGAGACGGATAACAGCACCTAAATCGGACTCCCATCTCTTCATGTATATGTTTTTGTGGCTCGTTAGGTCCTTGAGGACAGATCTATACAAATTACGCAGACTCCAGAGGTTTTTATTTTTAAGGTTGCACAACAGTGAAGTTAGCATTTCATAATTTAGCCTTGATCTCACAGAATTTCAAGAACTCCACTCCACCTTTTTGACTCCAGATTTCCCCCATACCTCCGGCATCGGGAGATCATCCATCAGTGCAAATGAAGATAGGGGTAGTTTTAAGATTTGCTCTGCTTTTTTGATATGTTTAGTCGGCTTAATGAGTTCCCTCCAGGCTGAGATTATCGACCGAAATATAGGATGCGATGAGTTCGCACTGTGCTTTTGCAGAAGGAAGTAAAAGAAAAGCTTTCACGTGGAACCTCTATCACAAGCATCTCTCTCCAAGCCATACCAAGCTGGATGTGTCATGTTTTCCATAAACCAGTGCCAGCTCTGTTTAATAAGTGAGGCCTGATAATAGGCGTATATGTTGGGCAGTCCTGCGCCCCCATGTTTTTTATTTTTATAAAGTAAGTCTGCAGATATTCTTGCTTTCTTACCTTTCCAAATAAATAGACAGATGAGCTCTTGAATGTTATCAATGGATTGGCGTGGAAAGCTAACTGGCAAAGTCCTAAATATGTATAAAATTTTGGGAAGGATAAAGGCTTTGACTGCCAGTATCTTCCCAAAAATGGAAGTCTCTAACTGAGCCAAAAAGGATAGATTGCCTGTAATAGTCTTTATAATGCTGTCTAAATTGGCCCTAACTGTGGCTTGGATTAATCCTGCTGTTCTAATCCCTAGATAGACAATCTCTTTCTCCTCCCAAATGAACTGGGTTTGAGTCTTTATTTCATTAATTTCGGATTGTTTCATGTTTAGAGTTATAAATTTGGATTTGTGTGGGTTTATCTTAAAATAGGATGCTCTAGAGAATTTTTCTAGTTCATCTGAAAGGGCTTTAATGGAATTTGTGGGATCAAGAAGTGTGAGAAAGAGATCATCTGCGAATAACCCATGATGGCAGTTCAAAGCCTTTAATATCATTGTTTAATCTAATTTTTTTGGCTAGGGGCTCTATGGCAAGCACAAATAGAAGGGGAGACAGGGGGCACCCCTGTCTTGTGCCATTAGTAATGTCGAACGAGTCAGAAAGAAAGTTGTTTGCATAGATCCTGGCACTAGGACCCGAGTATAGGGCGAAGACTGTTGATAGAAACTTCTCATCAAAGCCAAATCTAGCGAGAGTCGTTTTTAAATATAGCCAGTTTAGTCTATCGAACGCCTTCTCGGCGTCCAGTGCCAGAAAAGCAGTTTCGGTACTCGAATTGTTATCTAAATTTATCAGGTTTAACCCCTTCTAGCCCCATCTGAGGGCTGGCGGCCCTCTGTGAACCCTGTTTGATCATCCACCAACAGACGTGGAAGGATGTTTTTTTGTCGGTTTGCGATGATCTTTGAGTAGATTTTAATATCGCTGTTTATGAGCGAGATTGGCCTATAGTTCTGTATCCTTTCGGGGTCTCCCCCCTCCTTTGGAATCATGACAATTGTTGCTTCTAACATCTCCTTTCGGAAGGAACCCCTAGAGGATGCCAGACCAAAGACGGAAGCCTACTGTGGAGCAAGAATTTTTGAAAAGGATTTATAGTATTCCCCAGAGAAGCCATCCGGCCTCTGGTGATTTTTGGGACTGCAGTTTCTTGATAACGTCAACTATTTCACTCTCTGTAAAAGGACTATTGACATAATTCATGTCCAGCTCATCAACTCTTGGTAAATCGATACTCTGTAGAAAAGAATCCACAAAATTCGAGTTAATCACCGGTGTTTGGGGGTCATCTTTCAGGTTATAAAGATTTTTAAAGAAATCTGCAAACGAGTTGACAATGTCCCTAGTAGAGATGAGCGACTGTGCCTTTTTTCGGGTCGAGTCGGGTTTCACGAAACCCGACTTTCGCAAAAGTCGGGTAGAACGAAATCGTCCTATTATTGTGAAAAGTCGAAGTCCGACTGAAACACGAAACCCAATGTAAGTCAATGGGGAAGAAAAGTCGGCAGTGAGTGGAGGACAGGAAACACACCTACAGTGCCCATTTTAATGCCAAAAACATGAATTCTTATTCCTTAAGCTCATCAACCTTAATTTACTTTATAATAATAGTTAGGCATTGAAAACTGGGGGTTATTTGGCTAAAGTTGTGGGGGGGTAGGGCTGGCTCCAGATTTTCATGGGCCCAGGGCCAAAGAGTGTCACTGGTCTCCTTTAACACATGACACAATTCATGCTCCTTTGATACGGCAGAGAAATAGTGGTACAGTACAATGAAAAATACTTCAATTCTTACATCACATGACTGATATCCATTTTAAATTCTCCAATAGCTCCAAAAACAGACAGTATATTCCTCCATACAGTATTATGGCCACCGCATAGTGCGCCATACAGAGTAATGGGGCCCATATATTTCTCCATACAGAATCATTGGTCCCATATAATGTTCCATACAGTATATGATGAGCTCCACATAATGCTACAGTATATGTTGTTCACCATGGATGAAGCTCCAGTGTCTTATGGGCCCAAATAATGCTCCATATATAATGGGCGCCATTTCTAATGCTCCAGTGCATAATGGGCCCTGTAAATGCTGCTCCAGTGACTGATGTCCACCTTTGGAATGATCCAGTGTATGGTGGGCCCCAGATATCATTCTCCAGAGTATCGTGCTCCCCAAAAATTGCTCCCAACCTTTAAAACAATTAAATAAGTCTCCTCGCTAGGGAATCCCTGTACAATGGTCTCCTCGTCATCCCCATCTTCCATTTCTCTGCACTTGGACTGTTTAGGCAGAGGGCGTACAGACGTGATGTCATCGCGCTCTTTGACCAGAATGTCACTGTCAGGGAAAGTGTTTGGTTTCCGGGGGCAGTATGGTTGCAAAGCTGAACCTTAAAAGAATGTCCAGAAGGGCACCACCAGGAGTGGAGCCTGCAGCTTAATTGGACTCAACACGGGCAACCTCAACCATGCCATCCACAAAAAAGCTGCACAGATTGCAAGCTTAATTCCGTTAACAAACGAGACTCAGGCATGCCCCCACGGTCCGCATCCAGCTTACTAGAGGGACATGCGAGGCTCTGGCACGTGAGATCGGCCAATAACAGGTCTGTCATGCCCTTACATGTCCGGGGCTGCACGCGTGCTACAATGAAAGGACCAGCGTGTATCGCATACAGGTGCGGATAACACGCTGAACCACGTTAGTGATGGGGATCTGGGATTACAATTCTTCCCCGCGAACAAGCATTTCCCAGTAAGTTCAGGACAACCATAATTCCAGAATTAGGCCTAAGCGGCATTTCAGAAAGAATGTGAAAAAATTAAGTGTCCAAACCACAGGTGCTGTAGCTTGCTTAACAGCTAGGCTCCTCTGCTGAGTAGCACACAGTTCTTACATAAACAGGCGGCATAGCTTAGTTCATGGGTGGTCAACTCTGCTGAGTAGCATACACAGTTACTTGGCCCAAAGTATTAAGTGGTGTAAATGCAGTCAAAAACTGGTTCTTTCATAAACAGGTGGCATAGCTCGGTTCACGGGTGGGCTCCTCTTCTGAGTAGCAGACACAGTTACTAGGCCCCAAAGGATTTTCAGGACAATATGCGGTAAAAAACTATTAGAAACACACATGGTGTAGCTCCTTCACAGGTGTACTACACCGCTGGCTACCAGACTCCGCTACTATGCCCTAAAACTGTCTATTATCATTGAAAACCATTATTAATGTGAAAAAAAGATATGCTTTTGCTTAACGAAACGTTCTCGAAGGGAAACTCGAACAGCCGAATTTTAATCAAAGTGTTGTAGTTCGACGAACGGATCTAACACCGCCCAAAACAGCTAGAATTTGAACTTGGCCAACAGTTCCACTCAAACACCACTCATCTGTAATCAGGAGGCAGACTCAGATGGTCTCAGGCACAGTATGGATTCGACAAGATTGCAGAAAGTTGAGAAAGGGTACAGTATCACCAGATAACAGGTATATATAGCATAGTTTAAACATTTAAAATATCCGTGTTTATTTCCGGAGTACGACAAAGACACAGCCTCAGTATGGATTAGACAACAATCTAAAAAGTAGAAAAAAGGAAATGTTTTTGAAGCGTACACCAGTATACACTGTTGGGGTATTTTAAAATCTTCATATGTATTTAAGTCTCAGTAAGACAATACAGACTCTCCGCAAGAGGAAACGAGATGGATAAAAGTACAGACATAAAGTCGAGTGATTGCAGAAATTTAGGAATTACTAATCATGGGAAAAACTCCCTGGAGAATTCTCAGAGGCGATGCTGACCCTCAACTACTTTGTGTGTGGAGACAGCGAAAACAGTTCTTTGTGAAGAAAGGGTTGCTGTATCGCAGTACCGTTGATCCCATCACCGTTACTCATCTCCATCAAATTTTGATCACAGGGAGAGATGTAGACATGGTCCTCACTGCCTATCATGATCTGTCAGGTAACTTGGGAGTGTAAAAGACAGAAGCCACAGGCTGTAGGCGATTCTATTGGATTGGCATGAGAGGTCACATTTAAAAATGTGGGCAGGAACGTCATACGTCTGTGAGTAGGAAAACTGTGAAAGCTGATGATAAACCAACACTGCATCTCATTGTCAGTCAATGTCCATAAGAAATGGAAGCCATTGATCCTCTGAAGCTAGAGCCCGGCCAGCAGGACAGGGCATAGCTACGTCTTAACCACCATCTATCAGTTCACCAAATTTGTAGTGGCAGTCCCAGGTAAGGCTTTGACAGCCCAGACTACACAGCGGAGGAGCAGGGAGAGGTAAATATTGCAAACGCTGGGGCCCTGCCCAGGCAAGGGGGGCCCACTCGTGGGCGTCGGTACTGGCACTGGGCCCCTCATAGTACGCCGGAGTGTCTGACGGTGGGTGTGCACCCCCACCGTCAGAGACACTTGATTGCACTATGAGGGACCCTGTGCCAGTGCCGGCGCCCAAGCGTCGGCCCACCCACCTGTCCAGGGCAATGGCACTCACACGGTTGCATGCGCTATGTGGTGACCCCGGCCATGGGAGGGGAGGCAGCCCAGTTAGGGAGGTTTAAAAAATGGCATATGTTGATGTTGGACATTCAGCAGCTGCAAATGGAGGAATCGGAGAAGTCCGAAGAAGAGGAGGACAAAAGCGAGCCATTTTTCTGGCAACCTATGTGTCATCAGGGGAAGGTGGGACAAAATCCTTTGAAACCTATGCATGGTTCATTTTAATGAAGGTTAGATCATCAACATTTTGGGTCGACAGACGGGTCCTTTTTTCTGTCAGGATTGAGCCAGCAGCACTGAAGACTAGTGTTGAGCGATACCACCCGATATTGAAAAATATCAGATCGGATTGGATCGGCTGATATGAAAAAAGTATCGGGTATCGCCGATTCCGATCCCGGAAGTCCCATTTATGTCAATGGGACAGAAATATCGGAATTAAAAAAATCCCTTTCTTGCCTTGTACATCCTGTTTGGGAGGGGGGAAGAGTGTGGGTGGTGCGTGGGCGGACACTGTGCATGTCTGTGTGCGGGCGGGCTCTGTGCGGGCATCTCGGGGTCTGTGCTGACTGTTGGGGGCCTGTGCCGGCTGCCGGTGGTCTGTACGGGCCTCTCAGGGGTCTGTGCCGTCTGTCGGGGGCCTGTGCCGGCTGCCGGTGGTCTGTATGGGCCTCTCAGGGGTCTGTGCCGACTGTCGGGGGCCTGTGCCGGCTGCCGGTGGTCTGTACGGGCCTCTCGGGGGTCTGTACAGGCCTGTCGGGGGCCTGTGCCGGCTGCCGGTGGTCTGTATGGGCCTCTCGGTGGCCTGTGCCAGCTGTCGGTGGTCTGTGCCGGCTGCCGGGGGCCTGTGCCGGCTGCCGGTGGTCTGTGTGGGCCTGCCGGGGGTCTTATGTGTGTGCAGGCATCGTCTGATGGGACTATAAGTCCCATCAGGCGATGCCTGCTACAATGACAGTGATTGACACATTAGCCAATGATGGGACAGTAGTAGTCCCATCATCCGGCTAATGTGTGGAATGTAAAATAAAAAAACATACTACATACATGCTACATATATACTACATTCATACAAGATACATACATACTACATACATACTTCATATATACTACATTCATATAGCATACATGCATACTACATACATGCTACATATATACTGCATTCATACAACATACATACATACTACATACATGCTACATATATACTGCATTCATACAACATACATATATACTACATACATGCTACATATATACTACATTCATGCAACATACATACATGCTACATACATGCTACATATAAACTACATTCATACAACATACATATATACTACATACATACTACATGTATACTACATTCATGCAACATACATGCATACTACATACATGCTACATATATACTACATTCATACAACATACATAGATAGTACATACATACTACATACATACATACAACATGCTACAGACATACAACATACATACATACTACATACTACATACATGCTTCATATATACTACATTCATACAACATACATACTACATACATACATACATACATACAACATGCTACAGACATACAACATACAGGGGGTTGGACCAGATGGCCCAGGAGGTCCCTTCCAACTCTACGATTCTATGATTCTATGATTCTATGATACATACATACTACATACTGCATACATACTACATACATACTACATACATACTGCATACAATACATTCATACAATACATACATAGACATACAGTACATATAACATAGAGTACATACTCACCATGACTTGTCACTTTGATCCCCGAAGCCAGTGTCATCTGTGGAAAAATATGAAAATAACAAACAAACAATTTACTCTCTGATCCGCAGAAATCCACGCGTGTCCCACGCCGATCTCCCGTGGACAACAGCAGCATCAGCTGATGCGACCGCTCTCTACGGGGCTCCAGGAATCCAGTGACGGGAGGTAGGTATCCTTCCACACTGTATTCCTCCGCCACTGTAAAAAATAGTCCCTGGCCTCACTTTATGGCAAAAGCTGTGTGGGAACTTTCTCACACAGCAATGCCAAAAGTGAGACTAGGGACTATTTTTTGACAGTGGCGGAGGAATACAGTGCGGAAGGATACCTACCTCCCGTCACTGGATTCCTGGAGCCCCATAGAGAGCGGTCGCATCAGCTGATGCTGCTGTTCTCCACGGGAGATCGGCGTGGGACAAGCGTGGATTTCTGCAGATCAGGGAGTATATGGCTTGTTTGTTATTTTCATATTTTTTCATAGATGACACTGGCTTCGGGGATCAAATTGACAAGTGATGGTGAGTATGTTCTCTATGTTATATGTACTGTATGTCTATGTATGTATTGTATGAATGTATTGTATGCAGTATGTAGTATGTATGTATGTATGTTGTAGGTCTGTAACATGTTGTATGTATGTAGTATGTACTATGTATGTATGTTGTATAAATGTAGTATATATGTAGCATGTATGTAGTATGTATGTATGTTGTATGAATGTAGTATATATGAAGCATGTATGTAGTATGTATGTATGTTGTATGAATGTAGTATACATGTAGTATGTATGTAGTATGTATGTATGTTGTATTAATGTAGTATATATGTAGCATGTATGTAGTATGTAGTATATATGTATGCTGTATGAATGTAGTATATATGAAGTATGTATGTAGTATGTATGTTGTATGAATGTAGTATATATGAAGTATGTATGTAGTATATATGTATGCTGTATGAATGTAGTATATATGTAGTATGTATGTAGTATGTTTTTTTTTTTTACATTCAACACATTAGCCGGATGATGGGACTACTACTGTCCCATCATTGGCTAATGTGTCAATCACTGTCATTGTAGCATGCATCGACTGATAGGACTTGTAGTCCCATCAGACGATGCCTGCACACACACAAGACCCCCGGCAGGCCCGCACAGACCACCGGCAGCCGGCACAGGCCCCCGGCAGCCGGCACAAACCACCGACAGCCGGCACAGGCCCCCGAGAGGCCCGTACAGACCACCGGCAGCCGGCACAGGCCCCCGGCAGCTGGCACAGACCACTGACAGCCAGCACAGGCCCCCGAGAGGCCCGTACAGACCACCGGCAACCGGCACAGGCCCCCGACAGGCCTGTACAGACCCCCGAGAGGCCTGTACAGACCACCGGCACAGGCCCCCAAGAGGCCCGTACAGACAACCGGCAGCCGACATAGGCTCCCGAGAGGCCCGTACAGACCCACGACAGTCGGCACAGACCCCCCGCAGTCGGCACAGACCGTGCATCATGATGCGCACAGACCGCGCATCATGATGACTAGTGTTGAGCATTCCGATATCGCAAGTATCGGGTATCGGCCGATACTTGCTGTATCGGAATTCCGATACCGACATCCGATATTTTTTCAATATCGGGCATCGGAATCGGAAGTTCAAAGTTGATTGACAGCCGAAATGACGTCATCATGATGCGCGGTGTGTGCGCATCATGATGCGCCGTCATTTCGGGCCTTCCGGGGGTCTGTACCGGCCTGCCGGGGGGCTGTGCCGGCCTGCCGGTGGTCTGTGCACCCTGTGGGGGTCTGTACCGGCCTGCCGGGGGGCTGTGCCGGCCTGCCGGGGGGGCTGTGCTGATGTCCGGGGGTCTGTGCAGGCATCGTCCGATGGGACTACAAGTCCCATCTGGCGATGCCTGCTACCATGACAGTGATTGACACATTAGCCAATGATGGGACAGTAGTAGTCCCATCATCCGGCTAATGTGTTAAATGTTAAAAAAAAAAAAAATACTACATACATACTACATGCTACATACATACTACATATATACTACATGCATGATACATACATACTACATGCTACATACATACTACATGCATGCTACATACATACTACATGCTACATACATACTACATGCTACATACATACTACATATATACTACATGCATGCTACATACATACTACATATATACTACATGCATGCTACATACTACATACATACTACATGCTACATACATACTACATACATACTACATGCTACATACATACTACATACATACTACATACATGCTACATACATACTACATGCTACATACATACCACATATATACTACGTGCATGCTACATGCTACATACATACTACATATATACTACATGCTACATACATACTACATACATACTACATATATACTACATGCATGCTACATACATACTACATGCTACATACATACTACATGCTACATACATACTACATGCTACATACATACTACATACATACTACATATATACTACATGCATGCTACATACATACTACATGCTACATACATACTACATATATACTACATATATACTACATGCATGCTACATACATACTACATGCTACATACATACTACATACATACTACATATATACTACATGCATGCTACATACATACTGCATGCTACATACATACTACATGCTACATACATACTACATGCTACATACATACTACATACATACTACATATATACTACATGCATGCTACATACATACTACATGCTACATACATACTACATGCATGCTACATATATACTACATGCTACATACATACTACATACATGCTACATACATACTACATACATACTACATGCATGCTACATACATACTACATGCTACATACATACTACATATATACTACATACATACTACATGCTACATACATACTACATGCATGCTACATATATACTACATGCTACATACATACTACATACATGCTACATACATACTACATGCATACTACATGCATGCTACATACAATACATACATAGACATACAGTACATATAACATAGAGTAACATACTTACCAATACTTGTCACATTGTTCCCCGAAGCCATTGTCTTTTATGGAATAAATATTAACATAACAAACCACAAAAATACTCACCCATGATCCGAAGCAGTCCACGAGTGTGTCCCACGACGATCTTGGGTAGAGAACTGCAGCATCAGCTGATGCTGCCGCTCTCTACGGGCTGCAGGAATCCAATGATGGAAGGTAGGTATCCTTCCGCACTGTATTCCTCTGCCACTTAAAAAAAAAAAGTCCCTAGTCTCACTTTATGCCATTGCTGTGTGGCTGTATGTAGCATGCATGTAGTATATATGTAGTATGTATGTAGCATGTAGCATGCATGTAGTATATATGTAGTATGTATGTAGCATGTAGTATGTATGTAGCATGCATGTAGTATGTATGTAGTATTTTTTTTTTTTTTTTAACATTTAACACATTAGCCGGATGATGGGACTACTACTGTCCCATCATTGGCTAATGTGTCAATCACTGTCATGGTAGCAGGCATCGCCAGATGGGACTTGTAGTCCCATCGGACGATGCCTGCACAGACCCCCGGACATCAGCACAGCCCCTCGGCAGGCCGGCACAGCCCCCCGGCAGGCCGGTACAGACCCCCACAGGGTGCACAGACCACCGGCAGGCCGGCACAGCCCCCCGGCAGGCCGGTACAGACCCCGGGCAGTCCGCACAGCCCACCGGCAGGCCGGCACAGCCCCCCGGCAGGCCGGCAGAGACCCCCGGAAGGCCCGTACAGACCCCCGAGAGGCTGTACAAGGGCAGGAAAGGGTTTTTCCAATTCCGATACCGGAAGTCTCATAGACTTGAATGGGACTTCCGGTATCGGCATCGGCGATACCGATACTTTTTTTTAAAGATCGGCCGATCCATTCCGATCCGATATTTTGAAGTATCGTACGGTATCACTCAACTCTAATGATGACATAATTTCAGCAGCCAATCACAGTCACAACAGTGGCTCTTTGCATTATGGGGACTTCCGATTCCGGTATCCGATATTGAAAAAATATCGGTACTCGGTATCGGAATTCCAATACAGTGAATATCGGCTGATACCCGATACTTGCGGTATCGGAATGCTCAACACTACTGAAGACTCTTTCCAATAGCACACTAGCAACAGGGCAAGCGAGCTCCTGTAAGGCATATTGTGCCAATTCAGGCCAGGCGTCCAGTTTAGAGGCCCAATAGTCAAAGGGGAATGACCTGTGAGGGAGAAAATCGATATGGGAGAAGTAGTTTGTAACCATAGTTGACAACTGCTGTCTCCTGTCACTTTCAATCGATGCAGTATTACCAGTCGTGTGAGCGGGACTTGAAAAATCATTCCACAACATGGTCATGAAACCCCTGTCTCCAACGCCACTTCTCATGTGTGCACCACGAACACCTCTTCCATGTTTCCCCCTACGGCTCGTTGGAGAACCATCACCGCTGCTGTGTGCTGGGAATGCCTCAATCAAACGGTTTACCAGAGTTGCTTGTTTGTTAGCCAATATTAGGTCAAGGTTCTCCTGTGGCATGATGTTTTGGAATTTGCCTTTATAGCGTGGATCCAGGATGCTGGCCAACCAGTAGTCATCATCGTTCATCATTTTGGCAATGCGGGGGTCCCTTTTTAGGATCTGCAAGGCATAATCTGACATGTGGGCCAATGTTCCAGGTGTCAATGATGCACTGCGAGTGCTGGGTGGAGGAGCACTTTCTGGCAAATCCACATCCCTCCAGTCACGCACAAACCCTGTACCAGACCTTGCCACGCCAACATTTTCTCTTGCCCCACGAGAAGCATCCTCCTCCCCTAAATAATCATCCCCATCAACATCCTCCTTCTCTTCTTCCTCCACCTCGTCCAGGAGAGATCCCGGAGCAGACAATGGCTGACTGTCATCAAGGCTTCCCTCCTCCTCTTCCTCATCCTCCTCGGCTGCAGACACCTGCTCCTTAATGTGCGTCAAAGTTTGCATGAGCAGACGCATAAGTGGGGTGCTCATGCTTATGATGGCGTCGTCTGCGCTTACAAGTCGTGTGCATTCCTCAAAACACTGAAAGGACTTTACAGAGGTCTTTCAGCTTCGACCACTGCACACCCGACAACTCCATGTCTGCCCTCAAAGTGCCTGGCCATGTATTCTCCCAGAAATGCATTACAGCCTGCCTCTGTTCGCACAACCTCTCAACCATGTGCAGGGTGGAGTTCCACCTTGTTGCAACGTCGATAATTAGGCGGTGCTTGGGAAGTTGGAGCAACCACTGCAGCTTCTGCATACGACTGGAGTGTACGGGCGACCGGCGGATGTGCGAGCACAGTCTGCGGACCTTCTGGAGCAGGCCTGTTAACTCCGGAAAATTATTGAGGAAGCACTGCGCCACCAGGTTCAAGGTGTGAGCCAGGCAAGGTATGTGTCGGAGTTTTGAAAGGGCTATGGCTGCCACAAAATTCCGGCCGTTATCACAAACTACCTTGCCTGCCTCAAGATGTAGACTGCCCAGCCATGACTCAGTTTGTCGCTGCAAGTAGTCAGCCAGTACCTCCGTGGTGCGTCTGCTGTCGCCCAAACACATCATCTTCAACACAGCCTGCTGACGCTTACCACTAGCTGTTCGATAGTGGGACACTGAGTGTGCAACACTGGCAGCTGCGGATGGAGTGCTCGTGCGACTGTGCTCTGTGGACGAGCTTTTGCTTCTGGAGGAGGAGGAGGCGGGTCGAACGCCTACACCCAACTGTTTCCTATACCGTGGGCTAGGCAGCACTATCCCACCGCCACTGTCCCCTGTGGACCCTGTATCCACAACATTAACCCAGTGCGCAGTGATGGACATGTAACGGCCCTGGCCATGCCTACTGGACCATGCATCTGTTGTGAGATGCACCTTTCCACTCACTGATTGCTTGAGTGCATGGACAATGAGGTCTTTCACATGAAGGTGGAGGGCTGGGATGACTTTGCGAGAAAAGTGCCGACTGAGTAGGTCATAGCGTGGTACTGCATAGGCCATGAGTTCGCGGAAAGCATCGCTTTCAACCATCCGGTAGGGCATCATCTCTAACGAGATTAGCTTGGCAATGTGGGAGTTCAAACCCAGTGTACGCGGATGAGAGGATGAGTACTTTCTTGTCCTACTCATAGTCTCTGGTAGGGTGAGCTGGACTTGAGAGCTGCACATGGTGGAACTAGCGGTGGACATGGCGGACTGAGAGAGGGTTGATGATGGTAATGGAGTTGGTGTTCTCTCTGATGGCCTAGAATCAGGGTTTCGTAGCAATAACATTGTGATTCCCTGACTGCTTTGGCCTTGCGACGACACCTCAACATTTGCTGCTGGTGGTGTGCTAACCGGTGGGCTTACAGTGGGGGAAACGATGTAGCATTGCTGACTACCTTCATTGGGAGCAGTTGCACATGTGGTATGTGAGGTTTGGTAGTCCGTCCACGCTTGCAAGTGCATGGTGGTTAAATGTCTAAGCATGCAACTGGTATTCAAATTTCTCAGATTTTTCCCTCGGCTAAAGGTCTTTGCGCACTTCTTACAGATAACCTTTGCCTGATCATTAGGATTTTGTTCAAAAAAGTGCCACACTGCACTCTTCCTACTATGGAAGACATTTTCAGGCCTTGCACGCTGTGCTAATTTGACCATCTGGCATAGCTTTCCTGCAACTCTTTTGCTTTTTGTAACCCGCTTTTGGACAGCTCCGGGCCTGCCAGATAACAGCTGTTGCGAAGTCAATGCCTGCTGTGGATGCTCCTCCTCCTCTTCTGAGCTATTGGCATCAGCGCCCTCTTCCCCCAATGGATGCCAATCTGGGTCAACAACTGGGTCATCCATCACCTCCTCTTCAATGTCATGTGCACCTTCCTCTGTGTCACCATGTAAGGTGGTATAGTATGCGGGAAGGGGCACCTGAGTTTCATCAGGATCAGATTCTGGCTCAGTATACTGCAAGGACTTTGTAGTGCTCTGAGTGAATGTACCAGCAGAAAAATCTAGCAGTGGCTGTGCATCAGTGCACTCCATGTCAGATTCTTCTTGGACTAGGTAATTCACGATTTGACTTGATAACCCAGGCATGGTATGTGAAAAGAGCTCCATGGAGTAATCTGTAGTGTGGCCTGCCGCATCCTTTACTTTTGGTAGGGGTGAAGGACACAAGGAAAGGTGTGGTTCCTGACCAGGAACCTCCAATGACGACTCAGTGCTTTTATTTTTTGAAACTTCAGAAGAGGAGGCAATAGAGTTGGAGGCTGTGTCAGCAATGTAAGCCAAAACTTGTTCCTGAAGCTCCGGCTTTAAAAGCGGTTTACCTACTCCCAGAAAAGGGAGCCTTCGAGGCCTTGTGGAGCCAGATGATGACACAGGCTCAACACCTCCTGCATTAGGTGCTATTGTGCTTTTGCCACTACCAGCAGATCCACCACCACCACCAACACCATCATTACCAACTGGCAACCCACGCTCACTTCCACGGCCTCTTCCAACACACTTCCTCATTTTTGGGAAAATGTACCCAAAATACCACCAGCAATATGGTACTGTAAAACAAGGTACAAGGTGTATATAGTATTGGGGAGAATTTGAATCTCCCTACAGACTTGAGGACACTGAACTAATATCTCAGGCCCAGTGTAGATTACACCTCAATATAACAGGCTGAAATTGGATGGCGTAAAAAATGTCCATATAGGACTGTGGAGAATTTGAATCTCCCTATAGACTTGAGGACACTGAACTAATATCTCAGGCCCAGTGTAGATTACACTTCAATGTAACAGGCTGAAATTGGATGGTGTATAAAATGTCTATATAGGACTGGGGAGAATTTGAATCTCCCTACAGACTTGAGGACACTGAACTAATATCTCAGGCCCAGTGTAGATTACACCTCAATATAACAGGCTTAAATTGAATGGTGTATAAAATGTCTATATAGGACTGGGGAGAATTTGAATCTCCCTAGAGATTTAAGCAAGCTAACAAGGATGCTCTCAGTCCCAAGTATGCAGCAGGCAGCCTAATAAGCAGGACTGCTGCACACAAAAGTGTGGAAAAATGAACGCTTGGTAACTGGGCAAAAAAGAGGATGAAAAGTATTTTTGCTTTTAAAAAAGCAGTTTGCATAGCAGTGTGAAAACAGTAATGCAGCTATCAGGGAGCCTTATAAGGCAGCCTAATAACCAACAGGGCTGATGCACCAAAATGTAGCCTCCCCTTGCACTGCACACTAACTGGTGTGTTGTACAGGCAAAATTACTAACAGCAGAAGCAGTTTTTTGTATCTTCTTCCCTGCCTAACGCTCTCCCTACAGAATCAGCAGCAGCAGCTCTCCCTATTCTGAGATCAGCAGAAGTAAGATGGCGGTCAACGTGCACGCCCTTTTATAGCCCCTGTGGTTCCACACAAAGCAAGCCAATCACTTGAATGCCCTTCTCAAAGATGGTGGTGACTGCTGCCTATGTCATCGCGTTGCCCACAGTGTGCGTCCTCCAGCTGAAAGAGGGCGCTTAAGCATCATTTGAAACGCGACTTTGGCGCCATGGTCGCCGATCTTGTGGCCGACCTCACGCTATGGTCGGGTATCGTTTCATGAAACCCAACTTTTGCGAAAGTCGGCAACTTTTGAAATTGACCGACCCGTTTCGCTCAACTCTAGTCTCTAGGGTGAATTTTGGGATCACCCGAGGGGGATACAATCTTAATTATCCTTTTTTTGATTCTTTCTCTTTTTAATTTCCTCATCATAAACTTGGTAGGCTTGTTGAGAGATGTATACGATTTATACCTAGATGCTTTGATGGCTGCATCTTATTCCTGGTAGATTTCAGATCTCAGACTCTGTCTGAGTCTCAAAATCTCAGCCTGGATGGTTTGGGAATGAACTTTCAAGTTGGTTTGTTTTTTTTCTAGATCATTAATTTGGGCCTGTAGGTTTGTAATTTTTTCCCTATTTCTCTTCTTATGTTTAGAGAGGATCTGCATAAGGCATCCCCTCAGGACCGCCTTATGGGCATTCCAGACCGTGAACTGATTTACTTCACCAGATACATTTTCCTTGAAGTAGTTTAAGAGAACGTTTTCTATCTCTTGCTTGTACTCTGGTATATATAACAAGGCTGCGTTAAGTCTCCAGCGGAATGGCTTGTCAGAGGGAGGACCCACGAGGAACTCAGCGAGAACCAGGCTATGATCCGAGATGGTCTTTTGCATGAACCGTATATCTGTAATTTTGGATAAAGTAAATATATTAGTAAGTAGTAGATCAGTTCTAGATGCTGTCTTATGTACATCTGAAAAGTGAGAATACTCATGAGACGATGTGTTCAAGCAACGAAAAGCATCATAAAGCTCATTTTGAATTAACCAGTTTTTCAAAGCTGGAATTTTGTGGCGAACTAATGAGGATGAATCCATGCTACTATCTGGGACAATATTAAAATTGCCTAGTAAGATCAGATCACCTGTTTTGACTTTGTCTATTTTTTGATTAGTTTGTTCAAGAAACGAATGTGTCCCTTGTTAAGTGCGTATACATTCACTATTGTGCATGGCCTTTCATGGAGTAAGCATATGAGTATATGAAAGCTGCCCAACGAGTCTGGTATCTCTTTGATGAGCTGAAAAGGAATGGTGCCACCTACCAGTGTAATGACCCCAGCCTTTTTCTTTGTGGACAGTGACTTGTACATGTGTGGAAAGTTCTTGTGCTGGAAGATCGGGTGTTGATCGGAGGCCAGTTTAACCTCCTGGAGGCATACCAATTAGGCACGGGTTCGGTTGATCTCCTTCCATACCGCATACCTCTTATTCGGACTGTTGAGCCCCCTAACATTGTATGACAAGATTTTCATCGTTAGAGTGCAATATCAAAACAGAAAAATGGAAGCAAGCAAAACAGTGAAATACAGAAAAAAAAATTAGGAACTTGAGCGCTCTCCTGGAGGACTCCAAATCCCTTAGTGTGGGGGAAAAAGTGAGAAAAAATTAAGTGGCAAGTTCCCACAGTGACATCAATAAACTGTAAATATGGGTCATAAGATATTCATATTCATGAAATGGAAATTAATAGTATACACCATGTAAATTCGAACATAAGATAAAAATCAGTCCTAATCCCTATCCCTAAATGCTGGGTCATCCATCAGAAATTTAATGAACTTATGACCCTCATGTGGAGTGTAGATGGGGTAATTTTTGTCATTATACCAGACTAATAGCTTGGTAGGGAAACCCCATCTATATGACACTCTGAGCTCTCTAAGTTTAGAGGTCAAATCTCTGAAGGACCTTCTTGCGTCCATTGTCTCTTTGGAGAAGTCTTGGAAAATCTTTAAATCTTTATATGGCTCTGGAGGTGAACCTCTCTCTCTTAGAGACTTTATAACCTTCTCCTTTGTTTCAAAAAAATGGACTCTGAGGATAGTGTCCCTAGGCTTTTCCTGTGGGACCCCTTTTGGATGTGGGAGGCGGTGTATACGATCAATATTTACTTCTAATTCTGTCAATTTTGGTGATAATTTTTTGAATAAATTTTTAGTGTAATCTGAAAGATCTGCCTGGGAGACCGACTCAGGAATACCTCGTATTTTTAAGTTATTTCTCCTGCTTCAGTCCTCCAGATCCGTTAATTTGTTTTTAAGGGCAATAACCTCAGTTTTGAGGAGAGAATTTTCCTTTGAGAGGTAGACTATGTCCCTCTCCACCTGTAATATCTTTACCTCATATTTCTCAACCTTTTGGCTAAGATTCCTGCAAGTTTCCTGTAGGGCCTTAGCCTGAGTCTCAAACTCTATTTTTAGGGCATCACTGAAGGACTGGAAGATATCCGCCATGAATCCTTCGGTGGCTTGTTTATTGGATCCCTTGTATTCCCCCAGGTTGATGGATGGAGAAGGAACCTCAAATGAAGAAAATGGAGCTCCAGTATCCCTTCTAGGCCTCTGCCTTTCAGGGCTTGTGTTTGGGGTATAGTCAGCTGAGACACTGTCGGAGTTCTCAGAAGAAAGACTCTCGGTGTTTTCCTGATCGTCTGGGCCCTTCCTTTTGTTTGATTTGGAAGTGTCCATTTCCTCCGTGAGGAGCTGATTTGGAGGAGTTTTAATGTGTCCCCCAAATTTTTATTTTTTTGGAGTGTTTCAGGTTGTGTTTTAGGCAGTGTTTTGGTCAATGGGTTATCGATACCTGATCCCCTTTTGCAGGTTTGACAGGAGCAGGGTTATGTAATTGCTTCAAATAAGGCATTTTGGGCTCACCTCTTTTCAAAGGTGACCTAGATTTTGTGGGGCTTAATACATTAGGGATATCCTCATAGGATTTTAAATATGCCCCCAAATTGTGCCTCATCACCCTGTGTGAGCTATTATTAATTCTGCCCTTGCATGACTGAATTTTAATTTGCCACGCAGCCTTCCCTGGCCTCAGATCTATGACCCTTTTAGCTTGATCAGTCAGACAAGTTAAGTAAAATGGTCTAAAAACAAGTTTCAGAAAAGGAGTCAACTGAGAAACCCTCAGTAAGAGTGCCAAAAGTCACACAATTCCTCAATAATAATGCAAGCAGTCCACTGTAGCTCTGATCCTTGCTTGAAGATTGGATAATCCTCTAATATGGTGCACTGCACAGATGAGTATAGGGCACCGGGGCCACCAGACAGAAACTGCGGTCACTATTGTGTTATAAGTCTGCGCTGCTGGTAAGTGCAGAATAGTCAGTATTCCTTTATTGTGTGGGGATATTGAGGACCTTCCCCGCAATCTATATCCTTCTCCTCAGTACTCTTGGGGATGACTACCTGCTGCGCCGCACAGTTCTGGGGTATAGCTGAGCCTGTAGTACAGGGGGCCACTTGCTGTGTGCTGCGAGGCCTGTGATGTCAGGTTTCTGCAATGCTGACAGGCTGGATACAGCTGGAACTACTTCCCATTGAGTTCTATTGCGGCTGTGATCAGTGTGCAGCGTCCGGTTCTAGTGACCGGATTTCAGTTGTGCCTCACCTCAGCAGTTTTTAGTGGCTCCCCCGATGCTACTTGCCTCTGATCTGGTCCTTTATGAGGCTGTATAGCGCTGTTCTTGGCCGATTCCGGGGTCTGGTCCTAGAAGTCCGGTGGTATCCCTCCGCCCTTCAGCTCCTTGGCAAAGAAAGTGTCCCCGCCAGTGTCTTTGCTTTCCTCTTCAGCATGCTACTCTAGAATATGTCAAGGGAAGCTCCTCTGTCCCCGCTATCCTCACCCTGATGTTACAGCAGTCAGAATGTAATGCACTCAGGTGTAATCAGCAGGGATGAACATGCAGGAGTCTGTATCCCTCCGCCACAGCCACACTGTTATCCTCCACACACCACAGACAGAAAGCTGTGCAGACAGTTGGATTTATGTTGTACCTTACTGGGGGGTCAAAATAAAGTCCTCAGTACCAATAATGATCCTCCAGATCAATCCTGGCTTCAGTAAAGCCTGCGCTGGCACTCCGGTCTCTTCACAGGAGGGCAGATGATGTGGGGTGATGTCCCTCAGCTTCTGCTGCACCGCAGCCATCCAGACTTGTAAAAGCTTATTTCTTGAGTCCTCTTTGGACCAGAGTCCTGCTTTTTGTCTCAAAATGGGCACCCAAACTTCATAAATAAAAAAGGGTCCAGCAAGGTTATTTTGGTTAACCATATGCACGCTTATTTTGTAGCTTTAGAATATGACTGTGGGAGCTTAGAGCTCTTGCTGCCTACATGTTCAGAGCCCAGGCCACCCCCCACAAAAACAATAACAATCATTTTGACCAGGGGTGCCCAAACTTTTGCATACCACTGTATATGACTATTGCTAAACAATCCATCAAATTATAGTTACATACATTGTGGAATGGAATTACTTGATTACATTGTTTTCATTGTTCTCTACAGTATAACAGCTACTACTATTTTTCATTCTATGTTTAAATTATGTTCAAGAAGTAAATATAGTCTGAATTATTATTCCTATTTTTATTATTAACCCCTTCACCCCCAAGGGTGGTTTGCACGTTCATGACCGGGCCAATTTTTACAATTCTGACCACTGTACCTTTATGAGGTCATAACTCTGGAACGCTTCCATGGATCCCGGTGATTCTGACATTGTTTTTTCGTGACAAATTGTACTTTATGTTAGTGGTAAAATTTCATTCAAATAACTTGCGTTTATTTGTGAGAAAAACAGAAATTTGGCGAAAATTTTGAAAATTTCGCAATTTTCCAACTTTGAATTTTTATGCCCTTAAATCACAGAGATATAGCACCCAAAAAACTTGATAACTAACATTTCCCACATGTTTACTTTACATCAGCACAATTTTGGAACCAAAATTTTTTTTTGTTAGGAAGTTATAAGGGTTAAAAGTTGACCAGCGATTTCTCATTTTTACAACACCATTTTATTTTTAGGACCACATCACATTTGAGGTCACTTTGAGGGGTCTATATGATAGAAAATACCCAAAAGTGACACCATTCTAAAAACTGCACCCCTTAAGGTGCTCAAAACCACATTCAAGAAGTTTATTAACCGTTTAGGTGCGTCACAAGAATTTTTTTGAATATTTAAAAAAAAATGAACATCTAACTTTTTTTCACAAAAAAAAATACTTCAGGTTCAATTTTTTTTATTTTACCAAGGGTAACAGGAGAAATTGGACTGCAAAAGTTATTGTGCAATTTGTCCTGAGTACGCTGATACCTGATATGTGGGAGGGAACGACTGTTTCGCCGCATGGCAGAGCTCAGAATGGAAAATTGGCTGGAATTCAGATCGGACGCCATGTCACGTTTGGAGAGTCCCTGATGTACCTAAACAGTGGAAACCCCATACAAGTGACCCCATTTTGGAAACTAGACCCCCCCAAGGAACTTATCTAGATATGTGGTGAGAACTTTGAACCCACAAGGGCTTTACAGAAGTTCATAACGTACAGCGGTACAATTAAAAAATCATATTTTTTCCACAAAAATGATCTTTTCACCCCAATTTTTATTTTCCCAAGGGTAACAGGACCCTAAAAGTTATTGTGCAATTTGTCCTGAGTACGCTGATACCCCACATGTGGGGGTAAACCACTATTTGGGCGCATGACAGAGCTCGGAAGGGAAGCAGCGCCATTTGACGTTTTTGGCTGGAATTGAGATCGGACATCATGTCGCGATTGGAAAACCCCTGATGTACCAAAACAGTGGAAACCCCCCACAAATGACACCATTTTGGAAACTAGACCCCCTAAGGAACGTATCTAGATGTGTGGTGAGAACTTTGAACCCCCAAGGGCTTCACAGAAGTTTATAACATAAAGCCGTACAATTAAAAAATCATATTTTTTCCACGAAAATGATCTTTTCACCCTCAATTCTTATTTTTCCAAGGGTAACAGGACCCTAAAAGTTATTGTGCAATTTGTCCTGAGTACGCTGATACCCCACATGTGGGGGTAAACCACTATTTGGGCGCATGGCAGAGCTCGGAAGGGAAGCAGCGCCATTTGACGTTTTTGGCTGGAATTGAGATCGGACACCATGTCGCGATTGGAAAACCCCTGATGTACCTAAACAGTGGAAACCCCCCACAAATGACACCATTTTGTAAACTAGAGCCCCCAAGGAACTTATCTAGATGTGTGGTGAGAACTTTGCACCCACCAGTGCTTCACAGAAGTTTATAACGCCCGGGCGTGAAAATAAAAAATTCGTATTTTTTCCACAACCATGATATTTTAGTCACCATTTTTTTATTTTACCAAGGGTACCAGGAGAAATTGGACCCCAAAAGTTGTTGTGCAATTTGTCCTGAGTATGCTGATACCCCATATGTGGGAGAAAACTACTGTATGGGCACACGTCGGGGCTCGGAAGGGAAGTAGTGACGTTTTGGAATGCAGACTTTGATGGAATGGTCTGCGGGTGTCATGTTGCCTTTGGAGAGCCCCTAATGTACTTAAACAGTGGAAACCCCTCACAAATGACCCCATTTTGAAAACTAGACCCCCTAGGGAACTTATCTAGATGTGAGGTGAGCACTTTGAACCCCCAAAGGCTTCACAGAAGTTTATAATGCCAGGGCATGAAAATAAAAAAATCGTATTTTTTCCACAAACATGATCAATTAGTCCCCAATTTTTTTATTTTCCCAAGGGTAACAGGAGAAATTGAACCCCAAAAGTTGTTGTCCAATTTGTCCTGAGTATGCTGATACCCCATATGTGGGAGAAAACTACTGTATGGACACACGCCAGGGCTCGGAAGGGAAGTAGTGACGTTTTGGAATGCAGACTTTGATGGAATGGTCTGCGGGTGTCATGTTGCCTTTGGAGAGCCCCTAATGTACCTAAACTATTGAAACTCCCCACAAGTGACCCCATTTTCAACACTAGGCCCCCCACGGAACTTATCTAGATGTGTGGTGAGCACTTTGAATCCCCAAGTGCTTCACAGAAGTTTATAACGCTCGGGCGTGAAAATAAAAAAATCATTTTTTTCCACAAAAATGATATTTTTGCCCCCAATTTTTTATTTTCCTAAGGGTAACAGGAGAAATTGGACCCCAAAAATTGTTTTGCAATTTGACCTGAGAAGGCTGATACCCTACATGTGGGGGAAAAACACTGTTTGGGAGCATGGCAGAGCATGGAAGGGAAAGAGCACCATTTGACTTTTTCAACTCAGAATTGGCTGGAATTGAGATCAGACGCCATGTTGCATTTGGAGAGCCCCTGATGTGCCCAAACAGTGGAAACCCCCAATTCTAACTCCAACCTGAACCCCAACACACCCCTAACCCTAATCTCAGTCCTAACCCTAGCCCTAACCCTAGCCCTAACCCTAACCCTAACCCTACCCTAACCTTAACCCTAGCCCTAACCCTAATGGAAAAATGGAAATAAATACATTTTTTTATTTTATTATTTTTCCCTAACTAAGGGGATGATTACGGGGGGTTTAATTTACTATTTATCGCGGTTTTCATGTTTGGTGGCTGTCACACGCTAAAAGACGCTTTTTATTGTAAAAATAGTTTTTGCATCACCACATATTGAGAGCTCTAATTTTTCCGTATTTTTACCCACCGAGTCATGTGAGGTCTTATTTTTTGCGGGACGAGTTGACGTTTTTATTGGTACCATTTTCGGGCACGTGACATTTTTTGATCGCTTTATATTCCGATTTTTGGGACGCAGAATGAACAAAAACCAGCGTTTCATTAATTTCTTTTGGGGGGTGCGTTTACACCGTTCCGCGTGCGATAAAATTGATAAAGCATTTTTATTTTTCGGGTCGGTATGGTTACAGCGATGCCTCATTTAGGTCGTTTTTTTATATTTTGTCAGTTTTATGCAATGAAAACTATTTTATATAAAAAATAATTATTTTGCATCGCTTTATTCTGCAAGCTATAACTTTTTTATTTTTTTGCGTATGATGTTGTGTGGCAGCTCATTTTTTGCGGGACAAGATGGCGTTTTCAGCGGTACCATGGACATTTATATTCGTCTTTTTGATCGCGTGTTATTACACTTTTTGTTTGGCGGTATGATAATAAATCATTATTTTTTGCTTCGTTTTTTATTTTTATTTTTTAAGGGATTCGCTAAAGGGGTTAACTAATGGGACAATTTTATAGGGCAGGTCGTTACGGACGTGGCGATACCTAATATGTGTACTTTTATTGTTTTTTTTATTTCTAAAAAATGGATTTATTTGGGGGAATATATATTTTTTTTTTCTAATTTATTTGGTGATTTTTATTAATTTATTTTAACACATTTTTTTTATTCTTTTTTTTTACTTCATTAAATAGTCCCAGGTGGGACATCACTGTCCTGTGACAGATCGCTGATCTGTCACATCACAGATCACTGTGACAGATCAGCAATCTGTCACAGGCAGTGCAGAAGGCTTCCTCATGCCTGCACTTTGCAGGCACTGAGGAAGCCAACTTCCTGCAGGCCCCCGAAGGCCCCCTTCGCCATCTTGGATTCGGGGGCTGCACATTGCGCTGCCGTGGGGGGCTCAGGGAAGCAAGGATGGAGCCCCCTCCCTGCCGATGCTTCCCTTTAACTCCCGGTACACCGCGATCATGTTTGATCGCGGTGTGCAAGGGGTTAACGTGTCGGGGGCGGTCCGTGACCGCCCCTGACACATTGTGCCGGGTGTCAGCTGTGATAATCAGCTGACACCCGGCCGCGATTAGCGGCGCTCACCACTTGGGCGCCGCTGATCGCGGTAGACGTACTATCCCGTCCATGGGCATAGGGGCCCGGGTCCCATGGACGGGATAGTACGTCTCATGTCAGGAAGGGGTTAATATATCATCTCTGGATTATGGGACATGTGGCAAGGTAGACAGTGTAAAGGCCCCATCTCACATAACGAGATCGTTAGTGAGATCGTTGTTGCGTCCCCGATTTGTGACGCAACAGCGATCTCGCCAGCGATCTCACTACGTGTGACACATAGTGGCGACCGGCCCCCCCGCTGGATATCGCTGATCATGCTTGAATGTCCCACGCCATTTTCTGATCATTGGTGTCCCGCTGGCCGCATCGGTGTTTGATGCTGACGAGCAACCTTGTTGGCGACGCAGAACTCAGGGATGCAGGCATGAGTCGTCAGAATAGCTGCTGTGTAACAAGGTACCAACGACCACCGATGTCATTACATGGATCGCTGGATCGTTGCTGCGTCGTTGAGTAGATCTGCCTGTTTGGCAGCTTACTAGCGACCATGTAGCGATGCACCAGCGATCCTTACCAGGTTGTATCATTGTCGGGATCGCTGGTGCATTGCTTAGTGTAATGGTACCCTTAGACTGTCCAGATAATCATAGCTATTATTTATCTTCTAATAGGCTTAAACTCAGTAGGTGTTCTGTTATCTTTCTTTTTTATATTTATATATTTGCTTAACCTCTAGGATTATGAATGAGCATGAATATTAATTTCCAAAATAAATATGACTTATTGCAAAAACTTACATTCTGCTACACTGAGTGTAATATAGCCATTACAATGAAGAATAATGATATGATTAATAACATAAAAATCCTACTGAATTTACATATTGTAGTCATCTGAGCTCAGTCATGTTAGGAGATATGAATGTCATACCAAGCCAGGACAATAATATATCTCTAGAATGAAATGAAGTCTGCTCTGCCAGACTAGGTCTATCCAGGCATGATATTCATGAAAACAGAAAGGATAATGCCAGCTCACCGTTGAAATTTATTAGAGTCCAGCATGCACAGAACCACGAGTCGACCACTAATGTATAGCAATTGCAGGAAAAAGAGGAAATGTTCCAGCTTTTGGTAAAATTTTCAGCGTAATCTTTATTCCATCAAAAAACAATTAAAAATATACAGGAGCAAGCGACGTGTTTCGAACACAGTTGTTCTTTATCAAGCTAAAGATCAAGCTTGATAAAGAACAACGTTGTTCGAAACGCATTGCTTGCGTCTATTCCTGTCCATTATATTTTTAATTGTTTTTGATGAAACAAAGATTACTCCGAAAATTTTACCAAAAGCTGGAGCATTTTCTCTTTTTCCTGCATGATATGCATGGCCACATTATGAGAGATGATGTCACACGTGCACTATTATTTCCAATTATCTTGTAAGAAAGCAGGAGCCAAGGTCCTGTCTGGCAGATTTGTGTCACCAAAGTGGTTGACCTTGGTAATGTAAAGTCTGTTTTGGTAACACAAGGGTACTGAGATAGCTTTAATTTGACTGAAATTTGGGACCGAAATTTAAGAGGCACCAATCAAGTCTGGGTGGGAATGGTCATTCTCTTAATTCGGCACTGGGTTTACAGGTCTAATAACAGCAGCTGGGTTAGCTCAGCAGAGTGGATTTGTGCCAGAGTTGAATAGCAGTGTGCTTGTTTAGTGAACACATTTAAAACTGCTTGAGCTGATATTGCCTGATATAACAATATTGTGGAGGCTGCTACATTTACTTTGCTGCATTGTGCCTGAAAAAAGAACTATTTGAACTGAAGAAAGGTGGTTTTTAATTGTGAGTTGCAAAGTTTATGAAGAACAATAATTGTTATTTTGCTTTGATCTAAAAGCCCCTTATCTGTGCATTTCCAAGTGACTACCAGAGAGCGTGAACCCCTAGAATCTATAGTTGCTTTAAAAGTGAAAATATATGAAGGGACTTTAATCTTCAACTTTATTTCAGGAACATATATATAGACATATATAGATTAATTTTGTGTATTTGCATTCTCTGATTTGAATTAAATATACTCTGAACCGGTTCATCATTTCCTTTTATTTTTAAAAAGTTTTATTTTTTTTGATCTTGTGCTATTTGCTGACATTTTGTGTCAATCTTTTTAAGATGGTTTATGACGTTTATGAATTTTGCGCAAAATAAAAAATGTTCTTTCACTTCAATTGTAACTTCATTGGTGGTCGGTCTTCAGCTGCTCAGGTCCTGTACAGGCTCCGGATTGGCCCGCAAGCAAGGTCCTATCTGATTGGCACAGTCTTTAAAACGATCTTTGACACACCCATCGGTGTGCTAAGATCACGTGTATTTGCTGTTTGTATGTGTGCTGTTGGGTCAGTTACCACCCTGTATACATGTGCGCCACCAATAGCACTACGAGTGTTTCTAGACAGGCAGTGTAGGGTGGGAACTCCCGCTTGAACTTAGCATCTGCACCAGGCATACTCAGGCGCAGGCTCAAAAGCCACGGTGTGTCAGTGCAGGTTCAATCACCAGCATCGTGGGAGGTGAGTTATAGGGTCCCCACTAGCGTCAATTCCATTATGCTCCTGTGATGTCTAACAAGGCAAAGCTTAGAGTGCTCTCAGTTTTCGTACTGCTCTGTGGAGTCAAGCCCTTTGCACTCTGTTCTCACCGAGTGACTGTTAAGAAACCAGATTATATCTTAATTACCCAGATTACTGTGTTTTTGCAAGCCAAGAGGAGTTGTTTTTTTAACTTTATATTGGCTTGTGGATTTAAGTGTTTATGTCTGGTGGGTCAAGAAGACAGTCTTGCAAGCTGATATACTATTTAACATACTGTGTAAGTCTGTAATAGTGACTGTACATAGTGTGTGTTTATCTTTGTCTATTGATGTGTACTGATATGCTAATATTGTGCATTGTATTATGAAACTAGTTTGTTGACTTCTAAAGTAAAGAGGGAACATAATGTGAGGGTGTACTGAAGGACACTGGGTAATTCTAAAAATAGCTTACCTTTCTGGGGTATAAAAAGACCCTGGGACAGAGAGACCAGATCAAATCTCATCACACAGAGAGCTACCACTTTGCACAACACTCAATGGATGAGAGAGAGGACTGCAGCCAATTCATCATGGCACCATCACGAGGGACACTGATCTATGATTCTAAGGGAAACAACCTAGGAGTGATCGGCACTGGTTGGAAGGACACAAATCTGATCCAGTGACCATCTCTCAACCATGGATATGTTTGGAGAAAGCCAGGTTTTGGGACCCTCTGGTTACCTGGTTCGATGGAGATGGTCGGATTAGCCAGGTGGTGACTCTCGTGTCAACTGGCTTTGGACCTTGTATGGACAGTCACCTCCCTACGCTTGTTGTTATCTCTTCTCTGTGTATATCACAGGTGGAATAGTGACCCTGGGAGCTCTGACATTGTGTCAACTGGCTTTGGACCTTGTATGCATTCTATGGACTGTTCTCGGTCATCTCCAGAGGTGGATGTAGCAGAGCCGTGTTTACGAAGTGTATGGAGCGGAGCCGTGTGTGTACGAGGTGAATGTGAGCGGAGCCGCGTGTGTACGAGGTGTACGGAGCGGAGCCGCGCGTGTACAAGGTGTACGGAGCGGAGCCGCGCGTGTATGAGGTTTAAGGAGCGGAGCCGCGTGTGTACGAGGTGTACAGAGCTGAGCCGCGCGTGTACAAGGTGTACGGAGCGGAGCCGCGCGTGTATGAGGTTTAAGGAGCGGAGCCGCGTGTGTATGAGGTGTACAGAGCTGAGCTGCGCGTGTACAAGGTGTACGGAGCAGAGCCGCACATGTACGAGGTGTACGGAGCAGAGCCGCACGTGTAAGAGGTGTACGGAGCGGAGTCGTGTGTGTACTGGGTGTACGGAGCGGAGCCGCGCGTGTACGAGGTGTACGGAGCGGAGCCACACGTGTACGAGGTGTACGGAGCGGAGTCATGTGTGTACTGAGTGTACGGAGCGGAGCCGCGCGTGTACAAGGTGTATGGAGTGGAGCTGCGTGTGTACGAGGTGTAACGAGTGGAGCTGCACATGTGCAAGGTGTACGGAACGGAGCCACGCGTGTATGAGGTGTATGAGCAGAGCCACGCGTGTGCGGGATTTATAAAGCGGAGCCATGTGAGTACGGGGCGTGTGGAGCCGCGCGTGTACAAGGTGTACGGAGCGGAGTCGTGCGTGTATTTGGTGTACGGAGCGGAGCCACGTGAGTACGGGGCGCGTACGAGGTGTATGGAGCGGAGTCGTGTGTGTACTGGGTGTATGGAGCGGACCCGTGTGCGTATGGGGTATGCGGAGCGGAGCCATATGTGTACGGGATGTACGGAGCGGAGCCAAGTGTGTACGAGGCATACAAAGTGGGCTTTTCCCACGGACACAGGAGTACACGGCAGAGTCCCGAGGAGCATTTTAAAACTCGCACATGATGTTCCACTGGAAGTCATGTGCTGGAAGCTGACCAGAAATGAGATAATTTCATGAGGAGATTGTGACGGAACTAGAAATGCTTCAGATCCATCACCATGTCCTCCGACAGCACAGACAGCAGGATCGCCTTGGAATCGGGGATGCCGGCCATGTGAGCGGATCATGATATGTCCTGCCTCGGGAGGCTCAGGTGGGCACTACACTGGGAACCGGGCTGCTATAGTATCTTTATAGAATCTTTCTTTACTTCTTTCTCTCTCTCTTTCTTTCTCTGTTCTTTCTTTCTCATTCTCTGTTCTGTCTTTCCCTCATTTTCTTTCTCTCTCTCTGTTCTTTCTCTCTGTAATCTTTCTTTTTTCTTTCTCTCTCTCTCTGTTCTTTCTTTCCCCTCTTTCTTTCTTTTTCTTTCCTCTCTTTCTTTCTCTCTGTTCTTTCTTTCTTTACTTCTTTCTTTCTCTCTCTCTCTGTTCTTTCTCTGTCTCTCTCTGTTCTTTCTTTCTTTCCCCTCTTTCTCTCTCTATGTTCTTTTTTCTTTCTCTCTCTGTTCTTTCTTTCTGTCTCGCTCTCCTTTCTTTCCCTCTTTCTTTCTTTCTTTCTTTCTTTCTTTCTCTCTCTGTTTTCTTTTTTCTCTCTCTGTTTTCTCTCTTCCTTAGTACCAGTCATTGTGCCCACAGTACCAGCAAATGTGCCCATAATGCCAGCCACTGTGCCCTCAGTACCAGTCAGTGTGATCAGCAGTGCTAAATGGGTGCGGTTGGGCGTGGACATGGGTGTGACTAGTTGTGAAATGGGTGTGGCCGGGACATGGCCTAAAATTTGCAGCTGCGCGCGCCGCAGTCTTTGTCCCTCTTTCCCTTCTTCAAAAGTTGGGAGGTATGATAGGGGTGGCTATGACCAGGGGGTCTGGTTGCCCAATGGATAGCAGTTCTGCCAGGAATTCTGTCACTGTGCATACAAAAGGGGACGGAGCTTTGGGAGGAGTACTGCAACTTAAAGCAATAAATAGGATTTAGCTGAAATACTGGGCACAACTGTGTCTACATGTTATATATGTCATGATCCAGGTTGGATTATGACAGATAAATGCACAAGTAACCTTTTTTTTCCTTAAGCTGTGTGCTTAAAGTTAGTTTTGCCCCTGGTGGCCATTAGGGTCATTGCACTGTGGTGGTTTCAGTTCTAGTTTTGCCCCCCGGTGGCCGTTAGGGTCATTGCACTCTGGTTACTTTAGTTTAGTGCATGTGATTTTAAAGCAGGTGTGATTGCTCTGGCTCTGACCTATAAAAGAGTGTCAGGTGTTGCAATCACTGTTGGTGATATTGCTCATTTCCAACCAAGTCTGGTGGAGGAAGGAACTACAGAGAGGAGTTCCTGGCAGCTCAGGGGAGCTCTGGAGTTATAGCTTCAGGTGGAAGCTAAATTCAGGTGTCGAGCTTCAGGGGTGAAGCTGAACTTTGGTGTCATACTCTGTTGCTTGGAGCAATAGCAACAGAGCAAAGCTAAGTGGTGTTATCCCTGTTTGTACCTTTCCTTTTTTGTGTTTTGGTGCAGTGGTGGGATAAGTTTCTGCACCGTCCGTTTCACTGGAAGGGGCTGGGTGCCGGGCGAGCTGGGTTTTTTGGGTGTCCTGCTTGGCACCAGGTGCGGAGCCTGCGTGGGGACTGTCGGGAGTGTAGAGGCGCTGACTTGGAGGAGTGCGGGGGGTCTCCATGTCCCCGATCCCTATCGCTGGGCCCTCCGTTGTGTCGGTTTCCCTGGTGTTTCCCTTTATTATTTTAATTCACCCTGCTGGAGGCGGTGTATCCAGATATACGTGTAATTCTGAAATTCACCTGCTGGAGGTGGTGTATCCGGCTGCACGTTATATATTCTTAAATTCGCCCTACTGGAGGCGGTGTATCCAGGGTCACGTGTGTCAGAGAAATTCGCCCTGCTGGAGGCGGTGTGTCCAGTCACACGTAACCATTACAATATAGTCGTGTTAATCTCCTCTCACTTCTTGTAATCTACAAGTGTACAAAGATATTATATAGTCACCATGCGACTAGTGGGCCTGTGTAACTTCAAATGCCAGGGCTGAATTTTATTCCCAGTCCGGCCCTGGTTGCTGTATTATCATTGTACTACCTTCACACAATAATGTATTGAATTTGCATCATAAGAAGCTCTAACCCTAAACAAAAGTTGAGTAAAGGTGATAGTTATCGACAAATAAATCTAAAGTGAAGAAACCCTTTCCTGCTATCATAAAAGTAAAGTTTTTTCTGCTTTTGATTAGTTTTTTTAGTGTTTTGTTTTCCTTACCTCTAACTTCAGAACCTAAATTTTAATTTTATATTGAGGAACACCTAAGCAAGATCAACTTTGAGTCAAATTTTCTGAAATTTGCATGTCCCTACAAATTTCAACACTGTACCATTCAATTAGCGAGAATGCAAACAAAATAAAATGCCTGATGTCACTTCCCAAGCTCCTGAAGCATTAGGTAGTGGGCTGAAGATGTTTTGCGCCGATCGGAATACCCATTAATGACCTGCAGTAATGGCATCACAACTTTGTAGCTCAGCCAATCAGGAAGGCTATTATAGCCAGGATAAAAGATGGAGGCTGACTAAGGAGCACCATTTTAAATTTACATATTATAGGGATTGGAAATCAGAGTGCAATTCATTCTACCTATGAATTGGAAAAGGCCTAATCTGTTTATGGTGTAGTACTTTCAGTGCACAAGTAGATCGAAAATGGGAGAGCTAGTCTCAGTTTGTGTATAGTAACTCAGGGATTCAAAATTTATAAGGAAGCGCTGTAGCTGTAGAGTCATTCAGTGGGACTGTGACTTGATTGATCTGAGATATACTAAAGTCATAGAAGCTTAAAAACAGCCGTTTTTATTGTTCTCACATTGTAAACAAGGAGGGCATTGTTAAACTCCTCTGTGCTAATAATTTGGGCTTGCTCACTCTCAGCAATTAGTCTTTTCAACATTATGATTCATCGTAAATATATTTGACACAAATCAAATTTTGAGGGAATATTTTGGTGAATCCAGCAAATTTGAATTTAAAAGATCCGCTCACCTGTGTTTCATAGTATTTCAGCACTACAGACAGTCAGATCACATTTCTTAGCATTTCTGAATTAATTATGGTCAGGGTCATTTTGAATTTGATGTACGGTATTTGTCCAGAATGTGTTCTATCTGCCTCTAGTGAAGGGAAGGCTTAGGTAAGCAATGCAGCCTGCACTGCACAAAATACTTTCATGTCTCTCAAAGGGATTTCAATCCCTTGTGAGGTATAAAAACACAAAGAGTGAAGCTACCTAGAAGATCCTTGTTGCTGCTGCAGCTAACATTTTATGGTCTCTCTGGTTAAGATCAGACAGACATTTATGCTGGAAGCAGATTGTAAAACATGCTAAGAAACGTTGTCAAAAAGGTAATGAAAACTTGTAAAATAAAACTTGGCTGTTGAAAGTATTCAGAGCAAAATAGAGAGTTTCCATGGTTACAATATTATACCGCATTATGTGAGGGCTTTATGATGGCCAGCAAGATGATAAACAATCATGGGATTATTTAGTCCTCTACTTTATTGAATGGGTAAAATATTGGAGTTCATTAGTGATGTATTAGGGGGTTACCATAAATAGTTGCTAAAGGACATTAAGTAAAATTTGGCTGTAGTTTTGCTGGTAAGGAGTTTGTGCTGTGTACAAACTGAAATGTTGGTAAGTACACTCATAAACCCAATATATTTTATATACTGTAGACCTATATTTTATAAGCAAATGAATGAAATCTGGCTTAAAGAAAAACTATTTTTGTTGCCGATAGCAAAGCTTTTATTTAAAGGGAATCTATGACCCCATTTTTGCCCCATAAGCTTGGGCCACCGCCATCAGGGGCTTATCTGTAATGCCGCGCCAATTCTTTGGAATGCACTTCCCAAGTCAATACGATTAGTCTCCAATCCCCACAATTTTAAGCGTGCCCTGAAAACGCATTTATTCAGACTGGCCTATCGCCTCAACACATTAACCTAATCTATCCCTGTGTGGCACAGCCAAAAGTTTTACCATAACCAGATTTCCCGCATCATGTTCCCACATGCTTTATGCATCCATTAGCCCTCTGTGTTTGCACTGTTACACATTTAACATTATGGCTGGTCCATACAATCAGGGCAACTGTTACAACCCACCTTTCGTGTCTACCTCTTTCCTCATAGACTGTAAGCTTGCGAGCAGGGCCCTCATTCCTCTTGGTATTCGTTATAATCTACTGTATGTGATTATTGTTATGCTGTAATGTCTATTGTCTGTACAAATCCCCTCTGAAATGTAAAGTGCTGCGGAATATGTCGGCGCTATAAAAATAAAATGTATTATTATTATTATTATTATTATTAATGCTGTAGGTAAGCCCCCGATGAAACCTGAAAGATAAGAAAAACAAGTTAAACTATACTCATCGGGGGCGGAGTCGGGTGCGGTGGGTGTCACGGTCCGGTCCAGCAGCTCCCATCTTCATACGATGATGTCCTCCTCCTTGCTTCTCCTGCGGATCCTGCGCACACGTACTTTATCTGCAGAATAAAGTACTGCTGTGCGCAGGCGCCGGGAAAGGTTAGAGAGGTCCGGCGCCTGCACACTGCAGTATTCTGTTCTTCCCTCAACAGGGCAGATAAAGTATGCATGCACAGGAGCCAAGGGAGAAGCATGGAGGAGGACATCATTGTATGAAGATGGGAGGCACCGGACAGGACGGCGACCACCCATCGGACTGGACCGAATGTCAGGGTGAGTATAATCTAACTCTTTTTTCTTATCATTCAGGTTTCATCGGGAGCTTATCTACAGCATTACAGAATGCTGTAGATAAGCCCCTGATGGCGGTGGCCACAGCCGATAGGGCTAAAATGGGGTGACAGATCCCCTTTTACCAGCTTTCATTTTGATACAGTGTTTCTAAATAAAGGAATGTTCACACAGTTTTTTAATCTCATAACGCAATATGATGCAATTGTGCGTCATTCTGTGGGTGCCTGTGTTTGAAGAGTACTCTTTATAAAGGCTGCAGATGGCCTCCATATTCTAAAGCCGCATCTGTCTGTACCAGCCACGACCAGAGTTGAACTCTAATTGTTGCCATTTACATTCAACTCCTTAAAGAGAATCTGTCAGCAGGATTTTGCTATGTAATACGAACATAACAAGAAGCAGAGGCTGAAACACAGATTTCAGAGATGTGTCACTTGTCAAAGTACATGCTGTTTTTTACTAACTGAAGCATTTATCACTAAGAGATTAACATTATTGAATTAGTCTAGGAACTAAGCACCTCATATGGACTTTTTATATAGACGGCCTTATGTGGGCGTGGTTAGGTTTCTTAACTCTGCTTCATTCCAAATCTAATAGCTCTGATTGTTTCAGAACTGCTGCACCCAATAATCTAAGCTACATCATTGGATTTAAGGTCTCTTAGTCTACATTACGCTGTTCACAGATGAAGTAGTAATAGCCTGCTGACAGATTCTCTTTAAGGGCCTGGCGATTTTTTATTTTTGAGCTTTTGGGTCACGAACCAATATGGTTAAGTCCAGCAGATGACACAACTTACACCAACAATGAGATGGAATGGGGAGAGGAAGACCCTTACAGTATAGAACAAGGGATGGGGCACCTCCTGAGCTCCAACCTGTGCCTGTCCCTAAACTCCTGCTAGTGCACTGGCCGACAAGGACGCTAACATCACCACTGCAGATGATGAAAAATACAGGGAGAGGGACAACAGTAAGACAGACAGAAAAAGGGAAAATAGAATTTAACACAGTCCCCTCTGAAAAGCTGAGGATATGGCACCAGGACCACAAACTCCACGAACACAGCAGAAGCACCATTGCAAACAGAGAGCTCTTCACTCATGGCTTGGTCAACATAGATTACTCTATCACTGACAGTCAGCTGATGGGTCATGTGACTTTTTAAAGGATGGTGAGAGTGTTCACCACCCACATCAGCTGGCTAACAACAAAGAAGCTGCGAGCAAAGAAACTGACATTCAACACTTGCTGGCCTGAAAGGAAAAAACTACATTTAAATTATAGCGGAATCAAAGCTGCCATGAATCCAAAAATGAATCTTGACATTTTGTCTATTTTCTCCACTTTTTCAAAGAGACATAACTTTTTTATTTTTCAGTTGACATAGCTATGTGAGGGCTTGGTTTTTGTGGGATGAGTTTAACTTTTGAATGACACCATATATTTTATTATGTAATGCACTGGAAAGTGGGAAAAAAGTGTAACAAAACAGCAAAAAAGTGCAATTCCTCAATTGATTTTTTTTTTATTTACAGCTTTTATTTTATGGGTAAATTACCTGGCTATATGATTCTCCAAATCAGCATGATTATTGAGATGCCAAACATGTATAGTTTGTTTTGAAGGGGGGATTTAAGTGGTGAAAAGAAATTCAGAAATTTGAAAAAAAGTAAAAAAAAATAAATTCACTTGTGATGTCATTTTCCAAGAGCCATAACCTTTTCAATATTCAGGATACGGAGCTTTGTGAGGCCTTTTTTTCTAGCATGAGCTTATGATTTTATTGATATCATTTTGGGCTAGATATGAATATTTGATAGCCTTTTATTACAATTTTTGGGTTGTTGCGCCATCTGGTAAATTGCAATTCTGGCATTTTGATTATTTTTCTTATTAGACTTTTACCAATCTGATCAATTTATTTTTTTGCTGGTAGTTCAGATGCTTATGAAGGCAGCGATACCATGTATATGTACTTTTTTTATTTATTAATTTTTAATGGGGGGAAAAAGGGGTGATTTATAGGTTTTTTTTTAAATTTGCTTTGTATTTTTTAAAATATTTTTTTCCTTTTTACTGCATTTGTTGGTCCCCTTAGAGAACTTTTTTCTGCCATTATCTGATCGCTTGTCCTATCTACAGCCTTGCCACAATTGCATATAGCAAGAATCACAGTTTCCTATGAATGCCTGCCATGGGCTGTCTTTCACGAGAGTACTGTCATAACAGGCACAGGGATCTTTAGCAGACCCCTGGCCATAATGGTAACCCATTGGCACACTGCGATCACATCAAGAGAGCACCAAAGGGTGCACAGAACAGCTCTACCACCTGCCAGTGCATTGTCAATGTATGAGTCACAGACTTGACATTTCTCAAGTTATCGGCCACAGGTGAAGCTTTGCTCCACCTGCATCTGTTAGAGGTAGACAATGGCTGACTAAATCAGCTATCATCTGCCAGAAAAGATGCGGGTTCGAGGGAAGAAGAATAGAGAATTGATAACCTTAAAAATGTAAAATATTATACAGTAAACAAAATACTAATGAAGCATATTCTTACTTTGTGCAGCAACACAGCAAGTATATACTTGATAAATCAGTATTGTGTCTGCTGTATAATATTTTATTATTCTGTATGTGCACTTTTATGTTATCAATTCTCACCTCTCGCTCATCCCGACCCAATGATGGTGTGGAGTTGGACTTGGCTTTCGCGTCTTTTTGTGGCATTAAATGTATCCACTGTTACCAACTTTGTATCACATCTGCTTGGTTGATAGACGGAACCCTGATCCCCAAAACTCTTTTTTTTGAAGATATACATAATTTTATTCTGTGAGTACTATATATTTTTCTCAGATATATTTATTGTGATCATGTCGTAACAAATAAATTATTCATTTTAATACAACATAGACTGGTAGATCAATAGCTTTTTTCAACAATTTTTTCCATTTTTTAGCTCATCTTATTCTCACAGATTTGCCTTTTTTATGCTTAGGGGAGAGGAATTTTCAGAATAGTTTATTTTCAAGGCTGAAGATAACCTAGGGTGGTTGTGATTTTGTTGTCAAGTACATTTGTTCCATGAGTACATCTTTGCAGTAAAAAGACAAGCCGTGTGATGAATGGGATTTTTGGTTCACGCTCTGAAAGACTAGAGCAATGTAACCCTGTGATACAGAGCATATGCAGATTTATCTTCTGTGTGGACACCAAATTATCACAATATGCCAGCATTGGGCAGAAAATGGCATTTTTGAGAATGTTAGAGCAGACTTTGCAGAGGAGGTTGTAAGACTGCTGGCAGAAGGCTGCACTATGTTTTAAGACAAGAGCAATTACAATGTTTTTTTCCAGAACCTTTCAAGGCGCTTAACACAAAATACTTCCAATACGCAGCGTGGAATAAATGACAAACTAATGTCAGAGGTAGCAGAAGAAACATTCCCCCAAAAAGACCCTCAAAAAGCACAAAATGAAAAAAACTGTTAATTGGTGGTTACACGCCTGAATTAAGCAATTATGAGTATTATGGGATCAGGGGATATAAATATCATTGAAATTAATATTAGAATTTGCAGAAACTGCATACATTTTACACATTTTTTAGTTATTGAACTTGGATGTGGAATTAAATATGCAAAACTATAATTTATAAATGCAGTCCTAGAATAATGGTCAAGATTTTATATATTTCAGAGAAAAATAAACAAACATGTAAAGCACGCAATTATAAAGACTGTTTCATGAAAACCACTCTTTTCTTGATACCTTCTTGCTTAGCATATACGGTAACTAAATGTTACCCATGACAGCCTAGAGAGGGGAAATGCATGTGCAGCCTCAGTGTCAGAGACAACGCACTGAACTTGCTCACTGAGCCAGTGTGCGTGTTCTGAGTAAAGCGAAACGGCCTATCAGATCAGAAAACACAACATTGATGAAATTTTGGAAAATAGCGGGTGCATTAGTTAACCCAAATGGCATTACCAGGTTCTCAAAGAGTCCTTCTGATGTGAGGAATGCCGTTTTCCACTCGTCCCCTTCCCGAACCCTTATCAGATTATAGGCCCCCCGCAGATCTAACTTGGAGAACCATTGGGCCCCAGCTAACTGGTTACATAAGTCTGGGATGAGGAGAAGAGGGTAAGAGTTCCTAACCGTTATCTTGTTCAGTTCCCGAAAGTCAAGGCACGGCCGCAAACCACCATCTTTTTTCTTCACAAAGAAGAACCCTGCTGCCACAGGTGAGACAGAAGGCCTGATATGCCCTTTGCGGAGACTCTCAGCTATGTACTCCTTCATGGCTTGGCGCTCAGGCCCAGACAAATTGAACAATCGAGCCTTAGGTAACTTGGCTCCGGGTACTAAATCAATGGCACAATCATAGGGTCTATGTGGTGGCAGCGCCTCAGCCTCACTTTCGGAAAAAACGTCTTCGAAATCTTTCAGGTACTCCGGAATACCTTCCAGATCGACAGACGACACAGACACGGATTTAACAGCATTAACAAGATGTCCCCGGTTACCACATTTATTATTGCATCCCCATTGAGTGATTTCCCCTGTAACCCAATCAATGGTAGGATTATGGCGTTGAAGCCAAGGCATCCCCAGTACCAGTCCTGCAGGCAAGTTATCTAGCACCAGACCTGCAACAGATACCGTCTTGGGTAAGAGGAGATGAGTCAATTGCCACAATTTTAACAGGATCGTGAAGCCTGACTGTCCCTATCTTATTAAGAGTCATAACCTTGGTATCAATCAGGTTCACAGCCGAACCGCAGTCAATAAAAGCAGTAGTCTGAACAGGACTATAACCAAGTTCCAGTTCCACCTGCAGCACCATTTTTGCACATGAGGAAAATTGTACCTGAAGGTCTGGGTAGCCTCCTCGATTACTACCCAGACCTAGTCGTTTCCCGCCATCTTGGAGGATGACGGACAGGAGGGGCAGTCCTTCTTCCAATGTCCAGATTTCCCACAATAGAAGCACAACTGCTTTTCCCGGCGGCGTCTTCTTTCCTTTCCCTCACAGGTGACAGCGCTCACCTCCATAGCCATAGGAAGAGTCTGGGTCTCATCTCCACTGAAGAATAAGGACGTTTCCCATTGCATAATGCCTCTAGCCCGCAGCCTGCGATCCATGCGAACCGCTTGGACCATGGAATCCTCCAGGGAGTCAGGCAGAGGATGAAGTGCCAAAGCATCCTTCAGACGTTCACACAGGCCTCTGTGGAACAGCCCCCGAAGGGCAGCATCACTCCAGGAAATCTCCGCTGCCCAACGTCTGAATTCAGTACAGAACCATTCGGCCGAGTGCTCCCCCTGACAGACACTCATCACTTTGTCCTCAGCCAACCGCACTCTATCAGGCTCATCATAAATAAGCCCTAAGGCTTCAAAAAATGCATCCACAGACATTCTCTCAGGGGCAGAAGAGGAAAGCGAGAATGCCCAGGCTTGTGGGGACCCCCTAAGCAGGGACATCACCACCCCCACCCTCTGTTTCTCATCCCCAGAGGAGCGGGGTCTCAAAGAAAAAAAAAGCTTACAGCCCTCCTTAAATGCCCTGAAATCATCCTTGTTACCAGAAAATATATCTGGCAATTTAACCGGGGATTCAGGTGGGACTAAAATGACATCTCTATTCCCCACCTGCTGGAAGCCTGCGGAAAGTACCCCCTGAACTGAGTCCTCAACCCGCCATTGGGACTGGGCCAGAGCTTGGTGTTCCAAACTAAGCTTCTGCAGTGACTGAGTCAAGCTTTTCACCTGCTCAGATAAAGCACACATTGGGTCCATGCTGCAGTGAGGAGAAAAAAAAAATTGTAGGCCAGTTATAATGTCAGAGACACCGCACTGAACTTGCTCACTGAGCCAGTGTGCGTGTTGAGTAAAGCGAAAGCGTGCTCAAAGCTACCTGTGGAGCGGGCAGCAACCGAATAGATGCGTACTTCAGAGCCGCAGGACCTGAAGCACATGACTGCTAGAGGCGTGGCCTAAACTCCACAGAGCTAGGAGCTGCAAGACAATTCCTAGCAGAGTAACTGCGAGACAAGGTTACCCAGGGGCATAGACAGTGAGAATAGTCAGGACGTAGCCAATGAGTCACACACAGAGATAGCTGCAAGGTACCAAAGGGGGCGAGCAGAGAGTAGTCAGTTCACAGGCAATGAGTCATACACAGATAATAACGCAGTACAAAATCAACAGGGAAACTCACAACGGAAAACAGAACTGGGTCAGAACCATATAAACAAGCTATAGCAACAAACAGGCACACGGGGGTCAGCACACTAGGCCAAAGGCAAAAGTATAACTGGCAGGGATTGAAGCTACCCAGGGGTTTATGAAGCTCTCCCAGAACCAGAAAGAGGCCACAATCATTAACCCCAAGTGTGCAGGTCAAAACCTGCACAGAGCTCCAGACATTAACCCCCGGTGTGCAGCTCAAAAACCTGCACTGGGATCATGACACTCAGCTTCTAAAGGAATTTGGAGATAGACACCATTCTAAATAGGGTTTCTCTTTTTGAAACAACCTTTTTAATCAATTTTGGCACAAGATGTGAAATTTAAAGCATCACTTCAGCATTTTTTTTTATTTCAGTGCTGAAGTAGTGATTCTAATGTAAGGTCCTTGACCCTGCCCTAATAACTACCTGTTGACCTGCCCGTTCTTTCCAGTGTTTGCTGGGAGTGCCGGAAGTCAATATCAATAATCAGTGTTAGTCGATGAGAGCCTTGTTCTGACTCTCACAGACTAAAAGCTTGTGACATAACTTCTTACTTCTGGTCAGTCAGAAGTTCTAGTAACAAGATAGCACAGCGAGAATGAAGCAGCACCAATTAAAAGTGAACACAGTGGACAAGTATAAGACTAGGGTCAAGGACCTTAGATTTGTAGCAACACTTCAGCGCGGTAAACCCCCCACTGGAGTGGTGATTTAAGATAAGTCTGTTTATCTATTTGATTGGCATATCTCTACTGACATAGGAGAGAGCTATTAATCCACTAGAGAGGTGTAGGGAGAAGCTGGACAAATGCGGCACTAGCGTAGTCGTGTATCAGCCTATAGTCCCTGTCCAGATCATTAACTTTGTTTTCTCCTAAACTGTCTGGCTATTATAGTTAGTTGTTTCTTTCAACTAAACATTTTGATTGAGAGTAAAACATGCATGGTTGCAATCGTGCAGTCAAGCCAAGATGTGATTCATGCTGCTCTTGATTCGGTCAGCATGAATTGACTGACAGGTTTTTCTTTAAAAATCTACAAATCATCCCACAAATAGCAAAACTTAAAATAACTTTCTCATAAATTGTAAAGACAAAAAGTTAAAAAATATATATTATGCTGAACTTATTTGACAAAATATGCCTGCACAAAATTTATTGTATATATATTAGATTGAAACATTTAATTGGACAATCCCATTAGGATGTACTGTATTTTAAACTAAACGTATTAGATCTTTAATGTATTTAAAACTAAAAAAGGAATGATGTACAGATTAATTACGGTACGTAGCGTATGCAATTTCATCTCTGATCAATTGATGCTAGTTTACTTCTCCAAGGATAAAATATGTAGGCTTTAGTTATATTTATCTGCTCTATGGCACAAGACCTAACTAGTATATACAGTATATATTTATTACAGCATGTAGCTACTTAGTATTGAAGAAACATGAGATACAATTAAATAAATAAATGGGAAGGTAAGAGTCTAAAATACCTTCTTCGTAAACAGTATTATAGCATTTTATATGATACAGTTATTTTGCTCTAGAATTCTTCTACGTAAATTTGAAAATCAATACAATTTCTGAGGATATACTCACAATCTAATTTTACTGCTGCTAGCGCTGTTGTCTAAAGGCCGATTCCATAGAAAGCATATTACCATAAGTCTGTTTTTGTGCTATGAAAGAAGACTCTATAATTGCAAACTCATGACTTATGGATATGGGACGGACTCCCACTCCATCTTAAAACCACCATAACTACAGTAAACCTAGGCACTAGAATAAATACAATTATTTTGGTTGTCAAAATGGCCACAGCTTTATTTAAATCACAGGATTAAAACAATCACAGTAGGAGTCAGGTGAAGTGCTAGTACATTGGGATTGACAAGTACTGTGATATCCCAGCTGTCTGACATACAGAACCAGGACAGACAGCCATAAAGGGGCAGCACGCACTGGCTTGCCATTCAAGCAGAGCCAGTAAATTTTCAGGGCACCAATGACCCTATTATCCTCACTCCTGTGCTTAACCACTGTGCCCGTGTGGGGAGGAGGACCCCCATATAGTGATTGGGCCGAAACCAAGGGGACCGCCATCAGGGTTCCTGAAGGAATCACACCAGGGGGATGACAAAGGGAGAGACACGACTAAGGGTGTCATGGCAACAGGCGGCGGGGCTAGGAAAAAAGGAGCAGGGGGCACGCTCTGGTGTGAGTTGACAGAGAACCGGAAAACAGGCAGGAAGCCGTGTGAGACAGAGAGGACTGAGGGAGCGGACAGTGTGTCCTGGAGAGACCGACAGGGGTCTGTGAAAGAAAAGCTGCGCACTTACCGACAAGTGACACGTGAGAGATTTTCACCAGCGGCCGCTCCCCTCATACGGTCGCATACAGCCGCCCCCACTGTTTCGCTCCCTGCTGTGACAATTCCGCGACCCCCAGTGACTGCTGCGACTACAGACCATTCCGTTACAGCGGTGAGGACACTGCCCCCCTACCTTCTCCCCCAGTTGTGGCCCTGTCATCACCGGCCCCTGGGGACGTCACCTCGCTACAGGCGGCCGTAGAGGCCCCCATCCGGTTTGCTAAGGGACCCTGAGCAGAGGTTGGTGAACGGTTATATTTAGAGACTGCGTCATAACTCCGCTGTGAGACGAGAGCAGCAAAGAGACGCCTGTTGCGCCCATCGGCACGGTTTCTTCAGGGCCTGTTGTGCCCCACCGTCATCGTTTCTTCAGGCCCTGTTGCGCCCCACTGGCACAGTTTCTTCAAGGCCTGTTGCGCCCCACCGTCATCATTTCTTCAGGGCCTGTTGCGCCCCACCGTCATCGTTTCTTCAGGGCCTGTTGCGCCCCACCGGCACAGTTTCTTCAAGGCCTGTTGTGCCCCACCGTCATCATTTCTTCAAGGCCTGTTGTGCCCCACCGTCATCGTTTCTTCAGGGCCTGTTGCACCCTACCGTCATCATCTCTTCAAGGGCCTGTTGAGCCCAGTTTCATCCCGGAATATCGAGGCGTCAAGGCAGCCGCATCAGCGACCTCTATGCGGCCACACCTGTGATCCTGACAGACCCCTGGAAGGATAAGTTTACTATAGGAGATAAGGACCCCCAGTTTCGTCATACATTGGCTATAGCACCTGGGCCAACCGGGTTAGTCGCATTTACCAAAAGAAAGTGTTGTTAGGTTTGTTGAGACTCTGCGTGGACTGGTTGTTGTTAATACTTTTTGTTTGCTCAATATAGCCCCAGCGGCTACAGTTTATAAAAGTTATTTCCACAAACCACACCCAATCTCGTGTCTCGTCACTGCATCCTGCGAACCTGCTGAACCCTACACTTGGCATAGTCGGCAGGATGCAGTCTCCGAGCACAGACAGTGGTGCCCCAGATCAGGGTAGAGCTGTAAACTCTACAAATGATGAGGGTCCCCGTACCAGCATATCATTGGGGCCATGCTGAACAACCTGCCTAGATTTTCCGGCTCCAATACTATGTTATGGAGCTGGACAGAACGGATGCGGGGGCTTTTTCGGATGCACCCAATGACCCCTGATCTGGAGGCTGAGGTGGCACTCATGGCACTGGACGGGGAGGCGTGGAGGTCAGTGATGTTGAAACCTCCTGGGCACCGCGACACTCTTGAAAAAGTGTTACAGATAGTAGAACAGACCCATGGGGACCCTACTAATGTGGGAAAGTTAAGAACCCGTTTGTTTAGTCGGATGCAAGTAGAGGGGGAGACGATCACAGAGTTTATGAATGTCCTCCAAGAATTGCATATGGCTATAGAAAGAAAGGACGAGGTAGGGGCAGGACCCGTTGACAATACCTTACGTGACCTACTGGTGACTGGTTTGCGAGATCCATTAGTCAAACAAGCACTGTGGGAACAGATCAGAATGAATCCCCAAATAGATTTTTCAGAGGTGGGAAGTCAGGCACATGCTCGAGAGCAGGAACAGGGGATGGCGGTCCCCGTGGGGAAGTCTGAGGTGTGGAGGCCTCCGTGAATGTAGTCAAGGAGCCTCAGTGGGTGAAAGAGGTGAAGCAAGAGCTGAAAAGTATTAAGGGCGAGTTGGCCGAAGTAAAGAGAAGAACCGAGACCGTGACTGGACGACCTAGCTTTAACCCTGGCTCCTGGGGATCATGCTCCCCGCGGGGTGGTCAGCCTACACAGGCCTGATGTTTCGAGTGTGGAGAACCAGGCCACTTTGACCAAGAGTGGAAGTGGTGTGGGAGATACCCACCCCGGCGGCCATTAATCTAAAGGGCTCCGGGCTGGGGGGACGCCGCTCGGAGCCGAAAACCACAACTAGGGGTGGTGGATGTCCCGAAGATTTGGTAGCAAAATGTCCGGTGGTTTGAGCAGAAGTGGAGGGACGGGCTGTCCGGTGCCTGGTGGACACGGGGTCACAAGTAACCACTATGCCCGCAACATACTTTCAACAGAACTTCCCGGAAGCAGCAAGGCCTCAATGGGGGCCCGTGATCAGGCTAGTAGCTGCCAACCAACTGCCAGTCCCAGTTGCTGGGGTGGTGAGGGTGCAAGTGACGCTGTGCGGCAAATCCCTTGGTTGCAGAGGGGTGGTACTGACTCAAGTAGAAGCTGATAAGCAACACCCCATCACCCTAGGCATGAATGTTCTATGAGAGTTCGGCAACCTGCTGCTCAATGAGCCTACACAGAGGATTCTGAAGCAGTGGGGTTCTCGCACAGCCCAGGGACAGGTATTCCAGCAGCTGGAGCGGGGAGCACGGGTACATCAGGACCGTCAGGAGGGCGGGGCTCTGGGTAATGTCATCACGCCAGCGAATCCCCTGCTTGTGTTACCTCCTGGACAGACAGTGGTGGCCCTGCCAATTTGAGCCCCTATACCTTTGGAGGGCGTGGAGGTGCAGGTGGAGCCGTGTCACTTAGAGCGCTTACCTCCTGGCATACTGGTGGCCCGTTCCCTGGCTACGGTGCGTTAACCTTGAAGACCGAGACATCATTCTGAAAGCACGGACTCTACTGGCCAAACTAGTAAGGCCTTTAGAAGAAGTGCCACCAGCTCCTACGGTTCAATTACGAGTACACCCCGAGGATCCTTGGGAAGTAACAATACGAACCTTACAGGTCCACGAAGCCTCGGCACAAGAGAAGGGCCGAAATATTTTGGAGTAAATGCGGGCCGAGCTTTCTGGATTAACTGCAGCCCAACTCTCACAGATAAAAACATTGCTTGGACAGTGCCATGAAGTATTTGCTAGTCATGAGGACGATTTTGGGTGTACCACCGCCATCACTCATGAAATCCCCACAGCAGGAGCGGCCCCTATCCGGGAACGATATCGACAGATTCCGCCACAACTCTATCAGGAGGTGAAAACTTTGCTGGCCCAAATGCTGCGAAAAGGGGTGAGACGGGAAAGTCAAAGCCCCTGGGCAGCCCCAATCGTGTTGGTCCGGAAGAAAGATGGTACACTACGATTCTGTGTGGATTATCGTAAACTGAATGCTTGCACTATTAAAGACTCCTATCCACTGCCCCACATAGAGGAATTCCTGTCCGCCTTGGGAAAAGCAACATATTTTTCTACCCTGGACTTGGCCAGTGGGTACTGGCAGGTGCCCATGTCAGAAGCAGATTGAGCCAAGACGGTGTTCATATTACTCATGGGACTGTTTGAGTTTAATCGGATGCCGTTTGGGCTGGCCAACGCCCCCGGGACCTTTCAGCGATTGATGGAGCGGTGTCTGGGAGATCTCAATTTTGAGGTTACATTGATCTATCTGGACGATATCATCATCTATGCCGCCACCTTTGAGGACCACCTGAAGCGGTTGGGACAGGTACTCAGCCGGTTGCAAAAGTACGGGTTGAAGGTGAAGCCTCAGAAATGCCACATATTTCGCTCTCAGATTGAGTATATGGGTCATGTCGTTTCAGCAGAGAGTGTGAGGCCATCCCAGGAGAAGGTTGCTGCTATCCAGGAATGGCCTACCCCTGAGACGGTGAAAGATGTGCAGGCTTTTCTGGGGTTAGCCGGATATTACCATCGCTTCGTAAAGAATTTTGCATGTCGAGCTCGAGCCCTGCACGACCTGCTGAAGGGGGCTCCCGCTGGGGCCAATGGGTGAAAAATCCAGTGGCAACACCCTCAGGAAGAGGCCTTCCGAGACCTCAAGGCTGCGCTCTCGGATGCCCCAGTGTTGGCTCATGCGGATTTCTCTCAACCATTCATCTTGCACACTGACGGGAGTCTTCACGGGCTGTGTTGTCACAGGTTCAGGATGGCCGGGAGAGGGTGATCGCATATGGAAGTCGCTCACTCCATGACTCCGAGCATAACCCTGACAATTACAGCTCTTTTAAGCTCGAGCTCCTCGCAGTGGTTTGGGCTATGACGGAGAGATTCGCAGAGTACCTAGCGGGCTCCGAGGTGGTAGTGCGAACTGACAACAACCCGCTGGCTCATTTGGAAAATGCCAAATTGGGGGCACTGGAACAGCAATGGGTGGCCCAGATGGCGAAGCACAATTATTTGATTATCTACAAAAGAGGGGCCGAGAATGTCCATGCAGACGCCCTCTCCAGGATTCGACATACAGCTCCAGGACAGAATCGAGAAGGAGAGGAAATACCGTTCGCTCTCACTGCTGCCATGCTCACAACTGACAATAAAAAAATATCTTCCTCTGAGACCCCAAGGGGCATATTGGAACAATCCCGGGATAAGTAGATACAACAGCAACAATAAGACGAAGAGGTTGGCCTTCTCAGGATATGGGTCGCCGCTGGGCAATTACCCACTGACTCTCAACAGCAGAACTTGACTCAAGACCTGATGCTTATGCTGCGACAATGGGAGAGGTTGGCTATCCGAAAGGGATTATTGTATCGTAAAATAACATCACAAACAACCTCGATGACGGTTTGGCAGGTGGTTACGCCAGGAGCCCAACTTCACGTACTGGCTCAGGTGGCTCATGAAAAAGGGGCCCATTTCGGAACAAAATAAACTTTGCAATGGCTGCAACAGAAAGCTTACCACCCGCGCTTGCCGGCTGTTGTGGACGAAATTTGCCGTACCTGCCGCTTGTGTGAATAAGCCAAACCACCCGCTCAGCGAGCCGCAACACAGACTATTGTGACCTCAGCGCCCCTTGAGCTCCTGATGGTGGATTATCTGACCATTAGGCCTGCATTTCAGGGATACGAACACTGTCTCATTATGGTAGATCATTTCACCAAGTTCGCTGTGGTCACCCCCACTCGGATCAGACCGCAGAGTCAGCTGCCTCCACAATCTGTAGAAACTTTATACAAGTATACGGCTGTCCTCAATGAATACATTCTGATCAGGGAGCATGTTTTTTGGGAAAAGTCATGGAAGAACTACATCAACTCTACGGAATTGACAAATCCCGGACCACACCGTATCACCAGCAAGGGAATGGGGCTTGTGAACGATTTAATTGGACATTGATTCAGATGTTGCGCACTCAGGAGAGTGACAAGAAGGTCCATTGGCCTGAATATGTTTCTGAATTAGTTTGTGTCTATAACAATAGGGTACATCGAGTGACTGGCTATGCCCCCTATTCCCTGTTGTTCGGACGAGAAGGTAAAGGGATCACGGAGGTGGAGTTAGACCCCGAAGAGCCTCAGCCTTGGACTGGAGTGTCGTCTTGGGTCCGAAATCATCGTCACCGGCTGTAAACTCTTCACCGAATTGTACACACCAAGCTCCGAGGCTGGGAGCACCCAGGGAAGAATGAACCCCACCTACTCACCTCCAAAGCGGGGACCGGGTGCTTGTACTAGATCAACGCCCCAGCACAAACTGGAGCCGCGTTGGGAAGAAAGTCTTTATCGTGTCTTACGCCGTATCCATCCAGACGGACCGATGTACGGAATACGACCTGAGGAGGATGAAACACTGCCCACTCATATTGTGCATCGTAATATGTTTCGCCCATGTACTTCCTCTGACCCGAAGCAAGCAGAGCCTACCCCGTCGACATCTGTACCGTCTTCCGTATGTTGGGACCCGGACGACGACGAAGATTGTCTCCCAGGATACAGAGGCCCTCCACTCAGTAATGAATCATCTGACACAATTAGCCCACCCGCACCAACCAGCCTACCGATGTTCACCACCCCAGACGAATCTACCTCAGTTGAACTTAGACGCTCCGAGCGGTCAACAGCCGGTAAACCCCCTGATCAATATGAACAAGACCAGTTTGTATGGCAACGAACATTGATACCTCCGCAGACCCAATTCAATAGACTAAGGCCCTCGCCCGAGGACTGGCGAGCTTACAGGGTGGGGGAATGTGGGGAGGAGGATCCCCATATAGTGATTGGTCCAGAACCAAGGGGACCGTCATCAGGGTTCCTGAAGGAATCACACCAGGGGGATGACAAAGGGAGAGACACGACTAAGGTTGTCAGGGCAACAGGGGGCGGGGCTAGGAAAAAAGGAGCAGGGGGCGCGCTCTGGTGTGAGTTGACAGAGAGACGGACAACAGGCAGGAAGCCGTGTGAGACAGAGAGGACCGAGGGCGCGGACGGTGTGTCCTGGAGAGACCAACAGGGGTCTGTGAAAGGAAAGCTGCACACTTACCGACAAGTGAGATTTTCACCGGCGGCCGCTCCCCTCATATGGTCGCATACAGCCACCCCCGCTGTTTCCCTCCCTGCTGTGACAATTCCGGACCCCCAGTGACCGCTGCAACTACAGACCATTCCGTTACAGCGGTCAGGACATTACCCCCCTGCCTTCTCCCCCAGTTGCGGCCCTGTCCTCACCGGCCCCTGGGGACATCACCTCGCTACAGGCGACCATAGAGGCCCCCATCCGGTTTGCTAAAGGACCCTGAGCATAGGTTGGTGAATGGTTATATTTAGAGACTGCGTCATAACTCCGCGGTGAGACGAGAGCCGCAAGGAGATGCCTGTTGCGCCCATCGGCACCGTTTCTTCATGGCCTGTTGCGCCCCACCGGCACAGTTTCTTCAGGGCCTGTTGCACCCCACCGACATCGTTTCTTCAGGGCCTGTTGTGCCCCACCGGCACAGTTTCTTCAGGGCCTGTTGCACCCCACCGTCATCGTTTCTTCAGGGCCTGTTGCGCCCCACCTTCATCGTTTCTTCAGGGCCTGTTGCGCCCCACCGTCATCGTTTCTTCAAGGGCCTGTCGAGCCCAGTTTCATCCCGGAATATCGAGGCGTCAAGGCAGCCACATCAGCGACCTCTACGCGGCCACGCCTGTGATCCTGACAGACTCCTGGAAGGATAAGTCTACTATAGGAGATAAGGACCCCCAGTTTGGTCATACGTGGCCTATAGCACCCGGGCCAACCGGGTTAGTCGCATTTACCAAAAGAAAGTGTTGATAGGTTTGTTGAGTCTCTGCGTGGACTGGTTGTTGTTAATACTTTTTGTTTGCTCAATATAGCCCCAGCGGCTACAGTTTATAAAAGTTATTTCCACAAACCACACCCAGTCTCGTGTCTCGTCACTGCATCTTGCGAACCTGCTGAACCCTACACCCGCCCCTGATTGATGTTACCATTACAACGTCCTTGAGGCTGGCCACCAAAGCCGAGCCTGTTCACCACCATGAGGTTTTACATCCTCTATTAGTTAAAGTGAGTCCACCTTAACTTGTCTGCAGCTTCCACCTGACTCCTAAACCGCCATCAGAGAGGCCATTTCACACCTTAAATGGACTTGACCCCCATCAACCATGCCTAATAAAGCCATCAACCATTTCTACGTGCTATGGAAGACTGTGCACTAGAGTTGAGCGATACCGTCCGATACTTCAAAGTATCGGATCGGAATGGATCGGCCGATCTTAAAAAAAAGTATCGGTATCGCCGATTCCGATACCGGAAGTCCCATTCAAGTCTATGGGACTTCCGGTATCGGAATAAGAAAAACCCTGTTTTTGCCTTGTACAGCCTCTCTGGGGTCTGTACGGGCCTTTCGGGGGGCTGTGCTGGCCTGCCAGGGGGTCTGTGCAGGCTCCGGTGGTCTGTGCCGGCCTGCCGGGGGTCTGTGCAGGCATCGTCCGATGGGACTACAAGTCCCATCGGGCGATGCCTGCTACCATGACAGTGATTGACACATTAGCCAATGATGGGACAGTAGTAGTCCCATCATCCGGCTAATGTGTTGAATGTAAAAAAAAAAAAAAAATTACATGCTACATACATGCTACATACATACAACATGCATACTACATAAATGCTACATTCATACTACATACTACATACATGCTACATTCATACTACATATATACTACATGCAACATACATACTACATATATACTACATGCATGCAACATGCATACTACATATATACTACATGCAACATACATACTACATATATACTACATGCATGCAACATGCATACTACATATATACTACATGCTACATACATACTACATATATGCTACATACATACTACATATATACTACATGCATGCTACATACATACTGCATGCTACATACATACTACATGCTACATACATACTACATATATGCTACATACATACTACATATATACTACATGCATGCTACATACATACTGCATGCTACATACATACTACATGCTACATACATACCACATATATACTACATACATACTACATGCATGCTACATGCTACATACATACCACATACATACCACATACATACTACATACATACTACATGCATGCTACATGCATGCTACATGCTACATACATAACACATATATACTACATGCATGCTACATACATACTACATGCTACATACATACCACATACATACTACATACATACTACATACATACTACATGCATGCTACATACATACTACATGCTACATACATACCACATATATACTACATGCATGCTACATACATACTACATGCTACATACATACTACATATATACTACATGCATGCTACATACATACTACATACATACTACATGCATGCTACATACATACTACATGCTACATACATACCACATACATACTACATATATACTACATGCATGCTACATACATACTGCATGCTACATGCATGCTACATACATACTACATACATACTACATGCTACATACATACCACATATATACTACATACATACTACATACAATACATTCATACAATACATACATAGACATACAGTACATATAACATAGAGTAACATACTTACCAATACTTGTCACATTGTTCCCCGAAGCCATTGTCTTTTACGGAATAAATATTAACATAACAAACCACAAAAATACTCACCCACGATCCGAAGCAGTCCATGAGTGTGTCCCACGACGATCTTGGGTAGAGAACTGCAGCATCAGCTGATGCTGCCGTTCTCTACGGGCTGCAGGAATCCAATGACGGAAGGTAGGTATCCTTCCGCACTGTATTCCTCCGCCACTTAAAAAAAAAAAGTCCCTAGTCTCACTTTATGCCATTGCTGTGTGGGAATTTCCCACGCAGCAATGGCATAAAGTGAGACTAGGGACTTTTTTTTTTTTTTCTACCCAAGATCGTCGTGGGACACACTCGTGGACTGCTTCGGATCGTGGGTGAGTATTTTTGTGGTTTGTTATGTTAATATTTATTCCGTAAAAGACAATGGCTTCGGGGAACAATGTGACAAGTATTGGTAAGTATGTTACTCTATGTTATATGTACTGTATGTCTATGTATGTATTGTATGACTGTATTGTATGTAGTATATATGTGGTATGTATGTAGCATGTAGTATGTATGTAGTATGTAAGTAGCATGCATGTAGCATGCAGTATGTATGTAGCATGCATGTAGTATATATGTAGTATGTATGTAGCATGTAGCATGTAGTATGTATGTAGTATGTATGTGGTATGTATGTAGCATGTAGTATGTATGTAGCATGCATGTAGTATGTATGTAGTATGTATGTAGTATATATGTAGTATGTATGTAGCATGTAGTATGTATGTAGCATGCATGTAGTATATATGTAGTATGTATGTAGCATGTAGTATGTATGTAGCATGCATGTAGTATGTATGTAGTATGTATGTAGTATATATGTAGTATGTATGTAGCATGTAGTATGTATGTAGCATGCATGTAGTATATATGTAGTATGTATGTAGCATGTAGTATGTATGTAGCATGCATGTAGTATGTATGTAGTATGTATGTAGTATATATGTAGTATGTATGTAGCATGTAGTATGTATGTAGCATGCATGTAGTATATATGTGTTATGTATGTAGCATGCATGTAGTATGTATGTAGTATGTATGTAGTATGTATGTAGCATGCATATAGTATGTATGTAGTATATATGTGGTATGTATGTAGTATGTATGTAGTATGTATGTAGTATGTATGTAGCATGCATGTAGTATGTATGTAGTATATATGTGGTATGTATGTAGTATGTATGTAGTATGTATGTAGCATGCAGTATGTATGTAGCATGCATGTAGTATATACAGTATGTAGTATGTATGTAGCATGTAGTATGTATGTAGCATGCATGTAGTATATATGTAGTATGTATGTAGCATGTAGTATATATGTAGCATGCATGTAGTATATATGTAGTATGTATGTAGCATGTAGTATGTATGTAGCATGCATGTAGTATGTATGTAGTATGTATGTAGTATTTTTTTTTTTTTTTTTAACATTTAACACATTAGCCGAATGATGGGACTATTACTGTCCCATCATTGGCTAATGTGTCAATCACTGTCATGGTAGCAGGCATCGCCAGATGGGACTTATAGTCCCATCGGACGATGCTTGCACAGACCCCCGGACATCAGCACAGCCCCCCGGCAGGCCGGCACAGCCCCCCGGCAGGCCAGTACAGACCCCCACAGGGTGCACAGACCACCGGCAGGCCGGCACAGCCCCCCGGCAGGCCGGTACAGACCCCCACAGGGTGCACAGACCACCGGCAGGCCGGCACAGCCCCCCGGCAGGCCGGTACAGACCCCCGGAAGGCCCGAAATGACGGCGCATCATGATGCGCACACACCGCGCATCATGATGACGTCATTTCGGCTGTCAATCAACTTTGAACTTCCGATTCCGATGCCGACTTCCGATATTGAAAAAATATCGGAAGTCGGTATCGGAATTCCGATACAGCAAGTATCGGCCGATACCCGAAACTTGCGGTATCGGAATGCTCAACACTACTGTGCACACAAGTAATAAAAAATAAAATTCCAGAGCTCCAACAGATTAATTATATCAATGCCATGCTACCAAGTTATGATCGATAATACGGTAACTACAGCAAAATAACAGTTGCTAAACATCCTGCAATGAGGATCCCATAATGGGGAGTGTGGAAAGTAAACCATGATTAAGGTCGCAGCTACAATCTGAATACCTGTATAATGACATCTGTCATACCTCAAAAAACTATTATACCGCATGCATTGTAGCCAGCTCTAATAATTCATCAATTCACAGATTTTAGTTCTAGAAACCACCATTATGTACCGTAGCTGTGCAGTAAAATTTCTTAAACCCACTTACTATCACTACCTGAAAAGTGATGAATAGAGTTGAGCGAGACGGGTCGAAAAATTTCAAAAGTCGCCGACTTTTGGCAAAGTCGGGTTTCATGAAACGAAACCCGACCCTAGGATGAGGTCGGCCACGAGGTCGGCGACTTACGCGCCAAAGTCGTGTTTCAAAAGTTTGCTTTGCGCTCTTTTTCAGCCAATCAGGATCCACGGACACTGTGGGCAACGTGATGACATAGGCAGGGGTCACCACCATCTTTCAGAAGGGCATGCAAGTGATTGGCTTGCTTTGGTGGGCGCCACAGGGGTTATAAAAGGGCGTGCACGCCGACCGCCATCTTACTTCTGCCGATCTTAGCATAGGGAGAGGTTGCTGCTGCTGATTCTGTAGGGAGAGCATTAGGCAGGGAAGAAGAAAAAAAAACTGCTTCTGCTGCTAGCGATTTGGCCTGTACAACACACCAGTCACTGTGTGTGCAGTGCAAGGGGAGGCTATATTGTGGTGGATCAGCGGTGTTGGTTGTTAGGCTGTCTTCTAAGGCTTCCTGACAGCTGCATTGCTGTTTACCCACTGCTCTGCAAACTGCTTTTTTAAAAGCAATCCCAATTTTTTTTTTTGTCCTGCTGAGGTACTGAGCGTGCATTTTTTCACACCATACAGCGGTGTACGCTCCTCACACAGTACCGTGTAACGGCTGTTATCACAGCCACAGTGAAGCTATCTGTGTGTCACTCTGTGAGAATAAGTCGAGGACATGTTCCGTTCTTACAGACCTGCACCTACTAGTTTTGTCTAGCTTTCAAACAGTTAAATATATTTGCTGTTTGATCACATTCAAAACTATAGAGAGACAGCGTGTGTCAGTCCGTATACTTAAAAAACACGGAGCTTGACAATTTTACGTACACCGGACAGCCGTGTACGTGCACGCTCCTCTCAGTACAATGTAACGGCTGTTATCACGGCCACAGTGAAGCTATCTGTGTGTCACTCTGTGAGAATAAGTCGAGGACATGTTCCGTTCTTACAGACCTGCACCTACTAGTTTTGTCTAGCTTTCAAACAGTTAAATATATTTGCTGTTTGATCACATTCAAAACTATAGAGAGACAGCGTGTGTCAGTCCGTATACTTAAAAAACACGGAGCTTGACAATTTTACGTACACAGGACAGCCGTGTACGTGCACGCTCCTCTCAGTACCGTGTAACGGCTGTTATCACGGCCACAGTGAAGCTATCTGTGTGTTACTGTGGAAGGATAAGTGGAGGACTTGTTCCGTTCTTAAGGGGGTTTTACACTAAGCGATATCGCTAGCAATATCGTCAAAACGTCACTGGTTTTGTGACGTTATAGCGATATTGCTAGCGATATCGCTATGTGTGATACTTACCTCCGACCGGCTCCCCCGCTGTCCATCGCTGATCGCGTGAGAATGTCCGGCTCCATTTCTCGTCAAGCGCTTCCTGCTGGGCTTCCTGCTGTGACGACGAGTGACGCGTGGAGGCGGGCGGGAGGACGTCAGGATCGCTGTGTGTGAAAGGTGAGTATCGTGCGCTGCGTCGCTGCTGCATCGCTGTGAGATCTTTCTGTATGAAAGCTCACTAGCGATCATTTAGCGATGCACCAGCGATCCTGACCGGGTCGGATCGCTGGTCGGATCGCTGGTGCATCGCTAAATGTAAAAGGGCCTTTACAGACCTACACTCTAGGGAGATTCCTATACTGCCCAATTCTACATACACCTTGTAGTTTGTGATACACTAGCCAATTTCTGCCTGTGACATAGCGCTCTGATATTCAGTGGGCCTCACACAATCCAAAAGTGTCCAGTGTCCACTAGTGTGTGCAGAAATTCAAAATCTCTGTGATCCTGTAGTAACTTTTTTCACACCTGTGCCATCGAGCCTGTGACATAGCGCTCTGATATTCAGTGGGCCTCACACAATCCAAAAGTGTCCAGTGTCCACTAGTGTGTGCAGAAATTCAAAATCGCCCTTATCCTGTAGTCACTTTTTTCACACCTGTGCCATCGAGCCTGTGACATAGCGCTCTGATATTCAGTGGGCCTCACACAATCCATAAGTGTCCAGTATCCACAAGTGTGTGCAGAAATTCAAAATCTCCCCTGTCCTATAGACACCTTGTACCTTGTTTTACATTACTATATAGTTTGTTGGATTTTGTCTACATTTCTACAAAAAATGAGGAAGGCTGGTGGAAGAGGCCGTGGAATTGGGCGGGGGTTGGCAGCTGGTAATGATGGTGGATATGATGGTAGTGGCAAGAGCAAAATAGGACCGAATGCAGGAGGTGTTGAGCCTGCGTCATCGTCTGGCTCCATAAGGCTTCAAAAGCTTAGTTTTCTAGGAGTTGGCAAACCGCTTTTAAAGCCAGAGCATCAGGAAAAAGTTTGGTCTTACATTGCTGACTCAGCCTCCAGCTCTATCGCCTCCTCTTCTGAAGTTGTAAAAAGTAAAAGCACCGAGTCGTCATTGGAGGCTCCTGTTCATGAACCACACCTTTCCTTGTGTCCTTCACCACAAACAAGATTGAAGGATGACGCAGGCCATACCACTGATTACTCCATGGAGCTGTTTTCACATACCATGCCTGGATTATCAAGTGAAATGGTGAATTACCCAGGCCAAGATGAATCTGACATGGAGTGCACTGATGCACAGCCGCTGATAGATGATTCTGCTGGTACATTCACTCAGAGCACTACATTGTCCTCGCAGTGTACAGAGCCAGATTCTGACCCTGATGAGACTCAGGTGCCCCTTCCCGCACACTATACCACCATACACGGTGACACAGAGGAAGGTGCACATGACATTGAAGAGGAGGTGATGGATGACCCAGTTGTTGACCCAGATTGGCATCCATTGGGGGAAGAGGGTGCTGCTTCCAATAGCTCAGATGAGGAGCATCCACAGCAGACATCGACATCGCAACAGCTGTTATCTGGCAGGCCCGGAGCACTCCAAAGACAGGTTCCAAACATCAAAAGAGTTGCTGGACAGCTTGTCCAGAGGGTCAAAAGATCACAGCGTGCTAGGCCGCAAAATGTCTGCCAAAGTATGAAGAGTGCAGTGTGGCACTTTTTTGAACAAAATCCTCATGATCAGGCCAAGGTTATCTGTAAGAAGTGCGCAAAGACCTTTAGCCGAGGGAAAAATCTGAAAAATTTGAATACCAGTTGCATGCTTAGACATTTAACCACCATGCACTTGCAAGCGTGGACACAACACCAAACCTCAAGTGCCACGTGTGCAACTGATCACAAAGAAGGTAGTCAGCAACGCTACACTGTTTCCCCCACTGTAAGCCCACCGGTTAGTACAGCAGCAAATGTTGAGGTGTCGTTGCAAGGCCACAGCAGTCAGGGAATCCCACTGTTATATCAACGAAATACTGAATCTAGGCCATCAGAAAGAACACCAACTCCATCACCATCATCAACCCTCTCTCAGTCCGCCCTGTCCACCTCTACTTCCACCATATGCAGCTCTGAAGTCCAGCTCACCCTCCCAGACACTATGAGTAGGTCAAGAAAGTACTCATCTGTGTACACTGGGTTTGAACGCCCACATTGCCAAACTAATCTCGCTTGAGATGATGCCCTATCGGTTGGTGGAAAGCGCAGCTTTCCGCGAACTCATGGCCTATGCAGTACCACGCTATGACCTACCCAGTCGCCACTTCTTCTCTCGCAAAGCCATCCCAGCCCTCCACCATCATGTGAAAGACCGCATTGTCCATGCACTCAAGCAGTCAGTGAGTGGAAAGGTGCACCTCACAACTGATGCATGGTCCAGTCGGCATGGCCAGGGCCATTACGTGTCCATCACTGCGCACTGGGTTAATGTGGTGGATGCAGGGTCCACAGGGGACAGCGGTGGTGGGACAGTGCTGCCTAGCCCACGGTATAGGAAACAGTTGGCTGTAGGCGTTCGACCCTCCTCCTCCTCCAGAAGCGAAAGCTCATCCACAGAGCGCAGTCGTACGAGCACTCCATCTGCAGCTGCCACTGTTGCACACGAGGTGTCCCCCTATCGAGCAGCTAGTGGAAAGCGTCAGCAGGCTGTGTTGCAGATGATGTGTTTGGGCGACAGACACACCGCCGAGGTGCTGGCCGAGTACTTGAAGCGACAAACTGAGTCATGGCTGGGCAGTGTACATCTTGAGGCAGGCAAGGTAGTTAGTGATAACGGACGTAATTTTGTGGCAGCCATAACCCTTTCAAAACTCAGCCACATACCTTGCTTGGCTCACACCTTGAACCTGGTGGTGCAGTGCTTCCTCAAAAATTATCCGGAGTTAACAGCCCTGCTCCAGAAGGTGCGAAGACTGTGCGCGCACATCCGCCGGTCGCCTGTACACTCCGTTCGTATGCAGAAGCTGCAGCGATTGCTCCACCTTCCCAACCACCGCCTCATTATCGACATTGCAACAAGGTGGAACTCCACCCTGCACATGGCGGAGCGGCTGTGCGAGCAGAGGCAGGCCATAATGCATTTGTGGGAGGATACACGGCCAGGCACTTTGAGAGCAGACATGGAGCTGACAGGTGTGCAGTGGTCGAAGCTGAATGACCTCTGCAAAGTCCTTCAGTGTTTTGAGGAATGCACACAGCTGGTAAGCGCAGGTGACGCCATCCTAATCATGAGCATCCCACTTATGCGTCTGCTCATGCAAACTTTGACGCACTTTAAGGAGCAGGCGTCTGCAGTCAATGTTGATGAGGAGGAAGAGGAGGAGGGAAACTTTTTGACAGTTAGAGTGATCAATGAGTGGAACAGGCTGCCACGAGAAGTGGTGAGTTCTCATTCAATGGAAGTCTTCAAACAGAGGCTGGACAGACATCTGACTGGGATGATTTAGCGAATCCTGCTTTGAGCAGGGGGTTGGACCAGATGGCCCAGGAGGTCCCTTCCAACTCTACGATTCTATGATTCTATGATTCTATGAATCCTTGATGACATTCAGCCATTGTCTGCTCAGGGACCTCTCCTGGACGAGGTGGAGGAAGAAGAGGAGGAGGAGGATGATGATGGGGATGATTACTTAGGGGAGGAGGATGCATCTCGTGGGGCAAGTGAAAATGTTGGCGTGGCAAGGTCTGGTACAGGGTTTGTGCGTGACTGGAGGGATGTGGATTTGCCAGAAAGTGCTCCTCCAACCAGCACTCGCAGTGCATCATTGACACCGGGAACATTGGCCCACATGTCAGATTATGCCTTGCAGATCCTAAAAAGGGACCCCCGCATTGCCAAAATGATGAACGATGACGACTACTGGTTGGCCAGCATCCTGGATCCACGCTATAAAGGCAAATTACAAAGCATCATGCCACAGGAGAACCTTGACCTAATATTGGCTAATAAACAAGCAACTCTGGTAAATCGGTTGCTTGAGGCATTCCCAGCACACAGCAGCGGTGATGGTTCTCACACGAGCCGTCCGGCCCGGGGGCAGCTTGGCAGAGGTGTTCATGGTGCACACAGCAGAAGTGGCATTGGAGACGGGGGTTTCATGACAATGTTGTGGACTGATTTTTCAAGTACCGCTCACACAACTGGTAATACTGCATCGATGGAAAGTGACAGGAGACAGCAGTTGTCAACTATGGTTACAAACTCCTTTTCCTCCCATATCGATGTTCTCCCACACAGGTCATTCCCCTTTGACTATTGGGCCGCTAAACTGGACACCTGGCCTGAATTGGCACAATATGCCTTACAGGAGCTCGCTTGCCCAGCTGCAAGTGTGCTATCGGAAAGAGTCTTCAGTGCAGCGGGATCAATCCTGACAGAAAAAAGGACCCGTCTGTCAACCCAAAATGTGGATGATCTAACCTTCATTAAAATGAACCACGCATGGGTTTCCAAGGATTTTGTCCCACCTTCCCCTGATGACACATAGGGTGACAGAAAAATGGCTTGCTTTGGTCCACCTCTTCCTGGGACTTGACCTATTTCGCCTTTTGCATCAGCTGAATGTCCAACATCAACATATGCCACTTTCTAAAACTCCCTAACTGTGCTGCCTCCCCCCCATGGCCGGGGTCACCACCTAGCGCATGACACCGTGCGAGTGCCGTTGCCCTGGACAGGTGGGTAGGCCGACTCTTGGGCACAGGCACTGGCACAGGGTCCCTCATAGTGCAATCAAGTGTCTCTGACGGTGGTGGTGCACACCCGCCGTCAGACACACCGCCGTACTATGAGGGGCCCAGTGCCAGTACCGACGCCCACGAGTGGGCCCCCCTTGCTTGGGCAGGGCCCCAGCATTTGCAATCTTTACCTCTCCCTGCTCCTCCGCTGTGTAGTCTGGGCCATCAAATCCATACTGTGCCTGACACCGTCTCAGCCTGCCTCCTGATGTATAGACATATATTTTGAATGTGTACGCTATCCATACATGTTATCCGGGGATACGGTACCCTTTCTCACCTTTGTGCAATCCATACTGGGCCTAACACCGTCTGAGCCTGCCTCCTGATGTATAGACATATATTTTGAATGTGTACGCTATCCATACATGTTATCCGGGGATACGGTACCCTTTCTCACCTTTGTGCAATCACGTGCAATCCATACTGGGCCTAACACCGTCTGAGCCTGCCTCCTGATGTATAGACATATATTTTGAATGTGTACGCTATCCATACATGTTATCCGGGGATACGGTACCCTTTCTCACCTTTGTGCAGTCACGTGCAATCCATACTGGGCCTAACACCATCTGAGCCTGCCTCCTGATGTATAGACATATATTTTGAATGTGTACGCTATCCATACATGTTATCCGGGGATACGGTACCCTTTCTCACCTTTGTGCAATCACGTGCAAGCCATACTGGGCCTAACACCGTCTGAGCCTGCCTCCTGATGTATAGACATATATTTTGAATGTGTACGCTATCCATACATGTTATCCGGGGATACGGTACCCTTTCTCACCTTTGTGCAATCACGTGCAAGCCATACTGGGCCTAACACCGTCTGAGCCTGCCTCCTGATGTATTGACATGTATTTTGAATGTGTACGCTATCCATACATGTTATCCGGGGATACGGTACCCTTTCTCACCTTTGTGCAATCACGTGTAATCCATACTGGGCGTGAGAACGGCTGGCGAGCTGTTAAGCAAGCTACAGCACCTGTGGTTTGCACACGTAAGTTTTTCATTTTTTCAGGAATGACGGTTAGGCCTAATTCCGGAACTGCGGTTGACCTGCACTTACTGGGAAATCATTGTTCGCGGGTAATAATTGTAATCAGTGATCCCCATCACTAACGTTGTTCAGCGGGTTATCTGCACCTGTAAGCGACAAACGCTGGCCTTTTCAGTGTAGCGCACATGCAGCCACGGACATGTAAGGGCATGACACACCAGTTATTGGCCAATCTCATGTGCCAGAGCCTCACGTGTCCCTCTAGTAAGCCGGACTCGGACCGCGGGGCATGACGGAGTCTCGTTCGTTAACGGAATTAAGCTTGCAATGTGTGCATCTTTTCTGTAACTGGAAAGGTTGAGGTTTCCCAGGTGGAGTCGAATTTAACCGTAGGTTCCACTCCTGGTGGTGCCCTTCTGGACATTCCTTTAAGGTTCAGCTTTGCAACCATACTGCCCACGTAAAACAAACACTTTGCCTTCATGAACGCTGTTTGGAGGGTCATGTCTCGTGGGAATAACGCCGCCCAATCAGTTAACCTGCTAGAGAGATCCTTCGTTGCTCCCAAGCATGACATCACACTCCCTAGGAGGAAGGTAATGCCACTGTGGCGACCGTACTCCTGGGGGCGACACAAGTGCACTGATGCCCAGCCACTGCTCGATGAATCTGCTGGTACATTGACCCAGACCACTACATTCCCCTCGCACGCTACACGGCCTGAATCTGACCCTGATGAAACTCAGGTTACCCTTCCCTTATACAGTTCCATCTTACACGGTGACAAAGAGGAAGCTGCAGATGAAAGTGCAGGTTTGGCCCACCCGCCATCAGACACACCACCGTACTATCAGGGGCCCTGTGCCAGTGCCGTCGCCAACGAGTGGGCCCCCCCTGCTTGCTCAGGATCACAGCACTTGCAAGGTTGAAATACTGTGCAGTGAGATGGAAGATGGGGACGACGAGGAGTCCAGACTAGTACAGGGATTCCCTAGCGAGGAGACTTATTTGATTGTTTTCAATGTTGGGACAGCAATTTTTGGGGAGCACTATACTCTGGAGAATGATAGATGGGGCCCACCATACACTGGAACATTCCAAAGGTGGACATCAGACACTGGAGCAGCATTTACAGGGCCCATTATACACTAGAGCATTAGAAATGGGGCCCATTATGTTTGGAGCATTATTTGGGCCCATAAGACAGTGGAGCTTCATCCATGGGGACCAACATATACTGTAGCATTATGTGGAGCTCATCATATACTGTTTCAAACATTATATGGGACCAATGATTCTGTATGGAGAAATAGATGGGCCTCGTCATGAGATGTAAAAAGTGAAGTATTTTTCATTGTACTATACCGCTATTTCTCTGCCGTATCGGAGCATGATGAGTTGTGGTATGTGTTAAAGGGGCGCTATTTCGCCCAGGGCACATGAAAACCTGGAGCCAGCCCTACCCCCCCACAACTTTAGCCAAATAACCCCCATTTTTCAGTGCGTAACTTGTATTATGAAGTTAATTAAGGTTGACAAGCTTAAGTAAGAAGAATTCATGCTTTTGGCATTCAAATGGGCACTGTAGGTGTGTTTCCTGTCCTCTCACTGCCGACTTTTATTCCCCATTGACTTACATTGGGTTTCGTGTTTCGGGACGACCCCGACTTTTCCCTATAATCGGCCGATCTTGCTCGACCCGACTTTTGGAAAAGTCGGGTTTCACGAAACGAAACTCGACCCTAAAAAACCAAAAGTCGCTCAACTCTAGTGATGAACGTATCAATAGAATGATATTATAAATAGGGAGTAATTAAAAACTATGCACAATATAACATCAACATTATAACCGACCGTAAAATAACGTTCAGAATATCTGAAGTAGTAATTTAAATAAACCTAAAGCAGAAAAAGTCTACAAAGGCATTATTAATAACCCTGCCACGCCATTGTTAATTGTTTTTCATGCACTTGAGAACATTTACTGTTGACCTCTCCAACTGGGTCACAGGCATTGGGAATAATGAAAACTGAAAGAAAAAGAGCGCAATAGGGTCTTACCCGAGAAAATGAGAAAGTAAAACAATAAGTTATACTCACCCTATGTAGGAGAGTATTAAGCATAAAGGAACAAAGTCAGCTTGCTGCACATCCAAATGACCACGCCGTGGCCATAAATCATCAGATTCAAAGAAGGAATTTTTATGGATTAGCCGTGCGCTGCCAGACCATCACTCCTCACAAGTTTTGTGCTTTAAAACATTTATTTTCCAACGCGTTTCAAAGTTAAAAACTTCTTCCTCAGGGGAAGAAGTTTTTAACTTTGAAACGCGTTGGGAAATAAATGTTTTAAAGCACAAAACTTGTGAGGAGTGATGGTCTGGCAGCGCACGGCTAATCCATAAAAATTCCTTCTTTGAATCTAGGCATTGGGAATAGGCATATTGCCCTTCGTGTTAATGCACTTGATTACTTTACCCTTAGCCAATCCCACTGGCTCAAGGGCACTGGGAGTAGGCACACTGTGATTATACTAAGCTGGAAGTCATGTCCAGATTATATGTACAGCCAGGAAAATGACCTGGAGACACAGGATGTCTATACCCAGCATGATCCGTATATAGCAGAGTGAGGAGTGATATCATGTATACAGACCTGTGGTACAGGTTAAGTATACAGCACAGGGATTGGAGCCTTTACACATATACCACATATAGTGAGTAACCTGGTTACACTGGATCTGCACACCCAGCATCAAAGTATGTAATAGAGATGAGATCACATACAGATCATCAGACTCCATAACTGGGAAGGGGGGATAATCAGCACACAGCAGGGTTAGTATACAGTGCACTAACATGAAGTGCAGCCTCTCATCATCATACCATCCCCCGACTGCTCCTCTCACCACTGTCTCTAATACATGTGACTGCCCAGCTCCACCATAGTAATGGCAGACACTCTGTGTCCCTGCTCTGTCCTATCATACATAAACCCAGAACTCATGAAGACTCTGTATAATACAGCAGTAATGTGGTATATCAGAAATGTCTGCAGGGAGGTCACACAAAAGCTGCCTCTGCAATAAGTGAGGGAACATGGCAGCTACATGAATTTCTGAGGTAATCTTGATCCCAGATATGATGTAGGAGCTGATACTACCCTAGTACACACTACACCATGTCTGAGGTGAATGCAGAGTAGCATATCAAACATGTCTGCAGGGAGGTCACACAAAAGCTGCCTCTGCAATAAGTGAGGGAACATGGCAGCTACATGAATTTCTGAGGTAATCTCGATCCCAGATATGATGTAGGAGCTGATACTACCCTAGTACACACTACAACATGTCTGAGGTGAATGCAGAGTAGTATATGAAACATGTCTGCAGGGAGGTCACACGGAAGCTCATAGTCTGTGAGGAAAATGTAGCAGGCACATGAGGGACATGGCAGCTACATGAATCGCTGAGGTAATATTAATCCCATACATAATGTAGGAGCTGATACTACACTAGTACATGATGTCTGAGGTGAATGTGCTCCTATCATCTGTAATGTGAGGTGACAACCCCAGTATTATACTCCCTGAAACTGCAGACATGCTTCCTCCTGTTCATCCTGTATAAGAAAGAGGGAGAGAGACAGATTTCCTGTTCTATATAAGCCCCACCCTCCTCACAGTAACCCACCCAGGCACATACATACTGTGCTTCTTACTCTGAAAGCAACATCACTCTTGCTTAAAATCTATACCACTATACCAAAAAAGCTGCAGGAGTAAAGGTCCACCCATCCCCAAGTCATGTCCTCCTCCACCTATGGCTCCAGGGGTTTCTATGGAGTTTGGACTTCTTTAACCCTAGAAACCTTGTAGGATAAGGCAACTGTGAAAACGATTGCTTTCCTGCGTGTTCCATCCAAAGGGTTGTAATGCCTTTTTATTTCCTTTATTTGGTGGTTAATAAAGCTAAAAAAAGACAATCTATTTTACCCTAAAAAATAAATAAATAAAAAAGTATGCATATACATATACATATATATAGTATGTATATGTAAAAATTAACATTTAAAAGAGTGCTTCCAACTATCAATATATAATCAATACATTAACCCTCCTTGAGCAATAATATTTACTTGGATTCTGGGATTAGTAGCATTACACATCACTCAAGTCTATAGAATTGTTATACAAATGCTATTTGAGCAGACACGTTGGTCAGTGGGTGCTTTCGTATGCTGGCCTGGTTGCCTTTAGAATCACTGCTCAGGACAGGGCTCATCTCACTGAACGCCCATACTCCTTCAATACTACTCAAACAACACAGTGTGAGGGTTACACACTGCGCTAATATATTATTGGATCACCAACAGCCAGCAACATATAGTACATTCCTAGCAAGTACACAAGATGGTGCAAATGACAAAGTCTCACCCTTCTACTAGCTTTCTGCTATGACTTTAGGCATCCAGAGACAGCTTCCCCAACTATGAGCACTCAACTTTTGGAGGTCACACACAGAGAGAAGGTAGCGGCAATTTTATTATCAAGCTGACCAAGCACAGTGAGGTATGTGGCCAAGACACCTGATTGTCCCAACCTAGACCCTCCAAACGTCTTCTTGCGCTCAGTGATGGGCATTGGAGCAGATCTGATTCCACCAGCTAGAGCCATGGTTCCTGGGCTGATGTCCTATAGAGTTTGTCTGCAGACAGAGGCAGATCCCTTTTGTATCCCACAGCTGTCATTCAGGGCATTTTTCCACGGGATTGGGGGCAGGCAATCCTTTACTGTTTGATTGTCCAATTAGACTTCATATTTGTCCTCCAAGTTGTGCAGACTAGTTCACCACAGGGGGCTGATGCAATACAGCAGGCATTCCAAAAATCAACATACAACAAAGGTCAACTAACAGACTCACATGAAACAATGTGAGTCTGTTGACTTTCTGAACAAAGGAACAGTATGTCTGGCATAATTGAGAATAATCCATGCCCCAGTACCAGTAACCAGATTTACTCTGTGTCATCACACTGCTTCCAACTTGATTTTATACCCTCCACAGGCAGGGGCGTAAATAGAGTCCTATTGGTACACAGCATATATTTTGGACCTGGGCCACCCAATCAAATTTTTGCTGTGATGTGGGCCCCTGTGAGTCTGCTAAGATCTGTAAATAAAAATATTTCCATTGTTTAAAATTACAATGCTGTGCTGCAGGTTTGTTGACTGATGAATGTGTGAAATAGCACAGGCTTCCATCACAGCTTTGATATACTGTTCTCAACTCTACCTGACCAATAAATGATTAATTTCTGCTCCCAGCATACCTATGCTATGCCTCCATTGTTGACATTTTATATTTACAATGCACTATATTTTTCTGTGCATTGTATGGCCCTGTTGTCTGTCTGGCCAATTTTATCTTATGCCATCTACATCAACATAGCCACATGTGTGTTTTTACATCATTGCTCTGTCATCTAGTTTCCAGCAGAGATCAGCAGTCCTGGACTCCACTCTGCTCTGTCTGCACAATAAAGCTTGTATTAATGAGGCACAGCAGAACTGACAAAAGCAGGGTTGGATTGTGTTTGATGTATGCTGCTGAGGTAGCGGCCCTGCTGCTGGGTTGTTGCCATCCTATGGCCCCCTCAATGCCTCCTGGTGTACTGGCCTGTCTCCTGGTAGCACCTCCAGCCTCTGGACACTACACTGATAGACACAGCAAACCTTCTTGCCACAGCTCGCATTGATGTGCCATCCTGGATGAGCTGCACTACCTCAGCCACTTGTGTGGGTTGTAGAGTCCGTCTTATGCTACCATAAGTGTGAAAGCACAACCAACATTCAAAAGTGACCAAAACATCAGCCAGAAAGCATTGGTACTGAGATGTGGTCTGTGGTCCACACCTGCAGAACCACTCCTTTATTGAGGGTGTCTTGACAATTGCCAATAATTTCCATCTGTTGTCTATTCCATTTGCACAACAGCATGTGAATTTGATTGTCAATCAGTGTTTCTTCCTAAATGGACAGTTTGATTTCACAGAAGTTTGATTTACTTGGAGTTATATTCTGTTGTTTAAGTGTTCCCTTTATTTTTTGAGCAGTGTAGTTCATCAAATGCACCCATATAAGGAATTGAAAAGACTGACGTGCCTTTCTAGCCCATTACGGTGCCATTGTTTTGCAAATAAAAGTTACCAAAAACAGAAGATAATTGTGTTTATTTTGAAACAAGAGTATCACAATGCACCCAGGACTATCACTTCTATTGAGTAGTGACATGTACAAGGATAAAATAAGATTCATCTACTATCAAATGCAGCAAAGTGATATACAACGCATAGTGCTGAGGAGAAAACCCCAAAACTTGAAACTTGTATTACTTTACCTATTATTAACTATAAAGTATTTTTCATGCAAACATGCTGTTTGAAGTGCATGTCAGAGCACATGTAATAGCCATAGATACTATTAACTGTTGGGATGTGGCGCCTTTCCCCTTTTGCTGAGTGAGTAAACTCTACTATTAAGAACATAAATTAGAACTGGTATAGCAGGAAGCCTGATTAAACCTCCTGATAGTTTTTTTTACATTTGGAATTTCTAATCTAATTCTATTTTCTCTGTTCTTTGTTATTTGCTTCTATGTTATCATTATATTCATATATGTCCCTTTTTATGCACATTATTATGCAGCTGCTTGACACATTCAATCACAACCAGCAGCAATCCCTTTTATACAATTAGTAAGGTTGTCAAAAGTATCTCCCTTCTTTTATTTTTGAATTAGCATTATCATTATCTGTGCACTTTTTGATGCACTTCATGATTTTATCTGCCTTGGCAGAAGTTGCAAAGTGCTTGTTGCTACAGTTCAATTGATATGCCCATGTTCTTTTGCATCTCATTTTTCCTGAGTGGTTTCCCATTTTGCATGTAATGTTACTTGAATTCTTTTATCTCGTGGGCTAACCGAGTGTCTTCAGAGTGCTCGAATATTAAGTCTCCGCATCTGCATGTCTCATGGCTGTTAAACAGCTGCAACATGTCCATAGGTTGCCTAACAAACAGGCAATCCATGAATTTGTTGCAGCTGTTGAACACCTGAGAGACATGCAGGTGCGGGGACTCGAACATATTATTCGAGCACACTGAAGACACTCGGTTAGCACAGGAGCATGCTCAGATAATACGTAATTCCAAGCATGTTTGCTCTTCACTAGTGTACTCTTACATTAATTTCTTTTAAACCTTATTCGTCATTTCTTTGCCAACGTTTAAAATATACAGTATCTAAATCTATTCCATCATGTTATGGTCTTATTCAGTTCTACCTATTTTATTTTGTTTCGAGTAACTTTTAAAAATTGATATTATAGGTCATAAGCCCTCCATAGGAACATTACGTAGCATGTTAAAGAGAACAGGCTTCATGATAGATCCGTGTAGAATGCACTCATAAGATTGACCCAGTAGCAATGTGTTCTATTAAAGTCATTGTCCACAAAGTTATAATACTGGACTGAAATAAAAAAATGAATAATCCTCATTACCACATCCTTGACGTTTATCTTTTAATGCCAATAGGGACAAATGTGTGAATGCTGTGTCCAGTGACTGTATAAAGAAGTCACATATATGTACGCAAGAGCAGGATGTACAGTTACAATATCTGCACATTCTGGACACTTGACCACTGCAGACAACCACTTTCAGAAAAATACTTGGCACACCAGCAAAGGGACTGGTGATGAGTCGGAACTGCACTCACACCAGCAAAGAGACTGCTGAAGGACCTTGACTTCACAGAAAGCAGTGTGGCAGGGGATTGGTAAGCTGAGTATTAATGATGGACGAACCCCTGGACGTTCAGGTCCGGCGGGTTTGGCTGAACATTTAACATAAGTTTGTTTCTGGTACCAGAACTGTACTCGAGCATGGATCCAATTCACATAAATGGGAGGCCCAAACATCCATTGTTTGCCATGCTGTTATCTTCATGACAGTGTGGCAAACACTGCCATGGTAAAGCTGACAGCTGAGGGTTGCAACGTGCAGTTGTCAGTTTTTCCAGCTCTGGTTATCAAAAATCGATTAGGCCCCAGGCCATTTTTTTAATTTACTTATAGCGCAGGCTCTGGCTGATGAATACTTTTATCAGCGCTGCCTGCTCTCACTGTTATCAGCGACAGCAGGCATAGGCTGATGGGGGTAGTTCTCGCTCATCATCCAATGCCTGTGACCGGTGGTGAACTTTTTACCGCCGGTCACAGATACTGGCTCACTGCAGCACTGCCTATCAGAGACACCAGTGTTTCTTGCTCTGTCATACACATGACAGTGGGCCAAGCATCTGATTTTTGTGGTGCCAAAGCTGAACAGTAACATAGACTTCCTAGAGAAGTCCATGTTTAGGGTCCGAGCTTGAACACTATATGGTCAGTACGGACCCTGAACTTTACTGTTCAGGTTCGCCCATCACTAACCAGTATGATTTACTTTTATTTTTTTTACTAAAGTGGGTGGAACACCATAAATGAGCTCAGAGTTCCTTAGAGGAGTGTTGCCATTTCTAATATTTATGGTATATCCAGAATATATGTCATAAACCTTTGGTAGTTGTGGGTCTCACCACTGTTATAAGCTATATCTGTGTGCATATCTAATGCGCCTACCCCCTCCATGATTGGTAAATGAGTAAGTCATTGTTTCATCAGTATTTTGCACATCTGTTGCCTCCTCTTTTATCCTGAAGCCTGTTGCATCCTGAAATACATTAGCATTGTGACCGGGTGTTGGTACATACGGTTTTAGTAAGTTTCGAACTGCTGGGGGCGAACTGCTGGAGGCAAACTGCTGGGGGCGAAACATCCAAATCCTGGTACATACAGCTGCCTTTTTTTGTCTGTTGTCTCACCAGTTTTCCAAAAACTAACCTCTCCAGCTATTCAATAATGGTATATCCTATTGACATGCCATAAATTTATGAGATAAGAGCATCTTTTTATTTTCATACACTTAAAGGGTTTGTCTGGGGCTTTAATATTGATGGCCTATCTTTAAGATAGTTCATTGATGTCTGATCGCTGGGAGTGCGAGACCTGGCACCCCCACCGATCAGCTGTCAGCAGCAGCTACAACTGCCTACTTGCAGAGCTGCACTGCACAGGTCCATCGACTGTATAGTGGTCAGTTATTGCACATCCACTGCCTATTCAATTCGAATCAATATTGAAAAAGTCAGTATACATAAGTGGAAGCATATTTGCTAACTTAGTAAAAATGATTGTTGCTACTTTTGGAGAACAAAATGTTTTCACGTCTGGTAAAATCACAGCAGATGTATGTGTTCCAAGGAAATTGTTTTCTATAAGCAAAGTGTGATATTGACATAGTTGTCCTCATCCCATCCCAGCATGAGGGATTTTTACAGTTTGAATTGCACAAATTGCATTTACTAACACTGGTTTTGGCTGTGCTCTTTATGGAATTTGTTTATGCTGTGTCTTGAACCTAACTTGATTTAAAGTTTTTAGATCTAGGACAAATAAAGCCGAGCACGACGTGTACAGAAAATAACAATCACTTCAAGTTCTCACTTTCATTTTGCATTATAAATATTCTTTCTTTCATTTTAAACTACTTTCCTTTCCAGTTCATATTCTCATGTTGTGTGTGTTGGCATAAATGCCAAAGAGGAGTAATTATCTGTACACCTATGAAAAGACAGCATTTCATATATCAAGAAATCTAATTTCATTGTTTTCTTCAGTATTTCATTCAAGTCTTAATTTCAAGGGGATAAACAGTTTTTAAATTGTCTATAAAGTATTTTATGTAGTGACCCAGTCCAGAGTGTGTCCGTCCCTTTAAGTAGTCCTAAATTGTGAGTAGCTTCTGTACACTACTGCTCACTCTCTAACTGGCCCTCTACATTATTTGTGAGCTGTAATTCTCAATTTCTAGTCACCTCCATTTTAAATGTGTTCTGGCGCCATCTAATGGTGAATGTGTACAATGACTCATAATTATTGTTTTGAAAGGATCGGAGATGTGAATTCGGTCTCCTATTGGCCAGCTCCTAGTCACATGGTCAATAGAAGGAGCTGTTTTCCAGGCAGGTCTAGAATGTTCTGTAGTCTCAGGGAGAGCAGAACACATGTGGAGGCTGCTTTCACTACAAGATCTCCTGCAGGTCTAAGAGCCTGAGTTCCCACTCTTACCTGTACAGACATCATAATAAAGTCTTTCTGATTGGATTTGCCACATCTAAAGTCTTTCTGGCTGGATTCACCACAGTTTCTACATTCACCTATAAGTAATTGTGCGCGTGCCGTGACACACTGTGGAGCTAATCCCAAGTACAGGTCTGTATCCTCTAATTGCTGAATCTATCTCCTGTAAAATACCAAAAGACATTGTCCAGTGCTCTTAAAGCTCCAGACCCCAATCACATCTCAGCATCTAAGTGTGAACTGTAATTGCTGTGGACTACCCATGAGAGACTGTTCCTTATTTGTTCCAAGTTATAATTCCTGTTCCTGCTGAAGTAAAACCAACTGTTATCCCCGAGACCTGTGTGTGTCATAATTCCTCAGGCTGCGGACACTGTGGGGATGGATAGCAGGGAGCGTTAGGCCACGTCATTACATATTCATGCCTTAATTATCTGGGATTTTTCATGGTTTTTCTGTTCTAAAATACCCTCTAGTTAATTCACCAAGTCATGGAACTCATGAACAAGTCAAAGAACATGGCTCAGATATTCGTTGGCTAGGGTTACTCATGCATCAGTAGTCTTTTTGGGTCTTTTAGACCTCTTCAGCATGGAATTGTGATATGATTATCTTTTACAGATGTTATTAATTCAGTGTCCTTGAAAAACTACATCACCTAAGGTTGAAGGCTTTTATACAAGTTATGGAACTCTTAAAGGAATTGAGTAACACAGCTTAGGTATTAGGTGGATGGGGTCACTCACAGTAAACATCTATGGCTAGATTGGGTCTTCTGGCTACATTAACACATAAGTGGGAAATGGTTATCTATGAGATGTTATCAATACAGTCTCCTTTAACATAATCTGTCAACAGGATTTCATCCGCTATTACACAAACAAATTATTTATATGCCCATATACCTCTTTCAAAAACAAGTCCAGCAATACCTTTACATGGCCAGTCCATTCCTTTGTTACTGAGAAATCAGCATTTGAATTTATATGCAAATGAGGCTAACATTTTTCTTTTCTGTGTGGTCCCAGCACACATCAAATCGCTGGATGCATGCAGCAGTAAGCGGAGTGTGGGCGGAGCTTCACAGAGGAAGAAAGGAGGAAGTAGGCTGCCATCCACAGGCCTCCTGAACACTAGTGTGAAATTAGCCATAGTTTTCTCTGTACTCCTTTCTTTCATTGTAGCAGCAAGAGGGGAAAGGGGTACTATACAGCAGATCAAAGTGTGGAGAGGCAGGAAAGCATGTATGTTTTAAAGGAGTACATATCATTAAGGGTGCATTGTATCAAAGTGAAGCTGAAGATGAGAGGATTCAACAGCAGTGTGTGAAAGTAGATAGAAAGGAGATAATCCCTGATTTACTTTACAGGAGGATGAAAGGGATAAATTACTCACTCCATGCCATCATTATCAGTCAGCAAAAGTGTAGAGAGATCCCTCATGAGCTGTAAAAATGGAAACTAGTGTAATAATGAATCATAGATTCCCAGAATTTGAATCTAGCGCATATTACTGGAAAGGACACAACTACACAGCATCTAAAAATGCCTAGAAGTATGAAGATTGCAGCCTGAACCTGCAACTTTTTCGCTCAAGATTTAAAAATATTTTTGTCTTCTTGTAAAAAGTGTCCAAAGAATTTAATGTTTTAGTGTTTTACTAGAATCAGATAAAATGACTGATTTGAAACCACACATTGGTCTCATGCACATGGTGATTGTGGATGGAGACTAAACATGGAGTTAACAGAACATGAAATATGAACGTTTTATTTACACCTAGCTAATAATAATAATCTTTATTTATATAGCGCCAACATATTCCGCAGTGCTTTACAGTTTAACAGTTTCAAAACACATGTTATAAGTAACAACGTTAACAATACAATAATTAAAGCAAAATAAGACGAAATAAGACGACCCTGCTCGTGAGAGCTTACAATCTACCATGAGGTGAGGGGAGATACAAAGTACAGGTGTGTATTTACAATTGTGTATTTACAATGAAGGTCCAGCCATCTTGAAGGAGTGAAGGATGAATGGAGATAGTGAATGGGCTACACACCCACACTTACACATAGAATGTCTTTGATTAGTGAACGTGATAGGCTGCTCTGAACAAATGTGTTTTGAGGGAGCACCTAAAACTATGAAATTGTAGTTAGTCCTAATTTCTTGGGGTAGAGCATTCCAGAGGATAGGAGCAGCACGGGAGAAGTCTTGGAGTTGGGAGTGGGAGGTACAGAAATAGTGCAAAGGTTAGTCGAAAGTCGTTTGCAGAGCGCAGCAATCGCCTAGGCCGATAGACAGAAATGAGGGAGGAGATGTAGGGGGGTGCCGCACTGTGGAGAGCTTTGTGGCTGAGAACAAGTACTTTGAATTGGATCCTATAATGAATGGGCAGCCAGTGTAATGACTGACGAAGAGTGGACACGTCCAAGTACCGATTAGCAAGATGGACGACCCTGGCCGCTGCATTAAGTATGGAGGGGATAGTCGAGTGACGGGGAGGCCAATTAATAGAGCGTTGCAATAATCCAGGCGGGAGTGGATCAATGCTACAGTGAGGGTTTTTGTTGTTTCCATGATGAGAAAAGGGTGGATTCTAGAGATGTTCTTTAGGTGTAAGCGGCAAGAGCGGGCAAGAGATTGTATATGGGATGTGAAGGAGAGATTGGTGTCAAACATAACACCCAGACTGCGCACCTGCTGCCGAGTTGTTATTGTGGTACCACCCACGGAGAGGGAAATGTCAGATTTAGGGAGGTTAGTAGACGGCGGGAGCAGAAGAAGTTCAGTTTTGGAGAGATTGAGTTTCAGATAGAGAGTAGACATGATATTGGAGACTGCGGACAGACAGTCACTGGCGTTCTGTAGTACAGCGGGGGTAAGGTCGGGGGAAGACGTATATAGTTGTCTGTCATCAGCATAAAGATAGTACTGAAAGCCAAGTCTGCTGATGGTCTGTCCAATTGGGGCCGTGTAGAGATAGAAAAGAAGGAGGCCAAGGACTGAGCCCTGAGGTATCCCGACAGCAAGAGGAAGAGGAGATGACGTGGAGCCAGAGAACAAAACACTGAAGGAGCGGTCAGAGAGATAGGAAGAGAACCAGGAGAGAGCAGTGTCCTTAAGGCCTAGTGACTGGAGCCTAGAGAGTAGGAGATGGTGGTCAACAGTATCGAAAGCTGCAGATAGGTCAAGAAGAATGAGCAGAGAGTGGTCACCGTTACGTTTTGCTGTCAGAAGGTCATTGGTCACTTTGGTGAGTGCAGTTTCAGTCGAATGTAGGGGGCGGAAGCCGGACTGTGAAGGGTCTAGCTCAATATTTATATCCATATTTTGTCAATATTTCATTTTTTATGTTCTGGGTGCTTGAGTCTTACCTATTTTGATATAGATTTTCTCTTTAATAACAACTACAAACAATTATCTTTAATATTGATGTCATATACTGTAAATGTAAATTATGTGACTATTATTGATTTTTGTCAGTGCAACGATTGTTATAGGGAGATACCAGCCATTTTGCAGCATCGGATATAACGTTCCATATTAAGTTATAGGAGCTTGCTATGTACAAGAAGCTGTCAAAACACATGATCATTATTCCATTGCCTAACGTTGCAGATGGTAAATTTAATACCATATGTGGGGCCTTGGGAGAGCATACTGTAAACCAGAATTATTCACCTCATATTAACAATTTTTTAGTAATATTTATTCCTAAATACAATTTAAAATTGATATATGAAGTGATTTGTTTTTGTTGAAGATCCACAATATTGGGCCAATTACAAATGCTAAAAGCTGGTTTTTATTTGCGCTGAAAATAGTATCCAGATGTCAAATAAGACATAAAATCAATTAGGACATATACTATGCAACTGGTAAACGCACATAGGTCAAGATTAATCGGGTAGTAGATGTTACATCAGCAGATAAATGCACAAAGAGACTGCTAAAAGCAGATAAACAAATGAACTTGTGGCAATTACAGATGGAAAATATATAGATACTCAGTAGAGTACCTTAATGTTGATTTTTAGGATGTGAACAATGGAGTATTCCCCAGGAAAGTCCTTATGTAGAACAGGACCCCTGCTCAGACAGATGTCCGTGTCCCAATGTAGTTTAAGGTGCAGATTTCCAATTAATACCAGGAAAGAAGATTATGTGTCAGGTATCAGACACTGTCCTGGCCGGTGACAGACATCCTGCCTGCAGTGTACCAACCGCCTCTTGTGGGCAATGACAGCACCGCATGCAGGCTGTAGCTGGCAAGGTGCAGAGGACCTGCAGGACTTTGCGTGACGTCACAGTCATGTGATTGTTCACGTGACTGGCTAAGAAGCGAAGGGAGGAACAAATTACTATCCAATGCATTTCAGAATGCGCTGATTCCTTTGTCAGGGACAGTCCTTAGAGCATAGGTAGCGCTTATATACCTGACATCAATTAATACCTGGTTTAAATATTAAAAGCAAAAAGTTCGATCTCGAAAGGGAAATTTCATCCACCAGATGTCTAGAGACGAGAGCAAATGGATCTTTGAGATGAACACTCTGATGCCTAATGGCCTGAATAGCGAGATCAAACCTTTTGCTTTTAATGTTTAAACCAAGGTATTATTTAATGTCAGGTATATAAGCGCTACTTATGCTCTAAGGACCATCCCTGAAGAAGGAATCAGCGCATTCCGAAACGCTTTGAATAGTAATTTGGTCCTCCCTGCACTTCTTAGCCAGTCACGTGAACAATCACGTGACCGTGACATCGCACAAGGTCCTGCAAGTCCTCTGCACCTTGCCGGCTACAGCCTGCACACCGTGCCTTCATTGCCCACAAGAGGTGGTTGGTACACTGCAGGCAGGACGTCTGTCATCGGCTGGGACAACATCCGATACTTGAGACAGCACCCTCTCTCCTGGTATTAATCGGAAATCTGCACCTTGATCTACTGTACATTGGGACCAGGACATCTGTCTGAGCAGGGGTCCTGTTCTACATAAGAAATCAACATTAAGGTTCTCTACTGCAAATCTATATTTTTTCCATCTGTAAATGCCACATGTACATTTGTTTATCTGCTTTTAGCAGTCACTTGGTGCATTTATCTGCTGATGCAACAGCTACTGCCCGAATAATCTTGACCTATGTGCGTCTACCAGTTTTACAGTATATGTCCTAATTGATTTTATGTCTTGTTTGATATCTGGATACTATTTTTATCGCAAATATAAACCAGCTTTTAGTTCTATTGCTTTAAAATTAGACAAATTAGGTGGTATTATCCTATTATTTGCTGCTGAGTATCCTGGAAAACTAGCGCTTAGCGCCCTTGGTTATTTGTTTTATTTTACAATTACAAATGCTACAAGATGAAATATAATTTGCTAAATATTTTCTATTTATATCTTCAATCCTGAAGAATTTAAATGGAAATTCTCTTAAAGAAGCAAAGAAATATACCTATGATGCTGAAAAATTACTGATCCAAACCACTTTCTGTTAAACACCAGATTAATTTTTCCAGAACTTTTTTCAGTATATTTGAAAACTTTTCTCAATTAGATATGAGTAGATGAGGCAAAATTTGAAATCACCTGTTCACGCCATTTTTCCCTTGAAATTCGATTTGCAGAGAACTTATTCTCCAGGAATTTAATGTCCCTTATTATTGTTGTCTGTGGTTTCTCCAGACCTCAGAGCATAATAAGCATAAGCAGAAAAAAATAATTCATAGTCACCTCACTGTTCACCTCTCCGGTTCCTCCATGGGCAGACACTAACAGCTTGGACCCTTGTGCAAGAAATGTGCCTGTGCCTCCCTCCTTTTATGGCGAAAAAGCTACATATATACTGTGTATATATACATATATATATATATATAATATATAAAGCTCAAAGTGTGTATGTATGTGTGTGTATGTGTGTATGTGTGTATGTCCGGGATAGGCATCCGCACCGTCGCAGCTTCAGCCACAGAAACAAAATTTGGCACAGTCACAAGTCTGGACCCCAAGAGCGTCCTAAGCTATGTTGTGAGGCGAAATTTTAACCCTGCGCGTTCCAATTCACCAAACAATTTTGCCCCTATCTACATACTGGGGGAAAAGTGTGTGCGTGTCAAGCCCCGCCCCTCATTATGATGTCATAGTGCCCCTATTTGCATAATGGGGAAACAGTGTGTGCGTATCAAGTCCCACCCCTCATTATGATGTCATAATGGTTGCCATGGCAACGCTGATGTCATCAAAGATTGCAAGCCCCGCCGCTCACTATGATGTCATAATGGTTGACTATGGGATGGAGGATGTGTGATGGGTATATGGGCACGGGACTATGGGATGGAGGATATGTATGATGGGTATATGGCCGTGGGACTATGGGATGGAGGATATGTATGATGGGTATATGGGCATGGGACTATGGGATGGAGGATATGTATGATGGGTATATGGGCACGGGCCTATGGGATGGAGGATGTGTGATGGGTATATGGGCACGGGACTATGGGATGGCGGATATGTATATGGGCAAGGGACTATGGGATGGAGGATGTATGATGGGTATATGTGCACTGGACTATGGGATGGAGGATATGTATGATGGGTATATGGGCACTGGACTATGGGATGGAGGATATGTATGATGGGTATATGGGCACGGGACTATGGGATGGCGGATATGTATGATGGGTATATGGGCATGGGACTATGGGATGGAGGATATGTATGATGGGTATATGGGCACGGGCCTATGGGATGGAGGATGTGTGATGGGTATATGGGCACGGGACTATGGGATGGAGGATATGTATGATGGGTATATGGCCGTGGGACTATGGGATGGAGGATATGTATGATGGGTATATGGGCATGGGATTATGGGATGGAGGATATGTATGATGGGTATATGGGCACGGGCCTATGGGATGGAGGATGTGTGATGGGTATATGGGCACGGGACTATGGGATGGCGGATATGTATATGGGCATGGGACTATGGGATGGAGGATGTATGATGGGTATATGGGCACTGGACTATGGGATGGAGGATATGTATGATGGGTATATGGGCACTGGACTATGGGATGGAGGATATGTATGATGGGTATATGGGCACGGGACTATGGGATGGCGGATATGTATGATGGGTATATGGGCATGGGACTATGGGATGGAGGATATGTATGATGGGTATATGGGCACGGGCATATGGGATGGAGGATGTGTGATGGGTATATGGGCACGGGACTATGGGATGGCGGATATGTATATGGGCATGGGACTATGGGATGGAGGATGTATGATGGGTATATGGGCACTGGACTATGGGATGGAGGATATGTATGATGGGTATATGGGCACTGGACTATGGGATGGAGGATATGTATGATGGGTATATGGGCACGGGACTATGGGATGGCAGATATGTATGATGGGTATATGGGCATGGGACTATGGAATGGAGGATATGAATGATGGGTATATGGGCATGGGACTATGAGATGAAGGATGTGTGATGGGTATATGGGCACTCGACTATGGGATGGCGGATATGTATGATGGGTATATGGGCACGGGATTATGGGATGGAGGATATGTATGATGGGTATATGGGCACATGACTATGGGAAGGAGGATATTTATGATGGTTATATGGGCATGGGCCTATGGGATGGAGGATGTGTGATGGGTATATAGGCACGGGACTATGGGATGGCGGTTATGTATATGGCATGGGACTATGGGATGGAGGATTTGTGATTGGTATATGGGCACTGGACTATGGGATGGAGGATATGTGTGACGGGTATATGGGCACGGGACTATGGGATGGAGGATGTATGATGGGCACTGGACTATGGGATGGAGGATATGTATGATGGGTATATGGGCACGGGACTATGGGATGGTGGATATGTATGATGGGTATATGGGCATGGGACTATGAGATGAAGGACGTGTGATGGGTATATGGGCACTCGACTATGGGATGGCGGATATGTATGATGGGTATATGGCACGGGACTATGGGATGGAGGATATGTATGATGGTTATATGGGCATGGGCCTATGGGATGGAGGATGTGTGATGGGTATATATAGGCACGGGGCTATGGGATGGCGGATATGTATATGGCACGGGACTATGGGATGGAGGATGTGTGATTGGTATATGGGCACTGGACTATGGGATGGAGGATATGTGTGACGGGTATATGGGCACGGGACTATGGGATGGAGGATATGTATGATGGGTATATGTGCACGGGCCTATGGGATGGTGGATGATTATAACTTGCTATAACTAACCACAGTTAGTTACTATGCTCTGGCAGCGCCAGGCTCTTCAGCTAGTCTAATATATAAAGCTCAAAGTGTGTATGTATGTATGTGTGTATGTGTGTGTGTATGTGTGTATGTGTGTATGTCCGGGATAGGCATCCGCACCGTCGCAGCTGCAGCCACAAAATTTGGCACAGTCACATGTCTGAACCCCTAGAGCGACCAAAGCTGTGTTGTGAGGCAAAATTTTAACCCTGCGCGTTCCAATTCACCAAACAATTTTGCCCCTATCTACATACTGGGGAAAAAGTGTGTGCGCGTCAAGCCCCGCCTATCATTATGATGTCATAAGGCCCCTATCTGCATACTGGGGAAACAGTGTGTGCGTATCAAGCCCCGCCCCTCATTATGATGTCACGATGGTTGCCATGGCGACACTGATGTCATCATAGGTTGCAAGCCCCGCCGCCGCTCATTATGATGTCATAATGGTTGACTATGGGATGGAGGATGTGTGATGGGTATATAGGCAATGGACTAATGTATGGAGGATATGTATGACAGGTATATAGGCACGGGACTATGGGATGGCGGATATGTATTTGGGCACGGGACTATGGGATGGAGAATGTGTGATGGGTATATGGGCACTGGACTATGAGATGGAGGATATGTATGACGGGTATATGGGCACGGGACTATGGGATGGACGATATGTATGACGGGTATATGGGCACGGGACTATGGGATGGAGGATGTGTGATGGGTATATGGGCACTGAACTATGGGATGGAGGATATGTATGACGGGTATATGGCACGGGACTATGGGATGGCGGATATGTATGATGGGTATATGGGCACTCGACTATGGGATGGCGAATATGTATGATGGGTATATGGGCATGGGACTATGGTATGGAGGATATGTATGATGGTTATATGGGCATGGGCCTATGGGATGGAGGATGTGTGATGGGTATATAGGCACGGGACTATGGGATGGCGGTTATGTATATGGCATGGGACTATGGGATGGTGGATATGTGATTGGTATATGGGCACTGGACTATGGGATGGAGGATATGTGTGACGGGTATATGGGCACGGGACTATGGGATGGAAGATGTATGATGGGCATATGGGCACTGGACTATGGGATGGTGGATATGTATGATGGGTATATGGGCATGGGACTATGGGATGGAGGATATGAATGATGGGTATATGGGCATGGGACTATGAGATGAAGGACGTGTGATGGGTATATGGGCACTCGACTATGGGATGGCGGATATGTATGATGGGTATATGGGCACGGGACTATGGGATGGAGGATATGTATGATGGGTATATGGGCACATGACTATTGGAAGGAGGATATGTATGATGGTTATATGGGCATGGGCCTATGGGATGGAGGATGTGTGATGGGTATATAGGCACGGGACTATGGGATGGCGGTTATGTATATGGCATGGGACTATGGGATGGAGGATGTGTGATTGGTATATGGGCACTGGACTATGGGATGGAGGATATGTGTGATGGGTATATGGGCACGGGACTATGGGATGGAGGATGTATGATGGGCACTGGACTATGGGATGGAGGATATGTATGATGGATATATGGGCACGGGACTATGGGATGGTGGATATGTATGATGGGTATATGGGCATGGGACTATGGGATGGAGGATATGAATGATGGGTATATGGGCATGGGACTATGAGATGAAGGACGTGTGATGGGTATATGGGCACTCGACTATGGGATGGCGGATATGTATGATGGGTATATGGCACGGGACTTTGGGATGGTGGATATGTATGATGGTTATATGGGCATGGGCCTATGGGATGGAGGATGTGTGATGGGTATATAGGCACGGGACTATGGGATGGCGGATATGTATATGGCACGGGACTATGGGATGGAGGATGTGTGATTGGTATATGGGCACTGGACTATGGGATGGAGGATATGTGTGACGGGTATATGGGCACGGGACTATGGGATGGAGGATATGTATGATGGGTATATGTGCACGGGCCTATGGGATGGTGGATGATTATAACTTGCTATAACTAACCACAGTTAGTTACTATGCTCTGGCAGCGCCGGGCTCTTCAGCTAGTCTAATATATAAAGCTCAAAGTGTGTATGTATGTATGTGTGTATGTGTGTGTGTATGTGTGTATGTGTGTATGTCCGGGATAGGCATCCGCACCGTCGCAGCTGCAGCCACAAAATTTGGCACAGTCACATGTCTGGACCCCTAGAGCGACCAAAGCTGTGTTGTGAGGCAAAATTTTAACCCCGCGCGTTCCAATTCACCAAACAATTTTGCCCCTATCTACATACTGGGGAAAAAGTGTGTGCGAGTCAAGCCCCGCCTCTCATTATGATGTCATAAGGCCCCTATCTGCATACTGGGGAAACAGTGTGTGCGTATCAAGCCCCGCCCCTCATTATGATGTCACGATGATTGCCATGGCGACACTGATGTCATCATAGGTTGCAAGCCCCGCCGCCGCTCATTATGATGTCATAATGGTTGACTATGGGATGGAGGATGTGTGATGGGTATATAGGCAATGGACTAAGGTATGGAGGATATGTATGACAGGTATATGGGCACGGGACTATGGGATGGTGGATATGTATATGGGCACGGGACTATGGGATGGAGGATGTGTGATGGGTATATGGGCACTGGACTATGAGATGGAGGATATGTATGATGGGTATATGGGCACGGGACTATGAGATGGACGATATGTATGACGGGTATATGGGCACGGGACTATGGGATGGAGGATGTGTGATGGGTATATGGGCACTGAACTATGGGACGGAGGATATGTATGACGGGTATATGGGCACGGGACTATGGGATGGCAGATATGTATGATGGGTATATGGGCACTCAACTATGGGATGGCGAATATGTATGATGGGTATATGGGCATGGGACTATGGGATGGAGGATATGTATGATGGTTATATGGGCATGGGCCTATGGGATGGAGGATGTGTGATGGGTATATAGGCACGGGACTATGGGATGGCGGTTATGTATATGGCATGGGACTATGGGATGGAGGATGTGTAATTGGTATATGGGCACTGGACTATGGGATGGAGGATATGTGTGACGGGTTTATGGGCACGGGACTATGGGATGGTGGATATGTATGATGGGTATATGGGCATGGGACTATGGGATGGAGGATATGAATGATGGGTATATGGGCATGGGACTATGAGATGAAGGACGTGTGATGGGTATATGGGCACTCGACTATGGGATGGCGGATATGTATGATGGGTATATGGCACGGAACTATGGGATGGAGGATATGTGTGATGGTTATATGGGCATGGGCCTATGGGATGGAGGATGTGTGATGGGTATATAGGCACGGGACTATGGGATGGCGGATATGTATGTGGCAAGGGACTATGGGATGGAGGATGTGTGATTGGTATATGGGCACTGGACTATGGGATGGAGGATATGTGTGACGGGTATATGGGCACGGGACTATGGGATGGAGGATATGTGTGACGGGTATATGTGCACGGGCCTATGGGATGGTGGATGATTATAACTTGCTATAACTAACCACAGTTAGTTACTATGCTCTGGCAGCGCCGGGCTCTTCAGCTAGTCTAATATATAAAGCTCAAAGTGTGTATGTATGTATGTGTGTATGTGTGTGTGTATGTGTGTATGTGTGTATGTCCGGGATAGGCATCCGCACCGTCGCAGCTGCAGCCACAAAATTTGGCACAGTCACATGTCTGGACCCCTAGAGCGACCTAAGCTGTGTTGTGAGGCAAAATTTTAACCCCGCGCGTTTCAATTCACCAAACAATTTTGCCCCTATCTACATACTGGGGAAAAAGTGTGTGCGTGTCAAGCCCCGCCTCTCATTATGATGTCATAAGGCCCCTATCTGCATACTGGGGAAACAGTGTGTTCGTATCAAGCCCCACCCCTCATTATGATGTCACGATGGTTGCCATGGCGACACTGATGTCATCATAGGTTGCAAGCCCCGCCGCCGCTCATTATGATGTCATAATGGTTGACTATGGGATGGAGGATGTGTGATGGGTATATGGGCAATGGACTAAGGTATGGAGGATATGTATGACAGGTATATGGGCACGGGACTATGGGATGGCGGATATGTATATGGGCACAGGACTATGGGATGGAGGATGTGTGATGGGTATATGGGCACTGGACTATGAGATGGAGGATATGTATGACGGGTATATGGGCACGGGACTATGGGATGGAGGATGTGTGATGGGTATATGGGCACTGAACTATGGGATGGAGGATATGTATGACAGGTATATGGTCACGGGACTATGGGATGGCGGATATGTATGATGGGTATATGGGCACTCGACTATGAGATGGAGAATATGTATGATGGGTATATGGGCATGGGACTATGGGATGGAGGATATGTATGATGGGTATATGGGCATGGGACTATGAGATGAAGGATGTGTGATGGGTATATGGGCACTCGACGATGGGATGGCGAATATGTATGATGGGTATATGGGCATGGGACTATGGGATGGAGGATATGTATGATAGGTATATAGGCATGGGACTATGGGATGGAGGATATGTATGATGGGTATATGGGCACTGGACTATGGGATGGAGGATATGTAGGATGGGTATATGGGCACGGGACTATGGGATGGCAGATATGTATGATGGGTATATGGGCACGGGACTATGGGATGGAGGATATGTATGATGGGTATATGGGCATGGGATTATGAGATGAAGGATGTGTGATGGGTATATGGGCACTCGACTATGGAATGGCGGATATGTATATGGGCACAGGACTATGGGATGGAGGATTTGTATGATGGGTATATGGGCACGGTACTATGGGATGGAGGATGTGTGATGGGTATATGGGCACTGTGGTATGGGTTGGAGGATATGTATGACGGGTATATGGGCACGGGACTATGGGATGGACGATATGTATGATGGGTGTATGGGCACGGGACTATGGGATGGAGGATGTGTGATGGGTATATGGGCACTGGACTATGGGATGGAGGATATGTATGACGGGTATATGGGCATAGGACTATGGGATGGCGGATATGTATGATGGGTATATGGGCACTCGACTATGGGATGGCGAATATGTATGATGGGTATATGGGCATGGGACTATGGGATGGAGGATATGTGATGGGTATATGGGCACTCGACTATGGAATGGAGGATGTGTGATGGGTATATGGGCATGGGACTATGGGATGGCAGATATGTATGATAGGTATATGGGCATGGGACTATGGGATGTACAATGTGTATGATGGGTATATGGGCATGCGACTATGAGATGCAGGATGTGTGATGGGTATATGAGCACTCGACTATGGGATGGCGAATATGTATGATGGGTATATAGGCATGGGACTATGGGATGGACGATGTGCATGATGGGTGTAATTGCATGGGACTATGGGATGGAGGATGTGTGATGGGTGTAAGGGCATGGGACTATGGGATGGAGGATGTGTGATGGGTATATGGTCACTCGACTATGGGATTGAGGATATGTATGATGGGTATATGGGCACGGGCCTATGGGATCATGGATATGTATGATGGGTATATGGGCACGGGATTATGGGATGGAGGATATTTATAATTTTGCCAAATGTCTCATTTTGAATACAGTTAGATGTTAATATGTGCATATGCACCTCATGTTATGCGTTCTAACCACAAGCAGCGCTGGCTTCTCTCTTTTTTTATAATTATAATTTGTTATACCATGGTGACCCCCTTAGACTTTTATCTTTGGGGTCATCTGAAGGCAATTGTCTATGCTTTGAAGATATGAGATGTGCAGCATCTGAAACAACGGATACTGGAAGCCTGTGCTAGTATTTCTTCTGTGGTGTCGCTATCAGTGTGTCAAAAGTGGGAAAAGAGGGTTGCATTGACAATCCAACACAATGGGCATCACTTTGAACACATTTTACAAGTGGTCATAAACTTGTAAATAACTCATGAAAGAATAAAGTTACGTTAAAACCAAGCACACCATTGTTTTTCTCATAAAACTTTCAATAGGTTTGATATGTCACATGACCCTCTTCCCATTGAAAAAAATAAAGTTGGATCCAAAATGTCTGACTTCAAAATGGCCGCCATGGTCACCACCTATTTTAAAAAATTTCCCCCTTCCATATACTAATGTACCACAAACAGGAAGTTGATATCACCAACCATCCCCATTTTATTTAGGTGAATCCATATAAATGGCCCACCCTATATATTGCCGTCCCTTATTATGCAGTGCCCTCTCTTGTTATGTACAGCACCATCCCTTACATATTTGTTTATATAGAGCCCTGTTTTTATTACATACCGTCCTGTCTTATTAGCTGTATAAGGCAATGATAGCTGATGGAGCATGGGAAAGCTTTTCTAATGGAGGAGTTGATGGACTGGTAGTCTGGTTACCGGCTCCTCCATCAGCAGTCATTTTATATATAACAAGAAAGGTTACTATATAATAAAAAAGGGTGCTGTGAATAACAAAAATAACAAGAACATACTATGTAACCACCTCCATAATTGCCCATTCCACCACCTCCATCATTGCCTTCTCCCCTACCACCCCCATCATTGCCCATTCCTCCACCATTGCCCTTTCCACCATCACTGTCCTTTCCACTACCACCATCATTGCCTTATTCCCCACTACCCCATCATTGCCCAATCCACCACCTCCATCATTTCTTCCTCTCCCACCACCCACATTATTGCCCTTTCCACCATGACCATCATTGTCCTTTCCACCACCACCATCATTGCCTTTTCCCCACCACTCCTTCATTGCTTTCTCACCCACCACTCCATCATTGTCCTTTCCACCACCTCCATCATTGCTTTCTCCCCACCACCAACCCCATCATTGCCCTCTCCATCATTCCCATCATTGACTTCTCCCCCACCACCCCATCATTGCCATTTCCACCACCTCCATCATTGCCTTCTCCCCCACCATCCCTATATTTCCAATTCCACCACCCCATCACTGTCCTTTCCACTGCCACCATCATTTTCTTTTCCCCAACACTCCATAATTTTCCATTCCACTGCCTCAATCCTTTCCTCCTCCCCACCACCCCATCATTGTCCTTCCCACCACCTCCATCATTGCATTCTCCCCCACCACCCCCATCATTGCCCTTTCCACCACCTCCATCATTACTTTCTCCCTCACCACCTATCATTGCCCTCTCCATCTCCCCATCATTGACTTCTCCCTCACAACCCGCATCATTGCCCTTTCCACTATCTTCATCATTGCCTTCTCCGCCACCAACCCTTCATTACCAATTCCACCACCTCCATCATTTCCTCTTCCCCTACCATCCCCATCATTGCCCTTTCCACCACCACCACCATCATTTTCTTTTCCCCACCACTCCATCATTTCCCATTCCACCGCCTCAATCATTTCCTCCTCCTCACCACCCCCATAATGGACCCTTCGACCACCATCATTGTCCTTCCACCACCTCCATCATTGCCTTCTCCCCACCACCATCATTGCCCATTCCACCACCTCCATCATTTCCTCCTCCCCCACCACCACCTTTATTGCCCTTTCCTCTACTCCATCATTGTCCTTTCTACCACCTCAATCATTGCTTTCTCCCCCACCACCCCATCATTGCCCTCTTTGTCACCCTCATCATTTCCTTCTCCTCCTCATTGCCCTCTCCTACACCTACACACACAACACCATTCATGTCTCTGCACGTTCTCCCACAGTGCTACACAAGCATGCACACACACCACCACCACTCATCTGTACACACACACGCTCACATACACACACACAGTACCTGTCACCTCTCCGCACACTCTCCTGCAACTGCAGCATCACCATCGCCAGCAGCTTCCACTCACTGGCACAGGCACAGCAATGAATGATGATGTCATCCATCCACGCTGTTGACTGCTGTGAGACAGGAAGCGTGGGCAGTAAGCTAGACAGATCGCTGCAGCTCCACTCTGCTACCATTTTCTCTTGCAGGCAGCAGAGTTGCAGGGATATCTCCCTGCCAGCCGCACATGAGGGCAATCTGGTCAAGGACCCCCTGAAGCCTCGAGGCCAGATAAACAGGCCAGATTGCCCTCATTAGTAACCACCCTGCAGGGGCCCCCCTCCACCTCTGGGCCCCGGTGCAGCCGTATTGGTTGCAAATGCAGTATGTCCGCCCCTGGGTCCATCCCCTCCTCACCCATCTGGTCCCTTTTGCATCCTCCGATTCCCGCAGTGAACGCTGAATCCCTCTTCAAACTTCTGTGCAAGCATGCAGAAGGTTACAACATCATGACATCACATGAAGGTGCACAGGATTTCCGCACTCAGTTTCGAACAGAAGATGTGCGAGGAATCGACGGGTGACACAGTAAGGAGCTGAGAGGTGAGCAATTAGGTGAGTATATGTTTTTATGTTATTTTTTAAAAACTTTTAAAGGGTGTTTATGGTTGAGCAAAATGGTAACCAGTGTTGAAAGTGGATTTTTGTATAAATTTGTGAAAAATGTAATTAAACTTGAATATATTTGCTCATCTCTAGTCTGGATTATATTACAATGCACTGAAAATAACATGACAGGGAGGAAGTTAATGTATTGTAAAATGTTTTATTTTCTTGTTGATGACTCTTCATCATGTGCGCTAATAAAAAGTTACTCTTATGGTAAATATCGTTTGTTGCCAGCATATCGGCCACAGATGCTGCCCAATAGCAATGCTGAATATGTACACAGATTACAAGCTCTTTTCAGCTAAGGTTGTAGTAACTGATCTGAGGCTGGGTAGAACTTCCAAAGTGCACAGTTAGCATTTGATACTAGCCAACATCAGCTCCAATGCTTCAGTGACAGCTGTTGGTATTAATAAAAAAGCATTTTGGAATCCCAAGGCTCTTAATTACCACAGTGCAGCCCCACTATACATGCCAACTTCCATTTTTGCCATTATACCTCTGGAAGAACCTTTTTCTCCAGCCACAAGGGCAGCAGCAGCGGCTTTTCACTCCATTATATGTGATGTGCCTGCATCCGACACATTTAGGTGAGGGCTACAATCGAATTTACCTATCCCTTACCAGATGGTATTGCCCTATTTTGTGTGCACTTCTATGCCCCTCCAGAGTTTCTCAGTGGCAAAGCTGTCTCATGCAGTAGCTTAGAAGGACACACAATTCAGTGAAGGGTGAAGAGGCCAGGGTGGTAGTCGTGGTGAGGTGTTGTTGCATTCCCACACCCTGGTACCCCACAAAGGAGACATAAAGTAGAACACTCACTTTAGATTCTAGGGTTCCTTCCACTTCAGCCATCCCAGTCCCAGATTCCTGGTTCTCACAAACGACTCCAGAATCTATGTCTATGCTTAACAATTCAACTTTACTTAGCAACAGGGATCTTAGTACAGATGCAGCACAGTTCTCATGCAATGACATTCATGGAGCTTTCCCTGACTTCCCTGGCTATCTCTGCCTCTCCCGGCAATTTCTGCCTCATCCGTCAAACTCTGTCTTTATTGGAAATCTCTGCTTTGCTGAGCAGTCTCTGTCCCTTTTTGCAATATCTGTGCCTTTAGGTCCACCAGCTTCCTCCCATTCCCCTTGTCAGGTTTCAGTAGGAAAAGATGAAAGGCTCGCCATCTCAGCTCTGCCTAATCCCGGCCGTAGGCCCGGGATCTTTCTTAGGAATAGTTGCCGCTTAAGATGGTGATCACTAGCATACTCCTTAGCCTGGGATCTGTTCTTGCCTTAACACCTTCACACCCACGGCTATCTGACTGCCTTCTTTCACTGCTGCATCTCTACTCCTCACTAATCAGGAAGTCCCATCACTATATCCCACTGTCATGTAGTACACCCATCTTAACACCTCCCAGCCTAGAAAACCCCTTATGCTAACTATGCTTCTAACACTCTCATTCCCTATTTCTATGGTGCATCACTATTGTCCTATACTATTGTTACCTTCTATCCTATTCTATCCCTGATTGTATACACAACACATGTCAAGTATATACACATTACAGCAACAGTAAATAAATACATTAATATTTATAAACAATATGGAACTGCATGCATTTAATGTGAATACTGTTCCAAGATGGAGACGTAGATGACGGTCTCTGTCACCTCCTTAAAAAAGCAGTCTGAAAAATGTTGCTCCTGAAGAATAAATATGGGACCAACCCCTGGGGGGCACAGTTGGATGGCTGTATAAATCAAACCGAGATCGGTCAGCAATTCACGGACTGGTCAGCAGCTCTCCCGACTTGTGCATGACAGCTTCATATATTTCTATTCAGCTGTCAAGCTTGAGTTGGGAGACTTGCAGCCAGTCTGAGCATTGCGTTCTGATCTCATTACGACTAATACGGATGTCCCACTGTGCCATAAGGACAGTTTGATGATCAACATTATGGATCTTAGATTATGAGCTTAACTTACACCATTGTTAACATGAAGAACCAGAGGTGCACGACCCATAAACTTTTGAAAAGTAGCCCAGAAATCCTGGAATAAGGATTTGCCAAATTCCGTTGGACCCCCATTATTCCCCTTTGCTTATGTTTGAGATATCTTTGATTTCTATCAATGACACCTAATAAGGATGTTTAAGATTGAAAAGAAAATCTGGGGTACGACATCTGTATTTTGACATATTGTAGATTTATTTTGAGCTGAGACCTCCGTGAAGAAAGGAATCATTTTAGGCTGGTTATGTGATCTTTTTGTGGTACAAAAAGGCACATGGATGATGTATCAATAGGCTCTGAAAAGTTAGCAAACAAGTAGAAGTGCCAGGTGTAAAATGGTATGTAGGTAGAAGGACCTCATATAGTAGGTGGTCAACCGTGTGATGATGTCAATAAGCAGTTGAGAGGGGCCTCATTTTTACTTTTCCTACGGAACACTTTATTTTCACAAGATGACTCTGTGAGAACATTGCAATATATTGTATTAATGTACAATGTGCAATTATTTTGGCTCCATCAGTAGACATGCTAGCATCTTGTAGGCAATTCAATAAATCCAAAACATAAGTCTATATTAGAGACATTTTTTGGTTGAAGTAACATAATTTGCTTAAAATAAAAAAAAACACAAAATGTATTTGAAATGAAAGAAAGTCAATCCTTAAAACAGGTTCATTTATGACTAATTATGTTGCAGTATAGCCCTATAGGGATGCAAGTTAGAATGCGGAAAAAATGGTAAGCATCATAAGTAACGTACAGTAACTGGCTTTTTTTCAATTTTTTAAAATATTCAATTATTAGAAATCTCATGCAGTACTTGCATAAATAATTTTTACTTATGTGCAAAAGCATTTCTTCTGAAGTCTTTAAGATGGTTTAATCTAAAACAATAGAGGATACAATAGTTTTTATGAATCCTTGATAAGATGCAGAAAATCAATTCTGCTCAATTTGCTACATTAAGCCTTGGGGGTTTGTATGACATACATCTGCACTACATGCTTAGAATTCAAAGAAATGAAATCAAGATTAGTATAGCAAAAAACAGGTGTTATAAGATTAAAAAGTATAATTATTCTACTCAATTAATTTGCAAAATTATAGAGCTTCTTGTATGTGTTTGGTATTGTGGATAAACTCTGCTGAGGAATACAAAAAAACTTATATGAAAAGAAATAAAATGAAAACAACTGTGATCTTCATAGCTTACAGCTCCAGTATCTCTTCTTCTTGACCTTGGTTGTCCATCATTCACCTGTGCCCAGATAAGTAATACCATCACTCAATTGTGCTTATTGTGTCAGGCCGCACACAGCACAGAATGAAGATCTTCTCTACATATTCTGTGAATAAAACTAGGTGATTATTTTTTTAATTACCAATGAGTCAGGGCAAGGAGATGAGAAGCACCATAGTGGGCAGACAGAGAGGTGACAATGGGACATCATAACGTGTGTGGGTTGCACAATGAAAGCATAATGTGTGAGCATCATACTGTTCAGGGCCCGAACTGGCCATCTGGCAATTCTGGCAAGTGTCAGAAGGGCCTGTGTTCGTGGGTTGCCTTGTCTACAACATTTATATCAGAATTTGCATCCTAAAGACTCTCATACTGTTATCAGTATGGCTCCACTGGCTCCGTCACTTACCCCAGCAGGCCACGGGCATCCAGTTTGTCTGTGACCTACCGAAGACAGGCACCAACACGGAATGTTGGGAGTGCAATGATGCCACAGCACCGCACCACCAGCATCCACTGCGAGAATGGATAGAAGAGGATTCAGATGCTGCGGAGGATGAGGTGTCTGGAAAAGGAGAGTATATAGATATTTTTTTATTTTTTTATTTTTGGGGTTTGTGGGGAACCATCACACTGTATAGGCTGCTGTGAGTTGGACCATCACAGTATGTAAGGGACTGTGGGGTGGACCACCATACTATACAGTGTACTGTTGGGGAACCATCATACTACATAGTGAACTGTTGGGTGGAACATCATAATGTATGAGGGAATGTGAGGTGGACTGTCATATTATATAGAGGACTATGAGGTGAATCATTATACTGTACTACATAAGGGGCAACAAACATACTACATAGGAGCTGTGGGGTTAACCATCATACTATATAAGGGGCTGTTGGAGGGAACATCATGCTATATAGTGGGCTGTGATGTGGACCATCATACTATACAGGTTGTTGGGAAGTAAAACATCATACTAAATGGAGGTTTTTGATGGTACTGTCATACTAACTGTACATGGCTGGCCGGAGGTGTGAACATCGCATACTTGCTGTCACATGATGGCTGCTCCCAATGCTGGCACAGGAGAATGAGGATTCAGAATTCTGAAGTTACATAGACTTTCACTTCAACCCCTTTAACGATCAGTATGGTGGTATTAGCAATTTTGTATATGCCTGCAATATGTGGTTATGTTTTGTTGATAATTGTCTGTGATATTGCAACGTTGTTATTTTGATATTAGAATTATTTATTCTTATATAGTGATATATATATATGACACGATGTGCAATCCAGCATACAGAATAAAACACAGCTCTGTCTTCTAAGGTAAGCAGACTGTTCTCTGTAGTCAAACTTTTTTATTTGTGAAGAGTATAGAACATGTGCGGTAAAACTGCAAGGAATACAAATAACATGCATAAGTATTGGGCAGATGATCATAGCTAACACAATCACAGAAGTGTACATTGAGATGCAAGCATTACATAGGAATGCATTAGTTTATGATTACATTTACTGAAAACTGGCAGCTAAAGGGTTAATGCCATCTCTTGGCTGCTAGACAGTAAATAACACCTCTCTGAATCACTGCATTGCAAGAAAGATTAAGCTTACCAGATATGCTTTAGCCGGGTAGTGACTCAAGTTGCAGGAAAAACAAAGGTTACACAGGAGGACAAAATAACATGTGCATCCTATGAGATCCACAGAAGCAAAATGGCCCTTCTTCATCCCAGAATACATTGCTTCCTTCTCACAAAGCACTGCTTTAATCCCATAGTGCATTGCTTCTGTTAAAGTCACAGGCTTTATAATGCTATTGAAGACAGTGCTATAAATTCAGCCACCACTAGATGGTGTTATAATTAACCCAGCACATAATAAAACATTCTTTGCCCTATTAAGAGGGCAGAACACTCCCCGCTTGGCATTAACTAATGCCACTTACAGGCTCTTTAGGCGAAACCAATAGAATTAGCTCCGCAACTGGTCTGAGGAATAGTTTACTCTTCCCAGCCTTCCACACTTTGACCTCGACCTTGCTCACCTTCTCATCTTTGCTTGGGAACACCTTGGTGATGAGGCCCAGACGCCACTCATTTCGATGTGACTGACTGTCCTTCATGAGCACAATATCACCGGGTTTGATGTTCGGCTTGTCGATCTTCCACTTCTTCCTAGGCTGTAAGGTGGAGAGGTATTGCTTTCTCCATCTGTCCCAGAAAGTATTGGAGAGACTTTGAACTTGTCTCCATTGACATCTGTAGAGGTCCTTGTTGCTGAATTCTCCCAGTGGAGCGCTAGGAGTGTTGGTTTTCTGAGTAACATGGCGGGAGTGAGAATGGTTGGATCTTCAGCATCACTGGAGAGTGCAGTCAATGGTCTGGCATTTATGATAGCCGAAACTTCTGCCAAGAATGTAGTCAAACCTTCGTGTGTGAGTCTTGTGCTACCTTCTTGCAAGAAGATAGAGTCTAAGATTCTGCATGCTATTCCTATCATCCTCTCCCAAGCACCTCCCATGTGAGAAGAGTGTGGTAAATTGAAGGTCCAGGTACATCCCTGTTCACTCAGGTATCTTTCCACACTGGTAATGTCTAGGTTGGAAGGAATTTGGAGTTCTTTCACTGCTCCTACAAAATTTGTGCCTCTGTCAGAGTGAATGTGTTTCACGGTGCCTCTGATGGCAATGAAGCGTCGGAGTGCATTTATGAAACTTGATGTGTCCATGCATTCAATCACTTTGATGTGGACCGCTCTGATGGACATGTAGGTAAACATAACTGCCCAGCGTTTTGCATTTGCTTGGACTCTTCTAGTATGCTGTGCAACCACAGAGCACAGCCCGAATACATCCTGTCCAACTTTGGTAAAGGGAGGATCCGTACTAAGTGTCTGATGGGAGATTGGCCATCTTTGGGCTTTGAGTCGCGTCGCGGAGTTTGCGACAAGTCACACAGTTGAAGATGAATTTACTCACACATCACTTTGCTCCGACTATCCATAGTCCAGCATTTCGTAGATTCCCTTCGGTAAACAATCGGCCCTGATGTTTCACCAAAACATGATGGTGCTGTACGAGCAGAGTAGTCACATGGTGATGACCAGGAATTTTTACAGGGTGTTTTTCCATGAATTCCACCTTGGCTTCCTGAAGACGACCTCCAATTCTTATCAGCCCATTTTGGTCAACTATTGGGTCAAGCTTTTTCAAGACACTGTCTCTAGAAATAGGTTGACCTTTGTTAAGGTTGTCTACTTCTTTGGCGTAACATTCACGTTGTATGGTACGAATTATCGTGTTTTTGGCATTTTCCAAGTTCGGAGCGGTAAATGCGTATTTGCAATGGTGTGAACCTTTACAAGACTTCTGACTGGTGGGTAAGCGTTGCCTCTGGGGTTTAAATGGTAGAGGGGCCATACAACTCTTTGACTCATCTCTTACCATCTCTCGATCCATGATGTCCAAAAACAATCTGTCTTCTATGGACATTGCTACCTTGTTGCCCTCTCTTGTTCTGTGGAAAACTGTGCACCCTATGTGATCTTGGTCGCCGTCACATGAGTGGTCTTCACAGGAAGGATCAGCTAATGGACAAGGTAGAGGAGCATTGTGTGGCAACTCTTTTACCAGGAAGCTACTCTTACACGGCTGGAAGAGAGACGGACCTCCATTTTCAAGAGTATTGGTAAGCATGCTGTTAACTAAGGGTGGCTTGTGTGCTCCTCCTAGGCAGATGTCTCCTATGATGACCCATCCAAGGTCGAGCCTCTGTGAGAACGGAGTGTTCCTGGAGCCATTTATACATTCTCTAGCTTTGTGGACTTGTAGAATATCTCTCCCCAGAAGTAGAGCTTTTGGGGTTCCTGGATCTAGTTCAGGTATCAGGTGGACTGTACGCTTTAGATGGGGGTGATATGTTGCCACCCCCCGTGAAGGTATTACCTGTTGTCAGGAGTCTGGTTGCACTCCAGGATGGTCGGCAATGATAGGCAGGTCTGGCCATCTATGGACTCCACTTTGTATCCGGTTGCTTTTCTCCCCGCCGTCTCAATGGTACCTGAACACATCCTCAGGGTGTAGGGAGAACCAGGGCCTATGATGCTGAAGTTGTCAAAGAAGATGGACTGTTATGAATGAGTCACCGTAGGAGGCAAAAGCAGAAATACAAGCTAAGTCCAGAAAACCAGAGAAGTTGGCAACTATCAGATTGCAGACCCCTGAACCTATCAACACAACTAGCAGTAGCCGTGGGGGGTTCCTACGATGCCCTAGACCCCTCGATCACAGCCGGAGAATTAAATAGGCCTAAAGAAAGAAAGGGGAAATCTAAACTGCCCCAGAGCAGACCCCAAAGCAATATGCAGCCCCCAACATATAATGACGGTGAAGCAAGATGAAAATACTAACACAGACAGAAAGATAGACTGAGCAAAGCCGGGGCCCAAAACTACCTAGATAGGAAAGGACAGGAAGGCTGCTGTCTGCAATCTGCCAAACCCCTATCAAAGACATAAGCCAACAAGCTGATATGAAAAAGGCCCTGAAGCAGCTAGGCTTCAAAAACTAAATCAGCACTCAGGTATTTTCAGAAGACAGAGCTAAAGGAATTCAGCACACCCCAGCAGGGAATGGCAGAAATCCAGAAAAACAAAGCAAAACAAAGTCAAAGCACCAAAGCAAAAGGCCGAGCAGCAAACTTAGCTTTAGAGGAGCAGGAATTCAGACTGGTCTCCAAGGATCCCACAGAGAAATCACCCGCAGGGCAGAAGGGCGTCGGCAGCCTTATATCCAGTCAGTAACTCCACTCAGCCAGTCATCATCATCAGCCTCAGGTGTTTGATAATCAGGCTCACTACCTTTCTTTACCAGAAGAGGGAGTTCCTCGGGCCTCAGTAATGAAGGGGAAAATGAACTCACAACAATGGACCTGGCTAGAGACCTGTTACTTTGGTCATCCAGGATTGCATAAATCTTGAAGGCTTTGTCCTTGCGGAACTTTGCTAGGTCTTTGATGGCTCCATCAGTGCTGGCACGAGCCGGTGTGTAATAGTCATGTCTAGTGTGTGGTGCATCACCATACCTGTAAGACGCTTGTGACTCCGGATAGCCTGTGAGGTACCTTGTTGGTGAAGAAGGTGTCTCTTTAAGATGGGATGGGAGCTGTATCTTCTTTTCAGTGGAAAGGTAGCTGTAGTCAACCTCTCTGTGCTGGACGTCTCCTTGCCTATGGTAGTGAAGCTCAGGTTTGCATTGCTGGTAATCGGCATGGGCTGAACGATATGATGCGCCAGGGCTGTCATCTATGCTGGAATGTTGATGGACGTACTCTGCGACACGTTGTGCTGGATCTTGCTGCTCTAGATCTGGTCCGAGAATGTTGCTGCGTCTTTCATAATCAGGATCTTTCATAGCTTCCAAATACTCTGCTTTAGCTATTGCGGCTGCTGTCTCTTTGTCTGCCGCAAGTCTTTCTAGCTCTGCTTGCAAATGTGCAGTTTCCGCTTCTCTCTCTGCATGCAAACGTACGGCTTCGGCTTGCAGGCGTGCAGCTTCCGCCTCTCTGCCTGCAAATGGGCGGTTTCTGCATCTTGATCTGCCTGTCTCAGCTTTAGATGCATCTCTCATTCGGCGAAGGAAGATCTTGCTTTGTCTGCCTCAGCCTCGGTGTGAACGACTGCAGCTAGCTCTGCTAATGACGGTCTGCTGGAGCTTGCTTGTGACCTCGCTTTGAGTGAGGATGTGCTTTTCCAAGGCATTGTGCATTTGGCTGAGTACTGCTGAGTATATTGGAGGGAAACAGTCTGTGTATGGCAGGCTTCCGCGTGGCGGGAAAGATGTAGCACTTCTTGGCGGGCTGCAGTGGCGTTCTGTGGCTGCATGGTGGCTGCTGTGATACCCGTCTGCAGAGCAGTGGGTGTTAGCGGTCCCGTACAGTCTATGCAATCACCACGTGCGACAGGTGGTCCTTTACTGAGCCCTGGGCTTGTCTCCTGCGGCTGTATGGCGGCTGCTGTAGTACCCGTATGCGGAGCAGTCTGGTGATAACGGTCCCTTACAGTTTGAATTCACTGTCACAGGTGTATGGCGATCTGTTCTACTATTCTGCCTTCAGGCACGCTGACACGATGTGCAATCCAGCATACAGTATAAACCACAGCTCTGTCTTTCATAATAAGCAGACTGTTCTCTGTAGTCTAACTTGTTTATTTGTGAAGAGTATAGAACATGCGCGGTAAAACTACAAGGAATACAAATAGCATGCATAAGTATTGGGCAGATGATCATAGCTAATACAATCACAGAAATGTACATTGAGATGCAAACATTACATAGGAATACATTAGTTTATGATTACATTTACTGAGAACTGGCAACTAAAGAGTTAATGACATCTCTTGGCTGCTAGACAGTAAATAACACCTCTCTGAATCACTGCATTGCAAGAAAGATTAAGCTTACCAGATATGCTTTAGCCGGGTAGTGACTCAACTAGAGAAGTTGCAGGAAAAACAAAGGTTACACAGGAGGACAAAATAACATGTGCATCCTATGAGATCCACAGAAGCAAAATGGCCCTTCTTCATCCCAGAATACATTGCTTCCTTCCCACAAAGCACTGCTTTAATCCCATAGTGCATTGCTTCTGTTAAAGTCACAGGCTTTATAATGCTATTGAAGACAGTGCTATAAATTCAGCCACCACTAGATGGTGTTATAATTAATCAAGCACAAAATAAAACATTCTTTGCCCTATTAAGAGGAACCATAGCTTTGACTGGAAGGCCAGCAGTAACCAAATGAACCGCATGGGTCTGAGCAAGACTCTGAAATTGATGTCTTTGCCTGGCAGACCCAACTGCGGTTGGAGCAGAATGGAAGACAGCAGACAAGGCTTGGGATCTACCCTGTGCAGTGGTGGAATCCTAATGCCTAACAGTATCTACCCCAAAAAGAAATCACTCACTCAGCCCCAGATCCCTAAAAATCAAGACGCTGCAGGCACCATTTATTGTTACAAACTTTGGATTTTTTTTTCACCACTTAAATAAAAAAGAACCTAGACATGTTTGGTTTCTGCTAACTCATAATGACCTGGAGAATTATGATGGCAGGTTAGTTTTAGCATTTAGTGAAAATGGTAAAAAAAAAAACACAATTGTGGAATTGCACTTTTCTTGGAATTTCACCGCACTTGGACTTTTTTTTTCCATTTTTCAGTATAATATACGGTAAAATCAATGGTGTCATAATAAGTACAACTCGTCCTGCAAAAAACAAGCCCTTATACGGCCATATTGATGAAAAAAAATTAAGGCTCTTGGAAAAAGATCAAAAAGCGAAAACGCAAAAATGGAAAATCCCCAGGTCGTGAAGGGGTTAATCTAATATATAAAGCTCAAGTGTATGTATGTATGTATGTATATATGTATGTATGCATGTGTGTATGTCCAATTCACCAAACAATTTTGCCCCTATCTACATAACGGGGAAAAAGTGTGTGTATCAAGCCCCGCCCCATCATTATGATGTCATAATGGTTGACTATGGGATGGAGGATGTGTGATGGGTATATGGGCACTGGACTATGGGATGGAGGATATGTATAACGGGTATATGGGCATGGGACTATGGGATGGCTGATATGTATGATGGGTATATGGGCACGGGACTATGGGATGGAGGATATGTATGATGGGTATATGGGCATGGGACTATGAGATGAAGGATGTGTGATGGGTATATGGGCACTTGACTATGGGATGGCGAATATGTATGATGGGTATATGGGCATGGGACTATGGGATGGAGGATGTGTGATGGGTATATGGGCATGTGACTATGGGATGGAGGATGTGTGATGGGTATATGGGCACGGACCTAAGGGATGGTGGATATGTATGATGGGTATATGGGCACGGGCCTATGGGATCGTGGATATGCATGATGGGTATATGGGCACAGGACTATGGGATGGAGGATAATTATAATTTGCTATAACTAACCACAGTCAGTTACTATGCCCGGGCAGCGCCGGGCTCTTCAGCTAGTATACACTAAATATAATAATATACACTAAAAGTACAGCGCTTAAAAAAGATTACAAAAGGTGAAATAATGAAAGAAATGCATAAAAACAAAACAGTATAAAATAAAAGGGAATAAAAGACAGATAACTTTCATGAATTGGATCCTTGAGAGCTTCTGGTGAAGGAGAATTCTGCATGAAGTATGAACAGATATGTAATACTCATTACTTATCCTGGGGTCTGACATGGATATTCCTTAGATGGCATGTTATAAAGGGTCTTACCAGACTACTCCCTTCTCTCTCTACTGAGATAAGAGGAGGACGAATCATTAAATTTGATTCTAATTCAGTTTTAGTGCTCATTTCTTTTTTGGGTCATATTTTCCCCCAGAAACCTCCTAGATAAATAATATGGCCATCATCTTACTGAATATCCTTCAAGCATTCTATACATACCACAGATGAATATGATATATTCATAGCTTAAAGTGATATTACATTCCTGTGGGTTGCCAGCTAATTTAACTTGCAATTTTACCCACAGATGCAAATAGGCTCCCTGATCATGGATATATCATTGATATTTTTTTACCTTGTCCTGTCTGTGGAGTGCAGATGGAGCAGCTACACAAGGTGAAAGCATAACACCTTAGCATTTGACAACTATGTGACAGTGGGGGGCATACAGGGGCACATTTGCTTGCCCAAATTGTTATCCAACATTGACAGCTACCTGTTAATTACTTTGTATACACACTACATTTTTGCTCTCCATCAGATAACCTGCTTTAATTACCTGTGCATAGTGGATGGTGCAGGTCATGATCCAATACCCCCAGCCTTTCTTCTGTATAATTCATAACTACACTTTTGACTTGTGTGCATGAAGTCAAAAAAGATGAAAATTATTAACTAATGTGTTTGAACTCAGAATGCTAGAAAACTTCTCAAAGCTTTTTTCCAGCCTCCTTCTTCTAGGTTTGTTTTAGCACAGAAGAGAGCTTTCTGTGTTGGTGTGTGACCAGTGATGTGAATGAAGGTGACTGGCCGATTTGGTCATTTTAGTAGTCCTCCTCTATCAAGACTGATTCTTAAAATATAGCATGGGGCTGACATAGTTATTGAAAAAAAACAATCAACACTCTCAGCACTGGTAAGGTGGCGATGCAAAAACTCCTCTACTGTGTTGAAATAAATCAGGAATTTGAAGTGCTAAGCCCAAAATGGGCATTGACATCTTGACATCAGGGAAGCTTTTTAATTTATGCATTCATATTAAATCAACTTTTTTTTAAACCGGACAGCCAAAAAAAAAAAAAAGTTTTATTAGCCCTAAATAAAAGGAACAAGAAATTCTCAAACATCTATATGTCAAGTTTAATTTTAACTTTATGATATTTTTAACTACTATGGATTTTTGTTCTTTTTCCATGACATTGGCAGAGTGCACACCTAATAGAAATAATTAATGTAATGTCTGCAACTCAAACAGATGACATTGTCATTGTCAGTGCCAATGTCACAGATGAAAAATAAAATCTGTGATATTGTGACATTAGCGGAGCACAATGGTAAATAAATAGTACAAGTCATCTTTGTGTTCTCTACATGCACCATTCAAGTTTTTTCTAGTTTGACGTGAGCTAAGCACATTCCTGAAAAAATATATGTGTACTATCACATTTGTTGCTGCCTGTGATACAAAATTGATTTCTATTTTTTTTATCTGCTTTGACCCTGTTATTACTAGTGATGAGCGAACGTGCTCTGTGTTATCCGAGCATTCTCTGGTGTTAACCGAGTGTGTTCAGCATGCTTAAAAAAATATGTTTGAGTTCCCGCGGCTGCATGTCTCATGGCTGTTAGACAGCTGCAACACATGCAAGGATTGTCTGTTTGTTACGCAATCCCTCCATGTCTCGTGGCTGTCTGACAGCCAAGAGAAATGCAGCCGCGGAGATTTAAACATATTATTCGAGCACGCCGAAGATATTCGGTTAAAATACGAGCATGTTCGGATAACACCTTATCCGCGCAAGTTCAATCATCACTAGTTATTATATTTCCTCCTTATTTTTATTTTTTTGCATGGAGTATGTGCTTTTATAAAATGATTTTTATGGTACAATTACTTTGTTGTGGTTTCTTCATTTTTTTATTGTATGAACCTGTAACCGGAGTAGTGAATACTGGTAATTTACTAATCCTAATTATTCTTTTTGTCGCTATTTGCCATTTAGCTGAGTAAATAAAATACAATTTTGCATGTTATTTCTCAGAAAAGCTGAAAACATGATAATGGCTGCATTTTCCAGTTTTGATTCCAAGCAAATAATTGTTAGTATACATCTGTATTCTACATGCATGCTGTGATTATTATTCAGATTATCTAAAGAATGTATTGCTTTATATTGCCGCATGGAGAGTATCTAGGGTTATAATGACATAATTGACTTTTCAGCCCAGATTTAATGATAGTGATGTTCTTGTTTTGCAGAATGCTTGACCAGAGAATGAAGTGGACACTGCAGACACTTTTGTCCTTCTGGGTCAAAAATCAATTATCATCTAAATATCAACCCAGCAATAAGACGTGGAACATAATGAAAAATCACATTCTTTGTTCCGTTATCAGGGAGCAATACCTAACATTGCTGACCACATGTCTTCACCAGAAGTTAAATGTTTTCCTAAAACAGAATCCAAAATAGCTATTCTCAGATGATGAGTACTGTTAGCGGCACAGGGATGTTATTCAGCCTGACAACAGTTACGCTAGATTTCAGCATACACAATGGACTGATGGCCTGGCATATTAACAGCAATGTGACTTTAAACCAGAGTATGCCCACATTGCATCCCATGAATGCATCGGAAGAAGAGAGGCCATCCTATCCTTCACTTGACAAGAACTGGTCTGCCCTTTTGACATTGATCATCATTATATTAACGATAGGGGGAAATATTCTTGTCATTATGGCCGTTTCTTTGGAAAAGAAACTTCAAAATGCCACCAACTTCTTCCTCATGTCGCTGGCCGTGGCAGATATGCTGGTGGGAATTTTAGTCATGCCAGTGTCCCTTATAGCAATTCTATATGGTAAGTAATCATTCTGTATTTCTCTTTTATTTTCTATTCTTTATTTCTATTCCTCAAATTGTAATATTATTATGTCCCATTTACATCAGTATAATTTTAGGTGATGAGAAATCATTAAAGTAAATGTCATGGTGAACATATAGTCCAATCCCCCAGCAGTTTAGGAAAAAAATGAGCAGTTTGATTTTTTGAAAATATTTGATATCATATAACCTAGGATTTATTAATTTAATTCCTTGTTCATTCTAACATTAGACGCAGGTGATCCTGGAAAGCAATTTAAACTTTCAAACACTCCTTAGGACTGTCCATTGGACTACTAAGTATAGGACAAGCAGGGATGTACTGAGAATTAATGCATCACCAGTTAAAGGGAACCTGTCAAATAAAATAATACTACTAACCTGCAGATATGGGGTTATCGGCAAGTTAATATCATTCTTAAACCGTGAGCCACTGAGAGCTCCGCTGCCAGGAGGAAATGAATTTTATTTCTCCTGTCAGCCTCAAGCTTTCAGTTATAGGGCTGCAGCCGGCACACTTTCAGTCACCATTCAGTGCATAGTGAGCAGAAGGAATAAAGTTCATTTCCTAAGTGTGGCGGTCTCATGTTGTCAGTATGCTAGTAACCAGCCCATTTTTTTAACATGGCAGGTTTTCTTTAACTTTTTATTCTTGTAAAACTACACATTTGTTTCACTTCTGCCCCCAATGCTAGGCCCATCTACCTCTTAAAGTGGTTTTCCCACTAACAAAGTACATTTTAATTAATTGATCTTATGATCTTACTGATCTAAATAAGTTCCACAATTGAATGTGTTAAAAAAATGTTCCTGTGCTGAGATAATCTTATATATGTACCCCTCGTGTAATGGATGTGTCTGAAAAATTCAGGAAGACACTCGGATATAGCACAGGTCCTGGGCAGGGGTGGAAGTGGAACGCCCTGCAGGGCCTGGGGCTACTCAGTACCGGGCTGGTCAGGCTTTTTTAAAGGGGAAGTGTGTCACGGTGGTGATAGTGACCCGGTCCGTGGCCCTGGATGTCCAGTGGTGATGATGGAAGTTCAAATGAGGGGGAAGATGGTAGGAAAAATTATAGGGAAAGGGGAATCGTGATGCCACCCATAGTATTCGGCTAGGGGTAGCCAACGCTGCTATCTGCTATACAGATCCTCTGGAACGGTGGTGGTGCGGCAGCAGCAGCAGTGATGGTGTAGCTCTCCACGGGCAAAACTGTGTCCCAGGGCAGCTAAGATGGTAATAGTGAGCCAGTGACGGTGAAAGCAGTGTATGGCAGGCGAGATGTAAATGAGACAAAGGACACAGTTGGGTGCAGTTTCAGGGTCTTTACTCACAGTTCCTGCATGCGGCAGCCCACTTGGTACTGTGTCCTCTGGGTAAGGGGTCCAGCCAACTCCCAGGTACATCAGGAACATCTTTTCAGGACTCCTCTTTGTGTTCACCTTTCTAGGCCACGTCGACTCTCTGCGCTGATCTCTTCTCCTCTTTCCTGCCCTGCGCCTTCGCAAACAGTGTCCCCAAGCCAGCAGCCACAGATCTTACCGGGTGACGTGGGTCAGGCCCTGGGATCCTCTATAGCTACCTTTGCCAGGAATGAATGCGGCTGCAACTGAGGCACTTAAAGTTACTTTAGTCTCCGGCTTACTAGCTGAGCCTCGTTCATTGTTCTCCACTAGGCTTAGGGGCCGGCTCCCTTACTATGGCCTGGTCCTTCCTTTTCTGGATACGGGCCCCACGGGTGGCTTATCGCACTACCCGTGCCTCGAGGACCCCATCTATTCTCCTGAGAGCTTCTTTTCTTCTCGATGTGTCTCCCTCTGACTCTTACTCTCCCCACGACCGTCCTGCTCATCCGCTTTCCTGCCACCGACTGACTGGATCTTCCAGAACGATCCTTTACCTCTGGACTAGCTCCTTCCGCTAACTGTCACCTCTCTTTCACTGATTGGATCAAATACCTCACACCACCTCCTAAGCTCCTCCCCCTCTACCTACCTTTCCCACTCACCTTCCAACACCCTTTCCTGGCCAGTCTGGTGTGTGTTGGGTGCAAGTGTTAGGAGTCCTGAGTGGTGCTCCCTTCTTATCTGAGGGTGGGATACCACACCTCTGGATGAGGTGCAGTACCTCTGTGGCGACTGGACCCTCAGGGGCACCACAGAAGCAAACTAGTACACATACATTTCTGCAGGGGATTGCAGCTGATGTTTTCTGTGTGGTAAAATGAGTTTTTAAAAAGGCAAGGAAATGTTTTGAGGAAACCACCATCTGTGATCCCATGTTGTGATGTCTGTATACTCTCTTCTGCTTCCCACGAGCTGCGGTATATTCCTGTATGGTCAGACACAGCCATTACACAGCACACAGCAGGGGCACATTTCTAAGATTATCTCAGCACAGGAACATTTTCTTTAAACACATCAAATTGTGGAAATTATTATTATTCCAAGATCATTTTATTATAGTGAACTTTATTCATGGGAAAACTCCTTTAAAGATAGGTGACAAGTTCACTTTAACTGTCATTGTATTTTTTCTAGCTTTTATGATGGGATATGATTTTCTATCACAAGTAGAAGTAATTGTAACACACCAATTTTAAGTGATTGGATTTGCTTGAGAAGACATTATCCATCACAGGGATCCTTGCTGCCAAGAATTTATCTTTTCAGCTGGAACTGTCTGAATTTAGTTTAAGTGAAAATCCACATTTTTATGAATTTAGGTCTTTAAATTATCAATTTCATACCATTTCACTAGATGAAAAATAAGTTTTGGAATAACATATTTTCTGGATGCAAAAAAAAATAAAAAAAACTATACAGTTGTTATTGAAATATCACTTATGGGTTTAAAAACTTATGAGTAAAAATAAATACATTCTTAATTAAAAATTCAAATTCACATTTACAATTTGACATGCTTTTTGTACATAAAGTGTATATTTTATTTTTTTATTTACTGTGGATATGAAAGTAGATATGGATTTTTTTAAGAATTAAAATTAATTTAACTCAACATTTTTGTGTCTAAACATTAATAGCCTGTTGATAATTGATGATCATAAAACCTCTTTAGTTTACAAGTTTACTGAGACACATTAATTCTGATGAATGAGAAAAAACTCTTGCACTAAGCACAGCAGTATGTATGGATCAGACTTTATATTTGTAAGCCTAAAGGAATGTTTACACTGGTCTTTTGACAGAATTGTGTGAGCAGGTCCACTCAAACAAATGGTGGAATGGTTTGAATATTTGTATAAGGCTCTCAAAGACGCAAGCGGTTAAAGGAAGAAACACATTTTGCTTGTGTTTTTTCTGCTCAAAGGCACTTAATAATTTACAAAAGAGGTCAATGGAAAGACTAAAAAGACTCGCAGAAGATGACTAGGTATATTTGAGTGCTTTGATCATATAACCCCTGAGTGACAGAGACAATTTGGTACTTAATGACCAAGCCAATTTTTACAATTCTGACCACTGTCACTTTATGAGGTTATAGCTCTGGAATAATTCAATGGATGTTTTTTCCTGACATATTGTACTTCATGGTAGTGGTAAAATTTCTTCGATATAACTTGCATTTATTTATGAAAAAAATGGAAATTTGGCAAAAGTTTTGAAAATGTTGCAATTTTCAAACATTTTTATCTTTGTATCATTAAATCAGAGAGAGGTGTCACACAAAATAGTTAATAAGTAACATTTCCCACATGTCAACTTTACATAAGCACAATTTTGGAAACATATTTTTTTTGTTACGACATTATAAGGGTAAAAAGTTGACCAGCGATTTCTCATTTTTCCAACAAAATTTACAAAATCATTTTTTTAGGGACCACCTGTTTGGCATCAGGATTCTCTGGCTGCACAGGCAAAATCCCAAGCCTTATCTGCCTCTGTTGTCTCCCATTCAGGCTCAGCCACTGTAGGCGCTGCTCAGCATAGATGTCGGTCTCAGTGTCTTGCTCAGGCTCAAGGTGTTTGGTTACTGCTGGCTCTCCTGCTAAGTCTATGGTAACCAGCGATAGGTAGCTGCAGCTTGACGTTCCTGGAGTCTAACTCCAGAAATAACCTTACTGAGCATATCCGTGATGTGGCTTCTTCTTATTGGTGGTCGGCCGTCTCCTGCTCTGGTGATGTGGCAGCTCCGGATTGGCAAGCGGGCGATGTCTTGGCCCACTGAGCGTGAGTATTTGGGGTGGAGACTTTTGTATAAAAGACCCTGGGTGTGCAAGAATCATTTTGTGATTCTGAGTGTGAGTGGATACGCTACTACTCTGTTTACTAATGTGTGTGTGCCGCTCTTATTCCAGTGACTGTGTGTCTAGGCGGGCAGTGTAGGGTGGGAATTCCGACGCTTGGCATAGCATCTGTTTCTGTCATGTGTGCAGTAAGCACAGCTGAGTTACAGAGCAAGTCCAACCTTGGGTTGTGATTGCACTTTATAATTTATTTTCATTTAGTGCAATCCGCCAAACGCCACCTCAAATTTGAAGTGAGTTTGGGTGGTCAATTTTACAGAAAATACCCAAAAGTGACACCATTCTAAAAGCTGCACCCCTCAAGGTGCACAAAACCACATTAAAGAACTGTATTAACCCTTCAGGTGCTTCACGAGAACTAGAGCAATGTGGAAGGAAAAAATTTACATTTTACTTTTTTCACAAAAAAATAACTTTTTTTTATTTTCACAAAGGTACCAAGAGAAAATGGACCACAACATTTGTTGTGCAATTTCTCCTGAGTACCCCAATACCCTGTTTGTGGGGGATAGCCACTCTTTGGGTACATGGCAGGGCTCAGAAGGGAAGGAGCACCTTTTGACTTTTTTTAATGCAAAGTTGGCTGGAATCAATGGTGGGTGCCATGTCGCATTTGGAGACCCACTGATGTACCTAAACAGTGGAACTACTCAATTCTAACTCCAACCCTAACACAACCCTAACCCCAACACACCCCTAACCTTAATCCCAACTCTAACCATAACCCTAACCACAGCATCAGAGGGACATCAGAGGTACCAGGGGTGCTCGGGGGACCCCATTTCTTTCTTTTCTGATGTGCTAGATCATATCAGAGAAGAGAGAAATAAATGGGAAACCAGACTTTTTTTTTGCATTCGCATCAATGGGGATGGTAAGAACCAACCAAAATCATTTTCTCTGGGGTTTATGCTGTGTTCTGCTTTTTTTATCATTTGCCGCCTGACCTTGGACTTTGCCTATTGACTGTTTGTTTGCCTATTCCCTTTGTATCCATCTGCTGTAATTTCAGACTTCTAATTTCGGACTGTGACCTGTTTTCGCTCTTGTACAGCCCATCTGCCTATTATATACACTCTTGGTATTTGACGCCTGACTTCTTGACTCCCCTGCCTCACGGCTTGTACATGAGAAGTGACAATAGCCGGTGTCACAGGGTTCCAGAGAACGCCAATAAAAAGATGCTCAAATTAAAGCTAAAATGGGCTAAAGAAATCATCAAAAAAGTGATCAGGAATAAAAAAATGTTTTCAAAATTGCAGGGAAAAGGAGCGATTTCTGAAGTGTCTTCTGCATGAAAAATGAACATGTTTTACAGCTAAAAAAACATGTATTGTGAACAAGCTCTAAGGGGTCTCAGAGGTTAGACCTAAATTAGTACCTCCCATTGGACTCCTAAGTATAGGACAAGCAGTGATGTACTGTGAATGAATACAATTTTGGCAGATCTGCTAATCTCTAGTAAGAACTTTATTTTATACCATTTCAGAACCATTTTTTAACCATTGTAAATTTATTAAAGGAACTGTTTAGTTGTTTAGTCTAAGAATAAAAGTCTGCCATCACTTTATGACTGCAGACTGCCAAATCATGTACACACTGTCATGATCCCGCTTTAAGCTATGATTGAGTAGTAACGGCATTCCTGTAGTCACATGCTGACTAGTCGCTGCCAGCTCCTCTCAATTCTTCTCTATTGAGGAAAGCAAGATTAAATTATTTGGCTTAACAACAAACATGCAAATCATATACATGCAGTCATGTGATCACCCACTTGCAGGGATCATACAGGGGAATCATTACAGTCTATGCAATACATTCTGCTGTTTAGTGACTGCAGACTCTTCTTTTTAGACTGGACAACCCATTTAATTACTGTCATTTTCATTAATCCCATGATTTCAGCTTAATAAATTGCAGTTTAAATATTTTTCAATCTAAATTTTGATTGATTTGATCTGCTTACGTTTTTGTGCGAACTCATCTATCATTTAAGAAATTTTTCTACAAGGTTACTGCCATTAAATCACATACGCTTTATAGATTCAAGGAGTTCTTTTGAAGTCATTAAATATGACAGGGGGTAAGGCCAAGTATAATGGAGCTTGTACAATAATTCTACCTGTCATCTATTTATTTATAAGAAAGTGATTTATTAGCTGAAACTTGGGGTGGGTGTATATTCTGCACTAGTGAGACAGATAAATGCTGTGCTAAGCGACTTTGCTTTCATAAAAAAGAAAGAGTGGATAAAGTAATAACAACGTAGGGGCAATAGAGTATTCTGAATAAAAAATATTCTATAAAAATATACTAAGATATGGAAGAATTTTGAATCTCTTAATAATTTTGCAAATCCAACAGAAGGGTCTTGGCAAGCACTTATTTACAAGATCAGGTTTTAGATTAACGTATTTTTCAGACTATAAGATGTAGTTTTTTCCTCCACAAATTTGGAGGAAAATGTGGGGGTGTCTTATAGTATGGATGTACCTGCTGTGGCTTTGGATAGAAAGGTGGGGTAGCAGCATTGGTGGAACAGCGGGTCACAGGAGGCAGGAGCCGGCTGCTGCAGCTAACTCCTGTGCCACTGCTAAAGAGAAATGAATATTCATTGCTCTCCAGGTCCATGGGAGTGGACAGCAGTGAATATTCATTTCCGTTTAATAGTAAACACGCGATTAGCCGCAGCCGCCTGCTTCCTGCAGCTGCTGGGCTCTGAAGTGTTCCCCCTACTTATGGTAATGAATATTCCCTGCTCTCCACTCCTATGGGCACGGAGAGCAGTCAATATTCATTAATAGTGTTGAGCATTCCGATACCGCAAGTATCGGGTATCGGCCGATACTTGCTGTATCGGAATTCCGATACCGACTTCCGATATTTTTTCAATATCGGAAGTCGGCATCGGAATCGGAAGTTCAAAGTTGATTGACAGCCTGACGTCATCATGATGCGCGGTGTGTGCGCATCATGATGCGCCGTCATTTCGGGCCTTCCGGGGGTCTCTGCCGGCCTGCCGGGGGGCTGTGTGGACTGCCCGGGGTCTGTACCGGCCTGCCGGGGGGCTGTGCCGGCCTGCCGGTGGTCTGTGCACCCTGTGGGGGTCTGTACCGGCCTGCCGGGGGGCTGTGCCGGCCTGCCGGTGGTCTGTGCACCCTGTGGGGGTCTGTACCGGCCTGCCGGGGGGCTGTGCCGGCCTGCCGGGGGGCTGTGCTGATGTCCGGGGGTCTGTGCAAGCATCGTCCGATGGGACTACAAGTCCCATATGGCGATGCCTGCTACCATGACAGTGATTGACACATTAGCCAATGATGGGACAGTAGTAGTCCCATCATCCGGCTAATGTGTTAAATGCTAAAAAAAAAAAATACTACATACATACTACATGCATGCTACATACATACTACATGCTACATACATACTACATACATACCACATACATACTACATACATACTACATACATACTACATACATACCACATACATACCACATATATACCACATACATACTACATACATACTACATACATAACACATATATACTACATGCATGCTACATACATACTACATGCTACATAGATACTACATACATACTACATACATACATACTACATATATACTACATGCATGCTACATACATACTACATGCTACATACATACTACATATATACTACATACATACTACATACATACTACATGCATGCTACATACATACTACATGCTACATACATACCACATACATACTACATACATACTACATGCTACATACATACTACATATATACTACATGCATGCTACATACATACTGCATGCTACATGCATGCTACATACATACTACATACATACTACATGCTACATACATACCACATATATACTACATACATACTACATACAATACATTCATACAATACATACATAGACATACAGTACATATAACATAGAGTAACATACTTACCAATACTTGTCACATTGTTCCCCGAAGCCATTGTCTTGGCATAAAGTGAGACTAGGGACTTTTTTTTTTTTAAGTGGCGGAGGAATACAGTGCGGAAGGATACCTACCTTCCGTCATTGGATTCCTGCAGCCCGTAGAGAACGGCAGCAACAGCTGATGCTGCAGTTCTCTACCCAAGATCGTCGTGGGACACACTCGTGGACTGCTTCGGATCGTGGGTGAGTATTTTTGTGGTTTGTTATGTTAATATTTATTCCGTAAAAGACAATGGCTTCGGGGAACAATGTGACAAGTATTGGTAAGTATGTTACTCTATGTTATATGTACTGTATGTCTATGTATGTATTGTATGAATGTATTGTATGTAGTATGTATGTAGCATATATGTAGCATGTATGTAGCATGTAGTATGTATGTAGTATGTATGTAGCATGCATGTAGCATGCAGTATGTATGTAGCATGCATGTAGTATATATGTAGTATGTATGTAGCATGTAGTATGTATGTAGTATGTATGTGGTATGTATGTAGCATGTAGTATGTATGTAGCATGCAGTATGTATGTAGTATATATGTAGTATGTATGTAGCATGTAGTATGTATGTAGCATGCATGTAGTATATATGTAGTATGTATGTAGCATGTAGTATGTATGTAGCATGCATGTAGTATATATGTAGTATGTATGTAGCATGTAGTATGTATGTAGCATGCATGTAGTATGTATGTAGTATGTATGTAGTATATATGTAGTATGTATGTAGCATGTAGTATGTATGTAGTATGTATGTAGCATATATGTAGTATGTATGTAGCATGTAGTATATATGTAGTATATATGTAGCATGTAGTATGTATGTAGTATGTATGTGGTATGTATGTAGCATGTAGTATGTATGTAGCATGTAGTATGTATGTAGTATGTATGTAGCATGCATGTAGCATGCAGTATGTATGTAGCATGCATGTAGTATATATGTAGTATGTATGTAGCATGTAGTATGTATGTAGTATGTATGTGGTATGTATGTAGCATGTAGTATGTATGTAGCATGCAGTATGTATGTAGTATATATGTAGTATGTATGTAGCATGTAGTATGTATGTAGCATGCATGTAGTATATATGTAGTATGTATGTAGCATGTAGTATGTATGTAGCATGCATGTAGTATATATGTAGTATGTATGTAGCATGTAGTATGTATGTAGCATGCATGTAGTATGTATGTAGTATGTATGTAGTATATATGTAGTATGTATGTAGCATGTAGTATGTATGTAGTATGTATGTAGCATATATGTAGCATGTATGTAGCATGTAGTATATATGTAGTATATATGTAGCATGTAGTATGTATGTAGTATGTATGTGGTATGTATGTAGCATGTAGTATGTATGTAGCATGCAGTATGTATGTAGTATATATGTAGTATGTATGTAGCATGTAGTATATATGTAGTATGCATGTTGCATGCATGTAGTATATATGTAGTATGTATGTTGCATGTAGTATATATGTAGTATGTATGTTGCATGTAGTATATATGTAGTATGCATGTTGCATGCATGTAGTATATATGTAGTATGTATGTTGCATGTAGTATATATGTAGTATGAATGTAGCATGTATGTAGTATGTAGTATGAATGTAGCATGTATGTAGTATGCATGTTGTATGTATGTAGCATGTATGTAGCATGTAATTTTTTTTTTTTTTTTTTTTTTTTTTTTACATTTAACACATTAGCCGGATGATGGGACTACTACTGTCCCATCATTGGCTAATGTGTCAATCACTGTCATGGTAGCAGGCATCGCCCGATGGGACTTGTAGTCCCATCGGACGATGCCTGCACAGACCCCCGAAGCCTGCACAGCCCCCCGGCAGGCCGGCACAGCCCCCCGGAGCCTGCACAGCCCCCCGGCAGGCCGGCACAGCCCCCCGGCAGGCCGGCACAGCCCACCGGAGCCTGCACAGCCCCCCGGCAGGCCGGCACAGACCACCAGAGCCTGCACAGACCCCCTGGCAGGCCGGCACAGCCCCCCGAAAGGCCCGTAGAGACCCCAGAGAGGCTGTACAAGGGAAAAACAGGATTTTTCTTATTCCGATACCGGAAGTCCCATAGACTTGAATGGGACTTCCGGTATCGGAATCGGCGATACCGATACTTTTTTTTAAGATCGGCCGATCCATTCCGATCCGATACTTTGAAGTATCGGACGGTATCGCTCAACTCTATTCATTAATCTTTAATAGTGGGTACAGTAGTTGCAGCCACAGGTTCCTACAGCAGCCAGGTGATCTTGTGTGCCCACTATTAATGCAAAATGAATATTCACTGAGCGAATATTCATTCCTTTAGTAGCGAGCAAATTGATCGCCCAACTGCTGCAGGACCTGGCGGCTGAGGTTACTGTGCCTACTATTAAAGATGAATGAATATTCACTGCTCCACACGACCATAGTCCCAGGCGTGGGGAGCACCAAGTATTCCAGCAGCTGTCCTCTGCTTGTAAGCAGCACATGACGTCACTGCCATACACTGCTTACAAGCATAAATCAGCTACTGGCATCATAACAGGATGCTGCGAGGGAGCACAAGGAAGGTAAGTAGAATGGTTTGTGGTTTTTTTAATGTTTTTCTGATGGGGCCATGCATACCAGAATAGGGATTAGGGGGCCATGCATTCCAGGATGGGAATGGGTGCCATGCATACCAGAATGCGGATGAGGAGGCCATGTATACCAGGATGGGGATAAGGGGAGCATGAAAACCAGAATGGGGATGAGGGGACCATGCATACCAGGATAGGGATAAAGGTCCATATATATGTATGTATGGTTCTAATAATTTGTATGGAAAAACAACTTGCTGTTCAAATGTTCAAAATTTTGAATACTTAAGGCTCTCAAAGACCAGGATAGGGATGAGGGGACCATGCATATCAGTATAGAGATGAGAGGACCATGTACAGTATATCAGGATAGGAGATATTGGTACAGAATTTACCACATTTTTTGCTTCATTTCTTTTTTCTATTTTCCTCCTCTAAAACCTAGGTGCGTCTTATGGTCTGGTGCGTCTTATAGTATGAAAAATGCGGTAGTTAATATAACTGAACAAGGTAATAGCACACCAAGAATAGGCAAAAAACTGAATTTTTTAATGCTTTTAATTTTCTACTCTCATATCCCAAAAAAGTTATTACACTCAAAAGTGAAATATATCAACGTTTCGGATAAAGTACCCTTCATCAGGTTGGAAATAGGGTATGTGTGGAATGACCGTCTTGGATGCAAAAAAAATGCAGAATATCCTCCTGTACTCAGTAATTCAACATGTAGTGGATATGGAAGAATCCGAATTCCAACTTTTTAAAAATAAATCGATACATATATATATGCAACTTACTAACATACGGTACTTTACTAAATTCACAGAATTGCTGCTTGGAAATTGGGTATCATGACTGCATTTTTTTCTGCATCTATGGCATTTTGTAATTGAATCACATGGTTCATCAAAGGGTGCATCTATCCAGAGCTAGAGTACAATGCCATACATACAGTGGATAGGGAAAGTATTCAGACCCCTTTACATTTTTCACTCTTTGTTTCATTGCAGCCATTTGGTAAATTCAAAAAAGGTCAATTTTTTTTCTCATTACTGTACACTCTGCAACCCATCTTGACTGAAAAAAACAGAAATGTAGAAATTGTGCTAATTTATTTAAAAAGAAAATTGAAATATCACATTGTCATAAGTATTCAGACCCTTTGCTCAGTATTGAGTAGAATCTCCCTTTTGAGCTAGTACAGTCATGAGTCTTCTTGAGATTGATGCAACAAGTTTATCACACCTGGATTTGGGGATCCACTGTCATTCTTCCTTGCAGATCCTCTTCAGTTCCATCAGGTTGGATGGTGAATGTTGGTGGACAGCCATTTTCAGGTCTCTCCAGAAATGCTCAATTGGGTTTAGGTCAGGGCTCTGGCTGGGCCAGTCAAGAATGGTCACAAAGTTGTTCTGAAGCCACTCGTTTGTTATTTTAACTGTGTGCTTAGGGTCATTGTCTTGTTGGAAGGTGAATCTTTGGCCAAGTCTGATGTCCAGAGCACTCCGGAAGAGGTTTTCATCCAGGGTATCTCTGTATTTTGCTGTATTCATGTTTCCTTCAATTGCAACCAGTCATCTTGTCCCTGCCGCTGAAAAACACCCCCATAGCATGGCTGCCACCACCATGTTTGACCATTGTGATTGTATTGTGCAGGTGATGAGCAGTGACTGGTTTTCTCCAAGCATACCGCTTAGAATTATCACCAAAAAGTTTTATCTTCATCTCATCAGACCAGAGAATCTTATTTCTCATAGTCTGGGAGTCCTTCATGTGTTTTTTAGCAAATTCTATCCTGGCTTTCATATGTCTGGCACTGAGGAGAGGCATCTGTTGGGCCACTCTGCAATAAAGGCCCGACTGGTGGAGGGCTGCAGTGATAGTTGACTTTGTGGATCTTTCTCCCATGTCCCGATTGCATCTGTGGAGCTCAGCCACAGTAATCTTGGGGTTCTTCTTTACCTCTCTCACCAAGGCTCTTTTCCCTCAAATGCTCAGTCTGACTGGATGGCCAGTTCTAGGAAGACTTCTGGTGGTCCCAATCTTCTTCTATTTAAGGATTACAGAGGCCACTGTACACTAAGGAACCTTGAGTACTGCAGAAATTCTTTTGTAACCTTGGCCAGATCTGTGCCTTGCCACAGTTCTGTCTTTGAGCTCCTTGGCCAGTTCCTTTGACCTCATGATTCTCATTTGGTCGTACATGCACTGTGAGTTGTAAGGTCTTATATAGACAGGTGTGTGCCTTTCCAAATCAAGTCCTTGTTAGTTTAATTAAACACAGCTGGATGCCAATGAAGGAGTGGAACCATCTTAAGGAGGATCAGAAGGAAATGGGCAGGATGTGCCTTAAATATGAGTGTCTCAGCAAAGGGTCTGAATACTTATGACCATGTTATATTTCAGTTTTTCTTTTTTAATAAATTTGCAAAAATTTCTACATTTCTGTTTTTTTCAGTCAAGATGGGGTGCAGAGTGCACATTAATGGGAAAAAAATGAACTTTTTTGAATTTACCAAATGGCTGCAATGAAACAAAGAGTGAAAAATTTAAAGGGGTCTGAATACTTTCTGTACCCACTGTATATAATGTACAAGACAGTCCTGCTCTGACATGTACAAACAATAGTATCTTGTACCTTCTGAGGACTGTCCTCCAGGTGGCTACTGTACCCTATATGTTTGGTGACTGATGGTGGCTTAATTCATTCAGTGACAAAATGTACCTCCCAGGGGCTTGATTTTCATTAATAGTAGCTATTTCTTTGTTAAAAAATAGCCCCCCCCAAAGATATATGCCACTGCCACTTGGCTGGAGGAAACAGGACTTTGCAAGGCAGGAGATGCCTAATCATTTATTGACTAAGAAAGATTAGTAGATTAGAGTCCCAATGTCCCAATAGGTGGGTACAAGACAGTAATGATTGAGACAAAACAAGCAAAGGAGGATCCAGGCAGAGAAACTAGAGAGATGTAGTTTCCACTTTGATATCGAATTGGGTGGCCACGTTTTCATAACCAATGCTTTTATCACCTTAGACTCCGTGGCATATTCTTCAAAATATTTCAATTCCTATTTGTAAAGATTATAATATATACCATATCAATAAATGTACATCTTACCAGCAAATGAGATTCCAAATACAGACGTCAGAACAATTTGTAAGAAACGTGTGTTAGGATGGAGAGAGCAAATGATTAGCAAAATGTTATTAAGAAATTCTTGCCAACCTTTTTATTAAGTTTGTGACGACTGTGGAATTTTACTCGGTGTTCAAAAATATATGACTACATTTCAAGAATTTCCAGATTTAATTAGAAGATTAAATACAATTTTTTTTTATTCTTCATCCTATGACCTCACTAGAGTTTTGGGGGGTATATTCATTTTTTATAACGTCTGCTAAATTAATTTTTCTGCGACCAAAAATGCACATGAAATTCTCACCTGACATATATTAAAACATATGATCAAACAAATCAAAGAAAACTTTGGTTGGGCATCAATTAAATATTTTGTCTTAATGCTCTGGAAATCATAGCTAGTAGAATCTAAAAATTATAAACATACAGGGTGGGCCATGTATATGGATACACCTAAATAAAATGGGAGTGGTTGATGATATCAACTTACTGTTTGTGGCTCATTAGTATATGGGAGGGGGAAAACTTTTCAAGATGGGTGGTGACCATGGTGGCCATTTTGAAGTTGGCCATTTTGGATCAAACTTTATTTTTTCCAATGGGAAGAGGTGTGACACATCAAACTTATTGAGAATTTCACAAGAAAAACAATGGTGTGCTTGGTTTTAACATAATTTTATTCTTTCATGAGTTATTTAGAAGTTTCTCTTTGTTTACAGCCATTGACATGTTGCAGAGGTTAACATGTGTGGAGCGGATAGAAATTGTGTTTATGTCTGGTGAACGCAGTACCCGGGTCATTGCAGCAGATTTCAATGCAAGACACCCTACGCAAGAAAACTGTCACCATTCCCATTTTATTTAGGTGTATCTATATAAATTGCCCACCCAAAAAAGTTTGCCTCATCACTGAACATAATCTTCTGTGTAAACTGAGGGTCTTGTTTCAATTTTTGTTTTGCCCATTCTGCAAATTCAGAGTGCCAATCTGGCATCAGTTGAACATACTTCATAGAAAAAAGGATGTCCAGCTCAAGACGTAAAATCCAAGATTTTCTTTATTTTATTAAAAATACAAACATGGCTGCTATGATCGTCATTTGCGGTTTTAACCCTGGCATGGGATAACCGCAGGAAGAGATGCCCAGGAGGTTCTGAACACGTTTCGAACGCTATGCGTTCTTAGACTCAGAATGACCTCAAGGAACTGAGCAGCATATTAAGGCTATACACAGTTGCATATAATTAATCACTTAAAACATGCAAGGGAAAAGCCCACAACATACCAAAAAGAAAAAAGGCAAAAGTGAATATAACATAGGAATAATAATTCCATATATTACACAATAAATCATAATAAATAACAATAATGCACATATAATTAATAATATAACATGAACGCTCTTCTTAAATTCATACCCGCAGGTACTCGAGTATCAGAAGGAAGATCCACAATGCTTCTTTATCACGTAATGATTTCTCTCTGTCTCCACCACAAATTCTTAGTTTTATTTGTTCTATCGCATAGATTTTAATATATGACAGGTCCCTATTATGAATGGATACAAAATGCTTTGACAAATTAGATATGCTTCGAATCGTGGGCTGTACAATATTGTATAAGTGCTCCCGAATCCTATCCTTTAATCTACGAATAGTAGATCCCACATACTTTAAATTGCAATGTGTACATTCTACAATATACACCACAAAGTTTGAATTTCAATTTAAAAAGTCTTTGATTTTATATTCTTTACTATTAGAGGAATTAAAAAAAGAAGGAGTTTTAGATGAGAAGGAACACGCTTTACAGGGAGACTGACCGCATTTATGGTAGCCCATTACTGATAACCAATTTTTATTTTTGCAACTTTTGTTTGAGTTAGTGTTATATAAACTAGGGGACAAGAAATTTCCCAAAGTTGGAGCTCTTCTAGAAACAATTCTGACTCCATTCGTTAATAATTGATCCATGATATCATCATTACAAAGTAAATGTAAATTTTTATTAATTATGTTACTAATCTGCTTGAAATAGGAACTATAAGTGAGGACTAATGTGGGACAATCATTTTGCTTATTTTTGTTTTTAGACATATATTTCAGTTGAATTAATGATTCCCTTGTTTTATTGCTCACAATGTTAGCGGCTCTGTTTATTGTCCAATTTGGATAACCGCTTTTATTTAGGCGACTTTTTATAGCGTTAAATTCCCCATTAGAAGACTTTTCCTCGCTACAGTTCCTTTTTGCTCTAGTTAATTCGCCCACAGGAATTGCTTTGATTGTATGAGCAGGATGAAAGGAACAAGCGTGCAGGATTGTGTTGCCACGATATTCTTTGCGGTATGTAGAGGAAGAAAAACACTGTTGCGGTACCCCAAGTAACCGAAGATCCAAAAAACAAATTGTTGTTTTATCAAAACCATATGTAAATCTCAAATTAAATTGATTAACATTAATGTAATCGATAAAGAGGGGAATAAGATCTACATCCCCTTTCCATACAACTAATAGGTCGTCTATATATCTTATGTACCATTCTATATTGTTCTGAAAGGGGTTATTCACATCGATTATGAATAGTTCTTCCCACCATGCCATTACCAGATTAGCAACTGAAGGGGAACATTTTTGCCCCCATCGACACACCTTTGTTTTGCAAATAAAATTTTTCATTAAATAGAAAATAATTATGAGATAACAAAAATTGGAGTATCGCAACAATATAATTCTTAAATCTGTACTGTACGAACTATATTTACATAAATGATGGCGTACTGCTGAAATTGCAATATTATGTGGGATACATGTGTATAACGAAATCACGTCACACATCAACCACGTCCAGCTTATGTCCCAAGTAACATTATAAAAGGTGCCTAAAACATCTTTTGTGTCTTTTACAAACCCTGGAATGCGGTGCACCAAGGGTTGAAGAACTGGATCAAGCCACTGGCCCAAATGTTCATTTAGTGAACCTATTCCAGCCACTATTGGGCGCATAGGGGGTGGAAACACATTTTTATGTATCTTCGGAAGTGCATGTAAGATTGGAATTACAGGATTGTCAATCAAAAGATATTTTGACTGCTTTTTAGTAAAAAACCTTGTTTAAATCCATCCTCAATAATCAATTTACATTTGTTGAGAAAAGGAACAGTGGGATCACCTTGTAAGGCAGTATAAATTGTATCCTTAGAGATCATTTAATTCACAGCTGTTAGATAGTCACATGAATTCATGACCACCACTGAGCCCCCCTTATCCGACATTTTGATTATAATTTCAGAATTAGACTTCAAATTATCTAAAGCTTTTCTTTCAGCAAATGTAAGATTAAATCCAGGTAAATCATTATCAGAAATATTTAACAATTTTTTAATGTCTTTCTCAACACATTCCTGAAACCTTTCCATCTCATTAGTTCTAGCCAGAACCGGATAGAACTGTGGATTCTTAATCCTAAAAGGGAAGTAAGAGGTTAATCAGTCACAAGACATATTAGGAGTCTCCATATCAGACAAATATGACAAACATGTTTGTTCCAAAAAAATTTTTTCCCAAAAATTGGTTGTCTAAAGGAATTACATGTAACTCTTGAGAATCTTTGTCCGAAAAAAATGTATTTTTATGGTTAAATCTCTTATAAACTTATTTATGTCTTTTAAAGTTGAGAAAACATCCAGATTTAAATTAGTTGGAACAAAATTCAAACCTCTAGATAATAATTTCACATCAGATGAGGATAAGAAAAATGATGAAAGATTGACAACGTCTAATGATTCGTTTTGTGGGAACTCCTCAATCGATTCTTTAGGAAGGCTGGAGTGTCTATTGTGCTACCTGCCCCCCCTCCTTGTTCGTTTTTTGGACCAGCATTAAATCTGCGGGGTTTCCTATAATAATGCGATTGAGACTTGTTCACTTTGGTGCGGTTATCACCTAAAAGATCACATGGCGGATCCATTATAGACGTATCTGATGATTCCAAATCAGAAGAAGAAAATGTGACTTGATTCTGATGAGAAGCATTTGAGAAAGTGCTAGTGTGTTTTTTTTAGAATTGATTTAGGAGAGAAAGTGGGTCTCTCCCATCTCCCCCATTCATAGACTTGGTTATTTGAGTAGTCAAATAAATCTCTATTAAATTTCCTCTTTTTAAATTCCACTATAGAATCTTCCAAAGAAAGCATTTTTGACTTTAAGTCTTTTTGAAAACATTCATATGCATAAGTATACATAGTGGATTTTAAGGATAAGAGATTTTTATTCAGATCCGCTTGTATTCGGATCAATTCCTGACCCTCATGTTTCACAACTAATTGCATTAATTGCAACGAACAGCTAGACAAAATAGTGTTCCAAGCTTCAATGAAGTCATCAATAAAAATGGTTGTGGGTATTTTTTGATCCTTAGACCACGAGGAATCATGTTCTGTTGGAATTATTATTATTCTTATGTTATATTCACTTTTGCCTTTTTTTCTTTTTGGTATGTTGTGGGCTTTTCCCTTGCATGTTTTAAATGATTAATTATATGCATCTGTGTATAGCCTTAATATGCTGCTCAGTTAGTTCGTTGAGGTCATTCTGAGTCTAAGAACGCCCCCGTTCACAACCTCCTGGGCATCTCTTCCTGCGGTCATCCCATGCCAGGGTGAAAATCGCAAATGACGATCATAGCAGCCATGTTTGTATTTTTAATAAAGAAAATCTTGGATTTTACGTCTTGAGCTGGACATCCTTTTTTCTATGAAGTATTTCAAGACGTCTTGGTGGAGACATGTCCTTGCTCCGACTTTGCTGCACTACCGTTGACTGAAGGGATGAGCTGAAATTGATCCTTTTTTTCCCTATCAGTTGAACATCCCTTCAGTGGAAATTAGCTTCTCACAAATGGCACCCTTACAAAATCCAGCTGCTGCAGTATCTCAACGAGGATGACCCAGGTTGATGCGCTGAATTTGCAGAATGGGCAAAACAAAAATTGGAACAGGACATAAAACAAGGGTGGACAACCTGCTTAAGCACCAAAAACAAGAGATTTCTGGGCTTTAAGACTGCAAAAATGGTTTCTTTTCCATCAGGACATGAATTCAGTGCAAACCAAGCTTGCATACAATGGCTTGTAAATGTTTGAGCATCCATGTGAACAATTAAGCAAGCTGAAGATGAAATTATCTCTAAAAGGCCAAAGTTAAAGAAGACACCGTTCCTTTGTATTTTGTGCAAATAAATATATATGTGTATATATATATATATATATATATATATAGTCATTTTTAACATTTTGAAAATTACAAAAAGGAAAATGGGCATATGCAAAAGCTTGGGTGCCCTTTGATATTTGTGAGCTCATGTAACTTTGACCAAAGATTTAGATCTTAAAGGGGATATACCTGCCTCTTGGTGCCGTTCTCCACCAGGACAGAGCAGTCACAGACTTCCGCTGACAGAGCCGCAATTTGACTTCCTGTTGACATGGTGAGACTACTGGTCTCATGCTTACTGACAGCTGGCTCTCCTCTGCCTAATTGGGGAAGCCAGCTGTCCATTAGCTTGATGCCAGTAGTCCCAGGAAGAGAAACTGCAGTCTCCTCTAACCTTGTGCCAAAAAATAGCAGCCATAAGTTCTTGTAAGCAGCTGCCTAACACTCTGCAAATGAAAATGGTGAAGGCCCACAAATCATGAGAAGGCTATAAGAAGATAGCAAAGCGCTTTCAAGTTGCCCTTTCCACAGTTTGAAATGTATTTAAGAAATGGCAGTTACCAGGAAGAGTGGAGGTCAAGATAAGGTCTGGAAGACTATGCAAAATTTCAGTGAGGACTACTCATAAGATTGCAAGAGAGGCAAATCATAACACCTGCTTGACTGCAAAAGACTTTCAAAAATATTTTGCAGACTCTAGAATTGTGGTACATTGTTCTACTGTTCAGAGACACCTGTACAAATATGGCCTTAATAGAAGAGTCATCAGAAGAAAACCTCTCCTCCATCCTCACCAAAAAATTCAGCTGCAGAAGCATGCAAAAGAATATCTAAACAAGTCTGATGCATTTTAGAAACAAGTCTTTTGGACCGATGAGGTTAAAATAGAACTCTTTGGCCACAATGATCAAAGGTATTTGTGGAGAAAAATGTTAAAAGAATTTCATGAAAAGAACATCATTAAGCATGTGTGTGGATAAATTATGCTTTGGGGTTCTGTTGCAGCCAATGACATGAAGAACATTTCAAGGGCAGAAGGAAGAATGAATTCAATGAAGTGTCAACAAATTCTTAATGCAAACATAACACCATCTGTAAAAAAAAACTAAAGTTGAATAGAGGATGGCTTCTACAAATGGATAATGATCCTAAACATACATCAAAATCCACCTCAAAAGGTGCAAAAAAACTACCTCAAAAGGTGCAGGCTGAAGGTTTTACCATGGCCCCTACAGTCCCCTGATCCGAACATCATTGAAAATGTGTGGCTAGACCTCAAAATAGCAGTGCATGTGAGATGACACAGTAATCTCACAGAACTAGAAGAATTTTCCAAAGAAGAATGGATAAAAATCCCTCAATCAAAAATTGAAACAATCTTGGCTGCCTACAAAAAGTGTTCACAAGCTGTGATACTTGCAAAAGGGGGTGCTACTAGATGCTAACAATACAGGGTGCCCAAGCTTTTCCATCAGCTCATTTTCCTTTTTGTAATTTTTAAAATATGAAAAATTACAATTTCTTTTGCCTAAAATACAAAGGAAATGTGACACACAAGTTATTCTTACTAAACTAGAATATAATCAAAAGGTTTATTTATTTCAGTTTTCAATACAAAAAGTGAAACTCATTTATTATATAGAGTCATTACACACAGAGTGATCTATTTCACGTGTTTATTTCTGTTAATGTTGATGATTATGGCTTACAGCCAGTGAAAACCCCAAATCATTATCTCTGTAAATTAGAATAATTAACAAAAATCACCTGAAAGGGCTGAACAATCATGGGTAAGACTGCTGACCTGACAGATGTCTAGAAGGCAGCCATTGACGCACTCCACAAGGAGGGTAAGCCACAAAAGGCCATTGCTAAAGAAGCTGGCTGTTCACAGAGTGTTGTATCCAAGCATATTAATGGAAAGTTGAGTGGAAGGAAAAAGTGTGGTAGAAAAAGATGCACAAGCAACCATATTAATCTAAGCCTTGAAAGGATTGTTAAGAAAAAGCCATTCAAAAATTTGGGAGAGATTCACAAGGAGTTGACTGCTGCTGGAGTCATTGCTTCAAGAGCCACCACAACTCACAGACGTATCCAAGACATGAGCTACAAGTGTCGCATTCCTTGTGTGAAGCCACTCATGACCAATAGACAATGCCAGAAGCGTCTTACCTGGGCCAAGGAGAAAAAGAACTGGACTGTTGCTCAGTAGTCCAAGGTGTCATTTTAAGATGAAAGTAAATTTTAGGTGCCAGAGTCTGGAGGAAGATTAGAGAGGCACACAATCCAAGCTGTTTTAGGTCTAGTGTGAAGTTTCCACAATCAGTGATGGTTTGGGGAGCCATGTCATCTGCTGCTGTAGGTCCACTGTGTTTTATAAGGACAATAGTCAGTGCAGCCATCTACCAGGAAATTTTAGAGCACTTCATGCTTCCCTCTGCCATAAAGCTTTTTGGAGATGGAAATTTTATTCTCCAGCAGGACTTGGCACCTGTCCACACTGACAAAAGTACCAATACCTGGTTTAAAAACAAAAGTATCACTGTGCTTGATTGGCCAGCAAAACTCACCTGACCTTAGCCCCATAGAGAATCAAGCTATGGGGTATTTTCAAGAGGAAGATGAGAGTCACCAGACCCAACAATGCAGACAAGCTGAAGGCTGCTATCAAAGTAACCTGGGCTTCCATAACACCTCAGCAGTGCCACAGACTGATCACCTCCATGCCACGCCCATTGATGCAGTAATTTATACAAAAGGAGCCCCGACCAAGTATTTAGTACATTCACTGAAATACATTTCAGTAGACCTACATTTCAGATTTTAAAATCGTTTTTCAAGCTGGTGTTATAAAGTATTCTAATTTACTGAGACAATGACTTTTGGGTTTTCACTGGCTGTAAGCCATAATCATCAACATTAACAGAAATAAACACTTGAAATAGATCACTGTTTGTAATGACTCTATATAATATAGGAGTGTCACTTTTTGTATTGAAGAACTGAAATAAATAAACTTTTTAATGATATTCTAATATAGTGAGCACTTGTATTTAACCCCTTAGCGACAGAGTCAGTTTGCAGCTTAATGACCAGGCCAATTTTTACAATTCTGACCACTGTCCATTTATGAGGTTATAACTCTGGAACGCTTTAATGGATCCTGCTGATTCTGAGATTGTTTTTTCATGACATATTGTACTTCATGTTAGTGGTAAAATTTCTTCGATAAGTCTTGTGTTTATTTATGAAAAAAACGGAAATATGGCGAAAATTTTGAAAATTTTGCAATTTTAAAACTTTTAATTTTTATGCCCTTAAATCAGAGAGATGTGTCACACAAATTTCTTAATAAATAACATTTCCCACATGTCTACTTTACATCAGCACAATTTTGGAAGCAAAATTTTTTTTTGTTAGGAAGTTATAAGGGTTAAAAATTGACCAGCGATTTCTCATTTTTACAACAAAATTTACAAAACCATTTTTTTTAGGGACCACATCATATTAAAGTCATTTTGAGGGGTGTACATGACAGAAAATACCCAAAAGTGGAACCATTCTAAAAAGTAGACCCCTCAAGGTGCTTAAAACCACATTCAAGAAGTTTATTAACCCTTTAAGTGCTTCACAGGAACTAAAGCAATGAGGAAGGAAAAAATTAACATTTAACTTTTTTTGCAAAAAAATTACTTCAGAACCAATTTTTTTATTTTCACAAGTGTTAAGAGAAAATCAACCTCAAAATTTGTTGTACAATTTCTCCTCAATACGCCGATACCCCATATGTGGGGTAAACCACCTTTTCAGCACACGGCAGAGCTCGCAAGGGATGGAGCGCCGTTTGACTTTTTCAACGCAGAATTGGCTGGAATTGAGATCGGATGCCATGTTGCGTTCGGAGAGCCCTTAATGTGCCTAAACAGTGGAAAACTCCAACAAGTGACCCCATTTTGTAAACTAGACCCATTAAGGAACTTATCTAGATGTGTGGCGAGCAGTTGAACCTTCAAGTGCTTCACAGAATTTTATAACGTAGAGCCGTGAAAATAAGAAATAAATTTTTTTTCCACAAAAATGATCTTTTTGCCCCAAAATTTTTATTTTTACAAGGGTAACAGGAGAAATCATACCCCCACAGTTATTGTGCGATTTGTCCTGAGTATGCTGATACCCCATATGTGGGGGGGAACCACTGTTTGGGCGCATGGGAGAGCTTGGAAGGGAAGGAGTGCCATTTTGGAATGCAGACTTTGATGGAATGGTCTGCGGGCATCATGTTGCGTTTGCAGAGCCCCTGATGGGCCTAAACAGTGGAAACCACCCACAAGTGACCCCATTTTGGAAATTAGACCCCCTATGGAACTTATATAGATGTGTGGTGAGCACTTTGAACCCCCAAGCACTTCACAGAAGTTTATAAACGCAGAGCCGTGAAAACAAAGTCTTTTTTATTTCCACAAAAATGATCTTTTCGCCCCCAAATTTTTATTTTTACAAGAGTAACAGGAGAAATCATACCACCACAGTTGTTGTGCGATTTGTCCTGAGTACGCCGATACCCCATATGTGGGGGGGAACCACTGTTTGGGTGCATGGGAGAGCTCGGAAGGGAAGGAGTGCCATTTTGGAATGCAGACCTTGATGGAATGGTCTGCGGGCATCATGTTGCATTTGCAGAGCCCCTGATGGGCCTAAACAGTGGAAACCACCCACAAGTGACCCCATTTTGGAAATTAGACCCCCTATGGAACTTATATAGATGTGTGGTGAGCACTTTGAACCCCCAAGCACTTCACAGAAGTTTATAAACGCAGAGCCGTGAAAACAAAGTCTTTTTTATTTCCACAAAAGTGATTTTTTAGACCCCAATTTTTAGACCCCCAAAGTTGGTAAACAATGGAAACCCCTCAATTCTTGCTCCAACCCTAACCCCAACACACCCCTAACTGTTATGAGTTCATTTTCTGCTTCACCATTGAGGTCTGATGAACTCCCTCTTTTGGTAAAGGAAGGTAGTGAGGCTGATTACCAAGCACCTGAGCTGGGAGAGGATGACTGGGCGACGGGGATCTCTGACTGGATATAAAGCAGCCGACGCCCTTCTGCCTCGCTGGTGATTTCTCTGTGGAATTCTAGGAGACCAGTCTGATTCCTGCTCCTCAAAAGCTAAGTTTTCTGCTTTGCCTTTTTGCATTTGTGTTTTGGTTTTAGTTTGCCTTGCTTTTCTGGATTCTGCCATTCCCTGCTGGGGTGAGCTGAATTCCTTTTTGCCTTTTTGCTCTGTCTTCACAAAATACCTGAGTACTGACATAGTCTTTTTGAAGCCTAGCGTCTTCAGGGCCTTTTTCCCTGTCAGTCTGTTGGCTCTTATTTTGATTGGGTTTTTCGCGTATTGCAGACAGCAGCTTTCCTATCCTGTCCTATCTAGTTAGCTTGGGCCCCATCATTTGCTCAGTCTATCTTTCTATCTGTGCTAGTGTTTTTTCTTCTTGCTTCACCGTCATTATATGTTGGGGGCTGCCTATTGCTTTGGGGTCTGCTCTGGGGCAGTTTAGATTTCCCTTTCTGTCTTTAGGCTATTTAGCTCTCCGGCTGTGATCGAGGGGTCTAGGGCACCGTAGGAACCCCCCATGGCTACTGCTAGTTGTTGTTGATAGGTTCAGGGGTCTGCAATCCGATAGCTGCCAACTTCTCTGGTTTTCTGGACTTAGCTAGCATTTCTGTTTTTGCCTCCTACGGTGACTCATTCATAACAGAATCACCAGCCATACCGCAGATCCTAGGGTACTCAATAGCAGGAAAGAATTTAAAAAAAAAAGTGTGCATATTTTTTCCTCTATATCTCTGAGGCCGTAGGGGGAATTTTTTTTTTCTCTCTCAATGGAGATAAAGCAATTGTCTGATCGTGTGGAGCAGCTCACTGCGGAAGTGCGGGGAATTTCCACCTACCTTGCTCATTCACATGCTGCTGAACCAAAGATCCCTACTCCTGATGTGTTTTTTGGGGATTGGTCTAAATTTTTGAATTTCAAAAATAATTGTAAATTATTTTTTGCCTTGAAGCCTAACGCGTCAGGGAGCTCCGCGCAGCAGGTTAAAATTGTCATCTCTTTGCTGCGTGGCGATCCCCAGGATTGGGCGTTTTCTTTGAAACCTGATGATCCTAGTCTGACTAATGTGAACGCATTTTTTCAAGCCTTGGGGTTGTTGTATGACGAACCTAATGCTATTGATCAGGCTGAAAAGACCCTGTTGGCATTGAGCCAGGGTTGAGATTCTGCAGAATTGTACTGTCAAAAATTCCGAAAGTGGGCGGTCCTTACTGCTTGGAATGATAATGCCTTGGCAGCTCTCTTTCGGAAGGGTTTGTCAGAAGCCGTACAAGATACTATGGTGGGATTTCCTGTTCCCTCTGGTCTGGACGATTCTATGTCATTAGCCATTCAGGTTGATTGGCGTTTATGTGAACGCAGGACTGCACGAGAGGTGTTGCCACCTGTTGAAAAAGTGTCTGAACCTATGCAATGTGATAGAGTTTTGTCCAGGGAGCAACGTCAGGAGTTCAGAAAGCGTAATAAGCTGTGTTTTTTTTGTGGAGATGCCTCGCATATTATTTCTCTCTGTCCTAAACAAGAGAAACGTTTTGCACACACGTTTTCTGTGGGTGGTGTTCAACCTAAGTTTCTTCTGGCAATTACTCTGATCTGCTCCCTGTCCACATTTTCCGCCAAGGCTTTTGTGGATTCGGGAGCAGACCTGAACCTAATGGACTTGGATTTTGCTAAACATTGTGGATTTCCTATGACACCTCTGCGGATGCCTATCCCTTTGAGGGGGATTGATGCTACTCCTTTGGCTAAAAATAAACCTCAGTTTTGGACACAGGTGGTAATGCGGGTCGCCCCAAACCATCAAGAAAATTGCAGATTTTTGGTTTTGCATAATTTGCATGATACCATTGTTCTGGGGTTTCCCTGGTTGCAAATTCATAATCCAGTTTTGGACTGGAAATCTGTGTCTGTGGTGAGTTGGGGTTGTCGGTGTGCCCTTAGTGAGGCTCCGGTTTTTTCCATCTCTCCTCAGTCGCATTATGTTCCTGACTATTTGGCGGACCTTTTAGATGTATTTAGTGAGAATGAGTCTGCGTCTTTGCCTCCTCATAGGAGTTATGACTGTGCAATTGAACTGAGCCCGGGATGTAAATTTCCCAAGGGTCGGCTCTTCAATTTATCTGTACCCGAGCACGAGGCTATGCGATCCTATATTAAGGAGGCATTGGAGAAGGGTCATATTAGACCATCCTCTTCACCCTTAGGTGCCGGGTTTTTTTTTTGTGGCCAAAAAGGATGGTTCTTTAAGGCCTTGTATTGATTATCGTGCCCTCAATAAAATTACTATTAAATATCAGTATCCGTTACCCCTGATTTCGGATCTATTCTCTAGAGTTAGAGGTGCTTGCTGGTTTACCAAGCTTGACCTCAGGGGGGCGTATAATCTTATCCGCATTAAGCAGGGGAATGAATGGAAGACGGCGTTTAATACTCCGGAGGGACATTTTGAGTACCTGGTGATGCCTTTTGGGCTTACTAATGCCCCTTCTGTCTTCCAGTGCTTCATGAACGACATTTTCCGAGACTTTGTGGATAAATTTTTGATTATCTATCTGGATGATATTTTGATCTTCTCCAAGGATTGGGATTCTCATGTGGAACATGTTCGGATGGTGTTCCGGATCATGAGGGAGAATTCTCTGTATGTCAAAGGATCGAAATGCCTTTTTGGGGTACAGAGGATTTCATTTTTGGGATTTATTTTGTCTCCGTCAACTATTGAAATGGATCCGGCCAAGGTACAGGCCATTTATGATTGGGTTCAGCCAATTTCTTTGAAGGCCCTTCAGAAGGTTTTGGGCTTTGCTAATTTTTATCGGAAATTTATAGCAAAATTTTCTAGTATTGCCAAGCCATTGACTGATCTGACTAAGAAGGGTGCTGATGTGTTGAATTGGTCTCCGGAGGCTGTTTCTTCCTTTCAGGAGCTGAAGCGAAGATTCACTTCTGCCCCGGTTTTGCGTCAACCTGATGTCTCACTCCCGTTCCAGGTAGAGGTGGACGCTTCTGAGATTGGTGCAGGAGCTGTTTTGTCCCAAAAGGATCCTGTAACATCTAAAATGAATCCCTGTGCTTTCTTTTCCCGAAAGTTCTCCCCATCTGAATGTAACTATGATGTGGGGAATCGGGAACTGTTGGCCATGAAATGGGCATTTGAGGAGTGGAGACATTTTTTTGGAGGGAGCTAAACATCAAGTCGTGGTCCTCACTGACCACAAGAATTTGATTTACCTGGAGTCTGCCAAATGCTTGAACCCTAGACAGGCTAGATGGGCCTTGTTTTTTACACGTTTTGATTTTGTGGTCTCTTTTCTTCCTGGCACTAAGAATGTCAAGGCTGACGCTCTTTCTAGGAGCTTCTTTGCTGATTCTCCTGTGGTGACTAAGCCTGCTACCATCTTAGGCGAAGAGGTAGTTCTTTCTGCCATCTCGCCCGATTTGAGACGTGCTCTGGAAGAGTTCCAAGAGGACAAACCTGAGCGTTGTCCCAGTGGAAAGTTGTATGTTCCTGACCAGTGGAAGAAGAGAGTGATGTCTGAAGTTCATTGCTCTGCATTGGCTGGTCATCCAGGTATTTTTGGTACTAGAGATCTGGTGAGTCGGTGTTTTTGGTGGCCTGCCTTGTCTCGTGATGTCAGGAATTTTGTGCAGTCCTGTGGGACTTGCTCCCTCTCTAAACCTTGTTCTCGCTCTAGTGGGTTGTTGATGCCTTTGCCGGTCCCCAGGAGGCCATGGACCCATATTTCAATGGATTTCATCTCTGATATGCCTGTCTCTCAGAGAATGACTGATATTTGGGTGATTTGTGATTGGTTCTCTAAGATGGTTCATCTTGTACCACTCCCTAAGTTGTCATCTTCTCCTGAGTTGGTGCCCCTGTTTTTGCAACAGGTGGTTCGCTTGCACGGGATTCCTGAGAACATTGTATCTGACAGAGGAGTTCAGTTTGTGTCTAGATTTTGGAGGACGTTCTGTTCCAAGCTGGGAATTCAGTTGTCCTTCTCCCCTGCGTTTCACCCTCAGACCAATGGGCAGACGGAGAGAACAAACCAGACCTTGGAGTCGTATTTGAGATGTTTTATTTCCGCTGATCAGGATGATTGGGTTTCATTTTTGCCCTTAGCCGAATTTGCTTTAAATAATAGAGCTAGTTCTGCCACTTTGATGTCACCTTTTTTTTGTAACTTTGGGTTTCATCCTCGATTTTCTTTAGGGTAGGTGGAGCCTTCTGCCTGCCCAGGTGTTGACACTGTGGTGGAGAGAATGCACCAGATCTGGGACCAAGTGGTGGATAAGTTATTTCTCTCCCAGGAAAAGGCCCAGCGGTTTTCCAACCGACATAGGACCGTTGGTCCCCAGTTTAAGGTGGGTGATATGGTTTGGTTATCATAAAAAAATATCGCTATGAAGGTAGCTTCTCCTAAGTTTAAGCCTAGATTTATTGGGCCTTACAAGATTTTGGAGATCATTAATCCGGTCTCTTTTCGGTTGGCTCTTCCTGTCACATTTAAAATCCATAATGTGTTTCATAAGTCCTTGTTGAAGAGGTTTGTTGAACCAGTAGTTCCTGGGGTGGCACCTCCGGAACCTGTATTGGTTGAAGGTAACATGGAATATGAGGTAGAGAAGATACTGGATTCCCGTCTGGCTAGATGGAGACTCCAGTATTTGGTTAAGTGGAAGGGTTATGGTCAAGAGGATAATTCCTGGGTCTCTGCCTCTGATATTCATGCCAAGAGATTGGTGTGTGCCTTTCATCGGGCTCACCCTGATCGCCCTGGTGGCATGGATGAGGGTTCGGTGACCCCTCCTCAAGGGGGAGGTACTGTTATGAGTTCATTTTCCCCTTTACCATTGAGGTCTGATGAACTCCCTCTTCTGGTGAAGGAAGGTAGTGAGGCTGATTACCAAGCACCTGAGCTGGGAGAGGATGACTGGGTGACGGGGATCTCTGACTGGATATAAGGCAGCCGACGCCCTTCTGCCTCGCTGGTGATTTCTCTGTGGAATTCTAGGAGACCAGTCTGATTCCTGCTCCTCAAAAGCTAAGTTTTCTGCTTTTCCTTCTTGCATTTGTGTTTTGGTTTTAGTTTGCCTTGCTTTTCTGGATTCTGCAATTCCCTGCTGGGGTGAGCTGAATTCCTTTTTGCCTTTTTGCTCTGTCTTCAGAAAAAACCTGAGTACTGACATAGTCTTTTTGAAGCCTAGCGTCTTCAGGGCCTTTTTCCCTGTCAGTCTGTTGGCTCTTATTTTGATTGGGTTTTTCGCGGATTGCAGACAGCAGCTTTCCTATCCTGTCCTATCTAGTTAGCTTGGGCCCCATCATTTGCTCAGTCTATCTTTCTATCTGTGTTAGTGTTTTTTCTTCTTGCTTCACTGTCATTATATGTTGGGGGCTGCCTATTGCTTTGGGGTCTGCTCTGGGGCAGTTTAGATTTCCCTTTCTGTCTTTAGGCTATTTAGCTCTCCGGCTGTGATCGAGGGGTCTAGGGCACCGTAGGAACCCCCCACGGCTACTGCTAGTTGTTGATAGGTTCAGGGGTCTGCAATCCGATAGCTGCCAACTTCTCTGGTTTTCTGGACTTAGCTAGCATTTCTGTTTTTGCCTCCTACGGTGACTCATTCATAACACCTAACCCTAATCCCAACCCTAACCCTAATCCCAATCCTAATCCCCAATCCTAATTCTAACCCTAATCCTATTTAGCCCTAACCCTAATTCTAACCCTAGCCCTAACCCGAGCCCTAACCCTAGCCCTAACCCTAACCCTAGCCCAACCCTAACCCTAGCCCTAACCCTAGCCCAACCCTAACCTTAACCCTAGCCCAACCCTAACCCAAGCTCAACCCTAACCCTAACCCTAGCCCAACCCCAACCCTAACCCTAACCCTAGCCCAACCCTAACCCTAACCCTAGCCCTAGCCCTAACCCTAGCCCAACCCTAACCCTAGCCCAACTCTAACCCTAGCACTAGCCCTAGCCCTAACCCTAACCCTAATGGAAAACCGAAAAAAAAATATTTTCTTTATTTCATTATTTTTGCTTATATAAGGCAGTGATAAATGGGGGGTTATGTACTATTTTTTTTATTTTGCTCACTATGATCATTAATCATAGTGATCAAAATAATGAATGGAATCTGCCAGCCAGAGCTGGCAGATTCCCGGTGGGCGCACTGCGCATGCGCCCGCCATTTTCAAGATGGCGGCGCCCATCGGAGGACGCCGGCGGGACGCGGGACCACCGGGAGGGAAGCCTATTTCTCTCTCCTCTGATGTGCGATCACATCAGAAGAAAGAGAAATTTAATGCATAATCGCGGCTTTTTTTTTTTCAGTCGCCGTTATAGGGTTAATAACGGCGATCGCAAAAGCGGGGTCGGTAAAAACCGACCGATTCATGTTCTCTGGGGTCTCGGCTACCCCTAGCAGCCGAGACCCCGGAGAAAATCTGACACTGGGGGGGTGCTATGTACTTTCTCCACAGCGCCGTGAATTAACGGCGCTGTGGTTTAAGTACCCTTAATTAAAGCCGTTAAAAGGCGTATCGGCGGTCGTTAAGGGGTTAAATATAGGCCTTTTGGAGATCATTTCATCATTGTTCACAATAAGAGTATTTTCGACAAGGGGTACCCAAACAATTTCATGACACTGTATTTTGCTTTCTGCCTTTGTTTTCTATTTGCTACTTAATATATAATGAATATATTTCTAATCATCCATATTAAATAAAGATAAATTATATCATTCAAGCTATGAGTAGTTATTTGTATTCAGAAACTAAAATAAATTAAAATAACAATGTAAGTAAAAGTGATGTAAATGGAGAGACTATCAGGATCACAAATTACTATTGAGAAAGGACACAATCAATCAACAGCTCCTAAATTGGCATCATGTTATATATTCCTCCACTACGATGTTTTAAAACCAGTCTCTTGCAATTGATTAAAATGCAAGTAAGAGATAACCAGAGACCACATTGAAACACACTATAATGATTTTTCCTTTAATCCTGATGATTACTTAACCCTTGGTTTATGAGTCCTTTTCTCTACCTAAAATACAAGTGAGAAGATATACCCATAGGCAGGCCTTCAAGATAATTTACTGTGAGTTCCGGTGGCAATGAAAAAGTGAATATGAAGCTAAAGTATTTGTTAAATTATTTTAGTGATGTAAATTTTGAGAGGTCGGGAAGTTATGGTCTGTGAGTAATATTTAAAGCACATTGTAAACTGCGTGAATGTTGATTACTTCCTCTCCGTTATGCCATCGATATATCTTTATAAGTATTGCTTTAAGCCCTGTTCATAAGCCTGGAAATCATTCAAATACTACTTAATTCAGACAGGTTGTAATTCAGCAGAAAATGCCAACTGCATATTAATAACTCACACTGGGCACATTGTTAAAGTCCTTTTGGCTTAAAGGATTGTCAATAAATCGCCCAAACAGAGAGTTTAAAACTGAGCAGGTTGGCAATTGGGTAAGAAATCTATAAGTAGTACACATACTGGAAAGGGTCAAGAGAAAACTCTTTGGAAGCTGGGGCATTTTCAAGGAGTTTGCTTGAATGAGCCTTATTTCACAATTTTTTGCTAAGAGGCTTCAAAAGCTGAACAGAAAAATGGTCATTTTTGTAGGTCAACTTGTAAAAGTGTTAAATTTAACCTAATCTACAGGATTTTTACTTATTTTCTATCCAATGTGCCCGACATTGTGTTCTTCTTGCTCATCAAAATACTACATGGCCACCAAACGTATCAGAAAAGTTCTCGGCCCTAAGAGCTATGTGTATAATGGTCTATGGGGTTACAAAGAAACACACGTTAACCTTTAAAAAAGCGAAAATTACATCTAAAGATCTTACATCTGGAATACTGTGTCCCGGTTTGGGCACCACATTTTAAAAAAGTGAGCATACTGCAAAGTATGTTCTACGAGGAACAGTTAAAGGATTTTGGAATATTTAGCTTGCAAAAAACAAGGCTAAAAGGAGACTTAATAGCTGTCTACAAATATCTGAAGCAATCTCACAGTGTAGAGGGATCATTATTCTCATTTGCACATGTAAACATGAGAAACAATGGAATGAAACTGAAAGAGAAGATACCAATTAGATATTAGAAAAAACTTTTTGACAATGAGAGTGATCAATGAGTGGAACAGGCTGCCATGAGAGGTGGTAAGTAGAGATAAGCGAATATTTCAATGTTCGGTTCGGCTCCCGATCGCTGAATTTGCAATATTCACTGATTTAATCATCTATTAAATGGCCGAATTTAGCCAGACATACACAGCACAAAAGCTGATGTTTCCCATGCTGTCACACAGTGTGGGAAACACCGGCATAGCGCTTCTGATCGGCAGAGAACTCATCCCCGCCGGTCAGAGAGCCGCAGTTCCCACGCTGTCAGTTCCCACATGTGAGGGCTCGGCTGTGATCGGAGGTATAAAGGTTACCTCTCGTCACTGGTGTCAGCTGATGGATTACAGGTCCCATCAGCTGACATATGCTGCGGTTAATAACAGTGAGAGCAGGAGCGGTGGATGGGAGTATTCATCAGCCACTCCTGCACTGTAAATAAATGATGAAAACAAAAACCTGCTTGTGTTCCCCAGTATTTTTGATAACCAGCCAGACAAAACTAATAGCTGGTGGCTGCAACCCTCAGCTGTCTGCTTCAACAAGGTTGGTTATCAAGAATAGAGGGGTCCCCATGCAGTATTTTTAATTATTTAAATAATTTTAAAAACTGGCATGGGGTCCCCTCCATTTTTGACAACCAGCCTTGCTAAAGCAGACAGCTGGGGGCTGGTATTCTCAAGCTGGTAAGGGACCATGGATATTGCCCCCCCAGCCTAAAAATAGCAGCCCACAACTGCCAGGAAAAGGCACATCTATTAGATGTGCCAATTCTGACGCTTTGCCCTGCTCTTCCCACTTGCCGTGTAAAGGTGGCAAGTGGGGTTCATATTTGTGGGGTTGATGTCACCTTTGTATTGTCAGGTGACATCAAGCCCATGATTACTAATGGAGAGGCATCTGTAAGACACCTATCCATTGCTAATCCTATAGTTGCAAGGTAAATAAAGACACAACCATAATAAAGTCCTTTAATAGAAATAATACTAAACACAGTTTTCCATAATATTTAAAAATAACAAACACAGTTATACTCACCTAATGCCTGAAGCCATCATCCTCCTGTAATAAAACTTAAATAAAAAAACCAAAAAATATTCCATATCTGTCTGTCATTCTGTCCCACTCCGTAATCCATTTCTGGGGGATTAATAGTTTTCAACCTGGAAGGTGCCAAGATGCGACCGTCCAGGCTAAGAACCACTGGGGAATGAACTGCTGTGAGCGCAGCCTCAGTGACCGTATATCTATGCATATTTAGATGAGCTGGACCCGTTGTGAGACAAATGGATTAAAAGCATCCCTGCGGAAAGGTGAGGAATATTGTTGTTTGTTTTTTTTTCCTCTTTTGCAGATGACGAGGGCATTGGGGGAATAGACGAGGTCATAAGTATGGTTTAATTAAGATTATTAAAGGAGTCTGTGTCTTTCTTTCAGTTAAAGGACTTTTCTCAGGGGTGTCTGTGTTTTCTTACAATGTGACACCTTATTGACGCCTCTCCATTACTAACCTTGGGGCTTGATGTCACCTGATAATACAAATGTGACATCAACCCCCCAGCTATCACCCCACTTGCCACTGCTACAGGGCAAGTGGGAAGAGCAAGGCAAAGTGCCAGAATTGGCACATCTTAGAGATGCACGTTTTCTGGGGTGGCAGAGAGTTGATGTTTTTAGCCTGGGGGGGCCAGTATCCATGGCCCCTTCCTAATATCACCCTGCAGCTATCTGCATAGCCTTTGCTGGTTATTAATTATAGAGTGTACATTAATGAGAAAAAAATGAACTTTTTTTTTTAATTTACCAAATGGCTGCAATGAAACAAAGAGTGAAAAATTTAAAGGGGTTTGAATACTTTTCATACCCACTGTAGATATATATATGTGTGTGTTCTATGTATATATATGTTTTCTATCTATTCTATTCTAACCTGTCACACAGTGATTTTACTGAACGCGGCACATGAATTGCCAGCTTTTATTCTATCTTTTACCGAATGTTACCGACTTTTTCCAATTTTAAGAAAAATGCTCGTGTTACCGATCACGAATCCGAATATACCTTATTCGTGTCAAATTTTTGTTTGGCGATTTTTTTCTGAACATATTTGCTCATCTCTAGTGGTGAGTTCTCTTTCAATGGAAGTCTTCAAACAGAGGCTGGACAGATATCTGTCTGAGATGGTTTAGTGAATCCTGCATTAAGCCAAGGGTTAAGGGGGTTTTACACATAGCGATATCACTAACAATATCGCTAAAGCATCACCAATTTGGTGATGCAGCAGCGATATCGCTAGCGATATCACTATGTGTGATACTTACCTCCGACCGGCTCCCCCGCTGTCCATTGCTGATCGCGGGAGATCGGCGGCTCCATTTCTCGTCGGGCACTTCCTGCTGGGCATCCTGCTGGCGCCGTCGAGCGATGCGTGGCCGCGGACAGAGGACGTCAGGATTGCCGCGTTTGAAAGGTAAGTATCGTCCGCTGTATGGCTGCTGCATCGCTGTGAGATCTTCCTGTGTGGAAGCTCACTAGCGATCATTTAGCAATGCACCAGCGATCCTGACCGGGTCATATCGCTGGTCGGGATCGCTGGTGCATCGCTAAATGTAAACTGGCCTTTAGACACGATGACCCTCGAAGTACCTTACAATTCTTTAAGCAACTAAAGGATTCTTTCACATTAGGTAATTGTAATGTTCAAGAGTTGATCATCAGGAGGACACAGAATAACAGTGCTGTCCATAGCAGAATTGTTAGGAGAAAGCCTCTGCTGTTACAAAAAAATATTGCTTTTAATCTGCAGTATCCTAAAGACTTCCCAAGCAATTCAGTCAGCTTTTTGAGCTATATTTTATGGATGGATGGAGCTAAAATAGAGCTTTTTTATTTAAATGTGCAGCATTATGCTTAAAGAATAAAAGCTGTATTAGAGCATAAAATCCTCATACCATTAGTGAAGCTTGGTGGTGGTAGAATCACAGTTTGAGTCTGCTTTGCTGTATGTGGGCTAGGACGGCTGCCATCATTAATAGAGCGAAGAATTTTGAATTATACCAGCAAATTCTAAAAGGACATCTGTACATGAGCTGAATCTCAAAAGAACATGGGTCATAAAGCAAGACAATGAACAAAGAGCACAAGTTATTCTACAAAAGAATGATTAAAGACAGCAAAGTTAAAGTATTGGAATGTCAAAGTCCTGGCTTTAATCCATGCTGTGAAAGAACCTGAAGTGAGTAAAGCCACGAACATAGCAGAGCTGAAGTAGCTATGTAAGGAGGAGAGGGCTAAAATTCCTCGAAGCCAATGTGCAGGACCCAACAATTACTGGAAATGTTTGGATGCCGTTATTGCTGCACAAGGAGGTCGCCACAGATATTGAAAGTAAATGTTCACATACTTTTCCCACTTACCGACATGTGATATTGGATCATTTTCCACATTTTAAATATTGCAAAGTCTAATAATTCAGTAAAAAAAATTGTATTGGGACATGCTCATAACTAATAACACCCACTTGTCGGTGTATTCATACATTTATATGTACAGTAACAGAGAAGTGGCGCAATGCAAAGTTCTAAGAAAAGATGATTGAGAATTATGCAGAATACGCAGACTTGTCAGGAAACCTGACAGATCCTCTATAAGACGTCTAAGAGGCTTCCTAATAAATATTTAAAATGGGAAAATCCAAGTTTTTAGAGTTCACCTTTAATTCTTCAAAATGCTAAGATTTATAAATCCAAGGAAAGCAATATTTATTGCATTTTTAGTTTTGTGTTTTCTATTTATCTTCTCGTCATGCTTATCTTGTCATTTCTTATCCTGGGCTTTTACATTGAAACCTTGCTTGGATTCTTTCAGTTATCTCAGAACCTAACGCTTTGCTTTTAATGTATTCTGCTGAAACCTCCCGCTGAGTTATGTCTCAGCACCCCCGTCTATGCAGCAGTTGATGCTGTCAGCAGTGATTGACAGGATCAGAATCTTTTGAGGAACATTTTGCAAAAGAAGGGAACCACAGGGTAATGCTCTGCCTCCAAACTACAGGAACTATACAACAGGGGGATTCATGAAGAATTTAGAACTGAAATACATCGTTCTCATGTGGAACTGAACACCAAATCACGTTACCATACAGGCAATAGTTTTGTTGCTTACCATTGCTAATCCCATTGCTTTACTTATCATTTTTCTGGGCCAACATACAGTATACATCAGCGCTGTAGACAGAATGTATTCACTGTCCAGATGAGGCTCCCAATCTAATGTCTCTATTTTAGGCTCTATTCACATTAGCGTTGTGGTCTCGATTCCATTCTGATACAAACGATGCCAAATGTGACCAATAGACCCATTGTATTTTTCTTGTTCTGTCAACTAAAAATCCATATGGTGCCATGAGCATAGCCATAAGCACACCAAATCAATAGCACCATTTTAAAATTAGGTCAATAAAATGTTTTTGTTTTTTCCATCTCATACACTGTAATATGAAAATAATATTTATCATAGATTTCTAGTAGGTGGAGGACCCAAACTCTATAATCCTAAATTAGTTAAAGAGCAGTGATCACTACCCGCATCCTGACAGATGAGGTGGGCACATGAAGCCGTGTGCAAGCTATAAGATCTTTCCTTGTTTATTTGCAGACTTAGTGGTTTGCAATTTTCTTTCCTTAACTAGCTTGGCCAGAGCAAAAGTTTCACACATTGGTAGTCAGGGGCGCAGGCAATTTCAGAAAAAGCAAGCTGGTCAAATGTAAATGTATTTCATGAGATGATGAACACAGACAGGTATTTATACATGTAGATTGGTAATACAATAAATTGTTTTGATAAGGAGAGGCCAAAAAATGTTTTCTGGTTGAGGTGCCACCTGCAGGTCATTGTGTCTTTCTGCAGGTTTATGAAAATTAATGTTTAAACTGTATTTAGTGACAAAATCGTGAATGTGTGGTTTGTTTGGCTGTTTTCGTTCTGAAGGGAGCAAGTTTACCTTTCAAATGGTGTATCATGTGTGTCGTGGGGCGAAGTAATCAGCGAAAAAGCAGTGTATCTTTACAAATGTGTTGGTAGTGTGCTTTGGGGTACTGTGGTGCCACCTGCAGGTCATTTTTCCTTACTGAAGGTTTATGAAAATTAATGTTTAAACTGTATTTTGTGATCAAATCGTGGATGTGTGGTTTGTTTGGCTATTTTGTTGCTGAAGGGGGCAAGTTTACCTTTCAAATGGTGTATCATTTGTGTGTGTGGGTGCAGTATGAACAGGGATACAAAGGAATCACCGAAAAACAGTGTTTATAAATAATAGAATAGATAATAATGATAATTATATTTCTATAGCACCAGCATATAACACATAATTAAGTGGGGACATGTACAGATAATAAAGACAATATAAAGTAACAGTATAAAGTAACAGTTAAAGGAGGAGTGAGGGTCCTGCTCGCAAGCTTACAATCTATAAGGAAATAGGGGGGACACAATAGGTGGAATGTGCTTGCTATGTATGGTACAGTTATTGTTATTAGTGAAGAGCAAATAGTGGAATATTCAGAGTCGGGAAAATCGGCATGAATAATTTCTAATATCCGTGCATTCGTACCGAATAACGAATCCAATGCCAGTCAACGGGAAAGCCGAATATTTTATTGCTACACCCAACAAACAGGTCTGAGGGCATGAGAAAAAAGCTGAAATGGATGGGAAAGAGTTAAGACTACATGGGAACAGCATAGAGAAGATGCCTGCATGCCTTTCCACTAACTGAAAATAATGTTGTCAGACTATTGCGCCAGTTTTACCGATTTATAAGACCTACCAAAGAAAACCTAATTTTTTTTTTAAGGGAAAATGCTTAGAAACATTTTTTCCTTCATAATTACATGTATATAGTGCAAAATAAAATAAAAAAAAAAAATTATACTTCCCCTTTAGCATATGTTCACATGGAGCATTTTGGCTTTAGTATTTCCTTTTACATTTGTGAGGGCTCTCACTCCTACATTTGGGAGCTCCCTCCCTCATTCAAAATTGTTAGCTAGATAGTGGAATACATATTCCCCATCACTTTACAATGTCAGCTAAAACATGCCCATTTGAATTTTAGACTTCGCCCGCCACCACCACCAAGTCCGAATTCCAATGGAGCCACTGTCATAGCGGGTGAAGTTGCTGTAAAGTGAATATAATACAGGAGTTGGAGAGCTGTATGCTCATTGTCAGTAAAATGGATTCTACCAGTCACCAAAAGCATTAGAATTAAATTCTGAAGGAACATGTACAAGCCTTATTTTACTTGGAAGCAGCTTCTTCAAAGGAAAAAGACTTCACACTTCTTCTGGAAACTACCCAACCAGACAGAATGTATCTTTTGCATGGTTTTGAGCAACAATGGAGTAATTACAGGATGTGTCCCAGAAAGTGTCGAGGTTTGTGGAGTGTAGCACTCAGGTCACAGGCAGTGCTACAGAGCCCAGGTAAAAGCCTTAAGCCCCCGTCACATACAGCGATCTCGCTAGTGAGATCGCTGCTGAGTCACAAGTTTTGTGACCAACAGCGATCTCACCAGCGATCTCACCGGGAGACCAGCGATCAGCGAGCTGGCTGTTATGAATGGGTCATCGAGGAGGAGAGCGCAATCGGCTATGCCACCAGAACACCAGAGAGGTTGGTCGCTCAGCGGATTGCAGACCCCTGATCTTAACAACCAAACTAGCAGTAGCCGTGGAGCGTTCCTACGTTGCCCTAGAAAACTCGTCACAGCCGGAGGACTAACTAAGCCTATAGACAGAAAGATGAAATCTAAACTACACCGGAGCAGATCCCCAAAGGAATAGACAGCCCCAAAACTTCAATTGTCGGTGAGACAAGATGAAGCACAAACACAGACAGAAAATAGACAGAGCAAATGATGGGGCCCACACTGACTAAAGTAGATAGGACAGGACAGAAAAGGCACTGTCTGCAATCACGCAAAAACCCTAATAATTCCAGCACGACTGATGTACAAAAATACTGAGGTTTCAACAACCTCGCCCCCACTATATCAGCAGTCAGGTGTGAACTGGTGGCTAGCAACAGGCTAATACAGCAGGGGACTGAGCTATCAAACACAAGATACAAAAATACAGGGCAGGAGCCATCAGCCCCAGGGGGAGCAAGCTGACCCCTGACAACAAGGCAAAAACAGATGCAAAGGGTTTTAGCAAATGACACTTAGCAGAAAAAATGCAGAATCAGGCAGCAAACAGAAATCCTCAGTAAGCAAAGAAGTATCACTGGCAGTCACTGAGAGAAGTCTGCTCGCTTATGTAGTCCCAGTCACTACCACCACTCCTCCAATTATCTTCTGCAGCTGTTGGGTTAACATCATGTTGACCAGCACAACTACCAGCAGTATCCACAAGAGGGAGCCTTGCCTCAAAAGTCAGATCAAGAGAGCTCACAATAGCTGGCGCTGGTAACTAAGGTACACATTGGGTTTCTAAGCGGCGTGCAGCACTTAGAAATCCAATGTGTACCTTAGTTACCAGCACGCTGGTGCAGGGATCTGGTAACCAAGGTACACATCGGGTTTCTAAGTGCCGCAAGCCGCTTAGAAACCCGATGTGTACCTTGGTTACCAGCTCCCTGCATCAGCACGCAGGTAACTAAGGTGTTAGGCGTCGGGTTCCTGCAGCTGCACAGCAGGAATTCAGAGCCTTGCATCCAGTGGTCTCCCATTCTCCTCCGACCGCTCAGGAGCCTGCACAGCAATCTCGGCGTCTCAGATGCTCTGCTCAGACCAGCTCTGTAGGACTGGTTGTTGCTGCCACTTCTGGGTCAGCAAAAGCAGCGCAGGATGTCCTGCAGCAAGCCACTCCAGTGGCTAAGTCCTCTCGTCATGCTACTGGGCATGCTCACGAGACGATCTCCCATTGGAGATTGGGAGTCACGTGCTCAGGTCCTTCTCCTGATCTGATTGGTCCATCCCAGAGATCTGGAAGGTCCCGCATGGCTATAAAAGGTCCGCATGGCCGCTCGGCCATGCGCTAGCATAGACTTTACTTGCTACTGTGTGAATGATGATGGATGCATGTGCCTGCGAATGACTCATTAAGATCCCCTCCCTCTGATATTACGTGTGTGGATAGGGACTTAGTCTTAGAGTCAGCGCCAGTCAGTGGCACGCTTCAGGTCACATTGCACATCCACACAGTGCTAGTGTCCGACAGTGCGCCCCGTCTTGGGCATTGTCGTGCAGCGGCTGGTTCAGTCGCCGCACTGCAGTCAGCAGCACTTGGGAATCCGCGGTAGCGAAGCCGCACGCACAGTAGGTCTAGACTGACCCCGACCCTGAGTCTTGGGACCGAGTCCTGTGACCATACACAGTGTGTGCTCACTGCTGAGACCTGTGTGGTCAACAGGCTCTGCATTTATGTTTATGCCTTAAGGTGTCTCTGTGAACATAACAGAGTATGCCCAGTGCACACCAGGTGACGTTCAACCCGTGTGCGATATACCGCCATATTGTGCGTCTGCCATTATATAGCAGCAGTTTAACACCTCTGCACGGTGGACCCCGGGTGGGGAACACACTTTCTATTATTTTATGTTTATTGTGTTCCGCCATCCCTAACATTATACTAGTGCCAGGGTCTGGCTAGTAATGGCGGACCTGCAGCAGCTACAGCGGTACATTCAGCAGCTGGAGAGCAGGTTGGCGGCTATTGAGAGCTCCACCTCAGCTGTGAATGTTTTCTATGGCCGCTGCCCAGACAGTTGCACGCCACATCCACGCCTGTGCCGACAATGTCCGGCCTCCCATTGCCCGATAAATTTTCTGGTGACAGCGCCACCTGCAGGGGTTTTGTGATCCAGTGCTCTATCCAGCTTGAGTTACTGGCCGCACAATTTCCTACAGAGCGGGGAAAGTGGGGTTTATCGTCTCCCTCTTGTCAGGCAGGGCGTTAGAATGGGCCATGCCGTTGTGGGAGCGTGGTGACCACGTGGTTCTGAGCGCTGCTCAGTTCCTAACCTCTCTAAAACAGTTTTTTTGGGGAATACGGGTCACTCACGACTAGTGTTGAGTGATACCTTCCGATATCGGGAAATATCGGATCGGATTGGATCGGACCGATACCCCAAAAATATCGGATATCGCCGATTCCGATACCGGAAACCAATGCAAGTCAATGGGACACAAATATCGGAATGAAAATAAACCCTTACTTTCCTTGTAGGTTAATTCTACATGAAGGATAACAACTAAGAATAATGTAGAATGTATTGGGGGAGGTGGAGGAGACATTAAAGGCATAGAGGTTTAGCCCAATCAAATGGAATAGCAGGAATTAATTTTTTTTAAGACGTTCGGAGTTACAAAGATATTGACTATGTTAAGCTTTTTTATATTTTGTCAGATATTTATGTTTCACTAATTCCATGCTCTTCACCTTCTTTTTTACTTCTCCCACACTTTCTTCTTCATCATCCTCAGCAGCAGCATCTTTTTCATCAACTTCTTCTTCACCTTATTCATCTTCTTCTTCTTCACCTTCTTCCTATTATTCTTTTTTTACATTCTTCATATTCTTCTTATTCAACTATTATTCTTCTTCATATTCTACTTCTTCATCTTCTTCATATTCTTCTTCTTCATCATATTCTTATTTGTGACAGGCATTCCTGTAGTTGTTATCTATAAAAGTTTGAAGATTACACCTTCCGTTCTGCCTGTCACAAAAGATTTACAACAGGATTTGTTCACGTTCAGTTTTGCCTGCAGCAGCAGGTATTTTCCAGGGGCACCACGAGGAGAAACGGACTCACCCCCATACACTACTTAGTCTTCTTCTGCTTATAATTTAGAATCATAGAATCATAGAATCATAGAATCGTAGAGTTGGAAGGGACCTCCTGGGCCATCTGGTCCAACCCCCTGCTCAAAGCAGGATTCGCTAAATCATCCCAGTCAGATGTCTGTCCAGTCTCTGTTTGAAGACTTCCATTGAAGGAGAACTCACCACTTCTCATGGCAGCTTGTTCCACTCATTGATCACTCTGTCAAAAAGTTTTTTCTAATATCTAATCTGTGTCTCCTCCCATTCAGTTTCATCCCATTGCTTCTAGTCTTTCCTTGTGCAAATGAGAATAAAGTTGATCCTTCTACAATGTGACAGCCTTTTAGATATTTGTAGACAGCTATTAAGTCTCCTCTCAGTCTTCTCTTTTGCAAACTAAACATTCCCAAATCCTGCAACCTTTCCTCATAAGACAGGGTTTGCAGACCGGTCACCATTCTGGTCACTCTTTTCTGAACTTGCTCCAGTTTGTTGATGTCTTTTTTAAAATGTGGTGCCCAAAACTGGACACAATATTCCAGATGAGGTCTGACCAAAGAGGAGTAGAGGGAAATAATGACTTCACGTGATCTAGACTGTATGCTTCATTTAATACATCCTAGAATTGCATTTGCCTTTTTTGCTGCTGCATCACACTGTTGACTCATATTCAGTCTGTGATCTATTAGTATACCCAAGTCTTTTTCACATGTGCTGTTGCTTAGCCCTATTCCTCCCATTCTGTATATGCTTTTTTCATTTTTATTGCCCAGATGTAGTACTTTGCATTTTTCCCTGTTAAAAACCATTCTGTTAGTTGCTGCCTACTTCTCCAGTTTATTTATATCTTTTTGAATCCTCTCTCTTCTCTAGTATTAGCTATCCCTCCTAGCTTTGTGTCATCAGCATATTTAATCAGTTTACCCTCAATTCCTTCATCTAAATCATTGATAAAGATGTTGAACAATACAGGGCCCGGGACAGAGCCCTGTGTTACCCCACTTGAGACATTCTTCCAACTGGATGTGCAGCCATTTACGACCACTCATTGGGTCCGATCACTAAGCCAGTTATGAATCCACCTAACAGTTGCCTTGTCCATGCCATACTTAGTCATTTTTTCAATAAGGATTGTATGAGATACTTTGTCAAATGCTTTGCTGAAGTCAAGATATACTATATCTACAGCATTTCCTTGATCCACCCAATCAGTGATTCCGTCATAGAAGGAAATTAAGTTAGTCTGACATGACTTATTATTTACAAACCCATGCTGACTCTGTTTAATCACTTCGTTCTTATCCAGGTACTGACATGCATGTTGTTTAATTATTTATTCAAAGATCTTTCCTGGTATAGAAGTCAGACTCACCGGCCTATAGTTGCCTGGGTCCACCTTCTTCCCCTTTTTGAAGATAGGAACAACATTTGCTCTTCTCCAGTCTTCTGGGACTTCTCCTGTTCTCCAAGAATTTTCAAAGATTATGGAGAGGGGTTCAAAAATTTCTTCTGCTATTTCCTTCAGTACTCTGGGGTGTAATTCATCTGGATCTGGAGACTTGAATTCATTTAGGTTAGCTAAGTGTTTCCTCACTATCTTTCTGTTTATAGATATCCTGGATTCTTCTATTCCCTTAATAGGACAGTGAAGAACAGTTGATGTTACATTTCCTTTCTGAGAGAAAACAGATGCAAAATAGGATCTTTTGCTCTGATTTTTAGTCTTATGCTTAATGTTCTTCTGCTTTTTGTTCTGCAGCTTCTTGTTCTTCTGATTCTTGGTTTTCTGTCTCTTGTTCTTCTGTATCTTGGTGGTTGTCTTCTTGTTCTTTGTTCTCTTGGTCATCTTCTTCAGGGTCATCTTCTTGGTCTTCTTCGGGGTGGTCTTCAGGGTCGTCATCTTCGGGGTCGTCGTCTTCTTCGGGGTGGTCTTCAGGGTCATCATCTTTAGGGTCATTGTCAGGGAGATCCAGAGTGATTATCAAAAACCATTTCAAAAAGCTTGAACTTGGAAATGTAGCAGAAGGTACAAGAAGGCTGAGGAACTGCTGAGAGCCAGCTGACGGTACTGGAACCTGGATGGGTAGCCGAAGGTACAAGAGCCAATGGAACTACCGAGGACCAGCTGATGGTAATGGAACCCGGTTACTAAGCAGGAGGTACCTGTGCCAGAAAGCACTACCAAGGACCAGCAGACGTTGGTGGAACTCGGATACCGAGAACGAGGCACCTAAGCCAAAGGCTCTTGTCAGGATCCTGACAGCGACCGCGTACAGCCTCCGCTGGCAGGGACTCACCCGCACTGTAGGGACCCCTGGGGACAGGAACACCCGAGAGGTACAGATGCACAGTGTTAGAAGTCAGATTTCTACCTCTCCTATGTTGAAATCTAGACCCTTACATTCTGCAGTCTCTCGTGCTTCATCTGCTGCAGAGGAGATTGCAGAGGAGAGTGCCTTGTGGCAACTCTCTCCAGAGGCTAAGTCCTTTGTTCCCCCCACTGAGCATGCTCATGGGACGAGCTCCCATTGGAGTTCGGGAGTCAGGTGCTCAGGTCCTGTGTCAAATCCTATTGGCTCCTCTTGGAGCCTTGGAGATTTTCGGAAGGTCCCGTTTGGTATAAAAAGCGCACATGGCTGTTCCGCCATGCGCTAGTATTTTTCATACTTGCTGCTGTATGTATGGTGATGGATGCTTGGACTGGTGACTGACTTATTAAGAAACCCCTTCCCTCTGATAATACGATTGTGGAAGTGTTTGGGTTCAGCCAGTAGCAGAGCTAGCGCCAGCGCGCCTTAGCACCATCTTGCTCAGCAGCTTAGCGTCTGCATTGCGCCAGCGTTATTGCAGCGCCTTGCCAGCGGCTCAGTTCTTGCCGTGCTGCAGTTGTAGCTTATTTCTGTGTCCGCAGTTGCGACGCTATGCACCTCATTTTATGGTAGGTCTAGACGGAGTAGTCCTGCTGTCTAAGGCTACTCCTGTGACCTTGAACAGACTCAGCGTTTAGTTTATGCTTTGTGCTTGCAGCTCTCTGAGCATAACAGAGCTTGCTTCAGTGCACTGGGTGCAGTTAAAACCCTGTGCATATTACCGCCTTAGTGCTCTGCCTCTTTTAGCAGCGGTTTTTCCATCCACCGTACGGTGGACCCCGAGTGGCGAAGGCACTTTATTTATTTTTTATTTAGTGTCTTCCGCCATTCCTAACACACAGGACCTGAACGCAGAAGTTTAGCAAGCCGGCACAGGACCTATGGTCATGTGACTGCAAGGGGGTGGGGCTTAGCATCTTGCTTTCAGAGAAGGTAGAAAACTCAGAGTCGGGCAAAACAGAGGTCTTACACAGTACGGGCAAACGAGGTACAAGAGGGATAAACAGACGGGAGGTCAGACAAAGCCAAAGGTCATACACAAGAGGGCGGTGCGGTACCAAAGGGACGAGCAGAGAGCAGTCGAGTCACAAGCAGAGAGTCATACACGAGAGAACGGTGTGGTACAAGAGGGGCAGGCAGAACTCGTAACAGGGACAGAACCGGATCACAACCAAACAAGCAACAAATTATCAGGCACAAGGCACACGTATACAAGAGGTCAACTAACTCAGCCGAGTTAATCCAACCTTGTGTACTTTGGACTGGAACAGCGCGATCCTGAAAGCCGGACTTCTCTCCTTCCTATATATGCAATGACTCAGTTCTGGGTAGACATCCAGGGATCTCGGCTACCCGGAAGGCTATTGCTAGAGTATTCTGGTGTTCTGGTGGTCTTCTTTAGTCTCTGATGTTGGGGAATATGTGTCTGCATGTGATGTTTGTGCCCGTGCGAAAACCCCCCATAACCGTTAAATCAATTGGCTGGATTGAGAAAGGAGAAGGTGTCTGACCACCAACTGTCCTTAGTACGATCATTGTCTTTATTGTATTGATCTCTGAGTCATTGAATATCTTCTAACTTTAACTTTTAACTTCTACCAATAATAATATGGAAAATGCGAAAAACCAAAACATGATGTCCCTTCATTTGCTATTGGCTTGTTGGGTGATGAGGAGAACTTGATAGAGACCGTCATACAAGGGTTCTAGTCCGTGCTTCCTGACATGCCTCTTCACGACTACCAAATCACCAGGCGTCAGGTTATGACAGGTGTCGGTTTCTGCTGAATCTGGAATAGAAAAGGAAACTAGAACATAGGTGTTAGCAAGATTTTTACTAAGCAGAATAACATATTGAACAACACGGTCAGTCTCTTCTGATAACTGCTGAGGCTGGAAATTTGCAACTGGGGGCCTAGCACCAAACAATATCTCATATGGGGACAGGCCATATTTTGCAATAGGGGTAGTACAAATATGGTATAGTACAATGGGTAGGAGCTCTGGCCATGGAGCCATAGTCTCCTGCTTCATTTTGGTCAATTGTCCCTTCAGTGTGCCGTTCAACCTCTCAACTTCACCACTGGATTGTGGGTGGTACGGAGTATGGAGGGCTACAATGGATCCAAGCATTGTCAGAACTTCTTAGTGCACATGAGAAGAAAAGGTCGGACCTTGATCACTTTCAACAACTTCTAGAACCCCATATCTGCTTTTCAGTCATGTTGGTAACAGGGAATGCTTCCAACTGGAGAACCGGGGCCCAGTAGAATTTTTGCACCAGTGCGAGGGCCTGATTCTTTCCTCGATGTGTAGGCCCATGTGCCCATATGGCAATAGCAGGGTACATCCGCTTAGGGAGACACACGAGTTGGTCCTTTTCCAGAGACCATTATCCATTCGTGCCCCATCAGTCTTCCATTGCTTCACCTCTTCCTTTGGAGACATTCTCTGCATCGTCATTAAGCGGTCTCGCAGGGTCCGATAGAAAACTTCAGTCTGTTGTAGATCATCAGGTTCTTGTAGGGTCAGTGCTTCTTGTAACTGTTTACGCTGAGAGCGTGTGGTCACCATAGTTGGTATAGTTGGTTCAACGGATAAAAGAGTGGCGGCTTTTGCTTGCATATCCGCAAATATGTTGCCAACAGTCTATGGCCTGGTCCTAGGACCGTGCGCCTTAATTTTGATACTGGGGTTCCGGCAGTAGTACTAAACCCTCGATTGGCCCATAGAGCCCCAAAATCATGAGCAATACCAAATGCATACCGTGAGTCCATGTATATATTAGCCCGTCTGTTCTTGGCCAAAGTACATGCAGTAGACAGAGCCTGGAGTTCTGCTTCTTGTGCTGACTGTGAAGGCGGGAGCGCAGCTGCGTGCACTACAGTGTCCTCTGTGGTAACAGCGTATCCGGTGTGGAATCTACCAAACTCATCAGCATATCTTGAACCATCCGTGTATAACACCAGATCAGGATTTGGGAGTGGATTCTCACTGACATTTGGTGGAGTAGCTGTTTCTTCTATCAGAAGTTGGGAACAGTCATATTGGAAGTAATCCTCATCACTGCCATCTTTCCTTATAGCTCATTATACCGTCTTTCAAGGCATTGTAAAGGGGTTACATTATGCGGGATGCATCCGGTATCCACTGACAAAACTAAATACATAGTCCAAGAAAACGCTGGAGTTCAGCTTCATCTTTTGGGAAAGGAAGGGAGCTGACAGCTATTATTCTTCTGCGAGGTGTCTGGCACCCTGAAGGAGACAGTGACCCAAGAATATCACTTGACCAAGACAGAACTGAAGTTTCGAGGCCGAAACCCGACAGTTCAGTGCTGCTAGATACTTAAGGAGGCTAACAATGGCAACAATGGCAAAAGACACCTGCTCATATTTTTTGCAACCTGGTTGGGACTGTTTTGGGCCCCTTGTGACATAACTGTCCATATTAACTGTCGTTCCTGCTAAGTGAATACAAATAGAAACTGACAGTCTGGGTGTAACGGAATGCTAAAGAAGGCATTGGTAAGATCAATAACTGTAAACCAAGCAGCATCCTGGGGTATTTGGGACAAAAGAGTATGTGGATTAGGCACCAGGTTTGAGAAACACTTTTACTGGTTCTACAGGCATTTTCCCTATATCATTTGACCCTTTTGACCAGAGACCAGAGTTTAGATAGTATCTCTGAGAGGTATGGGGTGAGTCATTGATCCTCAGGCAATATTGGGGGTGGATCTGAGCCTATCAGGGCCATCATAACTGTAGGAAGGGCATGCAAAATACAGATTTCCTCACTGTCTTCATCTACATAGGGATTATAAAACAAAAAAAAAAAACATCTGACCATCATCTTGGAATTGTATTCCGGAGCAGAACTGTGATAATAAATCTACCCCTAGTAAATTTACTGGACATGTAGGAGAGATCACGAACTGAGCAGTAACGAGAATTAGCAAGGAGGGGCTGAGGAGCAGGATTCCCACTAGCTGAAGTCTGAGGAAGGGGCAGAGTTTGCTGTGTGGGCTGAAGGGCACATTGTGTGCTCGCAGCTGCGGTGGGGGCTAGAGGCTGCTGTTTGCGCTTTTTTTTTTTCTCTCTCTCTCCTGAACAGAGCAGGTTAAAGTCTGAAAACCGGGGACTAAGGCTGCCAGCAGATGATAATAGGTGCCGTTAGCAGAGGTGGGGGCTGCAACTCTCGGTCTCCTTGTACAATTGTCATCTAGCAGGGAGACCTCTTCTTTCAAATCATCACTTTTAACTATTTCCCTGACACATTAATATCAAACTTAGTTCCTTCTTTAATCAATCACATTCTCACACCACAGTCACTTTCTTGAACCATAAAACATCCCGTCTTTGCCATAATAATAGACAATTTTTCCTTCTTCAACATAACAGTAACAGAAACAATCAGAATTCACTTGCTGTTCAATTTCCACATAACCTTCATTATACAATTCATGTGCCAAGCCACGGAATTCCTCAGCGCCTTTAAGTAATACATCATCAGTCAATTTTTTAACTCCTTCATCCCATAGCGTAGGCTGCAACCTCCCGCCCTTAGGAAATCCCAGAATCTAAAATATTTTTCCTGCATTCCTGACACATTTCTTTCCTCGTCTTTGAATCATAAGACTAACAGTATCTGATCCTTCACACAATTCCAAACTTTTCTTTTTCTTCCACAGAAACATAATTCTCTCCTTTAGAGCTAAATATCCTTCAGTTGTGCACAATACTGGAGCAGCCATCTCCGTTTGTTCCACAGGGTCAACCCCCTCTGGGAAGCCCAAAATTCGCGGTACTCAGTGAAAGGAGGAGGGCGTCTCAGACTATCCCTCCGGACACCTCTGGTTATATACAGTGGGGCAAAAAAGTATTTAGTCAGTCAGCAATAGTGCAAGTTCCACCACTTAAAAAGATGAGAGGCGTCTGTAATTTACATCATAGGTAGACCTCAACTATGGGAGACAAACTGAGAAAAAAAAATCCAGAAAATCACATTGTCTGTTTTTTTTTCATTTTATTTGCATATTATGGTGGAAAATAAGTATTTGGTCAGAAACAAAATTTCATCTAAATACTTTGTGATATATCCTTTGTTGGCAATGACAGAGGTCAAACGTTTTCTGTAAGTCTTCACAAGGTTGCCACACACTGTTGTTGGTATGTTCGCCCATTCCTCCATGCAGATCTCCTCTAGAGCAGTGATGTTTTTGGCTTTTCGCTTGGCAACACGGACTTTCAACTCCCTCCAAAGGTTTTCTATAGGGTTGAGATCTGGAGACTGGCTAGGCCACTCCAGGACTTTGAAATGCTTCTTACGAAGCCACTCCTTCGTTGCCCTGGCGGTGTGCTTTGGATCATTGTCATATTGAAAGACCCAGCCACGTTTCATCATCAATGCCCTTGCTGATGGAAGGAGGTTTGCACTCAAAATCTCACGATACATGGCCCCATTCATTCTTTTATGTACCCGGATCAGTCGTTCTGGCCCCTTTGCAGAGAAACAGCCCCAAAGCATGATGTTTCCACCACCATGCTTTACAGTAGGTATGGTGTTTGATGGATGCAACTCAGTATTCTTTTTCCTCCAAACACGACAAGTTGTGTTTCTACCAAACAGTTCCAGTTTGGTTTCATCAGACCATAGGACATTCTCCCAAAACTCCTCTGGATCATCCAAATGCTCTCTAGCAAACTTCAGATGGGCCCGGACATGTACAGGCTTAAGCAGTGGGACACGTCTGGCACTGCAGGATCTGAGTCAATGGTGGCGTAGTGTGTTACTTATGGTAGGCCTTGTTACATTGGTCCCAGCTCTCTGCAGTTCATTCACTAGGTCCCCCCGCGTGGTTCTGGGATTTTTGCTCACCGTTCTTGTGATCATTCTGACCCCACGGGGTGGGATTTTGCGTGGAGCACCAGATCGAGGGAGATTATCAGTGGTCTTGTATGTCTTCCATTTTCTAATTATTGCTCCCACAGTTGATTTCTTCAATTTCTTCACTCCAAGCTGGTTGGCTATTGCAGCCTGGTGCAGGGCTACAATTTTGTTTCTGGTGTCCTTTGACAGCTCTTTGGTCTTCACCATAGTGGAGTTTGGAGTCAGACTGTTTGAGGGTGTGCACAGGTGTCTTTTTATACTGATAACAAGTTTAAACAGGTGCCATTACTACAGGTAATGAGTGGAGGAAAGAGGAGACTCTTAAAGAAGAAGTTACAGGTCTGTGAGAGCCAGAAATCTTGATTGCTTGTTTCTGACCAAATACTTATTTTCCACCATAATATGCAAATAAAAGGAAAAAAAACAGACAATGTGATTTTCTGGATTTTTTTTTCTCAGTTTGTCTCCCATAGTTGAGGTCTACCTATGATGTAAATTACAGACGCCTCTCATCTTTTTAAGTGGTGGAACTTGCACTATTGCTGACTGACTAAATACTTTTTTGCCCTACTGTATATCTTTCTATATATACCTGAGTTACGTATCCTACCCAGTCTTCGATCACATGACCACGCCCAATACTAATAATGATCAGGAATTCAGGATATTTTGACTATAAAGAGAGTCACAGTCACTGGTCAATCCGGGGTGTCCGTCCCTTATGAGGTACGGTTCGAGCACTGGGCCCCCAATGGGACTACACCTCTATATGATTCCACCCATGAATCACCCCACCAGGGGACAAACCTCAGATCCGCTTTGCAGCAACAAGCACAGGAAAACCACACCAACGGTCAGTCTGAACAGTATAACTGCCAACTTACCGTGGTCGTGGGTGGTGATCAGTCCCAATTTTCCAGCACCTGTGTCTGCTCCAAGGGTCCTTTGTCTTGTTGTCCTCCGGGGGCAGAGGCGTCCCTGTTCAGGGGCCCCACGTTGCGCGCCACTGTCGAGGTAGCTATTTTGGGAGGGCTAAATTAACCCTTCACGGTTGAGTCAGTGATTTCCAAATTATTCCAGTGTTGCTAGCAACTCAAATGACCACACGGAGACGGGGGTCTCTGTACGGGAGGATCGAGGCAGATCACTAAGCCCCTTTATTTTAGTCACATCTTTTATAATCTTTTGCTTAATTATGCAAGGTTCTCAAGTACCAATAGCATCATTTCACTTTATAAGCCAATAATATTGCAAGAAAACCGAAAACTACATATATGTCCATACCTAGATAGCGTAGAAAGTAGTATAATGGCATATTCTTCAGAGTTTTACACCCCCCGCCTCCCTTATCTTATACAGATGGGAACAGTCTGGTTTCATGACAGCCCATGCCAATTATAAAAATTTATCTTACAACAACAAAAATTAAGAAACGAAACCTACAGAGGAATGGAGAAGTGAAACTTAAGCTCTGATTTTAGTATTAACCCTTCACAACGTGATTTATGAAATTTTGGAAGACCGCTGGAGCATTGGTCAGGCCGAAAGTCATGACCAAATTTTCAAACAACCCTTCCGTAGTGAGAAAAGCGGTTTTCCACTCATCTCCGTCCCGGACTCAGATAAGGTTATACGCTCCCCGTAGATCTAATTTCGAAAACCACTTAGCTCTGGACAACTGGTTGTATAAATCAGGAATAAGTGGAAGGGGATACGTATTCCTCAGTTATCTTGTTTAATTCACGAAAATCGAGGCATGGATGTAAACCACCGTTTTTTTTCTTTACAAAAAAGAACCCCGCCGCTACAGGAGAAACGGAAGGACGAATGTGTCCCTTACGGAGACTCTCGGAAATATATTCCTTCATCGCAGCCCGTTCTGGACCCGGGTCAATGGCACAATCAAATGGGCGGTGTGGTGGTAAAACCTCAGCCTCCTTTTCGGAGAAAACGTCCGTATAGTCTTTCAGGCACTCCGGAATACCTTCCAGACCCACGGACGACACAGACACAGTAACAAGACATTTTTCAGAACAATAGGGACCCCATTTAACAATGTCCCGATATTCCCAATTAATCACAGGATTATGCAATTGTAACCAGGGGAACCCCAACACCAGTCCCACAGGCAGGTTGTCCATCACAAAACATGAAATATGATCCTGGTGCAAGGAACTCACTTGAAGGAGAAACTCTTCAGTACGAAACATAACGTCATTCTTAACTAGTGGTGTTTTGTCAATGGCAACAATGTGAATAGGAGTCTCCAACCTAACTGTCCCTAACTTACACCTGGACACCAAGTCAGAGTCAATAAAATTCAATGACGATCCGCAATCCATGAAGGCAGAAGTGGATGTGGAGACACTCCCACAACAAAGTTCCACTTGCAACAACATTTTTGAAAAGGCAGAAAAGGGTACCTGAGAGCCTGGGTGACCTCCATGACAATCACGCGTGCTCAGTCGCTTGTTGGCCAGTGGACGGGAGGGGCAATTCTTTTTCCAATGTCCAGAATCGCCACAGTGAAAACAGCATTTTCCCACGCGCCATTGTCTCCTGTCATTCTCTTTGAGGTCGATGGTTCCCCTCTCCATGGTTTCCAATGTAGGACTGGCGCCCCTTCCTTGGGAAAATAACGGTGTCTCAATTTGCATCACTCCCCTTGCCCGTAGCCTGCGATCCATTCGGGCGGCCTGTGTCATAGCCTCCTCCAGGGAATCAGGCGGAGGGTGGAGAGCCAAAGCATCTTTCAGATTTTCAGACAGACCTCTACAGAACAAACCCCAGAGGGCGGCATCATTCCAGCAGATCTCAGCAGCACAGCATCTGAACTCTGAGCAAAACCACTCGGCTGAGTGCATCCCCTGGCACACACTCATCATCATGTCCTCCGCCATATGCATTCGATCAGGCTGATCATAAATGGGCCTCAAAAAATGCATCCACAGTCATACGCTCAGGGGCTGTGGTCGGAAGGGAGAAAGCCCAAGCTTGGGGGGCTTCCCTTAACGGAGACATAATGACCCCCACTCTCTGACTTTCATCCCCAGAAGAGTGTGGTCTCAATGAAAAAAAAGCTAACAGCCCTCCTTGAAAACTCTGAACCCCTTTTTATCTCCAGAAAAGGTATCCAGTAACTTAACCGGAGACTCAGGGGAAACTAATGTAACATCCCGAGCCCCCGATGAAAACACCCCCTGCGCAGTGTCAGTGATCAGCTGCTGAGACTGAGCCAGGACTCTTTGTTCTCCAAGGAGTTTCTGAGACATCTGAGTCAGGTGCTTTACCTGCTCAGAAAGAGCATTCATAGGATCCATCACACACACAGGAGAAGGGGAGCAGAGAGAAAAAAAATGGTAACGGTCAGTTATAATGTCAGGATCTTGACAGCGCCGGCGTACAGCCTCCGCTGGGCAGGGACTCACCCGCACTGTAGGGACCCCTGGGGACAGGAACAGCCGGGAAGTACAGATGCACAGGAACTGAACGCAGAAGTTTAGCAAGCCGGCACAGGACCTACGGTCATGTGACTGCAAGGGGCGGGGCTTAGCGTCCTGCTTTCAGAGAAGGTAGAAAACTCAGAGTCGAGCAAAACGGAGGTCATACACAGTACGGGCAAACGAGGTACAGGAGGGATAAACAGATGGGACGTCAGACAAAGCCAAAGGTCATACACAAGAGGGCAGTGCGGTACCAAAGGGACGAGCAGAGAGCAGTCGAGTCACAAGCAGAGAGTCATACACGAGAGAGTGGTGCGGTACAGGAGGGGCAGGCAGAACTCGTAACAGGGACAGAGCCGGATCACAACCAAACAAGCAACAAGGCACACATATACAAGAGGTCAACTAACTCAGCTGAGGGCAGTATAACTGACACCGGACCTAGATCCAGTGAGCATTAAATAGCCGCCCACTGCCAGAGAGAGGCAGAAACAATTAACCCCCTGTCTGACCTGGACGGGCCAAAGCGAAACCCCGTCCTGGATCATGACAGCTCTGCCTGGAACCCAGGGGGACAAATTCAAGATTGACTTCCAAAGAACCAGCTAATGGTACTGGAACTCAGATAGGCAGCAGAAGGTACACATGAATAAAAAAAGTTGCAAAGGCCACGAGCCGGCCGGAGTTACCAAAACCCACAGTCCTACAGGGGGAGTTTGTCCTATTGGCACTACGGAACCAGCCTTCATTGCTAGATCCCTCAGCCCACATAGGAAGCACCTAAACTGCAGGCACCATAGAGTTGGCTAACCCGACTGCAACACGACAGGACAACGTATTGGAGGCAAAGTGACGTTGACACTACCCGGAAACAGCTGGCGTGCTGGAACCAGGCTGGGCAGGAGGCCAAAGACACTTCTGAGCAGCAACTGGCGGTGTTGGAGCCCAGGGATTACAGTAGAAACAGAGTGCAGCCACAGGCCTAATTAGAGCAAGTTTAATATCTGTAGTAGTGTGAATGTGGACAGAGCAGGCAAAATTGCCGGACACACAGCAGGGGATCAGCTGACGTTACTGAACCCCAATAACACTGGAGCATGTGTTGACTGTGCAGACTGAACTTCTGAGCAGCAACTGGCGGTGTTGGAGCCCAGGGATTACAGTAGAAACAGAGTGCAGCCACAGGCCTAATTAGAGCAAGTTTAATATCTGTAGTAGTGTGAATGTGGACAGAGCAGGCAAAATTGCCGGACACACAGCAGGGGATCAGCTGACGTTACTGAACCCCAATAACACTGGAGCATGTGTTGACTGTGCAGACTGAACTTCTGAGCAGCAACTGGCGGTGTTGGAGCCCAGGGATTTCAGGAGAAACACAGTGTAGCCAGAGGCCTAATTGGCGCAAGTTTAATATCTGTAGTAGTGTGAGTGTGGTCGGAGCAGGAGAAATTGCCGGACACACAGCAGGGGATCAGCTGACGTTACTGAACCCCAATAACACAGGAGCAAGTGTTGATTGTGCAGACGGAACTTCTGAGCAGCAAATGGCAGTGTTGGAGCCCAGGGATTACAGTTCAGGTGGTAGAAACATGAACACAACAGGAGACCTGGATACTGTTGCCAACCAATTATTTAATCTGGAAGAGGACTGGCAAATTCCTGCGAGATCCAGGCATTGTTCATTTTCAGAAAAGTAAGCCGATCAACGTTATCGGAGGATAGTCGCATGCGACGGTCTGTTAGTACACAACCTGCAGCACTAAAGATGCTTTCCGATAATACACTAGCAGCAGGGCAAGCCAGCACCTCCAATGCATGCTGGCTAAGCTCTGGCCATGTATCCAGCTTAGAGACCCAAAACTTGAGGGGGGAAGAGCCGTGTGGGAGAACACTGAGAGGGCAAGACATGTAGTCTGTCACCATCTGACGGAAACGTTGCCTACTGCTGACTGGAGCCATCTGTGATGGTGTAGACATTTGTGGCGGGGACACAAAACTTTGCCACATTTGGGCCATACTGGTCTTGCCTTGTGCTGAGGCGCTGCCTCTGCTCCCTCTTTGTGCAGAGCTTCCTCCACTGCCTCAATGCACTGAGCTGCTTTGTAAAGCACTAGCAGCACTGCTCTCGGGTGGAATGGAGAACATGATGGAATGCACCAGTGTATCTTGGTACTCTCGCATTTTACGCTCCCGGTTCAACGGTGTTATGAGGCTTTGTAAGTTGTCCCGGTAGCGAGGATCTAGGAGGGTGTACACCCAATTATCAGCCGTGTTGAGAATGTGGGCAATGCGGCGGTCGTTTCTCAGGCACTGCATCATGAAATCAACCATGTGCTGCAGACTGCCAACTGGCCAAGAAACGCTGTCCCCTGCTTGAGGCGTCATCTCTGCCTGCTCTGCATCACCCTACCCTCGCTCTACATACTGACTACAAGAGCATTGTGTACCTCCCTCCTCTGGACAGATGTCTTCCTCCTACATTGACTCCTCCTCATCCTCCTCACAAAGTGTCCCCTGCCTAGGCCTTTGTGAGGAACCACGTTGCGCAGACTGTCCAGAAGCAGATGGCATTTGTGACTCCTTATCCTCCACCTCTTCCACAACCTCCTCCCTTAGATCTTGCAGTGTTTTTTCAAGCAGGCAGATAAGGGGGATAGTCATACTGACTAGTGCATCATCTGCACTCGCCATCCACGTGGAATCATTGAAGGCACACAAAACGTGGCAGATGTCCTTCATAGAGGCCCACTCAGTGGTGGTGAAGTGTGAACGGCGTTCAGTGCGAATTGTTTGCGCCTGATGCAGCTGGTACTCCATGACTGCTGCCTGCTGCTCACACAACCTCTCCAACATATGTAAAGTTGAATTCCACCTGGTGGGTAGGTCACATATGATGCGATGTTCCGGAAGGCGGAATTGGCGCTGCAGAGCTGCAATGCACGATCTTGCCATGCTGGAACGCCGCAAGTGAGCGCACTCTATGCGGACCTTGTGCAGCAGTGCATCAAGATCCGGATAGTCCCTCAAAAAACTCTGCACGACCAAGTTGAGCACATGTGCCAGACATCGGATGTGAGTGAGGTTGCCTAGGCCCAGAGCTGCCACCAGATTTCGGCCATTGTCACACATTACCATGCCTGGCTGGAGATTTGCTGGCACAAACCACACGTCGCTCTCCTGCTTGATGGCTTTCCAGAGCTCCTGCGCTGTGTAGCTTCGATTCCCCAAAGAAATTAATTTCAATGCAGCCTGTTGACATTTGGCCACGGCTGTGCTCATATCGGTCGTAACAGGTAAGCGTTCACGGGTCCATGTGGAGGTAGACCGTGACGGCTCCTGCAGCGCTGATTCAGAGGAACTGGAGTATGAGGAGGAGTCAATGTGTACAGACTGGATTCCTGCAATCCTTTGAGTTGGCAGAACACGTACATCGCCACTCTCAAGATCTGTACCCGGCTCCCCAACATTGACCCAATGGACAGTGAGGGAAAGGTATCGTCCCTGTCCATGGTTACTGGTCCACGCATCGGTGGTCAGGTGGACCTTGCTACTGACGGCGTTTAGTAGCGCATGTTTAATTTTTCCCTCCACATTCTTTTGCAGGGCAGGGACGGCTTGCCTGTTGAAATAAAAGCGGCTGGGCACGGTGTATTGTGGGACTGCCAATGTCATGAAGTTACGGAAGGTGTCAGTCTCCACCAGCCTGAATGAGAGCATTTCAAGGGCCAGTAGTTTTGCAATGCCAGCATTCAGAGCCTGTGCTCGGGGATGGTTTGACGAGTATGGCCGCCTTTTCTCCCATGCCTGTGCTACCGATGGCTGTAGAGTGGCCTGGGAGTGTGAGGATGACAGGGAACGTGGTGCTGTGGGTGGAATGACACTGTGTCTCTGTACAACAGTGCCAGAGGTTCTTCCATGGCGATCCTGTGAGGAAGCCAAACCAGCTGTGTGTGAGCTGGAGGAAGAGGCTACAACACGAGCTGAAGAGGTGTAGGTGGCACTGTAGGTTGGCCTAGGTTTTCAGTGTGTCTTTGTAACTCCACCACGTGCTTGGTCCGCACATGTTTCCACATATTTGTGGCATTGAGGTTGCTGACACTTTTCCCTCTTTTCACTTTCTGATTACACAGCTTGCATCTGACAAAGCAAATGTCATCTGCAACTGTGTCAAAATAGGACCAGGCACTGCAAGTCTTGGGAGCGCCCATTTTGGGTTTTGGAAGAGGCATGCTCCTAATGGGTGCCGAACTGGAGGCTACAGGCAACCGAGTCTGTCCCCTCTCCCTCCTTTTTTGGCCGTTCGGGGAATCTCTTCCTCAAAGCTGCTCCCACCACCTTCCTGTACCTCATGCCATGATGGGTCAAGGACCTCATCATCTACACTACCCTCTTCAATTGACTGCTTCTCCTGGGTAGTCTCGACAGCACAGTACGCACCAGAAAGTGGCACTCGAGTCTCAACATCAGATGCGTACTGAGGTGTGCTGACCATAGGCACTGGCCCACCCACCTCTTCAGATTCAGAAAGACAAAGCTGTTGCACATCACTGCATACTACCTCTTCTTCAAATTCTCGAATGGCTCCTGTCCAGGGCTCTCTGACTGCCTGGGCAATTTGGCAGGTGGTGAAGAGACAGATGAGTGCTCTTCAGTGCTCTGGTCCTGAGAGGATCTGGAACTAATTGAAGTCGATGCGTTAGCTGCCATCCATCCGACAACGGCTTCAATTTGTTCGTCCCGCAGCAGTGGGTTACGGCGAGCTCCTACAAAGCTGCGCATAAAGGACTGTTCCCTGGTAAAACTGGGGGATGCTGAGTGCCCGCAGCAGGCACAGAATCCCCATGTCCTCTCCCTGCAGAAATTCCACGCCCACGCCCACGTGACTTACTGCCTGCCTTCTTCATCTTGGTAGACTGATAAAGATAGGCAGAAAAGCACTAAGGGCTTAGTGTGCTTATTCCTGAACAGCTGCTAACAGGTATAAGAAACACTAATTTTATAAAGTGTGGACTAGACTTTAATATGAGCTAATGTGGCCTACACAACTGTAAAGTGGAGTGCTTGGTGAACTTTATTAACTTTTTTTTTTTTCACAAAAAGACACTGGATGTGCCCAAAGATGTAAAACCGATAGTATCACAAACTTTTTGCAGCTATTACAATGCAGGAAGGTAACTATAATGCAATAGATGAGGCTCCAAAAAATAGGCTAATGCTAATCTGGCTGGGCCTGCAGGGCACAAGCCAGCAGAAAGGCTCCTCTATCTACTCCTATATAGTGTTTGCAAATATTCTGGCTGGATACGGATGGAACCACACTAATAGGAGAAATCTGGAAAAATGTGCAGCACTAGTGCAAAAAAGGACAATGTATGAGGCAGTGACGCATGCTGAGCGGACTACAACCGGAGGTGGCTGCAGAACACACTACAGCATGAGGTGCACTCACACACAGAGACCTCGCAGACAGCCATGAGCAGTGCTGCAAGGCTGCAGAAAAGTTCCTCTATCTACTCCTATATATTATTTTCAAGCAATCTAGATGGATATGGATGGAACCACACTAATAGGAGAAATCAGGAAAAATGAGCTGTCCTAATGCAAAAAACGACAATGTATAAGGCAGTGACGCACACTGAGCAGACTACAACCGGAGGTGGCTGCAGAACACACTACAGCGTGAGCTGCACTCACACACAGAGACCTCGCAGACAGCATGCAGGGTTCTTCTTCGTGCAGAAGAAGAGTGGGGAGTTGCGCCCCTGCATTGACTACAGAGGTATCAACGCCATTACCGTAAAAAACAAATACCCTCTTCCTTTGATCTCTGAGTTGTTTGACAGGTTGCAAGGGGCCCGGATCTTTACGAAATTAGATCTACGGGGGTGTACAACCTGATCCGCATACGCGAAGGAGATGAGTGGGAGACAGCCTTTAATACCAGAGATTGCCACTATGAGTACCTGGTCATGCCCTTCGGCCTCTGTAATACGCCAGCTGTCTTCCAGGTCTTCGTAAATGACGTATTTTGCGATATGCTTTCCACCTCGGTGGTGGTCTATCTGGATGACATCCTCATCTTTTCTCCAGATGTGCCCTCTCACCGGAGAGACGCTTGCAAGGTCTTCGACCATTTGCGGGCGAATTCTCTCTTCGCCAAGCTGGAGAAGTGTCAGTTTGAGCAGGAGTCCTTGCCATTCCTGGGCTATGTCATCTCGGCCCAGGGGTTGGCTATGGATCCTGCCAAATTGCAAGCGGTAATGGACTGGCAGGAGCCCCATTCTCTAAAAGCGGTGCAGCGCTTTTTGGGGTTCATTAACTATTACCATCAGTTCATTCCCCACTTCTCCACACTGGTAGCTCCTTTGGTTGCTCTCACCAAGAAAGGAGTCAATCCTAAGGTTTGGTCAGAGCAGGTCTCCACGGCCTTTTCGTCTCTGAAAACCCATTTTGCTGGCGCTCCCATCCTCCACCGTCCCGATGTGGATAAACCTTTTATCCTAGAGGTAGATGCCTCGTCCATTGGTGCAGGAGCAGTCCTTTTCCAGAAGGATTCTCAAGGTCAGAAGCATCCCTGCTTTTTCTTCTCTAAGACCTTCTCACCGGCGGAGAGAAACTACTCCATCGGGGACAGGGAGTTGCTGGCCATGAAATTGGCCTTTTCTGAGTGGAGACATCTCCTGGAGGGAGCCCGGTTACCCTTCCAGGTGTACATTGACCATAAAAACCTGGTCTATTTGCAAACAGCTCAGCGCTTGAAGCGTCTCGTCAAGCTAGGTGGTCGCTCTTCTCCCGCTTCCGCTTCACCTTGCACTATCTGTCTGGAGAGAAGAACGTCCGTGCGGATGCTCTTTCTCACTCGGTGGTCTCAGCGAAGGAAGAGGAGGCTGAGCCTTGGCTAATTGTCCCCACGGACAGCCTGAGGACCGTGGCTCCGGTCGCCCTTGAGGCAGTTCTGCTGGGCAAGACCTTTGTTCCTCCTCGCCTGCGGCCGGAGGTTCTAGCGTGGGCACACGGGTCCAGGGTGGGTGGTCACTTTGGCATTAAGTGGACCACAGAACTCCTGACAAGGTCTTATTGGTGGCCGCACATGGCTCAGGACACTAAACAGTACATTCAAGCATGCGTCTCTTGTGCTCAGAGCAGGTCCTCTAGGCAGAGGCTGGCTGGGTTACTGTATCCCTTGCTGGTGGCAGACAGACCCTGGGAAATGGTCGGCATGGACTTTGTGGTCGGCCTGCCCAAATCTGGTGGCAGCACGGTCATCTGGGTGGTCACCGATCATTTTTCTATAATGGTGCACCTGGTGCCACTCGCGCGACTGCTTTCCGCTCGTGGTCTCGCTGCACTGTTCATAAAGCATGTATTTCATTTGCACGGTATGCCAGACAAAATAATCAGTGACCGAGGTCCCCAGTTTGAGTTTCGATTTTGGAGGTAGCTCTGCAGTCTACTCAGTATCGAGCTCAATTTGTCCTCCGCATATCATCCTGAGATGAACGGGTTGGTTGAGAGAGCCAATCAAACTCTGGTCACATATCTGCGACATTTTATCTCTGCCAGGCAGGATGACTGGTCATTCTTACTACCGTGGGCTGAATTTGCCCTGAATAACACAGTGGCTGATTCCACTGGTCAGACGCCATTCCTTCTTAATTACGGGCAGCATCCGCGTGTCCCTGTCCCGATGCCAGTGTCTTCCACTGATTCCAGGGTGGCAGACTGGGAAGAGGAGGCTCGCAACATTTGGGATCGCACCCAGGATGCTAATCGAGCCTCTAAGGAGAGAATGAGAGCGTCAGCCGACACACATCGGCGTCCCGCTCCAACGTTTGCCCCTGGCAACAGTGTGTCTCTTTGCTCATAATATCGAGCTGCGGGCCGAGTCCTCCAAGTTCGCTCCACGATACATTGGTCCCTTCAAAGTCCTCAAGCGCATCAGCTCAGTGGTCTACCATCTGGCTCTTCCACCACACTTGGCCATCTCTGACGTCTTCCATGTGTCCCTTCTCAAGCCTGTTCACATGGCTCGGTTTTCCGAGTCATCTGTCAGGACATCAGACCTGTCCTCGGATGAGTTTGAGGTCAACACCATTGTGGGACGCAGGATTGTGCATGGCAAAAAATTTTATTAGGTTGACTGGAAGGGTCATGGTCCTGAGGCCCGGACCTGGGATTTGGTGGAGAACATCAACGCCCCGCTCCTGATTGCGGAGTTTGAGCATACCAAGGCTCAGAGGGGAGGGGGCCCTAGGAGGGGGGTAATGTTAGGCGACAGGTTCCTGCAGCTGCACAGCAAGAATCCAGAGCCTTGCATCCAGCGGTCTGCCATTCTCCTCTGACTGCTCAGGAGCCTGCACAGGAATCTCGGCGTCTCAGACGCTCTGCTCAGACCAGCTCTGTAGGACTGGCTGTTGCTGCCACCTATGGGTCAGCAAAAGCAGCGCAGGATGTCCTGCAGCAAGCCACTTCAGTGGCTAAGTCCTCTCGTCACGCTACTGGTCATGCTCACGAGATGATCTCCCATTGGAGATCGGGAGTCACGTGCTCAGGTCCTTCTCCTGATCTGATTGGTCCATCCCAGAGATCTGGAAGGTCCCACACGGCTATAAAAGGTCCGCATGGCCGCTCAGCCATGCGCTAGTATAGACTTTACTTGCTACTGTATGAATGATGATGGATGCATGTGCCTGCGAATGACTCATTAAGATCCCCTCCATCTGATAGTTCGTGTGTGGATAGGGACTTAGTCTTAGAGTCAGCACCAGTCAGTGGCACGCTTCAGGCCACATTGCACATCTACACAGTGCTAGCGTCCGACAGTGCGCCCCCTCTTGGGCATTGTCGTGCAGCGGCTGGTTCAGTCGCCTCGCTGCAGTCAGCAGCACTTGGGCATTCGCGGTAGTGACGCCGCACGCACGGTAGGTCTACACGGACACCGACCCTGAGTCTTGGGCCCGAGTCCTGTGACCATATACTGTGCGTGCACACCGCTGAGACTTGTGTGGTCAACAAGCTCGGCATTTATGTTAATGCCTTAAGGCGTCTCTGTGAACATAACAGAGTACGCCCAGTGCACACCGGGTGACGTTCAACCCGTGTGCGATATACCACCATATTGTGCGTCTGCCATTATATAGCAGCAGTTTAACACCTCTGCATGGTGGACCCCGGGCGGCGAACGCACTTTCTATTATTTTATATTTAGTGTGTTCCGCCGTCCCTAACTTAAGGTACACAGTGGGTAACTAAGCGAAGTGCGTCGCTTGTAACCCGCGTGTCGCTGGTGCTGATCGCTGGTGAAGCTGCCTGTTTGACAGCTCACCAGCGATCATGTAGTGACACACCAGCGATCCTGACAAGGTCATATCATTGTTGGGATAGCTGGTGCGTCGCTATGTGTGACTGGGCCCTTAGAGTGGCAATTAACCCCTTAGTGACAGAGCCAAATTGGTACTTAATGACCAAGCCAATTTTTACAATTCTGACCACTGTCAATTTATGAATTTATAGCGCTGGAACCCCTCAATGTATCCCACTGATTCAGAAAATGTTTTTTCATGACATATTGTACTTCATGTTAGTGGTAAAATTTGTTCGATATAACGTGCGTTTATTTATGAAAAAAAATGGAAATTTAGCAAAAGTTTTGAAAATTTTGCAATTTTCAAACTTTTAATTTTTGTATCCTTAAATCAGAGAGAGGTGTCATACAAAATAGTTAATAAATAACATTTCCCACATGTCTACTTTACATCAGCACAATTTTGGAAACATAAAAACCGACCCAAACCTTGTTCTCTGGGGTCTCAGCTACCCCCGGTAGCTGAGACCCTGGAGAATTTCCCAAGCTGGGGGGCAATATTCACTTATTTCTTAGCGCCGTTAAAAAGCGGCACTGAGGCATAAGTACCCTTAACTGCCACCGTTAAAAGGCATATTGGCAGTTGTTAAAGGATTAACATTGTTCCAATATGTGTACGGCTGCGACATGAATAGGTCTGTGGAGCATAATAAGGGTCTGTGCACACATTGTGGATACTGCTTTGGATCCGCAGTGGATTTGGCCCTGCGGGTCCGCAGCAGATTCTCCTGTGCTGTACTGTACCATTGTATTCAATGTAAAACAAAAAACACTGTGCACATCCTGCGGAAAAATCTGCGCAGATTTGCTGCGGGTTTGAATCGGCAGCATGTCAATTCTTTGTGTGGATTCCGCAGCATTTTTACACCTGCTCCATTTTAGGAATCCGCAGGTGTAAAAACGCAGGTGAAATTCACACAAAAACTGCAGAAAATACGCAGAAAATCTGGATTAAATCCGCAGGCAAAGCGCAAGTCATTTTACCTGCGGATTTAGCAAAATCCGCATGGAAAAATCTGCAGCAGAATTCGCAACATGTGCACATACCCTTAGGGTGTGTGCAAACGTTGCGGATTCTGCTGCATAATTTTCTGCGCGGATTTGTCTTAATCCGCAGGTAAATCCGCAGGTCAAAATACCTGCGGTTTATCTGCGGATTTATTGCGGATTAGCCTGCGGTTTTCCCCTGTGGTTTGGCACCTGTCATGGAGCAGGCACCAAACTGCTGTGGAATCCGCACAAAGAATTGACATGCTGCAGCTTTAAATCCGCAGCAAATCCGCACGGAAAATTCCGCACCGTGGGCACTGCGTTTTTCTATTTATATAGACTAAAAGGGTACTGTACAACGCAGCAGAAACTGCTGCGGATCCGCAGGGCCAAATCTTCTGCGGATCCGCAGCAGAATCCGCAACGTGTGCACACACCCTAAGGCAGCTTTTTCGACCAGCTTAAAATGTACAGAAACTGCCCAATACCTCACCATCATTTTTTTTACCAAAATGTATACAATTTAAGCGAAGCTACATGTTAATAAAGAGACACAAGTCTCATTTAGGAGCCTGGAATAGCCAGCAATGGTATTTGTCCAGCACCGGACAATGTAAACTGCTAATGAATATGTAAGCCCTATCTAACTAACAATTTGGGAAGAGACAACTGAACGCTGCACTGGGAGAATGAGCTAGACGTGGTTGCTGACTGTTGTGTCTGTGCAACTGCAGGTTGTGGGAAAGAGTCATCAGCGTCTCCTTCCTGGATAGCAGATTGGGAAAGGCCAGTGGTTTCACCATCAGACACAGATTTTGTACCAACTCAGACATTCCGCCCACCTACTTAGGTGCTGCATATGTCAGCAGTAAATGGCATATGCTAGCAGAGGTATTATGTTGAATTTCCCTTTATAAAGGGATGTGTGTAAGGTTTTTGAACTAGCAGCATATACACTCACTGGCCACTTTATTAGGTACACCTGTCCAACTGTGTGTTAAGACTTAATTTCTAATCTGCCAATCACATGGCGGCAACTCAGTGCATTTAGGCATGTAGACATGGTCAAGACAATCTCCTGCAGTTCAAACCGAGCATCAGTATGGGGAAGAAAGGTGATTTGAGTGCCTTTGAACGTGGCATGATTGTTGGTGCCAGAAGGGCTGGTCTGAGTATTTCAGAAACTGCTGATCTACTGGGATTTTCACGCACAACCATCTCTAGGGTTTACAGAGAATGGTCCGAAAAAGAAAAAAAATCCAGTGAGCGGCAGTTCTGTGGCCGGAAATGCCTTGTTGATGCCAGAGGTCAGAGGAGAATGGGCAGACTGGTTCGAGCTGATAGAAAGGCAACAGTGACTCAAATTGCCACCCGTTACAACCAAGGTAGGCAGAAGAGCATCTCTGAACGCACAGTGCGTCGAACTTTGAGGCAGATGGGCTACAGCAGCAGAAGACCACACCGGGTACCACTCCTCTCAGCTAAGAACAGGAAACTGAGGCTACAATTTGCACAAGCTCATCGAAATTGGACAGTAGAAGATTGGAAAAACGTTGCCTGGTCTGATGAGTCTCGATTTCTGCTGCGACATTCGGATGGTAGGGTCAGAATTTGGCGTAAACAACATGAAAGCATGGATCCATCCTGCCTTGTATCAACGGTTCAGGCTGGTGGTGGTGGTGTCATGGTGTGGGGAATTTTTTCTTGGCACTCTTTGGGCCCCTTGGTACCAATTGAGCATCGTTGCAATGCCACAGCCTACCTGAGTATTGTTGCTGACCATGTCCATCCCTTTATGACCACAATGTACCCAACATCTGATGGCTACTTTCAGCAGGATAATGCGCCATGTCATAAAGCTCGAATCATCTCAGATTGGTTTCTTGAACATGACAATGAGTTCACTGTACTCAAATGGCCTCCTCAGTCACCAGATCTCAATCCAATAGAGCATCTTTGGGATGTGGTGGAACGGGAGATTCGCATCAGGGATGTGCAGCCGACAAATCTGCGCCAACTGTGTGATGCCATCATGTCAATATGGTCCAACATCTCTGAGGAATGCTTCCAGCACCTTGTTGAATCTCTGCCACGAAGAATTGAGGCAGTTCTGAAGGCAAAAGGGGGTCCAACCCGTTACTAGCATGGTGTACCTAATAAAGTGGCCAGTGAGTGTATATAAAGCATGTTTCATTACTCATATTATTATTCTGTGTAAGGTTTAAACCTGAAGAATTGTATGAAGCATATTAATGCATTGATGTTCCACAATATCCAAGTGCAGACCCAAAAATCAACATCAGGCTCCCAGATACACTCAAAAAGAGACCTTGAAAAGGGCAACACAATAAAAAAAATATAATAATAGAATATATAGAGATTGAGAGTAGAAATTTGAACATTGCACAATGTACGAAGGTTTCCAAAAATTACCCAAGGGGTCTGCATCATACACACTGAAAGAGACCATGATGGGGACTTCACAATAAATTTTGCAGTCATTATAATTGCCAGAGATAGGGAGTACAAGTTTCACCATAATTTTTCACATTCTCATTGATTTGTGTGAGTAATTTTGGTCTGTAACTTGGAAAAAAGTTGGCTTGGCTCTGCAATTCTATTCCATATATGTGGTCCTCAAAAAAACATGGAAATGTGAACAGCCCCATAGACTATAATGAGTGAATTTACTATAATTAATTTGCAAACAAATATAGTGTGAATAAGTAAGGAGATCATATCCCTTACTAAATGTAGATGGGAATCTCCAAATACAATATGACTACAGAAAGTATATGGAGTCAAAACCCTAAAAAGTAAAATAAAGTTTTAAAAGTATATACATTTTATTATACACATAAAATAATTAAAAAAAAACATGATAATGAAATATTAGAAGTGGTGAAAGAACAAAAAAAAACACATCTTACTTCCCTGCGCGCCTTCGCTGCATCTCATTCAGGTGCCAGCAGCTCTTCCGGCCAAGTGATCACATGTCCCCGCTCATTGAGGTAGTGAATATTCACTCCACGCCTATGGGAGTGGAGAGAGGTGAATATTCATTACCTTAATGAGTGGGCACCCATGATAGCCCAGCCACTGCTGGAATCCGGCGACTGCGGGTGTAAGTGTGCAGTGCAGCCACTGGCTGCTGCCTATGTGACCCACTGCTCTGCTGCTCCCCCTCCCCCCGCTGTCTTTCTGGGACAAAAACTTGTGAATAAGTCGAGGGGTGGTGTTTTTAGCTCAAAAAAATTTGCTGAAAAACTCGGCTTATACACGAGTATATTTGGTAGTTAAAAATCCCATTGTATGGTTATGACATCAAAAGATGACTACAACCAATATATCCTAGGCTTACAGAGTATTTAATGTATATGGTATTCAGCATTATTTTGTGCCCAGAACAACCCCTACCGTTATGCAAAAAATATTCAATTTTTATTAAGTAACAGCCCACTTAACAACACAAAAAAATGTTTAATACGTGGTAATATTTAGTGATGAGAGAGCACTAAAATGCTCAAGCACTTTGGATGCTCGAAAGGGCTCGAATTGAGTAATGAGTATAATGAAAGTCAATGTGAAACTGAAACACTTTTCCGAGAGACACTAACAGAAGGGTTGGGGGGCAGGAAAATTTCTGAAATGGATGGAAACATCGCTCAAATGGAATGGAAACAGCATGGGGAAGATGCCTGGATGCATCTGACTCCCAGGTCGCTTCTGAGAAGTAACTAAATAAATAATTTTAAAAAATAACATGGGTTCCACCCCATTTTTGATAAACAGCCATGGTAAAGCAGACAGCTTGGTTAATTGGCCTTCCCAGCCTAAAAATACCAGCCCACAGCAACCCCAGAATTGACGCATCACATTAGATGCACCAATTTTAGTGCTTTGCCCAGATTTTTCTGATTGCCTTGATGTGGTGGCAATCAGCATAATAAGTTATGTGGTTAATGTCAGCTGGCATCAAGCCCAGGAGTTACTAATGAAGAGGTGTCTATGAAACACCCCCATTACTAACCCAGTAATGATGAAAAAAACACACACAGAAAAAAATATTTTATTTGAATAAACACTCCCCCACATTATCCCTCATTCAAATATATATTAAAAAAAGTTACATGAAGCTCCTCCATTGTAGTCCACTTTCCTCGCATCCAGCTTCGGTGACTGTAAATAGCAGTAGAGTACTACCATTCACAGGCAATGGGTAGTGATGATGTAAGGGTCAGCCAGGACTATAGTCATGGCCAGAGACACTAAAGCATCAGTGTCCTGGCCTTCCCTCACAGGAAGCTGCCATCATCTGCTCGGCACACCTGGGTCTTCAGGTTCTGGTCCCCCTGGGCACTTCCCAAGAGGCGATGGCCCATCTCCAAGGCAACTCCCATTAACAGAGACACAGTCCATGGTAACTTGAACGGTTTCTTTACTGATAACATTACACATATCCACAGTTGGTACATCATAGGTTACACATTCATCTTTACTTGCTTCCTCAGCTCTCCCTGCTTTGCTGATGCTTCTATATGGCAGGTACCTTGACCATCCTAGACTGCTTCCCAGCTTCTTCCTGGCCTAACCTCACCATGATGACAATTCCTTCTGCCTGTTTCGCCTCAGACTTGAAATCATCCGTCACCTGGTTTGGTTGCCTCTGGAAAAGCATCCGACCCATCTGTACTGCTCCCTGCAAATCTTCAGCATCCTTCTCTTCCTCAATCCATCTGACTCCCGCTCTAAAGGCATTCTCCCAGACTATGACTCACCACATCTTCTCTCTACTGTACTGGCCCACTATATTGATGTCTAGTGGCCGTGGATAACTTGGGCTGTTGCTGGTTAACATTGCATGGCTGCTGAGACGTCCTGGGCCCATAGCCCATGTGGACACTTTGGGCACCCTGACCCGGTCTTAACTGCCTTCCCTTCTACTCTAACCTTAATTCACCAAGTTCCAGTCTCAATGCGTTTCTCCCTTATCAGTAGTCAGGGTTCAATTGGAGACAAATGACAATCGAACATATTGGACTTGATGACCCATGTTGTATCCCAAATAGCGAGCACAACGATATGCATTCTTATTTAAACACTCACTTAGGCTTGTATTGTACCGGAGAGGGCACATTTCTGGTATGCAATATCCGGTCATGACATCATTGGAACACATAGTGCATTCCATGTGGATTCGATCCATATCCTATTATGTTGACCACTAGGGAGTGTACTGCAATAGATATGTAGGCATCCTAACTATATACTGCTTACAGCCTTAGTAAGCTTCTTGTTAGCCCTCCATTGAGATAATCTGTTTTATTTAACCCTGCTATTCTGTTCGTTACCACTATACACCTTTTATGTTCCAGTCATTTTTGACCGGACCTGATAAAGTCTTGATTTTTAGCTAATTTAAGTGTTTATTTGAATATTTTTTGCAGTATTATATTGTATGTGAACCTGGTTGTTTATAGACAAATGAAAAATGGAAAGAAAAACTTACTTTTTATTTTTTGTGTGTGTCAAAACATTTAACATGGCTTTATTGGAATATTTATGCATATTGCATATTTAACGATGATCCTTCAGAACTCTGTTGTCTGTATTTGTCCTCTCTGCTCTCTCCAGCTGGACTGAAAATGAAACTGGATAGACTACTATGGCAATTGTCTACTGATAAGATAAAATAAAACACCCCCCCACCCTTTAGGATAAGAGCTTAGAGTAAAGCAAACACACTTTTCAGACAGAATTTATTAGTACTCTTTCAGGTCAGCATTTCACAGACATTAGATCAGGGAACACAAGTAAAAAAAGAAAATATATGTCCATTTACAATATGAAATGTTGAGAACTGAATTGAACTTTTTTACATGAACAGCAGGGTAAAAATATTTGGCACATAACTATATTGGACGGTACTCCATCAGCAGTATTGTAATGAGAAAATGTATGTATGTGTAAATCTGCATGGACCAAAAGGACCTAAATAAATTGATAAATAGTAGTAGATGTAATATATAGTCCAAAATGAGATTATAGCTCCTTTATTTTACAGATAAAAAGGCTGGAGATCACTATAAAAGGCTATCGGTCATTTTTGATCGAACAGTACAAGTGTATAAAAAATTGTGGAGCAAAAACTAAACAAAAAAAAAGTACCCATAGTAAGAACCCCTAAAAGGAGGAAAAGTCAATCAACTACAAGTTTCAGAACCGCATCTTGAATATTTTAAAAAATATTAAAGTTCTAAATCGGTCGTTTTTGACCGAACATAACAGCAGGGTTAACAAAATCCGTTATAATATTGATATATTTGTGAGATATTTTGTAGCACCATTTTTATTTTTCTTTTGGTTTATCTTGTGATATTTAGGTGGATCTCTCCTATTAGGCCAGAAACTTTAGGTTATTGGAATATTGGCTGGTCCTAAGACTTTTTCTGACTTGCTCAACTAGAGGGCATGGTCTTGTTGAAACACTGTATGGGGATATCAGGGAAAGGACAAAGTTTAACATGCAACATCATGCTCAAAAATTGTGCTGCACATTTGTGGCATAAAAGTAAGCTAACTAAAAAAAGTGGTGGAAATGTAAGGTTTGTTACATCAAATTTTTTTTTTTTCAATCACTGATGTTTTTTACACCAAATTCTTCAAAATGTCGCACACGATTTGTGAATCGAAAATATCCTTTAATTTTGCTTTTTACTTTTTTTAATGCAAAATGGCATAAAAAATGCATCAAAAAATATCTAATCACTTCAGGAGGGACCAAAGTACATTTGCAGCAAATTTTGTGACATTTTAGTAAGTTATAATTGATGATTCAGCTGGAAATATCTGTAAGTCGAAAACCCTGCCCATAAAGACAAACATAAAAAAATGCGGACACATATAAAATAGGTTTTAAAAAAGGCGCACATTAAAATAAAAATTAGGTGCAAATGAAAAACATGGAAAAAATATCAGGGCCCCGATTGACCAAAACTTTTTTTGCTAGAAATCTGAAGTAGAAGACTTTGATAAGTAGCTAAATGTTGGCACAACTTGAGAGTGTGCAAAAATTGTTCAACTTTTGGCATTTTCTCAACAGTTTTGCCCAGCTCCTCCTAGATGAGTGGAGCTGGGACAGGACAGGGAGAGTGGCATGATGCCATAACATGTATCTAACACCAGAAATATTACTCCAGTCTAAGGTGCATGGAACCACCAAACTTACAGAAAAAAACGACCAAAAAGTCCCAGAAAGGTAATATATTTATTAAGTCATTATAAAAGGCTTAGCGCCGAAACGCGCGTCGGGACCGGGTTGCTTTCCCAGGAGACCAGGAGAGGTTGTATGTATTTTCACATATTTTTATTATTTTTGTACAATTTTTCCCTTTCCTGGTCGGTAGACACCTCAATTCACGGTGACACATATTGTGTCTTTTGTCTTTTTTCAGCTTTACCACACAGATGCATTATATTGGTATATTGATATATACAGGTTTACAGCGGTAGCGGTTTACACTTATGTTTATGGTTCATGATTAGTGTTGAGCATTCCGATACCGCAAGTATCGGGTATCGGCCGATACTTGCTGTATCGGAATTCCGATACCGACTTCCGATATTTTTTCAATATCGGAATTCGGCATCGGAATCGGAAGTTCAGTTGATTGACGGCCTGACGTCATCATGATGCGCGGTGTGTGCGCATCATGATGCGCCGTCATTTCGGGCCTTCCGGGGGTCTCTGCCGGCCTGCCGGGGGGCTGTGCCGGCCTGCCGGGGGGCTGTGTGGACTGCCCGGGGTCTCTGCCGGCCTGCCGGGGGGCTGTGCCGGCCTGCCGGTGGTCTGTGCACCCTGTGGGGGTCTGTACCGGCCTGCCGGGGGGCTGTGCCGGCCTGCCGGGGGGCTGTGCTGATGTCCGGGGGTCTGTGCAAGCATCGTCCGATGGGACTACAAGTCCCATCGGGCGATGCCTGCTACCATGACAGTTATTGACACATTAGCCAATGATGGGACAGTAGTAGTCCCATCATCCGGCTAATGTGTTAAATGTTAAAAAAAAAAAAAAATACTACATACATACTACATGCATGCTACATACATACTACATGCTACATACATACTACATACATGCTACATACATACTACATGCATGCTACATACATACTACATGCATGCTACATACATACTACATGCTACATACATACTACATGCATGCTACATACATACTACATATATACTACATACATACTACATACATGCTACATACATACTGCATGCTACATACATACTACATACATACTACATACATACTACATGCATGCTACATACATACTACATATATACTACATGCATGCTACATACATACTACATGCTACATACATACTACATATATACTACATACATACTACATACATGCTACATACATACTGCATGCTACATACATACTACATACATACTACATACATACTACATGCATGCTACATACATACTACATGCATGCTACATACATACTACATGCATGCTACATACATACTACATATATACTACATGCATGCTACATACATACTACATGCTACATACATACTACATATATACTACATACATACTACATACATGCTACATACATACTGCATGCTACATACATACTACATACATACTACATACATACTACATGCATGCTACATACATACTACATGCATGCTACATACATACTACATGCATGCTACATACATACTACATATATACTACATGCATGCTACATACATACTACATGCTACATACATACTACATATATACTACATGCATGCTACATACATACTGCATGCTACATGCATGCTACATACATACTACATACATACTACATGCTACATACATACCACATATATACTACATACATACAATACATTCATACAATACATACATAGACATACAGTACATATAACATAGAGTAACATACTTACCAATACTTGTCACATTGTTCCCCGAAGCCATTGTCTTTCCGGAATAAATATTAACATAACAAACCACAAAAATACTCACCCACGATCCGAAGCAGTCCACGAGTGTGTCCCACGACGATCTTGGGTAGAGAACTGCAGCATCAGATGATGCTGCCGTTCTCTACAGGCTGCAGGAATCCAATGACGGAAGGTAGGTATCCTTCCGCACTGTATTCCTCCGCCACTTAAAAAAAAAAAAGTCCCTAGTCTCACTTTATGCCATTGCTGCGTGGGAATTTCCCACACAGCAATGGCATAAAGTGAGACTAGGGACTTTTTTTTTTTTTTAAGTGGTGGAGGAATACAGTGCGGAAGGATACCTACCTTCCGTCATTGGATTCCTGCAGCCCGTAGAGAACGGCAGCATCATCTGATGCTGCAGTTCTCTACCCAAGATCGTCGTGGGACACACTCGTGGACTGCTTCGGATCGTGGGTGAGTATTTTTGTGGTTTGTTATGTTAATATTTATTCCGGAAAGACAATGGCTTCGGGGAACAATGTGACAAGTATTGGTAAGTATGTTACTCTATGTTATATGTACTGTATGTCTATGTATGTATTGTATGAATGTATTGTATGTATGTAGTATATATGTGGTATGTATGTAGCATGTAGTATGTATGTAGTATGTATGTAGCATGCATGTAGCATGCAGTATGTATGTAGCATGCATGTAGTATATATGTAGTATGCATGTAGCATGCATGTAGTATATATGTAGTATGTATGTAGCATGTAGTATGTATGTAGCATGCATGTAGTATATATGTAGTATGTATGTAGCATGTAGTATGTATGTAGCATGCATGTAGTATGTATGTAGCATGCATGTAGTATGTATATGGTATGTATGTAGCATGTAGTATGTATGTAGCATGCATGTAGTATATATGTGTTATGTATGTGGTATGTATGTAGCATGCATGTAGCATGCATGTAGTATGTATGTAGTATGTATGTAGTATATATGTAGTATGTATGTAGCATGTAGTATGTATGTAGTATGTATGTAGCATGCATGTAGCATGCAGTATGTATGTAGCATGCAGTATATATGTAGTATGTATGTAGCATGTAGTATGTAGCATGCATGTAGTATATATGTAGTATGTAGTATGTATGTAGCATGCATGTAGTATATATGTGTTATGTATGTAGCATGTAGCATGCATGTAGCATGCATGTAGTATGTATGTAGTATATATGTGGTATGTATGTAGCATGCAGTATGTATGTAGCATGCATGTAGTATATATGTAGTATGTATGTTGCATGTAGTATGAATGTAGCATGTATGTAGTATGTAGTATGAATGTAGCATGTATGTAGTATGCATGTTGTATGTATGTAGCATGTAATTTTTTTTTTTTTTTTTTACATTTAACACATTAGCCGGATGATGGGACTACTACTGTCCCATCATTGGCTAATGTGTCAATCACTGTCATGGTAGCAGGCATCGCCCGATGGGACTTGTAGTCCCATCGGACGATGCCTGCACAGACCCCCGGAGCCTGCACAGACCACCGGCAGGCCGGCACAGCCCCCCGGCAGGCCGGCACAGCCCCCCGGAGCCTGCACAGCCCCCCGGCAGGCCGGCACAGCCCCCCGGCAGGCCGGCACAGCCCCCCGGAGCCTGCACAGACCACCGGCAGGCCGGCACAGACCACCGGAGCCTGCACAGACCCCCTGGCAGGCCGGCACAGCCCCCCGAAAGGCCCGTACAGACCCCAGAGAGGCTGTACAAGGGCAGGAAAGGGTTTTTCTTATTCCGATACCGGAAGTCCCATAGACTTGAATGGGACTTCCGGTATCGGAATCGGCGATACCGATACTTTTTTTAAAGATCGGCCGATACCATCCGATACGATACTTTGAAGTATCGGACGGTATCGCTCAACTCTATTCATGATATACACTTTTTGGTGTCTGTGCACTTTATATTGTTTTTTGTTTATTATTATATTTTATAAATATCAATACTTATTTTGTCTAATCACCACTTATCTTTATACATTTTTGTCACATATATTTTATGCTTCATACCTGGGTAGCATAACCCCTCTTTTTTGTTCAGTATATGTATTATATATCTTAATGGAATGTTTTTTTAATAATTTTTTATAATGACTTAATAAATATATTACCTTTCTGGGACTTTTTGGTCGTTTTTTTCTGTAAGTTTGGTGTTTTCAACACGACTGTCCTATTAACAGTCCAACACTCGCCAGCGATATATTATTGTTTATTTATATTATTATTTTATTATAGTGCAATTTCGCTGTTTCTCCTTACTTTGTTCTTTTTCTTATAAGGTGCATGGAAGTGCATTCCACGTTTGAGACGTGCATGATTTATCAAGAGTGTCTAATGCCAGCATACCCCTTCATCAATACCTTCATTGTTCACTGGTCCTGATGAGATGGGACCCAAAAAATAGGCACAAATGCAATTATAAATCTGGGTGTTGTGGATCACTCGATGGAGCACTCGGTACTGGGCCGGTATTTCACAGGGAAGTATCACAGTAGCGGTGACCCGGTCCGTGGCCCTGGGCATCCATGTAAGGGAGTGAAGTGATGGAATAAAGTTTATGAATAGATGATTCGTGATGCCACCTGTGGTGTTCAGCAAATGTTAAGCCGACGCTGCAGACAGATCCTCTGGGACAGATGGTGTAGTGCAGCAATGATGTTATAGCCCTCCACAGGCAGGGCTGTAGTCCCAGGGCAGTGTAGGTGGGTGTTGGGAAGGAAGGTGCAGTGTCAGGCACAGAGATGTAGCAGTGCCGGGGAGGTTGCAGCAAGAAGGAAAGGACACAATAGGTTGCAGTTTCTTTACCTTTACTTGGCAAATGCAGTCCAGGGTCCAGAGTACAGATGGCACAGGAGCTGGTTAGCCTGGAAGCAAATCAGGAATCACTCTGGCAGATGGGTTGTGCAGTCTCCTTACTAGCGCTCTCTATGAAATACTCCCAGTACTGAGCTACACTGGAGTTCCTCCTTTCTGATGTTATTCACACTCCACTTGCATGGCAGACAGCCGTAGTCTTCTATCTCTCTTGGCTCACCCGTTGCTGTTGTGCCTCCGAGGATTATGTGGGAATATAGCATTTATAGCTTCCTATTCCTCTGGTTTCTGGTGCAGGACCGTTAGTATCCATACACCCTTGGAGACCAGGCTCCAGATCATGCGCTATCACTGGGACTGAGCTCTCCACTTTCCTCGGTCTCCCCAGCTCTTCTCCTCCACGTCTGCACATGGCGCCATCCTCACACTAACTGACTCACTCCTTCCTGGCCCCCAGAGACAGCTCCTCCCCTCAGTTCTGGGTTCAGAGCTCCCTCTGCTTACCGGGAGTGGGAACTGTGTTGCATGCAGTGATTAACTGCCAGAGAGACCTCTCATTGCTTCCAGGCGTGACATCACTCTCCCTAGGAGGAAGGCAATGCCACTGTGGCGACCATACTCCTGGGGGCGCCACACTTGCACTGTCTTAGAATTAGACAATATTGATAAAAATGTCTTTTTGTGCCAATTTTGAAATTTTGCACAACTGTGTTGATAAAATCAAGTCGGCTACATCAATAAATTCAAACTTGTAGATTATATAAACCAGAAACAGATGCAGGTTTTCTATACTGAACCAACTGTTCTTCTTTCCCAAAGGCATCCGCATTACTGTAAACCTGCCTCTACTTTATCAAGCCTCTAATTAGCGTAATGTTATTTTTGTTACCCAAGTCTCCGACTAAACCGATAAAGTCACAGTAAAATTAAATGAAGAAACCATTCGCCGTGCAGATATCTGCATTATTATATTCAATCAGCTGAGTTAATATCCCGCAGTGATACCTTTAAGTAGTCTATGCATATGGCCCAAGGATTTAATAAGGCAAAGCATGTGTGCTTGCCATGGGGAATATGACAACAACTGCTGAATGGCAAATCTAAGAAGTTTTACTTTCAGGCAAATCGCATGTCTTTACAGGGAATTGTAAAAGTGCAAACCTATATTTATCGTGCTTCACTTATAATTTTTTTTCTTGAACTGACTTTTTCAGTCAAAATATCTCTGGGCTATAATTGTTTCAAGGTTATTTAGTCCCGATTCAGTGTTTTATACTGACTTATCCTTGATACACTATTATCATTTATTTATAAGCTTCCAGTATTCATTATGTGGCTCCTCGGTAGGAACAAATGACTGATGTGTCAAGTTTAAGTTTCCAGATTTCATTTTTTTCACAGTATCTAGGACAATGTTATGTTATTGTTGCATCTTAGAAACAGATACAAGGACGTTCAGGCAGCAGAACGATGCAAGAAAGTAGGAGAGAATTAACATTGGAGGAAAGTAAGGGACATAAATATCTCATGGCTGTTATTCTACACATTACTTTATTTTTATTAGTCATTCTCTAATATATAAGCAGGGATGTAACTATAAAAAATGTCTGGATGAACTCTAAAGATTAAATAAAAAATGATTTTTAGGGATAATTAATATATTTTGGTTTATTTTTCAAAATTCAAGCTTGTCTGGAGTGGTCAGTTCATTTTCATCATCATTCTGTCTATACTATAGGTGGTATAACTTCCTTTTCCTCAGTTTTCAGTATGCATTGTTCTTGCCATTGTTTAACCCCTTTACGACCTGTGACATACCTGTACGTTATAGGTTGCCTCCCCCTCTTTGCATTGGGCTCCGGCACCAAATGCTCACAGCTTCAAATCTCCTAAGTAGAATATTATAGCTAGTAAAAAAGGTACAAAAATGTTTTTAAAAACATTTAAAAAAATGTAAAAAAATTATAAAAGTTCAAATCACCCCCCCTTTTGCCCCATTCAAAATAAAACAATTAAAAAAAATTACACATATTTGGAATCACTGCGTTCAGAAACGCCCCACCTATCAAAATGTAAAAAGAACTAATCCAATTGGTAAACACGTAGCAAGAAAAAAAACAAAACACCAGAATTACAGTTTCATTGCAACATTGAAGTAAAATGTAATAACAGACAATAAAATCTATCCCAAAATTGTATCAATAAAAACATCAGCACAAATAATAAATCCTCACGCTGCCCCAGATCCTGAAAAATGGAGACACTATGGGTCTAAGGGAAATAGCTTTTTTTTTGCAAGCTTTGGATTCTTTTTTACCACTTAAAGCAAATCTGTCATAAGAGGGGTCTCAGCAAGATTTTGCTAAGTAAACTACAGGCATTGTTATGTTGCCACTGTTAAACTGATTAAAATGATACCTGGGGTGAAGAAATCCATCTTGTGTAATTAGTGTTAAGGCCCCATCACACTAAGCGACTTACCAGCAATCCCGACACCGATATCAAGGTGTCAGGATCGCTGGTAAGTCGCTATGTGATCGTTGGTGAGCTGTCACACAGACAGCTTCACCAGCGATCAGCACAGCGACGCCGAGCGCCCGGCATCGCTGGCCATCGCTGTAAAAAATAGAATCAACATAAAAAATATAGTTATTCTCACCTTCCGACGTCCCGTTCAGCCATCCTGCCTCTCTCCACGCTCCGGTCCCAGTGATCCTTTGCGAGAATGACCGCGAGATGTCACGGTCTCGCGGGATCACAAAGTCTCGCGGTCATTCGTGCAAAGGATCACTGGGACCGGAGCGTGGAGAGAGGCCGGAAGACTGCGCGGGACATCGGAAGGTGAGAATAACTATATTTTTTATTTTTTTTATTATTTTTTACACCTGATCGCTGGTCTCCCGCCTGTCACATTCAGCGATACGTGCTGGCCTGTGGGAGACCGGCGACAAAAGAAATGTCCAGAGGTTTCTTCCAGCGATCAGCGATACTGGCAGGGGGGCCGCTCGCTGATCGCTGTCACACACAGCGATCTCGCTGGTGAGATCGCTGTTACGTCACAAAAGTTGTGACTCAGCAGCGATCTTGCTACCGAGATCGCTTAGTGTGACGGGGCCTTTAGACCTTTTCAGTTAATTTTATGCCCTTGCTCTGCAGCAGGACTGTAGGCAGTCTTATCTTCCTTCTTTAAGACAGAGAAACCAAGAAAAGACCTGCCCACAGGCCACCCAGAAGCACAAACAGTCTATGTCTTTATTATGTGCTTGGGGCGGCCGGTGGACAGGTCTCTTCTTGGTTGCTCTGGCTTAGAGCAGGAAGGTAAGACTCTACATACATTATCACCCCGGAGCACGAACATATCATTAAAGGTACTGTAACACTAAGCGATATCGCTAGCAATATCGCTATAACTTGTGACATTATAGTGATATTGCTAGCGACATCGCTGTGTCTGATACTTACCTCTGACCGCTCCCCAGCTGGTTATCGCTGATCACGCGAGAACATCCAGGACTGTTTCTCATCATCAACTTCCTGCTGGGCTTCCTGTGGAGAGACGAGCGACGAGCGTGGACGCGGACGGGAGGACGCAGGATCGCCTAGTGTGACAGGTAAGTAGCGACCCCTGTCCCCAGCGATGTCGCTGGTGAGATCTGCCTGTGTGGCAGCTCACTAGCGACCACTTAGCGATGTACTCGCGATCCTGACCACGTCATATCGCTGGTCGGGATCGCTGGTACATCGCTAATTGTGACAGTACCTTAACTGAAAACTTCTAGCACTAGGGATGGGCGAATCTACTCGTTAGGACTCGTTACTCTGCGAGTAGTAGGGGACTCGCAGGAGTCGGTACTCTGCGAGTTTCCAAGCAATTACTCGCACAGTAACGAGTCCAATGCAAATCAATGGCAATCCTAGTTTTTTCAGAGTTTAATACAAGCAATCCTAGTTTCTTAGCGATTTTGTGTCCCGCTGTCAGCAGCGAGTCTTAGCGATTATAGGACTCCTATATACTGTATTCGGGACTCGCAGAATACAGAATATGTTAATTTTCAGAGACAGCCTAGTTTGTTAGGTGAGAAAACTGTGACGAGCACTACTATGATTGGCTGCTGTCCATCGTGATGCCTATGTCATTTATCACAGGCAAGGCTGTATATAAACCCTGCCCCTGCCATTTTGGGCACATTCCTGTGATGATCTGAGCTAGTGCAGGGCGAGTTGGAGACATAGAGCAGATCTAGGGACTGTTAGTCAGTGTAGGACCTCAAGATTCCTCACATATAACACAAAAGTTCTTTTCAGAACTACCAGGATGGAGGAGTACTGTAGAGGACTGTAGGCAGGGAGAAAGGCAGAAGCAGCCTTACAGTGCATACAGCACCATCCTCAGAGCTTAGCTTACTCACTCAGCTTCCATCAGAGCTGAAATCAGAAGCATAGCTGAGAAAATTTTTTTTTTTTTCCACCATATATTATTGGGGTCATATTTACCCCTGCAGCGTTATTGTTTCTGTGGCAGACCAGTGCGTTGCTGCTATCTATCCCACCAGCTAATAGCACGCACGCTGCCTGCTTGTGTGCACTAAACAATTTTTTCAGGGAGAGTGCGTCGCTTCTCTGCTAAGTTACAGCACACACTTCACCCCAGAGCGGTGACGCAGACAGCACCACAGTCCACCTAGGTGACTGCCTTTGCGCACCAAACAATTTTTTCAGGGAGAGTGCGTCGCTTCTCTGCTAAGTTACAGCACGCACTTCACCCCAGAGCGGTGACGCAGACAGCACCACAGTCCACCTAGGTGACTGCCTTTGCGCACTAAACAATTTTTTCAGGGAGAGTGCGTCGCTTCTCTGCTAAGTTACAGCACGCACTTCACCCCAGAGCGGTGACGCAGACAGCACCACAGTCCACCTAGGTGACTGCCTTTGCGCACTAAACAATTTTTTCAGGGAGAGTGCGTCGCTTCTCTGCTAAGTTACAGCACGCACTTCACCCCAGAGCGGTGACGCAGACAGCACCACAATCCACCTAGGTGACAGCCTTTGCGCACTAAACAATTTTTTCAGGGAGAGTGCAGGGCTTCTCTGCTACCAGCTAATAGCACGCACGTTACCTTCCTGCTGTGCCAATACGCATCACTAGCCTTGATTGTCCTCCTATTAGCAAGTATTAACTGCTAATTATTGTTCAGATTATTACAGCTAACATCTGCATTTCTCAACAATGTCCCAAAAAAAACAAGTTCCCAAAAAAGAGGTTGCAAAGGGACAGGGACGAGGTCGTGGTCTTGGCAGTCATGCACAACAAGGCACTGGTACAGGTAGACAGAAGAAGATTGATAGATCGACCTTTCTTCTGTCTAAATTTCCCAGTACTCAACCAAAACGTCTCTTAAGGCCGGAAGAGCAAGACCAGATTACATCTTGGATGGCTGAGAAGACCTCAACCACTGGTTCTTGCAGCACACAATCGTCCTTGACAACTAGGTCTAGTGTCGCTACAGACAACGCAGGGTCATCCAATCCTCAAACTCTTCCTAGTTCCTCAACCCATCGGCAGACAGAGGAATATTGTGACCGCGAATTTGGTCACTCTGATGATTTATTTGCTTCTTACCAGCCCCTGATTGAATCTGGAGTTTCTTCGTCACTGCCTGACGAGATACTTGAAGAAGACGTAAGGTCTATTCATGGACAAAGTTTGGAATCACCTCTTACTGTAGAAAGCCACTTTCACCAAAGGCATACAGCGTCTCAGGAGGTTGCCGACGATGATGATGATGATGAGACACTCATCTCATCTGGCCAGCCTGAACAGTCACGTTATCCTGAAGACTTTGAAGAGGAAGGGGTTGATGATGAGACCATAGATCCAACATGGACTGTTGGAATGCATAGCCAACAGAGCAGCCCGGAGGAGGAAAGTGGCTATGTACCACCGCCAAAAGCACCAAGGCTTACTCCTTTCTCCAGAAGGCAAACTGTGACAACAGTTGCCCAAATTGTGTCAACTGTTGCCCAAACTGGACCAACTGTTGCCCAAACTGTATCAACAGTTGTTGTTGGACAGAGGTATCCTCCTGTGCCTCCAATACAACATAAAGGACGAAAAGCCCTTGTGTGGGAATTTTTTAAGGATAGCTCATCAGTACCAAATGTAGTGATCTGTAACATCTGCTATGCAAGGCTAAGCAGAGGCCAGGGAAAAGGAAACTTGAGCACCAGCAGTATGCGTAAGCACATGTCTGTTAAGCACCCAACTCAGTGGTCGGCCCGTCAGGTTTCAAAATCAGTGGCTTCTGATCCCAACACTTCCACTCCACCTCAGATCCATCCTTCACCATCTAGTGTTCATGCAGCAGGTCATGCTCAGACGTACTCCTCCGAAGCTGCGTTACAAGACAGACATGACAGTAGTCAAGCTACTTGTCAGTCTGCGCCAAACGTGCAGTTGTCTGTGCCACAGCTGTATGAGAGGCAGCGGAAGTTCCAATCGACGCACCCATTTTCTCAACAAATGACGGCTCAAATTGCTAAGTTGTTAGCTGTCGAAATGTTGCCGTTTAGGCTTGTGGGAACAGAGTCTTTTCGGGAGTTGTTGGCTGTGGCAGCACCACGATACTCCGTTCCCAGCCGGTACTTTTTCTCACGTTATGCCGTCCCCGCGTTACACCAGCACGTGGTAAACAACTTAAAGCGTGCACTAACAAATGCTCTAACCGGCAAAGTCCATTTAACTACGGACACGTGGACAAGTACTTGTGGACAGGGCAGATACATATCACTAACGGCTCACTGAATCAACCTGGTGGAGAGTGTCCCAAATTCTAAAAGTGGACCATGTGAGATCCTACCAACTCCACGAATAGTGGGCACAACATCATTCCGGGTGTCCGCCTCATCATATACGTCCACTACCCAATCGGCTTCTTCAACTTCCTCTGCCACTGCTGACTTGCCCGCAATATCACGAGCTGTGGAAAGGTCTTAAGCAACAGACTGATGAGTGGCTGGTCCCACTGCAACTCCAAACAGGTCTTGTTGTCAGCGATAACGGTCGAAACCTTGTGGCGGCACTGAAGCTTGGGAACATTGTACAAGTACCTTGCATGGCTCACGTGCTGAACCTAGTAGTTCAGAAATTCCTTAAAACATACCCCGAGTTATCTGACCTACTAGAGAAGGTGAGGAGAATTTGCGCCCATTTCCGACATTCCTCCACGGCGGTTGGAAGTCTTTCTGCCCGTCAAAACCAATTGAATTTGCCCAAACACCGGCTAATTTGCGACATGCCCACACGCTGGAACTCTACATTCCATATGATAGCAAGGTTGAATGAGCAGCAGAGGGCAATAGCGGATTATCAGCTGCAACATGCCCGTCACACCGGAAGTCAGACAAGACACCTTAGTGGTCTGGAGTGGGTCTGGATCGCTGACATTTGTGAGGTGCTGGAGAACTTTGATTACTGCACCAAACTTGTCAGCGGTGATCAGTCGATTATCAGTCTCACCATCCCCATGCTCTGTCTGCTCAAAGAATCCCTCATGAATCTGAAAACAGAAGCTTTGAGGGCCCAGCGGATGGCTATGGAGCCAGATTTGAACATCGCTGATCCTAGGCAGCCAAGCCAACATCAGCAGGCAACATTGGGTCCGGAAGAAGAATGCGATGAGGGTGATGAGGATGAAGATTTCTTGTTCTGTGGCACTGATGTGAACCCTGATGGTACTCCCAAACCCAGCTTTATGTCGGTACAGCATGGGTGGGCTGAAGAGGAGGAGGAGGAGGAGGCGGAGACAGATTTAGAGGCCATGATGCGTAGTGCCCATCATTCGGGTGAAACCGAAGAGATGAGTCTTTACAGCTTAGCACACATGGCTGACTTCATGTCTCAATATCTGTCCCAAGATCCACGCGTCATTAACATCTATGACAGCAACCTCTACTGGTTGTCAACATTTCTGGACCCACGCTACAAAGATAAATTTCCGTCGCTGCTGTTGCAGTCACCAAGGGGCTTAACTATGGATTATTTCAAGAGTCTTGTTGTAGAGAATTTGATGACAATATCACCGTCTGACTCCGCTATACACCGAAGTAGCAGCAGTTTGCAACAGCAGCAATTGGTTGGGACACAAACGCCCACAATGTCAAGAAGAGGTGGGGGTAAGATGTCCACCAACTGGGCGATGTTCAACAGACCTTCCAATCAGCAACGCAGTGTACATGCGGTCACCTTGAGTAGGAGACAAACATTGTCAAACATGGTGAACGAGTATGTCAGTGACAGTACCAGCTTCCTTACCGACCCGTCTGTACCCTTTAATTACTGGGTTTCGAAGCTTCACACTTGGACAGAGCTGTCTTTGTATGCCTTGGAGGTGCTGGCCTGCGCTGCTAGCGTGACATCAGAGCATGTTTTCAGTGCCGCTGGAGGTATAGTCACTGAGACAAGGTCACGCCTTACTACAGGAAATGCCGACAGGCTGACTCTCATAAAGTTCGACAAGGACTGGATATCATCACAGTTCCTAAGTCCTCCAGACGACAGTACCCAAACCTAGGGTAACATAATCATGATTATTAGGATTGTGAGATTGCGCTTTTAACATTATGCCCTTTTCTAACTTGAAATATCTCTATGTCCCTCATCTCAGTCGCTTTGATTAGTAATGTTCATGCAACATTTGCTGCATTATAACACAAATACACAATCAGTTTGATTCATTTTACTTTACAAGTGCATCCACTTGTGAGGATTTTTCAGAGTTGTGTATTTGCATCCAATTCCATACAGCCCCTTGGGCTAATTTTTCCAGGCACCAAGCCTATGCCTACACAGTGGGCATTTCTCTTACTGCAAGCCAGTATTTAGTATGGGCCACGCGCCCTGCTTTATTTAAAAAATTTTCCTCAAGCCCCTTGAGCCAATTTTTGGAGGCACCAAGCCTATGCCTACATAGTGGGCATTCTCTTACTGCAAGCCAGTATATTGTATGGGCCACGCGCCCTTTATTCTTTAATACATTTTTTCGAAAGCCCCTTGGGCTAATTTTTGGAGGCACCAAGCCTATGCCTGCACAGTGGGCACTTCTCTTACTGCAAGCCAGTATTTAGTATGGGCCACGCGCCCTGCTTCATTTTAAAAATTTTCCTCAAGCCCCTTGAGCCAATTTTTGGAGGCACCAAGCCTATGCCTACATAGTGGGAATTTTTCTTACTGCAAGCCAGTATATTGTATGGGCCACGCGCCCTTTATTCTTTAATACATTTTTTCGAAAGCCCCTTGGGCTAGTTTTTGGAGGCACCAAGCCTATGCCTGCACAGTGGGCACTTCTTCTATTGCATGTACTATGCTCCCAGTACAAGCAAGTATATTGTATGAGCACTAGGGACTGCGTGTCCGTGAATGTTTTATACATTATTTCAATAGCCCAGAGGGGGCATTTCCCTGGGCGAACCCACCTAATGGAATGTTCATGGATAACCAGTGTTGCCATAAATACTATATCTGCTAACCTTAGCAAACATCACACAACATGGTCCTCCTGATCATCAATGGTTTTGGGGGGGTAATACTCCATGTGGCAATGTAAACAATACACATCATCAAATTAGTTGCTCAACAGTTGCCAAACCACAACTAACTGTTTTGATTTTGGTTGGAAAAAAGGCACACACATGTCCGCCCAAATTATGTCTTTCACCATGAACTCGCATGTGCATTTCGGCAGGGGTGCCAAACACTTTACTCTGACGTACAAAATTTGACAAACCATCTGCACATTGGAGAAGTACATATTCTGGGGAAATACATACATCAGTTTGGCTATGTGGACATGTTGTGGTGTTGGACTGGCAACATGTCACCAAATGCAGCTAGGCCCTCAGCATTCTTCTTACACTGTATCTCTAAGTCATTGGCCCGAATATGCACCCGTATGGCCTGACCAGCCTTACACTTTACTTGTTGACTCAAGCGTTGTGCCTCTGTCAAAGCGCTTCGTGTTGGGTCTCAAAAATGGCTAATGCTACGGTTACATTTGCGTTTACAATTGCAGATGCCGTTCATGTTTTTTTGAGAAAACACCGGTGTTGACCTATTGGAGAAAAAGTATAATTTGGAGAATCTACCCGGATCTGATTTTTGGAGTTCCTCGTGGTGTGGCCCCAAATAATAGATCATGATCGCCATTTCCAAATGCAAATGTAACCGCAGCCGAAATCCCACCTTCCGTGTATTACATAAACTGTCTTGCTTAAGTGCTCATGTGAAAAGTGTGTGATAGTTCAAAAAACATGTTTTGAGTGGTGTACTGAACACATGACACATACAACTGTTGTGTGGCTGGCAAAACCCTTTTTTTATTTCTGTGGTTCACTTTCATGCCTGTTGGCTTTCTTTTACTTAAATTTTTTGTCTTGCTCTTTCCTTCTTTCCACATATGTATCACAATGCCACAAAAAGCCACATTTCTTAACCGTAAAAAACAAAAAAAAATTACAGAAAGGGGATAAGAAAAAAAAAAAAAAAAAAAACCAAAAAATAAAGAATGTTACAGTATCTCAAACATAGACAATTAAATGTTTAATTGTCAAAAAAAACCAAAAGTTTTGGGCAGAAAATTCCATATGTCCATATGCAATTAGAGTACATGGTAACTTGGCCCACCACTCTGTTCCACATTGACATCCAGGTCACCCTCATCTACAGGAACATTGATCACGTTGAGCGCCTGTTGTATCTCCTCAGCCAAGGACCTGTGATACTCTGGCAAACCTCCAACATTGGGCACATTAAGTAATGGCTGATATGGACGCCATATGTTATGCTCCACAGGGTGTCCGTCCTGACTCTGGTAGCCCTGCACGGCTCTTGGTTGCCCTGGCTGCTGGCGGGTTGAAGTAGCCATGAGGTTGTGTGGTGAACGCTGCCAATCCTCAATCATATTTAATACCCGTGTGGGGCTGTTGGGGGGCACATTTGCTTCAAGTAGTATTTGGAAGGCTGCCCTTGCATGCCGTCTCCGCTCACGTGGAATATGTGTGAGACTACCTATGAGACTGTGTGCAAAGGCAGCTGCCCACTGTACTGCGTTGGTCTCTGCATTGGATGGCCAGCCCCCCCCTTCCCAGGGAGCAAAGAAATTCTCCTCAACCTCAGGGGCTACATATCTGGGGAAAGGTGCCAAGCTGGGGGTGAAGGAAACTGTGGGCAAGCTGGAGGAGGCCACAGAATCCAGACCAAATGATGAGGATGGAGCAGTGAGGCCAGAGGTGGACACAAGCGGCAAAGGAACATAGTGGCAGGGAGCCAGAGCAGGGACAGAGGAGCAAGTTAATGGAGCTGGGGTGGAGCTAACCAGAAAACTAGCTGGGGCAGTGCAGGAGGGAACTGGACCAGGACCACTGTTGGAGTTCTCAAGATCATGGCCAGAGCTAGAGGGGACCACAGCATCTTGAAAACCGTATGGCCCATGAACTGGTGGAGCTGCCAGAGCCATACCACTCACAGCATGTTCTTCTGCAGCCCGTGGTGGTGAAGGTGGTGGAAACTGATCAGCCACGGGTTGGTTGTCATCCGCCTGCATACCCTCCCATACTTCCTCCACAGGCTGTTGCTGGGCTGGTCTGTCTCGTTGTTGCAAAGGTGCAACACCGGCCTCCTCATCTGCGCCTTGGCCTTGGGCAACCTCCACATCTTGGGGATTTTGCCGGCGAGGTCTATTTGTAAGCACAAAAAAAAATGTCAGCCCACATTTGCTGGATTGAGATAGGAAAAACACAAGGTAAAAATTACCAACATTAATGCAAACCTACACTTACATTTACCCTTGTGTGTCCAACATAAACAAATATAACTTTGCCAGCCCTGATTAAGGTAATGGGCCAAGTAACATTTTTAAATTAGGGACATCAGACATAGTGTCTAATCTTACAAATGTTAAAGTTATGGGCAAATAAAAATCTGACATATCCTACCTTCTAAGGCGCACAAATGGACGAAGGAATGCCAATCTGTGATAGTGGTCATAAACCCGCAACGGTGGTGCAGCTTGTGGGCCCCGGCATAACTGCCGCTCGTACTCCTTCTTATGCTGGTCACGGCAGCTCCTCCATCTCTTGATTATCATTTTAACTGCAAGCAGATAAATAAAATACAGACATCAGATTTGATCACACATTGTCAGGTATCAAACAATAGGCCCAAACATACAATAGACATGCACTTCTTGCCCTCTTTGTACCCATGGTTAAGTATACCGTACACGTACAAAGAAGGGAGAGAAGAAGGAGAAACATGGAAGGACCATTTAGAGAGAGGGGTCTGGCAAGAGAAGGAACCTGTCTGCAGTTTAGGAGAGTCCCTGAGGGAAAGGAGAGTGTCCCCGTTGAAGTGTAAAGAGGTGTAATTGAGAAGTGTAAAGAATTGAACCTCTGTAACAGGAAGGTGAAAAGAATTGTAACATCTGTGATTGTAAAAGACCCAGAAAGTCAGAGCTGAGTTACATCCGGTAAACACTGACCAGTGTGTGAGTCGCTTTTAATAAAGTAGCTGCAGCAGGATCCAGTGTGAAGACAAGTGTTGCAAGACCAATTAAGTGCAAGCATGGACCTGCATCAGCCTCCCCATCACCAACATCAAGATCCATCTACTACCACCTGCCTGGGGATCCCAGCCCTACCCAGAAAGGGCTTCTCCACCTCAGCTGCCCCTCACCATCATCCCCAGCCAGTCATAGGCAACGGTGGCAGTAAATAGCCACATTTATTCTGGGTGGCATCCCAACAATAACTCCAACAATAAAAACGTTTAATTAAAACATCCCCTGTAGTTATCCCCTTTGCACTGTGCATCCCCTGAGACTACAGCACGGGTCACATGACTCACATCACATCCCCCAGTGAAGCAGACCCCGGCCCGGTGCTGGGTACCACGGTTTCAGTGCGTCACAGACGCCAATGGTGACACAAGAAATCTCACTCTCTCCTAATCCCAAAAAGGGTACAGTAAAAGAAAATAGAAGAAATGACATCACATAACTCTTACCCATGTTAGCCTGCCCATCTTCTCCAGCGTGATCAAATGACGGGAACATACTTCTGGCGATGGACCTCCAAGCCATATTTCGCTGTCTTTCATCACCATAGCCAGGGTGGGTGGGCTGCCACAGCTGGGGCCACTCTTCAACCAGGCCGATCAGCCTCTCTGTATCACGTCTGCTACACATCTTTGGTGGGCCTGTGTGTGCAGATCTGATCGCCCTGTGTGTGCAGATCAGATCGCCCTGTGTGTGCAGATCAGATCTGCCTGTGTGTGCAGAATATCAGATCAGCCTGTGCAGTAAATCGGTTAGCACAGGCAACTTCCTGTTTAGCTTCTAGCGTGATGTAGAAACGATTTTCTATGCTTTAGGGATGAATTCTAAATCGCTAAGCTAGGGGCCACTTGCGAGAGTAAAGAGTAAAAAAAATGGCAGCACAGGAATCGCTGCAATACTCGCATCCCCATTCATTAACATTGGACTCGCTAGACTCTCAACGAATAGCGATTTTCCGAGTCGGACTCGTTAGAGTCTAGCGATTCCGAGTATTTCAGGATTCGCCCATCCCTATCTAGCACTGATTAAACAAGAACTACAAGACGGATTTCTTCACTCTATACATGTCTGGTATCTGTGAACTCATAATGACCTTGAGAATCATAACGGCAGTTTTAGCATTTATTAAAATGGTTGTGATGGTGTGATATGTTATGTGGGCATCATTTTGTGTATATTTATATTTTACGGATTTCCATAGTGTTCTCTTGTTGTCCTGCATGATTCTGTGTATTCCCCATATTGTCTAGAGTCTCAATTACCTTCCAATAGTCTGATAATTGAATTAGCTCACTTACTGACTGCAGCCTTACTGTATCTATGCCTCTTGGTGAAACCCCTGTAGTGCCTTAATCCCCAAGGCACCTTTGTCAGGTCTGGGAGACCTGAAAACTTCCCCAACCTGTCTGTCTACCCCTGGACACAAAGTGGGGGCTTGGGAGGACAGGAGCTGTTCAAGACAGACCCTGTGTGGTGATGATCGTGTGAAGACGGCACGTCAGAGAGAAGGGGAAGCATATGGACCCAATTTATCCTCTGTCTGCTAGACTATTGGACTCTCATCTCCTTGGACATTCATCCTGTTACTGAACTGCATTTGTGTTCTGGACTATTGTATCCTCAGTGTGGTGGATTGCTTATGGACCTTTTAGTTTTGCCTATTATAAAGGTATTGGGATTGTTCACACTTCCCTCGCTCTGTTAATTGTGTGGCATCGGAGAAGGACCCTGTGACAATGGTAAAAAAAAACAGTTGTGGAATTCCACTTTTTTGGCAATTTCACCCAAAAAATTTTTTTTCCCATTTTCCAGTACACGATATGGTAAAACCAATAATGTCGTTCAAAAGTACAACTCATCCCACAAAAAACAATCCCCTCACACAGCCATATTGATGGAAAAATAAGAAAAGTTATGGCTCTGGGAAGAAGGGAGCAAAAAAATGAAAGCCCAAAAATGGAACATCCCAAAGTGGTGAAGAGGTTAGAGGCTTGACTGTCATAAATTAAAAGCCCACCTCTCTGTTATGTCTGTATGCAGCTTGACAAACAAGAAAGAAAGAGCAAAAAACATAGAGCGCTTTCCCCTTCCTATAATCTGTCTCATCAGCACTTTTGTTGGAGCTGAAAATGTTCTACTTGGTGATTTGCAATTCTGTAAATTGTTCAATCAGATGAGCTTAGATTTATTAAAACAATAGTGACCATTTAAAAAAGCACTCCAATCAAAAGTTTTTAATTTTTTACTTAGTGTAAATGTCATTGTCCTCCTGTTTTTGGCATTTTATATTTTATATTAATCATTCATGCACCTCTCCATTCCTGGGATATGTCCCATTTTTTTCTATACATAAATCTACTATTTTTGCCAGCTGGGTGTGATCATCAAGAAGACTCCCATAAAGAAGTGTTGAGAACCATGCTGCCCACTTAGCTAAAATGTTTAGGGTTATATACAGAAAAAGACGGTCATATCTCAGGAACGGAGAGACACAGGAATAAAAGAAAAACAATGCTGGACTCAGGAGAAATAGCATTTACACCAGGTAAAAATATGAATTTTTTGAAAGTGACTCTATTACACTTATAAAGTGTCTGGATGCCAAAATTCCAGTGTGAAATGCTTACTAGTTGAGGTTGATCCTCTAAGCCCAAGGTCCTGGTGGGCACATGAGTCATGGACATCATTGCAGCAGACTGTTGAGGCACAGGGGAAACACAGAAAAGTAGCAGAGGCACTGGAAGCCAAAGGCACACAAGAGTCATCCTGCAGACAAGTAGCAGAAGCACTGTCAGGCGCAGGTAGACAGAAGGTATCCTGAAAGCCACAGGCAGACACATAGCAGTGGTCTTGGAAGACCACAGACACATATCAGAAGTACTGGAAGCCACGGGCAAACAGGAAGCATCCTGGAGAATGCAGGCAAGTAAACAGAGGTCTCAGAAGACAGCACACACTAGTAGAATAGGGGAAGAGGTGCTGGAAGTCACAGGCAGACTGGAGAGATCCCTGAAGACCGCAGACAGGATGTATAGAGTTTGGAAGCTGCAGGCAGATAGGAGATTGCAGATAAGTAGAAGAGGTCCTAGAAGTCACATGTGGACAGAATGCATCATGGAAGCCACAGGTGGACACATAGCAGAGGTCCTGGAAAACCAGTAACTAGTAGCAGAATTGCAGGAAGCCTCATACAGTAGATATTCTAAAGACTGCTGACAGGTTGTAGAGGTACTGGAAGGTAAAATCAGACTGGAGATGCCCAGGAGACAGCAGAAATATAGCAGAGGTACTGGAAGCTGCAGGCAGGTAAGAGATGTCCTGAAGATCACTGACAGGTTGCAAAGGTACTGGAAACCACAGGCAGACCATAGATGTCCTGTAAACGACAGACAAGTAGCAGAGGTATTGGAAGCTCCAGGCAGACAGGAGACCTCCTGGAAGCCGCAAGCAGACAGGAGACCTCCTGGAAGCTGCAGGTGGATACATAGCAGAGGCCCTGGAAGACTGGGGACATGTAGTAGTGGTACTGGAAACCACAGACAGACAAAAGGTGTCCTGAAGACCACAGATAGGTTGCAGAGGTACTGAAGACTGCAGAAAGGGAACTGCAGAGGCAAATTAAAGGTCTCAATACCAAGATACAAGAGTGTGCCCTGGTAGGCCTTATAAAGGCCTAGGAAGCTCAACACACGGGAGCACGCCAACTTACTTTCAAAGCCCGATGTGAGATGTGAAGTACAGGAAAATTTAACGCATGGGGGGACATAGCCCAGGCAACGGACAGGTATGTAACAAGCAGTCATTAGTCTCTTAGGCTCCATATGAAATCAGGCAGAATTTTATGATGTACTTCCATGTCTATGGATAGGAAATGAAGCTCAGTAAAACAACAAGCTATTGTTTATCCAGCAATCTATAAATATTCCGTGAACAAAGTACTGAGAATGAAATAGTCAATGTACTTTTTTTTATTGTAGACTTTTTCTTACTGGAATACAATGTTTTTAGTTCACAACGTTACAGATTTGGTGGTTTTCTGCAGAATTTACTAGCTTAATCAATTGTAAAGCTTTTGTTTGGAAGTCACCCACTGAGACTGTATGAGTCAGTTGTCTACATACTGCTCAAAATGTAATCATTTCTTCATGACTAGTAAGGTATAAAATAGAGGTTTTAGAGAAAAAATAATCCATCTGCTCAGCTCCTCATGGATACAATAATGTATGGTTTATATGCAAACATCCATGCCTTGGATTTGCAATAAGCTTGTCAGAAAGCACTATGTATATAACATTATATATTATTTGATATTACATATAGATATTATGCCACTCACAGAGCTCCTCGGTATTTGGCAGCAATGAAAAGAGAATATTACAAGCACTTTGGTTTAGTTTGATTAGTGAGCCTTTAAGACAACATAAGGCAACAGAGAGCAGAGTTCCTAAGAGGTCAGATTGTTGGCGCTTTGCCAGCCATCAGATGTGAAGAAATATATCCGTTTAATCAGGAGATGCTGCATCAAGGGCATCTACTGATTACACAAAGCTCACATACCGTATTCTGTAGAAAAATTCAAACTGATGTGGAAGAGCTGAGGTTTTCAATAATAAAGAAACAGTTAAAGTGAACCTACCAAAAAAATAACATATAAATATAAGTACATATATTCTGTAGATAGATAGATAGATAGAAATAAAATAGAAAATCAGAAAAAAACAGGCAGCACTACAAAAATTAAAGTGAAAAACCGTGGCCTTACTGATTCATTACCAGCAACGTTTTGAAAGATTTTTCTGCCTTTCTCAGAGAAATCTGCTGAAGCATTGCTGCTAATGGATCAGTAAAGCCACGGTTATTCACTTTAATTTTTGGAGGGTCGCCTTTTTTTTCTGATTTTCTATTTTGGAGGTTTGGACATCACCTTAAGGGCTAATACTCATTTGCAAGAAAAACAGACAAGTGCAATCCGATAAAAAAATCGGACTGCACTCTGACCCATGTTATTCAATGAGTTACATCTCATCTGCAATTTTTTTCTCAGCTCAAATCGGACTGAGAAAAGAAATTGCAACATGCTGCGATTTGCAGCCTATTTCGGATGAGACTTGCTAATGCAAGTCAATGGATGCGAGAAAAAAATGCACCGGTGTCCTTAGAAAAGCCGGCACCGCTGGGCTGTCTAGCATGAACTGCATGCTTGAGATCTCCCCAGAGTGGCTCAATGATATTGATGTCAGGAGACTGGACTGAGATAGCCACTCCATGACCTTCACTTTGTTCTGCTGTAGCCAATGACAGGTCAACTAGGCCTTGTGTTTTGGATCGTTGTCATGTTGGAACGTCCAAGTATGTCCCATGTGCAGCTTCCGGGCACATAAGTACAAGTTTGCCTCCAGTATTTGCTGATAACGTGCTGCATTCATCTTTCCTTCAACTTTAACCAAGTTTCCTGTGCCTTTGTAGCTCACACATCCCTAAAACATCAGCGATCCACATCCGTGCTTTACAGTAGGAATGGTGTTCCTTTCATCATAGGCCTTGTTGACCTCTCTCCAAATGTAACATATATGGTTGTGGCCAAAAAGTTTAATTTTAGTCTCATTACTGCAAATTACCTTGTTCCAGAAGTTTTTAGGCTTGTCTCTGTGCTGTTTTGTGTAATGTAGGCGAGATACTTTGTGGCATTTGCGCAGTAATGGCTTTCTTCTGGCGTCTCGACCATGCAGCCCAATTTTCTTCAAGTGCCTTCTTATTGTACATCTGGAAACAGCCACACCTCTAGTTTTCAGAGAGTCCAGTATTTCATATTATGTTATTTGTGGGTTTTTCTTTGCATTCCGAACAATTTTCCCGGCAGTTGTGGATGAAATTTTTGTTGGTCTACCTGACCGGGGTTTTGTTTTTACAGAACCCCTGATTTTCCATTTGCTAACCACAGTTTGTATGCTGCTGACTGGCATTATCAATTCTTTGAACATCTTTTTGTATCCCTTTCCTTTATATACAGTTGAACTACCTTTTCCCATAGAACCATTGACAATTCTCTTGCTTTCTCCATGACTCACAATCCAGAAACGTCAGTGGCTGGATGTAAGATGCATTAGTCTGTCTGGATCCCAGAAACTCACTCAGCTTTTATGCACACACACTGATTACAAGCAAATAGGTCACACACAGGTGAGGATGTTACCTTTAGTAGCCATTCAAATCCATTTGTGTCAACATCAATGCATGTTATCAGGCCGAAATCACCAGGGTATGTGAACTTTTGATCAGGGTCATTGGGAAGTTTTGGTTTGTCATCATGATTTAAAAAGAGCAAACAGTAGTTTGACAATAAATGGCTTCACTCAACCACTAACCATGAGTGGAGAAAAGTTTTGGTGTCATCATTCATATTCTCTGAAAACAGGCCAAGAAAACAAAAATTCTGCCAGGGCATGTAAACTTTTGAGCACAACTGTGTATCAGCAAAGCCAGGTAGGATTGGGGTAATCGTGGCGCTGCAGGTCTTGATTAGATGCACTTAACTTGCTTTGACTAAGAACCAGGGCCTGTGCTCACTAGGTATGGCAGTCTGCTGAATGAAGCAGAGGCGAATGTGCTGAAGCTGGTGAGTGTCCAGCCAAAATGTGAACTGTGGCTGGGAGAGAGGCAAGCCAGAGTCTCACTCTGAATGGAGACTGCACGGGTCATCAAGGAAAGCTGAGCAGTCTGAGTGTGTTGGAGCTGCAAAACTATGTGTGGAAGCTGCAGCTTGTTCAGTGTGAACTGTGCACATAATTGAATACTTCTGATTGGTTCTGGTAGTTGCTGGTGCTCAGGCTGAAGGAGATACCAAGACAAGGTTGGATCACACCACTTATTTGAGTGAAGTTTGCTCCAGGAGAATGGACTGTAATCTGTTTGGATGATTCTGCACTGACATATGTGTGCACTGCTAAATTAACTGTTTATTTCCTGTTTTAACTATGTGCCCGGAAGAGGCTGTTCTTGGTTTTGAATCCCTAGGAATTTTATGAAATCAATAAAACTGCACCTCTTTGGACCAAACTGCATTGCCTATGTGAACGCTACCTAATGCCTACCTGAGAGTGTGAATCTCTACAATATATATTGTCGGGGCTTTATGTGCTGCTGATTGGTGAGGGTCTGGAAGCATTTTACATCTGTCCACTGCTAGTGCTGAGAACAGTTAGTATGTCACTAGTATCAAAGAAGTGAAACAACCCTAAAATTCGAACTACAACACTGCTTAAAAGAATATATTGTACATATAAAAATGAAGGTAGTTAGTGCACAAATTGGCAAGTTGATGAGAGCTCATCAGCCACAACAAGGTGACCTTTCTTTTGATGGGATTCTAAACATAATATTTATAAAACATGACTCTTCCTGCCTAAAAGCCAACCAATTTAAAGGGAATCTGTCACCCCCCCGGGAGGTATATGACCTATTAATATGTGCAAACAGGCAATAGAAATGTTAAACTAGTATTACCTGTATGCCTCATATTAATGGTCTTCTTGCTGAGAAACTGTAACAGTGTTTCTCTCCCCCGGCCTGTGTCCCTGGACTGCAATGTAATCAGACATGTGTCTACAACCAGTGGGGGAGTCGGTCTTTGTTCTCCTCAGCAAAGGACTTATTCAATACAAGCGTGTAGTTTCTGGAAACTTCTTAAGTAAGGACCCCGTCACACATAGAGACTCACCAGCGATCCCGACAATGATATGAACTTGTCAGGATCGCTGGTGTGTCGCTACATGATCACTGGTGAGCTGCCAAACAGGCAGCTTCACCAGCGATCAGGACAGCGACACGCGGGTAGCAAGCGACGCACGTCGCTTAGTTACCCACTGTGTACCTTAGTTACCAGCGCGCTGGTGCAAGGTACACATCGGGTTTCTAAGCGTCGCCCGGCAGGGGGGTCGGTCGCTGATAAGTGTCACACACAGCGATCTTGCTGGTGAGATCGCTGTTGCGTCACAAAACTTGTGACTCAGCAGCGATCTCGCTAGCGAGATTGCTGTGTGTAACGGGGGCTTTAGCCACATAGTCAAAAGTAGGTGGGAGCCCTTCCCCATGGAGAGGTGGATCTCAGTACACAGAACAATAGACACGTGTTTGGCCCAGGCAATTGGGTGTAGACGGACCAGGGGCTAGGACCTTATGCTGAGGCGAGATATTAGTGCCTGGGTGTGGAAAGTTAAAAGCTGCCACGTGGAAAGGTGTGATGTCTCATCTGTTGGATCCATTGAACTCATCCCAGGATTATTTTGTCTTTTCCCTGGTGTCGGATTACCGGGTGACGCCCCAGAAACTGTTTCCCTCTTGGTGTGGACTCATAGTGGACTCTAGAAGACTCATAAAATCGTAGAGTTGGAAGGGACCTCCTGGGTCATCTGGTCCAACCCCGGCTCAAAGCAGGATTCGCTAAATCATCCCAGAAAGATGTCTGTCCTGCCTCTGTTTGAAGACTTCTATTGAAGGAGAACTCACCACCTCTTGTGGCAGCCTGTTCCACTCATTGATCACTCTAACTGTCAAAAAAATTTTTCTAATATCTAATCTGTGTCTCCTCCCATTCAGTTTCATCCCATTGCTTCTAGTCTTTCCTTGTGCAAATTAGAATAAAGATGATCCTTCTACAATGTAACAACCCTTGAGATATTTGTAGACTGCTATTAACTCTCCTCTCAGTCTTCTCTTCTGCAAGCTAAACATTCCCAAATCCTGCAACCTTTCCTCATAAGACAGGGTTTGCAGACCGGACACCATTCTGGCCGCTCTTTTCTGAACTTGCTCCAGTTTGTTGATGTCTTTTTTAAAATGTGGCGCCCAAAACTGGACACAGTATTCCAGATGAGGTCTGACCAAAGAGGAGTAGAGGGAAATAATGACTTCACGTGATCTAGACTGTATGCTTCTGTTTATACATCCAAGAATTGCATTTGCCTTTTTTGCTGCTGCATCACACTGTTGACTCATATTCAGTCTGTGATCAATTAGTATACACAAGGCTTTTTCACATGTGCTGTTGCTTAGCCCTATTCCTCCCATTTTGTATATGCTTTTTTCATTTTTATTGCCAAGATTTAGTACTTTGTATTTTTCCTTGTTAAAAAACATTCTGTTAGTTGCTGCCTACTGCTCCAGTTTATTTATATCTTTTTGAATCCTCTCTCTCTCTTCTCTAGTATTAGCTATCCCTCCTAGCTTTGTGTCATCAGCAAAGTTAATCAGTTTACCCTCAATTCCTTCATCTAAATCATTGATAAAGATGTTGAACAATACAGGGCCCAGGACAGAGCCCTGTGGTACCCCACTTGAGACATTGTTCCAACTGGATGTGCAGCCATTTATGACCACTCTTTGGGTCCGATCACTAAGCCAGTTATGAATCCATCTAACAGTTGCCTTGTCCATTCCATACTTAGCCATTTTTTCAATAAGGATTGTGTGAGATACTTTGTCAAATGCTTTGCTGGTCAAGATATACTATATCTACAGCATTTCCCTGATCCACCCAATCAGTGATTCTGTCATAGAAGGAAATTAAGTTAGTCTGACATGACTTATTAGTTACAAACCCATGCTGACTCTGTTTAATCACTTCATTCTTTTAAAGGTACTTACATACATGTTGTTTAATAATTTGTTCAAAGATCTTTCCTGGTATAGAAGTCAAACTCACCGGCCTATAGTTCCCTGGGTCCACATTCTTCCCCTTTTTGAAGATAGGAACAACATTTGCTCTTCTCCAGTCTTCTGGGACTTCTCCTGTTCTCCAAGAATTTTCAAAGATTATGGAGAGGGGTTCAAAAATGTCTTCTGCTATCTCCTTCAGTACTCTGGGGTGTAATTCATCTGGACCTGGAGACGTGAATTCATTTAGGTTAGCTAAGTGTTTCCTCCCTAACTTTCTGTTTATAGATATTCTGGATTCTTCTTTTCCCTTAACAGGACAGTGAAGAATAGATGATGTTACACTTCCTTTCTGAGAGAAAACAGATCCAAAATAGGAATTTAAAAGTTCGGCCTTCTCAACATCCTGTCTTACCATTTCATCATTTTCATCCTGTAAAAATAGTATAACATCTTTGACTTTTCTTTTACTTTTGACATATCCCCAAAATCCTTTATTATTGCTTTTGACATCTATTGCAAGCCTCAATTCATTGTCAGCTTTAGCAATCTGATTTGTGCTCTGCAATTTCTGCAGACACCATTATATTCTTCTATAGATATGCCTCCCTCTTTCCATTTTATAAACATTTCCTTCCTCCTTTTTAGCATGTGCTAAAGTTCTGTGTTCATCCATCCTGGTTTCCTTACACGCTTCCTATTCTTCCCTCTTTTTGGAATTGTTAACGATTGTGCTTTGAGAATTTCAATTTTCAAGATTTCCCATCCTTCTTGGACATTTTTGTCCTTAAGGATATCCAGCCATTGGATCCCTCCAATTCTCTTTCTGAATCCCTTAAAATCAGACTTTCTGAAATCTAACCTTGATGTCTGAGTCTTCACAGGTCTTCCTCCTCTAGTTATTCAAAATTCTAAAATAGCATGGTCGCTTCCTCCTAGGGTCCCAGCCACTTTTACCTCCTCAACCATTTCCTCCCTGTTTAAAAGGATTAGATCCAAGGTAGCAGTTCTCCTTGTTTTCTCCCCTACCTTTTGGAAGATAAAGTTGTCAGCAAGAGAGGATAAGAATTTCCTTGACCTGTTAGTTTTGCCTGAGAGAGATTCCCAACAAATGTCAGGATAGTTGAAATCTCCCATGACAACGGTGTCATATTTTTTGGTGAACTTGGTCATTTGATGCATAAAAAGTTCATCCATATCTTCAGCTTGCACAGGCGGCCTGTAGTAAAGGCCTACAATGGTGTCCTTTCCATTGTTCTGTCCTCGTATTCTTACCCAAACAGTTTCCACAGAACTCCCAGTCTCTGAAGCTTCAATCTCTGTGCAGATATACGCGTTTCTAACATACAATGCGACACCTCCTCCTCGTTTATCAAGTCTGTTTCTAGCAAATATGTTGTATCCTTCTAGCCTTGTATTCCAATCATGGGTATCGCCCCACCAAGTTTCAGTGATTCCAATGACATCATATTTCTTTTCCTGCGTTAGTAGTTCCAATTCTCCTTGTTTGTTGCCCATGCTTTGTGCATTGGTATAGAAACATTTTAGTTTGTGATTGGTTTCTCTTTCTCCAATATTTTTATTATTTAGATTCTTTTGTCTTTGTTCTTCTTTTCCACTTCTAATAGCAGAGTTCTCAATAGCATTTGTCAGGTGTGTGACTTTTTATGGCCTTTTGCTTCCCTTCCCACATTGTTCTAGTTTAAAGCTCTCCTGATGAGTGTTGCAAGTCGACTTCCAAATACATGTTTTCCAGTCTTCATAAGGTGCACCCCATATCTAGCAAGTAGTCTATCGTATAGGTAATTCACTCCGTGATCCACGAAATCCAAATCCTTGCTGACGGCACCATTGACGTAGCCAGTTGTTCACCTGCAGAATCTTATTCCACCTCCTTGTTCCATGGCCATCCACTGGGAGGATAGAAGAGAAGACCATCTGCGCTCCAAGTTCTTTCACTTTCTTACCTAAGTTTTCAAAGTCATTGCAGATGGTTTCCAGGTCGTTTCTTGCTGTCATTTGTCATCACATGTATTAGCAGGAATGGGTAGTCATCTGTAGGTCTGAAGAGTCCTGATATCCTGTAAGACACATCTTTAATTTTTGCACCTGGAAGACAGCACATTTCTCTTGAGGTTATATCCGGTCTGCAGATAGCGGCCTCTGTTCCTCTCAACAGGAAATCCCCCATTACCACCACTCTCTATTTCTTCTTCATAACATTTTTCTTTCTCCATCCAGGAGGATTCTGAAGGTGTACATGGTTGGTGTTTGTGGGAAAAGTCTTATCCTGATGTATTTCTTCATCATTCTCCTGAGTGAGAGCCTGGTACTGGTTCCTTAGCAATATGGGCGCTGACCGCTTCCCTATCCTCCTGTTTCTCTGGGTCACTTGTTTCCATTCCTGCGTTTCTTCAGGTGCACTTCGAATTTCTGTAACATGAAGAAATAATTCTGCTCTGTCTAAGAACTCTTCACCTTCCTTAATGATCTTCAATGTAGCTATCCTCTCTTCGAGACAGAGACACAAGCTTGCATTTGTGGCATGTGAAGTTTGGCTTTTCCACTGGTAAGTCTGTGAACATGTAGCAAGAATTGCAGCTCACCAAATGGCTCCTTGCCGCTTCCATATTGTTATTGTTAAAGCGATGAAAAATGAGCCAAATTTTGCGCGCCTATTGGCACGCGGTTAGCCGGTTTCCTCTTTTCAGCTGCAACAGCCAAAATCCAGTGATCGTCAAGCTTGCGGAGACTCTTCACTTATCCCAGAAGGCACCGGGAATATGCAAATTCTCTCCTCAGGACTCTTCCCCTGGTCTACTGATTTCCTCTTTTCAGCTGCAACAGCCAAAATCCAGTGATCAATGAGCTCGCGGAGACTCTTCACTTATCCCAGAAGGCACTGGGAATATGCAAATTCTCTCCTCAGGACTCTTCATATGTTCTATGCTCCCTGTCTCAATAAATCCTGTTCGATTGATCTTCAGCCTGGTGTCCCTTCATGCTCTGTCGCATACCCCATCACAAACTGATTGGCAGCGGTGAATGTGCCTCCCATTACTCCTGCCTTATCTTTGGGAATACGACGTGGAGGAAAAATTGTAGAACACAGGTGTTATAGCTGTGGGCATCCCAGGCATCTTCAAGCCACATGCCCAACTATCAAGTGGAGAAATCATTCTCAAACCGAACAACCACCTCCTGCACATTCACATGGATTTCAGCCTCCAGGTTCCCTTACCTCTGTCCCCAGAGTGCAAGTGGGAAGTAGTGCAATACAGCGCAGATGTTACCAATGTAGGCAGCCTGGGCATCTGCAAGACACCTGTCCTCAGGGTCATTTGAGCATTGACTCTACACTAAATCGGCTTATCAATTTTTTACAGCCAAATACAATGCAGGAAGAGGTGCCACCCCTCCAAATTGACCTGTCTAATGGCTCAGAAACCCATGTCCCACCATCAGGGGTTTATGGAGTGCGGGCTGCAGCCATCAGTTCCTTTAATCCTCAAGGAAAGCACATACAGGAGGTCGTGCTGGATGGTTGGAGAGTTCTTGGTTTTTGTGACTCTGGAGCATTTCTCACTATAGCTGATCCCAGAGTGGTTCGGCCAGAGGCAATACAGCATGGACCTGCAATTACCATTGAATTAGCTGGAGGCAAAAGGAAGAATATCCCAAAAGCAAGTGTAGAACTGGACTTTGATTTTGGGGTCAAGTAATGTGTGGTTGGGGTGATAAGTGGCCTGCCTGCAGATATTGCCCTAGGAAATGATGTGGGAGAGCTACAATGTCGATTTGTGGGTGCATGAGGTAGGGTTTAAGTCAAAGAGGATGTAAAATGAAGCCCTTAGTCCTGTCAGCCACGACCACGTGTACTTGACAAGTAACCTGTAGAGATCACTAGTCCGTACACAAATTGAGAGGGGGAAGGGGTTGTAACAGTGTATCCCTCCCCCAGCCTGTGTTCCTGGACTGCAATGTAATCAGGCCTGAGTCAACAACCAGTGGAGGAGTCTGTCTTTATGCTCCTCAGCATAGGACTTATCCAATACAAGTGTGTAGCTTCTGGAAACTTCTTAAGTTAGCCACATAGTCAAAAGTAGGTGGGAGCCCTTCCCCATGGCAGGGTGGATCCCAGGACACAAAACAATAGATACGTGTTTGGCCCAGGCAGTTGGGTGGAGACGGGCCAGGGGTTAGGACCTTATGCTGAGGCAAGATCCTAGTGCCCGGGTGAGGAAAGTTAAAAGCTTCCACGTGGAAGGGTGTGATGTTTCATCTGTTGGATCCATTGAACTCATCCCAGGATTATTTTGTCTTTTCCCTGGCGTCGGATTACCGGGTGGCGCCCCCGAAACTGTTTCCGTCTTAGTGTGAACTCATAGTGGACTCTAAAAGACGCTATTGATAATTATGTTCTATGCTCCCTGTCTCAATAAATCCCGTTGGATTGATCTTCGGCCTGGTGTCCCTTCATGCTCTGTATCACAGAAACGTTATATTCTTTCTTTATGTTAATGATTTCTTCCAGGCTCCGGGGCGTGCGGTGCATGGAAGAAATCCCTATCTTCATTGTAATACTTACTCCCTCCCATCAGCGTCAGTTACAGCCCTGGAATCCTGCGCCTGCACAATGCACTCCCTCAGAAATACATACCTCATCCTCCCTTCTATGGGCAGTGCATTCAGTGATCTTCTGCTCAAGCATCGGCAAGTGACTGTGGTCTCCGACGTGTGTGCTGATAATATGCTCTCCTTATTCCTATATGCACAGTCATCGCTAGGAACCATGTGTACATGGAGATGACTATGCAGCGAGGATATGGAGAGAGCACCTTATGGGCAGTCACACCGGAGGTCACTGGAGCAGAAATCGCTGTCGCCTGCACAAAAGATTCCTGAACGCAGCGACCATAGATAGGAAGATGAGGATTGCATTTCTGAGGAGGTGCAGGGCACAGGCGCAGGATTCTGGGGCTGTAACTGACGTGCATGGAAGGAGAGTAAGTATTACAATGAAGACAAGAGGCAGGGATTTATTCCAGGCACCGCACGCCCCAGAGCCTAGAAGAAATCATTAACATAAAGAAAGAATATAACATATCTCAGCAACAAGACCATTAATATGAGGCATACAGGTAAGACTAATGTAACATTTCTATTACCTGTATTCCCATATTAACAGATGATATACATCCCTGGGGATGACAGATTCCCATTAAAAAGAAGATAGGTGAGGGATCCAGCATTAGTTAAAAACAGCCATAGGCTAATGGGAGGAGTGCTTATTCAGACTTGCTTTATTCTGTCCAAAGGAACCGGTAAGCTTTTTTTTTGTAGTATACACGTGGGAGGAGTGCTCAGTATTAAAAGGAGGCAGTTATACTCGCAATCAGCCTAAGGCTCTTTTAATTGGTGCTGCATCCTACCTGCCCTTTGTAGGCTTATATCCCAGGAGAGGTATGTTTGATAAATATTAGGTTTAGGATCCTATCCAAGAAAGGTACACCTTATCATGGCTGATGGGCTCTGAGTAATTGACCAATTTAAGTACCTTCATTTTTATAAGTATATTGTCACGGGGGATAACTTGACAAAGAAGATCCAGAAGATTGCAGTGTCTGATTTCACAAACCCATGCACATATTAGATCTTTTTCACTTTCGTTTTGGTACTATAGGTCAGACAATGTAGAACTAGATAACAGCCCTGTCAACGTTATTGATGGTCAGACTTTTCAACAGAAAAAAGGGGTTAAAACTTTTAGCAATCGAATGCATGTCATTTTACATGAGCTTATGTGGTAACCTCTGTCAAGTACTGTGGTGATGTTATTAAAAATCAATATGCATTAAAAGTCTAGTAGCGATCTTTAAATGTACAGTATCCTGGCTTAATTATAGTCAGGTTCCAATGACATTGATTGACAATAGCTAATCACATGCCTTCTTCTGCCTGAGGCTTATGTGATCGCCATGTAAATACTATTCTGCTATCTTTGTGTGGAGGTACAGTTTTACAATGTAAAATAATGCATTATTGGCTTTGCAAATAAAGATACTGAAATATATTAAAGGCAAAATGAGCAATTGTAAGTACACAGTGCTACATAATATGATGAGTACAACATACATTATTATGAGAATAAAAATAGTGAGTGGAGCTCTTCTTTAATGTTCATTAATTTTTAACCCCTCTCCTCTTTCATTATGTTTTCGGGTCTGGAGAGAGCTCAAAGAATAATAAGCCTCTTTTATGATCACTTTCAATTTGGACCAAATTGATTCGGATCAAATCAAATCATTTTGGCTGAATCAAACAAATATGCCTGAAATTAATATCTGGAGATTTGCTTATTTCTAAGGATAGGTTCCCACAAACATAAAAATTGTTCAGAATTTCATCCAGAAAAATGGTACTATTTTTTCTCACTTGTCATTAGTGACGAGTGAGTAAGCACATTACGCGAGATTTCCGAGCATGCTCGGGTGTTCTCCTAGTATTTCGGGCGTGCTCAGAGATTTGCGGCTGCTAGCCAGCCTGAATGAATACATGTGGGGATTGCCTGTTTGTTAGGAAATCCCCACATGTATTCAGGCTGTCTAACAGCCGCAAATCTTGCAACTAAGGCTAAACAAACTAAATCTCTGACCATGCCCAAAATACTCGGAGAACACCCGAGCATGCTCGAAAATCTCGAGTAATGAGCATACTCACTCACCGCTACTTGCCATTTGCAATCAATTGTTTTACAGCACATATATAAATCATTGTACCGTGTTAGCCAGTAGATAGAAAAATATTTGGAATTGAAAGTCCTCAGTGGTTGACACCTTTTATTGGTTAACTGAAGCGATGGTAACAAATTGCAAGCTTTCGAGACTACTCAGGTCTCTTCATCAGGCATATAGACTTATACAAAATCTGAAGAATCACATATTTATACATAACACAGCACTGAACTGTCATTATGGGAAAGTGATAAACAGTTGTGTCCATAAATATTGGAACAGTTCATAGATAATGAGTGAAAGTTTATTGTCCTATGATTGGGTCTGGTTCTGTGTTGTGATGCCCTCGCAATGTCTGAAGAGCAAATTCCTTAATTCATGTAAAAATACATAAATACATGTAATACATTTATTCCTGCACTAAGTGTGTCAAAGGTTGTCATAAGTTTATACTCCCAGACTCTCCTGTCTCTCTGAGATTTGAAGTTACCTTTCAATACAAGTAATTTCAGGTCCATAATGACAGTTCTGTGCTATGTTGTGTGTAAATATGTGATTCTTCAGATTTTGTATTAGTCCAGCCTGATGAAGAGACCTGAGTAGTCTGGAAAGCTTGCAATTTGATACCATCTTTTCAGTTAGCCATTAAAAGATATCAACCACTGAGAACTCTCAATTCTAAATATTTTGATTTACAGCAGCAGCTATTGATCATTTACATGACCATTTACTGTTTCCTTTGTTACAGAACTGCAATGTGTCCATAAAAATTGGATTTTATACTGTTGCATCCTATTTTTTTCTCGCTCTCATTGACTTGAATGGGTGAGTCTCATCCAATTTACTAAAGGAAAATCGGTGAAAAAAAATGTTAATTTGAGCTGTGTCATTGAATGACATTAGTCCGAGTTTGATCCATTTTTTATCGGATAGCACTCGGACCAAAAATTCAATAGTTAACTCGAGCCCTTACTGGGAGGTATACAATCTCCTTATATTACCTTTGCTTTTAGCTCAACATCCCAAAGTATGTGATGTAAGATAGCCAGCATTGAAGAAAAACATAATTTTGTGATACCTTGTCACAAGATGCCGTATGTGGCCAACTAGCAGGTATAATGTGAATCGAAGCTTGTCTGGAGGTTACCGAGCATGTCACGATAATTTATTACATAATTTTATGAGAAATTGGAGTCATTACACTCATGTAGTGTTGGGAAACAACAAAGCACTCAGAGATAAAAAGTTTCTTTAGATGGTGCACAAGTAGGGTCTCCAGCCCATATTATAAATGATAAACAACTTGGCACTCAAAATCGTGAAAATAGTTGATCCATTTTTTATTGGCATCCAGATAACATTACTCTAAACGTTTTCGGTCACAACATAGGACCTTCATCAGAGATTGTATTGAGATCTGAATGTTGTAGGTAAGTAGCGCTATAGTATAGCGATTTATCGCGGTTGAATGGCGCTGTGGGGTGGCCTCGTCCGGAGTGCGATATGTCTCCCTGTAAGCAGTTGTTTATCATTTACACTCATGTAGTGGTCAGGATAGAAACATCTATACGTGCCTAATGTTGTTTTGATGGTAAAAGCAACACATTTTCCGTTATGATTAATGCAGCCAACAACACTGTACAACGAGCATTGTAAGAGAAGGGTTCCCAATTTCAGTTTCCAGAACCAACATGGTTACATGCTCACAATTTCAAAAAGTTTGTTTTAAAGTAGGTCACGGAAGCAAAACAACGATTATAAAATGTCAACCCCACTAAGAATATATTAAACCGAAGTACAAAGATCAGCAATTGACAACTTGATAGATTGGTAAACAATTTCTTAACCAAATAGAGGTTAAGACATGACATATGGTCTGCCGTGTGTCCAATTCACTTCTGCTCATGCATCACTATTAAACTATGCCAACAGTAATAAATGTTGTCGAAAGAAAAAATCTCAGTCGTCTTTCATCATTTACTATGTGTCAGGGCATGTGGCAGTTATTCATTGCATTCATTTACAGACATAAATTGTATCCTTTTTCACCATTTGTTACTGAATTTCAAAGAAACAACCAAGTGTGTAAACTTCCAGATATTTACATTGAACATCAAACGCCTAGTTTCATCCCTTAACCAATAGATGAAGGTGGCACCATAACCATGACGAACACAACCAACTACATGGCGGGCAGATGACAAACATGCCACTAGTGTAAACTGGATATAAACAAAGATAACTGGAGTGCTGACTTCAAAAATTAAACATGATTTTATTGATACAATGATAAATAACATACATAATTTTATACACAAAAATTATTGAGGAAGGAATAGATAGGATCCACAATAGAAGCCTTTATGCGAAACGTGCATCTGGGGTCAGCCCCTGGGAATTCTGGGGTCTGTGCACTGGCACTTTACAACATGGATAAGTGTATGCAACCCTTATAACTTGGGAACGGACAGTACTTTTACTTTATGCCCCTGCTTTCCACATTATCAGTTTATAATTAATGGTAGATCCTCTCAGCACAAGCACTTTATCATTGCTGCAATATTACTACATTTGCACTAGGAAAGTATACATGATCTTCCAATACTGGACACTTATGTAATTTATGGAACCGCATCTTACCCCTAACCTTCATTCCCCGGGCTTCTATTATGGATCCTATCTTTTCCTTCCGCAATTATTTTTGTGTATGAGATTATGTATGTAATTTATTATTGTATAAAATCATGTTTAATTTTTGAAGTCAGCTCTCCAATTATCTTTAGTTATATCTTTTAGGAGTTTCTTCTATAATTTTTATCCTCATTTATTGATTAAGACTGCACTATTGATTACCATATATACTCGAGTATAAGCTGACCCGAGTTTAAGCCGAGGCACCTAATTTTGTCAAGAAAAACTGGGAAAACGTATCGACTCAAGTATAAACCAGGTATGCATCGTCCCCTCATACCCATCCTGATATGCATAGCTTCTCATCCCTATCCTTGTATGCATGACTCCTCATCCCTATCCTTGCATGCATAGCTTCTCATCCCTATCCTTTCACACATTGTTCATCATCCCTATCCTTGTACGCATAGCTTCTCATCCCTATCCTTTCACACATTGTTCATCATCCCTATCCTTGTATGCATTGCTCCTCATCCCTATCTTTGTATGCATGGCCTCCTCATCCCTATCCTTGTATGCATGGCTCCTCATCCCTATTCTTGTATGCATGGCTCCTCATCCCTATCCTTGTATGCATGGCTCCTCATCGCTATCCTTGTATACATGGCTCCCCATCCCTGTCCTGGCATGCAAGGCTCCTTATTCCCTTCCTGGTATACATGGCTCTTCCTCCCTATCCTTGTATGCATGGCTCCTCATTCCTATCATTGTATGCATGGCCCCTCATCCCTATCCTTCTATACATGGCTCCTCATCCCTGTCCTTGTATGCATAGCTCCTCATCCCTATCCTTGTATGCATAGCTCCTCATCCCTATCCTTGTATGCATAGCTCCTCATCCCTATCCTTTCACGCATTGCTCCTCATCCCTATCCTTGTTTGCATTGCTCCTCATACCTATCCTTGTGCATGGCTCCTCAACCCTATCTTTGTATTCATGGCCTCCTCATCCCTATCCTTGTATGCTTGGCTCCTCATCCCTATTCTTGTATGCATGGCTCCTCATCCCTATTCTTGTATGCATGGCTCCTCATCCCTATCCTTGTATATATGGCTCCTCATCCCTGTCCTGGTGTTCATGGCTCTTTATCCCCTTCCTTGTATGCATGGCTCCTCATCCCTAGTCTTGTATGCATGGCTATTCATTCCTATCCTTGTATGCATGGCTCCTCATCCCTATCCTTGTATGCATGGCTCCTCATCACTATCCTTGTATACATGGCTCCCCATCCCTGTCCTGGCATGCAAGGCTCCTTATTCCCTTCCTGGTATACATGGCTCTTCATCCCTATCCTTGTATGCATGGCGCCTCATCCCTATCATTGTATGCATGACTCCTCATCCCTATCCTTCTATACATGGCTCCTCATCCCTGTCCTTGTATGCATAGCTCCTCATCCCTATCCTTGTATGCATAGCTCCTCATCCCTATCCTTGTATGCATAGCTCCTCATCCCTATCCTTTCACGCATTGCTCCTCATCCCTATCCTTGTATGCATAGCTCCTCATACCTTTCCTTGTGCATGGCTCCTCAACCTTATCTTTGTATGCATGGCCTCCTCATCCCTATCCTTGTATGCTTGGCTCCTCATCCCTATTCTTGTATGCATGGCTCCTCATCCCTATTCTTGTATGCATGGCCCCTCATCCCTATCCTTGTGTACATGGCTCCTCATCCCTATTCTTGTATGCATGGCTCCTCATCCCTATCCTTGTATACATGGCTCCTCATCCCTGTCCTGGTATTCATGGCTCTTTATCCCCTTCCTGGTATGCATGGCTCTTCATCCCTATCCTTGTATGCATGGCTCCTCATCCCTAGTCTTGTATGCATGGCTATTCATTCCTATCCTTTTATACATGGCTCCTCATCCCTGTCCTGGTATTCATGGCTCTTTATCCCCTTCCTGGTATTCATGGCTCTTCATCCCTATCCTTGAATGCAATGCTCCCCCATGATAAAATCATAATATACAACAACACAATTGGGTCGCCCTCCCAGGGCTGTGGGGTACTCGGTACCGGGCCGGTCTCTCAGAGGGGATTGTCACAGCAGCGGTGACCCAGTCCATGGCACTGGGCGCCCATGTAAAAGGGGTTGAGTTGGGAATAAAGTTTATAAGTGATTTGTGACGCCACCTGTGGTGTTCGGCAAGGGAGGTGTTAAGCCGATGCTGCAAGCAGATCCTCTGGGACAGATGGTGTAGTGCAGCAATGATGTTGTAGCCCTCCACAGGTAGGGCTGTTGGTCCCAGGGCAGTGTAGCGGAATGTTTAGGAAGAGGGTGCAGTGTTCGGCACAGAGATGTAGCAGTGCTGAGGATGTTGCAGGAAGGAAGCAAGGACACAACAGGGTTCAGTTTCTTTACCTTTACTTGGCAAACGCAGTCCAGAGTCCTGGTTACAGATGGCACAGGAGCATGCTAGCCTGGAAGCAACTCAGGGATCTCTCTATCAGATGGGTTGTGTAGTCTCCTTCCTAGCGCTGGCTTGAGGTACATCCAGTACTGTGTTACACTGAAGTTCCTCCTCCTTATCTTCTCTTAGAACTACCTCGTATGGTGGACAGCTGTAGCCCTCTATCTCTCTTGGCTCACCAGTCACTGTTGTGCCTCCGAGTCTTAGTTGGGAATAGAGCATTTACAGCTTCCTATTCCTCTGGTTTCTGTTGCAGGACCTTCAGTATCCGTACAACTGTGCAGACCAGGCTCCAGATCATGCGCTATCACTGGGAGGGAGCTTTCTATCCTCAGCTCAACCTCCAGCTTCTCTCCACATGTCTACACTCTTTGCCCTCCTCACACTAACTCCTAATTTCCCTTCCTAGCCCTCAGAGAGCACTCCTCCCCCAATTCTGGTTCAGAGCTCCCTCTGCTGGCTTGGAGTGGGAACTGTGTTGTGTGACATTGCCTCCAAGCCTGACATCACTCTCCCTGGAGGAAGGCAATGCCCCTTTGGCGACCATACTCCTGGGGGTGCCACATTTACCTTCCCTGCGTGCCCTCGTAGCATCTATTCTTCCGGCTTCCAGCAGCTCCTGTGGCCAAACGATCACAGGACCCTGCTCATTAAGATAATGAATATTCACCTCTCTCCACTCGCCGGGGACACGTGATCACTTGGTGGCAGAAGCTGCTGGTGCGCAGGGAAGCTAAGTAGGAGGTTATTTTACAGCTGCTCTAAGCTAGCGGCTGTTGCTGTGGCTGTGTGTGCTATAAGAGAAATACATCACACAATAAGAGAAAAAAGAATGGATCTACCTGTGGCAAAACATTTCTGTATCCCTGATCACAGCAGCGTGGATATGAAATTACTGGTATTGAAAGGTAACTTCAATTCTCAGAGAGAGAGACGAGTTTGGGAGTACAAATTTATGACGACCTTTGACACTCTCAGTGCTGGAATGAATGTGTCGCATGGATTTATGTCTTTTTACATCAATTAAGGAATTTCCTTTTAAAACCGTGTGGGGGCATCACAACACAGAACTAGACCCCAATCAAAGGACCATAAAACATCCGGACTCCTTATCTATGAACTGGTCCAATGTTTATATTTATGTTTCTCCCTCTCCCATATTGATAGTTCTGCTTCACGTCACTTGTCTTATCTATTGCATTTTTTCTGTGCTGTGTTGTGCATAAATATGTGACTTCAGATTTTGTATTAGTCTAGCCTGATGAAGAGACCTGAGTAGTCTGGAAAGCTTGCAATGTGTTACCATCTTTTCAGTTAGCCATTAAAAGGTATCAACTACTGAGGACTCTCAATCCTGAATATTTTTCTATAAGAGAAATAAATATTAATTGTCAGGGCAGTGAATATTCATTTCTCTTTAGCAGTGGGCACAGTTACAGCCACAGCCGCTGGCTCCTGCCTCCCGTGACCCGCTGCTCCGCTACTCTCCCGCCCTTTTTCTGGGACAATGACTCATGCATAAGCTGAGGGCAGGCATTTTTGGCACAAAAAAGTGCTGGAAAACTCGGCTTATACACGAGTATGATACGGTGTGTTCATTATATTAATCACGACTTGTCATATAATCAATTACCCTGTGAATTATTTACTACTGAAAATTAGAGACTAAATCTACCCAAGAAGAAAGATTATTGCTGGTCTGATCGATGGATCTACAGTCCATAAAACCTGACGACTTGATACCTGAGGCTTGTAGTATAGGGGTAGGCTTCTTAAAACACGCAAATGTGAAAATCCAATCATCGTATATTTGGGCATCTTTACAGAATTAACTTCTACATGTAAGGTACACAGTTATTTATCTTTGAGATGCAACAGATTTGTATAACTTATCAGCGATAGGTCTCCTTCCAGGAAAAAACATCCTCAATACTGTATGAAATATTTGTAGCATAATATTGCACATTTGGTTGGACTGAAGGGGTTGTCCAATGCTGAAACATTGTTTTTTAGGCATGAATGTTTTTTTGAGTGGAGACATATTCATGTTCCAGTACCCCTGTGGATCCAGTGCACACCATTCAGGACATCGGCAAACGCACCAGGAGAAATGATGGGCTACAGCAGTCAGGTTACTGGAGGAGAGCATCATCAGAGAAACATCAATGACATCCTCTGGTCACTCGACTACTTAAGCCAATCAAAGGCTTCAGCTTTGCTGTTGACTTCTGAATGGAGAAGAGGAAATCCTAAACTTTTCCTGCACATCTTTATAGGATCATAGTGACCTGGTTATAGGGTCAGGTCTTGCCTAATAAGATATATTGCAACTTCTGGTCTGGTCACACGCTTGTCCACCAACGATTGTGTTGTGGAAAGGAAAGCTGTGCGATCTACTTAGGAAGGCTTCAATAACAAAGGCAGGAGTTGAACCTGTGATACTTATATACTATATTAGTGCCACAATTCCTTCCCCCCATATTTTTTTTTATAAATGCAGAAACAATAAAGCTACCATTTCCATGGACAAATTGTAAGAATATAAAAACATCAAATAAAAATAAAAGCCATCACAGAATAAAAAGGGTTTATACTGACGTTTCAGGATTGCTACCTCCAATAGGTGGCACTAGTGTTCCTTATCTTTTCTCTGGAGAGGCTATTTACGTACTTAAATTCCCAGAAGATCATTTCATAGCTGTAAGTCTCTTTAAGACATTTTGGCACTTTCAACAAGGAGGAACATTCCCCCTTAGAAATCCCTAATCAGACCTCTCGCTTTGCACTGATGAGTAGTGAACAACCTGAAACACGTGCCTGCAAATATGCAGGGTACCTGGCTTGCCTTCTTATCCAAAGTCATGTGGCAAAGCTTATTAAATGGTGAATGTCACCACAACCAATAGATGGGGCTAGAGTTCAAGTCCTTCTTCTCTGAAGCGGCTGCTTGAACATAGAATAAAAAGAAATCAGCCTTCGGGTTCTCATGTGTGCATATTGTGGTTGTCATCTGTGATCATCCAGACTTGCTTAGACTTAATTGAAATGGGTCATGAGCAAGTTACCTCTCCATAAATCCCATTAAGAGTGTGGCAGCACAAAGCGATCAGCTCATCTCTACTGGGCAGCATAATTTTTCCTTAGGTCAGTACATTTATAGAGATACCAAACTTAGATTTAAATTATTTTAATAATTTCAGAAATTTATACAAAGAAAAAAACAAACTTGCTTTGTGTGGTCATTTTCTAAGAACCGTTTTCTGAGACTGACATCGATGGAGCTGTATGAGTGTTGTATTTGGCTCATACAGTTTTATTAGTACCCTTTTGACATACACATGACACTTTTCATTGCTTTTTTAGGAGGTGTGCAATGAACAAAAAATGGCAATCTTTTTATTTCAATTTTTAAACTTTGTGAGGTTTACATAGCGATTAAATAATTTATTATTTTGATAGATCAGGCCTTCATGGACACAGGGATATCAAATATATATTTTTTTATTTCTTTGCTTTAAGATTTTGAAAACGGGGTGACTTATTTTCTTCATTTTTTTTTTTACATTTTATAATACCATGTATTTCAGTTCCCCCCCCCCCGGCATCTCGAACCTTTCACTGTTTGATCATGCCTGCTATAATACTGCAATAGTTTAGTGGTGTATACTGCAACACTTGAACAATGTCTTATGAAGTCCAGGTCCTGGCCACATCATGTAGGAGCACCAACAGAGCAGCAAAGGGGACCATCCATAGGCCCCCAGCTGTCATAATAACACATTGGAAACTCACATTTATTTTGTGGGGGCGGCAGATGAGCCCTATTAAGTGAGTCTGTCAGTAGGTTCTTGCTAAGGAATCTGAGATCGGCATCATGAGCCTGATTCCAGTGATGTGTCACTTATTAGACTGCTTGGTTTTGATTAAATCCCTGTTTTTCTCCTTTAGATGTAGCAGTGCTCAATTGCTGAGCTGTGTTTAACCCCCTCAGTTATCACTGACTGGCAGCTTCCTGTGTACAATGTGGATTGTCAGTAAGCTGCCAATCAGTAGTGGGCGTGGGCTTACACAGATAAGATGGACTGCCTGGCACATGACACCTAGTCCTATAGTGATAACCTCCTGGTGATAAAATAAATACTGATTGCTTTGAAATTACAACAAGCTGCTGAGCAAGTGACAAATGCCTGGAATCAGGTTCTCTTCCCCTACATTATGTGGCTTTCACATTAGATAGCAAAAACCTGCTGGCTTGCTGACAGATTCCCTTCCATGGATTCCTATACAATTTAGAATTACTTACATAATGCAACCAGAGATTAATAGCGGCACCTAAATGATTAATCAGAGCTAAAGTAGCTCTAGTCATTGCTGCTAGGAGCAGATGCCGGCTGTAGAGTACTGCTGGCACATGCCCTGTATGGGGCAGGAAAGCTTCTGATCTCGCTCCATACACGTGCATCAGACATGTGATATACATGTGATATACATGTGCGTCAAATGTAGGAAATGAGTGAAATAAATATAAACCATAATTACTTTTATTATATAACTGGAAAGAAAATTTGGAATCCAGTAACAGTAAAACACTATGTATTTTCAATGTTTACAGCACTAGGATTGAAAAATACTTTATCCCCCTGTTTATACATTAACATTTCCTATAGGATCAAATAGAAGGAACACAACAGGTGTCAGAATCTGCGGGAACGGCTTAGGTCTGGAATATTAAAACACCATATGTCAATACCAGTACTGAACATGTTTAACTATCTAGGCCAATGATATGTCCTGGGAGTTAAACATTACATCTTGTCAGCTATTCAATTATGCATATTAGAAAAATCTATTTTCAGGAAGTATTAAAAACCAAGTTTTGCTTACTGAGTAATATGTTGGAAATGGGGCTGTCTAGCTTACAGTATCACAGTGTCAGATTTCCTGATCACCTTCTCCATTCAGTAGTGACTTTCAAACAAGAACACTTTTTAATTTTGAGCGATAAAGCCCCAGGGTTCACTCATACAAGAACCTTGTCTAGAGTGAAAAATTAACCCTTAAAGGAACACTAGACCTTGAAACTAATGAGAAAAGTAAACAAGAAATATGTTTCTCTTATCCTCACCATCAGTTTGCGGAATTTTCTACCAGTCTCTAGCAGTAGCACTACCAGTCTCATGGTCAGCGGCATAACTAGAGTCCAGTGAGCCTCAGTGCAAAATTTGGAACTGGGTACTGGCATTCCATAACCTATAAAAGCATGCATATTCACTCACCCATGTAACAATGTCCTGGCCCATTCCAGTTAAAATGTCACCCTCCCAACCCCTTCCTGTAATAATGCCTCCCAAACCTATAACAATCCCTCCATCCTGAGCCATTTTTTGGTATACCATACTCCAACCGTATCCCCTTCTTGGTATGCTATCACTCATCCAGGGCTCCATCCAGTAATAATGTCCCCTTCTTGATCCCTTCCTACAATAATGACCTCCTCCATCTGGGACCTTTCCGGGTATAATATCCCCATCCTGGGCCTCGTCCACTAATAATAAGTAATAATAAATAATTGATTATTTGTACCTTCTCCCATTCCCTTGATGTGCAATGTCCTCTTTTATAACCGCTGCAGAAGCCAGAAGATGACTTTGGAGTGCAGGCACTGGCAGATGTCGTTACCATAACGGTAACCTCCCATATTGGCCAAGCTGATGTCACCTGCTGATCTCTGATTGGATAGCAGCATATACTGCTGTGCAGAGAACTGGCAGGTTTCTGCGACGCAATACAGTTCAGCTGAATGTGCGTACGAGGACTCACATTCAGGTAAAATAGTTGTTGTCAGTGGGCCCCATTCTCACATGGGCCCAGACATTGTTGCACCCTCTGTGACCATGATCATTACACCCCTGCTGGTAGTAATCAGAGATAGAACACAGAACATTATATAGAAGTAGTGAGCACAGTAGCTGTGAATTCAGCTCTATAATCAGCTAAATCACCCATTAACAGCAGCACAATTTGCCTGTCTTTGCCTCTACTTGTTTCCTCACTCTGCTCCTACCTTTTTCCCCCCTGCCATCCACATAAGCAATAATAGCTAATCATTACATGTCACCTTATTGTCACCTTATTGTACTTACACTTGGCAAGCCACCTTTCTTTGACCAAAACAGGTTTTAGCTGATCTTCAGAGCAGATATTGAGATCAGGGGAGATAGAAAGAAGTATTTCACTCTGAGATATAATACAAAATTCTTCTGATTTATACAAAGTTTATTGAGACGTCACTTAGTCATACATAAGTGTATTAGACTTGTTATGAGACTTTATTAATGTGGTCTCATACATTATGCTAAAATCATCCTAACCCATTGATTTCTAACAATAGATGTGATGGAAGGATCAAGCTTTAATACCATTTAGATGCACGAGTGTCAAATGTGGGATGATCCATGTTTCCAATCAAAATCCAAGTAAAAAAAAATTGATTGCAGCATCCAGCAATGATCAACTTGCTTTATTATGGCATCAAAAATACCGAAACAGGAGCAACGTTTCGACCTCCTTGTGTAGATCTGGGTTTTTGTCAAGTCTTGACAAAGACGGAAATGTATATTGGGGGTCAAAACTTTGCTGCTGTTTCTGTGTTTGTGATGCCATGAAAAAGCAAGCTGATCATTATTGGAGGTTAAAGCCTCTTTTCTTAATCCACTGATTTTGTATGATAATTTAATGTATTAGCTGTTCAGCTGACTTTTGTTTAGGAAACTTGAAGTAGAAAATGGATTGAGCATGTTGAGGGTTGATATGCCCAATCTATTTCCTACTTTGGTTTTAGGATAATGTACATGTTTGTCAGTGATGGTAGGAAGGGGCGGGAGTTTAGTCGGAAAGACAAACGAGCATATGACGGACATTGGGGTTTGAAAGATTTCACTACACTTTGAATTCCTACAGCTTTTTTTTTTAGCTTTGTCAGTGATTTTAGGAAACCACTAATCTCTAACACTTTTAGAACTACTCTATATCATGAATAAATCCCACCGCATTACCTGCCTGGATATCCAGCGAGATTTCTCATCCAAAGTCCTATCGCAGAACAATTGTGGTTACACAGTAATTCCTCATTTTTTGCTCTGCTATACCAGGCATGACAATGCTGATGATATGAAGCTTCTTAGATCTGCCTCAGTTGTACAATACATCAAGCTCACAAAAGTCTAAAACTGCTGAAATGAAGAATATTGTTTATGCCAAAGAGTCAGGGAAACAAGCATTCCTGGAAATCTCTGATAACACAGGGGTAATTTGGGAGATAGTCATGCATTACCAGTCGTGTTTGTAGCTGTAATAATATGACTTCTAGGTGCAGAATTACATTTCTTTTCCATTTCTCCATATGAATACTTAGGCAAATTAACGTAATGCACAAATTTGTACTTTATGATGTGGGGAAGGTTGGCACGTGTCTTCAGTCATATCCTGCTTTTTGTTTTACCTGTCTGAGCCAAATATTATACAATACCTTTTATACTACTGCATCAAATGTGTGACTTGAAGTTCCTAACACCTAATACAAAATCTGCCATGTACCATGTGGTTCCTTAGGTACTGGGGCTATGGCAACTTCTGTGCCGAATGTCTGACTGGGATGCCAAAGTCCCACCCGTAGCTTTGACTCTGGAGGCCCACTTTATGCAAAAATTGAATTAAGCTCACCACAATTTTACCTCTGCTACTATCTGATATTAAACTGGGTACTTTGTTAAATGAATGTTGAGATGTTGCTCTTGTCTGTACCTAGGGAATCAAGTGTATAGTGCCAACTACTGCTCATGCATGAGGATGGAGATCCTATTCCTGCATAGCGGCCCACTGGAGGATTCACCTGTTCCCCCACTGGCCAGTCCAAGCCTGTCTGCACCCCCCATTACCAATGCTCCATCACTTCATTATTAATTTGATTACCAATATTGAGATTTTTAAATATTGAGAAAAGTCCACGTAACAAAATGAAATTTTCATTTTTCTTCTTGACATAAAATATTCCTATGTTGCTCCAAGTGTGTTTCATTTTTTATTTTATTTTCATCAAGGACAAAAACTACTTGCACTCCTACACATAAATCAGAAAATGACAACAGATGTGAATTCTGAGCAGATAGATGCATTTACAGACTGCTTGAGAAAGAAAATTTTCCTAATTAAAGGGTACATGTCACTAGATTTTTGCCTCCTAATCTGAGAGCAGCATAATGTAAGGACAGAGACCCTGATTGCAACGATGTGTCACTTACTGCACTGCTTGTTGCAGTTTTTATAAAATCATTGATTTTTCAGTAGTAGATTATTAGATAACTACTTGGCCTGCTGCCAGGTAGTCTAATGCTGTCCCCGCCACTGATTGGCAGCTTTCTGCCTATGTGCAAGGTGTATAAAGAAAGCAGCCAATCAGTGGTGTGGGCGGGGTTATACAGGGCTCAGCATTCAGATAACTGCTAGATCTACAGCAGTGAAAACAGTTTTTAATCAAGCAACCCAGTCAATGACACATCACTGGAATAAGGGTATCGGTCCCTACATCACCCCTCAAATGGGGAGCAAAATCCTGTTAAAATATTCACTCCCTCTCCCTGAGAGATAGAAAAAATACTTTTAGAATCAAACATAGATGGCTTGATAGATAGATAGAACCGTCTAATTTGCACATGACCACAAGCATACAAGTCATATACTGTACATATACTGTATATGCAAATCTCTTATATACCATATGTATACATGAAGTCAGCTGCAAATACAGGGGAATCACGATAATGTGCTCATTGCACACTGTCACGATTCCACAGTCTGCAGTCACGGAGTGACTGCAGACTTTTCCTTATAGCACAGAAAACCTTTTTAAAGCCAATTAGATCTGAATAAATCTGCATACCCTGAAATACGAGAAAATCAATGATGAAACACTGATGGTAAAATCTGACTACCCAAACATTGATGGAAATTGGACCATTTTTGGTCACACTGGAAAGATCACGGACGTCTGAATGATGTCTTATGTGAAGTCTTAGAAACGGTGGCGTCGGAGCCTTGAAGCTCTTTATATGATGCAATATGTGCTTTTATGTACTGTATCTCTCAAGAAATTTTCTCATTTAATTAATCTGACGCTTTAATGTCAAATTTCCATTTCAAATAGAAGACAAGACTCTTTCCTTCATCCATTCCCCAAAAATTGGCTGTTATAAAGCCACCAATAAAGCTGACATAAATATTTTAGAAGTATTTGAAGCCCTAGTCCGCCTGTCTGCGTGGTAATAATTTGTAAGGGTCTGTGAGTTATTTCCTCCTTTCGGTACGTGGGTAGCAGTGACCCTCAGGAATAGTATTAGCAAAAGATGAATAGAAAGAACATTCTTGGACCTTTCCTATTAGATGCGTGGATGTGGCACATTATGAACTTTTAGAGAAACGGTTTGATTTCTTTGACACTTGGAAATCCTCGAAGGTTATGAAGCCGGGTGCAATCTAAAGTCAAAATGGTAAATTCTAAGCTTGTAATGAAATAATTAAATTGTTTACCAGTGTCTTCATCTGCCGCATTCGTCAAAGTTAAGTAGAGGAGGTCATCAGATGTCCATAGACCGAGCTTCTGTTTCTCTCTACTGCATGTATTAAACAGGACCCTCCGCTGCCAAGTCCGTTAAATAATTCTCGACTCATTACAATATCAAATGAAAGATTTCGTTGGTTGGGAAAATGCCATAGACGAAAACTGTGAATACAAAGGGAAATGTCGTCTTTGTTCTCAAAGCAAAATGTGCTTTTTTCTAATGTAAGTTTGTGGCTGAATATTTTCTTCATTTGCATTCTTGTTAAAATTATAAAATAGTAGCAGGAAGCAGATTTGAATAAAGTAGAAAAATGCTAAATGCGATATTTGGCTGGTATTAAAAAATAGACATGTGGCATCCGGTTCGTACACATCACCCAAGGCTGATGGCTCAGTGTGCTAATTGTTTGGATGTGAAGTTCAATATATGAACCAACCATCAATGTCTCCAACAACTTCACTCTTACCCTATTAGGAAATATCAGTAAAGGCCATGTTACTGTTGCAAAATCTCTGATCATGCTAGAAATATTGTACTGATCACATAGGCATCGAATAATAAAGACTAATCATGATGAGGGTCGTGCTGGAGTGAAATACATCTAATTCATTAAAGAAACTTTCCCATCAAAGTTTTTATCATCTTAATATATTGCACTGTGTACTTACAATTGCTCATTTTGCATTTCTACCCAGCTAAGACATCCTTTTTCTATTAGGCTTGTGACATCACGTGATTAAAAACTAAATAGCTGAACTCTATGTAGAAACAGCAGGTCAATTTTCTCTCTATGAGTCAGGAGTCACAGCAAAAGTCCCTGGCAGGAGGGAGAAGAGAGAAGATGGGTCAAGAGTTGAAGAGGGGAAAGAATTTTGCAGGGACAATAGACTTCCTGTTTCTATATAGAGCGGAGAAAAGAGAAGAATTAGCTAGAAAGAAAGGCAAAATGAGCAATTGCATCATGTATTGCATTGTGTACTTACATTTGCTCATTTTGTCCTTCTAACCACTTAATTATTTTGTTTTCTATTAAGTCTATGACATCCCATAATTAAAAATTGACTAGCTGAATCCTTCTAAGCTCTATGTAGAAACAGGAAGTCTATTTTCCCTGTATGAGTCATAAGTCACTGCAAATGTCAATGGCAGGGTGGAGGAGGGAGCAGCTGGGTCAGGAGTTGAAGAGGGGAAGATTTCTGCAGGGACAAGATACCCCCTGCTACTACACAGGAACGAGAAAAGAGAAGAATTAGCAGGGTAGAAAGGCAAAATAAGCAATTGCAAGTACAAAGTGCTTTACAATATGGTGATTGCAAATATATAAAGGGGATAAAAACTTTGATTGGAGGAGTGCTTCACTGATAGATGGGAATAAAATTTCTGCCACAGCTCATCTTGAATTTGAAGAGCCCCGTTCCAGCCAAGCTTCGTCTATTTTATTTATATTAAGCTTGCTGAAACAGGTATTAAAAAAATGGCAAAAGTCGGAAAAAATGTACAACTTTTGAAAGAATTTTACAGTTTGATGAATTGGGGCCAATATTGTGTCTGCTTATGATCGTATGATTTCATAAGGATGCTTTTCCAGCAGTAAAAGAGTCCCAGTGATTTAATGTGATCCACTGCTGCTCTTTGGTTAGTTGGGAGAGATTACTGAGCAGTGTTACCCTAGTATGTACCCCATACGTACTTTTATTACTGGAAAACACTGGTAATAGATTATGGATAGAGCTGAGCAAATATTTCAATGTTCGGTTAAGATTATGTTCACCGAATTTGCAATATTCGCCGATTAATTCGTTGAATATTCGCCGAACATAAGCAAACACCATTAACGTCAATGGGAAGCAAAAACAAACGCATGCACAACACCTTATAACAGTCTCAAATGCTGCCAAAACACATCAAATGAGGGACAGACACCAGGAAAGTGGCCTCAATTCACCCACAGTACAGATTTTAGCATGGCACTGCAGCAATCAACCAGGCATGAGGTATCGGGGTCTGGGACAGCATTTATAGCTTTCAATTGAACGCCACAGTAAGACGAGATGGGTGAGAGATCAGTGTAGGGTCCCTTTGCTGGGAGCCCTGATACCAGATGCAACTCCTCTACCTGCTTTCATACTGAGCCACACTCAAGTGGCACAATCATCAGTTTTCTAGACTACCATTTTCAGAAATATTTAAGGATAGTAACATGGGTAGATGAGTCCAAGAAAGTGGAGGCCTGATGGTCTCGGAGGCCTATACAGGCAACAAGCATGAAGGAGACCCAACCAGTAGTCTACACATTTACAGCCAATCCAGCAAATGGAGACTGTAACGGGCAAGGTGGTGGAATCACTGTTCCTACCAAATACCTACTCAGATAAATGGCAGCAGGTGAAAACTGCGACCCAATATGGTACAAAGAGGTGGCACCAGGTTCTACTCCATGGCTGACCTACAGAATGTGGCAGCTGACCCACTGCAATGGGTAAGCTGCTAAGGCCCAAAGGAAGGACGAAAAATGCAGGCAGGCACTGTAGGGACTCTGGAACCATCGGTGCAGATGGAACTGGATGAGGAACAGAAAAGCATTGGCAGGTGTGGACTGGGAAGGGTGTTAGACAGATGGGTGCTGGCAGGTGCGATCTAGGCCGGCTGATGGACAGAAGAGCACAGACAGGTATGAGCAGACGGGCACAGACAGGTAAGAGCAGACGGATACAGGGCAGACAAGCAGACATACAGACCTAGGGAACCTGACAACCAGCAAGAATGCAAGGCAATCTAACAATGTAGCTCAGGCACCTCAATATTGGAGGAGAAGCCTTAAATAGGAGGTGTTGCCAAACTATAGGCTGGGAATATCTTAGGTTGATGTGGGCAGTCCCTTTAAGAGGGAGGAAGTGTGCAAGTGCACCCTCTAAGCATAGTTCCCAGTCCTGAAACTGAATCTTGGTTGACACCGACACATAGGGGGCGAGATGAGGAGGTGGTGTGTGAGTGGGAGACACTGAATGTCCTGTCTGTTAGGTACGAGGAGATCCAACAAAGGGCCAAGTCTGTAATGTCAACAGATCAGAAAGTCTGTAGTAAAAAGGAATGGTACACTGTGTCAAAGACAGATCCAGGAGAAGGAGAAGGACAAACTCGCTTCGCTTTCATTTGGTAGTTAGTAGGTCGTTGGTGACTTTAGTCAGGGCAGTTTCAGTGGAATGGTGTGGTCAGAAGTTAGATTGTACGCGGTCAATGAAGGAGCAAGAGAAGAGGTGGGAGGACAGTTCAAAATAGACATGTTGTTCCAGTAGTTTGGTGGCATAGGGGAGAAATGATATGGATCAATAGGTAGAAACAGAGGATGGGACAAGGGTGGGCTTTTTGAGGATGGGTGTGATCAAGGTATGCTTCAATCAGGATGGAAGACACCAGTTGTCAGTAACAGGTTGAAGAGAGTAACAGGTTGAAGAGGTGGGTTATGCTTGTGAAGAAGACTGTGTTAAAGTTTGGAATGAGGTGGGACGTTATTGTGTCAAGTTCACAGGTGGTGAGGCAAAGTATTCAGCTGAGATGAGAGGAGAGGGAGGCGAAACTGGTGGACACAAGAAAGAAATGAAAGTACTGAATAGCTGTTTAGGGTTGTGAGACAGGAATGATATGAGGGATGATAAGTCGGTTTGTTTTGCTGCAGTCAGAATTTGCGCAGCATTTTTACAACTTCTGGTACTGGACGGATAGCTCCGCTCCCTTTCTTTGGCAGCTGTACTATGGTACACTTTGTAGATGAGGGCCAGAAGGAACGTGTGCTCCAGTAGATCGCAAGCGTGGAATCAAGTGGCCTCTGCTCCTCTTCCTCCACTTTATCATCACACACAGTACAGTCCTCAATGGTGGCACCCCAATAAACCTTTTTTTTCCACATCACAACTCTCCAAATGCCCAACTGACTGTGGGGAACCAAACATGGGCCATTCTGCAGAGCTGTTCGCACATTCTATTCCATGGGTATCAGAGGTCTGCTGATATGATTGTGTCACCAAGGAGGAAAGCAAGACCAAGCTAAGCCACAGAAAACCAGAGAGGTTGGTAACTAAGCAGATTGCAGACCCCTGATCCTATCCACACAACTAGCAGTAGCCGTGGAGCGTACCTACGATGATTCTAGACCCCTCGACACAGCCGGAGGACTAAATAAGCCTAAAGCAAGAAAAGAGGAAATCTAAACTGCCGCAGAGCAGACCCCAAAGGAATAGATAGCCCCCAAACATATACTGTCGGTGAGACAAGATGAAAACACAAACACAGGTAGGAAAATATGCTGAGCAAACGATGAGGCCCACACTAACTAGAAAGGACAGGAAAGGAAAGATACTGTATGCAATCACACCAAAAAGCCCTGCAAAAATGTCCAACACTTCTGATAGCAAAAAACCCTGCAAAGAACACTTAGCTTGAGTATGCAGGGACTGAACTGGAAACTAAGACCTCAGGAGGAAGGAAAATCACCAGCAGGGATAGAGGGAGTCCGCTGTCTTAAATCCAGTCAGAGACTCCAGATGTTCAATCGTCATCCTCATTATCAGGTGGCAGGTCTCTGTTAATTAGATCAGCTTCATTACCTCCTGCAACCACCAGAGGGAGCCCGAAAAGAGAACTCACGACTCCTCTGTCAATGCAACCAGCTCCACCACCCTCACCAGCAACCAGAGGCAGACCAGAAAATGAATTCCCAACAGTACACCCAATTGAGGAGGGGGGTCACCGAACCCTCATCCACGTCACCAGGCAGATCAGGATGGGCCCGGTGAAAAGCACTAACCAATCTATCGGCATGAATGTCAGAAGCAGAGACCCAAGAATTATCCTCCTGGCCATAACCCTTCCATTTGACCAAGTACTGGAGTCTCCATCTAGTCAAACGAGAATCCAATATTTTCTCTACCTCATATTCCACATTGCCTTTAACCAATACAGGGTCAGGAGGCTCCGCCATAGGAACTACTGGCTCCACAAACCTCTTCAACAGAGATTTATGAAACACGTTATGGATCTTACACGTAACTGGAAGAGCCAATCGAAAAGAAACAGGACTAAGAATCTCCAAAATCTTATAAGGGCCAATGAATCTTGGCTTGAACTTTGGAGACGCAACCTTCATAGGAATATTCTTTGACGACAACCAAACCAAATCACCCACTTTAAACCGGGGACCAATGGTCCTATGCCGGTTGGAAAACCGTTGGGCTTTTTCCTGAGAGAGGGACAACTTATCCACCACTTGGTCCCAAATCTGCTGCATTCTCTCTACCACAGTGTCCACACTTGGGCAGGTCGAAGATTCCACTTGCCCTGAAGAAAATCGAGGATGAAACCCAAAGTTACAGAAAAAGGGCGACATCAAAGTGGCAGAACTAGCTCTATTGTTTAGCGCGAATTTGGACAAGAGCAAAAATGAGACCCAGTCATCCTGATCAGCAGATATAAAACATCTCAAATATGACTCCAAAGTCTGGTTTGTTCTCTCAGTCTGAGGATGAAACGCAGAGGAGAAAGAGAGGAGAAAGATAACTGAATTCCCAGATTGGAACAAAAAGCTTTCCAGAATCTGGAAACAAACTGGACTCCTTTGTCCGACACAATGTTCTCAGGAATCCCATGCAACCGAACCACCTGTTGTAAAAACAAGGGCACCAACTCTGAAGAAGATGGCAACTTTGGGAGTGGTAGAAGATAGACCATCTTAGAAAATCTATCACAAATCACCCAGATAACAGTCATTCTCTGAGAGACAGGAAGATCAAAAATAAAATCCATTGAGATATGGGTCTATGGTCTCTTGGGAACCGGCAGGGGCATCAACAACCCACTAGAACGAGAACAGGGTTTAGACCGAGAACAAGTCCTACAGGACTGAACAAAATTCCTGACATCACGAGATAAGGAAGGCCACCAAAAAGACCGACTCACCAAATCTCTGGTACCAAAAATACCTGGATGACCAGCCAATGCGGAGCAATGAACATCAGACATCACTCTCTTCCTCCACTGGTCAGGAACATACAATTTTCCCATAGGACAATGCTCAGGTTTGTCCTCCTGAAATTCCTCCAGGGCGCGTCTCAAATCGGGTGAGATGGCAGAAAGAACTACCCGCTCACCTAGGATGGTAGTAGGCTCAGTCACAATAAGAGAATCAGCAAAGAAACGCCTAGAAAGGTTGTCTGCCTTAACATTCTTAGTGCCTGGAAGAAAAGAGACCACAAAATTAAAACGCGTGAAAAACAAGGCCCGCCTAGCCTGTCTAGGATTCAAGAGTTTGGCCGATTCAAGACAAATCAAATTCTTGTGGTTGGTGAGGACCACAACTTGATGTCTAACTCCCTCCAACCAATGTCTCCACTCTTCAAATGCTAATTTCATGGCCAACAATTCCCGATTCCCCACGTCATAGTTACAATCAGATGGGTAGAACTTTCGAGAAAAGAAGGCACAGGGATTCATTTTAGAAGTCACCGGATCTTTTGGGACAAAACAGCTCCTGCACCAATCTCAGAAGCATCTACCTCCTCCTGAAATGGAAGTGAGACATCAGGTTGCCATAGAACAGGAGCAGAAGTGAATCTCCGCTTAAACTCCTGAAATGCCGAGACAGCCTCTGGAGACCAATTCAGCAAATCAGCGCCATTCTTAGTCAGATCAGTCAGTGGTTTGACAATACCAGAAAAATTACCTTGAAATTTATGATAAAAATTAGCAAAACCCAAAAACATCTGGAGAGTCTTCAAAGAAGTGGGCTGAACCCAATCATAAATGGCCTGTACCTTGGATGGGTCCATTTCAATAGTCGACGGAGACAAAATAAATCCCAAAAATGAAATCCTCTGTACACCAAAGAGGCCTTTCGATCTCTTAACATACAGGGAATTTTACCTCGAAATCCGGAACACAGTCCGGACATGTTCGACATGAGAATCCCAATCACTGGAAAAGATCAAAATATCATCCAGATAGATGATCAAAAACGTATCAACAAAGTCCCGGAAAATATCATTCATAAAGGATTGGAAGAGAGAAGGGGCATTAGTGAGCCCAAAAGGCATCACCAGGTACTCAAAATGTCCCTGCGGAGTATTAAACGCCATCTTCCATTCATCCCTGTGCTTGATGCGAATAAGATTATACGCCCCCCTGAGGTCAAGCTTGGTAAACCAGCAGGCACTTTTAACTCTGGAAAATAAATAAAAAATCAGGGGTAACGGGTACTGATATTTAACCGTAATTTTGTTAAGGGAACGATAGTCAATACAAGGCCTTAATGAACCATCTTTCTTGGTCACAAAAAAACCCAGCACCTAAGAGTGAAGAGGATGGTTTAATATGACCCTTCTCCAATGACTCCTTGATATAAGATCGCATAACATCATGTTCGGGTACCGATAAGTTGAAAAGCCGACCCTTGGGAAATTTACACCAGGGAATCAACTCAATTGCACAATCATAACTCCTATGAGGAGGCAAAGATGCAGACTTACTCTCACTAAATACATCAGAAAAATCAGTCAAATAATCAGAAATATCATGAGACTGAGGAGAGGTGGAGAAAACAGGAGTGTCACTAAGAACATACTGATAACCCCAACTCACCACAGACACAGATTTCCAATCCATAACTGGATTATGAGTTTGCAAACAGGTAAAACCCAGAACAATAGTATCATGCAAATTGTGCAGCACCAAAAGTTTACAATTTTCTTGGTGGTTTGGGGCGACCCGCATTATCACCTGGGTGCAAAACTGAGGTTTATTCTCCACCAAAGGATTAGCATCAATACCCCTGAAAGGAATGGGTGTCCGCAGAGGTATCATGGGAAAACCACAATGTTTAGCAAAGTCCAAATCCATCAGATTCAAAGCTGCTCCTGAATCTACAAAAGCCTTAGCGGAAAATGTGGATAAGGAGCAGATCAGAGTAATTGCCAAAAGGAACTTAGGTTGTACACTGCCCACAGCAAATGTGTGTGCAAAACGTTTCTCTCGTTTAGGGCAGACAGAAATAGTATGAGAGGCATCTCCACAGAAAAAACACAGCTTATTACACCTTCTAAACTCCTGACGTTGCACCCTAGACAAAACCCTATCACATTGCATAGGTTCAGACATTCATTCAAAAGGCGGCAACGCCTCTTGTGTAGTTTTACGTTCACGTAAACACCGATCAACTTGAATGGCTAATGACATAGAATCATCAAGACCAGAGGGAACAAGAAATCCCACCATAACATCTTTTACGGTTTCTGATAAACCCTTCCGAAAGAGAGCTGCCAAGGCACCATCATTCCATGTAGTAAGGACCGCCCACTTTCGGAATTTTTGACAGTATAACTCTACAGAATCCTGACCCTGGTTCAAGGCCAATAGGGTTTTCTCAGCTTGATCAATAGCATTAGGTTCATCATACAACAACCCGAAGGCTTGAAAAAATGCGTCCACATTAGTCAGAATAGGATTTTCAGGTGTCAGAGAAAAAGCCCAATCCTGGGGATTGCCGCTCAGCAAGGAGATGGCAATTTTAACCTGCTGCACAGAGCTCCCCGATGAGTTAGGCTTCAAGGCAAGAAATAATTTACAACTATTCTTAAAATTCAAAAATTTAGACCGATCCCCAGAAAACTCATCAGGAGTAGGGATTTTTGGTTCAACAGCATGTGACTGAGCGAGATAGGTGGAAATTCCCCACACTTCAGCAGCGAGCTGCTCAACATGATCAGACAATTGCTTAATCTCCATTAAAGAAGAAATCCTCCCACGGCCCCAGAGAAAAAGAGGAAAAATACACATAAAAAAAAAATTCTGACACTTTTTTTTTTACAATTCTTTCCTGCTTTTGAGTACCCTTGAATCTGCGGTTTAGGCTGATGATTCTGTTATAATTGGGTCACCGAGGAGGAAAACAAGACCAAGCTAAGCCACAGAAAACCAGAGAGGTTGGTAACTAAGCGGATTGCAGACCCCTGATCCTATCCACACAACTAGCAGTAGCTGTGGAGCATACCAACAATGATTCTAGATGCCTTGACACAGCCGGAGGACTAAATAAGCCTAAAGCAAGAAAAGAGGAAATCTAAACTGCCCCAAAGCAGTCACAAAGGAATAGATAGCCCCCAAACATATATTGTCAGTGAGACAAGATGAAAACACAAACACAGGTAGGAAAATAGGCTGAGCAAATGATGGGGCCTACACTAACTAGAAAGGACAGGAAAGGAAAGATACTGTCTGCAATCATGCCAAAAAACCCTGCAAAAATGTCCAACACTTCTGATAGCAAAAAAACCCTGAAGTCACTAGACTTCACCCACTATATCAGCACTCTGGCATATACTGAAAACAGAGCAAAAAGAGGCAAATCTAATAAGGGACAGAAAGCAAACTGGCACAAACAGTAACATAAGAATGGAAATTCAGCACAGCCCCAGCCGGGGCTGGCTGACCACACAAAACTGAATAGACAGAACCAAATCAAATGTGAACAATAGCAAAGAACACTTAGCTTGAGAATGAAGGGACTGAACTTTAAAGTAAGACCTCAGGAGGCAGGAAAAAATCACCAGCAGGGATAGAGAGAGTCGGCTGTCTTAAATCCAGTCAGAAACTCCAGATCTCCAGTCATGCTCCTCATTATCAGGTGGCAGTCCTCTGTTAATTAGATCAGCTCCATTACCTCCAGTAACCACCAGAGGGAGCCCGTAAAGAGAAATCGTGACCCCTCTGTCAATATAACCAGCTCCACTACCTTCACTAGTAACCAGAGGTAGGCCAGAAAGCGAATTCACAACAGTCTGCTCTAAAGATTCACAGAATCAAGAGGAGGAAATCATCTGCACCGATGACCAAATTTTTTCTGCCTTAGATCTATGGCCGGACAAAGTTTTATCCGAGCATAAACCAAACCCTATTAAACAGACGTTAACCCCATTGGGTGAAAGTGATCCATTTGTGTCTAGACTCAGATATTAGTGACAGCCACAGCCTGTACTGTGCTGTCAAGGCAGGAAGAGGAGGAGGATGACTGTCAGGGCGAGGAGTGGGAGAACAGAGAGGATGACAATGAGGTAGTAGATCACACTTGGTGTAAACTCAGAGGCATGCAGCTGAGTAGCTCAGCGGAGGAAGAGGAGGAAGATAAGGAAGTTACGTAGACAGAGAGTTATGCAACCACGACAACCAATGCATCCTGAGACCCAACTCTGGCAGTGAACAGCAGTGTTCATGGTTCTGTAGTTGCCTAGCTTTGGTCTTTTTTTCAGATAGACAAAAATCTAAAAAATCATGTTATCTGTCAACATTTTTAAAAACAGCCTAGTAGAGTAAAAAAATGAAATGATTTTAGTACTACATGCATGACCTGCCACATGCGAGATCAACATGCGTTAATCTGGGAATGTCATTGTGCTAAAATGCAGACTAGCCGGTCTTGCCAACCACTGTCTACCCCACCAACCACATCTTCAGATTCATCCTCCTCCCTCACCGTGGCAAGTGTTGTCACACAGGTCTCTTGCCGAAGAACCTCCACTTGTTTTCCCCCTATTATTGGGGTGTTTGATAGCCTGTCAGCAGTTAAGGTATTGGACATGACTGTTGTTTTTGTCTGATCTTACATACCAAGCATGCCCCATCTTTCTCAATCCACCGTAACATCCCCACCTGCACCTCTCTCACAGTCCAGCAGCTTGTCGTGTTCACCCTATTCCACCCTGTGTTGGCACACCCTCGTTTCTGCAGTTCTGCTCACATAAAAGATTCTTCACTCCTTCACATGGCACAGTTAACAGTTTGAATTTTGCCATCTTCAATCTACTACTAATAATAATCTTTATTTACAGTATATATCACAAACACATTACACATAGCTTTACGAGTTGGCAATTCATACAATATAAAACAGTCAAAAATTGCCAAGTTTAAGATAATCAAACAATTAAAGAAAAGATAATGACGACCCTGTTCTTCAGAGCTTACAATCTACAATGAGGTGGGGGTGACACCAATTACAGGTGCTTATTTACAATGATGATTCAACCATCTTGAGGAAATGGGGGGTAGATAAAGGCTGCATGAGCCTTTTGGATACAGTTGAGTTTGATGGTGAATTATTTTCAGAGAAGTAAAGAATAAGCTATAGATATAAAGGACTTTGATTAGGGAATGTGATAGGCTGCCCTAAACACATACTGTATGTTTTTAGGGAGAATCTAAAAATGTCTAAGTTGTGGTTATACTCTTAGTTTCATGGGGGACAAAGGGTAAGAGGTAAGTCATCTAGGTAGGAGATTGGACTGAACCAGACAAAGTCCAGATCAGGGGTGTTACCATCTTTTTGTGTGTCTCAGAGTTTGAAAGTTGTGAGAGGCCACGAGAATTGGCTAGAGATAGAAGCTGGGATGCAGTTGAGGAAGTGGAGCTGTTGAAGGCTCCCAGGATAAGGTTTGTCTATTCTAAGGACATGAAGTTTGGCCACAACGAATAAAAGTGGTCAAGGAAGTGTGTGGGTGAGCCTGAGGGCCAGTATATGACTGATAATCTGAGGGAGAAGGGGTGGAACATCCTGATGGTGTGAACCTCAAAAGAATAATGGCATCCAATTGGCCTGCATTTATTTATTGAGATAAAAACATGATTGTTGTTCGCAGCAAGGAGTGTAGAGTTATAGTGGAGTTAGCAGTGATAGTACAGCGGGATATACTCACATTCCATGTGTTGTAATCTGGACGTGGATAAGCTGTATGCTTACTATTACTTTTCTGAGAGCTAATTATTGTGAAAAGCCTGCAGCCCCTTCGGATGATTCGTGGCTCAATCATGTCATTGTCTGGAGGATAGGGGCCCACTGAGAGCTATTTGCTAATAAGATCACAGCGCTTGTTTCTGCATGAGTCATGGCCTGTGACCGCTGTGATTATTGCAGGGCCATTGCAATCTGTTTGCCACGGAAATGCAACCTTTATGCCATATTGATATAGTCACTTTCCGAAAGCTGATGGCCGTCGCAGTCCCCTCAATACCAGTTGCCCAGTAACCATTACTTGTGTAAGAAAGATGTGCCTGCGCTACAGCAATAAGTCGCAGAAAACATTACCCGTTCCCTGAAAAATTCTATGGCTGCCTGGGTGCATTTCAACAATGACACCTGGATGAGAAAGCATGGAAAGAGGAATTCGAGCTAGATGACTGGGCACTGGGTGACTCTGGTGGCTGTAGAGGCAGCTCCACAAGTTTTGCAATTCCAAAGGCTTGTAGGGCGCTTGAGGAGGAAAAATAAACTACTACACACCATACGATGGATAACAACTAATAAACAATAGGAGTTAAACAACTAAACTACTCAACAGCTATGATTGCAGAACTAAACAAATACACACCAGAACATGGAGAATTAAACTACTAGACAACAGGAGTTGGAGAACTAAACAACTAAACAGCTAGGGTTGTAGAAATAAACCACTTCACAACATACAATGGGAAAACTAAACTAATAGACAACATAGACTACAGGGGTTGGAGAGCTAAACTACTAAACAGCTAGGGTTGTAGAACTAAACCACTACACAACATACGATGGATAACTAAACTAATACACAACAGGAGTTGGAGAACTAAACTATTAAACAGATATGATTGCAGAACTAAACAAATACACACCAGAACATGGAAAACTAAACTACTAGACAACTGGAGTTGGAGAACTAAACTAGTAAACAGCTAGGGTTGTAGAAATAAACCACTTCACAACATACGATGATAACTAAACTAATAGACAACATAGACTACAGGGGTTGGAGAACTAAACTACTGAACAGCTATGATTGCAGAACTAAACAAATACACAGCAAAACATGGAGAACTAAACTACTAGATAACAGATTTTGGAGAACTAAACTACTAAACAGCTTGAGTTTGAGAGCTAAACTACTACACACCAGGGGATGGAGACTTAAAGCACTAGACAGCAAAGTGTCACTAGATACCAAGTCTTGGAATCCCCAGGGCTTGCAGAACAAACCTCTGTATCTAATACTTACTCCAGTGCTTCTGCCTCCTCCACCTCCTTTAGGGCCTCCACCTGTGCCCTCAACCTTTGCTTTAATGAAACAGACGTTTCAACGCTACAGAGGGACTCACCCCCACCTCTGTACTGTGCAGTCATGGCTCACCACAATCAGGCATAGTTTAAATTAATATGCCTTGGAGATTGCAGTCATACAGATCAACAGTTGTGGACAGCTATCCATGCTGAGGTTGAGCAATGGCTGCCTACACTCAACCTGGAGCCAGCAAAGGTCAAGTGCGATAACGGTGCAAACCTGGTGGTGGCCCTACAATGGGCCAACCTTACACACGTGCCTTGTATGGCTCGTATCCTCAACCTGATGGTACAGCAATCCCTACACCACTGTCCCAGCATGGATGTGCTGCTGTAGAAAACAATGTCGCTGTGCGTTCACTTTCACCATTCCAGGCATAGAGATCTTTCGGACTACCTGTTAACGGATTGATATGCGAAGTGACCACACCATGGAATTGATCTCTGCACATGTTGCAGCGACTGTGGCAGTAGCGATGAGACCTGGTGCAGTATGACATTTTGCATAGCCTGGCACATCACAGTAAGAACATGGTGCAATTCACACTTGCGTAGCGGACACAGATGAAGGACCTCTGCACCCTTCTACATGTTTTCAAAATGGTTGCTCAGATTCATAGCGGTGATGATGCCGTCATCAGCATCACTATTACTGTCATCTACATGCTGGACAACACTTTAAATAGTCTGGGTGAGGAGGTGGTAGTGGTCCGGGGGAAGACGAGGAAGCAGAAGAGGATGCCTTTAGGGCTAACAATATCTCTAAGTTCAGGTCTGTCGCCTCACAGGAGGTTGCCACGGGAGGATCAAATAGAGGAGGAACAAATGGAGAAAGACCATGAAAAGGAATGAAGGAAGAGGTGATGGACGCGCTCCAGTTAGGAGATAAAGAGGATAATGATTCCCTCTCTGTTGTACATGGTTGCCACAAGGGGATGGAGGAAGAAAGCTTGAGTGTTATCTTGCCACCAACACACTGTAGAGTTGGACCTCATGAAAGAGACCAACCCATGTGCGCCTTCTTGGAGCACTATCTGCAACATGATTGTTACCTGTATAGTTATGATTCAAAAAAGTGATGACTTCTGGGTGCTAGTGTGTTTTATCCATGATACAAAAGTACATTTTGCCAGTTGCATCCCCCCTTAAAAAGTGATGCGCTCATTCTGCAGTCTCAAAATATGCTTGAAGACAATCTTGATAGTGGTTTTCCACAAGACAGCAGTGACAGACACAGTTTGCTTCACAGTGATAGGCTTCCAACCACAGAAACGTTGAGTCATCAACGCAAAAACGTTAGCAGCCTTGCAATGCTGGAGTCCCGTGTCCCAACCTCACCAAGGACAGCATCTGCAAAGAGTTTGTATGTTCTAACCATGTATGCAAGGGTTTCCTCCCAGTACTTATTTTTCTACCCACACTCCAAAGACATACAGATAGTAAATTTTGATTGTGAGTCTCAATGGTGACAACAGCAGTAATAACTGTAGATGTCTGTAAAGCGAATGTTGAATTATTGGCGCTATATAAGTGCTAACAAAGCATTTGAAATTGATGCTCAGCCACACTCATATGGCACAAATATCAGTTTTATGGATTACTATTGTCAGAAAAATGTAAGAATAGTAGCACAGGTAGTTGACTCAATGAGAGGGGAGGACTGCTGGTCTTGGAGGCCTACTGCTACAGGCAACACACATGAATGAGACTCAACCAGGAGTCTGCACATTTCCAAAAATGTATCTGCAGACACCAACAAAGTGGAATCAATTTCACCACAGCAGAAAGAGTATAATAGGGATGACACATCGTCCACTACACCCAATTTAGAAGATGAACACCCAAACAGGAATGTTCACATTTCCAAAAAATAGTGGCAGACACCAACAAAGTGGCATCAATTTCAGGTCTACCACTACACCCAACTCAAAAGTTGGATAGTTGGACTCCCAACCAGGAGTGCACATATTTTAAAAGGTTAGTGGCAGACACCACCAAAGTGGCATCAATTTCACAAGAATAAAAATAGTATAATGGGAGCGAGATCTCTTCCACTACAGCCAACCCAGCAGATGTACACACAACCACGAGTGCACACATTTCCAAAAATTAGTTGGAGACACCAACAAAATGGTATCAATTTCAATAGAGCAGAAATAGTACAATAAGGACCGAGGCATCTTCTACTACAGCTAACCCTGCACATGGACACCCAACCAAGAGTGTACACATTTCCAAAAATTAGTGGCAGACACCAATAAAGTGGCATCAGTTTCACCACCCACCCCATTTAGACCTCGATCACGGAGCCTAATCCCCCTTCCACCATGACCTTGCTTTTTCACAGTCATGATGCTCACATAGTATGCTATGAGCACAGTATTAGCAACTAAAAATTAGATTTTTTTACTCTGCACCACCTCTGCACAGCTGAATTTCAGTGGCAGTACTTGAGGTGAACTAGGGCATACTGAATTGACTTAGTCACAGAAAAAAATATTACGTGTCGATAAGGCTGGTATGACAAAGAAGATGTGCTCCAAACAATTTAAAACCAAGATCTCTCCTACTGTATGACTTTTGTAACAGAAGAATTTTTGGGGGTCTGTCGATAAATCTTAAGAGTAAGTGGATGCGCCAAACAATTTAAAACTGACATGTTCAGTACTGTATGACGTTAGTAACAGAAGAATTTTTGGGGGCCTGTTGATAAGGTCTGTATAAGATTAAGTAGGTGCTCCAAACAATTTAAAAGTGACATGTCCCCAACTGTATGATCTAAGTAACAGAAGAAGAATTTTTTGGGGTGGGAATGGGAAAGTTCAACATGATCAATAACAGATCGGCTATGGGAAGTAAAAGATCCAGGATCCAGCCAACAACTATTACTCATCTACCCAACCCCAATTACCAGTGAGCGTTTGATGCTCGTCAGATGATAGGTATAACAGATGCATGTCTCAAGCTAGGTATAAAAGATGCCCATGAGAAATTGGATGCCAAAGATGCAAATAATTAATTTTAATGTGCAACAGCTCTGCACACAGAACTATTTCAATGCCAATAGATAAAAAGGTTTGATATAGTGGGCTGTATCACGTCTATCAGCAAAAAAATTAGAATTTTTTTTGATGTGCGTTAGGTCTGCAAACAAGTTCATATCACCTCCACAACATGACAATATGGGATATGGCGGGCTGTATCTCATTCAGCAAAATAAATTATTCTAATTTTTTAAATGCCGGTTAGGTCTGCAGACAGGCTCATATCACCGCCACAACATGACAATGTGGGATACGGCAGGTTGTATCATATTCAGCAACAGAAAAAATTTTTAATTTTGTTTTACTTGGCGTTAGGTCTGCAGACAGGTTCATATCACCACCACATGACAATGTGGGATACAGCAGGCTGTATCTCATTCAGTAAAAGAAAATATTCAAATTTTTTTAATGCGCGTTAGGTCTGCAGACAGGTTCATATCACCACCACAACATGACAACGTGGGATACGGCAGCCTGTTTCACATTTAGGAACAGAAAAAATAGAATTTTTTTTAATGTGCCTTAGGTGTTGCAGACAGTTTCATATCACCACAGAAATAAATGACAAGGTTGGACACAGCAGGCTTTTCACATTTAGCTATTGAAAAAATATTATTTAAAATGGTGTGCTTGTGCATAGAGCACAATAGAAGCAGTGCTGGCTTTGTCTGTGGACCTCAGTAATGGCCCCACAAAAAATTCCGGAAGGTAAATTTTACAGACACACTGGACACTATCTAAGTACACTATCTGACTGAAATGCAACCACCTATTTAACTAGCTAAAATGTGGGATGCAAAAGGCTTTTTCACGTTTAGCTACTGAAAAAATATTATTTAGAATGCTACACTTGTGCATGGAGCACAAGAGAAGCATGTAGGACATGTGTCCTGCTGGCTTTGTCTGTGAACCTCAGTAATGCCCCCCCAAAAAAAAAATAAAAATTCTGGAAGGTAAATTTTACCGCCACACTGGACACTATCTTGCTACAATTTCATACTGATATACAACCACCTAACTAGCTAAAATCTTGCTGTTAACAGTGCCAGCATCAGGAGCAGCCTCCGATTTTTACTGATTTTATAAAATTTTGCTCGGGTTTCTGATCACGAATCTGAATGTGCCATATTCATGCCGAATCTATATTTGTCAATCGTTTTCTGAACAAACTCGCTCATCACTAATTATGGAGCCATTTCAATTTGTGGCTATTTTTTGTCTACTTTTCAAAGTTTTGCACCTATTTTTTTGCTTAGGCCATATTCATCTTTTCATTTGCACCTTTTTAAAATTACTTTTTTATGTGTTTGTGTCTTTTTTAAGATCACCATAGTAAACACTACTTAGGCTTTCAAAATATTTTCCTCTGAATAATCAATTATGACTTTACAAAAAGTTGCAAATGTTTGGACCCCAATGAATTCCAGTAGCCCCCTTGCCTCGGAATGGTTTTATATACTACAGAATTTTTTTGCGACATTTAATGTGTAACCTTTTTGTTTTAAAAAGTTCAAAGACAAAAATGATGTTTTTACCTGGTGTAAAATGTATAAACCATGAGAGATATTCTGAAGAAATTAGCACAAAAACAATAGCCAGTAGAAAAAAAGTGAGTAAAAAAATGCAAATGATCAATCAGGTCCAATGAGTTTTATCTGGCTATTAGATAGAAATCTTTAGCAAATGTTGAGAAATATTAAATTATACAACTTTTGCAGATATTTAGAAACATGCTGTAGATTAGCTGCAAAGTCGAAAGGTTATTAGTATTTAATAGTAGCTTTTTTTCAGGATGCCTAGAAGGTGCTCGAATTGCTTTAGTCCTTTATATCACTGACAAATGCCAAATTAGTTCTTCTACAGTATATTGGGCTCATATATGTAACCCTCCACACTTACAGACTTGCTAAGACTAGCATGAATAATACTGACAAAGCCTACATCATTCCTTGTAATAACCCATTTTCCATATATTGACCTTTATTAGTTTTCAATTCACATATTTCTCTCCATTTTAAAGTTAATTACTATTGGAAACATTTAACTGCTTATTAAAATGGAGGAACTGGAATGGAAAATATATTTTGCTGTTAATATTGCTTTGTTGCATCCAAGTAGGACTATGTAAATAGCTGTTCTATGCTAAAACAGGGAAAGCATATAAAACAAGAAGCGTATAATGAACAATAAAATTGCCATATTTTATTAGAAGTACTAAAAGGAACGAACAGTACATTTAAGATAGTGTCCATAGTGCATGGTGATGAGCCAAAAAAGATAAGTGGCATCACCAGATAGTGGGAAAGACTAAAATGTAATGCAAATACACCATAAGGATAGAAGGGTTAAAATGTGAGCAGCTAATATACCAAGCATAGTACGTTTGCATCCAAACCACTAATCATAAATTGTATATACCATATTCCAGTGATTCAACACGGCTGAAGTGCCTACAGTGCATCTAAGGTACACCACTAAAGTGTGGATATTGGACCCATAGTATCCTAAATAGATATTACAAATAAAGTTAGTATGTCTTACCAGGAACCGTGCGATGGTGCCACTATGCCTACGTGTGTTTCGGCGGTGTGCCTTCATCAGTGGGAGTCAACCTATTGTCCCTGATTCATAAAGACTAGTGATGTTTACACCAGTCTTGGTGAGGAGGGGTGCTGGAGTCAGACGCTCCTAATTCATTAAGAGGCACATGCTTTTTAATGAATCAGAACCATCAAGCAAGTGGCAGCAACCTCATTGTGAACATCGCCACAAAGTTTACTCAAGTCAGGGACTGTAGTAAAAATTTGTGGTATAGAGAACACAGTCACATATCAGGAATTTGTCATGAGAACGCCATAAGTCTCAAAATTTTGCTGCCTGCCTTACATTGCGCAATGATTTTGTGACTTTTCAAAGCTTTTTACGCAAGAATTGTGGTGTAAAGGCATTAACCCCTTTCTGACTTATGACGTACTATCCCATCCATATGCCCTGGGACTTAATTCCCAGAATAGTACATCATAGTGATCAGCTGACACCTGGCACTATGTGTCAGGGCGGTCACGGACCACCCCGACACATTAACCCCTGGCACACTGCGATCAAACATGATCGCAGTGTACCGGGAGCATAGGAGAGAAGCGAGCAGGGAGGGGTCTCCCTCCATGCTTCCCTGCGACTCTCGGAGCGACATGATGTGCTGCGTCGGTCCGAGGGTCTCCTCTCTGCAGGCCTCCGGATCCAATATGGCTGCGGGGGCCTGCAGGGAGGCAGCTTCCTCAGTGCCTGCTGAGAGCAGGCACGAGGAATCCTGCAGCAGCGCCTGTCAGATCGCTGATCTGACACAGCACTGTGTGAAGTGTCAGATCAGCGATCTGACACCTTATAGTGATGTCCCCACCTGGGACAATATAATAAAGTTAAAAAAAAAACATGTGTAAAAATAATTTATAAAAAATCCCCAAATAAATAATAAAAAAAATCCCCAATAAATTCTTTTTTTTGTAAATAAAAAACAATAAAAATGCACATATTTAGCATCGCCACATCGGTAACGACCCACCCTATAAAAATGTCCCACTAGTTAACCCCTTTAGTTAACCCCTTCAAAAAAACGAAGCAAAAAACAATGCTTTATCATCATACTGCCGAACAAAAAGTGCAATAACGCGCAATCAAAAAGACGAATATAAATAAACATGGTACCGCTGAAAACGTCATCTTGTCCCGCAAAAAACGAGCAGCCAAGCAGCGTCATGAGTGAAAAAATAAAAAAGTTATAGCTCGCAGAATAAAGCAATGCAAAAATAATTATTTTTTATATAAAATTGTTTTCATTGCATAAAAGTGCCAAAACATAAAAAAAGACATAAATGAGGTATCGCTGTAATCGTACTGACCCGAGGAATAAAACCGCTTTATCAATTTTACCACACGCGGAACGGTGTAAACGCATCCCCAAAAGAAATTCATAAAATGCTGGTTTTTATTCATTCTGTGTCCCGAAAATCAGAATAAAAAGCGATCAAAAAAGTCACATGCCCGAAGATGGTACCAATAAAAACGTTGACTCGTCCCGCAAAAAATAAGACCTCACATGACTGTGGGTCAAAATATGGAAAAATTATAGCTCTCAAAATGTGGTAATGCAAAAACTTTTTTTTACAATAAAAAGCGTCTTTTAGCGTGCGACAGCTGCCAAAAATAAAAACATGCCACAAATAGTAAATCAAACCCCCCTTTATCACCCTCGTAGGCTAGTTTCACACTAGCGTTTTGGAGCGCAGCGACGGCCTGCGCACGGCTGCCGCTAAGCCCCGCCCCCTGCAGCGCCCCCACCGGTAGCTCCGCCCACCAGCACATGACGCTGCATGCGCCCTGCGTCCCCTATCTTTATCACAGGGGTCGCAGGCCGTGCGCAGTATGCGTTTGGTGGCGCATGCGCCTTTTTGACGGTGCGCCGATGCAACCAAACTGCAGCAGGTTGTGTTTGGCGCAGGTCGGCGCACCGTCAAAAGGATGCATGCGCCGCCAAACGCATACTGCGCACGGCCTGTGCCCCCTGTGATAAAGATAGGGGACGCAGGGTGCATGCAGCATCATGCACCGGTGGGCGGAGCTACCGGCGCGGCGCGGCAGGGGCGGGGCTTAGCGGCGGCCGTGCGCAGGCCGTCGCTGCGCTCCAAAATGCTAGTGTGAAACTAGCCTTAGTTAGGGAAATATAATAACATTTTAAAAAATGTATTTATTTCCATTTTCCCATTAGGTTTAGGCTTATGGTTAGGGCTAGGGTTACAGCAAGGGTTAGAGCTCAGGTTAGGGCTAGGGTTAAGCTGTGTGCTAAATCCGCAGGTCAAATGACCTGCGTTTTACCTGCAGATTTAGTGCGGATTAGCCTACGGTTTTCCCCTGCGTTTTGACACCTGGTAATGGAGCAGGTGTCAAACCACTGCGGATTCCGCACAAAGAAGTGACAAGCTGCGGATTTAAAACCGCAGCAAATCCGCACGGAAAAATCTGCAGCAAGTGCACTGCATTTTTCATTTGCCATTGAATATAAAGATACTGTACAATGCAGCAGAAACTGCTGCAGATACGCAGGGCCAAATCCGCTGTGGATCCACAGCAGAATCCGCAATGTGTACACACACCCTTAGGGTTAGGGCTGAGATTAGCATTAGGGGTGTGTTGGGGTTAGGGTGGAAGTTAGAATTCAGGGGTTTCCACTGTTTGGGCACATCAGAGGCTCTCCAAATGCAACATGGCATCTGATCTCAATTCCAGCCAATTCTGCATTCAAAAAGTCAAACGGTGCTCCTTCCCTTCCAAGCTCTGCCATGCACCCAAACAGTGGTTTACCCCCACATATGGGGTGTCAGTCTACTCAGGACAAATTGCACAACAAATTTTGGGGTCCAATTTCTGTTACCCTTGGGAAAATAAAAAAATTGGGGCAAAAATATCATTTTTGTGGAAAAAATATGATTTTTTATTTTTATAGCTCTACATTATAAACTTCTGTGAAACACTTGAGGGTTCAAAGTGCTCACCACTCATCTAGATAAGTTCCTTTGGGGGTCTAGTTTCCAAAATGGGGTCATTTGTGGGGGGTTTCCACTGTGTTGGCACATCAGGGGCTTTCCAAAGCGACATGGCGTCCGATCTCAATTCCAGCCAATAAAGTCAATTGGCATTGCTTCCCTTCCGAGCTCTGTCATGCGCCCAAATAGTAATTTACCCCCTCATATGGGGTATCAGTGTACTCAGGACAAATTGCACAATAATTTTGTGTCCTGTTACCCTTGGGAAAATAAAATAAAATAAAAATTGGGGGTGAAAACACCATTTTTGTGGAAAAAATATGATTTTTTAATTGTACGGCTGTACGTTGAAATAGCACAAAAAGATTACTTAAAAATCCTCCAATAATAGAAGAAAACAGCAAAAAAGCAGAAAGGTTTACCTGTTCAGGCCTCCAGACAAATGCACTATCAGGATGCAGTGAACCCATATAATTAAGATGGCAACACAGGTGCAAGAATACAGATGAAACAACCGCTCACAGCCTACCAATACATGGAGGGGGCGGCTACCTGGTATGTTAATGTGCAACAAAAAACTTGTATGCGGCACTGTTCACACTATGGCAATGCACAGCATCCAGGTTAACAGCCTAGTAGTGACACCCTTCTATTAGCTCAGGCGGGCTGCCCAGCGCTATCAAAATGCATGCCATGTGAACAGACACTGCAGTTTACAAGACCAAATGGGCCCAACTGCACCCTGAATAAAAAATTAAAAAAAAATGCTGTGCATTGCCATAGTGTGAACAGCGCCGCATACAAGTTTTTTGTTGTGCATTAACATACCAGGCAGCCGCCCCCTCCATGTATTGGTAGGCTGTGAGCGGTTGTTTCATCGGTATTCCTGCACCTCTGCTGCCATCTTAAGAATATGAGTTCACTGCATTCTGGTGCATTTGTCAGGAGGCCTGGACGGGTAAACCTTTCTGCTTTTATGCTGTTTTCTATGGCTGTACGTTATAAACTTCTGTGAAGCCCTTGGGGGTTCAAAGTTCTCGCCACACACCTATATAAGTTCCTTGGGGGGTCTAGTTTCCAAAATGGTGTCATTTGTGGGGGGTTTCCACTGTTTTGGCACATCAGGGGCTTTCCAAACGCGACATGGCGTCCGATCTCAATTCCAGCCAAAAATGTCAAATAGCGCTGCTTCCCTTCCGAGCTCTGCAATGCATCCAAATAGTCGTTTACCCCCACATATGGGGTATCAGCCTACTCAGGACAAATTTCACAATAACTTTTGGGGTCCTGATACCCTTGGTAAAATAAAAATTGGGGGTTAAAAGATCATTTTTGTGGAAAAAATATGATTTTTGAATGGTACGGCTGTACGTTATAAAAAAAAATTGGACCTGAATTAATTTTTTTGTGAAAAAAAGTTAAATGTTCATTTTTTTAAACATTCAAAAAATTCCTGTGAAGTACCTGAAGGGTTAATAAACTTCTTGAATGTGGTTTTGAGCACCTTGAGGTGTGCAGTTTTTAGAATGGTATTACTTTTGGGTATTTTCTATCATATAGATCCCTCAAAGTGACTTCAAGTGTGATGTGGTACCTAAAAATAAAATGGTGTTGTAAAAATGAGAAATCGCTCATCAACTTTTAACTCTTATAACTTCCTAACAAAAAAAATTTTGATTCCCAAATTGTGCTGATGTAAAGTAAACATGTGGGAAATGTTATTTATTAAGTTTTTATGTGCCATATCTCTGTGATTTAAGGGCATAAAAATTCAAACTTGGAAAATTGCAAATTTTCATCATTTTCACCAAATTTCCATTTTTTTCACAAATAAACGCAAATTAAATGAATGAAATTTTACCACTAACATGAAGTACAATATGTCACGAGAAAACAATGTCAGAATCACCGGGATCCATGGAAGCATTCCAGAGTTATTACCTCATAAAGGGACAGTGGTCAGAATTGTAAAAATCGGCCCGGTCATTAACGTGCAAACCACCCTTGGGGGTTAAGGGGTTAATGAATCAGGCCCACTGTTTGGCTAGCTGTTTATAGTTTTGTGGGGTACTTATTTATCAGGCTCGAGAGAAACAGAAATGTCTCCCAGTGAGTCCAAGGTCTGATGCCCTAAAGGACCCAAAACACTCAGAAAATAACCCCATCTGGAGCTGACATTAGATCCAGTCAGTCACCATTAGAGATAAGCTAACTTCAACTAACATACCCAAACCCCATTGACGTCTATGTGAGGCAAAACCAAACACATAGACAACACCTTCAGGGGGGCCAAAAAACTGCCAAAACAACTAAAATTAGGGGCAGACACCAGTAACAGAGGCAGGAATTGACCCATCAATTGCACTATAAATACATTTTTAAAAAATTGAGTTCCCCTGTATTTTTGATAACCAGCCAAGCAAAACTGATAGCTGTGGACTGCAAACCTTAGCTGTCAGCATTAGCAGAGCTGGTTATCAAGAATAGAGGGGTCCCAATGCTGTATTTTTAACTATTTAAATAAATAATTTAAAGAAATAGCGTGGGGTCCTCTCCATTTTTGACAAACAGCCAAGCTAAAGCTCACAGCTAGTGGCTGGTATTATCAGGTCGGTAAGAGGCCATTGATATTGCCCCCCAGCCTAAATATAGGCAAGTGCCATTCATATTTTGGGGGTTCATGTCCCTTTGTATTGTCCGCTGACGTCAAGCCCACGACTTAGTAATGAAGAGGCGTCTATGACACCTATCCATTACTAATCCTAAAGTTATATTGTAAATAAACACACACCCAGAATAAAGTCCTTTACTTGAAAGAATGACACAAACTCCTTTAACCCCTTTCCGACATTGGGAGTACATTTATGCCGATGTCGGACTCCCTCCCTTTGATGTGGGCTATGGTGGTGAGCCCACATCTTTCCCCAGACATGTCAGTTGTTTTGAACAGCTGTCATGTACATGCAATAGCCGCGGATGGAATCGCGATCCACCCGTGGCTATTAATCAGTTAAATGCCGCTGTCAAACGCTGACAGCAGCATTTAACAAGAGCATACGGCAATCGTGATCACAGGTATTTTAGCTCGGCATGCAAAAAATAGGCCCTCACCCAATCTGAGATCATGAAAAATGGAGATGCTACAGGTATTAGAAAATGGCACAATTTTTTATCATTTTCTTAACAAAGTTTGGAATTTTTTTTCATCACTTAGATAAAAAGAGAACCTAGACTTGTCTGATGTCTATGAACTCATAATAACCTGGAGAATCATAATGGTAGGTTAGTTTTAGCATTTAGTGAACCTAGTAAAAAAGCAAAACAAAAAACAAGTGTGGGATTGCATTTTTTTTGCAATTTCTCCGCACTTGGAATTTTTTTTCGTGTTTTCTAGTACATGATATGGTAAAACCAATGGTGTCTTTCAAAAGTAGAACTCGTCCTGCAAAAAAAGCCCTCACATGGCCTTATTGATAGAAAAATGAAAAGTTATGGCTCTGGGAAGAAGGGTAGCAAAAAACGAAAATGCAAAAACAAAAATAGCTCCGGGGGTTAAGAGGTTAATGAATCTAAATTAAACCATACTCTCATCATCACGAATTCCACTGACGCCATAGTCTTCTGTAATAAAACAAAAATAAAAAACAACCATATACCTCATATACGTTGCCAAGATTATTATTGCCAGCTACAGCTAACTTCATCTTTAATGAGTAACCTCCTGTGGAAAGAGGGCAGTGGTGTAATGGGAGCCTCGGATTTCAAAGTGCTGTAGATCAATGCCAGGTCTCGGACACTGTAAATGAGAAGACACAAAATGAATAAAGACAACTTAGTGGTATACAATAAATGTTTATTTCAAATTTTAAAATATTTGACTCCTCAAAGAAGGGGGAGGTTACCCCCAAAATGTTGCAAAAGTGTGCGGGCGACCTGTTCCTCCCTGCAATATTTCTCCTGTGAATCTACAGTATTGTCCGTTTAAGGTAGCGGTATGCACAAAAAGTGAACTACTTTTTTATATATATTGTTGTTGGACTGTATGTTTGCACTTTATTTGATACAAACATGTCTAGTAGAGATGAGCGACTTTGCCTTTTTTAGGGTCGAGTCGGGTTTCATGAAACCCGACTTTCGCAAAACAAACGAAATCGGCCGACTATAGGGAAAAGTCGGAGGCCGACTGAAACACGAAACCCAATGCACGTCAATGTGGAAGCAAAGTCGGCAGGGAGTGGAGGACAGTAAACACACCTACAGTGCCCATTTCAATGCCAAAAGCATCAATTCTTATTACTGAAGCTTGTCAGCCTTAATTTACTTCACAATAATAGTTACGCATTGAAAACTGGTGGTTATTTGGCTAAAGTTGTGGGGGGGTAGGGCTGGCTCCAGATTTTCGTGTGCCCTGGGCCAAAGAGTGTCAGTGCACCCCTTTAACACATACCACAACTCATGATGCTCCGATACGGCACAGAAATATAGGTATAGTACAATGACAAATACTTCACTGCTTACATGACATGACTGATCTATTTTAAATTGTACAATAGCTCAAAAAAAGGACAGTATATTACTCCATACAGTATTATGGCCACCACATAGTGCGCCATACAGATTAATGAGCCCCATATATTTCTCCATACAGAATAATTGGTCACATATAATGTTCTATACAGTATATGATGAACTCCACATAATGCTACAGTATATGATGGTCCCCATGGACGATGCTCCAGTGTGTTATGGCCCAAATAATGCTCCATATATAATGGGCCCCATTTCTAATGCTCCAGTGTATAATGTGCCCCATAGATGCTGCTCCAGTGTCTGATCTGCGCCATTTGGAATGCTCCAGTATATGATGGACCTCATGGATGATGCTCCAGTGTCTTATGGGCCCTAATAATGCTCCATATATAATTGGCCCCATTTCTAATGCTCCAGTGTATAATGTGCCCCATAGATGCTGCTCCAGTGTCTGACCTGCCCGATTTAGAATGCTCCAATATATGATGGGTCCCATGGATGATGCTCCAGTGTCTTATGGGCCCAAATAATGCTCCATATTTAATGGGCTCCATTTCTAATGCTCCAGTGTATAATGGGCCCCGTAAATGCTGCTCCAGTGTCTGATGTCCCCCATCTGGAATGCTCCAGTATATGATGGGCCCCATTTTTAATGAACCCAGGCATGGTATGCGAAAAGAGCTCCATGGAGTAATCTGAAGTGTGTGCTGCCGCATCCTTCACTTTTGGTGTGGGTGAAGGACACAAGGAAAGGGGTTGCTCCTGACCCGAAGCCTGCACTGACGACTCAGTGCTTTCATTTTTTGAAACTTCAGAAGAGGAGGCGATAGAGCTGGAGGCTGTTTCAGCAATGTAAGCCAAAAACAGTTCCTGATGCTCCAGCTTTAAAAGCAGTCTACCTACTCCCAGAAAAGAGAGCCTTACAGGCCTTCCGGAGCTACAACATGACGCAGGCTCAACGCCTCCTACCTTAGCTGCTATTGTGTTTTTGGCACTACCAGCAGATGCACCACCATCAATACCAGGTGGCCCCTCACGCCCACGTCCTCTTCCACCATACTTCCTCATGTTTTGGAAAATGGACCAAAAATACCAGCAGATATATGGTACTGTATCAGAAGCGTACAGCTCTATACAGTCTAGGGATAACAGTAAATCTCCGTATATATTTCATGAGTCATACACAGATGCTCACAGGCTCAGTATGGATTACACAATAAAATAAAAAGTTGAAAAAGGGTACAGTATTGCCAGATACAAAGTATATATAGTATAGTGTAAACATTCTGAATCTCCGTATATATTTCAGGAGGCAAACACAAATGCTCTCAGGCCCAGTATGGATTACACAAGAATATGAAAAGCTGTAAATGGGTAATGTAACACAAGCGTACAGCTGTAGACAGTGTTGGGGTAATCTTAAATCTCCAAATATATTTCCGGAGTAACAGACAGACGTTCACAGGCTCATTATGCATTACACCAGAATCTAAATAGCAAAAAAGGTTACTGTATCAGAAGCATACAGCTGTATACAATGTTGGCCAAATTTGATATCTCAGTATATATTTCCAGAGTCACCCTTAGACGCTCACTCAGTCTGGGTTTGACCATAATAAAAAATGCTATAAAAAAGGTACTGGATAACAAGATAGCAAGTATATATATTATAGGGTACAATTGAAATCTCCGTATACATAGTCCCGTAGTCACTCTCAGACGCTCACTCAGTAAGGATTTGACCGTAATACTAAATGTTGAACAAAGGTACTGTATAACAAGATACAAGCTGTATCGAGTACAGGTTAAAAATTGGTATCTCCGATTCACCGTATATATAGAAGGTGTAAACCACACATGCTCACTCACTATGGATGATACCGTAATAAAAAATTTTGAACAAAGGTACTGTATCAGCACATAGCAAGTGTATCCAGTCTAGTGGTAATTGTAATTTTCCGTCTATACTTCGGGAGTCAGACACACAGTCACAGGCTCATTATGTATTACACCAGAATTTAAAAAGTAGAAAAAGGGAAAGGTAATCGAAGCGTACACCAGTATACAGTGTTGTGGTACTTTTAAATGTTCGTATATATTTCAATCTCAGCAAGCCAGTCCAGACTCTCCGCTACAGGAAACTACATGGATACAAGTACAGATGGAAAGTCGAGTGTTAGCAGAAATTTGGGAATTATTCATCGCAGGAAAACTTCCCGGTAGATGTTGCAGAGGCGATGCAGACCCTCAATTACTGTGACTGTGGAGACAGCGAAAACTGTTCTTTGTGAAGAAAGGATTGCTTTATTGCAGTAGCATAGATCACATCATCGTTACTCGTCTCCATCAAATTGTGATCACAGGGAGAGATGTAGACATGGTCCTCACTGCCTATCATGACGTGTCTGGTCATTTTGGAGTGCAAAAGACAGAAGCCACAGGCCTTAGGCGATTCTATTGGATTGGCATGAGAGGAGACACTGAAAAATGGTGGCAGGAATGTCACACGTCTGTGACTATCACAACTGTGAAAGGTGATCATAAAGCACCACTGCATCCGCTTGTAAGTGGACGTCCATTACAAATGGTAGCCATTGATCATCTGAAGGTAGAGGCCAGAAGGACAGGCCATAGCTACATCTTAACCATCATCGATCAATAAACCAAATTTCTAAATTTCTAATGGCCGTCCCTGTGAAGGAATTAACTGCCCAGGCTACACAGCGGTGGAGCAGGGAGAGGTAAGCATTGCAACTTGCAAGTGCTGTGGCCATGACCAAGCAGGGGGGCACACTCGCGGGCAACGGCACTGGCACAGGGCCCCTCATACTACGCTGGTGTGTCTGACGGCGAGTGGGCCCCCCACCGTCAGAGACACTGTATTGTACTATGAGGGGCCCTGTGCCAGTGCCATCGGCCAACAGTGGGCCCATCCACCTGTTCAGAGCAACGGCACTTGCCTGGGAGTGCCAGGTGTTGACCCCAGCCCTTGGGTGGGCAGCCCAGTTAGGGAGGTGTAAAAAATGGCATATGTTGATGTGTAGGCTGGACATTCAGCAGCTGCAAATGGCGGAATTGGACAAGTCCGAGAAAGAGGAGGACAAAAGGGAGGCAGTTTTCTGGCAACCTGTGTGTCATCAGGGGAAGGTGGGACAAAATCCTTCGAAACCCATGCATGGTTCATTTTAATGAAGGTTAGATCAACAAAATTTTGGGTCGACAGATGGGTCCTTTTTTCTGTCAGGATTAGTGTTGAGCGATACCGTTCGATACCCAAAAATATCGTATCGGATGGTATCGCCTGATACGAAAAAAATATCGGGTATCGCCGATTCCGATACCGGAAGTCCCATTCAAGTCAATGGGACTTCCGGTATCGGAATTTAAAAAAGCCCTTTATTTCCTTGTTGTCTAATTCTATGTAATTGAAAACAAATAAGAGTCATGTAGAATGTATTGTGGGAGGTGGAGGAGACATTAAAGGCATAGTGGTTTATTAAAATCACATGGCATAGCATTAATTCCAATTTTTTTTTTCAAGACGTTCGGAGTTAAAAAGATATTGACTATGTTAACTTTTTTATATTTTGTCAGATATGTATGTTTCACAACTTCCATGCTCTTCACCTTCTTTTGTACTTCTCCCACACTTTCTCCTTCATGATCCGCAGCAGTAGCATTTTTTTCATCAACTTTTTCTTAACCTTATACATCTTCTTCTTCTTCATCTTCTTCCCATTAATTTTTTTTTTCCATTCTTCATATTCAGCTATTATTAATTTTCATATGCTATTTCTTCATCTTCTTCCTATTATTCTTTTTCTTCATTTTCTTATGGTGACAGGCTTTCCTGTAGTACTTATCTATAAAAGTTAAAATAATAGAAACTGAAAGAAAAAGAGCGCAATAGGGTCTTACCCGAGAAAACAAAGATATAAGTCAATGATTTATACTCACCCGCTGCAGGAGAGTATCAGGCATAAAGGAACAAGGTCAGCTTGCTGCACATCCAAATGACCACGCCGTGGCCATAAATCTTCAGATTCAAAGAGGAAATTTTTATGGATTAAACGTGCGCTACCAGACCATCACTCCTCACAAGTTGTGTGCTTAATACATTTATTTCCCTACGCGTTTCAAAGTTAAAAAACTTCTTCCTCAGGGGATGATATGTTGACATATCATCCCCTGAGGAAGAAGTTTTTTAACTTTGAAACGCGTAGGGAAATAAATGTATTAAGCACACAACTTGTTAGGAGTGATGGTCTGGTAGCGCACGTTTAATCCATAAAAATGTCCTCTTTGAATCTATCTATAAAAGTTATGAGATTACACCTTACGTTCTGCCTGTCACTAAAGATTTACAACAGAATTTGTCCGCGTTCAGTTTGGCCTGCAGCAGCAGGCATTTTCCAGGGGCACCACGAGGAGGAACGGACTCACCCCCATTTACTGCTTAGTCTTCTTCTGCTTATAATTTTGATTTCTTCTATGCTGATTTTTAGTCTTATGCTTAATGTTCTTCTGCTTTCTGTTCTTCTGCTTTTGCTTCTTCTGCTTCTTGTTCTTCTGTCTTTTGTTCTGTATCTTGGTGGTTGTCTTCATGTTCTTTGTCCTCTTGGTCTTATTATTTAGGGTCATATTTCTGGTCTTCCTTGGTGTGGTCTTCAGGGTCGTCGTCATCAGGGTCGTCGTCATGGAGATCAATAAGGATTACCAAAGACAATTTCAAAGAGCTTGATCTTGGAAATGTAGCAGAAGGTACAAGAAGGCTGAGAAACTGGCGAGAACCAGCTGACAGTACTGGAACCCCTAGTGGCAGAAGAAGGAACAATAGCCAATGGCACTACTGAGGAACAGCTGACTGTGCTGGACCCCGGTTACTATGCAGGAGGTACCTGTGCTAGAAACCACTACCAAGGACCAGCTGACGTTGCTGGACCTCGGATACCGAGATGGAGGCACCTAGGCCAAAGGCTCTGGCGAGAACCAGCAGACAGTGCTGGAACCCGGATGGGTAGCAGAAGGAACAAGAGCCAATGGCACTACCGAGGACCAACTGACGGTGATGGACCACGGTTACTAAGCAGAAGGTACCTGTGCTAAAAAGCACTACCAAGGACCAGCTGACGGTGCTGGCCTTCGGATACCGAGATGGAGGCACCTAGGCCAAAGGCTCTGGCGAGAACCAGCTGACAGTGCTGGAATCCGAATGGGTAGCAGAAGGAACAAGAGCCAATGGCACTACCGAGGACCAACTGACGGTGCTGGACTACGGTTACTAAGCAGAAGGTACCTGTGCTAAAAAGCACTACCAAGAACCAGCTGACGGTGCTGGCCTTCGGATACCGAGATGGAGGCACCTAGGCCAAAGGCTCTGGCGAGAACCAGCTGACAGTGCTGGAACCCGGGTGGGTAGCAGAAGGTACCCATCCAAAGCAAAGTAGCCAGGCCGCAAGCCGGCCGCAGTTACCGAAACCCACAGTCCTACAGGGGGTCCATGTCCCATTGGCACTACGGATCCAGCCTTCAGTGCCAGTTCCCGCAGCCCACATAGGAGTCACCTAAACTGCAGGCACCGTAGAGTCGGCTAACCCAGCCGCAAGACGACAGGACAACGGATTGGTGGCATAGTGACCTTGACACTACCCGGAAACAGCTGGCATGCTGGAACCAGGCTGGGCAACAGGGAGTACCCGTGCTAAAGACACTGCCGAGAACCAGCTGATGGTGCTGGAACCCAGATGGGTAGCAAAAGCTACAAGAGCCAATGGCACTACCGAGGAACAGCTGACGTTGCTGGACCACGGTTACTAGGCAGGAGGTACCTGTGCTAGAAAGCACTACCAAGGACCAGCTGATGGTGCTGGACCTTCGGATACCGAGATGGAGGCACGTAGGCCAAAGGCTCTGGCGAGAACCAGCTGACAGTGCTGGAACCCGGGTGGGTAGCAGAAGGTACCCATCCAAAGCAAAGTAGCCAGGCCGCAAGCCGGCCGCAGTTACCGAAACCCACAGTCCTACAGGGGGTCCATGTCCCATTGGCACTACGGATCCAGCCTTCAGTGCCAGTTCCCGCAGCCCACATAGGAGTCACCTAAACTGCAGGCACCGTAGAGTCGGCTAACCCGGCCGCAAGACGACAGGACAATGGATTGGTGGCATAGTGACCTTGACACTACCCGGAAACAGCTGGCGTGCTGGAACCAGGCTGGGCAACAGGGAGTACCCGTGCCAAAGACACTGGGAGCACCAACTGGCGTTGTTGGAACCCAGGGACAATCATGGTGAAGGCCGAGGCCTACTTGGTGGTAGTTTTAGATTGTTTGTAGGCTACAACAGACTGTCAACGTGCTCCAATTAGGCATCTGTCTCCACTCTGTTTCCAGGATTTCACGTGACCACCAACACCGCCAGTTTATGCGTACAGTAGCCTTCTGCCCAATCCACACGTGTTCCTGTGTTACTGGGGTTCTGTAATGTCAGCAGATCCCCTGATGTGTGTCTGCCAATGTCTCCTGCTCTGTCCACATTCCCACCACTTGCAGTGGGAAGGTGGACAGCGCAGGAGACAGTGCCGGACACACATTGGGGGATCAGCTCACGTAACAGAACACCAGGAACACAGGAACGAGTGTGGAATGCCTGGACGGCAACTGTGAGCAGGAACTGGCGGTGTTGGAGGTCAGGGGAAATACTAGAGGCAGAGTGGAGACAGAGGCCAAATCAGAGAATGTTTAAATCTGAAGTAGTTACAATTTGGAGGCAGCAGCAGTTTGCCCTCCACACAGCAGGGGATCAGCTGACGTAACCGACCCCCACTTTCACATGAACGAGTGTTTTTTTCTGTGTGGACAGCACTTCCGAGCACCAACTGGTGTTGTTGGAGCCCAGGGACAATCATGGTGCTGGCCGAGGCCTACTAGGAGCCAGGTGTAAATCGGAGGTATTTTGACTTTGGAGACAGCAGGAGAGTTTGCCGTACACACAGCAGGGGATCAGCAGACGTTAATGAAACCCCACTTTCACATGAGCAAGTGTTTTTTTCTGTGTGGACAGCACTTCCGAGCACCAACTGGCGTTGTTGGAGCCCAGGGACAATTATGGTGTAGGCCAAGACCTACTTGGTGGCAGTTTTAGATTGTTTGTAGGCTACAGCAGACTGTCAACGTGCTCCAATTAGGCATCTGTCTCCACACTGTTTCCAGGATTTCACGTGACCACCAACACCGCCAGTTTATGCGTACAGCAGCCGTTTGCCCAATCCACACATGTTCCTGTGTTACTGGGGTTCTGTAATGTCAGCAGATCCCCTGATGTGTGTCTGCCACTGTCTCCTGCTCTGTCCACATTCCCACCGCTTGCAGTGGGAAGGTGGACAGTGCAGGAGACAGTGCCGGTCACACATTGGGGGATCTGCTCATGTAACAGAACACCAGGAACACAGGAACAAGTGTGGAATGCGTGGACGGCAACTGTGAGCAGGAACTGGCGGTGTTGGAGGTCAGGGGAAATACTAGACACAGAGTGGAGACAGAGGCCAAATCAGAGAATGTTTAAATCTGAAGTAGTTACAATTTGGAGGCAGCAGCAGTTTGCCCTCCACACAGCAGGGGATCAGCTGACGTTACCGAACCCCACTTTCACATGAACGAGTGTTTTTTTCTGTGTGGACAGCACTTCCGAGCACCAACTGGCGTTGTTGGACCCCAGGGACAATCATGGTGCAGGCCGAGGCCTACTAGGAGCCAGGTGTAAATCGGAGGTATTTTGACTTTGGAGGGAGCAGGACACTTTGCCCTCCACACAGCAGGGGATCAGCAGACGTTACTGACCCCCACTTTCACATGAACGAGTGTTTTTTTTCTGTGTGGACAGCACTTCCGAGCAACAACTGGCGATGTTGGAGCCCAGGGATAGTCATTTTGTAGGCTGAGGCCTACTTGGAGGCAGTTTAAGATAAGACGTTGTTTGAATTTGGAGGCAGCAGGAGAGTTTGCCGTACACACAGCAGGGGATCAGCTGACGTTACCGAACCCCACTTACACATGAGCGAGTGTTTTGTCTGTGCATACAGCACTTCTGAGCACCAACTGGCAGTGTCGGAGCCCAGGGAAAATCAGGTAGTAGGCCGGGGCCTACTTGGGGCCAGGTGTAAATCTGAGGTTGTTTGACTGTGGAGGGAGCAAGACACTTTGCCATACACACAGCAGGGGATCAGCTGACGTTACCGAACCCCACTTACACATGAGCGAGTGTTTTGTCTGTGCGGACAGCACTTCTGGGCACCAACTGGCGGTGTCGGAGCCCAGGGAAAATCAGGTAGGCTGAGGCCTACTTGGCGGCAGTTTTCGATTGTTTCTAGACTACTACTAACTGTCAACGTACTCCAATTAGGCCTCTGTCTTCACTCTGTTTCGAGTATTTCCTCTGGCTTCCAACCACGCCAGTTGCTGCTCTGAAATGCCGTCTGCACAACCCACACTTGTTCCTGTGTTACTGGGGTTCTGTAACAGCAGCTTCTCCCTAGAGGTGAGTCAGGCAATGTCTCCTGCTCTGTCCACTTTTCCACTACAAGTAGTGGGAATGTAGACAAAGCAGGAGACATTGCCGGACTCACCTCTGGAGATGAGCAGATGTTACAGGACCCAGGTAACACAGGAACAAATGTTGATTGTGCAGACGGCACTTGAGAGCAGAAACAGGCGGTGTTGTAGGCCGGAGGAAATACTCAAAACAGAGTGGAGACAGAGGGCAAATCAGAGAACATATTAAATCAGAGGTAGTCAGAAGTTGTAGGCAGCAGGAGAGTTTGCCGTACACACAGCAGGGGATCAGCTGACGTTACCGAACCCCACTTACACATGAGCGAGTGTTTTGTCTGTGTGGACAGCACTTCTGAGCAACAACGGGCGTTGCTGTAGCCCAGGAAATAAAGTTCAGGTCATGGAAACATGAACACAACAGGAGACCTGGATTCTGTTGCCAGCCAATTATTTATTTTGGAAGAGGACTGGCAAATTCAGGTGAGATCCAGGCCTTGTTCATTTTCAGAAAAGTAAGCCGGTCAACATTATCGGCGGATAGTCGCGTGCGACGGTCTGTTACCACTCCACCTGCAGCACTAAAGACACGTTCCGATAATACACTGGCAGCAGGGCAAGCCAGCACCTCCAATGCATACTGGCTAAGCTCTGGCCGTGTATCCAGCTTAGAGACCCAATACTTGAACGGGGAAGAGCCGTCTGGGAGTACACTAACAGGGCAAGACAAGTAGTCTGTCACCATCTGACGGAAACGTTGCCTCCTGCTGACTGGAGCCGTCTGTGATGGTGTAGCCGTTTGTGGCGGTCCCACAAAACATTTCCACATTTGGGCCATACTGGCCTTGCCTTGTCCTGTGGCACTGCCTCTGCTACCTCTTTGTGCAGAGCTTCCTCCACTGCCTCTACCCACATGACTGCTTTAAAAAGCACTACCAGCAACACTTGTGGGGGGAATGGAGAACATGATGGCCTGCACAAGTGTTTCTTGGTACTCCCACATTTTACGCTCATGGTTCAACTGTGGTATGAGGCTTTGTAAGTTGTCCCGATAGCGAGGATCTAGGAGGGTGTACACCTAATAATCAGCCGCGTGGAGAATGTTGGCGATGCGGCGGTCATTTAACAAGCACTGCAGCATGAAATCAACCATGTGCTGCAGACTGCCAACTGGACCGAAAACGCTGTCCCCAGCTGGAGGCAGCATCTCAGCCTGCTCAGCATCACCCCACCCTCGCTGCACACACTGACTACTAGAGCCTTGTGTACTTCCCTCCTCTGGAGAGATGTGTTCCTCCTCCTCGATTGACTCCTCGTCATCTTTCTCACTAAGTGTCCCCTGCCTGGGCCTTTGTGTGGAAGCACGTTGCGCAGACTTGCCAGAAGCAGATGGCATTTCTGACTCCTCATCCTCGACCTCTTCAAAAACCTCCTCACTTAGTGCTTGTAAGGTTTTTTGAAGCAGACAGATAAGGGGGACAGTCATGCTGACTAGTGCATCATCTGCACTGGCCATCCGCGTGGAGTCATCGAAGGCACGCAAAACTTGGCAGATGTCCCCCATAGTGGCCCACTCAGTGGTGGTGAAGTGTGTCCGGCGCACAGTGCGACTTGTTTGTGCCTGATGCAGCTGGTACTCCATTACTGCTGCCTGCTGCTCACACAACTGCTCCAACATATGTAAAGTTGAATTCCACCTGGTGGGGAGGTCACATATGATGCGATGTTGTGGCAGGCGGAATTGGCATTGCAGAGATGCAATGCGCGATCTTGCCATGCTGGAACGCCACAAGTGAGCACACTCTAGGCGAACCTTGTGCAGCAGTGCATCAAGATCCGGATAGTCCCTCAGAAAGCTCTGCACGACCAAATTGAGCACGTGTGCCAGACATGGTATGTGAGTGAGGTTGCCTAGGCCCAGAGCTGCCACTAGATTTCGGCCATTGTCACTCACTACCAAACCTGGCTGGAGATTCGCTGGCACAAACCACACATCGCTCTCCTGCTTGATGGCATTCCAGAGCTCCTGTGCTGTGTGGCTCCGATTCCACAAAGAAATTAATTTAAGGACGGCCTGTTGACGTTTGGCCAGACCTATGCTCATATCTGGCCTAACAGGCTTATGCAGTGCTGATTCCGAGGAATTAGAGTAGGAGGAGGACTCAATATGTACAGACTGCATTCCTGCAATCCTTGGAGTTGGCAGAATACGTACAGAGCCACTCTCCAGATCTGTACCCGGCTCCACAACATTGACCCAATGGGCAGTGAGGGAAAGGTATCATCCCTGTCCATGGCTACTGGTCCACGCATCGGTGGTCAGGTGGACCTTGCTACTGACGGCGTTTAGTAGCGCATTTTTAATTTTTACCTCCACATGCTTTTGCAGGGCAGGGACGGCTTGCCTGCTGAAATAAAAGCGGCTGGGCACATTGTATTGTGGAACTGCCAATGACATCAAGTTCCGGAAGGTGTCAGTCTCCACCACCCTGAATGACAGCATCTCAAGGTCCAGTAGTTTGGCAATGCCGGCATTCAGAGCCAGTGCTCGGGGATGGTTTGCCGAGTATGGCCGCTTTTTCTCCCATGCCTGTGCTACCGATTGCTGGTGAGTGGCCTGGGAGTGTGCTGATAACTGAGAACGTGGTTCAGTGGGTGGAATTTCACTGGGTCTCTGGACAACAGTGGCAGAAGTTCTTTCATGGCGTTCCAGTGAGGAAGCCGAACCAGCTGTGTGTGAGCTGGAGGAAGAGGCCCCAACACGAGCTGAAGAGGTGGTAGGTGCTGCTGAAGGTTGGCCTACATCTTCAGTGTGTCTGTGTAACTCCACCTCGTGGTTGGTACGCACATGTTTCCACATATTTGTGGTATTGAGGTTGCTCACATTTTTCCCTCGTTTAACTTTCTGATGACACAGCTTGCATTTGACAAAGCAAATGTCATCTGCAACTGTGTCAAAAAAAGACCACGCACTGCAAGTCCTGGGAGCGCCCGTTTTCTGTTTTGGAAGAGGATTGCTCCTCACGGGTGCCAAAGTGGAGGCTACAGGCAACCAAGTCTGCCCCCGCCCTCTCCCTCCTCTTTTGGCCGTTCGGGGAATCTCTTCCTCAGAGCTGCTCCCACCACCTTCCTGTGGCTGATGCCATGATTGGTCAAGGACCTCATCATCTCCACTCCCCTCTTCAAGCATCGGCTGGTCCTGGGTTGTCTCGCCAGCACCGTACGCACCAGAAATTGGCAACTGAGTCTCATCATCATCAGATGAGTACTGAGGTGTGCTGACAATAGGCACTGGCCCACCCGCCTCTTCAGATTCAGAGGGACAAAGCAGTTGCGCATCACTGCATACTCCCTCTTCTTCACGCTCTAGAATGCTGCTTGGCTGGCCACCTCTTTCCAAGCCAACAGATTCTGAGAACAGAAGTAAAGATTGAGATGGCTCCTGTCCAGGGCTCTCAGACTGCCTGGGCAATTTGGCAGGTGGTGAAGAGACAGATGGTTGCTCTTCAGTGCTCTGGCCCTGGGAGGATGCGGAAGTCATTGAAGTGGATGCGTTAGCTGCCATCCATCCGACAACGGCTTCAACTTGTTCGTCACGCAGCAGTGGGGTACGGCGAGGTCCTACAAAGCTGCGCATGAAGGACTGTTGCCTGGTAAAAGTGGGGGATGCCGGGTCACTGGTGGCCGCAGCAGACACCGAATCCCCACGTCCTCTCCCTGCTGAATCCCCCCGTCCTCTCCCTGCTGAAACTCCACGGCCACGACCACGTGCCTTACTCCCTGCCTTCTTCATCTTGGTAGACTGCTAAAGATAGGCAGAAAAGTAAAAAAGGGGGGCTTAGTGTTCTTATTCATGAACACCTGCTAACCAGTATAAGAAACACTAATTTTGCTAAGAGTGTGTGTACTACACTTTAATATGATCTAATGTGGCCTACACAACTCTAAAGTGGAGTGTTTGGTGAACTTTATTTCCTTTATTTTTTTGGGGGGGGAAATAAAAGGATGTGACCAAAGTTTGAAAACTATAGTATCACAAACTTTTTGGAGTGATTACAATGCAGGAAGCTAACCTACAATGCAATTGATGAGGCTCCAAAAAATAGGGTGATACTAGTCTGGCTGGCCCTGAAGGGCACAAGCCAGCAAAAAGGCTCCTCTATAGTGTTAGCAACCAACCAATGACAATGGATGCGGATGGAAGCACACTAATATAGGAGCAAAAATCTGGACAAATTAGCTGCAAAAAAAGGACTATGTATGAGGCAGTGACGCACGCTGAGCGGACTACAACCAGCGGTGGCTGTAGAACACACTGCAACGTGAGCTGCACTCACACACAGAGAGACCTATCAGACAGGAAAAAAACAGTGCAGAGAAATGGGCTATAGCACTGAAAGGCTGCTGAAAGGCTCCGCTGTCCACTCCTTTAGTGTTTGCAACCAACGTATATAGATACGTATGGAAGCACACAAGAGAAAAAAAAAGCAGCAATAAAAGAAAAATGTGTATGAGGCAGAGACACACGCTGGGCGGCCTACAAGCAGACGTGCCTGCAGGACACACTACACAGCGTGGGTCTGCACTCACACAGCCCTTGCAGACAGCTATTAAAACAGCGCTGCTGGGCTACAAAAATGCTACAGTGGTGGATTGTGTAGCCTGGGTAGAGCAATAGATATGTTTGATGATCGCTATTTCTAACTGTCCCTCACAGTCTTCAACAGCAGCCTGTCTCTAACTGAATTCACAGCAGAGTGAACCCGAAATGGCGGCTGCTGCGGTTTTTATAGTGCATCATGACATCATTTCAGCAGCCAATCACTGCCATGCCAGTAGTTAACATGCCTACATGCCTAACAGGATGTGCCCACACTTCTGAGGATCCCCATTGGCTGAATCAAATCGAGCGGGCTCCTAGCATTATGGGAATTTCCGATTCCGGTATTCGATATGAAAAAAGTATCGGAACTAAGTATCGGAATTCCGATACAGCGAATATCGGCCGATACCCGATACTTGCGGTATCGGAATGCTCAACACTAGTCAGGATTGATCCCGCAGCACTGAAGGCTCTTTCAGACAACACACTAGCAGCAGGGCAAGCGAGCTCCTGTAAGGCATATTGTGCCAATTCAGGCCAGGTGTCCAGTTTAGAGGCCCAATAGTCAAAGGGGAATGACCCTTGAGGGAGAACATCGATATGGGAGGAGAAGTAGTTTGTAACCATGGTTGACAACTGCTGTCTCCTGTCACTTTTAATCGATGCAGTATTAGCAGTCGTGTGAGCGGTACTTGAGAAATCAGTCCACAGCATGGTCATGAAACCCCTGTCTCCAACGCCACTTCGACTGTGTGCACCACGAACACCTCTTCCATTGTGCCCACTACGACTCGTGGGAGAACCAGCACCACTGCTGTGTGCTGGGAAAGCCTCAAACAAACAGTTTACCAGAGTTGCTTGTTTGTTGGCCAATATTAGCTCTAGGTTCTCCTGTGGCATGATGTTGTGTAATTTGCCTTTGTATCGTGGATCAAGGATGCTGGCCAGCCAGCAGTCATCATCCTTCATCATTTTGGCAATGCGGGGGTCCCTTTTTAGGATCCGCAAGGCATAATCGCACATGTGGGCCAATGTTCCAGGTGTCAATAATGCACTGCCACTGCTGGGTGGAGGAGCACTTTCTGGCAAATCCACATCCTCACAGTCACGCACAAACCCTGTACCTGACTTTGGAACGCCAACATTTTCTCTTGCCCCCTGAGAAGCATCCTACTGCCCAAAATAATCATCCCCCTCATCTTCCTCCTCTTCCTCTTCTTCCTCCACCTCATCCAGGACAGTTCCCTGACCAGACAATGGCTGACTGTCAGCAATGCTTCCCTCCTCCTCCTCCTCCTCCTGTTCCTCCTCCGCTGCAGACGCCAGATCCTTAATGTGCCTCAAACTTTGCATGAGCAGACGCATAAGTGGGATGCTCATGGTTATGATGGCGTCATCTGCGTTTACCAGCTGTGTGCATTCCTCAAAACACTGAAGGACTTTACAGAGGTCTTTCAGCTTTGACCACTGCACACCCGACAATTCCAAGTCTTTCCTCAAACTGCCTGCCCGTGTATCCTCCCACAAATGCATTACAGCCTGCCTCTGTTCGCACAGCCTCTCAACCATGTGCAGGGTGGAGTTCCACCTTGTTGCAACGTCTATGATTAGGTGGTGCTTGGGGAGGTGGAGCAATCGCTACAGCTTCTGCATACGACTGGAGTGTACGGGCAAGCGACGGATGTGCGAGCACAGTCTTCGCACCTTATGGAGCAGGAATGTTAACTCCGGATAATTATTAAGGAAGCACTGCACCACCAGCTTCAAAGTGTGAGCCAGGCAAGGTATGTGTGTGAGTTTTGCAAGGGCTATGGCTGCCACAAAATTACGGCCGTTATCACTGACTATCTTGCCTGGCTCATGTAGAATGCCCAGCCATGACTCAGTTTGTCACTGCAAGTAGTCAGCCAGTACCTCCGTGGTGTGTCTGTTGTCGCCCAAAGACATCATCTTTAACACAGCCTGCTGCCATTTACCACTAACTGTTCGATAGTGGGACAACTGATGTGCAACACTGCCAGCTGCGGATGCAGTGCTTGTGCGACTGTGCTCTGTGGACGAGCTTTCGCTTATGGAGGAGGAGGGTCGAAAGCCTACAGCCAACTGTTCCCTATACCGTGGGCTAGACAGCACTGTTCCACCGCCGCTGTCCCCTGTGGAGCCTGCATCCACCACATTAACCCAGTGCACAATGATGGACAAGTAATGGCCCTGGCCATGCCTACTGGACCATGCATCTGTTGTGAGGTGCACCTTTCCACTCACTGATTGCTTGAGTGCATGGACAATGCGGTCTTTCACATGCAGGTGGAGGGCTGGGATGGCTTTTCGAGAAAAGAAGTGCCGACTGGGTAGGTCATAGCATGGGACTGCGTAGGCCATGAGCTCGCAGAAAGCTTCACTTTCAGCCAAACAGTAGGGCATCATCTCTAATGAGATTAGTTTGGCAATGTAGGCATTCAAACACAGTGTACGCGGATAAGAGGATGAGTACTTTCTTGTCCTACTCAGAGTGTCTGGTAGGGTGAACTGGACTGGAGAGCTGCATATGGGGGAAGTAGCGGTGGACCGGACGGAGTGAGAGGGGGTTGGTGATGGTATTGGTGGTGATGGTCTAGATTCAGTGTTGTTGTTAGCACCGCAGACTGTGAGGCGGAAATACCCAGGAGTGGACCCTCTGGACCGTGGCACCGAGGGACCCCGGACGAGCAACCTGGTGTGACCGACCCCTATACAGGGATAGTTAGGCGCAAGACCAGAGACTCGAATGCCACGGCAGCCGGAACCAAGAGGGGCGGCTCGGAATGGATCACAGGACTGGAGCAGGCACGGACACAGGGCTGGAACAGGCACGGAGACAGGACTGGAGCAGGCACGGAGACTGGACTGGAACAGGCACGGACACAGGACTGGAACAGGCACGGAGACAGGACTGGAGCAGGCACGGACAAAGGACTGGAACAGGCACGGAGACAGGACTGGAATGCACGGACACAGGACTGGAGCAGGCACGGACACAGGACTGGAACAGGCACGGAGACAGGACTGGAACGGGCACGGAGACAGGACTGGAGCAGGCATGGACACAGGACTGGAACAGGCACGGAGACAGGACTGGAGCAGGCACGGACACAGGACTGGAACAGGCACGGAGACAGGACAGGAACAGGCACGGAGACAGGGCTGGAGCAGGCTGGAAGCAAGCACAGAGATTAGGCAGAGAGCCGGATTCCAGGCGAGTACACAGGGCCTGAGGTGCGGAAGAAACAACCACGGTCAGGCGCCTCCACTAGGGGAGGGCGGCCTGATATGGCTGCCGCTGTGCCCCCATTGGTCCGGCGGTGCAAGCGGGGCAGGGCACCGCCGGAGACCAGCTTAGCGGTGGAGGACTCTTCCTACCGCCGGAGGAAGAGAGAGGCCGACGCCGGGGCTGGAGGAAGCGAGGCTGCTGGAGGGAGCGCGGCTGCCGGGCGAGGTAAGTAGAGCTGCGCGCACGGGGGCGCAGGGCTGGGAGCGTGGCAGGGGGATCGGGGGCTGTGACAGTACCCTCCCCCTTAAGCCGCCCCCTGCTGCGATTGGCAAAAAATCTCCTGAGAATGTGGGGGGCGTTGATGTTCTCCCGGGGCTCCCAGGATCTCTCCTCAGGACCAAACCCCTCCCAGTCAACAAGGAAAAAGGTCCTCCCTCTAACTCTCCTCATGGCAAGAATATCCCTCACCTCGAAAGTATCATCCGAGCCCACAGGCTGAGGGGCTGGAGTGGGTGAAGGATGGAATTGATTCAGGACCATAGGTTTCAGGAGGGAGACGTGGAAGGTGTTCGGGATACGGAGCGAAGCAGGCAACCTCAATTTGTAGGCGACTTCGTTGACTCGATCCAGGACCTCAAAAGGACCTATGTACCGGGGGCCCAGCTTGTAAGAGGGTAGTTTTAATCGGATGTACTTGGATGAGAGCCAGACCTTATCCCGAATGTGAAACGGTGGAGGATCCAGCCTCCTCTTGTCTGCGTGGTTCTTCATTCGCTCACTGGCCCTTTTGAGAGCGGAGTTGGTCTTGGACCAGATTTCAGAGAATTCCTGGAACAAGGAGTTGGCTGCCGGTACTTCGGAGGTTGGAGCGACAGGAAGAGGTATGTTAGGATGTTTGCCGAATACCACAAAAAACGGCGATTTAGAAGAGGGTTCGCCGGCATGGTTGTTGTAGGCGAATTCCGCCCAAGGAAGCAGATCAACCCAATTATCCTGGTGGCCGTTGGAAAAATGCCGAAGGTATAACGTCAGGATCTGGTTAGTTCGTTCCGCTTGCCCATTGGTTTGTGGATGATAGGCAGAAGAAAAATCCAAGGAAATATCCAGAAGTTTGCAAAGCGCTCTCCAAAATTTAGCCGTAAACTGTACCCCACGATCAGAGACAATTCGTTCAGGTAGACCATGTAGTCTGAAAATCTGATGGACGAAGATCTTGGCTAATCCGGGTGCGGAAGGGAGGCCGCTTAACGGAATGAAATGCGCCATTTTAGAAAAGCGGTCCACTACCACAAGAATCACCGTACAGCCAGACGAGCGGGGCAGATCCGTGATAAAGTCCATGGCGATATTCTCCCAAGGCGACTTCGGTACCGGCAAGGGAAGTAGCAGGCCAAATGGAGGACGACGGGGTGTCTTATTCCTAGCACAGGAGGAACAGGAGGTGACGAAGTCTGCCACATCTTGACGAAGAGTGGGCCACCAATAATACCGCATAATGAGGGCCAGGGTCTTCCCAATTCCGGCATGACCAGCCAGTTTGGAGGAATGCCCCCACAGAAGAAGTCTTCTCTTGATGTCCTCTGGTACGAGAGTCTTGCCCGGAGGTGGAGAAAGCAGAGACAACGGAGCCACTGTGATTATCCTCGTAGGCTCGATAACATGGGAAGGCTCCTCCTCAGATTCAGTTGGTTGAAAGACTCTGGATAGAGCATCGGCTTTAGCGTTCTTGTCTCCAGGGCGGAAGTGCAGCTCGAAATCAAAGCGGGCAAAAAACAGGGACCATCTAGCCTGTCGAGGATTGAGTCTTTGGGTGGTCTGGAGGTAGGCTAGATTTTTGTGGTCAGAGTAAACAACAAAAGGGTGAACTGCTCCTTCCAGAAGGTGACGCCACTCCTCCAATGCCAATTTCATGGCCAGAAGCTCACGGTCGCCAATCGAATAGTTACACTCAGCCGGCGAAAAGGCTCTGGAGAAGAACCCACAAGGGCGTAGGCGGCCCGAACCGGTCCTCTGGGATAAGACAGCCCCGGCGCCAGTTGAGGAAGCGTCCACCTCCAGCACGAAAGGCTTGCCGCTCTCAGGACGGATCAATACGGGAGCCGTGGAAAAAGCTTGTTTTAGCAACTGGAAGGCCTCTTCGGCTTCGGGTGTCCAGGAGTTGGCAGAGATCCCCTTTCGGGTAAGGGCCGAGATCGGCCTGGAGAGCGAGGAGAAGTGCGGAATGAACTGCCGATAGTAGTTTGCGAAGCCCAAGAAACGTTGAATGGCTCTTAAGCCAACAGGGCGAGGCCACTTGAGAATGGCGGACAGTTTCTCGGGATCCATCTGTAGCCCGGCATCGGAGATGATGTAGCACAGAAAAGGCAGTGAGGCCTGTTCGAACAGGCACTTCTCCATCTTGGCATATAGACGATTCTCTCGAAGACGCCGAAGAACAAGGCGGACAGTCCTCCTGTGGGATGGAAGATCTGGGGAGAAGACCAGGATGTCATCCAGGTAGACTACGACACAGGAGTACAGGAGGTCCCGGAAGATTTCATTGACGAACTCCTGGAACACCGCCGGGGCATTGCACAGACTGAATGGCATCACCAAGTACTCATAATGACCGTCACGGGTGTTAAAGGCGGTCTTCCATTCATCGCCGGCACGGATGCGGATGAGGTTGTATGCCCCCCTGAGGTCCAATTTGGAGAAGATGCATGCCCCCCTGAGACGGTCAAACAACTCCGGGATAAGTGGGAGTGGGTACCGGTTTTTGATAGTGATGTTGTTCAATCCTCTATAATCGATACATGGGCGCAGCGAACCGTCTTTCTTTTTAACGAAAAAGAACCCGGCGCCGGCAGGAGATGAAGACTTCCGAATGAATCCTTTGGCAAGGTTCTCCGTGACGTATTCGGACATGGCTGCGGATTCTGCAGGGGACAGCGGGTAGATCCTGCCCCTGGGAGGAGTAGAACCGGGGATAAGCTCAATCGGGCAGTCGAAGGACCGATGCAGAGGGAGAACCTCCGACTCCTTCTTGTCGAAAACGTCTGCATAAGCCCAATAGGCTGAAGGAAGCCCAGAGAGATCCTGAGGTGGGCGAACGGGAACCACTGGCTGAATGGGGTTCAGACAGCGACCATGACACGGGTCTCCCCAGCACAAGACCTCCCCGGTCGACCAGTTGAGTACCGGCTGGTGTGTCCGTAACCACGGGAGACCGAGGAGAATGGCATGAGACAAGTCGGGCAACACATAGAAGGCTACTTTTTCACGGTGGAGGGCGCCGACTTGCAAGATTACCTCTTCTGTGACCGTGGTGATGGATTCCAATAACGGTCGGCCATCAACGGAAGCGATAATCCGGGGGTTCTTCAGGGTGACCACGGGAATCCAATATTTGTCCACAACTTCACGCCGGATGAAGTTGCCTGCTGAGCCCGAATCCACATAGGCCACCTCGGACCCACGCCTCTCCCCTGAAAGTAGAAGAACAGAAAGTGTGAGGGCCTGAGAGGAATCATAATCACCTAGGAAGGCCTCTCTTACCTGGCCTAGGTGGAAGAGTTTCCCGGTCTCTCAGGACAAGAGCGGATGAAGTGGGATGCCCCTCCACAATAAAGACAAAGCCCTTGCTCCCGTCTCTCCCTCTGACGTCTCTCAGCCATCCGGACCCGATCTACCTGCATGGGCTCAGGGGGCGGAGTATGTACAGGACCAGGCGGGCGAGGATTAAAGGACCGGCTAGCGATCAGGGCCGGCCTAATGGGCCTCCTATCCCTCGCCGTCTCCCGGGCGCGCTCCTGGAACCGGAGGTCAATTCGAGTGGCCAGGGAGATGAGGTCCTCGAGGGTGGTGGGAGTATCGCGCCCCGCCAACTCATCCTTAATTCTGCCCGACAACCAACGCCAAAAGGCCCCGACCAATGCCGCGTTATTCCAACCCAATTCGGAGGACATGTTGCGGAACCGAATGGCGTATTGACCAACAGTCAAGGTGCCCTGGTGAAGGTTGAAAAGTGATTCGGTAAGCGAGGCTACCCGTCCAGGCTCGTCGAACACCTTACGAAAGGTGTCCAAGAAGAGCGGGATGTTAGAAACTATAGGATCGTCCCTCTCCCAGAGCGGATTTAACCAAGATAAGGCCTCTCCCTCCAGATGGGACATGATAAAGGCCACCTTGGCCCTATCGGAGTGATACTGATGAGGTTGAAGCTCAAAATGCAAGCCACACTGGTTTAGGAACCCTCTACACTGTTTGGGGTCCCCACTGTATTGGGGTGGTTTGGAAAGGCGAGGAGAGGGGAACGGAGCGGGACTGGGGATGGCGGCCGAGGCCGCAGCGGCGGACTGGAGATCTCCCAGACGGCTATCTACCGAGGCCATATACGACAAAATATGGGACTGAGCGTCCCGCTGCTGGCTCAACTCCTGCTGGAGGCCGGCCAGCTGAGCGGCATTCCCCGGATCGGCCACCTGAAGAGCGGACAGGCGGGACTCCATGGCCTTCATGACCGACATAATGCGCCCCTGGTTCTCCCGTAAAAAGAGGAGCTCCTTTTGATCGGGAGCGGAAACACCGGCGGGATTCATGGCCTGACCGTACTGTTAGCACCGCAGACTGTGAGGCGGAAATACCCAGGAGTGGACCCTCTGGACCGTGGCACCGAGGGACCCCGGACGAGCAACCTGGTGTGACCGACCCCTATACAGGGATCGTTAGGCGCAAGACCAGAGACTCGAATGCCATGGCAGCCGGAACCAAGAGGGGCGGCTCGGAATGGATCACAGGGCGTGAGCAGGAACAGACACAGGACTTGAACAGGCACGGATACCGGACTGGAGCAGGCACGGACACAGGACTGGAGCAGGCACGGACACAGGGCTGGAACAGGCACGGAGACAGGACTGGAGCAGGCACGGTCAGGCGCCTCCACTAGGGGAGGGCGGCCTGATATGGCTGCCGCTGTGCCCCCATTGGTCCGGCGGTGCAATCGGGGCAGGGCACCGCCGGAGACCAGCTTAGCGGTGGAGGACCGGCCGCGACCTACCGCGCATGCGCGGGACCCGCGGTGACGTCACCAGCCGCGGGCCGGAGGAAGAGAGAGGCCGACGCCGGCGCTGGAGGAAGCGAGGCTGCTGGAGGGAGCGCGGCTGCCGGGCGAGGTAAGTAGAGCTGCGCGCACGGGGGCGCAGGGCTGGGAGTGTGGCAGGGGGATCGGGGGCCGTGACAGTTGTGTTGCAAAACCATTGTGATTCCCTGAATGCTTTGGCCTTGCGACGACACCTAAACATTTAGTGCTGGTAGAGAACTTAATGGTGGTGGTGGTCTTACAGTGGGGGAAGCAATGGAGCGTTGCTGGCTTCTTTCAGTCGGAGCAGGTGCACATGTGCTACCTGAGGTTTTGTAGTCCGTCCACGCTTGCAAGTGCATGTTGATTAAATGTCTAAGCATGCAACTGGTAATCAAATTTCTGAGTTGTTTACCTCGGATAAAGGTCCTTCCACACTTCTTACAGGTAACCTTTGCCTCATCAGTAGGATTTTGGACAAAGAAGTGCCACACTGCACTCTTCCTACTGTGGTATACATTTTCTGGCCTTGCACGCTGTGCTAAGTTGACCATCTGGCCAAGCTGTCCTGCAACTCTTTTAGTTTTTGGTCCACATTTTTGGACAGCTATGGGCCTTCCAGATAACTGCTGCTGCGATGTCAATGCCTACTGCGGATCCTTCTCCTTATCTGAACTATTGCCAGCACCACCCTCCTCCCCCAATGGATGCCAATCCGGGTCAAGAACTGGGTCATCCATCACCTCCTCTTCAAAGTCATCTGCACCTACCTCTTTACCTTCCTCTGTGTCACCGTGTAAGGTGGTATAGTATGTGGGAAGGGGCACCTGAGTTTCATCAGGGTCAGATTCTGGCTCAGTAGACTGCGAGGGCAATGTAGTGCTCTGGGTCAATGTACCAGCAGAATCATCTAGCAGTGGCTGTGCATCAGTGAACTCCCTTCATCTTGGACTGGGGAATTCAGGATTTGACTGGATAACCCAGGCATGGTATGTGAAAAGAGCTCCATAGAGTAATCCGAAGTGCGGGCTGCCGCATCCTTAACTTTTGGTGGGGGTGAAGTACACAAGGAAAGATGTTTTTCCTGACCGGAACCCTGCACTAATGACTCCATGCTTGCAGGTTTCGAACGTTCAGAAGAGGAGGCAATAGAGCTGGTGGCTGTTTCGGCAATGTACGCCAAAACCTGTTCCTGATGCTCCGGCTTTAAAAGCGGTTTTCCTACTCCAAGAAAAGGGAACCTTACAGGTCTTCTTGGGCCAGACGATGACGCAGGCTCAACACCTCCTGCCTAACTGCTATTGTGCTTTTGCCAGAACCAGCCGATGCACCACCACCATCAGTACCAACCGTGCCCCCCTGCCCACATCCGCTGCCTCTTCAACCATACTTCCTCATGTTTGGGAAAATGTACCAAAAATATCAGCAGAGAGATGGTACTGTTGTGAGTTCATTTTCCCCTTCGTCACTGAGGTCTGGTGAACTCCCTATTCTGGTAAAGGAAGGTAATGAGCCTGATTATCAAGCACCTGAGCCTAATGATGATGATTGGCTGAGTGGAGTCACGGACTGGATATAAGGCTGCCGACGCCCTTCTGCCCTGCGGGTGATTTCTCTGTGGACTTTTAGGAAACCGGTCTGATTCCTGCTCCTCTAAAGCTAATTTTTCTGCTTTGCCTTTTAGCATTTGTGTTTTGTTTTTGTTTGCCTTGCTTTTCTGGATTCTGCCATTCCCTGCTGGGGTGAGCTGATTCTCCTTTTGCCGGTTGCTCTGTCTTCAGAATATTCCTGAGTACTGACATAGTTTTTGAAGCCTAGCGTCTTCAGGGCCTTTTTCACTGTCAGTCTGTTGGCTCTTATTTTCATAGGGTTTTTCACGGATTGCAGACAGCAGCCTTCCTATCCTTTCCTATCTAGTTAGCTTGGGCCCCGTCTTTGCTCAGTCTATCTTTCTGTCTGTGTTGTGTTCTTTCTTCTTGCTTCACCGTCATTATATGTGGGGGGCTGCCTTTTGCTTTTGGGTCTGCTCTGGGGCAGTTTAGATTTCCCTTTCTGTCTTTAGGCTATTTAATTCTCCGGCTGTGATCGAGGAGTCTAGGGCATCGTAGGAACCCCCCACGGCTACTGTTAGTTGTGTTGATAGGTTCAGGGGTCTGCAATCCGATAGCTGCCAACCTCTCTGGTTTTCTGGACTTAGCTAGCATTTCTGTTTTTGCCTCCTACGGTGACTCAATCATAACATGGTACTGTATGAGGAGCGTCCAGCTGTAAGGTGTATTAAAAAAATTAAATCTACGTATATATTTTATTAGTCACAGACACTCTCCCAGTATGTATTTGACCATGATCCAACAAGTAGATATACGGTACTGTATCAGAAGTGTACAGCTGTATACGTTTTTTGTGTAACTAACAATCTCCGTATATGTATTTATGGAGTGTCACACACACACGCTGACTCTGTATAGATGTGACTGTAATGCGAACTACAGATATACAATACTGTTTGAGAATTGGACAGTTCAATACGGTGTATGGAGAAAGGGAAATGTTCGTATATGTATTTACGGAGTGTTACACACACACGCTGACTCTGTATAGACGTGGCCGTAATGCGAACGGCAGATATACAATACTGTTTAAGAATCGGACAGCTCAATATGGTGTATGGAGAAATGGAAATGCCCGTATATGTATTTGCGGAGTGTCACACACACACTGACTCTGTATAGATGTGACTGTAATGCGAACGGCAGATATACAATACCGTTTGAGAATCGGACAGCTCTATTGTTAGGAGTGGCGGAAGGCACTAAAAAAATAAATAATTAAAGTGCCTTCGCCACTCGGGGTCCACCGTGCGGCAGGTGATATAACTGCTGCTAGAGAGGCAGAGCACTGTGGCGTTAATGTGCACGGGGTTAACTGCACCCAGAGTGCACTGAAGCAAGCTCTGTTGAGGACACAGAGCTGCAAACTTAAAGCACACAAAAATGCTGTGTCTGTTTAAGTCATAGAACAACAGCGATAAAGACACGGAATTACAGGGTCACAGGAGTAGCCTTAACTCTCAGAACTACTCCGAACTAGACCTACCGTGAAAAGAGGTGCGAGGCGTCGCAACTGCGAACGCTCGAGAAACTGCAATCGCAGCGCAGTGTGAACGGAGCCAAAGAGGAGACACCGCAAGATCGCTGGCGTGATACAAGACGCTAGCTGCTGAGACAGGAGTAGCTGGAGCGCGCTGCCGCTGGCGGCTGCCCAATCACTCACACAATCGTAATGTCAGAGGGAAGCTGTTTCTTAATAAGTCAATCACCAGTACAAGCATCCGTCACCATACATACAGCAGCAGTATGAAATACTAGCGCATGGCATAGCGGCCATGCACACTTTTTATAGCGTACGGAACCTGCCAGAAATCTCCAGAGCCCTGAGCTAAGCCAATGGAATCAGGAGCAGGACCTGAGCACCTGACTCCTGAACTCCAATGGGAGCTCGTCCCATGGGCATGCTCAGAAGTTGGAAAAAAGGACTTAGCCTCTGGAGACAAATGTGAGAATCTGGATTCCCGCATAGGCAGCATAGAACCCAGATTCCTAACATTTGTATGGTGTCTGTATGGAAAATTGTAAATCTCCGTCTAATTTTATACGGAGTGACACATGCTGTCTCTGTATAGTTTTGACCATAATCAAACAGAAGATATACGAAACAGTTTGAAAAGCGGACAGCTCTATATGGTGTAGGTCTGGAAATATGGAAACTCTCCTGTTTGTTTTTCCAGAGTCACACACGGCTTGTATTTGTCTGTGATACCAGCCGGTACACGGTAGTGTGTGAGGAGCATACACTGCTATACGGTGTATGTATGCAAAATTTTAAATCTCCGTCTATTTTTATACGGAGTGACACACGCTGTCTCTGTATAGTTTTGACCGTTATCAAACAGCAGATATACGAAACCATTTGAAAAGCGGACAGCTCTATACGGTGTAGGTCTGGAAATATGGAAACTCTCCTGTTTGTTTTTCCAGAGTCACACACAGCTTGTATTTGTCGGTGATACCAGCCGGTACACGGTAGTGTGTGAGGAGCATACACTTCTATACGGTGTATGTATACAAAATTTTAAATCTCTGTCTATTTTTATATGGAGTGACACATGCTGTCTCTGTATAGTTTTGACTCTCATCAAACAGCAGATATGTGAAACTGTTTGAAAAGCGGACAGCTCTATACGGTGTAGGCCTGGAAATATGGAAAATCTCCTCTGTTTGTTTTTCCAGAGTCACACACAGATAGCTTGTATTTGTCTGTGATACCAGCCCATACACGGTAGTGTGTGAGGAGCGTACACCACTAAACGGTGTATGTATGGAAAAATTTAAATCTCCGTCTATTTTTATACGGGGTGACACCCTGTCTCTGTATAGTTTTGACTGTAATCAAACAGCAGATATGCAAAACTGTTTGAAAAGCAGACAGCTCTATACGGTGTAGGTCTGGAAAAATGGAAAATCTCCTGTTTGTTTTTCCAGAGTCACACACAGTTTGTATTTGTCCGTGATACCAGCCGGTTCATGGTAGTGTGTGAGGAGCATACACCGCTATACGGTGTATGTATGGAAAATTTTAAATCTCTGTCTATTTTTATACGGAGTGACACATGCTGTCTCTGTATAGTTTTGACCATCATCAAACAACAGATATACGAAACTGTTTGAAAAGCGGACAGCTCTATACGGTGTAGGCCTGGAAATATGGAAAATCTCCTCTGTTTGTTTTTCCAGAGTCACACACAGATAGCTTGTATTTGTCTGTGATACCAGCCCATACACGGTAGTGTGTGAGGAGCGTACACCACTAAATGGTGTATGTATGGAAAATTTTAAATCTCCGTCTATTTTTATACGGAGTGACACCCTGTCTCTGTATAGTTTTGACTGTAATCAAACAGAAGATATACAAAACTGTTTGAAAAGCAGACAGCTCTATATGGTGTAGGTCTGGAAAAATGGAAAATCTCCTCTGTTTGTTTTTCCAGAGTCACACAGAGATAGCTTGTATTTGTCCGTGATACCAGCCGTACACTGTAGTGTGTGAGGAGCGTACACCTCTATATGGTGTGTGAAAAAATGAACGCTCGGTAACTGACCAGAAGAAAATAATAAAAGTTGGAGTGCTTTGAAAAAAGCAGTTTGAACAGCAGTGAGCACACAGCAATGCAGCTAGCAGTTAGCCTTAAAAGGCAGCTTAATCACCACCAGCGCTGCTGCACACAACAAAAATCCTCCCCTTTCACTACACACTAACTGTACAGTGAAAAGCCCTATCAGCAGAAGCTATTTTTTTGCTTCTTCCCTGCCTAATGCTCTCGCTATTCAGAATCAGCAGCAGCACCTCTCCCTATTCTAAGATCGGCAGAAGTAAGATGGCGGTCGGTGGTCACGGCCATTTATAGCCACTGTGATGCCACACAAAGCCAGGCAATCACTTCAATGCCCTTCTCTAAAATGGTGCTGGCCACTGCCCATGTTATCGCGTTGCCCACAGTGTGCGTCCTCCATCATTGGCTGAGAAAAGTCGCTGGAAGCATTATTTGAAACGTGACTTTGGCCGACCTCACGCTATGGTCGGGTTTCGATCGGCGAAACCCGACTTTAGCTAAAGTCGGCGACTTTTGAATTTGACCGACCCGTTTCGCTCAACTCTAATGTCTATTTGAAATATAAATCTGTTGGGTGCTTCACTTTATACATACACACATAACCCTTATATGCTACAGCAAATAATCTCCTCCATATGGTAAACCTACAGTTTGCCAAGTTGTAATTTTCTATCTTTGGCTCAGTTGATAATGTGATTGCACTGTTTGTTGTAAAAGACTAAAGCAATGCTTTTTGACAGCAGGAGGTGGTTAATTGGAGATATCAGCATGAAATTAATCAGAAAAAGGAAAAGCCCTTGTTCCTACCATGAATTTCTGTTTGTAAAGGTTCAGTAACAAAAGATGGAGCAGGCTAGTAAGACAGGTCCATTTCTCCTTAAGCCCCTTTCACATGTCCATGTTTCCAGTACGTGTGGTACCCGTTTTTTCACAGATGTGACATGTACCCAATTATAACCTACTAGATGATGGCCCGATTCTAACACATCGGGTTCGGGTATTATAGAATCTCTCTCTCTCTCCCGCATCTCTCTCCCACAGATCTCCCGGCGGGGGCGTGCGTCGTTCGAAGTCGCTGATTGGTCGTGGCCGGCCGGGTGCGACCAATCAGCGACGCGGGATTTCTGTTACAGACAGAAAGGCAGACAGATTAGATGATTATATAGTAGATAATGCTATGCACATTTCCCTGTTTTTGCATGGACTATGTTTCCATACAAAGCACACGGAGACATGTCCGTTTTTTCCTCGCAGCATGGATGACAAGGACCAATACAAGGCTATGGGTCTGTTAAAAACACATACAGCACATGGATGACATTAGTATACGATGTGTGTGGTACGTGTTTAACATTGTAAAGTATAGAAGAAGCTTTGTAATTTAATTCTTTTTTTTTTTAACTGTACCGGAAAAAACACTCACACGGTTCAGTATTTTGTCAGTATTTCCCATCAGTGTTTGTAAACCAAAACCAGGAGTGGATGATAGAAGTGGTGATGTGTTTCTATTATACTTTTCCTCTGATTGCCCCACTCCTGGTTTTGGCTTACAAATACTGATGTTAAATACTGACCAAATACTGACAGTGTGCACATGGTCTGATGGTTTACACAGACATACGGATGACACACTCATGGCACTAGTACCGGTTTTTCACGTACAGGTTTAAACATGGACACGAGTAGGAGGTCATACTCAGACATACCAAGAGAAATTGCCGTTCTGTAGCTGAGTATAGGACCATATTGTACTATTGTGTAATGTATAACCAAACATAAATAAGCTGCAGTATAATATACTACTGCATATTAAGCAGCATGTGCATGTTTCAACTAGCTAATTTTTAAGTATACAGACACAAAGGCCGTGATTCATCAAAGTGAATATGTAAACTGCTTTGAAAAGTTATAAAAAGATTTTCGGACTTTCCATGCCTGTTTTACCTAGCTCCAAAAAGATAGGCAGAACTGGCGCATGATGGGGGGCTGATGCCTCAGCTTTTTGGATTCATGACAAGTGGCCGTGTCCGTTATGCCACAAATCCTACTTCAGTCCTCAACTGGAGTAAGATTTTTAGTCATTCGCATGACAAAGACACATGCCACTTTTCAGATACACCTCTTAATAAATCAGGTACCTCTGACTTCAACACACCCAGTCATCAACACCAGGGTGAACGTCACTGATATTAATGAATATGGACCAAACTTTTATTAGAAAATTGCTCCAATGGATCAATGTAAGTAGTGGTACTGATGAGATACCAGAAATAGAGATGATTGATTAATTTAGCTTTTTATCTACTCACATAATCCACTTTGCTTTGTGTTTGGATCGGTTTATGCTTAATAATGTCACGGTGGCCATTTTGAAAACCTAACAATTGCCTGCTAGACAAGAGGAGAGCTAATATATTGCCAAAAGTTTTTATCATTTTATTTAGAATAATGTAGTTTTTCATTTATTAATTTCCTTAACTTTCTGAAAAATAACCCAAAGATGAAAAACTACCCTGGTTCTTAGAGAGAAAAAAACGGTTCAATGTTAAATTACACCAGATAAACCATCTAGAGCCTTCAATTGTAAGACATTACAAAGCCCATAAGGCAGAAATATAAATGGCACTATGAGGCAAATTTAATTTTATCTACTGTGTAAAAGTAAAATAAATATATTGTTTCTGGTGAGTGACTTGACTACAGAATAAGCGATTTTTGCAGCTTGGAAGCCTGGAATGAAAAGGAGAAAATAGCTTGACAAATCTCATATTGATAGAATGCAATGTACTGTGCGTGGCTCCTTACTGATTGAAAAACTTGAAATGTTCGACATACATACCAAAATAACATTTATTTAACGAGTGAATACACAAAGGAATTGCGTTTATTGACCTTATGAATTTTTTTGCTGGAGACTAGAGGCCACCACAGGGCAGATTCGTGTAAAATATCACATTTCCCATGCAGTCTTCTACAATGCATCATGGTTTTCTCGATAAATGTGGCAAGAAACTCTTGCAGGTAAGAAATAAACTCCATAGATTTACAGTCAAATGTTTTTCTTATCTTTCCACTTCAGAGTAGTTGATGGTAGAAGGTATGATGTGGACTGATCTTTTTAATTAATCTGTCAAAATAACAAATTATGTTAAATCTGTAAAGACTTTATTTTTAAGATGTAACAAAGAAGCAAGCATAAAAATAAACTGATGAGTTCAATATACATTAATCACAACAAGGCAATATGGCTAACCCTACCCTTAAAGAACACAAATGCCATCATTTAAAGCATAATGTCAGAATGCATATCAAAGGACATGACATATTTTAGGCTAGTTTCACACTAACGTATTTTCCATGCAGCGCATGGCGCCGCTAAGCCCCGCCCCCTGCCGGCTCCCTGCCCGCCCCATCCAGTCATCGCCGCCTACAATCGCACACAGCCGCATGCGATCTGCGCACCCTATCTTTAGCATAGGGTGCGCAGACTGTGCGCTGGCCGTGCGCTAGTAGGATTTTAGCGTGCGCTGCACACTTTTGAAGGTGCGCCCGTGTGCGCCGAACACACCATGTTGCATTTTGGCGCGCTCGGCGCACCTTCAGAAGTGCGCAGCGCACGCTAAAATCCTACTAGCGCACGGCCAGCACACGGTCTGCACACCCTATGCTAAAGATAGGGTGCGCAGATCGCATGCGGACGTGTGCGATAGTAGGCGGCGATGACCGGATGGGGCGGGCAGGGAGCCGGCAGGGGGCGGGGCTTAGCAGTGCCGTTTGCTGCATGGAAAAAACCAGGGGAACAGTCTTGAGGAGATCATTTGCATATTTCCAGTGCCTTCTGGGATAAGTGAAGAGTCTCCGCGGGCTCAACGATCACTGGGTTTTGGCCGTTGCAGCTGAAAAGAGGAAATCGGAAAACCAGGGGAACAGTCTTGAGGAGATCATTTGCATATTCCCAGTGCCTTCTGGGATAAGTGAAGAGTCTCCGCGGGCTCAACGATCACTGGGTTTTGGCCGTTGCAGCTGAAAAGAGGAAATCGGAAAACCAGGGGAACAGTCTTGAGGAGATCATTTGCATATTCCCAGTGCCTTCTGGGATAAGTGAAGAGTCTCCGCGGGCTCAACGATCACTGGGTTTTGGCCGTTGCAGCTGAAAAGAGGAAATCGGAAAACCAGGGGAACAGTCTTGAGGAGATCATTTGCATATTCCCAGTGCCTTCTGGGATAAGTGAAGAGTCTCCGCGGGCTCAACGATCACTGGGTTTTGGCCGTTGCAGCTGAAAAGAGGAAATCGGAAAAACAGGGGAACAGTCTTGAGGAGATCATTTGCATATTCCCAGTGCCTTCTGGGATAAGTGAAGAGTCTCCGCGGGCTCAACGATCACTGGGTTTTGGCCGTTGCAGCTGAAAAGAGGAAATCGGAAAACCAGGGGAACAGTCTTGAGGAGATCATTTGCATATTCCCAGTGCCTCCTGGGATAAGTGAAGAGTCTCCGCGGGCTCAACGATCACTGGGTTTTGGCCGTTGCAGCTGAAAAGAGGAAATCGGAAAACCAGGGGAACAGTCTTGAGGAGATCATTTGCATATTCCCAGTGCCTTCTGGGATAAGTGAAGAGTCTCCGCGGGCTCAACGATCACTGGGTTTTGGCCGTTGCAGCTGAAAAGAGGAAATCGGAAAACCAGGGGAACAGTCTTGAGGAGATCATTTGCATATTCCCAGTGCCTTCTGGGATAAGTGAAGAGTCTCCGCGGGCTCAACGATCACTGGGTTTTGGCCGTTGCAGCTGAAAAGAGGAAATCGGAAAACCAGGGGAACAGTCTTGAGGAGATCATTTGCATATTCCCAGTGCCTTCTGGGATAAGTGAAGAGTCTCCGCGGGCTCAACGATCACTGGGTTTTGGCCGTTGCAGCTGAAAAGAGGAAATCGGAAAACCAGGGGAACAGTCTTGAGGAGATCATTTGCATATTCCCAGTGCCTTCTGGGATAAGTGAAGAGTCTCCGCGGGCTCAACGATCACTGGGTTTTGGCCGTTGCAGCTGAAAAGAGGAAATCAGAAAACCAGGGGAACAGTCTTGAGGAGATCATTTGAATTTTGGCTCATCTTTCATCGTTTTTAAGAAATCTCAAGATGGAAGAGGCCAGGAGCCATTTGGTGAGCTGCATTTCTTGCTACATGTTCACAGATTTACCAGTGGAAAAGCCAAACTTCACATGCCACAAATGCAAGCTGGTGTCCCTGTTGGAGGAAAAGTTGCAAAATCTCGAAGAGAAGTTAGCTACGTTGAACATCATTAAGGAAGGTGAAGAGTTCTTGGACAGAGCAGAATTATCTCTTCATGTTACAGAAAGAGAAGAAATTTGAAGTGCACCTGAAGAAAAAGAGGAATGGAGACATGTGACCCAGAGAAGCAGGAGGATCAGGAGGCAGTCAGCACCCATACTTCTCAGGAACCAGTACCAGGCTCTCACGCAGGAAAACGATGAAGAAATACATCAGGATAAGACTTTGCCAACAAACAGCAACCTTGTACGCCTTCAGAGTCCTCCTGGATGGAGAAAGAAAAATGTTGTGAAGAAGAAACGGAGAGTGGTGGTCATGGGGGATTCCCTGTTGAGAGGAACAGAGGCCGCTATCTGCAGACCGGATATAACTTCAAGAGAAATGTGCTGTCTTCCAGGTGCAAAAATTAAAGATGTGTCTGACAGGATATCAGGACTCTTCAGACCTACAGATGACTACCCATTCCTGCTACTACATGTGGGGACAAATGACACCGCAAGAAACGACCTGGAAACCATCTGCAGAGACTTTGAAGACTTAGGCAAGAAAGTGAAAGAACTGGGAGCGCAGGTGGTCTTCTCTTCCATCCTCCCAGTGGATGGCCATGGAACAAGGAGGTGGAATAAGATTCTGCAGGTGAACAACTGGCTACGTCGATGGTGCCGTCAGCAACGATTTGGATTTCTGGATCACGGAGTGAACTACTTATACGATGGACTACTTGCTAGAGATGGGGTGCACCTTACGAAGACTGGAAAGCATGTATTTGGAAGTCGCCTTGCTACACTTGTAAGGAGAGCTTTAAACTAGAACAACATGGGAAGGGAAGCAAAAGACCAGAAAAAGCCATACACCTGACAAATGCTATTGAGAACTCTGCTATTAGAAGTGGAAAGGAAGAACAAAGACGAAAGAATCTAATTAATAAAAACATTGGAGAAAGAGAAACCAATCACAAACTAAAATGTTTCTATACTAATGCACAAAGCATGGGCAACAAACAAGGAGAATTGGAACTACTAACACAGGAAAAGAAATATGATGTCATTGGAATCACTGAAACTTGGTGGGACAATACACATGATTGGAATACAAGACTAGAAGGATACAACTTATTTGCAAGAAACAGATTTGATAAGCGAGGAGGGGGTGTCGCATTGTATGTTAGAAACGCGTATATCTGCACAGAGATTGAAGCTTCAGAGACTGGGAGTTCTGTGGAAACTGTTTGGGTAAGAATACAAGGACAGAACAATGGAAAGGACACCATTGTAGGCATTTACTACAGGCCGCCTGTGCAAGCTGAAGATATGGATGAACTCTTTATGCATCAAATGGCCAAGTTCTCCAAAAAATATGACATAGTTGTCATGGGAGATTTCAACTATCCAGACATTTGTTGGGAATCTCTCTCAGGCAAAACTAACAGGTCAAGGAAATTCTTATCCTCTGTTGCTGACAACTTTATCTTCCAAAAGGTAAGGGAGAAAACAAGGGGAACTGCTACCTTGGATCTAATCCTTATAAACAGGGAGGAAATGGTTGAGGAGGTAAAAGTGGCTGGGACCCTAGGAGGTAGCGACCATGCTATTTTAGAATTTTGGATAACTAGAGGCGGAAGACCTGTGAAGACTCAGACATCAAGGTTAGATTTCAGAAAGGCAGATTTTAAAGGATTCAGAAAGAGAATTGGAGGGATCCAATGGCTGGATATCCTTAAAGACAAAAATGTCCAGGAAGGATGGGAAATCTTGAAAAATGAAATTCTCAAAGCACAGTTGTTAACAATTCCGAAAAGAGGGAAGAATAGGAAGCATTTAAGGAAACCAGGATGGATGAACACAGAACTTAAGCACATGCTAAAAAGGAAGAAAACAATGTTTATAAAATGGAAAGAGGGAGGCATATCTAAAGAAGAATATAATGCTGTCTGCAGAACCTGCAGGGCACAAATCAGATTAGCTAAAGCTGAAAATGAATTGAGGCTTGCAAGAGATGTCAAAAGCAATAATAAAGGATTTTGGGGATATGTCAAAAGTAAAAGAAAAGTCAAAGATGCTATAGGATTTTTACAGGATGAAAATGATGAGATGGTAAGACAGGATGTTGAGAAGGCTGAACTTTTAAATTCCTATTTTGCATCTGTTTTCTCTCAGAAAGGAAATGTAACATCAACTGTTATTCACTGTCCTATTAAGGGAATAGAAGAATCCAGGATATCTATAAACAGAAAGATAGTGAGGAAACACTTAGCTAACCTAAATGAATTCAAGTCTCCAGGTCCAGATGAATTACACCCCAGAGTACTGAAGGAGATAGCAGAAGAAATTTTTGAACCCCTCTCCATAATCTTTGAAAATTCTTGGAGAACAGGAGAAGTGCCAGAAGACTGGAGAAGAGCAAATGTTGTTCCTATCTTCAAAAAGGGGAAGAAGGTGGACCCAGGCAACTATAGGCCGGTGAGTCTGACTTCTATACCAGGAAAGATCTTTGAACAAATTATTAAACAACATGTATGTCAATACCTGGATAAGAATGAAGTGATTAAACAGAGTCAGCATGGGTTTGTAACTAATAAGTCATGTCAGACTAACTTAATTTCCTTCTATGATGGTATCACTGATTGGGTGGATCAAGGAAATGCTGTAGATATAGTATATCTTGACTTCAGCAAAGCATTTGACAAAGTCTCTCATACAATCCTTATTGAAAAAATGACTAAGTATGGAATGGACAAGGCAACTGTTAGGTGGATTCATAACTGGCTTAGTGATCGGACACAAAGAGTGGTCGTAAATGGCTGCACATCCAGTTGGAAGAATGTCTCAAGTGGGGTACCACAGGGCTCTGTCCTGGGCCCTGTATTGTTCAACATCTTTATCAACGATTTAGATGAAGGAATTGAGGGTAAACTGATTAAATTTGCTGATGACACAAAGCTAGGAGGGATAGCTAATACTAGAGAAGAGAGAGAGAGGATTCAAAAAGATTTAAATAAACTGGAGAAGTGGGCAGCAACTAACAGAATGGTTTTTAACAGGGAGAAATGCAAAGTACTACATCTGGGCAATAAAAATGAAAAAAGCATATATAGAATGGGAGGAATAGGGCTAAGTGACAGCACATGTGAAAAAGACTTGGGTATACTAATAGATAACAGACTGAATATGAGTCAACAGTGTGATGCAGCAGCAAAAAAGGCAAATGCAATTCTAGGATGTATTAACAGAAGCATACAGTCTAGATCACGTGAAGTCATTATTTCCCTCTACTCCTCTTTGGTCAGACCTCATCTGGAATATTGTGTCCAGTTTTGGGCACCACATTTTAAAAAAGACATCAACAAACTGGAGCAAGTTCAGAAAAGAGCGACCAGAATGGTGACCGGTCTGCAAACCCTGTCTTATGAGGAAAGGTTGCAGGATTTGGGAATGTTTAGTTTGCAAAAGAGAAGACTGAGAGGAGATTTAATAGCTGTCTACAAATATCTAAAGGGCTGTCACATTGTAGAAGGATCAAGTTTATTCTCATTTGCACAAGGAAAGACTAGAAGCAATGGGATGAAACTGAATGGGAGGAGACACAGATTAGATATTAGAAAAAACTTTTTGACAGTTAGAGTGATCAATGAGTGGAACAGGCTGCCACGAGAAGTGGTGAGTTCTCCTTCAATGGAAGTCTTCAAACAGAGGCTGGACAGACATCTGACTGGGATGATTTAGCGAATCCTGCTTTGAGCAGGGGGTTGGACCAGATGGCCCAGGAGGTCCCTTCCAACTCTACGATTCTATGATTCTATGATTCTATGATTCATTCTTTTATTTTACTTCTATAAAAATGAAAAAATCTACAACACCTCAGCTGCATGATTTGCAACTGCTAGACAGCTTGAATACATGGGTGGAATGCCTGTTTGTTAGGGAGCAGCTGAGACGCCGAAAACTAAATCTCTGTGCACGCCAAAATACTCGGGGGGACCCGAGCAACAATTCTACTCGCCCATCACTAATGATAATGTAAATTATATGTAGAATGAAGTGCTTGTGAAAAATGAAAGAAAGAAGGGGGGAAGAAGGGGAAAAAAAGGGGGGATAATAATAAGTGTGTTGATATGTAGGTGTGAATAGGTGTGCTAAAGAATAGTTGAATGAATAATAAAGAGGGAGATATAAATGGTGCATATTAGTCCGCAATGGGATGAGGGGGAGAAGGAAGTGAAGAAGGGGACAAGGGGTGGGGGAAAATGTGGGGGGAGGGGGAGAAGGGGGAAGGGAGAGGACAGAATTAAGATAAAAAATAAATATTCTTACATATAAGAGCCCTAAGGTGTAGGACAGGGAGAAAAAGCACATACGATGATGACATTAAAAACTGCATAACAAAGTGCACAAAAAACAATAAGAATTAGTGTATGATAAAGATGATAATACTAATAACAATAGTGAATAATGGTATAATAAAATGAAAATAAAAAGATGATATGAATAATGCATATAATAATAATAATAGGGATTAGTGTATATAAGATATAATATTAATAGAAATAGGTTCATAAAAAATTACGGAAGCATGGGAAAGAGGAAACAAGTAAAGGGGAGGGGGAAACAGGGGGAAAGTGGAAAAAAGGTAATGGAAATGGGCGTCATTCCCTGACGAAGGACAAAGGTCCGAAACGCACGTTGGGGTGTGCGCCGCACTTGAACCAGGGACCACCTTTTGATCACGATCAGGTAATTCCTATTGCTGCTAAAACACATTCCCTTTCTCTTACATGTACTGTGCAGTTTACATGCCCCACACGTCCCTCCTATGAGTGCTCTTCTTAATTATATTTGGGGTTTTGACATACTGCACCCTCTATTTATTGAAATGAATGTGTCATCTGCATTTTTTACCTATAGGCTTATTCTTAAAGGAATTACAACTATTTTGCACTTTAACCAATAATGTACTGTAACTAACTATTCACCATCTTAATGTACCTGTGTTTCCTCCCTTTCTTCTGAATTATCTTAATTCTGTGTATATTTGTTTTTAACATGCTTCTTTTTATATAATCATTGTACTTGTGGGGACACTGTTTTGCACACAGTGCCAACTTTTTCCACCCACTGTTTAATAAAGGTGTTTTATTCCATCACCATTGTCCCATTACCACTCTTTCTAGGTCCATGCCTAGTGGCTTCTTTGGTTCTTCTCATTTCAAATGGTCTGCCATTCAATTCTTTAGGATGTACATGCCACTATTTTGGGTATTATATGTTTATATATAGATTTACTCTTTTTATATTCTATTTAAGCTGTTACCCCTACATTTTTTGTTGGAACGGATGGTTGGACTGGTTGAGTGGTATACGGCCCCTCAGGACTTTATACAGGACACTGCTCCATTTTGGCTGTCATGTTGGGCACGGCCAGCTCAGGAGCCTGGGAAAGGTCCCTGACCCTCTGCTGGGGCCAACCAGGACCGAGCCAGTACTGAGGGGGTAACCCGAAGTGAGAGTGATAAGAGACCCGGTTCACCTAAATCAGGTCTAGTCGCGCCGCAGCTATTAAGTATTGGCGGTGCCAAGGGCCCAGAAATGTGGCTTACAACTGCCCCCTGACAGCTGAACCCATGGACTGTGGATATACTCGCTGTATGTCTATGTACGCCCAGCCAGTCTTCACCGCAACTACAGGCACTGCCGGCAGCGAACCTCATCTCTGCCAGGTACTCGTCAACGGGTACCAAACGGAGGCTCTCTTGGATGAGGGAGCTTATTGATTCTGGTCCATGGTTTCCTTGTTGTCGAGGACAACCCCAATGGACGGGAATTGGGGGTGGTGTGTATACATGAGAAACTCCGAGAGTACCCGACCTCGGAGGTTACTTTTTCAACATGGTGTGGAGAATTAAAACATGTGGTGGGAGTGGTGAAGACTCTTCCATATGGGACTGTGTTGGGAGGGAACTTGCCCCTATTCTGGTCCCTGTGGGAGACTGGGGTTAACCTAACCTATCAAGGTAAAAGTTTTTCTGGGTGTGGAACCAGAAGATCCCGAGCTGGGGATACCTGCCATAGGGGTCACCAACCTAGGGACAGAATGTAACCCCAATAGGTTTCCCCTAGAGGTGTTGTCAGGAGAGACTGAGGAGACCTCACAGATCCCCAAGATGGAAAAGTCCCCAGTAAGTTCCAGTCAGATCAGCTCCAGGATCCCACTCTGGCCCTGGAAACAAGAAAGGGTGATGGAAGTAAATGGAGTGGCTCAGCAACAGGGTGCTGAAGCAGTTTTCCCCTGCATGGTTATCTACAGGGAATTGTTTTACAGGGTGGATAAAATCCGGGATGAAGTGGTGGAACAACTGGCAGTGTCCCAATCTTGCCATCTAGCAATGCTCGAAAAGGCTCACACCCATATGCTGAGAGGGCACTTGGGGGCCCAAAAGACGCAGGAGGAGAGTTGAGCGAAATGGGTCGGAAAATTTCAAAAGTCGCCGACTTTTGGTAAAGTCGGGTTTCATGAAACGAAACCCGACCCTAGGGTGAGGTCGGCCACGAGTTCGGCGACTTTAGCGCCAAAGTCACATTTCAAAAGTTTGTTTTCCGCCCTTTTTCAGCCAATCAGGATCCACGGACACTGTGGGCAACGTGATGACATAGGCAGGGGTCACCACCATCTTTGAGATGGGCATGCAAGTGATTGGCTTGCTTTGGTGGGCGTCACAGGGGGTATAAAAGGGCGTGCACGCCGACCGCCATGTTACTCATGCTGATCTCAGAATAGGGAGAGCTGCTGCTGCTGCTGATTCTGTAGGTAGAGCGTTAGGCAGGGAAGAAGACTCCAAAAACTGTTTCTGCTGCTAGTGATTTTGCCTGTACAACACACCAGTCACTGTGTGTGCAGTGCAAGTGGAGGCTATATTTTGCTGGATCAGCTGTGTTGGTTGTTAGGCTGCCTTATAAGGCTTCCTGATAGCTGCATTGCTGTTTTCCCACTGCTCTGCAAACTGTTTTTTTAAAAGCAATCCAAATTTTTTATTTTTGTCCTGGTGAGGTACTGAGCGTGCATTTTTTCAAACCATACAGCGGTGTACGCTCCTCACACAGTACCGTGTAATGGCTGTTATCACGGCCACAGTGAAGCTATCTGTGTGTGACTCTGTAAGAATAAGTTGAGGACATGTTCCGTTCTTACAGACCTTCACCGTCTAGTTTTGTCTGGTTTTCTAACAGTTAAGTATATTTGCTGTTTGATCACATTCAAAACTATAGAGAGACAGCGTGTCAGTCCGTATACTTAAAAAACACGGAGCTTGACAATTTTACGGACACCGGACAGCGGTGTACGTGCATGCTCCTCTCTCAGTACCGTGTAACGGCTGTTATCACGGCCACAGTGAAGCTATCTGTGTGTGACTCTGTAAGGATAAGTCGAGGACCTGTTCCGTTCTTACAGACCTCCACCTTCTAGTTTTGTCTGGTTTTCAAACAGTTAAGTATATTTGCTGTTTGATCACATTCAAAACTATAGAGAGACAGCGTGTGTCAGTCCGTATACTTAAAAAACACGGAGCTTGACAATTTTACGGACACCGGACAGCGGTGTACGTGCACGCTCCTCTCTCAGTACCATGTAATGGCTGTTATAACGGCAACAGTGAAGCTATCTGTGTGTGACTCTGTAAGGATAAGTCGAGGACCTATTCCGTTCTTACAGACCTCCACCTTCTAGTTTTGTCTGGTTTTCAAACAGTTAAGTATATTTGCTGTTTGATCACATTCAAAACTATAGAGAGACAGCGTGTGTCAGTCCGTTTACTTAAAAAACACGGAGCTTGACAATTTTACGGACACCGGACAGCGGTGTACGTGCACGCTCCTCTCTCAGTACCGTGTAATGGCTGTTATCACGGCCACAGTGAAGCTATCTGTGTGTGACTCTGTAAGGATAAGTCGAGGACTTGTTCCGTTCTTACAGACCTACACTCTAGGGAGATTCCTATTCTGCCCAATTCTATATACACCTTGTAGTTTGTCATACACTAGCCAATTTCTGCCTGTGACATAGCGGTGTGATAATCACTGGGCCTCACACAATCCAACAGTGTCCACAAGTGTGTTCAGAAATTCTACATCTCCCCTGTCCTATAGTGACATTTTTTACACCTACAACATTGAGCCTGTGACATAGCTGTGTGATATTCACTGGGCCTCACACAATCCAACAGTGTCCACAAGTGTGTTCAGAAATTCTACATCTCCCCTGTCCCTATAGTGACATTTTTCACACCTATGACGTTGAGCCTGTGACATAGCGGTGTGCTATTCACTGGGCCTCACACAATCCAACAGTGTCCACAAGTGTGTTCAGAAATTCTACATCTCCCCTGTCCTATAGTGACATTTTTCACACCTGCGACATTGAGACTGTGACATAGCGGTGTGATATTCACTGGGCCTCATACAATCCAACAGTGTCCACAAGTGTGTTCAGAAATTCTACATCTCCCCTGTCCTATATACACCTTGTACCTTGTTTTACATTACTATATAGTTTGTGGGATTTTGTGTACATTTTTACCAAAAATGAGGAATGCTGGTGGAAGAGGCCGTGGAATTGGGCGGGGGTTGCCAGCTGGTAATGATGGTGTTGGTGGTGGATCTGATGGTAGTGGCAAAAGCAAAATAGGACCGAATGCAGGAGGTGTTGAACCTGCATCATCATCTGACTCCACAAGGCCTCGAAGGCTTAGTTTTCTAGGAGTTGGCAAACCGCTTTTAAAGCCAGAGCTTCAGGAACAAGTTTTGGCTTACATTGCTGACTCAGCCTCCAGCTCTATCGCCTCCTCTTCTGAAGTTGTAAAAAATAAAAGCACTGAGTCGTCATTGGAGGCTCATGTTCATGAACCACACCTTTCCTTGTGTCCTTCACCCCAACCAAGATTGAAGGATGACGCAGGCCATACAACTGATTACTCCATGGAGCTGTTTTCACATACCATGCCTGGGTTATCAAGTGAAATGGTGAATTACCCAGGCCAAGATGAATCTGACATGGAGTGCACTGATGCACAGCCACTGATAGATGATTCTGCTGGTACATTCACTGAGAGCACTGCATTGTCCTCGCAGTGTAATGAGCCAGAGCCAGATTCTGACCCTGATGAGACTCAGGTGCCCCTTCCCGAATACTATACCACCATACACGGTGACACAGAGGAAGGTGCACATGACATTGAAGAGGAGGTGATGGATGACCCAGTTGTTGACCCAGATTGGCATCCATTGGGGGAAGAGGGTGCTGCTTCCAATAGCTCAGATGAGGAGGAGGAGCACCCACAGCAGACATCGACATCGCAACAGCTGTTATCTGGCAGGCCCGGAGCACTCCAAAGACAGGTTCCAAAAATCAAAAGAGTTGCTGGACAGCTTGTCTAGACGGTCAAAATAGCACAGCGTGCTAGGCCGCAAAATGTCTTCCAAAGTAGGAAGAGTGCAGTGTGGCACTTTTTTGAACAAAATCCTCATGATCAGGCCAAGGTTATCTGTAAGAAGTGCGCAAAGACCTTTAGCCGAGGGAAAAATCTGAAAAATTTGAATACCAGTTGCATGCTTAGACATTTAACCAGCATGCACTTGCAAGCGTGGACACAACACCAAACCTCAAGTACCACATGTGCAACTGATCACAAAGAAGGTTGTCAGCAATGCTACATTGTTTCCCCCACTGTAAGCCCAGCGGTTAGCACAGCAGCAAATGTTGAGGTGTCGTTGCAAGGCCAAAGCAGTCAGGGAATCCCACTTTTATATCAACGAAAGACTGAATCTAGGCCATCAGAAAGAACACCAACTCCATCACGATCATCAACCCTCTCTCAGTCCGCCCTGTCCACCGCTAGTACAACCATATGCAGCTCTCAAGTCCAGCTCACCCTCCCAGAGACTATGAGTAGGTCAAGAAAGTACTCAGTCTCTCATCCGCGTACACTGGGTTTGAACGCCCACATTGCCAAACTAATCTCATCAGAGATGATGCCCTACCGGTTGGTGGAAAGTACAGCTTTCCGCGAACTCATGGCCTATGCAGTACCACGCTATGACCTACCCAGTCACCACTTCTTCTCTCGCAAAGCCATCCCAGCCCTCCACCATCATGTGAAAGACCGCATTGTTCATGCACTCAAGCAGTCAGTAAGTGGAAAGGTGCACCTCACAACAGATGCATGGTCCAGTCGGCATGGCCAGGGCCGATACGTGTCCATCACTGCGCACTGGGTTAATGTGGTGGATGCAGGGTCCACAGGGGACAGCGGTGGTGGGACAGTACTGCCTAGCCCACGGTATAGGAAACAGTTGGCTGTAGGCGTTTGACCCTCCTCCTCCTCCAGAAGTGAAAGCTCGTCCACAGAGCGCAGTCGTACGAGCACTCCATCTGCAGCTGCCACTGTTGCACACGAGGTGTCCCCCTATCGAGCAGCTAGTGGAAAGCGTCAGCAGGCTGTGTTGCAGATGATGTGTTTGGGCGACAGACACACCGCGGAGGTGCTGGCCGAGTACTTTCAGCGACAAACTGAGTCATGGCTGGGCAGTATACATCTTGAGGCAGGCAAGGTAGTTAGTGATAACGGACGTAATTTTCTGGCAGCCATAGCCCTTTCAAAACTCAGCCACATACCTTGCTTGGCTCACACCTTGAACCTGGTGGTGCAGTGCTTCCTCAACAATTATCCGGAGTTAACAGCCCTGCTCCAGAAGGTGCGAAGACTGTGCGCGCACATCCGCCGGTCGCCTGTACACTCCATTCATATGCAGAAGCTGCAGCGATTGCTCCACCTTCCCAACCACCGCCTCATTATCGACATTGCAACATGGTGGAACTCCACCCTGCACATGGTTGAGCGGCTGTGCAAACAGAGGCAGGCCATAATGCATTTGTGGGAGGATACACGGCCAGGCACTTTGAGAGCAGACATGGAGTTGACAGGTGTGCAGTGGTCGAAGCTGAAAGACCTCTGTAAAGTCCTTCAGTGTTTTGAGGAAGGCACACGGCTGGTAAGCGCAGACGAAGCCATCCTAAGCATGAGCATCCCACTTATGCGTCTGCTCATGCAAACTTTGACGCACCTTAAGGAGCAGGCATCTGCAGCCAATGTTGACGAGGAGGAAGAGGAGGAGGGAATCCTTGATGACATTCTGCCATTGTCTGCTCAGGGACCTCTCCTGGATGAGGTGCAGGAAGAAGAGGAGGAGGAGGATGATGATGGGGATGATTACTTAGGGGAGGATGCATCTCGTGGGGCAAGTGAAAATGTTGGCGTGGCAAGGTCTGGTGCAGGGTTTGTGCGTGACTGGAGGGATGTGGATTTGCCAGAAAGTGCTCCTCCAACCAGCACTCGCAGTGCATCATTGACACCGGGAACATTGGCCCACATGTCAGATTATGCCTTGCAGATCTTAAAAAGGGACCCCCACATTGCCAAAATGATGAACGATAACGACTACTGGTTGGCCAGCATCCTGGATCCACGCTATAAAGGCAAATTACAAAACATCATGCCACAGAAGAACCTTGACCTAATATTGGCTAATAAACAAGCAACTCTGGTAAACCGGTTGGTTGAGGTATTCCCAGCACACAGCAGGGGTGATGGTAATCACACGAGCCGTACGGGCCGGGGGCAGCTTGGCAGAGGTGTTCGTGGTGCACACCGCAGAAGTGGCGTTGGAGACAGGGGTTTCATGATAATGTTGTGGACTGATTTTTCAAGTATCGCTCACACAACTGGTAATACTGCATCGATGGAAAGTGACAGGAGACAGCAGTTGTCAACTATGGTTACAAACTACTTTTCCTCCCATATCGATGTTCTCCCGCACAGGTCATTCCCCTTTTATTGGGCCGCTAATCTGGACACCTGGCCTGAATTGGCACAATATGCCTTACAGGAGCTCGCTTGCCCAGCTGCAAGTGTACTATCGGAAAGAGTCTTCAGTGCAGCTGGATCAATCCTGACAGAAAAAAGGACCCGTCTGTCAACCCAAAATGTGGATGATCTAACCTTCATTAAAATGAACCATGCATGGGTTTCCAAGGATTTTGTCCCACCTTCCCTTGATGACACATAGGTTGCCAGAAAAATGGCTTGCTTTGGTCCTCTCCTATTCCGCGAACTTGACCTATTTCGCCTTTTGCAGCAGCTGAACGTCCCACATCAACATATGCCACTTTGTAAACTGCCCTAACTGGGCTGCCCCCCCCATGGCCAGGGTCACCACCTAGCGCACGAAACCGTGCGAGTGCCGTTGCCCTGGACAGGTGGGTAGGCCGACTCTTGGGCGCGGGCACTGGCACAGAGTCCCTCATAGTGCAATCAAGTGTCTCTGAAAGTGGTGGTGCACACCCGCCGTCAGACACACCGCCGTACTATGAGGGGCCCAGTGCCAGTACCGACGCCCACAAGTGTGCCCCCCTTGCTTGGGCAGGGCCCCAGCATTTGAAATGTTTACCTCTCCCTGCTCCTCCGCTGTGTTGTCTGGGCTGTCAAATCATTCACTGGGAGTGCCACTACAAATTGATTGAACTGAAAGATGATGGTTAAGATGTAGCTATGCCCTGTCCTGCTGGCCGGGCTCTAGCACCAGATGATCAATGGCTTCCATTTCTTATGGACGTCGACTCACAATGACATGCAGTGGTGGTTTATCATCAGCTTTCGCAGTTTTCCTACTCACAAACGTGTGACATTCCGGCGCACATTTTAAAATGTGCCCTCTCATGCCAATCAAATAGAATCGCCTACGGCCTGTGGCTTCTGTCTTTTGCACTCCAAAGTTACGTGACAGACCATGATAGCCAGTGAGCACCATGTTTACATCGCTCCCTGTGATAAAAATTTGATTGAGATGAGTAACAGTGATGGAATCAACGGAAGTGCGATACAGCAAGACTTCATTCACAAAAAAATGTTTTCACTGTCTCAGCACACAAATTAATTGAGGGTCAGCATCGCCTATGAGAATTGTGACGGAAGTTTTTCCCGTGAATAGTAATTCCCAGATTTCTGCAATCACTAGCCTTTATGTCAGTAATTGTATGCATCTCATTTTCTATTGCGGAGAGGCTGGACTGTATTACTGAGACAGAAATATATATGAAGATTTAAAAATAACACCAAAAGTATATAGTTGTGTACGCCTCAAATGCATTTCCTTTTTTCCACTTTTTAGATTGCTGTGTAATCCATACTGAGAAGAACACGGAGATTTTACATGTTTAAACTATGCTATATATACCTGCTATCCAGTGATAAAGTACCCTTTCTCAACTTTGCACAATCTGGTTCAATCCATACTGGGCCTGAGAACATCTGAGTCTGCCTCCTGATCTATAGACATATATTTTTAATGTGTAAACTAGGCTACATATATACGTGTTATCCGGTGAAACTGTACCCTTTATCAACTTTCTACAATGTTGTTGAATCCATACTGGGCCTGAGAACGGCTGCCAAGCTGTTAAGCAAGCTACAGCACCTGTGGTTTGGACACGTAATTTTTTCAGGAATGACGGTTAGGCCTAACTCTGGAATTGCGGTTGACCTGAACTTACTGGGAAATCATCGTTCGTGGGGAATAATCTGAATCCCAGATCCCCATCACTAACGGAGTTCAGCAGGTTATCTGCACCTGTAAGCGACAAAAGCTGGTCCTTTCAGTGTAGCGTGCATGTAGCCCTGGACATGTACGGGAATGCTAGACCTGTTATTGCTCGATCTCACGTGCCAGAGCCTCGCTTATCCCTCTAGTAAGCTTGACGCGTACTGAGGGGGCATGCCGGAGTCTCGGTTGTTAACAGAATAAAGCTGAGAAATCGCTAGCACAACTACAAACACACATACCACACACAGAATCGACAAAGCTTTCAAAGTGTGCATCTTTTCTTTAGGTGGCATGGTTGTGGTTTTCCGGGTGGAGTCCAATTAAGCCACAGGCTCCACTCCTGGTGGTGCCCTTTTGGACATTCCTTTAAGGTTCAGCTTTGCAATCATACTGCCCCCGGAAACCAAAAACTTTGCCTTCATGGACGCTGTTTGGAGGTTCGTGGGAATAACGCCGCCCGATCAGCAGTCGGCATATGGGTCGCCCTCCCAGGGCTGTGGGGCACTCGGTACCGGGCCAGTGTCAGTGCGATGTGTCACAGCAGCGGTGATATGGACGGTGGCCCTGGGTGCCCATGTAAATGGCGTGGTATAATGGTAAAGAGTTTATATAGATAGTTTGACGCCACCTGTGGTGTTCGGCAACATAGATGTTAGGCCGACGCTGCATGCAGATCCCCTGGGAATGATGGTGTTGTGCAGCAAAGATGGTGAAGCTCCCCACAGGTGGAGCTGGAGTCCCAGGGAAGTGTAGTTGTAGTGATGGGGGAAAGGCACAGGCGGTGTAGGTGCTGGTACCCAGATGTAGTGGTGCTGGAATAACTGTAGGACACCAGAGCGTGCAGTTCCAAAGCTTTACTCACAGTCTGCAGGCTACACTGATGCCTGCCTCCGTGCTGTGTCCTCCGGGTCAGGACCTCAGCCAACCTCCGGGACCAAAATGGAAAGCTCCCTTCCAACACTCCGCCAACATGTACCTTCCTGAACGTCTCCTTTCTAGCTCTTGTGGGGGAAGCACTCACAGGACCGTGGTTCACTGAAGCGCCTCCTGTCTAACAGATATTCCTCAGACTTGTATGGCAGACAGCTGTATGCTTTTCCTTCTGGCTCCCACACGTCGATGCTGGGGCCTCCGAGCCTTAGTTGGGTACAGAGCACTTATAGCTGCTACTTCCCCCGGTTTCTGCTGCAGGAACGTCAGTGTCCCTACAAACTTGGAGACCGGAATTGGGACCATGCGCTCCAGCTAGGAGTGAGCCCTAACTCTGCTTATCCTCCAGCTCCCTTTCTCACGTCCACACACTTCCCCTTCCCTGCACAGAGTGCCCTAACTTACCTCCTCCCGACCACAGAGAGCAGCTCCTCAGCAGTAAGGTTAAGAGGTCTCCCTGCTAGCCTGGAGTGGGAAATGTGTTGTGTGTTGGTTTCACTGCTAGAGAGATCCTTCGTTGCTCCCAAGCTTGACAACACACTCCCTAGGAGGAAGGTAATGCCACAGTAGCGACCGTACTCTTGGGGACGCCACAAGTGCACTGAGGCCCAGCCACTGCTGGATGATGCTGCTGGTACATTGACCCAGATCACTACATTCCCCTCGCACTCTACACTGCCAGAATCTGACCCAGAGGAAACTCAGGTTCCCCTTCCCACATACTATACCACCTTACACGGTGACAAAGAGGAAGGTGCAGATGAAAGTGCAGGTTCCTTGAGCAGGTGGGGGGGGCATACTCTTGGGCGATGGCACTGGCACAGGACACCGCATAGTATGCAAAAGTGTCTCTGCCGGTGGGAGGGCCTAAACAGCCAAGTGCAGTGAGATGGAAGATGGGGACGACAAGGAGTTCAGAGTAGTGCAGGGATTCCCTAGCAAGGAGACTTATGTAATTGTTTTAAATGTTGGGACAGCAATTTTTGGGGAGCACTATACTCTGGTGAATGATATATGGGGCCCACCATACACTGGAGCATTCCAAAGGTGGACATCAGACACTGGAGCAGCATTTACAGGGCCCATTATACACTAGAGCAGTAGAAATGGGGCCCATTATATATGGAGCATTATTTGGGCCCATAAGACAGTGGAGCTTCATCCATTGGGACCAACATATGCTATAGCATTATGTGGAGCTCATCATATACGGTTTGAAACATTATATGGGATCAATGATTCCATATGGAGAAATACAGTGGGGCAAAAAAGTATTTAGTCAGTCAGCAATAGTGCAAGTTCCACCACTTAAAAAGATGAGAGGCGTCTGTAATTTACATCATAGGTAGACCTCAACTATGGGAGACAAACTGAGAAAAAAAAATCCAGAAAATCACATTGTCTGTTTTTTTTTCATTTTATTTGCATATTATGGGGGAAAATAAGTATTTGGTCAGAAACAAAATTTCATCTCAATACTTTGTGATATATCCTTTGTTGGCAATGACAGAGGTCAAACGTTTTCTGTAAGACTTCACAAGGTTGCCACACACTGTTGTTGGTATGTTGGCCCATTCCTCCATGCAGATCTCCTCTAGAGCAGTGATGTTTTTGGCTTTTCGCTTGGCAACACGGACTTTCAACTCCCTCCAAAGGTTTTCTATAGGGTTGAGATCTGGAGACTGGCTAGGCCACTCCAGGACCTTGAAATACTTCTTACGAAGCCACTCCTTCGTTGCCCTGGTGGTGTGCTTTGGATCATTGTCATGCTGAAAGACCCAGCCACGTTTCATCTGCAATGCCCTTGCTGATGGAAGGAGGTTTGCACTCAAAATCTCACGATACATGGCCCCATTCATTCTTTCATGTACCCGGATCAGTCGTCCTGGCCCCTTTGCAGAGAAACAGCCCCAAAGCATGATGTTTCCACCACCATGCTTTACAGTAGGTATGGTGTTTGATGGATGCAACTCAGTATTCTTTTTCCTCCAAACACGACAAGTTGTGTTTCTACCAAACAGTTCCAGTTTGGTTTCATCAGACCATAGGACATTCTCCCAAAACTCCTCTGGATCATCCAAATGCTCTCTAGCAAACTTCAGACGGGCCCGGACATGTACAGGCTTAAGCAGTGGGACACGTCTGGCACTGCAGGATCTGAGTCCATGGTGGCGTAGTGTGTTACTTATGGTAGGCCTTGTTACATTGGTCCCAGCTCTCTGCAGTTCATTCACTAGGTCCCCCCGCGTGGTTCTGGGATTTTTGCTCACCGTTCTTGTGATCATTCTGACCCCACGGGGTGGGATTTTGTGTGGAGCACCAGATCGAGGGAGATTATCAGTGGTCTTGTATGTCTTCCATTTTCTAATTATTGCTCCCACAGTTGATTTCTTCACTCCAAGCTGGTTGGCTATTGCAGATTCAGTCTTCCCAGCCTGGTGCAGGGCTACAATTTTGTTTCTGGTGTCCTTTGACAGCTCTTTGGTCTTCACCATAGTGGAGTTTGGAGTCAGACTGTTTGAGGGTGTGCACAGGTGTCTTTTTATACTGATAACAAGTTTAAACAGGTGCCATTACTACAGGTAATGAGTGGAGGAAAGAGGAGACTCTTAAAGAAGAAGTTACAGGTCTGTGAGAGCCAGAAATCTTGTTTGCTTGTTTCTGACCAAATACTTATTTTCCACCATAAAATGCAAATAAAATGAAAAAAAAACAGACAATGTGATTTTCTGGATTTTTTTTTCTCAGTTTGTCTCCCATAGTTGAGGTCTACCTATGATGTAAATTACAGACGCCTCTCATCTTTTTAAGTGGTGGAACTTGCACTATTGCTGACTGACTAAATACTTTTTTGCCCCACTGTATATGGGCCTCATTACTCTGTATAGCGCACTAAGCGCTGGCCATAATACTGTATGGAGTTATATACTGTCCGTTTTTGGAGGTATTGGAGAATTTAAAATGGATATCAGTCATGAGATGTAAGAAGTAAAGTATTTTTCATTGTACTATACTGCTATTTCTCTGCCGTATCGGAGCATCATGAGTTGTGGTATGTGTTAAAGGGGCGCTCTTTGGCCCTGGGCCCACGAAAACCTGGAGCCAGCCCTACCCCCCCACAACTGTAGCCAAATAACCTCCATTTTTCAGTGCGTAACTAGTATTATGAAGTAAATTAAGGTTGACAAGCTTGAGTAATAAGAATTGATGCTTTTGGCATTCAAATGGGCACTGTAGGTGTGTTTCCTGTCCTCCTCTCACTGCCGACTTTAATTCCCCATTGACTTACATTGGGTTTCGCTCTTTCGGTCGGACCCCCCGACTTTTCCCTATAGTCGGCCGATTTTGCTCGACCCGACATTTAGAAAGGTCGAGTTTCATGAAACGAAACTCGACCCTAAAAAACCAAAAGTCGCTCAACTCTACGCAGGAGTGCATGCTGTAGCTTTTTTTGGCCTGGGGTATACACGGAGGTCCAGAGGTAGTGGACACGTGTCCGGAGTGCCAACTAACCTCACCCACCACGACCTCTCAGAGTCCATTGGTACCTTTGCCCATCATAGAGGTACCATTTGAGCAGATAGCAATGGATTTGGTGGGACCTATAGTGAAATCCATCCATGGCCATCAACACATTTTGGTCATAGTGGACTGCATCACACGGTAACCAGAGGCGATACCTCTCCGCTACACCTCAGCAAAACTAATAGCCCACTAGCTATTTGCCTTGTTTTGTTGCCTTGGGATACCAAAAGAGATCCTCACAGATCAGTGGACTCCTTTTATGTCCAAGATGACCAAAAAGCTATGTAAGCTGCTCTAGATAAAATAGCTACGCACGTCGGTGTACCACCCACAAATCAACGGGTTAGTAGACAGATTTAATAAGACCCTTAAATCCATGCTTAAAAAGGTAGTCTCCAAGGATGGGAGAGACTGGGACATGTTATTACCCTATCTAATGTTCGCTATCTGTGAGGGACCCCAGGTGTCCATGGGTTTCTTACCATTTGAGCTATTGTATGGCAGGCATCCGAGGGGGTCCCTCGACGTAGCAAAGGAGACGTGGAAACAGGAGTCAACTCCTCATCAGAGTGTGAGTGATCACGTGGCAATTATGCAGGACTGGCTTGCGGCAGTGAGGCCCATAATAAAGGAGCATCTGATGAATGTCCAGGCCATGCAGATCCTTACTTATAATAAAAGAGCCACGGTCAGGACCTTTAAAAAAGGGGACCGGGTGTTGGTACTAGGGCCCACCCCAGTGAGTAAACTTGTGGCCAAGTGGCAAGGGCCATATGAGATATGCGGGAAGGTGGGAGAAGTAAATCATAGAGTATACCAGCCAGGAAAGAGGAAACCTGAACAACTGTACCATGTTCCAGCACCTGAAGTTGGCGTTGTGTGGACAAATGATCCTCATCAACACCCAACTTTGGGAAAACAATCATCGCATAAACTGATGCCTCAGAGGTAGGCCTATGGCTGGTGCTGTTGCGAGAGGTAAGCAGGGATGAACACCCAATCACCTACTTGAGCAAGAAACTGACCCCGGCAGAGAAAAATTATAATGTAGTGGAGAAGGAGTGCTTGGCGATTAAGTGGGCCTTGGAGTCCTCAAGCTGCTATTGATCAGGCATCAGTTTAGTTTGATAACGGACAATTCACCCCTCATCTGGATGAGCAATTCAAAAGAGAGGAATGCTCGGGTCATCAGATGGTTTCTCTCTCTACAGAACTTTAATTTCACCATGGAACATCGGACGGGGAAGTCTCATGGAAATGAAGATGACCTGTCATGGGCCCCCTGTATGGTGACAAATGTTCAACCCCACCTGTTTGAACAGAGGGAGGGTATATGTGAGGAAGTGGCAGGTGTTATATGTGAGGTTCGCTATGTGCCCCCAGCATGCGCACAGAAGTGTACTAAGACCTCTGGTGTGCATTTCAGTCACAGATATAGCTGTGATTGCAGTGCAAAACAAAAGTAAATTTGGTCTTGGTCAAGCAAGTTCAGGACATTAAAACACGTTTGTTTTGAACTTTCCTGGGTCACTGCCTGCCTGCCTATGTTGCACTACATAATATATATATATGACATATCCCTAGAGAAAATTGAAAATAAATTGGACATAAGGACATGTTAAGCAAAGCTGTGACCTGAACATAAACCAAAAAAAGCTAAGGATAGAGTTGTGAACGTAGGCTGCAATGCATCTAGAGGCATACTGAAAGCTTCTGTGTCTTCCATGTTACTGGACCTATGAAGCCCATCATATGGCTGAGCTGTGGCTGAGCTTTATAGGAGTTCATCAATATTACAATACACTACAATATAATAGTATTACGGTATATTGTATAGGTAATCGAGCAATTGCACCTTAATCTCCCCAGAGGGCAATAATTACAAATATAAATATATTACAAGTTTGAAAAAAATTACTATGAAATCACCCCCTTTTCCCAAATGCAAATAGAAATATCTAAAAAATGTAACTAAATATTTTGTGTCACTGAACTCATAATGATCTAAACCAATAAAATATTTAAATATATTTACCATTTAGTGAGAGAGGAAATGGAAAAATATCAAAGTGGAAAAATCTTTATTTTTTTTGTTCCTTTGCCACCCCCCAAAATGGAGTAAAAATGTTTTTTAAGCCCAAAATTTTGCATTTTCACAAGGGTAACAGAAGAAATGGCATCATACAATTTGTTGTGCAATTACTCCTGAGTACAGGGATACCTGATATGTGGAGGAAAACCACTGTTTGGGCACACAGCAGGGTTTGGAAGGGAAAGAGTGCCATTTGACATTTTGAATGCAAAATTTGCTGGAATAATTAGCGGATGCCATGTCGCGTTTGGAGAGCCCCTGATGTGCCTAAACAGTGGAAAACATCCACAAGTGACACCATTTTGGAAACTAGACCCCTCAGGAAACTTATCCAGATGCCTGGTGAGCACCTTAAACCCCAGATGATTCTGAGAAGTTTATACTGTAACATTGAGCCGTGAAAATAAAAAAATCAGATTTTTCCCACAGAAATGTTTTTACCCCCAATTTTGCATTTTCACAAGGGTAACAGGAGGAATTGCACCATAATGTCAGGGCTGATGCAATGCAGATAGGTGCAGGCTCCACTAGATGGCAGTAGAGTGGACGCAGAGCTGCACCCAAACAGAACAGGCTTGCAATGCAGCAGCCAGGCTACCACAGGTGGAGGCAGATTAGTCAGACAGGCCGAGTCAAGCAATACAATGTAGCGCGATACAATGCGGAATAAGCAAACTCAGGGTCAGAGGCAAGCCAAGAAGGTCAGTAGCGGTCAGGAGCAGATAAGCCAAAAGACAGAAGCAGGTCAGGATACAAGCCAAGTCAGAACCGGGTCAATACACTAAAGGGGAACACTGAGTCAAAATGGGAATGGGGAAAACAGAGACATGGGTCCAGACAGCAAACGCAGTAGGACAAATCAGAGCAATCAGAGTCAGCTACAGCAGCTCTAGGCAAAACCATAACCAACATAGCCTGCAGGAAGCAGCCACAATAAATAGCAAACCTGATCCCAGACTGAGGCTGAGAAAGATTAACCCCCTTCATGACCTGGTCGCTGCTACCTGTCAAATGTAGCGAGATCGCTGCTGAGGTCACTGTTGCGTCACAAAACTTGTGACTCAGTAGCGATCTCACTTAGTGGGATGGGGGCTCTAGGGCATCTTGCTGGGGATCCTTCCTCACTAGATGAGGAGGAATAGATGAATGTGAGATCTTCCACACTGCCTGAATCCGTGTCAAAGGCAAGGAAGGCGTAAAGCTCCCGTCACACTAAGCGAGATTGCTAGCGAGATTGCTGCTGAGTCACAAGTTTTGTGACGCAACAGAAACCTCAGCAGCGATCTCGCTACGTTTGACAGCTAGCAGCGACCAGGACCCTGCTGTGAGATCGCTGGTCGTGTCGAAATGACCTGGACATTTTTTTGATCATTGAGGTCCCGCTGGGAAGCATGCATCGGTATGTTTGACACCTTACCAATGACCTCATTAGCGTCTCAGAAGCGAGACACATAGTGGATTTGCCGACACCCTTACAAAGGTCGCTACGGGTTGCTGTATCGTTGCTGCATCGTTGGGAAGATCTGACTGTTTGGCGTCTCACCAGCGACCACATAGCGACGCAGCAACGATCCCTGCTAGGTCGTATTGTTGTCGGGATCGCTGTAGCGTCGCTGAGTGTGACGGGAGCTTAGGCCTCCTCTGGTGAATAGCGTCTTCTTGACGAACGGGCCATTTTTATTTTTCTCTACGAAACCTCGGGAACGTGTGTGTAAGTGGTGTTTTAACACGTGTAATGTGTGGGGCTTGCGTATAGGGTACTATTTATTATTAAAAAAAAAAGAGAGAGAAAAAATTTAGGAGAATCAATAAATAAATGAAAAGAAAAATCATATGTAAAAAAATATTTTTCTATAAAAAAAATACAGACATTCACTACACTAATGCCCTAGCTAATAATTTACTCGACGAAACTAATTTTTTTCTTTTACAAAAGAGAAACAAATGTCACCAACAATGTGGCGCACCCTCTCCTAATGCACTAGAAATTACCTGGTGATAGCAGGTTTTTTATGCAAAAAAAGACACTACCTCCCTACCTATAAAACTACCCTATATGTTTTTTTTTTTCCTCTAAAACAAGATCGGGCACCAACAAACAGACGCTGGCTATTCTAACAGGCTACATATAAAACTACTATGTATGATTTTTTTTTTCTCTAAAAGAAGATCAGTCATCACCAAACACTGTGATGCTGGCTACACTATCCTGCCACCTCGCTACCTATAAAACTACACTGTACAATTTTTTTTCTCTAAAAGAACATTGGTTGTCACTAACACTGTGACGCTGGGAATGCTACCTCTAAAACTACGCTGTACTAGCTACTATTATTTTTTTTTCTAAAAAGAAAAAAGTCATCAGTACTAACACTGTGACACCAGCTGGGCTACCTTGTTACCTCTAAAATTACGCTATATTAACTACTATTATTATTTATAAAAAATGGGACGTCGCTGTGATGTCCGCTAAGCTAGCTAGCTAAAAAAAACAAAAGTGCCGTGGTGCAGTATCTGATCAGGAGCGATACTGATCAGAGCCCTGCAGACACAGGAAGAGCATGACTGCTCTGCGCAGGATGCCGCACACACGAAAAAAGCGCAAAATAGTTTGCTAAAAATTCAATTGGAAGGGGAGTGGGTGCTGAAACAATGATGGGGGACTGGGACAGGGATGAGAGAGGTGCTGCTGCTGCGATCACAACAGACAGCACACAGCACAACACAGATTGCAGGAGGATTACTCTGGAGAAGGGCGCAGCACAGGAGGCAGGATATCACAGGTGGATCACACTGGCCACCAATGAATCTCTCCCAGGTATCACAGAGGGACTAGAGAACTAATCTGCATGCCAAATCTGAGACAAAGATGGCGGGCACGGTGGTGATTGTTATTTTAGATTAACCTCTTTGTCGATGATTGGCCAGAAACTATTGTTCAGCCAATCAGTGCCAAAGGGGTTAATCAGATGAGGTGACGTCACAATCCCCCCACTCATTGTGATGGCTGTGATTGGTGCTGCGTCAAAAAAGTAAAACTGTGCTTTGTTTTATTTCAAATAAAAGACTTTATCCTTGCTGTGTATTTATTTACCATACAACTATGTGATTAGTAATGAATAGGTGTCTTGTAGATGCCTTTCCATTAGTAATCTGTGGGCTTGATGTCACCGGACAATGCAAAGGTAACATCAACCCTACAAATATGAACCCCACTTGCCACCTGTAGTGAAATATGTATATGTATGGATGTATGACCAGCAGTAAATTAACATCTGTCCTTAGGCTGCAGCTCTCCACACAGGTCATTACCTATGTATCCTGAGAAGGCAGTCTCCTGTCTCCAATCTCACCAGGAAGTTTTACTGAGAACCACAAAGTGGAACATTTCACATCTTCCAGCTCTTTTGGAAGAGAGATGTCAATTGAAAAATGATACTATCTATCTATGAGAAAGGTTACACAAAGAGTTTCAGAAAAAAATAATGTATTCATTAGTAAAATAACCATGGTCCAGTCACAAACCAGCAATTAGAATATTAACATGAGAGGCTGGTATAGAAATACATTCTCCATGTTAATCTATAAATTAGGCCTGCACACAAAGAAAAAGGATTCACAGTGAGGTGAAGCCTAGCTGATGTGTTCCATTTCATATTCCCCCCTCCCTTGGGGACAGAAAACCAGACTGCAAAGTTTGATATTTCTGTAAGTTTTCTCCCTTTTATTTTACCACTGTTTTTGCATATTTGTATGTCACTTTTTATTTCCATTTTTATATCCTTTTTATTGTAAACTTTGTACCTTTTATATTAAAGCTTAAAACTTTAATAAGTCTGAACCTTGTTGCTCTAAAGAATCCATAGCTTTAGAGTGTGTGCTCCTGGTGATTGGCACATAGTAGTAGTAGTAGTACTTCCGGGACTCATCGTCTGTGTGTTCAGTGAGTGGTGGCAGCATGTGTGAAGCAGGGTGCATGGTCTGTGTCGGGGTGTAATGTATGCTCCCACTGTAGCATAGAACAGAGGTTGAGTGCTGAACTGAGTGAGAGAAGATAGATAAACCCTTGCAGGCGCAACCCCAAGTCACATGCTGAGAAGTGGGTATGTGACAAATTGGTGCTAGCGGTGGGATATATGAATATATCCTCCCTGGTAATTCGTGACAAATTGGTGGCAGCGGTGTGATATACGAATATATCCTCCCTGGTTATTCGTGACACCACCGCTACAGGGCAAATGAGAAGAGCCGGGCAAAGTGTCAGAATTGGCTCATTTAATAGATGTGCCTTTTCTGGGTGGCTGCTGGCTGCTATTTTTAGGCTGAGAGGCCCCTTACCAGCCTGAGAATACCAGCCCCTAGCTGTCAGCTTTATCAAGGCAGATTATCAAAAATGGAAGGACCCTATACCACTTTTTTTTTATTAATTATGTAAATAAAAAATATGGCATGGGGACCCCACTATTCTTTATAACCAGCCTTTTTGAAGCTGACAGCTGAGGGTTACAGCCTCCAGCTGTGAGTTTTGCCTGGCTGGCTATCAAAAATAAAAAAAGTGGGTTTTTCTGTAATTATTTATTTGCAGTGCAGGAGTTGGCTGATGAATACTCCCATTAGCAGCTTCTGCTCTCACTGTTATTAGCGGCAGCAGATGTCAGATTATGGGAGCAGTAGTCCCATCAGCTGACAGCAATGACCGGAGGGAAACTTTATACCTACAATCACAGCTGCGCACTCACGCTGTCTTTTGACAGCGTGGGAACCGTGGCTCTCTGACCGGCGGTAATGATTTTTACCTCTGATTAGAAGCTACCGTATGTTTGCTGCATTGTCATGCACATGATAAAGAGACAAACACCCAGTGTTCGGGCAGTAACACGGACTTCCTGGTGAAGTGCGTGCTCGGTGTACGTGCCTGAAAAGTAGGTGTTCGGTACGGACGCCGAACTTTACTATTTGGGTTCGCCCATCTCTAAAGGTAAATATAATTATGTTTTCCCATTTATTTACCCTTTGTTTTACTAAGGTGCATCAATAAATGACTTAGCAAAAGTGACAGCGCTAGAATTACGGTAAAACAGCACAGAAGCTTCCGTTTATCAGAAATGCCTTGTGTGTGCAGGACGCTGAAACTTAACCTCTACAGGACTCGAAAGGCCAGTATGGTATTACAGCATGTCGCTGGCCCAGCCTCAAAGAAGCGGATTTACTGATTAAACTGTGTACTCCAATTGAAAATCTTTTAATCTCTATTTTATGGAACAGTAATGCTAAACAGTTTTTTATTAATTATAGACTCAATGCTTTACATACATCTTATTAAATTTCTCGCTAATCTTAAAAAAAGAAAAAATAGCGATCTCATTGTGATTGTAAATATTGCTTTGATCATAAAAACTACAGATCGAAAACTAGAGGAACACTAACAGACTCATTTATTATTGCATTTTTGTCTGTTTTTGTTGAGTTTTAGGGCTTGTTCAGAAGTTTTTAGGCTGGGTTCACACGTGGCGTTTTTTTCGCGTTTCCGCGGCTGTTTTAACCGCGCGATTTTGCCGCGAAAACGCGAAAAATAAGCATCCCATGCATTCCTATGGGATTCCGCAATGCTGTGCTAATGCTGCGGTTTTTACCGCGGCGGAATCGCTTCGCGGTAAAAACCGCAGCATGCTCATTAATTTGCGGAATCGCGGCGATCCCGCACCCATAGGAATGCATTGTTCCGCTTATTTCCCGCATGTGGCTGTGCACACCATGCGGAAAGTAAGCAGAACATTTGCGGATGGTACCCACGGTCCGGAGGAGAGGAGACTGTCCTCCGGGCTGTGGGTACCATATCCCTGTAAAAAAAAAAGAATTTAAAAATAAAAAATATTGTTATTCTCACCCTCCGACGTCCCGCGCAGTCTTCCTGCTTCTCTTCACGCTCCCGTTCCCAGTAGTCCTTTGCGAAAATGCCCGCGATGGCGTCCGATCTCACGGGATCGCAAAGTCTCGCGGTCATTCGCGCGACGTCATCGCGAATTACCGCGAGACGTCGCGATCCCGCGAGAACTGACGTCATCGCGGGCATTTTCGCAAAGGATTACTGGGAACGGATGCGCGGGACGTCGGAGGGTAAGAATAACACTATTTTTTATTTTTTTTTACATTTTATCTTTTACTACTGATGCTGCATAGGCGGCCTCAGTAGTAAAAAGTTGGTCACACTCGTCAAACACTATGTTTGACGAGTGTGACCAACCTGTCAATCAGTTCTCCAAGCGATGCTACAGATCGCTTGGAGAACGCTAGCATTTTGCAAGCTAAATACGCTTGCAAAATGCTAGTTTTTCCGCGGGAAAATCACGGGAATTTAAAATGCGATTTTCCCGCGGACTGGAATTCCGGAATTCTCGCGGTAATTTCCGCGAGAGTTCCGGTACGTGTGCACTTAGCCTTACAGTGAAAAAAACAGAAAATGTAGCATTTTACAGTGAATGAAATTTCTGAAATTATTTTTTCCTTGCAGATTTGAATCTTCAAAGCATTTTACAAATCTCCACTATGTAAATTCTTTCAGCACTTTTGCAGCATTTTTCACCCTTTCAAATGAATGGGAAAAAAGTGCCAGTGAGGGTATGTTCCCATGGTCAGTAAACGCTGCAGGTTGGACACTGCATACATCCGCAGCGTCCACCAACCCGCAGCGGCCAGATGTTACAGCATAGTGGATGGGATTTCAAGAAATTCCATGCCCACTATGCGTGCACAGACTCCCGTGGCTTCCCTGTGGATACAGACATGTGGCGCGTCTTTCCAGACTGCAGCATGTCAATTTATCTTGCGGAAACGCAAGTCTCCGCAAGATAAATTTCACCCGTACAATGTATTGGATGCGGTGATTCCACATGGTTCAGTGAACACATGCGGAATCACCTGCATTCATAAGCCAGCAGCGCTTTGAATGCAGCAGACAAGTGCTACATCCAAAGCCCTGCCTAATACTGAACATGTGCACATACCCTAAAAATGTATCATAAATGCAAAAAAGGCAACAAAACACTGTATGCTATGCACCTTTTCATACCAATACTCTGTTTTTTTTGTAACAGAAAAAACAGCTCCAAAAACTCACTGTTTGCAAATAGCTTCAGTGTTTTGCGCCTTTTTTTATTTGCACTGACTTTTTAAGTGTTTTTTTCACGTTTATCAATATGAGCAGAATTTATGCTTTCCAAAGGTTTTTGCCTAATTCATCATTGTGATTTTTGAAAAATTGCAAAATTGCCTGAAAATTCTGTTGAAAAATTTGACACAAAAATATTCCAGGTCCTCCATGAAGTGATTTTATGTAATCCAGGGTTTTTTTGCCAATTTGTAAAACTTGTAACAACCCTGTTGGCGTCACTGCATGGCCTCCCATCCCCCCACATCAACTTACTCACTGCTCCGGGTCATGCTGTGAATTCTGTCTGTTGCCAGTCCTGTGCTCTGTGCCTCTGCTCTCCTGTATGTTTCCTGGCTATGTGTGTATAGGGGGGCGGCGCCAGAACTCTCTGGTTCTTATGCAGTCAGGGTGCACCAGTCTAATCTGTCCCTGACCAATCACCTAGAGCCCTTGACTATTTAGTTTCGCCACACCCACTGAAACATTGCCTGTGCAATGACTAAACTCAGTTAGCTCCTTGCTGCTGAGTTAGCCAGGCCCTGTCCTATGTGTTGCCTTCTCTGAAGGCTCTTATTGCATATTCCTGTGTCTTGGTACCTTGCCTGGTACTTCTCTGTCCGCCTGCCAGGAGGCTGAGTATCCTGGCCCTTGAGTCTTGGTTCCAGTACCTTGTCTGTACTCTGTCCTACCTTAGTCTCCCTTTCTCCTTGTCCATGGCTTCCTTCCCTGCTGTGTCTTTCCTTGTGTCCTCCCTGTCTGTGCATCTGCACCCTTGCAGCTCTGTCTGTGCATCTGCACCCTTGCAGCTCTGTCTGTGCATCTGCACCCTAGCCGCTCTGCCTGTTCGGCACCTTAGCCGCTCTGCCTGCTTGGCTCCCTGGCCGCTCTGCCTGCTCGGCTCCCTAGCCACTCTGTCTGTTCGGCTCCCTAGCCGCTCTGCCTGCTCGGCTCCCTAGCCGCTCTGCCTGCTCGGCTCCCCAGCCGCTCTGCCTGCTCGGCTCCCCAGCCGCTCTGCCTGCTCGGCTCCCTAGCCGCTCTGCCTGCACGGCTCCCTAGCCGCTCTGCCTGCACGGCCCCCTTGCAGCCCAGCCTGCTCCGCACCCCTGCGGCTCTGTCTACTCCACACTCCAGCCTATATCCGTACCTGCACCTCCTGTGTGAACAGGTCCAAATCCTGTTCCAACATAGACCACTCCTTCCTGCCTACACCTCCTGTGTGAACAGGTCCAAATCCTGTTCCAACATACACCACTCCTTCCTGCCTACACCTGCTGTGTGAACAGATCCTTACCTGTCCCTTCTCATACCACGCCAGTCTGTCCTGTGTCTCCAAGCCGTGCCCGCCTGTCCTGTGTCTCCAAGCCGTGCCCGCCTGTCCTGTGTCTCCAAGCCGTGCCCGCCTGTCCTGTGTCTCCAAGCCGTGCCCGCCTGTCCTGTGTCTCCAAGCCATGCCCGCCTGTCCTGTGTCTCCCAGCCGTGCCCGCCTGTCCAGGGTCTCCAAGCTGTGTCCGACTGCCCTGTGTCTTCAAGTCGTGCCTGCCTGCCCTGTGTCCCAGCCGTGTCTGCTTGCCCTGTGTCTCAGCCTGCTTGTCACTCACACCTGTCCTGGTGTCCTGTTCCCGAATGGGATCAGCAGCCACAGTCAGGCACCACCCTGGAGTGGCACCCGGCAGCTACCTGCCGCACAAGCCTGACCTCACCATCAGAGGCTCCAGCGAAGACCGAGGTAGCTGCCGTAGTTACGCCCCTTCCAGGGTAGTCTGGTTTGTGGCACAGTGGGGCCACAACCCCCCCGGCTTGCGCCACTCAGCCAAGGCGTGAGCATGACAAAACTTTTTGAGTAAAAAAGTTTCAAAAACGTTTAAGACAAAAATAAAAAACATTATGAAGATTGCCAAAAATTCGTCATGACCCATGTGCAACATTTTGAATGATTTGATGAAAACAACAAATGCCACAAGACAAAAAAAGAAAGATGATTTAAATAAAAATGCAAATGATCAATTGATGCTTAAGTTAAAGAAAGATTGATAAAGGTAAAAATAAAAGGCCCACATTACTTACATTTTTAAGGTCACTTTTCTTTTTTGTCTTGTGTTATTCAGTGGCTATTTTATGTCAAATTCATCAAAACATCAAATATTTTTCACAAATTTTGTGCACAGTTTAAAATGAATGTTTTTCTGATTTTACACATTTCTGCAATTTTCTAGTGAAAAAAGTTGCTTGTTTTGCAAATTGTTACAAAAATAGGCGTTGAACCTGTAATAGACATAAAATAGTGAGTGCCACAAAATGCTGCTCCCGACACATTTGTTAAAATAAAGTGAACAACCCCTTCAGGGAGGAAATTTTAAAATATATTTCTTTTAAATACTTAAAGGAAAATTTCCCTGTTAAGGAATATTCATTTGCATAATTACAGTAACTTTATGTATCATATAGTTAAAATTATATTACCGCAGTTAAGTTTTGTTTCTCAATCTAAATTTATATTTTCTCTTTGGATTTGGACACAGAAGAAAACAGCAATATTTATAACCTAATACATACTTTAAAAAGGATTGAACTTAAAAAACCCAAACATTGTAAATATGGTCTAAGATATAGGAGAGAGCAAAGTTATTATAATGACTGGAATTGATTATTATTATTTATGTCTTCCTGCAGATTATGTCTGGCCTCTGCCACAGAAGCTGTGTCCCGTTTGGATCTCCTTGGATGTGTTATTTTCGACTGCATCTATCATGCATCTCTGTGCAATCTCTCTTGATCGGTATGTAGCAATACGTAACCCCATAGAGCACAGCCGCTTCAATTCCCGCACTAAAGCTATGATGAAGATTGCTGCTGTGTGGACCATATCAATAGGTAAGTTGTAAAACTTTTGTTTTCATCTGAAACAAATCTATGACTACATTTTCTAATTACAATGAATGGTTATAATAACCATTTTTGATACCTTTATCTTTGGCAAAAAAGAACCCATCAGCTCTCCTGAAACCTAGTTTGGTAAATACTTGTAATACCAGCATTTTTCTTAAAATTTTATATTGTGTCATTCTACTGTTATTCCACCTAGAAATTCACAACTTAGTGTTGCCATTCTCCTATTCAATGAGGTGTCCTACACAATTAACACAGTGTAAGGACTCATGCAGATGTTCATGCAAATCAGTCCAAGCGCAGACCTCTAATGCATGAACTTGCTGCGGCACTCCTGACCTGAACGTGGCTGTCTCATAGAAATATGTAAAGCTATCATGCTCAGGTCAGGAGAGTCGGGGCAAGTCCACGTATTGTAGTCCGAGATCTGATCGATTTGCACAGAAGTCTGCATGAACCCTAAGAGTGTGCATAAATACACCGTAAACCGGCAACACCCAGTTACCATCTAAGAACAGCTGTCTGCTTTTGCACATGATGCTCTTGCTCATGATGTACACATTATATGTGAACTGGAAGCTTAAAAGAGAGCTATCATCAGAAAACAACCTAATGTTTAAATCAGGATTTTGTTTTTTTCAGTTGATTTTTATTTATTTTTAGGCAATAGCTTTTGCACATATTGTAATCTGTATTAATGAAATAAAAACAGAAATACTGCAATTTTCACACTGGCCACTAGTACTTTTTTTATATTTTAACTTCCCTTTGTTTCAGGAAACAACACATGTACTCTACACATGCTATAGCTTCCTGTTGTTTGAAGAAACATCACGTGTACATTAACCACATGGTCAGATCCCAAACCCTATCTTTTATATTGAAGAATCTATTGTGATTGGTGGATTCTGTGCTTTAAGCTGTGTATAAAAATGTTACCTGTCATTGTAATCTTGGATTCCTTACAGTGATTCTTGAAGTTTTCTGAAAACTCTTTTTGAAAAGACAGGAAATACAAGTGTAAAAAAAAGCCACAATGGCCACTATGAAAATTGCATGATTACTTGTTTTTGGTGGGTTTTTTTAATAAAGATCGTTACATGATTACAATAAACAAATCAAAAACCTTGCCAATTACAAATGTAACACAAAAATGTGACTTAAACAATAGGTAATTTAAATTACTCCAGAAAAACTGATAAGCGCTTGTCCCTGGTAGAAGGCATAAATTGAGTCGTGAACACTAGAGTTGGGCAGCTTGATTCGAGGGACTCCGGTCCATCAACCACATTCAAAGACTAGCTGTTGGATAGGAGACTCGTGAATCTCTTACCTTCTAGGATTCTAGATGCAGTATTGATTAGCTGGGCTAGGGAATCCATCTGCCCAGCTCTACATGGTACAGATTTTTAAAAATACTTGTCCCTAGAAGATGTGCACAAGGTGAGGCACAGTAACCAGTAACTGCCCATTGTATAAAAATATAATTATCTATTCCTATAGATCACTCACTCCCCTCAAAACAGAGGTGTATATCATGCACTCCTAAATCAGATATAACAGAGAAAATAGTGCAGACAATCCTATTGATTGAAATAGATTTCACATAAGTAATTTGAAGATATTCAAAGGACCCTCAAGCTGTATTGTTATCCTGCCATAATTATGTCACATCTAAGAAACAAATGTTAAAGATGCTCCACAGCATTGTTCTGTCAATGGTATGTCAAAAGTTGAGTTCATTTTAGGATTGTTTTGTCTGGTTTGTTAAACACTAGTGATGGATGAGCACTAAAATGCTCGGGTGCTTGTTGCTCGGGTTGAGCAAATTGGAATGCTCGGGTACTCGACCTGAGCAACGAGCCCAATGTAAGCCTATGGGAAACTTGAGCATTTTTCCGGCGACCCCCCGGCGTTCTGCAGAGGAACTAGAAATTGCAGAAATCGATGGGAATCGTACTCTTGTTACATGGGAACAGCATGGGGAAGACCCCTGGAAGCATTTCTGACTCCCAGGTCACTGCTTTGAACAATGGTGTCAGAGTCTTACGCCACTTTTACAGACTCACAATAAAACATACAAAAACGAAACCAAAATGGATTTTCCTGGGAAATATGTTAAGGAACATCTTTTCCAAGGTAAAGACTTGTATATAAGGCAAAATAAATAACCAAAAGCAAAAATGCTCCTCTGCACCTTGGGCGATGTTTGCACATAGTGTTTTGATGCGTTTTTGAACTTTAGCATTCCTTTCAATCAAGACAAATGCATTCCCTGGGAACTGTCATTTTAACATTTTACATCCTTACCTGGCCATGCTGTATGTGACACATCATCTGACACATCCTGTTTCATTTATGAAGGAGGGATTCTGAAAGTCACAAAACCTATTTTTATAGGGCATTTACAATTCTTAAAGGGCCAGCAGTCGGCCCTCACTATTCTTAGAGAGCCATCAGCCGGCTATGCTTTGTTGTTCCCATTATTAAACAGTGGGTGTCCTATAATGTTATAGCATATGCAGTGAGTGGCAGGGCTGCCCAAAATTTGGACGCACCCCAATACCCCTTTGAAGAGATGTACAGTTTGGCCTCCTGAAAACAATGTTCCCATTATTAGGAAGTGGGTCTCCCATACTGTTTACCTATGCAGTGAATGCAAGGGCTGCCAAAAATTTACAAGCACTCCAATGCTCCTTTGAAGAAATGTAGTGGAAAGCCTCATATAAAAATCTCCCCATTAGAAAGGAGATAGGCCCCTAAACTTTTAATGGCCATGCACCAAGTGTATGGGCTAACAAACATTTACTCCTGTGGGGTATACATGAATATACTGTATAACATCTATTTTTTTTTACGGACATCATAAACACTCTTTAAACTATTATGTGGGTGTTGCATCATGGACCACGGTCACCCTGGTGATATGGTAGTGGAGAATGAGGATGAGGAGAAGGAGGAGGACAACAGCAAATGGCCAAAATCAGGAAACGTATATCCATGTATGGGTGTGAAGAAGTGCATGGGAATAGACCTCCCAAAAAAGACACTAGATTTTAGTTTATGTAACTCTGCTATCATTCGGTGGTGTTGAGAAGACTGGCCCAATCCAGCTCTTGTTCATTTTTATAAGTGTCAGCCTGTCAGTATTTTGAGCTGACAGCATTTTCAACCGACAGGTGGATGTGCTAATTAGTTATAATTCCACCAGTGGCACTAAAAACCCGCTCTGACAAAACGCTAGTGGCAGGGTAGACCAGGAACTCAAGGCTTAGAGAGCCAGTTCATGCCACGTGTACAGCTTGGATACCCAATAACTATAAGGCACAGAGTAATCACAGAGGATGTTGGTACAGTCAGCAAGGTACTCCCTCAGCATTTTCCTAAACTTTGCACTCCTTGTGAGAGTACCCCACTCTTCAGGGCCAGTGCAATAGGAGGGTCTGAGAAAACTCTCCCAGAACTTTGCCAGTGTTCCCATGTCTCTGCTGGATTGGAGTTGTATCTTTCTCTACTGTACTACTTGGTTGTCCAACGAACTGTGACCTTTGCCGTCAGCATTTTCAGATGGGAATATTTTTAATAATTCTGCAACAAGGGCCTTCTGGTACTGCCCCATTTTAGTAGATCTGTCTGCCTCAGGAATACGAGATGGAAAGTTCTCCTTGTAGCGTGGGTATAGAAGTGTCATCAACCAGCATTGACTGCCACCCAAAATTTTGAGAACACGAGGATCATGGGAAAGGCAGCTTAACATAAACTCAGCCATGTGTGCCAGACTGCTAACAGGCAAGATTTCTGTGTCCTCACCAAGAGGATAACTAACCATGGTCTCCTCCTTCTCCCCCTCTTCCTGCTCCCTGTCCTCAGGCCATCCACTTTGAACAGACAGTATGACAGTTGTGCAGGTAGTACCTTCTGCAGTGCATGAAACTATCCCCTGTTCTTCCATCTCCTCCTCCTCTTCCTCATTGTCACCCAATCCACATTGGGATGAGTTGAGGCTGGACTATGTGTAATCACCCTGTATGTTTCCTTACTCCATCTCATCATGCTCTGCCTGCAATGCATTCTCTTTGATTGTGAGCAGAGAGTGTTTCAGAACACAGAAAAGCGGAATGGTGATGCTAATTATGGCACCATCGCCGCTCACCATCTTGGTGGAGTGCTCAAAGTTTTGAAGGTTGGTACATATATCTGACATCCATGTTCACTCCTAAGGTCTTATGTGTGGAGTCTGAACTGAATACCAATGGCCTTGTTGATGCTGGTAGTCAACAACTGCCCTCTTCTGCTTACAAATCCTTCCCAACATCTGCAAGCCGCACACTGCATGGTCACTTTGGCCAGGGAGATTGAGCCCCTAGTAACTGAACCCTCAAGAATATTGAGGGGGGAACGCGTCGGGTTTCTGCCTACATCTATGGCTGATAAGTATACGCTGCACATTTTCTTTATGACAGACTTCATGTGGCATTTTTTTTTCTTTAAAGAGCAGTATTAACCCTGCAAGACTGAGATTTCCTTGCACTATATATGAAATGTGAAAAGCTGAAGAGTGCAATGTGATGTTTTATATGAATTCTCATCGTCCCCTACACTGCCATGGAGAGGATGTCTGATATAGTTCATCTATTTTGCTTGCATATATGAAGGTTACTGCACAGTGTTATATTTTACTGTGCCCTATGAGGAATTTAGGCGTATGGAGGTGATTCAACTTTAAACCTCATGAAGTACCGCCTTATATCAATACTGTTGCTCATTTTGACATTGTGTGCTTCTTTTGAGGTTGACTGAGCCTCAGGACATATTGGGCTGATTAAATTTATGCGCATGTGCAACAGCTGTCTAACAGATACTATTTCCATTATTTAAGTGTGCAGTATTTACAGCGTTTTTGCTGGTTTTCAATTTTGAACAAATATGTGTACTTTTATTGTAGACAAGCGACATTGATCTCTCTGTATACGTTTTTTCTATGATTTTCTATTATGGGTTTGCTTTATTTCAGCAGGGTAGTATAATTTTTTTTGACTACGAGATGTTCTATTTTTTCTGCTGATACCCATTCTGTGAATTATTAAGAATTTTTAGACTGCGAGATAAGTTTACAGTCCTCTATTACGAGATAAGTTTACAGCACCTAGCACTTTTTTTTAGCACGAGACAATAATTGTCTCTCCACTATTTTCGGCATTGTGGGTGTGAGTGTGGGTATTTTTTGTGTCCCCTATTTTTGTATATGTAGGGAGGTCTAGGGCGTTACTAGGGATGCCGACGTTGAGCGGGGGCACCACATCGTCAAGAACTAGGGTGCCAACCTCCGCAGTCAGGAAGGGTCTTGGTAGGGCATACTAGGGCGAAATAGTTTTTGGCCCTTAATGTCTGTGAATTATTGAACCATTTGGTTACCTGACCCTCTATTTATTTATCTACCTCCCTATGTATTGAGGTAATTTTGCTGTATTATGCTTTTTAGTGATTGAATTAAAAGTGAATTTTTAGGGATTATTCTTTTTCTGGTTCTGTTTAAGGTTGGTGCATATATCTGACATCCATGTCCACTCCTAAGGTCTTATGTGTGGAGTCTGAACTGAAAACCAATGGCCTTGTTGATGCTGGTAGTCAACAACTGCCCTCTTCTGCTTACAAATCCTTCCCAACATCTGCAGTGTAGAGTTCCAATTCGTGGAGACATCACACAACAGTCGGTGAGCCGGAAGCTGCAAACGCTGCTGAAGCACAGCAACGGAAGTGGAAGCTCTAGCTGACTTTCTAAAATGGGCAAACAGGTGGCATAATTTGACAAGCAGATCTGGCAGCTCCGGGTAGGTATTGAGAAACCGCTGAACAACGAGGTTAAGCATATGGGCCAGACATGGTATGCCTCGCGTCAGAGCCACCACTAGGTTCCAGCCATTGTCAAACATGAGCACGCCTGGCTGTAGGTTCAGCGATGTCAGCCACAGATCTGCCTGCTCTTTAGTGCTGTCCATAACTTGTTAGCATTGTAAAGTTTGCCACTTAAGCATATTAGTTTCACCACAGTCTGTTGCCGCTTGGCTGAAGCAGTGCTGCAGTGCTTCCCGCTTGTAGACTGTGGGGGCAACCCTGATTCACCTAGGTCCCGCAATCCTCGGCGTTGGGAGGACGTGTTACATCTCAAGGTCCGACTGGGTCCCGGCTTCCACTATGCTAATCAAGTGTGCCATCAGCAATATGTACCGTCCCTGCCCACAAGCACTTGTCCATGTGTCCGTGGTTAGTTGAACTTTCCCAGTAACTGCATTGTTGAGAGCGCAGCTAATTTTGTGGGACATGTGCTTGTGTAATGAAGGGTCGGCACACCGGGAGAAATAGTCGTGGCTGGGGACCAAGTACCAAGGGACAGCCACCGCCATCAGATTATGGAAAACTTCCATCTCCATGAGCTTAAAAGGCAACATTTTGAACACAAGCAGTCGCAAAATGTGGGAATTTAATATTATGGCCAGTGGGGTGTTGGCTGCGTATTTGCGCTAGGACTGGGGTATGGACAACTGAATGCGGTGCTGGGACATCGACGTGACTGTGCTTGCTGATGGTGCTAATTGAGTGCATGCAATGAAGGTGCAGGCCAGGAGGCATCTTTGAATGTACCATGGACAGGGGATTGGCTTGCACGCACAACAGTGGAAGAACCAGTGCTGTCAGCCGCAGACGCTAGTCCTGGACCCTGGGGTTCTGCCCACAAAATAGGGTGCTTTGCTGCCATGTGTCTGATCATGGTGGTGGTGGTGGTCAGGCTGGTAGTTTTGCTACCCCTGCTGATGCTGGCCTGGCAGGTGGTGCAAATGGCCTTTTTGAGGTTATCAGCAGAGTCTTTTAAAATCAACCAAACTCAGGAAGAACTAACAATTGTACTGGCAACTTCCATCATATTGGCATTACGGGGAACAGTTGCCCACCTCCTGTCTGCAGTCACCACACTGCTTCTTCCTGCCTGTTGGGGTGCTACGTCTCCCTCCCCCTGTGTGCTGCTGTCCTCGCTCTGCATGTCCTCCTGCCAGATTGCGTCAGTTACTATATCATCCACCACCTCATCTTCCACTTCTGTACCCTGTTCCTCCTCCTGACTTTCTGGCAATTGTGTCTCATCATCGTCCACCTCTTGTGACACGTTCCCACCATTGCCTTTGTGTGACCAAGGCTGCGCAAATATTTTGACATCGCTACATGCGATCTCCTCTTGCCTCGCTTACAGTGGACAGGGCGAGAGGCCCGAACCTATAAATGGAAAAGTGGACAGCTCTTCGGAGTGTCCAAGTGTGTGATCAGTTGTCTCCAGGCTCTCGTCATGGTGGAAGGAAGGAGGATCAGGGTGAGGAAAATGCAGTCCAGACTCATGGCTACTGAGACTTGACCGTGTGGAAGACAGGTTGGTGGTGGTGGTGGCAAAGTGACTGGAAGCATTATCGGCTATTCAACAACCTTTTGTCACTGCTCTGGGTTCAATAGTGGTGTGCTGCGCTACCCTAGTAATTGGGACAGGAAGGTCGGGTGAGAAGAAGTGGGTAGTTGTGGCACAATTTCAGCTTGCCCATTGCCTAGACCTCTGCATGCATCATCACTATCACGTCCAGTTCCTCGGTCCCTTGCCACACTCCATGCCCATTTTAAATGGAAGACAATATTTTCCACGTTCACTACAAATGGCTGAATTTTGAGCGACATCATATGTGATCCATGTGACGAAAAACCAGTTTTAAATAGCTGGACTGTAGGTAACAATTTTTAACAGCAAACTGATGTCAATAACTTCGCTAGCACACTGCAACAAAATGTAAATGGAGGCCAGAAATGGCAGAATTTTGAGTGCACTTATATGTGATCTGTGTGATGACAAATCAAAGTTTAAAATAGCTGGACTGTAGGTAACTATTTTTAACAGCAAACTGGTGTCAATAACTTCGCTAACACACTGCAACAAAATTTAAATAGGCCAGAAATGGCAGAATTTTGAGCGCACTTATATGTGTCATGTTGCCGTCAGACTCGGGGCCTGCTGTCCCGGCCTCGGCCACTAGGAGGCACCGGACTGTCATGTCGCCGTCAGACTCGGGGCCTGCTGTCCCGGCCTTGGCCACTAGGAGGCGCCGGACTGTCACGTCGCCGTCAGACTCGGGGCCTGCTGTTCCTGCCTCGGCCACTGGGAGGCGCCATGGTTTGCCCCCGAGTGATGGCGGCGACAAAGAAGGGGCTCCTGCGCAGTCATCTGATGGACGCAGGCTCCGCTCCTCTGTCAGTCATGAAGGGGTTGGTGCATCACCATCTGGCCTGGCCCTGGGGGCAGTCCTGATGACATCATCAGTCCGGGAGCCTGTGAGGGATGACCTGATCCGTCAAATACCTTGGGACTGGTGTTGCAAGCCGCCGGATATATTCTTGGTTCCCCTATGTGCTACTGTGTGATTTGCTATTGTTTGACTCTAACCTCAGCCTGGATTTCTGATCCCTCTACTGCCTGATGATTCTGTACCTCTGCCATTCTCCCGGTTTGTGACCTTGGCCTGGATATTCGACTCTGCTACTGCCTGCCGTTTTTGTACCTTGCGGCCTCCCGGTTTGTGACCTTGGCCTGGATATTCGACTCTGCTACTGCTGCCGTTTTTGTACCTTGCCGCTCTCCCGTTTTGTGACCTTGGCCTGGACTGTCGACTCTGCCACTGCCTGCCGTTTCTGTACCTCCATTGCTCTCCCGGTTTCTGACTACGTTTTTGGTTCCCCGCCTTCTTCCCTATTGGCGACCGTTCTGCTCTGGCGCACTGCTCCACCAGATAGCCACCCCCTGGGCCTTGCTACAATTCCAGATCCCTGTATAGGGGTTAAGGGTCTCGGGGTTTCTCGGGGTGCTGTCCCTACTGCAGTCCAGATCCGTGGACGGACGTCACAATATGTGATCCGTGTAACGGACAAACCACGGTTTTAAGTAGATGGATTTTTAGCGCTGTAATATGGAAAGGATCTGGCTGTATCCTGCAGTGTCAACAAGTAAATGGAGCAGAGAAACAGTATTCTCTGGATTGCTTTTTAAACAAATAATCAGGATTAAGATCCAAAAAAATTATTCTTGACCCCTGATACCTGGAGCTATGTCTAGAAATATGTGTAAAAGCAGCAGAAGCAGACAGAACTGGAATGGACCCTCTTGTTATATGCACTGCAGTCTGCCACATATAATGCCTGCCTGCCTAGCACTGATATCTATGCAGCTGGGTTAGTCCTCAGAAGGACTGTTAGTTGAGATGGATGTGTAGAATATATTGTGGTATACCTATACTAACTAAGAAACAAGCAAATCTCTCTGTAGCTCAGCAGCACCTCTCCTTATACTGCCTTATTCTGGAGTAGACTGTAATAAGCATGGCGGCGCCAGGTCTAACATAGGCCTGATGACGCTGTGCGGCCAGCCAATCACTGTAATTCCATAACTAACATGGCTGCGGAATTACAGTGTGCGGCAGACAATCCCTGCACGTTCATTGGCTGTCTAAAGAACGCCAAACTTGCAGGGAGGGGACACAAGCTCCCACCGAGCAATCCCGGAAATACTCGGCGAGCTTCAAGCATCTCGAGCTGTGAGATGCTCGGGTGAGTACCGAGTAGTGGTGAGCATTGCTTATTCATCACTATTAAACACGCCTGCATAGACCAAGCACACAACACCTGGTTACATGCATTCGGGGAGAACAGTAGAAAAGCAAAGTGGCTGGAGACATGAGAGACAAGTCATGTTACATAAAACCTGTAATGTACATAAGTAACCTGTATAACAGAGATTGTTTCTTTATTTATATTTTTAAATAAAGCATCCTTTAAATCAAAGAGGTTTCAGTTACCCATGTGCTTCTGTGTATTTTTACGGATGTATAGGCACGGTCAACAAACCACACAACAGACCCATACCGGACATCATTGATGGCATCCCAGATGCGCTTATATTTTTATGGAATTTAAGCTTATGGATGTTTTCTTCACCACATGATCTTGAGCATTTATTTATTCATTATTGTGAAGTTTTAGACAATTTCCTTCCCTTTTCAGTTTCCATTAGATTTCAGGACACAGTTATCAACATTTATTCATTTTGCTTTCATTTATACAGAAGTATTGTAAGATTCTGTAAAAATTAGCTGTCATGTGTCAATAGACTCAATAGTCAATATTTATCAGACAGACATATAAAGGGATACATTTAAAGGAATTTTGAAATGTATGACCAGTGCATACAAACTTTTTAAAGAAGCCCTCCTCCTATCAAAATCTGTATCCCCTCAATATATTGCAGTCATCATATTATACAGCACTGTGTATTTACAATTGCTTATTTTACCATTCTACCCAGTTAATTCTTCTCTTTTTCATTAGGTTTATGACATCACCTAATTAAAAACTGACTAGCTGAATCCTTCTAAGCGTTATGTAGAAACAGGAGATCTCTTTTCCCTGAGTGAATCAACCCCATCTTTAATTCCTTACCCAGCTGCTTGCTCGTCTCCCTGCCTGGGACTTTTACAGTGATGACTTATGCAGGGAAAATAGACTTCCTGTTTCTACATAGAGCTTAGAAGGATTCAGCTATTCTGTTTTTAATCATGTGATGTAATAGACCTAATGGAAAAGAGAAGAATTAACTATGTAGAAAGGCAAAATGAGCAATTGTAAGTATACAGAACTATATAATATGATCACTGCAATATATTAAGAATTTAAAAATCTTTTGTTCCTAGGTTGTAGACATATGCAAAGTGAATGAAAGCTTCACAGACAAACTCATATAGTCTGTAATATGAATGTAATATGTCTATAAAATTACTGTAGTTCTGTGATATTTCTAAGGAAAATAATTGCAAATCAAAAAAACTGTCATGCAGGGCTCGCTGTTTTCTTGCACTCTGACCTCTTTTACAAAATCCATATTTTATGGACAGAAGCAGAATTGTTGGCTGCCAGGTAACAATAAATATATTTTTTCCAATTTCTTCACAAGTATATATTTTCAGTAGAGAGTTGACTCAAATCCTGTGTACTTAGGGAATTGTGTTTTCAAGCTGTTAATTCTTTGAGCATTCAGTACCCGGGTGGTGGGATGTAGTGAACATTGTTCTTAGAGACAAGCATGTTATTTGAGCAATAATCCTAATGGTGCCTCTCTAAAATATTGCTTTAGTAGTATTGTTGTTTGTTCAGAACATATGTAGAGAAAAGACCTTTAATTCTAAAATATTTTGGCACATTTGTAGGATTTTTTTTTTTGGCTTAAAATATTTTTTTCAGCATAGTTTAATTTAAAATATAGTGAATCTGCTACAACCTCGAGGTATCACAGTACATAGCAGGCTGCAGAATGAATTAGAGTATAGGGTACTGCCACATTCAGCGATGCACCAGCGATCCCGACCAGTGATATGACGCGGTCAGGATCACTTTTGCATCGCTAAGTGGTCGCTAGTGAGCTGCCACACAGGCAGATCTCACCAGCGACATAGCAGCGGTCGGGGGTCGCTACTTACCTGTCAGACGAGGCAACCCTGATATCCTCCCGCCCGCGTCCATGCGTCGCTCGTCTCCACAGCAGGAAGCCCCAGCAGGAAGCTGACGACAAGAAACGGTCCAGGACGTTCTCACGCGATCAGCAATAACCAGCGGGGGAGCGGTCGGAGGTAAGTATCACACATAGCGATATCGCTAGTAATATCGCTGCTGCGTCACAAAACCAGTGACGTTATAGCGGTATTCCTAGCGATATCGCTTAGTGTGACAGGCCCTTATCAATCACAGATCTCTCTTTAACCCCTTCCTGCCATCCGACGTACTATCCCGTCCACGGTACCCGGGCCCGTATGACCGGGGATGGGATAGTACGTCGGCGCGATCAGCGGCGCCCACGTGGTGAGCGCCGCTGATCGCGGCCGGGTGTCAGCTGATTATCACAGCTGACACCCGGCACAATGTGTCAGGAGCGGTCACGGACCGCCCCCGACACGTTAACCCCTTGCACACCGCGATCAAACACGATCGAGGTGTACCGGGGGTTAAAGGGAAGCATCGGCAGGGAGGGGGCTCCCTCCGTGCTTCCCTGAGCCCCCCACGGCAGCGCAATGTGCAGCGCTGCTGCGGGGGACTCCCTTCCTCCAGGCCCCCGAATCCAAGATGGCGACGGGGGCCTTCGGGGGCCTGCGGAAGCTGGCTTCCTCAGTGCCTGTAAAGCGCAGGCATGAGGAAGCTTTCTGCAGTGCCTGTGTCAGATCGCTGATCTGTCACAGTAATCTGTGATGTGACAGATCAGCGATCTGTCACAGGACAGTGATGTCCCACCTGGGACTATTTAATAAAGTAAAAAAAAAAATAAAAGTGTAAAAATAATTAAAAAAAAATTGCCAAATAAATTAGAAAAAAAAAAAAATATTCCCCCAATAAATCCATTTTTTGGAAATAATAAAAAAAAACAAACAATAAAAGTACACATATTTGGTATCGCCGCGTCCGTAACGACCCGCCCTATAAAACTGTCCCATTAGTTAACCCCTTTAGCGAACCCCTTAAAAAATAAAAATAAAAAACGAAGCAAAAAATAATGATTTATTATCATACCGCCAAACAAAAAGTGTAATAACGCGCGATCAAAAAGACGCATATAAATAGCCATGGTACCACTGAAAACGTCATCTTGTCCCACAAAAAACGAGCCACCACACAGCATCATCAGCGAAAAAATAAAAGTTATAGCTCGCTGAATAAAGCGATGCAAAAATAATTATTTTTTATATAAAGTAGTTTTCATTGCATAAAACCGACAAAAACATAAAAAACGACCTAAATGAGGTATCGCTGTAACCGTACTGACCCGAAGAATAAAACCGCTTTATCAATTTTACCGCACGCGGAACGGTGTAAACGCACCCCCCGCAAAAGAAATTCATGAAACGCTGGTTTTTGTTCATTCTGCGTCCCAAAAATCGGAATAAAAAGCGATCAAAAAATGTCACGTGCCCAAAAATGGTACCAATAAAAACGTCAACTCGTCCCGCAAAGAATAAGACCTCACATGACTCAGTGGGTCAAAATACGGAAAAATTATAGCTCTCAATATGTGGTGATGCAAAAACTATTTTTACAATAAAAAGCGTCTTTTAGCGTGCGACAGCCGCCAAACATAAAAACCGCCATAAATAGTAAATCAAACCCCCCGTTATCACCCCCTTAGTTAGGGAAAAATAATAAAATTAAAAAAATGTATTTATTTCCATTTTTCCATTAGGGTTAGGGCTAGGGTTAGGGCTAGGGGTGTGTTGGGGTAGGGTTAGGGTTAGGGTTAGGGCTAGGGCTAGGGTTAGGGTTAGGGCTAGGGTTAGGGTTAGGGCTAGGGTTAGGGCTAGGGTTAGGGTTAGGGGCGTGTTGGGGTTCGGGTTGGAGTTAGAATTGGGGGTTTCCACTGTTTGGGCACATCAGGGGCTCTCCAAATGCAACATGGCGTCTGATCTCAATTCCAGCCAATTCTGAGTTGAAAAAGTCAAATGGTGCTCCTTCCCTTCCAAGCTCTGCTATGCGCCCAAACAGTGTTTTACCCCCACATGTAGGGTATCAGCCTACTCAGGACAAATTGCAAAACAATTTTTGGGGTCCAATTTCTCCTGTTACCCTTAGGAAAATAAAAAATTGGGGGCAAAAATATCATTTTTGTGGTAAAAAATGATTTTTTTATTTTCACGTCCGAGTGTTATAAACTTCTGTGAAGCACTTGGGGGTTCAAAGTGCTCACCACACATCTAGATAAGTTCCGTGGGGGGTCTAGTGTCCAAAATGGGGTCACTTGTGGGGAGTTTCAATAGTTTAGGTACATCAGGGGCTCTCCAAACGCACATGACACCCGCAGACCATTCCATCAAAGTCTGCATTCCAAAACGTCACTGCTTCCCTTCCGAGCCCCGACGTGTGTCCATACAGTAGTTTTCTCCCACATATGGGGTGTCAGCGTACTCAGGACAAATTGGACAACAACTTTTGGGGTCCAATTTCTCCTGTTACCCTTGGAAAAATGAAAAAATTGGGGACTAATTGATCATGTTTGTGGAAAAAATACGATTTTTTTATTTTCATGCCCTGGCATCATAAACTTCTGTGAAGCCCTTGGGGGTTCAAAGTGCTCACCTCACATCTAGATACGTTCCTTAGTGGGTCTAGTTTTCAAAATGGGGTCATTTGTGGGGGGTTTCCACTGTTTAGGTACATTAGGGGCTCTCCAAAGGCAACATGACACCCGCAGACCATTCCATCAAAGTCTGCATTCCAAAACGTCACTACTTCCCTTCCGAGCCCCGACGTGTGCCCATACAGTAGTTTTCTCCCACATATGGGGTATCAGCATACTCAGGACAAATTGGACAACAACTTTTGGGGTCCAATTTCTCCTGGTACCCTTGGGAAAATAAAAAAATGGTGACTAAAAGATCATGTTTGTGGAAAAAATACGAATTTTTTATTTTCACGCCCGGGCGTTGTAAACTTCTGTGAAGCACTGGGGGGTTCAAAGTGCTCACCACACATCTAGATACGTTCCTTGGGGGGTCTAGTATACAAAATGGTGTCATTTGTGGGGGGTTTCCACTGTTTAGGTACATTAGGGGCTCTCCAAAGGCAACATGACACCCGCAGACCATTCCATCAAAGTCTGCATTCCAAAACGTCACTACTTCCCTTCCGAGCCCCGACGTGTGCCCATACAGTAGTTTTCTCAAACATATGGGGTATCAGCATACTCAGGACAAATTGGACAACAACTTTTGGGGTCCAATTTCTCCTGGTACCCTTGGGAAAATAAAAAAATGGTGATTAAAAGATCATGTTTGTGGAAAAAATACGAATTTTTTATTTTCACGCCCGGGTGTTATAAACTTCTGTGAAGCACTGGGGGGGTCAAAGTGCTCACCACACATCTAGATAAGTTCCTTAGGGGGTCTAGTTTCCAAAATGGTGTCATTTGTGGGGGGGTTCCACTGTTTTGGTACATCAGGAGTTTTCCAAACGCGACATGGTGTCCGATCTCAATTCCAGCCCAAAACGTCAAATGGCGCTGCTTCCCTTCCGAGCTCTGCCATGCGCCCAAATAGTGGTTTACCCCCACATGTGGGGTATCAGCGTACTCAGGACAAATTGCACAATAACTTTTAGGGTCCTGTTACCCTTGGAAAAATAAGAATTGAGGGTGAAAAGATCATTTTCGTGGAAAAAATATGATTTTTTTAATTGTATGGCTTTATGTTATAAACTTCTGTGAAGCCCATGGGGGTTCAAAGTTCTCACCACACATCTAGATAAGTTCCTTAGGGGGTCTAGTTTCCAAAATGGTGTCATTTGTGGGGGGTTTCCACTGTTTTGGTACATCAGGGGTTTTCCAAACGCGACATGGTGTCCGATCTCAATTCCAGCCCAAAACGTCAAATGGCGCTGCTTCCCTTCCGAGCTCTGCCATGCGCCCAAATAGTGGTTTACCCCCACATGTGGGGTATCAGCGTACTCAGGACAAATTGCACAATAACTTTTAGGGTCCTGTTACCCTTGGAAAAATAAGAATTGAGGGTGAAAAGATCATTTTCGTGGAAAAAATATGATTTTTTTAATTGTATGGCTTTATGTTATAAACTTCTGTGAAGCCCATGGGGGTTCAAAGTTCTCACCACACATCTAGATAAGTTCCTTAGGGGGTCTAGTTTCCAAAATGGTGTCATTTGTGGGGGGTTTCCACTGTTTTGGTACATCAGGGGTTTTCCAAACGCGACATCGTGTCCGATCTCAATTCCAGCCAAAAACGTCAAATGGCGCTGCTTCCCTTCCGAGCTCTGCCATGCGCCCAAATAGTGGTTTACCCCCACATGTGGGGTATCAGCATACTCAGGACAAATTGCACAATAACTTTTAGGGTCCTGTTACCCTTGGGAAAATAAAAATTGGGGTGAAAAGATCATTTTTGTGGAAAAAATATGATTTTTTAATTGTACCGCTGTACGTTATAAACTTCTGTAAAGCCCTTGTGGGTTCAAAGTTCTCACCACATATCTAGATAAGTTCCTTGGGGGGTCTAGTTTCCAAAATGGGGTCACTTGTAGGGGGTTTCCACTGATTAGGTACATCAGGGACTCTCCAAACGTGACATGGCGTCCAATCTGAATTCCAGCCAATTTTGCATTGAAAAAGTCAAACGGCGTTCCTTCCATTCTGAGCTCTGCCATGCACCGAAACAGTCGTTCCCCCCCACATATCAGGTATCTGCGTACTCAGGACAAATTGCACAATAACTTTTGCAGTTCAATTTCTCCTGTTACCCTTGGTAAAATAAAAAAAATTGAACCTGAAGTATTTTTTTTATGAAAAAAAGTTAGATGTTCATTTTTTTTAAATATTCAAAAAAATTCCTGTGACGCACCTAAAGGGTTAATAAACTTCTTGAATGTGGTTTTGAGCACCTTAAGGGGTGCAGTTCTTAGAAAATACCCAAAAGTGACACCATTCTATCATATAGACCCCTCAAAGTGGCTTCAAATGTGATGTGGTCCTAAAAATAAAATGGTGTTGTAAAAATGAGAAATCACTGGTCAACTTTTAACCCTTATAACTTCCTAACAAAAAAAAATTTTGGTTCCAAAATTGTGCTGATGTAAAGTAAACATGTGGGAAATGTTAGTTATCAAGTTTTTTGTGTGCCGTATCTCTGTGATTTAAGGGCATAAAAATTCAAAGTTGGAAAATCGCGAAATTTTCAAAATTTTCGCCAAATTTCCGTTTTTCTCACAAATAAACGCAAGTTATTTGAATGAAATTTTACCACTAACATGAAGTACAATATGTCACGAGAAAACAATGTCAGAATCACCGGGATCCATGGAAGCGTTCCAGAGTTATGACCTCATAAAGGTACAGTGGTCAGAATTGTAAAAATTGGCCCGTCATGAACGTGCAAACCACCCTTGGGGGTGAAGGGGTTAAAGAAAAACCATCAGTTTATTTCTTAATATATTACACATGTATATATTACACATGTATATTACAAACTTTCTAATATATCTTAGCAGAGAAATCTGCTTTTTTTTTCTTTTCCTGGACTAATCTTTTCATAGGTAAAATCTGAAAATTCAGGGTAAAATCTGTCTTCAGTGAACACAGAATTTTTTTCCCATTACTGAGATAGATGACAGCTGGTGATCATAAATTTCAACAGAGTACTGTAACTGCTGTTTAAGGTGAGCTTCCAACAGAATTATGTCAGCCTCAAGCTCCTCCCCTTTTCATAAAATTGTAAAGGCACCAACTGCCATCATGTATCTGAGTTAAGGGAAAACATGTCTTCACTGCATACAGATTTTACCCCAGAATTCAAAATGAAGAATTGGCCCCAGAGGACAAAGTAACAGATGATGAGATATATTACAAAAATACGTATTTTCATGTGTACCATTGATTTACGAAATAAAAATTAAAATGACGGTTATTCTTAAAACATCTTCTAGGCTCATTCATTTGAAGAAATCAAAGTTCAGATTTCAATTGGTCATAAATCATCTTAGAAGATTGCTCGGAAAGGAGAGATAAAGGTTATAGAACCTATCATCAGAGAAAATTACTGACAAATACACTCAATTAATTCTGCAGGTTTTTATACACTCACTGGCCACTTTATTAGGTACACCTGTCCAACTGTGTGTAAAGACTTAATTTCTAATCAGCCAATCACATGGCGGCAACTCAGTGCATTTAGGCATGTAGACATGGTCAAGACAATCTCCTGCAGTTCAAACCGAGCATCAGTATGGGGAAGAAAGGTGATTTGAGTGCCTTTGAACGTGGCATGATTGTTGGTTCCAGAAGGGCTGGTCTGAGTATTTCAGAAACTGCTGATCTACTGGGATTTTCACGCACAACCATCTCTAGGGTTTACAGAGAATGGTCCGAAAAAGAAAAAAAATCCAGTGAGCGGCAGTTCTGTGGCCGGAAATGCCTTGTTGATGCCAGAGGTCAGAGGAGAATGGGCAGACTGGTTCGAGCTGATAGAAAGGCAACAGTGACTCAAATTGCCACCCGTTACAACCAAGGTAGGCAGAAGAGCATCTCTGAACGCACAGTGCGTCGAACTTTGAGGCAGATGGGCTACAGCAGCAGAAGACCACACTGGGTACCACTCCTCTCAGCTAAGAACAGGAAACTGAGGCTACAATTTGCACAAGCTCATCGAAATTGGACAGTAGAAGATTGGAAAAACGTTGCCTGGTCTGATGAGTCTCGATTTCTGCTGCGACATTCGGATGGTAGGGTCAGAATTTGGCGTAAACAACATGAAAGCATGGATCCATCCTGCCTTGTATCAACGGTTCAGGCTGGTGGTGGTGGTGTGGGGAATTTTTTCTTGGCACTCTTTGGGCCCCTTGGTACCAATTGAGCATCGTTGCAACGCCACAGCCTACCTGAGTATTGTTGCTGACCATGTCCATCCCTTTATGACCACAATGTACCCAACATCTGATGGCTACTTTCAGCAGGATAATGCGCCATGTCATAAAGCTCGAATCATCTCAGATTGGTTTCTTGAACATGACAATGAGTTCACTGTACTCAAATGGCCTCCTCAGTCACCAGATCTCAATCCAATAGAGCATCTTTGGGATGTGGTGGAACGGGAGATTCGCATCAGGGATGTGCAGCCGACAAATCTGCGCCAACTGTGTGATGCCATCATGTCAATATGGTCCAAAATCTCTGAGGAATGCTTCCAGCACCTTGTTGAATCTCTGCCACGAAGAATTGAGGCAGTTCTGAAGGCAAAAGGGGGTCCAACCCGTTACTAGCATGGTGTACCTAATAAAGTGGCCAGTGAGTGTATATTGAGATACCCAGAGGCTTGGAAATGCAGGCCGTTCAACATTTTTTAAAGAAATCCTGCTGCAAGTTATTTTCAGCAAAAAATTCATATACCGTATATTTCGGATTATAAAACGCACCCCAAATTTTGTGGAGGAAATTAAAAAAAAAAAAAAAAAAAAAAAAAAATGGTTGTCCTTCTTATAATCCATGAGCCTTCTTATTGCTTGCTGGGAGTGTTAGCTGGGGTGAAGCGGGGTCCCGTGGTCACTGCTGGAGGAGGCAGGAGTGGGGTGATGCTGCAGGTCGCAGGGTGAGATGAGGGGGTGTCCAATGTGCAGTGCACCGCTGCGGGTGTCCGTTGCTGCGGGTGTCCCTGGTGGTGCTGCTGCCCGGGGTGTCTGCTGCTGCCCGTCGCCGCTGCCCAGGGTATCCGCGGCTGCCACTGCCGCTGCCGAATGTCTGCTGCTGCCCGCTGCAGCTGTCCAGGGTGTCCGCGGCCGCCGCTGCCCGGGATGTTGGCTGCTACTCTCCAGGATGTCAGTTGCTGCTGCCCGGGATGTCCACTGCTGCTGCCTGCCACCGCTGCCCGGGATGTCCGCCGCTGCGGGGGGGCCTCTGCTGACATATCGTGGAAGGCCAGAGCCCCCCGATAGTTCCGTGGTTTCCTCCTGTGCAGTGGACTCCAGTAAAATGGCCGTCGGGGGACGGCTCATGCACAGATGGAGATCTCAGCACCAAGACCTTGGGAGATGAGATCTCATCGTTGAAATCTCATCTCCCGAGATCTTGATACTGAGATCTCCATCTACGCATGTGCTGCTCCCAGGCGGCCATTTTACTGGAGTTCACCACACAGTAGGAAACCACGGAACTACAGGGGCTCTGGACTTTCACAAAATGTCTGCAGAGCAACCCCGCAGCGGTAGACATTCTGGGCAGCAGTAACAGAGGATGAGGACACCCTGGGCAGCAGCAGCGAACAACCCAAGCAGCGGTGGTGGGCAGCAGCAGCGTGGCGGCAGCGGAAACCCCCTCATCCCAGCCTGCAGCAATGGTACTGGTAAGCGGTAACTGGTATATCTGCATTGTAAGACACACCCCCATTTCCCCCCCAAATTAGGGGGAAAAAGTACATCTTGAAAAGCGAAAAATATGGTATATTTAACTTAAAATATATTTGAAAGGGAGAGTGTGTGATTTAAAGTTTGACTTCATATATATATATATATATATATATATATATATATATATAGAGAGAGAGAGAGAGAGAGAGTACCATTCTTGTATATAGGTTAGGTGGGTTAATACAAATCAAATTCTAGAAAAAAAAGTGGTAATGTTTTTTATATTATGCAATCCTTATCAGTAGCCACAGTTTTTGCAGAATAGAAACGTTCCACATCTTGTCCTGACTTTGTAGCTATGCTTCCCCCTTTCAGCATCTCACAGGAAATGCAGATATTTGGGGTGGGGCATATTTAATCAAATCAGTCTGTACTCACCTTGATAAAGGGCTGGTTTAAGTTGGACATGAGCTCAGCCTTTCAATCTCTAATTCTAAGGTAGGATTTTTCAAGGTCAAAATTTCAGTATTGTCCAATTTCTAAATATGCTGACCAAAGTTTACATCGCATTCCAAGTAATTATGCAAATGCCACCTTCTTGCTGACACCAGAGCCTTGTTGGGACATGGTGGCCAACCACTACTCCATCCATCAGGACCATCCAGGATTGCACAGCACTCATCAGTAAACAAGACTGTTTTAAAATTAGTCTTCATGTATGTCTGGGACCACTGAAACCATTTCATCTTGTGAGCACTGTTTAGGAATGGCCGAATAAAAGCTTTATGCACAACTGCAGCCTCTGGAGGATCCTACCCCTTGAGATCTGTAGGACTCAAGAAGCTTCACAGCAGCTTCAAATACCTGTTTGCTGCTTTGTAATGGTATTTTAGCAGCTGTTTTCTTAGTTAAATGAATTTGGCAGAAAACTTTCTCATTATGCCTTTATCTGCACAAACCTGTGTGCGCTGTATCAGCCACAAATCTCTTCACAGTAAGAGGATCACACATAAGTTTTCATGAAATATCTAATGTTTTCATACCTTGTCCAAAGCATTACACTAGTTACTATATAGAAACCAAAAGAAATAAACTGGAGTATATGTGTAAGAGCATGTTAAACTGACAATTAAACAGACAAAACCTAAGATAAAACTAAAATGAACACAAGCTCTGCTATAAGTAAGGATAGGACTGTCCCGATTGGGTACACCTTGTTGCTGGTGGGATGACTCTTACATTTTTTTTTTTATAAAAAAAATCTAGTGGTTACTAAATATTCTATGTTATTTATAAGTATCATTGCTTTTTACTAACAGCTGGACATGTGTACATTTTGTTTCCATCTTAGTTTTTGGCTATTTACTATATTGCTTAAAACCTGTGACCTGCTTAATAAGATGGAACAGCAATCTTAAGTAGCTTTTCTTTTAATTGGGCTCACCTGGCAAACTAATCAAAAATGTTCATGTTTATGACACATAATTATAATTTTCATAATAATTTGGAACACAGTGTAGTCACTTCTTAGTACCACCCATGTAATTTACTGCCAGAGACACAGGACCCACTAACCCACCTAGCTACGCTCCATCAGCTGGCATACAGTGTCCTCACCCATCAAACTTTATGTAATGACTTTTTGTATAAAATGTGTAACTTCTCTGCACTTCCTGCAAGAAGCAAAAAAACTTTAAACTGTGTTTCAACATTACGTAACCCTCTGATTTCTTTGGAACTCATATTAATAAAATCAACCTTAAAGGACTATTATGTTCAATTTGAGGTTGATCTTTGCTCACAATAGATACTCTAAGTATAACCTGTGTTATTTCCATTATGTTGGTGTATTGGCCGTCGTCCGCACACACAGTTATACTAATTTCTAAGTATTTTACTTTATTCATATCTTAAACTGAAAAGTGAAGTTTTTAGATTACAATTCTATTCAATTTATCAGACAAAAGGCGGCATTAATGGCCATACATTGAAAAACCTCAGGATATCTGTTTAGTGCCGTGCTCAATAAAACTGTGTAGGAGTATCTGCCTACATTACTGGAAATAAATTAAAGTCTGAGTTTCAATGATTTTCTAATATGCTCTGACTTTTCAGGACAGAATATGATAATAATGTTCTGAAAAAAGTTCCTAATTCTAAGGATATGTATGGTAATAATTGTCAGTGGTTCCAAATCCTTTTTCTATCTTGACTTTGGTTAGTTGAATTGAAAAGTGATGAGAGGCAATTGCAAATCTTCCTATTAATTCAGTGATGGATAATGGACAGATATATTACATGAATATACACATAAAAAAATCAAAAAAGGGAAAAAGCACTACTCATATACTAAAATGCAATTTTATTAAATGGAAACAAAAAAATATATTTAAAATTACAAGAACGGCAGTGGTAACCGAGAGGCAGGTAAGGCCTCTTTCACACTTCCGTTTTTTCTTGTCAGTTAAAATCCACCAAAATGGCGGAAAGCGGATCCGTTTGTAACTGATGCAAACGGATGCCACCGGACCGTTTTTTTGATGGATCCGTTGAATGCAGAATTTTAAAGGAACCGCAGTCTGGGAAGGAGAGAGAGAGAGAATTTTTTTGTCCACCGCCAGAGGGTATTTCAGGGTTAAATCCCCGGCTGACTTCCTTTCTCCGGGCATGCGCACTGTAAAATGCGGATCCTACAGCCAAAAAAACGTTGCAGGCTCCGTCCAGGCATGCCGGCAGACACAAACATTTTGGCGGATCCGCCAAAAAACGGATCCAACTGATGGCCATCCGTCAAGATCCGCCGGTAATGCAACTCAAAGGGGAAAAAAACGGATCAGCCAAAAAAAATGGCGGATCCATTTTTTTTCAAAAACTGGCGGATTTTGACTGATGGTCAAAAACGGAAGTGTAAAAGAGGCCTAAGCAGTTAACCACTAGGCTGTTGTGAGTTCATTTTCCCCTTCACCATTGAAGTCTGATGAACTCCCTCTTCTGGTGAAGGAAGGTAGTGAGGCTGATTACCAAGCACCTGAGCAGAATGATGATGACTGGGTGACTGGAATTGCTGACTGGATATAAGGCAGCCGACGCCCTTCTGCCTTGCGGGTGATTTCTCTGAGGGATTCTAGGAGACCAGTCTGATTCCTGCTCCTCAAAAGCTGTTTTCTGCTCTGCTTTTTGCATTTGTGTTTTGGTTTTGGTTTGCCTTGTTTTTCTGGATTTCTGCCATTCCCTGCTGGGGTGAGCTGAATTCCTTTTTACTCTGTCTTCAGAAAATACCTGAGTACTGATATAGTCTTTTTGAAGCCTAGCGTCTTCAGGGCTTTTTTCCCTATCAGTCTGTTGGCTCTTGTTTTGATAGGGTTTTTGGTGGATTGCAGACAGCAGCTTTTCTATCCTGTCCTATCTAGTTAGCTTGGGCCCCATCATTTGCTCAGCCTATCTTTCTATCTGTGTGAGTGTTTTTTCATCTTGCTTCACCGTCATTGTATGTTGGGGGCTGCCTATTGCTTTGGGGTCTGCTCTGGGGCAGTTTAGATTTCCCTTTCTGTCTTTAGGCTATTTAGTTCTCCGGCTGTGATCGAGGGGTCTAGGGCACCGTAGGAACCCCCCACAGCTACTGCTAGTTGTTGTTGATAGGTTCAGGGGTCTGCAATCCGATAGCTGCCAACTTCTCTGGTTTTCTGGACTTAGCTAGTATTTCTGTTTTTGCCTCCTACGGTGACTCATTCATAACAGAATCACCCGCCATACCGCAGATCCTAGGGTACTCAATAGCAGGAAAAAATTGTAATAAAAAAAAAGTTTGTATGTTTTTTCCTCTATATCTCTGAGGCCGTAGGGGGAATTTTTTTTTCTCTCAATGGAGATAAAGCAATTGTCTGATCGTGTGGAGCAGCTCGCTGCGGAAGTGCGGGGAATTTCCACCTACCTTGCTCATTCACATGCTGCTGAACCAAAGATTCCTACTCCTGATGTGTTTTTTGGGGATCAGTCTAAATTCTTGAATTTCAAAAATAATTGTAAATTATTTTTTGCCTTGAATCCTAACTCATCAAGGAGCTCCGCGCAGCAGGTTAAAATTATCATCTCTTTGCTGCGTGGCGATCCCCAGGATTGGGCGTTTTCTTTTAAACCAGATGATCCTATTCTGACTAATGTGAAAGCATTTTTTCAAGCCTTGGGGTTGTTGTATGATGAACCTAATGCTATTGATCAGGCTGGAAAGACCCTGTTGGCATTGAGCCAGGGTCGAGATTCTGCAGAATTGTACTGTCAAAAATTCAGAAAATGGGCGGTCCTTACTACCTGAAATGATAATGCCTTGGCAGCTCTCTTTCGGAAGGGTTTGTCAGAAGCCATAAAAGATACTATGGTGGGATTTCCTGTTCCCTCTGGTCTTGACGATTCTATGCCAGTAGCCATTCAGGTTGATCGGCGTTTATGTGAACGCAGGACTACACGAGAGGTGTTGCCACCTGTTGAACAAGTGTCTGAACCTATGCAATGTGATAGTTTTGTCCAGGGAGCAACGTCAGGAGTTCAGAAGGCGTAATAAGCTGTGTTTTTTTTGTGGAGATGCCTCGCATATTATTGCTGTCTGTCCTAAACGAGAGAAATGTTTTGCACACACGTTTTCTGTGGGTGGTGTTCAACCTAAGTTTCTTCTGGCAGTTACTCTGATCTGCTCCCTGTCCACATTTTCCGCCAAGGCTTTTGTGGATTCGGGAGCAGCCCTGAACCTAATGGACTTGGATTTTGCTAAACGTTGTGGATTTCCGATGACACCTCTGCGGATGCCTATCCCTTTGAGGGGGATTGATGTTACTCCTTTGGCGAAAAAGAAACCTCAGTTTTGGACCCAGGTGGTAATGCGGGTCACCCCAGACCATCAAGAAAATTGCAGATTTTTGGTGTTGCATAATTTGCATGATACCATTGTTCTGGAGTTTCCCTGGTTGCAAATTCATAATCCAGTTTTGGATTGGAAATCTGTGTCTGTGGTGAGTTGGGGTTGTCGGTGTGCCCTTAGTGAGGCTGCGGTTTTTTCCACCTCTCCTCAGTCGCATGATGTTCCTGACTATTTGGCGGACTTTTATGATGTATTTAGTGAGAATGAGTCTGCGTCTTTGCCTCCTCATAGGAGTTATGACTGTGCAATTGAACTGAGCCCGGGGTGTAAATTTCCCAAGGGTCGGCTCTTCAATTTATCTGTACCCGAGCACGAGGCTATGCGATCCTATATTAAGGAGGCGTTGGAGAAGGGTCATATTAGACCATCCTCGTCACCCTTAGGTGCCGTTTTTTTTTTCGTGGCCAAAAAGGATGGTTCATTAAGGCCTTGTATTGATTATCGTGCCCTCAACAAAATTACTATTAAATATCAGTATCCGTTACCCCTGATTTCGGATCTATTCTCCAGAGTTAAAGGTGCTTGCTGGTTTACCAAGCTTGACCTCAGGGGGGCGTATAATCTTATCCGCATTAAGCATTGGGGATGAATGGAAGACAGCGTTTAATACTCCGGAGGGACATTTTGAGTACCTGGTGATGCCTTTTGGGCTCACTAATGCCCCTTCTGTCTTACAGTGCTTCATGAACGACATTTTCCGAGACTTTGTGGATAAATTTTAGATGATCTATCTGGACGATATTTTGATCTTCTCCAAGGATTGGGATTCTCATGTGGAACATGTTCGGACTGTGTTCCGGATCTTGAGGGAGAATTCCCTGTATGTCAAAAGGATCGAAATGCCTTTTTGGGGTACAGAGGATTTCATTTTTGGGATTTATTTTGTCTCCATCAACTATTGAAATGGACCCGGCCAAGGTACAGGCCATTTATGATTGGGTTCAGCCCACTTCTTTGAAGGCCCTCCAGAAGTTTTTGGGTTTTGCTAATTTTTATCGGAAATTTATAGCAAAATTTTCTAGTATTGCCAAGCCATTGACTGATCTGACTAAGAAGGGTGCTGATGTGTTGAATTGGTCGCCGGAGCCTGTTTCTTACTTTCAGGAGCTGAAGCGAAGATTCACTTCTGCCCCGGTTTTGCGGCAACCTGATGTCTCACTCCCGTTCCAGGTAGAGGTGGACGCTTCTGAGATTGGTGCAGGAGCTGTTTTGTCCCAAAAGGATCCCGTAACATCTAAAATGAATCCCTGTGCTTTCTTTTCCCAAAAGTTCTCTCCATCTGAACGTAACTATGATGTGGGGAATCGGGAACTGATAGCCATGAAATGGGCATTTGAGGAGTGGAGACATTGGTTGGAGGGAGCTAAACATCAAGTCGTGGTCCTCACTGACCACAAGAATTTGATTTACCTGGAGTCGGCCAAACGCTTGAACCCTAGACAGGCTAGGTGGGCCTTGTTTTTTACATGTTTTGATTTTGTGGTCTCTTTTCTTCCTGGCACTAAGAATGTCAAGGCAGACGCCCTCTCTAGGAGCTTCTTTGCTGATTGTCCTGTGGTGACCAAGCCTGCTACCATCTTAGGCGAAGGGGTAGTTCTTTCTACCATCTCGCCCGATTTGAGACGTGCTCTGGAAGAGTTCCAGGAGGACAAACCTGAGCGTTGTCCCAGTGGAAAGTTGTTTGTTCCTGACCAGTGGAAGAAGAGAGTGATGTCTGAAGTTCATTGCTCTGCATTGGCTGGTCATCCAGGTATTTTTGGTACTAGAGATCTGGTGAGTCGCTCTTTTTGTTGGCCCGCCTTGTCTCGTGATGTCAGGAATTTTGTGCAGTCCTGTGGGACTTGCTCCAGGTCTAAACCTTGTTCTCGCTCTAGTGGGTTGTTGATGCCTTTGCCGGTCCCCAGGAGGCCATGGACCCATATTTCAATGGATTTCAACTCTGATATGCCTGTCTCTCAGAGAATGACTGTTATTTGGGTGATTTGTGATAGGTTCTCTAAGATGGTTCATCTTGTACCACTCCCTAAATTGCCATCTTCCTCTGAGTTGGTGCCCCTGTTTTTGCAACAGGTGGTTCGCGTGCACGGGATTCCTGAGAACATTGTATCTGACAGAGGAGTTCAGTTTGTGTCTAGATTTTGGAGGACTTTCTGTTCCAAGCTGGGAATTCAGTTGTCCTTCTCCTCTGCTTTTCACCCTCAGACCAATGGGCAGACGGAGAGAACAAACCAGACCTTGGAGTCGTATTTGAGATGTTTTATTTCCGCTGATCAGGATGATTGGGTTTCATTTTTGCCCTTGGCCGAATTTGCTTTAAATAATAGAGCTAGTTCTGCCACTTTGTTGTCACCTTTTTTTTGTAACTTTGGGTTTCATCCTCGATTTTCTTCTGTGCAGGTGGAGCCTTCTGCCTGCCCAGGGGTTGACACTGTGGTGGAGAGAATGCACCAGATCTGGGACCAAGTGGTGGATAAGTTATCTCTCTCCCAGGAAAAGGCCCAGCGGTTTTCCAACCGACATAGGACCATTGGTCCCCAGTTTAAGGTTGGTGATATGGTTTGGTTATCATCAAAAAATATCGCTATGAAGGTGGCTTCTCCTAAGTTTAAGCCTAGATTTATTGGACCTTACAAGATTTTGGAGATTATTAATCCGGTCTCTTTTCATTTGGCTCTTCCTGTCACATTTAAAATCCATTATGTGTTTCATAAGTCCTTGTTGAAGAGGTTTGTTGAACCAGTTGTTCCTGGGGTGGCACCTCTGGACCCTGTATTGGTTGAAGGTAACATGGAATATGAGGTAGAGAAGATATTGGATTCCCGTCTGGCTAGATGGAGACTCCAGTATTTGGTTAAGTGGAAGGGTCATGGTCAGGAGGATAATTCCTGGGTCTCTGCCTCTGATATTCATGCCAAAAGATTGGTGCGTACCTTTCATTGGGCTCACCCTGATCGCCCTGGTGGCGCGCATGAGGCTTCGGTCACCCCTCCCCAAGGGGGAGGTACTGTTGTGAGTTAATTTTCCCCTTCACCATTGAGGTCTGATGAACTCCCTCTTCTGGTGAAGGAAGGTAGTGAGGCTGATTACCAATCACCTGAGCAGAATGATGATGACTGGGTGACTGAAATTGCTGACTGGATATAAGGCAGCCGACGCCCTTCTGCCTTTCGGGTGATTTCTCTGAGGGATTCTAGGAGACCAGTCTGATTCCTGCTCCTCAAAAGCTGTTTTCTGCTCTGCTTTTTGCATTTGTGTTTTGGTTTTGGTTTGCCTTGTTTTTCTGGATTTCTGCCATTCCCTGCTGGGGTGAGCTGAATTCCTTTTTGCTCTGTCTTCAGAAAATACCTGAGTACTGATAGTCTTTTTGAAGCCTAGCGTCTTCAGGGCTTTTTTCCCTATCAGTCTGTTGGCTCTTGTTTTAATAGGGTTTTGGCGGATTGCAGACAGCAGCTTTTCTATCCTGTCCTATTTAGTTAGCTTGGGCCCCATCATTTGCTCAGCCTATCTTTCTATCTGTGTGAGTGTTTTTTCATCTTGCTTCACCGTCATTGTATGTTGGGGGCTGCCTATTGCTTTGGGGTCTGCTCTGGGGCAGTTTAGATTTCCCATTCTGTCTTTAGGCTATTTAGTTCTCCGGCTGTGATCGAGGGGTCTAGGGCACCGTAGGAACCCCCCACGGCTACTGCTAGTTGTTGTTGATAGGTTCAGGGGGCTGCAATCCGATAGATGCCAACTTCTCTGGTTTTCTGTTTTTGCCTCCTACGGTGACTCATTCATAACACTAGGCAAAAAGGCATCACAAAAAACCATGTACATAAAAGCTTGGAAAAAGTGAAAAGTGCATAGTATAGGTAACTAGTAGTGTTGAGCGATACCGTTCGATACCCAAAAATATCGTATCGGATGGTATCGCCTGATACGAAAAAAATATCGGGTATCGCCGATTCCGATACCGGAAGTCCCATTCAAGTCAATGGGACTTCCGGTATTGGAATTAAAAAAAGCCCTTTATTTCCTTGTTGGCTAATTCTACATAATTGAAAACAAATAAGAATCATGTAGAATGTATTGTGGGAGGTGGAGGAGACATTAAAAGCATAGTGGTTTATTCAAATCACATGGCATAGCATTAATTCCAATTTTGTTTTTCAGTACGTTCGGAGTTAAAAAGATATTGACTATGTTAACCTTTTTTATATTTTGTCAGATATGTATGTTTCACAACTTCGATGCTCTTCACGTTCTTTTGTACTTCTCCCACACTTTCTCCTTCATGATCCGCAGCAGTAGCATTTTTTTCATCAACTTTTTCTTCACCTTATTCATCTTCTTCTTCATCTTCTTCCCATTAATTTTTTTTTCCATTCTTCATATTCTTCTTATTCAGCTATTATCAGTTTTAATATGCTATTTCTTCATCTTCTTCCTATTCTTCTTTGTCTTCATTTTCTTATGGTGACAGGCATTCCTGTAGTACTTATCTATAAAAGTTATAAGATTACACCTTACGTTCTGCCTGTCACTAAAGATTTACAACAGGATTTGTCCGCGTTCAGTTTGGCCTGCAGCAGCAGGCATTTTCCAGGGGCACCACGAGGAGGAACGGACTCACCCCCATTTACTGCTTAGTCTTCTTCTGCTTATAATTTTGATTTCTTCTATGCTGATTTTTAGTCTTATGCTTAATCTTCTTCTGCTTTCTGTTCTTCTGCTTTTGCTTCTTCTGCTTCTTGTTCTTCTGTCTTTTGTTCTGTATCTTGGTGGTTGTCTTCATGTTCTTTGTCCTCTTGGTCTTATTATTTAGGGTCATATTTCTGGTCTTCTTTGGTGTGGTCTTCAGGGTCATCGTCATCAGGGTCGTCATCATGGAGATCAATAAGGATTACCAAAGACAATTTCAAAAAGCTTGATCTTGGAAATGTAGCAGAAGGTACAAGAAGGCTGAGAAACTGGCGAGAACCAGCAGACACTGCTGGCACCCGGATGGGTAGCAGAAGGAACAAGAGCCAATAGCACTACCGAGGACCAACTGACGGTGCTGGACCACGGTTACTAAGCAGAAGGTACCTGTGCTAAAAAGCACTACCAAGGACCAGCTGACGGTGCTGGACCTCGGATACCGAGATGGAGGCACCTAGGCCAAAGGCTGTGGCGAGAACCAGCAGACAGTGCTGGCACCCGGATGGGTAGCAGAAGGAACAAGAGCCAATGGCACTACCGAGGACCAACTGACGGTGCTGGACCACGGTTACTAAGCAGAAGGTACCTGTGCTAAAAAGCACTACCAAGGACCAGCTGACGGTGCTGGACCTCGGATACCGAGATGGAGGCACCTAGGCCAAAGGCTGTGGCGAGAACCAGCAGACAGTGCTGGCACCCGGATGGGTAGCAGAAGGAACAAGAGCCAATGGCACTACCGAGGACCAACTGACGGTGCTGGACCACGGTTACTAAGCAGAAGGTACCTGTGCTAGAAAGCACTACCAAGGACCAGCTGACGGTGCTGGACTTCGGATACCGAGATGGAGGCACCTAGGCCAAAGGCTCTGGCGAGAACCAGCAGACAGTGCTGGAACCCGGGTGGGTAGCAGAAGGTACCCATTGAAAGCAAAGTAGCCAGGCCGCAAGCCGGCCGCAGTTACCGAAACCCACAGTCCTACAGGGGGTCCATGTCCCATTGGCACTACGGATCCAGCCTTCAGGGCCAGTTCCCGCAGCCCACATAGGAGTCACCTAAACTGCAGGCACCGTAGAGTCGGCTAACCCGGCCGCAAGACGACAGGACAACGGATTGGTGGCATAGTGACCTTGACACTACCCGGAAACAGCAGGCGTGCTGGAACCAGGCTGGGCAACAGGGAGTCCCCGTGCCAAAGACACTGCCGAGCACCAACTGGCGTTGTTGGAGCCCAGGGACAATCATGGTGTAGGCCGAGGCCTACTTGGTGGTAGTTTTAGATTGCTTGTAGGCTACAACAGACTGTCAACGTGCTCCAATTAGGCATCTGTCTCCACTCTGTTTCCAGGATTTCACGTGACCACCAACACCGCCAGTTTATGCGTACAGCAGCCGTCTGCCCAATCCACACGTGTTGCTGTGTTACAGGGATTCTGTAATGTCAGCAGATCCCCTGATGTGTGTCTGCCACTGTCTCCTGCTCTGTCCACATTCCCACCGCTTGCAGTGGGAAGGTGGACAGCGCAGGAGACAGTGGCCTGACACATATTGGGGGATCTGCTGACGTTACAGAACCCCAGTAACACAGGAACACGTGAGGAATGCGTGGACGGCAACTGTGAGCAGGAACTGGCGGTGTTGGAGGTCAGGGGAAATACTAGAGACAGAGTGGAGACAGAGGCCAAATCAGAGAATGTTTAAATCTGAAGTAGTTACAATTTGGAGGCAGCAGCAGTTTGCCCTCCACACAGCAGGGGATCAGCTGACGTTACCGAACCCCACTTTCACATGAACGAGTGTGTTTTTCTGTGTGGACAGCACTTCCGAGCACCAACTGGCGTTGCTGGAGCCCAGGGACAATCATGGTGCAGGCCGAGGCCTATTAGGAGCCAGGTGTAAAGCTGAGGTATTTTGACTTTGGAGGGAGCAGGACACTTTGCCCTCCACACAGTAGGGGATCAGCCGACGTTACCGAACCCCACTTTCTCATGAACGAGCGTGTTTTTCTGTGTGGACAGCACTTCCGAGCAACAACTGACAATGTTGGAGCCCAGGGATAGTCATTTTGTAGGCTGAGGCCTACTTGGAGGCAGTTTAAGATAAGACGTTGTTTGAATTTGGAGGCAGCAGCAGTTTGCCCTCCACACAGCAAGGGATCAGCTGACATTACTGACCCCCACTTTCACATGAACGAGTGTGTTTTTCTGTGTGGACAGCACTTCCGAGCACCAACTAGCGTTGTTGGAGCCCAGGGAAAACCAGGGTGCAGGCCGAGGCCTACTTGGTGGCAGTTTTAGATTGTTTGTAGGCTACAACAGACTGTCAACGTGCTCCAATTAGGCATCTGTCTCCACTCTGTTTCCTGGTTTTCACGTGACCACCAACACCGCCAGTTTATGCGTACAGTAGCCGTCTGCCCAATCCACACGTGTTCCTGTGTTACTGGTGTTCTGTAATGTCAGCAGATCCCCTGATGTTTGTCTGCCAATGTCTCCTGCTCTGTCCACGTTCCCACCACTTGCAGTGGGAAGGTGGACAGCGCAGGAGACAGTGCCGGACACACATTGGGGGATCAGCTCACGTTACAGAACACCAGGAACACAGGAACAAGTGTGGAATGCGTGGATGGCAACTGTGAGCAGGAACTGGCGGTGTTGGAGGTCAGGGGAAATACTAGAGACAGAGTGGAGACAGAGGCCAAATCAGAGAATGTTTAAATCTGAAGTAGTTACAATTTGGAGGCAGCAGCAGTTTGCCCTCCACACAGTAGGGGATCAGCTGACGTTACCGAACCCCACTTTCACATGAACGAGTGTTTTTCTGTGTGGACAGCACTTCCGAGCACCAACTGGCATTGTTGGAGCCCAGGGACAATCATGGTGCAGGCCGAGGCTTATTAGGAGCCAGGTGTAAAGCTGAGGTATTTTGTCTTTGGATGGAGCAGGACACTTTGCCCTCCACACAGCAGGGGATCAGCCGACGTTACCGAACCCCACTTTCACATGAACGAGTGTGTTTTTCTGTGTGGACAGCACTTCCGAGCACCAACTAGCGTTGTTGGAGCCCAGGGAGAACCAGGGTGCAGGCCGAGGTCTACTTGGTGGCAGTTTTAGATTGTTTGTAGGCTACAACAGACTGTCAACGTGCTCCAATTAGGCATCTGTCTCCACTCTGTTTCTAGGATTTCACGTGAACACCAACACCGCCAGTTTATGCGTACAGTAGCCGTCTGCCCAATCCACACGTGTTCCTGTGTTACTGGGATTCTGTAATGTCAGCAGATCCCCTGATGTTTGTCTGCCAATGTCTCCTGCTCTGTCCACATTCCCACCGCTTGCAGTGGGAAGGTGGACAGCGCAGGAGACAGTGGCGGACACACATTGGGGGATCTGCTGACGTAACAGAACCCCAGTAACACAGGAACACGTGTGGAATGCGTGGATGCCAACTGTGACTAGGAACTGGCAGTGTTGGAGGTCAGGGGAAATACTAGAGACAGAGTGGAGACAGAGGCCAAATCAGAGAATGTTTAAATCTGAAGTAGCTAAAATTTGGAGGCAGCAGCAGTTTGCCCTCCACACAGCAGGGGATCAGCTGACGTTACCGAACCCCACTTTCTGTGCGGACAGCACTTCCGAGCACCAACTGGCGTTGTCGGAGCCCAGGGAAAATCAGGTAGTAGGCCGAGGCCTACTTGGTGCCAGGTGTAAATCTGAGGTTGTTTGACTGTGGAGGGAGCAGGACACTTTGCCATACACACAGCAGGGGATCAGCTGACGTTACCGAACCCCACTTACACATGAGCGAGTGTTTTGTCTGTGCGGACAGCACTTCTGAGCACCAACTGGCGTTGTCGGAGCCCAGGGAAAATCAGGTAGTAGGCCGAGGCCTACTTGGAGCCAGGTGTAAATCTGAGGTTGTTTGACTGTGGAGGGAGCAGGACACTTTGCCATACACACAGCAGGGGATCAGCTGACGTTACCGAACCCCACTTACACATGAGCGAGTGTTTTGTCTGTGCGGACAGCACTTCTGAGCACCAACTGGCGTTGTCAGAGCCCAGGGAAAATCAGGTAGTAGGCCGAGGCCTACTTGGAGCCAGGTGTAAATCTGAGGTTGTTTGACTGTGGAGGGAGCAGGACACTGTGCCATACACACAGCAGGGGATCAGCTGACGTTACCGAACCCCACTTACACATGAGCGAGTGTTTTGTCTGTGCGGACAGCACTTCTGAGCACCAACTGGCGTTGTCGGAGCCCAGGGAAAATCAGGTAGTAGGCCGAGGCCTACTTGGAGCCATGTGTAAATCTGAGGTTGTTTGACTGTGGAGGGAGCAGGACACTTTGCCATACACACAGCAGGGGATCAGCTGACGTTACCGAACCCCACTTACACATGAGCGAGTGTTTTGTCTGTGCGGACAGCACTTCTGAGCACCAACTGATGGTGTCGGAGCCCAGGGAAAATCAGGTAGTAGGCCGAGGCCTACTTGGTGGCAGTTTGCGATTGTTTCTAGACTACTACTAACTGTCAACGTACTCCAATTAGGCCTCTGTCTTCACTCTGTTTCGAGTATTTCCTCTGGCTTCCAACCACGCCAGTTGCTGCTCTGAAATGCCATCTGCACAACCCACACTTGTTCCTGTGTTACTGGGGTTCTGTAACAGCAGCTTCTCCCTAGAGGTGAGTCAGGCAATGTCTCCTGCTCTGTCCACATTTCCACTACAAGTAGTGGGAATGTAGACAAAGCAGGAGACATTGCCGTGCTCAACTCTGGAGATGAGCAGATGTTACAGGACCCAGGTACCACAGGAACAAGTGTGGATTGTGCAGACGGCACTTGAGAGCAGAAACAGGCGGTGTTGTAGGCCGGAGGAAATACTCAAAACAGAGTGGAGACAGAGGGCAAATCAGAGAACATATTAAATCAGAGGTAGTCAGAAGTTGTAGGCAGCAGGAGAGTTTGCCGTACACACAGCAGGGGATCAGCTGACGTTACCGAACCCCACTTACACATGAGCGAGTGTTTTGTCTGTGCGGACAGCACTTCTGAGCAACAACGGGCGTTGCTGTAGCCCAGGAAATAAAGTTCAGGTCATAGAAACATGAACACAACAGGAGACCTGGATCCTGTTGCCAGCCAATTATTTATTCTGGAAGAGGACTGGCAAATTCAGGTGAGATCCAGGCCTTGTTCATTTTCACAAAAGTAAGCCGGTCAACATTATCGGCGGATAGTCGCGTGCGACGGTCTGTTACCACACCACCTGCAGCACTAAAGACACGTTCCGATAAAACACTGGCAACAGGGCAAGCCAGCACCTCCAATGCATACTGGCTAAGCTCTGGCCATGTATCCAGCTTAGAGACCCAATACTTGAATGGGGAAGAGCCGTCTGGGAGAACACTAACAGGGCACGACAAGTAGTCTGTCACCATCTGACGGAAACGTTGCCTCCTGCTGACTGGAGCCGTCTGTGATGGTGTAGCCGTTTGTGGCGGTCCCACAAAACTTTTCCACATTTGGGCCATACTGGCCTTGCCTTGTCCTGTGGCACTGCCTCTGCTACCTCTTTGTGCAGAGCTTCCTCCACTGCCTCTACCCACATGGCTGCTTTGAAAAGCACTACCAGCAACACTTGTGGGGGGAATGGAGAACATGATGGCCTGCACAAGTGTTTCTTGGTACTCCCACATTTTTCGCTCCCGGTTGAGGCTTTGTAAGTTGTCCCGGTAGCGAGGATCTAGGAGGGTGTACACCCAATAATCAGCCGTGTGGAGAATGTTGGCGATGCGGCGGTCATTTAACATGCACTGCAGCATGAAATCAACCATGTGCTGCAGACTGCCAACTGGACCGGAAACGCTGTCCCCAGCTTGAGGCAGCATCTCTGCCTGCTCAGCATCACCCCACCCTCGCTGTACACACTGACTACTAGAGCCTTGTGTACCTCCCTCCTCTGGAGAGATGTGTTCCTCCTCCTCCATTGACTCCTCGTCATCCTCCTCACTAAGTGTCCCCTGCCTGGGCCTTTGTGTGGAAGCACGTTGCGCAGACTTGCTAGAAGCAAATGGCATTTCTGACTGCTCATCCTCGACCTCTTCAAAAACCTCCTCACTTAGTGCTTGTAAGGTTTTTTGAAGCAGACAGATGAGGGGGACAGTCATGCTGATTAGTGCATCATCTGCACTGGCCATCCGCGTGGAGTCATCGAAGGCACGCAAAACTTGACAGATGTCCCTCATAGTGGCCCACTCAGTGGTGGTGAAGTGTGTCTGGCGCACAGTGCGACTTGTTTGCGCCTGATGCAGCTGGTACTCCATTACTGCTGCCTGCTGCTCACACAACCGCTCCAACATATGTAACGTTGAATTCCACCTGGTGGGGAGGTCACATATGATGCGATGTTCTGGCAGGCGGAATCGGCGTTGCAGAGATGCAATGCGCGATCTTGCCATGCTGGAACGCCGCAAGTGAGCACACTCTAGGCGAACCTTGTGCAGCAGTGCATCAAGATCCGGATAGTCCCTCAGAAAGCTCTGCACGACCAAATTGAGCACGTGTGCCAGACATGGTATGTGAGTGAGGTTGCCTAGGCCCAGAGCTGCCACTAGATTTCGGCCATTGTCACTCACTACCAAACCTGGCTGGAGATTCGCTGGCACAAACCACACATCGCTCTCCTGCTTGATGGCATTCCAGAGCTCCTGTGCTGTGTGGCTCCGATTCCCCAAAGAAATTAATTTAAGGACGGCCTGTTGACGTTTGGCCACACCTGTGCTCATATCTGGCCTAACAGGCTCACGCAGTGCTGATTCCGAGGAACTAGAGTAGGAGGAGGACTCAATATGTACAGACTGCATTCCTGCAATCCTTGGAGTTGGCAGAATACGTACAGAGCCACTCTCCAGATCTGTACCCGGCTCCACAACATTGACCCAATGGGCAGTGAGGGAAAGGTATCGTCCCTGTCCATGGCTACTGGTCCACGCATCAGTGGTCAGGTGGACCTTGCTACTGACGGCATTTAGTAGCGCATTTTTAATTTTTCCCTCCACATGCTTTTGCAGGGCAGGGACAGCTTGCCTGCTGAAATAAAAGCGGCTGGGCACATTGTATTGTGGAACTGCCAATGACATAAAGTTCCGGAAGGTGTCAGTCTCCACCAGCCTGAATGACAGCATCTCAAGGGCCAGTAGTTTGGCAATGCCGGCATTCAGAGCTAGTGCTCGGGGATGGTTTGCCGAGTATGGCCGCTTTTTCTCCCATACCTGTGCTACCGATTGCTGGTGAGTGGCCTGGGAGTGTGCTGATGACTGCGAACGTGGTTCAGTGGGTGGAATTTCACTTGGTCTCTGGACAACAGTGGCAGTGGTTCTTCCATGGCGTTCCAGTGAGGAAGCCGAGCCAGCTGTGTGTGAGCTGGAGGAAGAGGCCCCAACACGAGCTGAAGAGGTGGTAGGTGCTGCTGAAGGTTGGCCTACATCTTCAGTGTGTCTGTGTAACTCCACCTCGTGCTTGGTACGCACATGTTTCCACATATTTGTGGTATTGAGGTTGGTCACATTTTTCCCTCGTTTCACTTTCTGATGACACAGCTTGCATTTGACAAAGCAAATGTCATCTGCAACTGTGTCAAAAAAAGACCACGCACTGCAAGTCCTGGGAGCGCCCGTTTTGTGTTTTGGAAGAGGATTGCTCCTCACGGGTGCCAAAGTGGAGGCTACAGGCAACCAAGTCTGCCCCCGCCCTCTCCCTCCTCTTTTGGCTGTTTGGGGAATCTCTTCCTCAGAGCTGCTCCCACCACCTTCCTGTGGCTGACGCCATGATGGGTCAAGGACCTCATCATCTCCACTCCCCTCTTCAAGCACCGGCTGGTCCTGGGTTGTCTCGCCAGCACCGTACGCACCAGAAATTGGCAACTGAGTCTCATCATCATCTGATGCATACTGAGGTGTGCTGACCATAGGCACTGGCCCACCCACCTCTTCAGATTCAGAGGGACAAAGCAGTTGCGCATCACTGCATACTCCCTCTTCTTCACGCTCTAGAATGCTGCTTGGCTGGCCACCTCTTTCCAAGCCAACAGATTCTGAGAACAGAAGTAAAGATTAAGATGGCTCCTGTCCAGGGCTCTCAGACTGCCTGGGCAATTTGGCAGGTGGTGAAGAGACAGATGGTTGCTCTTCAGTGCTCTGGCCTTGGGAGGATGCGGAAGTCATTGAAGTGGATGCGTTAGCTGCCATCCATCCGACAACGGCTTCAATTTGTTCATCACGCAGCAGTGGGGTACGGCGAGGTCCTACAAAGCTGCGCATGAAGGACTGTTGCCTGGTAAAAGTGGGGGATGCCGGGTCACTGGTGGCCGCAGCAGACACCGAATCCCCACGTCCTCTCCCTGCTGAATCCCCACGTCCTCTCCCTGCTGAAACTCCACGGCCACGACCACGTGCCTTACTCCCTGCCTTCTTCATCTTGGTAGACTGATAAAGATAGGCAGAAAAGTAAAAAAGGGGTGGCTTAGTGTTCTTATTCCTGAACACCTGCTAACCAGTATAAGAAACACTAATTTGGCTAAGAGTGTGTGTACTACACTTTAATATGATCTAATGTGGCCTAGACAACTGTAAAGTGGAGTGTTTGGTGAACTTTATTTCCTTTTTTTTGGGGGGGGAAAGAAAAGGATGTGACCAAAGTTTGAGAGCTATAGTATCACAAACTTTTTGGAGCGATTACAATGCAGGAAGCTAACCTACAATGCAATTGATGAGGCTCCAAAAAATAGGGTGATACTAATATAGGAGCAAAAATCTGGCTAAATTAGCTGCAAAAAAAGGACTATGTATGAGGCAGTGACGCACGCTGAGCGGACTACAGCTAGCGGTGGCTGTAGAACACACTGCAACGTGAGCTGCACTCACACACAGAGAGACCTATCAGACAGCCAAAAACAGTGCAGAGAAATGGGCTATAGCACTGAAAGGCTGCTGAAAGGCTCCGCTGTCCACTCCTTTAGTGTTTGCAACCAACGTATATGGATACGTATGGAAGCACACTATACAGGAGAAAAAAAAAGCAGCAATAAAAGAAAAATGTGTATGAGGCAGAGACACATGCTGGGCGGCCTACAAGCAGACAGGCCTGCAGGACACACAGGTCTGCACTCACACAGCCCTTGCAGACAGCTGTGACCACTGCTGCTAGGCAAAAGAAAGCTACAGTGGTGGTTTATGTACCCTGGATAAAGCACAATATTGTTTTTAGAATCGCTATTTCTAACTGTCCCTCACAGTCTTCAACAGCAGCCTGTCCCTAACTGAATTCACAGCAGAGTGACCAGAAATGGCGGCTGCAGCGGTTTTTATAGTGCATCATGACATCATTTCAGCAGCCAATCACAGCCATGCCAGTAGTTAACATGCCTACATGCCTAACAGGATGTGCCCACACTTCTGAGGATCCCCATTGGCTGAATCAAATCGAGCGGGCTCCTAGCATTATGGGAACTTCCGATTCCGGTATCGATATGAAAAAGGTATCGGAATTCCGATACAGCTAATATCGGCCGATACCCGATACTTGCGGTATCGGAATGCTCAACACTATTCTTTAGGCTTCAGTTTCAGGGCTCTCAAATTTACTGCTTCCCTTCACAAATAAATATACTTGATTAAATAAAATAACGGCTTACCACAACGGGCAATATGGTGAGCTCATTGTACATTTATACAAAATCATCTATCAAAGTACCAAATAAATAAATGTATCTGCAGCCAACACCCTCGAGTGACAGCTACAAGGTGACAGTATTTCTTACCAATTACCTTTATGGCTTTATAGCTGCCTCTTCCATGTGATGACTATGTTGGAAATTCAGGAAGGTAGGCAACTCCATTAAGTGCTTCTCTGCATTTTAAAAACTTTTACATATATTTTCCCCTCATGCCCTAAGTTCTTTATACAGGTGCATCTCACAAAATTAGAATATCATCAAAAAATAATTTATTTCAGTTCTTCAATACAAAAAGTGAAACTCATATATTAGATAGAGCACTAACAGAGTGATCTATTTCAAGTGTTTATTTCTGTTAATGTTGATGATTTTGGCTTACAGCCAATGAAAATCCAAAAGTCATTATCTCAGTAAATTAGAATACTTTATAACACCAGCTTGAAAAAATATTTTAAAATCCAAAATGTTGGCCTACTGAAATGTATATTCAGTAAATGCACTCAATACTTGGTCGGGGCTCCTTTGGTATCAATTACTGCATCTATGCGGCGTGGCATGGAGGCGATCAGCCTGTGGCACTGCTGAGGGATTAAGGAAGCCCAGGTTGCTTTGATAGCAGCCTTCTGCTTGTCTGCATTGTTGGGCCTGGTGTCTCTCATCTTCCTCTTTACAACACCCCATAGATTCTCTAAGGTGTGAGGCAGTGACCAGTGTCATATGTGAGGGTTGTGTGGGGAAAGTGACCTGACGGACGGACTAGTCTGAGTGAAGAAGGAAAGGTTTGCACAGTGTAGGTAGGTGTACAGTGGGGAAACAGCTAGGAAAGTGTAGTGGACGTGCAGTACCTTGGGTTGACCATTAGATGGCAGGAAGGAGTGTGAGCAAAGGACTTGACAGCAGCTTAGGGCTTTAGAAACCGTTGGTCATGGGGGGCGTGGTGACAGTTGGAGTGACAGTTTCAAGGAACCGGGTGAGTTATAAATTCTGAGGGAGGGTTCCAGAAAGTTCCAGTCCCCAGGGGGAGCTCAGGTGACAGGAAGACTGCGACAGTCTGTGCGCTCTGAGGAGAATCCGACCAGGGGGACTGAGGAGAGAGAAAGTCAGGGGGGTGGTCCTGACAGGAAGGTACCGCAGAAGAGACATGGCAGTGGGTGCAGGATACCGTATTTAACACGACGACTGACCAGTGGAAGTGCTGTTGGTTTATGGGCCTAGGGCGGCCACAGTGACGGACCTGTCAGGAATGTCAAACCCTGAAGGAGGGACGGTACGTACAAATACGTCCCTGGTGGCAGTGTGAAAACAGCTCTGAAATCGTAGAGCCGACAAGTGAAGAGAAGTGCGGTGTGTTGCGGAGGCCGTCAGGTGAACGGCAAGTAAAGAAATAAACTTGGACCTGTTGTACCCAGTAACTGCCTCCATCTTGTCTCTGTGTCATCTCTGCGCGGTATAAAAGAGGGACCACCCCCCAGCTCGGCTCGGCCCACCACCGACTCTACATTTGGCGTAGTCGGCAGGATCGCCGCCGCTAATACATCATCTTTTGCGGCAGACCTGCCTCAAAGAATGGAAAAGGACTTGGACTACTCTGTTTGGATTACAATTTCCTATGGATTACAATTGGTTTATCAGTGGATTACAAATGAGGAGTGCAGTGATGAATCTGTGTGGCCAGTAGAGGATCCGGGGCGGTACCAGGGACAGAGCAGTATGGCGGTGCTGCTTCGACGCAGAGGCGAGGTCCGGGTGTTCGCAGTTGTTCAGGATGGACTGGGACCCCCTCCAACGTACCCCCGTGGACAGCAGTATGTGCCCGGAGGCCGACGCTCCCATGTACTGGACCCTAACAAATGGGTGGAAAGGCCTGCCAATACCCCACCCAGCAGGAGGAGTGGCACAGAAGAAAAACTTGGCTGCGGCTGTTTGGCGCCATTCGATTGCTGCCCAACGGACGGTATGAGACGCTGCGGGTGCCGGGGCATCGGCCGCCTGGAGTGGCAATGGCGGCGGGAGAATGAAGTGAGCCAGAAGACGACATCCTCGGGTCCATGGGAAAGAAGCGGAGCCTGTGAGGAGCCTGAGCAGAGTCAGCGAGAGCGGCCACCACCAATACCGGCAGAGGACTTCCCAGCGAAGCCCTCGAGTCTGGAGGAGAGGCCCGCAGGACGGAAGCTGCGGGGAAAGCCGCGTGGTGATGTGATGAAGGCCGCAGCACCGGGGAAGGTGAGAGTACCCCCGGCACCACCAGTGCCTCCGCCAGCGGCCCTCATCATTCCGCCGCAGCACGCTGCCCCCTGCGCACCGGAAGGCCTTGGTACATCGGGCCCGGTGGTGTATGCAGAGTTGAGCGAGGCCCCTGCTCAAGTCCCTGAGGTACCCCGCCTGGAGCCGCCAGTGTGGAAGTCATTCAAAGAAGACGCTGTTGCGTTCCCCCTGCTGATAGCAGCTGCGTCGTTGGAACCGGCCGTTACTCCGGCTCCATTGGAAGTAGTGGATGTGGCCTGTCCTGAGGCCGTGGTTATGCCGCTGCTGAAGTCGACTGCAGCTGACTTAGGCTACTTTCACACATCAGGTTTTCGGCGTCAGGCACGATCCGGCGTCGTGCCGGAACGCCAGATCCGGCAAATGTTTTGTAAAACCGGATGTGACGGATCCGGTTTTCTGCCGGATCCGTCTTGTTCTTGACAGACAAAACCGGATCTGTCTCATCCGGTTCATCCGTTTTTCTATCCGTTTTTCCACGGATTACGCGGGATCCGGTTTTTAAAAACACCCCTTGTGGCCTTCCGAACGGGATTGGCTACTGGAAAACTATATATACCGTGTTCCTACAGCCCTTCTTTGACAGGTTGTAGAGGAGAAAGTGCAGGTTGGAGAGAAGAGCAAGTTACTGGCGAAGATGGATGTTGTGATTGGAAATATTTTGAAGAATTTGGCGGATTTTACAGCGGAGGCGAATCGTTTGAGGGTGATTGTTCTGGAGAAGGAGAGAGCGAGACAGCAGCGCATCAGGCATCGTAGACGACGTTTGTGGATCCACCCCATCACAGCCAAGAGAATGACGCGTGGGGTCTATTCTACACTCTGCATGGACCTTCGACGAAACCCGGATAAATTTTTTGGATATGTTCGGATGAAAATGGAGAATTTTGATTACTTGGTGGAGCGCATTGCACACCTCATAAGAAAAGCGGACACCTATTGCCGCTTCTCTGTTTCACCCGCAGAGCGTCTGATGGTGACTTTAAGGTAAGCCACATTTATTGGATATGCTCGCATCAGAGCACACTTTCACTGCAATCTTGTTGGTGGTAGTTTGTATCTCCAAGTGTTATAGCTGAGTTTTGGTATGTAATGCCGTGATTTAAAACTAATTGATTGTTTTTTAATTCCCCACAGATTTCTTGCAACTGGAGAATCCCTTTCGTCACTGCATTTCCAGTACAGACTCGGGATTTCCACCATATCTGGAATAGTGAAGTACACATGCCGTGCACTGTGGGACTCCTTAGCTGAAGAGTTTTTACCAGAGCCCACAACAGAGAGGTGGATTGAAATTTCAGAAAAGTTTCAACAGATATGTCAGTTTCCCAACTGCTTGGGCGCTGTGGACGGGAAACATATCCGCATTGTAAAGCCAGCCGGATCGGGATCGGAATATTTCAATTACAAGAAATATTTTTCAATTGTCCTCATGGCCATCGCTGACGCGGAATACAAATTTATTGCTGTTGATATTGGGGCCAATGCCGCTCCAATGACTCTCAAGTTTTCAAACTGTCTGCCATGGGGCGTAAACTGTATGGAAACACCTTCCAGTTCCCACCACCTAGACCGCTGCCGCAAACATCTGGTCCACCTATGCCATTTGTCTGTGTAGGGGATGAAGCCTTCCAGCTGTCAGAACACCTTTTGAAACCGTACTCTAGCAGAGGATTGACAAGAACAAAACGCATTTTTAATTACCGCCTCACAAGAGCAAGAAGAATGGTTGAATGTACCTTTGGTATTCTGACAGCCAAATGGCGGGTCCTATTGACTGCGATCAACCTCAAGACAGAAAATGTGGATGAGGTGATCAAAGCTTGCGTGGTACTTCACAATTTTGTTATCTGCAAGGAACCCATTTCCATTGAGGACACCTCTGAAGAAACCACCTTGCAAGATTACCATGACATTACCACTAGAAGTTCTGTGACGGTTTCAGTAATGAGGGACAATTTTGCACTATGCTTTATGTCACCTCAAGGCAGAGTACACTGGCAGGATGACAGAGTGTGAAAGATTTGTGCCCTTAACCAAACTTGTGTACCTTCTGTACCAACAGTATATACCTTTGCCAACCAAAGTTGGCTATCTTGTCATGGTCTCTATTTTTAGCTTTAGGCCACAGGTGTGTACCTGGTTGTGTTTTATGCAAAGTATTTCACCTTTTAACAAAAGTTGTGTACATTGTTAGGAAATCACCAACAATAAACACAACTTTTCAGGTGAAATACTTTGCTTGAAACACAACCAGGAACACAACTGTGGCAAAAAGCTAAAATTTACCCACAGTTATATACCTGGTTTTGAATACCTTTTTACCTTTTAAATACCCTGTATTTAACCTTTTTTTAAAACATATTTCGCCGCAGAAAGAAATGACAGACAACCAGTGTAAACAATAATTTAACTTTTATTTAAAATATTTTTTTTTTGTAAACGGTTTTTAAAGTTAAAAAAACTTTTTTAATAAAGGTTTGAAACCAACTGGGCATTTTTATTACAAAACACATCATAAATCTGTGTAGTGTGGGGTGGAAATACTGCTGGAGGGGCTGCGGGACACTTCGACAATGGGAGTGTGGAGAGAGGATTGGGATCGTGGTGGGGAAGGAACAGTTAGAGGTGATGGTGTGGAAAAAGCTACAGAATGGGTGGACATGTGGGAGGCAGAAGAGGTGGTGGATGGTGGAGTGGAGGGTTGGGCAGGGACTGTAGGAGCAGATGATGTTGATGGCAAGTTGTATGGGGAAGGAGTTTGGTACGGGGAAGGAATTTGGTACGGGGCAGGTTGCTGGAAGTGGGGAGGTTGCTGGTACTGGGGAGGTTGCTGGTACTGGGGAGGTTGCTGGTACTGGGGAGGTGGATGGTATGTAATAGGAGGGGGAGGATGGAAAGTGGCTGGAGGGGGTGCAGATGTAATAGGAGGGGGAGGATGGAAAGTGGCTGGAGGGGGTGCAGGTGGAGGAACTACTGTGGTGGGAGGAGGAGGTTGGGAGGTAACTTGCTGGAGAGCACCGTGGCATGAATGCATTACATGCATCTGCTGGGTAGGAGATAGCGTTTCCATGCGCTCCACAACAGACCTGAAAAAGGTGTGGTTTGGCGAAGATCTTGCTTCTGAATGCATGGTTTGCAGAAGTGTCTTCACCTCCAGAATGCTGGAGTTGATCTGCTGAAAGCCTGCGGAGATTTGCTCTGACAAGGCTTTTAGACAGTTCTGGAAAGATGCATTCAGATGCAAGAACTCTGGCGCATAAGTCTTTTCCTGACCCCTCTGCCGCTGCCGCCCAGTACCCGCAGGTGTACTAGAGGTGGCAGGGGCAGAAGGGTGGGGTAAAGGGAAAGCGATCTCCTCACCAGCAGCTTCATGTAATGTAGGCGGCCACGATGCTCCTGTGCTGGTGGATGGGACAGATGGGTCGAATGTGTGGGAAGGCTGGGAAGGTGCAGATGTACCGGGGCGGTCGAAGTGTCCCTCGGTGCCGGTCTCCTCAGGGATCGCCTCAGAAGGGTCCAATCGTGCAGGCTCCCAAGTGCTGCTCACCGTGCTGTGGAAAGAGAAAAAAAAACAATTAAAATAGTGACATGGTATGGCCCTGGCTGAAAAAAAAAAGTTACATCTAACATTTTTTTTCACATGTGGTGTGTAATATTTACCTTCTAGTGACTATTGTTTCCCGGAGGAACGACAGGGCTTGTGCATACTTGTACTTGCTCCTGCGTCCTCCAGATCCACTCGGGGCCCGCATCTCTTTATTGAACTCCTTCTTGAAACGATCCCTCACAGACCGCCACCGATTCACAATTCTGTTCCCTGAAACGAGAAAGGAGTGGTTAGTATACAACATCAGTGTTTCCCAAACTCCAGTCCTCATGGTCCCCAGGGGTCATGTTTTTAGGATTTCCATAGTAAATAGAAATCTTGAACACATGATCCGTGGGGACCACGAGGACTGGAGTTCGGGAAACACTGGTTTACATTAAGCAACCGGTACTGTATATACTTACGCTCTTTAATCTGGGCCCGAGCATCGAGGTCCTCCCAGCGGCCCACAAGGAGCGAACAGATTTCCTCCCAGAGCCGTCGGGTAACGATCAGGTCAGCGTGGCGGCGGTCAGCCATATTCCAGAGCGGCTTCCTTTCTCTGACGAGATCGATGAGGTGGTCCACATCGATTCCTCCATCCTCACCGTCAGAGTCGGGAGCACGCTGTGAAGGCTGTTAAAGAAAAAGACAAAAATAACATAATTAGCCTCCACAAAAGAAATGAAATAAAAAGTGCAAAAAAACAAAGCAAAAATATTTATACTTACACGCTGGTGACCGCTGCGTTGCTGTCGCCGACGACCCTGGAAGGCACTGCGAGGACCTCTTGGCCGAGCACCAGATTGGGAAGACTAGAGAAGAAAACAAAAAATGTTATGTCTTTGGATGTAGGCATTTGTTTGCTGTGTGTGGTCTGCAGAACATTGTTTTCTATGTGTTGTGTGTAGTGTGATTTTGTGTTTCTGCGTTTGATGCCAAAATCTTACCAATTGTGAGCCCACTCCAGGTGTCTGTCCACCCCTTCCTTCTTCTTCTGGGAGCTCCTCTTCATCTTGTGATTCCTGTTTTGAAATAAAAGGCAATGAATAGACATATATTACAGAGATGATGGATTTTGGAAATAAAAACTTACCGTCAAACGCTGACGATGCGAGGGAGGGCTCCCAGAAGAAGATGTGCTGTCTTCCTGCTGGCCAGACTCCATGGCTGTGGGTGGTATTCCTGCTGCTGCCATTGCTGCATCTATTGGGCGGCTGTTGAATAAAGAGAAACAAAGGGCCAATGAATATCTTGATATTCCATGGCCCTAGTTTGGAGGAATGGGGGATTTGATAATTACCGTCTCTCATCTGCTGCTGGACTCCCCTCCCGTTGTTCAGCATGCTGCTCCAATTGGGGTGGTGCTGATGGTGCAGCTGCAGATGTCTCCTGCCTTCTCCTGCGCCTGGTTGCTGTCTTGGGTGGCATGTTGGGTGTGGCTGAGGGTCCCACTGTCTTGCTTTTATATATGTCTTGTGGGCAGAGCTACTGAGCATGCTCAGACCAAAAAAACCGGATCCGGCTGTCGCCGGATCAGGCGCATTGCGGCTCTCATAGGCTTTCATTGTGTGAAAAATCCGGCGTGTCCGGCTTTTTTGCCGGAGACAAAAAACGTTACAGTAGCCGTTTTTTCCAGACGCCGGATCGCGACACATTGCCGGATCCGGCGAAAACCGGATGAAACGCATGGCCATCCGGCTCGATCCGGCTCTAATGCAAGTCAATGGGGGGAAACCGGATCCGGCATTGCATTTCGCCGGATCCGTTTTTTGTCAAAAGCGCCGGATCGCGCCTGACGGCGAAAACCTGATGTGTGAAAGAGGCCTTAGTGGGCCCTGTGATTCCAGCCTCCGAGGACCCGGTTGTCCCCATTTGCCACCTGGCCCCAGCGGCTGTTGAGCTGCAGAAATCATCGGCCGCCTCTGATCCACGCCCTTCCTCGGTTAAGTCCCGCCCACCGGACTCCAGGGCTCGTGCCGGACCCTCTGTTTGGGTCGCAGGAGTTATAGAGAAGAGGGCCAGGGCGCAGGAAGTCTGGAACCTGCTCCATGAGAGGGGAGGGGCTGGCATGGCGGCTGCACGACCCCCGGGACGGCTCGTTTATACTAACTTGCAGAAAGGGACACTTCTTGCATTCTGGGAGCTCCACGGTTGTGGGGTCCCTTACTACTGACCACCGGAAGGAGGATTGAACTGTCAGGAGTTCGTATCACCGTTGTGCAGATTATAAGGACAGTTGCATTTAAAAAAAAAAAAAAAGTTTTGTTGTTGTTAACAAATGCAATTATTTTCTTTCTCTCTCTTTTCTTATGTTCCATGTATGGAAAGCAAACGTAAAGTTGATTGCCTGACAGAGCGGGGATATGTAGAAGAGAGGGAGAGCCATGTCCAAGGAAGGGGGAGGGAAAAGGAGTACTGGTGATGTTTACTGTTGGATGTTGAGTTTTAAAGCAAAAGAAAACGAAAAAAAAATATAAAAATGGGTACTTGTGCTATTATAGAGTTGTTTGATGTATAATATGCAAAGTAAATGCAACAGGTCCGGGTAAGGGAAGGTCTGCAGGACCAAAGGAAAGTGTGAGATCCGGAAGGGATCTAAGAGTTGAGGAGGTCTGGGAGACCGGGACGCCGACCATGACCCGTTATTGAAAGAAAGGAAAATGAGTTGGAAGACGTGAGAGAGACAGACCGTCCTAGGTCAGGTCCCCAACACCACGGACACCCCTGAAGGAGGAAGGCAGGCGCCGGCAATGATCTGGTAGGTGTGTGGACTCGATCATGGCGTACCGGATAGTGAAAGGTAACAGAAGGGGAGAGTAGGGGAAGGTACATGCCATAGAGAGAATATGGGTGTACCTAGCCCAATTTGAAAAACGTTGTCATGTGGCGTGCGCGCTGGTGAGTAGCAGTAGGCTGCTCAGAGCATAGTGCTCCCAGTATGGTTCGGCCCCCGCAGATAGTGGGTTTGGCTCAACAGCTGGTCCGACAACAGAATGTAGGTGTAGCTTCAGAACGACGAAGGCAGGGATGATGATTGTCGAGGACGACAATGGACAAAGGAAGGAGGAGTGTGGGGAAAGTGACCTGACGGACGGACTAGTCTGAGTGAAGAAGGAAAGGTTTGCACAGTGTAGGTAGGTGTACAGTGGGGAAACAGCTAGGAAAGTGTAGTGGACGTGCAGTACCTTGGGTTGACCATTAGATCGCAGGAAGGAGTGTGAGCAAAGGACTTGACAGCAGCTTAGGGCTTTAGAAACCGTTGGTCATGGGGGGCGTGGTGACAGTTGGAGTGACAGTTTCAAGGAACCGGGTGAGTTATAAATTCTGAGGGAGGGTTCCAGAAAGTTCCAGTCCCCAGGGGGAGCTCAGGTGACAGGAAGACTGCGACAGTCTGTGCGCTCTGAGGAGAATCCGACCAGGGGGACTGAGGAGAGAGAACGTCAGGGGGGTGGTCTTGACAGGAAGGTACCGCAGAAGAGACGTGGCAGTGGGTGCAGGATACCGCATTTAACACGACGACTGACCAGTGGAAGCGCTGATGGTTTATGGGCCTAGGGCGGCCACAGTGATGGACCTGTCAGGAACATCAAACACTGAAGGAGGGACGGTAGGTACGTACAAATACGTCCCTGGTGGCAGTGTGAAAACGGCTCTGAAATCGTAGAGCCGACAAGTGAAGCGAAGTGCGGTGTGTTGCGGAGGCCGTCAGGTGAACGGCAAGTAAAGAAATAAACTAGGACCTGTTGTACCCAGTAACTGCCTCCATCTTGTCTCTGTGTCATCTCTGAGCGGTATAAAAGAGGGACCACCCCCCAGCTCGGCTCGGCCCACCACCGACTCTACAGTTGCTATGTGTCCCCCAGGATGTGCTCTGAAATGTATTAGATCCGCTGGAGTGGCTTGTGATCACAGCAACGCATCTGTGACTTGCAGGGCAGAATAAAAGTAAGTTCGAACCTGGTCAAGCTATTTGGACCAAGGAGTTTGTTTTGAAAAACCCGGTATGGGCTTTTATTTTTGAAACGGACTGCAGGAAGGTAGTGGGGTCCGGTCCGTTTCCTCCAGCCTAGGTCTTATGAGTGGCCTATGGCCACAGGTTGGAAAAGGAAAAAAAAACCCTACAGGGAGGATTGATTTGGTCAGTGTTGCTCTGGTGAGGAAACAGAGCAGGTGATCTGCAGAGCACGCCCTGTGTTAGTTAACACAGGGACAGCGGAGCCAAAGGTACTGGCAACCCTCCCTGTATACCCGGCAGTACGTCGCTCATGGCAACTGCCCTGGACTGGGGTTTTGTTTATCCGGCTGCGATCCGCAAGATACGGCGTGCTGTGCACTGAGTGATTTTTGTTGGACATTAAAAAAATTTCTGTTTTGAACTTGCTTGGGTCACTGCCTCATAACGGCACAGCGTGGACACCGCTGCTTTACAATGGGTTTAAGGTCAGTCAAGTTTGCTGTCCAATCAAGCACAGTGATGCTATTGTTTTTAAATGGCTGCGCTGACTTTGTTCTTGATAAAACACAGTGTACCTAGACTAGCAGATGACATGGCTCCCCAAACCATCAGTGATTGTGGAAACTTCACACTAGACTTTAAGCAGCTTAGATTGTTTCTATCTGCACTCTTCCTCTAGACTCTGGGACCTTGATTTCCAAGGTCTAGAATGAAGTATCCACAATCAATGATGGTTTCGGGAGCCATGTCATCTGCTGACCAAAGTCAGCGCAGCCGTCTACCAGGAAATTTTAGAGCACTTCATGCTTCCCTCTGCTGACAAGCTTTTTGGAGATGGAATTTTCATTCTCCAGCAGGAATTGGCACCAGTCCACACTGCCAAAAGTACCAATACCTGGTTTAAAAACAACAGTATCACTGAGCTTGATTGGCTAGCCAAGTCCTCCTGACCTTAAACCCATAGAGAATCTATGGGGACTTGTCAAGAAGAATATGAGACACTAGACCAAACAATGCAGACGAGCTGAAGGCTGCTATCAAACCTGGGCATCCATAAACCCTCAGCAGTGCCACAGGCTGATCGCCTCCATGCCACGCCACATTGACGCAGTAATTAATACCAAAGGAGCCCTGACCAAGTATTGAGTGTATTTACCGAACAAACATTTCAGTAGGCCAACATTTCAGATTTTAATGACTTTTGGGTTTTCATTAGCTGTAAGCCATAATCATCAACATTAACAGAAATAAACATGTGAAATAGATCACTCTTTTTGTAATGACTATATAATATATGAGTGTCACTTTTTGTATTGAAGAACTGAAATAAATGAACTTTTTGATGATATTCTAATTTTGTGAGATGCACCTGTATCTCTGAATAGTGGACAACCTGTATTTGAGCCCCAGTAATCTAGACAAATAACATGAATAATAAAAATCATAACACAAACATGTCAGTGCTCCTCAGGCTGTAAAATTAACCTTTCTCTAATGAGGTCAAACTAATTGAATGACTGTGGTTTCGCCTCAACCAAGAATGAAAACAATGAAAAGCAAGGTATAAAAAAAGCTAGCCGTCAGCTGAATTATCTTGCTCATTTCTATTGAGACATTATTACAAAACCAAGCCTGTGTAAATTATTTTACATTTCTGAGGCCTATCCAAATACACTATGTACAGTACATGTGTAATATTATCACATGAAGCAGAGGGTCAGGATTTCTATTCCGGTAAACTAGTAGGAGAACTATGAATTATTCATTGGGAATGATACATAAATACTTTACACCTAATATATGTATTGTGGATATAATGCTAGCTGTATCTGTCAGATAATCTGCCTAGTATGTAAGTCTGTACACGCATAGAACCTGCATCAGTCTGAAACCAATGATAGTAACTCAAAACACACCCCCCATTTCAATGAGGCATCTGGACCAAAATGATGATTTTTAATTTTTTTGTTATTTCTCTAATTTTAACATGCCTTTTTTAAAGGGGTTGTCTCAAAAGAGTCATTATTACTAGATCATATCACTATATGCCAGAACTCTGATTCTGAGTGATAGTAGTGCTGTGCCATTTCTTCTCCATTCATGATCTGCCTTAATTCTTGAACTATAATTTTGCACGATCATGTCTGCTCAGAAAAACAGTATGGAGTAGAAAAGAGACTGAAAGTGGTGCAGGATATATAAATCATTCTTGTTGAAAGGAATCTGTCACCAGGTTTACCCAATATAAAGTATTTTAGGATGCTGTATGTCCCCAATCCACTATGCAAGGCACAACACAACATAGTAACATAGTTATTAAGGTTGAAGGAAGACTTTAAGTCCATCTAGTTCAACCCATATCCTATCCTAACTTGCCCTAACATGTTGATCCAGAGGAAGGCAAAAAAAAACAATGTGGCAATCAGTAAGCTTCACATTGGGGAAAAAAAAATCCTTCCCGACTCCACATACGGCAATGAGACTAGCTCCCTGGATGAACGGAATATCAAGGAAACTAGTGTATATAACCTGTAATATTATACTTTTCAAGAAAAGCATCCAGTCCCTACTTAAATTTTAGTATTGAATCACTCATTACAACATCATATGGCAGAGAGATTCTTAGTCTCACTGTTCTTACAGTAAAGAATCCGCATCTGTGAGTATGCTTAAACCTTCTTTCCTCCAGACATAGAGGATGCCCCCTTGTCCCCGTCACAGGTCTACGAGTAAAAAGATCATTAGAAAGGTCTTTGTACTGTCCCTGCATATATTTATACATTGTAATAAGATCACCCCTAAGCCTTCGATTCTCCAAACTAAATAACCCCAAGTGTAATAACCTGTCTTGGTATTGCAGACCCCCCATTTCTCTAATAACCTTGGTCACTCTTCTCTGCACCTGCTCCAGTTCAGCTATGTCTTTCTTATACACCGGAGACCAGAACTGTACACAGTATTCTAAGTGTGGTCATACTACTGACTTGTATAGAGGTGCAAATTGCCTCTTCAGAGAAAAAAAAGGACTTGAACTCTATAGCGCCACCTGTTGGTAGTAGCGATCCTACAAGTAACAATCAACCCTTTAACGTGTCTTGTAATATGACTTAGGATAAAAGCCAAATCAGAATCTCAATTTGCAGACACGGTGTTTCAGGCTATTGGCTCTCGTCAGTGCAAAGTATGAGAACTGATTTGGCTAGGTGAGAGGCTCTGGACTGAGGTCTAAGGGGTAAGGTTTCTCCTTGTGGAGAGTGACATGCCAGCTCTGGCTTGTCAAGGTAAGGAGGCTTATTCGTCCTGCAATGCTCCTCTGGGAAAATAATATGCAAATTGCCTCTTCAGAGAAAAAGAGGACTTGAGCTCTATAGCGCCACCTGTTGGTAGTAGCTATCCTACAAGTCACAATCAACCCTTCAACGAGTCTTGTAATATGACTTAGGATAAAAGTCAAATCAGAATCTCAATTTGCAGGCACTGTTTTGAGCTATAGGCTCTCGTCAGTGCAAAGAATGAGAACTAATTTGGCTAGGTGAGAGGCTCTGGACTGAGGTCTAAGGGGTAAGGTTTCTCCTTGTGGAGAGTGACATGCCAGCTCTGGCTTGTCAAGGTAAGGAGGTTTATTCGTCGTGCAATGCTCCTCCAATGCACCTTGTATAGAGGTAAAACTATGTTCTCCATTAGCATCTATGCCTCTTTTAATGCATCCCGTTATTTTATTTGCCTTTGTAGCAGTTGCCTGACACTGGCCACTAAGGCTGCATTCACACATTGCATTTTTTTCCCGTTTTCGTGGCGGTTTTTAACATGCGTTTTTGCCGCGAAAATGCAAAAAAACAGCATTCCATGCAATCCTATGGGATTCCGCAATGCTGTGCTAATGCTGCGGATTTTTCCGCAGCGGAATCGCATTGCGGAAAAATCCGCAGCATACTCATTAATTTTGCGGAATCGCGGCGATTCCGCCCACATAGGAATGCATTGTTCTGCTTACTTTCCACATGTGGCTGTGCCCACCATGCGAAAAGTAAGCAGAACATTTGGGGATGGTACTCACTGTCCAGAGGAGAGGAGACAGTCCTCCGGGCTCTGGGTACCATATCCCTGTAAAAAATAGAATTAAAAAAAAAATCGTCATATTCTCACCTTCCGATGTCCCTCGCAGCATCACCAGGCTACAGCAATGCTGCCGGCAGGTCCCGTTCCCAGTGATGTATTGCAGCAATGACCTTTGATAACGTCATCAAAGGTCATTGTCACAAGGCATCACTGGGAACGGGACCTGCCAGCAGCATTGCGATGATCGGGAACGCTGCGCGGGACGTCGGAAGGTGAGAAAAACATGATTTTTTTTTTTTTTTAACATTAGATCTTTTTACTACTGATGCTGCATAGGCAGCCTCAATAGTAAAAAGTTGGTCACACTCGTCATCCACCCATACACTCAGGTCTTTTTCAGTGACAGTTTTGCCCAGTGTTTTACAATTAAGCACATAATTAGACATCTTAATTCTTCTGCCCAAGTGCATGACCTTACATTTATCCCCATTAAAGCTCATTTGCCTTTTATCAGCCAAAGCATCTAGTTTACATAAATCTTCCTGTAATATTAAATTGTCCTCCACTGTATTGATTACCCTGCAGAGTTTAGTGTCATCTGCAAATATTGAAATTCTACTCTGTATGCCCCCTACAAGGTCATTAATAAATATGTTAAAAAGAAGCTGGCCCAATACTGACCCCTGTGGTACCCCACTGCTAACTGCGACCCAGTCTGAGTGTGCTCCCTTAATGACCATCCTTTGTTTCCTATCCCTGAGCCAGCTCTTAACCCACTTACATATATTTCCCCCTACACCCATTGTTCTCATTTTATGTATCAACCTTTTGTGTGGCACCGTATCAAAAGCTTTTGAAAAGTCCAAAGTAGTAGTAGAGGGGGATCTCATTGTCAAGATAGCAGAGCACCTACATTGAGGTTCAACAAAATTTATTTAAAAAAATTCAAAATTTTAAAAAACATATAAACACTTCTTTTCCACAAAAATTATCTATTCCATTTCCATTTTATTGGGTAAGTGTCTTAAAAAAATGATACATGCATATCTAAGAATTATTGTGTGCTAGACAACATAAAATAAAAACTACAAAGCAAAAGCTGAATTAATATTTCTTCTCTTCCACCATCCTGCCCCATTTCCGCCCTCAAAAAAAGATTTATAATCACCATAAATCTTAAGGTTGTGTCTTTCTGTGAGTATCTTTTAAGTATTTTATTGTGCAAATAGTATATAGTACTGTAATGTAACTGTCACTCTCATATCGACCACAGGAGCATGACTTTGTTGTGACTTGTGATTCAGGCCCATGGGAAGAAGAGCTGACAATCTCTATCTCCCATTTGCTCAATGACCCCCTTCTGACCAGAGAGTCTTTGATGCAGCCTGGTTTGGCATGACAACCTGTGATCTGCAGGAGTCCCCTGTGGTTGTCATTACTAGACTTCTATGAGCGCTGCCCTGTGGCAGCATTTTAGCTGCTATCTGTAGCACAGGCAATCGGATGATCACAGCTTCTAATCTCTAATGGAGACTATTGATGCCAATAAAAATTAAAAATAAGTTTTAAAAATATTAAAAAAGTATAAAAGTTCAAATCATGCCCTTTCGTCCCATTCGAAATCAAACAATATTAAAAAGTATAAATATTTGGCATCGTCACGTTCGAAATTGCCCAATCTATCAGTATATAAAAAGAATTAAACTACTTGGTAAACAGCGTAACAAGAAAAAAATCAAAATGCCAAAATTATGTTTTTTTGGTCGCCGCAACATTGAATTAAAATGCAATAACATGCAATCAAAGCATCGTATCTACCTTAAAATGGTATCAATAAAAACATCAGCTGAGCATGCAAAAAATAAGCCCTGCCAGATAGTGAAAAATGGAGATGCTACCGGTCCTGGAAAATGGTGACAATTTTATTTATTTATTTTTTTTTACAAACTTTGGATTCTATTTTTCACCACTTAAATGAAAAAGAAGCCTATACATGTTTAGTATTTACGAACTCACAATGACCTGGAGAATCATAGTATAGTGGCAGGTTAGTTTAGTATTTATTGAACATGGTAAAAAAAAAAAAAAAAAATCTTCAAAAAAGGTGGAACCAGAAAATTACAGGCAAGTGAGCCTTACTTCTATACCAGGAAAGATCTTTGAACAAATTATTAACCCCTTTACCACCTTGGGTTTTTATGTTTTTGCGCTTTTGTTTTTTTCTCCCCTTCTTCACAAAACCATAACTTTTTTATTTTTCTGTAAATATAGCCATGTGAAGTACTGATTTTTGTGGAACGGGTTGTAATTTTGATTTTACCATATAGTATACTGGAAAATGGGAAAAAATCCAAGTGCGATGAAATTGCAAAAAAGTGCAATTCCACAATTGTGTTTTGAGTATTTTATTTACCATGCTCACTAAATGCTAAAACTGACCTGCCGTTATGAGTCAATATAGACCCTTTAACGAGCCTTGCCACATGAATTAGGATAAAAGCCAAACCAGATCTGTATCCTAAGTCACGGGACAAGGCTTGTTAAAGGGTCTATATTGACTTTTAGGATTGCTACTTCCAATAGGTGGCACTAGAGTTCTAGTCCTCTCCTCTCTGAAGAGGCAATTTGCATATTTGCCAGAGGAGCATTGCGGCTTTAAGTCTCCTCATCTCGGCATGCTTAGCATGTCAATCTCTGCAAGGAGAAACAATACTTCTTGGATATCGGTCAGACGCCTCTCTCACAGCCAAACCAGAGCTCACGCTTTGCACTGATGAGGAGCAGTACCCCGAAACACAGTATCTGCAAATTGAGATTCTGGTTTGGCTTTTATCCTAAGTCAAGTTAAAAGCGTCAACACTGACTTTTAGAATTGCTACTTCCAATAGGTGACACGCGTTCTAATCCTCTTCCTCTCTGAAGAGACAATTAGAATATATGTAGTACAATTTCCTAGTTTAAAAAAATGTTTGGAATCATTCTTACTTCTGTTTTTCTCTTCTCTTTGATTTTTTTAGGCATTTCAATGCCAATTCCTGTTATTGGCCTTCAGGATGACTCCAGAGTTTTTGTGAATGGAAGCTGCGTGTTGAATGATGAAAATTTTGTACTCCTGGGATCCTTTGTGGCATTTTTTATTCCACTTATTATAATGGTATTTACTTACTGCTTGACCATTCAGGTTCTTCAAAAACAGGCTACTGTATTCATGTATGAAGAAGTGCCAAAGCAGAGGAAGAACAGCAATAGTGGCATAAAAAAAGACAACAACACAGAAAATATTTCAATGATCCAAAATCACGAGGCAGCGTCTCACTTAAACTCACCGGTCAACAAAGAAGGGGCACTCTTTCGAAAGGGAACGATGCAATCAATAAACAATGAACGTCGGGCTTCGAAAGTCCTTGGCATAGTCTTCTTCTTGTTTCTTATCATGTGGTGCCCATTTTTCATCACAAACATCATGTCTGTACTTTGTAAAGAAGCTTGTGATAAAGACCTCATGGTAGAACTACTGAATGTATTTGTTTGGGTTGGTTATGTTTCTTCGGGAATCAACCCATTAGTCTACACACTTTTTAATAGAACATACCGAAGAGCTTTTTCCAACTACATCCGATGCCGATATAACAATAGCAAAGGGACAGTGATCCAGCAAAATCAATGCCATCATAATGCAGCATCCACTGTCTTGTACAGCAAAGACCTTAATTTAAACCATTACAGGAATGGCAATGAACTTACTAGCATGGAAATGGATGAGACGGAGGAGGCAATAGAAATGCAAGCCGGGACTTCAGAATTATCATTAAACAGTTCTAATGTTGTAAGTGAACGAGTTAGCTGTGTTTGAAGCAAGGTCCAATAAACCTTCACTCTTAGGTCAGTTTCAAACGTTTGTGTTAAATAAAAATATATGTTATATGTTATGTCGAATTCAGAATGATGAGAATTATGTAAATATTTGTTCATAAAAAAGAAAAGAAAAAAAAAACTTTTTTAAGATGTTTCTGCAGTCCAGTGCTTCAGTCCAATGATCCATGTATTGGTTCATTTTTGAATATAAAAATAGACAAAATAGTGAATATTTTGGTTCAATAATTGGCAGAATGTGATGGCCATCTCTTTAATTGCATGATAAATCTGCTTCAAATAAATCATAGGTTGATATGCTAAAGATATTAAACAACTGCATAAACAAAGTGATTCATTAAACGGAGACTCAATCGAAGTACCCATCACTGCTTAGACTATGTCTGTCTTCCTTTATTTTTCAGATTCATGCCTTTCGAAATGAAGAATTTGTGGTTTTATTTTTTATTTCAAGATGCGTATTTCAATATGTAGTATATTAGAAAGGGTATTAAAAGTTATTGGAGTAAATGTGTAGCCAGCATTATAGTCAAGTAGCCTTTAAAGGGAATCTGTCACCTGGTTTTGGCGGGCTACTTAAATGAGGTCTGTCCAGTTCGATGGGCAGTGTTTCGGATCTTTGCCGCCTCCCCATCCTTGGCCGCCGTCCGCAGTTTTTTCATGAATAGGAGTAGGTGTCCGCCATCTTTCGCGCATGCGCTAAGCATTCTTGGCTTGCGCATGTGCAGTATGCTTTACCCAACTGCAGGCAAAGCCGAAAAGCCTTACTGCGCATGCGCCAGTTAGCTAAGCCCCGGAAGTATTTTGCTGTGTTCCGGGGCCTAGTTAACCGGCACATGCGCGTAAGGCTTTTCGGCTTTGCCTGCAGTTGGGTAAAGCATACTGCGCATGTGCGAGCAAAGAATGCTTAGCGTATGCGTGAAAGATGGCGGACACCTACTCCTATTCATGAAAAAACTGCGAACGGCGGCCAAGGATGGGGAGGCGGCAAAGATGCGAAACACCACCTATCGGACCGGACAGACCTGATTTAAATAGCCCGCCAAATCCAGGTGACAGATTCCCTTTAACATGGTAGCACTTATGGGAGGCTATTTCCCCCATGACTGAAGGTAATCTAGCCTAGTCGGTAGGATATATGTAGCTAAAGGGTGTGAATATCAAGCAATCAGACCATGGTGCCATATAGAGCTAGTCATGCACCTTAATAGCTGTAGGCGCAATGCCAAAGGGCAATACTACCAACACCCATACACATACATGGCATAATGGACATGTATTGTCACACCGAGCGAAATTGGAAGGTCAAGTCAGCATCCATCTAATGAGTATGACCCAAATTCACTAAGAGGACCTGCCTACATTTTTAAAACATCCGCAAATGTGAGAGTGATTACCCAAAGAAAAGTATTACAAATGACACATGGTACATGGCGGCCCAAAATTTTTTTTGTGTGTGTCTATAAAATGTATTTGCCTACTTCAAATAAATGCATATTTATTTTATTTGCTTACACAAAGGGAATATGTCACAAGAGTTTTGCAACCTAAGCAACATAATCTAGAAACAGAGAGATCCTGATTCCAAGGATGTGTCACTTACTGCGCAGCTTGCTTCAATTTTGGTAACATCACTTTATAATTATCAGGAGATTTTCCTTAGAAAACTAGTTTGTCTGCTGTTTATTGATCCTCCATATTCATGGCTCTATATAACCCTTTCCTCACTACTGATTGTCAGCTTTCTGCCTATGCACAGTGTACACAGAATGCTGCCAATCAGGTTTTTGGGTGGGGTTTTACAGAGAACTGCTCGATTAGCAGCAGATAAAATTGTGATTTTATCCAAACTGCAGCAATCAGCCCAGTAAGTGACATATCCTTGGAATCAGAGACTTTGTCCATACAGTATGCTGCTCTCAGATGGGATAGCAAAAAACAAATTACGTTTAAGAGTTAACAAAAGCAGAGTGAAATTTTATTCTGAATTTTGCCACTGGACCCTATGGTTAGTTGTTATGGGAGGGGCTACATTGACTCAACTCCCTATGGTACTTTAAAATCTCATTTTTTTCTATATAAAAGCATTTTCTGAATTAAAACAAAACTTTTCTGACAATTTTGCACAGGACTTCAGTTTCAACTCAGTGATAGACTGCAGAGATGACCAGTCAACTTGGCAGTGAGCACAATAAAAATCCCTCCGTTATGAAGAACCAAAATGATTTTTAATCACAAGTCAGTTGCAAAGTTGGACTTTGCAGTATGACAATAATATAAGCCTTTAATGTCTTTAGAAACCCTTTTGGCGTCCTCTGCAATTTACTATGTATGAGTCTATGTATCTTTAGGTCAGAGTGCCCGTGCTGTGCCTACAGCCTAAATCACCTACAATGGGCTTCAGAACTGGAGAAATGGAAAACAATAAACTGGTCAGCTCAACTGCATTTTCTTTTATATCAAGTGGACGGTTTGGTACATCTCACACCAGGGAGAGTGATGGCACTGGGAAGCACTATGAGACGAAGGCAATGTTATACACTTGTCCCTGAGCTCTGCTTCCTTCCCTGGGTCCACTGCCCTCTGTTGTGCTCCATAGCAGATTTTGAAAGTTGCTCAGCATGGATCAATGACACCATCTCCCTAGACTTATCTAAGGCCCATTGACACACACACACACACACCTGTGTTTTGGGATTAAGACTCCTAGTTCCATGTTTGGTGTGCTCCACCATCTGTGCTTTTTTGTGTCTGTGTGTGCTTGTATTCATCCCTGCTGCTGATCCTGAGATTCCTAGTCAGCCTTTACAGTCCGCACTGTCTACATGCCTTCTTGCTTGGTGCATAGATGCCCAGAGTCCACACCACTCCATCATTTTCTTCTTTCAGCGCACTTTAAATGTAAGTCCCCTGCTCCTAGTCATATACTCACCCTCCAGCATCTTCACCATATTTTGGCACCACTCTGGTCCCGCGGCGGTACCATCTGGTGAGCGCAGCTTCTGATTGGCCCAATGTCAGAAGCTACATCACAAGCTCTCAATGCAAGTCTATGAGAGCCGGAACAAGGCTCTCATAAACTTGCATGGAAAAGTGACCTCCGCACCACTCCATGAATCATTGGAGTAGATCACTCTTCACCGGAGACCGACAGGAGTGATGCTGGAAAACAGCTGAGGATGAGACAGGGGCAGGGGAATTTAATTTAAATCACCACTCCAGTGGTCCAATAAAAGTAAAAAATGCTGGACTGGTGCTTTAACACATAGCACCTACCTAACCTAAACAATGCCAATCTCGTAATCTTAACATTGTGGTTAATGTTTTGGTCCCTACAGGATGCCTTGTGGAATACATGTCATAAACAGGTAAGAATGTACACAATATTAGGTTTTTATGTTAAGGCTTATCAGTGCTTAGGACAATGTTAAATTAGATGGAACCTTCACTTTCAAATATTCTTAATAAAAGGAAAATAGAACTTTTTTTTTTTTAATGTATGCCACTATTATAAATTTGAAAATGATGTGCCCCTTGTGGCACCACTCTGCTATTGCAGGTAATACATTGTGTTATATCTATCACATCTGTTATTAAATATAAAAAAATATAATTTAACAAGTTGACATTAATTATACTGTAGATAATTGCCGATTAGTGTTGGTTATATGACCATACCACAAATTAGCCCTGACTGCAACAGAGCCAGTCTACAAAATGCTGCATTGATAGCAACCCCTGCACATTTATTTCGCCTGAGGATTCTAAAGGCACATTGGTTTCACTTAATACAAAATGATGATAATTTAATTAAGTTCTCTCTGCCATTTATTTCCCATGTATCATTCTACTCATGCAAATGTTCAACTGCGCAAATTTCAGGCTGTCAAACAAATAAGGTTTCAGCTGCCGACATTGCTTTAATTTATTAAAGAGACTTAATTGAAGTCATTTTTCTTTAGCCTTTTTTGTCCAGTCAAAAATCAGACATACAGGTCTTGCAGCTCTGCAAATATTTATGAGAATGAAATTATTTTGCTTCTAGAAAGTGCAGTTTACATGCAAGTCTGAAATAAATATGGGTCATTAAAGTTGTGAAATATTTATTAAAACTTCCTGTGTCTGTCTAATGATAATTACAGCACAACATGGCATCTTCTAATCATTAGTATTTGTTTTCTTGAAGTTATTAATACATTCACTTTATTCCAAGGAAGTCATCAAGTCGCAAAGTCAGTCGATATGATAGCATAGGTCAAAATAACTATGGAGAGAATATGGCACAACTATTGCTGTAGATGAGGGTGCTCAAGAAGGGTTCCATATCCACTAGTAAAAAATAATAAACTACTTCATGGCACTCCAAAGTGAAAATGATAGTTAAAACATTATTGCAAGAAAAAGCCAAACAAAAATTGTAAAGTTTCAGTCCCTATATTGGGACCTTCATCAGATGATTATTCTGTCTTCTGCTGCAGAACGATCTAATGGAGCATCTCATCCCCTGCCTTCTCCATGAGATTGACCTGCAGCAGGACACAGAAGAGTCATCTGATGAAGGTCCAAGTATAGGGACCGAAATGTTACAGTTTTTGCTTGGATTGCCTTATGATAAAGTCTCAAAAATAATTTTCACTCTGGAGTGCTAAGAAGTACCTTTTTATTTTTTACAATAAGTCAAAATAGTTCAGTAGATGCAACATTATTTTTCCACATTTCTAAATTATAAATTCCAGCCTCATAAAATATTACTTAGTTTCTTTTATCAAAGAGTCTTCATCTCTCTCTGTTCTGTAGTACCACTGTGGGATCAGTTTGGTGAAATAAAGAGATGATTGGATCTGACGAGATTCAAATTTGCAAAATCTGCTTGATTTTACTGGAAAATTTAACTTGCAGTGAGTTAATTCTCCATGAAAGGAATGTGCCTTACTATGCTCTGGAATCTAGAGAGACCCACATATCACAGTAAACTGGTCCTTGAATACTCTTCTTAGCACCGATGGACATTTCAATTCACCCTAGGTTTAGACTTCCCAAATCTAGTTGCATTTGGAAGTCCCGGCCTAGTGTGCCAGTACGGTCACATCATAGCCATAAGCTAACAACATGCGTGAGCAGAGAAGTCCAAAGCCTGGTCTCTGACAGAAGTATGGCCCAGGGCTTGTGTGTGCAGTGGTGGTAAGAAGAGGGAGTGAGGAATCTTCGGGGACAAGCATGCAGTGTAGGTGGCTGGAAGGTGAGTATTATTTTTTTAATTATTTCTTCTAATCCTATCTCCATCACTATATGATTTTGTAAAATGGTGGCCAGCTTACCGCAATGTTGCTGGTTTCACGCACAGTGAATCTGCTTTCTTGAGAATATGCTTTATCTTCTGCATGTTCTCAATAAAGCAGATTCACTATGCGTAAAATGAACAAGATTGTGGTCACTGGGGCATTCCCGTGAAGTTAGTGTAAGCCGTGGACTGGGGTGGGTTCCCCAGGATACAGCGAAGTCGTAGACAAGGAAAGCAGTAAACACTAAACTTGTCAAATGAACTTTTACTGTTAAACTCAGCCTGAGTGCGCTTCCATCAACCAACAAAATGCAACAGGTTACTTCACACACAACCGGCGAGAACTCACCTGGACTCTGTAAGTCTCTAATGGTTTAGCAAGCTGAATCTGATGGGCACTGATGCATTCTAGTACCTGTATCTGCCTCTCTGAGTTTGGTGCCAAACTATGTACATGCACGTTCCCATCGTGATCCTCATGGTGGGCCTGAGCTCAGGACTTAACAACCTGTGTCTGGTCACTGTGTTGTTGCAGAGATGAATTTGCTTGGATGATGGCTGTTTGATCAACGGATGCCGAGTTTCTAACCAGTATCACAGCTGACTTGCTGGAGGGCCTCTGGGTGCATCACGGATTTCGGGTCTTAGAGATTTCGGTTTCCCTACTTCCCGTGGAAGTCGTCACACCAAACTACTCCCCTCTCAGTGAAACTGGAGCAGGACGGTATCTTCTGCTACCCTCCCTCGACCCATCCTATGTGTCTAGCTATCACCCAATATCTCTTCTCCCTTATGCCTTAAAACTACTGGAACAGCATGTCCATCTTGAACTGTCCTCCCACCTCTCCTCCTGCTCTCTCTTTGACAGCTTACAATCTGGCTTCCGACCACATCACTCAACCAAAACTGCCCTAACTAAAGTCACCAATGACCTACTCATTGCCAAGAGCAAGTGACACTACTCTGTCCTCCTTCTCCTGGGCCTTTCTTCTGCCTTCGACACTGTGGACCATTCCCTCCTGTTACAGATTCTCTCATCTTTTGGCATCACAGATTTGGCCTTATCCTGGATCTTGTCATATCTAACAGACTGAACATTCAGTGTCTCCCTCTCCCACACCACCTCCTCACCTCGCCCCCTGTCTATCGATGTTCCACAAGGCTCAGTTCTATTCCCCTACTCTTCTCCATCTACACCTTCGGCATGGGACAGTTCATAGAATCCCATGGTTTGCAGTATCATCTCTACGCCGATGACACACAGATCTACCTATCTGGACCTGACCTCACCTCCTTACTGACCAAAATCCCACAATGTATGTCTGCTATTTCAGCTTTCTTTTCTGCTCACTTTCTAAAACTGAACATGGACAAAACAGTATTCATCATCTTTCCTCCATCTCACTCTACCCCTCCACCAAACCTATTCATCAATGTCAATGGCTGCTCACTTTCCCTAGTCCCGCATGCTTGGTGCCTTGGGGTGATCCTCGACTCCGCCCTCTCTTTCAAGCCACATATCAAAGCCCTTGCCTCCTCCTGCTGACTCAAACTCAAAAATATTGCCCGGATCTGTGCATTCCTTGACCATGAAACCACAAAAACACTAGTGCACGCCCATATCATCTCCTACCTCGACTACTGCAACCTCCTACTCTCTGGCCTCCCCTCTAGCACCCTGGCACCACTCCAATCCATCCTAAACTCTGCTGCCCAACTAATCCTCCTGTCTTCCCGTTATTCCCAGCCTCTACTCTATGCCAAGCCCTTCACTGGCTTCCTATTGTCCAGAGGCTCCAATTCAAAACCCTATGACATACAAAGCCATCCACAACCTGTCTCCTCCATACATCTGTGACATGGTCTCTCAGTACTTTCCTACACACAACCTTCGATCCTCTCAAGATCTCCTTCTCTACTCCCATCTTATCCCTTCCTCACACAACTGCATACAAGACTTCTCCTGTTTCCCCTATACTCTGGAACTCTCTACCTCAACACATCAGGGTTTCGCCTACTACAGAAGCCTTCAAACGGAACCTGAAGACCCACCTCTTCCAACAAGCCTACAACCTGCAGTGATCCTCGGTCTGCTGAAACGCCGCACGACCACCTCTACCCTCTCCTAGTGTATCCTCACCCTTCCCTGTAGACTGTGAGCCCACGTGGGCAGGGTCCTCTCTCCTTCTGTACTTGTGTGTGCCTTGTTTTGCTCATGTTTGTTGTACTTGTCTATATTTGACCCTTTCTCATGTAAAGCATCATGGAATAAATGGTGCTATAAAAATGTATAATAATAATAATACGGTCTTTGTGCCCCTGGAAACCCAGCTTCACAGAAAACCCTTGAAGGTGATGTCACACATCCTTCTCCTTCCAGCTCTCACCTCAATCTTCCAAGATGGCAATTGAATCAACCCCTTCCTGTTAGGCACTTCCTTCCAATTGCTTACACTGCCCACTGGCCCAACAACTCCATCTTGTTCTGTCCAAATTACAGTTCAAACCAGCAGGACAGAGTCCGTTTAACATAACACCAGTATCTGCCAACAGAATCGCTGTTTTTAAGCCTCCTCACAGAACTGTGTAATTGTCCCTGAATAAAAATTCTGCACAAACCAGTTTAAGGCTAGGTTCACATTTACGAAGGGCAGAGCTGCGGAGGGCTGCGTAGTTCCTCCATTAAGCCCCTCCCACTGCCGCACCTTTTCCATTCAGCTCCGCTTACGTCTGCATGTGTCCTGCGTACCTATCTTTAACATTGGGTACGCAGGCCATGCAAATGTAAGCGGATGCCTCCGCATGCATTGTTTTGATGCTACGCTGACCGCAACAAAATGCAACATGTTGTGTTTGGCGCAGCGTCAAAAGAAAGGTGACTTAAAAAACCCCCACAAAAAACAGCAAAAGTTGAATTGGAGCTATTGTGGTTCTACTCGGAAAAATAGAAAATCACAAATGCAAAAAAAAAGGATAAAAAAATACTCCATTGTCTCTTTTTATGATCAAAGCAATGTTTGCCTGTTTACTTTCTCCACTTCATTCTATGAAGATGATGGTGTCATTATCAAAGAAAGTAAAAATGTCATTATTTGTAACTCTTGAGATTATTAGGTACATTTTGTCTTGTAGACATTTTCTGTCCTGCAAAGATACAAATGACTTGTCAGACACGGCTCTGCAGTGACAGACGATGGTTGCGCTGCTTGCAGACTAATGGAGGCTTGATGTTTTTCAGGAAGATTTAGTATTTACTGCTAAAAATTCAATCATCTATGAAGTATACACAGTGTACAGTAAATATGGTGTATGCTTCCTGTTTCTGTACCACATGCCCTAAAAAAAAATCTGCTTTTACAACTTTTACATAACTAAGCAATCATGAAAAGTAGAATCTGCATAAGAAGCTGTAATATGTCTTGTTACAAAAAAAATGTATCTTTCTTCTCTCTTCTGAAAAGTTCTCATATCCCTCGCACGGACAGCAACTTATGCTAAGGCCATGTTCACACTACCTGTGTCTGGTCAGTATTTTACATCAGTATTTGTAAGCCAAAACCAGGAGCGGGTGAAAAATACAGAAGTGGTGACGTGTTTCTACAGTATTATACTTTTCCTCTGATTGTTCCACTACTAGTTTTACAAATACGGATTTAAAATACTGACCAAATATTAAGCTCAGCCTTCCTGAGTGATATGGTAATTGCTGCAGCCTGTATTTGTCTATGCAGAGGAGGAGAGGAAAAAAGTAGAAGGAGGGAACTGCAGCACATATTGTATATAGAAATAAATAGACACCAATAGATGCTGCTGCTAGTATTGAGTGTTCTATTGCCTCACCAAGAATCTGGATGCACAGCAACACTGCTCCTTATTGCTGGTAATGTCCTCAATATCCCCCACTGTGTTTGAGCAAGTTAGAAGAGCAGTATCTCTTCTTTTCTATGTGACCCATGTTTAGAGAAAACTTAAAATTAGAGATGAAACCTGTAGGAAAATATAAAAAAATACAGATACATTTCAAATGGATAGATATGTATAAGAGACCTTCAATGTGTATAAAAAAAATAAAAATGGGCAAATATGCCATAGAAATAAAACAGAAAAAGAAAAACTCCAGGACTCAAAATGTATGAAAGATGGGTGATATAGATAACAATGTAATATTTCCTAAATAGGATTTATAGGTCTGTATATAGAATTGAACCCAGGATCATAAGGAATACAAATAAATGCTAAGTGGACAAAGTGGTAAGTACAAAAGAACCTCAATATATATCAAAGCAGGCATACCTTATAATAGAGGATAGCATAAGAAAAAGTGACTCCAGGATCAGACGTACGTATCACCAGGTGGCTTTCTTAAGGAGTATGGAGGAATTGTAGAGCTATATATTTGTCACCTCAAATAATAGTGTTAAACAATGCAATGTGTGTGTTTAGGATGAGGAATGCAACTGAACAGTTCCAATCATTGGTAGAATGTGGAATATGATACTCTCCATCTAAGTAGTGTGTACCCACATGATGAAAAACTAGGAATCTCATTGGTGGCAAGAATGAAAAAACAAGCAGATAATCTGCCAACCAATAGAAATTAACTGCACGTGGGCGACACGTCAACACCAAGAATATTTTGCTTGTAATTTTGAATTGTAATAAATCTTATTTATTTTTTGTTTATTAATGGTGATCCTTGCCTATGTCTACACACTTCTTGTTTTTGTTTCCATCTGTGCCTTTTCAAGTGTGTGGCTAGTGATCTCATATTTATATGTTTATGTATTTGTAGAGCCCTCAGCTTGCCTCTAGTTACACTGATTAAAATGATACCATGGTTGATGAAATCCGTCTTGTCTACTACGCATGCGCCCCCACCGCTACCATTTTGATAAAGGTAATATTTTTTTTTACCCAACAATATTAGGCTAATTTCACATTTTTGCCTTTTTGCACAGCATTTCATGCCCACTTGAAACGCTTGCAAACGCATGTAAACGCAGCGATTTTTAGATGCATCAGCATGCGCATGCTGACAAAAAAACACAGCGTTTGTATGCGTTTTCATGCGTTTTTGCATGTGTTTGTGTTTTTTACGTGCACGCGTTCTCTAGGTGTCACATTTCACAGGAGGAAAATCCTTGAAACAGACTTCACCAATGGGCCACCAGTGGGCATGTGTCATGGGAATTCTTAATATATACCCTGTTTACAGCTGAATTCTTCAGATTTTGTTGCTTTTTCCTTTGTCAACAACAACAAAGGGAGAGAGAGAGACAGCGAAGACGGCAGCAGCGGCGGTTTTGGAGACATCCAATTATTGAAGTCCGGGAGAACCGTGGAGCATACCACACCCTCTACAGCGAGCTCCAGACAAACTCAGTGAAATTTAGTGACTATACCCGGATGTCCCAAGAAAGCTTCATGGATTTGCTTGCTCGTGTTCAAGGAGCGATCCAGAGACAGGACACACAGCTCCGTCATGCTATTCCTCCTGAGGAACGGCCCCTGGTCACACTATGGTACGTAATATTTAAAAACCAATGCCTGCATAATTGTTTTTGTTCTGCCATGTACTATTGCAAAGCCTGCAGAATTATTGTTCTGCCATGTAGTAAACAAAAGCCTGCAGAATTATTGTTATGCCATGTACTAATATTTTTTTCATTTCAGTACCGGCTTGGAATCTCCACCTTGTCGGGAATAGTTGCGGACACCTGCCAGGCTTTGTGGGAAATTCTCTGTCCTGAATTTATGCTCCTGCCCACCACGGAAAAGTGGATTGATATTGCTGAAAAATTCTGGACAGTCTGCCATTTCCCCAACTGTTTGGGAGTGGTTGATGGGAAGCATAAGGATAACCAAACCAAGAAGTGGATCGGAGTACTATAACTATAAAAAGTTCTTTTTTACAGTACTCATGGCCATTGCGGATGCAGACTGTCTGTTTGTTGCAGTGGACATTGGGGCATTTTTCCATGGGAGTGACTCACGGGCTTTTAAGAACTGAGACATGGGCCGTAGGTTGTATGGCAACCATTTTAATTTCCCCATGCCACGGCCTCTTCCCCACACCGAAGGTCCACCACATCCATTTGTAATGGTTGGGGATGAGGCCTTTCAAATGTGCCAAAACCTGCTGAAACCCTACTCCAGCCGGGACTTGGCCACATGAATAAAATATTTAATTACAGACTGACCAGGGCACGAAAAACTGCAGAGTGTGCTTTTGGGATACTTGTCTCCAGATGGCGCATTCTTGGCACAGCCATTAATCTTCAACTGGAAACAGTGGATGAGGTGGTGAAAGCGTGTGTGGTTCTTCACAATTTTGTTATGGCTAAAGCACACTTTGAACTAGATTAACCAGCTGCCAACCCATTGCCTAATTTCACTCAGCACCCTCTCAGATCATCAGTTGAAGTTGGCCAAATGAGGGACCAATTTGCGGCCTACTTTATCTCTGATGTAGGACATGTGGAATAGCAAGATCAAATGGTGTAAAATTGTTTTCTTGTGCGTATGTAAATAAAAAACCTGTTTTGATACCTGTACCGAGTGCACTCTGTTTTTATACACTCCAATACAATAATCACCAGCCCAGGTTTCCCAGTGAATTCAGGATGCTTTGTTTTGTGCATCATGATTTTACTAGGACTCCTGACCAGGTGACTCTACATACACAAGTTGTATGACCTTTATCTCTCCAGTCTGTGTTCAATAATGCAGATTGCAGCGACAGTGGAGATAATACAACTAATATTTATATCACCTGTCCTGATGCTACAAATAGTGATTTTAGGATGCACTAACATCCTTCATTCTTTATGACACCTGACCATGTGAGTATAAATATTAGTTGTAAGATCTCCACTATGGCTTCAGTATGCACGCAGACTGGAGAGATGATCAAGTTTATACAACTTCTACAATCCCCAGGTCTGATGTCATGCTGAAGTGAGGATGCCCCAAAAAATGCATCCTGACGTCAGAATGTTATCACACCTGGGCAGATGAATACACATGTATGAGTGAAGCTCCAGCATCTCTCCAGTCTGCGTGCAATAGATAATGCAGATTGAAGTGACGCTGCAGGTGACAACTCATAGGTATAGTCACCTGGCCAGGTGTGATAAATAGTTATGATACCAGGCCAGGGTATTGTAGATATGACGTATATTTTCTCCATCATCTCTTCAGTTTATTCACCACACACTGAACAGATGGTGTGGTTAATTACAAGGTATATCTAGAATCCCCTGGCCTTGTGTCACAAAGAGTGAAATGATGATGGCCAAAACACACCATCCTCAATTCACTCTTTATGATACCTGGCAAGGTAACAATAGATATGCCTTGCACTCAACACCATCCTCCATTCAGTCTGTGCAATATTAGCAGACTGAAGAGACAGGTGGTGAAAATGCAAGTCATATATTTGTGTTTTTGACAACACATATCTCCAGGACTGACACAAGAAACATGTGTCAGTAATGGAGCTTTTTACTGGGAGCAACGTTTGAGAAAAGATGGTGGCAAGTTGGGGGTGTGAAGAGACAAGGAACGGCTTAAAGGGGAGGAAGGGGTTCTAGGGGAAGGGGCAACAAAAGTAATGGGGTAAGGGAGCTCAGGGATGGAACTGGAGGCAGGGTGAGACACAGTGTGAGGTGAGGGGGAAGGGACGGACAAAGTTTTTTTGCTTTTTGGATCTCCTGTGTCTTGGTGTGTCCTGCCTGGACCTCCTGGAACTGTGTGACCGCCTTGACCTGGGTGACCGCCTGGAGCTGGGGGACCTTTGCTGTGTTTCTGCAAAAATTGAATGGGGGTCACCCCTCTGCTGCTCGGTGGTGGCTGTGGCAATGCTGGTCCAGGCAGGAGGAGTAGTGGTGGCGGTGGTGCTCCAAGCAGGAGCAGTGGTGGCAGCGGTGGTGCTCCAAGCAAGAGGAGTGGTGGTGGCAGTGGTGTTCCAAGCAGGAGGAGTGTTGGTGGCGGTGGTGCTCCAAGCAGGAGGAGTGGTGGTGGCGGTGGTGGTCCAAGCAGGCGTGGTGGTGGCAGTGGTGGTCTAGGCTCGAGTGGTGGTGGCGGTGGTGGTCCAGACAGGAGCAGCGCTTGCCATGGTGGTGGTGGTGGAGTGTCCAGCAGCACTTGGCCTTGGGGTAGTGTACAGATGTCCGGCTTGGCTTGGAATGCAGGTGGCCGTGCAGTGGTATGCAGCAGAAGTCAGTAGTGAGGTGAAGCGAGTCAGTGGTGGCACAGTTGGAAATTACACCACTAACTGCTGCATGTACTCACTCTGCTGCACAGCCTGCATGAAAGCAGTGTTGCTGGCCTGCATCACATTCAGGTGGAGTTCTGGACTAAGGTGTTCCACCATGCCCCGTTCAATTTGGTGGAAAAAATGGTGCACTGGTCTGTTGAGGTCGGCTTCCAGATGGTCAAGGCGACAGTTGACAGCCTGGAAGCGGTTTTCCATGAGGGCAAAACTGCTTTCCAATCTGTCTGACAGCACCTTGAGGCCATTCTGAAAGACCAAGCTCAAGTGAAGGAACTCGGGCATGACAGACCTGTCCGAGGCCTTCTGCCGCTGGCGGGAAGTGCCCGCAAAACCAGTGGCAGAGACCTGGGACAGGGGAACACCTGACAGCTTCCTGGTCTCCAGCTGTCTGTGTTGCCGACCCGCAAGCTGCTTCCTGGCTGTTGGATGGCTGGGATGGGTCCGAGGTCGTTCGATGAAGGACCGCTCAAGGGACAGGTTGCAGGGTGCTGCTCAATGTGCTGTGAAAAGAAAAGAAAAACATTATTAGCAAGCATTTACAAAGTTAAAGCGACAACTCCTGTGGAATAGAAGAGCACAGAGTAAAAACAATACAATACAACAAAATACTTAGGTTCTGGTGGCAAGGACCGGTTGGTCCAAATGGTAGCCGTATTTAGTTCTGGTCCTATCTGCAGCACCACTGCGACCCTGACCCTCCTGACGGACATCTCTGTTTAAGTGGTCCTTCATCGAGCGCCAACGGGTTCTGACTTTGTTCACTGTGGGAAAAAAAAATAAAAAAAATTAGACAATGCACTGTAGGCCAGGATAACACAAATGTGTGTGATGCTAGAAACTCGCAGAAGTTACTAGCATCACACACAGTTGTGTGATCCTGGCCAAGGTCACTGCCACATCACAAAGCATTGAAATACTTACGAAAATCCTTGCAGACCCGGTGAGAGGCTTTGTCCCAGTCATCCAACATCGCTGTGGCCACCTCATTCCAGAGCCACCGGATCACCACGTTGTCCGCGTGCTGCGGATCACGGCTAATCCACAACAGAACTCGCTCCTGGACGAAGTTGATGAGGGCGTCGTTGTCCAGGGCCATTTCTTCGTCCCATTGTGGAGCCTAGAAAAGAAAGAAAAACATTAATCATGGAAAGATTTGGAAATGAAAAAGGTAGAAAAATATGCAGAAAAGAAGTAAGATTGAAGCTGAAAAACAGGCCAGAAAAAAAGTCAGGAAAAAAAAAAAAAGAGTACAGTCACAGTCAGTCTATACTTTCAGGCCTTCTCCCTGCCCACACTTGAACTGGCTGCTCCTGCTGTTCCTCCTCAGAAACCGAGGATGATGAGGTCTGAAAAAGAAAAATTAATTTGCCACATGTGTAGATGGGACAGGAATACTTACCCACATAGTAGGGAAGGAAGGTACTCACTTCACGCTCTGCTTGGGCCAATTCACCACGGGCCAGTCTGTATTCCTCTCCAGAAGACATGCTGCAATAAAAAAAGAGACATTAGTACATAATAAATTGAGAAAAAAGGACAGGCAGACATTAGGTTTAATACTCACATAATAAGTTGCTGCGAGTCTCCAAATTGCTCTAGATGATTCTCTCTTCAGGCTGTAGAGTAGTGGACTGTCAGTGCCAACACCTTCTTTTATATACACTACCCCCCAAACAATGTTTATTTGTTAAGGGGGTGGATTAAACCAGTGTCTAGACATGTTTACTTTTACAACGTATGTGTTCGAAAATGCACGCGTGCGCATGGACATGTGCACGCCTGCGTTCCCATAGACTGTAATGTGTTATTTTGGCGCATTCCATGCGCAAGCGATCGCATGCATTTTTTTAATGACGTTGGGCGGACCAAAAAATGCAACATGATGTGTCTAGCGCGTCTAGGCGCACACCTGGAAAAAGCGCATGCGCTTGATAACGCAGACGAACGCGTGCAAGCGCAAGACCATGCGCCCACCGTGTTAAACATAGGGGCGCATGGCGTATGCGATAGGGTGTGCATGATGCGCTGCACTAAAAACACTTTTGTGAAACCAGCCTTAGAGGCATAATGCTACATGTGCTACATTTTGCTAAATGTAAATTTTTTTTTCTAAACCCACGATATGCAGCATGTAAAATTTGGAGCAGGTCACTTAAGGATCAGTGATCTTTCATAAGCATATACAGATGAATATCTAAGCAGAGCACCACATAAAGCTCCGCCCACAGCCCCCTCACAGCCCTGCCCACAAGCCACCCCAAAGCACCAGAATCTCATTAATTGAAAACTACAAATAAAGATTAAACAACAACCATAAGATGGATTTCATCAATGCAGGTATCATTTTAATCAATTTAATGGTGCCAACTGGTAGTGTCTGTAATTTACCAAGTAAAATCCTGCCGACAGGTTCGCTTTAAGTAAAAATTGCATGAATTTTAAAAAGTCACAAATCATGTACTAGCCTAAAAAATCTGTAAACCCCAATCCTAGTCAATAATGATGAATATGGAAAAAAAGACAGTCAAACACGTATAAAATTGGCTTTAAAAAAGACGCAAGAGAAAAATTAGTGTTAGCAAATGAAAACAGTCAAAGAAACTGCAAAAACTAGTCAAAAAAGTGGAAATGCAAAAATGAATAAGGTCCTTTATGTTTATGTCTGATACAATGTGGCTATTCTTAAGCAAAACACATAACAATAATGCAAGATTGCGGCCCCATAAACATATAAAAAAAGAAAGAAACAATATAGAACAAGAAAATAAAATAAAAAACTTTTTTCCACTAAAGATTCTAATAGGAAGACAAAACTTGTAGTGTTTCAGCTAAAGAGCAGGTTTTTGAGAGAATGTAGTGATAAAATCCCTCCCAGCTGAAACCAAAATGCTGCACTTTACAATGGACCCATCTGCTTTTTACGAGACACACTTAAGACATTTTTTTTTAACTTGCTGAGGTAAACTTAATTTCTTCAATCACTTGGAGACGGCACAATCTCTATGTGCAGACATCGACTTTATCTTTACTGGGAAAAAAGAAATCAATCCTTTTTAGCTAATTGCCTTTTATAACTCATTCATTATGAGGGAAGAGCGTTGAATTGTTATTATGTAAGAAAAGAATTCTCAGCAGATGGTGGATGATAATTCGCAGTGTTATCCTGTCAACAGTCTCCAACTCAAAAAAAAAAAAATCACCAAACTAAAAGAAAAAAAAATCCATTCAGATGGTCTCCTTATAATACACTATACCAGGCAATCTAACACCATTTGTCGTCATAAATTCCTCTATATGAGTATTAAGTGAATAAATACTTACAAATGTTTTAATTGATAACAAAAAAGGTCACATTCACTTTCAATATCCAGATTGTTCTTTCATAACGACCCCTATTGTAAAAAATAAATTTTTCTTCATATAAATCACATTTTATTATATATTTATATTAAAAAGGCTTACATATATTAAGTATCAAAACAACTCTAATAACCTGAAGACTTAATTAAGTCTATAAAATGAATAGTAAAAAAATAAAATGTGCCACTGCTGTGTACTGTGTAATGGCTGTGTCTTACCATGCAGGAACATGATCTGATCATACCTCATCTCCTTGGCAGGGGAGCAAGAAAAAGAGGATACAGACGTTACAGCAGGGAATCACAGCTTATACTTTCTGTGAGGTAAAATATGTTTTTAAACAGGCAGGGAAATGTTTTACCTCACAAAAAGTAGCAGTTGCCATCTCATGCTGTCCTGTATTCCACATTTGACCTGCATCGTCGGACTATCATGATTCCTCGGCTCAGTGTGCTTGTAATGGCCAGCTCTGTCATTCTATCCAATGCTGGGGCATGCTGAACTGTATGTGCTTTGACTGAAAGCTCAGTTGACCTATCTGAGACTGGCAGGTACAGAGAATTCTCTAGGTGCTATATTTTCCTAGTAATTGCCCTGCTATTGAGTTGTGGCCAGATCACTGCCAGTCAAAGCTTCTGCTCTCTGGTGTGTGTTTGCGTGATTCCTGTGCTGTGAGATTTGATCCACTGCTGCCTGACCTTTTGTACCTTGTTCTGACTACCCATTTGTTTTTTCCCCTTTGCCTATATCTGCTTTTTCTTTGATATTCTAACCCCAATATGTGACCTGACTTATGCCTTCATCATTTCATTTAGCTTTTCCTTTAGCTTTCTTGGTACTGACCCCAAAATGTATGATTTATTTTCCTCACAGACTGTCTGTGAGTAATGACTAGCACAACATTTTGACTGACCATATACTTTATTTTCATCACCAATGGATCCAGTTCATGCACTCTATAATCAGGTGACGAATCTGACTCAGATGGTTTAGGATTAGGCCAGGGAACACCAAACCTACAATCTCCACAGTCCCAGTTGTAGGGTAGGTTTTCTAGTACTATGCAACCTTCCCAAAGCTCTCCACTATCTACTATAGCAATGACTCCTGTGTTGGCATATGGAACAGCTGTGAACTTATTATTTATGTAAAGGAGGACTTGATGCTGATCTGACAATAGATGGCGATGATGTGTAAAGTTTCCTTGCTTAATGTGTTGTAAGAGAAAAGGTCTCTTTTATTTAGTTTCAGTTTTGTTTTCCTACTTCCAGATCATGCATTGTATGACTGTTCATTTTTCCTGTACCTCATGTTCTGACAAGTAAAAGCTTGTTATCCCATATAATCTGTTCTGTGAAGGTTTCTACTGAACTGTGCATATTCAAGGAGCTATACAACAAGCCTTGCAACATCCTGTACATGCTAATGTGCAGTTCATCTTCCCCAACCAGTAGTGGCACTTTCTGGCAAATTTTGGGGGGAGAATAATCAGTGTACGGTATTCAGGGAGAGATGTAGACTATTGTTTTACCTTATAATCCCAGTCTTCAGGGATGAGTCCCAGATGGTGGGAATAATCATGTCCCTATTGTGAGGGCATCCTCAGGCTTAAGCTTTCTTTTTGTCCCCACTAGCCTTAGAATGGTCTTCCGTTGAGGACTTTTTTGATGCCTTACTGGATGACGTATGATGAACCTGACAGGGTCCAGGCGGCAGAGGCAAAGATCTTGAACCTGAATCAGTGGGGCCACACCACAGAGAACTATAATTTTGAGTTCTGGCAATGAGGTTCTGTGGAATGATGTAGCTCTCAAGTGTCAGTTTCACTGTGATCTGTCAGAGACTCATGGGGGAGGCTATGACTCAGGCCATTCAAATTGATCACAGATTTCCGTAGAGACGTGATGAACAATGGGGGTTTTTGACTTTTCTGAATACTAGCTCTTGTGGTTCCAGGATTTACCAGTTGCAGGGATTGCTTAATTTCCTCCTTCCCTGGCTGTTTCTTGATTCATGACATGTATTTAAATTATATTTATTCACCATACAGTGTTGTAAAAATTACTTTTCTGCTGATATCCATGAGACTACTGTGAAGCACTTACCTAGTGTATTCCTTGGGTAGATAACTTTGCTTTTTTTATTGTTTTATGTTTTTTAATTTTTATGAATAAAAGGTATTATTATATTGAGTGGATAGTCATGCACCAAATGTTAATCCTCATGACTAGCGTAAGGCCGGAGTCACACTAGAGAGAAATATAGATGAGTGCTATGCGACAGAAAATCACATAGCACTCAGACCAGTGTTAGTCTATGGGGCAGCTCCCATCATCCAATTTTTTTCTCGCCCGTATGATACATGCGAGCGAAATCGCAGCATGCTGCGATTTCCACCGTACCTCGGCTGAGACTCGCCAATGCAAGTCTATGAGTGCGAGAAAAAAACGGATTACACACGGACTATGCGTGTGACTTGCGAGGAATACGGAAGACTTCTTCAGATGACAGGAAATTGACTCATCCCTTATCAGGAAGCTTTGGCATGCAAATTTCCCTAGCATGCTCTAGAGAAAAGCAGAAAGCATGCCTCCACGGAGTGTAGCAGCGTGACATCAATGTCGAGATGCTGATAGTTCAGGTCCAGGAGAGGCCAGAACTTTGGGACCAACGTGACACACATTATGCGGACCACGCACGTAAGGGCGCAGCATGAACGAAAATCTGTGACATGTTCCCCGATTTTGAGGATCGACCTTGTGAGGTCCAGCAAGAAATTAGTAAGTACAATCCTAAAAAAAATCTGTAAAGTTTAACATGAGGTAAAAATTAGCATAACCGCATCATATGTGATGTGTTTAGTAATATGTGGCATATTTCAGACTATGCTCATGCTAAAAGTAGCAGGCCACATTACACTGAAGCCTATATGTTGGAAGTCACACAATGTCATTGATAGTTAATACATTTCTTTTGTTTCTTTGCAGTGATTGATGTCACTAGACGCTGGCGGAGTTGCTGGGACCAGTACCGGTGGGAACGACAGCTTTTGGGGCGGAGTGGCAATGCAGCCACCAAGAAATGAAAATATATTTATTTTGACCGCCTCAATTTTCTGGCACCGGTGATGGATCTCAAACCGTAAGTGCATGCATGACCACACATTTTTTACCCATGCTTTAACAGGCATATTTAAAATTGTTTCTAACTTCAAATTTATGTTTTACAACAGAACGGAGTCAAATCTTACTGAAAGGGAGACAGCGTCTGACTTCGAGGTCAACATTGACCACGATGGTGAAGGTAACAAAGTGGCTGGCCCATCTTCGCCACCAACAGGCAGCAACCACCCAACACCACCACCAGCAGAGTCTTCTGCCACACATGAGGCTAATCCAGAGGATGAGAAAGGGGCCCACAGCAGCAGTCCAACCTTGCCTCTGGATACCTTACCCAAGCCTTCTGCAATACCACGCCTTGGGCGGCGCAGAAGGGTGTTTGCCATCACTGGCACCAGGAGGCAAGTAGACACAGGGGTGTTGGACTATTTGTCCAGGGCAGCTCATGATGATGGAGAGGAAGCATACTTCTGCAATCTGTGAGGCTGCGGGCCAACTCTACTCCTGTGTTTCTGTTTCTGGAAAGGTGGCAAATGCCATCAAGCAACCTTTTGCCACTGCAAGGTATTCCAAAAGAGCAGGCAGGAACAGTTGCTGCACCACCTCTGCCATGTATGGCACCGCATCCACGAGCCACCCAAACTCAACATTAACCCCAACCCCAACCTGGGCCCATGTATGAGAATACAGCACCTGCCCAATATGGCCACTTAACACTAAAAGTCCCAGAGAGGGGTCATTTAACATTTCTACCTTTGGAACCCAGAGACGGGTCGAATGACCTGAAGGATTTTATCTAACATCCTATAATCACCGTTAGAGTTGAGCGACTTTTGGTTTTTTAGGGTCGCGTTTCGTTTCGTGAAACCCGACTTTTCCAAAAGTCGGGTCGAGCAAGATCGTCCGATTATAGGGAAAAGTCAGGGTCATCCCGAAACACGAAACACAATGTAAGTCAATGGGGAATAAAAGTCGGCAGTGAGAGGAGGACAGGAAACACACCTACAGTGCCCATTTGAATGCCAAAAGCATCAATTCTTCTTACTTAAGCTTGTCAACCTTAATTAACTTCATAATACAAGTTACGCACTGAAAAATGGGGGTTATTTGGCTAAAGTTGTGGGGGGGAGGGCTGGCTGCAGGTTTTCATGTGCCCTGGGCGAAAGAGCGCCCCTTTAACACATACCACAACTCATCATGCTCCGATACGGCAGAGAAATAGCGGTATAGTACAATGAAAAATACCTCACTTTTTACATCTCATGACGAGGCCCATCTATTTCTCCATACAGAATCATTGGTCCCATATAATGTTTGAAACAGTATATGATGAGCTCCACATAATGCTACAGTATATGTTGGTCCCCATGGATGAAGCTCCACTGTCTTATGGGCCCAAATAATGCTCCAAACATAATGGGCCCCATTTCTAATGCTCTAGTGTATAATGGGCCCTGTAAATGCTGCTCCAGTGTCTGATGTCCACCTTTGGAATGTTCCAGTGTATGGTGGGCCCCATCTATCATTCTCCAGAGTATAGTGCTCCCCAAAAATTGCTGTCCCAACATTGAAAACAATCAAATAAGTCTCCTCGCTAGGGAATCCCTGTACTTGTCTGGACAGGTGCTGTAGCTTGCTTAACAGCTCGCCAGCCGTTCTCACACCCAGTATGGATTGCACGTGATTGCACAAAGGTTAGAAAGGGTACCGTATCCCCGGATAACATGTATGGATAGCGTACACATTCAAAATATATGTCTCAGGAGGCAGGCTCAGACGGTGTTAGGCCCAGTATGGATTGCACGTGATTGCACAAAGGTTAGAAAGGGTACCGTATCCCTGGATAACATGTATGGATAGCGTACACATTCAAAATATATGTCTCAGGAGGCAGGCTCAGACGGTGTCAGGCCCAGTATGGATTGCACGTGATTGCACAAAGGTTAGAAAGGGTACCGTATCCCCGGATAACATGTATGGATAGCGTACACATTCAAAATATATATCTCAGGAGGCAGGCTCAGACGGTGTCAGGCACAGTATGGATTTGACGGCCCAGATTACACAGCGGAGGAGCAGGGAGAGGTAAAGATTGCAAATGCTGGGGCCCTGCCCAAGCAAGGGGGGCCCACTCGTGGGCGTCGGTACTGGCACTGGGCCCCTCATAGTACAGCGGTGTGTCTGACGGCGGGTGTGCACCACCACCGTCAGAGACACTTGATTGCACTATGAGGGACCCTGTGCCAGTGCCCGCGCCCAAGAGTCGGCCTACCCACCTGTCCAGGGCAACGGCACTCGCACGGTGTCGTGCGGTAGGTGGTGACCCCAGCCATGGGGGGGGAGGCAGCACAGTTAGGGAGTTTTAGAAAGTGGCATATGTTGATGTTGGACATTCAGCTGATGCAAAAGACGAAATAGGTGAAGTACCAGGAAGAGGTGGACCAAAGCAAGCCATTTTTCTGTCACCCTATGTGTCATCAGGGGAAGGTGGGACAAAATCCTTGGAAACCCATGCATGGTTCATTTTAATGAAGGTTAGATCATCCACATTTTGGGTTGACAGACGGGTCCTTTTTTCTGTCAGGATTGATCCAGCTGCACTGAAGACTCTTTCCGATAGCACACTTGCAGCTGGGCAAGCGAGCTCCTGTAAGGCATATTGGGCCAATTCAGGCCAGGTGTCCAGTTTAGCGGCCCAATAGTCAAAGGGGAATGACCTGTGTGGGAGAACATTGATATGGGAGGAAAAGTAGTTTGTAACCATAGTTGACAACTGCTGTCTCCTGTCACTTTCCATCGATGCAGTATTACCAGTTGTGTGAGCGGTATTTGGAAAATCAGTCCACAACATTGTCATGAAACCCCTGTCTCCAACGCCACTTCTGCTGTGTGCACCACGAACACCTCTGCCAAGCTGCCCCCGGCCCGTACGGCTCGTGTGAGAACCATCACCGCTGCTGTGTGCTGGGAATGCCTCAAGCAACCGATTTACCAGAGTTGCTTGTTTATTAGCCAATATTAGGTCAAGGTTCTCCTGTGGCATGATGTTTTGTAATTTGCCTTTATAGCGTGGATCCAGGATGCTGGCCAACCAGTAGCCGTCATCGTTCATCATTTTGGCAATGCGGGGGTCCCTTTTTAGGATCCGCAAGGCATAATCTGACATGTGGGCCAATGTTCCCGGTGTCAATGATGCACTGCGAGTGCTGGGTGGAGGAGCACTTTCTGGCAAATCCACATCCCTCCAGTCACGCACAAACCCTGTACCAGACATTGCCACGCCAACATTTTCACTTGCCCCACGAGATGCATCCTCCTCCCCTAAGTAATCATCCCCATCATCCTCCTCCTCCTCCTCTTCTTCCTCCACCTCGTCCAGGAGAGGTCCCTGAGCAGACAATGGCTGAATGTCATCAAGGATTCCCTCCTCCTCTTCCTCTTCATCAACATTGGCTGCAGACGCCTGCTCCTTAAGGTGCGTCAAAGTTTGCATGAGCAGACGCATAAGTGGGATGCTCATGCTTAGGATGGCGTCGTCTGCGCTTACCAGCCGTGTGCATTCCTCAAAACACTGAAGGACTTTACAAAGGTCTTTCAGCTTCGACCACTGCACGCCTGTCAACTCCATGTCTGCTCTCAAAGTGCCTGGCCGTGTATCCTCCCACAAATGCATTATGGCCTGCCTCTGCTCGCACAGCCGCTCCACCATGTGCAGGGTGGAGTTCCACCTTGTTGCAATGTCGATAATGAGGCGGTGGTTGGGAAGGTGGAGCAATCGCTGCAGCTTCTGCATACGAACGGAGTGTACAGGCGACCGGCGGATGTGCGCGCACAGTCTTCGCACCTTCTGGAGCAGGGCTGTTAACTCTGGATAATTTTTGAGGAAGCACTGCACCACCAGGTTCAAGGTGTGAGCCAAGCAAGGTATGTGGCTGAGTTTTGAAAGGGCTATGGCTGCCACAAAATTACGGCCATTATCACTAACTACCTTGCCTGCCTCAAGATGTACACTGCCCAGCCATGACTCAGTTTGTCGCTTCAAGTACTCGGCCAGCACCTCGGCGGTGTGTCTGTCGCCCAAACACATCATCTGCAACACAGCCTGCTGACGCTTTCCACTAGCTGCTCGATAGGGGGACACATCGTGTGCAACAGTGGCAGCTACAGATGGAGTGCTCGTACGACTGCGCTCTGTGGACGAGCTTTCGCTTCTGGAGGAGGAGGAGGGTCGAACGCCTACAGCCAACTGTTTCCTATACCGTGGGCTAGGCAGCACTGTCCCACCACCGCTGTTCCCTGTGGACCCTGCATCCACCACTTTAACCCAGTGCGCAGTGATGGACACGTAACGGCCCTGGCCATGCCGACTGGACCATGCATCAGTTGTGAGTTGCACCTTTCCGCTCACTGACTGCTTGAGTGCATGGACAATGCGGTCTTTCACATGATGGTGGAGGGCTGGGATGGCTTTGCGAGAGAAGAAGTGGCGACTGGGTAGGTCATAGCGTGGTACTGCATAGGCCATGAGTTCGCGGAAAGCTGTGCTTTCCACCAACCGAAAGGGCATCATCTCAAACGAGATTAGTTTGGCAATGTGGGCGTTCAAACCCAGTGTACGCGGATGAGAGACTGAGTACTTTCTTGACCTACTCATAGTGTCTGGGAGGGTGAGCTGGACTTGAGAGCTGCATATGGTGGAAATAGCGGTGGACAGGGCGGACTGAGAGAGGGTTGATGATGGTGATGGAGTTGGTGTTCTTTCTGATGGCCTAGAATCAGTCTTTCGTTGATATAACAGTGGGATTCCCTGACTGCTGTGGTCTTGCAATGACACCTCAACATTTGCTGCTGTGCTAACCGGTGGGCTTACAGTGGGGGAAACAATGTAGCGTTGCTGACTACCTTCGTTGTGATCAGTTGCACATGTGGCACTTGAGGTTTGGTGTTGTGTCCACGCTTGCAAGTGCATGCTGGTTAAATGTCTAAGCATGCAACTGGTATTCAAATTTTTCAGATTTTTCCCTCGGCTAAAGGTCTTTGCGCACTTCTTACAGATAACCTTGGCCTGATCATGAGGATTTTGTTCAAAAAAGTGCCACACTGCACTCTTCCTACTTTGGCAGACATTTTGCGGCCTAGCACGCTGTGATCTTTTGACCCTCTGGACAAGCTGTCCAGCAACTCTTTTGATGTTTGGAACCTGTCTTTGGAGTGCTACGGGCCTGCCAGATAACAGCTGTTGCGATGTCGATGTCTGCTGTGGATGCTCCTCATCTGAGCTATTGGAAGCAGCACCCTCTTCCCCCAATGGATGCCAATCTGGGTCAACAACTGGGTCATCCATCACCTCCTCTTCTATGTCATGTGCACCTTTCTCTGTGTCACCGTGTATGGTGGTATAGTGTGCGGGAAGGGGCACCTGAGTCTCATCAGGGTCAAAATCTGGCTCTGTACACTACGAGGACAATATAGTGCTCTGAGTGAATGTACCAGCAGAATCATCCATCAGCGGCTGTGCATCAGTGCACTCCATGTCAGATTCATCTTGGCCTGGGTAATTCACCATTTCACTTGATAATCCAGGCATGGTATGTGAAAACAGCTCCATGGAGTAATCAGTAGTATGGCCTGCGTCATCCTTCAATCTTGGTTGGGGTGAAGGACACAAGGAAAGGTGTGGTTCATGAACATGAGCCTCCAATGACGACTCAGTGCTTTTACTTTTTACAACTGAAGAAGAGGAGGCGATAGAGCTGGAGGCTGAGTCAGCAATGTAAGACAAAACTTTTTCCTGATGCTCTGCCTTTAAAAGCGGTTTGCCAACTCCTAGAAAACTAAGCGTTCGAGGCCTTATGTAGCCAGACGATGACGCAGGGTCAGCACCTCCTGCATTCGGTCCTATTTTGCTCTTGCCACTACCATCAGATCCACCACCAACACCATCATTACCAACTGCCAACCCCCGCCCAATTCCATGGCCTCTTCCACCAGCCTTCCTCATTTTTGGTAGAAATGTAGACAAAATCCAACAAACTATATAGTAATGTAAAACAAGGTACAAGGTGTCTATAGGACAGGGGAGATTTAGAATTTCTGCACACACTTGTGGACAGTGGACACTTTTGGATTGTGTGAGGCCCACTGATATCTGAGCGCTATGTGACAGGCTCGATGGCACAGCTGCCTGTGACCAAAGTGACGAGAGGATAATGGAGATTTTGAATCTCTGCGCACACTTTTGGACACTGGACACTTGTGGATTGTGTGAGGCCCACTGATATCTGAGCGCTATGTGACACGCTCGATGGCACAGCTGCCTGTGACAAAAGTGACGAGAGGATAATGGAGATTTTGAATCTCCGCACACTTTTGGACACTGGACACTTGTGGATTGTGTGAGGCCCACTGATATCTGAGCGCTATGTGACACGCTCGATGGCACAGCTGCCTGTGACCAAAGTGACGAGAGGATAATGGAGATTTTGAATCTCTGCGCACACTTTTGGACACTGGACACTTGTGGATTGTGTGAGGCCCACTGATATCTGAGCGCTATGTGACACGCTCGATGGCACAGCTGCCTGTGACCAAAGTGACGAGAGGATAATGGAGATTTTGAATCTCTGCGCACACTTTTGGACACTGGACACTTGTGGATTGTGTGAGGCCCACTGATATCTGAGCGCTATGTGACAGGCTCGATGGCACAGCTGTGACAAAAGTGACTAGAGGATAAGGGAGATTGGATTGCTTTTAAAAAAGCAGTTTGCGGAGCAGTGGGTAAACAGCAATGCCAGCGTGTCAGGAAGCCTTAAAAGGCAGCCCAACAACCAACACCACTGATACACCACAATATAGCCTCCCCTTGCACTGAACACACAGTGACTTGTGTGTTGTGCAGGCCAAATCGCTAGCAGCAGAACAGTTTTTTTGTCTTCTTCCCTGCCTAATGCTCTCCCTACAGAATCAGCAGCAACCTCTCCCTATACTAAGATCGGCAGAAGTAAGATGGCGGTCGGCGTGCACGCCCTTTTATACCCCCTGTGACGCCCACCAAAGCAAGCCAATCACTTGCATGCCCTTCTGAAAGATGGTGGTGACCCGTGCCTAGGTCATCACGTTGCCCACAGTGTCCGTGGATCCTGATTGGCTGAAAAAGAGCGCAAAACAAACTTTTGAAACGCGACTTTGGCGCGTAAGTCGCCGACCTCGTGGCCGACCTCATCCTAGGGTCGGGTTTCGTTTCATGAAACCCGACTTTGCCAAAAGTCGGCGACTTTTGAATTTTTTCGACCCGTTTCGCTCAACTCTAATCACCGTCTTTTGTTCTGTAATTAAGGCCACTACTATCGCACCACAGGAGGTTGTTGTTTTCCATTGAGTTTAGCTTTTTAGTTTCTAGTTAGTTCTATTCAGTTTATTGCATTTGATAATATAAAGACTATACATATTGTATTTAGTTTAGTTTTATTTGAGCAAAAAAGCACTGAAACAATGAATCATATTTTATATATTTTAAATAGAGAATTAGAAATTTTAGAGCAAGGTACAGCTATGAGTAATGACCAGAAGCATTTGTGTCTAAGTCAAGTCATATTTACAATAGGCTGCAGTGGGGTCTGCATGTGTGTGTGTGAGTGGCATGTTCTTCTTGTGTGACTAGCATTTCAGCACTCACCGAGCAGTCTGTCTGCACTGTCGGAACATACCTGGCACTGCCTGGGTATGTCCCTGGTACATTTGCCACATGTGTATTTGTGAGTGGTTGAGTGGTGAGCCTTCTCTGCATTTTGTTTCTTGTGAACAAAATATGTGAAGCAGTCACCTATTTAACCCCCACAGCACAAAAGGCTGCATGCAAATTTGCTAAGGTGTTAGTAACCTTATGCTTATCCCCCGCACAACAATGCAGCTGGGGGGTGGGCAGACACACTCAGGAGCAGCTTACATTCTTTTGCTCTTTTACAAGACCTTTGTTGAGGTGGATCAACACAATTAATTTGTTTTGTTTTTTGTCTGTAATTTTTAACCCACTTCTTTCACATCTTTTTTTAAAAGAAAAACATAACTAAATTCTTTTAGAAAAACTTGAAAAATTGAAACAGATTGTATGTTTTGCAAACTATATGTACATTTGGCAAAATGACCTGGATAATGCAGCACAACATCACGGATCAGCAGCAAAAGGTCACATCTCTCCCAAAACACTTCATGTGTGCTTCAAAACAAAATGTGTGGTTTATACAAATTGTCAGTTCCCTCAAAATGCAAAGTCTCTTGACCTGTGTTTCACACAGTGTTTTGAGGATGAATTCAGCTCTACTCCCCCCTGCAGATTCCTCAGACAATGGCCACATTTACAAATGAAAGGATGCTAATTGGAGCCATCAGAATCGTCAGTTTGGACTAAAGGCCCTTTTACATTTAGCAATGCACCAGCAATATGACCAGCGATCCAACCCGGTCAGGATCGCTGGTGCATCGCTAAATGATCGCTAGTGAGTTGTCACACAGGCAGACCTCACAGCGATGCAGCAGCGACGCAGCGCACAATACTCACCTTTCACACACAGCGATCCTGACGTCCTCCCACCCGCCTCCGCGCGCCGCTCGTCGTCACAGCAGGAAGCCCAGCAGGAAGCTGACGACGAGAAATGGAGCCGGACATTCTCGCGCGATCAGCGATGGACAGCGGGGGAGCCGGTTGGAGGTAAGTATCACACATAGCGATATCGCTATGTGTAAAACCCCCTTAAGGGTCATTTGACCCTCTTTTGGGACTTCAGGGGGGAGCTCGAAATTTTTGGGACTTAGCAGACCCACTGTTGGAGGCTGGTCTCAACATGTGTCTGCTCGACATGGCCATATTAGTGGTATGACCAGATGGGTCACTCCACTACCCAGGAGTTAATGCAGTCATACCCTCCACCCCACTATTATGCTCAGCCACAGGATCGAGCCTTGGTCCTGAATCCTGCCTGCCCATCTGCCATCCCACAGGTTGACAGTCAGGTTGGGCAACCACCTAGGCCTAATTCATCACATGCTGGCCTCCCGCCATCACCACCCCCAACCTACATGAACCTGTAATGCTATTTTTTTTGCTGTCCTGTAAGGTTTATCTTTAGTTTTAGATTTTTATTAGTTGCGCTATCACTTAATACTTTATAAATTATGGCATCTGTGTGACATCAGTATAGCGAGATTTTCTCACAATACAGCAAAACGGACATATAACAGTTTGTAGGCCTGACAGTGGCTCTACAACAGTTGGCACCCTCCAATCTTTGCAGTAGAGTCCGTGCTTGTGTTGGGGTATTTCTTGCATTAGTAGACCTGGCGCGACAGACATATATAGATATATATCAATCAGTTAGCTCAAGTCTGGAGACCCAGATGTTGGGACAGGTCTTTCAATGTGAGAATGGTTCATGTTTCCTGGATGTGTGAAATCTGCCCAACGTAGGACATAATTTTATTCATGAACATCTTAGAGCACCTAATGTTCTAATGAAAATCATAACTGATGACTCTGGTAAACTTTCTACTTTCTCATGAAAAACTGGCCAATTTTGGAAAGCAACTTGAAGCTCTTAAAAAAATAAAATAAATAAAATAAAAAAACAAACCTACTTAAATGTTTATTTTCTTAGTAAATGCAAAAGAAAATATAAGCCCTGTGTAATTATGATGGCCATGAAGATTTCAAAAATCGTTGCACATCTAGCTACAAATAAGATAAAGGTAAATTTCAAATTAAGGAAGTCTTCCCATTAGTTAATTGGCATAGTATTAGAATATGTTTTAACATTATGTTCAGATGGGGGTACTACCACAGGGAACCATGCTGATCAGGAGATCAAAGGGATGGGAATCACCTCACTATTTCTCATGCACCTCAGGCCACCTGCTGTGCTAGACACTGTAAGAAAGCTTCTTTGAAATGAAAGGTGGGAAGCATCACTGTGTATCCACAAAATTTACAGGAAACTTAGGGATCCCATACACAATAGATAGATGTCGGCCAAATGATCCAGCAAATATATCTCTCCTTCTCTGCTAACAGGAGTCCACGTTGTATCGAGTGCACCCGTGTTGTCTACAAAAGAACCACTTCCAGATCCGCAGGGGCGCACCTATAATGAGGCCATTTGAGCCTGTTGCCTCAGGTGGCAGACAGCTGCTGTTGACAGGGGGGGCTTTTTCCTCTGCTACCAGTAGCACCTACAATTTAGCCTCTGCATGTTTGTGCTGCGGTAGCGTGCAGAGGCTTGTAATTGATTAGGTCAAAGGAGGGAAGGAGTCAGGGCCCCCTGATCGTGTGACCCCTGACTCCTCCCCTCTTGTGACCTCATCACAGGTGCTGTGCATGTATGCAGGACTCTGCTGTGCTGGTTGTCATGGTGCTGGAGGTGGGAAGTTTATGTGTGGGGTCAGGAGGGGTTTACAGTGTGGATGTAGCAGAGCCGTGTGTGTATGAGGTGTACAGAGCAGAGCCGTGTGTACGAGGTGTACAGAGCAGAGCTGTGTGTGTACAAGGTGTACAGAGCAAAGCCGTGTGTGTATGAGGTGTACGAGGCGGAGCCATGTGTGTGCGAAGTGTACGGAGCAGAGCCATGTGTGTACATGGTGTACGGAGCCACGCGTGTGCGAGGTGTCCAGAGCGGAGCCGAGCGTGTGCGAGGTGTCCATAGCGGAGCCGCACGTGTGCGAGGTGTCCAGAGCGGAGCCGCGCATGTGCGAGGTGTACAGAGCGGAGCTGCGCGTGTACGAGGTGTACGGAGCGGAGCCATGTGTGTGCGAAGTGTACGGAGCAGAGCCATGTGTGTACGAGGTGTCCAGAGCAGAGCCGCGCGTGTGCGAGGTGTCCAGAGCGGAGCCGTGCATGTGCGAGGTGTCCAGAGTGGAGCAGCGCGTGTACGAGGTGTACGGAGGAGAGACATGTGTGTAAGGAGCGGAGCCACGTGTGTGCGACGTGTAAGGAGCGGAACCACATGTGTACAAGGTGTATGGAGCAAAGCCGCATGCGTACAAGGTTTACTGAGTGGAGCCATGTGTGTTTAAGGTGTACAGAACGTGGCCATGTGTATAAAGGGTGTATGGAGTATAGCCGCATGTGAATGAGGTTTAGGGAGTGGAGCCATGTGTGTACTGGTGGAGTCGTGTGTGCGTGAGGTGTACAGAATGGAGCCACGTGTGTACGAGGTGTACGGAGCAGAGCAGCGTGTGTACGGGGTGTATGGAGCAGAGCCACGTGTGTACGAGGTGTACGGAGCGGAGCTGCATGTGTACGGGGTGTACGGAGCGGAGCCGCGTGTGTACGGGGTGTACGGAGCGGAGCCACGTATGTACGGGGTGTAGAGAGCGGAGGCATGTGTGTACGGGTTGTGCGTAGTGGAGCTGTGTGTGTTTGGGGCGTACAAAACAGAGCCCTGTGTGTACGAAGTGTACGGAGCTGAGCCGTGTGTGTGCGGAGTGAAGCAGAGCCGAGTGTGAACGAGGTGTATGGAGCAAAGCCGCATGTGTGCAAGTTTAACGGAGTAGAGACCTGTGTGTACAAGGTGTACAGAGCGTGGCCATGTGTGTAAAAGGTGTACGTAGCAGAGCTGCATGTGTATGAGATTTACAGAGTGGAGCAGTGTATGTACGAGGCACAAAAAAGCGGAACCGTGTGTGTATGAGGTGTGCGGAGCCATACATGTACAAGGTGTATGATGGGGAGCATTCATACCTCCCAGCGGGACAGTCACGATTTTGAGAGAGAGAGTCTGCCCCACTGCCCCGGCTGGGAGCTTACTTTTCCCACGGACACAGGAGTACACGGCGGAGACCTGAGGAGCACTTTAAAATTCACACGTGACATTCCACCAACAGTGACATGCTAGAAACTGACTGGAAATGAGGTAATTTCGGGAGGAGATTGTGACGGAACCATGGAGGCACTTCAGGGAATGCTTCAGATCCATCACCGTGTCCTCCTCCGACAGCGTGGACAGCGGGATCGCCTTGGACTTGGGGATACCGGCCATGTGAGCAGATCATGATATGTCCTGCATCGGGAGGCTCAGGTGGGCACTACAATGGGAGCCGAGCTGCTATTGAATCTTTATAGAATCATTCTTTTTTTGTCTCTCTGTTCCTTTCTCGCTCACTGTTCTGTCTTTCTCGCTCTAATCTTTCTTTTTTTCTTTCTCTCTCTGTTGTTTCTTTCTTTCCTCTCTTTCTCTCTGTTATTTCTTTCCCCTCTTCCTTTCTCTCTCTCTGTTCTTTCTTTCGCCTCTTTCTTTCTCTCTCTAATCTTTCTTTTTCTCTCTGTTTTTTCTTTCTATCTGTTCTTCCTTTCTCTCTCTGGTCTTTCTCTCTCTGTTCTCTTTCTTTCCCCTCTTTCTTTCTCTCTGTTCTTTCTTTCCTCCCTTTCTCTCTCTCTGTTCTTTTTCTCTCTGTTCTTTCTCTCTCTCTGTTCTTTCTTTCTTTCCCATCTTTCTTTATTTCCCATCTTTCTTTCTCTCACTGTTCTTTCCCCTCTTTCTTTCTTTTCCCTCTTTCTTTCTCTCTCTCTGTTCTTTCTCCTCTTTCTTTTTTCTCGCTGTTCTTTTTTCTGTCCACTCTTTCTTTCTCTCTCTCTGTTCTTTTTCTTTCTTTTTTCTTTCTCTCTGTTCTTTCTTTCCCCTCTTTCTTTCTCTCTGTTCTTTCTTTCCCCTCTTTCTTTCTCTTTCTCTCTGTTTTCTTTCTTTCGCTCTGCTCTTTCTTTCTCTTTCTTTCCCCTCTTTCTTTCTCTCTCTAATAATTCTTTCTTTCTCTAATCTTTCTTTCTCTTTCTGATCTTTCGTTCTCTCTCTGTTCTTTCTTTATCTCTCTGTTCTCTTTCTTTCCCCTTTTTCTTTCTTTATTTCTTTCTATTCTTTCTTTCTCTCTCTGTTCTTTCTTTCTTCTTTCTCTTTCTTTCCTTCTCTCTGTTCTTTCTTTCCCCTCTTTCTTTCTCTCTCTCTCTGTTCTTTCTTTCCCTCTTTCTTTCTCTCTGTTCTTTTTTCTGTCCTCTCTTTCTCTATCTGTTCTTTCTTTCTCTGTTTCTTTCTTTCTTCTTTCTTTCTCTCTCTGTTCATTCTTTCTTTCCCCTCTTTCTTTCTCTCTCTCTTCTTTCTTTTTTCTCCTTTCTTTCTTTCTCTCCCTGTTCTTTCTTTCTCTCTCTGTTTTCTCTTTTCTCTCTCTCTGTTCTTTCTTTCTTTTCCTCAGTACCAGTCAGTGTGCCCACAGTACCAGTAGAATAGGAGGGGTAGGAAACTAGGTAGCACTGGTCACATTGAGCCTTTGATAATTTTTACTGGTGTATAATCATATGCCGTGAGCACCCCCATAAAGTGGGCCAGCTCCAGACAACAGGGTACAAACAAATCACTAATACTATCAGTCCAAGTGGACCATTATATACGTAAAATTAACGATGTCCCTGTGCCAAGCAGTGCGGAGGATCAGAATACACTGAGGAGACCAGAGCAGCGGGGTATGGAGAGAAGAATTATATGGTGCCCATTATGCTGTATGAAGTAATATATGGTTCCCATTTTACTGTATGAAGTAATATATGGTGCCCATTATACTGTATGAAGTAATATATGGTGCCCATTATACTTTATGAAGTAATATATGGGGCCCATTATGCTGTATGAAGTAATATATGGTGCCCATTATACTGTATGAATAAATATATGGGGCCCAATATACTGTATGAAGTAATATATATGGGGCCCATATGCTGTATGAAGTAATATATGGTGCCCATTATACTGTATGGAGCATTATATGGGGCCCATAATACTGTATGCAGTAATATATGGGGCCCATAATACTGTATGGAGCATTATGTGGGGACAGGGGATGACTTTCTGTTTGTTGTGGATCTGACCGCTGGGACCACCATGATCCTGGGAAACGTAGCTTTGAAGAGCACCAAGTAAATGGAGCTGTGGTCAATCATACACACTGTGGTGCCATTCACATGTGGCTCTTCAAATAACTCCTTTAAGAGACTGATGAGGGGACGACAAAGTATAACAAAAGTTCACTGATCGGGGCGGATGAGAGTTATAGTTTGTGGGCTGGTGGGGTTTGTGTGGCAGAGCTGCATTTTTGTCCCTGTCTGGTCCTGTGCCAGGCCTACCATTGCCATTAATGACCCTTGTTCTGGATACTTCTGTGTTGTTCTTGTATGTGCGTGTGATGGCACTGACATCCTTGTGTTTGGACACCTTTTTTTTCAATTTATCTAAATCAAAATGTCCACTATTGTTATCAGTTTTACAATATAGATATAAAAATCTACTTTGTGTGTGGGAGGGGGGCGTCATTTTGCTGTTTGCCTCAGGCAGCAGAGAGGCTAGGTTCACCCCTGCAGACCCGTCTGGCTGTGACTGATTTCACGGAGAACAAAAGGATCAATAGTCCAAAATCAGTCATATCTAGAGTTGAGCGATACCGTCCGATACTTCAAAGTATCGTATCGGATGGTATCGGCCGATCTTTAAAAAAAGTATCGGTATCGCCGATTCCGATACCGGAAGTCCCATTCAAGTCTATGGGACTTCCGGTATCGGAATAAGAAAAACCCTTTCCTGCCCTTGTACAGCCTCTCTGGGGTCTGTACGGGCCTTTCGGGGGGCTGTGCCGGCCTGCCAGGGGGTCTGTGCAGGCTCCGGTGGTCTGTGCCGGCCTGCCGGGGGGCTGTGCCGGCCTGCCGGTGGTCTGTGCAGGCTCCGGGGGGCTGTGCCGGCCTGCCGGGGGGCTGTGCCGGCCTGCCGGTGGTCTGTGCAGGCTCCGGGGGTCTGTGCAGGCATCGTCCGATGGGACTACAAGTCCCATCGGGCGATGCCTGCTACCATGACAGTGATTGACACATTAGCCAATGATGGGACAGTAGTAGTCCCATCATCCGGCTAATGTGTTAAATGTAAAAAAAAAAAAAATTACATGCTACATACATACAACATGCATACTACATACATGCTACATTCATACTACATACTACATACATGCTACATTCATACTACATAAATACTACATGCAACATACATACTACATATATACTACATGCATGCTACATACATACTGCATGCTACATACATACCACATATATACTACATACATACTACATGCAACATACATACTACATATATACTACATACATACTACATACATACTACATGCATGCTACATACATACTACATGCTACATACATACTACATATATACTACATACATACTACATACATACTACATGCATGCTACATACATACCACATACATACTACATATATACTACATGCATGCTACATACATACTGCATGCTACATGCATGCTACATACATACTACATACATACTACATGCTACATACATACCACATATATACTACATACATACAATACATTCATACAATACATACATAGACATACAGTACATATAACATAGAGTAACATACTTACCAATACTTGTCACATTGTTCCCCGAAGCCATTGTCTTTTCCGGAATAAATATTAACATAACAAACCACAAAAATACTCACCCACGATCCGAAGCAGTCCACGAGTGTGTCCCACGACGATCTTGGGTAGAGAACTGCAGCATCAGCTGTTGCTGCCGTTCTCTACGGGCTGCAGGAATCCAATGACGGAAGGTAGGTATCCTTCCGCACTGTATTCCTCCGCCACTTAAAAAAAAAAAAAGTCCCTAGTCTCACTTTATGCCATTGCTGTGTGGCAATTTCCCACATCTGATGCTGCAGTTCTCTACCCAAGATCGTCGTGGGACACACTCGTGGACTGCTTCGGATCGTGGGTGAGTATTTTTGTGGTTTGTTATGTTAATATTTATTCCGGAAAAGACAATGGCTTCGGGGAACAATGTGACAAGTATTGGTAAGTATGTTACTCTATGTTATATGTACTGTATGTCTATGTATGTATTGTATGAATGTATTGTATGTATGTAGTATATATGTGGTATGTATGTAGCATGTAGTATGTATGTAGTATGTATGTAGCATGCATGTAGCATGTAGTATGTATGTAGCATGCATGTAGTATATATGTAGTATGTATGTAGCATGTAGTATGTATGTAGCATGCATGTAGTATATATGTAGTATGTAGTATGTAGTATGTATGTGGTATGTATGTAGCATGTAGCATGCATGTAGCATGCATGTAGCATGCATGTAGTATGTATGTAGCATGCATGTAGTATGTATGTAGTATGTATGTAGTATGTATGTAGTATGTATGTAGCATGCAGTATGTATGTAGCATGTATGTAGTATATATGTAGTATGTATGTAGCATGTAGTATGTATGTAGCATGCATGTAGTATGTATGTAGCATGCAGTATGTATGTAGCATGTATGTAGTATGTATGTAGTATATATGTAGTATGTATGTAGCATGTAGTATGTTTGTAGCATGCATGTAGTATGTATGTAGTATTTTTTTTTTTTTTTTTTTTTAACATTTAACACATTAGCCGGATGATGGGACTACTACTGTCCCATCATTGGCTAATGTGTCAATCACTGTCATGGTAGCAGGCATCGCCCGATGGGACTTGTAGTCCCATCGGACGATGCTTGCACAGACCCCCGGACATCAGCACAGCCCCCCGGCAGGCCGGCACAGCCCCCCAGCAGGCCGGTACAGACCCCCACAGGGTGCACAGACCACCGGCAGGCCGGCACAGCCCCCCGGCAGGCCGGTACAGACCCCCACAGGGTGCACAGACCACCGGCAGGCCGGCACAGCCCCCCGGCAGGCCGGTACAGACCCCGGGCAGGCCGGTACAGACCCCGGGCAGTCCACACAGCCCCCCGGCAGGCCGGCACAGCCCCCCGGCAGGCCGGCAGAGACCCCCGGAAGGCCCGAAATGACGGCGCATCATGATGCGCACACACCGCGCATCATGATGACGTCAGTCTGTCAATCAACTTTGAACTTCCGATTCCGATGCCGAATTCCGATATTGAAAAAATATCGGAAGTCGGTATCGGAATTCCGATACAGCAAGTATCGTCCGATACCCGATACTTGCGGTATCGGAATGCTCAACACTAGTCATATCTGATCCTTAGCTCCTATGACATTATCTGTCAGGGAGAGTCTTGATGTCCCTATATACATTAAACTGTAAAGCCCCCGTTACACACTGCGATATCGCTAGCAATATCGCTGTAAAGTCACCGATTTTGTGACGTTGCAGTGATATTGCTAGCGATATCGCTGCATGTGATACTTACCTCCGACCGGCTCGGCTCCCCCGCTGGTTATCGCTGATCGCGCGAGAAGCTGCTGGACCATTTCTCGTCGGTCACTTCCTGCGGCGCTTCCTGCTGTGACGACGAGCGAGGCATGGACGCGGGTGGGAGGACGCAGGTTCGCCGCGTCTGACAGGTAAGTAGCGATCCCCGTCCCCTGCGATGTCGCTAGTGAGATCTGCCTGTGTGGCAGCTCACTAGCGACCACCTAGCGATGCACCAGCGATCCTGACCGCGTCATATCGCTGGTCGGGATCGCTGGTGAGTCACTAGGTGTAACGGTACCCTAAGCCAAGCCCACCAATCGAATAACAACTCTAATGTATAGGGGGGGCATTTAGGATGAAAAGAGTCTGAAGTCACACTATTATGATTCTCCTATTTTTCCTATGTGAGTGATTTGTATTATAGAACATTTAGAGAAGCTTAGAAGATTCTAGAGTTAAATTGAATGCTTGCAATCATATGACCAACCATTTGCATGGGGAATAAAATGGAAGAGTTGAGAAGGTGCTCTTCACATACTGCTTCAATTTGGCAATCTCGTTACTTATAGTGACTGCAGACTTTTCTTCTTGACCCTAAAGACACCTGTATGATTAATCAGAGAATATAATTTTAGTGTGAATAGTTACCCATGGTACAGCTTTTATTGATGCCTCTTTCAGACTAACAAAAACATTCGGCCATAACAAATACAGATCACCATATCATCTCTAATTACCATCCATATAAAATATAGTAATCCAAACATGCCAAAAGTGGCCAAATTACAGTTGTGCTCAAAAGTTTATATACCTCAGCAGAATTTTTGCTTTTTTGGCCTTTTTTAAAGAGAATATGAATGATAACACTAAAACTTTTCCTAAACTCATGGTTAGGGGTTAGGTGAAGCCATTTATTGTCAAACTACTGTGTTTTCAATTTTTAAATCATAATGACCACCCAAAACATCCAAATAACCCTTATCAAAAGTTCACATACCCCATTTCTTAATACTGTGTATTGCCCCCTCTAACATCAATGACAGCTTGAAGTCTTTTGTGGTAATTGTGGAAGAGGTTCTTTATATTCTCAGACAGTAAAGCTGCCCAATCTTCTTGGCAAAAAGTCTCCAGTTTCTGTAAATTCCTGGGTTGTCTAGTATGAACTGTGCTCTTGAGATCTCTCCAGATTGGTCTATGATATTGAGGTCAGGAGACTGAGATGGCCACTCCAAAACCTTCACTTTGTTCTGCTGTAGCCAATAACAGGTCAACTTGGCCTTGTGTTTTGGATCGCTGTCATGTTAGAATGTCCAAGTACATCCCATGCACAGCTTCCAGGCTGATGATTGCAAATTTGCCTCCAGTGTTTGCTGATAATGTGCTGCATTCATCTTTCCTTTAACTTTGACCAAGTTTCCTGTGCCTTTGTAGCTCACACATCCCAAAACATCAGTGATCCACCTCCGTGCTTTACAGTAGGAATGGTGTTCCTTTCATCATAGGCCTTGTTGACCTCTCTCTAAATGTAACGTTTATGGGTTTTGGACAAAAAGTTCAATTTTCATCTCATCACTCCAAATTACCTTATTCTAAAAGTTTTTAGGCTTGTCCCTGTGCTATTTTGCGTATTATAGGCGAGATACTTTGTGGCATTTGCGTAGTAATGGCTTTCTTCTGGGGACTCAACCATGGAGCCCATTTTTTTTCAAGTGCCTCCTTATTGCGCATATTAAAACAGCCACACTGCTTGTTTTCAGAGAGTACAGCGTTTCAGCTGATGTCATTTGTGGGTTTTCCTTTGCATCCTGAACAATTTTCCTGGCAGTTGTGAACAAAATTTTTATTGGTCTACATGACTGTGGTTTTGTTTTTACAGAGCACCTGATTTTCCATTTGTTAATCACAGTTTGAATGCTGCTGACTGGCATTATCAATTCCTTGGAAATCTTTTTGTATCCCTTATCTGTTTTATACAGTTCAACTACTTTTCCCATAGATCCATAGATCCATTGACAATTCTTTTGCTTTCCCCATGAATCACAATCCAGAAACAGTCCAGAAACATCAGTGGCTGGATGAAAGATGCAAGAGTCTGTCTAGATCCCAGAAACTCACTCAGCTTTTAAGTACACACACTGATTAAAAGCAAACAGGTCACAGGTGAGGATGTTACCTTTAGTAGCCATTCAACTCCATTTGTGTCAACTTCTGTGACAAAAATCACCAGGGTGCAGGGTGACCAAAATCACCAGCATGCACATAGGTCCTTCACACAGAAGATTTAAAGGGCCGGCCACCCACTTTGTGGTGGAGACCTGCATCAGTGCGCAAGCATGGCCGTGGGCCCTCGTTCGTACGTGCGTGCGGCTGATGCCCTTGTCAGCGCAGGGCCAATTTAGAGATTTCAAAAGGCTGCGGTGCGCAGAGGGCGCCCCATCTGTGTCTGACACTGGCCTGCCTGGACCAGCATCAGAGAACACTCACCATTTCCAGCAGGATCCTCTCCTCTTCACCGCTGATGCTGGACAGGACCCGCCTCATCTCTTCATCCTCCCCCCATCTCAGGGACTTGGGATTGATCCCAAGATGGTCTCAAGATGAAAACTTTTTTGATGTATATACAGAGGTTGCACCTATATAATGTATATAGACTTCTGTATCACTGCTACTGATGTGTACATTATATATAGGTGATACTGCTGTGTAGATATATGTGTGTATAATATATATATACACACACTTCCTGCAGTGTCACCTATATATAACGTATATACACATCAGTAGCAGTATCGCCTGTATAATGTACAGTATATAGAGTATATAGACTGCTGAATATCTAATATACAGTATAAAGCTCAATGTGTGTGTGTATGTATGTTCGGGATTGGCATCCGCACCGTCGTAGCTACAGCCACGAAATTTGCACAGTCACACGTCTGGACCCTGAGAGTGTCATAGGCTATGTTGTGAGGTGAAATTTTAACCCCGCGCGTTAAAATTCACCAAACAATTTTGCCCCTATCTACATAATGGGGGAAAAAGTGTATGTATGTATTGGCATCTGCATCGTCGTAGCTACAGCCACAAAATTTTGCACAGTCACACGTCTGGACCCCAAGAGCGTTATAGGGTATATTGTGAGGTGAAATTTTAACCGCGCACGTTCCAATTCACCAAACAATTTTGCCCCTATCTACATAATGGGGAAAAAGTGAAAGGAAAAGTGTTGGAGGCAAATTGACAGCTGCCAGATGTGAACAAGGGGGACTTAAAGAATGAGAGCGATGGCGCCAAAGAGTACATACCGTACAGTTGCTAAGGTGGGGCCCTGACATGGGATACTAGCCACACACGGGGATATGAACACACACACAAAATGTGCCACACACTACCACGTGCTTCAACACATATACCACCCTCAGCACACATTTCACCACACATACACCACCCTCGCCACATAAAAGTCGAAACACAAAAGTCGCCACTCAAAACTTGCCACGCTGTCCCAGAGCTGTTTAAAAGATGAAAAATGAGCTGTGATTGGTTGCCATCAGCAAATTTTCTTTGTAGACAGTTGTGGTAACTGAGGCCTATTATTCTTATCATTTATATGGTGTGATTGTCCTTTTGTAAAGCTGGAAATAACACAATTTATTACCGTGCCAACACAGACCACCTTCTGACACAGACTGCAGGGGGAGCCCAGTATCACACCGGATAGGATAAGATACACGGTTCAGCAGTCATTATCACACAGGAGAGGATTAGATACACGGCTCAGCAGTCAGTATCACACAGGATAGGATAAGACACACGGCTCAGCAGTCAGTATCACACAGGATAGGATTAGATACACAGCTGAGCAGACTGTATCACACAGGATAAGATTAGATACACAGCTCAGCAGTCAGTATCACACAGGATAGGAATAGATACACGGCTCAGCAGAAAGTATCACACAGGATAGGATTAGATACACAGCTCAGCAGTCAGTTTCACACAAGATAGGATTACATACATAGCTCAGCAGACAGTATCACACAGGAGAGGAGTAGACACGGCTCAGCAGTCAGTATCACACAGGATAAGGTTAGATACACAGCTGAGCAGACTGTATCACACAGGATAGGATTAGATACACAGCTCAGCAGTCAGTATCACACAGGGTAGGATTAGATACACAGCTCAGCAGTCAGTATCACACAGGACAGGAATAGATACACGGCTCAGCAGACGTATCACACAGGATAGGATTAGAAACGCAGCTCAGCACACAGTATCACACAGAATAGTATTAGATACATGGCTCAGCAGACAGTATCACACAGAATAGGATTAGATACTTGGCTCAGCAGTCAGTATCACAAAGGATAGGATTAGATGCACAGTTTTTATGTGCAATATAATCATTATTATTTGTTATAACTAACCACAGTTGGTTACTATGCCCAGGCAATGCTGGGCTCTTCAGCTAGTACATTATATAGGTGATACTGTGATTATATACAGCAGTAGCAGCCAGCAGTCTATATACAGTACATTATATAGACAATACTGCTACAGATGTATACTCATTATATATAGGTGATACTGCTGTATATATATGTATGTATTGCTACAGATGTATGCTCATTATATATAGGTGATACACCTGTGTATATATGTATGTATATATGTAATGGAACTGGAATTGAGGTTTGTTGAATGCAGTGAAGAGCAGGAGGGAGAGAAGGGGTTAACAGTGTTTACTTTAAACAGGTTAATTGCGTACAAGGAATACTCTGCGCAGGGAGATGAAAACAACGACGTAATACACAGGAACACGGAGCACAACAGAATTTGCACAAAAATGCAATATTCGGAGGAAAAAGGGGTGTATGAGAGAGGCAACTTATCAGTTGAAGTTCTTGTTGGGGAGAGGATGGAATAGCTCCCGCAGGCGTTGCAATCCATGGACAAAGTCTCTGGCTCTGCTGCGCAGGAACGAAATGCACTGTCTCCTGACCGTGCCGAGGTATCCGAGCTTGCTTACCTTGGAAACAGTCCCTTTTGTTGGTTCCTCTGGAATGTCTCAGTACACGGGGAGCACACAGGTTGACAGGCCGCGGGATGTACAAACCTCTCATGGGCCAGCTAAGATCGGAAGGATTAAGATTGTCTTTTCCAATGCACGATGTATATCGGACCGATGCGGGAACACTAAAAAGCATATAGAATCGCCGACTCTGTTCTGGCTCATCTTCTTACATATAAACACAGCAGTAACACCTATTTATCATGTACACAGTATTTGCAGTATGACCTGTATAATGTATAGACTACTGGCACTGAGTAGGGAGTTCCTGGAGATGTGCTGTTATGTAACCTGGCAGTGCGGCTCTATGTGTGGCCGCTGATGATGCGATTTTCTACGCTCGTACCAATAGGGCACGGCAGTAATAGAGGAGGGAGTGATTCATTTCTGTCATGTGCTCTTTGCTCCTTTCTGTGGGGCTGAGAATGGCTGGGAGCTTATGTTCCCGGGGATGCTAGATTTCTCCCACCCGGTCAGTGTGTGCTGAGGTGTTATGGAGTGGGAAAACTGTTGCTCAAAGCAACCAATCGCAGCTCAGCTTTCACTTTTAACCCCTTTCTGACATCTGATGTACTATCCCGTCCAGGCGCGTATGACCATGGACAGGATAGTACGTCATACCGATCAGCCGCAGGTGAACGCGGCCGGGTGTTAGCTGATTCTCAAAGCTGACACACAGCACTAAGTGCCAGGAGCAGTCAAGGACCGCTCCCGGCTCTTTAACCCCCGAAACACTGAAAATCTGCATGCTATAGAAGCGAGCAGCTGTAGAAAATGTGTGCCCCATAGTGGTACAGGGTGTAAAAGTAAGAATTAAATATAAAAGGATTTTTTTAAATAATTGTAAAAATATTTTAAAAAGTAATAATTAAAAAATCAATATTTATTCTATAAATAAATTTTTGAATAAAAAAATCTAAACAATAAAAGTACACATATTTGGTATCGCCGCATCCATAATGACCAGCCCTACAAAACTGTCCCACTAGTTAACCCTTTAGTGAACCCCATAAAAAAAGACAAAAAACAATGCTTTATCATCATACCGCCAAGCAAAAAGTGGAATAACATGTGATCAAAAAGACGGATATAAATAATCATGGTACCACTAAAAACGTCATCTTGTCCCGCAAAAAAGCAAGCCACCACACAGCTCCATCACTGGAAAAATAAAAAAGTTATAGCTCTCAGAATAAAGCGATGCAAAAATAATTATTTTTTTGTATAAAATAGTTTTTATTGTATAAAAGCGCCAAAACATAAAAAAAGATAGAAAAGAGGTATAGCTGTAATCGCACTGACCTGAAGAATAAAAACGCTTTATCAATTTTAGCACACGCAGAACGGTATAAATGCCCCCACAACAAGAAATTCATGAGTTGCTGGTTTTTGTTCATTCTGTCTCCCTAAAATTGGAATAAAAAGCGATCAAAAAATGTCACGTGCCCGAAAATTGTACCAATAAAAACGTCAACTTGTCCTGCAAAAAACAAGACCTCACATGACTCTGTGGGCCAAAATAAGGAAAAATTATAGCTCTCAAAATATGGTAGTGCAAAAACTATTTTTTCCAATAAAAAGCATCTTTTAGCATGTGACAGATGCCAAACATAAAAACCCGCTATAAATAGCAAATCAAACCCCCTTTTATCACCCCCTTAATTAGGGAAAAATAATAAAATAACAAAAAGTATTTATTTCCATTTTCCCATTTGGGTTACGGTTGGAGCTAGAGTTGGGGTTAGGGTTTGGATTAGGGTTGGGATTAAGGTTGAAATTAGGGTTAGAGATTAGGGTTAGGGGTGTGTTAGGGTTACGGTTAGGACTGGGATTAGGGTTAGGGTTGGAGTTATATTTGGGGGTTTCCACTGTGTAGGTACATCAGGGGCTTTACAAACGCGACATGGCATCCGATCTCAATTCCAGCCACTTGTAATCTAATTAGAGTAGTGTAATTAGAAATCTGTAGTTTGAAGGATAGATTTTGAAAGATGGCAGGCCACGTCTGGTCAGACTCATGCCTTTGAATGTATGTGCACCTAAGGGCTCACAGCTGTGAGGGGATGTGGGCATGTTTGGCCAGACCACATGTTCATAGTTAAGCAAGGTCATAAAAAGGGGGGAAGGGGTTTCACTGACCACTCGGAGATATGCATGGAACAGACAAGAGGAATGGAATACATTATGGATACCAATTGATGGGTAAGCAGAATATACCACAGAAAGCAAATGCAATTACATGGACAATCAGGAGCCAGAAAAAGCTGTATGAGTGTATAGGTGTGTAGATGAGTGTATATGACTGTATAGGAGTGTATATGAGTGTATATGTGTTTTTAGATATGTATAGGTGTGTATAGGAGTGTATAGGTGTGTATAGGAGTGTATAGGTGTGTATAGATGTGTATATATGTTTATAGGTGTGTATATGAGTGTATAGGTGTGTATATGAGTGTATAAGTGTGTATAGGAGTGTATATGTGTGTATATATATTACAGGCTGAAATCTTAGGCCTGGACAATGTTTCTAGGGTCTTTCACGCATTTCTTTTTGAAGCAATGATGTAGCTTCCTATTACATTAGGTAACGTCAGTGCGTAGGACTGACAAGATGTCATCGCAACATCCAGCAGTTGCCCCCCAGACCATATTGTATTGGAGGGCAGAAAGGAGCATTCTGGAATAGAAGGTGAGAAGGACTAGTTAAAGATTCCCGAAAATAGCTTTTCTAGTGCAAATGCAGAATCTTTTTTCTTTTGTTCATGTTCTCCATCCATGAGATGTGGTCCTGTCTTCTGTGTCTTTAACTAAATAGTCATATTATGCAAGTGGGTGTGGTTCAAAACTCCTCACACGAGGATCGTCCCAGGTTGCACTAACAAGTCCGATTTTAGGGAGCAGAGGAGGCTCAGGAGTGGAGAGATGCATTAACAAATGAAAAACGCCAGATGCTGGAGAACAGTGATGTATACACCAGGTAAGAAATTAAAATAGTTTACGGTAAATGGTAGGTTCTCTTTAAAGAGAATCATTATGAAAAAAATGGCTTGTTTAAATCAGGTTTCTACAAAGCTCTGTTTTCTTTTTAGCCAAGAAGCTAAATCTTTACAAAAAAACCCTTAAGTTTAGTATGGCCATAATTGTACCAACTTGGAGAATTATTTTTGCCCAGTCATATTTACTGCACAAAAAAAACATATTTTCTCCTCACTTGAAATTTTATTTTAAAATTTTTTTCAATTTCCAAATAATGTACTGCAAACTGGGAATGATACCATATTTTGCAGATTATAAGATGCACTAGATTCTAAGACACACCCCAAATTTTGAGGAGAATAGTAGGAAAAAAACTTTTTTAATAAAATGGTGGTACCTCTTATAATCTATGCGTCTTATTGCTTACTGGGGGTGGTGGCCAGCGCTGGTTTTAGGCAAAGTAGGACCCTAGGCAAAGTTTAAAATGGGGCCCCAAATGCTAACATATTGCACATCACACAGAAGCATTTCGGTTGCAGTTACATGCGCTGAGTTCAGGCCGCTAAATGAGTGTGATCGACAATAATGAAATCGTTCAACGCTTGTTTCCCGGCCTCTTTCCACCGTCTGAGAAAGAATGATGGGGACAGAACAATCACTATTAGATCAATCTCTCTCCATACAAAATCATGTTATCAGCAGCACATCTACAGTTTACACCGCCGATGTGCTGCTGAGAACAATGATTTTTGTTCCAGCATAAACAATCCAATCACTCGATGAATAGGCAAGCATTTTGCTTGTTTAGTATAATACACCCCATAGTCCTCCGTATATTGTAAAGTGCACCACAGTCCTCCATATTGTAAAATGCACACCCCATAGGCCTCCATATAATATAATATGCCCCATAGTCCTCCATATAGTATAATACACTCCCTATAGTCCTTCATATATTAAAATACACTCCTCAGTCCTCCATATATTAAAATACACTGCTCAGTCCTCCACATAGTATAATACACTCCTCATAGTGCTCCGTATAGTATAATGCACCGCCATAGTCATCCATGCAGTACAATTCACTTCCCTTAGTATAATGCACCCCATAGTTCTTCATATAATATAATATGCCCCATAGTCCTCCATATAGTATAATAGTCCTCCATATATTAAAATACACTCCTCAGTCCTCCTTATATTAAAATACACTCCTCAGTCCTCCATATATTAAAATACACTGCTCAGTCCTTCACATAGTATAATACACTCCTCATAGTGGTCCGTATAGTATAATGCACCGCCATAGTCATCCATGCAGTACAATTCACTTCCCTTAGTATAATGCACCCCATAGTTCTTCATATAGTATAATGTATTCCCCATAGTCCTCGTTACAGTATAATGCAGCCCACATATAGTATAATGCAGCCACCTCACAAAGTATAATGCAACCATCCCGCAGAGTATAATGCAACCACCCCACAGAGTATAATGTAACTCCCCATGGAATATAATGCAGCCCCCCTCATATAGTATAATGTAGCCCCTTCATAGAGTATGATGCAATCACCCTTCATAGAATATAATAAATACTAGCTGAAGGGTCCGGCGCTGCAGGGGCATAGTAAATAACTGTGGTTAGTTATAACAAATTATAATTATCCTCCATCCCATAGTCCCGTGCCCATATACCCATCATACATATCCACCATCCCATAGGCCCGTGCCCATATACCCATCATACATATCCTCCATCCCATAGGCCCGTGCCCATATACCAATCATACATATCCTCCATCCCATAGTCCCGTGCCCATATACCCATCATACATATCCTCCATCCCATAGTCCCGTGCCCATATACCCATCATACATATTCTTCATCCCATAGTTCTATGCCCATATACCCATCATACATATTCTTCATCCCATAGTCCCGTGCCCATATACCCATCATACATATCCACCATCCCATAGGCCCGTGCCCATATACCCATCATACATATCCTCCATCCCATAGTCCCGTGCCCATATACCCATCATACATATCCACGATCCCATAGGCCCGTGCCCATATACCCATCATACATATCCTCCATCCCATAGTCCCGTGCCCATATACCCATCATACATATTCGCCATCCCATAGTCCCGTGCCCATATACCCATCATACATATTCTTCATCCCATAGTCCCGTGCCCATATACCCATCATACATATTCTTCATCCCATAGTCCCATGCCCATATACCCATCATACATATCCTCCATCCCGTAGTCCCGTGCCTATATACCCATCATACATATCCTCCATCCCATAGTCCCGTGCCCATATACCCATCATACATATCCACGATCCCATAGGCCCGTGCCCATATACCCATCATACATATCCTCCATCCCATAGTCCCGTGCCCATATACCCATCATACATATTCGCCATCCCATGGTCCCGTGCCCATATACCCATCATACATATCCTCCATCCCATAGTCCCGTGCCCATATACCCATCAAACATATTCTTCATCCCATAGTCCCGTGCCCATATACCCATCATACATATTCTTCATCCCATAGTCCCATGCCCATATACCCATCATACATATCCTCCATCCCATAGTCCCGTGCCCATATACCCATCATACATATTCGCCATCCCATAGTCCCATGCCCATATACCCATCACACTATGTGCACAAAAGAAGCAGCTGCTATTGGTCTATGTGTGCAATGTAGACATAGGGCTGAATGCCGCTTTTAGTGCATAAATCTGATTATGTCCTGTCAACAGAGGGACTGTACGCTGTACACTTGACGGTCTGGGCCAGATGGAAAAGTGTAAAAAATAAATGATTCCATCAGAAAGAATGTCCTCTGTAAGTCACCATCTATAACTGTACTGTTATCTCACACACGTGGTCAAAATTGTTGGTACCCCTCGTTTAATGACAGACAAACCCACAATGGTCACAGAAATAACTTGAATCTGACAAAAGTAAGAATAAATTTTAAAAAATCTACAAAAAGGAACAAATGCAATGTCAGACAATGCTTTTCGATCATGCTTCCACAGAATTTAAAAAAAAAATTAAACTAATGAAATAGGCCTGGACAGAAATGATGGTACCCCTGAAAATAATGTGACAAAAGGGACATGCTAAATCAAGGTGTGTCCACTTATTAGCATCACAGGTGTCTACAATCTTGGAATCAGTGAGAGGGCCTGTATAGAGGGCTACAGATACTCACTGTGCTGTTTGGTGACATGGTGACATTTGGAACCCACTCAGAAGTTTCGGCCCCCCACCCCAAACCAAAACAAGAGCTACGCCTCTGACTGCTCTATGTTATTCTCCTGGTAGATCTGAGCACATGTTGACTGGAAAGGTTCCCTGCAAATATTAAAAGGTTCTCTTTTAATGAGACACATTAAATATAATGTAGACTAAAACACTAGTCTGAAAGAAATGGAGACATAGAGACAGCAGCCACAAGATGTTAACGTGATAAATATGTAGCAAGAGGAAATATCAGGATGCAAAAACTAGGGGACAAATACCACCACCACGTCACGCGTAATATTGGTTTTGACCGAAGTGTTCCATTAATATCTTTAGGCAGATGATGAAGAATTTGGTGAGGAGACAAAAACTGCTTTGTGTATGAGCACCATTTAAAATATTCTCAATAAAAGATGAGTAGATTCAATGCTTCAAGAAATCACTCTTCATATTCTATTGGCAACAAGTCCGATACGTTTCACCCTTACATTAATATCACATAACAGATTGTGGCCATTTTATTTTAGTGTTAATAATTTGTGTTTGTCAGCATACAAAATGCCAGATTAAACCGGATCAAACGGGTTGAAACTTGGCGAATGAGAAATGTGACCTGCCTATGGCTGCACGGATGACATGACAATGATGATGACATCACAATGATGATGATGATACCAGTAGCAGCACAGTGACCATTAGAACCATTAGTGTTTTTCCTCAGCAGCTTGGTGAGGAAAGATCTCGCTGTGGCTAGCTTGCTACTAGTGCTTGCTACTTGCGATTTTTTTTCTCTCTTTTCTACTAGCGCCTTGTTGATGTCTATGACTCAACATGTGGTGTTGTAGAAGAAGAAAAAAACAAACAACATCTTCAAAAGGAGAGAGTAATAGTGGAGAGAAGGAAACACCAACAGGTCCTGACATAGAGGATCCAGAGGAAGGATGTAGCCATCAGGTGAGCAAACCTGAAACTACTATTCATCTACCGAAAAGACACTCCCTTCTTCAAGGACTGCAGAACCAGTGGAGAAGGTTAGTAGGATTCATTAGGAAGATGGAAGCCTCCACAATAAAAAGAGGAAGGCAACTGTTGGGATACCCAAATTTAAGAGACACCCCTGAAAATCAGAGTGGATCTTGCGAATGGGAAGTAGAAGATCATAGTGCACCTGTTGAAAACCCAACAATAAAAAATGCAACAGAGGAAAAATCTCTTGAAAAACCTGTTGTGTGTAATGAAGAAAAAGCAACAGTGACGCACCAAGGTGGCATAAAAAGACCCTACATAGAGAGCAGATCCAGCATTACATCTCATGAACAATATCTAGTGCCAATGAAAAAAGCAAAACTAGATACTGAACATTCTCATACAAAGACCTCAGAAGAAGGAGAAGTAGCCACGGTGCCATTAACAGTGGACAAATTCACTTTTCATCATGTTCTTGGATCAGGTTGCAGTGGGGTGGTGATGCTGGCCACAGAGTCCATTCAAAAAGAGCGTGTTGCCGTAAAAGCAATTCTTAAAAAAGAAGCTATGCAATGGAAAGAAGAAGTAATAGCAGAAAGCAAAATCCTGCAGATGACTCACAAGAGCATCTTTTTAGTTCATGGCTATGGAGCTTTTCATACTAATACCTACCTCTACTATGTCATGGAGCTAGTCACTGGCGGGACCCTCCTTGACCTGGTTGAAGAGAGAGCACCGCTAAGCCTCTGCATCGTACAATTTCTAGTGGCGGAGATAGTGTGTGGAATACAATTCCTCCACTCCAACGGCATCATTCACGGAGATCTGAAATACGAAAACATCCTGTTAACCAGCCAAGGCCACATTAAAATCACAGATTTTGGATTGTCACTCATAAGAACAAAAGAAGGAGACTTTGATGGGACCACTGCACTGGAAAAAATAATTGGCGAACCATATCTTCCTGAAGAAGACTGGTCTAGTTTAGGCATAATTATCAATGGTTTGGTCGCCATCCCAGGACCTCTAGGGATGTTCACAACAATCATTGACATGATCGATGACCCAGAAATATTTGAATACTTTAACCCTACAATTGTAGACTTGGTACTGGGTCTGTTTTGTAACGACAAGTCTCCGAGGTTAGGAATAGAAGGAAACATACGTGAGCATGACTTTTTCACTTCAATTAATTGGGAAGAAGTAGAATCAGGGAAAATGACATCACCACTAAAGATCAGTACTCAAGATGTTACTGATGAGCATGTGACAAGTGAGATACCTGTACCACACAGTAAGGAGAAGGAGGATCCATTCCTTTTGGAACACCAGCAGTTCTTTCAGAACATCTCATTTGTTTGTCCTGCTTGGAGAGCACACTACCACACTGCTCCAATGCACCCAGATGATTCACCTGCTGCCCCTCCATTACCTGACCAGCTAAGCTAAGAGACTGAACTTCCTGGATATTGTGGACGACTGCTCACAGGCCCATCAAAAAGCAGCTATAAAGCCTGAGCACAAGATCTACGCAAGCTGTATGTTCGCCACTCTAAACACAGTTATGTGTACCAGTTATAGAATAAATAGTTTTCAAACTTTCAAACTTTGAACTTAATATTTTAAAATAGCTCCTTTTCGTTCCGACTTTATTAAACTTATTTGGGCTGCAGGTTGTGCACCCCTGATTTAGACTGATATTAGTTACTTTATTTTTCAAAATAATAGCGGTCAAATGTGATTAGGCCCGGATTGAGCATCTGCCGAGGCGGCCAGATGCCCGATGGGCCGGCAGGCCCCCACCACAAAGTGGCCCTCCGGCCCTTTAAATCTTTTGTGTGAAGGACCTATGAGCGCCCGCTGTTTAGTTGCACGCGCCAACAAGGGCTGCGGCCGCAGCGGTGCTTGAGCACAAACGCTTGCCACCGCCGCCCTTATGTCAGTGCGTGCAACTAGACAGCATGCACATAGGTCCTTCACACAGATTTAAAGGGCCGGCCGACCACTTTGTGGTGGAGACCTGCATCAGTGCGCAAGCATGGCCGTGGGCCCTCGTTCGTACGTGCGTGCGGCTGCTGCCCTTGTCAGCGCAGGCAAGCAGGAGACCACGCAGGGCCAAGTTAGAGATTTCAAAAGGCTGGGGTGCGCAGAGGGCGCCCCCATCTGTGTCTGACACTGGCCTGCCTGGACCAGAATCAGAGAACACTCACCATTTCCAGCAGGATCCTCTCCTCTTCACCGCTGACGCTGGACAGGACCCGCCTCATCTCTTCATCCTCCCCCCATCTCAGGGACTTGGGTGAGTCCCAAGATGAAAACTTTTTTGATGTATATACAGAGGTTGCACCTATATAATGTATATAGACTTCTGTATCACTGCTACTGATGTGTACATTATATATAGGTGATACTGCTGTGTAGATATATGTGTGTATAATATATATATATATATATACACACACTTCCTGCAGTGTCACCTATATATAACGTATATACACATCAGTAGCAGTATCGCCTGTATAATGTACAGTATATAGAGTATATAGACTGCTGAATATCTAATATACAGTCATATGTTAAAGTTTGGGCACCCCTATTAATGTTAACCTTTTTTCTTTATAACAATTTTGGTTTTTGCAACAGCTATTTCAGTTTCATATATCTAATAACTGATGGACTCAGTTATATTTCTGGATTCAAATGAGGTTTATTGTGCTAACAGAAAATGTGCAATCTGCATTTAAACAAAATTTGACCGGTGCAAAAGTATGGGCACCCTTATCATTTTCTTGATTTGAACACTCCTAACTACTTTTTACTGACTTCCTGAAGCACTAAATTGGTTTTGTAGCCTCATTGAGCTTTGAACTTCATAGCCAGGTGTATCAAATCATGAGAAAAGGTATTTAAGGTGGCCACTTGCAAGTAGTTCTCCTATTTGATTCTCCTATGAAGAGTGGCATCATGGGCTCCTCAAAATAACTCTCAAATGATCTGAAAACAAAGATTATTCAACATAGCTTTTCAGGGGAAGGATACAAAAAGTTGTCTCAGAGATTTAACCTGTCAGTTTCCACTGTGAGGAACATAGTAAGGAAATGGAATTACACAGGTACAGTTCTTGTTAAGCCCAGAAGTGGCAGGCCAAGAAAAATATCAGAAAGGCAGAGAAGAAGAATGGTGAGAACAGTCAAGGACAATCCACAGACCACCTCCAAAGACCTGCAGCATCAACTTGCTGCAGATGGTGTCACTGTGCATCGGTCAACAATACAGCGCACTTTGCACAAGGAGAAGCTGTATGGGAGAGTGATGCGAAAGAAGCCGTTTCTGCAAGCACGCCACAAAGAGAGTCGCCTGAGGTATGCAAAAGCACATTTGGACAAGCCAGTTACATTTTGGAAGAAGGTCCTCTGGACTGATGAAACAAAGATTGAGTTGTTTGGTCATACAAAAAGGCGTTATGCATGGAGGCTAAAAAACACAGCATTCCAAGAAAAACACTTGCTACCCACAGTAAAATTTGGTGGAGGTTCCATCATGCTTTGGGGCTGTGTGACCAATGCTGGCACCGGAAATCTTGTTAAAGTTGAGGGTCGCATGGATTCAACTCAGTATCAGCAGATTCTTGACAATAATGTGCAAGAATCAGTGACGAAGTTGAAGTTACGCAGGGGATGGATATTTCAGGAAGACAATGATCCAAAACACCGCTCCAAATCTACTCAGGCTTTCATGCAGAGGAACAATTACAATGTTCTGGAATGGCCATCCTAGTCCCCAGACCTGAATATCATTGAATATCTGTGGGATGATTTGAAGCGGGCTGTCCATGCTCGGCGACCATCAAACTTAACTGAACTGGAATTGTTTTGTAAACAGGAATGGTCACAAATACCTTCATCCAGGATCCAGGAACTCATTAATAGCTACAGGAAGCGACTAGAGGCTGTTATTTTTGCAAAAGGAGGATCTACGAAATATTAATGTCACTTTTATGTTGAGGTGCCCATACTTTTGCACCGGTCAAATTTTGTTAAAATGCAGATTGCACATTTTCTGTTAGTACAATAAACCTCATTTGAATCCAGAAATATAACTGAGGCCATCAGTTATTAGATATATGAAACTGAAACAGCTGTTGCAAAAACCAAAATTGTTATAAAGAAAAAAGGTTAACATTAATAGGGCTGCCCAAACTTTAACATACGACTGTATAAAGCTCAATGTGTGTGTGTATGTATGTTCGGGATTGGCATCCGCACCGTCGCAGCTACAGCCACAAAATTTGGCACAGTCACACGTCTGGAACCTGGGAGCATCATAGGCTATGTTGTGAGGTGAAATTTTAACCGCGCGCGTTCCAATTCACCAAACAATTTTGCCCCTATCCACATAATGGGGAAAAAGTATATGTATGTATTAGCATCTGCACCGTCGTAGCTACAGCCACAAAATTTTGCACAGTCACACGTCTGGACCCCGAGAGTGTCATAGGCTATGTTGTGAGGTGAAATTTTAACCCTGCGCGTTCCAATTCACCAAACAATTTTGCCCCTATCTACATAATGGGGGAAAAAGTGCATGTATGTATTGGCATCTGCACCGTCTTAGCTACAGCCACAAAATTTTGCACAGTCACACGTCTGGACCCCAAGAGCGTTATAGGCTATATTGTGAGGTGAAATTTTAACCGCGCACGTTCCAATTCACAAAACAATTTTGCCCCTATCTACATAATGGGGAAAAAGTGAAAGGAAAAGTGTTGGAGGCAAATTGACAGCTGCCAGGTGTGAACAAGGGGGACTTAAAGAATAAGAGCGATGACGCCAAAGAGTACATACCGCACAGTTGCTAAGGTGGGGCCCTGACATGGGATACTCGCCACACACGGGGATATGAACACGCACACAAAATGTGCCACACACAACCACGTGCTTCAACACATATACCACCCTCAGCACACATTTCACCACACATACACCAACCTCGCCACATAAAAGTCGTAACACAAAAGTCGCCACTCAAAACTCGCCACGCTGTCCCAGAGCTGTTTAAAAGATGAAAAATGAGCTGTGATTGGTTTACCATCAGCAAATTTTCTTTGTAGACAGTTGTGGTAACTGAGGCCTATTATTCTTATCATTTCTATAGTGTTATTGTCCTTCTGTAAAGCTGGAAATAACACAATTTATTACCGTGCCAACCCAGACCACCCTCTGACACAGACTGCAGGGGGAGCCCAGTATCACACAGGATAGGATTAGATACACGGTTCAGCAGTCATTATCACACAGGAGAGGATTAGATACACGGCTCAGCAGTCAGTATCACACAGGATAGGATAAGACACACGGCTCAGCAGTCAGTATCACACAGGATAGGAATAGATACACGGCTCAGCAGACAGTATCACACAGGATAGGATTAGATACACAGCTCAGCAGTCAGTATCACACAAGATAGGATTACATACATAGCTCAGCAGACAGTATCACACAGGAGAGGAGTAGACACGGCTCAGCAGTCAGTATCACACAGGATACGGTTAGATACACAGCTGAGCAGACTGTATCACACAGGATAGGATTAGATACACAGCTCAGCAGTCAGTATCACACAGGGTAGGATTAGATACACAGCTCAGCAGTCAGTATCACACAGGACAGGAATAGATACACGGCTCAGCAGACAGTATCACACAGGATAGGATTAGATACGCAGCTCAGCACACAGTATCACACAGAATAGTATTAGATACATGGCTCAGCAGACAGTATCACACAGAATAGGATTAGATACATGGCTTAGCAGTCAGTATCACAAAGGATAGGATTAGATGCACGGTTTTTATGTGCAATATAATCATTATTATTTGTTATAACTAACCACAGTTGGTTACTATGCCCAGGCAATGCTGGGCTCTTCAGCTAGTACATTATATAGGTGATACTGTGATTATATACAGCAGTAGCAGCCAGCAGTCTATATACAGTACATTATATAGACAATACTGCTACAGATGTATACTCATTATATATAGGTGATACTGCTGTATATATATGTATGTATTGCTACAGATGTATGCTCATTATATATAGGTGATACTGCTGTGTATATATGTATGTATATGTAATGGAACTGGAATTGAGGTTTGTTGAATGCAGTGAAGAGCAGGAGGCAGAGAAGGGGTTAACAGTGTTTACTTTAAACAGGTTAATTGCATACAAGGAATACTCTGCGCAGGGAGATGAAAACAACGACATAATACACAGGAACACGGAGCACAACAGAATTTGCACAAAAATGCAATATTCGGAGGAAAAAGGGGTGTATGAGAGAGGCAACTTATCGGTTGAAGTTCTTGTTGGGGAGAGGATGGAATAGCTCCCGCAGGCGTCGCAATCCATGGACAAAGTCTCTGGCTCTGCTGCGCAGGAACGAAATGCACTGTCTCCTGACCGTGCCGAGGTATCCGAGCTTGCTTGCCTTGGAAACAGTCCCTTTTGTTGGTTCCTCTGGAATGTCTCAGTACACGGGGAGCACACAGGTTGACAGGCCGCGAGATGTACAAACCTCTCATGGGCCAGCTAAGATCGGAAGGATTAAGATTGTCTTTTCCAATGCACGATGTATATCGGACCGATGCGGGAACACTAAAAAGCATATAGAATCGCCGACTCTGTTCTGGCTCATCTTCTTACATATAAACACAGCAGTAACACCTATTTATCATGTACACAGTATTTGCAGTATCACCTGTATAATGTATAGACTACTGGCACTGAGTAGGGAGTTCCTGGAGATGTGCTGTTATGTAACCTGGCAGTGCGGCTCTATGTGTGGCCGCTGATGATGCGATTTTCTACGCTCGTACCAATAGGGCACGGCAGTAATAGAGGAGGGAGTGATTCATTTCTGTCATGTGCTCTTTGCTCCTTTCTGGGGGGCTGAGAATGGATGGGAGCTTATGTTCCCGTGGATGCTAGATTTCTCCCACCCGGTCAGTGTGTGCTGAGGTGTTGTGGAGTGGGAAAACTGTTGCTCAAAGCAACCAATCACAGCTCAGCTTTCACTTTTAACCCCTTTCTGACATCTGATGTACAATCCCGTCCAGGCGCGTATGACCATGGACAGGATAGTACGTCATACCGATCAGCCGCAGGTGAACGCGGCCGGGTGTTAGCTGATTCTCAAAGCTGACACCCAGCACTAAGTGCCAGGAGCGGTCACGGACCACTCCCGGCTCTTTAACCCCCGTAACACTGCGATCAAACATGATCGCAGCATTCCGGAATCAGGCAGAAGGGCTTTCAGCTCTGACAACTCCTTTGCCTTTGGACCAGAGACCCTGCAGCATGACGCAGGGTCCCGATCGCTGTCATGGAGACCCGATGTCGTCATGATGACATCTGGGTCTCCAGACCTGAGAGACTTCCTGACATACGCAGTGAAGTCTCTCAGGTTAGTGTAAAATCCCTGCAGCAATTACAGTTTCTATAGCATGCAGATCTGCATGCTATAGAAGCGAGCAGCTGTAGAAAATGTGTGCCCCATAGTGGTACAGGGTGTAAAAGAATTAAATATAAAAAGATTTTTTTAAATAATTGTAAAAATATTTAAAAAAGTAATAATTAAAAAAATCAATATTTATTCTATAAATAAATTTTTGAATAAAAAAATCTAAACAATAAAAGTACACATATTTGGTATCCCCGCATCCATAATGACCAGCCCTACAAAACTGTCCCACTAGTTAACCCTTTTAGTGAACCCCATAAAAAAAGACAAAAAACAATGCTTTATCATCATACCGCCAAGCAAAAAGTGGAATAACATGTGATCAAAAAGACGGATATAAATAATCATGGTACCACTAAAAACGTCATCTTGTCCCGCAAAAAAGCAAGCCACCACACAGCTCCATCACTGGAAAAATAAAAAAGTTATAGCTCTCAGAATAAAGCGATGCAAAAATAATTATTTTTTTGTATAAAATAGTTTTTATTGTATTAAAGCGCCAAAACATAAAAAAAGATAGAAAAGAGGTATAGCTGTAATCGCACTGACCTGAAGAATAAAAATGCTTTATCAATTTTACCACACGCGGAACGGTATAAATGCCCCCACAACAAGAAATTCATGAGTTGCTGGTTTTTGTTCATTCTGTCTCCCTAAAATTGGAATAAAAAGCGATCAAAAAATGTCACGTGCCCGAAAATTGTACCAATAAAAACGTCAACTTGTCCTGCAAAAAACAAGACCTCACATAACTCTGTGCGCCAAAATAAGGAAAAATTATAGCTCTCAAAATATGGTAGTGCAAAAACTATTTTTTCCAATAAAAAGCATCTTTTAGCATGTGACAGATGCCAAACATAAAAACCCGCTATAAATAGCAAATCAAACCCCCTTTTATCACCCCCTTAATTAGGGAAAAATAATAAAATAACAAAAAGTATTTATTTCCATTTTCCCATTTGGGTTACGGTTGGAGCTAGAGTTGGGGTTAGGGTTTGGATTAGGGTTGGGATTAAGGTTGAAATTAGGGTTAGAGATTAGGGTTAGGGGTGTGTTAGGGTTACGGTTAGGGCTGGGATTAGGGTTAGGGTTGGAGTTATATTTGGGGGTTTCCACTGTTTAGGTACATCAGGGGCTTTCCAAACGCGACATGGCATCCGATCTCAATTCCAGCCACTTGTAATCTAATTAGAGTAGTGTAATTAGAAATCTGTAGTTTGAAAGATGGCAGGCCACGTCTGGTCAGACTCATGCCTTTGAATATATGTGCACCTAAGGGCTCACAGCTGTGAGGGGATGTGGGCATGTTTGGCCAGACCACATGTTCATAGTTAAGCAAGGTCATAAAAAGGGGGGAGGGGTTTCACTGACCACTCGGAGATATGCATGGAACAGACAAGAGGAATGGAATACATTATGGATACCAAATGATGGGTAAGCAGAACATACCACAGAAAGCAAATGCAATTACATGGACAATCAGGAGCCGGAAAAAGCTGTATGAGTGTATAGGTGTGTAGATGAGTGTATAGGTGTGTATATGAGTGTATAAGTGTGTATAGGAGTGTATATGTGTGTAGATGAGTGTATATGACTGTATAGGAGTGTATAGGAGTGTATAAGTGTGTATAGGAGTGTATAGGTGTGTATAGGTGTGTATATATGTTTATAGGTGTGTATATGAGTGTATAGGTGTGTATAGGAGTGTATAAGTGTGTATAGGAGTGTATATGTGTGTATATATATTACAGGCTGAAATCTTAGGCCTGGACAATGTTTCTAGGGTCTTTCACGCATTTCTTTTTGAAGCAATGATGTAGCTTCCTATTACATTAGGTAACGTCAGTGCGCAGGACTGACAAGATGTCATCGCAACATCCAGCAGTTGCCCCCCAGACCATGTTGTATTGGAGGGCAGCAAGGAGCATTCTGGAATAGAAGGTGAGAAAGACTAGTTAAAGATTCCCGAAAATAGCTTTTCTAGTGCAAATGCAGAATCTTTTTTCTTTTGTTCATGTTCTCCATCCATGAGATGTGGTCCTGTCTTCTGTGTCTATAACTAAATAGTCATATTATGCAAGTGGGTGTGGTTCAAAACTCCTCACACGAGGATCGTCCCAGGTTGCACTAACAAGTCCGATTTTAGGGAGCAGAGGAGGCTCAGGAGTGGAGAGATGCATTAACAAATGAAAAACGCCAGATGCTGGAGAACAGTGATGTATACACCAGGTAAGAAATTAAAATAGTTTACGGTAAATGGTAGGTTCTCTTTAAAGAGAATCATTATGAAAAAAATGGCTTGTTTAAATCAGGTTTCTACAAAGCTCTGTTTTCTTTTTAGCCAAGAAGCTAAATCTTTACAAAAAACCCTTAAGTTTAGTATGGCCATAATTGTACCAACTTGGAGAATTATTTTTGCCCAGTCATATTTACTGCACAAAAAAAACACATTTTCTCCTCACTTGAAATTTTATTTTCCATTTTTTTTCCATTTCCAAATAATGTACTGCAAACTGGGAATGATACCATATTTTGCAGATTATAAGATGCACCAGATTCTAAGACACACCCCAAATTTTGAGGAGAAAAGTAGGAAAAAAACTTTTTTAATAAAATGGTGGTACCTCTTATAATCTATGCGTCTTATTGCTTACTGGGGGTGGTGGCCAGCGCTGGTTTTAGGCAAAGTAGGACCCTAGGCAAAGTTTAAAATGGGGCCCCAAATGCTAACATATTGCACATCACACAGAAGCATTTCGGTTGCAATTACATGCGCTGAGTTCAGGCCGCTAAATGAGTGTGATCGACAATATTGAAATCGTTCAACGCTTGTTTCCCGGCCTCTTTACACCGTCTGAGAAAGAATGACTGGGAAAGAACAATCACTATTAGATCAATCTCTCTCCATACAAAATCAAGTTATCAGCAGCACATCTACAGTTTACACTGCCGATGTGCTGCTGAGAACAATGATTTTTGTTGCAGCATAAACAATCCAATCACTCGATGAATAGGCAAGCATTTTGCTTGTTTAGTATAATACACCCCATAGTCCTTCGTATATTGTAAAGTGCACCACAGTCCTCCATATTGTAAAATGCACACCCCATAGTCCTCCATGTAATATAATATGCCCCATAGTCCTCCATATAGTATAATACACTCCCTATAGTCCTCCATATATTAAAATACACTCCTCAGTCCTCCATATATTAAAATACACTGCTCAGTCCTCCACATAGTATAATACACTCCTCATAGTGCTCCGTATAGTATAATGCACCGCCATAGTCATCCATGCAGTACAATTCACTTCCCTTAGTATAATGCACCCCATAGTTCTTCACATAGTATAATGTATTCCCCATAGTCCTCGATACAGTATAATGCAGCCCACATATAGTATAATGCAGCCACCTCACAAAGTATAATGCAACCATCCTGCAGAGTATAATGCAACCACCCCACAGAGTATAATGTAACTCCCCATGGAATATAATGCAGCCCCCCTCATATAGTATAATGTAGCCCCTTCATAGAGTATGATGCAATCACCCTTCATAGAATATAATAAATACTAGCTGAAGAGCCCGGCGCTGCAGGGGCATAGTAAATAACTGTGGTTAGTTATAACAAATTATAATTATCCTCCATCCCATAGTCCCATGCCCATATACCCATCATACATATCCACCATCCCATAGGCCCGTGCCCATATACCCATCATACATATCCTCCATCCCATAGGCCCGTGCCCATATACCCATCATACATATCCACCATCCCATAGGCCCGTGCCCATATACCCATCATACATATCCTCTATCCCATAGTCCCGTGCCCATATACCCATCATACATATCCTCCATCCCATAGGCCCGTGCCCATATACCCATCATACATATCCTCCATCCCATAGTCCCGTGCACATATACCCATCATACATATCCACCATCCCATAGTCCCGTGCCCATATACCCATCATACATATCCTTCATCCCATAGTCCCGTGCCCATATACCCATCATACATATCCTCCATCCCATAGTCCCGTGCCCATATACCCATCATACATATTCTTCATCCCATAGTTCTATGCCCACATACCCATCATACATATTCTTCATCCCATAGTCCCGTGCCCATATACCCATCATACATATCCACCATCCCATAGGCCCGTGCCCATATACCCATCATACATATCCTCCATCCCATAGTCCCGTGCCCATATACCCATCATACATATCCTCCATCCCATAGTCCCGTGCCCATATACCCATCATACATATTCTTCATCCCATAGTTCTATGCCCATATACCCATCATACATATTCGCCATCCCATAGTCCCGTGCCCATATACCCATCATACATATTCTTCATCCCATAGTCCCATGCCCATATACCCATCACACTATGTGCACAAAAGAAGCAGCTGCTGTTGGTCTATGTGTGCAATGTAGACATAGGGCTGAATGCCGCTTTTAGTGCATAAATCTGATTATGTCCTGTCAACAGAGGGACTGTACGCTGTACACTTGACGGTCTGGGCCAGATGGAAAAGCGTAAAAAATAAATGATTCCATCAGAAAGAATGTCCTCTGTAAGTCACCATCTATAACTGTACTGTTATCTCACACACGTGGTCAAAATTGTTGGTACCCCTCGTTTAATGACAGACAAACCCACAATGGTCACAGAAATAACTTGAATCTGACAAAAGTAAGAATACATTTTAAAAAATCTACAAAAAGGAACAAATGCAATGTCAGACAATGCTTTTCGATCATGCTTCCACAGAATTTTAGAAAAAAATTAAACTAATGAAATAGGCCTGGACAGAAATGATGGTACCCCTGAAAATAATGTGACAAAAGGGACATGCTAAATCAAGGTGTGTCCACTTATTAGCATCACAGGTGTCTACAATCTTGGAATCAGTGAGAGGGCCTGTATAGAGGGCTACAGATACTCACTGTGCTGTTTGGTGACATGGTGACATTTGGAACCCACTCAGAAGTTTCGGCCCCCCACCCCAAACCAAAACAAGAGCTACGCCTCTGACTGCTCTATGTTATTCTCCTGGTAGATCTGAGCACATGTTGACTGGAAAGGTTCCCTGCAAATATTAAAAGGTTCTCTTTTAATGAGACACATTAAATATAATGTAGACTAAAACACTAGTCTGAAAGAAATGGAGACATAGAGACAGCAGCCACAAGATGTTAACGTGATAAATATGTAGCAAGAGGAAATATCAGGATGCAAAAACTAGGGGACAAATACCACCATGTCACGCGTAATATTGGTTTTGACCGAAGTGTTCCATTAATATCTTTAGGCAGATGATGAAGAATTTGGTGAGGAGACAAAAACTGCTTTGTGTATGAGCACCATTTAAAATATTCTCAATCAAAGATGAGTAGATTCAACGCTTCAAGAAATCACTCTTCATATTCTATTGGCAACAAGACCGATACGTTTCACCCTTACATTAATATCACATAACAGATTGTGGCCATTTTATTTTAGTGTTAATAATTTGTGTTTGTCAGCATACAAAATGCCAGATTAAACCGGATCAAACGGGTTGAAACTTGGCGAATGAGAAATGTGACCTGCCTATGGCTGCACGGGTGACATGACAATGATGATGACATCACAATGATGATGATGATTCCAGTAGCAGCACAGTGACCATTAGAACCATTAGTGTTTTTCCTCAGCAGCTTGGTGAGGAAAGATCTCGCTGTGGCTAGCTTGCTACTAGTGCTTGCTACTTGCGATTTTTTTTGTCTCTTTTCTACTAGCGCCTTGTTGATGTCTATGACTCAACATGTGGTGTTGTAGAAGAAGAAAAAAACAAACAACATCTTCAAAAGGAGAGAGTAATAGTGGAGAGAAGGAAACACCAACAGGTCCTGACATAGAGGATCCAGAGGAAGGATGTAGCCATCAGGTGAGCAAACCTGAAACTACTATTCATCTACCGAAAAGACACTCCCTTCTTCAAGGACTGCAGAACCAGTGGAGAAGGTTAGTAGGATTCATTAGGAAGATGGAAGCCTCCACAATAAAAAGAGGAAGGCAACTGTTGGGATACCAAAATTTAAGAGACACCCCTGAAAATCAGAGTGGATCTTGCGAATGGGAAGTAGAAGATCATAGTGCACCTGTTGAAAACCTAACAATAAAAAATGCAACAGAGGAAAAATCACTTGAAAAACCTGTTGTGTGTAATGAAGAAAAAGCAACAGTGACGCACCAAGGTGGCATAAAAAGACCCTACATAGAGAGCAGATCCAGCATTACATCTCATGAACAATATCTAGTGCCAATGAAAAAAGCAAAACTAGATACTGAACATTCTCATACAAAGACCTCAGAAGAAGGAGAAGTAGCCACGGTGCCATTAACAGTGGACAAATTCACTTTTCATCATGTTCTTGGATCAGGTTGCAGTGGGGTGGTGATGCTGGCCACAGAGTCCATTCAAAAAGAGCGTGTTGCCGTAAAAGCAATTGTTAAAAAAGAAGCTATGCAATGGAAAGAAGAAGTAATAGCAGAAAGCAAAATCCTGCAGATGACTCACAAGAGCATCTTTTTAGTTCATGGCTATGGAGCTTTTCATACTAATACCTACCTCTACTATGTCATGGAGCTAGTCACTGGCGGGACCCTCCTTGACCTGGTTGAAGAGAGAGCACCGCTAAGCCTCTGCATCGTACAATTTCTAGTGGCGGAGATGGTGTGTGGAATACAATTCCTCCACTCCAACGGCATCATTCACGGAGATCTGAAATACGAAAACATCCTGTTAACCAGCCAAGGCCACATTAAAATCACAGATTTTGGATTGTCACTCATAAGAACAAAAGAAGGAGACTTTGATGGGACCACTGCACTGGAAAAAATAATTGGCGAACCATATCTTCCTGAAGAAGACTGGTCTAGTTTAGGCATAATTATCAATGGTTTGGTCGCCATCCCAGGACCTCTAGGGATGTTCACAACAATCATTGACATGATCGATGACCCAGAAATATTTGAATACTTTAACCCTACAATTGTAGACTTGGTACTGGGTCTGTTTTGTAACGACAAGTCTCCGAGGTTAGGAATAGAAGGAAACATACGTGAGCATGACTTTTTCACTTCAATTAATTGGGAAGAAGTAGAATCAGGGAAAATGACATCACCACTAAAGATCAGTACTCAAGATGTTACTGATGAGCATGTGACAAGTGAGATACCTGTACCACACAGTAAGGAGAAGGAGGATCCATTCCTTTTGGAACACCAGCAGTTCTTTCAGAACATCTCATTTGTTTGTCCTGCTTGGAGAGCACACTACCACACTGCTCCAATGCACCCAGATGATTCACCTGCTGCCCCTCCATTACCTGACCAACTAAGCTAAGAGACTGAACTTCCTGGATATTGTGGACGACTGCTCACAGGCCCATCAAAAAGCAGCTATAAAGCCTGAGCACAAGATCTACGCAAGCTGTATGTTCGCCACTCTAAACACAGTTATGTGTACCAGTTATAGAATAAATAGTTTTCAAACTTTCAAACTTTGAACTTAATTTTTTAAAATAGCTCCTTTTCATTCCGACTTTATTAAACTTATTTGGGCTGCAGGTTGTGCACCCCTGATTTAGACTGATATTAGTTACTTTATTTTTCAAAATAATAGCGGTCAAATGTGATTAGGCCCGGATTGAGCATCTGCCGAGGCGGCCAGATGCCCGATGGGCCGGCAGGCCCCCACCACAAAGTGGCCCTCCGGCCCTTTAAATCTTTTGTGTGAAGGACCTATGTGCGCCCGCTGTTTAGTTGCACGCGCCAACAAGGGCTGCGGCCGCAGCGGTGCTTGAGCACAAACGCTTGCCACCGCCGCCCTTATGTCAGTGCGTGCAACTAGACAGCATGCACATAGGTCCTTCACACAGAAGATTTAAAGGGCCGGCCGCCCACTTTGTGGTGGAGACCTGCATCAGTGCGCAAGCATGGCCGTGGGCCCTCGTTCGTACGTGCGTGCGGCTGCTGCCCTTGTCAGCGCAGGCAAGCAGGAGACCACGCAGGGCCAAGTTAGAGATTTCAAAAGGCTGCGGTGCGCAGAGGGTGCCCCCATCTGTGTCTGACACTGGCCTGCCTGGACCAGCATCAGAGAACACTCACCATTTCCAGCAGGATCCTCTCCTCTTCACCGCTGACGCTGGACAGGACCCGCCTCATCTCTTCATCCTCCCACCATCTCAGGGACTTGGGTGAGTCCCAAGATGAAAACTTTTTTGATGTATATACAGAGGTTGCACCTATATAATGTATATAGACTTCTGTATCACTGCTACTGATGTGTACATTATATATAGGTGATACTGCTGTGTAGATATATGTGTGTATAATATATATATACACACACTTCCTGCAGTGTCACCTATATATAACGTATATACACATCAGTAGCAGTATCGCCTGTATAATGTACAGTATATAGAGTATATAGACTGCTGAATATCTAATATACAGTCATATGTTAAAGTTTGGGCACCCCTATTAATGTTAACCTTTTTTCTTTATAACAATTTTGGTTTTTGCAACAGCTATTTCAGTTTCATATATCTAATAACTGATGGACTCAGTTATATTTCTGGATTCAAATGAGGTTTATTGTGCTAACAGAAAATGTGCAATCTGCATTTAAACAAAATTTGACCGGTGCAAAAGTATGGGCACCCTTATCATTTTCTTGATTTGAACACTCCTAACTACTTTTTACTGACTTCCTGAAGCACTAAATTGGTTTTGTAGCCTCATTGAGCTTTGAACTTCATAGCCAGGTGTATCAAATCATGAGAAAAGGTATTTAAGGTGGCCACTTGCAAGTAGTTCTCCTATTTGATTCTCCTATGAAGAGTGGCATCATGGGCTCCTCAAAACAACTCTCAAATGATCTGAAAACAAAGATTATTCAACATAGCTTTTCAGGGGAAGGATACAAAAAGTTGTCTCAGAGATTTAACCTGTCAGTTTCCACTGTGAGGAACATAGTAAGGAAATGGAAGAACACAGGTACAGTTCTTGTTAAGCCCAGAAGTGGCAGGCCAAGAAAAATATCAGAAAGACAGAGAAGAAGAATGGTGAGAACAGTCAAGGACAATCCACAGACCACCTCCAAAGACCTGCAGCATCAACTTGCTGCAGATGGTGTCACTGTGCATCGGTCAACAATACAGCACACTTTGCACAAGGAGAAGCTGTATGGGAGAGTGATGCGAAAGAAGCCGTTTCTGCAAGCACGCCACAAACAGAGTCGCCTGAGGTATGCAAAAGCACATTTGGACAAGCCAGTTACATTTTGGAAGAAGGTCCTGTGGACTGATGAAACAAAGATTGAGTTGTTTGGTCATACAAAAAGGCGTTATGCATGGAGGCTAAAAAACACAGCATTCCAAGAAAAACACTTGCTACCCACAGTAAAATTTGGTGGAGGTTCCATCATGCTTTGGGGCTGTGTGACCAATGCTGGCACCGGAAATCTTGTTAAAGTTGAGGGTCGCATGGATTCAACTCAGTATCAGCAGATTCTTGACAATAATGTGCAAGAATCAGTGACGAAGTTGAAGTTACGCAGGGGATGGATATTTCAGGAAGACAATGATCCAAAACACCGCTCCAAATCTACTCAGGCTTTCATGCAGAGGAACAATTACAATGTTCTGGAATGCCCATCCTAGTCCCCAGACCTGAATATCATTGAATATCTGTGGGATGATTTGAAGCGGGCTGTCCATGCTCGGCGACCATCAAACTTAACTGAACTGGAATTGTTTTGTAAACAGGAATGGTCACAAATACCTTCATCCAGGATCCAGGAACTCATTAATAGCTACAGGAAGCGACTAGAGGCTGTTATTTTTGCAAAAGGAGGATCTACGAAATATTAATGTCACTTTTATGTTGAGGTGCCCATACTTTTGCTCCGGTCAAATTTTGTTAAAATGCAGATTGCACATTTTCTGTTAGTACAATAAACCTCATTTGAATCCAGAAATATAACTGAGGCCATCAGTTATTAGATATATGAAACTGAAACAGCTGTTGCAAAAACCAAAATTGTTATAAAGAAAAAAGGTTAACATTAATAGGGCTGCCCAAACTTTAACATATGACTGTATAAAGCTCAATGTGTGTGTGTATGTATGTTCGGGATTGGCATCCGCACCGTCGCAGCTACAGCCACAAAATTTGGCACAGTCACACGTCTGGACCCCGAGAGTGTCATAGGCTATATTGTGAGGTGAAATTTTAACCGCGCACGTTCCAATTCACCAAACAATTTTGCCCCTATCCACATAATGGGGAAAAAGTATATGTATGTATTAGCATCTGCACCGTCGTAGCTACAGCCACAAAATTTTGCACAGTCACACATCTGGACCCCGAGAGTGTCATAGGCTATGTTGTGAGGTGAAATTTTAACCCTGCGCGTTCCAATTCACCAAACAATTTTGCCCCTATCTACATAATGGGGGAAAAAGTGTATGTATGTATTGGCATCTGCACAGTCTTAGCTACAGCCACAAAATTTTGCACAGTCACACGTCTGGACCCCAAAAGCGTTATAGGCTATATTGTGAGGTGAAATTTTAACCGCGCACGTTCCAATTCACAAAACAATTTTGCCCCTATCTACATAATGGGGAAAAAGTGAAAGGAAAATTGTTGGAGGCAAATTGACAGCTGCCAGGTGTGAACAAGGGGGACTTAAAGAATAAGAGCGATGACGCCAAAGAGTACATACCGTACAGTTGCTAAGGTGGGGCCCTGACATGGGATACTCGCCACACACGGGGATATGAACACGCACACAAAATGTGCCACACACTACCACGTGCTTCAACACATATACCACCCTCAGCACACATTTCACCACACATACACCAACCTCGCCACATAAAAGTCGTAACACAAAAGTCGCCACTCAAAACTCGCCACGCTGTCCCAGAGCTGTTTAAAAGATGAAAAATGAGCTGTGATTGGTTTACCATCAGCAAATTTTCTTTGTAGACAGTTGTGGTAACTGAGGCCTATTATTCTTATCATTTCTATGGTGTTATTGTCCTTCTGTAAAGCTGGAAATAACACAATTTATTACCGTGCCAACACAGACCACCCTCTGACACAGACTGCAGGGGGAGCCCAGTATCACACAGGATAGGATTAGATACACGGTTCAGCAGTCATTATCACACAGGAGAGGACTAGATACACGGCTCAGCAGTCAGTATCACACAGGATAGGATTAGATACACAGCTCAGCAGTCAGTATCACACAAGATAGGATTACATACATAGTTCAGCAGACAGTATCACACAGGAGAGGAGTAGACACGGCTCATCAGTCATTATCACACAGGATACGGTTAGATACACAGCTGAGCAGACTGTATCACACAGGATAGGATTAGATACACAGCTGAGCAGACTGTATCACACAGGATAGGATTAGATACACAGCTCAGCAGTCAGTATCACACAGGACAGGAATAGATACACGGCTCAGCAGACAGTATCACACAGGATAGGATTAGATACGCAGCTCAGCACACAGTATCACACAGAATAGTATTAGGTACATGGCTCAGCAGACAGTATCACACAGAATAGGATTAGATACATGGCTTAGCAGTCAGTATCACAAAGGATAGGATTAGATGCACGGTTTTTATGTGCAATATAATCATTATTATTTGTTATAACTAACCACAGTTGGTTACTATGCCCAGGCAATGCTGGGCTCTTCAGCTAGTACATTATATAGGTGATACTATGATTATATACAGCAGTAGCAGCCAGCAGTCTATATACAGTACATTACATAGACAATACTGCTACAGATGTATACTCATTATATATAGGTGATACTGCTGTATATATATGTATGTATTGCTACAGATGTATGCTCATTATATATAGGTGATACTGCTGTGTATATATGTATGTATATATGTAATGGAACTGGAATTGAGGTTTGTTGAATGCAGTGAAGAGCAGGAGGCAGAGAAGGGGTTAACACTGTTTACTTTAAACAGGTTAATTGCATACAAGGAACACTCTGCGCAGGGAGATGAAAACAACGACGTAATACACAGGAACACGGAGCACAACAGAATTTGCACAAAAATGCATTATTCGGAGGAAAAAGGGGTGTATGAGAGAGGCAACTTATCGGTTGAAGTTCTTGTTGGGGAGAGGATGGAATAGCTCCCGCAGTGGTCGCAATCCATGGACAAAGTCTCTGGCTCTGCTGCGCAGGAACGAAATGCACTGTCTCCTGACCGTGCCGAGGTATCCGAGCTTGCTTGCCTTGGAAACAGTCCCTTTTGTTGGTTCCTCTGGAATGTCTCAGTACACGGGGAGCACACAGGTTGACAGGCCGCGGGATGTACAAACCTCTCATGGGCCAGCTAAGATCGGAACGATTAAGATTGTCTTTTCCAATGCACGATGTATATCGGACTGATGCGGGAACACTAAAAAGCATATAGAATCGCCGACTCTGTTCTGGCTCATCTTCTTACATATAAACACAGCAGTAACACCTATTTATCATGTACACAGTATTTGCAGTATCACCTGTATAATGTATAGACTACTGGCCCTGAGTAGGGAGTTCCTGGAGATGTGCTGTTATGTAACCTGGCAGTGCGGCTCTATGTGTGGCCGCTGATGATGCGATTTTCTACGCTCGTACCAATAGGGCACGGCAGTAATAGAGAAGGGAGTGATTCATTTCTGTCATGTGCTCTTTGCTCCTTTCTGGGGGGCTGAGAATGGCTGGGAGCTTATGTTCCCGGGGATGCTAGATTTCTCCCACCCGGTCAGTGTGTGCTGAGGTGTTGTGGAGTGGGAAAACTGTTGCTCAAAGCAACCAATCACAGCTCAGCTTTCACTTTTAACCCCTTTCTGACATCTGATGTACTATCCCGTCCAGGCGCGTATGACCATGGACAGGAGAGTACGTCATACCGATCAGCCGCAGGTGAACGCGGCCGGGTGTTAGCTGATTCTCAAAGCTGATACCCAGCACTAAGTGCCAGGAGCGGTCACGGACCACTCCCGGCTCTTTAACCCCCGTAACACTGCGATCAAACATGATCGCAGCATTCCGGAAGCAGGCAGAAGGGCTTTCAGCTCTGACAACTCCTTTGCCTTTGGACCAGAGACCCTGCAGCATGACGCAGGGTCCCGATCGCTGTCATGGAGACCCGATGTCGTCATGATGACATCTGGGTCTCCAGACCTGAGAGACTTCCTGACATACGCAGTGAAGTCTCTCAGGTTAGTGTAAAATCCCTGTAGCAATTACAGCTTCTATAGCATGCAGATCTGCATGCTATAGAAGCGAGCAGCTGTAGAAAATGTGTGCCCCATAGTGGTAAAGGGTGTAAAAGTAAGAATTAAATATAAAAAGATTTTTTTAAATAATTGTAAAAATATTTAAAAAAGTAATAATTAAAAAATCAATATTTATTCTATAAATAAATTTTTGAATAAATAAATCTAAACAATAAAAGTACACATATTTGGTATCCCCGCATCCATAATGACCAGCCCTACAAAACTGTCCCACTAGGGAACCCTTTTAGTGAACCCCATAAAAAAAGACAAAAAACAATGCTTTATCATCATACCGCCAAGCAAAAAGTGGAATAACATGTGATCAAAAAGACGGATATAAATAATCATGGTACCACTAAAAACGTCATCTTGTCCCGCAAAAAAGCAAGCCACCACACAGCTCCATCACTGGAAAAATAAAAAAGTTATAGCTCTCAGAATAAAGCGATGCAAAAATAATTATTTTTTTGTATAAAATAGTTTTTATTGTATAAAAGCGCCAAAACATAAAAAAAGATAGAAAAGAGGTATAGCTGTAATCGCACTGACCTGAAGAATAAAAACGCTTTATCAATTTTACCACACGCGGAACGGTATAAATGCCCCCACAACAAGAAATTCATGAGTTGCTGGTTTTTGTTCATTCTGTCTCCCTAAAATTGGAATAAAAAGCGATCAAAAAATGTCACGTGCCCGAAAATTGTACCAATAAAAACGTCAACTTGTCCTGCAAAAAACAAGACCTCACATAACTCTGTGGGCCAAAATAAGGAAAAATTATAGCTCTCAAAATATGGTAGTGCATAGAATCATAGAATCATAGAATCATAGAATCGTAGAGTTGGAAGGGACCTCCTGGGCCATCTGGTCCAACCCCCTGCTCAAAGCAGGATTCGCTAAATCATCCCAGTCAGATGTCTTTTAGCATGTGACAGATGCCAAACATAAAAACCCGCTATAAATAGCAAATCAAACCCCCTTTTATCACCCCCTTAATTAGGGAAAAATAATAAAATAACAAAAAGTATTTATTTCCATTTTCCCATTTGGGTTACGGTTGGAGCTAGAGTTGGGGTTAGGGTTTGGATTAGGGTTGGGATTAAGGTTGAAATTTGGGTTAGAGATTAGGGTTAGGGGTGTGTTAGGGTTACGGTTAGGGCTGGGATTAGGGTTAGGGTTGGAGTTATATTTGGGGGTTTCCACTGTTTAGGTACATCAGGGGCTTTCCAAACGCGACATGGCATCCGATCTCAATTCCAGCCACTTGTAATCTAATTAGAGTAGTGTAATTAGAAATCTGTAGTTTGAAAGATGGATTTTGAAAGATGGCAGGCCACGTCTGGTCAGACTCATGCCTTTGAATATATGTGCACCTAAGGGCTCACAGCTGTGAGGGGATGTGGGCATGTTTGGCCAGACCACATGTTCATAGTATAAGCAAGGTCATAAAAAGGGGGGAGGGGTTTCACTGACCACTCGGAGATATGCATGGAACAGACAAGAGGAATGGAATACATTATGGATACCAAATGATGGGTAAGCAGAACATACCACAGAAAGCAAATGCAATTACATGGACAATCAGGAGCCGGAAAAAGCTGTATGAGTGTATAGGTGTGTAGATGAGTGTATATGACTGTATAGGAGTGTATAGGAGTGTATAAGTGTGTATAGGAGTGTATAGGAGTGTATAGGTGTGTATAGGTGTGTATATATGTTTATAGGTGTGTATATGAGTGTATAGGTGTGTATATGAGTGTATAAGTGTGTATAGGAGTGTATATGTGTGTATATATATTACAGGCTGAAATCTTAGGCCTGGACAATGTTTCTAGGGTCTTTCACGCATTTCTTTTTGAAGCAATGATGTAGCTTCCTATTACATTAGGTACCGTCAGTGCGTAGGACTGACAAGATGTCATCGCAACATCCAGCAGTTGCCCCCCAGACCATGTTGTATTGGAGGGCAGCAAGGAGCATTCTGGAATAGAAGGTGAGAAGGACTAGTTAAAGATTCCCGAAAATAGCTTTTCTAGTGCAAATGCAGAATCTTTTTTCTTTTGTTCATGTTCTCCATCCATGAGATGTGGTCCTGTCTTCTGTGTCTATAACTAAATAGTCATATTATGCAAGTGGGTGTGGTTCAAAACTCCTCACACGAGGATCGTCCCAGGTTGCACTAACAAGTCCGATTTTAGGGAGCAGAGGAGGCTCAGGAGTGGAGAGATGCATTAACAAATGAAAAACGCCAGATGCTGGAGAACAGTGATGTATACACCAGGTAAGAAATTAAAATAGTTTACGGTAAATGGTAGGTTCTCTTTAAAGAGAATCATTATGAAAAAAATGGCTTGTTTAAATCAGGTTTCTACAAAGCTCTGTTTTCTTTTTAGCCAAGAAGCTAAATCTTTACAAAAAACCCTTAAGTTTAGTATGGCCATAATTGTACCAACTTGGAGAATTGTTTTTGCCCAGTCATATTTACTGCACAAAAAAAACACATTTTCTCCTCACTTGAAATTTTATTTTCCATTTTTTTTCCATTTCCAAATAATGTACTGCAAACTGGGAATGATACCATATTTTGCAGATTATAAGATGCACCAGATTCTAAGACACACCCCAAATTTTGAGGAGAAAAGTAGGAAAAAAACTTTTTTAATAAAATGGTGGTACCTCTTATAATCTATGCGTCTTATTGCTTACTGGGGGTGGTGGCCAGCGCTGGTTTTAGGCAAAGTAGGACCCTAGGCAAAGTTTAAAATGGGGCCCCAAATGCTAACATATTGCACATCACACAGAAGCATTTCGGTTGCAGTTACATGCGCTGAGTTCAGGCCGGTAAATGAGTGTGATCGACAATATTGAAATCGTTCAACGCTTGTTTCCCGGCCTCTTTACACCGTCTGAGAAAGAATGATGGGGACAGAACAATCACTATTGGATCAATCTCTCTCCATACAAAATCATGTTATCAGCAGCACATCTACAGTTTACACCGCCGATGTGCTGCTGAGAACAATGATTTTTGTTCCAGCATAAACAATCCAATCACTCGATGAATAGGCAAGCATTTTGCTTGTTTAGTATAATACACCCCATAGTCCTCCGTATATTGTAAAGTGCACCACAGTCCTCCATATTGTAAAATGCACACCCCATAGTCCTCCATATAATATAATATGCCCCATAGTCCTCCATATAGTATAATACACTCCCTATAGTCCTCCATATATTAAAATACATTCCTCAGTCCTCCACATAGTATAATACACTCCTCATAGTGCTCCGTATAGTATAATGCACCGCCATAGTCATCCATGCAGTACAATTCACTTCCCTTAGTATAATGCACCCCATAGTTCTTCACATAGCATAATGTATTCCCCATACTCCTCGATACAGTATAATGCAGCCCACATATAGTATAATGCAGCCACCTCACAAAGTATAATGTAACCATCCCGCAGAGTATAATGCAACCACCCCACAGAGTATAATGTAACTCCCCATGGAATATAATGCAGCCCCCCTCATATAGTATAATGTAGCCCCTTCATAGAGTATGATGCAATCACCCTTCATAGAATATAATAAATACTAGCTGAAAAGCCCGGCGCTGCAGGGGCATAGTAAATAACTGTGGTTAGTTATAACAAATTATAATTATCCTCCATCCCATAGTCCCGTGCCCATATACCCATCATACATATCCACCATCCCATAGGCCCGTGCCCATATACCCATCATACTTATCCTCCATCCCATAGTCCCGTGCCCATATACCCATCATACATATCCACCATCCCATAGGCCCGTGCCCATATACCCATCATACATATCCTCCATCCCATAGTCCCATGCCCATATACCCATCATACATATCCTCCATCCCATAGTCCCGTGCCCATATACCCATCATACATATTCTTCATCCCATAGTTCTATGCCCATATACCCATCATACATATTCTTCATCCCATAGTCCTGTGCCCATATACCCATCATACATATCCACCATCCCATAGGCCCGTGCCCATATACCCATCATACATATCCTCCATCCCATAGTCCCATGCCCATATACCCATCATACATATCCTCCATCCCATAGTCCCGTGCCCATATACCCATCATACATATTCTTCATCCCATAGTTCTATGCCCATATACCCATCATACATATTCTTCATCCCATAGTCCTGTGCCCATATACCCATCATACATATCCACCATCCCATAGGCCCGTGCCCATATACCCATCATACATATCCTCCATCCCATAGTCCCGTGCCCATATACCCATCATACATATCCACCATCCCATAGTCCCGTGCCCATATACCCATCATACATATCCTCCATCCCATAGTCCCGTGCCCATATACCCATCATACATATTCTTCATCCCATAGTCCCGTGCCCATATACCCATCATACATATTCGCCATCCCATAGTCCCATGCCCATATACCCATCACACATATTCGCCATCCCATAGTCCCGTGCCCATATACCCATCATACATATCCACCATCCCATAGGCCCGTGCCCATATACCCATCATACATATCCTCCATCCCATAGTCCCGTGCCCATATACCCATCATACATATTCGCCATCCCATAGTCCCGTGCCCATATACCCATCATACATATTCTTCATCCCATAGTCCCATGCCCATATACCCATCACACTATGTGCACAAAAGAAGCAGCTGCTGTTGGTCTATGTGTGCAATGTAGACATAGGGCTGAATGCCGCTTTTAGTGCATAAATCTGATTATGTCCTGTCAACAGAGGGACTGTACGCTGTACACTTGACGGTCTGGGCCAGATGGAAAAGCGTAAAAAATAAATGATTCCATCAGAAAGAATGTCCTCTGTAAGTCACCATCTATAACTGTACTGTTATCTCACACACGTGGTCAAAATTGTTGGTACCCCTCGTTTAATGACAGACAAACCCACAATGGTCACAGAAATAACTTGAATCTGACAAAAGTAAGAATAAATTTTAAAAAATCTACAAAAAGGAACAAATGCAATGTCAGACAATGCTTTTCGATCATGCTTCCACAGAATTTAAAAAAAAAATTAAACTAATGAAATAGGCCTAGACAGAAATGATGGTACCCCTGAAAATAATGTGACAAAAGGGACATGCTAAATCAAGGTGTGTCCACTTATTAGCATCACAGGTGTCTACAATCTTGGAATCAGTGAGAGGGCCTGTATAGAGGGCTACAGATACTCACTGTGCTGTTTGGTGACATGGTGACATTTGGAACACACTCAGAAGTTTCGCCCCCCACCCCAAACCAAAACAAGAGCTACGCCTCTGACTGCTCTATGTTATTCTCCTGGTAGATCTGAGCACATGTTGACTGGAAAGGTTCCCTGCAAATATTAAAAGGTTCTCTTTTAATGAGACACATTAAATATAATGTAGACTAAAACACTAGTCTGAAAGAAATGGAGACATAGAGACAGCAGCCACAAGATGTTAACGTGATAAATATGTAGCAAGAGGAAATATCAGGATGCAAAAACTAGGGGACAAATACCACCACCACGTCACGCGTAATATTGGTTTTGACCGAAGTGTTCCATTAATATCTTTAGGCAGATGATGAAGAATTTGGTGAGGAGACAAAAACTGCTTTGTGTATGAGCACCATTTAAAATATTCTCAATAAAAGATGAGTAGATTCAATGCTTCAAGAAATCACTCTTCATATTCCATTGGCAACAAGACCGATACGTTTCACCCTTACATTAATATCACATAACAGATTGTGGCCATTTTATTTTAGTGTTAATAATTTGTGTTTGTCAGCATACAAAATGCCAGATTAAACCGGATCAAACGGGTTGAAACTTGGCGAATGAGAAATGTGACCTGCCTATGGCTGTACGGATGACATGACAATGATGATGACATCACAATGATGATGATGATTCCAGTAGCAGCACAGTGACCATTAGAACCATTAGTGTTTTTCCTCAGCAGCTTGGTGAGGAAAGATCTCGCTGCGGCTAGCTTGCTACTAGTGCTTGCTACTTGCGATTTTTTTTGTCTCTTTTCTACTAGCGCCTTGTTGATGTCTATGACTCAACATGTGGTGTTGTAGAAGAAGAAAAAATCAAACAACATCTTCAAAAGGAGAGAGTAATAGTGGAGAGAAGGAAACACCAACAGGTCCTGACATAGAGGATCCAGAGGAAGGATGTAGCCATCAGGTGAGCAAACCTGAAACTACTATTCATCTACCGAAAAGACACTCCCTTCTTCAAGGACTGCAGAACCAGTGGAGAAGGTTAGTAGGATTCATTAGGAAGATGGAAGCCTCCACAATAAAAAGAGGAAGGCAACTGTTGGGATACCCAAATTTAAGAGACACCCCTGAAAATCAGAGTGGATCTTGCGAATGGGAAGTAGAAGATCATAGTGCACCTGTTGAAAACCTAACAATAAAAAATGCAACAGAGGAAAAATCACTTGAAAAACCTGTTGTGTGTAATGAAGAAAAAGCAACAGTGACGCACCAAGGTGGCATAAAAAGACCCTACATAGAGAGCAGATCCAGCATTACATCTCATGAACAATATCTAGTGCCAATGAAAAAAGCAAAACTAGATACTGAACATTCTCATACAAAGACCTCAGAAGAAGGAGAAGTAGCCACGGTGCCATTAACAGTGGACAAATTCACTTTTCATCATGTTCTTGGATCAGGTTGCAGTGGGGTGGTGATGCTGGCCACAGAGTCCATTCAAAAAGAGCGTGTTGCCGTAAAAGCAATTGTTAAAAAAGAAGCTATGCAATGGAAAGAAGAAGTAATAGCAGAAAGCAAAATCCTGCAGATGACTCACAAGAGCATCTTTTTAGTTCATGGCTATGGAGCTTTTCATACTAATACCTACCGCTACAATGTCAAGAAGCTAGTCACTGGCGGGACCCTCCTTGACCTGGTTGAAGAGAGAGCACCGCTAAGCCTCTGCATCGTACAATTTCTAGTGGCGGAGATAGTGTGTGGAATACAATTCCACCACTCCAACGGCATCATTCACGGAGATCTGAAATACGAAAACATCCTGTTAACCAGCCAAGGCCACATTAAAATCACAGATTTTGGATTGTCACTCATAAGAACAAAAGAAGGAGACTTTGATGGGACCACTGCACTGGAAAAAATAATTGGCGAACCATATCTTCCTGAAGAAGACTGGTCTAGTTTAGGCATAATTATCAATGGTTTGGTCGCCATCCCAGGACCTCTAGGGATGTTCACAACAATCATTGACATGATCGATGACCCAGAAATATTTCAATACTTTAGCCCTACAATTGTAGACTTGGTACTGGGTCTGTTTTGTAACGACAAGTCTCCGAGGTTAGGAATAGAAGGAAACATACGTGAGCATGACTTTTTCACTTCAATTAATTGGGAAGAAGTAGAATCAGGGAAAATGACATCACCACTAAAGATCAGTACTCAAGATGTTACTGATGAGCATGTGACAAGTGAGATACCTGTACCACACAGTAAGGAGAAGGAGGATCCATTCCTTTTGGAACACCAGCAGTTCTTTCAGAACATCTCATTTGTTTGTCCTGCTTGGAGAGCACACTACCACACTGCTCCAATGCACCCAGATGATTCACCTGCTGCCCCTCCATTACCTGACCAGCTAAGCTAAGAGACTGAACTTCCTGGATATTGTGGACGACTGCTCACAGGCCCATCAAAAAGCAGCTATAAAGCCTGAGCACAAGATCTACGCAAGCTGTATGTTCGCCACTCTAAACACAGTTATGTGTACCAGTTATAGAATAAATAGTTTTCAAACTTTCAAACTTTGAACTTAATATTTTAAAATAGCTCCTTTTCGTTCCAACTTTATTAAACTTATTTGGGCTGCAGGTTGTGCACCCCTGATTTAGACTGATCTTAGTTACTTTATTTTTCAAAATAATAGCGGTCAAATGTGATTAGGCCCGGATTGAGCATCTGCCGAGGCGGCCAGATGCCCGATGGGCCGGCAGGCCCCCACCACAAAGTGGCCCTCCGGCCCTTTAAATCTTTTGTGTGAAGGACCTATGTGCGCCCGCTGTTTAGTTGCACGCGCCAACAAGGGCTGCGGCCGCAGCGGTGCTTGAGCACAAACGCTTGCCACCGCCGCCCTTATGTCAGTGCGTGCAACTAGACAGCATGCACATAGGTCCTTTACACAGAAGATTTAAAGGGCCGGCAGCCCACTTTGTGGTGGAGACCTGCATCAGTGCGCAAGCATGGCCGCGGGCCCTCGTTCGTACGTGCGTGCGGCTGCTGCCCTTGTCAGCGCAGGCAAGCAGGAGACCACGCAGGGCCAAGTTAGAGATTTCAAAAGGCTGCGGTGCGCAGAGGGTGCCCCATCTGTGTCTGACACTGGCCTGCCTGGACCAGCATCAGAGAACACTCACCATTTCCAGCAGGATCCTCTCCTCTTCACCGCTGACGCTGGACAGGACCCGCCTCATCTCTTCATCCTCCCCCCATCTCAGGGACTTGGGTGAGTCCCAAGATGAAAACTTTTTTGATGTATATACAGAGGTTGCACCTATATAATGTATATAGACTTCTGTATCACTGCTACTGATGAGTACATTATATATAGCTGATACTGCTGTGTAGATATATGTGTGTATAATATATATATACACACACTTCCTGCAGTGTCACCTATATATAACGTATATACACATCAGTAGCAGTATCGCCTGTATAATGTACAGTATATAGAGTATATAGACTGCTGAATATCTAATATACAGTCATATGTTAAAGTTTGGGCACCCCTATTAATGTTAACCTTTTTTCTTTATAACAATTTTGGTTTTTGCAACAGCTATTTCAGTTTCATATATCTAATAACTGATGGACTCAGTTATATTTCTGGATTCAAATGAGGTTTATTGTGCTAACAGAAAATGTGCAATCTGCATTTAAACAAAATTTGACCGGTGCAAAAGTATGGGCACCCTTATCATTTTCTTGATTTGAACACTCCTAACTACTTTTTTCTGACTTCCTGAAGCACTAAATTGGTTTTGTAGCCTCATTGAGCTTTGAACTTCATAGCCAGGTGTATCAAATCATGAGAAAAGGTATTTAAGGTGGCCACTTGCAAGTAGTTCTCCTATTTGATTCTCCTATAAAGAGTGGCATCATGGGCTCCTCAAAACAACTCTCAAATGATCTGAAAACAAAGATTATTCAACATAGCTTTTCAGGGGAAGGATACAAAAAGTTGTCTCAGAGATTTAACCTGTCAGTTTCCACTGTGAGGAACATAGTAAGGAAATGGAATTACACAGGTACAGTTCTTGTTAAGCCCAGAAGTGGCAGGCCAAGAAAAATATCAGAAAGGCAGAGAAGAAGAATGGTGAGAACAGTCAAGGACAATCCACAGACCACCTCCAAAGACCTGCAGCATCAACTTGCTGCAGATGGTGTCACTGTGCATCGGTCAACAATACAGCGCACTTTGCAGAAGGAGAAGCGGTATGGGAGAGTGATGCGAAAGAAGCCGTTTCTGCAAGCACGCCACAAACAGAGTCGCCTGAGGTATGCAAAAGCACATTTGGACAAGCCAGTTACATTTTGGAAGAAGGTCCTGTGGACTGATGAAACAAAGATTGAGTTGTTTGGTCATACAAAAAGGCGTTATGCATGGAGGCTAAAAAACACAGCATTCCAAGAAAAACACTTGCTACCCACAGTAAAATTTGGTGGAGGTTCCATCATGCTTTGGGGCTGTGTGACCAATGCTGGCACCGGAAATCTTGTTAAAGTTGAGGGTCGCATGGATTCAACTCAGTATCAGCAGATTCTTGACAATAATGTGCAAGAATCAGTGACGAAGTTGAAGTTACGCAGGGGATGGATATTTCAGGAAGACAATGATCCAAAACACCGCTCCAAATCTACTCAGGCTTTCATGCAGAGGAACAATTACAATGTTCTGGAATGGCCATCCTAGTCCCCAGACCTGAATATCATTGAACATCTGTGGGATGATTTGAAGCGGGCTGTCCATGCTCGGCGACCATCAAACTTAACTGAACTGGAATTGTTTTGTAAACAGGAATGGTCACAAATACCTTCATCCAGGATCCAGGAACTCATTAATAGCTACAGGAAGCAACTAGAGGCTGTTATTTTTGCAAAAGGAGGATCTACGAAATATTAATGTCACTTTTATGTTGAGGTGCCCATACTTTTGCACCGGTCAAATTTTGTTAAAATGCAGATTGCACATTTTCTGTTAGTACAATAAACCTCATTTGAATCCAGAAATATAACTGAGGCCATCAGTTATTAGATATATGAAACTGAAACAGCTGTTGCAAAAACCAAAATTGTTATAAAGAAAAAAGGTTAACATTAATAGGGCTGCCCAAACTTTAACATATGACTGTATAAAGCTCAATGTGTGTGTGTATGTATGTTCGGGATTGGCATCCGCACCGTCGCAGCTACAGCCACAAAATTTGGCACAGTCACACGTCTGGACCCTGGGAGCATCATAGGCTATGTTGTGAGGTGAAATTTTAACCCTGCGCGTTCCAATTCACCAAACAATTTTGCCCCTATCCACATAATGGGGAAAAAGTGTATGTATGTATTGGCATCTGCACCGTCTTAGCTACAGCCACAAAATTTTGCACAGTCACACGTCTGGACCCCAAGAGCGTTATAGGCTATATTGTGAGGTGAAATTTTAACCGCGCACGTTCCAATTCACAAAACAATTTTGCCCCTATCTACATAATGGGGAAAAAGTGAAAGGAAAAGTGTTGGAGGCAAATTGACAGCTGCCAGGTGTGAACAAGGGGGACTTAAAGAATAAGAGCGATGACGCCAAAGAGTACATACCGTACAGTTGCTAAGGTGGGGCCCTGACATGGGATACTCGCCACACACGGGGATATGAACACGCACACAAAATGTGCCACACACTACCACGTGCTTCAACACATATACCACCCTCAGCACACATTTCACCACACATACACCAACCTCGCCACAAAAAGTCGTAACACAAAAGTCGCCACTCAAAACTCGCCACGCTGTCCCAGAGCTGTTTAAAAGATGAAAAATGAGCTGTGATTGGTTTACCATCAGCAAATTTTCTTTGTAGACAGTTGTGGTAACTGAGGCCTATTATTCTTATCATTTCTATGGTGTTATTGTCCTTCTGTAAAGCTGGAAATAACACAATTTATTACCGTGCCAACGCAGACCACCCTCTGACACAGACTGCAGGGGGAGCCCAGTATCACACAGGATAGGATTAGATACACGGTTCAGCAGTCATTATCACACAGGAGAGGACTAGATACACGGCTCAGCAGTCAGTATCACACAGGATAGGATAAGACACACGGCTCAGCAGCCAGTATCACACAAGATAGGAATAGATACACGGCTCAGCAGACAGTATCACACAGGATAGGATTAGATACACAGCTCAGCAGTCAGTATCACACAAGATAGGATTACATACATAGCTCAGCAGACAGTATCACACAGGAGAGGAGTAGACACGGCTCAGCAGTCAGTATCACACAGGATACGGTTAGATACACAGCTGAGCAGACTGTATCACACAGGATAGGATTAGATACACAGCTGAGCAGACTGTATCACACAGGATAGGATTAGATACACAGCTCAGCAGTCAGTATCACACAGGACAGGAATAGATACACGGCTCAGCAGACAGTATCACACAGGATAGGATTAGATACACAGCTCAGCAGTCAGTATCACACAAGATAGGATTACATACATAGCTCAGCAGACAGTATCACACAGGAGAGGAGTAGACACGGCTCAGCAGTCAGTATCACACAGGATACGGTTAGATACACAGCTGAGCAGACTGTATCACACAGGATAGGATTAGATACACAGCTCAGCAGTCAGTATCACACAGGGTAGGATTAGATACGCAGCTCAGCACACAGTATCACACAAAATAGTATTAGATACATGGCTCAGCAGACAGTATCACACAGAATAGGATTAGATACATGGCTTAGCAGTCAGTATCACAAAGGATAGGATTAGATGCACGGTTTTTATGTGCAATATAATCATTATTATTTGTTATAACTAACCACAGTTGGTTACTATGCCCAGGCAACGCTGGGCTCTTCAGCTAGTACATTATATAGGTGATACTGTGATTATATACAGCAGTAGCAGCCAGCAGTCTATATACAGTACATTATATAGACAATACTGCTACAGATGTATACTCATTATATATAGGTGATACTGCTGTATATATATGTATTGCTACAGATGTATGCTCATTATATATAGGTGATACTGCTGTGTATATATGTTTATATATGTAATGGAACTGGAATTGAGGTTTGTTGAATGCAGTGAAGAGCAGGAGGCAGAGAAGGGGTTAACAGTGTTTATTTTATACAGGTTAATTGCATACAAGGAATACTCTGCGCAGGGAGATGAAAACAACGACGTAATACACAGGAACACGGAGCACAACAGAATTTGCACAAAAATGCAATATTCGGAGGAAAAAGGGGTGTATGAGAGAGGCAACTTATCGGTTGAAGTTCTTGTTGGGGAGAGGATGGAATAGCTCCCGCAGGCATCGCAATCCATGGACAAAGTCTCTGGCTCTGCTGCGCAGGAACGAAATGCACTGTCTCCTGACCGTGCCGAGGTATCAGAGCTTGCTTGCCTTGGAAACAGTCCCTTTTGTTGGTTCCTCTGGAATGTCGCAGTACACGGGGAGCACACAGGTTGACAGGCCGCGGGATGTACAAACCTCTCATGGGCCAGCTAAGATCGGAACGATTAAGATTGCCTTTTCCAATGCACGATGTATATCGGACCGATGCGGGAACACTAAAAAGCATATAGAATCGCCGACTCTGTTCTGGCTCATCTTCTTACATATAAACACAGCAGTAACACCTATTTATCATGTACACAGTATTTGCAGTATCACCTGTATAATGTATAGACTACTGGCACTGAGTAGGGAGTTCCTGGAGATGTGCTGTTATGTAACCTGGCAGTGCGGCTCTATGTGTGGCCGCTGATGATGCGATTTTCTACGCTCGTACCAATAGGGCACGGCAGTAATAGAGGAGGGAGTGATTCATTTCTGTCATGTGCTCTTTGCTCCTTTCTGGGGGGCTGAGAATGGCTGGGAGCTTATGTTCCCGGGGATGCTAGATTTCTCCCACCCGGTCAGTGTGTGCTGAGGTGTTGTGGAGTGGGAAAACTGTTGCTCAAAGCAACCAATCACAGCTCAGCTTTCACTTTTAACCCCTTTCTGACATCTGATGTACTATCCCGTCCAGGCGCGTATGACCATGGACAGGATAGTACGTCATACCGATCAGCCGCAGGTGAACGCGGCCGGGTGTTAGCTGATTCTCAAAGCTGACACCCAGCACTAAGTGCCAGGAGCGGTCACGGACCACTCCCGGCTCTTTAACCCCCGTAACACTGCGATCAAACATGATCGCAGCATTCCGGAAGCAGGCAGAAGGGCTTTCAGCTCTGACAACTCCTTTGCCTTTGGACCAGAGACCCTGCAGCATGACGCAGGGTCCCGATCGCTGTCATGGAGACCCGATGTCGTCATGATGACATCTGGGTCTCCAGACCTGAGAGACTTCCTGACATACGCAGTGAAGTCTCTCAGGTTAGTGTAAAATCCCTGCAGCAATTACAGCTTCTATAGCATGCAGATCTGCATTCTATAGAAGCGAGCAGCTGTAGAAAATGTGTGCCCCATAGTGGTACAGGGTGTAAAAGTAAGAATTAAATATAAAAAGATTTTTTTAAATAATTGTAAAAATATTTAAAAAAGTAATAATTAAAAAATCAATATTTATTCTATAAATAAATTTTTGAATAAAAAAATCTAAACAATAAAAGTACACATATTTGGTATCCCCGCATCCATAATGACCAGCCCTACAAAACTGTCCCACTAGTTAACCCTTTTAGTGAGCCCCATAAAAAAAGACAAAAAACAATGCTTTATCATCATACCGCCAAGCAAAAAGTGGAATAACATGTGATCAAAAAGACGGATATAAATAATCATGGTACCACTAAAAACGTCATCTTGTCCCGCAAAAAAGCAAGCCACCACACAGCTCCATCACTGGAAAAATAAAAAAGTTATAGCTCTCAGAATAAAGCGATGCAAAAATAATTATTTTTTTGTATAAAATAGTTTTTATTGTATAAAAGCGCCAAAACATAAAAAAAGATAGAAAAGAGGTATAGCTGTAATCGCACTGACCTGAAGAACAAAAATGCTTTATCAATTTTACCACACGCGGAATGGTATAAATGCCCCCACAACAAGAAATTCATGAGTTGCTGGTTTTTGTTCATTCTGTCTCCCTAAAATTGGAATAAAAAGCGATCAAAAAATGTCACGTGCCCAAAAATTGTACCAATAAAAACGTCAACTTGTCCTGCAAAAAACAAGACCTCATATAACTCTGTGGGCCAAAATAAGGAAAAATTATAGCTCTCAAAATATGGTAGTGCAAAAACTATTTTTCCAATAAAAAGCATCTTTTAGCATGTGACAGATGCCAAACATAAAAACCCGCTATAAATAGCAAATCAAACCCCCTTTTATCACCCCCTTAATTAGGGAAAAATAATAAAATAACAAAAAGTATTTATTTCCATTTTCCCATTTGGGTTACGTTTGAAGCTAGAGTTGGGGTTAGGGTTTGGATTAGGGTTGAGATTAAGGTTGAAATTAGGGTTAGAGATTAGGGTTAGGGGTGTGTTAGGGTTACGGTTAGGGCTGGGATTAGGGTTAGGGTTGGAGTTATATTTGGGGGTTTCCACTGTTTAGGTACATCAGGGGCTTTCCAAACACGACATGGCATCCGATCTCAATTCCAGCCACTTGTAATCTAATTAGAGTAGTGTAATTAGAAATCTGTAGTTTGAAAGATGGATTTTGAAAGATGGCAGGCCACGTCTGGTCAGACTCATGCCTTTGAATATATGTGCACCTAAGGGCTCACAGCTGTGAGGGGATGTGGGCATGTTTGGCCAGACCACATGTTCATAGTTAAGCAAGGTCATAAAAAGGGGGGAGGGGTTTCACTGACCACTCGGAGATATGCATGGAACAGACAAGAGGAATGGAATACATTATGGATACCAATTGATGGGTAAGCAGAACATACCACAGAAAGCAAATGCAATTACATGGACAATCAGGAGCCGGAAAAAGCTGTATGAGTGTATAGGTGTGTAGATGAGTGTATATGACTGTATAGGAGTGTATAAGTGTGTATAGGAGTGTATAGGTGTGTATATATGTTTATAGGTGTGTATATGACTGTATAGGAGTGTATAGGAGTGTATATGTGTGTATATATATTACAGGCTGAAATCTTAGGCCTGGACAATGTTTCTAGGGTCTTTCACGCATTTCTTTTTGAAGCAATGATGTAGCTTCCTATTACATTACGTAACGTCAGTGCGTAGGACTGACAAGATGTCATCGCAACATCCAGCAGTTGCCCCCCAGACCATGTTGTATTGGAGGGCAGCAAGGAACATTCTGGAATAGAAGGTGAGAAAGACTAGTTAAAGATTCCCGAAAATAGCTTTTCTAGTGCAAATGCAGAATCTTTTTTCTTTTGTTCATGTTCTCCATCCATGAGATGTGGTCCTGTCTTCTGTGTCTATAACTAAATAGTCATATTATGCAAGTGGGTGTGGTTCAAAACTCCTCACACGAGGATCGTCCCAGGTTGCACTAACAAGTCCGATTTTAGGGAGCAGAGGAGGCTCAGGAGTGGAGAGATGCATTAACAAATGAAAAACGCCAGATGCTGGAGAACAGTGATGTATACACCAGGTAAGAAATTAAAATAGTTTACGGTAAATGGTAGGTTCTCTTTAAAGAGAATCATTATGAAAAAAATGGCTTGTTTAAATCAGGTTTCTACAAAGCTCTGTTTTATTTTTAGCCAAGAAGCTAAATCTTTACAAAAAACCCTTAAGTTTAGTATGGCCATAATTGTACCAACTTGGAGAATTATTTTTGCCCAGTCATATTTACTGCACAAAAAAAACACATTTTCTCCTCACTTGAAATTTTATTTTCCATTTTTTTTCCATTTCCAAATAATGTACTGCAAACTGGGAATGATACCATATTTTGCAGATTATAAGATGCACCAGATTCTAAGACACACCCCAAATTTTGAGGAGAAAAGTAGGAAAAAAACTTTTTTAATAAAATGGTGGTACCTCTTATAATCTATGCGTCTTATTGCTTACTGGGGGTGGTGGCCAGCGCTGGTTTTAGGCAAAGTAGGACCTTAGGCAAAGTTTAAAATGGGGCCCCAAATGCTAACATATTGCACATCACACAGAAGCATTTCGGTTGCAGTTACATGCGCTGAGTTCAGGCCGCTAAATGAGTGTGATCGACAATATTGAAATCGTTCAACGCTTGTTTCCCGGCCTCTTTACACCGTCTGAGAAAGAATGATGGGGACAGAACAGTCACTATTGGATCAATCTCTCTCCATACAAAATCATGTTATCAGCAGCACATCTACAGTTTACACCGCCGATGTGCTGCTGAGAACAATGATTTTTGTTCCAGCATAAACAATCCAATCACTCGATGAATAGGCAAGCATTTTGCTTGTTTAGTATAATACACCCCATAGTCCTCCGTATATTGTAAAGTGCACCACAGTCCTCCATATTGTAAAATGCACACCCCATAGTCCTCCATATAATATAATATGCCCCATAGTCCTCCATATAGTATAATACACTCCCTATAGTCCTCCATATATTAAAATACACTCCTCAGTCCTCCATATATTAAAATACACTGCTCAGTCCTCCACATAGTATAATACACTCCTCATAGTGCTCCGCATAGTAAAATGCACCGCCATAGTCATCCATGCAGTACAATTCATTTCCCTTAGTATAATGCACCCCATAGTTCTTCACATAGTATAATGTATTCCCCATAGTCCTCGATACAGTATAATGCAGCCCACATATAGTATAATGCAGCCACCTCACAAAGTATAATGCAACCATCCCGCAGAGTATAATGCAACCACCCCACAGAGTATAATGTAACTCCCCATGGAACATAATGCAGCCCCCCTCATATAGTATAATGTAGCCCCTTCATAGAGTATGATGCAATCACCCTTCATAGAATATAATAAATACTAGCTGAAAAGCCCGGCGCTGCAGGGGCATAGTAAATAACTGTGGTTAGTTATAACAAATTATAATTATCCTCCATCCCATAGTCCCGTGCCCATATACCCATCATACATATCCACGATCTCATAGGCCCGTGCCCATATACCCATCATACATATCCACCATCCCATAGGCCCGTGCCCATATACCCATCATACATATCCTCCATCCCATAGTCCCGTGCCCATATACCCATCATACATATCCACCATCCCATAGGCCCGTGCCCATATACCCATCATACATATCCTCCATCCCATAGTCCCGTGCCCATATACCCATCATACATATTCTTCATCCCATAGTTCTATGTCCATATACCCATCATACATATTCTTCATCCCATAGTCCCGTGCCCATATACCCATCATACATATCCACCATCCCATAGGCCCGTGCCCATATACCCATCATACATATCCACCATCCCATAGTCCCGTGCCCATATACCCATCATACATATCCTCCATCCCATAGTCCCGTGCCCATATACCCATCATACATATCCTCCATCCCATAGTCCCGTGCCCATATACCCATCATACATATTCTTCATCCCATAGTTCTATGCCCATATACCCATCATACATATTCTTCATCCCTTAGTCCCGTGCCCATATACCCATCATACATATCCACCATCCCATAGGCCCGTGCCCATATACCCATCATACATATCTTCCATCCCATAGTCCCGTGCCCATATACCCATCATACATATCCACCATCCCATAGGCCCGTGCCCATATACCCATCATACATATCCTCCATCCCATAGTCCCGTGCCCATATACCCATCATACATATTCGCCATCCCATAATCCCGTGCCCATATACCCATCATACATATTCTTCATCCCATAGTCCCATGCCCATATACCCATCACACTATGTGCACAAAAGAAGCAGCTGCTGTTGGTCTATGTGTGCAATGTAGACATAGGGCTGAATGCCGCTTTTAGTGCATAAATCTGATTATGTCCTGTCAACAGAGGGACTGTACGCTGTACACTTGACGGTCTGGGCCAGATGGAAAAGCGTAAAAAATAAATGATTCCATCAGAAAGAATGTCCTCTGTAAGTCACCATCTATAACTGTACTGTTATCTCACACACGTGGTCAAAATTGTTGGTACCCCTCGTTTAATGACAGACAAACCCACAATGGTCACAGAAATAACTTGAATCTGACAAAAGTAAGAATAAATTTTAAAAAATCTACAAAAAGGAACAAATGCAATGTCAGACAATGCTTTTCGATCATGCTTCCACAGAATTTTAAAAAAAAATTAATCTAATGAAATAGGCCTGGACAGAAATGATAGTACCCCTGAAAATAATGGGACAAAAGGGACATGCTAAATCAAGGTGTGTCCACTTATTAGCATCACAGGTGTCTACAATCTTGGAATCAGTGAGAGGGCCTGTATAGAGGGCTACAGATACTCACTGTGCTGTTTGGTGACATGGTGACATTTGGAACCCACTCAGAAGTTTCGCCCCCCACCCCAAACTAAAACAAGAGCTACGCCTCTGACTGCTCTATGTTATTCTCCTGGTAGATCTGAGCACATGTTGACTGGAAAGGTTCCCTGCAAATATTAAAAGGTTCTCTTTTAATGAGACACATTAAATATAATGTAGACTAAAACACAAGTCTGAAAGAAATGGAGACATAGAGACAGCAGCCACAAGATGTTAACGTGATAAATATGTAGCAAGAGGAAATATCAGGATGCAAAAACTAGGGGACAAATACCACCACCACGTCACGCGTAATATTGGTTTTGACCGAAGTGTTCCATTAATATCTTTAGGCAGATGATGAAGAATTTGGTGAGGAGACAAAAACTGCTTTGTGTATGAGCACCATTTAAAATATTCTCAATAAAAGATGAGTAGATTCAATGCTTCAAGAAATCACTCTTCATATTCTATTGGCAACAAGTCCGATACGTTTCACCCTTACATTAATATCACATAACAGATTGTGGCCATTTTATTTTAGTGTTAATAATTTGTGTTTGTCAGCATACAAAATGCCAGATTAAACCGGATCAAACGGGTTGAAACTTGGCGAATGAGAAATGTGACCTGCCTATGGCTGTACGGATGACATGACAATGATGATGACATCACAATGATGATGATGATTCCAGTAGCAGCACAGTGACCATTAGAACCATTAGTGTTTTTCCTCAGCAGCTTGGTGAGGAAAGATCTCGCTGTGGCTAGCTTGCTACTAGTGCTTGCTACTTGCGATTTTTTTTGTCTCTTTTCTACTAGCGCCTTGTTGATGTCTATGACTCAACATGTGGTGTTGTAGAAGAAGAAAAAAACAAACAACATCTTCAAAAGGAGAGAGTAATAGTGGAGAGAAGGAAACACCAACAGGTCCTGACATAGAGGATCCAGAGGAAGGATGTAGCCATCAGGTGAGCAAACCTGAAACTACTATTCATCTACCGAAAAGACACTCCCTTCTTCAAGGACTGCAGAACCAGTGGAGAAGGTTAGTAGGATTCATTAGGAAGATGGAAGCCTCCACAATAAAAAGAGGAAGGCAACTGTTGGGATACCAAAATTTAAGAGACACCCCTGAAAATCAGAGTGGATCTTGCGAATGGGAAGTAGAAGATCATAGTGCACCTGTTGAAAACCCAACAATAAAAAATGCAACAGAGGAAATATCACTTGAAAAACCTGTTGTGTGTAATGAAGAAAAAGCAACAGTGACGCACCAAGGTGGCATAAAAAGACCCTACATAGAGAGCAGATCCAGCATTACATCTCATGAACAATATCTAGTGCCAATGAAAAAAGCAAAACTAGATACTGAACATTCTCATACAAAGACCTCAGAAGAAGGAGAAGTAGCCACGGTGCCATTAACAGTGGACAAATTCACTTTTCATCATGTTCTTGGATCAGGTTGCAGTGGGGTGGTGATGCTGGCCACAGAGTCCATTCACAAAGAGCGTGTTGCCGTAAAAGCAATTGTTAAAAAAGAAGCTATGCAATGGAAAGAAGAAGTAATAGCAGAAAGCAAAATCCTGCAGATGACTCACAAGAGCATCTTTTTAGTTCATGGCTATGGAGCTTTTCATACTAATACCTACCTCTACTATGTCATGGAGCTAGTCACTGGCGGGACCCTCCTTGACCTGGTTGAAGAGAGAGCACCGCTAAGCCTCTGCATCGTACAATTTCTAGTGGCGGAGATAGTGTGTGGAATACAATTCCTCCACTCCAACGGTATCATTCACGGAGATCTGAAATACGAAAACATCCTGTTAACCAGCCAAGGCCACATTAAAATCACAGATTTTGGATTGTCACTCATAAGAACAAAAGAAGGAGACTTTGATGGGACCACTGCACTGGAAAAAATAATTGGCGAACCATATCTTCCTGAAGAAGACTGGTCTAGTTTAGGCATAATTATCAATAGTTTGGTCGCCATCCCAGGACCTCTAGGGATGTTCACAACAATCATTGACATGATCGATGACCCAGAAATATTTGAATACTTTAACCCTACAATTGTAGACTTGGTACTGGGTCTGTTTTGTAACGACAAGTCTCCGAGGTTAGGAATAGAAGGAAACATACGTGAGCATGACTTTTTCACTTCAATTAATTGGGAAGAAGTAGAATCAGGGAAAATGACATCACCACTAAAGATCAGTACTCAAGATGTTACTGATGAGCATGTGACAAGTGAGATACCTGTACCACACAGTAAGGAGAAGGAGGATCCATTCCTTTTGGAACACCAGCAGTTCTTTCAGAACATCTCATTTGTTTGTCCTGCTTGGAGAGCACACTACCACACTGCTCCAATGCACCCAGATGATTCACCTGCTGCCCCTCCATTACCTGACCAGCTAAGCTAAGAGACTGAACTTCCTGGATATTGTGGACGACTGCTCACAGGCCCATCAAAAAGCAGCTATAAAGCCTGAGCACAAGATCTACGCAAGCTGTATGTTCGCCACTCTAAACACAGTTATGTGTACCAGTTATAGAATAAATAGTTTTCAAACTTTCAAACTTTGAACTTAATATTTTAAAATAGCTTCTTTTCGTTCCGACTTTATTAAACTTATTTGGGCTGCAGGTTGTGCACCCCTGATTTAGACTGATATTAGTTACTTTATTTTTCAAAATAATAGCAGTCAAATGTGATTAGGCCCGGATTGAGCATCTGCCGAGGTGGCCAGATGCCCGATGGGCCGGCAGGCCCCCACCACAAAGTGGCCCTCCGGCCCTTTAAATCTTTTGTGTGAAGGACCTATGTGCGCCCGCTGTTTAGTTGCACGCGCCAACAAGGGCTGCGGCCGCAGCGGTGCTTGAGCACAAACGCTTGCCACCGCCGCCCTTATGTCAGTGCGTGCAACTAGACAGCATGCACATAGGTCCTTCACACAGAAGATTTAAAGGGCCGGCCGCCCACTTTGTGGTGGAGACCTGCATCAGTGCGCAAGCATGGCCGTGGGCCCTCGTTCGTACGTGCGTGCGGCTGCTGCCCTTGTCAGCGCAGGCAAGCAGGAGACCACGCAGGGCCAAGTTAGAGATTTCAAAAGGCTGCGGTGCGCAGAGGGTGCCCCCATCTGTGTCTGACACTGGCCTGCCTGGACCAGCATCAGAGAACACTCACCATTTCCAGCAGGATCCTCTCCTCTTCACCGCTGACGCTGGACAGGACCCGCCTCATCTCTTCATCCTCCCACCATCTCAGGGACTTGGGTGAGTCACAAGATGAAAACTTTTTTGATGTATATACAGAGGTTGCACCTATATAATGTATATAGACTTCTGTATCACTGCTACTGATGTGTACATTATATATAGGTGATACTGCTGTGTAGATATATGTGTGTATAATATATATATACACACACTTCCTGCAGTGTCACCTATATATAACGTATATACACATCAGTAGCAGTATCGCCTGTATAATGTACAGTATATAGAGTATATAGACTGCTGAATATCTAATATACAGTCATATGTTAAAGTTTGGGCACCCCTATTAATGTTAACCTTTTTTCTTTATAACAATTTTGGTTTTTACAACAGCTATTTCAGTTTCATATATCTAATAACTGATGGACTCAGTTATATTTCTGGATTCAAATGAGGTTTATTGTACTAACAGAAAATGTGCAATCTGCATTTAAACAAAATTTGACCAGTGCAAAAGTATGGGCACCCTTATCATTTTCTTGATTTGAACACTCCTAACTACTTTTTACTGACTTCCTGAAGCACTAAATTGGTTTTGTAGCCTCATTGAGCTTTGAACTTCATAGCCAGGTGTATCAAATCATGAGAAAAGGTATTTAAGGTGGCCACTTGCAAGTAGTTCTCCTATTTGATTCTCCTATGAAGAGTGGCATCATGGGCTTCTCAAAACAACTCTCAAATGATCTGAAAACAAAGATTATTCAACATAGCTTTTCAGGGGAAGGATACAAAAAGTTGTCTCAGAGATTTAACCTGTCAGTTTCCACTGTGAGGAACATAGTAAGGAAATGGAAGAACATAGGTACAGTTCTTGTTAAGCCCAGAAGTGGCAGGCCAAGAAAAATATCAGAAAGGCAGAGAAGAAGAATGGTGAGAACAGTCAAGGACAATCCACAGACCACCTCCAAAGACCTGCAGCATCATCTTGCTGCAGATGGTGTCACTGTGCATCGGCCATCAATACAGCGCACTTTGCACAAGGAGAAGCTGTATGGGAGAGTGATGTGAAAGAAGCCGTTTCTGCAAGCACGCCACAAACAGAGTCGCCTGAGGTATGCAAAAGCACATTTGGACAAGCCAGTTACATTTTGGAAGAAGGTCCTGTGGATTGATGAAACAAAGATTGAGTTGTTTGGTCATACAAAAAGGCGTTATGCATGGAGGCTAAAAAACACAGCATTCCAAGAAAAACACTTGCTACCCACAGTAAAATTTGGTGGAGGTTCCATCATGCTTTGGGGCTGTGTGACCAATGCTGGCACCGGAAATCTTGTTAAAGTTGAGGGTCGCATGGATTCAACTCAGTATCAGCAGATTCTTGACAATAATGTGCAAGAATCAGTGACGAAGTTGAAGTTACGCAGGGGATGGATATTTCAGGAAGACAATGATCCAAAACACCGCTCCAAATCTACTCAGGCTTTCATGCAGAGGAACAATTACAATGTTCTGGAATGGCCATCCTAGTCCCCAGACCTGAATATCATTGAATATCTGTGGGATGATTTGAAGCGGGCTGTCCATGCTCGGCGACCATCAAACTTAACTGAACTGGAATTGTTTTGTAAACAGGAATGGTCACAAATACCTTCATCCAGGATCCAGGAACTCATTAATAGCTACAGGAAGCGACTAGAGGCTGTTATTTTTGCAAAAGGAGGATCTATGAAATATTAATGTCACTTTTATGTTGAGGTGCCCATACTTTTGCACCGGTCAAATTCTGTTAAAATGCAGATTGCACATTTTCTGTTAGTACAATAAACCTCATTTGAATCCAGAAATATAACTGAGGCCATCAGTTATTAGATATATGAAACTGAAACAGCTGTTGCAAAAACCAAAATTGTTATAAAGAAAAAAGGTTAACATTAATAGGGCTGCCCAAACTTTAACATATGACTGTATAAAGCTCAATGTGTGTGTGTATGTATGTTTGGGATTGGCATCCGCACCGTCGCAGCTACAGCCACAAAATTTGGCACAGTCACACGTCTGGACCCTGGGAGCATCATAGGCTATGTTGTGAGGTGAAATTTTAACCGCGCGCGTTCCAATTCACCAAACAATTTTGCCCCTATCCACATAATGGGGAAAAAGTATATGTATGTATTAGCATCTGCACCGTCGTAGTTACAGCCACAAAATTTTGCACAGTCACACGTCTGGACCCCAAGAGTGTCATAGGCTATGTTGTGAGGTGAAATTTTAACCCTGCGCGTTCCAATTCACCAAACAATTTTGCCCCTATCTACATAATGGGGGAAAAAGTGTATGTATGTATTGGCATCTGCACCGTCTTAGCTACAGCCACAAAATTTTGCACAGTCACACGTCTGGACCCCAAGAGCGTTATAGGCTATATTGTGAGGTGAAATTTTAACCGCGCACGTTCCAATTCACAAAACAATTTTGCCCCTATCTACATAATGGGGAAAAAGTGAAAGGAAAAGTGTTGGAGGCAAATTGACAGCTGCCAGGTGTGAACAAGGGGGACTTAAAGAATAAGAGCGATGACGCCAAAGAGTACATACCGTACAGTTGCTAAGGTGGGGCCCTGACATGGGATACTCGCCACACACGGGGATATGAACACGCACACAAAATGTGCCACACACTACCACGTGCTTCAACACATATACCACCCTCAGCACACATTTCACCACACATACACCAACCTTGCCACATAAAAGTCGTAACACAAAAGTCGCCACTCAAAACTCGCCACGCTGTCCCAGAGCTGTTTAAAAGATGAAAAATGAGCTGTGATTGGTTTACCATCAGCAAATTTTCTTTGTAGACAGTTGTGGTAACTGAGGCCTATTATTCTTATCATTTCTATGGTGTTATTGTCCTTCTGTAAAGCTGGAAATAACACAATTTATTACCGTGCCAACACAGACCACCCTCTGACACAGACTGCAGGGGGAGCCCAGTATCACACAGGATAGGATTAGATACACGGTTCAGCAGTCATTATCACACAGGAGAGGACTAGATACTGTCATGTCGGACACTGTTCACACCAGGGTGTCCGGCAGACAGTGGTAATACCCTGTTGGGTATTCTGTTCCAGTCGGGATAGGGTTAACCAGGTTGTCATGCTGGCTGAGGGCTGGGCCACGCCCTTGGTCTTTAAATAGTTCGTCCTGACTATGGGCGTCGCCGACTATAGCTTTAGCCTAGTGCTAGCAATACCGGTCAGCAGTGGTGGTTTTGGAGCGTCTGATATCTGGTGCAGTATATCTCTCAGTTGTTCTTTCTCCTGTTATATATATATATATTTGGTTGCCCTTGCACATTATTGTATTCCCTTGTGTATTAACTGTGTGGTGTTTCTTTTACCCCTGTCCATTCGTATTTGTGGGGTCTGGTGTCTGGTCCCCTCACTGGGTGGAGGGTGGTGGGTTCAGCTTAGGGCTGGACAGGAGACAGGGACAGGGTGGAGGTTCAGGCAGGCACACCTTCAGTGTAAACCCTGGGTAGAGGGACAGACAGGGTTCCCCTAGTCTGAGGGACATCGCAGGGGTCCCGGGGTTTTTGCCTAAAGTAACCTAGGCATACCATGCATTATAGTCCGCCCAAATAATAAAGTGAGAGAAAAAAAAAAAAAGTATAGATAGGGAATATAGGGGTTACTTACTATGGATCCTATACTTTCCCTAACCAAGCAGCTGGAGGCTCTATCCATACAGGTCACTGAACTCAGGGGGGCGGTCCAGCAGCAAGGCCTGTCAGCTCCTGCAGTACCTGCTGAGGCTGCAGCCAGGGCAGCTGAGCCCAAGTTTCCCCTTCCTGAACGATTTGCTGGTGATCGTGGTAAGTTCACGGTTTTTCGTGAATCATGCAAATTGTATTTCCGTATGCGTCCACATTCCTCAGGTAATGAGGCTCAACGCGTGGGCTTGGTGATTTCTTTGCTGAGTGGTGACCCACAGGCCTGGGCCTTTTCACTCCCTTCAGACTCACAGGCATTTGAATCTGTAGATTTTTTTTTCTCTGCTCTGGGTTTGATCTATGACGATCCGGATAGATTAAACTTAGCAGAGTCTAAGATACGCTCACTGCTACAGGGTGATCGACCAGCTGAGGATTACTGCACGGAATTCCGGCGCTGGGTGGTGGACACGCAGTGGAATGACCCTGCGCTTAGAAGTCAATTTTTGCATGGGGTTTCTGGAAGGGTTAAACAGACTCTCCTAATGTACGAGACTCCCGCCTCTCTGGAGGCTGCGATGGCACTTGTAGTACGCATAGACCGACGTCTCCGTCAGGGGGCGCTGGTTTCGTTGCCTCCGGGAGGTGGGGGAGTGGTCGGTGAGGTTGCCGCGGGTGAATCCGTGGAACCCATGCAGATCGCTGGTATAGCACAGTCACCGAGTAACAAGCCTAAACGTCCTTGGCACAGAAGGCAGGGGCTCTGTTTTTTTTGTGGCAAAGGAGGACATTTTATTAACGCTTGCCCCCTGGTACCTAAGAAGGGCGCGCCGGCGGAAAACTGATAGGCTCAGAGGGTTTGGAGGAGTCTAGTCTGAGCCTTTGTGTATCCTCCGTCATGGTTTCCCAGTGTATGCTCCCTGCTAGGTTGGTACTTGGGGGGCAAATGCTGTCTATTACAGTATTTATTGATAGTGGCTCAGCTGCCAATCTCATTGATGAGAGGTTCGCGCATACAGCGGGATTTCCGGTGGAGAAATTGCCGAACCCCATCCGGGTGGTTACCATCAATGCTTCCCCGTTGTCTCAAGGGGAGATCACAGAGTGTGTGTTGGATATACAACTCCACATCGGAGTATTACACTCAGAGCGGGTAACTTGTAAGGTGCTTAGTAACTTACCGGCTCAGATGGTTCTGGGCTTTCCATGGTTGTCAATGCATAATCCTGTTATTGATTGGAAGACCCAGGACATAATTCAGTGGAGCAGGGAGTGTCAGGAGAGGTGCCTGGCTACATGTATTTCCGCTTTGACCCCCAGTATTCCGGAGCCGTTGCTGGATTATGCAGATGTATTTTCTGAGAAGGGTTGTTCGGAACTACCACCGCATCGCCCCTATGACTGTGCTATTAGGTTGAAACCAGGGGCCAAGTTACCTAAAGCTAGAATGTTTAATATCTCAGGTCCCGAGAGGCTAGCTCTCAAGGAATACATTGCGGATAGCCTGAGCAAGGGTCATATTAGACCTTCCTCTTCTCCTCTGGCTGCTGGCTTCTTCTTTGTTAAAAAGAAGGATGGCAGTTTACGCCCGTGTCTGGATTTCAGAGAACTCAACCAGATTACGGTCCGTGATCCTTACCCTATGCCACTTATACCCGATTTATTCAACCAAGTGGTTGGTGCCAGGTGGTTCTCCAAACTGGACCTCAGGGGGGCGTACAATCTTATAAGAGTCCGTCAGGGGGATGAGTGGAAGACAGCGTTCAATACCCCTGAGGGTCACTTTGAGAGTTTGGTAATGCCGTTTGGGTTGACTATGGCACCGGAGGTCTTTCAACACTTCATTAATGATGTCTTCTCTCAGTTGTTGGGGAGGTTCGTTATAATTTATCTTGACGACATCCTCATTTTCTCTCGCGACCATGATACACATATAGAGCATGTTAGACAGGTTCTGCAGTTGCTCAGAGAGAACAGGCTCTATGTCAAGCTTGAAAAATGTGTGTTTTTCGTACAGGAGCTACCGTTCTTGGGTTATATAATCTCCGCCTCTGGTTTTAAGATGGACACCGCAAAGGTGCAGGCGGTACTACATTGGGATCGGCCTGATAATCTTAAGGCGCTTCAGCGATTTCTTGGCTTCTCCAATTACTATAGGAAATTTATTAAGAACTTCTCTATGATTGCCAAACCACTGACTGACATGACTAAGAAGGGTACCGACTTTTCTGACTGGTCTGAGCCTGCGGTACAGGCGTTTGAATTCCTCAAGAATAGTTTTGCCTCAGCGCCCATTCTGGTGCAGCCCGATGTCTCCTTACCGTTTGTCGTGGAGGTGGATGCGTCGGAGGTTGGAGTGGGGGCTGTACTGTCTCAGGGCCCTTCTTGGGCCAAGTTGCATCCGTGTGCCTTCTTCTCCAAGAAGCTGTCGCCTGCGGAGCGTAATTATGATATTGGCAACAGGGAACTATTGGCCATCAAATTGGCATTAGAGGAGTGGCGACACTTCTTGGAGGGGGCTGTTCATCAGATTTCTGTGATAACCGACCATAAGAATTTGCTTTATTTAGAATCTGCTAAGCGCCTGTCCTCCAGACAGGCTCGCTGGGCATTATTCTTCACCCGGTTCAACTTCATTGTTACCTATCGACCTGGGTCGAAGAATGTTAAGGCAGACGCTTTATCCAGGTGTTTTCCTGGTGGAGAGTTATGTGAAGAGCCGGTGCCTATTCTCCAAAAGGGTGTGGTGGTATCTGCCATCACGACAGAGATTAAGGCAGAGATTGCGGAGGCTCAGGAGGTGGTACCGCCGGGGTTGCCTGCTAATAAATCTTTTGTGCCGCTACATCTACGCTCTAGAGTGTTGGGCGAACATCACGACACGGTACTGGCAGGTCATCCAGGGGTTAAGAGCACTCTGGAACTGGTATCGCGTCGTTTTTGGTGGCCTAAAATCCAGCAGGATGTGGCCTCATATGTGGCTGCCTGTACCACGTGCGCACGGGCCAAGACTCCTCGTTCCAGTCCCGCTGGTAGCTTGCAGCCTCTCGGGGTGCCCAGTAAGCCATGGACTGAGATTTCCATGGATTTTATTACTGACTTGCCCGCCTCGGCAGGGAACTCGGTCATTTTGGTAATTGTTGATAGGTTCTCCAAAATGTCACATTTCGTTGCTTTACCGTCTTTGCCCAATGCTAAGACTCTTGCTCAGATATTTATTCGCGAGGTGGTCAGACTTCATGGTGTCCCGTCTGACATTGTGTCTGATCGAGGTACGCAGTTTGTGGCAAAGTTTTGGAGAGCTTTTTGTTCTCGCCTTGGAATCAAATTATCTCATTCATCGGCTTTCCACCCTCAGTCGAATGGACAGACTGAGCGGATGAACCAAAACCTGGAGCAATACTTGCGCTGCTTTATTTCCGACAATCAGGAAGAGTGGTCAGCGTTTCTTCCTCTGGCAGAATTCGCAATAAACAACCATTGCCAGGAATCGTCTGGGGAATCTCCTTTTTTTTGTGTGTATGGTCAACATCCTCAATTTTGCACCTTGCGTCAGGGGTGCTCAGTTGGCGTCCCTGAAGAGGACCAGTTGGGAGCTCAATTGTCATCTGTTTGGAGGAGAGTCAAGCAGCGCTTGTTGAAGGTGGGTTCCAGGTACAAACGGGTGGCTGACTGCAGACCTGTGCCAGGTCCGGACCTGTGTGTGGGTGATTGGGTGTGGTTATCTACTAGGAACATTAAGCTCAAGATACCGTCACTTAAGTTGGGTCCCAGGTTCATTGGCCCATTTAGAATCTCCGCAGTGATCAACCCAGTGGCATTTCGTTTGGAGTTGCCGGCTGTGTATAAGATTCATAATGTATTTCACAAAGCATTGCTAAAGAAGGTCGTGGGTTTGGTGGATGGTTCCCCCGGGCCACCACCTCCCGTCTTGGTGGATGGCGCGTTGGAATTTGAGGTGTCCAAAGTGGTGGACTCTAGGGTTGTGCGTCGCACTCTACAGTACCTGGTCCACTGGCGTGGCTATGGTCCTGAGGAGAGGACATGGGTGCCGGCCTCTGACATTCATGCTGATCGACTGGTTACTATGTTCCATCGTCGCCATCCGGACAAGCCAGGTCCTCGACATGGTGAGGTTCCGGAGGTCCCTCGTAGAAGGCGGGGTACTGTCATGTCGGACACTGTTCACACCAGGGTGTCCGGCAGACAGCGGTAATACCCTGTTGGGTATTCTGTTCCAGTCGGGATAGGGTTAACCAGGTTGTCATGCTGGCTGAGGGCTGGGCCACGCCCTTGGTCTTTAAATAGTTCGTCCTGACTATGGGCGTCGCCGACTATAGCTTTAGCCTAGTGCTAGCAATACCGGTCAGCAGTGGTGGTTTTGGAGCGTCTGATATCTGGTGCAGTATATCTCTCAGTTGTTCTTTCTCCTATCTGTTATATATATATATATATATTTGGTTGCCCTTGCACATTATTGTATTCCCTTGTGTATTAACTGTGTGGTGTTTCTTTTACCCCTGTCCATTCGTATTTGTGGGGTCTGGTGTCTGGTCCCCTCACTGGGTGGAGGGTGGTGGGTTCAGCTTAGGGCTGGACAGGAGACAGGGACAGGGTGGAGGCTCAGGCAGGCACACCTTCAGTGTAAACCTTGGGTAGAGGGACAGACAGGGTTCCCCTAGTCTGAGGGACATCGCAGGGGTCCCGGGGTTTTTGCCTAAAGTAACCTAGGCATACCATGACAGATACACGGCTCAGCAGTCAGTATCACACAGGATAGGATAAGACACACGGCTCAGCAGTCAGTATCACACAGGATAGGAATAGATACACGGCTCAGCAGACAGTATGACACAGGATAGGATTAGATACACAGCTCAGCAGTCAGTATCACACAAGATAGGATTACATACATAGCTCAGCAGACAGTATCACACAGGAGAGGAGTAGACACGGTTCAGCAGTCAGTATCACACAGGATACGGTTAGATACACAGCTGAGCAGACTGTATCACACAGGATAGGATTAGATACACAGCTCAGCAGTCAGTATCACACAGGGTAGGATTAGATACACGGCTCAGCACACAGTATCACACAGGACAGGATTAGATACGCAGCTCAGCACACAGTATCACACAGAATAGTATTAGATACATGGCTCAGCAGACAGTATCACACAGAATAGGATTAGATACATGGCTTAGCAGTCAGTATCACAAAGGATAGGATTAGATGCACGGTTTTTATGTGCAATATAATCATTATTATTTGTTATAACTAACCACAGTTGGTTACTATGCCCAGGCAATGCTGGGCTCTTCAGCTAGTACATTATATAGGTGATACTGTGATTATATACAGCAGTAGCAGCCAGCAGTCTATATACAGTACATTATATAGACAATACTGCTACAGATGTATACTCATTATATATAGGTGATACTGCTGTATATATATGTATGTATTGCTACAGATGTATGCTCATTATATATAGGTGATACTGCTGTGTATATATGTATGTATATATGTAATGGAACTGGAATTGAGGTTTGTTGAATGCAGTGAAGAGCAGGAGGCAGAGAAGGGGTTAACAGTGTTTACTTTAAACAGGTTAATTGCATACAAGGAATACTCTGCGCAGGGAGATGAAAACAACGACGTAATACACAGGAACACGGAGCACAACAGAATTTGCACAAAAATGCAATATTCGGAGGAAAAAGGGGTGTATGAGAGAGGCAACTTATCGGTTGAAGTTCTTGTTGGGGAGAGGATGGAATAGCTCCCGCAGGCGTCGCAATCCATGGACAAAGTCTCTGGCTCTGCTGCGCAGGAACGAAATGCACTGTCTCCTGACCGTGCCGAGGTATCCGAGCTTGCTTGCCTTGGAAACAGTCCCTTTTGTTGGTTCCTCTGGAATGTCTCAGTACACGGGGAGCACACAGGTTGACAGGCCGCGGGATGTACAAACCTCTCATGGGCCAGCTAAGATCGGAAGGATTAAGATTGTCTTTTCCAATGCACGATGTATATCGGACCGATGCGGGAACACTAAAAAGCATATACGTGTTCTGTTCTGGCTCATCTTCTTACATATAAACACAGCAGTAACACCTATTTATCATGTACACAGTATTTGCAGTATCACCTGTATAATGTATAGACTACTGGCACTGAGTAGGGAGTTCCTGGAGATGTGCTGTTATGTAACCTGGCAGTGCGGCTCTATGTGTGGCCGCTGATGATGCGATTTTCTACGCTCATACCAATAGGGCACGGCAGTAATAGAGGAGGGAGTGATTCATTTCTGTCATGTGCTCTTTGCTCCTCTCTGGGGGGCTGAGAATGGCTGGGAGCTTATGTTCCCGGGGATGCTAGATTTCTCCCACCCGGTCAGTGTGTGCTGAGGTGTTGTGGAGTGGGAAAACTGTTGCTCAAAGCAACCAATCACAGATCAGCTTTCACTTTTAACCCCTTTCTGACATCTGATGCACTATCCCGTCCAGGCGCGTATGACCATGGACAGGATAGTACGTCATACCGATCAGCCGCAGGTGAACGCGGCCGGGTTTTAGCTGATTCTCAAAGCTGACACCCAGCACTAAGTGCCAGGAGCGGTCACGGACCACTCCCGGCTCTTTAACCCCCGTAACACTGCGATCAAACATGATCGCAGCATTCCGGAAGCAGGCAGAAGGGCTTTCAGCTCTGACAACTCCTTTGCCTTTGGACCAGAGACCCTGCAGCATGACGCAGGGTCCCAATCGCTGTCATGGAGACCCGATGTCGTCATGATGACATCTGGGTCTCCAGACCTGAGAGACTTCCTGACATACGCAGTGAAGTCTCTCAGGTTAGTGTAAAATCCCTGCAGCAATTACAGCTTCTATAGCATGCAGATCTGCATGCTATAGAAGCGAGCAGCTGTAGAAAATGTGTGCCCCATAGTGGTACAGGGTGTAAAAGTAAGAATAAAATATAAAAAGATTTTTTTAAATAATTGTAAAAATATTTTAAAAAGTAATAATTAAAAAAAATCAATATTTATTCTATAAATAAATTTTTGAATAAAAAAATCTAAACAATAAAAGTACACATATTTGGTATCACCGCATCCATAATGACCAGCCCTACAAAACTGTCCCACTAGTTAACCCTTTTAGTGAACCCCATAAAAAAAGACAAAAAACAATGCTTTATCATCATACCGCCAAGCAAAAAGTGGAATAACATGTGATCAAAAAGACGGATATAAATAATCATGGTACCACTAAAAACGTAATCTTGTCCCGCAAAAAAAGCAAGCCACCACACAGCTCCATCACTGGAAAAATAAAAAAGTTATAGCTCTCAGAATAAAGCGATGCAAAAATAATTTTTTTTTGTATAAAATAGTTTTTATTGTATAAAAGCGCCAAAACATAAAAAAAGATAGAAAAGAGGTATAGCTGTAATCGCACTGACCTGAAGAATAAAAACGCTTTATCAATTTTACCACACGCGGAACGGTATAAATGCCCCCACAACAAGAAATTCATGAGTTGCTGGTTTTTGTTCATTCTGTCTCCCTAAAATTGGAATAAAAAGCGATCAAAAAATGTCACGTGCCCGAAAATTGTACCAATAAAAACGTCAACTTGTCCTGCAAAAAACAAGACCTCACATAACTCTGTGGGCCAAAATAAGGAAAAATTATAGCTCTCAAAATATGGTAGTGCAAAAACTATTTTTTCCAATAAAAAGCATCTTTTAGCATGTGACAGATGCCAAACATAAAAACCCGCTATAAATAGCAAATCAAACCCCCTTTTATCACTCCCTTAATTAGGGAAAAATAATAAAATAACAAAAAGTATTTATTTCCATTTTCCCATTTGGGTTACGGTTGGAGCTAGAGTTGGGGTTAGGGTTTGGATTAGGGTTGGGATTAAGGTTGAAATTAGGGTTAGAGATTAGGGTTAGGGGTGTGTTAGGGTTACGGTTAGGGCTGGGATTAGGGTTAGGGTTGGAGTTATATTTGGGGGTTTCCACTGTTTAGGTACATCAGGGGCTTTCCAAACGCGACATGGCATCCGATCTCAATTCCAGCCACTTGTAATCTAATTAGAGTAGTGTAATTAGAAATCTGTAGTTTGAAAGATGGATTTTGAAAGATGGCAGGCCACGTCTGGTCAGACTCATGCCTTTGAATATATGTGCACCTAAGGGCTCACAGCTGTGAGGGGATGTGGGCATGTTTGGCCAGACCACATGTTCATAGTTAAGCAAGGTCATAAAAAGGGGGGAGGGGTTTCACTGACCACTCGGAGATATGCATGGAACAGACAAGAGGAATGGAATACATTATGGATACCAAATGATGGGTAAGCAGAACATACCACAGAAAGCAAATGCAATTACATGGACAATCAGGAGCCGGAAAAAGCTGTATGAGTGTATAGGTGTGTAGATGAGTGTATATGACTGTATAGGAGTGTATAAGTGTGTATAGGAGTGTATAGGAGTGTATAGGAGTGTATATGAGTGTATAAGTGTGTATAGGAGTGTATATGTGTGTATATATATTACAGGCTGAAATCTTAGGCCTGGACAATGTTTCTAGGGTCTTTCACGCATTTCTTTTTGAAGCAATGATGTAGCTTCCTATTACATTAGGTAACGTCAGTGCGTAGGACTGACAAGATGTCATCGCAACATCCAGCAGTTGCCCCCCAGACCATGTTGTATTGGAGGGCAGTAAGGAGCATTCTGGAATAGAAGGTGAGAAAGACTAGCTAAAGATTCACGAAAATAGCTTTTCTAGTGCAAATGCAGAATCTTTTTTCTTTTGTTCATGTTCTCCATCCATGAGATGTGGTCCTGTCTTCTGTGTCTATAACTAAATAGTCATATTATGCAAGTGGGTGTGGTTCAAAACTCCTCACACGAGGATTGTCCCAGGTTGCACTAACAAGTCCGATTTTAGGGAGCAGAGGAGGCTCAGGAGTGGAGAGATGCATTAACAAATGAAAAACGCCAGATGCTGGAGAACAGTGATGTATACACCAGGTAAGAAATTAAAATAGTTTACGGTAAATGGTAGGTTCTCTTTAAAAAGAATCATTATGAAAAAAATGGCTTGTTTAAATCAGGTTTCTACAAAGCTCTGTTTTCTTTTTAGCCAAGAAGCTAAATCTTTACAAAAAACCCTTAAGTTTAGTATGGCCATAATTGTACCAACTTGGAGAATTATTTTTGCCCAGTCATATTTACTGCACAAAAAAAACACATTTTCTCGTCACTTGAAATTTTATTTTCCATTTTTTTTCCATTTCCAAATAATGTACTGCAAACTGGGAATGATACCATATTTTGCAGATTATAAGATGCACCAGATTCTAAGACACACCCCAAATTTTGAGGAGAAAAGTAGGAAAAAAACTTTTTTAATAAAATGGTGGTACCTCTTATAATCTATGCGTCTTATTGCTTACTGGGGGTGGTGGCCAGCGCTGGTTTTAGGCAAAGTAGGACCCTAGGCAAAGTTTAAAATGGGGCCCCAAATGCTAACATATTGCACATCACACAGAAGCATTTCGGTTGCAGTTACATGGCTGAGTTCAGGCCGCTAAATGAGTGTGATCGACAATATTGAAATCGTTCAACGCTTGTTTCCCGGCCTCTTTACACCGTCTGAGAAAGAATGATGGGGACAGAACAATCACTATTAGATCAATCTCTCTCCATACAAAATCATGTTATCAGCAGCACATCTACAGTTTACACTGCCGATGTGCTGCTGAGAACAATGATTTTTGTTCCAGCATAAACAATCCAATCACTCGATGAATAGGCAAGCATTTTGCTTGTTTAGTATAATACACCCCATAGTCCTCCGTATATTGTAAAGTGCACCACAGTCCTCCATATTGTAAAATGCACACCCCATAGTCCTCCATATAATATAATATGCCCCATAGTCCTCCATATAGTATAATACACTCCCTATAGTCCTCCATATATTAAAATACACTCCTCAGTCCTCCATATATTAAAATACACTGTTCAGTCCTCCACATATTATAATACACTCCTCATAGTACTCCGTATAGTATAATGCACCGCCATAGTCATCCATGCAATACAATTCACTTCCCTTAGTATAATGCACCCCATAGATCTTCACATAGTATAATGTATTCCCCATAGTCCTCGATACAGTATAATGCAGCCCACATATAGTATAATGCAGCCACCTCACAAAGTATAATGCAACCATCCCGCAGAGTATAATGCAACCACCCCACAGAGTATAATGTAACTCCCCATGGAATATAATGCAGCCCCCCTCATATAGTATAATGTAGCCCCTTCATAGAGTATGATGCAATCACCCTTCATAAAATATAATAAATACTAGCTGAAGAGCCCGGCGCTGCAGGGGCATAGTAAATAACTGTGGTTAGTTATAACAAATTATAATTATCCTCCATCCCATAGTCCCATGCCCATATATCCATCATACATATCCACCATCCCATAGGCCCGTGCCCATATACCCATCATACATATCCTCCATCCCATAGGCCCGTGCCCATATACCCATCATACATATCCACCATCCCATAGGCCCGTGCCCATATACCCATCATACATATCCACCATCCCATAGTCCTGTGCCCATATACCCATCATACATATCCACCATCCCATAGGCCCGTGCCCATATACCCATCATACATATCCTCCATCCCATAGTCCCGTGCCCATATACCCATCATACATATCCTCCATCCCATAGTCCCGTGCCCATATACCCATCATACATATTCTTCATCCCATAGTTCTATGCCCATATACCCATCATACATATTCTTCATCCCATAGTCCCGTGCCCATATACCCATCATACATATCCACCATCCCATAGGCCCGTGCCCATATACCCATCATACATATCCTCCATCCCATAGTCCCGTGCCCATATACCCATCATACATATCCTCCATCCCATAGTCCCGTGCCCATATACCCATCATACATATCCACCATCCCATAGTCCCGTGCCCATATACCCATCATACATATCCACCATCCCATAGGCCCGTGCCCATATACCCATCATACATATCCTCCATCCCATAGTCCCGTGCCCATATACCCATCATACATATTCGCCATCCCATAGTCCCGTGCCCATATACCCATCATACATATTCTTCATCCCATAGTCCCATGCCCATATACCCATCACACTATGTGCACAAAAGAAGCAGCTGCTGTTGGTCTATGTGTGCAATGTAGACATAGGGCTGAATGCCGCTTTTAGTGCATAAATCTGATTATGTCCTGTCAACAGAGGGACTGTACGCTGTACACTTGACGGTCTGGGCCAGATGGAAAAGCGTAAAAAATAAATGATTCCATCAGAAAGAATGTCCTCTGTAAGTCACCATCTATAACTGTACTGTTATCTCACACACGTGGTCAAAATTGTTGGTACCCCTCGTTTAATGACAGACAAACCCACAATGGTCACAGAAATAACTTGAATCTGACAAAAGTAAGAATACATTTTAAAAAATCTACAAAAAGGAACAAATGCAATGTCAGACAATGCTTTTCGATCATGCTTCCACAGAATTTAAAAAAAAAATTAAACTAATGAAATAGGCCTGGACAGAAATGATGGTACCCCTGAAAATAATGTGACAAAAGGGACATGCTAAATCAAGGTGTGTCCACTTATTAGCATCACAGGTGTCTACAATCTTGGAATCAGTGAGAGGGCCTGTATAGAGGGCTACAGATACTCACTGTGCTGTTTGGTGACATGGTGACATTTGGAACCCACTCAGAAGTTTCGGCCCCCCACCCCAAACCAAAACAAGAGCTACGCCTCTGACTGCTCTATGTTATTCTCCTGGTAGATCTGAGCACATGTTGACTGGAAAGGTTCCCTGCAAATATTAAAAGGTTCTCTTTTAATGAGACACATTAAATATAATGTAGACTAAAACACTAGTCTGAAAGAAATGGAGACATAGAGACAGCAGCCACAAGATGTTAACGTGATAAATATGTAGCAAGAGGAAATATCAGGATGCAAAAACTAGGGGACAAATACCACCACCATGTCACGCGTAATATTGGTTTTGACCGAAGTGTTCCATTAATATCTTTAGGCAGATGATGAAGAATTTGGTGAGGAGACAAAAACTGCTTTGTGTATGAGCACCATTTAAAATATTCTCAATAAAAGATGAGTAGATTCAATGCTTCAAGAAATCACTCTTCATATTCCATTGGCAACAAGTCCGATACGTTTCACCCTTACATTAATATCACATAACAGATTGTGGCCATTTTATTTTAGTGTTAATAATTTGTGTTTGTCAGCATACAAAATGCCAGATTAAACCGGATCAAACGGGTTGAAACTTGGCGAATGAGAAATGTGACCTGCTTATGGCTGCACGGATGACATGACAATGATGATGACATCACAATGATGATGATGATTCCAGTAGCAGCACAGTGACCATTAGAACCATTAGTGTTTTTCCTCAGCAGCTTGGTGAGGAAAGATCTCGCTGCGGCTAGCTTGCTACTAGTGCTTGCTACTTGCGATTTTTTTTGTCTCTTTTCTACTAGCGCCTTGTTGATGTCTATGACTCAACATGTGGTGTTGTAGAAGAAGAAAAAAACAAACATCTTCAAAAGGAGAGAGTAATAGTGGAGAGAAGGAAACACCAACAGGTCCTGACATAGAGGATCCAGAGGAAGGATGTAGCCATCAGGTGAGCAAACCTGAAACTACTATTCATCTACCGAAAAGACACTCCCTTCTTCAAGGACTGCAGAACCAGTGGAGAAGGTTAGTAGGATTCATTAGGAAGATGGAAGCCTCCACAATAAAAAGAGGAAGGCAACTGTTGGGATACCCAAATTTAAGAGACACCCCTGAAAATCAGAGTGGATCTTGCGAATGGGAAGTAGAAGATCATAGTGCACCTGTTGAAAACCTAACAATAAAAAATGCAACAGAGGAAAAATCACTTGAAAAACCTGTTGTGTGTAATGAAGAAAAAGCAACAGTGACGCACCAAGGTGGCATAAAAAGACCCTACATAGAGAGCAGATCCAGCATTACATCTCATGAACAATATCTAGTGCCAATGAAAAAAGCAAAACTAGATACTGAACATTCTCATACAAAGACCTCAGAAGAAGGAGAAGTAGCCACGGTGCCATTAACAGTGGACAAATTCACTTTTCATCATGTTCTTGGATCAGGTTGCAGTGGGGTGGTGATGCTGGCCACAGAGTCCATTCAAAAAGAGCGTGTTGCCGTAAAAGCAATTGTTAAAAAAGAAGCTATGCAATGGAAAGAAGAAGTAATAGCAGAAAGCAAAATCCTGCAGATGACTCACAAGAGCATCTTTTTAGTTCATGGCTATGGAGCTTTTCATACTAATACCTACCTCTACTATGTCATGGAGCTAGTCACTGGCGGGACCCTCCTTGACCTGGTTGAAGAGAGAGCACCGCTAAGCCTCTGCATCGTACAATTTCTAGTGGCGGAGATAGTGTGTGGAATACAATTCCTCCACTCCAACGGCATCATTCACGGAGATCTGAAATGCGAAAACATCCTGTTAACCAGCCAAGGCCACATTAAAATCACAGATTTTGGATTGTCACTCATAAGAACAAAAGAAGGAGACTTTGATGGGACCACTGCACTGGAAAAAATAATTGGCGAACCATATCTTCCTGAAGAAGACTGGTCTAGTTTAGGCATAATTATCAATGGTTTGGTCGCCATCCCAGGACCTCTAGGGATGTTCACAACAATCATTGACATGATCGATGACCCAGAAATATTTGAATACTTTAGCCCTACAATTGTAGACTTGGTACTGGGTCTGTTTTGTAACGACAAGTCTCCGAGGTTAGGAATAGAAGGAAACATACGTGAGCATGACTTTTTCACTTCAATTAATTGGGAAGAAGTAGAATCAGGGAAAATGACATCACCACTAAAGATCAGTACTCAAGATGTTACTGATGAGCATGTGACAAGTGAGATACCTGTACCACACAGTAAGGAGAAGGAGGATCCATTCCTTTTGGAACACCAGCAGTTCTTTCAGAACATCTCATTTGTTTGTCCTGCTTGGAGAGCACACTACCACACTGCTCCAATGCACCCAGATGATTCACCTGCTGCCCCTCCATTACCTGACCAGCTAAGCTAAGAGACTGAACTTCCTGGATATTGTGGACGACTGCTCACAGGCCCATCAAAAAGCAGCTATAAAGCCTGAGCACAAGATCTACGCAAGCTGTATGTTCGCCACTCTAAACACAGTTATGTGTACCAGTTATAGAATAAATAGTTTTCAAACTTTCAAACTTTGAACTTAATATTTTAAAATAGCTCCTTTTCGTTCCGACTTTATTAAACTTATTTGGGCTGCAAGTTGTGCACCCCTGATTTAGGCTGATATTAGTTACTTTATTTTTCAAAATAATAGCGGTCAAATGTGATTAGGCCCGGATTGAGCATCTGCCGAGGCGGCCAGATGCCCGATGGGCCGGCAGGCCCCCACCACGAAGTGGCCCTCCGGCCCTTTAAATCTTTTGTGTGAAGGACCTATGAGCGCCCGCTGTTTAGTTGCACGCGCCAACAAGGGCTGCGGCCGCAGCGGTGCTTGAGCACAAACGCTTGCCACCGCCGCCCTTATGTCAGTGCGTGCAACTAGACAGCATGCACATAGGTCCTTCACACAGAAGATTTAAAGGGCCGGCAGCCCACTTTGTGGTGGAGACCTGCATCAGTGCGCAAGCATGGCCGTGGGCCCTCGTTCGTACGTGCGTGCGGCTGCTGCCCTTGTCAGCGCAGGCAAGCAGGAGACCACGCAGGGCCAAGTTAGAGATTTCAAAAGGCTGCGGTGCGCAGAGGGTGCCCCCATCTGTGTCTGACACTGGCCTGCCTGGACCAGCATCAGAGAACACTCACCATTTCCAGCAGGATCCTCTCCTCTTCACCGCTGACGCTGGACAGGACCCGCCTCATCTCTTCATCCTCCCACCATCTCAGGGACTTGGGTGAGTCCCAAGATGAAAACTTTTTTGATGTATATACAGAGGTTGCACCTATATAATGTATATAGACTTCTGTATCACTGCTACTGATGTGTACATTATATATAGGTGATACTGCTGTGTAGATATGTGTGTATAATATATATATACACACACTTCCTGCAGTGTCACCTATATATAACGTATATACACATCAGTAGCAGTATCGCCTGTATAATGTACAGTATATAGAGTATATAGACTGCTGAATATCTAATATACAGTCATATGTTAAAGTTTGGGCACCCCTATTAATGTTAACCTTTTTTCTTTATAACAATTTTGGTTTTTGCAACAGCTATTTCAGTTTCATATATCTAATAACTGATGGACTCAGTTATATTTCTGGATTCAAATGAGGTTTATTGTGCTAACAGAAAATGTGCAATCTGCATTTAAACAAAATTTGACCTGTGCAAAAGTATGGGCACCCTTATCATTTTCTTGATTTGAACACTCCTAACTACTTTTTACTGACTTCCTGAAGCACTAAATTGGTTTTGTAGCCTCATTGAGCTTTGAACTTCATAGCCAGGTGTATCAAATCATGAGAAAAGGTATTTAAGGTGGCCACTTGCAAGTAGTTCTCCTATTTGATTCTCCTATGAAGAGTGGCATCATGGGCTCCTCAAAACAACTCTCAAATGATCTGAAAACAAAGATTATTCAACATAGCTTTTCAGGGGAAGGATACAAAAAGTTGTCTCAGAGATTTAACCTGTCAGTTTCCACTGTGAGGAACATAGTAAGGAAATGGAAGAACACAGGTACAGTTCTTGTTAAGCCCAGAAGTGGCAGGCCAAGAAAAATATCAGAAAGGCAGAGAAGAAGAATGGTGAGAACAGTCAAGGACAATCCACGGACCACCTCCAAAGACCTGCAGCATCAACTTGCTGCAGATGGTGTCACTGTGCATTGGTCAACAATACAGCGCACTTTGCACAAGGAGAAGCTGTATGGAAGAGTGATGCGAAAGAAGCCGTTTCTGCAAGCACGCCACAAACAGAGTCGCCTGAGGTATGCAAAAGCACATTTGGACAAGCCAGTTACATTTTGGAAGAAGGTCCTGTGAACTGATGAAACAAAGATTGAGTTGTTTGGTCATACAAAAAGGCGTTATGCATGGAGGCTAAAAAACACAGCATTCCAAGAAAAACACTTGCTACCCACAGTAAAATTTGGTGGAGGTTCCATCATGCTTTGGGGCTGTGTGACCAATGCTGGCACCGGAAATCTTGTTAAAGTTGAGGGTCGCATGGATTCAACTCAGTATCAGCAGATTCCTGACAATAATGTGCAAGAATCAGTGACGAAGTTGAAGTTACGCAGGGGATGGATATTTCAGGAAGACAATGATCCAAAACACCGCTCCAAATCTACTCAGGCATTCATGCAGAGGAACAATTACAATGTTCTGGAATGGCCATCCTAGTCCCCAGACCTGAATATCATTGAACATCTGTGGGATGATTTGAAGCGGGCTGTCCATGCTCGGCGACCATCAAACTTAACTGAACTGGAATTGTTTTGTAAACAGGAATGGTCACAAATACCTTCATCCAGGATCCAGGAACTCATTAATAGCTACAGGAAGCCACTAGAGGCTGTTATTTTTGCAAAAGGAGGATCTACGAAATATTAATGTCACTTTTATGTTGAGGTGCCCATACTTTTGCACCGGCCAAATTTTGTTAAAATGCAGATTGCACATTTTCTGTTAGTACAATAAACCTCATTTGAATCCAGAAATATAACTGAGGCCATCAGTTATTAGATATATGAAACTGAAACAGCTGTTGCAAAAACCAAAATTGTTATAAAGAAAAAAGGTTAACATTAATAGGGCTGCCCAAACTTTAACATATGACTGTATAAAGCTCAATGTGTGTGTGTATGTATGTTCGGGATTGGCACCTACAGCCACAAAATTTGGCACAGTCACACGTCTGGACCCTGGGAGCATCATAGGCTATGTTGTGAGGTGAAATTTTAACCGCGCGCGTTCCAATTCACCAAACAATTTTGCCCCTATCCACATAATGGGGAAAAAGTATATGTATGTATTAGCATCTGCACCGTCGTAGCAACAGCCACAAAATTTTGCACAGTCACACGTCTGGACCCCAAGAGCGTTATAGGCTATATTGTGAGGTGAAATTTTAACCGCGCACGTTCCAATTCACAAAACAATTTTGCCACTATCTACATAATGGGGAAAAAGTGAAAGGAAAAGTGTTGGAGGCAAATTGACAGCTGCCAGGTGTGAACAAGGGGGACTTAAAGAATAAGAGCGATGACGCCAAAGAGTACATACCGTACAGTTGCTAAGGTGGGGCCCTGACATGGGATACTCGCCACACACGGGGATATGAACAAGCACACAAAATGCGCCACACACTACCACGTGCTTCAACACATATACCACCCTCAGCACACATTTCACCCCACATACACCAACCTCGCCACATAAAAGTCGTAACACAAAAGTCGCCACTCAAAACTCGCCACGCTGTCCCAGAGCTGTTTAAAAGATGAAAAATGAGCTGTGATTGGTTTACCATCAGCAAATTTTCTTTGTAGACAGTTGTGTTAACTGAGGCCTATTATTCTTATCATTTCTATGGTGTTATTGTCCTTCTGTAAAGCTGGAAATAACACAATTTATTACCGTGCCAACACAGACCACCCTCTGACACAGACTGCAGGGGGAGCCCAGTATCACACAGGATAGGATTAGATACACGGTTCAGCAGTCATTATCACACAGGAGAGGATTAGATACACGGCTCAGCAGTCAGTATCACACAGGATAGGATAAGACACACGGCTCAGCAGTCAGTATCACACAGGATAGGAATAGATACACGGCTCAGCAGACAGTATCACACAGGATAGGATTAGATACACAGCTCAGCAGTCAGTATCACACAAGATAGGATTACATACATAGCTCAGCAGACAGTATCACACAGGAGAGGAGTAGACACGGCTCAGCAGTCAGTATCACACAGGATACGGTTAGATACACAGCTGAGCAGACTGTATCACACAGGATAGGATTAGATACACAGCTCAGCAGTCAGTATCACACAGGGTAGGATTAGATACACAGCTCAGCAGACAGACAGCCCCATAGTGGTGCAGGGTGTAAAAGTAAGATTTAAATATAAAAAGATTTTTTTAAATAATTGTAAAAATATTTTAAAAAGTAATAATTAAAAAATCAATATTTATTCTATAAATAAATTTTTGAATAAAAAAATCTAAACAATAAAAGTACACCTATTTGGTATCCCCGCATCCATAATGACCAGCCCTACAAAACTGTCCCACTAGTTAACCCTTTTAGTGAACCCCATAAAAAAAGACAAAAAACAATGCTTTATCATCATACCGCCAAGCAAAAAGTGGAATAACATGTGATCAAAAAGACGGATATAAATAATCATGGTACCACTAAAAACGTAATCTTGTCCCGCAAAAAAGCAAGCCACCACACAGCTCCATCACTGGAAAAATAAAAAAGTTATAGCTCTCAGAATAAAGCGATGCAAAAATAATTATTTTTTTGTATAAAATAGTTTTTATTGTATAAAAGCGCCAAAACATAAAAAAAGATAGAAAAGAGGTATAGCTGTAATCGCACTGACCTGAAGAATAAAAATGCTTTATCAATTTTACCACACGCGGAACGGTATAAATGCCCCCACAACAAGAAATTCATGAGTTGCTGGTTTTTGTTCATTCTGTCTCCCTAAAATTGGAATAAAAAGCGATCAAAAAATGTCACGTGCCCGACAATTGTACCAATAAAAACGTCAACTTGTCCTGCAAAAAACAAGACCTCACATAACTCTGTGGGCCAAAATAAGGAAAAATTATAGCTCTCAAAATATATTAGTGCAAAAACTATTTTTTCCAATAAAAAGCATCTTTTAGCATGTGACAGATGCCAAACATAAAAACCCGCTATGAATAGCAAATCAAACCCCCTTTTATCACCCCCTTAATTAGGGAAAAATAATATAATAACAAAAAGTATTTATTTCCATTTTCCCATTTGGGTTACGGTTGGAGCTAGAGTTGGGGTTAGGGTTTGGATTAGGGTTGGGATTAAGGTTGAAATTAGGGTTAGAGATTAGGGTTAGGGGTGTGTTAGGGTTACGGTTAGGGCTGGGATTAGGGTTAGGGTTGGAGTTATATTTGGGGGTTTCCACTGTTTAGGTACATCAGGGGCTTTCCAAACGCGACATGGCATCCGATCTCAATTCCAGCCACTTGTAATCTAATTAGAGTAGTGTAATTAGAAATCTGTAGTTTGAAAGATGGATTTTGAATGATGGCAGGCCACGTCTGGTGAGACTCATGCCTTTGAATATATGTGCACCTAAGGGCTCACAGCTGTGAGGGGATGTGGGCATGTTTGGCCAGACCACATGTTCATAGTTAAGCAAGGTCATAAAAAGGGGGGAGGGGTTTCACTGACCACTCGGAGATATGCATGGAACAGACAAGAGGAATGGAATACATTATGGATACCAAATGATGGGTAAGCAGAACATACCACAGAAAGCAAATGCAATTACATGGACAATCAGGAGCCAGAAAAAGCTGTATGAGTGTATAGGTGTGTAGATGAGTGTATAGGTGTGTATATGAGTGTATAAGTGTGTATAGGAGTGTATATGTGTGTATATATATTACAGGCTGAAATCTTAGGCCTGGACAATGTTTCTAGGGTCTTTCACGCATTTCTTTTTGAAGCAATGATGTAGCTTCCTATTACATTAGGTAACGTCAGTGCGTAGGACTGACAAGATGTCATCGCAACATCCAGCAGTTGCCCCCCAGACCATGTTGTATTGGAGGGCAGCAAGGAGCATTCTGGAATAGAAGGTGAGAAAGACTAGTTAAAGATTCCCGAAAATAGCTTTTCTAGTGGAAATGCAGAATCTTTTTTCTTTTGTTCATGTTCTCCATCCATGAGATGTGGTCCTGTCTTCTGTGTCTATAACTAAATAGTCATATTATGCAAGTGGGTGTGGTTCAAAACTCCTCACATGAGGATCGTCCCAGGTTGCACTAACAAGTCCGATTTTAGGGAGCAGAGGAGGCTCAGGAGTGGAGAGATGCATTAACAAATGAAAAACGCCAGATGCTGGAGAACAGTGATGTATACACCAGGTAAGAAATTAAAATAGTTTACGGTAAATGGTAGGTTCTCTTTAAAGAGAATCATTATGAAAAAAATGGCTTGTTTAAATCAGGTTTCTACAAAGCTCTGTTTTCTTTTTAGCCAAGAAGCTAAATCTTTACAAAAAACCCTTAAGTTTAGTATGGCCATAATTGTACCAACTTGGAGAATTATTTTTGCCCAGTCATATTTACTGCACAAAAAAAACACATTTTCTCCTCACTTGAAATTTTATTTTCCATTTTTTTTCCATTTCCAAATAATGTACTGCAAACTGGGAATGATACCATATTTTGCAGATTATAAGATGCACCAGATTCTAAGACACACCCCAAATTTTGAGGAGAAAAGTAGGAAAAAAACTTTTTTAATAAAATGGTGGTACCTCTTATAATCTATGCGTCTTATTGCTTACTGGGGGTGGTGGCCAGCGCTGGTTTTAGGCAAAGTAGGACCCTAGGCAAAGTTTAAAATGGGGCCCCAAATGCTAACATATTGCACATCACACAGAAGCATTTCGGTTGCAGTTACATGCGCTGAGTTCAGGCCGCTAAATGAGTGTGATCGACAATATTGAAATCGTTCAACGCTTGTTTCCCGGCCTCTTTACACCGTCTGAGAAAGAATGATGGGGACAGAACAATCACTATTAGATCAATCTCTCTCCATACAAAATCATGTTATCAGCAGAACATCTACAGTTTACACCGCCGATGTGCTGCTGAGAACAATGATTTTTGTTCCAGCATAAACAATCCAATCACTCGATGAATAGGCAAGCATTTTGCTTGTTTAGTATAATACACCCCATAGTCCTCCGTATATTGTAAAGTGCACCACAGTCCTCCATATTGTAAAATGCACACCCCATAGTCCTCCATATAATATAATATGCCCCATAGTCCTCCATATAGTATAATACACTCCCTATAGTCCTCCATATATTAAAATACACTCCTCCATATATTAAAATACACTGCTCAGTCCTCCACATAGTATAATACACTCCTCATAGTGCTCTGTATAGTATAATGCACCGCCATAATCATCCATGCAGTACAATTCACTTCCCTTAGTATAATGCACCCCATAGTTCTTCACATAGTATAATGTATTCCCCATAGTCCTCGATATAGTATAATGCAGCCAACATATAGTATAATGCAGCCACCTCACAAAGTATAATGCAACCATCCCGCAGAGGATAATGCAACCACCCCACAGAGTATAATGTAACTCCCCATGGAATATAATGCAGCCCCCCTCATATAGTATAATGTAGCCCCTTCATAGAGTATGATGCAATCACCCTTCATAGAATATAATAAATACTAGCTGAAGAGCCCGGCGCTGCAGGGGCATAGTAAATAACTGTGGTTAGTTATAACAAATTATAATTATCCTCCATCCCATAGTCCCGTGCCCATATACCCATCATACATATCCACCATCCCATAGGCCCGTGCCCATATACCCATCATACATATCCTCCATCCCATAGTCCCGTGCCCATATACCCATCATACATATCCACCATCCCATAGGCCCGTACACATATACCCATCATACATATCCTCCATCCCATAGTCCCGTGCCCATATACCCATCATACAAATCCTCCATCCCATAGTCCCGTGCCCATATACCCATCATACATATTCTTCATCCCATAGTTCTATGCCCATATACCCATCATACATATTCTTCATCCCATAGTCCCGTGCCCATATACCCATCATACATATCCACCATCCCATAGGCCCGTGCCCATATACCCATCATACATATCCTCCATCCCATAGTCCCGTGCCCATATACCCATCATACATATCCTCCATCCCATAGTCCCGTGCCCATATACCCATCATACATATTCTTCATCCCATAGTTCTATGCCCATATACCCATCATACATATTCTTCATCCCATAGTCCCGTGCCCATATACCCATCATACATATCCACCATCCCATAGACCTTTGCCCATATACCCATCATACATATCCTCCATCCCATAGTCCCGTGCCCATATACCCATCATACATATCCACCATCCCATAGGCCCGTGCCCATATACCCATCATACATATCCTCCATCCCATAGTCCCGTGCCCATATACCCATCATACATATCCTCCATCCCATAGTCCCGTGCCCATATACCCATCATACATATTCGCCATCCCATAGTCCCGTGCCCATATACCCATCATACATATTAGCCATCCCATAGTCCCGTGCCCATATACCCATCATACATATCCTCCATCCCATAGTCCCATTCCCATATACCCATCATACATATTCTTCATCCCATAGTCCCGTGCCCATATACCCATCATACATATTCGCCATCCCATAATCCCGTGCCCATATACCCATCATACATATTCTTCATCCCATAGTCCCATGCCCATATACCCATCACACTATGTGCACAAAAGAAGCAGCTGCTGTTGGTCTATGTGTGCAATGTAGACATAGGGCTGAATGCCGCTTTTAGTGCATAAATCTGATTATGTCCTGTCAACAGAGGGACTGTACGCTGTACACTTGACGGTCTGGGCCAGATGGAAAAGCGTAAAAAATAAATGATTCCATCAGAAAGAATGTCCTCTGTAAGTCACCATCTATAACTGTACTGTTATCTCACACACGTGGTCAAAATTGTTGGTACCCCTCGTTTAATGACAGACAAACCCACAATGGTCACAGAAATAACTTGAATCTGACAAAAGTAAGAATAAATTTTAAAAAATCTACAAAAAGGAACAAATGCAATGTCAGACAATGCTTTTCGATCATGCTTCCACAGAATTTTGAAAAAAAAATTAAACTAATGAAATAGGCCTGGACAGAAATGATGGTACCCCTGAAAATAATGTGACAAAAGGGACATGCTAAATCAAGGTGTGTCCACTTATTAGCATCACAGGTGTCTACAATCTTGGAATCAGCGAGAGGGCCTGTATAGAGGGCTACAGATACTCACTGTGCTGATTGGTGACATGGTGACATTTGGAACCCACTCAGAAGTTTCGCCCCCCCACCCCAAACCAAAACAAGAGCTACGCCTCTGACTGCTCTATGTTATTCTCCTGGTAGATCTGAGCACATGTTGACTGGAAAGGTTCCCTGCAAATATTAAAAGGTTCTCTTTTAATGAGACACATTAAATATAATGTAGACTAAAACACTAGCCTGAAAGAAATGGAGACATAGAGACAGCAGCCACAAGATGTTAACGTGATAAATATGTAGCAAGAGGAAATATCAGGATGCAAAAACTAGGGGACAAATACCACCACCATGTCACGCGTAATATTGGTTTTGACCGAAGTGTTCCATTAATATCTTTAGGCAGATGATGAAGAATTTGGTGAGGAGACAAAAACTGCTTTGTGTATGAGCACCATTTAAAATATTCTCAATAAAAGATGAGTAGATTCAATGCTTCAAGAAATCACTCTTCATATTCCATTGGCAACAAGACCGATACGTTTCACCCTTACATTAATATCACATAACAGATTGTGGCCATTTTATTTTAGTGTTAATAATTTGTGTTTGTCAGCATACAAAATGCCAGATTAAACCGGATCAAACGGGTTGAAACTTGGCGAATGAGAAATGTGACCTGCCTATGGCTGCACGGATGACATGACAATGATGATGACATCACAATGATGATGATGATTCCAGTAGCAGCACAGTGACCATTAGAACCATTAGTGTTTTTCCTCAGCAGCTTGGTGAGGAAAGATCTCGCTGTGGCTAGCTTGCTACTAGTGCTTGCTACTTGCGATTTTTTTTGTCTCTTTTCTACTAGCGCCTTGTTGATGTCTATGACTCAACATGTGGTGTTGTAGAAGAAGAAAAAAACAAACAACATCTTCAAAAGGAGAGAGTAATAGTGGAGAGAAGGAAACACCAACAGGTCCTGACATAGAGGATCCAGAGGAAGGATGTAGCCATCAGGTGAGCAAACCTGAAACTACTATTCATCTACCGAAAAGACACTCCCTTCTTCAAGGACTGCAGAACCAGTGGAGAAGGTTAGTAGGATTCATTAGGAAGATGGAAGCCTCCACAATAAAAAGAGGAAGGCAACTGTTGGGATACCAAAATTTAAGAGACACCCCTGAAAATCAGAGTGGATCTTGGGAATGGGAAGTAGAAGATCATAGTGCACCTGTTGAAAACCTAACAATAAAAAATGCAACAGAGGAAAAATCACTTGAAAAACCTGTTGTGTGTAATGAAGAAAAAGCAACAGTGACGCACCAAGGTGGCATAAAAAGACCCTACTTAGAGAGCAGATCCAGCATTACATCTCATGAACAATATCTAGTGCCAATGAAAAAAGCAAAACTAGATACTGAACATTCTCATACAAAGACCTCAGAAGAAGGAGAAGTAGCCACGGTGCCATTAACAGTGGACAAATTCACTTTTCATCATGTTCTTGGATCAGGTTGCAGTGGGTTGGTGATGCTGGCCACAGAGTCCATTCAAAAAGAGCGTGTTGCCGTAAAAGCAATTGTTAAAAAAGAAGCTATGCAATGGAAAGAAGAAGTAATAGCAGAAAGCAAAATCCTGCAGATGACTCACAAGAGCATCTTTTTAGTTCATGGCTATGGAGCTTTTCATACTAATACCTACCTCTACTATGTCATGGAGCTAGTCACTGGCGGGACCCTCTTTGACCTGGTTGAAGAGAGAGCACCGCTAAGCCTCTGCATCGTACAATTTCTAGTGGCGGAGATGGTGTGTGGAATACAATTCCTCCATTCCAACGGCATCATTCACGGAGATCTGAAATACGAAAACATCCTGTTAACCAGCCAAGGCCACATTAAAATCACAGATTTTGGATTGTCACTCATAAGAACAAAAGAAGGAGACTTTGATGGGACCACTGCACTGGAAAAAATAATTGGCGAACCATATCTTCCTGAAGAAGACTGGTCTAGTTTAGGCATAATTATCAATGGTTTGGTCGCCATCCCAGGACCTCTAGGGATGTTCACAACAATCATTGACATGATCGATGACCCAGAAATATTTGAATACTTTAACCCTACAATTGTAGACTTGGTACTGGGTCTGTTTTGTAACGACAAGTCTCCGAGGTTAGGAATAGAAGGAAACATACGTGAGCATGACTTTTTCACTTCAATTAATTGGGAAGAAGTAGAATCAGGGAAAATGACATCACCACTAAAGATCAGTACTCAAGATGTTACTGATGAGCATGTGACAAGTGAGATACCTGTACCACACAGTAAGGAGAAGGAGGATCCATTCCTTTTGGAACACCAGCAGTTCTTTCAGAACATCTCATTTGTTTGTCCTGCTTGGAGAGCACACTACCACACTGCTCCAATGCACCCAGATGATTCACCTGCTGCCCCTCCATTACATGACCAGCTAAGCTAAGAGACTGAACTTCCTGGATATTGTGGATGACTGCACACAGGCCCATCAAAAAGCAGCTATAAAGCCTGAGCACAAGATCTACGCAAGCTGTATGTTCGCCACTCTAAACACAGTTATGTGTACCAGTTATAGAATAAATAGTTTTCAAACTTTCAAACTTTGAACTTAATATTTTAAAATAGCTCCTTTTCGTTCCGACTTTATTAAACTTATTTGGGCTGCAGGTTGTGCACCCCTGATTTAGACTGATATTAGTTACTTTATTTTTCAAAATAATAGCGGTCAAATGTGATTAGGCCCGGATTGAGCATCTGCCGAGGTGGCCAGATGCCCAATGGGCCGGCAGGCCCCCACCACGAAGTGGCCCTCCGGCCCTTTAAATCTTTTGTGTGAAGGACCTATGTGCGCCCGCTGTTTAGTTGCACGCGCCAACAAGGGCTGCGGCCGCAGCGGTGCTTGAGCACAAACGCTTGCCACCGCCGCCCTTATGTCAGTGCGTGCAACTAGACAGCATGCACATAGGTCCTTCACACAGAAGATTTAAAGGGCCGGCCGCCCACTTTGTGGTGGAGACCTGCATCAGTGCGCAAGCATGGCCATGGGCCCTCATTCGTATGTAGGGAAGGTGACCTGACGGACGGACGGACTAGTCAGAGTGAAGAAAGATAGGTTTGCACAGTGGAGGTAGGAGTCAGTGATTACAGTGGGGAAACAACTAGGAAAGTTTAGTGGACGTGCAGTACCTTGGGATGACCATTAGATGGCAGGGTGGAGTGTGAGCAAAGGACTTTACAGCAGCTTAGGGCTTTAGAAACCGTTGGTCATGGGGGGCGTGGTGACAGTTAGTGACAGTTTCAAGGAACCGGGGGAGTTATAAATACTGAGGGAGGGTTCCAGAAGGTTCCAGTCCCCAGGGGGAGCCCAGGTGACAGGAGGACTACGCCAGTCTGTGTGCCCTGAGGAGAATCCGACCTAGGGGACTGAGGAGAGGAAACGTCAGGGGGTGGTCCTGACAGGGAAGGACCGCAGCAGAGACAAGGCTCTGGGTGGAAGACACCGTATGTACAGTATAACGACGAAACTGACCAGTAAAGTGCTGTTGGTGTACGGGCCTAAGGCGGCCACAGTAACCGAGCTGTCAGGATTGTCACTGTGTGAGACGGGACGTTGCGTATAAATACGTCCCTAGTGTGACATACGGTGTTGAAGCGGCCCTGAACACGGAGGGCAGAGAGAGAGATATCGCGGTGTACCGCGAGGACCGTCAGTCGGACGGTGAGCAATAAACTTGGACCTGTTGCACCCAGAATCTGCCTCATCGTGTCTCTGTTATCATCTCTGCGCGGTATAAAAGTAGGACCACCCCCCCCAGCTCGGCACCCCACCACCGACACTACACGTACGTGCGTGCGGCTGCTGCCCTTGTCAGCGCAGGCAAGCAGGAGACCACGCAGGGCCAAGTTAGAGATTTCAAAAGGCTGCGGTGCGCAGAGGGTGCCCCATCTGTGTCTGACACTGGCCTGCCTGGACCAGCATCAGAGAACACTCACCATTTCCAGCAGGATCCTCTCCTCTTCACCGCTGACGCTGGACAGGACCCGCCTCATCTCTTCATCCTCCCACCATCTCAGGGACTTGGGTGAGTCCCAAGATGAAAACTTTTTTGATGTATATACAGAGGTTGCACCTATATAATGTATATAGACTTCTGTATCACTGCTACTGATGTGTACATTATATATAGGTGATACTGCTGTGTAGATATATGTGTGTATAATATATATATACACACACTTCCTGCAGTGTCACCTATATATAACGTATATACACATCAGTAGCAGTATCGCCTGTATAATGTACAGTATATAGAGTATATAGACTGCTGAATATCTAATATACAGTCATATGTTAAAGTTTGGGCACCCCTATTAATGTTAACCTTTTTTCTTTATAACAATTTTGGTTTTTGCAACAGCTATTTCAGTTTCATATATCTAATAACTGATGGACTCCGTTATATTTCTGGATTCAAATGAGGTTTATTGTGCTAACAGAAAATGTGCAATCTGCATTTAAACAAAATTTGACCAGTGCAAAAGTATGGGCACCCTTATCATTTTCTTGATTTGAACACTCCTAACTACTTTTTACTGACTTCCTGAAGCACTAAATTGGTTTTGTAGCCTCATTGAGCTTTGAACTTCATAGCCAGGTGTATCAAATCATGAGAAAAGGTATTTAAGGTGGCCACTTGCAAGTAGTTCTCCTATTTGATTCTCCTATGAAGAGTGGCATCATGGGCTTCTCAAAACAACTCTCAAATGATCTGAAAACAAAGATTATTCAACATAGCTTTTCAGGGGAAGGATACAAAAAGTTGTCTCAGAGATTTAACCTGTCAGTTTCCACTGTGAGGAACATAGTAAGAAAATGGAATTACACAGGTACAGTTCTTGTTAAGCCCAGAAATGGCAGGCCAAGAAAAATATCAGAAAGGCAGAGAAGAAGAATGGTGAGAACAGTCAAGGACAATCCACAGACCACCTCCAAAGACCTGCAGCATCATCTTGCTGCAGATGGTGTCACTGTGCATCGGTCAACAATACAGCGCACTTTGCACAAGGAGAAGCGGTATGGGAGAGTGATGCGAAAGAAGCCGTTTCTGCAAGCACGCCACAAACAGAGTCGCCTGAGGTATGCAAAAGCACATTTGGACAAGCCAGTTATATTTTGGAAGAAGGTCCTGTGGACTGATGAAACAAAGATTGAGTTGTTTGGTCATACAAAAAGGCGTTATGCATGGAGGCTAAAAAACACAGCATTCCAAGAAAAACACTTGCTACCCACAGTAAAATTTGGTGGAGGTTCCATCATGCTTTGGGGCTGTGTGACCAATGCTGGCACCGGAAATCTTGTTAAAGTTGAGGGTCGCATGGATTCAACTCAGTATCAGCAGATTCTTGACAATAATGTGCAAGAATCAGTGACGAAGTTGAAGTTACGCAGGGGATGGATATTTCAGCAAGACAATGATCCAAAACACCGCTCCAAATCTACTCAGGCATTCATGCAGAGGAACAATTACAATGTTCTGGAATGGCCATCCTAGTCCCCAGACCTGAATATTATTGAATATCTGTGGGATGATTTGAAGCGGGCTGTCCATGCTCGGCGACCATCAAACTTAACTGAACTGGAATTGTTTTGTAAACAGGAATGGTCACAAATACCTTCATCCAGGATCCAGGAACTCATTAATAGCTACAGGAAGCGACTAGAGGCTGTTATTTTTGCAAAAGGAGGATCTACGAAATATTAATGTCACTTTTATGTTGAGGTGCCCATACTTTTGCACCTGCCAAATTTTGTTGAAATGCAGATTGCAAATTTTCTGTTAGTACAATAAACCTCATTTGAATCCAGAAATATAACTGAGGCCATCAGTTATTAGATATATGAAACTGAAACAGCTGTTGCAAAAACCAAAATTGTTATAAAGAAAAAAGGTTAACATTAATAGGGCTGCCCAAACTTTAACATATGACTGTATAAAGCTCAATGTGTGTGTGTATGTATGTTCGGGATTGGCATCCGCACCGTCGCAGCTACAGCCACAAAATTTGGCACAGTCACACGTCTGGACCCTGGGAGCATCATAGGCTATGTTGTGAGGTGAAATTTTAACCGCGCGCGTTCCAATTCACCAAACAATTTTGCCCCTATCCACATAATGGGGAAAAAGTATATGTATGTATTAGCATCTGCACCGTCGTAGCTACAGCCACAAAATTTTGCACAGTCACACGTCTGGACCCTGGGAGCATCATAGGCTATATTGTGAGGTGAAATTTTAACCGCGCACGTTCCAATTCACAAAACAATTTTGCCCCTATCTACATAATGGGGAAAAAGTGAAAGGAAAAGTGTTGGAGGCAAATTGACAGCTGCCAGGTGTGAACAAGGGGGACTTAAAGAATAAGAGCGATGACGCCAAAGAGTACATACTGTACAGTTGCTAAGGTGGGGCCCTGACATGGGATACTCGCCACACACGGGGATATGAACACGCACACAAAATGTGCCACACACTACCACGTGCTTCAACACATATACCACCCTCAGCACACATTTCACCACACATACACCAACCTCGCCACATAAAAGTCGTAACACAAAAGTCGCCACTCAAAACTCGCCACGCTGTCCCAGAGCTGTTTAAAAGATGAAAAATGAGCTGTGATTGGTTTACCATCAGCAAATTTTCTTTGTAGACAGTTGTGGTAACTGAGGCCTATTATTCTTATCATTTCTATGGTGTTATTGTCCTTCTGTAAAGCTGGAAATAACACAATTTATTACCGTGCCAACACAGACCACCCTCTGACACAGACTGCAGGGGGAGCCCAGTATCACACAGGATAGGATTAGATACACGGTTCAGCAGTCATTATCACACAGGAGAGGATTAGATACACGGCTCAGCAGTCAGTATCACACAGGATAGGATAAGACACACGGCTCAGCAGTCAGTATCACACAGGATAGGAATAGATACACGGCTCAGCAGACAGTATCACACAGGATAGGATTAGATACACATCTCAGCAGTCAGTATCACACAAGATAGGATTACATACATAGCTCAGCAGACAGTATCACACAGGAGAGGTGTAGACACAGCTCAGCAGTCAGTATCACACAGGATACGGTTAGATACACAGCTGAGCAGACTGTATCACACAGGATAGGATTAGATACACAGCTCAGCAGTCAGTATCACACAGGGTAGGATTAGATACACAGCTCAGCAGTCAGTATCACACAGGACAGGAATAGATACACGGCTCAGCAGACAGTATCACACAGGATAGGATTAGATACACGGTTCAGCAGTCATTAACACACAGGAGAGGATTAGATACACGGCTCAGCAGTCAGTATCACACAGGATAGGATAAGACAAATTTGGATTAGGGTTGGGATTAAGGTTGAAATTAGGGTTAGAGATTAGGGTTAGGGGTGTGTTAGGGTTACGGTTAGGGCTGGGATTAGGGTTAGGGTTGGAGTTATATTTGGGGGTTTCCACTGTTTAGGTACATCAGGGGCTTTCCAAACGCGACATGGCATCCAATCTCAATTCCAGCCACTTGTAATCTAATTAGAGTAGTGTAATTAGAAATCTGTAGTTTGAAAGATGGATTTTGAAAGATGGCAGGCCACGTCTGGTCAGACTCATGCCTTTGAATATATGTGCACCTAAGGGCTCACAGCTGTGAGGGGATGTGGGCATGTTTGGCCAGACCACATGTTCATAGTTAAGCAAGGTCATAAAAAGGGGGGAGGGGTTTCACTGACCACTCGGAGATATGCATGGAACAGACAAGAGGAATGGAATACATTATGGATACCAAATGATGGGTAAGCAGAACATACCACAGAAAGCAAATGCAATTACATGGACAATCAGGAGCCGGAAAAAGCTGTATGAGTGTATAGGTGTGTAGATGAGTGTATATGACTGTATAGGAGTGTATAGGAGTGTATACGTGTGTATAGGAGTGTATAGGAGTGTATAGGTGTGTATATATGTTTATAGGTGTGTATATGAGTGTATAGGTGTGTATATGAGTGTATAAGTGTGTATAGGAGTGTATATGTGTGTATATATATTACAGGCTGAAATCTTAGGCCTGGACAATGTTTCTAGGGTCTTTCACGCATTTCTTTTTGAAGCAATGATGTAGCTTCCTATTACATTAGGTAACGTCAGTGCGCAGGACTGACAAGATGTCATCGCAACATCCAGCAGTTGCCCCCCAGACCATGTTGTATTGGAGGGCAGCAAGGAGCATTCTGGAATAGAAGGTGAGAAAGACTAGTTAAAGATTCCCGAAAATAGCTTTTCTAGTGCAAATGCAGAATCTTTTTTCTTTTGTTCATGTTCTCCATCCATGAGATGTGGTCCTGTCTTCTGTGTCTATAACTAAATAGTCATATTATGCAAGTGGGTGTGGTTCAAAACTCCTCACACGAGGATCGTCCCAGGTTGCACTAACAAGTCCGATTTTAGGGAGCAGAGGAGGCTCAGGAGTGGAGAGATGCATTAACAAATGAAAAACGCCAGATGCTGGAGAACAGTGATGTATACACCAGGTAAGAAATTAAAATAGTTTACGGTAAATGGTAGGTTCTCTTTAAAGAGAATCATTATGAAAAAAATGGCTTGTTTAAATCAGGTTTCTACAAAGCTCTGTTTTCTTTTTAGCCAAGAAGCTAAATCTTTACAAAAAACCCTTAAGTTTAGTATGGCCATAATTGTACCAACTTGGAGAATTATTTTTGCCCAGTCATATTTACTGCACAAAAAAAACACATTTTCTCCTCACTTGAAATTTTATTTTCCATTTTTTTTCCATTTCCAAATAATGTACTGCAAACTGGGAATGATACCATATTTTGCAGATTATAAGATGCACCAGATTCTAAGACACACCCCAAATTTTGAGGAGAAAAGTAGGAAAAAAACTTTTTTAATAAAAGGTGGTACCTCTTATAATCTATGCGTCTTATTGCTTACTGGGGGTGGTGGCCAGCGCTGGTTTTAGGCAAAGTAGGACCCTAGGCAAAGTTTAAAATGGGGCCCCAAATGCTAACATATTGCACATCACACAGAAGCATTTCGGTTGCAGTTACATGCGCTGAGTTCAGGCCGCTAAATGAGTGTGATCGACAATATTGAAATCGTTCAACGCTTGTTTCCCGGCCTCTTTACACCGTCTGAGAAAGAATGATGGGGACAGAACAATCACTATTAGATCAATCTCTCTCCATACAAAATCATGTTATCAGCAGCACATCAACAGTTTACACCGCCGATGTGCTGCTGAGAACAATGATTTTTGTTCCAGCATAAACAATCCAATCACTCGATGAATAGGCAAGCATTTTGCTTGTTTAGTATAATACACCCCATAGTCCTCCGTATATTGTAAAGTGCACCACAGTCCTCCATATTGTAAAATGCACACCCCATAGTCCTCCATATAATATAATATGCCCCATAGTCCTCCATATAGTATAATACACTCCCTATAGTCCTCCATATATTAAAATACACTCCTCAGTCCTCCATATATTAAAATACACTGCTCAGTCCTCCACATAGTATAATACACTCCTCATAGTGCTCCGTATAGTATAATGCACCGCCATAGTCATCCATGCAGTACAATTCACTTCCCTTAGTATAATGCACCCCATAGTTCTTCACATAGTATAATGTATTCCCCATAGTCCTCAATACAGTATAATGCAGCCCACATATAGTATAATGCAGCCACCTCACAAAGTATAATGCAACCATCCCGCAGAGTATAATGCAACCACCCCACAGAGTATAATGTAACTCCCCATGGAATATAATGCAGCCTCCCTCATATAGTATAATGTAGCCCCTTCATAGAGTATGATGCAATCACCCTTCATAGAATATAATAAATACTAGCTGAAAAGCCCGGCGCTGCAGGGGCATAGTAAATAACTGTGGTTAGTTATAACAAATTATAATTATCCTCCATCCCATAGTCCCGTGCCCATATACCCATCATACATATCCACCATCCCATAGGCCCGTGCCCATATACCCATCATACATATCCTCCATCCCATAGTCCCGTGCCCATATACCCATCATACATATCCGCCATCCCATAGGCCCGTGCCCATATACCCATCATACATATCCTCCATCCCATAGTCCCGTGCCCATATACCCATCATACATATCCTCCATCCCATAGTCCCGTGCCCATATACCCATCATACATATTCTTCATCCCATAGTTCTATGCCCATATACCCATCATACATATTCTTCATCCCATAGTCCCGTGCCCATATACCCATCATACATATCCACCATCCCATAGGCCCGTGCCCATATACCCATCATACATATCCTCCATCCCATAGTCCCGTGCCCATATACCCATCATACATATCCACCATCCCATAGGCCCGTGCCCATATACCCATCATACATATCCTCCATCCCATAGTCCCGTGCCCATATACCCATCATACATATTCGCCATCCCATAGTCCCGTGCCCATATACCCATCATACATATTCTTCATCCCATAGTCCCATGCCCATATACCCATCACACTATGTGCACAAAAGAAGCAGCTGCTGTTGGTCTATGTGTGCAATGTAGACATAGGGCTGAATGCCGCTTTTAGTGCATAAATCTGATTATGTCCTGTCAACAGAGGGACTGTACGCTGTACACTTGACGGTCTGGGCCAGATGGAAAAGCGTAAAAAATAAATGATTCCATCAGAAAGAATGTCCTCTGTAAGTCACCATCTATAACTGTACTGTTATCTCACACACGTGGTCAAAATTGTTGGTACCCCTCGTTTAATGACAGACAAACCCACAATGGTCACAGAAATAACTTGAATCTGACAAAAGTAAGAATAAATTTTAAAAAATCTACAAAAAGGAACAAATGCAATGTCAGACAATGCTTTTCGATCATGCTTCCACAGAATTTTAAAAAAAAATTAAACTAATGAAATAGGCCTGGACAGAAATGATGGTACCCCTGAAAATAATGTGACAAAAGGGACATGCTAAATCAAGGTGTGTCCACTTATTAGCATCACAGGTGTCTACAATCTTGGAATCAGTGAGAGGGCCTGTATAGAGGGCTACAGATACTCACTGTGCTGTTTGGTGACATGGTGACATTTGGAACCCACTCAGAAGTTTCGGCCCCCCACCCCAAACCAAAACAAGAGCTACGCCTCTGACTGCTCTATGTTATTCTCCTGGTAGATCTGAGCACATGTTGACTGGAAAGGTTCCCTGCAAATATTAAAAGGTTCTCTTTTAATGAGACACATTAAATATAATGTAGACTAAAACACAAGTCTGAAAGAAATGGAGACATAGAGACAGCAGCCACAAGATGTTAACGTGATAAATATGTAGCAAGAGGAAATATCAGGATGCAAAAACTAGGGGACAAATACCACCACCACGTCACGCGTAATATTGGTTTTGACCGAAGTGTTCCATTAATATCTTTAGGCAGATGATGAAGAATTTGGTGAGGAGACAAAAACTGCTTTGTGTATGAGCACCATTTAAAATATTCTCAATAAAAGATGAGTAGATTCAATGCTTCAAGAAATCACTCTTCATATTCTATTGGCAACAAGTCCGATACGTTTCACCCTTACATTAATATCACATAACAGATTGTGGCCATTTTATTTTAGTGTTAATAATTTGTGTTTGTCAGCATACAAAATGCCAGATTAAACCGGATCAAACGGGTTGAAACTTGGCGAATGAGAAATGTGCCCTGCCTGTGGCTGCACGGATGACATGACAATGATGATGACTAGAGTTGAGCGACTTTGGTCGGATCGGGTTTCGTGAAACCCGAATGAAACAAAATAAGTTTCAGATGAAACTCGTCCGACTAGAGCAAAACAAAGTCGGAGTTTCGTCCAAAACCCGACCCCAATGCAAGTCAATGGGAAATAAAAGTCGGACGAAACTCCGACTTTGTTTTGCTCTAGTCGGACGAGTTTCATCTGAAACTTATTTTGTTTCATTCGGGTTTCACGAAACCCGATCCGACCAAAATCGCTCAACTCTAATGATGACATCACAATGATGATGATGATTCCAGTAGCAGCACAGTGACCATTAGAACCATTAGTGTTTTTCCTCAGCAGCTTGGTGAGGAAAGATCTCGCTGTGGCTAGCTTGCTACTAGTGCTTGCTACTTGCGATTTTTTTTTGTCTCTTTTCTACTAGCGCCTTGTTGATGTCTATGACTCAACATGTGGTGTTGTAGAAGAAAAAAACAAACAACATCTTCAAAAGGAGAGAGTAATAGTGGAGAGAAGGAAACACCAACAGGTCCTGACATAGAGGATCCAGAGGAAGGATGTAGCCATCAGGTGAGCAAACCTGAAACTACTATTCATCTACCGAAAAGACACTCCCTTCTTCAAGGACTGCAGAACCAGTGGAGAAGGTTAGTAGGATTCATTAGGAAGATGGAAGCCTCCACAATAAAAAGAGGAAGGCAACTGTTGGGATACCAAAATTTAAGAGACACCCCTGAAAATCAGAGTGGATCTTGCGAATGGGAAGTAGAAGATCATAGTGCACCTGTTGAAAACCCAACAATAAAAAATGCAACAGAGGAAAAATCACTTGAAAAACCTGTTGTGTGTAATGAAGAAAAAGCAACAGTGACGCACCAAGGTGGCATAAAAAGACCCTACTTAGAGAGCAGATCCAGCATTACATCTCATGAACAATATCTAGTGCCAATGAAAAAAGCAAAACTAGATACTGAACATTCTCATACAAAGACCTCAGAAGAAGGAGAAGTAGCCACGGTGCCATTAACAGTGGACAAATTCACTTTTCATCATGTTCTTGGATCAGGTTGCAGTGGGGTGGTGATGCTGGCCACAGAGTCCATTCAAAAAGAGCGTGTTGCCGTAAAAGCAATTGATAAAAAAGAAGCTATGCAATGGAAAGAAGAAGTAATAGCAGAAAGCAAAATCCTGCAGATGACTCACAAGAGCATCTTTTTAGTTCATGGCTATGGAGCTTTTCATACTAATACCTACCTCTACTATGTCATGGAGCTAGTCACTGGCGGGACCCTCCTTGACCTGGTTGAAGAGAGAGCACCGCTAAGCCTCTGCATCGTACAATTTCTAGTGGCGGAGATAGTGTGTGGAATACAATTCCTCCACTCCAACGGCATCATTCACAGAGATCTGAAATACGAAAACATCCTGTTAACCAGCCAAGGCCACATTAAAATCACAGATTTTGGATTGTCACTCATAAGAACAAAAGAAGGAGACTTTGATGGGACCACTGCACTGGAAAAAATAATTGGCGAACCATATCTTCCTGAAGAAAACTGGTCTAGTTTAGGCATAATTATCAATGGTTTGGTCGCCATCCCAGGACCTCTAGGGATGTTCACAACAATCATTGACATGATCGATGACCCAGAAATATTTGAATACTTTAACCCTACAATTGTAGACTTGGTACTGGGTCTGTTTTGTAACGACAAGTCTCCGAGGTTAGGAATAGAAGGAAACATACGTGAGCATGACTTTTTGACTTCAATTAATTGGGAAGAAGTAGAATCAGGGAAAATGACATCACCACTAAAGATCAGTACTCAAGATGTTACTGATGAGCATGTGACAAGTGAGATACCTGTACCACACAGTAAGGAGAAGGAGGATCCATTCCTTTTTGAACACCAGCAGTTCTTTCAGAACATCTCATTTGTTTGTCATGCTTGGAGAGCACACTACCACACTGCTCCAATGCACCCAGATGATTCACCTGCTGCCCCTCCATTACCTGACCAGCTAAGCTAAGAGACTGAACTTCCTGGATATTGTGGACGACTGCTCACAGGCCCATCAAAAAGCAGCTATAAAGCCTGAGCACAAGATCTACGCAAGCTGTATGTTCGCCACTCTAAACACAGTTATGTGTACCAGTTATAGAATAAATAGTTTTCAAACTTTCAAACTTTGAACTTAATATTTTAAAATAGCTCCTTTTTGTTCCGACTTTATTAAACTTATTTGGGCTGCAGGTTGTGCACCCCTGATTTAGACTGATATTAGTTACTTTATTTTTCAAAATAATAGCGGTCAAATGTGATTAGGCCCGTATTGAGCATCTGCCGAGGCGGCCAGATGCCCGATGGGCCGGCAGGCCCCCACCACAAAGTGGCCCTCCGGCCCTTTAAATCTTTTGTGTGAAGGACCTATGAGCGCCCGCTGTTTAGTTGCACGCGCCAACAAGGGCTGCGGCCGCAGCGGTGCTTGAGCACAAACGCTTGCCACCGCCGCCCTTATGTCAGTGCGTGCAAATAGACAGCATGCACATAGGTCCTTCACACAGAAGATTTAAAGGGCCGGCCGCCCACTTTGTGGTGGAGACCTGCATCAGTGCGCAAGCATGGCCGTGGGCCCTCGTTCGTACGTGCGTGCGGCTGCTGCCCTTGTCAGCGCAGGCAAGCAGGAGACCACCCAGGGCCAAGTTAGAGATTTCAAAAGGCTGCGGTGCGCAGAGGGTGCCCCCATCTGTGTCTGACACTGGCCTGCCTGGACCAGCATCAGTGAACACTCACCATTTCCAGCAGGATCCTCTCCTCTTCACCGCTGACGCTGGACAGGACCCGCCTCATCTCTTCATCCTCCCCCCATCTCAGGGACTTGGGTGAGTCCCAAGATGAAAACTTTTTTGATGTATATACATAGGTTGCACCTATATAATGTATATAGACTTCTGTATCACTGCTACTGATGTGTACATTATATATAGGTGATACTGCTGTGTAGATATATGTGTGTATAATATATATATACACACACTTCCTGCAGTGTCACCTATATATAACGTATATACACATCAGTGGCAGTATCGCCTGTATAATGTACAGTATATAGAGTATATAGACTGCTGAATATCTAATATACAGTCATATGTTAAAGTTTGGGCAACCCTATTAATGTTAACCTTTTTTCTTTATAACAATTTTGTTTTTTGCAACAGCTATTTCAGTTTCATATATCTAATAACTGATGGACTCAGTTATATTTCTGGATTCAAATGAGGTTTATTGTGCTAACAGAAAATGTGCAATCTGCATTTAAACAAAATTTGACCGGTGCAAAAGTATGGGCACCCTTATCATTTTCTTGATTTGAACACACCTAACTACTTTTTACTGACTTCCTGAAGCACTAAATTGATTTTGTAGCCTCATTGAGCTTTGAACTTCATAGCCAGGTGTATCAAATCATGAGAAAAGGTATTTAAGGTGGCCACTTGCAAGTAGTTCTCCTATTTGATTCTCCTATGAAGAGTGGCATCATGGGCTCCTCAAAACAACTCTCAAATGATCTGAAAACAAAGATTATTCAACATAGCTTTTCAGGGGAAGGATACAAAAAGTTGTCTCAGAGATTTAACCTGTCAGTTTCCACTGTGAGGAACATAGTAAGGAAATGGAAGAACACAGGTACAGTTCTTGTTAAGCCCAGAAGTGGCAGGCCAAGAAAAATATCAGAAAGGCAGAGAAGAAGAATGGTGAGAACAGTCAAGGACAATCCACAGACCACCTCCAAAGACCTGCAGCATCATCTTGCTGCAGATGGTGTCACTGTGCATCGGCCATCAATACAGCGCACTTTGCACAAGGAGAAGCTGTATGGGAGAGTGATGCGAAAGAAGCCGTTTCTGCAAGCACGCCACAAACAGAGTCGCCTGAGGTATGCAAAAGCACATTTGGACAAGCCAGTTACATTTTGGAAGAAGGTCCTGTGAACTGATGAAACAAAGATTGAGTTGTTTGGTCATGCAAAAAGGCGTTATGCATGGAGGCTAAAAAACACAGCATTCCAAGAAAAACATTTGCTACCCACAGTAAAATTTGGTGGAGGTTCCATCATGCTTTGGGGCTGTGTGACCAATGCTGGCACCGGAAATCTTGTTAAAGTTAAGGGTCGCATGGATTCAACTCAGTATCAGCAGATTCTTGACAATAATGTGCAAGAATCAGTGACGAAGTTGAAGTTACGCAGGGGATGGATATTTCAGGAAGACAATGATCCAAAACACCGCTCCAAATCTACTCAGGCATTCATGCAGAGGAACAATTACAATGTTCTGGAATGGCCATCCTAGTCCCCAGACCTGAATATCATTGAATATCTGTGGGATGATTTGAAGCGGGCTGTCCATGCTCGGCGACCATCAAACTTAACTGAACTGGAATTGTTTTGTAAACAGGAATGGTCACAAATACCTTCATCCAGGATCCAGGAACTCATTAATAGCTACAGGAAGCCACTAGAGGCTGTTATTTTTGCAAAAGGAGGATCTACGAAATATTAATGTCACTTTTATGTTGAGGTGCCCATACTTTTGCACCGGCCAAATTTTGTTAAAATGCAGATTGCACATTTTCTGTTAGTACAATAAACATCATTTGAATCCAGAAATATAACTGAGGCCATCAGTTATTAGATATATGAAACTGAAACAGCTGTTGCAAAAACCAAAATTGTTATAAAGAAAAAAGGTTAACATTAATAGGGCTGCCCAAACTTTAACATATGACTGTATAAAGCTCAATGTGTGTGTGTATGTATGTTCGGGATTGGCATCCGCACCGTCGCAGCTACAGCCACAAAATTTGGCACAGTCACACGTCTGGACCCTGGGAGCATCATAGGCTATGTTGTGAGGTGAAATTTTAACCGCGCGCGTTCCAATTCACCAAACAATTTTGCCCCTATCCACATAATGGGGAAAAAGTATATGTATGTATTAGCATCTGCACCGTCGTAGCTACAGCCACAAAATTTTGCACAGTCACATGTCTGGACCCCAAGAGCGTTATAGGCTATATTGTGAGGTGAAATTTTAACCGCGCACGTTCCAATTCACAAAACAATTTTGCCCCTATCTACATAATGGGGAAAAAGTGAAAGGAAAAGTGTTGGAGGCAAATTGACAGCTGCCAGGTGTGAACAAGGGGGACTTAAAGAATAAGAGCGATGACGCCAAAGAGTACATACTGTACAGTTGCTAAGGTGGGGCCCTGACATGGGATACTCGCCACACACGGGGATATGAACACGCACACAAAATGTGCCACACACTACCACGTGCTTCAACACATATACCACCCTCAGCACACATTTCACCACACATACACCAACCTCACCACATAAAAGTCGTAACACAAAAGTCGCCACTCAAAACTCGCCACGCTGTCCCAGAGCTGTTTAAAAGATGAAAAATGAGCTGTGATTGGTTTACCATCAGCAAATTTTCTTTGTAGACAGTTGTGGTAACTGAGGCCTATTATTCTTATCATTTCTATGGTGTTATTGTCCTTCTGTAAAGCTGGAAATAACACAATTTATTACCGTGCCAACACAGACCACCCTCTGACACAGACTGCAGGGGGAGCCCAGTATCACACAGGATAGGATTAGATACACGGTTCAGCAGTCATTATCACACAGAAGAGGATTAGATACACGGCTCAGCAGTCAGTATCACACAGGATAGGATAAGACACACGGCTCAGCAGTCAGTATCACACAGGATAGGAATAGATACACGGCTCAGCAGACAGTATCACACAGGATAGGATTAGATACACAGCTCAGCAGTCAGTATCACACAAGATAGGATTACATACATACCTCAGCAGACAGTATCACACAGGAGAGGAGTAGACACGGCTCACCAGTCAGTATCACACAGGATACGGTTAGATACACAGCTGAGCAGACTGTATCACACAGGATAGGATTAGATACACAGCTCAGCAGTCAGTATCACACAGGGTAGGATTAGATACACAGCTCAGCAGTCAGTATCACACAGGACAGGAATAGATACACGGCTCAGCAGACAGTATCACACAGAATAGGATTAGATACACGGTTCAGCAGTCATTATCACACAGGAGAGGATTAGATACACGGCTCAGCAGTCAGTATCACACAGGATAGGATAAGACACACGGCTCAGCAGTCAGTATCACACAGGATAGGAATAGATACACGGCTCAGCAGACAGTATCACACAGGATAGGATTAGATACACAGCTCAGCAGTCAGTATCACACAAGATAGGATTACATACATAGCTCAGCAGACAGTATCACACAGGAGAGGAGTAGACACGGCTCAGCAGTCAGTATCACACAGGATACGGTTAGATAGACAGCTCAGCAGTCAGTATCACACAGGGTAGGATTAGATACACAGCTCAGCAGTCAGTATCACACAGGACAGGAATAGATACACGGCTCAGCAGACAGTATCACACAGGATAGGATTAGATACGCAGCTCAGCACACAGTATCACACAGAATAGTATTAGATACATGGCTCAGCAGACAGTATCACACAGAATAGGATTAGATACATGGCTTAGCAGTCAGTATCACAAAGGATAGGATTAGATGCACGGTTTTTATGTGCAATATAATCATTATTATTTGTTATAACTAACCACAGTTGGTTACTATGCCCAGGCAATGCTGGGCTCTTCAGCTAGTACATTATATAGGTGATACTGTGATTATATACAGCAGTAGCAGCCAGCAGTCTATATACAGTATATTATATAGACAATACTGCTACAGATGTATACTCATTATATATAGTTGATACTGCTGTATATATATGTATGTATTGCTACAGATGTATGCTCATTATATATAGGTGATACTGCTGTGTATATATGTATGTATATATGTAATGGAACTGGAATTGAGGTTTGTTGAATGCAGTGAAGAGCAGGAGGCAGAGAAGGGGTTAACACTGTTTACTTTAAACAGGTTAATTGCATACAAGGAATACTCTGCGCAGGGAGATGAAAACAACGACGTAATACACAGGAACACGGAGCACAACAGAATTTGCACAAAAATGCAATATTCGGAGGAAAAAGGGGTGTATGAGAGAGGTAACTTATCGGTTGAAGCTCTTGTTGGGGAGAGGATGGAATAGCTCCCGCAGGCGTCGCAATCCATGGACAAAGTCTCTGGCTCTGCTGCGCAGGAACGAAATGCACTGTCTCCTGACCGTGCCGAGGTATCCGAGCTTGCTTGCCTTGGAAACAGTCCCTTTTGTTGGTTCCTCTGGAATGTCTCAGTACACGGGGAGCACACAGGTTGACAGGCCGCGGGATGTACAAACCTCTCATGGGCCAGCTAAGATCGGAAGGATTAAGATTGTCTTTTCCAATGCACGATGTATATCGGACCGATGCAGGAACACTAAAAAGCATATAGAATCGCCGACTCTGTTCTGGCTCATCTTCTTACATATAAACACAGCAGTAACACCTATTTATCATGTACACAGTATTTGCAGTATCACCTGTATAATGTATAGACTACTGGCACTGAGTAGGGAGTTCCTGGAGATGTGCTGTTATGTAACCTGGCAGTGCGGCTCTATGTGTGGCCGCTGATGATGCGATTTTCTACGCTCGTACCAATAGGGCACGGCAGTAATAGAGGAGGGAGTGATTCATTTCTGTCATGTGCTCTTTGCTCCTTTCTGGGGGGCTGAGAATGGCTGGGAGCTTATGTTCCCGGGGATGCTAGATTTCTCCCACCCGGTCAGTGTGTGCTGAGGTGTTGTGGAGTGGGAAAACTGTTGCTCAAAGCAACCAATCACAGCTCAGCTTTCACTTTTAACCCCTTTCTGACATCTGATGTACTATCCCGTCCAGGCGCGTATGACCATGGACAGGATAGTACGTCATACCGATCAGCCGCAGGTGAACGCGGCCGGGTGTTAGCTGATTCTCAAAGCTGACACCCAGCACTAAGTGCCAGGAGCGGTCACGGACCACTCCCGGCTCTTTAACCCCCGTAACACTGCGATCAAACATGATCGCAGCATTCCGGAAGCAGGCAGAAGGGCTTTCAGCTCTGACAACTCCTTTGCCTTTGGACCAGAGACCCTGCAGCATGACGCAGGGTCCCGATCGCTGTCATGGAGACCCGATGTCGTCATGATGACATCTGGGTCTCTAGACCTGAGAGACTTCCTGACATACGCAGTGAAGTCTCTCAGGTTAGTGTAAAATCTGCATGCTATAGAAGCGAGCAGCTGTAGAAAATGTGTGCCCCATAGTGGTACAGGGTGTAAAAGTAAGATTTAAATATAAAAAGATTTTTTTAAATAATTGTAAAAATATTTAAAAAAGTAATAATTAAAAAATCAATATTTATTCTATAAATACATTTTTGAATAAAAAAATCTAAACAATAAAAGTACACATATTTGGTATCCCCGCATCCATAATGACCAGCCCTACAAAACTGTCCCACTAGTTAACCCTTTTAGTGAACCCCATAAAAAAAGACAAAAAACAATGCTTTATCATCATACCGCCAAGCAAAAAGTGGAATAACATGTGATCAAAAAGACGGATATAAATAATCATGGTACCACTAAAAACGTCATCTTGTCCCGCAAAAAAGCAAGCCACCACACAGCTCCATCACTGGAAAAATAAAAAAGTTATAGCTCTCAGAATAAAGCGATGCAAAAATAATTATTTTTTTGTATAAAATAGTTTTTATTGTATAAAAGCGCCAAAACATAAAAAAAGATAGAAAAGAGGTATAGCTGTAATCGCACTGACCTGAAGAATAAAAATGCTTTATCAATTTTACCACACGCGGAACGGTATAAATGCCCCCACAACAAGAAATTCATGAGTTGCTGGTTTTTGTTCATTCTGTCTCCCTAAAATTGGAATAAAAAGCGATCAAAAAATGTCACGTGCCCGAAAATTGTACCAATAAAAACGTCAACTTGTCCTGCAAAAAAGACCTCACATAACTCTGTGGGCCAAAATAAGGAAAAATTATAGCTCTCAAAATATGGTAGTGCAAAAACTATTTTTTCCAATAAAAAGCATCTTTTAGCATGTGACAGATGCCAAACATAAAAACCCGCTATAAATAGCAAATCAAACCCCCTTTTATCACCCCCTTAATTAGGGAAAAATAATAAAATAACAAAAAGTATTTATTTCCATTTTCCCATTTGGGTTACGGTTGGAGCTAGAGTTGGGGTTAGGGTTTGGATTAGGGTTGGGATTAAGGTTGAAATTAGGGTTAGAGATTAGGGTTAGGGGTGTGTTAGGGTTACGGTTAGGGCTGGGATTAGGGTTAGGGTTGGAGTTATATTTGGGGGTTTCCACTGTTTAGGTACATCAGGGGCTTTCCAAACGCGACATGGCATCCGATCTCAATTCCAGCCACTTGTAATCTAATTAGAGTAGTGTAATTAGAAATCTGTAGTTTGAAAGATGGATTTTGAATGATGGCAGGCCACGTCTTGTCAGACTCATGCCTTTGAATATATGTGCACCTAAGGGCTCACAGCTGTGAGGGGATGTGGGCATGTTTGGCCAGACCACATGTTCATAGTTAAGCAAGGTCATAAAAAGGGGGGAGGGGTTTCACTGACCACTCGGAGATATGCATGGAACAGACAAGAGGAATGGAATACATTATGGATACCAAATGATGGGTAAGCAGAACATACCACAGAAAGCAAATGCAATTACATGGACAATCAGGAGCCGGAAAAAGCTGTATGAGTGTATAGGTGTGTAGATGAGTGTATATGACTGTATAGGAGTGTATAGGAGTGTATAAGTGTGTATAGGAGTGTATAGGTGTGTATATATGTTTATAGGTGTGTATATGAGTGTATAGGTGTGTATATGAGTGTATAAGTGTGTATAGGAGTGTATATGTGTGTATATATATTACAGGCTGAAATCTTAGGCCTGGACAATGTTTCTAGGGTCTTTCACGCATTTCTTTTTGAAGCAATGATGTAGCTTCCTATTACATTAGGTAACGTCAGTGCGCAGGACTGACAAGATGTCATCGCAACATCCAGCAGTTGCCCCCCAGACCATGTTGTATTGGAGGGCAGCAAGGAGCATTCTGGAATAGAAGGTGAGAAAGACTAGTTAAAGATTCCCGAAAATAGCTTTTCTAGTGCAAATGCAGAATCTTTTTTCTTTTGTTCATGTTCTCCATCCATGAGATGTGGTCCTGTCTTCTGTGTCTATAACTAAATAGTCATATTATGCAAGTGGGTGTGGTTCAAAACTCCTCACACGAGGATCGTCCCAGGTTGCACTAACAAGTCCGATTTTAGGGAGCAGAGGAGGCTCAGGAGTGGAGAGATGCATTAACAAATGAAAAACGCCAGATGCTGGAGAACAGTGATGTATACACCAGGTAAGAAATTAAAATAGTTTACGGTAAATGGTAGGTTCTCTTTAAAGAGAATCATTATGAAAAAAATGGCTTGTTTAAATCAGGTTTCTACAAAGCTCTGTTTTCTTTTTAGCCAAGAAGCTAAATCTTTACAAAAAACCCTTAAGTTTAGTATGGCCATAATTGTACCAACTTGGAGAATTATTTTTGCCCAGTCATATTTACTGCACAAAAAAAACACATTTTCTCCTCACTTGAAATTTTATTTTCCATTTTTTTTCCATTTCCAAATAATGTACTGCAAACTGGGAATGATACCATATTTTGCAGATTATAAGATGCACCAGATTCTAAGACACACCCCAAATTTTGAGGAGAAAAGTAGGAAAAAAACTTTTTTAATAAAATGGTGGTACCTCTTATAATCTATGCGTCTTATTGCTTACTGGGGGTGGTGGCCAGCACTGGTTTTAGGCAAAGTAGGACCCTAGGCAAAGTTTAAAAGCATTTCGGTTGCAGTTACATGCGCTGAGTTCAGGCCGCTAAATGAGTGTGATCGACAATATTGAAATCGTTCAACGCTTGTTTCCCGGCCTCTTTACACCGTCTGAGAAAGAATGATGGGGACAGAACAATCACTATTAGATCAATCTCTCTCCATAGAAAATCATGTTGTTATCAGCAGCACATCTACAGTTTACACGGCCGATGTGCTGCTGAGAACAATGATTTTTGTTCCAGCATAAACAATCCAATCACTCGATGAATAGGCAAGCATTTTGCTTGTTTAGTATAATACACCCCATAGTCCTCCGTATATTGTAAAGTGCACCACAGTCCTCCATATTGTAAAATGCACACCCCATAGTCCTCCATATAATATAATATGCCCCATTGTCCTCCATATAGTATAATACACTCCCTATAGTCCTCCATATATTAAAATACACTCCTCAGTCCTCCATATATTAAAATACACTGTTCAGTCCTCCACATAGTATAATACACTCCTCATAGTGCTCCGTATAGTATAATGCACCGCCATAGTCATCCATGCAGTACAATTCACTTCCCTTAGTATAATGCACCCCATAGTTCTTCACATAGTATAATGTATTCCCCATAGTCCTCGATACAGTATAATGCAGCCCACATATAGTATAAAGCAGCCACCTCACAAAGTATAATGCAACCATCCCGCAGAGTATAATGCAACCACCCCACAGAGTATAATGTAACTCCCCATGGAATATAATGCAGCCCCCCTCATATAGTATAATGTAGCCCCTTCATAGAGTATGATGCAATCACCCTTCATAGAATATAATAAATACTAGCTGAAGAGCCCGGCGCTGCAGGGGCATAGTAAATAACTGTGGTTAGTTATAACAAATTATAATTATCCTCCATCCCATAGTCCCGTGCCCATATACCCATCATACATATCCACCATCCCATAGGCCCGTGCCCATATACCCATCATACATATCCTCCAACCCATAGTCCTGTGCCCATATACCCATCATACATATCCACCATCCCATAGGCCCGTGCCCATATACCCATCATACATATCCTCCATCCCATAGTCCCGTGCCCATATACCCATCATACATATCCTCCATCCCATAGTCCCGTGCCCATATACCCATCATACATATTCTTCATCCCATAGTTCTATGCCCATATACCCATCATACATATTCTTCATCCCATAGTCCTGTGCCCATATACCCATCATACATATCCACCATCCCATAGGCCCGTGCCCATATACCCATCATACATATCCTCCATCCCATAGTCCCGTGCCCATATACCCATCATACATATCCACCATCCCATAGGCCCGTGCCCATATACCCATCATACATATCCTCCATCCCATAGTCCCGTGCCCATATACCCATCATACATATTCGCCATCCCATAGTCCCGTGCCCATATACCCATCATACATATTCTTCATCCCATAGTCCCATGCCCATATACCCATCACCACACTATGTGCACAAAAGAAGCAGCTGCTGTTGGTCTATGTGTGCAATGTAGACATAGGGCTGAATGCCGCTTTTAGTGCATAAATCTGATTATGTCCTGTCAACAGAGGGACTGTACGCTGTACACTTGACGGTCTGGGCCAGATGGAAAAGCGTAAAAAATAAATGATTCCATCAGAAAGAATGTCCTCTGTAAGTCACCATCTATAACTGTACTGTTATCTCACACACGTGGTCAAAATTGTTGGTACCCCTCGTTTAATGACAGACAAACCCACAATGGTCACAGAAATAACTTGAATCTGACAAAAGTAAGAATAAATTTAAAAAAATCTACAAAAAGGAACAAATGCAATGTCAGACAATGCTTTTCGATCATGCTTCCACAGAATTTAAAAAAAAAATTAAACTAATGAAATAGACCTGGACAGAAATGATGGTACCCCTGAAAATAATGTGACAAAAGGGACAAGCTAAATCAAGGTGTGTCCACTTATTAGCATCACAGGTGTCTACAATCTTGGAATCAGTGAGAGGGCCTGTATAGAGGGCTACAGATACTCACTGTGCTGTTTGGTGACATGGTGACATTTGGAACCCACTCAGAAGTTTCGCCCCCCACCCCAAACCAAAACAAGAGCTACGCCTCTGACTGCTCTATGTTATTCTCCTGGTAGATCTGAGCACATGTTGACTGGAAAGGTTCCCTGCAAATATTAAAAGGTTCTCTTTTAATGAGACACATTAAATATAATGTAGACTAAAACACTAGTCTGAAAGAAATGGAGACATAGAGACAGCAGCCACAAGATGTTAACGTGATAAATATGTAGCAAGAGGAAATATCAGGATGCAAAAACTAGGGGACAAATACCACCACCACGTCACGCGTAATATTGGTTTTGACCGAAGTGTTCCATTAATATCTTTAGGCAGATGATGAAGAATTTGGTGAGGAGACAAAAACTGCTTTGTGTATGAGCACCATTTAAAATATTCTCAATAAAAGATGAGTAGATTCAATGCTTCAAGAAATCACTCTTCATATTCCATTGGCAACAAGACCGATACGTTTCACCCTTACATTAATATCACATAACAGATTGTGGCCATTTTATTTTAGTGTTAATAATTTGTGTTTGTCAGCATACAAAATGCCAGATTAAACCGGATCAAACGGGTTGAAACTTGGCGAATGAGAAATGTGACCTGTCTATGGCTGCACGGATGACATGACAATGATGATGACATCACAATGATGATGATGATTCCAGTAGCAGCACAGTGACCATTAGAACCATTAGTGTTTTTCCTCAGCAGCTTGGTGAGGAAAGATCTCGCTGCGGCTAGCTTGCTACTAGTGCTTGCTACTTGCGATTTTTTTTGTCTCTTTTCTACTAGCGCCTTGTTGATGTCTATGACTCAACATGTGGTGTTGTAGAAGAAGAAAAAATCAAACAACATCTTCAAAAGGAGAGAGTAATAGTGGAGAGAAGGAAACACCAACAGGTCCTGACATAGAGGATCCAGAGGAAGGATGTAGCCATCAGGTGAGCAAACCTGAAACTACTATTCATCTACCGAAAAGACACTCCCTTCTTCAAGGACTGCAGAACCAGTGGAGAAGGTTAGTAGGATTCATTAGGAAGATGGAAGCCTCCACAATAAAAAGAGGAAGGCAACTGTTGGGATACCAGAATTTAAGAGACACCCCTGAAAATCAGAGTGGATCTTGCGAATGGGACGTAGAAGATCATAGTGCACCTGTTGAAAACCTAACAATAAAAAATGCAACAGAGGAAAAATCACTTGAAAAACCTGTTGTGTGTAATGAAGAAAAAGCAACAGTGACGCACCAAGGTGGCATAAAAAGACCCTACATAGAGAGCAGATCCAGCATTACATCTCATGAACAATATCTAGTGCCAATGAAAAAAGCAAAACTAGATACTGAACATTCTCATACAAAGACCTCAGAAGAAGGAGAAGTAGCCACGGTGCCATTAACAGTGGACAAATTCACTTTTCATCATGTTCTTGGATCAGGTTGCAGTGGGGTGGTGATGCTGGCCACAGAGTCCATTCAAAAAGAGCGTGTTGCCGTAAAAGCAATTCTTAAAAAAGAAGCTATGCAATGGAAAGAAGAAGTAATAGCAGAAAGCAAAATCCTGCAGATGACTCACAAGAGCATCTTTTTAGTTCATGGCTATGGAGCTTTTCATACTAATACCTACCTCTACTATGTCATGGAGCTAGTCACTGGCGGGACCCTCCTTGACCTGGTTGAAGAGAGAGCACCGCTAAGCCTCTGCATCGTACAATTTCTAGTGGCGGAGATAGTGTGTGGAATACAATTCCTCCACTCCAACGGCATCATTCACGGAGATCTGAAATACGAAAACATCCTGTTAACCAGCCAAGGCCACATTAAAATCACAGATTTTGGATTGTCACTCATAAGAACAAAAGAAGGAGACTTTGATGGGACCACTGCACTGGAAAAAATAATTGGCGAACCATATCTTCCTGAAGAAGACTGGTCTAGTTTAGGCATAATTATCAATGGTTTGGTCGCCATCCCAGGACCTCTAGGGATGTTCACAACAATCATTGACATGATCGATGACCCAGAAATATTTGAATACTTTAACCCTACAATTGTAGACTTGGTACTGGGTCTGTTTTGTAACGACAAGTCTCCGAGGTTAGGAATAGAAGGAAACATACGTGAGCATGACTTTTTCACTTCAATTAATTGGGAAGAAGTAGAATCAGGGAAAATGACATCACCACTAAAGATCAGTACTCAAGATGTTACTGATGAGCATGTGACAAGTGAGATACCTGTACCACACAGTAAGGAGAAGGAGGATCCATTCCTTTTGGAACACCAGCAGTTCTTTCAGAACATCTCATTTGTTTGTCCTGCTTGGAGAGCACACTACCACACTGCTCCAATGCACCCAGATGATTCACCTGCTGCCCCTCCATTACCTGACCAGCTAAGCTAAGAGACTGAACTTCCTGGATATTGTGGACGACTGCTCACAGGCCCATCAAAAAGCAGCTATAAAGCCTGAGCACAAGATCTACGCAAGCTGTATGTTCGCCACTCTAAACACAGTTATGTGTACCAGTTATAGAATAAATAGTTTTCAAACTTTCAAACTTTGAACTTAATATTTTAAAATAGCTCCTTTTCGTTCCGACTTTATTAAACTTATTTGGGCTGCAGGTTGTGCACCCCTGATTTAGACTGATATTAGTTACTTTATTTTTCAAAATAATAGCGGTCAAATGTGATTAGGCCCGGATTGAGCATCTGCCGAGGCGGCCAGATGCCCGATGGGCCGGCAGGCCCCCACCACAAAGTGGCCCTCCGGCCCTTTAAATCTTTTGTGTGAAGGACCTATGAGCGCCCGCTGTTTAGTTGCACGCACCAACAAGGGCTGCGGCCGCAGCGGTGCTTGAGCACAAACGCTTGCCACCGCCGCCCTTATGTCAGTGCGTGCAACTAGACAGCATGCACATAGGTCCTTCACACAGATTTAAAGGGCCGGCCGACCACTTTGTGGTGGAGACCTGCATCAGTGCGCAAGCATGGCCGTGGGCCCTCGTTCGTACGTGCGTGCGGCTGCTGCCCTTGTCAGCGCAGGCAAGCAGGAGACCACGCAGGGCCAAGTTAGAGATTTCAAAAGGCTGCGGTGCGCAGAGGGTGCCCCCATCTGTGTCTGACACTGGCCTGCCTGGACCAGCATCAGAGAACACTCACCATTTCCAGCAGGATCCTCTCCTCTTCACCGCTGACGCTGGACAGGACCCGCCTCATCTCTTCATCCTCCCCCCATCTCAGGGACTTGGGTGAGTCCCAAGATGAAAACTTTTTTGATGTATATACAGAGGTTGCACCTATATAATGTATATAGACTTCTGTATCACTGCTACTGATGTGTACATTATATATAGGTGATACTGCTGTGTAGATATATGTGTGTATAATATATATATACACACACTTCCTGCAGTGTCACCTATATATAACGTATATACACATCAGTAGCAGTATCGCCTGTATAATGTACAGTATATAGAGTATATAGACTGCTGAATATCTAATATACAGTCATATGTTAAAGTTTGGGCACCCCTATTAATGTTAACCTTTTTTCTTTATAACAATTTTGGTTTTTGCAACAGCTATTTCAGTTTCATATATCTAATAACTGATGGACTCAGTTATATTTCTGGATTCAAATGAGGTTTATTGTGCTAACAGAAAATGTGCAATCTGCATTTAAACAAAATTTGACCGGTGCAAAAGTATGGGCACCCTTATCATTTTCTTGATTTGAACACTCCTAACTACTTTTTACTGACTTCCTGAAGCACTAAATTGGTTTTGTAGCCTCATTGAGCTTTGAACTTCATAGCCAGGTGTATCAAATCATGAGAAAAGGTATTTAAGGTGGCCACTTGCAAGTAGTTCTCCTATTTGATTCTCCTATGAAGAGTGGCATCATGGGCTCCTCAAAACAACTCTCAAATGATCTGAAAACAAAGATTATTCAACATAGCTTTTCAGGGGAAGGATACAAAAAGTTGTCTCAGAGATTTAACCTGTCAGTTTCCACTGTGAGGAACATAGTAAGGAAATGGAAGAACACAGGTACAGTTCTTGTTAAGCCCAGAAGTGGCAGGCCAAGAAAAATATCAGAAAGACAGAGAAGAAGAATGGTGAGAACAGTCAAGGACAATCCACAGACCACCTCCAAAGACCTGCAGCATCAACTTGCTGCAGATGGTGTCACTGTGCATCGGTCAACAATACAGCACACTTTGCACAAGGAGAAGCTGTATGGGAGAGTGATGCGAAAGAAGCCGTTTCTGCAAGCACGCCACAAACAGAGTCGCCTGAGGTATGCAAAAGCACATTTGGACAAGCCAGTTACATTTTGGAAGAAGGTCCTGTGGACTGATGAAACAAAGATTGAGTTGTTTGGTCATACAAAAAGGCGTTATGCATGGAGGCTAAAAAACACAGCATTCCAAGAAAAACACTTGCTACCCACAGTAAAATTTGGTGGAGGTTCCATCATGCTTTGGGGCTGTGTGACCAATGCTGGCACCGGAAATCTTGTTAAAGTTGAGGGTCGCATGGATTCAACTCAGTATCAGCAGATTCTTGACAATAATGTGCAAGAATCAGTGACGAAGTTGAAGTTACGCAGGGGATGGATATTTCAGGAAGACAATGATCCAAAACACCGCTCCAAATCTACTCAGGCTTTCATGCAGAGGAACAATTACAATGTTCTGGAATGCCCATCCTAGTCCCCAGACCTGAATATCATTGAATATCTGTGGGATGATTTGAAGCGGGCTGTCCATGCTCGGCGACCATCAAACTTAACTGAACTGGAATTGTTTTGTAAACAGGAATGGTCACAAATACCTTCATCCAGGATCCAGGAACTCATTAATAGCTACAGGAAGCGACTAGAGGCTGTTATTTTTGCAAAAGGAGGATCTACGAAATATTAATGTCACTTTTATGTTGAGGTGCCCATACTTTTGCACCGGTCAAATTTTGTTAAAATGCAGATTGCACATTTTCTGTTAGTACAATAAACCTCATTTGAATCCAGAAATATAACTGAGGCCATCAGTTATTAGATATATGAAACTGAAACAGCTGTTGCAAAAACCAAAATTGTTATAAAGAAAAAAGGTTAACATTAATAGGGCTGCCCAAACTTTAACATATGACTGTATAAAGCTCAATGTGTGTGTGTATGTATGTTCGGGATTGGCATCCGCACCGTCGCAGCTACAGCCACAAAATTTGGCACAGTCACACGTCTGGAACCTGGGAGCATCATAGGCTATGTTGTGAGGTGAAATTTTAACCGCGCGCGTTCCAATTCACCAAACAATTTTGCCCCTATCCACATAATGGGGAAAAAGTATATGTATGTATTAGCATCTGCACCGTCGTAGCTACAGCCACAAAATTTTGCACAGTCACACGTCTGGACCCCGAGAGTGTCATAGGCTATGTTGTGAGGTGAAATTTTAACCCTGCGCGTTCCAATTCACCAAACAATTTTGCCCCTATCTACATAATGGGGGAAAAAGTGTATGTATGTATTGGCATCTGCACAGTCTTAGCTACAGCCACAAAATTTTGCACAGTCACACGTCTGGACCCCAAAAGCGTTATAGGCTATATTGTGAGGTGAAATTTTAACCGCGCACGTTCCAATTCACAAAACAATTTTGCCCCTATCTACATAATGGGGAAAAAGTGAAAGGAAAAGTGTTGGAGGCAAATTGACAGCTGCCAGGTGTGAACAAGGGGGACTTAAAGAATAAGAGCGATGACGCCAAAGAGTACATACCGTACAGTTGCTAAGGTGGGGCCCTGACATGGGATACTCGCCACACACGGGGATATGAACACGCACACAAAATGTGCCACACACTACCACGTGCTTCAACACATATACCACCCTCAGCACACATTTCACCACACATACACCAACCTCGCCACATAAAAGTCGTAACACAAAAGTCGCCACTCAAAACTCGCCACGCTGTCCCAGAGCTGTTTAAAAGATGAAAAATGAGCTGTGATTGGTTTACCATCAGCAAATTTTCTTTGTAGACAGTTGTGGTAACTGAGGCCTATTATTCTTATCATTTCTATGGTGTTATTGTCCTTCTGTAAAGCTGGAAATAACACAATTTATTACCGTGCCAACACAGACCACCCTCTGACACAGACTGCAGGGGGAGCCCAGTATCACACAGGATAGGATTAGATACACGGTTCAGCAGTCATTATCACACAGGAGAGGACTAGATACACGGCTCAGCAGTCAGTATCACACAGGATAGGATTAGATACACAGCTCAGCAGTCAGTATCACACAAGATAGGATTACATACATAGTTCAGCAGACAGTATCACACAGGAGAGGAGTAGACACGGCTCATCAGTCATTATCACACAGGATACGGTTAGATACACAGCTGAGCAGACTGTATCACACAGGATAGGATTAGATACACAGCTGAGCAGACTGTATCACACAGGATAGGATTAGATACACAGCTCAGCAGTCAGTATCACACAGGACAGGAATAGATACACGGCTCAGCAGACAGTATCACACAGGATAGGATTAGATACGCAGCTCAGCACACAGTATCACACAGAATAGTATTAGGTACATGGCTCAGCAGACAGTATCACACAGAATAGGATTAGATACATGGCTTAGCAGTCAGTATCACAAAGGATAGGATTAGATGCACGGTTTTTATGTGCAATATAATCATTATTATTTGTTATAACTAACCACAGTTGGTTACTATGCCCAGGCAATGCTGGGCTCTTCAGCTAGTACATTATATAGGTGATACTATGATTATATACAGCAGTAGCAGCCAGCAGTCTATATACAGTACATTATATAGACAATACTGCTACAGATGTATACTCATTATATATAGTTGATACTGCTGTATATATATGTATGTATTGCTACAGATGTATGCTCATTATATATAGGTGATACTGCTGTATATATATGTATGTATATATGTAATGGAACTGGAATTGAGGTTTGTTGAATGCAGTGAAGAGCAGGAGGCAGAGAAGGGGTTAACACTGTTTACTTTAAACAGGTTAATTGCATACAAGGAATACTCTGCGCAGGGAGATGAAAACAACGACGTAATACACAGGAACACGGAGCACAACAGAATTTGCACAAAAATGCATTATTCGGAGGAAAAAGGGGTGTATGAGAGAGGCAACTTATCGGTTGAAGTTCTTGTTGGGGAGAGGATGGAATAGCTCCCGCAGGCGTCGCAATCCATGGACAAAGTCTCTGGCTCTGCTGCGCAGGAACGAAATGCACTGTCTTCTGACCGTGCCGAGGTATCCGAGCTTGCTTGCCTTGGAAACAGTCCCTTTTGTTGGTTCCTCTGGAATGTCTCAGTACACGGGGAGCACACAGGTTGACAGGCCGCGGGATGTACAAACCTCTCATGGGCCAGCTAAGATCGGAACGATTAAGATTGTCTTTTCCAATGCACGATGTATATCGGACTGATGCGGGAACACTAAAAAGCATATAGAATCGCCGACTCTGTTCTGGCTCATCTTCTTACATATAAACACAGCAGTAACACCTATTTATCATGTACACAGTATTTGCAGTATCACCTGTATAATGTATAGACTACTGGCCCTGAGTAGGGAGTTCCTGGAGATGTGCTGTTATGTAACCTGGCAGTGCGGCTCTATGTGTGGCCGCTGATGATGCGATTTTCTACGCTCGTACCAATAGGGCACGGCAGTAATAGAGGAGGGAGTGATTCATTTCTGTCATGTGCTCTTTGCTCCTTTCTGGGGGGCTGAGAATGGCTGGGAGCTTATGTTCCCGGGGATGCTAGATTTCTCCCACCCGGTCAGTGTGTGCTGAGGTGTTGTGGAGTGGGAAAACTGTTGCTCAAAGCAACCAATCACAGCTCAGCTTTCACTTTTAACCCCTTTCTGACATCTGATGTACTATCCCGTCCAGGCGCGTATGACCATGGACAGGAGAGTACGTCATACCGATCAGCCGCAGGTGAACGCGGCCGGGTGTTAGCTGATTCTCAAAGCTGATACCCAGCACTAAGTGCCAGGAGCGGTCACGGACCACTCCCGGCTCTTTAACCCCCGTAACACTGCGATCAAACATGATCGCAGCATTCCGGAAGCAGGCAGAAGGGCTTTCAGCTCTGACAACTCCTTTGCCTTTGGACCAGAGACCCTGCAGCATGACGCAGGGTCCCGATCGCTGTCATGGAGACCCGATGTCGTCATGATGACATCTGGGTCTCCAGACCTGAGAGACTTCCTGACATACGCAGTGAAGTCTCTCAGGTTAGTGTAAAATCCATGTAGCAATTACAGCTTCTATAGCATGCAGATCTGCATGCTATAGAAGCGAGCAGCTGTAGAAAATGTGTGCCCCATAGTGGTAAAGGGTGTAAAAGTAAGAATTAAATATAAAAAGATTTTTTTAAATAATTGTAAAAATATTTAAAAAAGTAATAATTAAAAAATCAATATTTATTCTATAAATAAATTTTTGAATAAATAAATCTAAACAATAAAAGTACACATATTTGGTATCCCCGCATCCATAATGACCAGCCCTACAAAACTGTCCCACTAGTGAACCCTTTTAGTGAACCCCATAAAAAAAGACAAAAAACAATGCTTTATCATCATACTGCCAAGCAAAAAGTGGAATAACATGTGATCAAAAAGACGGATATAAATAATCATGGTACCACTAAAAACGTCATCTTGTCCCGCAAAAAAGCAAGCCACCACACAGCTCCATCACTGGAAAAATAAAAAAGTTATAGCTCTCAGAATAAAGCGATGCAAAAATAATTATTTTTTTGTATAAAATAGTTTTTATTGTATAAAAGCGCCAAAACATAACAGATGCTGGAGAACAGTGATGTATACACCAGGTAAGAAATTAAAATAGTTTACGGTAAATGGTAGGTTCTCTTTAAAGAGAATCATTATGAAAAAAATGGCTTGTTTAAATCAGGTTTCTACAAAGCTCTGTTTTCTTTTTAGCCAAGAAGCTAAATCTTTACAAAAAACCCTTAAGTTTAGTATGGCCATAATTGTACCAACTTGGAGAATTATTTTTGCCCAGTCATATTTACTGCACAAAAAAAACACATTTTCTCCTCACTTGAAATTTTATTTTCCATTTTTTTTCCATTTCCAAATAATGTACTGCAAACTGGGAATGATACCATATTTTGCAGATTATAAGATGCACCAGATTCTAAGACACACCCCAAATTTTGAGGAGAAAAGTAGGAAAAAAACTTTTTTAATAAAATGGTGGTACCTCTTATAATCTATGCGTCTTATTGCTTACTGGGGGTGGTGGCCAGCGCTGGTTTTAGGCAAAGTAGGACCCTAGGCAAAGTTTAAAATGGGGCCCCAAATGCTAACATATTGCACATCACACAGAAGCATTTCGGTTGCAGTTACATGCGTTGAGTTCAGGCCGGTAAATGAGTGTGATCGACAATATTGAAATCGTTCAACGCTTGTTTCCCGGCCTCTTTACACGTCTGAGAAAGAATGATGGGGACAGAACAATCACTATTGGATCAATCTCTCTCCATACAAAATCATGTTATCAGCAGCACATCTACAGTTTACACCGCCGATGTGCTGCTGAGAACAATGATTTTTGTTCCAGCATAAACAATCCAATCACTCGATGAATAGGCAAGCATTTTGCTTGTTTAGTATAATACACCCCATAGTCCTCCGTATATTGTAAAGTGCACCACAGTCCTCCATATTGTAAAATGCACACCCCATAGTCCTCCATATAATATAATATGCCCCATAGTCCTCCATATAGTATAATACACTCCCTATAGTCCTCCATATATTAAAATACATTCCTCAGTCCTCCACATAGTATAATACACTCCTCATAGTGCTCCGTATAGTATAATGCACCGCCATAGTCATCCATGCAGTACAATTCACTTCCCTTAGTATAATGCACCCCATAGTTCTTCACATAGCATAATGTATTCCCCATACTCCTCGATACAGTATAATGCAGCCCACATATAGTATAATGCAGCCACCTCACAAAGTATAATGCAACCATCCCGCAGAGTATAATGCAACCACCCCACAGAGTATAATGTAACTCCCCATGGAATATAATGCAGCCCCCCTCATATAGTATAATGTAGCCCCTTCATAGAGTATGATGCAATCACCCTTCATAGAATATAATAAATACTAGCTGAAAAGCCCGGCACTGCAGGGGCATAGTAAATAACTGTGGTTAGTTATAACAAATTATAATTATCCTCCATCCCATAGTCCCGTGCCCATATACCCATCATACATATCCACCATCCCATAGGCCCGTGCCCATATACCCATCATACTTATCCTACATCCCATAGTCCCGTGCCCATATACCCATCATACATATCCACCATCCCATAGGCCCGTGCCCATATACCCAACATACATATCCTCCATCCCATAGTCCCATGCCCATATACCCATCATACATATCCTCCATCCCATAGTCCCGTGCCCATATACCCATCATACATATTCTTCATCCCATAGTTCTATGCCCATATACCCATCATACATATTCTTCATCCCATAGTCCTGTGCCCATATACCCATCATACATATCCACCATCCCATAGTCCCGTGCCCATATACCCATCATACATATCCTCCATCCCATAGTCCCGTGCCCATATACCCATCATACATATTCTTCATCCCATAGTCCCGTGCCCATATACCCATCATACATATTCGCCATCCCATAGTCCCATGCCCATATACCCATCACACTATGTGCACAAAAGAAGCAGCTGCTGTTGGTCTATGTGTGCAATGTAGACATAGGGCTGAATGCCGCTTTTAGTGCATAAATCTGATTATGTCCTGTCAACAGAGGGACTGTACGCTGTACACTTGACGGTCTGGGCCAGATGGAAAAGCGTAAAAAATAAATGATTCCATCAGAAAGAATGTCCTCTGTAAGTCACCATCTATAACTGTACTGTTATCTCACACACGTGGTCAAAATTGTTGGTACCCCTCGTTTAATGACAGACAAACCCACAATGGTCACAGAAATAACTTGAATCTGACAAAAGTAAGAATAAATTTTAAAAAATCTACAAAAAGGAACAAATGCAATGTCAGACAATGCTTTTCGATCATGCTTCCACAGAATTTAAAAAAAAAATTAAACTAATGAAATAGGCCTGGACAGAAATGATGGTACCCCTGAAAATAATGTGACAAAAGGGACATGCTAAATCAAGGTGTGTCCACTTATTAGCATCACAGGTGTCTACAATCTTGGAATCAGTGAGAGGGCCTGTATAGAGGGCTACAGATACTCACTGTGCTGTTTGGTGACATGGTGACATTTGGAGACCCACTCAGAAGTTTCGCCCCCCACCCCCTACGCCTCTGACTGCTCTATGTTATTCTCCTGGTAGATCTGAGCACATGTTGACTGGAAAGGTTCCCTGCAAATATTAAAAGGTTCTCTTTTAATGAGACACATTAAATATAATGTAGACTAAAACACTAGTCTGAAAGAAATGGAGACATAGAGACAGCAGCCACAAGATGTTAACGTGATAAATATGTAGCAAGAGGAAATATCAGGATGCAAAAACTAGGGGACAAATACCACCACCATGTCACGCGTAATATTGGTTTTGACCGAAGTGTTCCATTAATATCTTTAGGCAGATGATGAAGAATTTGGTGAGGAGACAAAAACTGCTTTGTGTATGAGCACCATTTAAAATATTCTCAATAAAAGATGAGTAGATTCAATGCTTCAAGAAATCACTCTTCATATTCCATTGGCAACAAGACCGATACGTTTCACCCTTACATTAATATCACATAACAGATTGTGGCCATTTTATTTTAGTGTTAATAATTTGTGTTTGTCAGCATACAAAATGCCAGATTAAACCGGATCAAACGGGTTGAAACTTGGCGAATGAGAAATGTGACCTGCCTATGGCTGCACGGATGACATGACAATGATGATGACATCACAATGATGATGATGATTCCAGTAGCAGCACAGTGACCATTAGAACCATTAGTGTTTTTCCTCAGCAGCTTGGTGAGGAAAGATCTCGCTGTGGCTAGCTTGCTACTAGTGCTTGCTACTTGCGATTTTTTTTGTCTCTTTTCTACTAGCGCCTTGTTGATGTCTATGACTCAACATGTGGTGTTGTAGAAGAAGAAAAAATCAAACAACATCTTCAAAAGGAGAGAGTAATAGTGGAGAGAAGGAAACACCAACAGGTCCTGACATAGAGGATCCAGAGGAAGGATGTAGCCATCAGGTGAGCAAACCTGAAACTACTATTCATCTACCGAAAAGACACTCCCTTCTTCAAGGACTGCAGAACCAGTGGAGAAGGTTAGTAGGATTCATTAGGAAGATGGAAGCCTCCACAATAAAAAGAGGAAGGCAACTGTTGGGATACCCAAATTTAAGAGACACCCCTGAAAATCAGAGTGGATCTTGCGAATGGGAAGTAGAAGATCATAGTGCACCTGTTGAAAACCTAACAATAAAAAATGCAACAGAGGAAAAATCACTTGAAAAACCTGTTGTGTGTAATGAAGAAAAAGCAACAGTGACGCACCAAGGTGGCATAAAAAGACCCTACATAGAGAGCAGATCCAGCATTACATCTCATGAACAATATCTAGTGCCAATGAAAAAAGCAAAACTAGATACTGAACATTCTCATACAAAGACCTCAGAAGAAGGAGAAGTAGCCACGGTGCCATTAACAGTGGACAAATTCACTTTTCATCATGTTCTTGGATCAGGTTGCAGTGGGGTGGTGATGCTGGCCACAGAGTCCATTCAAAAAGAGCGTGTTGCCGTAAAAGCAATTGTTAAAAAAGAAGCTATGCAATGGAAAGAAGAAGTAATAGCAGAAAGCAAAATCCTGCAGATGACTCACAAGAGCATCTTTTTAGTTCATGGCTATGGAGCTTTTCATACTAATACCTACCTCTACTATGTCATGGAGCTAGTCACTGGCGGGACCCTCCTTGACCTGGTTGAAGAGAGAGCACCGCTAAGCCTCTGCATCGTACAATTTCTAGTGGCGGAGATAGTGTGTGGAATACAATTCCTCCACTCCAACGGCATCATTCACGGAGATCTGAAATACGAAAACATCCTGTTAACCAGCCAAGGCCACATTAAAATCACAGATTTTGGATTGTCACTCATAAGAACAAAAGAAGGAGACTTTGATGGGACCACTGCACTGGAAAAAATAATTGGCGAACCATATCTTCCTGAAGAAGACTGGTCTAGTTTAGGCATAATTATCAATGGTTTGGTCGCCATCCCAGGACCTCTAGGGATGTTCACAACAATCATTGACATGATCGATGACCCAGAAATATTTGAATACTTTAGCCCTACAATTGTAGACTTGGTACTGGGTCTGTTTTGTAACGACAAGTCTCCGAGGTTAGGAATAGAAGGAAACATACGTGAGCATGACTTTTTCACTTCAATTAATTGGGAAGAAGTAGAATCAGGGAAAATGACATCACCACTAAAGATCAGTACTCAAGATGTTACTGATGAGCATGTGACAAGTGAGATACCTGTACCACACAGTAAGGAGAAGGAGGATCCATTCCTTTTGGAACACCAGCAGTTCTTTCAGAACATCTCATTTGTTTGTCCTGCTTGGAGAGCACACTACCACACTGCTCCAATGCACCCAGATGATTCACCTGCTGCCCCTCCATTACCTGACCAGCTAAGCTAAGAGACTGAACTTCCTGGATATTGTGGACGACTGCTCACAGGCCCATCAAAAAGCAGCTATAAAGCCTGAGCACAAGATCTACGCAAGCTGTATGTTCGCCACTCTAAACACAGTTATGTGTACCAGTTATAGAATAAATAGTTTTCAAACTTTGAACTTAATATTTTAAAATAGCTCCTTTTCGTTCCAACTTTATTAAACTTATTTGGGCTGCAGGTTGTGCACCCCTGATTTAGACTGATCTTAGTTACTTTATTTTTCAAAATAATAGCGGTCAAATGTGATTAGGCCCGGATTGAGCATCTGCCGAGGCGGCCAGATGCCCGATGGGCCGGCAGGCCCCCACCACAAAGTGGCCCTCCGGCCCTTTAAATCTTTTGTGTGAAGGACCTATGTGCGCCCGCTTTTTAGTTGCACGCGCCAACAAGGGCTGCGGCCGCAGCGGTGCTTGAGCACAAACGCTTGCCACCGCCGCCCTTATGTCAGTGCGTGCAACTAGACAGCATGCACATAGGTCCTTTACACAGAAGATTTAAAGGGCCGGCAGCCCACTTTGTGGTGGAGACCTGCATCAGTGCGCAAGCATGGCCGCGGGCCCTCGTTCGTACGTGCGTGCGGCTGCTGCCCTTGTCAGCGCAGGCAAGCAGGAGACCACGCAGGGCCAAGTTAGAGATTTCAAAAGGCTGCGGTGCGCAGAGGGTGCCCCATCTGTGTCTGACACTGGCCTGCCTGGACCAGCATCAGAGAACACTCACCATTTCCAGCAGGATCCTCTCCTCTTCACCGCTGACGCTGGACAGGACCCGCCTCATCTCTTCATCCTCCCCCCATCTCAGGGACTTGGGTGAGTCCCAAGATGAAAACTTTTTTGATGTATATACAGAGGTTGCACCTATATAATGTATATAGACTTCTGTATCACTGCTACTGATGAGTACATTATATATAGCTGATACTGCTGTGTAGATATATGTGTGTATAATATATATATACACACACTTCCTGCAGTGTCACCTATATATAACGTATATACACATCAGTAGCAGTATCGCCTGTATAATGTACAGTATATAGAGTATATAGACTGCTGAATATCTAATATACAGTCATATGTTAAAGTTTGGGCACCCCTATTAATGTTAACCTTTTTTCTTTATAACAATTTTGGTTTTTGCAACAGCTATTTCAGTTTCATATATCTAATAACTGATGGACTCAGTTATATTTCTGGATTCAAATGAGGTTTATTGTGCTAACAGAAAATGTGCAATCTGCATTTAAACAAAATTTGACCGGTGCAAAAGTATGGGCACCCTTATCATTTTCTTGATTTGAACACTCCTAACTACTTTTTTCTGACTTCCTGAAGCACTAAATTGGTTTTGTAGCCTCATTGAGCTTTGAACTTCATAGCCAGGTGTATCAAATCATGAGAAAAGGTATTTAAGGTGGCCACTTGCAAGTAGTTCTCCTATTTGATTCTCCTATGAAGAGTGGCATCATGGGCTCCTCAAAACAACTCTCAAATGATCTGAAAACAAAGATTATTCAACATAGCTTTTCAGGGGAAGGATACAAAAAGTTGTCTCAGAGATTTAACCTGTCAGTTTCCACTGTGAGGAACATAGTAAGGAAATGGAATTACACAGGTACAGTTCTTGTTAAGCCCAGAAGTGGCAGGCCAAGAAAAATATCAGAAAGGCAGAGAAGAAGAATGGTGAGAACAGTCAAGGACAATCCACAGACCACCTCCAAAGACCTGCAGCATCAACTTGCTGCAGATGGTGTCACTGTGCATCGGTCAACAATACAGCGCACTTTGCAGAAGGAGAAGCGGTATGGGAGAGTGATGCGAAAGAAGCCGTTTCTGCAAGCACGCCACAAACAGAGTCGCCTGAGGTATGCAAAAGCACATTTGGACAAGCCAGTTACATGTTGGAAGAAGGTCCTGTGGACTGATGAAACAAAGATTGAGTTGTTTGGTCATACAAAAAGGCGTTATGCATGGAGGCTAAAAAACACAGCATTCCAAGAAAAACACTTGCTACCCACAGTAAAATTTGGTGGAGGTTCCATCATGCTTTGGGGCTGTGTGACCAATGCTGGCACCGGAAATCTTGTTAAAGTTGAGGGTCGCATGGATTCAACTCAGTATCAGCAGATTCTTGACAATAATGTGCAAGAATCAGTGACGAAGTTGAAGTTACGCAGGGGATGGATATTTCAGGAAGACAATGATCCAAAACACCGCTCCAAATCTACTCAGGCTTTCATGCAGAGGAACAATTACAATGTTCTGGAATGCCCATCCTAGTCCCCAGACCTGAATATCATTGAATATCTGTGGGATGATTTGAAGCGGGCTGTCCATGCTCGGCGACCATCAAACTTAACTGAACTGGAATTGTTTTGTAAACAGGAATGGTCACAAATACCTTCATCCAGGATCCAGGAACTCATTAATAGCTACAGGAAGCGACTAGAGGCTGTTATTTTTGCAAAAGGAGGATCTACGAAATATTAATGTCACTTTTATGTTGAGGTGCCCATACTTTTGCACCGGTCAAATTTTGTTAAAATGCAGATTGCACATTTTCTGTTAGTACAATAAACCTCATTTGAATCCAGAAATATAACTGAGGCCATCAGTTATTAGATATATGAAACTGAAACAGCTGTTGCAAAAACCAAAATTGTTATAAAGAAAAAAGGTTAACATTAATAGGGCTGCCCAAACTTTAACATATGACTGTATAAAGCTCAATGTGTGTGTGTATGTATGTTCGGGATTGGCATCCGCACCGTCGCAGCTACAGCCACAAAATTTGGCACAGTCACACGTCTGGACCCTGGGAGCATCATAGGCTATGTTGTGAGGTGAAATTTTAACCGCGCGCGTTCCAATTCACCAAACAATTTTGCCCCTATCCACATAATGGGGAAAAAGTGTATGTATGTATTGGCATCTGCACCGTCTTAGCTACAGCCACAAAATTTTGCACAGTCACACGTCTGGACCCCAAGAGCGTTATAGGCTATATTGTGAGGTGAAATTTTAACCGCGCACGTTCCAATTCACAAAACAATTTTGCCCCTATCTACATAATGGGGAAAAAGTGAAAGGAAAAGTGTTGGAGGCAAATTGACAGCTGCCAGGTGTGAACAAGGGGGACTTAAAGAATAAGAGCGATGACGCCAAAGAGTACATACCGTACAGTTGCTAAGGTGGGGCCCTGACATGGGATACTCGCCACACACGGGGATATGAACACGCACACAAAATGTGCCACACACTACCACGTGCTTCAACACATATACCACCCTCAGCACACATTTCACCACACATACACCAACCTCGCCACAAAAAGTCGTAACACAAAAGTCGCCACTCAAAACTCGCCACGCTGTCCCAGAGCTGTTTAAAAGATGAAAAATGAGCTGTGATTGGTTTACCATCAGCAAATTTTCTTTGTAGACAGTTGTGGTAACTGAGACCTATTATTCTTATCATTTCTATGGTGTTATTGTCCTTCTGTAAAGCTGGAAATAACACAATTTATTACCGTGCCAACGCAGACCACCCTCTGACACAGACTGCAGGGGGAGCCCAGTATCACACAGGATAGGATTAGATACACGGTTCAGCAGTCATTATCACACAGGAGAGGACTAGATACACGGCTCAGCAGTCAGTATCACACAGGATAGGATAAGACACACGGCTCAGCAGCCAGTATCACACAAGATAGGAATAGATACACGGCTCAGCAGACTGTATCACACAGGATAGGATTAGATACACAGCTCAGCAGTCAGTATCACACAGGACAGGAATAGATACACGGCTCAGCAGACAGTATCACACAGGATAGGATTAGATACACAGCTCAGCAGTCAGTATCACACAAGATAGGATTACATACATAGCTCAGCAGACAGTATCACACAGGAGAGGAGTAGACACGGCTCAGCAGTCAGTATCACACAGGATACGGTTAGATACACAGCTGAGTAGACTGTATCACACAGGATAGGATTAGATACACAGCTCAGCAGTCAGTATCACACAGGGTAGGATTAGATACGCAGCTCAGCACACAGTATCACACAAAATAGTATTAGATACATGGCTCAGCAGACAGTATCACACAGAATAGGATTAGATACATGGCTTAGCAGTCAGTATCACAAAGGATAGGATTAGATGCACGGTTTTTATGTGCAATATAATCATTATTATTTGTTATAACTAACCACAGTTGGTTACTATGCCCAGGCAACGCTGGGCTCTTCAGCTAGTACATTATATAGGTGATACTGTGATTATATACAGCAGTAGCAGCCAGCAGTCTATATACAGTACATTATATAGACAATACTGCTACAGATGTATACTCATTATATATAGGTGATACTGCTGTATATATATGTATTGCTACAGATGTATGCTCATTATATATAGGTGATACTGCTGTGTATATATGTTTATATATGTAATGGAACTGGAATTGAGGTTTGTTGAATGCAGTGAAGAGCAGGAGGCAGAGAAGGGGTTAACAGTGTTTATTTTATACAGGTTAATTGCATACAAGGAATACTCTGCGCAGGGAGATGAAAACAACGACGTAATACACAGGAACACGGAGCACAACAGAATTTGCACAAAAATGCAATATTCGGAGGAAAAAGGGGTGTATGAGAGAGGTAACTTATCGGTTGAAGCTCTTGTTGGGGAGAGGATGGAATAGCTCCCGCAGGCGTCGCAATCCATGGACAAAGTCTCTGGCTCTGCTGCGCAGGAACGAAATGCACTGTCTCCTGACCGTGCCGAGGTATCAGAGCTTGCTTGCCTTGGAAACAGTCCCTTTTGTTGGTTCCTCTGGAATGTCGCAGTACACGGGGAGCACACAGGTTGACAGGCCGCGGGATGTACAAACCTCTCATGGGCCAGCTAAGATCGGAACGATTAAGATTGCCTTTTCCAATGCACGATGTATATCGGACCGATGCGGGAACACTAAAAAGCATATAGAATCGCCGACTCTGTTCTGGCTCATCTTCTTACATATAAACACAGCAGTAACACCTATTTATCATGTACACAGTATTTGCAGTATCACCTGTATAATGTATAGACTACTGGCACTGAGTAGGGAGTTCCTGGAGATGTGCTGTTATGTAACCTGGCAGTGCGGCTCTATGTGTGGCCGCTGATGATGCGATTTTCTACGCTCGTGCCAATAGGGCACGGCAGTAATAGAGGAGGGAGTGATTCATTTCTGTCATGTGCTCTTTGCTCCTTTCTGGGGGGCTGAGAATGGCTGGGAGCTTATGTTCCCGGGGATGCTAGATTTCTCCCACCCGGTCAGTGTGTGCTGAGGTGTTGTGGAGTGGGAAAACTGTTGCTCAAAGCAACCAATCACAGCTCAGCTTTCACTTTTAACCCCTTTCTGACATCTGATGTACTATCCCGTCCAGGCGCGTATGACCATGGACAGGATAGTACGTCATACCGATCAGCCGCAGGTGAACGCGGCCGGGTGTTAGCTGATTCTCAAAGCTGACACCCAGCACTAAGTGCCAGGAGCGGTCACGGACCACTCCCGGCTCTTTAACCCCCGTAACACTGCGATCAAACATGATCGCAGCATTCCGGAAGCAGGCAGAAGGGCTTTCAGCTCTGACAACTCCTTTGCCTTTGGACCAGAGACCCTGCAGCATGACGCAGGGTCCCGATCGCTGTCATGGAGACCCGATGTCGTCATGATGACATCTGGGTCTCCAGACCTGAGAGACTTCCTGACATACGCAGTGAAGTCTCTCAGGTTAGTGTAAAATCCCTGCAGCAATTACAGCTTCTATAGCATGCAGATCTGCATTCTATAGAAGCGAGCAGCTGTAGAAAATGTGTGCCCCATAGTGGTACAGGGTGTAAAAGTAAGAATTAAATATAAAAAGATTTTTTTAAATAATTGTAAAAATATTTAAAAAAGTAATAATTAAAAAATCAATATTTATTCTATAAATAAATTTTTGAATAAAAAAATCTAAACAATAAAAGTACACATATTTGGTATCCCCGCATCCATAATGACCAGCCCTACAAAACTGTCCCACTAGTTAACCCTTTTAGTGAGCCCCATAAAAAAAGACAAAAAACAATGCTTTATCATCATACCGCCAAGCAAAAAGTGGAATAACATGTGATCAAAAAGACGGATATAAATAATCATGGTACCACTAAAAACGTCATCTTGTCCCGCAAAAAAGCAAGCCACCACACAGCTCCATCACTGGAAAAATAAAAAAGTTATAGCTCTCAGAATAAAGCGATGCAAAAATAATTATTTTTTTGTATAAAATAGTTTTTATTGTATAAAAGCGCCAAAACATAAAAAAAGATAGAAAAGAGGTATAGCTGTAATCGCACTGACCTGAAGAATAAAAACGCTTTATCAATTTTACCACACGCGGAACGGTATAAATGCCCCCACAACAAGAAATTCATGAGTTGCTGGTTTTTGTTCATTCTGTCTCCCTAAAATTGGAATAAAAAGCGATCAAAAAATGTCACGTGCCCAAAAATTGTACCAATAAAAACGTCAACTTGTCCTGCAAAAAACAAGACCTCATATAACTCTGTGGGCCAAAATAAGGAAAAATTATAGCTCTCAAAATATGGTAGTGCAAAAACTATTTTTCCAATAAAAAGCATCTTTTAGCATGTGACAGATGCCAAACATAAAAACCCGCTATAAATAGCAAATCAAACCCCCTTTTATCACCCCCTTAATTAGGGAAAAATAATAAAATAACAAAAAGTATTTATTTCCATTTTCCCATTTGGGTTACGTTTGAAGCTAGAGTTGGGGTTAGGGTTTGGATTAGGGTTGGGATTAAGGTTGAAATTAGGGTTAGAGATTAGGGTTAGGGGTGTGTTAGGGTTACGGTTAGGGCTGGGATTAGGGTTAGGGTTGGAGTTATATTTGGGGGTTTCCACTGTTTAGGTACATCAGGGGCTTTCCAAACACGACATGGCATCCGATCTCAATTCCAGCCACTTGTAATCTAATTAGAGTAGTGTAATTAGAAATCTGTAGTTTGAAAGATGGATTTTGAAAGATGGCAGGCCACGTCTGGTCAGACTCATGCCTTTGAATATATGTGCACCTAAGGGCTCACAGCTGTGAGGGGATGTGGGCATGTTTGGCCAGACCACATGTTCATAGTTAAGCAAGGTCATAAAAAGGGGGGAGGGGTTTCACTGACCACTCGGAGATATGCATGGAACAGACAAGAGGAATGGAATACATTATGGATACCAATTGATGGGTAAGCAGAACATACCACAGAAAGCAAATGCAATTACATGGACAATCAGGAGCCGGAAAAAGCTGTATGAGTGTATAGGTGTGTAGATGAGTGTATATGACTGTATAGGAGTGTATAGGAGTGTATAAGTGTGTATAGGAGTGTATAGGTGTGTATATATGTTTATAGGTGTGTATATGACTGTATAGGAGTGTATAGGAGTGTATATGTGTGTATATATATTACAGGCTGAAATCTTAGGCCTGGACAATGTTTCTAGGGTCTTTCACGCATTTCTTTTTGAAGCAATGATGTAGCTTCCTATTACATTACGTAACGTCAGTGCGTAGGACTGACAAGATGTCATCGCAACATCCAGCAGTTGCCCCCCAGACCATGTTGTATTGGAGGGCAGCAAGGAGCATTCTGGAATAGAAGGTGAGAAAGACTAGTTAAAGATTCCCGAAAATAGCTTTTCTAGTGCAAATGCAGAATCTTTTTTCTTTTGTTCATGTTCTCCATCCATGAGATGTGGTCCTGTCTTCTGTGTCTATAACTAAATAGTCATATTATGCAAGTGGGTGTGGTTCAAAACTCCTCACACGAGGATCGTCCCAGGTTGCACTAACAAGTCCGATTTTAGGGAGCAGAGGAGGCTCAGGAGTGGAGAAATGCATTAACAAATGAAAAACGCCAGATGCTGGAGAACAGTGATGTATACACCAGGTAAGAAATTAAAATAGTTTACGGTAAATGGTAGGTTCTCTTTAAAGAGAATCATTATGAAAAAAATGGCTTGTTTAAATCAGGTTTCTACAAAGCTCTGTTTTCTTTTTAGCCAAGAAGCTAAATCTTTACAAAAAACCCTTAAGTTTAGTATGGCCATAATTGTACCAACTTGGAGAATTATTTTTGCCCAGTCATATTTACTGCACAAAAAAAAACACATTTTCTCCTCACTTGAAATTTTATTTTCCATTTTTTTTCCATTTCCAAATAATGTACTGCAAACTGGGAATGATACCATATTTTGCAGATTATAAGATGCACCAGATTCTAAGACACACCCCAAATTTTGAGGAGAAAAGTAGGAAAAAAACTTTTTTAATAAAATGGTGGTACCTCTTATAATCTATGCGTCTTATTGCTTACTGGGGGTGGTGGCCAGCGCTGGTTTTAGGCAAAGTAGGACCTTAGGCAAAGTTTAAAATGGGGCCCCAAATGCTAACATATTGCACATCACACAGAAGCATTTCGGTTGCAGTTACATGCGCTGAGTTCAGGCCGCTAAATGAGTGTGATCGACAATATTGAAATCGTTCAACGCTTGTTTCCCGGCCTCTTTACACCGTCTGAGAAAGAATGATGGGGACAGAACAGTCACTATTGGATCAATCTCTCTCCATACAAAATCATGTTATCAGCAGCACATCTACAGTTTACACCGCCGATGTGCTGCTGAGAACAATGATTTTTGTTCCAGCATAAACAATCCAATCACTCGATGAATAGGCAAGCATTTTGCTTGTTTAGTATAATACACCCCATAGTCCTCCGTATATTGTAAAGTGCACCACAGTCCTCCATATTGTAAAATGCACACCCCATAGTCCTCCATATAATATAATATGCCCCATAGTCCTCCATATAGTATAATACACTCCCTATAGTCCTCCATATATTAAAATACACTCCTCAGTCCTCCATATATTAAAATACACTGCTCAGTCCTCCACATAGTATAATACACTCCTCATAGTGCTCCGTATAGTATAATGCACCGCCATAGTCATCCATGCAGTACAATTCATTTCCCTTAGTATAATGCACCCCATAGTTCTTCACATAGTATAATGTATTCCCCATAGTCCTCGATACAGTATAATGCAGCCCACATATAGTATAATGCAGCCACCTCACAAAGTATAATGCAACCATCCCGCAGAGTATAATGCAACCACCCCACAGAGTATAATGTAACTCCCCATGGAACATAATGCAGCCCCCCTCATATAGTATAATGTAGCCCCTTCATAGAGTATGATGCAATCACCCTTCATAGAATATAATAAATATTAGCTGAAAAGCCCGGCGCTGCAGGGGCATAGTAAATAACTGTGGTTAGTTATAACAAATTATAATTATCCTCCATCCCATAGTCCCGTGCCCATATACCCATCATACATATCCACGATCCCATAGGCCCGTGCCCATATACCCATCATACATATCCTCCATCCCATAGTCCCGTGCCCATATACCCATCATACATATCCACCATCCCATAGGCCCGTGCCCATATACCCATCATACATATCCTCCATCCCATAGTCCCGTGCCCATATACCCAACATACATATCCACCATCCCATAGGCCCGTGCCCATATACCCATCATACATATCCTCCATCCCATAGTCCCGTGCCCATATACCCATCATACATATCCTCCATCCCATAGTCCCGTGCCCATATACCCATCATACATATTCTTCATCCCATAGTTCTATGCCCATATACCCATCATACATATTCTTCATCCCATAGTCCCGTGCCCATATACCCATCATACATATCCACCATCCCATAGGCCCGTGCCCATATACCCATCATACATATCCACCATCCCATAGTCCCGTGCCCATATACCCATCATACATATCCTCCATCCCATAGTCCCGTGCCCATATACCCATCATACATATCCTCCATCCCATAGTCCCGTGCCCATATACCCATCATACATATTCTTCATCCCATAGTTCTATGCCCATATACCCATCATACATATTCTTCATCCCTTAGTCCCGTGCCCATATACCCATCATACATATCCACCATCCCATAGGCCCGTGCCCATATACCCATCATACATATCTTCCATCCCATAGTCCCGTGCCCATATACCCATCATACATATCCACCATCCCATAGGCCCGTGCCCATATACCCATCATACATATCCTCCATCCCATAGTCCCGTGCCCATATACCCATCATACATATTCGCCATCCCATAATCCCGTGCCCATATACCCATCATACATATTCTTCATCCCATAGTCCCATGCCCATATACCCATCACACTATGTGCACAAAAGAAGCAGCTGCTGTTGGTCTATGTGTGCAATGTAGACATAGGGCTGAATGCCGCTTTTAGTGCATAAATCTGATTATGTCCTGTCAACAGAGGGACTGTACGCTGTACACTTGACGGTCTGGGCCAGATGGAAAAGCGTAAAAAATAAATGATTCCATCAGAAAGAATGTCCTCTGTAAGTCACCATCTATAACTGTACTGTTATCTCACACACGTGGTCAAAATTGTTGGTACCCCTCGTTTAATGACAGACAAACCCACAATGGTCACAGAAATAACTTGAATCTGACAAAAGTAAGAATAAATTTAAAAAAATCTACAAAAAGGAACAAATGCAATGTCAGACAATGCTTTTCGATCATGCTTCCACAGAATTTTAAAAAAAAATTAATCTAATGAAATAGGCCTGGACAGAAATGATAGTACCCCTGAAAATAATGGGACAAAAGGGACATGCTAAATCAAGGTGTGTCCACTTATTAGCATCACAGGTGTCTACAATCTTGGAATCAGTGAGAGGGCCTGTATAGAGGGCTACAGATACTCACTGTGCTGTTTGGTGACATGGTGACATTTGGAACCCACTCAGAAGTTTCGCCCCCCACCCCAAACTAAAACAAGAGCTACGCCTCTGACTGCTCTATGTTATTCTCCTGGTAGATCTGAGCACATGTTGACTGGAAAGGTTCCCTGCAAATATTAAAAGGTTCTCTTTTAATGAGACACATTAAATATAATGTAGACTAAAACACAAGTCTGAAAGAAATGGAGACATAGAGACAGCAGCCACAAGATGTTAACGTGATAAATATGTAGCAAGAGGAAATATCAGGATGCAAAAACTAGGGGACAAATACCACCACCATGTCACGCGTAATATTGGTTTTGACCGAAGTGTTCCATTAATATCTTTAGGCAGATGATGAAGAATTTGGTGAGGAGACAAAAACTGCTTTGTGTATGAGCACCATTTAAAATATTCTCAATAAAAGATGAGTAGATTCAATGCTTCAAGAAATCACTCTTCATATTCTATTGGCAACAAGTCCGATACGTTTCACCCTTACATTAATATCACATAACAGATTGTGGCCATTTTATTTTAGTGTTAATAATTTGTGTTTGTCAGCATACAAAATGCCAGATTAAACCGGATCAAACGGGTTGAAACTTGGCGAATGAGAAATGTGACCTGCCTATGGCTGTACGGATGACATGACAATGATGATGACATCACAATGATGATGATGATTCCAGTAGCAGCACAGTGACCATTAGAACCATTAGTGTTTTTCCTCAGCAGCTTGGTGAGGAAAGATCTCGCTGTGGCTAGCTTGCTACTAGTGCTTGCTACTTGCGATTTTTTTTGTCTCTTTTCTACTAGCGCCTTGTTGATGTCTATGACTCAACATGTGGTGTTGTAGAAGAAGAAAAAAACAAACAACATCTTCAAAAGGAGAGAGTAATAGTGGAGAGAAGGAAACACCAACAGGTCCTGACATAGAGGATCCAGAGGAAGGATGTAGCCATCAGGTGAGCAAACCTGAAACTACTATTCATCTACCGAAAAGACACTCCCTTCTTCAAGGACTGCAGAACCAGTGGAGAAGGTTAGTAGGATTCATTAGGAAGATGGAAGCCTCCACAATAAAAAGAGGAAGGCAACTGTTGGGATACCAAAATTTAAGAGACACCCCTGAAAATCAGAGTGGATCTTGCGAATGGGAAGTAGAAGATCATAGTGCACCTGTTGAAAACCCAACAATAAAAAATGCAACAGAGGAAAAATCACTTGAAAAACCTGTTGTGTGTAATGAAGAAAAAGCAACAGTGACGCACCAAGGTGGCATAAAAAGACCCTACATAGAGAGCAGATCCAGCATTACATCTCATGAACAATATCTAGTGCCAATGAAAAAAGCAAAACTAGATACTGAACATTCTCATACAAAGACCTCAGAAGAAGGAGAAGTAGCCACGGTGCCATTAACAGTGGACAAATTCACTTTTCATCATGTTCTTGGATCAGGTTGCAGTGGGGTGGTGATGCTGGCCACAGAGTCCATTCACAAAGAGCGTGTTGCCGTAAAAGCAATTGTTAAAAAAGAAGCTATGCAATGGAAAGAAGAAGTAATAGCAGAAAGCAAAATCCTGCAGATGACTCACAAGAGCATCTTTTTAGTTCATGGCTATGGAGCTTTTCATACTAATACCTACCTCTACTATGTCATGGAGCTAGTCACTGGCGGGACCCTCCTTGACCTGGTTGAAGAGAGAGCACCGCTAAGCCTCTGCATCGTACAATTTCTAGTGGCGGAGTTAGTGTGTGGAATACAATTCCTCCACTCCAACGGCATCATTCACGGAGATCTGAAATACGAAAACATCCTGTTAACCAGCCAAGGCCACATTAAAATCACAGATTTTGGATTGTCACTCATAAGAACAAAAGAAGGAGACTTTGATGGGACCACTGCACTGGAAAAAATAATTGGCGAACCATATCTTCCTGAAGAAGACTGGTCTAGTTTAGGCATAATTATCAATGGTTTGGTCGCCATCCCAGGACCTCTAGGGATGTTCACAACAATCATTGACATGATCGATGACCCAGAAATATTTGAATACTTTAGCCCTACAATTGTAGACTTGGTACTGGGTCTGTTTTGTAACGACAAGTCTCCGAGGTTAGGAATAGAAGGAAACATACGTGAGCATGACTTTTTCACTTCAATTAATTGGGAAGAAGTAGAATCAGGGAAAATGACATCACCACTAAAGATCAGTACTCAAGATGTTACTGATGAGCATGTGACAAGTGAGATACCTGTACCACACAGTAAGGAGAAGGAGGATCCATTCCTTTTGGAACACCAGCAGTTCTTTCAGAACATCTCATTTGTTTGTCCTGCTTGGAGAGCACACTACCACACTGCTCCAATGCACCCAGATGATTCACCTGCTGCCCCTCCATTACCTGACCAGCTAAGCTAAGAGACTGAACTTCCTGGATATTGTGGACGACTGCTCACAGGCCCATCAAAAAGCAGCTATAAAGCCTGAGCACAAGATCTACGCAAGCTGTATGTTCGCCACTCTAAACACAGTTATGTGTACCAGTTATAGAATAAATAGTTTTCAAACTTTCAAACTTTGAACTTAATATTTTAAAATAGCTTCTTTTCGTTCCGACTTTATTAAACTTATTTGGGCTGCAGGTTGTGCACCCCTGATTTAGACTGATATTAGTTACTTTATTTTTCAAAATAATAGCAGTCAAATGTGATTAGGCCCGGATTGAGCATCTGCCGAGGTGGCCAGATGCCCGATGGGCCGGCAGGCCCCCACCACAAAGTGGCCCTCCGGCCCTTTAAATCTTTTGTGTGAAGGACCTATGTGCGCCCGCTGTTTAGTTGCACGCGCCAACAAGGGCTGCGGCCGCAGCGGTGCTTGAGCACAAACGCTTGCCACCGCCGCCCTTATGTCAGTGCGTGCAACTAGACAGCATGCACATAGGTCCTTCACACAGAAGATTTAAAGGGCCGGCCGCCCACTTTGTGGTGGAGACCTGCATCAGTGCGCAAGCATGGCCGTGGGCCCTCGTTCGTACGTGCGTGCGGCTGCTGCCCTTGTCAGCGCAGGCAAGCAGGAGACCACGCAGGGCCAAGTTAGAGATTTCAAAAGGCTGCGGTGCGCAGAGGGTGCCCCCATCTGTGTCTGACACTGGCCTGCCTGGACCAGCATCAGAGAACACTCACCATTTCCAGCAGGATCCTCTCCTCTTCACCGCTGACGCTGGACAGGACCCGCCTCATCTCTTCATCCTCCCACCATCTCAGGGACTTGGGTGAGTCCCAAGATGAAAACTTTTTTGATGTATATACAGAGGTTGCACCTATATAATATATATAGACTTCTGTATCACTGCTACTGATGTGTACATTATATATAGGTGATAATGCTGTGTAGATATGTGTGTATAATATATACATACACACACTTCCTGCAGTGTCACCTATATATAACGTATATACACATCAGTAGCAGTATCGCCTGTATAATGTACAGTATATAGAGTATATAGACTGCTGAATATCTAATATACAGTCATATGTTAAAGTTTGGGCACCCCTATTAATGTTAACCTTTTTTCTTTATAACAATTTTGGTTTTTACAACAGCTATTTCAGTTTCATATATCTAATAACTGATGGACTCAGTTATATTTCTGGATTCAAATGAGGTTTATTGTACTAACAGAAAATGTGCAATCTGCATTTAAACAAAATTTGACCAGTGCAAAAGTATGGGCACCCTTATCATTTTCTTGATTTGAACACTCCTAACTACTTTTTACTGACTTCCTGAAGCACTAAATTGGTTTTGTAGCCTCATTGAGCTTTGAACTTCATAGCCAGGTGTATCAAATCATGAGAAAAGGTATTTAAGGTGGCCACTTGCAAGTAGTTCTCCTATTTGATTCTCCTATGAAGAGTGGCATCATGGGCTTCTCAAAACAACTCTCAAATGATCTGAAAACAAAGATTATTCAACATAGCTTTTCAGGGGAAGGATACAAAAAGTTGTCTCAGAGATTTAACCTGTCAGTTTCCACTGTGAGGAACATAGTAAGGAAATGGAAGAACATAGGTACAGTTCTTGTTAAGCCCAGAAGTGGCAGGCCAAGAAAAATATCAGAAAGGCAGAGAAGAAGAATGGTGAGAACAGTCAAGGACAATCCACAGACCACCTCCAAAGACCTGCAGCATCATCTTGCTGCAGATGGTGTCACTGTGCATCGGCCATCAATACAGCGCACTTTGCACAAGGAGAAGCTGTATGGGAGAGTGATGTCAAAGAAGCCGTTTCTGCAAGCACGCCACAAACAGAGTCGCCTGAGGTATGCAAAAGCACATTTGGACAAGCCAGTTACATTTTGGAAGAAGGTCCTGTGGATTGATGAAACAAAGATTGAGTTGTTTGGTCATACAAAAAGGCGTTATGCATGGAGGCTAAAAAACACAGCATTCCAAGAAAAACACTTGCTACCCACAGTAAAATTTGGTGGAGGTTCCATCATGCTTTGGGGCTGTGTGACCAATGCTGGCACCGGAAATCTTGTTAAAGTTGAGGGTCGCATGGATTCAACTCAGTATCAGCAGATTCTTGACAATAATGTGCAAGAATCAGTGACGAAGTTGAAGTTACGCAGGGGATGGATATTTCAGGAAGACAATGATCCAAAACACCGCTCCAAATCTACTCAGGCTTTCATGCAGAGGAACAATTACAATGTTCTGGAATGGCCATCCTAGTCCCCAGACCTGAATATCATTGAATATCTGTGGGATGATTTGAAGCGGGCTGTCCATGCTCGGCGACCATCAAACTTAACTGAACTGGAATTGTTTTGTAAACAGGAATGGTCACAAATACCTTCATCCAGGATCCAGGAACTCATTAATAGCTACAGGAAGCGACTAGAGGCTGTTATTTTTGCAAAAGGAGGATCTATGAAATATTAATGTCACTTTTATGTTGAGGTGCCCATACTTTTGCACCGGTCAAATTCTGTTAAAATGCAGATTGCACATTTTCTGTTAGTACAATAAACCTCATTTGAATCCAGAAATATAACTGAGGCCATCAGTTATTAGATATATGAAACTGAAACAGCTGTTGCAAAAACCAAAATTGTTATAAAGAAAAAAGGTTAACATTAATAGGGCTGCCCAAACTTTAACATATGACTGTATAAAGCTCAATGTGTGTGTGTATGTATGTTCGGGATTGGCATCCGCACCGTCGCAGCTACAGCCACAAAATTTGGCACAGTCACACGTCTGGACCCTGGGAGCATCATAGGCTATGTTGTGAGGTGAAATTTTAACCGCGCGCGTTCCAATTCACCAAACAATTTTGCCCCTATCCACATAATGGGGAAAAAGTATATGTATGTATTAGCATCTGCACCGTCGTAGTTACAGCCATAAAATTTTGCACAGTCACACGTCTGGACCCCAAGAGTGTCATAGGCTATGTTGTGAGGTGAAATTTTAACCCTGCGCGTTCCAATTCACCAAACAATTTTGCCCCTATCTACATAATGGGGGAAAAAGTGTATGTATGTATTGGCATCTGCACCGTCTTAGCTACAGCCACAAAATTTTGCACAGTCACACGTCTGGACCCCAAGAGCGTTATAGGCTATATTGTGAGGTGAAATTTTAACCGCGCACGTTCCAATTCACAAAACAATTTTGCCCCTATCTACATAATGGGGAAAAAGTGAAAGGAAAAGTGTTGGAGGCAAATTGACAGCTGCCAGGTGTGAACAAGGGGGACTTAAAGAATAAGAGCGATGACGCCAAAGAGTACATACCGTACAGTTGCTAAGGTGGGGCCCTGACATGGGATACTCGCCACACACGGGGATATGAACACGCACACAAAATGTGCCACACACTACCACGTGCTTCAACACATATACCACCCTCAGCACACATTTCACCACACATACACCAACCTCGCCACATAAAAGTCGTAACACAAAAGTCGCCACTCAAAACTCGCCACGCTGTCCCAGAGCTGTTTAAAAGATGAAAAATGAGCTGTGATTGGTTTACCATCAGCAAATTTTCTTTGTAGACAGTTGTGGTAACTGAGGCCTATTATTCTTATCATTTCTATGGTGTTATTGTCCTTCTGTAAAGCTGGAAATAACACAATTTATTACCGTGCCAACACAGACCACCCTCTGACACAGACTGCAGGGGGAGCCCAGTATCACACAGGATAGGATTAGATACACGGTTCAGCAGTCATTATCACACAGGAGAGGACTAGATACTGTCATGTCGGACACTGTTCACACCAGGGTGTCCGGCAGACAGTGGTAATACCCTGTTGGGTATTCTGTTCCAGTCGGGATAGGGTTAACCAGGTTGTCATGCTGGCTGAGGGCTGGGCCACGCCCTTGGTCTTTAAATAGTTCGTCCTGACTATGGGCGTCGCCGACTATAGCTTTAGCCTAGTGCTAGCAATACCGGTCAGCAGTGGTGGTTTTGGAGCGTCTGATATCTGGTGCAGTATATCTCTCAGTTGTTCTTTCTCCTGTTATATATATATATATTTGGTTGCCCTTGCACATTATTGTATTCCCTTGTGTATTAACTGTGTGGTGTTTCTTTTACCCCTGTCCATTCGTATTTGTGGGGTCTGGTGTCTGGTCCCCTCACTGGGTGGAGGGTGGTGGGTTCAGCTTAGGGCTGGACAGGAGACAGGGACAGGGTGGAGGTTCAGGCAGGCACACCTTCAGTGTAAACCCTGGGTAGAGGGACAGACAGGGTTCCCCTAGTCTGAGGGACATCGCAGGGGTCCCGGGGTTTTTGCCTAAAGTAACCTAGGCATACCATGCATTATAGTCCGCCCAAATAATAAAGTGAGAGAAAAAAAAAAAAGTATAGATAGGGAATATAGGGGTTACTTACTATGGATCCTATACTTTCCCTAACCAAGCAGCTGGAGGCTCTATCCATACAGGTCACTGAACTCAGGGGGGCGGTCCAGCAGCAAGGCCTGTCAGCTCCTGCAGTACCTGCTGAGGCTGCAGCCAGGGCAGCTGAGCCCAAGTTTCCCCTTCCTGAACGATTTGCTGGTGATCGTGGTAAGTTCACGGTTTTTCGTGAATCATGCAAATTGTATTTCCGTATGCGTCCACATTCCTCAGGTAATGAGGCTCAATGCGTGGGCTTGGTGATTTCTTTGCTGAGTGGTGACCCACAGGCCTGGGCCTTTTCACTCCCTTCAGACTCACAGGCATTTGAATCTGTAGATTTTTTTTTCTCTGCTCTGGGTTTGATCTATGACGATCCGGATAGATTAAACTTAGCAGAGTCTAAGATACGCTCACTGCTACAGGGTGATCGACCAGCTGAGGATTACTGCACGGAATTCCGGCGCTGGGTGGTGGACACGCAGTGGAATGACCCTGCGCTTAGAAGTCAATTTTTGCATGGGGTTTCTGGAAGGGTTAAACAGACTCTCCTAATGTACGAGACTCCCGCCTCTCTGGAGGCTGCGATGGCACTTGTAGTACGCATAGACCAACGTCTCCGTCAGGGGGCGCTGGTTTCGTTGCCTCCGGGAGGTGGGGGAGTGGTCGGTGAGGTTGCCGCGGGTGAATCCGTGGAACCCATGCAGATCGCTGGTATAGCACAGTCACCGAGTAACAAGCCTAAACGTCCTTGGCACAGAAGGCAGGGGCTCTGTTTTTTTTGTGGCAAAGGAGGACATTTTATTAACGCTTGCCCCCTGGTACCTAAGAAGGGCGCGCCGGCGGAAAACTGATAGGCTCAGAGGGTTTGGAGGAGTCTAGTCTGAGCCTTTGTGTATCCTCCGTCATGGTTTCCCAGTGTATGCTCCCTGCTAGGTTGGTACTTGGGGGGCAAATGCTGTCTATTACAGTATTTATTGATAGTGGCTCAGCTGCCAATCTCATTGATGAGAGGTTCGCGCATACAGCGGGATTTCCGGTGGAGAAATTGCCGAACCCCATCCGGGTGGTTACCATCAATGCTTCCCCGTTGTCTCAAGGGGAGATCACAGAGTGTGTGTTGGATATACAACTCCACATCGGAGTATTACACTCAGAGCGGGTAACTTGTAAGGTGCTTAGTAACTTACCGGCTCAGATGGTTCTGGGCTTTCCATGGTTGTCAATGCATAATCCTGTTATTGATTGGAAGACCCAGGACATAATTCAGTGGAGCAGGGAGTGTCAGGAGAGGTGCCTGGCTACATGTATTTCCGCTTTGACCCCCAGTATTCCGGAGCCGTTGCTGGATTATGCAGATGTATTTTCTGAGAAGGGTTGTTCGGAACTACCACCGCATCGCCCCTATGACTGTGCTATTAGGTTGAAACCAGGGGCCAAGTTACCTAAAGCTAGAATGTTTAATATCTCAGGTCCCGAGAGGCTAGCTCTCAAGGAATACATTGCGGATAGCCTGAGCAAGGGTCATATTAGACCTTCCTCTTCTCCTCTGGCTGCTGGCTTCTTCTTTGTTAAAAAGAAGGATGGCAGTTTACGCCCGTGTCTGGATTTCAGAGAACTCAACCAGATTACGGTCCGTGATCCTTACCCTATGCCACTTATACCCGATTTATTCAACCAAGTGGTTGGTGCCAGGTGGTTCTCCAAACTGGACCTCAGGGGGGCGTACAATCTTATAAGAGTCCGTCAGGGGGATGAGTGGAAGACAGCGTTCAATACCCCTGAGGGTCACTTTGAGAGTTTGGTAATGCCGTTTGGGTTGACTATGGCACCGGAGGTCTTTCAACACTTCATTAATGATGTCTTCTCTCAGTTGTTGGGGAGGTTCGTTATAATTTATCTTGACGACATCCTCATTTTCTCTCGCGACCATGATACACATATAGAGCATGTTAGACAGGTTCTGCAGTTGCTCAGAGAGAACAGGCTCTATGTCAAGCTTGAAAAATGTGTGTTTTTCGTACAGGAGCTACCGTTCTTGGGTTATATAATCTCCGCCTCTGGTTTTAAGATGGACACCGCAAAGGTGCAGGCGGTACTACATTGGGATCGGCCTGATAATCTTAAGGCGCTTCAGCGATTTCTTGGCTTCTCCAATTACTATAGGAAATTTATTAAGAACTTCTCTATGATTGCCAAACCACTGACTGACATGACTAAGAAGGGTACCGACTTTTCTGACTGGTCTGAGCCTGCGGTACAGGCGTTTGAATTCCTCAAGAATAGTTTTGCCTCAGCGCCCATTCTGGTGCAGCCCGATGTCTCCTTACCGTTTGTCGTGGAGGTGGATGCGTCGGAGGTTGGAGTGGGGGCTGTACTGTCTCAGGGCCCTTCTTGGGCCAAGTTGCATCCGTGTGCCTTCTTCTCCAAGAAGCTGTCGCCTGCGGAGCGTAATTATGATATTGGCAACAGGGAACTATTGGCCATCAAATTGGCATTAGAGGAGTGGCGACACTTCTTGGAGGGGGCTGTTCATCAGATTTCTGTGATAACCGACCATAAGAATTTGCTTTATTTAGAATCTGCTAAGCGCCTGTCCTCCAGACAGGCTCGCTGGGCATTATTCTTCACCCGGTTCAACTTCATTGTTACCTATCGACCTGGGTCGAAGAATGTTAAGGCAGACGCTTTATCCAGGTGTTTTCCTGGTGGAGAGTTATGTGAAGAGCCGGTGCCTATTCTCCAAAAGGGTGTGGTGGTATCTGCCATCACGACAGAGATTAAGGCAGAGATTGCGGAGGCTCAGGAGGTGGTACCGCCGGGGTTGCCTGCTAATAAATCTTTTGTGCCGCTACATCTACGCTCTAGAGTGTTGGGCGAACATCACGACACGGTACTGGCAGGTCATCCAGGGGTTAAGAGCACTCTGGAACTGGTATCGCGTCGTTTTTGGTGGCCTAAAATCCAGCAGGATGTGGCCTCATATGTGGCTGCCTGTACCACGTGCGCACGGGCCAAGACTCCTCGTTCCAGTCCCGCTGGTAGCTTGCAGCCTCTCGGGGTGCCCAGTAAGCCATGGACTGAGATTTCCATGGATTTTATTACTGACTTGCCCGCCTCGGCAGGGAACTCGGTCATTTTGGTAATTGTTGATAGGTTCTCCAAAATGTCACATTTCGTTGCTTTACCGTCTTTGCCCAATGCTAAGACTCTTGCTCAGATATTTATTCGCGAGGTGGTCAGACTTCATGGTGTCCCGTCTGACATTGTGTCTGATCGAGGTACGCAGTTTGTGGCAAAGTTTTGGAGAGCTTTTTGTTCTCGCCTTGGAATCAAATTATCTCATTCATCGGCTTTCCACCCTCAGTCGAATGGACAGACTGAGCGGATGAACCAAAACCTGGAGCAATACTTGCGCTGCTTTATTTCCGACAATCAGGAAGAGTGGTCAGCGTTTCTTCCTCTGGCAGAATTCGCAATAAACAACCATTGCCAGGAATCGTCTGGGGAATCTCCTTTTTTTTGTGTGTATGGTCAACATCCTCAATTTTGCACCTTGCGTCAGGGGTGCTCAGTTGGCGTCCCTGAAGAGGACCAGTTGGGAGCTCAATTGTCATCTGTTTGGAGGAGAGTCAAGCAGCGCTTGTTGAAGGTGGGTTCCAGGTACAAACGGGTGGCTGACTGCAGACCTGTGCCAGGTCCGGACCTGTGTGTGGGTGATTGGGTGTGGTTATCTACTAGGAACATTAAGCTCAAGATACCGTCACTTAAGTTGGGTCCCAGGTTCATTGGCCCATTTAGAATCTCCGCAGTGATCAACCCAGTGGCATTTCGTTTGGAGTTGCCGGCTGTGTATAAGATTCATAATGTATTTCACAAAGCATTGCTAAAGAAGGTCGTGGGTTTGGTGGATGGTTCCCCCGGGCCACCACCTCCCGTCTTGGTGGATGGCGCGTTGGAATTTGAGGTGTCCAAAGTGGTGGACTCTAGGGTTGTGCGTCGCACTCTACAGTACCTGGTCCACTGGCGTGGCTATGGTCCTGAGGAGAGGACATGGGTGCCGGCCTCTGACATTCATGCTGATCGACTGGTTACTATGTTCCATTGTCGCCATCCGGACAAGCCAGGTCCTCGACATGGTGAGGTTCCGGAGGTCCCTCGTAGAAGGCGGGGTACTGTCATGTCGGACACTGTTCACACCAGGGTGTCCGGCAGACAGCGGTAATACCCTGTTGGGTATTCTGTTCCAGTCGGGATAGGGTTAACCAGGTTGTCATGCTGGCTGAGGGCTGGGCCACGCCCTTGGTCTTTAAATAGTTCGTCCTGACTATGGGCGTCGCCGACTATAGCTTTAGCCTAGTGCTAGCAATACCGGTCAGCAGTGGTGGTTTTGGAGCGTCTGATATCTGGTGCAGTATATCTCTCAGTTGTTCTTTCTCCTATCTGTTATATATATATATATATATTTGGTTGCCCTTGCACATTATTGTATTCCCTTGTGTATTAACTGTGTGGTGTTTCTTTTACCCCTGTCCATTCGTATTTGTGGGGTCTGGTGTCTGGTCCCCTCACTGGGTGGAGGGTGGTGGGTTCAGCTTAGGGCTGGACAGGAGACAGGGACAGGGTGGAGGCTCAGGCAGGCACACCTTCAGTGTAAACCTTGGGTAGAGGGACAGACAGGGTTCCCCTAGTCTGAGGGACATCGCAGGGGTCCCGGGGTTTTTGCCTAAAGTAACCTAGGCATACCATGACAGATACACGGCTCAGCAGTCAGTATCACACAGGATAGGATAAGACACACGGCTCAGCAGTCAGTATCACACAGGATAGGAATAGATACACGGCTCAGCAGACAGTATGACACAGGATAGGATTAGATACACAGCTCAGCAGTCAGTATCACACAAGATAGGATTACATACATAGCTCAGCAGACAGTATCACACAGGAGAGGAGTAGACACGGTTCAGCAGTCAGTATCACACAGGATACGGTTAGATACACAGCTGAGCAGACTGTATCACACAGGATAGGATTAGATACACAGCTCAGCAGTCAGTATCACACAGGGTAGGATTAGATACACGGCTCAGCACACAGTATCACACAGGACAGGATTAGATACGCAGCTCAGCACACAGTATCACACAGAATAGTATTAGATACATGGCTCAGCAGACAGTATCACACAGAATAGGATTAGATACATGGCTTAGCAGTCAGTATCACAAAGGATAGGATTAGATGCACGGTTTTTATGTGCAATATAATCATTATTATTTGTTATAACTAACCACAGTTGGTTACTATGCCCAGGCAATGCTGGGCTCTTCAGCTAGTACATTATATAGGTGATACTGTGATTATATACAGCAGTAGCAGCCAGCAGTCTATATACAGTACATTATATAGACAATACTGCTACAGATGTATACTCATTATATATAGGTGATACTGCTGTATATATATGTATGTATTGCTACAGATGTATGCTCATTATATATAGGTGATACTGCTGTGTATATATGTATGTATATATGTAATGGAACTGGAATTGAGGTTTGTTGAATGCAGTGAAGAGCAGGAGGCAGAGAAGGGGTTAACAGTGTTTACTTTAAACAGGTTAATTGCATACAAGGAATACTCTGCGCAGGGAGATGAAAACAACGACGTAATACACAGGAACACGGAGCACAACAGAATTTGCACAAAAATGCAATATTCGGAGGAAAAAGGGGTGTATGAGAGAGGCAACTTATCGGTTGAAGTTCTTGTTGGGGAGAGGATGGAATAGCTCCCGCAGGCGTCGCAATCCATGGACAAAGTCTCTGGCTCTGCTGCGCAGGAACGAAATGCACTGTCTCCTGACCGTGCCGAGGTATCCGAGCTTGCTTGCCTTGGAAACAGTCCCTTTTGTTGGTTCCTCTGGAATGTCTCAGTACACGGGGAGCACACAGGTTGACAGGCCGCGGGATGTACAAACCTCTCATGGGCCAGCTAAGATCGGAAGGATTAAGATTGTCTTTTCCAATGCACGATGTATATCGGACCGATGCGGGAACACTAAAAAGCATATACGTGTTCTGTTCTGGCTCATCTTCTTACATATAAACACAGCAGTAACACCTATTTATCATGTACACAGTATTTGCAGTATCACCTGTATAATGTATAGACTACTGGCACTGAGTAGGGAGTTCCTGGAGATGTGCTGTTATGTAACCTGGCAGTGCGGCTCTATGTGTGGCCGCTGATGATGCGATTTTCTACGCTCATACCAATAGGGCACGGCAGTAATAGAGGAGGGAGTGATTCATTTCTGTCATGTGCTCTTTGCTCCTCTCTGGGGGGCTGAGAATGGCTGGGAGCTTATGTTCCCGGGGATGCTAGATTTCTCCCACCCGGTCAGTGTGTGCTGAGGTGTTGTGGAGTGGGAAAACTGTTGCTCAAAGCAACCAATCACAGATCAGCTTTCACTTTTAACCCCTTTCTGACATCTGATGCACTATCCCGTCCAGGCGCGTATGACCATGGACAGGATAGTACGTCATACCGATCAGCCGCAGGTGAACGCGGCCGGGTTTTAGCTGATTCTCAAAGCTGACACCCAGCACTAAGTGCCAGGAGCGGTCACGGACCACTCCCGGCTCTTTAACCCCCGTAACACTGCGATCAAACATGATCGCAGCATTCCGGAAGCAGGCAGAAGGGCTTTCAGCTCTGACAACTCCTTTGCCTTTGGACCAGAGACCCTGCAGCATGACGCAGGGTCCCAATCGCTGTCATGGAGACCCGATGTCGTCATGATGACATCTGGGTCTCCAGACCTGAGAGACTTCCTGACATACGCAGTGAAGTCTCTCAGGTTAGTGTAAAATCCCTGCAGCAATTACAGCTTCTATAGCATGCAGATCTGCATGCTATAGAAGCGAGCAGCTGTAGAAAATGTGTGCCCCATAGTGGTACAGGGTGTAAAAGTAAGAATTAAATATAAAAAGATTTTTTTAAATAATTGTAAAAATATTTTAAAAAGTAATAATTAAAAAAAATCAATATTTATTCTATAAATAAATTTTTGAATAAAAAAATCTAAACAATAAAAGTACACATATTTGGTATCACCGCATACATAATGACCAGCCCTACAAAACTGTCCCACTAGTTAACCCTTTTAGTGAACCCCATAAAAAAAGACAAAAAACAATGCTTTATCATCATACCGCCAAGCAAAAAGTGGAATAACATGTGATCAAAAAGACAGATATAAATAATCATGGTACCACTAAAAACGTAATCTTGTCCTGCAAAAAAGCAAGCCACCACACAGCTCCATCACTGGAAAAATAAAAAAGTTATAGCTCTCAGAATAAAGCGATGCAAAAATAATTTTTTTTTGTATAAAATAGTTTTTATTGTATAAAAGCGCCAAAACATAAAAAAAGATAGAAAAGAGGTATAGCTGTAATCGCACTGACCTGAAGAATAAAAACGCTTTATCAATTTTACCACACGCGGAACGGTATAAATGCCCCCACAACAAGAAATTCATGAGTTGCTGGTTTTTGTTCATTCTGTCTCCCTAAAATTGGAATAAAAAGCGATCAAAAAATGTCACGTGCCCGAAAATTGTACCAATAAAAACGTCAACTTGTCCTGCAAAAAACAAGACCTCACATAACTCTGTGGGCCAAAATAAGGAAAAATTATAGCTCTCAAAATATGGTAGTGCAAAAACTATTTTTTCCAATAAAAAGCATCTTTTAGCATGTGACACATGCCAAACATAAAAACCCGCTATAAATAGCAAATCAAACCCCCTTTTATCACTCCCTTAATTAGGGAAAAATAATAAAATAACAAAAAGTATTTATTTCCATTTTCCCATTTGGGTTACGGTTGGAGCTAGAGTTGGGGTTAGGGTTTGGATTAGGGTTGGGATTAAGGTTGAAATTAGGGTTAGAGATTAGGGTTAGGGGTGTGTTAGGGTTACGGTTAGGGCTGGGATTAGGGTTAGGGTTGGAGTTATATTTGGGGGTTTCCACTGTTTAGGTACATCAGGGGCTTTCCAAACGCGACATGGCATCCGATCTCAATTCCAGCCACTTGTAATCTAATTAGAGTAGTGTAATTAGAAATCTGTAGTTTGAAAGATGGATTTTGAAAGATGGCAGGCCACGTCTGGTCAGACTCATGCCTTTGAATATATGTGCACCTAAGGGCTCACAGCTGTGAGGGGATGTGGGCATGTTTGGCCAGACCACATGTTCATAGTTAAGCAAGGTCATAAAAAGGGGGGAGGGGTTTCACTGACCACTCGGAGATATGCATGGAACAGACAAGAGGAATGGAATACATTATGGATACCAAATGATGGGTAAGCAGAACATACCACAGAAAGCAAATGCAATTACATGGACAATCAGGAGCCGGAAAAAGCTGTATGAGTGTATAGGTGTGTAGATGAGTGTATATGACTGTATAGGAGTGTATAAGTGTGTATAGGAGTGTATAGGAGTGTATAGGAGTGTATATGAGTGTATAAGTGTGTATAGGAGTGTATATGTGTGTATATATATTACAGGCTGAAATCTTAGGCCTGGACAATGTTTCTAGGGTCTTTCACGCATTTCTTTTTGAAGCAATGATGTAGCTTCCTATTACATTAGGTAACGTCAGTGCGTAGGACTGACAAGATGTCATCGCAACATCCAGCAGTTGCCCCCCAGACCATGTTGTATTGGAGGGCAGCAAGGAGCATTCTGGAATAGAAGGTGAGAAAGACTAGCTAAAGATTCCCGAAAATAGCTTTTCTAGTGCAAATGCAGAATCTTTTTTCTTTTGTTCATGTTCTCCATCCATGAGATGTGGTCCTGTCTTCTGTGTCTATAACTAAATAGTCATATTATGCAAGTGGGTGTGGTTCAAAACTCCTCACACGAGGATTGTCCCAGGTTGCACTAACAAGTCCGATTTTAGGTAGCAGAGGAGGCTCAGGAGTGGAGAGATGCATTAACAAATGAAAAACGCCAGATGCTGGAGAACAGTGATGTATACACCAGGTAAGAAATTAAAATAGTTTACGGTAAATGGTAGGTTCTCTTTAAAAAGAATCATTATGAAAAAAATGGCTTGTTTAAATCAGGTTTCTACAAAGCTCTGTTTTCTTTTTAGCCAAGAAGCTAAATCTTTACAAAAAACCCTTAAGTTTAGTATGGCCATAATTGTACCAACTTGGAGAATTATTTTTGCCCAGTCATATTTACTGCACAAAAAAAACACATTTTCTCGTCACTTGAAATTTTATTTTCCATTTTTTTTCCATTTCCAAATAATGTACTGCAAACTGGGAATGATACCATATTTTGCAGATTATAAGATGCACCAGATTCTAAGACACACCCCAAATTTTGAGGAGAAAAGTAGGAAAAAAACTTTTTTAATAAAATGGTGGTACCTCTTATAATCTATGCGTCTTATTGCTTACTGGGGGTGGTGGCCAGCGCTGGTTTTAGGCAAAGTAGGACCCTAGGCAAAGTTTAAAATGGGGCCCCAAATGCTAACATATTGCACATCACACAGAAGCATTTCGGTTGCAGTTACATGGCTGAGTTCAGGCCGCTAAATGAGTGTGATCGACAATATTGAAATCGTTCAACGCTTGTTTCCCGGCCTCTTTACACCGTCTGAGAAAGAATGATGGGGACAGAACAATCACTATTAGATCAATCTCTCTCCATACAAAATCATGTTATCAGCAGCACATCTACAGTTTACACTGCCGATGTGCTGCTGAGAACAATGATTTTTGTTCCAGCATAAACAATCCAATCACTCGATGAATAGGCAAGCATTTTGCTTGTTTAGTATAATACACCCCATAGTCCTCCGTATATTGTAAAGTGCACCACAGTCCTCCATATTGTAAAATGCACACCCCATAGTCCTCCATATAATATAATACGCCCCATAGTCCTCCATATAGTATAATACACTCCCTATAGTCCTCCATATATTAAAATACACTCCTCAGTCCTCCATATATTAAAATACACTGTTCAGTCCTCCACATATTATAATACACTCCTCATAGTACTCCGTATAGTATAATGCACCGCCATAGTCATCCATGCAATACAATTCACTTCCCTTAGTATAATGCACCCCATAGATCTTCACATAGTATAATGTATTCCCCATAGTCCTCGATACAGTATAATGCAGCCCACATATAGTATAATGCAGCCACCTCACAAAGTATAATGCAACCATCCCGCAGAGTATAATGCAACCACCCCACAGAGTATAATGTAACTCCCCATGGAATATAATGCAGCCCCCCTCATATAGTATAATGTAGCCCCTTCATAGAGTATGATGCAATCACCCTTCATAAAATATAATAAATACTAGCTGAAGAGCCCGGCGCTGCAGGGGCATAGTAAATAACTGTGGTTAGTTATAACAAATTATAATTATCCTCCATCCCATAGTCCCATGCCCATATATCCATCATACATATCCACCATCCCATAGGCCCGTGCCCATATACCCATCATACATATCCTCCATCCCATAGGCCCGTGCCCATATACCCATCATACATATCCACCATCCCATAGGCCCGTGCCCATATACCCATCATACATATCCACCATCCCATAGTCCTGTGCCCATATACCCATCATACATATCCACCATCCCATAGGCCCGTGCCCATATACCCATCATACATATCCTCCATCCCATAGTCCCGTGCCCATATACCCATCATACATATCCTCCATCCCATAGTCCCGTGCCCATATACCCATCATACATATTCTTCATCCCATAGTTCTATGCCCATATACCCATCATACATATTCTTCATCCCATAGTCCCGTGCCCATATACCCATCATACATATCCACCATCCCATAGGCCCGTGCCCATATACCCATCATACATATCCTCCATCCCATAGTCCCGTGCCCATATACCCATCATACATATCCACCATCCCATAGGCCCGTGCCCATATACCCATCATACATATCCTCCATCCCATAGTCCCGTGCCCATATACCCATCATACATATTCGCCATCCCATAGTCCCGTGCCCATATACCCATCATACATATTCTTCATCCCATAGTCCCATGCCCATATACCCATCACACTATGTGCACAAAAGAAGCAGCTGCTGTTGGTCTATGTGTGCAATGTAGACATAGGGCTGAATGCCGCTTTTAGTGCATAAATCTGATTATGTCCTGTCAACAGAGGGACTGTACGCTGTACACTTGACGGTCTGGGCCAGATGGAAAAGCGTAAAAAATAAATGATTCCATCAGAAAGAATGTCCTCTGTAAGTCACCATCTATAACTGTACTGTTATCTCACACACGTGGTCAAAATTGTTGGTACCCCTCGTTTAATGACAGACAAACCCACAATGGTCACAGAAATAACTTGAATCTGACAAAAGTAAGAATACATTTTAAAAAATCTACAAAAAGGAACAAATGCAATGTCAGACAATGCTTTTCGATCATGCTTCCACAGAATTTTAAAAAAAAATTAAACTAATGAAATAGGCCTGGACAGAAATGATGGTACCCCTGAAAATAATGTGACAAAAGGGACATGCTAAATCAAGGTGTGTCCACTTATTAGCATCACAGGTGTCTACAATCTTGGAATCAGTGAGAGGGCCTGTATAGAGGGCTACAGATACTCACTGTGCTGTTTGGTGACATGGTGACATTTGGAACCCACTCAGAAGTTTCGGCCCCCCACCCCAAACCAAAACAAGAGCTACGCCTCTGACTGCTCTATGTTATTCTCCTGGTAGATCTGAGCACATGTTGACTGGAAAGGTTCCCTGCAAATATTAAAAGGTTCTCTTTTAATGAGACACATTAAATATAATGTAGACTAAAACACTAGTCTGAAAGACATGGAGACATAGAGACAGCAGCCACAAGATGTTAACGTGATAAATATGTAGCAAGAGGAAATATCAGGATGCAAAAACTAGGGGACAAATACCACCACCATGTCACGCGTAATATTGGTTTTGACCGAAGTGTTCCATTAATATCTTTAGGCAGATGATGAAGAATTTGGTGAGGAGACAAAAACTGCTTTGTGTATGAGCACCATTTAAAATATTCTCAATAAAAGATGAGTAGATTCAATGCTTCAAGAAATCACTCTTCATATTCCATTGGCAACAAGTCCGATACGTTTCACCCTTACATTAATATCACATAACAGATTGTGGCCATTTTATTTTAGTGTTAATAATTTGTGTTTGTCAGCATACAAAATGCCAGATAAAACCGGATCAAACGGGTTGAAACTTGGCGAATGAGAAATGTGACCTGCCTATGGCTGCACGGATGACATGACAATGATGATGACATCACAATGATGATGATGATTCCAGTAGCAGCACAGTGACCATTAGAACCATTAGTGTTTTTCCTCAGCAGCTTGGTGAGGAAAGATCTCGCTGCGGCTAGCTTGCTACTAGTGCTTGCTACTTGCGATTTTTTTTGTCTCTTTTCTACTAGCGCCTTGTTGATGTCTATGACTCAACATGTGGTGTTGTAGAAGAAGAAAAAAACAAACATCTTCAAAAGGAGAGAGTAATAGTGGAGAGAAGGAAACACCAACAGGTCCTGACATAGAGGATCCAGAGGAAGGATGTAGCCATCAGGTGAGCAAACCTGAAACTACTATTCATCTACCGAAAAGACACTCCCTTCTTCAAGGACTGCAGAACCAGTGGAGAAGGTTAGTAGGATTCATTAGGAAGATGGAAGCCTCCACAATAAAAAGAGGAAGGCAACTGTTGGGATACCCAAATTTAAGAGACACCCCTGAAAATCAGAGTGGATCTTGCGAATGGGAAGTAGAAGATCATAGTGCACCTGTTGAAAACCTAACAATAAAAAATGCAACAGAGGAAAAATCACTTGAAAAACCTGTTGTGTGTAATGAAGAAAAAGCAACAGTGACGCACCAAGGTGGCATAAAAAGACCCTACATAGAGAGCAGATCCAGCATTACATCTCATGAACAATATCTAGTGCCAATGAAAAAAGCAAAACTAGATACTGAACATTCTCATACAAAGACCTCAGAAGAAGGAGAAGTAGCCACGGTGCCATTAACAGTGGACAAATTCACTTTTCATCATGTTCTTGGATCAGGTTGCAGTGGGGTGGTGATGCTGGCCACAGAGTCCATTCAAAAAGAGCGTGTTGCCATAAAAGCAATTGTTAAAAAAGAAGCTATGCAATGGAAAGAAGAAGTAATAGCAGAAAGCAAAATCCTGCAGATGACTCACAAGAGCATCTTTTTAGTTCATGGCTATGGAGCTTTTCATACTAATACCTACCTCTACTATGTCATGGAGCTAGTCACTGGCGGGACCCTCCTTGACCTGGTTGAAGAGAGAGCACCGCTAAGCCTCTGCATCGTACAATTTCTAGTGGCGGAGATAGTGTGTGGAATACAATTCCTCCACTCCAACGGCATCATTCACGGAGATCTGAAATGCGAAAACATCCTGTTAACCAGCCAAGGCCACATTAAAATCACAGATTTTGGATTGTCACTCATAAGAACAAAAGAAGGAGACTTTGATGGGACCACTGCACTGGAAAAAATAATTGGCGAACCATATCTTCCTGAAGAAGACTGGTCTAGTTTAGGCATAATTATCAATGGTTTGGTCGCCATCCCAGGACCTCTAGGGATGTTCACAACAATCATTGACATGATCGATGACCCAGAAATATTTGAATACTTTAGCCCTACAATTGTAGACTTGGTACTGGGTCTGTTTTGTAACGACAAGTCTCCGAGGTTAGGAATAGAAGGAAACATACGTGAGCATGACTTTTTCACTTCAATTAATTGGGAAGAAGTAGAATCAGGGAAAATGACATCACCACTAAAGATCAGTACTCAAGATGTTACTGATGAGCATGTGACAAGTGAGATACCTGTACCACACAGTAAGGAGAAGGAGGATCCATTCCTTTTGGAACACCAGCAGTTCTTTCAGAACATCTCATTTGTTTGTCCTGCTTGGAGAGCACACTACCACACTGCTCCAATGCACCCAGATGATTCACCTGCTGCCCCTCCATTACCTGACCAGCTAAGCTAAGAGACTGAACTTCCTGGATATTGTGGACGACTGCTCACAGGCCCATCAAAAAGCAGCTATAAAGCCTGAGCACAAGATCTACGCAAGCTGTATGTTCGCCACTCTAAACACAGTTATGTGTACCAGTTATAGAATAAATAGTTTTCAAACTTTCAAACTTTGAACTTAATATTTTAAAATAGCTCCTTTTCGTTCCGACTTTATTAAACTTATTTGGGCTGCAGGTTGTGCACCCCTGATTTAGACTGATATTAGTTACTTTATTTTTCAAAATAATAGCGGTCAAATGTGATTAGGCCCGGATTGAGCATCTGCCGAGGCGGCCAGATGCCCGATGGGCCGGCAGGCCCCCACCATGAAGTGGCCCTCCGGCCCTTTAAATCTTTTGTGTGAAGGACCTATGAGCGCCCGCTGTTTAGTTGCACGCGCCAACAAGGGCTGCGGCCGCAGCGGTGCTTGAGCACAAACGCTTGCCACCGCCGCCCTTATGTCAGTGCGTGCAACTAGACAGCATGCACATAGGTCCTTCACACAGAAGATTTAAAGGGCCGGCAGCCCACTTTGTGGTGGAGACCTGCATCAGTGCGCAAGCATGGCCGTGGGCCCTCGTTCGTACGTGCGTGCGGCTGCTGCCCTTGTCAGCGCAGGCAAGCAGGAGACCACGCAGGGCCAAGTTAGAGATTTCAAAAGGCTGCGGTGCGCAGAGGGTGCCCCCATCTGTGTCTGACACTGGCCTGCCTGGACCAGCATCAGAGAACACTCACCATTTCCAGCAGGATCCTCTCCTCTTCACCGCTGACGCTGGACAGGACCCGCCTCATCTCTTCATCCTCCCACCATCTCAGGGACTTGGGTGAGTCCCAAGATGAAAACTTTTTTGATGTATATACAGAGGTTGCACCTATATAATGTATATAGACTTCTGTATCACTGCTACTGATGTGTACATTATATATAGGTGATACTGCTGTGTAGATATGTGTGTATAATATATATATACACACACTTCCTGCAGTGTCACCTATATATAACGTATATACACATCAGTAGCAGTATCGCCTGTATAATGTACAGTATATAGAGTATATAGACTGCTGAATATCTAATATACAGTCATATGTTAAAGTTTGGGCACCCCTATTAATGTTAACCTTTTTTCTTTATAACAATTTTGGTTTTTGCAACAGCTATTTCAGTTTCATATATCTAATAACTGATGGACTCAGTTATATTTCTGGATTCAAATGAGGTTTATTGTGCTAACAGAAAATGTGCAATCTGCATTTAAACAAAATTTGACCGGTGCAAAAGTATGGGCACCCTTATCATTTTCTTGATTTGAACACTCCTAACTACTTTTTACTGACTTCCTGAAGCACTAAATTGGTTTTGTAGCCTCATTGAGCTTTGAACTTCATAGCCAGGTGTATCAAATCATGAGAAAAGGTATTTAAGGTGGCCACTTGCAAGTAGTTCTCCTATTTGATTCTCCTATGAAGAGTGGCATCATGGGCTTATCAAAATAACTCTCAAATGATCTGAAAACAAAGATTATTCAACATAGCTTTTCAGGGGAAGGATACAAAAAGTTGTCTCAGAGATTTAACCTGTCAGTTTCCACTGTGAGGAACATAGTAAGGAAATGGAAGAACACAGGTACAGTTCTTGTTAAGCCCAGAAGTGGCAGGCCAAGAAAAATATCAGAAAGGCAGAGAAGAAGAATGGTGAGAACAGTCAAGGACAATCCACGGACCACCTCCAAAGACCTGCAGCATCAACTTGCTGCAGATGGTGTCACTGTGCATTGGTCAACAATACAGCGCACTTTGCACAAGGAGAAGCTGTATGGGAGAGTGATGCGAAAGAAGCCGTTTCTGCAAGCACGCCACAAACAGAGTCGCCTGAGGTATGCAAAAGCACATTTGGACAAGCCAGTTACATTTTGGAAGAAGGTCCTGTGAACTGATGAAACAAAGATTGAGTTGTTTGGTCATACAAAAAGGCTTTATGCATGGAGGCTAAAAAACACAGCATTCCAAGAAAAACACTTGCTACCCACAGTAAAATTTGGTGGAGGTTCCATCATGCTTTGGGGCTGTGTGACCAATGCTGGCACCGGAAATCTTGTTAAAGTTGAGGGTCGCATGGATTCAACTCAGTATCAGCAGATTCCTGACAATAATGTGCAAGAATCAGTGACGAAGTTGAAGTTACGCAGGGGATGGATATTTCAGGAAGACAATGATCCAAAACACCGCTCCAAATCTACTCAGGCATTCATGCAGAGGAACAATTACAATGTTCTGGAATGGCCATCCTAGTCCCCAGACCTGAATATCATTGAACATCTGTGGGATGATTTGAAGCGGGCTGTCCATGCTCGGCGACCATCAAACTTAACTGAACTGGAATTGTTTTGTAAACAGGAATGGTCACAAATACCTTCATCCAGGATCCAGGAACTCATTAATAGCTACAGGAAGCCACTAGAGGCTGTTATTTTTGCAAAAGGAGGATCTACGAAATATTAATGTCACTTTTATGTTGAGGTGCCCATACTTTTGCACCGGCCAAATTTTGTTAAAATGCAGATTGCACATTTTCTGTTAGTACAATAAACCTCATTTGAATCCAGAAATATAACTGAGGCCATCAGTTATTAGATATATGAAACTGAAACAGCTGTTGCAAAAACCAAAATTGTTATAAAGAAAAAAGGTTAACATTAATAGGGCTGCCCAAACTTTAACATATGACTGTATAAAGCTCAATGTGTGTGTGTATGTATGTTCGGGATTGGCACCTACAGCCACAAAATTTGGCACAGTCACACGTCTGGACCCTGGGAGCATCATAGGCTATGTTGTGAGGTGAAATTTTAACCGCGCGCGTTCCAATTCACCAAACAATTTTGCCCCTATCCACATAATGGGGAAAAAGTATATGTATGTATTAGCATCTGCACCGTCGTAGCAACAGCCACAAAATTTTGCACAGTCACACGTCTGGACCCCAAGAGCGTTATAGGCTATATTGTGAGGTGAAATTTTAACCGCGCACGTTCCAATTCACAAAACAATTTTGCCCCTATCTACATAATGGGGAAAAAGTGAAAGGAAAAGTGTTGGAGGCAAATTGACAGCTGCCAGGTGTGAACAAGGGGGACTTAAAGAATAAGAGCGATGACGCCAAAGAGTACATACCGTACAGTTGCTAAGGTGGGGCCCTGACATGGGATACTCGCCACACACGGGGATATGAACAAGCACACAAAATGCGCCACACACTACCACATGCTTCAACACATATACCACCCCTCAGCACACATTTCACCACACATACACCAACCTCGCCACATAAAAGTCGTAACACAAAAGTCGCCACTCAAAACTCGCCACGCTGTCCCAGAGCTGTTTAAAAGATGAAAAATGAGCTGTGATTGGTTTACCATCAGCAAATTTTCTTTGTAGACAGTTGTGTTAACTGAGGCCTATTATTCTTATCATTTCTATGGTGTTATTGTCCTTCTGTAAAGCTGGAAATAACACAATTTATTACCGTGCCAACACAGACCACCCTCTGACACAGACTGCAGGGGGAGCCCAGTATCACACAGGATAGGATTAGATACACGGTTCAGCAGTCATTATCACACAGGAGAGGATTAGATACACGGCTCAGCAGTCAGTATCACACAGGATAGGATAAGACACACGGCTCAGCAGTCAGTATCACACAGGATAGGAATAGATACACGGCTCAGCAGACAGTATCACACAGGATAGGATTAGATACACAGCTCAGCAGTCAGTATCACACAAGATAGGATTACATACATAGCTCAGCAGACAGTATCACACAGGAGAGGAGTAGACACGGCTCAGCAGTCAGTATCACACAGGATACGGTTAGATACACAGCTGAGCAGACTGTATCACACAGGATAGGATTAGATACACAGCTCAGCAGTCAGTATCACACAGGGTAGGATTAGATACACAGCTCAGCAGACAGACAGCCCCATAGTGGTGCAGGGTGTAAAAGTAAGATTTAAATATAAAAAGATTTTTTTAAATAATTGTAAAAATATTTAAAAATGTAATAATTAAAAAATCAATATTTATTCTATAAATAAATTTTTGAATAAAAAAATCTAAACAATAAAAGTACACCTATTTTGTATCCCCGCATCCATAATGACCAGCCCTACAAAACTGTCCCACTAGTTAACCCTTTTAGTGAACCCCATAAAAAAAGACAAAAAACAATGCTTTATCATCATACCGCCAAGCAAAAAGTGGAATAACATGTGATCAAAAAGACGGATATAAATAATCATGGTACCACTAAAAACGTAATCTTGTCCCGCAAAAAAGCAAGCCACCACACAGCTCCATCACTGGAAAAATAAAAAAGTTATAGCTCTCAGAATAAAGCGATGCAAAAATAATTATTTTTTTGTATAAAATAGTTTTTATTGTATAAAAGCGCCAAAACATAAAAAAAGATAGAAAAGAGGTATAGCTGTAATCGCACTGACCTGAAGAATAAAAATGCTTTATCAATTTTACCACACGCGGAACGGTATAAATGCCCCCACAACAAGAAATTCATGAGTTGCTGGTTTTTGTTCATTCTGTCTCCCTAAAATTGGAATAAAAAGCGATCAAAAAATGTCACGTGCCCGAAAATTGTACCAATAAAAACGTCAACTTGTCCTGCAAAAAACAAGACCTCACATAACTCTGTGGGCCAAAATAAGGAAAAATTATAGCTCTCAAAATATATTAGTGCAAAAACTATTTTTTCCAATAGAAAGCATCTTTTAGCATGTGACAGATGCCAAACATAAAAACCCGCTATGAATAGCAAATCAAACCCCCTTTTATCACCCCCTTAATTAGGGAAAAATAATATAATAACAAAAAGTATTTATTTCCATTTTCCCATTTGGGTTACGGTTGGAGCTAGAGTTGGGGTTAGGGTTTGGATTAGGGTTGGGATTAAGGTTGAAATTAGGGTTAGAGATTAGGGTTAGGGGTGTGTTAGGGTTACGGTTAGGGCTGGGATTAGGGTTAGGGTTGGAGTTATATTTGGGGGTTTCCACTGTTTAGGTACATCAGGGGCTTTCCAAACGCGACATGGCATCCGATCTCAATTCCAGCCACTTGTAATCTAATTAGAGTAGTGTAATTAGAAATCTGTAGTTTGAAAGATGGATTTTGAATGATGGCAGGCCACGTCTGGTGAGACTCATGCCTTTGAATATATGTGCACCTAAGGGCTCACAGCTGTGAGGGGATGTGGGCATGTTTGGCCAGACCACATGTTCATAGTTAAGCAAGGTCATAAAAAGGGGGGAGGGGTTTCACTGACCACTCGGAGATATGCATGGAACAGACAAGAGGAATGGAATACATTATGGATACCAAATGATGGGTAAGCAGAACATACCACAGAAAGCAAATGCAATTACATGGACAATCAGGAGCCAGAAAAAGCTGTATGAGTGTATAGGTGTGTAGATGAGTGTATAGGTGTGTATATGAGTGTATAAGTGTGTATAGGAGTGTATATGTGTGTATATATATTACAGGCTGAAATCTTAGGCCTGGACAATGTTTCTAGGGTCTTTCACGCATTTCTTTTTGAAGCAATGATGTAGCTTCCTATTACATTAGGTAACGTCAGTGCGTAGGACTGACAAGATGTCATCGCAACATCCAGCAGTTGCCCCCCAGACCATGTTGTATTGGAGGGCAGCAAGGAGCATTCTGGAATAGAAGGTGAGAAAGACTAGTTAAAGATTCCCGAAAATAGCTTTTCTAGTGGAAATGCAGAATCTTTTTTCTTTTGTTCATGTTCTCCATCCATGAGATGTGGTCCTGTCTTCTGTGTCTATAACTAAATAGTCATATTATGCAAGTGGGTGTGGTTCAAAACTCCTCACATGAGGATCGTCCCAGGTTGCACTAACAAGTCCGATTTTAGGGAGCAGAGGAGGCTCAGGAGTGGAGAGATGCATTAACAAATGAAAAACGCCAGATGCTGGAGAACAGTGATGTATACACCAGGTAAGAAATTAAAATAGTTTACGGTAAATGGTAGGTTCTCTTTAAAGAGAATCATTATGAAAAAAATGGCTTGTTTAAATCAGGTTTCTACAAAGCTCTGTTTTCTTTTTAGCCAAGAAGCTAAATCTTTACAAAAAACCCTTAAGTTTAGTATGGCCATATTTGTACCAACTTGGAGAATTATTTTTGCCCAGTCATATTTACTGCACAAAAAAAACACATTTTCTCCTCACTTGAAATTTTATTTTCCATTTTTTTTCCATTTCCAAATAATGTACTGCAAACTGGGAATGATACCATATTTTGCAGATTATAAGATGCACCAGATTCTAAGACACACCCCAAATTTTGAGGAGAAAAGTAGGAAAAAAACTTTTTTAATAAAATGGTGGTACCTCTTATAATCTATGCGTCTTATTGCTTACTGGGGGTGGTGGCCAGCGCTGGTTTTAGGCAAAGTAGGACCCTAGGCAAAGTTTAAAATGGGGCCCCAAATGCTAACATATTGCACATCACACAGAAGCATTTCGGTTGCAGTTACATGCGCTGAGTTCAGGCCGCTAAATGAGTGTGATCGACAATATTGAAATCGTTCAACGCTTGTTTCCCGGCCTCTTTACACCGTCTGAGAAAGAATGATGGGGACAGAACAATCACTATTAGATCAATCTCTCTCCATACAAAATCATGTTATCAGCAGAACATCTACAGTTTACACCGCCGATGTGCTGCTGAGAACAATGATTTTTGTTCCAGCATAAACAATCCAATCACTCGATGAATAGGCAAGCATTTTGCTTGTTTAGTATAATACACCCCATAGTCCTCCGTATATTGTAAAGTGCACCACAGTCCTCCATATTGTAAAATGCACACCCCATAGTCCTCCATATAATATAATATGCCCCATAGTCCTCCATATAGTATAATACACTCCCTATAGTCCTCCATATATTAAAATACACTCCTCCATATATTAAAATACACTGCTCAGTCCTCCACATAGTATAATACACTCCTCATAGTGCTCTGTATAGTATAATGCACCGCCATAATCATCCATGCAGTACAATTCACTTCCCTTAGTATAATGCACCCCATAGTTCTTCACATAGTATAATGTATTCCCCATAGTCCTCGATATAGTATAATGCAGCCAACATATAGTATAATGCAGCCACCTCACAAAGTATAATGCAACCATCCCGCAGAGGATAATGCAACCACCCCACAGAGTATAATGTAACTCCCCATGGAATATAATGCAGCCCCCCTCATATAGTATAATGTAGCCCCTTCATAGAGTATGATGCAATCACCCTTCATAGAATATAATAAATACTAGCTGAAGAGCCCGGCGCTGCAGGGGCATAGTAAATAACTGTGGTTAGTTATAACAAATTATAATTATCCTCCATCCCATAGTCCCGTGCCCATATACCCATCATACATATCCACCATCCCATAGGCCCGTGCCCATATACCCATCATACATATCCTCCATCCCATAGTCCCGTGCCCATATACCCATCATACATATCCACCATCCCATAGGCCCGTACACATATACCCATCATACATATCCTCCATCCCATAGTCCCGTGCCCATATACCCATCATACAAATCCTCCATCCCATAGTCCCGTGCCCATATACCCATCATACATATTCTTCATCCCATAGTTCTATGCCCATATACCCATCATACATATTCTTCATCCCATAGTCCCGTGCCCATATACCCATCATACATATCCACCATCCCATAGGCCCGTGCCCATATACCCATCATACATATCCTCCATCCCATAGTCCCGTGCCCATATACCCATCATACATATCCTCCATCCCATAGTCCCGTGCCCATATACCCATCATACATATTCTTCATCCCATAGTTCTATGCCCATATACCCATCATACATATTCTTCATCCCATAGTCCCGTGCCCATATACCCATCATACATATCCACCATCCCATAGACCTTTGCCCATATACCCATCATACATATCCTCCATCCCATAGTCCCGTGCCCATATACCCATCATACATATCCACCATCCCATAGGCCCGTGCCCATATACCCATCATACATATCCTCCATCCCATAGTCCCGTGCCCATATACCCATCATACATATCCTCCATCCCATAGTCCCGTGCCCATATACCCATCATACATATTCTTCATCCCATAGTCCCATGCCCATATACCCATCACACTATGTGCACAAAAGAAGCAGCTGCTGTTGGTCTATGTGTGCAATGTAGACATAGGGCTGAATGCCGCTTTTAGTGCATAAATCTGATTATGTCCTGTCAACAGAGGGACTGTACGCTGTACACTTGACGGTCTGGGCCAGATGGAAAAGCGTAAAAAATAAATGATTCCATCAGAAAGAATGTCCTCTGTAAGTCACCATCTATAACTGTACTGTTATCTCACACACGTGGTCAAAATTGTTGGTACCCCTCGTTTAATGACAGACAAACCCACAATGGTCACAGAAATAACTTGAATCTGACAAAAGTAAGAATAAATTTTAAAAAATCTACAAAAAGGAACAAATGCAATGTCAGACAATGCTTTTCGATCATGCTTCCACAGAATTTTGAAAAAAAAATTAAACTAATGAAATAGGCCTGGACAGAAATGATGGTACCCCTGAAAATAATGTGACAAAAGGGACATGCTAAATCAAGGTGTGTCCACTTATTAGCATCACAGGTGTCTACAATCTTGGAATCAGTGAGAGGGCCTGTATAGAGGGCTACAGATACTCACTGTGCTGATTGGTGACATGGTGACATTTGGAACCCACTCAGAAGTTTCGCCCCCCCACCCCAAACCAAAACAAGAGCTACGCCTCTGACTGCTCTATGTTATTCTCCTGGTAGATCTGAGCACATGTTGACTGGAAAGGTTCCCTGCAAATATTAAAAGGTTCTCTTTTAATGAGACACATTAAATATAATGTAGACTAAAACACTAGCCTGAAAGAAATGGAGACATAGAGACAGCAGCCACAAGATGTTAACGTGATAAATATGTAGCAAGAGGAAATATCAGGATGCAAAAACTAGGGGACAAATACCACCACCACGTCACGCGTAATATTGGTTTTGACCGAAGTGTTCCATTAATATCTTTAGGCAGATGATGAAGAATTTGGTGAGGAGACAAAAACTGCTTTGTGTATGAGCACCATTTAAAATATTCTCAATAAAAGATGAGTAGATTCAATGCTTCAAGAAATCACTCTTCATATTCTATTGGCAACAAGACCGATACGTTTCACCCTTACATTAATATCACATAACAGAATGTGGCCATTTTATTTTAGTGTTAATAATTTGTGTTTGTCAGCATACAAAATGCCAGATTAAACCGGATCAAACGGGTTGAAACTTGGCGAATGAGAAATGTGACCTGCCTATGGCTGCACGGATGACATGACAATGATGATGACATCACAATGATGATGATGATACCAGTAGCAGCACAGTGACCATTAGAACCATTAGTGTTTTTCCTCAGCAGCTTGGTGAGGAAAGATCTCGCTGTGGCTAGCTTGCTACTAGTGCTTGCTACTTGCGATTTTTTTTGTCTCTTTTCTACTAGCGCCTTGTTGATGTCTATGACTCAACATGTGGTGTTGTAGAAGAAGAAAAAAACAAACAACATCTTCAAAAGGAGAGAGTAATAGTGGAGAGAAGGAAACACCAACAGGTCCTGACATAGAGGATCCAGAGGAAGGATGTAGCCATCAGGTGAGCAAACCTGAAACTACTATTCATCTACCGAAAAGACACTCCCTTCTTCAAGGACTGCAGAACCAGTGGAGAAGGTTAGTAGGATTCATTAGGAAGATGGAAGCCTCCACAATAAAAAGAGGAAGGCAACTGTTGGGATACCAAAATTTAAGAGACACCCCTGAAAATCAGAGTGGATCTTGCGAATGGGAAGTAGAAGATCATAGTGCACCTGTTGAAAACCTAACAATAAAAAATGCAACAGAGGAAAAATCACTTGAAAAACCTGTTGTGTGTAATGAAGAAAAAGCAACAGTGACGCACCAAGGTGGCATAAAAAGACCCTACTTAGAGAGCAGATCCAGCATTACATCTCATGAACAATATCTAGTGCCAATGAAAAAAGCAAAACTAGATACTGAACATTCTCATACAAAGACCTCAGAAGAAGGAGAAGTAGCCACGGTGCCATTAACAGTGGACAAATTCACTTTTCATCATGTTCTTGGATCAGGTTGCAGTGGGTTGGTGATGCTGGCCACAGAGTCCATTCAAAAAGAGCGTGTTGCCGTAAAAGCAATTGTTAAAAAAGAAGCTATGCAATGGAAAGAAGAAGTAATAGCAGAAAGCAAAATCCTGCAGATGACTCACAAGAGCATCTTTTTAGTTCATGGCTATGGAGCTTTTCATACTAATACATACCTCTACTATGTCATGGAGCTAGTCACTGGCGGGACCCTCTTTGACCTGGTTGAAGAGAGAGCACCGCTAAGCCTCTGCATCGTACAATTTCTAGTGGCGGAGATGGTGTGTGGAATACAATTCCTCCATTCCAACGGCATCATTCACGGAGATCTGAAATACGAAAACATCCTGTTAACCAGCCAAGGCCACATTAAAATCACAGATTTTGGATTGTCACTCATAAGAACAAAAGAAGGAGACTTTGATGGGACCACTGCACTGGAAAAAATAATTGGCGAACCATATCTTCCTGAAGAAGACTGGTCTAGTTTAGGCATAATTATCAATGGTTTGGTCGCCATCCCAGGACCTCTAGGGATGTTCACAACAATCATTGACATGATCGATGACCCAGAAATATTTGAATACTTTAACCCTACAATTGTAGACTTGGTACTGGGTCTGTTTTGTAACGACAAGTCTCCGAGGTTAGGAATAGAAGGAAACATACGTGAGCATGACTTTTTCACTTCAATTAATTGGGAAGAAGTAGAATCAGGGAAAATGACATCACCACTAAAGATCAGTACTCAAGATGTTACTGATGAGCATGTGACAAGTGAGATACCTGTACCACACAGTAAGGAGAAGGAGGATCCATTCCTTTTGGAACACCAGCAGTTCTTTCAGAACATCTCATTTGTTTGTCCTGCTTGGAGAGCACACTACCACACTGCTCCAATGCACCCAGATGATTCACCTGCTGCCCCTCCATTACATGACCAGCTAAGCTAAGAGACTGAACTTCCTGGATATTGTGGATGACTGCACACAGGCCCATCAAAAAGCAGCTATAAAGCCTGAGCACAAGATCTACGCAAGCTGTATGTTCGCCACTCTAAACACAGTTATGTGTACCAGTTATAGAATAAATAGTTTTCAAACTTTCAAACTTTGAACTTAATATTTTAAAATAGCTCCTTTTCGTTCCGACTTTATTAAACTTATTTGGGCTGCAGGTTGTGCACCCCTGATTTAGACTGATATTAGTTACTTTATTTTTCAAAATAATAGCGGTCAAATGTGATTAGGCCCGGATTGAGCATCTGCCGAGGCGGCCAGATGCCCAATGGGCCGGCAGGCCCCCACCACGAAGTGGCCCTCCGGCCCTTTAAATCTTTTGTGTGAAGGACCTATGTGCGCCCGCTGTTTAGTTGCACGCGCCAACAAGGGCTGCGGCCGCAGCGGTGCTTGAGCACAAACGCTTGCCACCGCCGCCCTTATGTCAGTGCGTGCAACTAGACAGCATGCACATAGGTCCTTCACACAGAAGATTTAAAGGGCCGGCCGCCCACTTTGTGGTGGAGACCTGCATCAGTGCGCAAGCATGGCCGTGGGCCCTCGTTCGTATGTAGGGAAGGTGACCTGACGGACGGACGGACTAGTCAGAGTGAAGAAAGATAGGTTTGCACAGTGGAGGTAGGAGTCAGTGATTACAGTGGGGAAACAACTAGGAAAGTGTAGTGGACGTGCAGTACCTTGGGATGACCATTAGATGGCAGGGTGGAGTGTGAGCAAAGGACTTTACAGCAGCTTAGGGCTTTAGAAACCGTTGGTCATGGGGGGCGTGGTGACAGTTAGTGACAGTTTCAAGGAACCGGGGGAGTTATAAATACTGAGGGAGGGTTCCAGAAGGTTCCAGTCCCCAGGGGGAGCCCAGGTGACAGGAGGACTACGCCAGTCTGTGTGCCCTGAGGAGAATCCGACCTAGGGGACTGAGGAGAGGAAACGTCAGGGGGTGGTCCTGACAGGGAAGGACCGCAGCAGAGACAAGGCTCTGGGTGGAAGACACCGTATGTACAGTATAACGACGAAACTGACCAGTAAAGTGCTGTTGGTGTACGGGCCTAAGGCGGCCACAGTAACCGAGCTGTCAGGATTGTCACTGTGTGAGACGGGACGTTGCGTATAAATACGTCCCTAGTGTGACATACGGTGTTGAAGCGGCCCTGAACACGGAGGGCAGAGAGAGAGATATCGCGGTGTACCGCGAGGACCGTCAGTCGGACGGTGAGCAATAAACTTGGACCTGTTGCACCCAGAATCTGCCTCATCGTGTCTCTGTTATCATCTCTGCGCGGTATAAAAGTAGGACCACCCCCCCCAGCTCGGCACCCCACCACCGACACTACACGTACGTGCGTGCGGCTGCTGCCCTTGTCAGCGCAGGCAAGCAGGAGACCACGCAGGGCCAAGTTAGAGATTTCAAAAGGCTGCGGTGCGCAGAGGGTGCCCCATCTGTGTCTGACACTGGCCTGCCTGGACCAGCATCAGAGAACACTCACCATTTCCAGCAGGATCCTCTCCTCTTCACCGCTGACGCTGGACAGGACCCGCCTCATCTCTTCATCCTCCCACCATCTCAGGGACTTGGGTGAGTCCCAAGATGAAAACTTTTTTGATGTATATACAGAGGTTGCACCTATATAATGTATATAGACTTCTGTATCACTGCTACTGATGTGTACATTATATATAGGTGATACTGCTGTGTAGATATATGTGTGTATAATATATATATACACACACTTCCTGCAGTGTCACCTATATATAACGTATATACACATCAGTAGCAGTATCGCCTGTATAATGTACAGTATATAGAGTATATAGACTGCTGAATATCTAATATACAGTCATATGTTAAAGTTTGGGCAACCCTATTAATGTTAACCTTTTTTCTTTATAACAATTTTGGTTTTTGCAACAGCTATTTCAGTTTCATATATCTAATAACTGATGGACTCCGTTATATTTCTGGATTCAAATGAGGTTTATTGTGCTAACAGAAAATGTGCAATCTGCATTTAAACAAAATTTGACCAGTGCAAAAGTATGGGCACCCTTATCATTTTCTTGATTTGAACACTCCTAACTACTTTTTTCTGACTTCCTGAAGCACTAAATTGGTTTTGTAACCTCTTTGAGCTTTGAACTTCATAGCCAGGTGTATCAAATCATGAGAAAAGGTATTTAAGGTGGCCACTTGCAAGTAGTTCTCCTATTTGATTCTCCTATGAAGAGTGGCATCATGGGCTTCTCAAAACAACTCTCAAATGATCTGAAAACAAAGATTATTCAACATAGCTTTTCAGGGGAAGGATACAAAAAGTTGTCTCAGAGATTTAACCTGTCAGTTTCCACTGTGAGGAACATAGTAAGAAAATGGAATTACACAGGTACAGTTCTTGTTAAGCCCAGAAATGGCAGGCCAAGAAAAATATCAGAAAGGCAGAGAAGAAGAATGGTGAGAACAGTCAAGGACAATCCACAGACCACCTCCAAAGACCTGCAGCATCATCTTGCTGCAGATGGTGTCACTGTGCATCGGTCAACAATACAGCGCACTTTGCACAAGGAGAAGCGGTATGGGAGAGTGATGCGAAAGAAGCCGTTTCTGCAAGCACGCCACAAACAGAGTCGCCTGAGGTATGCAAAAGCACATTTGGACAAGCCAGTTATATTTTGGAAGAAGGTCCTGTGGACTGATGAAACAAAGATTGAGTTGTTTGGTCATACAAAAAGGCGTTATGCATGGAGGCTAAAAAACACAGCATTCCAAGAAAAACACTTGCTACCCACAGTAAAATTTGGTGGAGGTTCCATCATGCTTTGGGGCTGTGTGACCAATGCTGGCACCGGAAATCTTGTTAAAGTTGAGGGTCGCATGGATTCAACTCAGTATCAGCAGATTCTTGACAATAATGTGCAAGAATCAGTGACGAAGTTGAAGTTACGCAGGGGATGGATATTTCAGCAAGACAATGATCCAAAACACCGCTCCAAATCTACTCAGGCATTCATGCAGAGGAACAATTACAATGTTCTGGAATGGCCATCCTAGTCCCCAGACCTGAATATTATTGAATATCTGTGGGATGATTTGAAGCGGGCTGTCCATGCTCGGCGACCATCAAACTTAACTGAACTGGAATTGTTTTGTAAACAGGAATGGTCACAAATACCTTCATCCAGGATCCAGGAACTCATTAATAGCTACAGGAAGCGACTAGAGGCTGTTATTTTTGCAAAAGGAGGATCTACGAAATATTAATGTCACTTTTATGTTGAGGTGCCCATACTTTTGCACCTGCCAAATTTTGTTGAAATGCAGATTGCAAATTTTCTGTTAGTACAATAAACCTCATTTGAATCCAGAAATATAACTGAGGCCATCAGTTATTAGATATATGAAACTGAAACAGCTGTTGCAAAAACCAAAATTGTTATAAAGAAAAAAGGTTAACATTAATAGGGCTGCCCAAACTTTAACATATGACTGTATAAAGCTCAATGTGTGTGTGTATGTATGTTCGGGATTGGCATCCGCACCGTCGCAGCTACAGCCACAAAATTTGGCACAGTCACACGTCTGGACCCTGGGAGCATCATAGGCTATGTTGTGAGGTGAAATTTTAACCGCGCGCGTTCCAATTCACCAAACAATTTTGCCCCTATCCACATAATGGGGAAAAAGTATATGTATGTATTAGCATCTGCACCGTCGTAGCTACAGCCACAAAATTTTGCACAGTCACACGTCTGGACCCTGGGAGCATCATAGGCTATATTGTGAGGTGAAATTTTAACCGCGCACGTTCCAATTCACAAAACAATTTTGCCCCTATCTACATAATGGGGAAAAAGTGAAAGGAAAAGTGTTGGAGGCAAATTGACAGCTGCCAGGTGTGAACAAGGGGGACTTAAAGAATAAGAGCGATGACGCCAAAGAGTACATACTGTACAGTTGCTAAGGTGGGGCCCTGACATGGGATACTCTCCACACACGGGGATATGAACACGCACACAAAATGTGCCACACACTACCACGTGCTTCAACACATATACCACCCTCAGCACACATTTCACCACACATACACCAACCTCGCCACATAAAAGTCGTAACACAAAAGTCGCCACTCAAAACTCGCCACGCTGTCCCAGAGCTGTTTAAAAGATGAAAAATGAGCTGTGATTGGTTTACCATCAGCAAATTTTCTTTGTAGACAGTTGTGGTAACTGAGGCCTATTATTCTTATCATTTCTATGGTGTTATTGTCCTTCTGTAAAGCTGGAAATAACACAATTTATTACCGTGCCAACACAGACCACCCTCTGACACAGACTGCAGGGGGAGCCCAGTATCACACAGGATAGGATTAGATACACGGTTCAGCAGTCATTATCACACAGGAGAGGATTAGATACACGGCTCAGCAGTCAGTATCACACAGGATAGGATAAGACACACGGCTCAGCAGTCAGTATCACACAGGATAGGAATAGATACACGGCTCAGCAGACAGTATCACACAGGATAGGATTAGATACACATCTCAGCAGTCAGTATCACACAAGATAGGATTACATACATAGCTCAGCAGACAGTATCACACAGGAGAGGTGTAGACACAGCTCAGCAGTCAGTATCACACAGGATACGGTTAGATACACAGCTGAGCAGACTGTATCACACAGGATAGGATTAGATACACAGCTCAGCAGTCAGTATCACACAGGGTAGGATTAGATACACAGCTCAGCAGTCAGTATCACACAGGACAGGAATAGATACACGGCTCAGCAGACAGTATCACACAGGATAGGATTAGATACACGGTTCAGCAGTCATTATCACACAGGAGAGGATTAGATACACGGCTCAGCAGTCAGTATCACACAGGATAGGATAAGACAAATTTGGATTAGGGTTGGGATTAAGGTTGAAATTAGGGTTAGAGATTAGGGTTAGGGGTGTGTTAGGGTTACGGTTAGGGCTGGGATTAGGGTTAGGGTTGGAGTTATATTTGGGGGTTTCCACTGTTTAGGTACATCAGGGGCTTTCCAAACGCGACATGGCATCCAATCTCAATTCCAGCCACTTGTAATCTAATTAGAGTAGTGTAATTAGAAATCTGTAGTTTGAAAGATGGATTTTGAAAGATGGCAGGCCACGTCTGGTCAGACTCATGCCTTTGAATATATGTGCACCTAAGGGCTCACAGCTGTGAGGGGATGTGGGCATGTTTGGCCAGACCACATGTTCATAGTTAAGCAAGGTCATAAAAAGGGGGGAGGGGTTTCACTGACCACTCGGAGATATGCATGGAACAGACAAGAGGAATGGAATACATTATGGATACCAAATGATGGGTAAGCAGAACATACCACAGAAAGCAAATGCAATTACATGGACAATCAGGAGCCGGAAAAAGCTGTATGAGTGTATAGGTGTGTAGATGAGTGTATATGACTGTATAGGAGTGTATAGGAGTGTATAGGAGTGTATAGGAGTGTATAGGTGTGTATATATGTTTATAGGTGTGTATATGAGTGTATAGGTGTGTATATGAGTGTATAAGTGTGTATAGGAGTGTATATGTGTGTATATATATTACAGGCTGAAATCTTAGGCCTGGACAATGTTTCTAGGGTCTTTCACGCATTCCTTTTTGAAGCAATGATGTAGCTTCCTATTACATTAGGTAACGTCAGTGCGCAGGACTGACAAGATGTCATCGCAACATCCAGCAGTTGCCCCCCAGACCATGTTGTATTGGAGGGCAGCAAGGAGCATTCTGGAATAGAAGGTGAGAAAGACTAGTTAAAGATTCCCGAAAATAGCTTTTCTAGTGCAAATGCAGAATCTTTTTTCTTTTGTTCATGTTCTCCATCCATGAGATGTGGTCCTGTCTTCTGTGTCTATAACTAAATAGTCATATTATGCAAGTGGGTGTGGTTCAAAACTCCTCACACGAGGATCGTCCCAGGTTGCACTAACAAGTCCGATTTTAGGGAGCAGAGGAGGCTCAGGAGTGGAGAGATGCATTAACAAATGAAAAACGCCAGATGCTGGAGAACAGTGATGTATACACCAGGTAAGAAATTAAAATAGTTTACGGTAAATGGTAGGTTCTCTTTAAAGAGAATCATTATGAAAAAAATGGATTGTTTAAATCAGGTATCTACAAAGCTCTGTTTTCTTTTTAGCCAAGAAGCTAAATCTTTACAAAAAACCCTTAAGTTTAGTATGGCCATAATTGTACCAACTTGGAGAATTATTTTTGCCCAGTCATATTTACTGCACAAAAAAAACACATTTTCTCCTCACTTGAAATTTTATTTTCCATTTTTTTTCCATTTCCAAATAATGTACTGCAAACTGGGAATGATACCATATTTTGCAGATTATAAGATGCACCAGATTCTAAGACACACCCCAAATTTTGAGGAGAAAAGTAGGAAAAAAACTTTTTTAATAAAATGGTGGTACCTCTTATAATCTATGCGTCTTATTGCTTACTGGGGGTGGTGGCCAGCGCTGGTTTTAGGCAAAGTAGGACCCTAGGCAAAGTTTAAAATGGGGCCCCAAATGCTAACATATTGCACATCACACAGAAGCATTTCGGTTGCAGTTACATGCGCTGAGTTCAGGCCGCTAAATGAGTGTGATCGACAATATTGAAATCGTTCAACGCTTGTTTCCCGGCCTCTTTACACCGTCTGAGAAAGAATGATGGGGACAGAACAATCACTATTGGATCAATCTCTCTCCATACAAAATCATGTTATCAGCAGCACATCTACAGTTTACACCGCCGATGTGCTGCTGAGAACAATGATTTTTGTTCCAGCATAAACAATCCAATCACTCGATGAATAGGCAAGCATTTTGCTTGTTTAGTATAATACACCCCATAGTCCTCCGTATATTGTAAAGTGCACCACAGTCCTCCATATTGTAAAATGCACACCCCATAGTCCTCCATATAATATAATATGCCCCATAGTCCTCCATATAGTATAATACACTCCCTATAGTCCTCCATATATTAAAATACACTCCTCAGTCCTCCATATATTAAAATACACTGCTCAGTCCTCCACATAGTATAATACACTCCTCATAGTGCTTCGTATAGTATAATGCACCGCCATAGTCATCCATGCAGTACAATTCACTTCCCTTAGTATAATGCACCCCATAGTTCTTCACATAGTATAATGTATTCCCCATAGTCCTCAATACAGTATAATGCAGCCCACATATAGTATAATGCAGCCACCTCACAAAGTATAATGCAACCATCCCGCAGAGTATAATGCAACCACCCCACAGAGTATAATGTAACTCCCCATGGAATATAATGCAGCCTCCCTCATATAGTATAATGTAGCCCCTTCATAGAGTATGATGCAATCACCCTTCATAGAATATAATAAATACTAGCTGAAAAGCCCGGCGCTGCAGGGGCATAGTAAATAACTGTGGTTAGTTATAACAAATTATAATTATCCTCCATCCCATAGTCCCGTGCCCATATACCCATCATACATATCCACCATCCCATAGGCCCGTGCCCATATACCCATCATACATATCCTCCATCCCATAGTCCCGTGCCCATATACCCATCATACATATCCACCATCCCATAGGCCCGTGCCCATATACCCATCATACATATCCTCCATCCCATAGTCCCGTGCCCATATACCCATCATACATATCCTCCATCCCATAGTCCCGTGCCCATATACCCATCATACATATTCTTCATCCCATAGTTCTATGCCCATATACCCATCATACATATTCTTCATCCCATAGTCCCGTGCCCATATACCCATCATACATATCCACCATCCCATAGGCCCGTGCCCATATACCCATCATACATATCCTCCATCCCATAGTCCCGTGCCCATATACCCATCATACATATCCACCATCCCATAGGCCCGTGCCCATATACCCATCATACATATCCTCCATCCCATAGTCCCGTGCCCATATACCCATCATACATATTCGCCATCCCATAGTCCCGTGCCCATATACCCATCATACATATTCTTCATCCCATAGTCCCATGCCCATATACCCATCACACTATGTGCACAAAAGAAGCAGCTGCTGTTGGTCTATGTGTGCAATGTAGACATAGGGCTGAATGCCGCTTTTAGTGCATAAATCTGATTATGTCCTGTCAACAGAGGGACTGTACGCTGTACACTTGACGGTCTGGGCCAGATGGAAAAGCGTAAAAAATAAATGATTCCATCAGAAAGAATGTCCTCTGTAAGTCACCATCTATAACTGTACTGTTATCTCACACACGTGGTCAAAATTGTTGGTACCCCTCGTTTAATGACAGACAAACCCACAATGGTCACAGAAATAACTTGAATCTGACAAAAGTAAGAATAAATTTTAAAAAATCTACAAAAAGGAACAAATGCAATGTCAGACAATGCTTTTCGATCATGCTTCCACAGAATTTTAAAAAAAAATTAAACTAATGAAATAGGCCTGGACAGAAATGATGGTACCCCTGAAAATAATGTGACAAAAGGGACATGCTAAATCAAGGTGTGTCCACTTATTAGCATCACAGGTGTCTACAATCTTGGAATCAGTGAGAGGGCCTGTATAGAGGGCTACAGATACTCACTGTGCTGTTTGGTGACATGGTGACATTTGGAACCCACTCAGAAGTTTCGGCCCCCCACCCCAAACCAAAACAAGAGCTACGCCTCTGACTGCTCTATGTTATTCTCCTGGTAGATCTGAGCACATGTTGACTGGAAAGGTTCCCTGCAAATATTAAAAGGTTCTCTTTTAATGAGACACATTAAATATAATGTAGACTAAAACACAAGTCTGAAAGAAATGGAGACATAGAGACAGCAGCCACAAGATGTTAACGTGATAAATATGTAGCAAGAGGAAATATCAGGATGCAAAAACTAGGGGACAAATACCACCACCATGTCACACGTAATATTGGTTTTGACCGAAGTGTTCCATTAATATCTTTAGGCAGATGATGAAGAATTTGGTGAGGAGACAAAAACTGCTTTGTGTATGAGCACCATTTAAAATATTCTCAATAAAAGATGAGTAGATTCAATGCTTCAAGAAATCACTCTTCATATTCTATTGGCAACAAGTCCGATACGTTTCACCCTTACATTAATATCACATAACAGATTGTGGCCATTTTATTTTAGTGTTAATAATTTGTGTTTGTCAGCATACAAAATGCCAGATTAAACCGGATCAAACGGGTTGAAACTTGGCGAATGAGAAATGTGACCTGCCTATGGCTGTACGGATGACATGACAATGATGATGACTAGAGTTGAGCGACTTTGGTCGGATCGGGTTTCGTGAAACCCGAATGAAACAAAATAAGTTTCAGATGAAACTCGTCCGACTAGAGCAAAACAAAGTCGGAGTTTCGTCCAAAACCCGACCCCAATGCAAGTCAATGGGAAATAAAAGTCGGACGAAACTCCGACTTTGTTTTGCTCTAGTCGGACGAGTTTCATCTGAAACTTATTTTGTTTCATTCGGGTTTCACGAAACCCGATCCGACCAAAATCGCTCAACTCTAATGATGACATCACAATGATGATGATGATTCCAGTAGCAGCACAGTGACCATTAGAACCATTAGTGTTTTTCCTCAGCAGCTTGGTGAGGAAAGATCTCGCTGTGGCTAGCTTGCTACTAGTGCTTGCTACTTGCGATTTTTTTTTGTCTCTTTTCTACTAGCGCCTTGTTGATGTCTATGACTCAACATGTGGTGTTGTAGAAGAAAAAAAACAAACAACATCTTCAAAAGGAGAGAGTAATAGTGGAGAGAAGGAAACACCAACAGGTCCTGACATAGAGGATCCAGAGGAAGGATGTAGCCATCAGGTGAGCAAACCTGAAACTACTATTCATCTACCGAAAAGACACTCCCTTCTTCAAGGACTGCAGAACCAGTGGAGAAGGTTAGTAGGATTCATTAGGAAGATGGAAGCCTCCACAATAAAAAGAGGAAGGCAACTGTTGGGATACCAAAATTTAAGAGACACCCCGGAAAATCAGAGTGGATCTTGCGAATGGGAAGTAGAAGATCATAGTGCACCTGTTGAAAACCCAACAATAAAAAATGCAACAGAGGAAAAATCACTTGAAAAACCTGTTGTGTGTAATGAAGAAAAAGCAACAGTGACGCACCAAGGTGGCATAAAAAGACCCTACTTAGAGAGCAGATCCAGCATTACATCTCATGAACAATATCTAGTGCCAATGAAAAAAGCAAAACTAGATACTGAACATTCTCATACAAAGACCTCAGAAGAAGGAGAAGTAGCCACGGTGCCATTAACAGTGGACAAATTCACTTTTCATCATGTTCTTGGATCAGGTTGCAGTGGGGTGGTGATGCTGGCCACAGAGTCCATTCAAAAAGAGCGTGTTGCCGTAAAAGCAATTGATAAAAAAGAAGCTATGCAATGGAAAGAAGAAGTAATAGCAGAAAGCAAAATCCTGCAGATGACTCACAAGAGCATCTTTTTAGTTCATGGCTATGGAGCTTTTCATACTAATACCTACCTCTACTATGTCATGGAGCTAGTCACTGGCGGGACCCTCCTTGACCTGGTTGAAGAGAGAGCACCGCTAAGCCTCTGCATCGTACAATTTCTAGTGGCGGAGTTAGTGTGTGGAATACAATTCCTCCACTCCAACGGCATCATTCACAGAGATCTGAAATACGAAAACATCCTGTTAACCAGCCAAGGCCACATTAAAATCACAGATTTTGGATTGTCACTCATAAGAACAAAAGAAGGAGACTTTGATGGGACCACTGCACTGGAAAAAATAATTGGCGAACCATATCTTCCTGAAGAAAACTGGTCTAGTTTAGGCATAATTATCAATGGTTTGGTCGCCATCCCAGGACCTCTAGGGATGTTCACAACAATCATTGACATGATCGATGACCCAGAAATATTTGAATACTTTAACCCTACAATTGTAGACTTGGTACTGGGTCTGTTTTGTAACGACAAGTCTCCGAGGTTAGGAATAGAAGGAAACATACGTGAGCATGACTTTTTGACTTCAATTAATTGGGAAGAAGTAGAATCAGGGAAAATGACATCACCACTAAAGATCAGTACTCAAGATGTTACTGATGAGCATGTGACAAGTGAGATACCTGTACCACACAGTAAGGAGAAGGAGGATCCATTCCTTTTTGAACACCAGCAGTTCTTTCAGAACATCTCATTTGTTTGTCCTGCTTGGAGAGCACACTACCACACTGCTCCAATGCACCCAGATGATTCACCTGCTGCCCCTCCATTACCTGACCAGCTAAGCTAAGAGACTGAACTTCCTGGATATTGTGGACGACTGCTCACAGGCCCATCAAAAAGCAGCTATAAAGCCTGAGCACAAGATCTACGCAAGCTGTATGTTCGCCACTCTAAACACAGTTATGTGTACCAGTTATAGAATAAATAGTTTTCAAACTTTCAAACTTTGAACTTAATATTTTAAAATAGCTCCTTTTCGTTCCGACTTTATTAAACTTATTTGGGCTGCAGGTTGTGCACCCCTGATTTAGACTGATATTAGTTACTTTATTTTTCAAAATAATAGCGGTCAAATGTGATTAGGTCCGGATTGAGCATCTGCCGAGGCGGCCAGATGCCCGATGGGCCGGCAGGCCCCCACCACAAAGTGGCCCTCCGGCCCTTTAAATCTTTTGTGTGAAGGACCTATGAGCGCCCGCTGTTTAGTTGCACGCGCCAACAAGGGCTGCGGCCGCAGCGGTGCTTGAGCACAAACGCTTGCCACCGCCGCCCTTATGTCAGTGCGTGCAAATAGACAGCATGCACATAGGTCCTTCACACAGAAGATTTAAAGGGCCGGCCGCCCACTTTGTGGTGGAGACCTGCATCAGTGCGCAAGCATGGCCGTGGGCCCTCGTTCGTACGTGCGTGCGGCTGCTGCCCTTGTCAGCGCAGGCAAGCAGGAGACCACCCAGGGCCAAGTTAGAGATTTCAAAAGGCTGCGGTGCGCAGAGGGTGCCCCCATCTGTGTCTGACACTGGCCTGCCTGGACCAGCATCAGTGAACACTCACCATTTCCAGCAGGATCCTCTCCTCTTCACCGCTGACGCTGGACAGGACCCGCCTCATCTCTTCATCCTCCCCCCATCTCAGGGACTTGGGTGAGTCCCAAGATGAAAACTTTTTTGATGTATATACAGAGGTTGCACCTATATAATGTATATAGACTTCTGTATCACTGCTACTGATGTGTACATTATATATAGGTGATACTGCTGTGTAGATATATGTGTGTATAATATATATATACACACACTTCCTGCAGTGTCACCTATATATAACGTATATACACATCAGTGGCAGTATCGCCTGTATAATGTACAGTATATAGAGTATATAGACTGCTGAATATCTAATATACAGTCATATGTTAAAGTTTGGGCAACCCTATTAATGTTAACCTTTTTTCTTTATAACAATTTTGTTTTTTGCAACAGCTATTTCAGTTTCATATATCTAATAACTGATGGACTCAGTTATATTTCTGGATTCAAATGAGGTTTATTGTGCTAACAGAAAATGTGCAATCTGCATTTAAACAAAATTTGACCGGTGCAAAAGTATGGGCACCCTTATCATTTTCTTGATTTGAACACACCTAACTACTTTTTACTGACTTCCTGAAGCACTAAATTGATTTTGTAGCCTCATTGAGCTTTGAACTTCATAGCCAGGTGTATCAAATCATGAGAAAAGGTATTTAAGGTGGCCACTTGCAAGTAGTTCTCCTATTTGATTCTCCTATGAAGAGTGGCATCATGGGCTCCTCAAAACAACTCTCAAATGATCTGAAAACAAAGATTATTCAACATAGCTTTTCAGGGGAAGGATACAAAAAGTTGTCTCAGAGATTTAACCTGTCAGTTTCCACTGTGAGGAACATAGTAAGGAAATGGAAGAACACAGGTACAGTTCTTGTTAAGCCCAGAAGTGGCAGGCCAAGAAAAATATCAGAAAGGCAGAGAAGAAGAATGGTGAGAACAGTCAAGGACAATCCACAGACCACCTCCAAAGACCTGCAGCATCATCTTGCTGCAGATGGTGTCACTGTGCATCGGCCATCAATACAGCGCACTTTGCACAAGGAGAAGCTGTATGGGAGAGTGATGTGAAAGAAGCCGTTTCTGCAAGCACGCCACAAACAGAGTCGCCTGAGGTATGCAAAAGCACATTTGGACAAGCCAGTTACATTTTGGAAGAAGGTCCTGTGAACTGATGAAACAAAGATTGAGTTGTTTGGTCATACAAAAAGGCGTTATGCATGGAGGCTAAAAAACACAGCATTCCAAGAAAAACATTTGCTACCCACAGTAAAATTTGGTGGAGGTTCCATCATGCTTTGGGGCTGTGTGACCAATGCTGGCACCGGAAATCTTGTTAAAGTTAAGGGTCGCATGGATTCAACTCAGTATCAGCAGATTCTTGACAATAATGTGCAAGAATCAGTGACGAAGTTGAAGTTACGCAGGGGATGGATATTTCAGGAAGACAATGATCCAAAACACCGCTCCAAATCTACTCAGGCATTCATGCAGAGGAACAATTACAATGTTCTGGAATGGCCATCCTAGTCCCCAGACCTGAATATCATTGAATATCTGTGGGATGATTTGAAGCGGGCTGTCCATGCTCGGCGACCATCAAACTTAACTGAACTGGAATTGTTTTGTAAACAGGAATGGTCACAAATACCTTCATCCAGGATCCAGGAACTCATTAATAGCTACAGGAAGCCACTAGAGGCTGTTATTTTTGCAAAAGGAGGATCTACGAAATATTAATGTCACTTTTATGTTGAGGTGCCCATACTTTTGCACCGGCCAAATTTTGTTAAAATGCAGATTGCACATTTTCTGTTAGTACAATAAACCTCATTTGAATCCAGAAATATAACTGAGGCCATCAGTTATTAGATATATGAAACTGAAACAGCTGTTGCAAAAACCAAAATTGTTATAAAGAAAAAAGGTTAACATTAATAGGGCTGCCCAAACTTTAACATATGACTGTATAAAGCTCAATGTGTGTGTGTATGTATGTTCGGGATTGGCATCCGCACCGTCGCAGCTACAGCCACAAAATTTGGCACAGTCACACGTCTGGACCCTGGGAGCATCATAGGCTATGTTGTGAGGTGAAATTTTAACCGCGCGCGTTCCAATTCACCAAACAATTTTGCCCCTATCCACATAATGGGGAAAAAGTATATGTATGTATTAGCATCTGCACCGTCGTAGCTACAGCCACAAAATTTTGCACAGTCACATGTCTGGACCCCAAGAGCGTTATAGGCTATATTGTGAGGTGAAATTTTAACCGCGCACGTTCCAATTCACAAAACAATTTTGCCCCTATCTACATAATGGGGAAAAAGTGAAAGGAAAAGTGTTGGAGGCAAATTGACAGCTGCCAGGTGTGAACAAGGGGGACTTAAAGAATAAGAGCGATGACGCCAAAGAGTACATACTGTACAGTTGCTAAGGTGGGGCCCTGACATGGGATACTCGCCACACACGGGGATATGAACACGCACACAAAATGTGCCACACACTACCACGTGCTTCAACACATATACCACCCTCAGCACACATTTCACCACACATACACCAACCTCACCACATAAAAGTCGTAACACAAAAGTCGCCACTCAAAACTCGCCACGCTGTCCCAGAGCTGTTTAAAAGATGAAAAATGAGCTGTGATTGGTTTACCATCAGCAAATTTTCTTTGTAGACAGTTGTGGTAACTGAGGCCTATTATTCTTATCATTTCTATGGTGTTATTGTCCTTCTGTAAAGCTGGAAATAACACAATTTATTACCGTGCCAACACAGACCACCCTCTGACACAGACTGCAGGGGGAGCCCAGTATCACACAGGATAGGATTAGATACACGGTTCAGCAGTCATTATCACACAGAAGAGGATTAGATACACGGCTCAGCAGTCAGTATCACACAGGATAGGATAAGACACACGGCTCAGCAGTCAGTATCACACAGGATAGGAATAGATACACGGCTCAGCAGACAGTATCACACAGGATAGGATTAGATACACAGCTCAGCAGTCAGTATCACACAAGATAGGATTACATACATACCTCAGCAGACAGTATCACACAGGAGAGGAGTAGACACGGCTCACCAGTCAGTATCACACAGGATACGGTTAGATACACAGCTGAGCAGACTGTATCACACAGGATAGGATTAGATACACAGCTCAGCAGTCAGTATCACACAGGGTAGGATTAGATACACAGCTCAGCAGTCAGTATCACACAGGACAGGAATAGATACACGGCTCAGCAGACAGTATCACACAGAATAGGATTAGATACACGGTTCAGCAGTCATTATCACACAGGAGAGGATTAGATACACGGCTCAGCAGTCAGTATCACACAGGATAGGATAAGACACACGGCTCAGCAGTCAGTATCACACAGGATAGGAATAGATACACGGCTCAGCAGACAGTATCACACAGGATAGGATTAGATACACAGCTCAGCAGTCAGTATCACACAAGATAGGATTACATACATAGCTCAGCAGACAGTATCACACAGGAGAGGAGTAGACACGGCTCAGCAGTCAGTATCACACAGGATACGGTTAGATAGACAGCTCAGCAGTCAGTATCACACAGGGTAGGATTAGATACACAGCTCAGCAGTCAGTATCACACAGGACAGGAATAGATACACGGCTCAGCAGACAGTATCACACAGGATAGGATTAGATACGCAGCTCAGCACACAGTATCACACAGAATAGTATTAGATACATGGCTCAGCAGACAGTATCACACAGAATAGGATTAGATACATGGCTTAGCAGTCAGTATCACAAAGGATAGGATTAGATGCACGGTTTTTATGTGCAATATAATCATTATTATTTGTTATAACTAACCACAGTTGGTTACTATGCCCAGGCAATGCTGGGCTCTTCAGCTAGTACATTATATAGGTGATACTGTGATTATATACAGCAGTAGCAGCCAGCAGTCTATATACAGTACATTATATAGACAATACTGCTACAGATGTATGCTCATTATATATAGGTGATACTGCTGTATATATATGTATGTATATATGTAATGGAACTGGAATTGAGGTTTGTTGAATGCAGTGAAGAGCAGGAGGCAGAGAAGGGGTTAACAGTGTTTACTTTAAACAGGTTAATTGCATACAAGGAATACTCTGCGCAGGGAGATGAAAACAACGACGTAATACACAGGAACACGGAGCACAACAGAATTTGCACAAAAATGCAATATTCGGAGGAAAAAGGGGTGTATGAGAGAGGTAACTTATCGGTTGAAGCTCTTGTTGGGGAGAGGATGGAATAGCTCCCGCAGGCGTCGCAATCCATGGACAAAGTCTCTGGCTCTGCTGCGCAGGAACGAAATGCACTGTCTCCTGACCGTGCCGAGGTATCCGAGCTTGCTTGCCTTGGAAACAGTCCCTTTTGTTGGTTCCTCTGGAATGTCTCAGTACACGGGGAGCACACAGGTTGACAGGCCGCGGGATGTACAAACCTCTCATGGGCCAGCTAAGATCGGAAGGATTAAGATTGTCTTTTCCAATGCACGATGTATATCGGACCGATGCGGGAACACTAAAAAGCATATAGAATCGCCGACTCTGTTCTGGCTCATCTTCTTACATATAAACACAGCAGTAACACCTATTTATCATGTACACAGTATTTGCAGTATCACCTGTATAATGTATAGACTACTGGCACTGAGTAGGGAGTTCCTGGAGATGTGCTGTTATGTAACCTGGCAGTGCGGCTCTATGTGTGGCCGCTGATGATGCGATTTTCTACGCTCGTACCAATAGGGCACGGCAGTAATAGAGGAGGGAGTGATTCATTTCTGTCATGTGCTCTTTGCTCCTTTCTGGGGGGCTGAGAATGGATGGGAGCTTATGTTCCCGGGGATGCTAGATTTCTCCCACCCGGTCAGTGTGTGCTGAGGTGTTGTGGAGTGGGAAAACTGTTGCTCAAAGCAACCAATCACAGCTCAGCTTTCACTTTTAACCCCTTTCTGACATCTGATGTACTATCCCGTCCAGGCGCGTATGACCATGGACAGGATAGTACGTCATACCGATCAGCCGCAGGTGAACGCGGCCGGGTGTTAGCTGATTCTCAAAGCTGACACCCAGCACTAAGTGCCAGGAGCGGTCACGGACCACTCCCGGCTCTTTAACCCCCGTAACACTGCGATCAAACATGATCGCAGCATTCCGGAAGCAGGCAGAAGGGCTTTCAGCTCTGACAACTCCTTTGCCTTTGGACCAGAGACCCTGCAGCATGACGCAGGGTCCCGATCGCTGTCATGGAGACCCGATGTCGTCATGATGACATCTGGGTCTCTAGACCTGAGAGACTTCCTGACATACGCAGTGAAGTCTCTCAGGTTAGTGTAAAATCCCTGCAGCAATTACAGCTTCTATAGCATGCAGATCTGCATGCTATAGAAGCGAGCAGCTGTAGAAAATGTGTGCCCCATAGTGGTACAGGGTGTAAAAGTAAGAATTAAATATAAAAAGATTTTTTTAAATAATTGTAAAAATATTTTAAAAAGTAATAATTAAAAAATCAATATTTATTCTATAAATAAATTTTTGAATAAAAAAATCTAAACAATAAAAGTACACATATTTGGTATCCCCGCATCCATAATGACCAGCCCTACAAATCTGTCCCACTAGTTAACCCTTTTAGTGAACCCCATAGAAAAAGACAAAAAACAATGCTTTATCATCATACCGCCAAGCAAAAAGTGGAATAACATGTGATCAAAAAGACGGATATAAATAATCATGGTACCACTAAAAACGTTATCTTGTCCCGCAAAAAAGCAAGCCACCACACAGCTCCATCACTGGAAAAATAAAAAAGTTATAGCTCTCAGAATAAAGCGATGCAAAAATAATTATTTTTTTGTATAAAATAGTTTTTATTGTATAAAAGCACCAAAACATAAAAAAAGATAGAAAAGAGGTATAGCTGTAATCGCACTGACCTGAAGAATAAAAACGCTTTATCAATTTTACCACACACGGAACGGTATAAATGCCCCCACAACAAGAAATTCATGAGTTGCTGGTTTTTGTTCATTCTGTCTCCCTAAAATTGGAATAAAAAGCGATCAAAAAATGTCACGTGCCCGAAAATTGTACCAATAAAAACGTCAACTTGTCCTGCAAAAAACAAGACCTCACATAACTCTGTGGGCCAAAATAAGGAAAAATTATAGCTCTCAAAATATGGTAGTGCAAAAACTATTTTTTCCAATAAAAAGCATCTTTTAGCATGTGACAGATGCCAAACATAAAAACCCGCTATAAATAGCAAATCAAACCCCCTTTTATCACCCCCTTAATTAGGGAAAAATAATAAAATAACAAAAAGTATTTATTTCCATTTTCCCATTTGGGTTACGGTTGGAGCTAGAGTTGGGGTTAGGGTTTGGATTAGGGTTGGGATTAAGGTTGAAATTAGGGTTAGAGATTAGGGTTAGGGGTGTGTTAGGGTTACGGTTAGGGCTGGGATTAGGGTTAGGATTGGAGTTATATTTGGGGGTTTCCACTGTTTAGGTACATCAGGGGCTTTCCAAACGCGACATGGCATCCGATCTCAATTCCAGCCACTTGTAATCTAATTAGAGTAGTGTAATTAGAAATCTGTAGTTTGAAAGATGGATTTTGAAAGATGGCAGGCCACGTCTGGTCAGACTCATGCCTTTGAATATATGTGCACCTAAGGGCTCACAGCTGTGAGGGGATGTGGGCATGTTTGGCCAGACCACATGTTCATAGTTAAGCAAGGTCATAAAAAGGGGGGAGGGGTTTCACTGACCACTCGGAGATATGCATGGAACAGACAAGAGGAATGGAATACATTATGGATACCAAATGATGGGTAAGCAGAACATACCACAGAAAGCAAATGCAATTACATGGACAATCAGGAGCCGGAAAAAGCTGTACGAGTGTATAGGTGTGTAGATGAGTGTATATGACTGTATAGGAGTGTATAAGTGTGTATAGGAGTGTATATGTGTGGATATATACTACAGGCTGAAATCTTAGGCCTGGACAATGTTTCTAGGGTCTTTCACGCATTTCTTTTTGAAGCAATGATGTAGCTTCCTATTACATTAGGTAACGTCAGTGCGTAGGACTGACAAGATGTCATCGCAACATCCAGCAGTTGCCCCCCAGACCATGTTGTATTGGAGGGCAGCAAGGAGCATTCTGGAATAGAAGGTGAGAAAGACTAGCTAAAGATTCCCGAAAATAGCTTTTCTAGTGCAAATGCAGAATCTTTTTTCTTTTGTTCATGTTCTCCATCCATGAGATGTGGTCCTGTCTTCTGTGTCTATAACTAAATAGTCATATTATGCAAGTGGGTGTGGTTCAAAACTCCTCACACGAGGATCGTCCCAGGTTGCACTAACAAGTCCGATTTTAGGGAGCAGAGGAGGCTCAGGAGTGGAGAGATGCATTAACAAATGAAAACGCCAGATGCTGGAGAACAGTGATGTATACACCAGGTAAGAAATTAAAATAGTTTACGGTAAATGGTAGGTTCTCTTTAAAGAGAATCATTATGAAAAAAATGGCTTGTTTAAATCAGGTTTCTACAAAGCTCTGTTTTCTTTTTAGCCAAGAAGCTAAATCTTTACAAAAAACCCTTAAGTTTAGTATGGCCATAATTGTACCAACTTGGAGAATTATTTTTGCCCAGTCATATTTACTGCACAAAAAAAACACATTTTCTCCTCACTTGAAATTTTATTTTCCATTTTTTTCCATTTCCAAATAATGTACTGCAAACTGGGAATGATACCATATTTTTTCAGATTATAAGATGCACCAGATTCTAAGACACACCCCAAATTTTGAGGAGAAAAGTAGGAAAAAAACTTTTTTAAGAAAATGGTGGTACCTCTTATAATCTATGCGTCTTATTGCTTACTGGGGGTGGTGGCCAGCGCTGGTTTTAGGCAAAGTAGGACCCTAGGCAAAGTTTAAAATGGGGCCCCAAATGCTAACATATTGCACATCACACAGAAGCATTTCGGTTGCAGTTACATGCGCTGAGTTCAGGCCGCTAAATGAGTGTGATCGACAATATTGAAATTGTTCAACGCTTGTTTCCCGGCCTCTTTACACCGTCTGAGAAAGAATGATGGGGACAGAACAATCACTATTAGATCAATCTCTCTCCATACAAAATCATGTTATCAGCAGCACATCTACAGTTTACACCGCCGATGTGCTGCTGAGAACAATGATTTTTGTTCCAGCATAAACAATCCAATCACTCGATGAATAGGCAAGCATTTTGCTTGTTTAGTATAATACACCCCATAGTCCTCCGTATATTGTAACGTGCACCACAGTCCTCCATATTGTAAAATGCACACCCCAAAGTCCTCCATATAATATAATATGCCCCATAGTCCTCCATATAGTATAATACACTCCCTATAGTCCTCCATATATTAAAATACACTCCTCAGTCCTCCATATATTAAAATACACTGCTAAGTCCTCCACATAGTATAATACACTCCTCATAGTGCTCTGTATAGTATAATGCACCGCCATAGTCATCCATGCAGTACAATTTACTTCCCTTAGTATAATGCACCCCATAGTTCTTCACATAGTATAATGTATTCACTATAGTCCTCGATACAGTATAATACAGCCCACATATAGTATAATGCAGCCACCTCACAAAGTATAATGCAACCATCCCGCAGAGTATAATGCAACCGCCCCACAGAGTATAATGTAACTCCCCATGGAATATAATGCAGCCCCCCTCATATAGTATAATGTAGCCCCTTCATAGAGTATGATGCAATCACCCTTCATAGAATATAATAAATACTAGCTGAAGAGCCCGGCGCTGCAGGGGCATAGTAAATAACTGTGGTTAGTTATAACAAATTATAATTATCCTCCATCCCATAGTCCCGTGCCCATATACCCATCATACATATCCACCATCCCATAGGCCCGTGCCCATATACCCATCATACATATCCTCCATCCCATAGTCCCGTGCCCATATACCCATCATACATATCCACCATCCCATAGGCCCGTGCCCATATACCTATCATACATATCCTCCATCCCATAGTCCCGTGCCCATATACCCATCATACATATTCTCCATCCCATAGTCCCGTGCCCATATACCCATCATACATATTCTTCATCCCATAGTTCTATGCCCATATACCCATCATACATATTCTTCATCCCATAGTCCCGTGCCCATATACCCATCATACATATCCACCATCCCATAGGCCCGTGCCCATATACCCATCATACATATCCTCCATTCCATAGTCCCGTGCCCATATACCCATCATACATATCTACCATCCCATAGGCCCGTGCCCATATACCCATCATACATATCCTCCATCCCATAGTCCCGTGCCCATATACCCATCATACATATCCACCATCCCATTGGCCCGTGCCCATTTACCCATCATACATATACTCCATCCCATAGTCCCGTGCCCATATACCCATCATACATATTCGCAATCCCATAGTCCCGTGCCCATATACCCATCATACATATTCTTCATCCCATAGTCCCGTGCCCATATACCCATCATACATATCCTCCATCCCATAGTCCCGTGCCCATATACCCATCATACATATTCGCCATCCCATAGTCCCGTGCCCATATACCCATCATACATATTCTTCATCCCATAGTCCCATGCCCATATACCCATCACACTATGTGCACAAAAGAAGCAGCTGCTGTTGGTCTATGTGTGCAATGTAGACATAGGGCTGAATGCCGCTTTTAGTGCATAAATCTGATTATGTCCTGTCAACAGAGGGACTGTACGCTGTACACTTGACGGTCTGGGCCAGATGGAAAAGCGTAAAAAATAAATGATTCCATCAGAAAGAATGTCCTCTGTAAGTCACCATCTATAACTGTACTGTTATCTCACACACGTGGTCAAAATTGTTGGTACCCCTCGTTTAATGACAGACAAACCCACAATGGTCACAGAAATAACTTGAATCTGACAAAAGTAAGAATAAATTTTAAAAAATCTACAAAAAGGAACAAATGCAATGTCAGACAATGCTTTTCGATCATGCTTCCACAGAATTTTAAAAAAAAATTAAACTAATGAAAAAGGCCTGGACAGAAATGATGGTACCCCTGAAAATAATGTGACAAAAGGGACATGCTAAATCAAGGTGTGTCCACTTATTAGCATCACAGGTGTCTACAATCTTGGAATCAGTGAGAGGGCCTGTATAGAGGGCTACAGATACTCACTGTGCTGTTTGGTGACATGGTGACATTTGGAGACCCACTCAGAAGTTTCGCCCCCCACCCCAAACCAAAACAAGAGCTACGCCTCTGACTGCTCTATGTTATTCTCCTGGTAGATCTGAGCACATGTTGACTGGAAAAGTTCCCTGCAAATATTAAAAGGTTCTCTTTTAATGAGACACATTAAATATAATGTAGACTAAAACACTAGCCTGAAAGAAATGGAGACATAGAGACAGCAGCCACAAGATGTTAACGTGATAAATATGTAGCAAGAGGAAATATCAGGATGCAAAAACTAGGGGACAAATACCACCACCACGTCACGCGTAATATTGGTTTTGACCGAAGTGTTCCATTAATATCTTTAGGCAGATGATGAAGAATTTGGTGAGGAGACAAAAACTGCTTTGTGTATGAGCACCATTTAAAATATTCTCAATAAAAGATGAGTAGATTCAATGCTTCAAGAAATCACTCTTCATATTCCATTGGCAACAAGTCCGATACGTTTCACCCTTACATTAATATCACATAACAGATTGTGGCCATTTTATTTTAGTGTTAATAATTTGTGTTTGTCAGCATACAAAATGCCAGATTAAACCGGATCAAACGGGTTGAAACTTGGCGAATGAGAAATGTGACCTGTCTATGGCTGCACGGATGACATGACAATGATGATGACATCACAATGATGATGATGATTCCAGTAGCAGCACAGTGACCATTAGAACCATTAGTGTTTTTCCTCAGCAGCTTGGTGAGGAAAGATCTCGCTGTGGCTAGCTTGCTACTAGTGCTTGCTACTTGCGATTTTTTTTGTCTCTTTTCTACTAGCGCCTTGTTGATGTCTATGACTCAACATGTGGTGTTGTAGAAGAAGAAAAAAACAAACAACATCTTCAAAAGGAGAGAGTAATAGTGGAGAGAAGGAAACACCAACAGGTCCTGACATAGAGGATCCAGAGGAAGGATGTAGCCATCAGGTGAGCAAACCTGAAACTACTATTCATCTACCGAAAAGACACTCCCTTCTTCAAGGACTGCAGAACCAGTGGAGAAGGTTAGTAGGATTCATTAGGAAGATGGAAGCCTCCACAATAAAAAGAGGAAGGCAACTGTTGGGATACCAAAATTTAAGAGACACCCCTGAAAATCAGAGTGGATCTTGCGAATGGGAAGTAGAAGATCATAGTGCACCTGTTGAAAACCTAACAATAAAAAATGCAACAGAGGAAAAATCACTTGAAAAACCTGTTGTGTGTAATGAAGAAAAAGCAACAGTGACGCACCAAGGTGGCATAAAAAGACCCTACATAGAGAGCAGATCCAGCATTACATCTCATGAACAATATCTAGTGCCAATGAAAAAAGCAAAACTAGATACTGAACATTCTCATACAAAGACCTCAGAAGAAGGAGAAGTAGCCACGGTGCCATTAACAGTGGACAAATTCACTTTTCATCATGTTCTTGGATCAGGTTGCAGTGGGGTGGTGATGCTGGCCACAGAGTCCATTCAAAAAGAGCGTGTTGCCGTAAAAGCAATTGTTAAAAAAGAAGCTATGCAATGGAAAGAAGAAGTAATAGCAGAAAGCAAAATCCTGCAGATGACTCACAAGAGCATCTTTTTAGTTCATGGCTATGGAGCTTTTCATACTAATACCTACCTCTACTATGTCATGGAGCTAGTCACTGGCGGGACCCTCCTTGACCTGGTTGAAGAGAGAGCACCGCTAAGCCTCTGCATCGTACAATTTCTAGTGGCGGAGATAGTGTGTGGAATACAATTCCTCCACTCCAACGGTATCATTCACGGAGATCTGAAATACGAAAACATCCTGTTAACCAGCCAAGGCCACATTAAAATCACAGATTTTGGATTGTCACTCATAAGAACAAAAGAAGGAGACTTTGATGGGACCACTGCACTGGAAAAAATAATTGGCGAACCATATCTTCCTGAAGAAGACTGGTCTAGTTTAGGCATAATTATCAATGGTTTGGTCGCCATCCCAGGACCTCTAGGGATGTTCACAACAATCATTGACATGATCGATGACCCAGAAATATTTGAATACTTTAACCCTACAATTGTAGACTTGGTACTGGGTCTGTTTTGTAACGACAAGTCTCCGAGGTTAGGAATAGAAGGAAACATACGTGAGCATGACTTTTTCACTTCAATTAATTGGGAAGAAGTAGAATCAGGGAAAATGACATCACCACTAAAGATCAGTACTCAAGATGTTACTGATGAGCATGTGACAAGTGAGATACCTGTACCACACAGTAAGGAGAAGGAGGATCCATTCCTTTTGGAACACCAGCAGTTCTTTCAGAACATCTCATTTGTTTGTCCTGCTTGGAGAGCACACTACCACACTGCTCCAATGCACCCAGATGATTCACCTGCTGCCCCTCCATTACCTGACCAGCTAAGCTAAGAGACTGAACTTCCTGGATATTGTGGACGACTGCTCACAGGCCCATCAAAAAGCAGCTATAAAGCCTGAGCACAAGATCTACGCAAGCTGTATGTTCGCCACTCTAAACACAGTTATGTGTACCAGTTATAGAATAAATAGTTTTCAAACTTTCAAACTTTGAACTTAATATTTTAAAATAGCTCCTTTTCGTTCCGACTTTATTAAACTTATTTGGGCTGCAGGTTGTGCACCCCTGATTTAGACTGATATTAGTTACTTTATTTTTCAAAATAATAGAGGTCAAATGTGATTAGGCCCGGATTGAGCATCTGCCGAGGCGGCCAGATGCCCGATGGGCCGGCAGGCCCCCACCACAAAGTGGCCCTCCGGCCCTTTAAATCTTTTGTGTGAAGGACCTATGTGCACCCGCTGTTTAGTTGCACGCGCCAACAAGGGCTGCGGCCGCAGCGGTGCTTGAGCACAAACGCTTGCCACCGCCGCCCTTATGTCAGTGCGTGCAACTAGACAGCATGCACATAGGTCCTTCACACAGAAGATTTAAAGGGCCGGCCGCCCACTTTGTGGTGGAGACCTGCATCAGTGCGCAAGCATGGCCGTGGGCCCTCGTTCGTACGTGCGTGCGGCTGCTGCCCTTGTCAGCGCAGGCAAGCAGGAGACCACGCAGGGCGAAGTTAGAGATTTCAAAAGGCTGCGGTGCGCAGAGGGTGCCCCCATCTGTGTCTGACACTGGCCTGCCTGGACCAGCATCAGAGAACACTCACCATTTCCAGCAGGATCCTCTCCTCTTCACCGCTGACGCTGGACAGGACCCGCCTCATCTCTTCATCCTCCCCCCATCTCAGGGACTTGGGTGAGTCCCAAGATGAAAACTTTTTTGATGTATATACAGAGGTTGCACCTATATAATGTATATAGACTTCTGTATCACTGCTACTGATGTGTACATTATATATAGGTGATACTGCTGTGTAGATATATGTGTGTATAATATATATATATACACACACTTCCTGCAGTGTCACCTATATATAACGTATATACACATCAGTAGCAGTATCGCCTGTATAATGTACAGTATATAGACTGCTGAATATCTAATATACAGTCATATGTTAAAGTTTGGGCACCCCTATTAATGTTAACCTTTTTTCTTTATAACAATTTTGTTTTTTGCAACAGCTATTTCAGTTTCATATATCTAATAACTGATGGACTCAGTTATATTTCTGGATTCAAATGAGGTTTATTGTGCTAACAGAAAATGTGCAATCTGCATTTAAACAAAATTTGACCGGTGCAAAAGTATGGGCACCCTTATCATTTTCTTGATTTGAACACTCCTAACTACTTTTTACTGACTTCCTGAAGCACTAAATTGGTTTTGTAGCCTCATTGAGCTTTGAACTTCATAGCCAGGTGTATCAAATCATGAGAAAAGGTATTTAAGGTGGCCACTTGCAAGTAGTTCTCCTATTTGATTCTCCTATGAAGAGTGGCATCATGGGCTCCTCAAAACAACTCTCAAATGATCTGAAAACAAAGATTATTCAACATAGCTTTTCAGGGGAAGGATACAAAAAGTTGTCTCAGAGATTTAACCTGTCAGTTTCCACTGTGAGGAACATAGTAAGGAAATGGAATTACACAGGTACAGTTCTTGTTAAGCCCAGAAATGGCAGGCCAAGAAAAATATCAGAAAGGCAGAGAAGAAGAATGGTGAGAACAGTCAAGGACAATCCACAGACCACCTCCAAAGACCTGCAGCATCATCTTGCTGCAGATGGTGTCACTGTGCATCGGTCAACAATACAGCGCACTTTGCACAAGGAGAGGCTGTATGGGAGAGTGATGTGAAAGAAGCCGTTTCTGCAAGCACGCCACAAACAGAGTCGCCTGAGGTATGCAAAAGCACATTTGGACAAGCCAGTTACATTTTGGAAGAAGGTCCTGTGGACTGATGAAACAAAGATTGAGTTGTTTGGTCATACAAAAAGGCGTTATGCATGGAGGCTAAAAAACACAGCATTCCAAGAAAAACACTTGCTACCCACAGTAAAATTTGGTGGAGGTTCCATCATGCTTTGGGGCTGTGTGACCAATGCTGGCACCAGAAATTATGTTAAAGTTGAGGGTCGCATGGATTCAACTCAGTATCAGCAGATTCTTGACAATAATGTGCAAGAATCAGTGACGAAGTTGAAGTTACACAGGGGATGGATATTTCAGCAAGACAATGATCCAAAACATGGCTCCAAATCTACTCAGACTTTCATGCAGAGGAACAATTACAATGTTCTGGAATGGCCATCCCAGTCCCCAGACCTGAATATCATTGAATATCTGTGGGATGATTTGAAGCGGGCTGTCCATGCTCGGCGACCATCAAACTTAACTGAACTGGAATTGTTTTGTAAACAGGAATGGTCACAAATACCTTCATCCAGGATCCAGGAACTCAGGAAGTGACTAGAGGCTGTTATTTTTGCAAAAGGAGGATCTACAAAATATTAATGTCACTTTTATGTTGAGGTGCCCATACTTTTGCACCGGTCAAATTTTGTTAAAATGCAGATTGCACATTTTCTGTTAGTACAATAAACCTCATTTGAATCCAGAAATATAACTGACGCCATCAGTTATTAGATATATGAAACTGAAACAGCTGTTGCAAAAACCAAAATTGTTATAAAGAAAAAAGGTTAACATTAATAGGGCTGCCCAAACTTTAACATATGACTGTATAAAGCTCAATGTGTGTGTGTATGTATGTTCGGGATTGGCATCCGCACCGTCGCAGCTACAGCCACAAAATTTGGCACAGTCACACGTCTGGACCCTGGGAGCATCATAGGCTAAGTTGTGAGGTGAAATTTTAACCGCGCGCGTTCCAATTCACCAAACAATTTTGCCCCTATCCACATAATGGGGAAAAGTATATGTATGTATTAGCATCTGCACCGTCGTAGCTACAGCCACAAAATTTTGCACAGTCACATGTCTGGACCCAGAGAGTGTCATAGGCTATGTTGTGAGGTGAAATTTTAACCCTGCGCGTTCCAATTCACCAAACAATTTTGCCCCTATCTACATAATGGGGGAAAAAGTGTATGTATGTATTGGCATCTGCACCGTCGCAGCTACAGCCACAAAATTTTGCACACTCACACGTCTGGACCCCAAGAGCGTTATAGGCTATATTGTGAGGTGAAATTTTAACCGCGCACGTTCCAATTCACAAAACAATTTTGCCCCTATCTACATAATGGGGAAAAAGTGAAAGGAAAAGTGTTGGAGGCAAATTGACAGCTGCCAGGTGTGAACAAGGGGGACTTAAAGAATAAGAGCGATGCCGCCAAAGAGTACATACCATACAGTTGCTAAGGTGGGGCCCTGACATGGGATACTCGCCACACACGGGGATATGAACACGCACACAAAATGTGCCACACACTACCATGTGCTTCAACACATATACCACCCTCAGCACACATTTCACCACACATACACCAACCTCGCCACATAAAAGTCGTAACACAAAAGTCGCCACTCAAAACTCGCCACGCTGTGCCAGAGCTGTTTAAAAGATGAAAAATGAGCTGTGATTGGTTTACCATCAGCAAATTTTCTTTGTAGACAGTTGTGGTAACTGAGGCCTATTATTCTTATCATTTCTATGGTGTTATCGTCCTTCTGTAAAGCTGGAAATAACACAATTTATTACCGTGCCAACACAGACCACCCTCTGACACAGACTGCAGGGGGAGCCCAGTATCACACAGGATAGGATTAGATACACGGTTCAGCAGTCATTATCACACAGGATAGGATAAGACACACGGCTCAGCAGTCAGTATCACACAGGATAGGAATAGATACATGGCTCAGCAGACAGTATCACACAAGATAGGATTAAATACATAGCTCAGCAGACAGTATCACACAGGAGAGGAGTAGACACGGCTCAGCAGTCATTATCACACAGGATACGGTTAGATACACAGCTGAGCAGACTGTATCACACAGGATAGGATTAGATAAACAGCTCAGCAGTCAGTATCACACAGGGTAGGATTAGATACACAGCTCAGCAGTCAGTATCACACAGGACAGGAATAGATACACGGCTCAGCAGACAGTATCAAACAGGATAGGATTAGATACGCAGCTCAGCACACAGTATCACACAGAATAGTATTAGATACATGGCTCAGCAGACAGTATCACACAGAATAGGATTAGATACATGGCTTAGCAGTCAGTATCACAAAGGATAGGATTAGATGCACGGTTTTTATGTGCAATATATTCATTATTATTTGTTATAACTAACCACAGTTGGTTACTATGCCCAGGCAATGCTGGGCTCTTCAGCTAGTACATTATATAGGTGATACTGTGATTATATACAGCAGTAGCAGCCAGCAGTCTATATACAGTACATTATATAGACAATACTGCTACAGATGTATGCTCATTATATATAGGTGATACTGCTGTATATATATGTATGTATATATGTAATGGAACTGGAATTGAGGTTTGTTGAATGCAGTGAAGAGCAGGAGGCAGAGAAGGGGTTAACAGTGTTTACTTTAAACAGGTTAATTCCATACAAGGAATACTCTGCGCAGGGAGATGAAAACAACGACGTAATACACAGGAACACGGAGCACAACAGAATTTGCACAAAAATGCAATATTCGGAGGAAAAAGGGGTGTATGAGAGAGGCAACTTATTGGTTGAAGCTCTTGTTGGGGAGAGGATGGAATAGCTCCCGCAGGCGTCGCAATCCATGGACAAAGTCTCTGGCTCTGCTGCGCAGGAACGAAATGCACTGTCTCCTGACCGTGCCGAGGTATCAGAGCTTGCTTGCCTTGGAAACAGTCCCTTTTGTTGGTTCCTCTGGAATGTCGCAGTACACGGGGAGCACACAGGTTGACAGGCCGCGGGATGTACAAACCTCTCATGGGCCAGCTAAGATCGGAACGATTAAGATTGCCTTTTCCAATGCACGATGTATATCGGACCGATGCGGGAACACTAAAAAGCATATAGAATCGCCGACTCTGTTCTGGCTCATCTTCTTACATATAAACACAGCAGTAACACCTATTTATCATGTACACAGTATTTGCAGTATCACCTGTATAATGTATAGACTACTGGCACTGAGTAGGGAGTTCCTGGAGATGTGCTGTTATGTAACCTGGCAGTGCGGCTCTATGTGTGGCCGCTGATGATGCGATTTTCTACGCTCGTACCAATAGGGCACGGCAGTAATAGAGGAGGGAGTGATTCATTTCTGTCATGTGCTCTTTGCTCCATTCTGGGGGGCTGAGAATGGCTGGGAGCTTATGTTCCCGGGGATGCTAGATTTCTCCCACCCGGTCAGTGTGTGCTGAGGTGTTGTGGAGTGGGAAAACTGTTGCTCAAAGCAACCAATCACAGATCAGCTTTCACTTTTAACCCCTTTCTGACATCTGATGTACTATCCCGTCCAGGCGCGTATGACCATGGACAGGATAGTACGTCATACCAATCAGCCGCAGGTGAACGCGGCCGGGTGTTAGCTGATTCTCAAAGCTGACACCCAGCACTAAGTGCCAGGAGCGGTCACGGACCACTCCCGGCTCTTTAACCCCCGTAACACTGCGATCAAACATGATCGCAGCATTCCGGAAGCAGGCAGAAGGGCTTTCAGCTCTGACAACTCCTTTGCCTTTGGACCAGAGACCCTGCAGCATGACGCAGGGTCCCGATCGCTGTCATGGAGACCTGATGTCGTCATGATGACATCTGGGTCTCCAGACCTGAGAGACTTCCTGACATACGCAGTGAAGTCTCTCAGGTTAGTGTAAAATCCCTGCAGCAATTACAGCTTCTATAGCATGCAGATCTGCATGCTATAGAAGTGAGCAGCTGTAGAAAATGTGTGCCCCATAGTGGTACAGGGTGTAAAAGTAAGAATTAAATATAAAAAGATTTTTTTAAATAATTGTAAAAATATTTTAAAAAGTAATAATTAAAAAATCAATATTTGTTCTATAAATAAAGTTTTGAATAAAAAAATCTAAACAATAAAAGTACACATATTTGGTATCCCCACATCCATAATGACCAGCCCTACAAAACTGTCCCACTAGTTAACCCTTTTAGTGAACCCCATAAAAAAAGACAAAAAACAATGCTTTATCATCATACCGCCAAGCAAAAAGTGGAATAACATGTGATCAAAAAGACGGATATAAATAATCATGGTACCACTAAAAACGTCATCTTGTCCCGCAAAAAAGCAAGCCACCACACAGCTCCATCACTGGAAAAATAAAAAAGTTATAGCTCTCAGAATAAAGCGATGCAAAAATAATTATTTTTTTGTATAAAATAGTTTTTATTGTATAAAAGCGCCAAAACATAAAAAAAATAGAAAAGAGGTATAGCTGTAATCGCACTGACCTGAAGAATAAAAATGCTTTATCAATTTCACCACACGTGGAACGGTATAAATGCCCCCACAACAAGAAATTCATGAGTTGCTGGTTTTTGTTCATTCTGTCTCCCTAAAATTGGAATAAAAAGCGATCAAAAAATGTCACGTGCCCGAAAATTGTACCAATAAAAACGTCAACTTGTCCTGCAAAAAACAAGACCTCACATAACTCTGTGGGCCAAAATAAGGAAAAATTATAGCTCTCAAAATATGGTAGTGCAAAAACTATTTTTTCCAATAAAAAGCATCTTTTAGCATGTGACAGATACCAAACATAAAAACCCGCTATAAATAGCAAATCAAACCCCCTTTTATCACCCCCTTAATTAGGGAAAAATAATAAAATAACAAAAAGTATTTATTTCCATTTTCCCATTTGGGTTACGGTTGGAGCTAGAGTTGGGGTTAGGGTTTGGATTAGGGTTGGGATTAAGGTTGAAATTAGGGTTAGAGATTAGGGTTAGGGGTGTGTTAGGGTTATGGTTAGGGCTGGGATTAGGGTTAGGGTTGAAGTTATATTTGGGAGTTATATGTGGGGGTTTCCACTGTTTAGGTACATCAGGGGCTTTCCAAACGCGACATGGCATCCGATCTCAATTCCAGCCACTTGTAATCTAATTAGAGTAGTGTAATTAGAAATCTGTAGTTTGAAAGATGGATTTTGAAAGATGGCAGGCCACGTCTGGTCAGACTCATGCCTTTGAATATATGTGCTCCTAAGGGCTCACAGCTGTGAGGGGATGTGGGCATGTTTGGCCAGACCACATGTTCATAGTTAAGCAAGGTCATAAAAAGGGGGGAGGGGTTTCACTGACCACTCGGAGATATGCATGGAACAGACAAGAGGAATGGAATACATTATGGATACCTAATGATGGGTAAGCAGAATATACCACAGAAAGCAAATGCATTTACATGGACAATCAGGAGCCGGAAAAAGCTGTATGAGTGTATAGGTGTGTAGATGAGTGTATATGACTGTATAGGAGTGTATAGGAGTGTATAAGTGTGTATAGGAGTGTATAGGAGTGTATAGGTGTGTATATATGTTTATAGGTGTGTATATGAGTGTATAGGTGTGTATATGAGTGTATAAGTGTGTATAGGAGTGTATATGTGTGTATATATATTACAGGCTGAAATCTTAGGCCTGGACAATGTTTCTAGGGTCTTTCACGCATTTCTTTTTGAAGCAATGATGTAGCTTCCTATTACATTAGGTAACGTCAGTGCGTAGGACTGACAAGATGTCATCGCAACATCCAGCAGTTGCCCCCCAGACCATGTTGTATTGGAGGGCAGCAAGGAGCATTCTGGAATAGAAGGTGAGAAGGACTAGTTAAAGATTCCCGAAAATAGCTTTTCTAGTGCAAATGCAGAATCTTTTTTCTTTTGTTCATGTTCTCCATCCATGAGATGTGGTCCTGTCTTCTGTGTCTATAACTAAATAGTCATATTATGCAAGTGGGTGTGGTTCAAAACTCCTCACACGAGGATCGTCCCAGGTTGCACTAACAAGTCCGATTTTAGGGAGCAGAGGAGGCTCAGGAGTGGAGAGATGCATTAACAAATGAAAAACGCCAGATGCTGGAGAACAGTGATGTATACACCAGGTAAGAAATTAAAATAGTTTACGGTAAATGGTAGGTTCTCTTTAAAGAGAATCATTATGAAAAAAATGGCTTGTTTAAATCAGGTTTCTACAAAGCTCTGTTTTCTTTTTAGCCAAGAAGCTAAATCTTTACAAAAAACCCTTAAGTTTAGTATGGCCATAATTGTACCAACTTGGAGAATTATTTTTGCCCAGTCATATTTACTGCACAAAAAAAAACACATTTTCTCCTCACTTGAAATTTTATTTTCCATTTTTTTTCCATTTCCAAATAATGTACTGCAAACTGGGAATGATACCATATTTTGCAGATTATAAGATGCACCAGATTCTAAGACACACCCCAAATTTTGAGGAGAAAAGTAGGAAAAAAACTTTTTTAAGAAAATGGTGGTACCTCTTATAATCTATGCGTCTTATTGCTTACTGGGGGTGGTGGCCAGCGCTGGTTTTAGGCAAAGTAGGACCCTAGGCAAAGTTTAAAATGGGGCCCCAAATGCTAACATATTGCACATCACACAGAAGCATTTCGGTTGCAGTTACATGCGCTGAGTTCAGGCCGCTAAATGAGTGTGATCGACAATATTGAAATCGTTCAACGCTTGTTTCCCGGCCTCTTTACACCGTCTGAGAAAGAATGATGGGGACAGAACAATCACTATTAGATCAATCTCTCTCCATACAAAATCATGTTATCAGCAGCACATCTACAGTTTACACCGCCGATGTGCTGCTGAGAACAATGATTTTTGTTCCAGCATAAACAATCCAATCACTCGATGAATAGGCAAGCATTTTGCTTGTTTAGTATAATACACCCCATAGTCCTCCGTATATTGTAAAGTGCACCACAGTCCTCCATATTGTAAAATGCACACCCCATAGTCCTCCATATAATATAATATGCCCCATAGTCCTCCATATAGTATAATACACTCCCTATAGTCCTCCATATATTAAAATACACTCCTCAGTCCTCCATATATTAAAATACACTGTTCAGTCCTCCACATAGTATAATACACTCCTCATAGTGCTCCGTATAGTATAATGCACCGCCATAGTCATCCATGCAGTACAATTCACTTCCCTTAGTATAATGCACCCCATAGTTCTTCACATAGTATAATGTATTCCCCATAGTCCTCGATACAGTATAATGCAGCCCACATATAGTATAATGCAGCCACCTCACAAAGTATAATGCAACCATCCCGCAGAGTATAATGCAACCACCCCACAGAGTATAATGTAACTCCCCATGGAATATAATGCAGCCCCCCTCATATAGTATAATGTAGCCCCTTCATAGAGTATGATGCAATCACCCTTCATAGAATATAATAAATACTAGCTGAAGAGCCCGGCGCTGCAGGGGCATAGTAAATAACTGTGGTTAGTTATAACAAATTATAATTATCCTCCATCCCATAGTCCCGTGCCCATATACCCATCATACATATCCACCATCCCATAGGCCCGTGCCCATATACCCATCATACATATCCTCCATCCCATACTCCTGTGCCCATATACCCATCATACATATCCACCATCCCATAGGCCTGTGCCCATATACCCATCATACATATCCTCCATCCCATAGTCCCGTGCCCATATACCCATCATACATATCCTCCATACCATAGTCCCGTGCCCATATACCCATCATACATATTCTTCATCCCATAGTTCTATGCCCATATACCCATCATACATATTCTTCATCCCATAGTCCCGTGCCCATATACCCATCATTCATATCCACCATCCCATAGGCCCGTGCCCATATACCCATCATACATATCCTCCATCCCATAGTCCCGTGCCCATATACCCATCATACATATCCACCATCCCATAGGCCCGTGCCCATATACCCATCATACATATCCTCCATCCCATAGTCCCGTGTCCATATACCCATCATACATATTCGCCATCCCATAGTCCCGTGCCCATATACCCATCATACATATTCTTCATCCCATAGTCCCATGCCCATATACCCATCATACATATTCTTCATCCCATAGTCCCATGCCCATATACCCATCATACATATCCTCCATCCCATAGTCCCGTGTCCATATACCCATCATACATATTGGCCATCCCATAGTCCCGTGCCCATATACCCATCATACATATTCTTCATCCCATAGTCCCATGCCCATATACCCATCACACTATGTGCACAAAAGAAGCAGCTGCTGTTGGTCTATGTGTGCAATGTAGACATAGGGCTGAATGCCGCTTTTAGTGCATAAATCTGATTATGTCCTGTCAACAGAGGGACTGTACGCTGTACACTTAACGGTCTGGGCCAGATGGAAAAGCGTAAAAAATAAATGATTCCATCAGAAAGAATGTCCTCTGTAAGTCACCATCTATAACTGTACTGTTATCTCACACACGTGGTCAAAATTGTTGGTACCCCTCGTTTAATGACAGACAAACCCACAATGGTCACAGAAATAACTTGAATCTGACAAAAGTAAGAATACATTTTAAAAAATCTACAAAAAGGAACAAATGCAATGTCAGACAATGCTTTTCGATCATGCTTCCACAGAATTTAAAAAAAAAATTAAACTAATGAAATAGGCCTGGACAGAAATGATGGTACCCCTGAAAATAATGTGACAAAAGGGACATGCTAAATCAAGGTGTGTCCACTTATTAGCATCACAGGTGTCTACAATCTTGGAATCAGTGAGAGGGCCTGTATAGAGGGCTACAGATACTCACTGTGCTGTTTGGTGACATGGTGACATTTGGAACCCACTCAGAAGTTTTGGCCCCCCACCCCAAACTAAAACAAGAGCTACGCCTCTGACTGCTCTATGTTATTCTCCTGGTAGATCTGAGCACATGTTGACTGGAAAGGTTCCCTGCAAATATTAAAAGGTTCTCTTTTAATGAGACACATTAAATATAATGTAGACTAAAACACTAGTCTGAAAGAAATGGAGACATAGAGACAGCAGCCACAAGATGTTAACGTGATAAATATGTAGCAAGAGGAAATATCAGGATGCAAAAACTAGGGGACAAATACCACCACCACGTCACGCGTAATATTGGTTTTGACCGAAGTGTTCCATTAATATCTTTAGGCAGATGATGAAGAATTTGGTGAGGAGACAAAAACTGCTTTGTGTATGAGCACCATTTAAAATATTCTCAATAAAAGATGAGTAGATTCAATGCTTCAAGAAATCACTCTTCATATTCTATTGGCAACAAGTCCGATACGTTTCACCCTTACATTAATATCACATAACAGATTGTGGCCATTTTATTTTAGTGTTAATAATTTGTGTTTGTCAGCATACAAAATGCCAGATTAAACCGGATCAAACGGGTTGAAACTTGGCGAATGAGAAATGTGACCTGCCTATGGCTGCACGGATGACATGACAATGATGATGACATCACAATGATGATGATGATTCCAGTAGCAGCACAGTGACCATTAGAACCATTAGTGTTTTTCCTCAGCAGCTTGGTGAGGAAAGATCTCGCTGCGGCTAGCTTGCTACTAGTGCTTGCTACTTGCGATTTTTTTTGTCTCTTTTCTACTAGCGCCTTGTTGATGTCTATGACTCAACATGTGGTGTTGTAGAAGAAGAAAAAAACAAACAACATCTTCAAAAGGAGAGAGTGATAGTGGAGAGAAGGAAACACCAACAGTTCCTGACATAGAGGATCCAGAGGAAGGATGTAGCCATCAGGTGAGCAAACCTGAAACTACTATTCATCTACCGAAAAGACACTCCCTTCTTCAAGGACTGCAGAACCAGTGGAGAAGGTTAGTAGGATTCATTAGGAAGATGGAAGCCTCCACAATAAAAAGAGGAAGGCAACTGTTGGGATACCAAAATTTAAGAGACACCCCTGAAAATCAGAGTGGATCTTGCGAATGGGAAGTAGAAGATCATAGTGCACCTGTTGAAAACCCAACAATAAAAAATGCAACAGAGGAAAAATCACTTGAAAAACCTGTTGTGTGTAATGAAGAAAAAGCAACAGTGACGCACCAAGGTGGCATAAAAAGACCCTACATAGAGAGCAGATCCAGCATTACATCTCATGAACAATATCTAGTGCCAATGAAAAAAGCAAGACTAGATACTGAACATTCTCATACAAAGACCTCAGAAGAAGGAGAAGTAGCCACGGTGCCATTAACAGTGGACAAATTCACTTTTCATCATGTTCTTGGATCAGGTTGCAGTGGGGTGGTGATGCTGGCCACAGAGTCCATTCAAAAAGAGCGTGTTGCCGTAAAAGCAATTGTTAAAAAAGAAGCTATGCAATGGAAAGAAGAAGTAATAGCAGAAAGCAAAATCCTGCAGATGACTCACAAGAGCATCTTTTTAGTTCATGGCTATGGAGCTTTTCATACTAATACCTACCGCTACAATGTCAAGAAGCTAGTCACTGGCGGGACCCTCCTTGACCTGGTTGAAGAGAGAGCACCGCTAAGCCTCTGCATCGTACAATTTCTAGTGGCGGAGATAGTGTGTGGAATACAATTCCTCCACTCCAACGGCATCATTCACGGAGATCTGAAATACGAAAACATCCTGTTAACCAGCCAAGGCCACATTAAAATCACAGATTTTGGATTGTCACTCATAAGAACAAAAGAAGGAGACTTTGATGGGACCACTGCACTGGAAAAAATAATTGGCGAACCATATCTTCCTGAAGAAGACTGGTCTAGTTTAGGCATAATTATCAATGGTTTGGTCGCCATCCCAGGACCTCTAGGGATGTTCACAACAATCATTGACATGATCGATGACCCAGAAATATTTGAATACTTTAACCCTACAATTGTAGACTTGGTACTGCGTCTGTTTTGTAACGACAAGTCTCCGAGGTTAGGAGTAGAAGGAAACATATGTGAGCATGACTTTTTCACTTCAATTAATTGGGAAGAAGTAGAATCAGGGAAAATGACATCACCACTAAAGATCAGTACTCAAGATGTTACTGATGAGCATGTGACAAGTGAGATACCTGTACCACACAGTAAGGAGAAGGAGGATCCATTCCTTTTGGAACACCAGCAGTTCTTTCAGAACATCTCATTTGTTTGTCCTGCTTGGAGAGCACACTACCACACTGCTCCAATGCACCCAGATGATTCACCTGCTGCCCCTCCATTACCTGACCAGCTAAGCTAAGAGACTGAACTTCCTGGATATTGTGGACGACTGCTCACAGGCCCATCAAAAAGCAGCTATAAAGCCTGAGCACAAGATCTACGCAAGCTGTATGTTCGCCACTCTAAACACAGTTATGTGTACCAGTTATAGAATAAATAGTTTTCAAACTTTCAAACTTTGAACTTAATATTTTAAAATAGCTCCTTTTCGTTCTGACTTTATTAAACTTATTTGGGCTGCAGGTTGTGCACCCCTGATTTAGACTGATATTAGTTACTTTATTTTTCAAAATAATAGCGGTCAAATGTGATTAGGCCCGGATTGAGCATCTGCTGAGGCGGCCAGATGCCCAATGTGCCAGCAGGCCCCCACCACAAAGTGGCCCTCCGGCCCTTTAAATCTTTTGTGTGAAGGACCTATTTGCGCCCGCTGTTTAGTTGCACGTGCCAACAAGGGCTGCGGCCGCAGCGGTGCTTGAGCACAAACGCTTGCCACCGCCGCCCTTATGTCAGTGCGTGCAACTAGACAGCATGCACATAGGTCCTTCACACAGATTTAAAGGGCCGGCCGACCACTTTGTGGTGGAGACCTGCATCAGTGCGCAAGCATGGCCGTGGGCCCTCGTTCGTATGTGCGTGCGGCTGCTGCCCTTGTCAGCGCAGGCAAGTGCCCCCATCTGTGTCTGACACTGGCCTGCCTGGACCAGCATCAGAGAACACTCACCATTTCCAGCAGGATCCTCTCCTCTTCACCGCTGACGCTGGACAGGACCCGCCTCATCTCTTCATCCTCCCCCCATCTCAGGGACTTGGGTGAGTCCCAAGATGAAAACTTTTTTGATGTATATACAGAGGTTGCACCTATATAATGTATATAGACTTCTGTATCACTGCTACTGATGTGTACATTATATATAGGTGATACTGCTGTGTAGATATATGTGTGTATAATATATATATACACACACTTCCTGCAGTGTCACCTATATATAACGTATATACACATCAGTAGCAGTATCGCCTGTATAATGTACAGTATATAGACTGCTGAATATCTAATATACAGTCATATGTTAAAGTTTGGGCACCCCTATTAATGTTAACCTTTTTTCTTTATAACAATTTTGTTTTTTGCAACAGCTATTTCAGTTTCATATATCTAATAACTGATGGACTCAGTTATATTTCTGGATTCAAATGAGGTTTATTGTGCTAACAGAAAATGTGCAATCTGCATTTAAACAAAATTTGACCAGTGCAAAAGTATGGGCACCCTTATCATTTTCTTGATTTGAACACTCCTAACTACTTTTTACTGACTTCCTGAAGCACTAAATTGGTTTTGTAGCCTCATTGAGCTTTGAACTTCATAGCCAGGTGTATCAAATCATGAGAAAAGGTATTTAAGGTGGCCACTTGCAAGTAGTTCTCCTATTTGATTCTCCTATGAAGAGTGGCATCATGGGCTCCTCAAAACAACTCTCAAATGATCTGAAAACAAAGATTATTCAACATAGCTTTTCAGGGGAAGGATACAAAAAGTTGTCTCAGAGATTTAACCTGTCAGTTTCCACTGTGAGGAACATAGTAAGGAAATGGAATTACACAGGTACAGTTCTTGTTAAGCCCAGAAGTGGCAGGCCAAGAAAAATATCAGAAAGGCAGAGAAGAAGAAAGGTGAGAACAGTCAAGGACAATCCACAGACCACCTCCAAAGTCCTGCAGCATCATCTTGCTGCAGATGGTGTCACTGTGCATCGGTCATCAATACAGCGCACTTTGCACAAGGAGAAGCTGTATGGGAGAGTGATGCGAAAGAAGCCGTTTCTGCAAGCACGCCACAAACAGAGTCGCCTGAGGTATGCAAAAGCACATTTGGACAAGCCAGTTACATTTTGGAAGGAGGTCCTGTGGACTGATGAAACAAAGATTGAGTTGTTTGGTCATACAAAAAGGCGTTATGCATGGAGGCTAAAAAACACAGCATTCCAAGAAAAACACTTGCTACCCACAGTAAAATTTGGTGGAGGTTCCATCATGCTTTGGGGCTGTGTGACCAATGCTGGCACCGGGAATCTTGTTAAAGTTGAGGGTCGCATGGATTCAACTCAGTATCAGCAGATTCTTGACAATAATGTGCAAGAATCAGTGACGAAGTTAAAGTTACGCAGGGGATGGATATTTCAGGAAGACAATGATCCAAAACACCGCTCCAAATCTACTCAGGCATTCATGCAGAGGAACAATTACAATGTTCTGGAATGGCCATCCCAGTCCCCAGACCTGAATATCATTTAACATCTGTGGGATGATTTGAAGCGGGCTGTCCATGCTCGGCGACCATCAAACTTAACTGAACTGGAATTGTTTTGTAAACAGGAATGGTCACAAATACCTTCATCCAGGATCCAGGAACTCATTAATAGCTACAGGAAGCGACTAGAGGCTGTTATTTTTGCAAAAGGAGGATCTACAAAATATTAATGTCACTTTTATGTTGAGGTGCCCATACTTTTGCACCGGTCAAATTTTGTTAAAATGCAGATTGCACATTTTCTGTTAGTACAATAAACCTCATTTGAATCCAGAAATATAACTGACGCCATCAGTTATTAGATATATGAAACTGAAACAGCTGTTGCAAAAACCAAAATTGTTATAAAGAAAAAAGGTTAACATTAATAGGGCTGCCCAGACTTTAACATATGACTGTATAAAGCTCAATGTGTGTGTGTATGTATGTTCGGGATTGGCATCCGCACCGTCGCAGCTACAGCAACAAAATTTGGCAAAGTCACACGTCTGGACCCTGGGAGCATCATAGGCTATGTTGTGAGGTGAAATTTTAACCTCGCGCGTTCCAATTCACCAAACAATTTTGCCCCTATCCACATAATGGGGAAAAAGTATATGTATGTATTAGCATCTGCACCGTCGTAGCTACAGCCACAAAATTTTGCACAGTCACACGTCTGAACCCCGAGAGTGTCATAGGCTAAGTTGTGAGGTGAAATTTTAACCCTGCGCGTTCCAATTCACCAAACAATTTTGCCCCTATCTACATAATGGGGGAAAAAGTGTATGTATGTATTGGCATCTGCACCGTCTTAGCTACAGCCACAAAATTTTGCACAGTCACACGTCTGGACCCCAAGAGCGTTATAGGCTATATTGTGAGGTGAAATTTTAACCGCGCACGTTTCAATTCACAAAACAAATTTGCCCCATCTACATAATGGGGAAAAAGTGAAAGGAAAAGTGTTGGAGGCAAATTGACAGCTGCCAGGTGTGAACAAGGGGGACTTAAAGAATAAGAGCGATGACGCCAAAGAGTACATACCGCACAGTTGCTAAGGTGGGGCCCTGACATGGGATACTCGCCACACACGGGATATGAAAATGCACACAAAATGTGCCACACACTACCACGTGCTTCAACACATATACCACCCTCAGCACACATTTCACCACACATACACCAACCTCGCCACATAAAAGTCGTAACACAAAAGTCGCCACTCAAAACTCGCCACGCTGTCCCAGAGCTGTTTAAAAGATGAAAAATGAGCTGTGATTGGTTTACCATCAGCAAATTTTCTTTGTAGACAGTTGTGGTAACTGAGGCCTATTATTCTTATCATTTCTATGGTGTAATTGTCCTTCTGTAAAGCTGGAAATAACACAATTTATTACCGTGCCAACACAGACCACCCTCTGACACAGACTGCAGGGGGAGCCCAGTATCACACAGGATAGGATTAGATACACGGTTCAGCAGTCATTATCACAAAGGAGAGGATTAGATACACGGCTCAGCAGTCAGTATCACACAGGATAGGATAAGACACACGGCTCAGCAGTCAGTATCACACAGGATAGGAATAGATACACGGCTCAGCAGTCAGTATCACACAAGATAGGATTACATACATAGCTCAGCAGACAGTATCACACAGGAGAGGAGTAGACACGGCTCAGCAGTCAGTATCACACAGGATACGGTTAGATACACAGCTGAGCAGACTGTATCACACAGGATAGGATTAGATACACAGCTCAGCAGTCAGTATCACACAGGGTAAGATTAGATACACAGCTCAGCAGTCAGTATCATACAGGACAGGAATAGATACACGGCTCAGCAGACAGTATCACACAGGATAGGATTATATACGCAGCTCAGCACACAGTATCACACAGAATAGTATTAGATACATGGCTCAGCAGACAGTATCACACAGAATAGGATTAGATACATGGCTCAGCAGTCAGTATCACAAAGGATAGGATTAGATGCACGGTTTTTATGTGCAATATAATCATTATTATTTGTTATAACTAACCACAATTGGTTACTATGCCCAGGCAATGCTGGGCTCTTCAGCTAGTACATTATATAGGTGATACTGTGATTATATACAGCAGTAGCAGCCAGCAGTCTATATACAGTACATTATATAGACAATACTGCTACAGATGTATACTCATTATATATAGGTGATACTGCTGTATATATATGTATGTATTGCTACAGATGTATGCTCATTATATATAGGTGATACTGCTGTGTATATATGTATGTATATATGTAATGGAACTGGAATTGAGGTTTGTTGAATGCAGTGAAGAGCAGGAGGCAGAGAAGGGGTTAACAGTGTTTACTTTAAACAGGTTAATTGCATACAAGGAATACTCTGCGCAGGGAGATGAAAACAACGACGTAATACACAGGAACACGGAGCACAACAGAATTTGCACAAAAATGCAATATTCGGAGGAAAAAGGGGTGTATGAGAGAGGCAACTTATCGGTTGAAGTTCTTGTTGGGGAGAGGATGGAATAGCTCCCGCAGGCGTCGCAATCCATGGACAAAGTCTCTGGCTCTGCTGCGCAGGAACGAAATGCACTGTCTCCTGACCGTGCCGAGGTATCCGAGCTTGCTTGCCTTGGAAACAGTCCCTTTTGTTGGTTCCTCTGGAATGTCTCAGTACACGGGGAGCACACAGGTTGACAGGCCGCGAGATGTACAAACCTCTCATGGGCCAGCTAAGATCGGAAGGATTAAGATTGTCTTTTCCAGTGCACGATGTATATCGGACCGATGCGGGAACACTAAAAAGCATATAGAATCGCCGACTCTGTTCTGGCTCATCTTCTTACATATATACACAGCAGTAACACCTATTTATCATGTATACAGTATTTGCAGTATCACCTGTATAATGTATAGACTACTGGCACTGAGTAGGGAGTTCCTGGAGATGTGCTGTTATGTAACCTGGCAGTGCGGCTCTATGTGTGGCCGCTGATGATGCGATTTTCTACGCTCGTACCAATAGGGCACGGCAGTAATAGAGGAGGGAGTGATTCATTTCTGTCATGTGCTCTTTGCTCCTTTCTGGGGGGCAGAGAATGGCTGGGAGCTTATGTTCCCGGGGATGCTAGATTTCTCCCACCCGGTCAGTGTGTGCTGAGGTGTTGTGGAGTGGGAAAACTGTTGCTCAAAGCAACCAATCACAGCTCAGCTTTCACTTTTAACCCCTTTCTGACATCTGATGTACTATCCCGTCCAGGCGCGTGTGACCATGGACAGGATAGTACGTCATACCGATCAGCCGCAGGTGAACGCGGCCGGGTGTTAGCTGATTCTCAAAGCTGACACCCAGCACTAAGTGCTAGGAGCGGTCACGGACCGCTCCCGGCTCTTTAACCCCCGTAACACTGCGATCAAACACGATCGCAGCATTCCGGAAGCAGGCAGAAGGGCTTTCAGCTCTGACAACTCCTTTGCCTTTGGACCAGAGACCCTGCAGCATGACACAGGGTCCCGATCGCTGTCATGGAGACCCGATGTCGTCATGATGACATCTGGGTCTCCAGACCTGAGAGACTTCCTGACATACGCAGTGAAGTCTCTCAGGTTAGTGTAAAATCCCTGCAGCAATTACAGCTTCTATAGCATGCAGATCTGCATGCTATAGAAGCGAGCAGCTGTAGAAAATGTGTGCCCCATAGTGGTACAGGGTGTAAAAGTAAGAATTAAATATAAAAAGATTTTTTTAAATAATTGTAAAAATATTTTAAAAAGTAATAATTAAAAAATCAATATTTATTCTATAAATAAATTTTTGAATAAAAAAATCTAAACAATAAAAGTACACATATTTGGTATCCCCGCATCCATAATGACCAGCCCTACAAAACTGTCCCACTAGTTAACCCTTTTAGTGAACCCCATAAAAAAAGACAAAAAACAATGCTTTATCATCATACCGCCAAGCAAAAAGTGGAATAACATGTGATCAAAAAGACGGATATAAATAATCATGGTACCACTAAAAACGTCATCTTGTCCCGCAAAAAAGCAAGCCACCACACAGCTCCATCACTGGAAAAATAAAAAAGTTATAGCTCTCAGAATAAAGCGATGCAAAAATAATTATTTTTTTGTATAAAATAGTTTTTATTGTATAAAAGCACCAAAACATAAAAAAAATAGAAAAGAGGTATAGCTGTAATCGCACTGACCTGAAGAATAAAAACGCTTTATCAATTTTACAACACGCGGAATGGTATAAATGCCCCCACAACAAGAAATTCATGAGTTGCTGGTTTTTGTTCATTCTGTCTCCCTAAAATTGGAATAAACAGCGATCAAAAAATGTCACGTGCCCGAAAATTGTACCAATAAAAACGTCAACTTGTCCTGCAAAAAACAAGACCTCACATAACTCTGTGGGCCAAAATAAGGAAAAATTATAGCTCTCAAAATATGGTAGTGCAAAAACTATTTTTTCCAATAAAAAGCATCTTTTAGCATGTGACAGATGCCAAACATAAAAACCCGCTATAAATAGCAAATCAAACCCCCTTTTATCACCCCCTTAATTAGGGAAAAATAATAAAATAACAAAAAGTATTTATTTCCATTTTCCCATTTGGGTTACGGTTGGAGCTAGAGTTGGGGTTAGGGTTTGGATTAGGGTTGGGATTAAGGTTGAAATTAGGGTTAGAGATTAGGGTTAGGGGTGTGTTAGGGTTACGGTTAGGGCTGGGATTAGGGTTAGGGTTGGAGTTATATTTGGGGTTTCCACTGTTTAGGTACATCAGGGGCTTTCCAAACGCGACATGGCATCCGATCTCAATTCCAGCCACTTGTAATCTAATTAGAGTAGTGTAATTAGAAATCTGTAGTTTGAAAGATGGATTTTGAAAGATGGCAGGCCACGTCTGGTCAGACTCATGCCTTTGAATATATGTGCACCTAAGGGCTCACAGCTGTGAGGGGATGTGGGCATATTTGGCCAGACCACATGTTCATAGTTAAGCAAGGTCATAAAAAGGGGGGAGGGGTTTCACTGACCACTCGGAGATATGCATGGAACAGACAAGAGGAATGGAATACATTATGGATACCAAATGATGGGTAAGCATAACATACCACAGAAAGCAAATGCAATTACATGGACAATCAGGAGCCAGAAAAAGCTGTATGAGTGTATAGGTGTGTAGATGAGTGTATATACAGTTAGTGTATAGGAGTGTATATGAGTGTATATGTGTTTATAGATATGTATAGGTGTGTATAGGAGTGTATAGGTGTGTATATGAGTGTATAAGTGTGTATATGAGTGTATAAGTGTGTATAGGAGTGTGTATGTGTGTATATATATTACAGGCTGAAATCTTAGGCCTGGACAATGTTTCTAGGGTCTTTCACGCATTTCTTTTTGAAGCAATGATGTAGCTTCCTATTATATTAGGTAACATCAGTGCGTAGGACTGACAAGATGTCATCGCAACATCCAGCAGTTGCCCCCCAGACCATGTTGTATTGGAGGGCAGCAAGGAGCATTCTGGAATAGAAGGTGAGAAAGACTAGTTAAAGATTCCCGAAAATAGCTTTTCTAGTGCAAATGCAGAATCTTTTTTCTTTTGTTCATGTTCTCCATCCATGAGATGTGGTCCTGTCTTCTGTGTCTAAAACTAAATAGACAAGCCACAGCTGGCATGTCACTCTCCGCAAGGAGAAACCTTACTTCTTAGACCCTAGTCCAGAGCCTCTCACCTAGCCAAATCAGATCTCATACTTTGCACTGACGAGAGCCAACAGCTCGAAACACCGTGTCTGCAAATTGAGATTCTGATTTGGCTTGTATCCTAAGTCATACTACAAGACTCGTTAAAGGGTTGATTGTGACTTGTAGGATTGCTACTACCAATAGGTGGCGCTGTAGAGTAAAAGTCCTCTTTCTTTCTGAAGAGGCAATTTGCATATTAATTTCCCAGAGGAGCATTGCAAGGCGAATAAGTCTCCTTACCTTGACAAGCCACAGCTGGCATGTCACTCTCCGCAAGGAGAAACCTTACTTCTTAGACCCTAGTCCAGAGCCTCTCACCTAGCCAAATCAGATCTCATACTTTGCACTGACAAGAGCCAACAGCTCGAAACACCGTGTCTGCAAATTGAGATTCTAATTTGGCTTGTATCCTAAGTCATACTACAAGACTCGTTAAAGGGTTGATTGTGACTTGTAGGATTGCTACTACCAATAGGTGGCGCTGTAGAGTAAAAGTCCTCTTTCTTTCTGAAGAGGCAATTTGCATATTATTTTCCCAGAGGAGCATTTCACGGCGAATAAGTCTCCTTACCTTGACAAGCCACAGCTGGCATGTCACTCTCCGCAAGGAGAAACCTTACTTCTTAGACCCTATTCCAGAGCCTCTCACCTAGCCAAATCAGATCTCATACTTTGCACTGACGAGAGCCAACAGCTCGAAACACCGTGTCTGCAAATTGAGATTCTGATTTGGCTTGTATCCTAAGTCATACTACAAGACTCGTTAAAGGGTTGATTGTGACTTGTAGGATTGCTACTACCAATAGGTGGCGCTGTAGAGTAAAAGTCCTCTTTCTTTCTGAAGAGGCAATTTGCATATTATTTTCCCAGAGGAGCATTGCACGGCGAATAAGTCTCCTTACTTTGACAAGCCACAGCTGGCATGTCACTCTCCGCAAGGAGAAACCTTACTTCTTAGACCCTAGTCCAGAGCCTCTCACCTAGCCAAATCAGATCTCATACTTTGCACTGACGAGAGCCAACAGCTCGAAACACCGTGTCTGCAAATTGAGATTCTGATTTGGCTTGTATCCTACGTCATACTACAAGACTCGTTAAAGGGTTGATTGTGACTTGTAGGATTGCTACTACCAATAGGTGGCGCTGTAGAGTAAAAGTCCTCTTTCTTTCTGAAGAGGCAATTTGCATATTATTTTCCCAGAGGAGCATTGCACGGCGAATAAGTCTCCTTACCTTGACAAGCCACAGCTGGCATGTCACTCTCCGCAAGGAGAAACCTTACTTCTTAGACCCTAGTCCAGAGCCTCTCACCTAGCCAAATCAGATCTCATACTTTGCACTGACGAGAGCCAACAGCTCGAAACACCGTGTCTGCAAATTGAGATTCTGATTTGGCTTGTATCCTAAGTCATACTACAAGACTCGTTAAAGGGTTGATTGTGACTTGTAGGATTGCTACTACCAATAGGTGGCGCTGTAGAGTAAAAGTCCTCTTTCTTTCTGAAGAGGCAATTTGCATATTATTTTCCCAGAGGAGCATTGCACGGCGAATAAGTCTCCTTACCTTGACAAGCCACAGCTGGCATGTCACTCTCCGCAAGGAGAAACCTTACTTCTTAGACCCTAGTCCAGAGCCTCTCACCTAGCCAAATCAGATCTCATACTTTGCACTGACGAGAGCCAACAGCTCGAAACACCGTGTCTGCAAATTGAGATTCTGATTTGGCTTGTATCCTAAGTCATACTACAAGACTCGTTAAAGGGTTGATTGTGACTTGTAGGATTGCTACTACCAATAGGTGGCGCTGTAGAGTAAAAGTCCTCATTCTTTCTGAAGAGGCAATTTGCATATAACTAAATAGTCATATTATGCAAGTGGGTGTGGTTCAAAAATCCTCACACGAGGATCGTCCCAGGTTGCACTAACAAGTCCGATTTTAGGGAGCAGAGGAGGCTCAGGAGTGGAGAGATGCATTAACAAATGAAAAACGCCAGATGCTGGAGAACAGTGATGTATACACCAGGTAAGAAATTAAAAGAGTTTACGGTAAATGGTAGGTTCTCTTTAAAGAGAATCATTATGAAAAAAATGGCTTGTTTAAATCAGGTTTCTACAAAGCTCTGTTTTCTTTTTAGCCAAGAAGCTAAATCTTTACAAAAAACCCTTAAGTTTAGTATGGCCATAATTATACCAACTTGGAGAATTATTTTTGCCCAGTCATATTTACTGCACAAAAAAAACACATTTTCTCCTCACTTGAAATTTTATTTTCCATTTTTTTTCCATTTCCAAATAATGTACTGCAAACTGGGAATGATACCATATTTTGCAGATTATAAGATGCACCAGATTCTAAGACACACCCCAAATTTTGAGGAGAAAAGTAGGAGAAAAACTTTTTTAATAAAATGGTGGTACCTCTTATAATCTATGTGTCTTATTGCTTACTGGGGGTGGTGGCCAGCGCTGGTTTTAGGCAAAGTAGGACCCTAGGCAAAGTTTAAAATGGGGCCCCAAATGCTAACATATTGCACATCACACAGAAGCATTTCGGTTGCAGTTACATGCGCTGAGTTCAGGCCGCTAAATGAGTGTGATCGACAATATTGAAATCGTTCAACGCTTGTTTCCCGGCCTCTTTACACCGTCTGAGAAAGAATGATGGGGACAGAACAATCACTATTAGATCAATCTCTCTCCATACAAAATCATGTTATCAGCAGCACATCTACAGTTTACACCGCCGATGTGCTGCTGAGAACAATGATTTTTGTTCCAGCATAAACAATCCAATCACTCGATGAATAGGTAAGCATTTTGCTTGTTTAGTATAATACACCCCATAGTCCTCCGTATATTGTAAAGTGCACCACAGTCCTCCATATTGTAAAATGCACACCCCAAAGTCCTCCATATAATATAATATGCCCCATAGTCCTCCATATAGTATAATACACTCCCTATAGTCCTCCATATATTAAAATACACTCCTCAGTCCTCCATATATTAAAATACACTGTTCAGTCCTCCACATACAGTGGGGCAAAAAAGTATTTAGTCAGTCAGCAATAGTGCAAGTTCAACCACTTAAAAAGATGAGAGGCGTCTGTAATTTACATCATAGGTAGACCTCAACTATGGGAGACAAACTGAGAAAAAAAATCCAGAAAATCACATTGTCTGTTTTTTTTTCATTTTATTTGCATATTATGGTGGAAAATAAGTATTTGGTCAGAAACAAGCAATCAAGATTTCTGGCTCTCACAGACCTGTAACTTCTTCTTTAAGAGTCTCCTCTTTCCTCCACTCATTACCTGTAGTAATGGCACCTGTTTAAACTTGTTATCAGTATAAAAAGACACCTGTGCACACCCTCAAACAGTCTGACTCCAAACTCCACTATGGTGAAGACCAAAGAGCTGTCAAAGGACACCAGAAACAAAATTGTAGCCCTGCACCAGGCTGGGAAGACTGAATCTGCAATAGCCAACCAGCTTGGAGTGAAGAAATCAACTGTGGGAGCAATAATTAGAAAATGGAAGACATACAAGACCACTGATAATCTCCCTCGATCTGGTGCTCCACGCAAAATCCCACCCCGTGGGGTCAGAATGATCACAAGAACCGTGAGCAAAAATCCCAGAACCACGCAGGGGGACCTAGTGAATGAACTGCAGAGAGCTGGGACCAATGTAACAAGGCCTGCCATAAGTAACACACTACGCCACCATGGACTCAGATCCTGCAGTGCCAGACGTGTCCCACTGCTTAAGCCTGTACATGTCCGGGCCCGTCTGAAGTTTGCTAGAGAGCATTTGGATGATCCAGAGGAGTTTGGGGAGAATGTCCTATGGTCTGATGAAACCAAACTGGAACTGTTTGGTAGAAACACAACTTGTCGTGTTTGGAGGAAAAAGAATGCTGAGTTGCATCCATCAAACACCATACCTACTGTAAAGCATGGTGGTGGAAACATCATGCTTTGGGGCTGTTTCTCTGCAAAGGGGCCAGGACGACTGATCCGGGTACATGAAAGAATGAATGGGGCCATGTATCGTGAGATTTTGAGTGCAAACCTCCTTCCATCAGCAAGGGCATTGAAGATGAAACGTGGCTGGGTCTTTCAACATGACAATGATCCAAAGCACACCGCCAGGGCAACGAAGGAGTGGCTTCGTAAGAAGCATTTCAAGGTCCTGGAGTGGCCTAGCCAGTCTCCAGATCTCAACCCTATAGAAAACCTTTGGAGGGAGTTGAAAGTCCGTGTTGCCAAGCGAAAAGCCAAAAACATCACTGCTCTAGAGGAGATCTGCATGGAGGAATGGGCCAACATACCAACAACAGTGTGTGGCAACCTTGTGAAGACTTACAGAAAACGTTTGACCTCTGTCATTGCCAACAAAGGATATATCACAAAGTATTGAGATGAAATTTTGTTTCTGACCAAATAGTTATTTTCCACCATAATATGCAAATAAAATGAAAAAAAAAACAGAATGTGATTTTCTGGATTTTTTTTTCTCAGTTTGTCTCCCATAGTTGAGGTCTACCTATGATGTAAATTACAGACGCCTCTCATCTTTTTAAGTGGTGGAACTTGCACTATTGCTGACTGACTAAATACTTTTTTGCCCCACTTTAGTATAATACACTCCTCATAGTGCTCCGTATAGTATAATGCACCGCCATAGTCATCCATGCAGTACAATTCACTTCCCTTAGTATAATGCACCCCATAGTTCTTCACATAGTATAATGTATTCCCCATAGTCCTCGATACAGTATAATGCAGCCCACATATAGTATAATGCAGCCACCTCACAAAGTATAATGCAACCATCCCGCAGAGTATAATGCAACCACCCCACAGAGTATAATGTAACTCCCCATGGAATATAATGCAGCCCCCCTCATATAGTATAATGTAGCCCCTTCACAGAATATGATGCAATCACCCTTCATAGAATATAATAAATACTAGCTGAAGAGCCCGGCGCTGCAGGGGCATAGTAAATAACTGTGGTTAGTTATAACAAATTATAATTATCCTCCATCCCATAGTCCCGTGCCCATATACCCATCATACATATCCACCATCCCATAGGCCCGTGCCCATATACCCATCATACATATCCTCCATCCCATAGTCCTGTGCCCATATACCCATCATACATATCCACCATCCCATAGGCCCGTGCCCATATACCCATCATACATATCCTCCATCCCATAGTCCCGTGCCCATATACCCATCATACATATCCACCATCCCATAGGCCCGTGCCCATATACCAGTCATACATATCCTCCATCCCATAGTCCAGTGCCCATATAGATATCCTCCATCCCATAGTCCCGTGCCCATATACCCATCATACATATTCTTCATCCCATAGTTCTATGCCCATATACCCATCATACATATTCTTCATCCCATAGTCCCGTGCCCATATACCCATCATACATATCCACCATCCCATAGGCCCGTGCCCATATACCAGTCATACATATCCTCCATCCCATAGTCCAGTGCCCATATAGATATCCTCCATCCCATAGTCCCGTGCCCATATACCCGTCATACATATCCTCCATCCCATTGTCCAGTGCCCATATACCCATCACACATCCTCCATCCCATGGTCAACCATTATGACATCATAATGAGCGGCGGGGCTTGCAACCGATGACATCAGCATCGCCATGGCAACCATTATGACATCATAGTGTGGGGCGGGGCTTGACGCGCGCACACTTTTTCCCCAGTATGTAGATAGGGGCATTATGACATCATAATGAGGGGCGGGGCTTGACACGCACACACTTTTTCTGTATGTAGACAGGGGCAAAATTGTTTGGTGAATTGGAACGCGCGGGGTTAAAATTTCGCCTCAAAACATAGCTTAGGACGATCTCGGGGTCCAGACGTGTGACTGTGCCAAATTTTGTGGCTGTAGCTGCGACGGTGCGGATGCCTATCCCGGACTTACACACACGCACACACATACATACATACATACACACACTTGAGCTTTATATATTAGATAATACAGCCCCCTATAGAATATAATGTAGCCCCGAATAAAATACAGCTCACCTCCCCATAGAATATAATGTAGCCCCATCAAAGAGTATGATGCAATCCTCCCTCATAAAATCTAATAGAGCCCCCCATAGAATATAATGTAGCCCCCCCATAGAATATAATATAGCCCACCTCCCCACAGAATATAATGTAGCCCCCCCATAGTATATAACACAGCCTCCCCCATAGAATATAATATACCCTCCATAGTATATAACAGAGCCTCCCCCACAGAATATAATATACCCCCCAATAGTATATAACACTGCCCACATAGTATATAACACAGCCTCATAGTATATAACATAGCCCCATAGCCCAAATAGTATATACCACTGCCACATAGTATATAGCACAGCCCACACAGTATATAGCACAGCCCACATATAGTATATAGCACAGCTCACATGGTATATAGCACAGCTCACATCTCTCCCCCCCAGAATGGCGCCACAGTCCACTACTCATTGTTATATTTAAAAAAAACACAACACACTTCTCACCTCTCATGACCGCGCTGCTCCCGACTCCTTTCTCAGGGGCTGTGCTGCCTGGCACATGTCATCGCGCACCCGCCGTGTCAGAGGCAGAGCGGGGAATGATGGGAGAAAAAGCGCCAGCTGACAATCTCTCCTCCATCTATGCTTTGAAGTGTACCGGCAGACGCCAGTATAGTTCAATGCGGCTGGGGGAGTCGGCATTAGGGGTGGGTGGGCCCCCCGCCTCACAGGGGCCCCATAGTGGCTGCATGATGTGCTGCTAGCTGGGGGCCCCAGGGGGAGCGGGGGCCCAAGGCAACTGCCTGATCTGCCTGCCCCTAACACCGGCCCTGGTGGTGGCTGCGGTGAAGCGGAATCCCAGGGTTGCTGCTGGATCAGGCAAGAGTGGTGCGCTGCTGCAGGCTGGGATGAGGGGTTGTTGCGATATCCACTGCTGGGGGTAAAAATGGCTGTTGTGCTGTGTGTGGTGTTGTGCCCATATACCCGTCATACATCCTCCATTCCATAGTCAACCATTATGACATCATAATGAGTTGCGGGGTTTGCAACCTATGACGACATCAGCGTCGCCATGGCAACCATTGTGACATCATAATGAGGGGCGGGGCTTGATACGCACACACTGTTTCCCCAGTATGTAGATAGGGGCATTATGACATCATAATGAAGGGCGGGGCTTGACTCGCACACACTTTTTCCACGGTATGTAGATAGGGGCAAAATTGTTTGGTGAATTGGAACTCGTGGGGTTAAAATTTAGCCTCACAACATAGCTTAGGACGCTCTCGGGGTCCAGACGTGTGACTGTGCCAAATTTTTTGGCTGTAGCTGCGACGGTGCGGATGCCTATCCCGGACATACACACATACATACATACATACACACTTTGAGCTTTATATATTAGATATATACTAGCTGAAGAGCCCGGCGCTGCCCGGGCATAGTAACTAACTACGGTTAGTTGTAACAAATTATAATGAATGTGTGGCGCCCCTGAGGCTTCAGTCGCCACAGAGGTACTGCACCTTCTCCTAAGGTGTGGTGCCCCACCATCCAGGTAGGACGGAGACTCCCGCATTCCACCACCTGCACCCCACTCACAGGATAGTTCAGCAGGGACCCGTCCATGCTTTATGCTGGAAAGGTCATAGGGTGCCTTTTGTGGTCCCTGGCTTTGTAACTCAAGAGGTGTTGGGGAGGCGGGTGGAGTTAGTATAAAAGAGAGGGAAAGTGTAGGATTTCAAGTCAGTCAGTCAGTCTGACAGAAGGTCAGTCTGAGGGGAGCTCAAGGCGAAGGAAGGCAGTCAGTCAGGAGAGGCTGAGGACTGGTCTTAGTGGAACAAGCTCCCTGGGAGAAGAGTGAGAGAAGAAGGAGTGCTGCAGCTGCCTCAGTGACCTGAGCCAGCTGGCACAGGAGGAGAGAGAGGAAGAAAGGGACGTAGACTGGAGACTACAGATTCCATAAGAGAGAGATAGAACAGATAAGAACGAAGGAGAATAGAAGGACGGTGGGAAGCAGGTTGAGAAAGAGAGAGAATCCTTCCAGTCCAGAGCGCATAGGCCAGGGCCCAGTCCCCGAGGTTGATTGGATCTTTATGTCCGGCAACAGACACCGGAGGAGTAGTGAGCCACTAACTCCTTACTGTTGGGGCACAACAGCGAAACGAATGGAAAGCCGGGACGCAGAGAGGAATCCCCGAAGCAGGCTACAGCTGTCTGTCATACAAGTAGAGACTAGGAACACCTAGAGAGAGGCATTCCAGGGTAACTAAGTACTGGAGTGCTTTGCACCTAAAGGCGCATTGGAGGAGTCGTTCAGAAAGGTACATATTGGTGGAGTGTGGAGGGGAGAATCCTATCCTGCCTGGAGGTTGGCTGGGCCCTGACCTGAAGAACACAGTGCGGAGGCAGGCATTGGTGTGAACTGCAAAAAGTGAGTAAAGCTTTGGAACCGCATACTCTGGTGTCCTCCAGTTATTCCAGCACCGCTACCCCAGGGTACCAGCCTCTACACCATTCTGCGCCTCTCCTAATCCATTGCATCTACACTGCCCTGGGACTACAGCTCCACCTGTGGGGAGCTGCTCCATCTTTGCTGCACCACACCATCAGTCCCAGTAGATCTGCATCCAGCGTTGGCTCAACATCTCACTTGCCAAATATCACGGGTGGCGTCACGAACTTTACATTACAAACAAACATCACCGCCATTGATATTGGGGCCCAGGGCCACGGACCGGGTCACCGCTGATGTGACACACACATCATCCCCCTGACACCGGCCCTGTACCGAGTACCCCACAGCCCTGGGTGCAGCGAGGGCGACCCAATTCTTGGCGTCACGAACAGGATGACGAGACCCGAAGCCATCGAGTTCTGTGTGCCTTGGGTTTACAACTTTTGAAAATGTAAAAAGACCAAATTTAATAGACTGTAAAATGGACATTGAAATTGGCCGCTGGCGTGGAAAAGAAGGGTGTGAAGAGATGGGAGGTCCTAAGAAAAGACCGCGAAGAGTATTGGGCCTCCCCTGCCTGAATTACTATGTGACAGATGCATGGACCACCCCCCGAGGGGTTCGTATGCTGGTTTGGTATGGAGGCGCTGGAAGAAGGCGCAGCCCACGGAAGGAGGGGCAGAAGAAGCCAGTGGTGGGAAAGGGGCCGAGGCAGGAAGAAGAACTCCAGAACGCCATGATGAAAGGAGATGAGAAGTCAGAAGAACAGGGGGAGGAGAGGCCACTCACCCTTAGGCCGCCCACGCGGAGGCTGCGACCGATGATACTTCTGCAGCAGCGACCGCCACCACCTCACCCCCCGATACTGTCATTGGGTGAGCTCCGTCCGGAGTAGATACATGAGGGCCCTGGAACAGAATGGAGGACCGGGACCGCGTCTCCGCCTGGAACGGGCGCGGTGGCGCCGACCTCCGCTGGCGACCCCGGCCGAACCCGGCCTGGCTCGGGCACGGATCCGGCTGTGGTCTATCCCACCGGTCACTCCGGGAGTGTCGGCTGCTGCCATCTACCACCCGGAGCCAGACTCGCAGCTGGAAACGCCAGGTATGATTGCTACCCCCAGTTTAACCCTGGGTTTAGGGGTGGAACCCACAGATAGGAACGGGCCCACTCATCTTCGCCCACAATCCCTGGCTGCGGTGCCTATGGGGGAGGATGATCAAGTTGTTCCTGGCTGGCGGCCCCGGGCTGCGGCACCATCTCCTGAACTTCCTATGGAACTGGAGGGACCCATATCCCCGCAGACAGTAGAAATCTCCATGGCCCTTTCCCTGGGACCCACCAGTCCCTGTCCCTCTTTATGGGAGCTTGAGTATATGTGACTAGCAAGTAGTCAGTGGGATGAAGGTACCACGTCTGAGGACAGTACCAGAACCCCAGGAGGGGATCACCAGTAAACAAGAAAAATAAAAATTTATAAATCTCGCTACCCAGGAGGGTTATTTGCACCAGTTGTGCTTTTGTTTTTGTCTTTTTGTTATCATGTTGCCCAGTTTTTGATTGGCAGCGTTGTTTTGAAATGGAACTGTGGAGATCATAGACGCTGATTGGTCCAAAAACTTTACTGTAAATAGTTGCACCTCTTTAGGTGCCCTTTCTTGGTTTTACATAAAGGAACACTTTGTGAAGATAGTGTTTTACAGATATAGACACTTTGCGAAGATGATGCTTTTGAATGGACACTTTTCGAATAATGATGTCTACCTCAAGGGACACTGCAAGAAATCCCGGCTGGGAGCAGTGTTCAGCACTTTGCAAGAATCTTTGAATGTTTTATGATGACGTATTTGATAATGTTGAGTCTTATGAAGAGTAAATGTCTTTTATAGCATGTTTGATACAGAAAATTAGAAAAGTTTTGAGATAGAATGTGAGAATTGAACAAAGGATAAAGAATTGAAAGTGACAGGTGACAGGCCAAGTACAGATGGTAAGTGTCTTGTGTCCGGTAGGAAGAGAAAGAGAAAGGAAGAAGAATAATTGAAAGAAACGTAATAAAGAAAATGTGTTGAGTATAGCACTTTGAAGTAAGAATTGCACTTAAGTAAACTTTTTGATACTGAGATAGGAAGTTAGCCTGTTTGTAACGTTTAATAAATGTGCCTCCTACATTAGGAAGATTAGATAAGCATTGTTAAACAGCATTTAAAAATTTTTGTGTGTTCCTGTATTGTACTTTTATTGTCTTGCAGCCCGCGGATGTGCTGTGTTTAACGGGGAGGGTATGTGGCACCCCTGAGGCTTCAGTTGCCACAGAGGTACTGCATTTTCTCCTAAGGTGTGGTGCCCCACCATCCAGGTAGGATGGAGACTCCCTTCCGCATTCCAACACCTGCACCCCACACACAGGATATTTCAGCAGGGACCCATCCATGCTTTATGCTGGAAAGGTCATAGGGTGCCTTTTGTGGTCCCTGGCTTCGTAAATCAAGAGGTGCTGGGGAGGCGGGTGGAGTTAGTATAAAAGAGAGGGAAAGTGTAGGATTTCAAGTCAGTAGCAACTTTTGATCAGGGTCATTTGGATGTTTTGGGTTGTCATTATGATTTAAAAAGAGAAAACACATTAGTTTGACAATAAATGGCTTCACCGAACCACTAACCATGAGTGAAGAAAATTTTTGGTGTTATCATTCATATTCTCTGAAAAAAGGTCAAGAAAGCAAAAATTCTGCTGGGGTATGTAAACTTTTAAGCACAACTGTATAATGCCCTTAATTTGCCCAAATAATGCTACAAACTAATAATGAATGCTACTTGTGATATTTGTGGTACAAATATGAGTGACCAAACAACAAGACCTCTGGTTGATTCACTTCATGCAATTATGCATTGTACATCCATTACTATTGGCAGTATATGAAACTGTTGTAAGTTTTTTGACCCCTTTATACGAGTGTAACGAATGGAAGCGGAGGCAGAGATGGTGAAGTTCTCATTCGTTTTTATTTTTAAAGTGGAACCTCGGGACTCCGAAGATGGCGTGACTAGTGAGCCCCGGGCACCCATAGTAAAGCCCCTCAGACAGGGCCAGAATGGAATACCCGGAGGACACAGGTGCTACCTCCAGTTAGACCCCGAACACGTGGCAGCTGTCCCAGTGGGACCAAAAGGGATAACAGTAGTTACAGCAGAGTCCGTAATGAGCCGGGTCCTGGATCCGGGTAGATGTAAGGAGTCGGATCCAGTGACCTTCACACAGTCCTCAGACACGGATAGCTGTTGGCGGAATGGGATGGCTTTCACCCAGATGGTTGCAGATATAACCAGGAAGCAGAGGATACTGCTATGCTGTGGAGACAGATCGCATTACAAAATGCACAGAGACTGCAGACGCAACGCAGACAGGTTAGCATGAGAACCGGATGTAGCAATGATAGATACTTGTTGCTTTGGCGCTCTCCCTATGGAGGAGAGACCAGAAATAGCAGCCAGTGCGCTGCCATTGGTTAATTGCACTTTTTGAATAATGCACGCCATCCCTTTAAGAAGGCAGGAGAGAGGGCGGGCGTGCCCTGATAGCCTTAGCTAAAGATCTCCTCACAGGATGCCAGGAGGTGGAGGCAGGAGGGAGGCCTGAATGCTGAGCAGCAGAATGAGATCCAGAGGAGGTCGGCTGCTGCCTAAGGACAGCATGTGAGGCTTGAGGTGAGTGCCCATAATGGAGGGCAGCGGCAGACCTGGATGCAGCGCTAGGACGGGGACCAGGTGTAACAGTGGCAGACCTGGGCGCCACACCAGGACAGGGACCGGGTATAACAGTATCCCCCTCTTTACACCCCCTCTTCTTCAAGCCTGCGTAGAACTGTTTAAGGAGAAGAGGAGCCTGGATGTTCTCCCTAGGATCCCAAGATCTCTCCTCAGGAACAAAACCCCTCCAGTCCACCAGGTAGTAGGTCTTACCCCTTACTTTTTTTACGGCCAAGATATGTTTTACCTCAAAAACATCATCGTCCGAGACAGGGTCAGGAGTGGTACCTGGATCCTTAAAGAAGGGGCTCAAAACTACCGGTTTGAGGAGAGTAACACGAAAGGAGTTAGGCACATGTAGAGAAGTAGGCAACTTCAGCTTGTAAGAGACTGGATTAATCTGTCTCAAGATCTCAAATGGTCCAATGAACCGGGGACCCAATTTGTAGAATGGCATCTTTAAACGGATATACTTCGGAGAGAGCCATACCTTGTCTCTGGGACGAAAGATAGGCGCATCCAAACGTCTCTTGTCCACATGCCTTTTCATACGCTGGGAGGCTTTCTCCAGAGCTGTTTTGGTGTCCCTCCAGACCTTAGAAAAATCTTCGGAGAAAGTATCAGCAGCCGGAACGCCAAATGATCCGGAGATGGGAAGAGGTATCCCGGGTTGCAGTCCGAAGACAATCTGAAAGGGAGACTTTCCAGAAGATTCACTTACTTGGTTGTTGTAAGAAAATTCGGCCAAGGACAGTAAGTCTACCCAGTCGTCATGATGCGCGTTGACAAAGTGACACAGGAATCCAGCCAGGATTTGATTTGTCCTCTCCACTTGTCCATTGGACTGGGGATGGTATGCTGAGGAAAAATCCAGTTCAATTCTTACCAGTTTACAAACTGCTCTCCAGAATCTTGAGGTGAACTGGACCCCTCTGTCGGAAACGATGTGTAGAGGGAAACCATGGAGACAGTAGATGTGACAGATGAACAGATGCGCCAACTCATGAGCAGTTGGAAGACTGGGTAGCGGAGCGAAGTGGTCCATTTTAGAGAAGCGGTCCACCACTACCCACACCACAGAACAGCCAGATGAGATCAGAAGATCTGTGATGAAGTCCATTGCGATGTGTTGCCAGGGGGGCAGAAGGAATTGGTAGGGGCTGAAGCCTACCTGCGGGTAGCTGCTTGGCTGTCTTGTTACGGGCACAAGAAGGACAGGCTGTGACGTACTCCTGAATGTCCTTAGCCATAGCAGGCCACCAATAGTACCGGGAGATGAGTTGCAGAGTCTTTCTTTGCTTTGGGGGGCGTCACAGGGGGTATAAAAGGGCTTGCATGCCGACCGCCATGCTACTCATGCTGATCTCAGAATAGGGAGAGCTGCTGCTGCTGATGATTCTGTAGGGAGAGCGTTAGGCAGGGAAGACACCAAAAACTGCTTCTGCTGCTAGCGATTTTGCCTGTACAACACACCAGTCACTGTGTGTGCAGTGCAAGTGGAGGCTATATTTTGCTGGATCAGCTGTGTTGGTTGTTAGGCTGCCTTATAAGGCTTCCTGATAGCTGCATTGCTGTTTTCCCACTGCTCTGCAAACTGCTTTTTTAAAAGCAATCCAAATTTTTTTTTTGTCCTGGTGAGGTACTGAGCATGCATTTTTTCACACCATACAGCGGTGTACGCTCCTCACACAGTACCGTGTAACGGCTGTTATCACGGCCACAGTGAAGCTATCTGTGTGTGACTCTGTAAGAATAAGACGAGGACATGTTCCGTTCTTACAGACCTCCACTCTAGGGAGATTCCTATTCTGCCCAATTCTATATATACCTTGTAGTTTGTCATACACTAGCCAATTTCTGCCTGTGACATAGCGGTGTGATATTCACTGGGCCTCACACAATCCAACAGTGTCCACAAGTGTGTTCAGAAATTCTACATCTCCCCTGTCCTATAGTGACATTTTTCACACCTGCGACATTGAGCCTGTGACATAGCGGTGTGATATTCACTGGGCCTCACACAATCCAACAGTGTCCACAAGTGTGTTCAGAAATTCTACATCTTCCCTGTCCTATAGTGACATTTTTCACACCTGCGACATTGAGCCTGTGACATAGCGGTGTGATATTCACTGGGCCTCACACAATCCAACAGTGTCCACAAGTGTGTTCAGAAAGTCTACATATCCCCTGTCCTATAGTGACATATTTCACACCTACGACATTGAGCCTGTGACATAGCGGTGTGATATTCACTGAGCCTCAAACATTCCAACAGTGTCCACAAGTGTGTTCAGAAATTCTACATCTCCCCTGTCCTATAGACACCTTGAACCTTGTTTTACATTACTATATAGTTTGTGGGATTTTGTGTACATTTTTACCAAAAATGAGGAAGGCTGGTAGAAGAGGCCGTGGAATTGGGCGGGGGTTGCCAGCTGGTAATGATGGTGTTGGTGGTGGATCTGATGGTAGTGGCAAAAGCAAAATAGGACCGAATGCAGGAGGTGTTGAGCCTGTGTCATCGTCTGGCTACACAAGGCCTTGAAGGCTTAGTTTTCTAGGAGTTGGCAAACCTCTTTTAAAGCCAGAGCTTCAGGAAAAAGTTTTGGCTTACATTGCTGACTCATCCTCCAGCTATATCGCCTCCTATTCTGAAGTTGTAAAAAATAAAAGCACTGAGTCGTCATTGGAGGCTCATGTTCATGAACCACACCTTTCCTTGTGTCCTTCACCCCAACCAAGATTGAAGGATGACGCAGGCCATACAACTGATTACTCCATGGAGCTGTTTTCACATACCATGCCTGGGTTATCAAGTGAAATGGTGAATTACCCAGGCCAAGATGAATCTGACATGGAGTGCACTGATGCACAGCCACTGATAGATGATTCTGCTGGTACATTCACTCAGAGCACTACATTGTCCTCGCAGTGTAATGAGCCAGATTCTGACCCTGATGAGACTCAGGTGCCCCTTCCTGCATACTATACCACCATACACGGTGACACAGAGGAAGGTGCACATGACATTGAAGAGGAGGTGATGGATGACCCAGTTGTTGAACCAGATAGGCATCCATTGGGGGAAGAGGGTGCTGCTTCCAATAGCTCAGATGAGGAGGAGGAGCATCCACAGCAGACATCGACATCGCAACAGCTGTTATCTGGCAGGCCTGGAGCACTCCAAAGACAGGTTCCAAAAATCAAAAAAGAGTTGCTGGGCCGCAAAATGTCTTCCAAAGTAGGAAGAGTGCAGTGTGGCACTTTTTTGAACAAAATCCTCATGATCAGGCCAAGGTTGTCTGTAAGAAGTGCGCAAAGACCTTTAGCTGAGGGAAAAATCTGAAAAATTTGAATACCAGTTGCATGCTTAGACATTTAACCAGCATGCACTTGCAAGCGTGGACACAACACCAAACCTCAAGTACCACATGTGCAACTGATCACAAAGAAGGTAGTCAGCAACGCTACATTGTTTCCCTCACTGTAAGCCCACCGGTTAGCACAGCAGCAAATGTTGAGGTGTCGTTGCAAGGCCAAAGCAGTCAGGGAATTCCACTGTTATATGAACGAAAGACTGAATCTAGGCCATCAGAAAGAACACCAACTCCATCACCATCATCAACCCTCTCTCAGTCTGCCCTGTCCACCGCTAGTTCCACCATATGCAGCTCTCAAGTCCAGCTCACCCTCCCAGAGACTATGAGTAGGTCAAGAAAGTACTCAGTCTCTCATCCGCGTACACTGGGTTTGAACGCCCACATTGCCAAACTAATCTCGTTAGAGATGATGCCCTATCGGTTGGAGGAAAGCGCAGCTTTCCGCGAACTCATGGCCTATGCAGTACCACGCTATGACCTACCCAGTCGCCACTTCTTCTCTCGCAAAGCCATCCCAGCCCTCCACCATCATGTGAAAGACCGCATTGTCCATGCACTCAAGCAGTCAGTGAGTGGAAAGGTGCACCTCACAACAGATGCATGGTCCAGTCGGCATTGCCAGGGCCGTTACGTGTCCATCACTGTGCACTGGGTTAATGTGGTGGATGCAGGGTCCACAGGGGACAGCGGTGGTGGGACAGTGCTGCCTAGCCCAGGGTATAGGAAACAGTTGGCTGTAGGCGTTCGACCCTCCTCCTCCTCCTCCAGAAGTGAAAGCTCATCCACAGAGTGCAGTCGTACGAGCACTCCATCTGCAGCTGCCACTGTTGCACACGAGGTGTCCCCCTATCGAGCAGCTAGTGGAAAGCATCAGCAGGCTGTGTTGCAGATGATGTGTTTGGGCGACAGACACCGCGGAGGTGCTGGCTGAGTACTTTCAGCGACAAACTGAGTCATGGCTGGGCAGTATATATCTTGAGGCAGGCAAGGTAGTTAGTGATAACGGCCGTAATTTTGTGGCAGCCATAGCCCTTTCAAAACTCAGCCACATACCTTGCTTGGCTTACACCTTGAACCTGGTGGTGCAGTGGTTCCTCAACAATTATCCGGAGTTAACAGCCCTGCTTCAGAAGGTGCGAAGACTGTGCACGCATATCCGCCGGTCACTTGTACACTCCATTCGTAAGCAGAAGCTGCAGCGATTGCTCCACCTTCCCAACCACCGCTTCATTATCGACATTGCAACAAGGTGGAACTCCACCCTGCACATGGTTGAGTGGCTGTGCGAACAGAGGCAGGCCATAATGCATTTGTGGGAGGATACACGGCCAGGCACTTTGAGAGCAGACATGGAGTTGACAGGGGTGCAGTGGTCGAAGCTGAAAGACCTCTGTAAAGTCCTTCAGTGTTTTGAGGAATGCACACGGCTGGTAAGCGCAGACGACGCCATCCTAAGCATGAGCATCCCACTTATGCGCCTGCTCATGCAAACTTTGACGCACCTTAAGGAGCAGGCGTCTGCAGCCAATGTTGATGAGGAGGAAGAGGAGGAGGGAATCCTTGATGACATTCAGCCATTGTCTGCTCAGGGACCTCTCCTGGACGAAGTGGAGGAAGAAGAGGAGGAGGAGGATGATGATGGGGATGATTACTTGGGGAGGAGGATGCATCTCGTGGGGCAAGTGAAAATGTTGGCGTGGCAAGGTCTGGTACAGGGTTTGTGCGTGAGTGGAGGGATGTGGATTTGCCAGAAAGTGCTCCTCCAACCAGCACTCGCAGTGCATCATTGACACCGGGAACATTGGCCCACATGTCAGATTATGCCTTGCAGATCCTAAAAAGGGACGCCCACATTGCCAAAATGATGAACGATGATGACTACTGGTTGGCCAGCATCCTGGATCCACGCTATAAAGGCAAATTACAAAACATCATGCCACACGAGAACCTTGACCTAATATTGGCTAATAAACAATCAACTCTGGTAAATCGGTTGGTTGAGGCATTCCCAGCACACAGCAGCGGTGATGGTTCTCACACGAGCCGTACGGGCCGGGGGCAGCTTGGCAGAGGTGTTCGAGGTGCACACAGCAGAAGTGGTGTTGGAGACAGGGGTTTCATGACAATGTTGTGGACTGATTTTTCAAGTACCGCTTACACAACTGGTAATACTGCATCGATGGAAAGTGACAGGAGACAGCAGTTGTCAACTATGGTTACAAACTACTTTTCCTCCCATATCGATGTTCTCTCGCACAGGTCATTCCCTTTTGACTATTGGGCCACTAAACTGGACACCTGGCCTGAATTGGCACAATATGCCTTACAGGAGCTCGCTTGCCCAGCTGCAAGTGTGCTATCGGAAAGAGTCTTCAGTGCAGCTGGATCAATCCTGACAGAAAAAAGGACCCATGCATGGGTTTCCAAGGATTTTGTCCCACCTTCCCTTGATGACACATAGGTTGCCAGAAAGATGGCTTGCTTTGGTCCTCCTCCTATTCCGCGAACTTGACCTATTTCACCTTTTGCAGCAGCTGAATGTCCCACATCAACATATGCTACTTTGTAAACCGCCCTGACTGGGCTGCCCCCCCCCATGGCTGGGGTCACCACCTATCGCACGAAACCGTGCGAGTGCCGTTGCCCTGGACAGGTGGGTAGGCTGACTCTTGGGCGTGGGCACTGGCACAGGGTCCCTCATAGTGCAATCAAGTGTCTCTGACAGTGGTGGTGCACACCCGCCGTCAGACACACCGCCGTACTATGAGGGGCCCATTGCCAGTACCGACGCCCATGAGTGTGCCCCCCTTGCTTGGGCAGGGCCCCAGCATTTGCAATGTTTACCTCTCCCTGCTCCTCCGCTGTGTAGTCTGGGCTGTCTAATCCTTCACTGGGAGTGCCACTACAAATTGATTGAACTGAAAGATGGTTAAGATGTAGCTATGCCCTGTCCTGCTGGCCGGGCTCTAGCTCCAGATGATCAATGGCTTCCATTTCTTATGGACGTCGACTCACAATGACATGCAGTGGTGGTTTATCATCAGCTTTCACAGTTTTCCTACTCACAAACGTGTGACATTCCGGCACACATTTTAAAATGTGCCCTCTCATGCCAATCAAATAGAATTGCCTACGGCCTGTGGCTTCTGTCTTTTGCACTCCAAAGTTACGTGACAGATCATGATAGCCAGTGAGCACCATGTTTACATCGCTCCCTGTGATAAAAATTTGATTGAGATGAGTAACAGTGATGGAATCAACGGAAGTGCGATACAGCAAGACTTTATTCACAAAAAAATGTTTTCACTGTCTCAACACACAGATTAATTGAGGGTCAGCATCACCTATGAGAATTGTGACGGAAGTTTTTCCCGTGAATAGTAATTCCTAGATTTCTGAAATCACTAGCCTTTATGTCAGTAATTGTATGCATCTCATTTCCTATTGCGGAGAGGCTGGACTGTATTACTGGGACAGAAATATGTATGAAGATTTAAAAATAACACCAAAAGTATATAGTTGTGTACGCCTCAAATGCATTTCCTTTTTTCCACTTTTTAGATTGCTGTGTAATCCATACTGAGAACACGGAGATTTTACATGTTTAAACTATGCTATATATTCCTGCTATCCAGTGATAAAGTACCCTTTCTCAGCTTTGTACAATCTGGTCAAATCCATACTGGGCCTGAGAACATCTGAGTCTGCCTCCTGATCTATAGACATATATTTTTAATGTGTAAACTAGGCTACATATATACGTGTTATCCGGTGAAACTGTACCATTTATCAACTTTCTACAATGTTGTTGATTCCATACTGGGCCTGAGAACGGCTGCCGAGCTGTTAAGCAAGCTACAGCACCTGTGGTTTGGACACGTAATTTTTTCAGGAATGACGGTTAGGCCTAACTCCGGAATTGCGGTTGACCTGAACTTACTGGGAAATCATCGTTCGCGGGGAATAATCTGAATCCCAGATCCCCATCACTAACGGAGTTCAGCAGGTTATCTGCACCTGTAAGCGACAAAAGCTGGTCCTTTCAGTGTAGCGTGCATGCAGCCCTGGACATGTACGGGAATGCTAGACCTGTTATTGCTCAATCTCACGTGCCAGAGCCTCGCTTATCCCTCTAGTAAGCTTGACGTGTACTGCGGGGGCATGCCGGAGTCTCCGTTATTAACGGAATAAAGCTGAGAAATCGCTAGCACAACTACAAACACACATACCACACACAGAATCGACAAAGCTTTCAAAGTGTGGAGTCCAATTAAGCCACAGGCTCCACTCCTGGTGGTGCCCTTTTGGACATTCCTTTAAGGTTCAGCTTTGCAATCATACTGCCCCCGGAAACCAAAAACTTTGCCTTCATTGACACTGTTTGGAGGTTCGTGGGAATAATTCCGCCCGATCAGCAGTCGGCATATGGGTCGCCCTCCCAGGGCTGTAGGGTACTCGGTACCGGGCCGGTGTCAGTGGGATGTGTCACAGCAGCGGTGACCCGGACGGTGGCCCTGGGCGCCCATGTAAATGGCGTGGTATAATGGTAAAGAGTTTATATAGATAGTTTGATGCCACCTGTGGTGTTCGGCAACATAGATGTTAGGCCGACGCTGCATGCAGATCCTCTGGGACTGATGGTGTTGTGCAGCAAAGATGGTGAAGCTCCCCACAGGTGCTGGTACCCAGATGTAGCGGTGCTGGAATAATTGTAGGACACCAGAGCATGCAGTTCCAAAGCTTTACTCACAGTCTGCAGGTTACACAGATGCCTGCCTCCGTGCTGTGTCCTCCGGGTCAGGACCTCAGCCAACCTCCGGGACCAAAATGGAAAGCTCCCTTCCAACACTCCGCCAACATGTACCTTCCTGAACGTCTCCTTTCTAGCGCTTGTGGGGGAAGCACTCACAGGACCGTGGTTCACTGAAGCACCTCCTGTCTAACAGATGTTCCTCAGACTTTACTTGTATGGCAGACAGCTGTAGCCTTTTCCTTCTGGCTCCCACACGTCGATGCTGGGGCCTCCGAGCCTTAGTTGGGTACAGAGCATTTATAGCTGCTACTTCCCCCGGTTTCTGCTGCAGGAACGTCAGTGTCCCTACAAACTCGGAGACCGGCATCGGGACCATGCGCTCCAGCTAGGAGTGAGCCTTAACTCTGCTCATCCTCCAGCTCCCCTTCTCACGTCCACACACTTCCCCTTCCCTGGACAGAGTGCCCTAACTTACCTCCTCCCGACCACAGAGAGCAGCTCCTCAGCAGTCAGGTTCAGAGGTCTCCCTGCTAGCCTGGAGTGGGAAATGTGTTGTGTGTTGGTTTCACTGCTAGAGAGATCCTTCGTTGCTCCGAAGCTTGACAACACACTCCCTAGGAGGAAGGTAATGCCACAGTGGCGACCGTACTCTTGGGGATGCCATAAGTGCACTGAGGCCCAGCCACTGCTGGATGATGCTGCTGGTACATTGACCCAGACCACTACATTCCCCTCGCACTCTACACTGCCAGAATCTGACCCAGAGGAAACTCAGGTTCCCCTTCCCACATACTATACCACCTTACACGGTGACAAAGAGGAAGGTGCAGATGAAAGTGCAGGTTCCTTGAGCAGGTGGAGGGGGCATACTCATGGGCGAAGGCACTGGCACAGGGCACCGCATAGTACGCAAAAGTGTCTCTGCCGGTGGGAGGGCCTAAACAGCCAAGTGCATTGAGATGGAAGATGGGGACGACAAGGAGTTCAGAGTAGTGCTGGGATTCCCTAGCAAGGAGACTTATGTAATTGTTTTCAATGTTGGGACAGCAATTTTTGGGGAGCACTATACTCTGGTGAATGATATATGGGGCCCACCATACACTGGAGCATTCCAAAGGTGGACATCAGACACTGGAGCAGTATTTACAGGGCCCATTGTACACTAGAGCAGTAGAAATGGGGCCCATTATATATGGAGCATTATTTGGGCCCATAAGACAGTGGAGCTTCATCCATTGGGACCAACATATACTATAGCATTATGTGGAGCTCATCATATACGGTTTGAAACATTATATGGGATCAATGATTCCATATGGAGAAATAAATGGGCCTCATTACTCTGTATAGTGCACTAAGCACTGGCCATAATACTGTATTGAGTTATATATTGTCCGTTTTTGGAGGTATTGGAGAATTTAAAATGGATATCAGTCATGAGATGTAAGAAGTGAAGTATTTTTCATTGTACTATTCTGCTATTTCTCTGCCGTATCGGCGCATCATGAGTTGTGGTATGCGTTAAAGGGGCGCTCTTTGGCCCTGGGCCCACAAAAACCTGGAGCCAGCTCTACCCCCCCACAACTGTAGCCAAATAACCCCCATTTTTCAGTGCGTAACTAGTATTATGAAGTAAATTAAGGTTGACAAGCTTAAGTAATAAGAATTGATGCTTTTGGCATTCAAATGGGCACTGTAGGTGTGTTTCCTGTCCTCCTCTCACTGCCGACTTTAATTCCCCATTGACTTACATTGGGTTTCGTGTTTCGGTCAGACCCCCGACTTTTCCCTATAGTCGTCCTATTTTGCTCTACCCGACTTTTGGAAAAGTCGGGTTTCATGAAACGAAACTCGACCCTAAAAAAACAAAAGTCGCTCAACTCTAGTCTGTAGTAGTTGGTGAAGCCCAGAAATCACTGTATGGCCTTCAGCCCAGACGGACGAGGCCACTTGAGTACAGCCGATAACTTCTCTGGATCCATTTTTAATCCTGTGGAGGAAACAATGTAACCGAGGAAAGGCAAAGAGGATTGTTCAAAAAGGCACTTTTCAAACTTGGCATACAGTCTGTTCTCCCTGAGCCTCTGTAAGACTAGGCGTACTTGCATCCGGTGTGAGACCAAGTCAGTGGAAAAAATCAGAATGTCATCCAGGTAGACAACAACACAGGTGTAAAGCAGATCCCTGAAAATATCATTTACGAACTCTTGGAAAACAGAGGGTGCATTGCTTAGACCAAACGGCATTACCAGGTACTCGTAGTGACCATCACAGGTGTTGAAGGCTGTTTTCCATTCGTCTCCATCCCTGATTCGGATCAAGTTGTAGGCACCTCTGAGATCCAGCTTGGTGAAGATCTTGGCCCCTCGGAGACGGTCAAACAGTTCTGAAATTAGAGGTAAAGTGTACCTGTTTTTTACCGTGATGTGGTTCAGTCCCCGGTAGTCGATAAAGGGCCGCAAGGATCCGTCCTTTTTCTTCATGAAGAAGAAGCCTGCTCCTGCCGGTGATGATGATTTTTGGATAAACCCTCTGGCCAAATTCTCCTGGATGTAGTCCGACATAGCCTGAGTCTCTACCTGCGAAAGAGGGTAAACTCTCCCATGGGGAGGAGATGTTCCAGGAAGAAGATCTATCGGACAGTCATACGACCTGTGGGGGGGGGGGGGGAGTTTTTCAGCCTCCTTTTTCCCGAAGACATCCGAGAAGGACCAGTAAGCGGATGGTAATCCAGGCAGGGTAGCAGGTTGGACCGGGGGTGAAACTGGTTCAATCTGGGTTAAGCAATGGTCGGAGCAAGATTCTCCCCAATGTAGAATTTCGCCTGTTCTCCAATTAAGAACTGGTTCGTGTTTCTGAAACCAAGGCAAACCTAGAAGCAAGGGGTGAGACAAACCAGGGTACACATAAAAACGGATTCTTTCAGAATGCATAAGACCTACCTGGAGTTCCACTGGCACAGTCTGGAACTGGACGGGTTTAGTCAGTGGCTGGCCATCGACAGCGGTCACCCGCAGCAGACTGGGAAGAGCCTGAACTGGTAAGTGGTAACAATCCACAAGCGTCTGCTGGATAAAAGTCCCGGCGGCCCCGGAATCCAACAGACAGAGTCCAGAAAATTTTATTGCTCTGCAGGTCACGGAGACTGAGATCTGCAATGAAAGAGAGGAATGTTCTCTACCTAGGGTGGCCTCTCCTACCGAACCTGGGCACAGGAGTTTCCTGAGTTCTTTGGACAGGAGCGGTTCAGGTGTTCAGAACTGCCACAATATAGACAGCTTCCATCTTTGCGACGCGCCTCCTGGTGGCGGCTGACCAGACTTACTCAATCTACCTCCATAGCTTTGGGAGAAGATGAGGTAGCCATTTTGGAAGAACTAGAGTCCAGGTCATAGGACATCTTGTCTCGCTTAATCTCCATGGAACGCTCCTGAAAATGCAGGTCAATCCAGGTTGCCAAGGAAAACAAGGTCATTCAAGATGGTAGGCCTTTCCTGTCCTGCCAGCTCATACTTAATTTTTCCAGATAGGCCCTCCCAGAAGGTAGCCAGCAAGGCCTCATTGTTCCAGGACAGCTCAGACGAGAGGGTGCGGAGCTGAACAGCATACTGAGCCACCGTGAGGGTTCCTTGGCATAAATGAAGCAGGGCAGAAGCGGTCGACGTGACCCGGCCAGGTTCATCGAATGTCCTGTGAAAAGTCTCTAGGAAAGATTGAAGATCATTAACCAGTGGGTCTCCTCTTTCCCATAATGGGTTTAGCCAGGCGAGAGCCTCTCTGGCTAGATGTGACATAATGAAGCCCACTTTGGCACGGTCAGAAGCAAACATGTGCCACAAGATTTCGAAGTGTAGGGTACACTGATTGAGAAAACCCCGACACTGAGTGGGGTCACCATGGAAGCGGGGAGGAGCAGACAGGCGAGGACCCTTGCTTGCAGTGACAGCAGATACCTGGGTGTTGATAGGTGATTCAGAAGCAGCCGGGTTCAGCAGAAAATCCATGCGGGTGGACAGGTTACGTAGGTAAGACGTGATCTTGTCCTGTTGATCTTTTAAGCGGGTCACCTCTTGGCACAGTTCCATAGTCGGAGGCCTCTGGGGTCCAGCAGATTCCATGGCCGGGGCAATCTGTAATGAATGGAAGCGGAGGCAGAGATGGTGAAGTTCACATTCGTTTTTATTTTTAAAGTGGAACCTCGGGACCACGGTCCGGGAGCCTCCAAAGGGGGCATGACTAGTGAGCCCCGGGCACCCGTAGTAAAGCCCCTCAGGCAGGGCCAGAATGGAATACCCAGAGGACACAGGTGCTACCTCCAGTTAGACCTTGAACACGTGGCAGCTGTCCCAGCTGGACCAAAAGGGATAACAGCAGTTACAGCAGAGTCCGTAATGAGCCGAGTCCTGGATCCGGGTAGATGGTAACGAGTCGGTTCCAGTGACCTTCACACAGTCCAACAGACACTGATAGCTGTTGGCGGAATGGGATGGCTTTCGCCCAGATGGTTGCAGATATAACCAGGAAGCAGAGGATACTGCTATGCTGTGGAGACAGAGAGCATTAGAAAATGCACAGAGACTGCAGACGCAGCGCAGACAGGTTAGCATGAGAACCGGATGTAGCAAAGATAAATACTCGTTGCTCCGGTGCTTTCCCTATGGAGGAGAGGCCAGAAATAGCAGCCAGTGCGCTGCCATTGGTTAATTGCACTTTTTGAATAATGCACGCTGTCCCTTTAAGAAGGCAGGAGAGCGGGCGGGCGTGCCCTAATAGCCTTAGCTACAGATCTCCTCACAGGACGCCAGGAGGTGGAGTCAGGAGGGAGGCCTGATTGCTGAGCAGCAGCATGAGATCCAGAGGAGGCCAGCTGCTGCCTAAGGACAGCATGTGAGGTTCAAGGTGAGTGCCCATAAAGGAGGGCAGCAGCAGACCTGGATGCAGCGCCAGGACGGGGACCAGGTGTAACAGTCCCAGACCTGGGTGCCGCACCAGGACAGGGACCGGGTGTAACAACGAGTCTATAATCGTTGACCGAACATTCGTAAGAACATTTGTTCCCTAATTTTTGCTGGTGTGAATATGTCAGTAATCACCAGTAGAGATGAGCGACTTTGCCTTTTTTCGGGTCGAGTCGGGTTTCATTAAACCCAGCTTTCTTAAAAGTCGGGTCGAACGAAATCAGCCTGTGACGGGGTATACGACAGAGCAAGAAGGGACAACAGTCCGAGGGACGATCCAACGAGATTTATTAAGGCAGGGAGCATACAACATCAAATATCCATAATGTCCTTGGAGTCCATGAGAAGTCCACAATAAGTCCACACAATGGAAACAAATCCGGGCACCTCACGATAGTCCTTGTGCCAGATGCGATAACAATAATCCTTGCAATGGTCCACAGGATTCCACACAATCCCACGGACGTCACGAGCTGGCCTCAACTCAGTTCGTGACTCCTTCCATGTCCGCACTCAAATCACAACTGATCTTAAAACAAGAGTGTATTGTCAGGGCTCCTGGGATCAGCCCATCTGAAGGGGGGTAGGGGGTCACACCTACTATTCAATGGTTTGGTCCATCAGAAGATTCTAGAAATGTAAGGGCTCCACTGAGTCTACAGGATGTGTATTGTAGGTTATCTTCTGCTTAGGAAAACAATAGCAAAAGTTCTACTAGCTGTTGACACAAGCCTAAATTAGATTATGGTCCAGGTACATCACAAGACATTGCAAAGTATTGGGGGAAGGAGACATGGTTAATTTACAGCAAATACAACCAGGTAAAGTTAAATGACATATTATACAAAATACAGGACAGGGCAAAACTAAAAATCATGACAATCCCTTCCCCTCCCAATTTGTGTACGTACTAGGGACCTCTACAGGTCACTTGTTAAGTACACACAGGCATGGCTGACCAGACTCAGGGCTCCTCCTGCCTGGACAGTCCATCTGCATTTTGGTGTTGGCTGCCTCTTCTATACTGTAGATAATGAACAGGCAAAGGCGGTCTGTAGCTGTCCTGCCTCCGAACGCCTGGACATTGGAATTGCAGATGCCCAGGCTGCCCACATCTATAACATCTGCGCTCTGGGATTCTTCCTCCACGTCGTTGTCCTGAAGGTGGAGCAGGAGTAATGCGAGGCACAGTCACACGAAGGTCACCATGAGTTGAGGCTGCAGAAATACTTGACAAGGCCACAGCTTCTGGATATCGGGTGGCATAGTCCACAACAGTGAGGATGTACGGCTGTGACGGCAGTTCTGGTGGCCTCATTTCCATGTATGGGTTGTACACGTCCACATTAGCTGCTCTCTTGGCTTGACTTCTGGTTACCGCACCGACAAAATGGCAATGAAGATTTCCCACATCATTTCCTAGAAGAATGTCTGCAGGGACTGAATCCAGCTCTTCTCCTGGTGAGGGTGTCTGTAGATAATGAACAGGCAAAGGCGGTCTGTAGCTGTCCTGCCTCCGAACCCCTGGACATTGGAATTGCAGATGCCCAGGCTGCCCACATCTATAACATCTGCGCTCTGGGATTCTTCCTCCACGTCGTAGTCCCGAAGGTGGAGCAGGAGTAATGCGAGGCACAGTCACACGAAGGTCACCTTGAGTTGATGGTCTAGTGGGATGGTGAATATTGGAGGCCGAAGGACCAGGGGCCGCCAAGCGTTGGGGGGCTGGTAGTTTTTTTCTCACTGAGTAGTAGTTTTTTCCACTGAGGCTTGATGGTGAGAGCCTCATCAGCTAGAGCTGCAGCTTCCTCCACAGTGGCTGGTCTCCTTTCACGCACCCATTCCCGGATCTCAGCGGGGCACTTGAAGTAAAACTGCTCTTTTAGGATGACTTGGAAGAAGGTCTCCCAAGTTAAGGCCTCCTCTCCCTCCAGCCAGTGATGACATTTTTGTTTGAGTCTGTGGGCATACATCTTGAAGGACACTTCCTCATCACAGGCTAAAGTACGGAACTGGGTCCTGTAAGTGTCTGGGGTCACAGCATAATGTTCTAGATTAGTCTGTTTAATCTCTGCATACTCACAGTTCCACCGAGGGTCCATAGCTCTATAGGCTGCGGCAGCTCGACCCTCTAAGAGCCCCACAAGATGTCAGACTCGCTCCCTTTCCGGGAATTCCATTAATCGACACTGATGCTCAAAGTCCTGGAAGAAGCCCTCAATGTCACCTGAAGCCTCATTAATCGGCTTGAAGTCTTTGCGGGACACTCTGGGGAGTTCCCTCATGGTGGGTGCTGGGGTTACAGTCAGTCTGGAGCTTCTAGCTGCTTCCACAGCGAGCTGCCTCTCCAGCAATGCCCTCTCTTGAGCTCTATGAATGGCCTCCCTCTTATCTATGGTAGCCTCTTCTCCAAGCAATGCCAACTCCTCCTTGTACCACACAACCCATTGACTTTTTTGGTATTTACCTCCGGCTGCAGTTTTTCCTCCTTTTGCTGTGGGGATCCTTCCTCAGCATCATCTTGCAGGCGAACTCCTTCCAAAGCCTCAATCAGCTGCTCCTTGGAGAGTCCCTTGTAGCGGTCTCCCAGTTCACGGGCCTTTGTTTGTAGGTTCACCGCAGTTCAGTTCTTGTACTCTGCGGTGCTGGTTCCAGATGTTGATGGGCCGTTGTCCTCCATTCCTTCTGCTCTGATCCCAGCGCTGCCAACCAGTTTGTGACGGGGTATACAACAGAGCAAGAAGGGACAACAGGCCGAGGGACGATCCAATGAGATTTATTAAGGCAGGGAGCATACAACATCAAATATCCATAATGTCCTTGGAGTCCATGAGAAGTCCACAATAAGTCCACACAATGGAAACAAATCTGGGCACCTCACGATAGTCCTTGTGCCAGATGCGATAAAAATAATCCTTGCAATAGTCCACAGGATTCCACACAATCCCACGGACGTCACGAGCTGGCCTCAACTCAGTTCGTGACTCCTTCCATGTCCGCACTCAAATCACAACTGATCTTAAAACAAGAGTGTATTGTCAGGGCTCCTGGGATCAGCCCATCTGAAGGGGGGTAGGGGTCACACCTACTATTCAATGGTTTGGTCCATCAGAAGATTCTAGAAATGTAAGGGCTCCACTGAGTATACAGGATGTGTATTGTAGGTTATCTTCTGCTTAGGAAAACAATAGCCAAAGTTCTACTAGCTGTTGACACAAGCCTAAATTAGATTATGGTCCAGGTACATCACAAGACATTGCAAAGTATTGGGGGAAGGAGACATGGTTAATTTACAGCAAATACAACCAGGTAAAGTTAAATGACATATTATACAAAATACAGGACCGAGCAAAACTACAAATCATGACACAGCCGACTATAGGGAAAAGTCGGTGTCCGACTTAAACACGAAACCCAATGCAAGTCAATGGGGAAGAAAAGTGGGCAGGGAGTGGAGGACAGTAAACACACCTACAGTGCCCATTTCAATGCCAACGACATCAATTCTTATTGCTTAGGCTTGTCAACCTTAATTTACTTTATACTAATAGTTACACATTAAAAACTGGGGGTTATTTGGCTAAAGTTGTGGGGGGGGTAGGGCTGGCACCAGGTTTTCTTGTGCCCTGGGCCAAAGAGTGTCAGTGCGCCCTTTTAACACATACCACAATTAATAATGCTCCGATACAGACAGTATATTACTCCATACAGTATTATGGCCACCACCTAGTGCGCCATACAGAATAATGAGCCCCATATATTTCCCCATACAGAATAATTGGTCCCATATAATGTTCCATACAGTATATGATGAGCTCCACATAATGCTACTGTATATGTTGGTCCCCATGGATGATGCTCCACTGTCTTATGGGCCCAAATAATGCTCCATATATAATGGACCCCATTTATAAGGCTCCAGTGTATAATGGGCCCCGTAAATGCTGCTCCAGTGTCTGATGTCCCCCATTTGGAATGCTCCAGAATATGTTGGTCCCCATGGACAATGCTCCAGTGTGTTATGGGCCCAAATAATGCTCCATATATAATGGGTCCCATTTCCAATGCTCCAGTGTATAATGGGCCCCGTAAATTCTGCTCCAGTGTCTGATGTCCCCCATTTGGAATGCTCCAGTATATGATGGGCCAAATGGATGATGCTTCAGTGTATGATGGGCCCCATATATCATTCACCAGTGTATATTGCTCCCCAAAAAATGCTCCCAACATTTAAAAAAATTAAATACCTCTCTTTGCTGGGCTCTGCTCTACTCTGGACTCCTCAGCATTGCCATCTTCAAGCTCTCTGCACTTGTACTGTTTCGGTAGAGGGCATACAGATGTGGTGTCATTGTGCTCTCTAACCTGAATATCACTGTCAGGAAAGGCGGAAGACGTCACCGAGGTGGAGCAGGGAGAGGTAAGTATTGCAAGTACTGTGGCTCTGCGCAAGCATGGGGGACCCACTTGTGGGAGACGGCACTGGCACAGGGCCCCTCATAGTACGACGGTATGTCTGACGGCGAGTGGGCCCTCCCACCGGCAGAGACACTTTTGCGTACTATGAGGGGCCCTGTGCCACTGCCATCGCCCACGAGTAGGACCCCCCACCTGCACAGGGAACCAGCACTTTCATCTGCACCTTCCTCTGTGTCACCGTGTAAGGTGGTATAGTATGCGGGAAGGGGCATCTGAGTTTCATCAGTGTCACATTCTGGTTCTGTAGAGTGCGGGGGGAATGTAGTGCTGTGGGTCAATGTACCAGCAGAATAATCTAGCAGTGGCTGTGCATCAGTGCACTCCATCTCTGATTCATGTTGGACTGGGGAATTCAGAATTTCACTTGATAACACTGGCATGGCATATGAAAAGAGCTCCATGGAGTAATCTGAAGTGTTGGCTGCCGCAGCCTTCACTTTTAGTGGGGGTGAAGGAGACAAGGAAAGGGGTGGTTCCTGACCAGAAGCCTGCACTGACGACTCAGTGCTTGCATTTTTTTAAACTTCAGAAGAGGAGGCGATAGAGCTGGAGGCTTTTTCGGCAATGTAAGGCAAAACCAGTTCCTGATGCTCCAGCTTTAAAAGCAGTTTACCTACTCCCAGAAAAGGGAGCCTTAAAGGCCTTCTTGTGTCAGACGATGACGCAGGCTCAACACCTCCTGCCTTAGCTGCTATTGTGCTTTTGGCACTACCAGCAGATGCACCACAACCACCATCAGTTCCAGCTGGCCCCCCACACCCACGTTCCGCAGCTTCTTCCACCATACTTAATAATTTTTGTGAAAATGGACTCGAAATACCAGCAGATATATGGTACTGTTTCAGAAGTGGACAGCTCTATACAGTCTAGGGATAATTGTAAATCTCCATATATATTTCATTAGTCAGACACAGACGGTCACAGGCTCAGTATGGATTAGACAATAATATAAAAATTTGCAAAAGGGTACAGTATCACTAGATACAAGGTATATATAGTATAGTTTAAACATATTGAATCTCCGTATACATTTCAGGAGGCAAACACAGACGCTCTCAGGCCCAGTATGGATCTGACAATAATATGAAAAGTGGAGAAAGGGTACTATGGCGCCCCTGAGGGTACGGGTTGCCACAGAGGTACTGCACCTCATCCAAAGGTGTGGTATCCCACCCTCAGGTAAGGAGGGATCACCACTCAGGACTCCTAACCCTGCACTCAACACACACACATTAGTTAGTGCTTTCTGGGTGTACCCAGCGGGAGGATGGCCTCATGCCAGACTGACTAGGAAAGGGTGTTGGGGGTTAGTGTAGAAGGTAGGTACAGTGGGAGTGATTGTGGGCATCCAATCAGAGAGAGCAAGGTGACAATTGGTGGGTGGAGCTAGTCTGAGGTAAATGGATCTTTCTAGAGAGTTGTCAGTCAGTGACAGGACAGAGTAAGAGCAGGCTTGCTGATAGAGGGCTGAGGGTCAGAGAAGAGAGAAAAATCTTGTCCAAGCTCCTAGACTGGAAGGAAGGGGTATTTGGGGCACGGGAAGTGCAATAACCCACCTGTGAAGCCCGTTTCTGGAGAATGGAGAAGGAAACACCCGGTCTCATTGGGGAAGGTGGCTCCTGAAGGTAGTGGAGAAATACAGGGCTCAGCTAGAAAGACGGAGGCTGAGGTAACTTTAAGTGCCTCAGTCACAGCCGCATTCAATACTCAAAAAGGCAGCAGCTGGAATAAAGGACCCCGGAGCCTGACCCACGTTGCCCGGTGTGATCCGTGGCTGCCGGCTTGGGACACTGTTTGTGAAGGCGCACAGCAGGAAGGAAGGGAGAGAACAGCGTAGAGACACGGCCTAGAAAGGATACACAAGGAGGAGGCTTGAACAGGTGTTCCTGATCTACCATAGAGTTTTCCAGACCCCTCCCTCGGATGACACAGTACCAGGCGGGTCATCTTGTGCACACAACTTTTGAGGAAAAACTGCACCCAACTGTGTCCTTGGTGTCTTTTACAACGCGCCTGCTAGACACGCTACACTCACCATCTCAACTGCCCTGGGATACAGCTCTGCCCGTGGAGAGCTTCATCATCTTGGCTGCTTTAACACCTTGCCAGAGGATCTGCATTGCAGCGTCGGCTACCCTAGCCGAGTACCACGAGTGGCATCACGATCCCCCTTTTCCAAATTAATTATCATACCATCTTCCCCCTCATCTGAACTGTCATCTTCTTTATTGGAACCCCAGGGCCACGGACCGGGTCCCAATCACCACCGTGACATACTTCCCCCTTAAAAGAGCCTGAAAGGCCCGGTACTGAGTAACCCGCGGGCCTGCATGGTGTTTCATTTTAACACCAGATAACAGGGATATATGGCATAGTTTCAACATTTTAAATCTACGTATATATTTGAGAAGGCAGACACAGACACTGTCATGGCCAGTATGGATTCGACAACAATCTAAAAAGTAGAAAAAGGGTACAGTATCACCAGATACAAGGTATATATAGTATAGTTTCAACATTCAAAATCTCCGTATTTATTTCAGGAGGCAGACACAGACGCTCTGAGGCCCAGTATGGATTACACATCCATATAAAAAGCAGTAAAATGGGAATGGATCCCAAGCGTACTGCTGTATACAGTGTTCGGGTCATTTGGCAATCTACATATATATTTCAAGAGTAATACACAGCTTCTCATAGGCTCAGTATGGATCACACCATAATATAAAACGAAGATGCGCAAGAAATAATCACACATGTGGGCCAATGTTCCAGGTGTCAATGATGCACTTTGAGTGGTGGGTGGACGATGAATTTCAGGCACAAAGGGTACTGGATCAACAGATAGAAGGTATATATAGTATACTTAAAATAGAAAAAATCTCTGTATGTATTTCAGGAGCCAGACACATATTCTCACAGGCTCAGTATGGATTAGACAATAATCTAAAAAGTTGAAAAAGGGTACAATATCACCAGATACAAGGTATACATAGTATACATTCTAAATCTCCGTACACATTTCAAGAGGCAGACACAGACGCTCTCAGTCCCAGTATGCATTAGCCAAGAATATAAAAAGTATAAAAAGGTTACTGTATCACCAGATACAAGACATATATAGTATAGTTTAAACATTATAAATCTCCTTATTTATTTCAGGAGGCAGACACAGATGCTCTCAGGGTCAGTATGGATTGCACAATATAAAAAGCAGTAAAAGGGTAATGGATCAGAAGCGAGCGTACAGCTGTATACAGTGTAGGGGTAATTGTAAATCTCAGTATATATTTCCAGAGTCAGAAACAGACTCTCACTGGCTCAGTATGAATTAGACCACTATTTAAAAAGCAGTAAATGGGTAAGGTATCACAAGCGTACAGCTGTATACAGTGTTGGGGTAGTCTTAAATCTACAAATATATTTCAGGAGTTAAGGGGGTTTTACACATAGCGATATCGCTAGCAATATCGCTAAAGCATCACCGATTTGGTGACGCAGCAGCGATATTGCTATGTGTGATACTTACCTCAGACCGGCTCCCCCGCTGTCTGTCATTGATCGCGCAAGATCCCGCAGCTCCATTTCTCGTTGGGCGCTTCCTGCTGTGCTTCCTGTGGTGCCGACGAGCGACGTTTGGAGGCGGGCGGGAGAACGTCAGGATCGCCTCGTCTGAAAGGTAAGTATCGTCCGCTGTATCGCAGCTGCATCGCTATGAGATCTTCCTGTGTGGAAGCTCACTAGCGATCATTTAGCGACGCACCAGCGATCCTGACCGGGTCGTATCATGGTCGGGATCGCTGCTGTATCGCTAAATGTAAAAGGGCCTTTACAGACAGACGTTCACAGGCTCAGTATGGATTACACCAGAATCTAAATAGGAAAAAGGGTACTTTATCATTAGCGTACAGCTTTTTCCAGTGTTGGTCAAATTTTACATCTTGGGATCTATTTCCGGAGACACCCTCACACGCTCACTCAGTCTGGATTTGAGCATAATACAAAATGTTGTAAAAAGGTACAGGATAAGCAGATATCAAGTATATATATTTTATAGGGTACAATTTAAATCTGCTTATATATTTCAGTAGTCACCATCAGACGCTCACTCACTATGGATTTGACCGTAATACAAAATGTCGATCAAAGGTACTGTATCACAAGATAGGAGGTGTATATAGTATACGTAAATATTGAAGGACTAAACCACACACAGTCACTCACTATGGATTAAACCGTACTTAAAAATTTACAACAAAGGTACTGTATCATCAGATACAAGGTGTATATAGTATAAGGGAAAATTTAAATCGCCCTATATATTTCAGGAGTCACATACAGATAGTCAGCATGTATTTCTCCGTGATACCAGCTGGGACACGGTACTGTGTGAGGAGCGTACAGCTGTATACGTGTGGGAAATAATGAACGTTCGTTCACTGAGCAGAAAAAAAGAATAAAAGTATTATTGCTGTGTAAAAAGCTGTCTGCACAGCAGTGTACACACAGCAATACTGCTATAAGGCAGGCTAATAATCGGCGCTGCTGCACACAAGAGAATCCTCCCCTTTGACTGCACACTAACTGTACCCAACAATTGCGTTCAGCACAAGCACATAAGAACATCTGTTTACAGGCCTAAGTGTCTTTCTAAAGACAGGGGCCAGAGCGAGCCAAAACCCCCCTCCCCAGAGGCGTAAGTGGAGGCCCACATGACAGTGGGTTGGAGGGAGGGGGTTAACTGTCCCTGGGGTGGAGTATGGAAATAAGGGGGGTATTTGAAGTGGGCTTATGGGGCAGTTACCTCAGTTCCCGCTGCGGAGCTGCAGAGACTTTCCCACGCCCAGATGGCATGGAGTCTATATCAGCTGGATTGGAGAGGCTGCGCGCTGCAGTGGAGTTGCAGCCTGCCGGGTGGATCGAGGAGCAGGTCACGGGGATCATCGGTGGAAGCGGGTCAGCTGCTGGTGTCACTTCCCGTGCGAGGCGGCGGTCAAGGGCCACGGAGCGTTTATCCCCCGACGCAGATCCCAGGACCCAGCGCTGGTGACGGAGCCCCTTCCAGGGATGCTCCAGGTTGGGTGCCTGCTGGTAAGCGTGCGGGCAGGCCCCGGGCTGGGAAGAATCCACAAGCAGGGCTGAGTCCAATGGTGGTTGCAAGCCCTTCTACTTGAGCAGAACAGGAGGCGGGGCCTGCACTCGCGGGTCAGCGATGAACAATAACATCACGCCAGGCCACCATGGAGCCGGGCGGTCTGCCTCCTCTTCTTGGGGCAGCAGTGGGAGTTACCCGAAGGGGGGTCGTCGGGCAGCAGCCCCCATCACCCGAGGCTGTCAGCTATGCCCAGTACCTCGGGCACCCTGACCAGAACAACGGCGGTGGATCAGCATGGACGGTGCATCAGGCAGTCGGTGGGGGTTGCATGTCTGCAGGCGGAAGCCCCCGTGGCTGTGCAGCCTGCTTGCCTCAGTGGGGGCTGGAGAAGCAAACAGCCCTGAACGGAGTTCCCCGTGAGGGCATCGACGTCGAGAAAGCTTGTTTCACAAGGTGGCGGACCTCTGGGGACAGAGGGTCTGAGGGGAAGCTCCAGTCGACGCACAGCGGGATACGGGATTGGCAGCTGGAGGAGTCACAGCGTCATAGGAGCCCGGTGAGTATGGCTCCATGTCTTGTTTGTCCTCATCTCTAGTGAGGTCCCCTGCATTCGGAAGTGGGTTGGGGGTCGGCCGGTGGCGTTTGGTCAGCGAGTTGTGGACCAAGTTCTTTAATGGATTGGGGGGCTGGGGGAGATGTTGACTTCCATGCGGGATTTGTTGTCACGGATGGAGGGATTTGGAGCGCCCTTAGCGCATTTAGACGCTTGGGTGGGGTCGCAGGAGCGAGGGACCAGTTCGTCGGGGGCGGTTACCGGGGTGTCAGTTGGCCGAGCTGACCCTGTGTCTGTTTCGGTTCAGACTGAGAAGGAAAAGGAATGTCGGATCAATGTAGATGACAGGGAGCATTGGGAGGTATATGTATGCTTTGAGGGCCCACTCGGTGCTCATCGTAAGAAGGAAGTGTGGGAAAAGATATAGAAGGATGAATATGTCGCGATTTTGTCACTGCTACCTTTGTAAAAGTTGAACTTGGACAAAGGGAAGAAGGATGATAGCCAAAAAGAGGAGGAAAAACTGAGATGCCGATTGATTCCGCACAGATTATCTAATTGGCTACAAGCATTCGATATTTTGGCTAGCGTGGTTGGAGAGAAGGTGCCTGAGAATTGTTCTCCTCTTTTTTGTTTTTTGGATTCAATTGGGGAGGCTTATAGGGAGTAGGGGGTTCAGGCTTGGCTCCGTTATGACAAACAGTTTAGGCATAGGAAGGCGGTTTGTCTGGCAATTCAGTGGGAAAAGAAAGACATACGTCTGTGGTTGAAGGTTATGACGCTAAGTTTGGCCATTCCTTTACTGGGTGTGCCAGGGGTGCCGGTTCATCAAATGCACAAAGCAGTGGACAAGGGGCAAGGGAGTCAGTCGGGGCAATCGGTCAGCCAGAAGCAGGTTCTCTGCTGGCAATTGAATGATGGCCAGTGTAAATTTGGGGCTACATTGATGCAAATTCAAGCACCTTTGATCCCATTGCAAAGGAACCTTGCATGGTGCTTCCAGATGCTTTAGGAAGCAGAAAGGAGAAGCAGAGTGAGAGTGCTAATTCAAAAGGGGTAGACGCCATTGAAACTGGCTGCGATGGTCCCTTATGTAAGTAGGTTTCCGGATGGGGTTAAGTCGGGACTATTGTTGTCCGTTTTCAATGACGGGTTTAAAATTCCAACCCCTCCTTTTGAGATACCACGGGTGATTAACAGTCTGAGGTCAGCTGACCAATATGCTGAAGTGGTGTCATAACAGTTGGGGAAGGAAGTTAAGTTGGGAAGGATGTCTGTACAGTTTAGGGATCCTCCATTTGAGGATTTGGTAGTCTCGCCCCTGGGTGTAGTGCCTAAGAAACAGCAGCATAAGTTCAGGCTCTTTCCCTCATGGTAGGTCGGTGACAGATGGAATTGACCCGGAGCTGTGCTCTTTGTTTTATAAGTCATTTGAGGCGGAAAAGTTTGTCCAGAAATGTTGGAAGTGGGCACTTTTGCCTAAAATGGATATTGAGTTGGCATTTATGTTGATTCATGTTCATCCGGATAGTGTTAAGTTGTTGGTGTGTTAATGGGGTGGTGTTTTTTGGGCTGATAGGTGTTTGACAATGGGTTGATCATTGTCTTGTGTGTTTTTTGAGGCATTCAGTTCTTTTCTCGAATGGGTTGTCCGTGAAGTATCGGCTTTTGATTCCTTGATTCATTACCTGGATGATTGTTTGTGTATCGGTCGGGCTAATTCTGGTTGTTGGGAGAGGTTACTTAGCGCGTTGGAATGGGTGGCGGAGCGTTTTGTTGTACCGCTTGCTCCCGGTAAAACAGAGGGGCCTTGTACATGCCTATCGTTTTTGTGAATCGTGATTGATTCATTAAAATGTGAGTTCCGTTTGACGGAGGATAAGGTAAAGGCGTTGCGGGATGAGGTTTCTCGGGAGTTGTGTGCTCCATTAACAGCTTGACGGCGTCCTCTCCTCCAGTGATTTGAGTCCTGCAGCAGTTAATTTTGACTTGTTTATCGCTTAATGCTCATGTGACGGCTTCACAGGTGGCAGGTATTAGGAATTCCATTGCTGATTCTTGATCTCGTTCACAGTGGTAGCATTTTCGGTATTTATTCCCGGATGCAGAAGAAGCGGGTTTCTTTGAGTCCAGCCGGGCTTTGGAAGGTGGTCTTAGGGCTGCAGAACCTTTCATACGGGCATCTCTGTCTTCTATTACTTGGTCGATCTATCAGTCAGTATGAATTTAACCGTAATACTAAATGTTGGAAAAAGGTATTGTATCAGCAGATCTCAGGTGTTTCCAGTCTAGGGGTAATTGTAAATCGTCATCTATATTTCAGGATTCAGAAAAAGACAATCACAGGCTCAATATGCATTACACAAGAATATAAAAACTTAAAAAGGGTAAAGTTTTACAAGCGTTCAGCTGCATACAGTGTTGGTGACATTTTAAATCTCATTATATTTTACCAGAGTAAGACACAAACTCTCACAGGCTCAGTATGGATTACACCAGAATATAAAAATGAGAAAAAGGGAAATGTATTCGAAACGTACACCAGTATACAGTGTTGGAGTACTTTTATATTTTTCGTATATATTTCAGTGTCAGTCAGCCAGTCCAGACTCTCCGCTAGAGGAAGCTAGATGGATAAAAGTACAGACGGAAAGTCGAGTGATTTCAGAAATGTTGGAATTACTAATCACGGGAAAACCTCCCGGGAGAATTCGCACAGGCGATGCTGACTCTCAATAACTTTTACTGTCGATACAGCTAAAACGCAAATTAGTGAAGAAGGGGTTGCTGTATCGCAGCAGTGTCGATCCCATCACAATTAATTGTCTCCATCAAATTGTGATCACAGGGAGAGCTGTAGACATGGTCCTCTGTTATGAATGGGTCACCGAGGAGGAAAAAAACTAAAAAAAGCTAAGCCACAGAAAAACCAGAGAGGTTGGTAACTATGCAGATTGCAGATCCCTGATCCTAACCACACAACTAGCAGCAGCTGTGGAGCGTACCGACGATGAACCTAGACGCTTTGTCACGGCTGGAGGACTAAATATGCCTAAAGCAAGAAAAGGGGAAAACTAACTGCCCCAGAGCAGACCCCAAAGGAATAGACAACCCCCACACATGTATTGATGGTGAAACAAAATGAAAACACAAACACGGGCAGGAAAATAGGCTGAGCAAACGATGGGGCCCAAACTAACTAGAAAGGAGAGGAAAGGAAAGACACTGTCTGCAATCTGCCCAAAGCCCTACAAAATAATGTCCAACACTTCTGATAACAAAATTAACCCTGAAGTCACTAGACTTCTCCCACTATATCAGAACTCTGAAATATTCTGAGACAGAGCAAAAAGAGGCCAATCTAATAAGGGACAAAAAGCAAATTGGCAAATACAGATAAATAAGAGTAGAAATTCAGCACAGCCCCAGCCGGGGATGGCTGACCACACAAAAAACTGAATAGAACAACAAAATCAAGTGTGAACATTAGCAGAAAAAAATTAGCTTGAGCTGACTGGAACAGAGCTGAGAACCAAGACCTGACAAGCAGAAGGAATCACCAGCACCAGAGTAGGGCGTCGGCTGTCAAATCCAATCTGAGATTCCTGTGGTCCAATCGTCATCCTCATTATCAGGTGGCAGATCTCTACTGATTAAATCAGCCTCATTACCTCCTGTTACCACCAGAGGGAGCCTGGAAGGAGATCTCACAACTGGTAGACCAGAAAATGAACTCACAACAGTCCTCACTGCCTATCATGATCTATCTGGTCACTTTGGAGTGCAAAACACAGAAGCCACAGGCCGTAGGGGATTCTATTGGATTGCCATGAGAGGAGATATTGAAAAATGGTGGCAGGAATGTCACACGTCTGTGACTATGAAAACTGTGAAAGGTGCTCAGAAAGCACCAATGCATCCGATTGTGAGTTGACGTCCATTACAAATGGTAGCCATTGGTAATCTGAAGGTAGAGGCCAGCAAGACAGGACATAGCTACATCTTAACCATCATCGATCAGTACACCAAATTTGTAGTGGCCGTCCCTGTGAAGGATTTAACTGGCCAGACTACACAGCGGTGGAGCAGGGAGAGTATTGCAAGTGCTGTGTCCCTGACCAAGCAGGGGGGACCACTCGTGGGCACCGGTACTGGCACAGGGCCCCTCATAGTACGCCAGTGTGTCTGATGGCGAGTGGGCCCCCCACCATCAGAGACACTTTATTGCACTATGAGAGGCCCTGTGGCAGTGCCGTCGCCCAAGGGTGGGGCCACACACCTGTTCAAGGCAACAGCACTTGCCCGGGTGTGGCAGGTGGTAACCCCGGTCCTGGGGGGGTAGCCCAGTTAGGGAGGTTTTAAAAAATGGCATATGTTGATGTGTAGGCTGGAGTTTCAGCTGCTGCAAATGGAGGAATTGGAGAAGTCCGAGGAAGAGGAGGACAAAAGCGAGCCTTTTTTCTGGCAACCTATGTTATCAGGGGAAGATGGGACAAAGTCCTTTGAAACCCATGCATGGTTCATTTTAATGAAGGTTAGAGCATCAACATTTTGGGTCAACAGACGGGTCCTTTTTTCTGTCAGGATTGATCCAGCAGCACTGAAGACTCTTTCAGATAGCATACTACCAGCAGGGCAAGCGAGCTCCTGTAAGGCATATTGTGCCAATTCAGGCCATGCGTCCAGTTCTGAGGCCCAATAATCAAAGGGGAATGACCTGTGAGGGAGAACCCCGACATGAGAGGAGAAGTAGTTTGTAACCATAGTTGACAACTGCTGTCTCCTGTCACTTGCAATCGATTCTGTATTAGCTGTCATGTGCGCGGTACTTGAGAAATCGGACCACAACATGGTCAGGAAACCCCTGTCTTCAACGCCAGTTCGGCTGTGTGCATCACGAACACCTCTTCCATTTTGCCCACTACGGCTCGTTGGGAGAACCAGATCCGCTGCTGTGTGCTGGGAATGCCTCAAACAAACGGTTTACCAGAGTTGCTTGTTTATTAGCCAATATTAGCTCTAGGTTCTCCTGTTGCATGATGTTGTGTAATTTGCCTTTATAGCACGGATCGAGGGTGCTGGCCAACCAGTAGTCATCATCCCTCATCATTTTGGCAATGCGGGGGTCCCTTTTTAGGATCCGCAAGGCATAATCACACATGTGGGCCAATGTTCCAGGTGTCAATGCTGCGTGGAGGAGCACTTTCTGGCAAATCCACATCCCTCTAGTCACGCACAAACCCTGTACCTGACATTGGCATGCCAACATTTTCTCTTGCCCCCTGAGAAGCATCCTCCTCCCCAAAATAATCATCTCCCTCATCCTCCTCCTCATTTTCCTCTTCTTCCTCCACCTCATCCACGACAGTTGCCTGACCAGACAATGGCTGACTGTCATCAAGGCTTCCCTCCTCCTCCTCCTCCTGTTGCTCCTCAGCTGCAGGTGCCTGATCCTTAATGTGCGTCAAAGTTTGCATGAGCAGACGCATAAGTGGTATGCTCATGCTTATGATGGCGTCGTCTGCGCTTACCAGCTGTGTGCATTCCTCAAAACACTGAAGTACTTTACAGAGGTCTTTCAGCTTTGACCACTGCACACCCGACAACTCCATGTCTGCCCTCAAACTGCCTGCCCGTGTATCCTACCACAAATGCATTACAGCCTGCCTCTGTTCACACAGCCTCTCAACCATGTGCATGGTGGAGTTCCATCTTGTAGCAACGTCTATGATTAGGCGGTGCTTGGGGAGGTGGAGTGATCGCTGCAGCTTCTGCATACGACTGGAGTGGACGGTCGAGCAACGGAAGTCTGAGCACAGTCTTCGCACCTTATGGAGCAGGGCTGTTAACTCCGGATAATTATTTAGGACCAGGTTCAAGGTGTGAGCCAGGCAAGGTATGTGTGTGAGTTTGGCAAGGGCTATGGCTGCCACAAAATTCCACCCATTATCACTGACTACCTTGCCTGGCTCAAGATGTATACTGCCCAGCCATGACTCAGTTTGTCGATGCAAATAGTCAGCCAGTACCTCCGCGGTGTGTCTGCTGTCGCCCAAAGACATAATTTTTAAAACAGCCTGCTGCCGCTTACCACTAGCTGTTCGATAGTGGGACACCTAGTGTGCAACACTGACAGATGTGGATGGAGGGCTCATGCGACTGCGCTCTGTCGACTAGCTTTCGCTTCTGGAGGAGGAGGAGGGTCGAACGCCTACAGCCAACTGTTTCTTATACCGTGGGCTAGGCAGCACTGTTCCACCGCCACTGTCCCCTGTGTAGCCTGCATCCACCACATTAACCCCGTGCCCAGTGATGGACACGTAACGGCCCTGGCCATGCCTATTGGCCCATGCATCTGTTGTGAGGTGCACCTTTCCACTCACTGATTGTTTTAGTGCATGGACAATGCGGTCTTTCACATGCCGGTGGAGGGCAGGGATGGCTTTTCGAGAAAAGAAGTGCAGACTTGGTAGGTCATAGCATGGGACAGCGCAGGCCATGAGCTCTCGGAAAGCTTTGATTTCAAGCAAACGGAAGGGCATCATCTCTAATGAGATCAGTTTGGCAATGTAGGCGTTCAAAGCCAGTATATGTGGATGAGAGTATGAGTACTTTCTTGTCCTACTGAGAGTGTCTGGTAGGGTGAGCTGGACATGAGAGCTGCACATGGGGGAACTAGCGTTGGACTGAGAAGGGGCTGGTGATGGTGAGGGTGTTGAAGGCCTAGATTCAGTGTTTCCTTGCGAAAATATTGTGATTCCCTGACTGCTTTGGCCTGCCGACGACACCTCAACATTTCTTGATGGTGGTGTGCTTAGCGGTGGCCTTACAGTGGGGGAAGCGATGGAGCGTTGCCGGCTAACTTCAGTCGGAGCCGGTGCACATGTGCTACCTGAGGTTTTGTAGTCCATCCACACTTGCAAGTGCATGTTAGTTAAATGTCTAAGCATGCAACTGGTATTCAAATATCGTAGATTTTTCCCTCTGCTAAAGGTCCTTCGGCACTTCCTACAGATAACCTTTGCGTCATCAGTAGGATTTTGTTCAAAAAAGTGCCACACTGCACTCTTCCTACTATGGTACAAATTTTCAGGGCTTGCACGCTGTGCTAATTTGACCGTCTGGCCAAGCTGTCCTGCAACTCTCTTAGTTTTCTTACCAAGTTTTTTGACAGCTACGGGCCTGCCGGATAACTGCTGCTGCGATGACAATGCCTGCTGCGAATCCTTCTCCTGTTCTGAGTCGGCACCCTCTTCCCCCAATGGATGCCAATCCAGGTCAACAACTGGGTCATCCATGACCTCGTCTTCAATGTCCTCTGTACCTTCCTCTGTGTCACCATGTAAGGTGGTATAGTATGCGGGAAGGGGCACCTGAGTTTCATCAGGGTCTGATTCGGGCTCAGTAGACTGCGAAGACAATGTAGTACTGTGGGTGAATGTACTAGCGGAATCATCTAGCAGTGGCTGTGCATCAGTGCACTCCATGTCAGACTCATCTTGGAATGGTGAATTCAGGATTTGACTTGATAACCCAGGAATGGTATGTGAAAAGAGCTCCATGGAGTAATCTGAAGTGTGTGCTGCGGAATCCTTCACTTTTGGTGTGGGTGAGGAGCGTACACCTCTATACGGTGTATGCAAAAATTTACGCTCAGTAACTACTGTTAAGAAAAAAAGGAATAAAAGTATTTTTGCTTTTAAAAAAGCAGTCTGCACAGCAGTGTGCACACAGCAGTGCAGCTATCAGGTAGCCTTATAAGGCAGCCTAATAACCACCAGCACTGCAGCACACAAAAGTGTGAAAAAATGAACACTTGGTAACTGTGCAGAGAAAAGAATAAAAGTTTTTTTGCTTTTAAAAAAGCACTCTGCACAGCAGTGTGCAAACAGCAATGCAGCTATCAGGGAGCCTTATAAGGCAGCCTAATCATCACCAGAGTTGCTGCAGACAAATATAGCCTCCCCTGTCACTGCACACAAACTGTTGTGTGGTACAGTGAAAATCGCTATCAGCAGAAGCAATTTTTTTTTTCTTTTCCTGCCTAAACACTCTCCCTATTGAGAACGAGCAGCAGCAACCTCTCCCTATGCTAAGATCGGCAGAAGTAAGATGGCGGTTGGCGGGCACGGCCTTTTATAGCCACTGTGATGCCACACAAAGCCAGCCAATCACTTGGATGCCCTTCTCTAAGATGGTGGGGGCCACTGCCTATGTAATCGCGTTGCCCACAGTGTGCATCCCTGATGATTGGCTGAGAAAAGGCGCTGGAAGCATTGTGGGAAACGCGACTTTGGCGCGCAAGTCGGCGACCTCATGGCCGACCTCACGCTATGGTCGGGTTTCGATCGGCGAAACTTGACTTTAGCCAAAGTCGGCGAATTCTGAATTTGCCCGACCCGTTTCGCTCAACTCTAATCACCAGGTAAACAAGCAAAATGTTCATTCAACAGGAGATCTGATTTTTATGTATCCATGAAAATCATCATTATCAACAGCACATCTCCCAGTGTAAACAGATAGTATGGTGCCAATACTCTGCATAGTACATGGGAGGGAAGCCCAGAGATTGTTGATTCCTGGGTCAGCAAGGAGTTTGTATGTTCTCCCTGTGTTTGCGTGGATTTCCCCAGGTTCTCATTTTAGCAATCATTCAGTCCTAATACTTCCTCTCTATCCTGTATAAACAGGCCAGCAAGCAAGTTCGGATGGACTGGAATATAATTAATTTCGCAGTCGTCACTGGATTGGCATCGGTCCATGTTAATGGGCCAATTAAAAATGCACAGTAGCCGAGAACTGCTTCAGTACATGTAAGACCAATCTTCTGGAGATTACTTTGTAATAACAATTTTTTATGTCCTCAAAGTCATACAATGTTTCTTTTTAGATAGAAGGTTTCAATGAATTTTCACAGCAGAAACTTTTTTTTTTTCAAGATGCTGCTATACTCAGAGATTGTTCCTATCGAGTAAAGAGAGCTTTGTGAAAGAAAGCTCTTATTATTAAAAAGAATCCAGTGGTGCACAGATAAGGGCATTCTCTTCCCATGGTAAATTATTTGAATAATTGCACTGGACTCAAGAGATGTGTTAATGCAATTACACAGCAGGACAAAAGCAAGACAATTAAAGCTAAATGGTTTTCAGTTTGTATTGCTACATTGGTGCATGTACATAAATCCCAAATCACAGCCTCACATAAAAAGGCTATGTAGCCTGTCATCAAGGAAGTCCATGAAAACTATGGAAGTACATTTTATAATGTTATCAATGTCTATATTGTACATATCCATTATTAGCATATATTATTTTCAAACTAAACTGATGGGAAAGGGCTTTCTTAGGAGTGTCGTGAGTGTTGCATAATTTCTCGACAAGAATTGCTGCAGACTCAAGTTCATTGCAGAAATAAAGCTTTACTCACTAGAGGTACAGGCTTAATGGTTCTCACAAATGAAGAAAGTGGCTAAGCAAAGTGAGAAATTAATTGTTTTTCATTCTCATGGTTCTTTCCTTGGTGATGCAAAAGTATGAGGATCAAAGGTGCTCACCAGGGTCAGACTGAGGTGTCTGGGGTCCACATGGAGAACTGACCCTAAAGGCCCACCCTACAGCTATATGCAAATATCTTTAAGCCATTATCCCCATTATAGTGGACATTGACTGTAAAACACAGGCAGCTCCTGCACATCTACTGTGCGCCACCATAACTGGGATGTACAATTACGGTAGTTTACATTAAAGGGGTTCTTTGGCTAAAACAAGTTATCACCGATCCACGGGCTCCACAGGATAGGTGATCGCTTAGGTTCGACCATTACAAACTACACAGATAGGAAGAATAAGGAAGTTAGACTCTCCACTCTACTCTCAAGATCACATCTCACCACCTGTGCACTCGACCCGATCCCATCCCACTTCATCCCAAACCTCACCACAGTCTTCATCCCAACCCTAACCCATCTCTTCAACCTATCACTAACAACTGGTGTTTTCCCCTCAAGCTTTAAACATGCCTCCATCACACCTATCCTCAAAAAGCCCTCTCTTGACCCATCCTCTGTATCTAGCTATCGCCCTATATCACTTCTCCCATACGCCTCCAAGCTACTGGAACAACAGGTCTACCTTGAACTGTCCTCCCATCTCTCTTCTTGCTCCCTCTTCGACCGCTTACAATCTGGCTTCCGGTCACACCACTCCACTGAAACTGCCCTTACTAAGGTCACCAATGACCTCTTAACTGCCAAGAGCAAGCGACACTACTCTGTCCTCCTCCTCCTGGACCTGTCGGCTGCCTTTGACACAGTGGACCATTCCCTATTATTACAGACCCTCTCATCCCTCGGCATCACAGACTTGGCCCTCTCCTGGATCTCATCATACCTAACAGACCGGACATTCAGCGTCTCCCACTCACACACCACCTCCTCACCTCGCCCCCTATCTGTCGGAGTCCCACAAGGTTCAGTCCTTGGGCCCCTGCTGTTCTCTATTTACACCTTTGGCCTGGGACAGCTCATAGAATCTCATGGCTTTCAGTATCATCTTTATGCTGATGACACACAGATCTACATCTCTAGACCAGATATCACCTCCCTACTAACCAGAATCCCTCAATGTCTGTCCACTATTTCATCCTTCTTCTCCACTAGATATCTGAAACTCAACATGGACAAAACAGAATTCATCATCTTTCCCCCATCTCACGTGACCCCCCCTACGAACCTATCAATTACAGTAAATGACTGCCCACTCTCCCCAGTCCCACAAGCTCGCTGCCTCGGAGTAATCCTTGACGCTGATCTCTCCTTCAAACCACATATCCAAACCCTTTCCACTTCCTGCCGACTTCAACTCAAAAATATTTCACGCATCCGTTCATTCCTCACCCAAGAATCTGCAAAAACCCTAGTCCATGCCCTCATCATCTCTCGCCTTGACTACTGCAACCTCATGCTCTGTGGCCTCCCCTCAAACACTCTCGCACCCCTCCAATCTATTCTAAACTCTGCTGCCCGACTAATCCACCTGTCCCCCCGCTATTCCCCAGCTTCTCCCCTCTGTCAATCCCTTCACTGGCTCCCAATTGCCCAGAGACTCCATTACAAAACCCTAACCATGACATACAAAGCCATCCACAACTTGTCTCCTCCATACATCTGTGACCTCGTCTCCCGGTACTTTCCTGCACGCAACCTCCGATCCTCACAAGATCTCCTTCTCTACTCCCGTCTTATCTCCTCTTCCCACAATCGCATACAAGATTTCTCTCGCGCATCACCCCTACTCTGGAACTCTCTACCACAACATATCAGACTCTCACCTACCATCGAAACCTTCAAAAAGAGCCTGAAGACCCACCTCTTCCGACAAGCCTATAACCTGCAGTAACCACCGATCGACCAAACCGCTGCACGACCAGCTCTACCCTCGCCTACTGTATTATCACCCATCCCTTGAAGATTGTGAGCCCTCGCGGGCAGGGTCCTCTCTCCTCCTGTACCAGTTATGACTTGTATTGTTTAAGATTATTGTACTTGTTTTTATGTATACCGCTCCTCACATGTAAAGCGCCATGGAATAAATGGCGCTAGAACAATAAATAATAATAATAATAATAATAATAAGTTTTATCCCTGATAGGACTCTTATTCCCAATTAAAAATGCAGCTGCAGGTGGGTTGTTTGACTAGAGCTCCATATATTATCTTTGGGCCTTCCAGAGAAAAATAAGAGCAGCGTTCACAGCCACTGAGTGAATCAATGGATCACTGGTCAAGTTGAACATGGCACTTCAGTCTAATGGGGATAAAAGTTCCACATTCTGCAGATTGAGTCCAAGCAGTCCGACCTCAACCAATCAAAGCGTTGCCACTTATTCTGTGGATAGTTGATTACTATTTTCAGAGGAGAACTCCTGTAAGTGCATCTCTGCCACTGTGATCCAAGTTTGTAATCTCTAACGGAAATAGCAAATCTTCTTCTAATTAATATCAAAGAGAACAAATTACCAACATACACAAAGTAGTCCACTACACCAAGAATAATAATACCACAAACAGGGAAGAAATATCACCACACCATGACCAGACCACACAGTGACCAAATACCACATATTACCAGCATATAGTGACCAAATAATATCACATACAAGGAGAAATATTGCCACAGGATAACTTGACTACATATTTCACCATATAGTGACCAAATAATACCACATACAAGGGACAAATACCACCACACTGTGACCAGACCACAAATTTGGACCAGATAGTGACCGAATAATACCACATACAGGGGCTAAATACCACCACATCATGATCAGACCACAAATTACCACCACATGGTGACCGAGCACTACAATGCTGATCATGAATACAAACCACCACACTATTATTACCACCAGTGACATTATACTCAAGAGCTCTGAATTTAGTGTAAGCGTACAGGTAATACATTGATCACCAGTGACATTATACACAGGAGCTCTGTATATAGTGCATAGTGTACAGTGAATACAGTGATCACCTGTGACATTATACACAGGAGCTCATTATATTGTATACAGTGTACAGGTAATACAATGAACACCAGTGACATTATACGCAGGAGCTCTGAATATATATTGTATAGTGTAAATATAATACAGTGATTATTAGTGACTAGAGTTGAGCGAAACGGGTCGGTCAAATTCATAAGTCGCCGACTTTTGCTAAAGTCGGGTTTCATGAAACGAAACCCGACCATAGCGTGAGATCGGCCATGAGGTCGGCGACCAGAGCGCCAAAGTCGCGTTTCAAATGATGCTTCCTGCGCCCTTTTTCAGCCAATGATGGAGGACGCACACTGTGGGCAACGCAATGACATGGGCAGCGGTCACCATCTTTGAGAAGGGCATGCAAGTGATTGGCTTGCTTTGTGTGGCGTCACAGGGGCTATAAAAGGGCGTGCACGCCGACCACCATCTTACTTCTGCCGATTTTAGCATAGGGAGAGGTGCCTCTGCTCGTTCTGAATAGGGAGAGTGTTTAAGTGAAGGAAAAAAAAACTGCTTCTGCTGGTAGAGATTTTCACTGTACAACAAAAACAGTTTGTGTGCAGTGACAGGGGAGGATATATTCGTGAGCATCAGCTCTGTTGGTTATTAGGCTGCCTTATAAGGCTCCCTGATAGCTGCATTGCTGTTTGCACACTGCTGTGCAAACTGCTTTTTTAAAAGCAAAAACACTTTTCTTGCTCTTTTCTGCACAGTTACCAAGCGTTCATTTTTCCACCCTTTTGTGTGCAGCAGTCCTCCTTATTAGGCTGCCTGCTGCCATACTGGGACTGAGAGCATCATTTTCAGCCTCCTAAAATCTCTAGGGAGATTCAAATTCTCCCCAATACTATATACACCTTGTACCTTGTCATACACCAGCCAATTTCAGCCTGTTAACTTGAGGTGTAATCTATAGTGGGCCTGAGATAATAGTTCAGCCTCCTAAAATCTCTAGGGAGATTCAAATTCTCCCCAATACTATATACACCTTGTGCCTTGTCATACACCAGCCAATTTCAGCCTGTTAAATTGAGGTCTAATCTATAGTGGGCCTGAGATAATAGTTCAGCCTCCTAAAATCGCTAGGGAGATTCAAATTCTCCCCAATACTATATACACCTTGTACCTTGTCATACACCAGCCAATTTCAGCCTGTTAAATTGAGGTGTAATCTATAGTGGGCCTGAGATAATAGTTCAGCCTCCTAAAATCTCTAGGGAGATTCAAATTCTCCCCAATACTATATACACCTTGTGCCTTGTTTTACAGTACCATATAGCTGGTGGTATTTTGGGTACATTTTCCCAAAAATGAGGAAGTATGGTGGAAGAGGCCGTGGACGTGGGCAGGGGTTGTCAGCTGGTACTGATGGTGATGGTGCATCTGCTGGTAGCGGCAAAAGCACAATAGCACCTAAGGCAGGAGGCGTTGAGCCTGCGTCATCATCTGGTTCCACAAGGCCTCGAAGGCTCCCTTTTCTGGGAGTAGGTAAACCACTTTTAAAGCCGGAGCTTCAGGAACAAGTTTTGGCTTACATTGCTGACACAGCCTCCAGCTCTATCGCCTCCTCTTCTGAAGTTTCAAAAAATAAAAGCACTGAGACGTCAGTGGAGGCTCCTGGTCAGGAACAACACCTTTCCTTGTGTCCTTCACCCCTACCAAAAGTGAAGGATGCGGCAGGCCACACTACAGATTACTCCATGGAGCTCTTTTCACATATCATGCCTGGGTTATCAAGTCAAATCGTGAATTCCCCAGTCCAAGATGAATCTGACATGGAGTGCACTGATGCACAGCCACTGCTAGATTTTTCTGCTGGTACATTCACTCAGAGCACTACATTGTCCTCGCAGTGTACTGAGCCAGAATCTGACCCTGATGAAACTCAGGTGCCCCTTCCCACAAACTTCTCCTTCCCTTCACAGACTGCCCTAACTTCCCTCCTCTCGACCACAGAGAGCAGCTCCTCAGCAGTCAGTTTCAGAGCTCTCCCTGCTGGCCTGGAGTGGGAACTGTGTTGTGTGTTGGTTTAACTGCTAGAGAGATCTTCGCTGCTGTCAAGCGTGACATCACACTCCCTAGGAGGAAGGCAATGCCACTGTGGCGACCATACTCCTGGGGGCGCCACAAGTGCACTGATGCCCAGCCACTGCTAGATGATTCTGCTGGTACATTGACCCAGACCACTACATTCCCCTCGCACTCTACACAGCCAGAATCTGACCCTGATGACACTCAGGTTCCCCTTCCCGCATACTATACCACCTTACACGGTGTCACAGAGGAAGGTACACATGAAATTGAAGAGGAGGTGATGGATGACCCAATTGTTGACCCAGATTGGCATCCATTGGGGGAAGAGGGTGCTGCTGCCAATAGCTCAGAAGAGGAGGAGGATCCGCAGCAGGCATCGGCATCGCAACAGCTGCTATCTGGCAGGCCCATAGCAGTCCAAAAATGGGTTACAAAAAACAAAAGAGTTGCAGGACAGCTTGGCCAGACGGTCAAATTAGCACAGCGAGCAAGGCCTCAAAATGTCTTCCATAGTAGGAAAAGTGACGTGTGGCACTTTTGTGAACAAAATCCTAATGATCAGGCAAAGGTTATCTGTAAGAAGTGCGCAAAGACCTTTAGCAGAGGGAAAAATCTGAGAAATTTGAATACCAGTTGCATGCTTAGACATTTAACCACCATGCACTTGCAAGCATGGACGGACTACCAAACCTCACGTACCACATGTGCACCTGCTCCGAATGAAGGTAGTCAGCAACGCTGCATCGCTTCCCCCACTGTAAGCCCACTGGTTAGCACACCACCAGCAGCAAATGTTGAGGTGTCGTCACAAGGCCAAAGCAGTCAGGGAATCACAATGTTATTGCTACGAAAGACTGAATCTCGGCCATCATCAAGACCACCAACACCATCACCAAACTTCTCTCAGTCCGCCATGTCCACCGCTAGTTCCACCATATGCAGCTCTCAAGTCCAGCTCACCCTACCAGAGACTATGAGTAGGACAAGAAAGTACTCATCCTCTCATCCGCGTACACTGTGTTTGAACGCCCACATTGCCAAACTAATCTCGTTAGAGATGATGCCCTACCGGTTAGTTGAAAGCGAAGCTTTCCGCGAGCTCATGACCTACGCAGTACCACGCTATGACCTACCCAGTCGGCACTTTTCGCGAAAAGCCATCCCAGCCCTCCACGTGCATGTGAAAGACCGCATTGTCCATGCACTCAAGCAATCAGTGAGTGGAAAGGTGCACCTCACAACAGATGCATGGTCCAGTAGGCATGGCCAGGGCCATTACTTGTCCATCACTGCACACTGGGTTAATGTGGTGGATGCAGGGTCCACAGGGGACAGCGGCGGTGAATCATAGAATCGTAGAGTTGGAAGGGACCTCCTGGGCCATCTGGTCCACCCCCTGCTCAAAGCAGGATTTGCTAAATCATCCCAGTCAGATGTCTGTCCAGCCTCTGTTTGAAGACTTCCATTGAAGGAGAACTCACCACTTCTTGTGGCAGCTTGTTCCACTCATTGATAACTCTGTCAAAAAGTTTTTTCTAATATCTAATCTGTGTCTCCTCCCATTCAGTTTCATCCCATTGCTTCTAGTCTTTCCTTGTGCAAATGAGAATAAAGTTGATCCTTCTACAATGTGACAGCCCTTTATAGTGGGACAGTGCTGCCTAGCCCACGGTATAGGAAACAGTTGGTTGTAGGCGTTCGACCCTCCTCCTCCTCCAGAAGCGAAAGCTCGTCCACAATCGCACGAGCACTCCATCCGCAGTTGCCAGTGTTGCACACGATTTGTCCCACTATCGAACAGCTAGTGGTAAGCGTCAGCAGGCTGTGTTGAAGATGATGTGTTTGGGTGACAACAGACACACCGCGGAGGTACTGGTCGACTACTTGCAGCGACAAACTAAGTCATGGCTGGGCAGTCTACATCTTGAGGCAGGCAAGGTAGTTAGTGATAACGGCTGGAATTTTGTGGCAGCCATAGCCCTTTCAAAACTCAGACACATACCTTGCCTGGCTCACACCTTGAACCTGGTGGTGCAGTGCTTCCTCAATAATTATCCAGAGTTAACACCCCTGCTCCATAAGGTGCAAAGACTGTGCCGCACATCCGCCGGTTGCCCGTACACTCCAGTCGTATGCAGAAGCTGCAGCGATAGCTCCACCTTCCCAAGCACCGCCTAATTATCAACGTAGCAACAAGGTGGAACTCCACCCTGCACATGGTTCAGAGGTGTGCGAACAGAGGCAGGCTGTAATTCATTTATGGGAGGATACACGGGCAGGCAGTTTGCAGACAGACATGGAGTTGTCTGTTGTGCAGTGGTCGAAGCTGAAAGACCTCTGTAAAGTCCTTCAGTGTTTTGAGGAATGCACACGGCTGGTAAGAGCAGACCATGCCATCATAAGCATGAGCATCCCACTTATGCGTCTGCTCATGCAAACTTTTACGCACATTAAGGAGCAGGCGTCTGCAGCCGAGGAGGAAGAGGAAGAGGGAAGCCTTGATGACAGTCAGCCATTGTCTGCTCAGGGAAGTCTCGTGGACGAGGTGGAGGAAGAAGAGGAAGAGGAGGAGGAGGATGATGGAGATGATTATTTTGGGGAGGAGGATGCTTCTCATGGGGGGGAAGAAAAAAAAGTTGGCGTGGCAAGGTCAGGTACAGGGTTTGTGCGTGACTGGAGGGATGTTGATTTGCCAGAAAGTGCTCCTCCACCCAGCACTCGCAGTGCATCATTGACACCTGGAACATTGGCCCACATGTCTGATTATTCCTTGCAGATTCTAAAAAGGGACCCCCGCATTGCCACAATGATGAACGATGATGACTACTGGTTAGCCAGCATCCTGGATCCACGCTATAATGGCAAATTCCAAAACATCATGCCACAGGAGAACCTAGAGCTAATATTGGCTAACAAACATGCAATTCTGGTAAACCGTTTGTTTGAGGCATTCCCAGCACATAGCGGCGGTGATGTTTTTCCAACGAGCCGTAGGGGGCAACATGGAAGAGGTGTTCATGGTGCACACAGCTGAAGTGGCGTTGGACACAGGGGTTTCATGACCATGTTGTGGACTGATTTTTCAAGTACCGCTCACACGACTGGTAATACTGCATCGATCAAAAGTGACAGGAGACAGCAGTTGTCAGCTATGGTAACAAACTACTTCTCTTCCCATATCGATGTTCTCCCTCACCAGTCATTCCCCTTTGACTATTGGGCAAGGAAACTTGACACCTGGCCTGAATTGGCACAATATGCCTTACAGGAGCTCGCTTGCCCTGCTGCTAGTGTGTTATCTGAACGAGTTTTCAGTGCTGCTTGATCAGTCCTGACAGAAAAAAGGACCCCTCAGTCGACCCAAAATGTTGATGATCTAACCTTCATTAAAATTGACCATGCATGGGTTTCAAAGGATTTTGTCCCACCCTCCCCTGCTGACACGTAGTTTGCCAGAAAAATGGCTTGCTTTTGTCCTCCTCTTTCGCGGACTTACTCCATTTGCAGCTGCTGAATGTCCAACATCAACATATGACATTTTTTCCACCTCCCTAACTGGGCTGCCTCCCCCCACAGGGCCGGGGTCACCACCTAGCGCATGCACCCGTGCGAGTGCCGTTGCCCTGGACAGGTGGGTGGGCACACTTTTTGGCAACGGCCCTGGTGCAAGGTCCCTCATAGTAGAATCAAGTGTCTCTGACGGTGGGGGTGCACACCCGCCGTCAGACACACCGGCGTACTATGAGGGGCCCTGTGCCAGTACCGCCTCCCACGAGTTGGCCCCCCTGCTTGCTCAGGGCACCAGCACTTGCAATAATTACCTCTCCCTACTCCGCCACTGTGTATTCTGGCCTGTTAAATACTTAACTGGGACTGCCAATAGAAATTTGGTGAAATGATAGATGATGGTTAAGACTTAGCTATGCCCTCTCCTGCTGGGCTCTATCTTCAGATGATCAATGGCTTCCATTTGTTATGGACGTCGACTCACAATGAGATGCAGTGGTGGTTTATCATCAGACTGGATATAAGGCAGCCGACGCCCTTCTGCCTCGCTGGTGACTTCTCTGTGGAATTCTAGGAGACCAGTCTGATTCCTGCTCCTCAAAAGCTAAGTTTTCTGCTATGCCTTTTTGCATTTGTGTTTTGGTTTTAGCTAGCCTTGCCTTTCTGGATTCTGCCATTCCCTGCTGGGGTGAGCTGAATTCCTTTTTTGTCGGTTTGCTCTGTCTTCAGAAAATACCTGAGTACTGACATAGTCTTTTTGAAGCCTAGCGTCTTCAGGGCCTTTTTCCCTGTCAGTCTGTTGGCTCTTATTATGATAGGGTTTTTCGCGGATTGCAGACAGCAGCTTTCCTATCCTGTCCTATCTAGTTAGCTTGGGCCCCCTCATTTGCTCAGTCTATCTTTCTATCTGTGTTAGTGTTTTTTCTTCTTGCTTCACCGTCATTATATGTTGGGGGCTGCGTATTGCTTTGGGGTCTGCTCTGGGGCAGTTTAGATTTCCCTTTCTGTTTTTAGGCTAGGCAGTTCTCCGGCTGTGATCGAGGAGTCTAGGGCATCGTAGGAACCCCCCACGGCTACTGCTAGTTGTTGTTGATAGCTTCAGGGGTCTGCAATCCGATAGCTGCCAACTTCTCTGGTTTTCTGGACTTAGCTAGCATTTCTGTTTTTGCCTCCTACGGTGACTCATTCATAACAGAATCACCAGCCATACCACAGATCCTAGGGTACTCAATAGCAGGGAAAAAAAAAAAGTGTGTATATTTTTTCCTCTATCTCTGAGGCCGTAGGGGGAATTTTTTTTTCTCTCAATGGAGATAAAGCAATTGTCTGATCGTGTGGAGCAGCTCGCTGCGGAAGTGCGGGGAATTTCCGCCTACCTTGCTCATTCACATGCTGCTGAACCAAAGATCCCTACTCGTGATGTGTTTTTTGGGGATCGGTCTAAATTTTTGAATTTCAAAAATAATTGTAAATTATTTTTTGCCTTGAAGCCTAACTCGTCAGGGAGCGCCGCGCAGCAGGTTAAAATTGTCATCTCTTTGCTGCGTGGCGATCCCCAGGATTGGGCGTTTTCTTTGAAACCTGGTGATCCTAGTCTGACTAATGTGAACGCATTTTTTCAAGCCTTGGGGTTGTTGTATGACGAACCTAATGCTATTGATCAGGCTGAAAAGACCCTGTTGGCATTGAGCCAGGGTCGAGATTCTGCAGAATTGTACTGTCAAAAATTCCGAAAGTGGGCGGTCCTTACTGCCTGGAATGATAATGCCTTGGCAGCTCTCTTTCGGAAGGGTTTGTCAGAAGCCGTAAAAGATACTATGGTGGGATTTCCTGTTCCCTCTGGTCTGGACGATTCTATGTCATTAGCCATTCAGGTTGATCTGCGTTTACGTGAACGCAGGACTGCACGAGAGGTGTTGCCACCTGTTGAACAAGTGTCTGAACCTATGCAATGTGATAGAGTTTTGTCCATGGAGCAACGTCAGGAGTTCAGAAAGCGTAATAAGCTGTGTTTTTTTTGTGGAGATGCCTCACATATTATTTCTGTCTGTCCTAAACGAGAGAAACATTTTGCACACACGTTTTCTATGGGTGGTGTTCAACCTAAGTTTCTTCTGGCAATTACTCTGATCTGCTCCCTGTCCACATTTTCCGCCAAGGCTTTTGTGGATTCGGGAGCAGCCCTGAACCTAACGGACTTGGATTTTGCTAAACGTTGTGGATTTCCTATGACACCTCTGCGGACGCCTATCCCTTTGAGGGGGATTGATGCTACTCCTTTGGCGAAAAATAAACCTCAGTTTTGGACCCAGGTGGTAATGCGGGTCGCCCCAAACCATCAAGAAAATTGCACATTTTTGGTGTTGCATAATTCATAATCCAGTTTTGGACTGGAAATCTGTGTCTGTGGTGAGTTGGGGTTGTCGGTGTGCCCTTAGTGAGGCTCCGTTTTTTTCCACCTCTCTTCAGTCGCATGATGTTCCTGACTATTAGGCGGACTTTTATGATGTATTTAGTGAGAATGAGTCTGCGTCTTTGCCTCCTCATAGGAGTTATGACTGTGCAATTGCACTGAGCCCAGGGTGTAAATTTCCCAAGGGTCGGCTCTTCAATTTATCTGTACCCGAGCACGAGGCTATGCGATCCTATATTAAGGAGGTGTTGGAGAAAGGTCATATTAGACCATCCTCCTCACCATTAGGTGCTGGGTTTTTTTTCGTGGCCAAAAAGGATGGTTCATTAAGGCCTTGTATTGATTATCGTGCCCTCAACAAAATTACTATTAAATATCAGTATCCGTTACCCCTGATTTCGGATCTATTCTCCAGAGTTAAAGGTGCTTGCTGGTTTACCAAGCTTGACCTCAGGGGGCGTATAATCTTATCCGCATTAAGCATGGGGATGAATGGAAGATGGCGTTTAATACTCCAGAGGGACATTTTGAGTACCTGGTGATGCCTTTTGGGCTTACTAATGCCCCTTCTGTCTTCCAGTGCTTCATGAACGACATTTTCCGAGACTTTGTGGATAAATTTTTGATTATCTATCTGGATGATATTTTGATCTTCTCCAAGGATTGGGATTCTCATGTGGAACATGTTCGGACGGTGTTCCGGATCTTGAGGGAGAATTCCCTGTATGTCAAAGGATCGAAATGCCTTTTTGGGGTACAGAGGATTTCACTTTTGGGATTTATTTTGTCTCCGTCAACTATTGAAATGGATCCGGCCAAGGTACAGACCATTTATGATTGGGTTCAGCCCACTTCTTTGAAGGCCCTTCAGAAGTTTTTTGGTTTTGCTAATTTTTATCGGAAATTTATAGCAAGATTTTCTAGTATTGCCAAGCCATTGACTGATCTAAGAAGGGTGCTGATGTGTTGAATTGGTCTCCGGAGGCTGTTTCTTCCTTTCAGGAGCTGAAGCGAAGATTCACTTCTGCCCCGGTTTTGCGGCAACCTGATGTCTCACTCCCGTTCCAGGTAGAGGTGGACGCTTCTGAGATTGGTGCAGGAGCTGTTTTGTCCCAAATCCCAAAAGTTCTCCCCATCTGAACGTAACTATAATGTGGGGAATCAGGAACTGTTGGCCATGAAATGGGCATTTGAGGAGTGGAGTCATTGGTTGGAGGGAGCTAAACATCAAGTCGTGGTCCTCACTGACCACAAGAATTTGATTTACCTGGAGTCGGCCAAACGCTTGAACCCTAGACAGGCTAGATGGGCCTTGTTTTTTTACACGTTTTGATTTTGTGGTCTCTTTTCTTCCTGGCACTAAGAATGTCAAGGCTGACGCTCTTTCTAGGAGCTTCTTTGCTGATTCTCCTGTGGTGACCAAGCCTGCTACCATCTTAGGCGAAGGGGTAGTTCTTTCTGCCATCTCGCCCAATTTGAGACGTGCTCTGGAAGAGTTCCAGGAGGACAAACCTGAGCGTTGTCCCAGTGGAAAGTTGTATGTTCCTTACCAGTGGAAGAAGAGAGTGATGTCTGAAGTTCATTGCCCTGCATTGGCTGGTCATCCAGGTATTTTTGGTACTAGAGATCTGGTGAGTCGATCTTTTTGGTGGCCCACCTTGTCTCGTGATGTCAGGAATTTTGTTCAGTCCTGTGGGACTTGCTCCCGGTCTAAACCTTGTTCTCGCTCTAGTGGGTTGTTGATACCTTTGCCGGTCCCCAGGAGGCCATGGACCCATATTTCAATGGATTTCATCTCTGATATGCCTGTCTCTCAGAGAATGACTGTTATTTGGGTGATTTGTGATAGGTTCTCTAAGATGGTTCATCTTGTACCACTCCCTAAGTTGCCATCTTCTTCTGAGTTGGTGCCCCTGTTTTTGCAACAGGTGGTTCGCTTGCACGGGATTCCTGAGAACATTGTATCTGACAGAGGAGTTCAGTTTGTGTCTAGATTTTGGAGGACGTTCTGTTCCAAGCTGGGAATTCAGTTGTCCTTCTCCTCTGCATTTTACCCTCAGACCAATGGGCAGACGGAGAGAACAAACCAGACCTTGGAGTCGTATTTGAGATGTTTTATTTCCGCTGATCAGGATGATTGGGTTTCATTTTTGCCCTTGGCCGAATTGGCTTTAAATAATAGAGCTAGTTCTGCCACTTTGATGTCACCTTTTTTTTGTAACTTTGGGTTCCATCCTCGATTTTCTTCAGGCCAGGTGAAGGTGCAGATGAAAGTGCAGGTTCCTTGAGCAGGTGGGGGGGCATACTCATGGGCGACGGCACTGGCACAGGGCCCCTCATAGTACGCAAAAGTGTCTCTGCCGGTGGGAGGGCCGGAGGGCCCACCCGCCGTCAGACACACCGCCGTACTATGAGGGGCCCTGTGCCAGTGCCGTCGCCAACGAGTGGTCCCCCCCTGCTTGCTCCGGATCACAGCACTTGCAAAGTTGAAATACTTACCTCTCCGTGCTCAACCGCCGTGACATCTTCCGCGTTTCCTGACAGTGACATTCTGGTCAGAGAGCGCGATGACATCACGTCTGTATGCCCTCTGCCTAAACAGTCCAAGTGCAGTGAGATGGAAGATGGGGACGACGAGGAGTCCAGACTAGTACAGGGATTCCCTAGCGAGACTTATTTAATTGTTTTAAAGTTTGGGAGCAATTTTTGGGGAGCACTATACTCTGGAGAATGATATATGGGGCCCACCATACACTGGAGCATTCCAAAGGTGGACATCAGACACTGGAGCAGCATTTACAGGGCCCACTATGCACTGGAGCATTAGAAATGGGGCCCATAAGACAGTGGAGCTTCATCCATGGGGACCAACATATACTGTAGCATTATGTAGAGCTCATCATATACTGTATGGAGCATTATATGGGACCAATGATCCTGTATGGAGAAATATATGGGCCTCATTACTCTGTATGGCGCACTATGCGGTGGCCATAATACTGTATGGAGTAATATACTGTCCATTTTTGGAGCTATTGGAGAATTTAAAATGGATATCAGTCATGTGATGTTAGAAGTGAAGTATTTTTCATTGTACTATACCGCTATTTCTCTGCCGTATCAGAGGATCATGAATTGTAGCATGTGCTAAAGGAGCCCAGTGACACTCTTTGGCCCTGGGCCCATGAAAATCTGGAGCCAGCCCTCCCCCCCCACAACTTTAGCCAAATAACCCCCAGTTTTCAATGCCTATTATTATAAAGTAAATTAAGGTTGACAAGCTTAAGTAATAAGAATTGATGTTTTTGGCATTAAAATGGGCACTGTAGGTGTGTTTCCTGTCCTCCACTCCCTGCCGACCTTGGTTCCCCATTGACTTGCATTGGGTTTCGTGTTTCAGTCAGCCTTCAACTTTTCACAATAATCGGCCGATTTGGTTCGACCCGACTTTTGAGAAAGTCGGGTTTCATAAAACCCGACTCGACCCGAAAAAAGGCAAAGTCGTTCATCTCTACCGCAGACTTTTTTTATCATCTTCTTTTTCCGACTGCCATCTATCTGGTCCACTGCAAGGGCCCACTGGGGATTTCCCAGATACTCTGCCAGGCCAGTCCAACCCTGATGCTCACAGAAAGATTTGTCCAGGGAACAGAATCCATGGCTAAATTCACATTAGGCAGGTTCTCAGCAAACCAGAGCCTTGTCATTGGCTGCTTGACTTGCATGAATTGGTCAAATTATGTGCTAAGCGTCTCCATTTATTTCTTATTATCTATAGCAGTCATGTTATTTATATGTCATATAATTGATATTTTTTTAAATGCTTTAGCATTACAGAGTGCAACTTTATTTGTTTGTTATGCACAGAGATAGCTACTCTTAGGCTGTGTGCACACGCTGCGGATTAGGTGCGGATTCATCCGCGCGGATTTTGTAAAATCCGCAGGTCAAAATACCTGCGTTTTTTCCTGCGGATTGCTCTGCGGTTTTGCCCTGCGGTTTTTCATCTCCTCAATGGAGGAGATGGCAAACTGCAGGGGAATCCGCAGAAAGAATTGCAATTCTTTCTGTGGATTGAAAACCGCAGATAATCCGCGCGGAAAATTCCGCACCATCTGCATTGCGGTTTTTGATTCCCATAGGGAATCATGGTACTGTACACCGCAGCAAAAACTGCTGCGGGTCCGCAGCGGCCAAAACTGCTGCGGAACCACAGCAAAATCCGCAGCATGTGCACACAGCCTTAATTTGCACCGATACACACCAGTTTTCTGTTTTAGGAGTGCCAGTCAGCCTTCTGATATTTGTATATTTCCTCTATAACCGAGCACTTCACCCTTCAGCCTGTGTCAGTTTTAATTGCAGAAGGATCCTACCTACCCATAAATTCGTCTTTTAGCCTAAGAGGAGATTCACATTAGGCAGGTTCCCAGCAAACTGGAGATCGACTTGTTGCTGGCTGCTGGGCATGTATGAATTGGCCAAATTATGTGCTAAGCATCTTAATTCTTTCTTATTATCTATAGCACTAATGCAATTCATATATTTCATATTTACATGCTTTAGCACTATAGATTTCAACTTTGTTTGTTAAATTCCTCTTGCAACAGCAACTGAACTTCAACTACAACTCACTAAAGAGGCTGCTTGGCTCCCAGTCTTTGCCTCTAGTAGAGGACTCTTTGGACCTGCTTGTACGTCAGTGGACCAGCACTGTTGTCCCTCAGCAGTCTGTTAAGACTCAAATCACTGTATTCATGTTCTCTACAGAATTCTGAGACACACCTTCTCTCTTTCTTCAGACCCTTGGTACAGAACCCCAGAACATAGAGAACTGTCCCTAAATCTATACATACCACACAAACCCCAAACTGTCAGGGACACCGCACTGCACTTGCTCACTGAGCCAGTGTGTGTGTCCTGAGTAAGACAAACTGTGCTCAGAGATACCTGTGGAGCCGGGGCAGCAGCAGTGAAAATGGGTGCTTCAGACCAACAGGACCTGAAGCATGTGACTGCTGGGAGCGTGGCCTAAGCTCCAGATAGCTAGGAGCTGAAGGAAAACTCCTAGAAGGGTAACTACGGGACAAAGTTACCAAGGGGCATAGACAGAGACATAAACCAGATCAGGCCAGGGTCAAAGCATGAGATAGCACGACAATACCAAATGGCTAGACAGAACGGATAGTCAGGACATAGCCAAGAAGTCAGAAACCAGAGAAACAGATATACAGTACAGAATCAACAGGCAAACTCACGACGGGGGACAGAACCGGGTCAGAACCATAGAAGCAAGCTAGAAGGCAGGCACAAGCACACAGGGGTCACCACACTCGGCCAATGACAAAAGTATAACCACCGGGGATTGGAGCTTCCCAGGGCTATAAGAAGCTCTCCCCGAACCAAAGAGAGGCTACAATAATTAACCCCAGGTGGGCAGGTCAGAGCCTGCACTGGGATCAAGACATTAACCCCTGGCGTGCAGGTCATCATGGCACAAACATTATGACCAGGATATAAAAGGTCTTGGGTATGACTAGCCTTCTTCGCAATGATGCCCCAGGCTGTTTCGACTCATTCATTTATCTTACAAAGAACCTATCAACATGACAATGCAGTCCAATCTGCAGGTACCATGCTGAGTACATTGATATTTAGTTGTGTGAGAAAAGGTTCAATGTAACTTGTGTTTGAATCATTTAAACCACTACTCATTCTAGGATTTACAGTTCAGTGGGCACTCATATTAGTGCCTGACAGCTTTCTTTGTATAAGTGTGCATATAGATGATGCTGTCAATCACTGATTGGACCATCCACTGACTCAAAAATCCCAAAAAGAGCAGAGGATTAAATGATAAAAACATGAGTTAGGGTACCGTTACACCTAGCGACTCACCAGCGATCCCGACCAGCGATATGACGCGGTCAGGATCGCTGGTGCATCGCTAGGTGGTCGCTAGTGAGCTGCCACACAGGCAGATCTCACTAGCGACATCGCTGGGGACGGGGATCGCTACTTACCTGTCAGAGCGGCGATCCTGCGTCCTCCCACCCGGCTCCACGCGTCGTTCGTCGTCACAGCAGGAAGCGCCGCAGGAAGTGACCGACGAGGAATGATCCAGGAGCTTCTCGCGCGACCAGCGGTAATCAGCGGGGGAGCCGGTCGGAGGTAAGTATCACATGCAGCAATATCGCTGCAACGTCACAAAATCGGTGACTTTACAGTGATATTGCTAGCAATATCGCAGTGTGTAACGGGGGCTTAATACCAAATCTTTATTCACAAATCTATATATCAATCCGCTCATCCCCCTGCTGATAACATGGAGCCTGCAGATTGGACTGCATTTTCATGTTGACAGGTTCAATTTAAACAGGGCTGGAGACAAGATTCTCAATCCAGGGCCTGACCCTACACCCCATCACATAAGACCTACCACATAGTCTAAAACAGTGTGAAATAGAACCAGTATTACAGAGGCCCATGATAAAGAACTGAAAACACGTCTTTATTGCTGTATCAGACTTCAGGACACAGTACAGAAAAATGCAAAGTCTTTGTTACTCTATATTAATGAGCAATAGGTGCTCAGTATGCCACTGTATGGTTAATTGGTAATGGATAGAAATGGGTGGGCCAGTGGATGTTCAGGTCTGGCGGGTTCTGCCGAACATTTTAAAAAATTTTTGATTTGGGTGTCAGAATGGTACCCGAACATGAACTAGAACCTGGACCCCATTCAGATGCATGGAGGGCCCGAACATCCATTGTTTGCCACACTGTAATCTGTGGGAAAGCACAGCAAACATTGATTCTCATCAGCAGTAAGATCATTACTGCCAGTAAAAGAGCAGCGGTTCCAACTCTGTCAGATTAAAGTGTGAGTGAGGCAGCAGCTGTGACCAACGATAAAAAAGTTAACAGCGATAGCAGGTGCTGCTGATGGGAGTATTCATATTCTGGTGCCTGTGCTATAAATAAATAATTTAACAAAGAATGATGTGGGCTCTGATCTATATTTGATAACCAATGCAGGTAAAGCTAACACTATCAGCTTTATCACTGCTGGTTATCAAGAATAGTGGGGTCCCATTTTTAAAAAACGGAGTGGAGTCCCATCCATTTTTGACAGCCAACCAAGTTAAAACAGACAGCCGGGATCTGGTATTCTCAGACTGGTAAGAGGCCCTAGATATTGAATGCGCCAATTAGATTCATCAATTAGATGCTCCAGTTCTGGCACTTTTTCCAGTTCTTATGACTTGCCCTGTGGTGGTGGAAAGTGGGGTGATCGTCGTGGGGTTGATGTCAGCTGTTTATGGCCGCTGACATGAAGCCCACAGGTTAGTAATGGAGAAGCATGTATTTGACAGCCCTATACTAACTCCTTAGTAAGTTTTGAAATAAACACACAGCCAGAATAAAGTCTTTTAATTTAATTAAATGACAGACTCCCTCCATTTGAAATAAAAAAGCACAGTTATACTCACTTTACACCTAATCCATTGAAGCCATTGTCACCTGTAAAAGAACAGAAAATAATAAACAACTATAATACTTACCTTTACCTTATGCCTAATTCACAGATGCCTGTCACCTGTAAAAGAAGAAAAATAATAAACAACCATATCCCTCACCTGTCCGATGTGTACATAAACCATACTGTCTCCCCATCATCCAGTTCACACTGAAAAAAGCATAATTGCTCCTGCAGTGTCTAGCGCTGAGCTCCGATGGGAAAGTTTACCAGAGTTCAAAGCTGATGAACCCCAGTCAACTTCATTATGGCACCACTCACTGCTTTAGAAAGCTCTCATGCAGCGGTGCTGTAAGTGAGTTCATCGGGGTTCAGCTCATGGGAGCTCAGTGCTAGACACTGCAGGAGTGATCACACTCCTGTCAGTGTGAGCCAGATGATGGGGAGAGCAGTCATTAAAGTGACTGCACTCCAAATTATCCAAATCATCATGTCTTATCTTTTCATCGGACAGGTGAGGCATCTATTTATTATTTTTCTTTTTTTTACAGGGGACATGGGCATCAGTTGATTAGGCATAAGGTAAGTAATATGGTTATTTATTTTCGTTTTTTTACAGGTGACAATGACTTTAATGTTTGTGTCATAAATTTCAATTAACTGACTTTATTCTGGCTGTTGCTGTTTATTTCAAAACTTGCTATGGGATTAGTAGTGTGGATTTCTTATTGACGCCTCTCCAATACTAATCTGTGGGCTTGATGAAACCAGTCATAAAACAATAATTTAAAAAAACGACGTGGGACCCCTCTATTCTTGATAACCAGCCATGATAAAGTTTACAGCTGAGAGTTTCAGCTGGCAGCTAACAGTTTTTCCTGCGTTGGTTATTAAAAATAGAATAAATCCCATGTCATTTTTTTTATTTATTTATTATTTATTTATAGCACAGGGGCAAGCTGATGAATACTCACATTAACGGAGCCTGCTCTCGCTTTATCAATGACAGCAGCCATACGCTGAAGAGAAAAACACCAAAAAAGACTAAGTTAGACAAAAACCACCAGCACACAGGCAGAGATGCTCATTGCTTACCTGCCGACGCCACAGAACAAATGCACTAACAAGGTGCAGCGGACCCAATAAGATGTCAAAGGTGCAAAAATACCTGATGCGGCATCTAGCCTACAATCAGGAAATGGCAGCTTGGTATTTCTGCAAAAAGTAGAATCCGTAGTGGCAGTGTTCACACAGAAAATGCAAAGCATCTGGCTGAACCTATTAATGATGCCCATACTATTAGTTTAGGTTATTGTCTGCAGCATTTCCGCAACTCCCCACCGCAGGCAAAACGCATGCGGAATTCGCATGCTTTTTCCCGCAAAACACAAGCATTTTGCAAGCGTTTTTAGCTTGCAGAATGCCAGTGCTTTTCCAAGAGATTTGAAGCATCGCTTGGAAAAGTAATTGACAGGTTGGTCACACTTGTCAAGCATAGTGTGACCAACTATGCACATCAATAGTAAAAGACAGAATGCTAAAAATAATTTAAAAAAAAATAGGGATATACTTACCCATTGTCGGCCCCAAGAGTTCTCCCGACACCCTCATCAGACAACATCAGAGATCATTCACGCAATGCATCCCTGGGAACGGAACTTGCTGGCAGCACCGCTGAGGGCCGGGAGGACTCCGGGGGCCGACAAAGGGTAAGTATATTCCTATTTTTTATTTTAATTCTATTTTTTACAGGAATATGGTACCCAGGGCAAGGAGGAGAGTCTTCATTACTCCAGACCCTGGGTACCATCCGCACATGAAACGCTCACTTTTCGCATGGTGGGCATGGCCACATGCGTAAAGTGAGCTTTTCAATGCAATCCTATGGTGGCAGAATCACCGCGATTCCGCAAAATTAATGGACATGCTGTGGATGTTCCCGCGATGTGATTCCGCAGCGGAGAAATCCGCAGCATAGGCACAGCAATTGCGGATTGCATTGAAAATCAATGTGATGTGTTTTGTTAGTGTTTTTTAAGCATTTCCGCAGTGGCAAAAAAGTGTTCGCTACTAACCCCAAACTTTACTGTTTGGATTTGCCCATCAGTAGTAGTGGATAAATGATAATGGTTAATAATAATAATAAATTTTATTTCTATAGCGCCGTCATATTCTGCAGCACTTTACATTTCAGAGGGGACTTGTACAGACGATAGACATTACAGCGTAACAATAATCACATAGATCATAACAGATACCAAGAGGAATGAGGGCCCTGCTCGCAAGCTTACAATCTATGAGGGAAAAAGGGGAGACACTAAAGGTGGGTGGTAACAATTGCCCTGATTGTTTGGACCAGCCATAATGTTAATGTTAAAGGGGTTGTGAAATGTGCCACTAATGTCAGACAGATGCGAGTTCACCTTTTGAAACCCACACCTACCTCAAGAACAGGAGACCCCCAATTGTTGTTCTGGCCGGCATCCAAACATCATTGAGTGGAGAAGTGGTGGTGTGTGGACCAGCTATTTCCAGTTATTGCTATAGAAGTTCCAAGTACAGCCAGGCAAATACTCTCAGCTGTATTCAAAACTCTCAAAGAATATATATGGGTACACAGTTCACTGTGAGGATTCACCAGTTTATGAGCCGAGACTGGCGGGTATGTATACGTTATGCATACTCCCAGCCAGAGCCCAACTAGTAGGTGCGGCCTCTTTCCATACACTTGTATTGAGAGAGGCCACACCCCATCCAGTGGGCATCGCTATCTAGTGGGCGGCTATCTAGTGGGTGCAGCCTTGCTCAATACAAATGTAAGGAGTGAGGCTGCGCCTACTAGTCGGGCTTTGGCTGGAAGTATTCATAATTAGTGTTGAGCATTCCGATACTGCAAATATTCGCGGTATTGGAATTCCGATACTTTTTGCATATCGAATACCGGAATCGGAAGTTCCCATAATGCTATGAGCCAATTTGATTTGATTCAGCCCATGAGGAATCCTAAGAAGTGTGGGCATATCCTGTTAGGCATGTAGGCATGTTAACTAAAGGCATGGCTGTGATTGGCTGCTGAAATGATGTCATGATGCACTATAAAAGCCGCCGCCATTTTGGGTTCACTCTGCTGTGAATTCAGTTAGGGACAGGACGCTGCTCTTCTGACTCTGAGGGACAGTTAGAGATAGCGATTTGCTATATTATACTTTACCCAGGCTAGTTTAGCAACCGCTGTGTGAAGCTTTCTTTTGTCTTGCAGCGCTGTTCACAGCTGTCTGCAAGGTCTGTGTGTGTGAGTGCAGCGCACGCTGTAGTGTGTTCTGCAGCCACCTCTGGTTGTAGTCTGCTCAGCGTGCGTCACTGCCTCATACATAGTCCTTTTTTTGTTTTATTGCTGCTCATTTTTCCTGATTTCTCTATTAGTGTGCTTCCATCCGTATCCATCTACATTGGTTGCAAACACTATATAGGAGTAGATAGCGGAGCCTTTCTGCAGCCTTTCAGTGCTAGTGCACAGTTCTCTGCACTGTTCACGGCTGTCTGTGAGGTCTCTGTGTGTGAGTGCAGCTCACGCTGTAGTGTGTTCTGCAGCCACCTCTGGTTGTAGTCCGCTCAGCGTGCGTCACTGCCTCATAGATTGTCCTTTTTTGCTGTAGTGCTGCTTATTTTTCCTGAATTTCTCCTATTAGTGTGCTTCCATCCGTATCCAGCTAGATTGGTTGCAAACACTATATAGGAGTAGATAGAGGAGCCTTTCTGCTGCCTTGTGCCCTGCAGCCCCATCCAGATTAGTATTAGCCTATTTTTTGTAGCCTCATCTATTGCATTGTAGGTTACCTTCCTGCATTGTAATAGGTACAAAAAGTTTGTGATACTATCGCTTTTACATCTTTGGTCACATCCTTTTTTTTTTGTGTGAAAAAAAACATGTAAATAAAGTTCACCAAACACTCCACTTTACAGTTGTGTAGGCCACATTAGCTCATATTAAAGTGTAGTCCACACTTTGTAAAATTAGTGTTTCTTATACCTGTTAGCAGCTGTTCAGGAATAAGCACACTAGCCCTTAGTACTTTTCTGTCTATCTTTATCAGTCTACCAAGATGAAGAAGGCAGGGAGTAAGGCACGTGGTCGTGGGCGTGGAGTTTCAGCAGGGAGAGGACGTGGGGATTCTGTGCCTGCTGCGGGCACCAGTGACTCAGCATCCCCCAGTTTTACCAGGCAACAGTCCTTTATGCGCAGCTTTGTAGGACCTCGCCATACCCCACTTCTGCGGGATGAACAAAATTGAACCCGTTGTCGGATGAATGGCAGCTAGCGCATCGACTTCAATTACTTCCACATCCTCTCAGGTCCAGAGCACTGAAGAGCAACCATCTGTCTCTTCACCACCTGCCAAATTGCCCAGGCAGTGAGAGAGCCCTGGACAGGAGCCATCTCTACTTCTGTTCTCTGAATCTCTTGGCTTGGAAAGAGGGGGCCAGCCAAGCAGCATTCTAGAATGTGAAGAACAGGGAGTATGCAGTGATGCACAACTGCTTTGTCTCTCTGAATCTGAAGAGGTGGGTGGGCCAGTGCCTATGGTCAGCACACCTCAGTACGCATCTGATGATGAGACTCAGGTGCCACTTTCTGGTGCGTACTGTGCTGGCGAGACTACCCAGGAGAAGCAGGTGTTTGAAGAAGTAGTGTAGATGATGAGGTCCTTGACCCATCATGGCGTGAGGAACAGGAAGGTGGTGGGAGCAGCTCTGAGGAAGAGATTCCCCGAACGGCCAAAACAGGAGGGAGAGGGAGGGGGCAGACTTGGTTGCCTGTAGCCTCCACTTTGGCACCCATTAGGAGCATTCCTCTTACAAAACCCAAAACGGGTGCTCCTAGGACTTGCAGTGTGTGGTCCTTTTTTGACACAGTTGCAGATGACATTTGCTTTTTCAAATGCAAGCTGTGTAATCAGAAAGTCAAGAGGGAAAAGTGTCAGCATCCTCAATACCACAAATATGTGGAAACATGTGCGGACCAAGCAAGTGATGGAGTTACAAAGACACAATGAAGACGTAGGCCAATCTACAGCACCACCTACCACCTCTTCAGCTCGTGAGGTAGCCTCTTCCTCCAGCTCACACACAGCTGGTTCGGCTTCCTCACAGGATCGCCATGGAAGAACCTCTGGCACTGTTGTACAGAGACCCAGTGTAATTCCACCCACAGCACCACGTTCCCTGTCATTCTCACACTCCCAGACCACTCTACAGCCATCGGTAGCACAGGCATGGGAGAAAAGGCGGCCATACTCGGCAAACCATCCCCAAGCACAGGCTCTGAATGCTGGCATTGCAAAACTACTGTCCCTTGAAATGCTCTCATTCAGGCTGGTGGAAACTGACACCTTCCGTAACTTCATGGCATTGGCAGTCCCACAATACAACGTGCCCAGCCGCTTTTATTTCAGCAGGCAAGCCGTCCCTGCCCTGCAAAAGCATGTGGAGGGAAAAATTAAACATGCGCTACTAATTGCCGTCAGTAGCAAGGTCCACCTGACCACCGATGCGTGGACAAGTAACCATGGACAGGGACGATACCTTTCCCTCACTGCCCATTGGGTAAATGTTGTGGAGCCGGGTACAGATCTTAAGAGTGGCGCTGTATGTGTTCTGCCAACTCTAAGGATTGCAAGAATCCAGTCTGTACACGTTGACTCCTCCTCATACTCCAGTTCCTCTGAATCAGTGCTGCAGGAGCCAACACAGTCTACCTCCACATGGACCCGTGAACGCTTACCTGTTACAACCGATATGAGCACAGCCGTGGCCAAACGTCAACAGGCCACACTGAAATTAATTTCTTTGGGGAATCGAAGCCACACAGTGCAGGAGCTCTGGAATGCCATCCAGCAGGAGAGCGATGTGTGGTTTGTGCCAGCGAATCTCCAGCCAGGCTTGGTAGTGTGTGACAATGGCCGAAATCTGGTGGCAGCTCTGGGCCTAGGCAACCTCACTCACATCGCATGTCTGGCACATGTGCTCAACTTGGTCGTGCAGAGTTTTTTGAGGGACTATCCAGATCTTGATGCACTGCTGCACAAGGTCCGCATAGAGTGCGCTCACTTGTGGCGTTCCAGCATGGCAAGATCGCGCATTGCAGCTCTGCAGCACCGATTCTGCCTTCCGGAACATCGCATCATATGTGACCTACCCACCAGGTGGAATTCAACGTTACATACTGTATGTTGGAGCAGTTGCGTGAGCAGCAGGCAGCAGTAATGGAGTACCAGCTGCATCAGGTGCAAACAAGTCGCACTGCGCGCCGCTCACACTTCACCACCACTGAGTGGGCCTCTATGAAGGACATCTGCTACATTTTGCGTGCAGATGATGCACTAGTCAGCATGACTGTCCCCCTTATCTGCCTGTTCAAAAAACACTGCAAGGACTAAGGGAGGAGGTTTTGGAAGAGGTGGAGGATGAGGAGTCAAAAATGCCATCTGCTTCTGGACAGTCTGCGCAACGTGGTTCCTCACAAAGGCCTAGGCAGGGGACACTTTGTGAGGAGGATGAGGAGGAGTCAATGGAGGAGGAAGACATCTCTCCAGAGGAGGGAGGTACACAATGCTCTAGTAGTCAGTATGTAGAGCGAGGGTGGGGTGATGCAGAGCGGGCAGAGATGAAGCCTCAAGCAGGGGACAGCATTTCTTGGGCAGTTGGGAGTCTGCAGCAGATGGTTGATTTCATGCTGCAGTGCCTGAGAAACGACCGCCGCATCTCCGACATTCTCAACACGGCTGATTATTGGGTGTACACCTTCCTAGATCCTCGCTACCGGGACAAATTACAAAGCCTCATAACACCGTTGAACCGGGAGCGTAAAATGCGGGAGTACCAAGACACACTGGTGCATTCCATCATGTTCTCCATTCCACCCGAGAGCAGTGCTGCTAGTGTTTTACAAAGCAGCTCTGTGCATCGAGGCAGTGGAGTAACCTCTGCAAAAAGAGGGAGCATAAGCAGCGCCTCAGCACAAGGCAAGACCAGTATGGCCCAAATGTGGCAAAGTTTTGTGTCCCCGCCACAAATGTCTACACCATCACAGATGGCTCCAGTCAGCAGGAGGCAACGTTTCCATCAGATGGTGACAGACTACATGTCTTGCCCTATCAGTGTACTCCCAGACGGCTCTTCCCCCTTCAAGTTTTGGGTCTCTAAGCTGGATACATGGCCAGAGCTTAGCCAGTATGCATTGGAGGTGCTGGCTTGCCCTGCTGCTAGTGTATTAATGGAACACGTCTTTAGTGCCGCAGGTGGTGTACTAACAGACCGTCGCATGCGACTATCCTCCGATAACGTTGACCGGCTTACATTTCTGAAAATGAACAAGGCCTGGATCTCGCCGGAATATGCCAGTCCTCTTGCAGATTAAATAATTGGTTGGCAACAGTATCCAGGTCTCCTGTTGTGTTCATGTTTCTACTACCTGAACTGTAATCCCTTGACTCCAACACCGCCAGTTGCTGCTCAGAAGTGCCGTCTGCACAGAAAAACACTAGCTCCTGTGTTATTGGGGTTCAGTAACATCAGCTGCTCCCCTGCTGTGTGTCCGGCAATGTCACCAGCTCCACATCCACACATCAGATATTAAACTTGCTCCAATTAGGCCTCAGCCTACACCCCGATTGACCCTGGGCTCCAACACCGCCAGTTGCTGCTCAAAAGTGCAATTGTGCCATCTTCACAGAGAAAAACCACTAGCTCCTGTGTTAATGGGGTTCAGTAACACCAGCTGCTCCCCTGCTGTGTGTCCGGCAATGTCTCCTGCTCCCTCCACATTCACACTACATCAGATTTTAAACTTGCTCCAATTAGGCCTCAGCCTACACCCTGATTGACCCTGGGCTCCAACACCACCAGTTGCTGCTCAGAAGTGCCGTCTTCACAGAGAAAAACACTAGCTCCTGTGTTAGTGGGGTTCAGTAACGCCAGCTGCTCCCCTGCTGTGTGTCCGGCAATGTCTCCTGCTCCACATCCACACTACATCAGATATTAAACTTGCTCCAAATAGGCCTCAGCCTACACCCTGATTGACCCTGGGCTCCAACACTGCCAGTTGCTGCTACAGAGCAGGAGAAATTGCTGGACGCACAGCAGGGGATCAGCTGACGTTACTGAACCCCAATAACACAGGAGCAAGTGTCGACTGTGCAGACGGCACTTCTGAGCAGCAACTGGCGGTGTTGGAGCCCAGGGTAAATATTAGAAACAGAGTAGAGCCAGAGGCCTAATTGGATCAAGTTTAAAATCAGTAGTAGTCTTCAACAGATATTAAACGTGCTCCAAATAGGTCTCTGCCTCAACTCTGTTTGTACTATTGACCCTGGGCTCCAACACCGCCAGTTGCTGCTCAGAAGTGCCGTCTGCACAGTCAACATATGCTCCAGTGTTATTGGGGTTCAGTAATGTCAGCTGATCCCCAGCTGTATGTCCGGCAATTTCTCCTGCTCTGTCCACACTCACACAACTACAGATTTTAAACTTGCTCCAATTAGGCCTTTGTCTCCACTCTGTTTGTAGTATTTACCCTGGGTTCCAGCGCCGCCAGCTGGATCCCGGAAGGGTCTTTGGCAAGGGTACTCCCTCCTGCCCAGCCTGGTTCCAGCACGCCTGCTGTTTCCGGGTACTGTCAACGTCACTTTGCCACAAATACGTTGTCCTGTCGTGTTGCGGTCGGGTTAACCGACTCTACGGTGCCTGCAGTTTAGGTGATTCCTATGTGGGCTGCGGGATCTGGCAATAAAGTCTGGTTCCGTAGTGCCAATAGGACAAGCAGCCCCTGTAGGACTGTTTCGAGGTTTCCTCGACTGTAGGAGGTTTCGGTAACTGCGGCCGGCTCGCGGCCTTGCAACTTTGCTTGTCATGGGTACCTTCTGCTACCCATCCGGGTTCCAGTACCGTCAGCTGGTTCTCGGCAGTACCTTTGGCTTAGGTGCCTCCTTCTCAGTATCCGAGATCCAGCAACATCTGCTGGTCCTTGGTAGTGCTCTCTGGCACAGGTACCTCCTGCTTAGTACCAGTATCATCAGCTGGTCCTCGGTAGTGCCATTGGCTCTTGTTCCTTCTGCTGCCCCTCCGGGTTCCAGCACTGTCAGCTGGTCCTCGGTAGTTCCATTGGCTCTTGTAGCTTCTGCTACCCATCTGGGTTCCAGTACCGTCAGCTGGTTCTTGGCAGTGCCTTTGGCTTAGGTGCCTCCTTCTCGGTATCTGAGTTCCAGCAACGTCTGCTGGTCCTTAGTAGTGCTTTCTGGCACAGGTACCTCCTGCTTAGTAACCGGGTTCCAGTACCATCAGCTGGTCCTTGGTAGTGCCATTGGCTCTTGTTCCTTCTGCTGCCCCTCCGGGTTCCAGCACCGTCAGCTGGTCCTCGGTAGTTCCATTGGCTCTTGTAGCTTCTGCTACCCACCCAGGTTCCACCACCGTCAGCTCGTTCTCGGCAGTGTCTTTGGCATGGGTACTCTCTCCTGCCCAGCCTGGTTCCAGCACACCAGCTGTTTCCGGGTAGTGTCAACGTCACTTTGCCACCAATACGTTGTCCTGTCGTGTTGCGGTCAGGTTAGCCGACTCTATGGTGCCTGCAGTTTAGGTGCTTACTATGTGGGCTGCGGGATCTGGCAATAAAGGATGGTTCCATAGTGCTAATAGGACAAGCACCCCCTGTAGGACTGTGGGTTTCGGTAACTGTGGCCGGCTCGCGGCCTTGCTACTATGTTTTTCATGGGTACCTTCTGCTACCCATCGGAGTTCCAGTACCGTCAGCTGGTTCTCGGCACTGCCTTTGGCTTAGGTGCCTCCTTTTCGGTATCCGAGTTCCAGCAACGTCTGCTGGTCCTTGGTAGTGCTTTCTAGCACAGGTACCTCCTGCTTAGTAACCGGGTTCCAGTACATCAGCTGGTCATCGGTAGTGCCATTGGCTCTTGTTCCTTCTGCTACCCATCCGGGTTCCAGTACCATCAGCTGGTTCTCGGCAGTTCCTCAGCCTTCTTGTACCTTCTGCTACATTTGCAAGTTCAAGCTTTTTGAAATGGTTTTTGGTAATCACTCTGGATCTCCCTGACGACGACCCTGAAGACCACCCTGAGGAAGACGATGACCCCGAAGACGATGACCCTGAAGACGACGACCCTGAAGACCACCCCGAAGAAGATGACCCCAAAGACGACGACGACCCTGAAGACCACCTCAAAGAAGACCAAAAAGATGACCCTGAAGAAGATGACCAAGAGGACAAAGAACGTGAAGACATCCACCAAGATACAGAACAACAAGAGGCAGAAGACGAAGAAGCAGAAGAACAAAAAGCAGAAGAACATTAAGCATAAGACTAAAAATCAGAGCAAAAGATATTATCTAAATTATAAGCATAAGAAGACTAAGCAGTGTATGGGGGAGAGTCCGTTCCTCCTCGTGGTGCCCCTGGAAAATGTCTGCTGCTGCAGGCTAAACTGAAAGCGGACAAATCCTTTTGTAAATCTTTTGAGACAGGCAGAACGGAAGGTGTAATCTTCACATTTTTATAGATAACTACAGGAATGCCTGTCACAAATAAGAATATGATGAAGAAGACGAATAGGAAGAAGATGAAGACGTAGAATATGAAGAAGAATAATAGTTGAATAAGAAGAATATGAAGAATGTAAAAAAAAGAATAAAAGGAAGAAGGTGAAGAAGAAGATGAATAAGGTGAAGAAGTTGATGAAAAAGATGCTGCTGCTGAGGGTCATGAAGGAGAAAGTGTGAGAGAAGTAAAAAAGAAGGTGAAGAGCATGGAAGTAGTGAAACATACATATCTGACAAAATATAAAAAAGGTTAACATAGTCAATATCTTTGTAACTCCGAATGTTTTAAAAAAAAAAAAATTATTCCTGCTATTCCATTTGATTGGGCTAAACCTCTATGCCTTTAATGTCTCCTCCATCTCCCCTAATACATTCTACATTATTCTTAGTTGTTTTCCTTCTTGTAGAATTAACCTACAAGGAAAGAAATGGTTTATTTTAATTCTGATATTTCTGTCCCATTGACTTGCATTGGTTTCCGGTATCGGCGATATCCAATACTTTTTGGGTATCGGTCCGACCCAATCTGATCCGATATTTCCCGATATCGGAAGGTATCGCTCAACACTATTCATAATGCAAACTGTAACCCCCCCCCCAAAAAAAAAAAAGGATCATGATGTGACCATGTGCATGTCCTGGAGTAATCTTCATTATGCAGAACACCCCCCCCCCAAAAAGGACAATCGCCTTTTCCTTATCCTGGTAACCTACACTCACTGGCCACTTTATTAGGTACACCTGTCCAACTGTGTGTTAAGACTTAATTTCTAATCAGCCAATCACATGGCGGCAACTCAGTGCATTTAGGCATGTAGACATGGTCAAGACAATCTCCTGCAGTTCAAACCGAGCATCAGTATGGGGAAGAAAGGTGATTTGAGTGCCTTTGAACGTGGCATGATTGTTGGTGCCAGAAGGGCTGGTCTGAGTATTTCAGAAACTGTTGATCTACTGGGATTTTCACGCACAACCATCTCTAGGGTTTACAGAGAATGGTCCGAAAAAGAAAAAAAATCCAGTGAGCGGCAGTTCTGTGGCCGGAAATGCCTTGTTGATGCCAGAGGTCAGAGGAGAATGGGCAGACTGGTTCGAGCTGATAGAAAGGCAACAGTGACTCAAATTGCCACCCGTTACAACCAAGGTAGGCAGAAGAGCATCTCTGAACGCACAGTGCGTCAAACTTTGAGGCAGATGGGCTACAGCAGCAGAAGACCACACCGGGTACCACTCCTCTCAGCTAAGAACAGGAAACTGAGGCTACAATTTGCACAAGCTCATCGAAATTGGACAGTAGAAGATTGGAAAAACATTGCCTGGTCTGATGAGTCTCGATTTCTGCTGCGACATTCGGATGGTAGGGTCAGAATTTGGCGTAAACAACATGAAAGCATGGATCCATCCTGCCTTGTATCAACGGTTCAGGCTGGTGGTGGTGGTGTCATGGTGTGGGGAATTTTTTCTTGGCACTCTTTGGGCCCCTTGGTACCAATTGAGCATCGTTGCAACGCCACAGCCTACCTGAGTATTGTTGCTGACCATGTCCATCCCTTTATGACCACAATGTACCCAACATCTGATGGCTACTTTCAGCAGGATAATGCGCCATGTCATAAAGCTCGAATCATCTCAGATTGGTTTCTTGAACATGACAATGAGTTCACTGTACTCAAATGGCCTCCTCAGTCACCAGATCTCAATCCAATAGAGCATCTTTGGGATGTGGTGGAACGGGAGATTCGCATCAGGGATGTGCAGCCAACAAATCTGCGCCAACTGTGTGATGCCATCATGTCAATATGGTCCAAAATCTCTGAGGAATGCTTCCAGCACCTTGTTGAATCTCTGCCACGAAGAATTGAGGCAGTTCTGAAGGCAAAAGGGGGTCCAACCCGTTACTAGCATGGTGTACCTAATAAAGTGGCCAGTGAGTGTATATGATCCATTGGTTGAGATCCAGTTAATACCTTAATTTTTTTTCTTGCAGTGAAGATAGAAGGTAATGAACAATTTGCAAAAATAATTGCTAGGTTATAATTTATATACATTCTATAATTCTGAAAACTTTTTCATAGTTTTACTGCACTTTAATAAATACCATGATATTAAAGTGAATCTGTCCCCTATTTTTTCAACTGTCAGCTGCCGGCACCACCATCATGGGCTTATCTAAAGCATTCTGTAATGCGGTAGATAAGCCCCCGATGTAACCTGAAAGAGAAGAAAAACGAGTTATGTTATACTCACCCAGGGGCGGTCCGGATCCGGTTTTGGTCCGATGGGTGTCACGGTCCGATCCGAAGTCTCCCATCTTCTAACGATGACATCCTCTTCTTTGCTTTCCGTCGCGGCTCCTGCACAGGAGCACTGTTCTGCCCTGTTGAGGGCAGAGCAGAGTCCTGCAGTACGCAGGCGCCAGACCTCTCTGACCTTTCCCGGCGCCTGCACAGGAGCCGCGATGAGAAGCAAAGAAGAGGACATCGTTAGAAGATGGGAGGAGCCGGACCAGACAGCAACACCCATCGGACCAAAACCGGACCCGGACCGCCCCTGGGTGAGTATAATATAACTCATTTTTCTTCTCTTTCAGGTTACATCGGGGACTTATCTACAGCATTACAGAATGCTGTAGATAAGCCCCTGATGGCAGTGTCGGCAGCTGATAGTCGAAAAAATAGGTGACAGATTCCCTTTAAATACCATGATATTTGATTCACAGATAAGTCATTTTTGTGGATCAAAATAATATTAGCCCATAATTAAACCAATCCATGACACTTTTAGATTTTCATGAAAAATATTGAAATTTATTCAGTATATAGATGAAACTAACAAACAATTATAAAGTGGTTAAATACAGATCTTCTCAAATGGGAATCAATTGGAAACAGAAGACAAGGTCTTTTGCATACATACAGCAGTATTAATTACCAGCGCTTTCTTAATATAACTTAGCAAACAAGTCTGAAGTGCTGGAAAAATACATCGATCCACTTGATATTGAGAAATGTCATCTTGTCTGCCTCGCCAAATGCCATTATTGTCTCTTGGTGTTTTTTGATGGATGATAGAAGTAAATTCATAGATAACATTTAAAGAGGATCTGTCACCACTCCTGACATGTCTGTTATTGTAATAACTTGTATTCTTCATAAATATTCGGGAGCATCACTTTCTCTTAACTCCATCTTATCTTGTTCCTCTATTACTCCTCTTGATTATTTATGCATTAATTGGAAACAAGCTGCCACCATTCCTCTTGTTAAAGCAGTCACCACTAGTGTTGAGCATTCCGATACCGCAAATATCGGGTATCGGCCGATATTAGCTGTATCGGAATTCCGATACTTAGTTCCGATACTTTTTTCATATCGAATACCGGAATCGGAAGTTCCCATAATGCTAGGAGCCCGCTCGATTTGATTCAGCCAATGGGGATCCTCAGAAGTGTGGGCATATCCTGTTAGGAATGTAGGCATATTAACTGCTGGCATGGCTGTGATTGGCTGCTGAAATGATGTCATGATGCACTATAAAAAGCGCTGCAGCCGCCATTTCTGGTCACTCTGCTGTGAATTCAGTTAGGGACAGGCTGCTGTTGAAGACTGTGAGGGACAGTTAGAAATAGCGATTCCACAAAACATATAGTGCTTAACCCAGGCTACATAAACCACCACTGTAGCTTGCTTTTCCCTAGCAGCGCTGTTTTCACAGCTGTCTGCAAGGGCTGTGTGAGTGCAGACCCATGCTGTGTAGTGTGTCCTGCAGGCACGTCTGCTTGTAGGCCGGCCAGCGTGTGTCTCTGCCTCATACACATTTTTCATTTATTGCTGCTTTTTTTTTCTCCTGTATAGTGTGCTTCCAAACGTATCCATATACGTTGGTTGCAAACACTAAAGGAGTGGACAGCGGAGCCTTTCAGCAGCCTTTCAGTGCTATAGCCCATTTCTCAGCACTGTTTTTGGCTGTCTGATAGGTCTCTCTGTGTGTGAGTGCAGCTCACGTTGCAATGTGTTCTACAGCCACCGCTAGCTGTAGTCCGCTCAGCGTGCGTCACTGCCTCATACATAGTCCTTTTTTTGCAGCTAATTTAGCCAGATTTTTGCTCCTATATTAGTGTGCTTCCAACCACATCCATTGTCATTGGTTGGTTGCAAACACTATATAGGATTAGATAGAGGAGCCTTTTTGCTGGCTTGTGCCCTTCAGGGCCAGCCAGGCTAGTATCACCCTATTTTTTGGAGCCTCATCAATTGCATTGTAGGTTAGCTTCCTGCATTGTAATCGCTCCAAAAAGTTTGTGATACTATAGCTTTCAAACTTTGGTCACATCCTTTCCTTTCCCCCCACCCAAAAAAAAGGAAATAAAGTTCACCAAACACTCCACTTTACAGTTGTCTAGGCCACATTAGATCATATTAAAGTGTAGTACACACACTCTTAGCCAAATTAGTGTTTCTTATACTGGTTAGCAGGTGTTCAGGAATAAGAACACTAAGCCACCCCTTTTTTACTTTTCTGCCTATCTTTATCAGTCTACCAAGATGAAGAAGGCAGGGAGTAAGGCACGTGGTCGTGGCCGTGGAGTTTCAGCAGGGAGAGGACGGGGGGATTCAGCAGGGAGAGGACGTGGGGATTCGTATCTGCTGCGACCACCAGTGACCCGGCATCCCCCACTTTTACCAGGCAACAGTCCTTCATGCGCAGCTTTGTAGGACCTCGCCGTACCCCACTGCTGCGTGAAGAACAAATTGAAGCCGTTGTCGGATGGATGGCAGCTAACGCATCCACTTCAATGACTTCCGCATCCTCCCAAGGCCAGAGCACTGAAGAGCAACCATCAGTCTCTTCACCACCTGCCAAATTGCCCAGGCAGTCTGAGAGCCCTGGACAGGAGCCATCTCAATCCTTACTTCTGTTCTCAGAATCTGTTGGCTTGGAAAGAGGTGGCCAGCCAAGCAGCATTCTAGAGCGTGAAGAAGAGGGAGTATGCAGTGATGCGCAACTGCTTTGTCCCTCTGAATCTGAAGAGGTGGGTGGGCCAGTGCCTATGGTCAGCACACCTCAGTATGCATCAGATGATGATGAGACTCAGTTGCCAATTTCTGGTGCGTACGGTGCTGGCGAGACAACCCAGGACCAGCCGGTGCTTGAAGAGGGGAGTGGAGATGATGAGGTCCTTGACCCATCATGGCGTCATTCACAGGAAGGTGGTGGGAGCAGCTCTGAGGAAGAGATTCCCCGAACGGCCAAAAGAGGAGGGAGAGGGCGGGGGCAGACTTGGTTGCCTGTAGCCTCCACTTTGGCACCCGTGAGGAGCAATCCTCTTCCAAAACACAAAACACTCCCAGGACTTGCAGTGCGTGGTCTTTTTTTGACACAGTTGCAGATGACATTTGCTTTGTCAAATGCAAGCTGTGTCATCAGAAAGTGAAACGATGGAAAAATGTGACCAACCTCAGTACCACAAATATGTGGAAACATGTGCGTACCAAGCACGAGGTGGAGTTACACAGACACACTGAAGATGTAGGCCAACTTTCAGCAGCACCTACAACCTCTTCAGCTCATGTTGGGGCCTCTTCCTCCAGCTCACACACAGCTGGTTCGGCTTCCTCACTGGAACGCCATGGAAGAACCACTGCCACTGTTGTCCAGAGACCCAGTGAAATTCCACCCACTGAACCACGTTCGCAGTCATCAGCACACTCCCAGGCCACTCACCAGCAATCGGTAGCACAGGCATGGGAGAAAAAGCAGCCATACTCGGCAAACCATCCCCGAGCACTGGCTCTGAATGCCGGCATTGCCAAACTACTGGCCCTTGAGATGCTGTCATTCAGGCTGGTGGAGACTGACACCTTCCGGAACTTTATGTCATTGGCAGTTCCACAATACAATGTGCCCAGCCGCTTTTATTTCAGCAGGCAAGCTGTCCCTGCCCTGCAAAAGCATGTGGAGGGAAAAATTAAAAATGCGCTACTAAATGCCGTCAGTAGCAAGGTCCACCTGACCACCGATGCGTCGACCAGTAGCCATGGACAGGGACGATACCTTTCCCTCACTGCCCATTGGGTCAATGTTGTGGAGCCGAGTACAGATCTGGAGAGTGGCTCTGTACGTATTCTGCCAACTCCAAGGATTGCAGGAATGCAGTCTGTACATATTGAGTCCTCCTCCTACTCTAGTTCCTCGGAATCAGCACTGCGTGAGCCTGTTAGGCCAGATATGAGCACAGGTGTGGCCAAACGTCAACAGGCCGTCCTTAAATTAATTTCTTTGGGGAATCGGAGCCACACAGCACAGGAGCTCTGGAATGCCATCAAGCAGGAGAGCGATGTGTGGTTTGTGCCAGCGAATCTCCAGCCAGGTTTGGTAGTGAGTGACAATGGCCGAAATCTAGTGGCAGCTCTGGGCCTAGGCAACCTCACTCACATACCATGTCTGGCACACGTGCTCAATTTGGTCGTGCAGAGCTTTCTGAGGGACTATCCGGATCTTGATGCACTGCTGCACAAGGTTCACCTAGAGTGTGCTCACTTGCGGCGTTCCAGCATGGCAAGATCGCGCATTGCATCTCTGCAACGCCGATTCCGCCTGCCAGAACATTGCATCATATGTGACCTACCCACCAGGTGGAATTCAACGTTACATATGTTGGAGCGGTTGTGTGAGCAGCAGGCAGCAGTAATGGAGTACCAGCAGCATCAGGCGCAAACAAGTCGCACTGTGCGCCGGACACACTTCACCACCACTGAGTGGGCCACTATGAGGGAAATCTGCCAAGTTTTGCGTGCCTTCGATGACTCCACGCGGATGGCCAGTGCAGATGATGCACTAATCAGCATGACTGTCCCCCTCATCTGTCTGCTTCAAAAAACCTTACAAGCACTAAGTGAGGAGGTTTTTGAAGAGGTTGAGGATGAGCAGTCAGAAATGCCATCTGCTTCTGGCAAGTCTGCGCAACGTGCTTCCACACAAAGGTCCAGGCAGGGGACACTTAGTGAGGAGGATGACGAGGAGTCAATGGAGGAGGAGGAACACATCTCTCCAGAGGAGGGAGGTACACAAGGCTCTAGTAGTCAGTGTGTACAGCAAGGGTGGGGTGATGCTGAGCAGGCAGAGATGCTGCCTCAAGCTGGGGACAGCGTTTCCGGTCCAGTTGGCAGTCTGCAGCACATGGTTGATTTCATGCTGCAGTGCTTGTTAAATGACCGCCGCATTGCCAACATTCTCCACACGGCTGATTATTGGGTGTACACCCTCCTAGATCCTCGCTACCGGGACAGCTTACAAAGCCTCATACCACAGTTGAACCGGGAGCGAAAAATGCGGGAGTACCAAGAAACACTTGTGCAGGCCATCATGTTCTCCATTCCCCCCACAAGTGTTGCTGGTAGTGCTTTTCAAAGCAGCCATGTGGGTAGAGGCAGTGGAGGAAGCTCTGCACAAAGAGGTAGCAGAGGCAGTGCCGAAGGACAAGGCAAGGCCAGTATGGCCCAAATGTGGAAAAGTTTTGTGGGACCGCCACAAACGGCTACACCATCACAGACGGCTCCAGTCAGCAGGAGGCAACGTTTCCGTCAGATGGTGACAAACTACTTGTCGTGCCCTGTTAGTGTTCTCCCAGACGGCTCTTCCCCGTTCAAGTATTGGGTCTCTAAGCTGGATACATGACCAGAGCTTAGCCAGTATGCATTGGAGGTGCTGGCTTGCCCTGCTGCCAGTGTATTATCGGAACGTGTCTTTAGTGCTGCAGGTGGTGTGGTAACAGACCATCGCACGCGACTATCCGCCGATAATGTTGACCGGCTTACTTTTGTGAAAATGAACAAGGCCTGGATCTCACTTGAATTTGCCAGTCCTCTTCCAGAATAGATAATTGGCTGGCAACAGGATCCAGGTCTCCTGTTGTGTTCATGTTTCTATGACCTGAACTTTATTTCCTGGGCTACAGCAACGCCCGTTGTTGCTCAGAAGTGCTGTCCGCACAGACAAAACACTCGCTCATGTGTAAGTGGGGTTCGGTAACGTCAGCTGATCCCCTGCTGTGTGTATGGCAAAGTGTCCTGCTCCCTCCACAGTCAAACAACCTCAGATTTACACCTGGCTCCAAGTAGGCCTCGGCCTACTACCTCATTTTCCCTGGGCTCCGACAACGCCCGTTGGTGCTCAGAAGTGCTGTCCGCACAGACAAAACACTCACTCATGTGTAAGTGGGGTTCGGTAACGTCAGCTGATCCCCTGCTGTGTGTACGGCAAACTCTCCTGCTGCCTACAACTTCTGACTACCTCTGATTTAATATGTTCTCTGATTTGCCCTCTGTCTCCACTCTGTTTTGAGTATTTCCTCCGGCCTACAACACCGCCTGTTTCTGCTGTCAAGTGCCGTCTGCACAATCCACAGTTGTTAGTGTGTTACCTGGGTCCTGTAACATCTGCTCATCTCCAGAGTTGAGCACGGCAATGTTTCCTGCTTTGTCTACATTCCTACTACTTGTAGTGGAAATGTGGACAGAGCAGGAGACATTGCCTGACTCACCTCTAGGGAGAAGCTGCTGTTACAGAACCCCAGTAACACAGGAACAAGTGTGGGTTGTGCAGACGGCATTTCAGAGCAGCAACTGGCGTCGTTGGAAGCCAGAGGAAATACTCGAAACAGAGTGAAGACAGAGGCCTAATTGGAGTACGTTGACAATTAGTAGTAGTCTAGAAACAATTGCAAACTGCCACCAAGTAGGCCTCGGCCTACTACCTGATTTTCCCTGGGCTCCGACACCGCCAGTTGGTGCTCAGAATTGCTGTCCGCACAGACAAAACACTCGCTCATGTGTATGTGGGGTTCGGTAACGTCAGCTGATCCCCTGCTGTGTGTATGGCAAAGTGTCCTGCTCCCTCCACAGTCAAACAACCTCAGATTTACACCTGGCTCCAAGTAGGCCTCGGCCTACTACCTCATTTTCCCTGGGCTCCGACAACGCCAGTTGGTGCTCGGAAGTGCTGTCCACACAGAAAAACACACTCGTTCATGTGAAAGTGGGGTTCGGTAACGTCAGCTGATCCCCTGCTGTGTGGAGGGCAAACTGCTGCTGCCTCTAAATTTTAGCTACTTCAGATTTAAACATTCTCTGATTTGGCCTCTGTCTCAACTCTGTCTCTAGTATTTCCCCTGACCTCCAACACGCCAGTTCCTGCTCACAGTTGCCGTCCACGCATTCCACACGTGTTCCTGTGTTACTGGGGTTCTGTTACGTCAGCAGATCCCCCAATGTGTGTCCGCCACTGTCTCCTGCGCTGTCCACCTTCCCACTGCAAGCGGTGGGAATGTGGACAGAGCAGGAGACATTGGCAGACAAACATCAGGGGATCTGCTGACATTACAGAACACCAGTAACACAGGAACATGTGTGGATTGGGCAGACGGCTACTGTACGCATAAACTGGCGGTGTTGGTAGTCACGTGAAATCCTGGAAACAGAGTGGAGACAGATGCCTAATTGGAGCACGTTGACAGTCTGTTGTAGCCTACAAACAATCTAAAACTGCCACCAAGTAGGCCTCGGCCTGCACCCTGGTTCTCCCTGGGCTCCAACAACGCTAGTTGGTGCTCAGAAGTGCTGTCCACACAGAAAAACACACTCGTTCATGTGAAAGTGGGGGTCAGTAACGTCAGCTGATCCTCTGCTGTGTGGAGGGCAAAGTGTCCTGCTCCCTCCAAAGTCAAAATACCTCAGCTTTACACCTGGCTCCTAGTAGGCCTCGGCCTGCACCATGATTGTCCCTGGGTTCCAACAACGCTAGTTGGTGCTCGGAAGTGCTGTCCACACAGAAAAACACACTCGTTCATGTGAAAGTGGGGATCGGTAACGTCAGCTGATCCCCTGCTGTGTGGAGGGCAAAGTGTCCTGCTCCCTCCAAAGTCAAAATACCTCAGCTTTACACCTGGCTCCTAGTAGGCCTCGGCCTGCACCATGATTGTCCCTGGGCTCCAACACCGCCAGTTGGTGCTCGGAAGTGCTGTCCACACAGAAAAACACACTCATTCATGTGAAAGTGGGGTTCAGTAACGTCAGCTGCTCCCCTGCTGTGTGGAGGGCAAACTGCTGCTGCCTCCAAATTGTAACTACTTCAGATTTAAACATTCTCTGATTTGGCCTCTGTCTCCACTCTGTCTCTAGTATTTCCCCTGACCTCCAACACCGCCAGTTCCTGCTCACAGTTGCCGTCCACGCATTCCACACTTGTTCCTGTGTTCCTGGAGTTCTGTAACGTGAGCTGATCCCCCAATGTGTGACCGGCACTGTCTCCTGCGCTGTCCACCTTCCCACTGCAAGTGGTGGGAAAGTGGACAGAGCAGGAGACATTGGCAGACAAACATCAGGGGATCTGCTGTCATTACAGAACACCAGTAACACAGGAACATGTGTGGATTGGGCAGACGGCTACTGTACGCATAAACTGGCGGTGTTGGTAGTCACGTGAAATCCTGGAAACAGAGTGGATACAGATGCCTAATTGGAGCACGTTGACAGTCTGTTGTAGCCTACAAACAATCTAAAACTACCACCAAGTAGGCCTCGGCCTACACCATGATTGTCCCTGGGCTCCAACAACACCAGTTGGTGCTCGGCAGTGTCTTTGGCACAGGGACTCCCTGTTGCCCAGCCTGGTTCCAGCACGCCTGCTGTTTCCGGGTAGTGTCAAGGTCACTATGCCACCAATCCGTTGTCCTGTCGTCTTGCGGCCGGGTTAGCCGACTCTACGGTGCCTGCAGTTTAGGTGACTCCTATGTGGGCTGCGGGAGCTGGCACTGAAGGCTGGATCCGTAGTGCCAATGGGACATGGACCCCCTGTAGGACTGTGGGTTTCGGTAACTGCGGCCGGCTTGCGGCCTGGCTACTTTGCTTTCAATGGGTACCTTCTGCTACCCACCCGGTTTCCAGCACTGTCTGCTGGTTCTCGCCAGAGCCTTTGGCCTAGGTGCCTCCATCTCGGTATCCGAAGTCCAGCACCATCAGCTGGTCCTTGGTAGTGCTTTTTAGCACAGGTACCTTCTGCTTAGTAACCGTGGTCCAGCACCGTCAGTTGGTCCTCGGTAGTGCCATTGGCTCTTGTTCCTTCTGCTACCCATCCGGGTGCCAGCACTGTCTGCTGGTTCTCGCCACAGCCTTTGGCCTAGGTGCCTCCATCTCGGTATCCGAGGTCCAGCACCGTCAGCTGGTCCTTGGTAGTGCTTTTTAGCACAGGTACCTTCTGCTTAGTAACCGTGGTCCAGCACCGTCAGTTGGTCCTCGGTAGTGCAATTGGCTCTTGTTCCTTCTGTTACCCATCCGGGTGCCAGCACTGTCTGCTGGTTCTCACCACAGCCTTTGGCCTAGGTGCCTCCATCTCGGTATCCGAGGTCCAGCACCGTAAGCTGGTCCTTGGTAGTGCTTTTTAGCACAGGTACCTTCTGCTTAGTAACCGTGGTCCAGCACCGTCAGTTGGTCCTCGGTAGTGCCATTGGCTCTTGTTCCTTCTGCTACCCATCCGGGTGCCAGCACTGTCTGCTGGTTCTCGCCAGTTTCTCAGCCTTCTTGTACCTTCTGCTACATTTCCAAGATCAAGCTTTTTGAAATTGTCTTTGGTAATCCTTATTGATCTCCATGACGATGACCCTGATGATGACGACCCTGAAGACCACACCAAAGAAGACCAGAAATATGACCCTAAATAATAAGACCAAGAGGACAAAGAACATGAAGACAACCACCAAGATACAGAACAAAAGACAGAAGAACAAGAAGAAGCAGAAGAAGCAAAAGCAGAAGAACAGAAAGCAGAAGAACATTAAGCATAAGACAAAAAATCAGCATAGAAGAAATCAAAATTATAAGCAGAAGAAGACTAAGCAGTAAATGGGGGTGAGTCCGTTCCTCCTCATGGTGCCCCTGGAAAATGCCTGCTGCTGCAGGCCAAACTGAACGCGGACAAATCCTGTTGTAAATCTTTTGTGACAGGCAGAACGTAAGGTGTAATCTTATAACTTTTATAGATAAGTACTACAGGAATGCCTGTCACCATAAGAAAATGAAGAAAAAGAAGAATAGGAAGAAGATGAAGAAATAGCATATGAAAATTAATAATAGCTGAATAAGAAGAATATGAAGAATGGAAAAAAAAAATTAATGGGAAGAAGGTGAAGAAGAAGAAGATGAATAAGGTGAAGAAAAAGTTGATGAAAAAAATGCTACTGCTGCGGATCATGAAGGAGAAAGTGTGGGAGAAGTACAAAAGAAGGTGAAGAGCATGGAAGTTGCGAAACATACATATCTGACTAAATATAAAAAAGTTAACATAGTCAATATCTTTTTAACTCCGAACGTCTTGAAAAAAAAAATTGGAATTAATGCTATGCCATGTGATTTGAATAAACCACTATGCTTTTAATGTCTCCTCCACCTCCCACAATACATTCTACATGATTCTTATTTGTTTTCAATTATGTAGAATTAGCCAACAAGGAAATAAAGGCCTTTTTTTAATTCCGATACCGGAAGTCCCATTGACTTGAATGGGACTTCCGGTATCGGAATCGGCGATACCCGATATTTTTTTCGTATCGGGCGATACCATCCGATACGATATTTTTGGGTATCGAACGGTATCGCTCAACACTAGTCACCACTGATTGGACAATGTCACACCCCAAATAATAACACACAGTTCTTTATTTATTCACAAATTTGCAGCAAGAATAACAGTAAAGTAGAATTCTAAGAAAATATGTTCCAGAATTGTTGTTTAATAGGCAATACAGCTTTACTAAAACATGCATGTTAGGAGTGAAGATAGGTAATTTTTAAGACATTGGACAATCTACCTTAAAGGGGTTGTTTGCTTCTTTTCTATTGATGCCCTAAGATCAGTAGATGTCCAGTATGGGTTTTAACGTGGCTGAGTGGCAGTATCCAGCAGCAGCCATCAACATTGTATGGAACTGTGCGGTCCTGCTCTGTAGACTGCTCGGACCGCTGCCGGTGCTGATAACAGCTGATTGATGGGAGGGAAAGTATTAGATCCCAACCATCTGAAATTGTTGACCTATTCCAAGGATTGGTCATCAATATAAAAGTAGTGTCCCTCTTAAGAGGAACATGACAGTGGATCCACTGACAACTTGCATCAAACACTGGCTGTATAATTTCAGAAAAAAATATTTATAGGACATCAGGGACTAAGTCACACAGGAGACCAGTTGGAAAGGCAGGACCCCAGTGACTTCTCCTCACCCACTGTCTTTGAATGACAGGTCTCTCCCTATACACGCACACGGGAAGAGACCCATGTCTCAAGGGGAGCAGGCAGGGAGGAGCCACTGAGGGCATGAATTTTGGTGTCTCCTGTGACTTGTAAGGTATGTGTTAGGGTTGTGGATCGCACTAAATATAAAATATAAGGAAGTGTGATCGCAACCTGGGGTCCACCATGCAGAGTTGGAAACTGCTGCTCAGTAATGGCGGAGCACTAAACACTGGGTGTTAACTGCTGAACCGGTGTGTACAGGAGCGAACTCTGTTTCCTCACAGAGCTGCTGCAACAAGTAGCAGAGCCTGTTTATTCTCACAGGACTCGGCAAGAGAGCGTTAGTGCTAAGACACAGGACTCTGCCCCAAGGACTCAGGGTTAGAGCCCCTCTAGCCCCACTAGCGCTCAGCACCGCAACCACAATGCCTGAACAGACACCTATAGAATACTGTACCCTGTTAAAAGTCACAGGGTGCAGCTGAATGTTGCTTACCGCACAGCACAGCTCTGGCGGACGCGTTTCATTTCCATTTTTTACGTGTCTTTTTGCAGATTTTCCCCACTCATTGGCATGGGTGAAATCTGCAGCAAAAATACTGAAATAATTAACACGCAGCATATTTAAATATGCAACGAAAAAATATGCAATGTGTGCCTGGGGCTTCAGGATTCTAATTCACTTTGCTGGTACAAGGAAATCCTTCAAGTTTTATAACAAAATGCGGCAAAAACTCAACTTTAGTTACTGCAGCTGCAGAATTCTGCCACTGGGGCCCGATGACCAGAAGAGATGGGGCCCGATGCAAGCCCTCTCTGCTAATCGGGCCCCATACGTCAGTCAGGACAGTATTGCCCTGATGGTGACCCTGCACAGATCCTTTCAACTAAAATGTCAGTGTTGCCAGTTACATCAATGGGCAGTTTGTGCAGCCATGAGTTTTTTTCCTTTTAATTCAACATATCTGCTCTACACACGGAGAGGCTATTTGCTTTATCATATGGTCTGGGAGGAAAATGCGAACATTTTGTTTTTGCTAAACGTTGTCCTCGAGATAATAAATGACAATTAGCATAATGACTTCTCGTTTGTTTAGGAAAACTGATGAAGCAGCTCATGAGATGTCTTTGGGATGAGTTCTAATTTCCATCTTGATTAACAGCAAAGATATCTAGTAGATTGTAATATTGTTACCGGTGTCTTCCAAGGAGTTCTGCTGATTAATCAACCCATAATCGCTAGTTGTAATGTGTCTTTTAAAGCAACGAATGGCTCCAAAATAAATCGTCTAATTTACTGTTCTTCTAGTGCCCACTGAGAATTTTATTCCTTTTGTCATTTTTTTATGTATTTATTTCTGCATTGATGTTTTTCATTGATTCATTACCACATGCAGGGGCCTACGTCAAATATAACAGAGGTCTCTTTAAATATCTATTTTAAAAATCAATAGACAATGTTACTTCCCACCTTTCACCACAGCATCATTTTTTCATTAAAATTTTTGTGCTGACCAATTTGATATATTTGTATAAAATGTGTAAAAAAATCAAGGTTTTCCTTCTATCATCCTTCACAGTGAGTAAAAACTGCTTTTGGTGCCAGTTTAATATATCCAGGAACTGTCTAAATTATCATGCGCTGTTACAATTTGTAACATCCCTGCCAGCATCATTCAGAAACAACAACTTACTTAGCAGTCGTGGCTATGCAGTGAGTAATGTCCTCTGCTTGATGTTAGCTCCGTGCCCTCTGCTTTCTGTGTACATACTTCCTGGCTGTATGCTTAGGCCTTCCTGATTCTTAAAGGGACAGTGTGCCTTTTCCTAACGTGTCCCTACCCTATTGCTAAGAGGAACCTGGTAATTAAGGCACCTACAGCAAAGGGAAGGTACCTGAGCAATATTCCCTTTCAGTATGTGTGCAATTACTGAGTTGCCAGGTTCTGTTTTTGATCTTGCCTGTTCCTGCCACCCTATGGAATGCATGCCCAGGCCTGAACCCCGAATCTGTATGATTTCCTATTTCTGCCACCCTGGGGGCTGAGTGCCCAGGCCCAAATCCTGAACTTGTACCTGTGTTTGTTCTTGCCTGAATTAGGACCTATCCCTGAACCTGTTTGTATCCAAGTCTGGGTTTTTCCCTAACCTGCTGTGCGTGTCCTTGTTCATACTCCTTAAAATAGTAGAAAGTGAATAAGCACCATACTCTATTCTGTTGTTTCTGTAAAATGTTAGTGGTCTTTGTGTAAACTTGCTACTTCATTTGAAGTACCTGTGTGAATCTGTTCCTATCTGTCCTGCTCGTACCTTTCCTGGTATTGGTCTAGTGTGAACTCTAGCCTGTCTGTCTGGTGTGTACTTATCCTTGCCATTGTCCTATGCTTGACCACGTCTGACGCTTCCTGCCAGACTGCGTCTGCGGTTTTCTGCCTGACTGCATCTGCGACTTCCAGCTTGACTGCGTCTACGGTTTCCTTGCTTGTCCGCACCTGCGCTGCACCTGTCCACGCTCACCTGCCTACAACAGTATCAACTGTGCCTGCTTGCCAGCCAGACTATCAGCCGAGCCCACCTGCCTGCAAGAGTATAAGCCAAGGCCAATGTGAACATGCATTTATATGCTGCATGTATATCAACTCAAACCAAGCTCAATTTTTGTGTTTTTTTCTTGTATTTTTACATTCTGTGCAAGCCGGGGTGTGGCCTCCATCTTCTGAGCTGGAAATTGTATTTAAAGGCTTCCCCTGACTGGTGTCCACTGGATGGGACCCGGTCCTTGTCTGCCCTTATTCACACACTGATGTCAACTTTGAAAACATGATAAGGTTTTTAATATTGGACAGTGTAGGACTGCCCCGATCAGATTAACCTTGTCGATGGTGGGACTGCTTTTATGCTATATTTGATCAAATACAGTATTACTAAGAACTCTCAATTACTTAAATGCACTTTTGCTTTTTATTTATTAAAATTACAGCAGGGTTTTTCTCATTTTGTCTTTTGTAGTTTTTGTATGCTTTATGGCCAATGTGAACATGCATTTATATGCTGCAAGTATACCAACTCAAACCAAGCTAAATTTTAGTGGTTTTTTTTTTTTTTTTTAAGAGTATCAGCCGTACCCGCCTGCATCAACCTGCCTGTATACCAGTCATATCTGCTAGTACATCACCTGTGTCAGCCACCATCTGCCTGCATTCCAGCTGTGGCTACCAGCACTTGCCTGTCTATATATCAGCTGAGCCAGACAGTATATCTACAGTACGTGCCTGCACCTGTCATTACAGTGTCCTGTTCCCTTGGGGGTCAGCTGCTACTGCCAGACGCTGCCCTGGAGTGGTATCTGGCAGCTACCTGCTGCAGAAGCCTAATCTCACCACTAGGGGCTCTAACGAACACCAAGGTAGTTGCTTAGTCACACCCCTATAGGGTAAGTCTGGTTTGTAGCACAATGGGACCACAATCCTTGTTTGCACCCACCAGTCTAGATACGAGCATTAAACCAGGCTTTCCTTTTGAGTGGGCAGTTCTTCTTTATCTGCATTCTACCAGCACTGTAGGTGCAGCAACTTACTTTGTCTCACTTCCCAGCTTACATTGCCTCTGCCACTGTCGAAACAGAAAGTCCTCTTCTCCAGTATTCCTGTATGCAGTTTGACTGACAGCTCAGCAAGAACTGAGAGACCAAGCGCTGCCACCACTTCTTGTAATTAGTCTAACCTCTGCAGCTAGAAATAGATTACACTTTACAACAAGAAGTACAGTAGACAGCAGGTTAGACAGAAGAAATATGTGGCGCCCCTGAGGGTTCAGTCGCCACAGAGGTACTGCACCTCCTCCTGAGGTGTAGTATCCCACTTCCTAGGTAAGATGGTAACACCTGACCAGACTCCATCACTCACATCCAGGACAGACACCTTAGAACAGCAGAGCACCCTTTATGGCAGCTGCTTTGGTTCATGAAGGTTGCTGGGTGGAGCTTAGAGACACCAGAGGGGAAAGCTGACAGGAAGGCAGACAATTTCCCTACGTGGGAAGCAGGGAGAAGATCTCTCTGTGGAGTCTCCCCTATGGGGAAGTAGGGAAAGAGAAAGAGAAAGGAAGAAGGAAGACAGATCAGTTGTTCTGAAGAAAGTTAGATAAGAACCAAATGTGAGGAGAGAGACTGGGAAGTGGGGCTAGTGCAGAGCCTTTCCCTAAGTTCATTGCGCCAAGGCCGGGCTCCGGTATCCGAAGCTGTTTGTGATACTAACAATCCTGCAGCAGAAACCGGAGGAATAGGAGTTGTGACCGCTCTATTCCCACCTAGGACGAAGACACAGTGGTAATCTATGTGTGAGCTGGGACATGATTGATTGAGTCCCCGAAGCAGGCTACAGCCACCTGTCATACGAGTGGAGTTTAAGTAACATTGAGAAGGAGGCACATGAGTGTAATTCAAAACTGCAAGTACTTCAGATTAGCGCTAGAAAGTAGACGTTCAGAACAGGCACATGAAAGGGAGTGCTGGAAGGGTTAATTCCATCTGCCTGGGAGTTGGCTGAGTCCCTGACCTGGAAGCTGCAGCATTGAAGCGGGCACCTGTCTGTGCCAGAACCGTGAATAAAAGAATTGGAACTGCATTCAGCTGTCTCATTGCCTTTATCCTGCACCAGCCCACTCAGCACTGCTACATCCCTGTGCCTAACACTGCACCCTTTCCCTCAACACCTATTCTACTACTGCCCTGGGACTACAGCTCTGCCTGTAGAGAGCTATTACATCTTTGCTGTGCCTCACCATCTGTCCTATAGGATCTGCACCGCAGCGTCGGCTGAACACCTTCCTTGCAGAGCACCCGAGGTGGCATCACGAACTACCTACCTATAAACTAGAAAACTCTATTCAACCCACTTTACATTGGACATCCAGGGCCACAGACCGGGGCCACCACCACTGTGACACCTCCCTCTAAGACACCGGCCCGGTACCAAGTACCTCACAGCCCTGGGGGTGATCCAAATACATCTAGTGACTAGCACTTTGGAATAATTTTTCAGGGTTAAATAACATGGTTTTAAAAGTAACCTGTCATCAGGCTTCCTGTCATAAAATAGCAGCCAGAACATTGTCTGGTAACCATCGTAGATCAGATTGCTTGGTTACTACTATCCCAAGAACCTGCTGTAAACCTACTAAGAGCCAGCCCCTCAAATTCAACCTAACATAGTAATATAGTTATTAAGGTTGAAGGAAGACTTTAAGTCCATCTGTTGCGTCCGTCTGCAAGTCTGGGCAGCGAAAAGGCAGCGCCCCGAGTAACCCCGATACCCTTTACCCCTATACAGGGATCTGGATTTACAGCAGAGTCCAGGAGGCGCTGTCGGAATAGGAGCAGTGCGCCAGAGCAGGACGGTCACTAATGAAAAGAAGGAAGGGAGCCAAAAACGTAGTCAGAAACCAGGCGAGCGGTAGAGGTGCAAAAACGGCAGGCGGTAGCAGAGTCGAATATCCAGGCCAAGGTCACAAACCAGGAGAATAGCAGAGGTACAGAATCAGCAGGCAGAAGAGAGGTCAGGGAATCCAAGCCAAGGTCAGAGTCAGTAGTAGGGAGTAAGGCAAAGGTACGGAAACGGCAGGCAATAGAATAGTCAGAATCCAAGCTGAGGTCAGAGTTAACTGTAGAAAATCACAAAGTAGCACGCAGGGGAACCAAGAATATATCCGGCGGCTTGCAAGCCCAGTCCCAAAGTATTTGAGGGATCAGGTCATCTCTCACAGGCTCCCGGCCTGCTGATGTGATCAGGAGCGCCCTCAGGACCAGACCCGATGATGATGCACCAACCCCTTCCTGACAGAGGAGCAGAGTCTGCATCCACTAGATGTCTGCGCAGAAGCCCTTTCACTGTTGCCGCCATCACTCAGGCATGAACCACAGCGCTTCCCAGTGATCGAGGCAGGAACAGCAGGCCCCGAGTTCGACGGCGATGTGTCAGTCCGGCACCTCCTGGTGGCTGAGGCCCAGACAGCATGCCCCGAGCCTGCGGGCGGCGTGACAGTCCGTCGCCTCCTGGTGGCTGAGGGCGGAACAGCAGGCCTCACGTCTGACGGTGACGTGACACCATCTAGTTCAACCCATATCCTATCCTAATTTGCCCTAACATGTTGCTCCAGAGGAAGGCAAAAAAACCCATGTGGCAAACAGTAAGCTTCACATTGGGGAAAAAAATTCCTTCCCGACTCCACATACGGCAATCAGACTAGCTTCCTGGATCAACGCAATATCAAGGATACTAGTGTATATAACCTGTAATATTATACTTTTCAAGAAAGGCATCCAGACCTTTCTTAAATTTTAGTAGGGAATCACTCATTACAACATCATATGGCAAAGAGTTCCATAGTCTCACAGCTCTTACAGTAAAGAATCCACGTCTTTGGTTATGCTTAAACCTTCTTTTCTCCAGATGTAGAGGATGCCTCCTTGTCCCCGTCACAGGTCTAAGAGTAAAAAGATTAGAAAGGTCTTTGTACTGTCCCTGCATATATTTATACATTGTAATAAGATCACCTGTTGTGAGTTCATTTTCCCCTTCACCATTGAGGTCTGATGAACTCCCTCTTCTGGTGAAGGAAGGTAGTGAGGCTGATTACAAAGCACCTGGGCAGAATGATGATGACTGGGTGACTAGAATTGCTGACTGGATATAAGGCAGCTGACGCCCTTCTGCCTTGCGGGTGATTACTCTGAGGGATTCTTGGAGACCAGTCTGATTCCTGCTCCTCAAAAGCTAAGTTTTCTGCTCTACTTTTTGCATTTGTGTTTTGGTTTTGTTTTGCCTCGTTTTTCTGGATTTCTGCCTTTCCCTGCTGGGTGAGCTGAATTCCTTTTTGCTCTGTCTTCAGAAAATACCTGAGTACTGATATAGTCTTTTTGAAGCCTAGCGTCTTCAGGGCTTTTTTCTCTATCAGTCTGTTGGCTCTTGTTTTTGAGAGGGTTTTGGCGGATAGCAGACAGCAGCATTTCTATTCTGTCCTATTTAGTTAGCTTGGGCCCCATCATTTGCTCAGTCTATCTTTCTATCTGTGTGAGTGTTTTTTCATCTTGCTTCACTGTCATTAGATGTTGGGGGCTGCCTATTGCTTTGGGGTCTGCTCTGGGGCAATTTAGATTTCCCTTTCTGTCTTTAGGCTATGTAGTTCTCCGGCTGTGATCGAGGGGTCTAGGGCACAGTAGGAACCCCCCACGGCTACTGCTAGTTGTTGTTGTTGTTAGGTTCAGGGGTCTGCAATCCGATAGCTGCCAACTTCTCTAGTATTTCTGTTTTTGCCTCCAACAGGTACTCATTCCCACGCAGCAATGGCATAAAGTGAGACTAGGGACTTTTTTTTTACAGTGGTGGAGGAATACAGTGCGGAAGGATACCTACTTGCCGTCATTGTATTCCTGGAGCTGGTAGAGAACGGTAGCATCAGCTGATGCTGCTGTTCTCCACGCAAGATGGACGTGGGACCCTCGTGAACTTCTGCGGATCGGGGTAAGTATATTGGTGTTTTTTTATTTTGATATTTATTCCTCAGGCGACAATGGCTTCGGGGATCAAAGTGACAAGTGACGGTGAGTATGTACTCTATGTTATATGTACTGTATGTCTATATGTATGTATTGTATGTAGTATATATGTATGTTGCATGCATGTAGTATATATGTAGTATGCATGTTGCATGCATGTGGTATGTAGCATGTATGTAGTATGTAGCATGTATGTATGTTGCATGTATGTAGCATGTAGTGTGTATGTATGTAGCATGTATGTTGCATGCATGTAGCATGTAGTGTGTATGTATGTAGCATGTATGTAGTGTGTATGTAGCATGTATGTAGCATGTAGTATGTATGTTACATGTAGTATATATAGTATATATGTAGTATGCATGTTGCATGCATGTAGTATATACACTCACTGGCCACTTTATTAGGTACACCATGCTAGTAACGGGTTGGACCCCCTTTTGCCTTCAGAACTGCCTCAATTCTTCGTGGCAGAGATTCAACAAGGTGCTGGAAGCATTCCTCAGAGATTTTGGACCATATTGACATGATGGCATCACACAGTTGGCGCAGATTTGTCGGCTGCACATCCCTGATGCGAATCTCCCGTTCCACCACATCCCAAAGATGCTCTATTTGATTGAGATCTGGTGACTGAGGAGGCCATTTGAGTACAGTGAACTCATTGTCATGTTCAAGAAACCAATCTGAGATGATTCGAGCTTTATGACATGGCGCATTATCCTGCTGAAAGTAGCCATCAGATGCCTGTTCTTAGCTGAGAGGAGTGGTACCCAGTGTGGTCTTCTGTTGCTGTAGCCCATCTGCCTCAAAGTTCGACGCATTGTGCGTTCAGAGATGCTCTTCTGCCTACCTTGGTTGTAACGGGTGGCAATTTGAGTCACTGTTGCCTTTCTATCAGCTCGAACCAGTATGCCCATTCTCCTCTGACCTCTGGTGTCAACAAGGCATTTCCGGCCACAGAACTGCCGCTCACTGGATTTTTTTTCTTTTTCGGACCATTCTCTGTAAACCCTAGAGATGGTTGTGCGTGAAAATCCCAGTAGATCAGCAGTTTCTGAAATACTCAGACCAGCCCTTCTGGCACCAACAATCATGCCACGTTCAAAGGCACTCAAATCACCTTTCTTCCCCATACTGATGCTCGGTTTGAACTGCAGGAGATTGTCTTGACCATGTCTACATGCCTAAATGCACTGAGTTGCCGCCATGTGATTGGCTGATTAGAAATTAAGTCTTAACACACAGTTGGACAGGTGTACCTAATAAAGTGGCCAGTGAGTGTATGTTGCATGCATGTAGTATATATGTATTATGTATGTAGTATGTATGTAGTATGTATGTTGCATGTATGTAGCATGTAGTATATATGTAGTATGTATGTTACATGTAGTATATATAGTATATATGTAGTATGCATGTAGTATATATGTAGTATGCATGTAGTATATATGTAGTATGCATGTAGTATATATGTTGTATGTATGTTGCATGCATGTAGTATATATGTATTATGTATGTCGTATGTAGCATGTATGTAGTATGTATGTAGCATGTAGTATATATGTAGTATGTATGTTACATGTAGTATATATAGTATATATGTAGTATGCATGTTGCATGCATGTAGTATATATGTTGTATGTATGTTGCATGCATGTAGTATATATGTATTATGTATGTAGTATGCATGTAGTATGTAGCATGTATGTAGTATGCATGTTGCATATAGTATGTATGTAGTATGTATGTTACATGTATGTATATATGTAGCATGTAATTTTTTTTTTTTTTTTTTTTTTTTTTTTTTTATATTCAACACATTAGCCGGATGATGGGACTACTACTGTCCCATCATTGGCTAATGTGTCAATCACTGTCATGGTAGCAGGCATCGCCCGATGGGACTTGTAGTCCCATCGGACGATGCCTGCACAGACCCCCGGAGCCTGCACAGCCCACCGGCAGGCCGGCACAGCCCCCCGGCAGGCCGGCACAGACCACCGGAGCCTGCACAGCCCACCGGCAGGCCGGCACAGCCCCCCGGCAGGCCGGCACAGACCACCGGAGCCTGCACAGACCACCGGCAGGCCGGCACAGCTCCCCCGGCAGGCCGGCACAGACCCTAGGAGCCTGCACAGACCCCCCGGCAGGCCGGCACAGCCCCCCGAAAGGCCCGTACAGACCCCAGAGAGGCTGTACAAGGCAAAAATAGGGTTTTTCTTATTCCGATACCGGAAGTCCCATAGACTTGAATGGGACTTCCGGTATCGGAATCGGCGATACCGATACTTTTTTTTTTTAAGATCGGCCGATCCATTCCGATCCGATATTTTCAAGTATCGGCTGGTATCGCTCAACTCTAACTGTGACCCAATCCAAGTGTGCTCTATTAATAACCACCCTTTGTTTCTTATCCCTGAGCCAGCTATTAACCCACTTACACATATTTTCCCCTGTCCCCATTGTTCTCATTTTATGTATCAACTTTTTGTGTGGCACCGTATCAAAAGCTTTTGAAAAGTCCATGTATACCACGTCCACTGCATTTGCTTTGTCCAGTCCGGAACTTCTCTCTTCATAAAAGCTTATCAGATTAGTCTGACAGGAATGATCCCTCGTAAACCCATGTTGATATTGGGTCATGAGGTTGTTCTTCAGATATTCCAGTATAGTATCTCTTAGAATACCCTCCAGGGTTTTACCCACCGTAGACGTCAAGCTCTCTGACCTATAATTTCCAAGTTCAGTTTTTCTCCCCTTTTTGAATATTGGCACCACATTTGCTATACGCCAGTCCTGTGGTACAGACCCTGTTATTATGGAATCTTTAAAGATAAAAAATAATGGTCTATGACTGTACTTAATTCATGCAGTACTCGGGGGTGTATCCCATCCGGGCCCCGTGATTTGTCAATTTTAGTGATTTTTAGACGCCGCCGTACTTCCTGCTGGGTTAAGCAGGTGACATTTAATGGAGAATTTTTTTATCACTGAAAATATCTGTCATGGGATTTTATTGTGTAAATACTGTTGAAAAAAAGTCATTTAGCATATTGGCTTTTTCCTCATCTTCATCCACCATTTCACCCAGACTATTTTTAACCTAAGGGCTCATACTCATTTGTGAGAAATACGGAAGAGTGCAATTCGAAAAATAGGATTGCAATCTGACCAATGTCATTCAATGGATTGCATCTCATCTGCGATTTTTTCTTCTCAGCTGAAATCGGACTGAGAAAAAAATCGCAGCATGCTGAAATTTGCTGCGTATCTCAGATGAGACTCGCCAATGCAAGTCAACGGGTGCAAGAAAAAGATAGCAGATTTTTATGCACCGGTGTCCTTAGAAAAGCCGGCAATTCGTGTGTGGTGCACAGTAAAAATCATATTGACAGGTTAGAATATAATAGATATATACACATAGACTACATATATACATATACACACACATATATATATTTATTATTATTATGTTTATATTGCAATATTGCATAGAGAGATAGATAGAAGAAAAGCCGGTAATTCATTTGCCAGGTTCTGTATCATTGCAGGAGCAATCAGCAGAGGGTAAGCTGACAGCTGAGGGCAGATGTTTCTAGCCTGGGAAGGGGGGGGGGTAATACCCATGGAGCTTCCCAGGCTATTAATATCAGCTCAAAGCTGTATACTTAGCCTTTCCAGGCTATTAAAATGGGGGATCCCCAAAAAAAAATGACGTGGGGTCCCCCTGTAAAGGGGTTAATAGTGCTCATTATTGTATTCATGCCTTTTTGCTTACTGATATTGCTACATGTTACATGAACTTACTCATGTATGATATGGTACTGTTACACCTTCTGGGTATTACCATTGCTTATTTTCCATGTTCTAGATTGCATATAGTGTGATAATGTTCACTATGTTTCATGTACAGTCTAGGGAAAGTGTAGTGCTCTTGGTTGGACACTAGAGGGGGGCACTTTAGTATACAGAACAGTTAGTAGATAGTATAGGGTTAAGTGTAGAAGGGGCTGCTGAAAGTTAAGGTTAGAGCAGAAGGGAAGTTAGTCAGATGGGGCCATGGTGACTGAAGTGTCCACATGGGCTATAGGCCCAGGACGGCTTGGCAGCCACACAACGTTAAGCAGCTGCAGCCCATGGTATCCATGGCCACTGGGCATCATTGCAGTGGGACAAAACAGTAGGAAGAAGATGTGGCGACTCATAGCCTGGGCGGACACCTTTAGGGCAGGAGTCAGTTGGAGTGAGAAACAGAAGGAAGTTGAAGCTTCGGCATGAAGGGTACAGACGGGCCGGATGCTTTTCCATAGGTAAGCAAACCGGGTGGAGTATGATTTCAAGTCTGGGGCGAAACAGGCAGAAGCAATTGTCATCATGGTGAGGTTAGGCCAGGAAGAAGCTGGGAAGCAGTCTATGACGGTCCGGACGTGTGCTGTACAGAAGCATCAGCAAAGTAGGGAAAGCTGAGGAAGCAAGTGAAGTAGAATGTATATCTCATGATGTGCCAACTGTGGATATAATGTGTGAACTCCTAAGTAAAGAAAACATTCAAGTTATTCTGGACTGTGTCTCTATTACTGGGGGTCACCTGGAAGAAGGGCCGTCGCCGCCACGGAAGCGCCCAGGGAGACCTGAACCTGAAGACGCAGGTATGCTGAGCAATAAGTTACAGTTTTCTGTGAGGGAAGGTCAGGACACACATGCTTCAGTATCTCTGGCCATGACTACAGTCCTGGCCTCCCCTTACACCCCTAATTAACAGCCAGAATTTTCTCACAGTGATACCTAGTCATTTTTTTCAAAAAGGATTGTGTGAGATACTTTGTCAAATGCTTTGCTGAAGTCAAGATATACTATATCTACAGCATATCCCTGATCCACCCAATCAGGGATTCCGTCATAGAAGGAAATTAAGTTAGTCTGACATGACTTATTAGTTACAAATCCATGCTGACTCTGTTTAATCACTCCATTCTTATCCAGGTACTGACATACATGTTGTTTAATAATTTTTTCAAAGATCTTTCCTCGTATAGAAGTCAGACTCACCGGCCTATAGTTGCCTGGGTCCACCTTCTTCCCCTTTTTGAAGATAGGAACAACATTTGCTCTTCTCCAGTCTTCTGGGACATCTCCTGTTCTCCAAGAATTTTCAAAGATTATGGAGAGGGGTTAAAAAATTTCTTCTGCTATTTCCTTCAGTACTCTGGGGTGTAATTCATCTGGACCTGGAGACTTGAATTCATTTAGTTTAGCTAAGTGTTTCCTCACTATCTTTCTGTTTATAGATATCCTGGATTCTTCTATTCCCTTAATAGGACAGTGAAGAACAGTTGATGTTACATTTCCTTTCTGAGAGAAAACAGATGCAAAATAGGAATTTAAAAGTTTGGCCTTCTCAATATCCTGTCTTACCATTTCATCATTTTCATCCTGTAAAAATCCTATAGCATCTTTGACTTTTCTTTTACTTTTGACATATCCCCAAAATCCTTTATTATTGCTTTTGACGTCTCTTGCAAGCCTCAATTCATTGTCAGCTTTAGATAATCTGATTTGTGCCCTGCAGGTTCTGCAGACAGCATAATATTCTTCTTTAGATATGCCTCCCTCTTTCTATTTTATAAACATTTCTTTCTTCCTTTTTAGCATGTGCTTAAGTTCTGTGTTCATCCATCATGGCTTCCTTAAATGCTTCCTATTCTTCCCTCTTTTCGGAATTGTTAACAATTGTGCTTTGAGAATTTCATTTTTCAAGATTTCCCATCCTTCCTGGACATTTTTGTCTTTAAGGATATCCAGCCATTGGATCCCTCCAATTCTCTTTCTGAAACCCTTAAAATCTGCCTTTCTGAAATCTAACCTTGACGTGTGAGTCTTCACAGGTCTTCCTCCTCTAGTTATCCAAAATAGCATGATTCCTCCTAGGGATCCAGCCACTTTTACCTCCTCAACCATTTCCTCCCTGTTTATAAGGATTAGATCCAAGGTAGCAGATCCCCTTGTTTTCTCCCCTACCTTTTGGAAGATAAAGTTGTCAGTAAGAGATGATAAGAATTTCCATTGACCTGTTAGTTTTGCCCGAGAGAGATTCCCAACAAATGTCTGGATAGTTGAAATCTCCCATGACAACTATGTCCTATTTTTTGGAGAACTTGGCCATTTGATGCATAAAGAGTTCATCCATATCTTTAGCTTGCACAGGCAGCCTGTAGTAAATGCCTACAATGGTGTCCTTTCCATTGTTCTGTCCTTGTATTCTTACCCAAACAGTTTCCACAGAACTCCCAGTCTCTGAACCTTCCATCTCTGTGCAGATATATGCGTTTCTAACATACAATGCGACACCTCCTCCTCGTTTATCAAGTCTGTTTCTTGCAAATAAGTTGTATCCTTCTAGCCTTGTATTCCAATCATGTGTATCGTCCCACCAATTTTCAGTGATTCCAATGACATCATATTTCTTTTCCTGTGTTAGTAGAATCATAGAAAAGAATCATAGAATTGTAGAGTTGGAAGGGACCTCCTGGGCCATCTGGTCCAACCCCCTGCTCAAAGCAGGATTCGCTAAATCATCATAGTCAGATGTCTGTCCAGCCTTCCATTGAAGGAGAACTCACCACTTCTCGTGGCAGCTTGTTCCACTCATTGATCACTCTGTCAAAAAGTGTTTTCTAATATCTAATCTGTGTCTCCTCCCATTCAGTTTCATCCCATTGCTTCTAGTCTTTCCTTGTGCAAATGAGAATAAAGTTGATCCTTCTACAATGTGACAGCCCTTTAGATATTTGTAGACAGCTATTAAGTCTCCTCTCAGTCTTCTCTTTTGCAAACTAAACAATCCCAAATCCTGCAACCTTTCCTCATAAGACAGGGTTTGCAGACTGGTCACCATTCTGGTTGCTCTTTTCTGAACTTGCTCCAGTTTGTTGATCTCTTTTTTAAAATGTGGTGCCCAAAACTGGACACAATATTCCAGATGAGGTCTGACCAAAGAGGAGGGAAATAATGACTTCACGTGATCTAGACTGTATGCTTCTGTTAATACATCCTAGAATTGCATTTGCCTTTTTTGCTGCTGCATCACACTGTTGACTCATATTCAGTCTGTGATCTATTAGTATACCCAAGTCTTTCACATGTGCTGTTGCTTAGGCCTATTCCTCCCATTCTGTATATGCTTTTTTCATTTTTATTGCCTAGATGTAGTACTTTGCATTTTTCCCTGTTAAAAACCATTCTGTTAGTTGCTGCCCACTTCTCCAGTTTATTGATATCTTTTTGAATCCTCTCTCTTCTCTAGTATTAGCTATCCCTCCTAGCTTTGTGTCATCAGCAAATTTAATCAGTTTACCCTCAATTCCTTCATCTAAATCGTTGATAAAGATGTTGAACAATACAGGGCCCAGGACAGAGCCCTGTGGTACCCCACTTGAGACATTCTTCCAACTGGATGTGCAGCCATTTACAACCACTCTTTGGGTCCGATCACTAAGCCAGTTATGAATCCACCTAACAGTTGCCTTGTCCATTCCATACTTAGTGATTTTTTCAATAAGGATTGTATGAGATACTTTGTCAAATGCTTTGCTGAAGTCAATATATACTATATCTACTGCATTTCCTTGATCCACCCAATCAGTGATTTCGTCATAGAAGGAAATTAAGTTAGTCTGACATGACTTATTAGTTACAAATCCATGCGGACTCTGTTTAATCACTTCATTCTTATCCAGGTACTGACATACATGTTGTTTAATAATTTGTTCAAAGATCTTTCCTCGTATAGAAGTCAGACTCACCGGCCTATAGTTGCCTGGGTCCACCTTCTTCCCCTTTTTGAAGATAGGAACAACATTTGCTCTTCTCCAGTCTTCTGGGTCTTCTCCTGTTCTCCAAGAATTTTCAAAGATTATGGAGAGGGGTTCAAAAATTTCTTTTGCTATCTCCTTCAGTACTCTGGGGTGTAATTCATCTGGACCTGGACACTTGAATTCATTTAGGTTAGCTAAGTGTTCCTCACTATCTTTCTGTTTATAGATATCCTGGATTCTTTTATTCCCTTAATGGGACAGTGAAGAACAGTTGATGTTACATTTCCTTTCTGAGAGAAAACAGATGCAAAATAGGAATTTAAAAGTTCGGCCTTCTCAACATCCTGACTTACCATTTCATCATTTTCATCCTGTAAAAATCCTATAGCATCTTTGACTTTTCTTTTACTTTTGACATATCCCCAAAATCCTTTATTATTGCTTTTGACATCTCTTGCAAGCCTCAATTCATTGTCAGCTTTAGGACTCTGATTTGTGCCCTGCAGGTTCTGCAGACAGCATTATATTCTTCTTTAGATATGTCTCCCTCTTTCCATTTTATAAACATTTTTTTCTTCCTTTTTAGCATGTGCTTAAGTTCTGTGTAGTAGTAGTTCCAGTTCTCCTTGTTTGTTGCCCATGCTTTGTGCATTAGTATAGAAACATTTTAGATTGTGATTGGTTTCTCTTTCTCCAATATTTTTATTATTTAGATTTTTTTGTCTTTGTTCTTTCCTCCCATTTCTAATACCAGAGTTCTCAATAGCATTTGCCTGGTGTATGGCTTTTTCTAGCCTTTTGCTTCCCTTCCCACATTGTTCTAGTTTAAAGCTCTCCTTACAAGTGTAGCAAGGCGACTTCCAAATACATGTTTTCCAGTCTTCGTCAGGTGCACCCCATCTCTAGCAAGTAGTCCATCGTATAGGTAATTCACTCCATGATCCAGAAATCCAAATCCTTGCTGACAGCACCATCGACGTAGCCAGTTGTTCACAGTTTATCCTCCACAGCAGAGGTGACTCTTGGTCTTCCTTTCCTGGGCCAGCCCTCATGTGAGCCAGTTTCTTTGTAGCGCTTGATGGTTTTTGCCACTGCACTTGAGGACACTTTCAAAGTTTTCCTAATTTTTTGGACTGACTGACCTTCATTTCTTAAAGTAATGATGGCCACTCGTTTTTCTTTACTTGGCTGCTTTTTTCTTGCCATAATACAAATTCTAACAGTCTATTCAGTAGGACTATCAGCTGAGTATCCACCAGACTTCTGCACAACACAACTGATGGTCCCAACCCCATTTATAAGGCAAGAAATCCCACTTACTAAACCTGACAGGGCACACCTGTGAAGTGAAAACCATTTCCGGTGACTACCTCTTAAAGCTCATCAAGAGAATGCCAAGAGTGTGCAAAGCAGTAATCAAAGCAAAAGGTGGTTACTTTGAAAAACCTAGAATATAAGACACAGTATTTTCAGTTGTTTCACGTTTTTTTGATGCCTTCAGAGGGACTCTACAATTTTCATAGTCATGAAAATAAAGAAAACTCTTTGAATGTGAAGGTGTGTCCAAACTTTTGGTCTGTACTGTATATATATGTATATATGTGTGTGTGTTTAGAGGAATATTTCCTTTGAAAACGGTGTGTAAATGACATAGAGAACTGCTGTTCGTAAAAGCTCATGTCAAAATCGCAATGCAATCGGATAGCAATCGCAACGCACTCGGATGTAAATTGGATGCTAGTTGTAAAAATTGCATTGTACTCGCATAACACTCGTCCGTTTTTTCGATCTTGTTATGGGAACGTTTTTTTTCTCACATATGGGTATGAGGCCTAAGGCAGAGAGGTCAGGTTAGTGAGCACACAGTAGGCTTTCAGCACGTGGTGAGGTTGTTCTGTACCCACCCATCGGGCTGCTCTATGTCTAAAGTTTTGCAGGGCTGCAAGGGAGCAAAGAGCAGATGATCTTAGTTAGGAAGCACATAATCTGATCGCAGCAGTTTAATAAAAGGAAACCTGATGACAAGATCCCTTTAGGTGAAGTCATTTGCTCATTTTCTATTTATTTTCTATTTATACATTATCAAATGATATCAAGTTGTCTGAAGATGGAATGATTTCAATGTGGAGGGGAATTACACATTAAATATATATTTTAGGCCTGAGTATAATTTATGTATTTAAATTTGCAGTTGCATAATAAACAGTAATATTAAAACGAGATCATTGAGGATTTGATTGAATACAATATGAGTAGACAAGGCATTTGTTCCCATGGATTTAATTTAGGCCTGCTGTGACAGATATATCCCCTGGTAATTTTTGTTGTTAGTTTGTTCATGGCTTAATTAATAGAATTTATGTTCACATGAATAATCCAGGACAAATTCAGTATTAACTGCAGATCCCATAACAAATAAAAAAGCTTCATGAATGTACGGTATGTGTCACCTATAGATCACATCTGCAGAAAAAGCTGAGTAATTTACGCATGTTATTGTACTCAGCCAACCAAGATTCTTTTTCTGAGGAGTTAATGGTGGCTTTCGGATTTTACACACGTGTGTATATATAAATTAAATAATCTAATATATAAAGCTCAAGTGTGTGTATGTATGTATGTATGTATGTATGTATGTGTGTATATGTGTATATGTGTATGTCCGGGATTGGCATCTGCACCGTTGCAGCTACAGCCACAAAATTTGGCACAGTCACACGTCTGGACCCCGAGAGTGTCCAAAGCTATGTTGTGAGTAGTGTTGAGCGATACCGTTCGATACCCAAAAATATCGTATCGGATGGTATCGCCCGATACGAAAAAAACATCGGGTATCGCCGATTCCGATACCGGAAGTCCCATTCAAGTCAATGGGACTTCCGGTATCGGAATTAAAAAAAGCCCTTTATTTCCTTGTTGGCTAATTCTACATAATTGAAAACAAATAAGAATCATGTAGAATGTATTGTGGGAGGTGGAGGAGACATTAAAGGCATAGTGGTTTATTCAAATCACATGGCATAGCATTAATTCCAATTTTTTTTTTCAATACGTTCTTCTTCTTCATCTTCTTCCCATTAATTTTTTTTTTCCCATTCTTCATATTCTTCTTATTCAGCTATTATTAATTTTAATATGCTATTTCTTCATCTTCTTCCTATTCTTCTTTGTCTTCATTTTCTTATGGTGACAGGCATTCCTGTAGTACTTATCTATAAAAGTTATAAGATTACACCTTACGTTCTGCCTGTCACAAAAGATTTACAACAGGATTTGTCCGCGTTCAGTTTGGCCTGCAGCAGCAGGCATTTTCCAGGGGCACCATGAGGAGGAACGGACTCACCCCCCTTTACTGCTTAGTCTTCTTCTGCTTATAATTTTGATTTCTTCTATGCTGATTTTTAGTCTTATGCTTAATGTTCTTCTGCTTTCTGTTCTTCTGCTTTTGCTTCTTCTGCTTCTTGTTCTTCTGTCTTTTGTTCTGTATCTTGGTGGTTGTCTTCATGTTCTTTGTCCTCTTGGTTTTATTATTTAGGGTCATATTTCTGGTCTTCTTTGGTGTGGTCTTCAGGGTCGTCATCATCAGGGTCGTCGTCATGGAGATCAATAAGGATTACCAAAGACAATTTCAAAAAAGCTTGATCTTGGAAATGTAGCAGAAGGTACAAGAAGGCTGAGAAACTGGCGAGAACCAGCAGACAGTGCTGGCACCCGGATGGGTAGCAGAAGGAACAAGAGCCAATGGCACTACCGAGGACCAACTGACGGTGCTGGACCACGGTTACTAAGCAGAAGGTACCTGTGCTAAAAAGCACTACCAAGGACCAGCTGACGGTGCTGGACCTCGGATACCGAGATGGAGGCACCTAGGCCAAAGGCTCTGGCGAGAACCAGCAGACAGTGCTGGAACCCGGGTGGGTAGCAGAAGGTACCCATTCAAAGCAAAGTAGCCAGGCCGCAAGCCGGCCGCAGTTACCGAAACCCACAGTCCTACAGGGGGTCCATGTCCCATTGGCACTACGGATCCAGCCTTCAGTGCCAGTTCCCGCAGCCCACATAGGAGTCACCTAAACTGCAGGCACCGTAGAGTCGGCTAACCCGGCCGCAAGACGACAGGACAACGGATTGGTGGCATAGTGACCTTGACACTACCCGGAAACAGCAGGCGTGCTGAAAACAGGCTGGGCAACAGGGAGTACCCGTGCCAAAGACACGTTGTTGGAGCCCAGGGACAATCAGGGTGCAGGCCGAGGCCTACTAGGAGCCAGGTGTAAAGCTGTGGTATTTTGAATTTGGAGGCAGCAGCAGTTTGCCCTCCACACAGCAGGGGATCAGCCGACGTTACCGACCCCCACTTTCACATGAACGAGTGTGTTTTTCTGTGTGGACAGCACTTCCGAGCACCAACTAGCGTTGTTGGAGCCCAGGGAGAATTATGGTGTAGGCCGAGGCCTACTTGGTGGTAGTTTTAGATTGTTTGTAGGTTACAACAGACTGTCAACGTGCTCCAATTAGGCATCTGTCTCCACTCTGTTTCCAGGATTTCACGTGACCACCAACACCGCCAGTTTATGCGTACAGCAGCCGTCTGCCCAATCCACACGTGTTCCTGGGTTACTGGGGTTCTGTAATGTCAGCAGATTCCCTGGTGTGTGTCTGCCACTGTCTCCTGCTCTGTCCACATTCCCACCGCTTGCAGTGGGAAGGTGGACAGCGCAGGAGACAGTGGCGGACACATATTGGGGGATCTGCTGACGTTACAGAACCCCAGTAACACAGAAACACGTGTGGAATGCGTGGACGGCAACTGTGAGCAGGAACTGGCGGTGTTGGAGGTCAGGGGAAATACTAGAGACAGAGTGGAGACAGAGGCCAAATCAGAGAATGTTTAAATCTGAAGTAGTTACAATTTGGAGGCAGCAGCAGTTTGCCCTCCACACAGCAGGGGATCAGCTGACGTTACCGACCCCCACTTTCACATGAACGAGTGTGTTTTCCTGTGTGGACAGCACTTCCGAGCAACAACTGACGATGTTGGAGCCCAGGGATAGTCATTTTGTAGGCGGAGGCCAACTTGGAGGCAGTTTAAGATAAGACGTTGTTTGAATTTGGAGGCAGCAGCAGTTTGCCATACACACAGCAGGGGGATCAGCTGACGTTACCGAACCCCACTTACACATGAGCGAGTGTTTTGTCTGTGCGGACAGCACTTCTGAGCCCAACTGGCGGTGTCGGAGCCCAGGGAAAATCAGGTGGTAGGCCAAGGCCTACTTGGTGGCAGTTTGCGATTGTTTCTAGACTACTACTAACTGTCAACGTACTCCAATTAGGCCTCTGTCTTCACTCTGTTTCGAGTATTTCCTCTGGCTTCCAAACACGCCAGTTGCTGCTCTGAAATGCCGTCTGCACAACCCACACTTGTTCCTGTGTTACTGGGGTTCTGTAACACCAGCTTCTCCCTAGAGGTGAGTCAGGCAATGTCTCCTGCTCTGTCCACATTTCCACTACAAGTAGTGGGAATGTAGACAAAGCAGGAGACATTGCCGTGCTCACCTCTGGAGATGAGCAGATGTTACAGGACCCAGGTAACACAGGAACAACTGTGGATTGTGCAGACGGCACTTGACAGCAGAAACAGGCGGTGTTGTAGGCCGGAGGAAATACTCAAAACAGAGTGGAGACAGAGGGCAAATCAGAGAACATATTAAATCAGAGGTAGTCAGAAGTTGTAGGCAGCAGGAGAGTTTGCCGTACACACAGCAGGGGATCAGCTGACGTTACCGAACCCCACTTACACATGAGCGAGTGTTTTGTCTGTGCGCACAGCACTTCTGAGCACCAACTGGCGGTGTCGGAGCCCAGGGAAAATGAGGTAGTAGGCCGAGGCCTACTTGGAGCCAGGTGTAAATCTGAGGTTGTTTGACTGTGGAGGAAGCAGGACACTTTGCCATACACACAGCAGGGGATCAGCTGACGTTACCGAACCCCACTTACACATGAGCGAGTGTTTTGTCTGTGCGGACAGCACTTCTGAGCAACAACGGGCGTTGCTGTAGCCCAGGAAATAAAGTTCAGGTCATAGAAACATGAACACAACAGGAGACCTGGATCCTGTTGCCAGCCAATTATCTATTCTGGAAGAGGACTGGCAAATTCAAGTGAGATCCAGGCCTTGTTCATTTTCACAAAAGTAAGCCGGTCAACATTATCGGCGGATAGTCGCGTGCGATGGTCTGTTACCACACCACCTGCAGCACTAAAGACACGTTCCGATAATACACTGGCAGCAGGGCAAGCCAGCACCTCCAATGCATACTGGCTAAGCTCTGGCCATGTATCCAGCTTTGAGACCCAATACTTGAACGGGGAAGAGCCGTCTGGGAGAACACTAACAGGGCACGACAAGTAGTTTGTCACCATCTGACGGAAACGTTGCCTCCTGCTGACTGGAGCCGTCTGTGATGGTGTAGCCGTTTGTGGCGGTCCCACAAAACTTTTCCACATTTGGGCCATACTGGCCTTGCCTTGTCCTGCGGCACTGCCTCTGCTACCTCTTTGTGCAGAGCTTCCTCCACTGCCTCTACCCACATGGCTGCTTTGAAAAGCACTACCAGCAACACTTGCGGGGGGAATGGAGAACATGATGGCCTGCACAAGTGTTTCTTGGTACTCCCGCATTTTTCGCTCCCGGTTCAACTGTGGTATGAGGCTTTGTAAGTTGTCCCGGTAGCGAGGATCTAGGAGGGTGTACACCCAATAATCAGCCGTGTGGAGAATGTTGGCGATGCGGCAGTCATTTAACAAGCACTGCAGCATGAAATCAACCATGTGCTGCAGACTGCCAACTGGACCGGAAACGCTGTCCCCAGCTTGAGGCACCATCTCTGCCTGCTCAGCATCACCCCACTCTCGCTGTACACACTGACTACTAGAGCCTTGTGTACCTCCCTTCTCTGTAGAGATGTGTTCCTCCTCCTCCATTGACTCCTCGTCATCCTCCTCACTAAGTGTCCCCTGCCTGGGCCTTTGTGTGGAAGCACGTTGCGCAGATTTGCCAGAAGCAGATGGCATTTCTGACTGCTCATCCTCGACCTCTTCAAAAACCTCCTCACTTAGTGCTTGTAAGGTTTTTTGAAGCAGACAGATGAGGGGGACAGTCATGCTGATTAGTGCATCATCTGCACTGGCCATCCGCGTGGAGTCATCGAAGGCACGCAAAACTTGGCAGATGTCCCTCATAGTGGCCCACTCAGTGGTGGTGAAGTGTGTCCGGCGCACAGTGCGACTTGTTTGCGACTGATGCAGCTGGTACTCCATTACTGCTGCCTGCTGCTCACACAACCGCTCCAACATATGTAACGTTGAATTCCACCTGGTGGGGAGGTCACATATGATGCGATGTTCTGGCAGGCGGAATCGTCGTTGCAGAGATGCAATGCGCGATCTTGCCATGCTGGAACGCCGCAAGTGAGCACACTCTAGGCGAACCTTGTGCAGCAGTGCATCAAGATCCGGATAGTCCCTCAGAAAGTTCTGCACGACCAAACTGAGCACGTGTGCCAGACATGGTATGTGAGTGAGGTTGCCTAGGCCCAGAGCTGCCACTAGATTTCGGCCATTGTCACTCACTACCAAACCTGGATGGAGATTCGCTGGCACAAACCACACATCGCTCTCCTGCTTGATGGCATTCCAGAGCTCCTGTGCTGTGTGGCTCCGATTCCCCAAAGAAATTAATTTAAGGACGGCCTGTTGACGTTTGGCCACACCTGTGCTCATATCTGGCCTAACAGGCTCACGCAGTGCTGATTCCGAGGAACTAGAGTAGGAGGAGGACTCAATATGTACAGACTGCATTCCTGCAATCCTTGGAGTTGGTAGAATACGTACAGAGCCACTCTCCAGATCTGTACCCGGCTCCACATCATTGACCCAATGGGCAGTGAGGGAAAGGTATCGTCCCTGTCCATGGTTACTGGTACACGCATCGGTGGTCAGGTGGACCTTGCTACTGACGGCATTTAGTAGCGCATTTTTAATTTTTCCCTCCACATGCTTTTGCAGGGCAGGGACGGCTTGCCTGCTGAAATAAAAGCGGCTGGGCACATTGTATTGTGGAACTGTCAATGACATAAAGTTCCGGAAGGTGTCAGTCTCCACCAGCCTGAATGACAGCATCTCAAGGGCCAGTAGTTTGGCAATGCCGGCATTCAGAGCCAGTGCTCGGGGATGGTTTGCCGAGTATGGCCGCTTTTTCTCCCATGCCTGTGCTACCGATTGCTGGTGAGTGGCCTGGGAGTGTGCTGATGACTGCGAACGTGGTTCAGTGGGTGGAATTTCACTGGGTCTCTGGACAACAGTGGCAGTGGTTCTTCCATGGCGTTCCAGTGAGGAAGCCGAACCAGCTGTGTGAGAGCTGGAGGAAGAGGCCCCAACACGAGCTGAAGGTGGTAGGTGCTGCTGAAGGTTGGCCTACATCTTCAGTGTGTCTGTGTAACTCCACCTCGTGCTTGGTACGCACATGTTTCCACATATTTGTGGTATTGAGGTTGGTCACATTTTTCCCCTCGTTTCACTTTCTGATGACACAGCTTGCATTTGACAAAGCAAATGTCATCTGCAACTGTGTCAAAAAAAGACCACGCACTGCAAGTCCTGGGAGCGCCCGTTTTGTGTTTTGGAAGAGGATTGCTCCTCACGGGTGCCAAAGTGGAGGCTACAGGCAACCAAGTCTGCCCCCGCCCTCTCCCTCCTCTTTTGGCCATTCGGGGAATCTCTTCCTCAGAGCTGCTCCCACCACCTTCCTGTGGCTGACGCCATGATGGGTCAAGGACCTCATCATCTCCACTCCCCTCTTCAAGCACCGGCTGGTCCTGGGTTGTCTCGCCAGCACCGTACGCACCAGAAATTGGCAACTGAGTCTCATCATCATCAGATGAGCACTGAGGTGTGCTGACAATAGGCACTGGCCCACCCACCTCTTCAGATTCAGAGGGACAAAGCAGTTGCGCATCACTGCATACTCCCTCTTCTTCACGCTCTAGAATGCTGCTTGGCTGGCCACCTCTTTCCAAGCCAACAGATTCTGAGAACAGAAGTAAAGATTGAGATGGCTCCTGTCCAGGGCTCTCAGACTGCCTGGGCAATTTGGCAGGTGGTGAAGAGACAGATGGTTGCTCTTCAGTGCTCTGGCCTTGGGAGGACGCGGAAGTCATTGAAGTGGATGCGTTAGCTGCCATCCATCCGACAACGGCTTCAATTTGTTCATCACGCAGCAGTGGGGTACGGCGAGGTCCTACAAAGCTGCGCATGAAGGACTGTTGCCTGGTAAAAGTGGGGGATGCCGGGTCACTGGTGGCCGCAGCAGACACCGAATCCCCACGTCCTCTCCCTGCTGAATCCCCCCGTCCTCTCCCTGCTGAAACTCCACGGCCACGACCACGTGCCTTACTCCCTGTCTTCTTCATCTTGGTAGACTGATAAAGATAGGCAGAAAAGTAAAAAAGGGGTGGCTTAGTGTTCTTATTCCTGAACACCTGCTAACCAGTATAAGAAACACTAATTTGGCTAAGAGTGTGTGTACTACACTTTAATATGATCTAATGTGGCCTAGACAACTGTAAAGTGGAGTGTTTGGTGAACTTTATTTCCTTTTTTTTTGGGGGGGGGGAAGAAAAGGATGTGACGAAAGTTTGAAAGCTATAGTATCACAAACTTTTTGGAGCGATTACAATGCAGGAATCTAACCTACAATGCAATTGATGAGGCTCCAAAAAATAGGGTGATACTAGTCTGGCTGGCCCTGAAGGGCACAAGCCAGCAAAAAGGCTCCTCTATCTAATCCTATATAGTGTTTGCAACCAACCAATGACAATGGATGTGGTTGGAAGCACACTAATATAGGAGCAAAAATCTGGCTAAATTAGCTGCAAAAAAAGGACTATGTATGAGGCAGTGACGCACGCTGAGCGGACTACAGCTAGCGGTGGCTGTAGAACACACTGCAACGTGAGCTGCACTCACACACAGAGAGACCTATCAGACAGCCAAAAACAGTGCAGAGAAATGGGCTATAGCACTGAAAGGCTGCTGAAAGGCTCCGCTGTCCACTCCTTTATGTTTGCAACCAACGTATATGGATACGTATGGAAGCACACTATACAGGAGAAAAAAAAAGCAGCAATAAAAGAAAAATGTGTATGAGGCAGAGACACACGCTGGCCGGCCTACAAGCAGACGTGCCTGCAGGACACACTACACAGCGTGGGTCTGCACTCACACAGCCCTTGCAGACAGCTGTGAAAACAGCGCTGCTAGGGAAAAGCAAGCTACAGTGGTGGTTTATGTAGCCTGGGTTAAACACTATATGTTTTTAGAATCGCTATTTCTAACTGTCCCTCACAGTCTTCAACAGCAGCCTGTCCCTAACTGAATTCACAGCAGAGTGACCAGAAATGGTGGCTGCAGCGCTTTTTATAGTGCATCATGACATCATTTCAGCAGCCAATCACAGCCATGCCAGTAGTTAACATGCCTACATGCCTAACAGGATGTGCCCACACTTCTGAGGATCCCCATTGGCTGAATCAAATCGAGCGGGCTCCTAGCATTATGGGAACTTCCGATTCCGGTATTCGATATGAAAAAAGTATCGGAACTAAGTATCGGAATTCCGATACAGCGAATATCTGCTGATACCCGATACTTGCGGTATCGGAATGCTCAACACTAGTTGGGAGGCGAAATTTTAACCGCGCGTCCCCCAATTCACCAAACAATTTTGCCCTTATCTACATAATGGGGAAAAAGTGTGTGTGTGTGTATCAAGCCCCGCCCCTCATTATGATGTCATAATGGTTGCCATGGCGACGCTGATGTCATCATAGGTTGCAAGCCCCGCCGCTCATTATGATGTCATAATGGTTGACTAAGGGATGGAGGATGTGTGGTGGGTATATGGGCACTGGACTATGGGATGGAGGATATGTGTGACGGGTATATGGGCACTGGACTATGGGATGGAGGATATGTATGACGGGTAAATGGGCACGGGCCTATGGGATGGAGGATGTGTGATGGGTATGTGGGCACTGGACTATGAGATGGAGGATATGTATGATGGGTATATGGGCACGGGACTATGAGATGGAGGATATGTATGATGGGTATATGGGCACGGGACTATGGGATGGCGCATATATATGATGGGTATATGGGCACGGGACTAAGGGATGGAGGATAAGTATGATGGGTATATGGACATGGGACTATGAGATGAAGGATGTGTGATGGGTATATGGGCACTCGACTATGGGATGGAGAATATGTATGATGGGTATATGGGCATGAGACTATGGGATGGAGAATATGCATGATGGGTATATGGGCATGGGACTACGGGATGGAGGATGTGTGATTAAGAAAAATGGTAATAATTAAAAAAAAAAAAAAAAACGGTGCCTTAAGACCTCAAATGATGCAAAGAAAACAAGTTCATAATCATTTAGAAATAACAATACTAATGTTTTAACTCAGGAAGAATTCAGAAATCAATACCTTGTGGAATAACCATGATTTTAAAAAACAGCTTTCATGCATCTTGGCATGCTTTCCACCAATCTTTCACACTGCTTCTTTTGATGTATGGTCTCTTAATTTTTGCCAGAGCTGTATATGTGTAATATATATATATATATATATATATATATATATATATATATATATATATACACACACACGCAGGGTCGGACTGGGGTATCTAGGGCCCACCAGGGTAATTGACTCTAGGGGCCCACCCTATGGCTACCATAAACGGTATTATTACTTGTTCATTTGTTGGCATCTCTCACATGTGCCTTTTTGCAAACTATACAGTGTGCAAAAGAACTGTAAAGTGCACTGCACAATATCAAAGTTTTTTGTTTTTGTTTTTTTTTTAATGGAAGAAACGCAAATGACTGTCAATCTTCCTTGTCTAGGGCTCCATGCAAGGTTTCGCCTTGTGAACTAAGGATGATTCTGAGAAATTTCAGCAATCAGCCCAGAACTACATGGGAGGACCTGGTCAATGACCTGAAGAGAGCTGGGACCACAGTCTCAAAAATCACCATTCGTAACACACTACACCGTCATGGATTAAAATCCTGCAGGGCATGCAAGTTCCCCCTGCTCACACCAGCACATGTCCAGACCCATTTGAAGTTCACCAGTGACCAGAAATATGATGAGGAGGCATGGGAGAAGGTAAGGTGGACAGATGAGACCAAAATAGAATGTTTTGGTATAAACTTCCCTCGCTGCATTTGGAAGAAGAAAAAGGATGAGTACAACCCCAAGAACACCATCCTAACTGTGATGCATGGTGGGGGAATCATCATACTTTTGGGGTGCTTTTCTGCAAAGGGGACAGGACGACTGCATCATAATGAAGGGAGGATGGATGGGGTCATATAAAGCAATACTTTGGCCAATAACCTCATTCCCCTAGTAAATGCAATAACGATGGGTAGTACCTAGATCTTCCAGCATGACAATGACCCAAAACACACAGCCAGGGCAACTAAGGAGTGTCTCCGTAAGAAGCATTTCTAGGTCCTGGAGTGGCCTAGCCAGTCTCCAGAGCTGAACCCAATAGAAATTCTTTGGAGGGAGCTGAAATTCCATTTTGCCCATCGACAGCCCTGAAACATCTGAAGATCTGTATATTCCATCTATCTTCATCTTTCTCTGGATCTATGAAGCCAGAGCTGTCAATCAAATTAGAGGGGAGAGGTGGAGATTGAGTAAACAAGCAGGACTTCTGTACTGACAGAGTCCCATGGGGTTAATCTGCAGGTAAATGGGGTTCAAAGCCTGGTTAACTGGTTTAATGGAAAAGCATTAGCTACAGGGAGAAAATTAGGTTTTATCCTCCTTGCCACAGCTCACTTCCAGTATGCCCCCCCCCCCCCCCCCCCCCCCGAGTGCCGGCAGCAGTGTTGGGTATTGAGGTGAGTTTCTCTCATTAGACACGCAAGTGTGACCCTGGCCTATAAATCAGTATAGTGTGTATATAATTTATATAGTGTATATATGTGATTTGTGTATACACACAGAAATAAGATAATGGATCTCTTGACAACAAATGCCATGAAGAACATGGGGATCTCCTCGCAGGAGTGAGGGAAGACATTGTGGTATCATCAACTAGAGGGCAGAAAGAGAAGAGAGGGCAGAGAGTGCAGCTGTGTGGGGCACAGAGAGAGAGCGTGCAGCTGTGTGTGGGGCACAGAGAGAGAGCGTGCAGCTGTGTGTGGGGACAGAGAGAGGGCAGCCGTGTGTGGGGGCAGAGAGAAGGCAGCTCTGCGGGGGGGCGCAGAGAGAGGGCAGCTCTGCGGGGGGGCGCAGAGAGAGGGCAGCTCTGCGGGGGGGCGCAGAGAGAGGGCAGCTCTGCGGGGGGGCGCAGAGAGAGGGCAGCTCTGCGGGGGGGCGCAGAGAGAGGGCAGCTCTGCGGGGGGGCGCAGAGAGAGGGCAGCTCTGCGGGGGGGCGCAGAGAGAGGGCAGCTCTGCGGGGGGGCGCAGAGAGAGGGCAGCTCTGCGGGGGGGCGCAGAGAGAGGGCAGCTCTGCGGGGGGGCGCAGAGAGAGGGCAGCTCTGTGGGGGGGGCGCAGAGAGAGGGCAGCTCTGTGGGGGGGCGCAGAGAGAGGGCAGCTCTGTGGGGGGGCGCAGAGAGGGTAGCTGTAGGGCACAGAGAGGGCAGCTGTAGGGCGCAGAGAGGGCAACTGTAGGGGCGCAGAAAGTGTGCAGCTCTGTGGGGGCAGCAGAGAGAGGGCAGCTCTGTGGGGGCAGCAGAGAGAGGGCAGCTCTGTGGGGGCAGCAGAGAGAGGGCAGCTCTGTGGGGGCAGCAGAGAGAGGGCAGCTCTGTGGGGGCAGCAGAGAGAGGGCAGCTCTGTGGGGGCAGCAGAGAGAGGGCAGCTCTGTGGGGGCAGCAGAGAGAGGGCAGCTCTGTGGGGGCAGCAGAGAGAGGGCAGCTCTGTGGGGGCAGCAGAGAGAGGGCAGCTCTGTGGGGGCAGCAGAGAGAGGGCAGCTCTGTGGGGGGGCGCAGAGAGAGGGCAGCTCTGTGGGGGGGGGGCAGAGAGGGTAGCTGTAGGGCACAGAGAGGGCAGCTGTAGGGCGCAGAGAGGGCAACTGTAGGGGCGCAGTGAGGTCAACTGTAGGGGCGCAGAAAGTGTGCAGCTCTGTGGGGCAGAGAGAGCCCAGCTCTGTGGGGCAGAGAGAGCCCAGCTCTGTGGGGCAGAGAGAGCCCAGCTCTGTGGGGCAGAGAGAGCGCAGCGCTGTGGGGCAGAGAGAGCGCAGCACTGTGGGGGCAGCAGAAAGCGCAGCTGTGGGGGGCAGAGAGCGCAGCTGTGGGGGGCAGAGAGAGCGCAGCTGTGGGGGGCAGAGAGAGCGCAGCTGTGGGGGGCAGAGAGAGCGCAGCTGTGGGGGGCAGAGAGCGCGCAGCTGTGGGGGGCAGAGAGAGCGCAGCTGTGGGGCGCAGAGAGAGCGCAGCTGTGGGGCGCAGAGAGGGCCGCTGTGTGGGGCACAGAGAGAGGGCAGCTGTGTGGGGCACAGAGAGAGGGCAGCTGTGTGGGGCACAGAGAGAGGGCAGCTGTGTGGGGCACAGAGAGAGGGCAGCTGTGGGGCACAGAGAGAGGGCAGCTGTGGGGCACAGAGAGAGGGCAGCTGTGGGGCACAGAGAGAGGGCAGCTGTGGGGCACAGAGAGAGGGCAGCTGTGTGGGGCACAGAGAGAGGGCAGCTGTGTGGGGCACAGAGAGAGGGCCGCTGTGTGGGGCACAGAGAGAGGGCCGCTGTGTGGGGCACAGAGAGAGGGCAGCTGTGGGGCGCAGAGAGAGGGCAGCTGTGGGGCGCAGAGAGAGGGCAGCTGTGGGGCGCAGAGAGAGGGCCGCTGTGGGGCGCAGAGAGAGGGCCGCTGTGGGGGGCAGAGAGAGGGCCGCTGTGGGGGGCACAGAGAGAGGGCCGCTGTGTGGGGCAGAGAGAGGGCAGCTGTGGGGCACAGAGAGAGGGCCGCTGTGGGGGGCAGAGAGAGGGCCGCTGTGTGGGGCACAGAGAGAGGGCCGCTGTGTGGGGCACAGAGAGTGCAGCTGTGGGGCACAGAGAGAGGGCCGCTGTGGGGGGCAGAGAGAGGGCCGCTGTGGGGGGCACAGAGAGAGGGCAGCTGTGGGGGCAGCAGAGAGGGCAGCTGTGTGGGGCACAGAGAGAGGGCCGCTGTGTGGGGCACAGAGAGAGGGCCGCTGTGTGGGGCACAGAGAGAGGGCAGCTGTGGTGGAGGCAGAGAGAGGGCCGCTTTGTGGGGCAAACAGGAAAACCAGCTTTTGTTCATGTGGAGGACAGGAGAGAGTCAGGATAGAGCGATAATTGGGGAGCTCCGTTACTCACTTAAGGCCGCACTGTGTTCCTCTGGTGCCTCCCCTCCCCCTCATGCCGACCTCAGAGCTTAGCTGCCAGCAGTGCAGTAGGGGAGCCAGAGGACACCTTCTCTTCCATTAGCACCTGCAAGGACCTGAGCATCGTGCCCCTGCACTGTTAAAGGTCTGGCAGCAGTGCGCACAATCCTGGCTCCCATGGCAGCGCGCTGAGCACCTTGCACTTTAAAAGCCCCCCCTGCAGTGACCCCCTGCTTGGCTCCCTGGCCCAGCCTGCCACTGTCCTGAGCGCTGTGCGAGCCCCTGCACTTTTAAAGGGCCCACGGCTACAAATATAAATGCATGTATTATATTTTTTCCCCCTCTCTCCTCAGCTGGGGCCCACCGGGGATTTCCCTGGTATCCCGCCAGACCGAGCCTGCACACATGTATCCAGTAGGGTAAATAAGTATTTGATCCCTTGCTGATTTTGTAAGTTTGCCCACTGACAAAGACATGAACAGTCTAAAATTTTAAGGATAGGTTAATTTTGACATTGAGAGATAGAATATCAAAAATAAAATCCAGAAAATCAGATTGCATAAATTATACAATATTAATAACTAGTGATGAGCGAGCATGCTCGTTATGTTCGGTACTAGCCCGAGCACAGCAGTGCTCGTGATGCTCTGTGAGCGCCGAGTATTTCCAGGTTTGCTCGGCGGGTCCCCGCCCTGCATGTTTGGTGCTCTTTAGAATGCCAATCAAAATGCAGGGATTGTCTGCCACACACTGTAATGCCGCATCCATGTTGGTTGTGGCATTACAGTGATTGGCTGGCCGCACAGCGTCATCAGGTCTATAAGAGACCTGGGGCCGCCCTGCTCGTCCCAGTCAGCTCCGGAATCACCAGTGTAGGGAGAGTTGCTGCAGCGACAGGGACAGAATAGGTGGGGTATCAGTTACTGTGGGTATACCGTTGCTGAATCCGCAAATCCAGCTAAACCAGCAGTCCTTCTATGGCTGCAGTCACACTAGCAAGGAATACAGACGAGTGCTATGCAATAAAAAAAAAAAAAAAAAAAAAAAAAAAAAAAAATCGCATAGCACTCGGACCCACTGTTAATCTATGGGCCAGCACCCACCAGCAATTCTTTTCTCGGCTGTATTATACGTGTGAGGGAAATCGCAGCATGCTGCGATTTGCACCGTATATCGGCCGTGACTCGCCAATGAAACTCTATGGGTGAGAGAAAAAAATTGCACAGCACTCGCACCATGCAAGTGTTGTCTGATTTTTACGCACCGGTGTCCATTGAAAAGTCATCAAATCATGTCTGGCAACTGTAAAATCACACTGATAGCTCACAAAACACTAGATATGTACAAATAGAATCCATACATACAGTCATGGCCAAAAGTATTGACACCCCTGCAATTCTGTCAGATAATACTCAGTTTCTTCCTGAAAATGATTGCAAACACAAATTCTTTGGTATTATTATCTTCATTTAATTTGTCTTAAATGAAAAAACACAAAAAGAATTGTCCTAAAGCCAAATTGGATATAATTCCACACCAAACATAACAAAGAGGGTGGACAAAAGTATTGGCACTGTTCGAAAAATCATGTGATGCTTCTCTAATTTGTGTAATTAACAGCACCTATAACTTACCTGTGGCACCTAACAGGTGTTGGCAATAACTAAATCACACTTGCAGCCAGTTGACATGGATTAAAGTTGACTCAACCTCTGTCCTGTGTCCTTGTGTGTACCACATTGAGCATGGAGAAAAGAAAGAAGACCAAAGAACTGTCTGAGGACTTGAGAAACCAAATTGTGAGGAAGCATGAGCAATATCAAGGCTACAAGTCCATCTCCAAAGACCTGAATGTTCCTGTGTCTACCGTGCGCAGTGTCATCAAGAAGCTTAAAGCCCATGGCACTGTGGCTAACCTCTCTAGATGTGGCCGGAAAAGAAAAATTGACAAGAGATTTCAATGCAAGATTGTGCGGATGTTGGATAAAGAACCTCCACTAACATCCAAACAAGTTCAAGCTGCCCTGCAGTCCGAGGGTACAACGGTGTCAACCCGTACTATCCGTCGGCATCTGAATGAAAAGGGACTGTATGGTAGGAGACCCAGGAAGACTCCACTTCTTACCCCGAGACATAAAAAAAGCCAGGCTGGAGTTTGCCAAAACTTACCTGAAAAAGCCTAAAACATTTTGGAAGAATGTTCTCTGGTCAGATGAGACAAAAGTAGAGCTTTTAGGGCAAAAGCATCAACATAGAGTTTACAGGAGAAAAAAGAGGCATTCAAAGAAGAGTACACGGTCCCTACAGTCAAACATGGCAGAGGTTCCCTGATGTTTTGGGGTTGCTTTGCTGCCTCTGGCACTGGACTGCTTGACCGTGTGCTTGGCATTATGAAGTCAGAAGACTACCAACAAATTTTGCAGCATAATATAGGGCCCAGTGTGAGAAAGCTGGGTCTACCTCAGAGGTCATGGGTCTTCCAGCAGGACAATAACCCAAAACACACTTCAAAAAGCACTAGAAAATAGTTTGAGAGAAAGCACTAGAGACTTCTAAGGTGGCCAGCAATGAGTCCAGACCTGAATCCCATAGAACACCTGTGGAGAGATCTAAAAATGGCAGTTTGGAGAAGGCACCCTTCAAATATCAGGGACCTGGAGTGGTTTGCCAAAGAAGAATGGTCTAAAATTCCAGCAGAGCATTGTAAGAAACTCATTGATGGTTACCGGAAGCAGTTGGTCGCAGTTATTTTGGCTAAAGGTTGTGCAACCAAGTATTAGGCTGAGGGTGCCAATACTTTTGTCCGGCCCATTTTTGGAGTTTTGTGTGAAATGATCAATGTTTTGCTTTTTGCTTCATTCTCTTTTGTGTTTTTTCATTTAAGACAAATTAAATGAAGATAATAATACCAAAGAATTTGTGTTTGCAATCATTTTCAGGAAGAAACTGAATATTATCTGACAGAATTGCAGGGGTGTCAATACTTTTGGCCATGACTGTACATACATATATATAGATGTCAGTGACACACATATAGATAGTGTATATATATATATATATATATATATCTATATTTATATATACTAGATGGTGGCCCAATTCTATCGCATCTGGTATTCTAGAGTCTCTGTTAAAATAAAAAATAGTGATATACTCACCTCCCGACGGCCCCCGGACTCTTTATCTCCTTTCACCATGCTCCCCATCTTCCGGTCACAGTAATGAATAGCGCGAAACACCGCTGATGACGTCACGCTCTCGCGAGAGTGACGTCATCTCCAGCCCTTCTCGCTAAGCATTACTGGGACCGGAAGATGCCGGGAGCGTGGTGAGAGGAGGGACAGAGTCCGGGGGTCATCATTTTTTATTTTAACAGAGACTCTAGAATACCCGATGCGATAGAATTGGGTCACCATCTAGTGTATTATACTCCTGTTACACCCGGAGCTGCAGTCACTGTTCTGCTGTTACCTAATGTATTGTACTCCAGTTACACCCGGAGCTGCAGTCACTGTTCTGCTGTTACCTAATGTATTGTACTCCAGTTACACCCAGAGCTGCTGTCACTGTTCTGCTGTTATCTAATATATTGTACTCCAGTTAATCTCAGAGCTGCAGTCACTGTTCAGCTTTTACCTAATGTAAAATGTAATGTAAGTAATAATAAAGGATTTTGGGGATATGTCAAAAGTAAAAGAAAAGTCAAAGATGCTATAGGATTTTTACAGGATGAAAATGATGAAATGGTAAGACAGGATGTTGAGAAGGCAGAGCTTTTAAATTCCTATTTTGCATCTGTTTTCTCTCAGAAAGGAAATGTAACATCAACTGTTCTTCACTGTCCTATTAAGGGAATAGAAGAATCCAGGACATCTATAAACAGAAAGATAGTGAGGAAACACTTAGCTAACCTAAATGAATTCAAGTCTCCAGGTCCAGATGAATTACACCCCAGAGTACTGAAGGAGATAGCAGAAGAAATTTTTGAACCCTTCTCCATAATCATTGAAAATTCTTGGAGAACAGGAGAAGTCCTAGAAGACTGGAGAAGAGCAAATGTTGTTCCTATCTTCAAAAAGGGGAAGAAGGTGGACCCAGGCAACTATAGGCCGGTGAGTCTGACTTCTATACCAGGAAAGATCTTTGAACAAATTATTAAACATGTATGTCAGTACCTGGATAAGAATGAAGTGATTAAACAGAGTCAGCATGGGTTTGTAACTAATAAGTCATGTCAGACTAACTTAATTTCCTTCTATGACGGAATCACTGATTGGGTGGATCAAGGAAATGCTGTAGATATAGTATATCTTGACTTCAGCAAAGCATTTGACAAAGTATCTCATACAATCCTTATTGAAAAAATGACTAAGTATGGAATGGACAAGGCAACTGTTAGGTGGATTCATAACTGTCTTAGTGATCGGACCCAAAGAGTGGTCGTAAATGGCTGCACATCCAGTTGGAAGAATGTCTCAAGTGGGATACCACAGGGCTCTGTCCTGGGCCCTCTATTGTTCAACATCTTTATCAACGATTTAGATGAAGGAATTGAGGGTAAACTGATTAAATTTGCTGATGACACAAAGCTAGGAGGGATAGCTAATACTAGAGAATAGAGAGAGAGGATTCAAAAAGATATAAATAAACTGGAGCAGTGGGCAGCAACTAACTGAATGGTTTTAAACAGGGAAAAATGCAAAGTACTACATCTGGGCAATAAAAATGAAAAAAGCATATACAGAATGGGAGGAATAGGGCTAAGCAACAGCACATGTGAAAAAGACTTGAGTATACTAATAGATCACAGACTGAATATGAGTCAACAGTGTGATGCAGCAGCAAAAAAGGCAAATGCAATTCTAGGATGTATTAACAGAAGCATACAGTCTAGATCACGTGAAGTCATTATTTCCCTCTACTCCTCTTTGGTCAGACCTCATCTGGAATATTGTTTCCAGTTTTGGGCACCACATTATAACAAAGGCATCAACAAACTGGAGCAAGTTCAGAAAAGAGCGACCAGAATGGTGACCAGTCTGCAAACCCTGTCTTATGAGGAAAGGTTACAGGATTTAGGAATGTTTAGTTTGCAAAAGAGAAGACTGAGAGGAGACTTAATAGCTGTCTACAAATATCTAAGGGGCTGTCACATTGCAGAAGGATCATCTTTATTCTCATTTGCACAAGGAAAGACTAGAAGCAATGGGATGAAACTGAATGGGAGGAGACACAGATTAGATATCAGAAAAAACTTTTTAACAGTTAGAGTGATCAGTGAGTGGAACAGGCTGCCATGAGAAGTGATGAGTTCTAATTCAATGGGAGTCTTCAAACAGAGGCTGGACAGACATCTGACTGGGATGATTTAGCGAATCCTGCTTTGAGCAGGGGGTTGGACCAGATGCCTAGGAGGTCCCTTCCAACTCTACGATTCTATGATTTAATGTATTGTAGTCCAGTTACACCCAGAGCTGCAGTCACTGTTCTGCTCTTACCTAATGTATTATACTCCTGTTACAGCCAAAGCTGCAGTCACTGTTCAGATCTTACCAAATGTATTGTACTCAAGTTACCAAGGACTGTGACAAGAACAAGGGGGCATTCTCTTCATTTGGAGGAAAGACAATTTCTGCACCAGCATAGAAGAGGGTTCTTCATGGTAAGAGCAGTGAGGCTCTGGAATTCTCTTCCTGAGGAAGTGGTGATGGCCAACTCACTGAATGAATTTAAAAAAGGAATGGATGCTTTTCTTGTGAGTAACAGTATAGAAGGTTACGAATAACATAATATTATAGGTAGATGGTTGACCCAGCTTAGGGGAAGGAATTTTTTTCCCTATGGAGAAAATTGTCTTCAACTCTGTGGGTTCTTTGCCTTCCCCAAGATCAACAATGAAGAACAGCTGCACTAAAAATAGACTGAACTAGATGGACATAAGGTTTTCCTTCAGCCTTCAAAACTATGTTACTATGTTATGTTACACCCAGAGCTGCAGTCTCTGTTCTGCTTTTACCTAATGTATTGTACTCCAGTTACACCTAGAGCTGCTGTCACTGTTCTGCTGCTATCTAATGTATTGTACTCCAGTTAATGCCAGTGCTGCAGTCACTGTTCTGCTTTTACCTAATGTATTGTAGTCCAGTTACACCCAGAGCTGCAGTCACTGTTCTGCTGTTACCTAATGTAGTGTACTCCAGTTACACCCAGATCTGCAGTCACTGTTTTGCTGTTATCTAATGTATTGTACTCCAGTTACTCCCAGAGCTGTAGTCACTGTGCTGCTCTTACCTAATGTATTATACTCCTGTTACAGCCAGAGCTGCAGTCACTGTTCAGATCTTACCTAATGTATTGTACTCCAGTTACACCCAGAGCGGCATTTACTTTTCTGCTGTCACCTAATGCAGGGTTCCCCAACTCCAGTCCTCAAGGCCCACCAACAGATCATGCTTTCAGGATTTCCTTAGTATTGCTCAGGTGATAGTTGCTTCACCTGTGCAATACAAATGAAATCCTGAAAACATGATCTGTTGGTGTGCCTTGAGGACTGGAGTTGGGGAACCCTGACCTAATGTAGTGTACGCAAGTTACACCCAGAGATGCAGTCACTGTTCTGCTGTTACCTAATGTATTGTACTCCAGAATATGTGCAGGACTGTGCCTGTGTAATGAGCAGCACAGCAGTGATGCCTTCAACGGCTGTAATGTGCCTGTACAATAAGCAATGCGGCCGTGTTGCCACAACAACTAAGCAACTGTCGCTGATAGGACGCGACCAATCAGCGAGGTGGGATTTCCATTACAGACAGACAGAATTAGACAATTATATAGTAGCTATATATACATACAGTAAATACATATATACACTCACTGGCCACTTTATTAGGTACACCTGTCCAACTGTGTGTTAACACTTAATTTCTAATCTGCCAATCACATGGCGGCAACTCAGTGCATTTAGGCATGTAGACATGGTCAAGACAATCTCCTGCAGTTCAAACCGAGCATCAGTATGGGGAAGAAAGGTGATTTGAGTGCCTTTGAACGTGGCAGGATTGTTGGTGCCAGAAGGGCTGGTCTGAGTATTTCAGAAACTGCTGATCTACTGGGATTTTCACGCACAACCATCTCTAGGGTTTACAGAGAATGGTCCGAAAAAGAAAAAAAATCCAGTGAGCGGCAGTTCTGTGGCCGGAAATGGCTTGTTGATGCCAGAGGTCAGAGGAGAATGGGCAGACTGGTTCGAGCTGATAGAAAGGCAACAGTGACTCAAATTGCCACCCGTTACAACCAAGGTAGGCAGAAGAGCATCTCTGAACGCACAGTGCGTCGAACTTTGAGGCAGATGGGCTACAGCAGCAGAAGACCACACTGGGTACCACTCCTCTCAGCTAAGAACAGGAAACTGAGGCTACAATTTGCACAAGCTCATCGAAATTGGACAGTAGAAGATTGGAAAAACGTTGCCTGGTCTGATGAGTCTCGATTTCTGCTGCGACATTCGGATGGTAGGGTCAGAATTTGGCGTAAACAACATGAAAGCATGGATCCATCCTGCCTTGTATCAACGGTTCAGGCTGGTGGTGGTGGTGTCATGGTGTGGGGAATTTTTTCTTGGCACTCTTTGGGCCCCTTGGTACCAATTGAGCATCGTTGCAACGCCACAGCCTACCTGAGTATTGTTGCTGACCATGTCCATCCCTTTATGACCACAATGTACCCAACATCTGATGGCTACTTTCAGCAGGATAATGCGCCATGTCAAAGCTCGAATCATCTCAGATTGGTTTCTTGAACATGACAATGAGTTCACTGTACTCAAATGGCCTCCTCAGTCACCAGATCTCAATCCAATAGAGCATCTTTGGGATGTGGTGGAACGGGAGATTCGCATCAGGGATGTGCAGCCGACAAATCTGCGCCAACTGTGTGATGCCATCATGTCAATATGGTCCAAAATCTCTGAGGAATGCTTCCAGCACCTTGTTGAATCTCTGCCAAGAAGAATTGAGGCAGTTCTGAAGGCAAAAGGGGGTCCAACCCGTTACTAGCATGGTGTACCTAATAAAGTGGCCAGTGAGTGTATAGATGTCAGTGACACATATATACATATATATTTGTACAGTATATATATATATATATATATATATATATATATATATATTCCATCAAAAAAGAAAGCAGCACATCATTTTAGTTTTCAATAATGTGCCCGTGCAGCAACGTTGCTGCATGGGCACATAGCCATATGGGCTATTAAAAAAGCACTTTATTGAAAACTAACATGGCGTGCTGCTTTCTTTTTTGATGGACTATCTGGAGGTTTGGTATGTACCTGGAGGGCCTGCACCTTTCTCCTTTTTGTGCTGTTTTTTCATTTTTTTTCTCTCTCTCTCTCTATATATATATATATATATATATATATATAAAATATAAGAGAATTGGGATCCAGCAAAAACATGAAAGTTCACCAGAATTATAAAATCTTCTTCTTTATTTATCCATTAATTCATATAAAAAATATATGAGGAACCGTGAAGAAGGCACATAGTGCTGAAACATGTAGTCCCTTGCTGGAATGTTACCAATTGTTTGGAGTTCCTCATACATTTTTTATATGAATTAATGGATAAATAAAGAAGAAGATTTTATAATTCTGGTGAACTTTCATGTTTTTGCTGGATCCCAATTCTCTTATATTTTCTATTTGTTGGGGCACACTCCCTGCCTGGATCCGTGCAGAATATAAGGTGAACACCGACTATTGCATTAAGAGGAACTCCTTTATGGTGAGCTGGCTATATGTTCTTTACATTTACATGCAAAGAGAAAGATTGAGTAACTAGGTGAATATAATAAAAATACGTCTTTATTGGTTAACATATATATCACTTAGTACAAAAATACAGAGATTAAAATGACACCACAGGATGAAAGGACAGAATAACCTGGGAGAAGCACCCAGCCACAGGATATCAAGTAATACAGCAGTATATATAGAAAAAAACCACATCTATGTAGATAACCGGTATCTGCTGATTACCCATCTCCCCATTTGGAGATCACTGTGCCACATTATGAATCCATTATGATCACCCAGTGTGCATAGATAAATTTAGCGTGGCCAGTTTGAGGAGATATCTTACCAGATATACATGGAAGCTGGGGGAGCCCAGGGAAGTATATACTTCCCTTGAGAAAGCGTGCTTGTAGTCACGCGAAACGCGCGTCGGGCGTTTTCCTCACCTGGTCCTGGTCTCCCCCAGCTTCCATGTTATCTACATAGATATCATGAACATGTCAAGTTGAAGCGCTCGAGCAGCGCGAAACGGCCGTTGTCAGCCTTTCTTGCACTCCTAATGTCACTCCCCCGACTTGACATGTTCATGATATGTCAATAAATCAGTGAAACTTCCATCTCGATGAGTGCGACCTTTTCTCTTTGCATGGATTCCCAGGATTGACTGTTTCCAGGTCTGGCACCCGAGATTCCCAGCTGCTGGGCTTCTGTGTGAGTGCCTGTTCAAAGCAGTTAAAACTGGTTTGAATCACTGACTAGTAACCAACTTACGATTTTATTTAAAAAAATGCTTTGTTCCAATTAATTTGCACAGCACTCAATTATATCTATCTATATATATTATATGTATATATATTATATACATACATCTTCATTTTATATATACAGTATGTGTTTTGAAAAATATTTTGTTATAAAACGATATGTACAGTTGTGTATTACAATGCGATTTTAACATGAGATTTTATATACAGAGAACTGCTGTATGTAAAAGCTCGTTATTGTTATTATTATTATTATACATTTTTATAGCGCCATTTATTCCAAGGTGCTTTACATGTGAAAAGGGGCAAATATAGACAAGTACAATAAACATGAGCAATACAAAGCACACACAAGTACAGGAGAGAGGACCCTGCCCGCAAGGGCTCACAGTCTACAGGGGATGGTTGTGGAAACACTAGGAGAGGGTAGAGCTGGTCGTGCGGCGGTTCAGTAGACTAAGGATAACTGCAGGTTGTTAAACCGCATTGTATATGGATTGCATACAGTTGTCAAACGGATACTAGATGCGAGGAAGTCGTATCCTCACATTGCATACGGATCACTGTTCGGAGAACATTTGTGCGATTCTCGGCCGTCAAAATCGGACTGATTTTTCATACGATAAGAGTGACTCCAGCCTAAGGACTAATTACGGTGGGGTATATAGATATCAGTGATAGGTAGGCAGGCAGTGTATGTGGCTATATATACAGCTCTGATAAAAATTAAGAGACCACTGCACAGTTTTATAAAAATCAGCTTCTGTACGTGTCTGACAGCCATTCCACTCCAGTGTCCATTGAATTTCAACCAGAGTACACCTCATTCTGCTTAATGTGCTTCTGATTAGGTGATCAACTGAACCAAATCTTATTTAATGAAGGAAAGTAAAAAAACCCTGCTGTGCTGTTCACAATCCTCTTGCAATAGGACAAGCTGGATGGCAAAACAAGTACTAGTAATATCCCAAAAGTAATAAGAAGGAAAAAATAACGTTTATCCAAGGAGTTGAAAAGGAAAGTCTTGAGTGTGGAAAAGAAGGGCTCAATTCTGGCTTTACTAGCAGAGGTATACAGTGTGCGTCATGTTGCCTCCATCCTTAAAATTTCTAAGACGGCAGTCCATTACAACAAGGTCAAGTAGCAGACATTGGGGACAACAAAGCTACAGACCGGCAGAGGGCGAAAACGACTCTCCACTGATCGGGATGACCATCATCTTATTCGAATGTCACACAGCAACTGCAGGATGCCATGTGGGAAATGTTATTTATTAACTATTTTGTGTGACATCACTCTCTGATTTAAGGGTACAAAAATTAAGTTTGACAAGTGCAAAATTTCCAAATTTTTTGTCAAATTTCCGTTTTTTTTCCATGAATAAATGCCAGTCATATCGAAGAAATCTTACCACTAACATGAAATACAATATGTCATGAGAAAACAATGTCAGAATCGGTGGGATACGTTGAAGCGTTGTAGAGTTATTACCTCACTAGATAGAGGTCCGATGCTATCGCATCGGGAGGGCGGTAATGTCACGATGGAGGCAGGCTTTGCAGCCTTGAGAATCTCTCCCCCCATGTGTTCACCCACCTATCCATTCTCTCTTTCCCCATGTGCTAACTTCTCCCGTCTGTGCTTTCTTCTTTAACCTGTCTTTGTCCCCCTTGTCTGCTGTATCTCTCCTTCCTGTGCTGTGTTCTCCCCTCATGTGCTGTCCCGCCTGTGTCTGACCATGTACAGAACATACCACAACTCCTGGGCAGGGGAGGAAGCAAAAGACAACACTGACATTACAGCAGGAGATCGCAGAGGATACATTTTGTGAGGTAAAATATTGTTTAAAACAGTCAGTGAAATATTTTACCTCACAAAATGAATCCACTGTGATCCCTGGCTGTAATGTCAGTATTGTCTTTTGCTTCCTCCCCTGCCCAGAAGATGTGGTATGCACCGTACATGGTCAGACACAGACAATTTTTAAAGTGAACTTTCATTCATGGGAAAACCCCTTTAATGTGACCGGCTTCCTCTGCCTGTAGACACGTCGCGCATCTGCCACCGGAATCAGCTGAATGATTCACTGTGCCTGCGTGGAATTCGCTCAGGCGCAGTGCGACGGTGTTCCGCTGGTGGTATCGTGCAAGAGGCTGCGTGAGTGTGTGAGTGAGAGTGAGAGAGTGAGAGTGTGAGTGTGAGTGTGAATGTGAGTCTGAGTGTGTGAGTATGTGTGTGAGTGTGACTGAGTGTGAATGTGTACACACATGTGTGTACAGCCCATGTAGCTGAACCAATATCCAAAGAATAAAGCACATCAAAAAAAGTGCAAAGCGCTGTAGTATAATGCCAGAGAAAATAGGCTGTGCAAAGTTGCTGCTGAGTAATAAGTATTACCTGGTGGTGTTGCTGGGAAGGGAATATTATGCCCCTTGGAAGAAGCAGTTTTAAGCGAAACGGGGTTCCCTTCCCAGCAACACCACCAGGTAAGGCTGGTTTCACATTTGCGTTTTTTAGCGCTGGAAAAAAACGCATACGTGCGCATGCGTTTTTTCCCCTATATTTAACATGGGTGCGCATACCTGCGCGCTGGCATGCGCACGTATGTGATTTTCATGCGCTGCGTTTTTTTGGGGTGTGCGTTGGTATTTTCCAGACGCAGCATGTTGCATTTTTTGGCCCTGCAAAAAAGCGCATGCGCACATATGCGCACGTTTTGCGCTAAAAATGGCCATTATAGCCTATGGGTGCGCATATGTGCGCATTGGCATGCTTATGTATGCTTTTTTTGCACATGCGTTTTTTTTTGTTAACCATGGAATTTAGGGGTTTGGGTTAGAGTTAGGGTTAGTTAAAGGGGTTTAGGGTTAGGGTTAGGGTCAGGGTCAGGGTTAGGGTTGGGGTTAGGGTCAGGGTTAGGGTTAAGTATGGTTTGGTTAAGGGTTAGGGTCAGGGTTAGGGTTAGGGTTAGAATTAGGGTCAGGGTTAGGGTTAAGTATGGTTTGGTTAAGGGTTAGGGTCAGGGTTAGGGTTAGGGTTAGGGTTAAGTATGGTTTGGTTAATGGTTAGGGTCAGGGTCAGGGTTAGGGTTAGGGTTAGGGTTAGGGTCAGGGTCAGGGTTAGGGTTAGTTAGGGTTTAGGGTTTGGGTTAGGGTTAAGTATGGTTTGGTTAAGGGTTAGGGTCAGGGTTAGGGTTAGGGTTAGGGTCAGGGTTAGGGTTAGGGTTAAGTATGGTTTGGTTAAGGGTTAGGGTCAGGGTTAGGGTCAGGGTTAGGGTTAGTAAAGTCATGGTTTGGGTTAGTGTGAGGGGCCACCTAATGTTGGAAAAAAACGCAAACGCGGTAAAAACGCACTAAAAACGCATACAAACGCATAAAAACGCTGCATTTTTTTCATGCATGCTCATAAAAATGCTTGAAAAAAACGCAGCAGTTGTATGCTTTTGTATGCGTTTTTTCAATGCGTTTTTTTGCGGGAAAAACGCGCTGCAAAAAAAAGCAAGTGTGAAACTAGCCTAATACTTAAGAAAGTGCACCCTTTATGTTTAATGTTGTAGATAAATGGGCATAAGTCGACATACAAGTTTCTCTTCAAACAAAGGATGACTCAAATTGTTGGTTCGAGATGAATAAAATATAATTTAAAGTGTCAGGTATTTTTTTTTCTTCAACTATATTTATTTGCCATAAGGAATTAGAATACCCATTAAACTTTTGCTTAACTGGAAATATGTAAATTTATTAATTAGCAAAGTAACGATGAGCAGCTGAAGATATGGAGGTTAAATGCAAGTCTGACTTGTGGAGGTAACCCGTGCAATCTGCCTTGTTATATTCACGTAGTCATTAATTTCTTCTCTTTGACTTGCAGAGAGCTGGAGATTATCCAGATCACAAAGCAGCAAAAACAGCGTGATCATTCTTGATAAAATAATAATTATTGAGAATCTCCTGGATCTTGAAAATCTTACTTTTAACGTAACAGGTCAATCCATCCAATAGCATTTATCTATTTTCTTGGCTGTGTTCATTACTCTGGGATTAGACTACGATGAGTATATCGTGAGTTTTTGATGTTGCAGAATTTCTGCGCCTATTATGTAAATTACCGTATATACTCGTGTATAAGCCGACCAGAGTATAAGCCGACCCCCCCTAATTTTGCCACAAAAAAACTGGGAAAACTTATTGACACGTGTATAAGCCTAGGGTGGAAAATGCAGCAGATACTGGTAAATTTCAAAAATAAAAATAGATACCAATAAAAGTAAAATTAATTGAGACATCAGTAGGTTAAATGTTTTTGAATATCCATATTGAATCAGGAGCCCCATATAATGCCTCATACAGTTCATGATGACCCCATAAGATGCTCTATACAAAATACACCCCATATAATACTGCACAAAGGTAATGTCACGTCTCCGTCAGATTTGGGGCCTGCTGTTCCGCTTGCAGCCACTAGGAGGCGCCGGACCGCCACTTCGCCGTCAGACTCGGGGATGGCTGTTCCTGCCTCAGCCACTGGGAGGCGCCGTGGTTCTATTATGCCGCCGTTAGACTCAGGGCCTATGGTCCCAGCTTTAGCCACTAGGAGGCGCTGGTCTGTCACGTCACCGTTGGATTCGAGGCCTGCTGTTCCGGTCACGGCCACTAGGAGGCGCCGGACCGCCACTTCACCGTCAGACTCGGGGACGGCTGTTCCTGCCTCGGCCACTGGGAGGCGCTGTGGTCCACCCGTGAGTTATGGTGGTGACAGAGAAGTGGCTCCTGCGCAGGCATCTGGTGGGCGCAGGCTCCGCCCCTCTGTCAGTCATCAGGGGGTTACTGCGTCACCGTCTGGCCTGGTCCTGGGGGCGGCCCTAATGACATCACCAGTCCAGGAACCTGTGAGGGATGACCTGATCCCTCAAATACCTTGGGACTGGTCTTGCAAGCCGCCGGATATATTCTTGGTTCCCCAGTGTGTTACTTAGTGATTGATTTCTGTTTGACTGACCTCAGCCTGGATTTCTGACCCCTTTTTTGCCTGACGATTCTGTACTTCTGCTACTCTCCTGGTTTGTGACCTTGGCCTGGATATTCTGACTCTGCTACTTCCTAACGATTCTGTACCTCTGCCGCCCTCCTGGTTTTTGACTCTGACCTTGGCCTGAATTTGACTCTGCTATTGCCTGCCATTTTTGTACTTCACTCTGATGACCGTCCTGCTCTGGCCGCTGCTCATATTCAGACAGCTACCTCCTGGGCTCTGTTGTAAATCCAGATCCCTGTATAGGGGTAAAGGGTATCAGTGTTTCTCGGGGTGTTGCCTGGCCGCAGCCCAGAACCGCAGACGGACGTTACATTATATCCGGCCATAAAATTAACTGCTTCTTGTGTATATACCCAACATATACAAAAGCAGTCTCTCTGAACTTTTTTTTTTTTTCCCCTTCTTCTGACTGAGCTGATTTTTAGCCTGAACACCTGTTGCATTGCCCAGCCTGGAAGATCACTCTCATTTTCCTGGACAACTATGCGGCAGTCTGGAGTCTTCAGGGAGAGAGCTGCACCTCAGAGATCCATGCTCCTGGCACGTCGACCTCTGGGCAACTACTCTGGCTATGGTTGCCCAGAGGTTCAGGTATTGCCCGCAGATGCGGCTAAAGTTTTATTACCCATTTCTAGAGTTGAGCGAAACGGGTCGAAAAATTTCAAAAGTCGCCGACTTTTGGCAAAGTCGGGTTTCATGAAACGAAATCCGACCCTAGGATGAGGTCGGCCACGAGGTCGGCGACTTACGTGCCAAAGTCGCGTTTCAAAAGTTTGTTTTGCGCTCTTTTTCAGCCAATCAGGATCCACGGACACTGTGGGCAACGTGATGACATAGGCAGGGGTCACCACCATCTTTCAGAAGGGCATGCAAGTGATTGGCTTGCTTTGGTGGGCGTCACAGGGGGTATAAAAGGGCGTGCACGCCGACCGCCATCTTACTTCTGCCGATCTCAGTATAGGGAGAGGTTGCTGCTGATTCTGTAGGGAGAGCGTTAGGCAGGGAAGAAGACAAAAAAACTGCTTCTGCTGCTAGCAATTTGGCCTGCACAACACACCAGTCACTGTGTGTGCAGTGCAAGGGGAGGCTATATTGTGGTGTATCAGTGGTGTTGGTTGTTGGGCTGCCTTTTAAGGCTTCCTGACAGGCTGGCATTGCTGTTTACCCACTGCTCTGCAAACTGCTTTTTTAAAAGCAATCCAATCTCCCTTATCCTCTAGTCACTTTTGTCACAGCTGTGCCATGGAGCCTGTCACATAGCGCTCAGATATTCATTGGGCCTCACACAATTCAAAAGTGTCCAGTGTCCAAAAGTGTGTGCAAAGATTCAAAATCTCCCTTATCCTCTAGTCACTTTTGTCACAGCTGTGCCATCGAGCCTGTCACATAGCGCTCAGATATTCATTGGGCCTCACACAATTCAAAAGTGTCCAGTGTCCAAAAGTGTGTGCAGAGATTCAAAATCTCCCTTATCCTCTAGTCACTTTTGTCACAGCTGTGCCATCGAGCCTGTCACATAGCGCTCAGATATTCATTGGGCCTCACACAATCCAAAAGTGTCCAGTGTCCAAAAGTGTGTGCAGAGATTCAAAATCTCCCTTATCCTCTAGTCACTTTTGTCACAGCTGTGCCATCGAGCCTGTCACATAGCGCTCAGATATTCATTGGGCCTCACACAATCCAAAAGTGTCCAGTGTCCAAAAGTGTGTGCAGAGATTCAAAATCTCCCCTGTCCTATAGACACTTTGTACCTTGTTTTACATTACTATATAGTTTGTTGGATTTTGTCTACATTTCTACCAAAAATGAGGAAGGCTGGTGGAAGAGGCCGTGGAATTGGGCGGGGGTTGGCAGCTGGTAATGATGGTGTTGGTGGTGGATCTGATGGTAGTGGCAAGAGCAAAATAGGACCGAATGCAGGAGGTGTTGAGCCTGCGTCATCGTCTGGCTACATAAGGCCTCGAACGCTTAGTTTTCTAGGAGTTGGCAAACTGCTTTTAAAGCCAGAGCATCAGGAAAAAGTTTTGTCTTACATTGCTGACTCAGCCTCCAGCTCTATCGCCTCCGCTTCTTCAGTTGTAAAAAGTAAAAGCACGGAGTCGTCATTGGAGGCTCATGTTCATGAACCACACCTTTCCTTGTGTCCTTCACCCCAACCAAGATTGAAGGATGACGCAGGCCATACTACTGATTACTCCATGGAGCTGTTTTCACATACCATGCCTGGATTATCAAGTGAAATGGTGAATTACCCAGGCCAAGATGAATCTGACATGGAGTGCACTGATGCACAGCCGCTGATGGATGATTCTGCTGGTACATTCACTCAGAGCACTACATTGTCCTCGCAGTGTACAGAGCCAGATTCTGACCCTGATGAGACTCAGGTGCCCCTTCCCACACACTATACCACCATACACGGTGACACAGAGGAAGGTGCACATGACATAGAAGAGGAGGTGATGGATGACCCAGTTGTTGACCCAGATTGGCATCCATTGGGGGAAGAGGGTGCTGCTTACAATAGCTCAGATGAGGAGCATCCACAGCAGACATCGACATCGCAACAGCTGTTATCTGGCAGGCCCGGAGCACTCCAAAGACAGGTTCCAAACATCAAAAGAGTTGCTGGACAGCTTGTCCAGAGGGCCAAAAGATCACAGCGTGCTAGGCCGCAAAATGTCTGCCAAAGTAGGAAGAGTGCAGTGTGGCACTTTTTTGAACAAAATCCTCATGATCAGGCCAAGGTTATCTGTAAGGAGTGCGCAAAGACCTTTAGCCGAGGGAAAAACCTGAAAAATTTGAATACCAGTTGCATGCTTAGACATTTAACCAGCATGCACTTGCAAACGTGGACACAACACCAAACCTCAAGTGCCACATGTGCAACTGATCACAACGAAGGTAGTCATCAACGCTACATTGTTTCCCCCACTGTAAGCCCACCGGTTAGCACAGCAGCAAATGTTGAGGTGTCGTTGCAAGGCCACAGCAGTCAGGGAATCCCACTGTTATATCAACGAAAGACTGATTCTAGGCCATCAGAAAGAACACCAACTCCATCACCATCATCAACCCTCTCTCAGTCCGCCCTGTCCACCGCTACTTCCACCATATGCAGCTCTCAAGTCCAGCTCACCCTCCCAGACACTATGAGTAGGTCAAGAAAGTACTCAGTCTCTCATCCGCGTACACTGGGTTTGAACGCCCACATTGCAAAACTAATCTCGTTTGAGATGATGCCCTTTCGGTTGGTGGAAAGCACAGCTTTCCGCGAACTCATGGCCTTTGCAGTACCACGCTATGACCTACCCAGTCGCCACTTCTTCTCTCGCAAAGCCATCCCAGCCCTCCACCATCATGTGAAAGACCGCATTGTCCATGCACTCAAGCAGTCAGTGAGCGAAAAGGTGCACCTCACAACTGATGCATGGTCCAGTCGGCATGGCCAGGGCCGTTACGTGTCCATCACTGCGCACTGGGTTAATATGGTGGATGCAGGGTCCACAGGGGACAGCGGTGGTGGGACAGTGCTGCCTAGCCCACGGTATAGGAAACAGTGGGCTGTAGGCGTTCGACCCTCCTCCTCCTCCTCCTCCAGAAGCGAAAGCTCGTCCACAGAGCGCAGTCGTACGAGCACTCCATCTGCAGCTGCCACTGTTGCACACGATGTGTCCCCCTATTGAGCAGCTAGTGGAAAGCGTCAGCAGGCTGTGTTGCAGATGATGTGTTTGGGCAACAGACACACCGCCGAGGTGCTGGCCGAGTACTTGAAGCGACAAACTGAGTCATGGCTGGGCAGTGTACATCTTGAGGCAGGCAAGGTAGTTAGTGATAACGGCCGTAATTTTGTGGCAGCCATAGCCCTTTCAAAACTCAGCCATATACCTTGCTTGGCTCACACCTTGAACCTGGTGGTGCAGTGCTTCCTCAAAAATTATCCGGAGTTAACAGCCCTGCTCCAGAAGGTGCAAAGACGGTGCGCGCACATCCGCCGGTCGCCTGTACACTCCGTTCGTATGCAAAAGCTGCAGCGATTGCTCCACCTTCCCAACCACCGCCTCATTATCGACATTGCAACAAGGTGGAACTCCACCCTGCACATGGTGGAGCAGCTGTGCGAGCAGAGGCAGGCCATAATGCATTTGTGGGAGGATACACGGCCAGGCACTTTGAGAGCAGACATGGAGTTGACAGGTGTGCAGTGGTCGAAGCTGAAAGACCTCTGTAAAGTCCTTCAGTGTTTTGAGGAATGCACACGGCTGGTAAGCGCAGACGACGCCATCCTAAGCATGAGCATCCCACTTATGCGTCTGCTCATGCAAACTTTGACGCACCTTAAGGAGCAGGCGTCTGCAGCCAATGTTGATGAGGAGGAAGAGGAGGAGGGAATCCTTGATGACATTCAGCCATTGTCTGCTCAGGGACCTCTCCTGGACGAGGTGGAGGAAGAAGAGGAGGAGGAGGAGGATGATGGGGATGGATCAATCCTGACAGAAAAAAGGACCCGTCTGTCAACCCAAAATGTGGATGATCTAACCTTCATTAAAATGAACCACGCATGGGTTTCCAAGGATTTTGTCCCACCTTCCTCTGACACATAGGGTGACAGAAAAATGGCTTGCTTTGGTCCACCTCTTCCTGGGACTTGACCTATTTCACCTTTTGCATCAGCTGAATGTCCAACATCAACATATGCCACTTTCTAAAACTCCCTAACTGTGCTGCCTCCCCCCCCCATGGCCGGGGTCACCACCTAGCGCACGACACTGTGCGAGTGCCGTTGCCCTGGACAGGTGGGTAGGCCGACTCTTGGGCGCGGGCACTGGTACAGGGTCCTTCATAGTGCAATCAAGTGTCTCTGACGGTGGTGGTGCACACCCGCCGTCAGACACACCGCCGTACTATGAGGGGCCCAGTGCCAGTACCGACGCCCACGAGTGGGCCCCCCTTGCTTGGGCAGGGCCCCAGCATTTGCAATCTTTACCTCTCCCTGCTCCTCCGCTGTGTAGTCTGGGCCGTCAAATCCATACTGTGCCTGACACCGTCTGAGCCTGCCTCCTGAGACATATATTTTGAATGTGTACGCTATCCATACATGTTATCCGGGGAAACGGTACCCTTTCTAACCTTTGTGCAATCACGTGCAATCCATACTGGGCCTAACACCGTCTGAGCCTGCCTCCTGAGACATATATTTTGAATGTGTACGCTATCCATACATGTTATCCGGGGATACGGTACCCTTTCTAACCTTTGTGCAATCACGTGCAATCCATACTGGGCCTAACACCGTCTGAGCCTGCCTCCTGAGACATATATTTTGAATGTGTACGCTATCCATACATGTTATCTGGGGATACGGTACCCTTTCTCACCTTTGTGCAATCACGTGTAATCCATACTGGGCGTGAGAACGGCTGGCGAGCTGTTAAGCAAGCTACAGCACCTGTGGTTTGCACACGTAAGTTTTTCATTTTTTCAGGAATGACGGTTAGGCCTAATTCCGGAACTGCGGTTGACCTGCACTTACTGGGAAATCATTGTTCGCGGGTAATAATTGTAATCAGTGATCCCCATCACTAACGTTGTTCAGCGGGTTATCTGCACCTGTAAGCGACAAACGCTGGCCTTTTCAGTGTAGCGCACATGCAGCCACGGACATGTAAGGGCATGACACACCAGTTATTGGCCAATCTCATGTGCCAGAGCCTCACGTGTCCCTCTAGTAAGCCAGACTCGGACCGCGGGGCATGACGGAGTCTCGTTCGTTAACGGAATTAAGCTTGCAATGTGTGCGCATCTGTTCTGTAGCTTGCATGGTTGAGGTTTCCCAGGTGGAGTCGAATTAAACCGTAGGCTCCACTCCTGGTGGTGCCCTTCTGGACATTCCTTTAAGGTTTAGCTTTGCAACCATACTGCCCACGTAAAACAAACACTTTGCCTTCATGAACGCTGTTTGGAGTGTCATGACTCGTGGGAATAACGCCGCCCAATCAGTTAACCTGCTAGAGAGATCCTTCGTTGCTCCCAAGCATGACATCACACTCCCTAGGAAGAAGGTAATGCCACTGTGGCGACCGTACTCCTGGGGGCGACACAAGTGCACTGATGCCCAGCCACTGCTCGATGAATCTGCTGGTACATTGACCCAGACCACTACATTACCCTCGCACGCTACCCGGCCTGAATCTGACCCTGATGAAACTCAGGTTACCCTTCCCATATACAGTTCCATCTTACACGGTGACAAAGAGGAAGCTGCAGATGAAAGTGCAGGTTCGGCCCACCCGCCATCAGACACACCACCGTACTATCAGGGGCCCTGTGCCAGTGCCGTTGCCAACGAGTGGGCCCCCCCTGCTTGCCCAGGATCACAGCACTTGCAAAGTTGAAATACTGTGCAGTGAGATGGAAGAGGAGGACGACGAGGAGTCTAGACTAGTACAGGGATTCCCTAGCGAGGAGACTTATTTGATTGTTTTCAATGTTGGGACAGCAATTTTTGGGGAGCACTATACTCTGGAGAATGATAGATGGGGCCCACCATACACTGGAACATTCCAAAGGTGGACATCAGACACTGGAGCAGCATTTACAGGGCCCATTATACACTAGAGCATTAGAAATGGGGCCCATTATGTTTGGAGCATTATTTGGGCCCATAAGACAGTGGAGCTTCATCCATGGGGACCAACATATACTGTAGCATTATGTGGAGCTCATCATATACTGTTTCAAACATTATATGGGACCAATGATTCTGTATGGAGAAATAGATGGGCCTCGTCATGAGATGTAAAAAGTGAAGTATTTTTCATTGTACTATACCGCTATTTCTCTGCCGTATCGGAGCATGATGAGTTGTGGCATGTGTTAAAGGGGCGCTCTTTCGCCCAGGGCACATGAAAACCTGCAGCCAGCCCTCCCCCCCCACAACTTTAGCCAAATTTCCCCCCATTTTTCAGTGCGTAACTTGTATTATGAAGTTAATTAAGGTTGACAAGCTTAAGTAAGAAGAATTGATGCTTTTGGCATTCAAATGGGCACTGTAGGTGTGTTTCCTGTCCTCCTCTCACTGCCGACTTTTATTCCCCATTGACTTACATTGGGTTTCGTGTTTCGGGACGACCCCGACTTTTCCCTATAATCGGACGATCTTGCTCGACCCGACTTTTGGAAAAGTCGGGTTTCACGAAACGAAACGCGACCCTAAAAAAACAAAAGTCGCTCAACTCTACCCATTTCAGTTTCATGTGGTCAGAAAACGCTGTGTTTAAACGCGTATGTGGATAGTGGCTCTGAAGGAAATTTTATGGATTCCTTGACTGCTAGGAATCTGGGTGTAACACTACTAAAACTTAACGCCCCTATTAAAACCACGGCTATTAATGGCACGTCCATTATTCAGGAGGGGGTTAAGTTTGTTACTGCCAAGGTTGCTATGTCTGTGGGAGCCTTACACACTGAGCTTGTGTCATTTTTTGTGATGGACAATTTATCCTCTGCAGTTATTCTGGGTATGCCGTGGTTACGCCAGCACAATCCTGTCATCGACTGGAACTTGGGTGACGTTGTACGCTGGAGCCCACAGTGTCAGAAAAATTGCATATCCTTGGCAGTAAACCAAGTTAAGGTTAAAACCCCCCACATACCGTTTGCTTTTAGAGATTTTGAGGATGTCTTTTCTATTGTAGAATCTGAAAAGCTAACCCCTCACAGAGAGTATGATTGCCCTATTGATCTAATTCCGGATGCCCGTCTCCCTAAGGGAAGAATATTTAATCTCTCTGGCCCAGAGCGTCAGGCCATGAATGACTATATTGCAGATAGCCTAAGAAAAGGATTTATCAGACCGTCCATTTCTCCAGTTGGGGCCGGGTTCTTCTTTGTGGAGAAGAAAGATGGTGGTCTCAGACCCTGCATTGATTATCGGGAGTTGAATGCAATCACTATAAAAAACCAGTATCCGCTTCCACTCATCCCAGATCTTTTTAATCAGCTAACAGGAGCCCGTTGGTTTACTAAACTTGACCTCCGGGGGGCATATAATCTGGTCCGCATAAGAAAAGGAGATGAGTGGAAAACGGCCTTCAATACACCCCTTGGCCATTTTGAGTACCTGGTTATGCCGTTCGGACTCAGCAATGCACCTGCCGTATTTCAGCACTTTGTTAATGATATTTTTAGAGACATTTGTGGGGTGTATGTCGTGGTGTATTTAGATGACATTCTGATTTACTCTGCTGACCCTGTGACACACTCTCAACACGTCTGTTCTGTGCTACAAAGACTACGTGAACACTCCTTGTTTGCTAAACTGGAGAAATGTGTCTTTTTTGCTGAAGAGGTACAGTTTTTAGGATACATGGTTTCAGGTAAAGGCTTCTGCATGGATCCTGCCAAGGTCCAGCCTATTAAGGCTTGGGTGCAACCCAAATCGCTGAAAGCGCTGCAGCGATTTTTGGGGTTCGCTAATTATTACTGCAAGTTTATTAGAGGTTTCTCAGAGATTGCCAAGCCACTCACGGATCTGACCCGGAAAGGGGCGGGCGTGGCAAACTGGAATCCTGAGGCAATTCAGGCGTTTCTTACGTTAAAAGAGTGCTTTGTGGCCAACCCAGTTTTGGTTCAGCAGGATCTGGACCGTCCATTTATTGTGGAGGTGGATGCCTCTGAAGTCGGAGTGGGAGCAGTGCTATCACAAGGTACTACATCCCTCACTCAGCTTCGTCCATGTGCGTTTTTTTCCCGCAAATTCTCTTCCACGGAGAAAAACTATGATATAGGGAATCGGGAACTATTGGCAATTAAATGGGCCTTCGAGGAATGGCGTCACTTCCTCGAGGGCGCCAAACACAAGATCACGGTAATTACCGATCATAAGAACCTGACATACCTAGAATCAGCAAAAAGGTTAAATCCTAGACAAGCAAGGTGGGCATTGTTTTTCTCTAGGTTTAATTTTTTAATCACCTTCTGCCCTGGTACAAAAAATGTGAGGGCCAATGCCCTCTCTAGCAGTTTCTGCCCCTCACAAGCTGAGGACTGTGAACCAGTTCCAATATTGGCCACTGGGATTGTTGTGTTCGTAGTGTCATTGGACCTTCTGGAGCAGATCCGTAAATCCCCAGAACAAGCCCCTGACACTACGCCACCCAACAAATTGTTCGTTCTGACTGCGTTTCGCCTACAAGTGCTTAGAGAATCACATGACTCTGTCTTGGCAGGCCATCCTGGTCTCAATAATACCACCAGATTGATAACTAGGAATTTTTGGTGGCCGACGGTGGTTAAGGACTGCAAAGAATATGTCTTAGCATGTGAGGTCTGTGCCCGCGCCAAGTCCTCCCATAATCGCCCTGCCGGCTGGCTCCAGTCCTTGCCCACCCCCGAGAGTCCATGGACCCACATCTCCATGGACTGCATTACGGACCTACCGTCCTCAGATGGCAAGACGTGTATCTGGGTGGTGGTGGACAGGTTCAGTAAACAATGTCATTTTGTCCCCCTGTCGGGGTTACCTAACTCGGAAACGTTGAGTAAACTGTTTATTGTACATGTGGTACGTTTACACGGTGCCCCGGTCAATATTGTGTCTGACAGGGGTAGCCAATTCGTGTCAAAGTTCTGGAGGGCGTTCTGTAAACGCATTGGTATTGAGCTATCTTTTTCTTCGGCTTACCACCCTGAAACCAATGGTCAAACCGAACGTGTCAACCAGGCTCTGGAGCAATACCTTCGTTGCTACGTCTCAGAACACCAGTCCGATTGGGCAGAACATCTGCCACTAGCCGAGTTTGCGCTAAATAATCAGTATCAGGACTCCATTAAGTCTACCCCCTTTTTCTGCAACCACGGGCTGCATCCACGCTTTGGCTCATTCTCGGCCAGAATGTCGGAGCTTCCTGGAGTAGAGAAAAATATACATCGTTTAAAAACCATTTGGTCTGAGGTAAACTCGAACTTGAAAGGGGCCCAGGTTAGACAGACCTCGGCAGCGAACAAACGGCGATCCAAAGGACCACACCTGGGAGTTGGAGACAAGGTTTGGCTCTCCACCAAAAACATCAAGCTTAAAGTACCATCTGCCAAACTGGGTCCCAGATTTATTGGTCCATACGAGATTATAGAGGTGATTAACCCGGTGGCCTTCCGTTTAAAACTCCCTCAGTCTTTCAAATTACCCAATGTCTTCCACAAGTCTCTCCTCAAGTTGTATCACTCTCCAATTCACCCTGTCCTGTCCCCTCCTCCTCCCGTTTCGGTCGGAGGCTCCTTGGAGTATGAAGTCCAGGGTGTCCTTGACTCCCGCCTTGTAAGAGGGTCCGTACAGTATCTGGTACACTGGAAGGGCTACGGCCCGGAGGAGAGGTCCTGGTTCCCTGCGAGGGACATCCATGCAAAAGCACTAATTAGAAGGTTTCACCTCCTTCACCCTGACAAACCAGGTTTTGAGGGTCCGGAGGCCCCTCTTGGAAGGGGGGGTACTGTCACGTCTCCGTCAGATTTGGGGCCTGCTGTTCCGGTCGCAGCCACTAGGAGGCGCCAGACCGCCACTTCGCCGTCAGACTCGGGGATGGCTGTTCCTGCCTCAGCCACTGGGAGGCGCCGTGGTTCTATTATGGCGCCGTCAGACTCAGGGCCTATGGTCCCAGCTTTAGCCACTAGGAGGCGCCGGTCTGTCACGTCACCGTTGGATTTGAGGCCTGCTGTTCCAGTCACGGCCACTAGGAGGCGCCGGACCGCCACTTCACCGTCAGACTCGGGGACGGCTGTTCCTGCCTCGGCCACTGGGAGGCGCCGTGGTCCACCCGTGAGTTATGGTGGTGACAGAGAAGTGGCTCCTGCGCAGGCATCTGGTGGGCGCAGGCTCCGCCCCTCTGTCAGTCATCAGGGGGTTACTGCATCACCGTCTGGCCTGGTCCTGGGGGCGGCCCTAATGACATCACCAGTCCAGGAACCTGTGAGGGATGACCTGATCCCTCAAATACCTTGGGACTGGTCTTGCAAGCCGCCGGATATATTCTTGGTTCCCCAGTGTGTTACTTAGTGATTGATTTCTGTTTGACTCTGACCTCAGCCTGGATTTCTGACCCCTCTTTTGCCTGACGATTCTGTACTTCTGCTACTCTCCTGGTTTGTGACCTTGGCCTGGATATTCTGACTCTGCTACTTCCTAACGATTCTGTACCTCTGCCACCCTCCTGGTTTTTGACTCTGACCTTGGCCTGAATTTGACTCTGCTATTGCCTGCCGTTTTTGTACTTCACTCTGACAACCGTCCTACTCTGGCCGCTGCTCATATTCAGACAGCTACCTCCTGGGCTCTGTTGTAAATCCAGATCCCTGTATAGGGGTAAAGGGTATCAGTGTTTCTCGGGGTGTTGCCTGGCCGCAGCCCAGAACCGCAGACGGACGTTACAGGTAAATAATGCCCCCACAAGATGCTCCATAGAATATGCCCCATATGCTGCTCCATAAAGGTTATGGCCCCATAAGATTTTCCATTGATTATGACCCCATAAGATGCTCCATAGATTATGCCCCCATAAGATGCTCCATAGATTATGCCCCCATAAGATGCTCCATAGATTATGCCCCATAAGATGCTCCATAGATTATGCCCCATAAAATGCTCCATAGAATATGCCCCAAATGCTGCTCCATAGATTATGCCCCCATATGCTGCCCATAAGATACTCCATAGATTATGCTCCCATATGCTGCTCCATAGATTATGCCCCCATATGCTGCCCCATAAGATGCTCCATAGAATAGGCCCCATATGCTGCTGCCGCTGCTGCAAATAAAAAAAATGACAAACTCACCTCTCATCGCTGGGGGCCAGGTGTCGGTGTCCTGAGCAGGTGCGCGCTATGGGGGCCAGGTGCCGGTGTCACCGCTGGCTCAGGGCCTCGGCACCTCATATAGTCACCTGTCCCCGTTCCACCGCTGCTGCTCTGTCTTTCAGGTCCTCTGTCAGTGAAGTTCAGGCAGCAGAGGATGCGGCATGCACTAGCTACATCACCGCGCCCTCTGACCTGAACATCACAGCCAGAGGACAGATTGGTGCGCAGCGGTGGACCAGGGACAGGTGAATATTACATATACTTACCCCCTTCTGGCATGGTCTCTGCTGCCCCGCTTCTTCCACGGTCTCAGGCTCCTTCATTCAGAGGTCACGTGGAACCGCTCATTAAAGTCATGAATATGCGCATATTCATGACTTAATGAGTGGTACCACGTGACCGCTGAAGGAAGGAGCCTGAGACCATGGGAGAAGCGGAGGGTTGCAGAGACGCGCCAGGGGGGTGAGTATGATCTGACACCCCCACTCCCCCTCCCCCGCTGACCCCCTGGCGTATATGACTTGCGTATAAGCCGAGAGGGGGACTTTCAGCCCAAAAAAATGGGCTGAAAATCTTGGCTTATACACGAGTATATACAGTACGGTAAGTTACTTATGTTTCAGTCTCAAGGAGATCTATCCAGCTATTTACCCAAAATCTATGTATTTATCAATCTATCTATCTATACAGAAAAACCTTACCAGCACCTTCTATGTGCGAACAGATGCAAGCTGTTAGGGCTGCATTATATACAAATTATACAATTTATTGGCAGGTAGAATTCATTACGACCACCTGCAGGTTGGCAGGTTAACTGTATTTTGATAGCCCGAGAGTGGCATACACAGTAGAACAGGGACCCATCAGAGGGAGGTCACCTTGCCGTGGTTGATGGGCATGCAGGAATTGGCCAATTTCTGCACTAAGAACCTTTTTTCCAAAATGTTACTTTTTAATGCTGTAACAAGGTCTAGTACTTATAGGTTTGTGATAATGCGGTTTATTTTTATCCCAAGTCCTTTGATGAGGAGATGATGACGAGTTTATACAGATACATATTATTTAGAAAGCAAACAGTGATTACATTTATTAGTATCAACTGTGAAACTAGACATTTGGCCAAAGAAACATAACGTGTTTAATTTTAGAGACTATATTGTGAATGTTCTGTATAAAAAAGATACTTGCCATGGACACATGTAGCCGGCAATGACATGATATCTAGCACTTCTTTGGGGTACGATTCTCCACCCCATGTGCTCTCATTGACAATGAGTATGGTGATGATTGATATTGTAGCTGATAAAAATGAATTGTTATAAATATGTGACCATAAAAATTAATTGAAAGTCATTATTTTAAACATCTGGTCTTCAGCAGATCTGGACAGCAACCACCTGAGATGATCAGTCACGATGTTGTGTGCTGCACTAAACGTTCTCTTTGGGTAGAGATGATATATTATTCAGCCATGGTAAAGGGAAGCTATAGATAAAACACACTTAAAGGATTTTTCCCAGAAGCAAAGTTAATTTTAATCAATATATCTTGGAATAATAATAATTTCCACAATTGGATGTGACTAAAAATCTTCCTGTGCTGAGATAATCTTATAAATGTGTCCATGCTGTGTGCTATGTAAAAACTGCATCTGACTATGCAGGAACATGGTCTGATTATACAACATCTCTTAGAAGAGGAAGGACGCAAAAGAGAGTACACAGACAGGACAGCATGGTATCGGAAATAATTATTTCCTTCAAGTAAAACTTTGCTTAAAATTAAACATTGAAATATTTTGCCTCACAAAAAGAATAATTTGGATCCCATGTTGTAATGTCAGTATACTCTCTTTGCATACTCGCCTGGGCAGGAGCTGTGCTATGATCAGACCATGTTCCTGCACTGTGAGACACAGCCATTACACAGTTCACAGCAGATGCACATGTGATGCTAGTCACTACTTACAGGCTTGTCATGAGGCAGGAGAGTCAATAGGCCTGGGGTCGGTACCAAGAGGGTTCATAAAATACAAAGGCAAAAGCATAGTCAGAACACAGCACAATATCAACCACAAAAAGAGGAAAAAAAATCCTCCAATATTCAAGAAAAAAGCAGAAACAGGCAGAGATGCTTACCTGTCTAAACAGGCCTCAAATGCACTAACAGGGTGCAGCGGACCCAAGTAGAATAGCAACAGGCAATGGCACAGGTGCAATAATACCAACTGAGACAGCCAGCCTTCAATCAGGGATTGGCCGTGTGGCACACCAGTGCAAAAAAATATAATCCGTATGTGGCAGTGTTCACACAGGGAATGTAGAGCATCTGGTTCACAACCTATTAGTATCTCCATATGGCGGGCTGCCCAGGGCTAACTATAATGCATCCCGTGTGAACAGAGGCCACAGTTTACAGAACCATTTGGGCTAAACTGCACCCAAAAAAAGTAAAGTGCACAAAAAACATATCAATATATGTAAGATATTGGCTGATATTCTGGCCATAATACGTAAGCTGGCAAACCGCGTCAAGGTTCCTTACACTTGCCAGTCCTACTCTAACATAAAAACCACTAAAAGAGGAAAAAATCCTCCAATATGCAAGAAAAAAACTGAAACAGGCAGAGATGCTTACCTGTCTAAGCAGGTCTCAATACAAATGCACTAACAGGGTGCAGCGAACCCAAATAAAATGGCAACTGCACAGGTGCAAAATACCAAAAGAGACAGCCAGCCTTCAATCAGGGATTGGCCTTGTGGCACACCAGTGCAAAAAAATATAATCCGTATGTGGCAATGTTCACACAGGGAATGCAGAGCATCTGATTCACAGCCTACTAGTATTGCCATATGGCGGGCTGCCCAGTGCTAACTATAATGCATCCCATGTGAACAGAGGCCACAGTTTACAGAACTTCAATCCCCTGAAGCAGAGCTGAGAAAGATAACCCCCCACACCACAGTTTTCGATTTACAGTGCATATTCTACTGACAGTGAGCTGCTTATCACAAGAATAGCCATGGTAGGAATAGCAGTAGCGTGAGCACCAGTCCTGGCAGTAATAATGTCCTGGTGATAAAACCTTCATGGTAAGTAAACAACAGCACTGAAATCTGTGTTTCAGCCCCTATTTCCTGCTGTCTTCAGATTGCAGAGCAAAAACCTGCTAACAGATTCCCTTTAAATATGATCACTGAGAGTTTATGGTCTGTTAGCTTGGAAAGTCATAGATTTGCATAACACATATATACAAAGTAAAGTATCCTCAGTTTATTTTACATGTACATTATTCACATTTAGTGAACCCTGCTTTTTAAGATTGTTGCATCTATTTCAATTCAATCTCTATGACACACACATTACATTAGTAATATTAATGTGACATTCACATATACAGTAAAGATTTGGGTAAACTGATGGCAACAATACTGCCCTATCATGCTGTCACACATTATCTGTACAGTTTATTCAGTATTTTAAGACTTTCTATCCATATCGTTATGGCTAAGCTGTGAGATGTGATGTCCTCTCATTATACACAATAACTTGCAAAATAAATCTTGCCAAATCAGACAAGGTGATTTTCTGGATTTGTTTCGTCATTTTGACTCTCATAGTTGTGGTCTACCTATGATGTCAATTACAGGCCTCTCTCATCTTTTTAAGTAGGGAGAACTTGCACAATTGGTGGCTGACTAAATACTTTTTTTCCCCACTGTACATATATATTGATACGTAACTTTAACCCCTCTCTGCCATCTGACGTACTATCCCGTCCATGGGACCCGGGCCCCTATGCCCATGGACGGGATAGTACGTCATAGCGATCAGCCGCCACTGATCGCTATGACGTACTATCCCGTCCATGGGCATAGGGGCCCGGGTCCCATGGACGGAATAGTACGTCATAGTGATCAGCGGCCGGGTGTCAGCTGATTATCACAGCTGACACCCGGCACTATGTCACGGACCGACACGTTAACCCCTGGCACACTGCTATCAAACACGATCGCAGTGTACCGGGGTTTAGGGAAGGATCGGCAGGGAGGGGGCTCCCTCCGTGCTTCCCTGCGACCCCCGCAGCAGCACAATGTGCAGCACTGCTGCGGGGGCCCCCTTCCCTGCAGGTCCCTGGATCCAAAATGGCGGCGGGGACCTTCGGGGGCCTGCTGGGAGCCGGCTACCTCAGTGCCTGCAAAGCGCCGGCATGAGGAAGCCTCCAGAACTGCCTGTGACAGATCGCTGATCTTTCACAGTGATCTGTGATGTGACAGATCAGCGATCTGTCACATGACAGTTATGTCCCCACTGGGACATTGTAATAAAGTAAAAAAAAAAGTGTAAAAATAATTTATAAAAAATCGCTAAATAAATTGAAAAGAAAAAAATCCCCAATAAATTAATTTTTTTGAAATAAAAAAACAATAAAAGTACACATATTTAGCATCGCCACGTCCGTAACGACCCGCCCTATAAAACTGTCCCATTAGTTAACCCCTTTATTGAACTCCTTAAAAAATAAAAATATAAAACGAAGCAAAAAATAAAGCTTTATCATACCGCCGAACAAAAAGTGCAATAACGCGCGATCAAGATGACATATAAATAACCATGGTACCGCTGAAAACGTCATCTTGTCCCGCAAAAAACGAGCCACCATACAGCATCATCAGTAAAAAAATAAAAAAGTTATAGCTCGCAGAATAAAGCGATGCAAAAATTATTTTTTATATAAAATTGTTTTGATTGCATAAAAGCGCCAAAACATAAAAAAAGACATAAATGAGGTATCGCTGTAACCGTACTGACTCGAAGAATAAAACCGCCTCATCAATTTTACAGAATGCTGTAAATGCACCCCCCAAAAGAAATTCTTGAAATGCTAGTTTTTGTTCATTCTGCGTCCAAAAAAATCGTAATAAAAAGCGATCAAAAAATGTCACATGCCCGAAAATGGTACCAATAAAAATGTCAACTCGTCCCGCAAAAAATAAGACCTCACATGACTCGGTGGATCAAAATATGTAAAAATTATAGCTCTCAAAACATGGTGATGCAAAACCTATTTTTGCAATAAAAAGCATCTTTTAGCGTATGACAGCTGCCAAACATAAAAACCTGCCATGAATAGCAAATCAAACCCCCCGTTATCACCCCCTTAGTTAGGGAAAAATAATAAAATTAAAAAAATGTATTTATTTTCATTTTCCCGTTAGGGTTAGGGCTAGGGTAAGGGTTAGGGCTAGGGTTAGGGCTGAGGTTAGGGTTAGGGGTGTGTTGGGGTTAGGGTTGGAGTTAGAATTGGGGATTGCACTGTTTGGGCACATCAGATGCTCTCCAAATGCAACATGGCGTCTGATCTCAATTCCAGCCAATTCTGCGTTCAAAAAGTCAAATAGTGCTCCTTCCCTTCCAAGCTTTGCCATGTGCCCAAACAGTGTTTTACCCACACATATTATCAGCCTACTCAGGACAAATTGCAAAACAACTTTTGTGGTCCAATTTCTCTTGTTACCCTTAGGAAAATAAAAATTGGGGGCAAAACTATCATTTTTGTGGAAAAATTTATGATTTTTTTTATTTTCACGCCCGGGCGTTATAAACTTCTGTGAAGCACTTTGGGGTTCAAAGTGCTCACCACACATCTAGATAAGTTCCTTTGGGGGTCTAATTTCCAAAATGGTGTCACTTGTGGGGAGTTTCAACAGTTTAGGCACATCAGAGGCTCTCTTAACGCGACATGACACCCACAGATCATTCCATCAAAGTCTGCATTCCAAAATGTCACTACTTCCCTTCCAAGCCCCGACGTGTGCCCATACAGTAGTTTTTTCCCACATATGGGGTATCAGCATACTCAGGACAAACTGGACAACAACTTTTGAGGTCCAATTTCTCCTGTTACCCTTGGGAAAATAAAAAAAATTGTGGACTAAAAGATCATGTTTGTGGAAAAAAATAAGATTTTTTTTATTTTCACGCCCGGGCCTTATAAACTTCTGTGAAGCCCTTGGGGGTTCAAAGTGCTCACCACACATAAAGATAAGTTCCTTGGGGGGTCTAGTTTCCAAAATGGTGTCATTGTGGGGGGTTTCCACTGTTTAGGCACATCAGGGGCTTTCTAAACGCGGCATGGCGTTCAATCCCAATTCCAGCCAAAAAAGTCAAATGGCGCTGCTTCCCTTCCGAGCTCTGCCATGCGCCCAAATAGTGGTTTACCCCCACATATGGGGTATCAGCGTACTCAGGACAAATTGCACAATAACTTTTGGGGTCCTGTCATCCTTGGAAAAATAAAAATTGAAGGTGAAAAGATCATTTTTGTGGAAAAAATATGATTTTTTAATTGTACTGCTGTACGTTATAAACTTCTGTGAAGGCCTTGTGGGTTCAAAGTTCTCACCATACATCTAGATAAGTTCTTTGGGGGGTCTAGTTTCCAAAATGGTGTCATTTATGGGGGGTTTCCACTGTTTTGGCATTTCAGGGGCTTTCCAAACGCGACATGGTGTCCGATCTCAATTCCAGCCAAAAAAGTCAAATGGCGCTCCTTCACTTCCGAGCTCTGCCATGCACCCAAATAGTCGTTTACATCCACATATGGGGTATCAGCATACTCAGGACAAATTGCACAATAACATTTAGGGTCCTGTTACCCTTGGGAAAATAAAAATTGGGTGTGAAAAGATCATTTTTGTGGAAAAAATATGATTTTTTAATTGTACTGCTGTACGTTATAAACTTCTGTGAAGGCCTTGTGTGTTCAAATTTCTCACCACATATCTAGATAAGTTCCTTAGGGGGGTCTAGTTTCCAAAATGGGATTACTTGTGGGGGGTTTCCATTGTTTAGGTACATCAGGGGCTCGCCAAACTTGTCATGGCGTCCGATCTGAATTCCAGCCAATTTTGCATTGAAAAAGTCAAACGGCGCTCCTTCCCTTCTGAGCTCTGCCATGCGCCGAAACAGTGGTTCCCCCCAGATATCAGGTATCAGCGTACTCAGGAGAAATTGCACAACACAATAACTTTTGCAGTCCAATTTCTCCTGTTACCCTTGGTAAAATAAAAAAATTGGACCTGAATTAATTTTTTTGTGAAAAAAAGTTAAATGTTCATTTTTTTTTAAACATTCAAAAAATTCCTGTGAAGCACCTGAAAGGTTAATAAACTTCTTGAATATGGTTTTGAGCACCTTGAAGGGTGCAGTTTTTAGAATGGTGTCACTTTTTGGTATTTTCTATCACATAGACCCCTCAAAGTGTCTTCAAATGTGATGTGGTCCCTAAAAATAAAATGGTGTTGCAAAAATGAGAAATTGCTGGTCAAATTTTAACCCTTATAACTTCCTAACAAAAAAAATTTTGGTTCCAAAATTGTGCCGATGTAAAGTAAACATGTGGGAAATGTTATTTATTAAGTTTTTTGTGTGCCATATCTCTGTGATTTAAGGGCATAAAAATTCAAAGTTGGAAAATTGTGAAATTTTCAAAATTTTCGCCAAATTTCTGTTTTTTTCACAAATAAACGCAAGTTATTTGGATGAAATTTTACCACTAACATGAAATACAATATGTCACGAGAAAACGTTGCCAAAATCACCGGGATCCATGGAAGCGTTTCAGAGTTATTACTTCATAAAGGGACAGTGGTCAGAATTGTAAAAATTGGCCCGGTCATGAACGTGCAAACCACCCTTGGGGGTTAAGGGGTTAAAGTTTCTGGATTTGCCCTTTTCTAAAAGAAACTGCCTATCATCAATACTTCAGCAGTCAGTCAATTGTGGGTTTCAGATCACAGCCTCTACATAGGTACCTCACATGATTTTGTGACAGTTAAGTGCCCTTGGATGAAAGGGAAGCATGGATATAAAACTCAGAATTCAGACATATACTGGACTTGAGTGGCTTCCTTCCATGTTGGAAAGTGTATATTTGGATATGATCGACAGGAACAACCATCTGCGTATCATTAATAATCATTAGTGTATTATGACCAAGAGACAATCCACGCCATCATCAGTATGCTGGAAAATTTTCAGAAATATGTTTGATTTTGCAAAAATTCTGGCATAACAGAAAATAGTATACATATTAATAACTATATGGCAAAAAATAGTAGAAAAGAACGGCACTCACCGGGTAGTGTAGTCAAGGCTTTATTATAAAAGCATCTCAGGGCGAGAATGGGTGCAAAAAGGAGATAGCAACGACGATCGTTTCGCGCTGCAAAGGCGCTTCTCTTTTATACACGTATGATGGTTCGGATGTGTGGACTATTGTGATGGTGCTCGCCTTCTATTTCTGGACTTTGTAATATTAATAACTATAGTTAGATTTTCTTCTTACTTGCTAATGAACCAGGTGTCATTAAAAAAAAAAATCATACCAGAAATGATTACAGCTTATTTTTCCCCAGACAAATGCAGTTACACTGTTGCTTCTATTTACCAAAAATTGATGGCATCTTAATGTGAATGTATAGCCATATTCTTAAAGGAAATAGTAAATGGGTGTTACTTTGGCTGACAGATTAAGAAAAAGGATGCAACCTGCCCTATATCTCATTAGAAGGTTACATTTCAGACTTACATAATCATAGGAATTACAACCAAATCTGCTGATCTATAGGGTTTATGGTAAGATTGTGGTCCTACTAAGAAGAATTTAGTAGACTCTAATGTGGAACATAGAGTCCCTATGATATCTTAGCATGGAGTGCATCATGCTTCCAAATTTCACTATACAGGGTGGGCCATTTATATGGATGCACCAAATAAAATGGGAATGGTTGGTGATATCAACTTCCTGTTTGTGGCACATTAGTATATGGGAGGGAGAAAACTTTTCAAGATGGGTGGTGACAATGGCGGCCATTTTGAAGTCAGCCATTTTGGATCCAACTTTATTTTTCCAATAGGAAGAGGATCATGTGACACATCAAACTTATCGAAAATTTCACAAGAAAAAACAATGGTGTGCTTGGTTTTAACGTAACTTTATTCTTTCATGAGTTATTTACAAGTTTCTCTTTGTTTACAGCCATTGACATGTCACAGAGGTTAACACGTGAGGAGCGGATAGAAATTATGTTGATGTCTGGTGAATGCAGTACCTGGGTCATTGCAGCAGATTTCAATGCAAGACACCCTACGCAAGAAAACTGTCACCATTCCCATTTTATTTACTGTAGGTGTATCCATATAAATGGCCCACCCAAAAAAGTTTGCCTCATCACTGAACAAAAAGTTCTGTGCAAACTGAGGGTCCTGTTCCAATTTTTGTTTTGCCAATTCTGAAAATTCAGCACGCCGATCTGGGTCATCAACCAGTCCCATTTTATTTAGTTGTATCCATATAAATGGCCCACCCTGTATTGAGGGGGTAACAGTCTAATAGGGGAGATTATCTCTTGAAATTGACATATTGGAGTATATCACATGTTTCAAAAGATCAAGACTTTCATTCATGTAGAATCTCTACCTTGTGCCCTTCGATGTTCATCAATTCACCTTTAACAACAGGTATATAGTAGTAAAGTGCAAGGGGGGGCAAAAAGAAAAATAGTATATGGCACAGAATATGTGTACTTAAAAGTGCAAATGCAAATTTTTACTTAGCTGTATAAAACCAAACCAATTGTGTCTTTATGATGAGACCCCTGCTAGCGGCATAAGCATATAAAGTATAGATTTTTTGCAAACAAAACTCTTTTGATGAGCATTAGCAGTACCTGCAGAATATAGGATCAAAAACAGCTTGAAAAGCATCCGTGAATAATTTTCCATATACAGTGAGCCATTTCCACTTTGGCTTAAGCTTCCAAAACATTTATTCGTTGGACTGGCTTAAAGTTGTTATCCTGTAAGGTGATGGACATATTGCCACGTTTCTCCTTGAAGACACCAATGTTATGATGTGCAAGCTGAATTGTAATATGTGCTGTTAGTAATAGACTGTGTTGTGCCAGACAGTAGGAAAAGATAGAGTTATTGTTTGCCTTGTAATGTTTTGCACTGTACTGTGAGGAAGTTGTGTTCTTCCTAGCAACAGACAGTGAGTAGGGACAGTGAGAGTTAAGGAAGTCCTCTCTGATCATACGACAAAGCCCCTCCATCTCTGGGCTAGTCCCAACACTTAGACAAGGATTAGCTTACAGCTAGAGCAGACTTCTGGTCTGACTACTAAGCAGAACCACATGCAGTGGGTGTCCCTGTGGCAAAGGAGCAAATACCTGAGCAAATAGAAAGAGCCTGTAAGAAAAGAGATAGCAGAAAAGGGAAGTGATTATCTGTCTGGAATCGGAAGAGGGAGAGCAAAAGAGAGAATATTGGGGCTTGGGGCAGGATGCCTATCAGGACGGTACGGAATCTTCGGTCAGAGAGGTAGCGGAAGGCAAAAGTAAAGGAGAGCAGTAAGTGATTTTGAGGAGTCATGTCTAGAGATGGGCGGACACCTGGATGTTCGGGTTCAGCCGAACAGTTACAAAAAGTTCAGGTTCGGGTACCAGAACAGTACCCAGACCCGAACCCAAACTAGGACTCCATTCACTTGAATGGAGGCCCCGAACATCCAGTGTTTGCTGCACTGTAATGTGCATGACAGCGCAGCAAACACTGCTTCTGATCGGCAGGGAAATCATCCCCGCTGGTCAGAGAGCCACGGTTCCCACGCTGTCAAAAGACAGCGGGAGCGCTCAGGTGTGATCGGAGGTATAAAGTTTACCTCCGGTCACTGGTGTCAGCTGATGGGACTACAGATCCCATCATCCGACACCTGCTGCGGCTAATTACATTGAGAGCAAGAGCGGTGAGTGGGAATATTCATCAGCTGCTCCTGCGCTGTAAATAAATAATTAAAAAAAAACTGCATGGGTTCCCCTTATTTTTGCTAACCAGCCAGACAAAACTTACAGCTGGGAGCTGCAGCCCTCAGTTGTCAGCTTCAGCAAGGCTAGTTATCAAGAATAGAGGGGTCCCCACGCTGTGTTTTTAATTATTTAAATAATTAATTTAAAAAAAAAAGTTTTTCACCACCGGTCTCTGAGGCTGTGCTTGCAGCAGTTCAGTTACCAGTGGTTTTCAGCCTGGAAAGATGCATCTTGGCACCATTCAGGTTGAAAACTGTATATCCACCAGACATGGTAAAAATTTTGAAAATTTCACAATTTTCAAACTTTTAATTTTTATGCCCCTAAATCAGAGCATTATGTCACACAAAATAGTTAATAAATAACATTTCCCACATGTCTACTTTACATCAGCACAATTTTGGAAAATAATTTTTTTGGTTAGGAAGTTGTAAGGGTTAAAATTTGACCAGCGATTTCTAATTTTTTCAACAAAATTTACAAAACCATTTTTTTAGGGACCACCTCACATTTGAAGTCATTTTGAGGAGTCAATATGACAGAAAATACCCAAAAGTGACACCATTCTAAAAACTGCACCCCTCAAGGTGCTCAAAACCGCATTCAAAAGGTTTATTAACCCTTCAGGTGCTTCTCAAGAATTGAAGTAATGTGGAAAGAAAAAATGAACATCAAACTTTATTTCACAAAAATTTTACTTCGGACACAATTTTTTTATTTTGTCAAGGATATCAGGAGAAAATGAACCACAATATTTGTTGTGCATTTTCTCCTGAGCACACCGATACACCATGTGTGGAGGAAGACCACTCTTCACATGGCAGGGCTCAGAAGAGAAGGAGCACCATTTGAGATTTTGAATGTAAAATTGGATGGAATCGAGAGCGATCCCATGTCGCGTTTGGAGAGCCCCTGATGTACCTAAACAGTGGAAACCCCCCATGAGTGACCCTACTTCAGAAACTAGACCCCCCCCAAGGAACTAATCTGGCTCTGTGATAAGCACTTTGAACCCCAAAGTGCTTCACAGAAGTTAATAACGTAGAGCCGTGAAAATAAAAAATCATGTTTTTTCCACAAAAATAATATTTTTGCCCCCAATTTTTTTATTTTCCCAAGTGTAACAGGAAAAATTGGACCCCAAAAGTTGTTTTGCAATTTGTCTGTATGCTGATACCCCATATGTGGAGGTAAACCACTGTTTGGGCGCATGGCAGAGCTCAGAAGTGAAGGACTGCCTTTTTACTTTTTCAACGCAAAATTGGCTGGAATTGAGATCGGACACCATGTTGCATTTGGAGAGTCCCTGATGTGCCTAAACAGTGGAAACCCCCCATAAGTGACACCATTTTGGAAACTAGACCCACCTAGGAACTTATCTTGATGTGTGGTGAGCACTTTGAACCCCCAAGTGCTTCACAGAAGTTTATAACTTAGAGCCATGAAAATAAAAATTCATATTTTTTCCACAAAAATAATCTTTTTGCCCCCAATTTTTTATTTTCCCAAGGGTAACAGGAGAAATTGGACTCCAAAATTTGTTGAGAAATTTGTCCTGAGTACGCCGATACCCCATATGTGGGGATAAACCACTGTGATCACTTTACTGCGATCTTTGGGAGGCAAAATAAACAAATCCACAAAAGGTGAAGAATTGGTTTTATTTTTTACGTCGTTCCTCGTGCGGTATAAGTGATTAAGTGACTTTATTCTTCGAGTCGGTACGATGACAGCGATACCAGATTTATATCCTTTTTTTATGTTTAGCTTCTGTCACACACTAAAAGACGCATTTTTTTGTAAGAAGTTTTTGCATCACCATATTTTGAGAGCTATAATTTTTCCGTATTTTGGTCGACAGAGTCATTTGAAGGCTTATTTTTTGCGGAACAAGCTGACTTTTTTATTGGTACCATTTTTGGGCACATGACTTTTTTGATCACTTTCAATTCCGATTTTTGTGGAAGCAGAATGAACAAAAACCAGCAATTCAGGAAAAAACATTTTCCCGTTCCGCATGTGGTAAAATTGGTAAGGCAGCATTATTCTTCGGGTCACTATGATTACAGCGATAACTCATTTATATTGTTTATTTATGTTTTGGCGTTTTTACACAATGCAAACTTTTATGGAAAAAATAATTATTTTAGCATTGTTTTATTCTGAGAGCTATAACTTTTTTTTTTTCCGCTGATGGAGCTGTATGGCTGCTTATTTTTTGCGGAACAAGATGGTGTTTTAAGTTATACTATTTTTATTTACATTCATCTTTTTTATGGCGTTTTTTCCACCTTTTCCAAGCCATATGATGATAAAGCATAATTTGCTATTTTTGGGGGAGGGTTTTTACTGCATTCACTGAAGGGGTTAACTAGTGTGACACTTTTATATATCGGATTTTTATGGAAGCGGTGATGCCAAATGTGTACTTTTCTGTTTATTTAATTTTTTTACATAAAAATGTGTATTAGTGGATTTTTCAATTATTTTTATTATTTTTTAATTTTGTTTACATTTTTTTTTTAAACGTTTTCCTTTCTACCTAGTCCCTTTATGGGACTTTCACTTTTTTCATTTTGGCTGCAGGTATAATGCATTGCATTATACCTATGCTGAAAGCTTCTGACAACATGCTGTGAGCATGGTCTCAGATGCTTCCCATAGCTTGATGACCCGGGGGGTCGTTATGACGACTTTGGGTCACCACGGCAACAATCGGGACCCACGATGACATAGAGGGGACGCTGATCTGAAGGTAGAGGGAGCTCCCGTCCCTCTGCCTCCCTCCTGAACTCTGCGATTGCGCTCGATCGCAGCAATTAGGGGGTTTACAGCCAGAGGCGGCGCGGACACCGCTCCCGGCTGTTAGTACAGAAGCTCAGCCACTGGCAGCGCTGAGCTCCTGCACTGACCGGGCGGGAGGTGCTGATATTTCAGCATCTCCTGCGCAGTCATGCTATGATCGGTCAGTCATATTGCCTGACCAATCACAGCGATCTGCCACAATTGCCACTTTGGCTTAGGCCACTACAAACTCTCTCTCAATGTTTCTGGAATGTCCTTTCAACACTGTGTGCTATAGTTCTCCCAGTAAGCACCAAAGTGGAAAGGGGGATAGAGAGGTGACCACCATGTTGGGACAAGTCTCTACAGACAAGCCAAACTATCAACTTTCTTTTTAATATAACTGTAGAATAAAAACAATGGGCTCAAATTATCAACGTTTTAACACTGACGTAAAGGTTATGAAAAGTCACAAAATTTTTGCTCACTGGGGAGCTGCACAAACATTTTCCTACTTTTGGCATTTTTACATGAATTTGACTCTGCTCCACCAAAATGGCTGAAGCTGAGGAGTAGCTGCAAAAGGACCATGCCCACCTATCAACTTTATCAAATGTGTTTGTGTTTTGTATGCCAGAACTGTTACTCCAGTTCCAGATGCACGGAGGCACATCCCACACAGAAGAGGCCCCAAATTTATTAAGTGGCGTGTGCCTGTAACTGAATTTGGTGCTTTCTACTCCAACTAGACTGGTACACACAAAAAAGAGCCCAATTGCATTTTGAATTTAAATGGCAGTGTCATTTAGTAGTAAACCACAATAACAAAACCATTTTAAACTCCATAAATCTAGGCAAAAATAGGAGAAAGAATGAAGTATAGAATAAATGAAGTAAAAAAGTACAAATTTTATTAGAATGTAACTAAGTCCTTTAAAAACATGACAGTAAGACAAGACACGCACAAAAGTAATGGAGACACATGCAAAAAAAGTTATAGTAACACAACTTGTATATACAGTATACTCTGATTATCAGGACAAGCTGTGAAGGTAAAGTTTGGCAAGTACAGCCGTAGAGTGAATGTAAGTTCAAAGTGAACAAACAGTATTGTCTCCAAAATTGAGGAATCAATAAACACAGACAAAGTTAATGAATGCACGCAGAGCTTACCAAGAGGATTAGCACGGACTCCAAATCAGATGACCGACACCCCGGTGCATATTTCGCGTTCACACAGGACGCCTTCTCAAAGGGAAGTAGAGGGTAAAGCGGCAAGGACCCTAAGAATTCATGGAAACAAGTCACATGGTCAATTATCTGGTCCCAATCAACCAATGATGGCCAGCGCTAACGGCGCATGCACAGTGCGTCCAACAGGTTCTAGCATGCAAAGCACAAGGTGTCTGTCGTCACTGTGCACGCATGAGGAGATGGAAAGTCCCCAGGTGTGCGAAGGAGGTTTAAAGATGCCCAGCCCCATGCAGGACACAGAAGGTAGCAGCACGCATGCGCACAGCCGTAAAGATGAAAGCATAAATAAAATATATATGCAAACAACATATATCATAGAAAGGCATAACAAAACAAATGGCGGCACATAGATAAGAAGTAATAGTAGATCAGTAACGTCACATTCAAAATTCATCTGTATCTGGCCGCAATGATATTGTTGCATAAAGGTGATGAAAAGATGGAGCATCAAAAAGAGACCTTGACCACACCATAATTAATATTGGCACTAGACAATAGACAAAAGAAAAATAAAAATGAATATAAGAATTAAAAACAATGTAAAATAGGAGGTCATCTGGAATGGGGATATAAAGGATAAGCGCAAAAAAGGGGAAGATTATATGAAGGCGCCATATTGCTTCTTATAAGAACGAGGCAAAACTTAGGGACTCATTAAGACCCTTATGGGCCATTGTATCCAGGGTAACAATCCATTTAGTCTCTTTTTGAGCCAAAAGTTTTTTTATAATTACCTATAATTAGACTGGTATAGTGCAAGTGTGCGCTTTGCCAGTCTTGATGAATCGGTTCTATTGACCGCACATCCAAAACCCATATATTATATATTATGGCTAATTAAAAATTTACAAAGCTGAACATGGGTTTATTAGTTAATATTCTAATCAGACTGTATAACTCCCGCTAACAGATCACAAAGTAAATTTTTGCCTAGCCTTAACAGATCACATATGTTTTGGATGTGTGGTCCAGGCCTTTTTTTCTACAGCTAAAGGACTCCCATTTTACGGTCTTCAAGATATGCACCTATAGCTAAGTACTGAGCAGGTGAGGATGGCGCTACAGTCTTCTGGTGACATTCAGATAATGAAAAAATACCTCATAATTTTAATTCCTGGACATAACATGTTGGTATTATTATTTCTGATGATTGTCGTGTGTAAAAGGTTTACAGTGAGGACACCAAATAAATGTATCATCTTGTCCCTTTTGATGGTAATCACATGTGTTAGTATTTCGCATCAGTGAGTGCTAATCTATAACAAAAATCCACAATTACAGCAATTGTTCACAGTCTTCCACTTTCTTCTATGATTGCATTTTACTCATAAAACAAATATTCTGTAGCTCGGAATTTTTTATTAGGCAGGCCTGATAAGTATCTCCATGAAAACATGCACAATGTTTTATGTAGCAGTCAGAATGATTGTTCCCTGCACTAACTGAATGCCTGCAATTTGCTAATAGGGACTCATTGGTATAAAAAGTTGAACCTTATTTCACAGACTATAATTTGTGGTAATATAATTCCATAAATATCATAGGAAATAAAATGAGATAGTGGATGGTATTACAAAGTGGAATTAAAATTTGATTAATGTTTCGTACAGTGTCCTTGATTCCTATCCATCAGAAAGGAAGAAAACTAGACTGACAAATATGATTCTCCTATAATCGGAGATTCATCTAATGTAGATTACATATTTTTCAATCATCAAGATATTTCAGACTTAATTAATAAAAAAGTGTCTACGTTGGAGTTTTCATTAACTATTAAATTGAGCAAAAAATAATGTTAATTCAATTTAACATGCATAGTCTTGGCAACAGAAATTTCACCCATACAATGTACTGGACGTGGTGAATCTGCACGGTTCAGTGAACACATGCAGAGTCATCTGTCTTCAATAGATGGCAGCGCTTTGGATGCAGCGGACATGTGCTGTGTCCAAAACGCTGCCACTGCCAGATCGTGTGCACCAAACCTCACGCCCCCTAAAAAATCGAGAAAGTTCAGAGAAGAGCTACCTGGATGGTGAGCGGACTATAAAGTATGCCCTACAAAGAATGGTTAAAGGATCTGGGAATGTTTCGCTTGCAAAAAAGAAGGCTAAGAGGTACATAAGGACCCGTTGAAGCACCGGATGGGGAGAAATAGCTGCCGCCCTGCAAGCATTCCTTTCACATCTGCAAACATTATATTTTAACTTTCCAATAAAGAAGAAACATTTTAAAGGACTATAAGTGTGATTTTTCCTTTACTTTTTCCTGCAATACTGTTCATGCTATTTTATACGCACCCTTGTTCCTGCAAGGGCTGGTTCCCTACATATCCTATGCATTAAAGGGAGTATCTGTGCATCTTTGCTGCATGTAAGTTCCTCATAATATACTGTATAGTGTTGGTTTAGTCTGAAGCACAATGGAAGAAACAGAGAAAAGGCTTGAAATTCTAAGAGGGGAGAGTGAATTAAACATAAGATGGTGGCTGAAATGAATGGAGGGATGAAGGGAGAAAAAGTGAGTAAATTGTAGGTCTATTTCTTGCTATTATGTTCATTTATTTGACCCAATTGATAAAATTAACACTGAGAAAGACTGCAGCTGCATCCCCCTCTTCCCCCCTCTTCCTTTTCTTTATTTACTATTTCATACTAAACTAATTAACTTTAGACTTTATTTTCTGCATGTAGTAAAGAGGAACTAAAAGCTACTTGTACTACAAATTTATGGGAACAATTATAACAATTGATAGTAATGGCATAGTAGTTTACATTATTTGATCCCACGGAGTGCAGTAATAAAATGTTTACTACCAGTTTACGTTGTGTAACATGGGTGCATAAGGGTGATGGATGCCACTGTATGGCAGCTGTCAAAAGCATCTGTTAAAAGCTTTTCAGGACATATCCTATAAACAGATGCCATTAAAGCTTACAAGTAACAGTAGATGACGGTAAATGATGCCTAACAATAGCATCCATCACTCATAGGCTTTAATGACACCCTCTTAACATTATAAAAAGCAATTGAAAAGCTCATGATTTATCTGTTAAACTCTATCTCGTAGCCAGACAAGCTAAAATGGCCCAACAAATTGGAAAATCACTATGTGTGATATTAGCAATTCATGCAGTAACTGTGACATGAAGCTACAACTTTACATCCGCACTAAGTGATATTAATGTTCCTTCCAGCTTTCTCATCAGCAAATTGAGTTTTCAGCATTTTGCTGTTAGTTCACCTTTATTTTAATTTTCTTTTTACCTTTTTTTTTTGAAGAATTGATTTGTGAAAAGAAAGTATAGAATAATTGCAAAACAATTTTGCTTCTTGGTGAGATTTTATGCTATCATGGTGCAAATAACATTTTATAATTGAAAGAGAAATTTTTTTTGTAAGTCTGGCATATTCCACGGAAATCAACTTTAAAGATGTGTCCTAAGGATAAACAGGGCTTTAACCAGAAGGACTAAGCTTAGATGGGTAGATGACTGCATTGACAATTCAGAGGTTTTTATGTTGCATTCACAGACTAATTAATAGTTCAGTTATTTCGGAGGCTTTTCTCTGCTGTTTATTGTATCATTTCTTTTACTGTTTTATTTATTTCTTAACAGACTTTTACATTTTTCTGAGGCTTCATTTCTTTTCATTAATTAGAATGTCTTAGGGTAATAGATATTTCTCCACCTAAAAGTTTGATTCATGCACAGGGTGCTTACCCTAGACAAACACTAAATCCAGGGCCAGTTTTAGATCCAGTATTGAAAGTGGGGCCCCAAACTAACATATTGAACCATCAGGCAGAAACATTCAGGATTCATGTACACAAGCCAAATTCAGACTGTAACACTGATCAACTATTTCCAAGCTTTTTGACGCTTGTTTACCGGCCTTTTAACCCCTTCCTGACATATGACGTACTATTCCGTCCATGTGCCCTGGGCCTTAATGCCCATGGAAAGGATAGTACGTCATAGTGATCAGCTGCGCTCACTGATTATCATAGATGACACCCTGCACTATGTGCCAGGAGCAGTCACGGACCACTCCCAGCACATTAACCCCTGGCACACTGCGATCAAACATGATCACAGTGTACCGGGGGCATAGGGAAGAATCACACAGGGAGGGGGCTCCCTGAGTGCTTCCCTGAGACCCACGGAACAACGCGATGTGCTCGCGTTATTAAGAGGGCCTCCTCCCTGCAGGCCCCCGGATCCAAGATGGCCACGGGGGCCTTCCAAGTTCTGCAGGGACTTGGCTTTTCAGTCAAATTGCTGAGCAGACACAGTGCTGTGCAAAGTGTCAGATCAGCGATCTGACTTTATATAGTAACTAGCTGAAGAGCCCGGTGCTGCCGGGCATAGTAACTAACTGTGGTTAGTTACAGAAAATTATAATTATCCTCCATCCCATAGTCCTGTGCCCACATACCCATCATACATATCCACGATCCCATAGGCCCTTGCCCATATACCCATCATACATATCCTCCATCCCATAGTCGAGTGCTCATATACCCATCACACATCCTCCATCCCATAGTCCCATGCCCATATACCCATCATACATATTCTCCATCCCATAGTCCCATGCCCATATACCCATCATACATATTCTCCATCCCATAGTCCCATGTCCATATACCCATCATACATATTTGCCATCCCATAGTCGAGTGCCCATATAGCCATCACACATCCTTCATCTCATAGTCCCATGCCCATATACCATCATACATATCCTCCATCCCATCGTCCCGTGCCCATATACCCATCATACATATCCGCCATCTCATAGTCCCGTGCCCATATACCCGTCATACATATCCTCCATCCCATAGTCCCATGCCCATATATCCATCATACATATCCTCCATCCCATAGTCCAGTGCCCATATACCCATCACACATCCTCCATCCCATAGTCCCGTGCCCATATACATATCTGCCATCCCATAGTCCCGTGCCCATATACCCGTCAAACATATCCTCCATCCCATAGTCCAGTGCACATATACCCATCACACATCCTCCATCCCATAGTCCCATGCCCATATACATATCCGCCATCCCATAGTCCCGTACCCATATACCCGTCATACATATCCTCCATCCCATAGTCCAGTGCCCATTTACCCATCACACATTCTCCATCCCATAGTCCCGTTCCCATATACCCATCATACACATCCTCCATCTCATAGTCCAGTGCCCATATACTCATCACACATCCTCCATTCCATAGTCAACCATTATGACATCATAATGAGCGGCGGCAGGGCTTGCAACCTTTGATGACATCAGCATCGCCATGGCAACCATTGTGACATCATAATGAGGGACGGGGCTTGATACGCACACACTGCTTCCCCAGTATGCAAATAGGGACATTGTGACATCACAATGAGGGGCAGGGCTTGACACACACACACTTTTTCCCCCAGTATGTAGATAGGGGCAAAATTGTTTGGTGAATTGGAACGCGAGGGGTTAAAATTTCGCCTCACAACATAGCTTAGGACGCTCTCGGGTTCCAGACGTGTGAATGTGCCAAATTTTGTGGCTGTAGCTGCGACGGTTGACATCATAATGAGGGGCGGGGCTTGATACGCACACACTGCTTCCCCAGTATGCAAATAGGGGCATTGTGACATCAAAATGAGGGGCGGGGCTTGACGCGCACACACTTTTTCCCCCAGTATGTAGATAGGGGCAAAATTCTTTGGTGAATTGGAATGCGCGGGGTTAAAATTTCACCTCACAACATAGCTTAGGACGCTCTCGGGGTCCAGACGTGTGACTGTGCCAAATTTTGTGGCTGTAGCTACGACTGTGCAGATGCCTATCCCGGACATACACACATACACACACACACATACACACACACATACATACACACTTTGAGCTTTATATATTAGATGTCCCCCCTCAGGACAATGTAAAAAATATAAAAATTTAAAAAAAAATAAAAAAAAAACCTGTGTAAAAATAATTTTTAAAAAATTCCTTAATAAATTTTTAAAAAAAATATTGCCTAATAAATTCTTTTCTTTGCAAATAAAAAAACACAATAAAAGTACACATATTTAGTATCGCCGTGTCTGTATCGACCCACCCTATAAATCTGTCACACTAGTTAACCCCTTTAGTGAACCCCTTCAAAAAAAGGAAAAAAACATTGATTTATCATCATACCGCCGAACAAAAAGTGCAATAACACATGATCAAAAAGACGGATATAAATAAATATGGTACCGCTGAAAACATCATCTTGTCCCGCAAAAAACGAGCCACCACACAGCATCATCAGCAAAAAAATTAAAAAGTTATAGCTCACAGAATAAAGCGATGCAAAAATAATTATTTTTTATATAAAATTGTTTTTATTGTATAAAAGCTCTAAAACATAAAAAAAATATAAATGAGGTATCACTGTCATCGTACTAACCCCAAGAATAAAACTGCTTTATCAATTTTACTACATGCGGAATGGTGTAAATGCACCCTCCCCCAAAAGAAATTCATGAATTGCTGGTTTTTGTTCATTCTGCGTCACAAAAATCGGAATAAAAAGCGATCAACAAATATCATGTGCCCGAAAATGGTACCAATGAAAATTTCAACTCATCCCGCAAAAAATAAGACCTCACATGACTCTGTGGGTCAAAATATGGAAAAATTATAGCTCCCAAACTGTGGTGATGCAAAATCTATTTTTTGCAATAAAAAGCATCTTTTAGCGTTTGACAGCTGCCAAACATAAAAACCCACTATAAAAACCCACTATAAATAGTAAATCAAACCCCCCTTTATCACCCCCTTAATTAGGGAAAAATAATAAAATTTAAAAAAATGAATTTATTTCCATTTTCCCGTTAGGGTTAGGGCTAGGGTTAGGGTTGGGATTAGGGTTAGGGATGTGTGGGGGTTAGGGTTGGAGTTGGAATTGGGGGATTTCCACTGTTCAGGCGCATCAGGGGCTCTCCAAACGGGACATGGCGTCTGATCTCAATTCCAACCAATTCTGCGTTGAAAAAGTCAAACGGTGCTCCTTCCCTTCCAAGCTCTGCCATGCACCCAAACAGTGTTTTACCCCCACATATGGGGTATCAGCCTACTCAGAACAAATTGCACAACAACTTTTGCGGTCCAGTTCTGCGTTGAAAAAGTCAAACTGTGGTTTACCCCCACATGTGGGGAATCAGCATACTCAGGACAAATTTCACAATAACTTTTGGCGTCCTGTTTCCCTTTGGAAAATAAAAATTGGGGGTGAAAAGATCAGTTTTGTGGAAAAAATATGATTTTTTAATTTTACAGCTGTACGTTATAAATTTCTGCGAAGCCCTTGAGGGTTCAAAGCTCTCACCACATATCTAGATAAGTTCCTTGGGGGGTCTACTTTCCAAAATGGGGTCACTTGTGGGGGGTTTCCACTGTTTAGGCACATCAGGGGCTCTCCATAGGTGACATGGCGTCCGATGTCAATTTTAGCCAATTTTGCCTTGAAAAAGTCAAACTGTGCCCCTTCTCTTCCAAGCTTTGCCATGTGCCGAAACAGTGGTTCCCCCCCCACATATCAGGTATCAGCGTACTCACGACAAATTGCACAATAACTCTTGCAGTCCAATTTCTCCTGTTACCCTTGGTAAAATAAAAAAAATTGAACCTGAAGTAATTTTTTTGTGAAAAAAGTTAAATGTTCATTTTTTTTAAACATTCCAAAAATTCCTGTGAAGCACCTGAAGAGTTAATAAACTTGATGAGATTTTGGAGAGAAAACTGAGCAGAAGCCCCAAGTTTTTGAAAGTTTTTAGATTTTCAGGAAGATTTGGAGAAGTTGTTCTGAAAAAAAGCATAAAGATTTAGGACTAGTGATGAGCGAGTATGCACGTTACTCTAGCTTTCCATGCATTCTCGAGTGTTCTCTGAGTATTCTGGATGTGCTCAGAGATTTAGTTTGTGTTTCTGCAGCTGCATGATTTGTGACTGCTAGATAGCCTGAATACATGTGTGGATTTCCTAACAAACAAGCAACCCCCACATGTATTCAGGCTGTCTAGCAGCTGCAAATCATACACTAAATTTCGGAGCACGCCCAAAATACTTGGCGAACACCCAAGCATGCTCGGAAATCTCGAGTAATGAGCATACTCGCTCATCACTACTTAGGACCTGATACATCAATGCTTTTACGTTAGTATTCTGGTTTAAAAAGTTTTGAAAAGTTACATAAGGTTGGAAAAGCTGGCGGATGCATTAAAATTCTGCATCTTTTGGTGTTCACTGTTATTTTCGAAGGACTCCGACAAAGTGGACAAAGCTGATGCAGGACGAGACGTGAGAGCCCCTCTCGTAAAATTCATGATAATCTGTGAAGTTCAGTATGCCACTCATCTGGGCGCTCCTCATTCAGAAGGGTCTTACTCCATGCTGGTGTAGATAAATCGACCCCTTAGTGTGCACATACCTTTTACTGTTACCTTTATGGTATTACAAAATCTAGGTAAAGACTGGGACTGAGATTCAGCTGTGGAATTTGATAATAACCTTCTAATATTCCAACCAGATGCTGATTATTACAAAATCAAGTTTTTTCAGTAGTTGAATTCTAAGCACCTAAAACTTCTTTTTAACACCTGCTACCTGACCCCTTACATGCACTTGGGAACCACATTTTTAAAATATCATGTTTACCCCTCTGTGTCTTGATGTAATATCAAGTGATGCGTAATGTAGAAGTTTAAAAATTCAAAATGAAAAGAGAGACAATCATGTGCATGTGGAAGTGGAGGCAGAAAGAGTTACATGTAATTGCAGTTCATTTCCTCTTCTATTTTACCATAGTTTCTGTATTTTTTCCTATTACCTTGATCACTGACTCAGACACAGCGCATCGTGACTGAATTTTATTTATAAATATAGCTCTTGCTAATGGATTTTATATGCTCTGATTGATATACCAGGATATTCAGATTTTTTTTTATTAAAAGGTTTAACTTTATAACTGACATTTTATTTTTCATTTTTCCATTTTTATAATATTTTGAACTGTAAATTAACAGAGCTCAATTGTCTCTATGGAAAATGTTGTAAAAAGTTAGTATCTGTCTATAATATAATAATATATATATATATATAAGGGAGGACTGTCAGGATCGCCTAGTGTGACAGGTAAGTAGCGACCCCAGTCTCCAGCGATGTCGCTAGTGAGATCTGCCTGTGTGGCAGCTCACTAGCGACCACTTAGCGATGCACCAGTGATCCTGACCGCGTCATATCGCTGGTCGGGATCGCTGGTGCATCTCTAAGTGTGACAGTATCTTAAGACTTAAAAATCACCAGACCAGGGGTCTTGTGTCCCCCCATGCAGCTTCTGTATTCAAAGTCTATAGAACTAAAGAGGTCATTTAAAGAACCAATTGAACTGCAGTGAACACGAGCAACCACTTCTCCATCAAATGGTGGACACAAAATCATAACATTATAATCTTTGGGGGTCTCAGAGATCGGACACTCACCGATCTATGTTATCAGTTTAAGCAATTAGGCTTCACTTCCACCCATAATGCACATATCCAATGGATTACTTCACCCACCCCTGCTCTCTTTCTAACTTCACCACTTCCCCTCTCCCTCTATCTGACCACCATCTACTCACTCTCTCTTCCCTGTCCTCCTCTCCTGGCACCCATGTCCAGCAACACGTGCACCACGGCAGAAACTTGCACACCTAGACACCCATGCGCTCTCTCACTCTATTCTACCACTGGCATCCATATCCTCACTCCAAGACACAGACAGTGCCACTGCTTTCTACAATGCCACTCTCGCATCAGCTATTGACATGGTCGCCCCTCTCGTTCATGGCAGAATGCGACGTACCAACAGACAACCCTGGCACAATAACACCACTAAAAAGCTCCAGCAAGTGTCCAGGGCTTCAGAGCGGCTATGGAAGAAAACAAATTCGCAAGATGACTTCACTGCATTCAAACAGGCAACACTCGCTTTCAAATCTGCCCTCAGCTCTGCTACTTCACAACCTTCGTATCTTCCCTATCCTACAATCCCAAACAGTTATTCAAAACTTTCAACTCCCTCCTCCGCCCACCACTGCCCTCTCCAACCTTCCTCATCTCTGCTGAGGACTTTGCCACACACTTCAAAAATAAGATCGACCAAACAAGGCAAGTCTTCATTGTTCAACCACCACAACCACTTTGTATACAATTAATGACATCACACTTTCCCCAGTACCGGAAGTCTGCTGCCTCGGAGTAACCCTTGACTCTGCCCTGTCCCTCAAACCACACATTCAAGCTCTTTCTACCTCCTGTCACCTCCAGATCAAAAATATTTCCAGAATCTGTCCTTTCCTAAACCCTCAATCTACTAAAATGCTTGTGCATGCCCTCATCATCTCCCGCCTTGACTACTGCAACATCCTTTTCCCTGTCTCCCTGCTAACACCCTCGCACCTCTCCTGTCCATCCTTAACTCTGCTGCCCGACTAATTCATCTCTTTCCTCGCTATTCCTCCGCTTCTCCCCTCTGCAAATCTCTTCACTGACATCCATTCCCTCAGCGTATCCAGTTCAAATTACTAATACTGACCTACAAGGCCATCTATATCCTGTCTCCCCCATATGTCTCTGAACTAATCTCCTGATACCTTACCTCACGTAATCTCCGGTCATCCCAAGACCTCCTTCTCTCCTCCACACTTATTCACTCCTCACCCATCCACCTCCAAGACTTCTCCCGAATAGCCCCCATCCTCTGGAATTCTTTGCCTCAACATGTCCGACTATCAACCACATTCGGATCCTTCAGACGGAACCTGAAAACCTACCTCTTCAAGAAACCCTACAGCCTGCAATGACCCCACTACCTCCTCACCATTACCGGAGATATCACCTCAACCAACACCGGAACTGCTGCAACCTACTGTCTCCTACCCCACCATCCTGTAGCATGTAAGCCCGAAAGGGCAGGATCCTCTCCCCTCTGTATCAGTCTGTCATTGTCAGTTTGTTTACTGTAAGTGATATCTGTAATTTGTATGTAACCCCTTCTTATGTATAGTACCATGGAATCAATGGTGCTATATAAATAAATAATAATAATTACTTCTCCAAATCTTTGAGGTCTGTCTATTAGGGGTACCATACACCAGATAGGGATACGGTTTGCATTATACTGCCTAGGACACTAGATATTTAACATTGAGATAAGCTCACCATTTGGGAGGGGTAAGAGCAGTTTTATAGCAATTGTTTTCTGAGTTACAGTGAGTCAGAGACCATCAGTCAGACAGTCTAGTCAGATTCCATGGCTCACTCAGCACAGGTTCAAGTTAAAGTTCGGTGAACGAGAGCGGAGAGCAGGAATAATGCACAGACAGGGAAGCTGGTTCTAAGAAAGAGATGCAGCAGAGCAGGGTGTGTTTGGTCGGTGCAAGTTTCTTAACAGAATGGGTACACATCTAAAGTTTTGTCTCGGGAGCAGTCTTGGACACAAGGTCCAGAAGAAGTTCTGACAGTCTGACCTCTGTCTCACTGATGTGGAAGATGTCAACTGGGTCACAGAGAAAGGGGAAAATGGTGGACCTCAGGACAGGACAGGGGTTAACACTGAAAAGGCACAGAACCAAGGGAACATTAACAAGAGACTATGACTTATTCTGTACGCTGCCACCAAGTATAACCAAAATGCACAGTAAAGTTCAGCCTGTTAACCGGGACCAAGGTCTCCTATCTTGTTTGCAGTTGGATCTGGTCCCAAGGACAAAGAGGTAATGAGGACTCTGGAAGTAAAAGTGAGTACAGAACCAACTCCAGCACACAGCACAGTCAACTCTTCCTCCTGTTTAGAAGAGGGTTTGCGGGGCAATCAGAACTCAGTTCTGGCCCACAGCAGATGCAGACATGTTTGCCCCTTCCCAACTTCATCTATACAGTAATTGGATCATATAAGGGTGAGTGGATGTACTTGCTAAACCTCTTCTCTCCTGGGACGGCACATGCGCAGTAGGATAAGGATGTACTCGTCCATGCATGGTAAATTACTGCGCATGTACCGGCCCATGCAGTTTCAGAAAATGTGCAAAATTTCAGATAACCAGAAGAGGATAGATATCAATCAAGGAAAGGAAGGTGACGTGGAGAATGAAGATGGAAGAGGCGCTGAAACAGCATCCATATGTACAAACACTTATACAGATTACCACTTGTTTTTTCAAGAAAATATTGCTGACAGGATCCTATTAAAAAGATATTTATCATGTTTCATGTTTACAGGTCATTTACCCAGCAGAGGTAATCTCTCCTCAGCATTCCCTCATGCCCTCACATTAGGCCCACCACTACATTTCAGAGGTCCTCTGCCTCCATGTAAGCTTGATTGGTGGAACTCCACACCATCTTTACTTTAAAAAAGAGCTGTGTTGGGAGATAAACCCAATAACAGCTGTGAAAAAGTAGGTATGAGAACATGCTGTCAGCAGTATCCGATGAAGAGGGGAAGGCACAGGGATGTGAAGAGCTTTATACCCCGAACAATTCCATATAACTTAAAAGAGCAGGGAGGCATGAAAGGGGAGGAGAAACAAAGGGGGCTTCGATCCTATAATAACATACCACCCAGTAATCCCGTCTCCTCCCTCACCTTTTTCCACAGATGAGATAACCCAATTTAACTCATCGCATACACTTGTTAGAGCCCTGAGGGAAAAAGCGGGGGTATCTCGCACTTTACCCACAGTCAGGGACCACAGCTCGTGGTCCTACAACCCAATAGAGATGATTTGGAATAAGTTGGATGCAGAGTGAAGACAAAGCAAGTGCTCAGTACCTCTGGGAAGTCATTCAAAACCTTTGGAGGCCATTCCAGGTGAGGATCTGATGAAGCTGTTTGAGAGAATGCCAAGGGTATGTAAGGCTGTTATCAGACTATATTTTAAAGCATAAAATAAATACAACAGCATGTCTAAAGTCTAGTTATATGGCTGCAGGAGGTATAATACAGACCTGTGTATAATCAGAAGAAATAGACTAATAGAAAAATAAAGAAATAATCTCCACGCTCAATGGTAGAAAGCAGTAAAAACAGTGGCTATAGGGAAAAAACAAATAAATCTCACTTACTTGTGTGTATTTGTCAATATCATGGAAAAGGGAAGTTCCAAGAGGTAATATTTGCCCAGATTATGCTACGAGGTACCGATGATACAATGTCCGGGGTTCTTCTTTGACATGATCATACATTTTTCTGCTAGACACAATCAGAGGGGGGCCCCTGGGCAAAGGCAATATATGGGCCCTTAGCAGTTCAGCATAATACACAATACAGCCTGCTTTGTGGGTAGAAGCGGGCCTCCTTACCTGTGGGGCTTCCGGGCATCTTCACAGGTTACACCAATGATAATTCCCTCCTTGGTCCCATGGAAGAGGAGTTAATTTCCAATCAATGTGGTGTTGAGGGTGCACGGATGCTCCGGCCTTCTCTATTCTTGTCATATCACAATTCACATCTTCAGTGGAGTTGCATGTAGAATGAATTGTAAAATATAGCCTGTCTTTTCTTAAAGTTACGTATCATTCCAAACTATAAAAATCCCGGACTGGTGACGGTAGACTTCATAGCAGCAATACGAGTGTTTCATAGGCTATAAAACTGATATGAAATTCCATGGCCTAAAGTAAAAGCCTCCTAAAATATTAAAAATCTTCTTGTCTTTAAAGAGGACTTGTCACAAGGTCAAACATGACCAGTTTTTGCTCTTATTTTATTCCCATTGCTCCACTGAGTATTCATATTTTTGTTTTTGTAAATCCTCCATATGGTTCTAGAGATGTGGGACTTTTAATTTAGTGCTAATTTTTACCAAGGAGGCATAGCTCACAAGGTAATTATGCAGAACCACCTAAAGACACGCCCCAGAGGATCCTGTCAGAACCACCACATTGTTTAAGATCATAAAATGATTTCTAAATAAAAAGGCCCCATATCTCTGGAACCGCATGTCGGATTTAGAAAAACAAACAAAAAAAACACAGAATATGTGAAATATTAGAAAAAACTGGACACTTTTGAACTGGTGACAAGTCTTTTTTAACGTAGGAAAAAAATCATATGTCAGAGACTGTAAATAAATATATATATATATATATATATATATATATATAATGTGCTATATAATCAAAATTTGCTGAGAGAATTGATGGCATTTTGTGTCTTATCCACAAAAGGTTACAGAATCCCAACATTATTTTTTTTTTCATGTCTGTACAGAACAAAATTCAAATTATATGAGAAATAGTTTTGGAAACTCTCCAAACATTAAACTTTGAAAACATACAATCTACAAATCTTTTACTGCCATCTAGTGCTCAAAGGACTCATTTCTACTGGCTTGTAAAATGTATTCTCGCTGCATGTGATATTTTCATTGAAGAATTAAATACCGGAACTTTTATTGATTTTAAACTTTAAATCTGAAAACAAAAATCGAAAAAAATGCTGCAATAATCTATAGGAAACATTGGGAGGCAAGAATTGGGCCGCAATTAATAGAAGATATCATTTATTTCCCATTTTGAAATGTTATCATTGACAAAAGTCTTCTGTGATTACATTGCTGAATTCTTTGAAGGGAGTCTATCAGCAGGTTATTATGTATTCTGCGAGCAGCATGATGTAGAGGCAGAGACCCTGATTCCATGTATGTGTCACTTGCTGGTCTACATGCTGTAGTTTTACTACAATCACAGTTTTCTTTGTTGCAGATCAAGCAGAGCTTGGAATGCTGAGCCCTGCATAACTCCACCCACACTACTGATTGGCTGCTTTCTATTTACACTGTATATTGACAGAAAGCTTGAAATCAGTGTCTTTCACTGGAGGATCATCATGACAAGCACCGAGGTCTTCAGCAGATCTACAGCTATCCTGGAAACACATTGTAACCCCGCGATCACGTAACTGGAGAGCAGATGGCGGTGTGGAATGGCACGCCACTCTGCAGATGCATTTTTGATTCCACTGTCAGAGATTGACAGCAGCATTTATCAGGTGCTGCAGGAGCAGTGAAAGGAACATGATGGTTGATTAAATGAGCTGCTATCTGTCGGGAAAGATGCATGCTCAGCGTGCAAGCCTGCATTAAATTCAAGAACATGATATTTGATCCAAATGTATGTTAGGGGGGTTAAAAATGTTAATGCCTATTAATGATTCATCTTTAAAGGGCATATTGATAGGACTAGCATGATTGTTTATCAAAAGGCTCTTGAATGAGTTGAAAATAAAATACTATCAATACTTGGGTAATCGTTTAGTTAATTTGTGTTGCAAATCTGTAGTGTTGAATATATGATGTGAAATGTTTTTATGCGCAATATAATCATTATAATTTGTTATGACAAGCACACAGTTTGTAACTAGGCCCAGGCAACTCCGGGCTCTTCAGCTAGTTTAAATATAAAAATGAAACAAAGCAACCTCTTTAATAAGTAGTTATCTGCCTTCCCAAGGTCCGACAAACAAGACTGTGGTATTTATTCTATTGTGAATTGAATTCACTAATCAAAAGCAACCAGAGATTAGGATTTCCAGTTTCTATATTTGATAGTAAGGTATTCAGTTTTCATCTCTAATGACCTGATTTCAACAACAATGTGTACTTTGGGTGAAACAGACCATAAAGGGCATTATTATAAAAAGTGCCAATAAATTGTAATATTAATCCGTTCCTGCAAACAGCAATATATGTACGGAGTGGTGATCACATGGCCAAGAGCTGGCGTCCGACAGCAACACCCACGATCTGTGCTAGCACCTATCTCAGGTATTTAACTCCTCTGGCTGCTCTCATTACTGACAGCGGCATAGAGAAGCATTGCACAGGGAATCAGTTCCCTGTGTGCTTCCATCAGGACAATGTGATGAGATCGCGTTGTCCTGAAGGTCTCCATGGAGACCCCCGACCCCAAGATGGCCACTGGGTCCTTCCGGGTCCTTCTGGGAAGGTGGTTTGTGAGCGACTGCTGAGAACAGGTGCTGGCCTGCCTCCTTCCCTGCCTGTCAGATACTGATGTGATATTCTGCTGTGCAGAGTATCAGATCAGCGATCTGACACTATACAGTGATGTCCCATCCTGGGACAATGTAAAAAAAAGTTTAAAAAATTATTAAAAAAGGTAAAAATATTTTTTTTTAAATTCTTAAGTAAATAAGAAATAAAATTTTTCCAATGAATACATTTTTTTATGTAAAACAATAAAAGTACACATATTTGGCATATCCACGTCCATAATGACCCGCTCTATAATACTTTCCCACTAGTTACAGTGAACACTGTAAAAAAAAAAAAAAAACGAGACAGAAAACAATGCTTTATCATCATACTGCCAAACAAAAAGTGCAATAAAATGCGATCAAAAAGACGGATATAAATATAAATGGTTCCACTGAAAATGTCATTTTGTCCCGCAAAAAAACAAGCCGCCATACACCGTCTTCAGCAAAAAATAAAAAAGTTATAGCTCTCAGAATAAAGCGATGCAAAATAATTATTTTTTCTATAAAATAGTTTTTATTATCTAAAAGCGCCAAAACATAAAAAAATATAAATGAGGTATTGTTGTAATCGTGCTGACCCGAAGTAAAAAGCTGCCTTACCAATTTTGCCACACACATAACGGTATAAAAAGTACAAAAACAAAAAGCATTCTGTCTCCCAAAAGTTAAAATAGAAGGCAATCAAAAAATGTCATGTGCCTGAAAATGGTACCAATAAAAACGTCAGCTCGTCCCGCAAAAAACAAGCCCTCACTTGACTGTCGGTCGAAATATGCAGCCAAACATAAAAACCCGATTATAAATCTGGTATTGCTGTAATTGCATCGACCCGAAGAATAAAGTCACCTAATCACTTATACCGCATGAGGAATAGTGTAAAACATAAATAAAACCAATTCTTCACATGCTGTTGATTTTTTCTTTCTGCCTCCCAAAGATTGCAGTAAGGCTCGGTACACATTTATCCCGCACTCTACGCTGAGCGCTTACACTGGGGTTTCTGTGTAAATCTATGAAATACGTGATTCAGACAGCACCCCCAGTGGAAAATTCCCTATAATGATGGAGGCACTGTGGACGCCACAGGACCTGTGATCCAGTGGTGTCCGTCTTTTTAGGATTGCATAAAAGTGCTGTTTGTGCTTTTCTGAAAAGGACAAGAACAGAGGCCAGACTGAGTCCAGCGTAAATCTGCTGCCTCATTCTAGTGAAAGGTGTAGCAGAATGTATGTTTTGAGAATGACCACCAAGAACATCACTGAGCAAGTTATCTTGAGTAAACAGCATTTACTCCTCATGGGTAAAGATGAGATAAGAATTCAGAAGCACACAGCCCATGCTGCTGGCAAATTACACTCAAAAGCGAAAGTAAAAGTAACAACAACAAGAGAGCTTCCCTCCCCACAATGCAGCAAACATATAACTTTACACTATCGCCATCTGCTGTCAGGCTAGTGTAAAGTCCTCCCTTCACTTATAATAAGTCCTGATCTATTGCATATGTCAACAAACAGTAAGGACCAGAGTTGAGCCAAACGGGTCGGTCAAATTCATAAGTCGCCGACTTTCGCTGAAGTCAGGTTTCATGAAACGAAACCCGACCATGGAGTGAGGTCGGCCGCGAGGTCGGCGAGCAGAGCGCCTAAGTCGCGTTTCAAATGATGCTTCCAGCGCCCTTTTTCAGCCAATGATGGATGCCCACACTGTGGGCAACGCGATGACATGGGCATCGGTCACCACCATCTTTGAGAAGGGCATGTATGGCGCCCCTGAAGGTTCAGTCACCACAGAGGTACTGCACCTCCTCCTGAGGTGTGGTACCCCACCATTCAGGTAAGGTGGAGACACCTGACCACGCTCCAACAATTGCATCCCACACGACACAGTAGCATAGCAAAACACCCTTTGGTGGCTCCCTGCTTGGAACACAAAGCGTGCTGGGAGGCGGGTGGAGTTAGTTGGCACCAAAAGAGCGGAAAGAGTTTAGGATTTAGTCAGTCTGACAGAGTCAGTGGAAGAGTGAAGATCCCCTGAGTGGGATGGATGAAGGAAGTGCTGCAGCCGACCTCAGTGACCTGGGTCCACCGGCACAGGAGAGGAACATTGATTGAAAGTCTGACTCTCTCCATAAGAAGGAAGGATTACTACGGAACGTAAGGAGAGGAGGACTAAGGATTAGGGTTAGAGCAGAACCCTTCCCAAGTTCAGAGCGCAAGGCCGGTCCGGACCCCGAGGTTGTATGGATACTAATGGTCCTGTGACAGACACCGGAGGAATAGAAGTTGTCACCACTTTATTCCCACACAAGACTTGGGGGCACAACAGCAACGAGAGTGAGCTGGGACTTGGTAGCAAGGTGTCCCCGAAGCAGGCTATGGCTGTCTGCCGTACAAGTAGAGTTCATAGGAACATCTGACAGGAGGAACTCCAGTGTAACTCAGTACTGTGAGTACTTCATTACAAGCGCTAGAAAGGAGACGTTCAGAAAAGGCACATATATTGGCGGAGTTTTGCAGCGTAGTACTTCACCTTGCCTGGAGGTTAACTGGGCTCCTGACCTGGAGGACACAGCACGGATGCGGGCACCTGTATGCACAACAGACTGTGAGTAAAGCTTTGGAACTACATGCCCTGGTGTTCTCCACTTATTCCTGCGCCAACACACTCAGCACTGCTACATCGCTGTGCCTGACACCGCACCATTACGCTCTCCTCATTAGCTCTCCATCTACACTGCCCTGGGACTACAGCCCTACCTGTGGAGGGCCACAACACCATTGCTGCACCACATCATCTGTCCCAGAGGATCTGTCTGCAGCGTCGGCTTAACATCTTTATTGCCGAACACCACAGGTGGCGTCACGAATCATTCACTCATAAACTTTATTCCTTCACTTGATCCCTTTTACATGGGCGCCCAGGGCCAGGGACCGGGTCACCGCTGCTGTGACATTCCCCTCTGAGAGACCGGCCCTGTACCGAGTACCCCACAGCCCTGGGAGGGCGACCCACATGCAAGTGATTGGCTTGTTTGTGTGGCATCACAGGGGCTGAAAAAGGGCGTGCACGCTGACTGCCATCTTACTTCTGCCGATATTAGCATTAGGGAGAGGTTGCAGCTGCTGATTCTGAATAAGGGAGAGCGCTAGGCAGGGAAGAACAACAAAAAAACTGCTTCTGCTGGTAGCGATTTCCACTGTACAACACAACAGTTTGTGTGCAGTGACAGGGGAGGCTGTATTTTTGTGCATCAGCTCTGTTGGTTATTAGGCTGCCTTATAAGGCTCCCTGATAGCTGCATTGCTGTTTGCACACTGCTGTGCACACTGCTTTTTTAAAAGCAAAAATACTTTGCTTCCTCTTTTCTGCAGAGTTACCAAACGTTCATTTTTCCACACTTTTGTGTGCAGCAGTCCTGCTTATTAGGCTGCCTGCGTCCATACTTGGACTGAGAGCATCATTGTCAGCCTCCTAAAATCTCTAGGGAGCTTCCAATTCTCCCCAATACTATATACACCTTGTACTTTGTCATACACCAGCCAATTCCAGCCTGCTAAATTGAGGTGTAATCTATAGTGGGCCTGCGATAATAGTTCAGCCTCCTAAAATCTCTAGGGAGCTTCCAATTCTCCCCAATACTGTACACACCTTATACTTTGTCATACACCAGCCAATTTCAGCCTGTTAAATTGAGGTGTAATCTATAGTGGGCCTGAGATAATAGTTCAGCCTCCTGAAATCTCTAGGGAGATTCAAATTCTCCCCAATACTATATACACCTTGTACCTTGTCATACACCAGCCAATTTCAGCCTGTTAAATTGAGGTGTAATCCATAGTGGGCCTGAGATAATAGTTCAGCCTCCTAAAATCTCTAGGGAGATTCAAATTCTCCCCAATACTATATACACCTTGTACCTTGTCATACACCAGCCTATTTCAGCCTGTTAAATTGAGGTGTAATCTATAGTGGGCCTGAGATAATAGTTCAGCCTCCTAAAATCTCTAGGGAGATTCAAATTCTCCACAATACTATATACACCTTGTACTTTGTCATACACCAGCCAATTTCAGCCTGTTAAATTGAGGTGTAATCTATAGTGGGCCTGAGATAATAGTTCAGCCTCCTAAAATCTCTAGGGAGATTCAAATTCTCCCCAATACTATATATACCTTGTACTTTGTCATACACCAGCCAATTTCAGCCTGTTAAATTGAGGTGTAATGTATAGTGGGCCTGAGATAATAGTTCAGCCTCCTAAAATCTCTAGGGAGATTCAAATTCTCCCCAATACTATATACACCTTGTACCTTGTCATACACCAGCCTATTTCAGCCTGTTAAATTGAGGTGTAATCTATAGTGGGCCTGAGATAATAGTTCAGCCTCCTAAAATCTCTAGGGAGATTCAAATTCTCCACAATACTATATATACCTTGTACTTTGTCATACACCAGCCAATTTCAGCCTGTTAAATTAAGGTGTAATCTATATTGGGCCTGAGATAATAGTTCAGCCTCCTAAAATCTCAAGGGAGATTCAAATTCTCCACAATACTATATGCACCTTGCACCTTGTTTTAGAGTACCATATAGCTGTTGGTATTTTGGGTACATTTTTCCAAAAATGAGGAAATATGGTGGAAGTGGGTGGGGGTTGCCAGCTGGTACTGATGGTGGTGGGGGTAGTGGTGCATCTGCTGGTAGTGGCAAAAGCACAACAGCACCTAAGGCAGGAGGTGTTGAGCCTGCATCATCGTCTGGCTCCACAAGGCCTCGAAGGCTCCCTTTTCTGGGAGTAGGTAAACCGCTTTTAAAGCCGGAGCTTCAGGAACAAGTTTTGGCTTACATTGCTGACACAGCCTCCAGCTTTATCGCCTCCTTTTCTGAAGTTTCAAAAAATAAAAGCACTGAGTCGTCAGTGGAGGCTCCTGGTCAGGAACAACACGTTTCCTTGTGTCCTTCACCCCTACCAAAAGTGAAGGATGTGGCAGGCCACACTACAGATTACTCCATGGAGCTCTTTTCACAAACCATGCCTGGGTTATCAAGTCAAATCGTGAATTCCCCAGTCCAAGATGAATCGGACATGGAGTGCACTGATGCACAGCCACTGCTAGATTTTTCCGCTGGTACATTCACTCAGAGCACTACATTGTCCTTGCAGTGTACTGAGCCAGAATCTGACCCTGATGAAACTCAAGTGCCCCTTCCCGCATACTATACCACCTTACACGGTGATACAGAGGAAGGTGCACATGAAATTGAAGAGAAGGTGATGGATGACCCAGTTGTTGACCTAGAATGACATCCATTGGGGGAAGAGGGTGCCGCTGCCAATAGCTCAGAAGAGGAGGAGGAGGATCCGCAGCAGGCATCGACATCGCAACAGCTGTTATCTGGCAGGCCCGTAGCAGTCCAAAAGCGGTTTACAAAAACCCAAGGAGTTGCAGGACAGCTTGGCCAGACGGTCAAATTAGCACAGCATGCAAGGCCTCAAAATGCCTTCCATAGCAGGAAGAGTACAGTGTGGCACTTTTTTGAACAAAATCCTAATGATCAGGCAAAGGTTATCTGTAAGAAGTGCGCAAAGACCTTTAGCCGAGGGAAAAATCTGAGAAATTTGAATACCAGTTGCATGCTTAGACATTTAACCACCATGCACTTGCAAGCGTGGACGGACTACCAAATCTCACGTACCGCATGTGAACCTGCTCCGAATGAAGGTAGTCAGCAAAGCTTCATCGCTTCCCCCACTGTAATCCCACTGGTTAGCACACCACCAGCAGCAAATGTTGAGATGTCATCACAAGGCCAAAGCAGTCAGGGAATCACAATGTTAATGCTACGAAAGATTTAATCTAGGCCATCAGCAAGACCACCAACACCATCACCATCCCTCTCTCAGTCCGCCATGTCCACCGCTAGTTCCACCATATGCAGCTCTCAAGTCCAGCTCACCCTACCAGAGACTCTCAGTAGGACAAGAAAGTACTCATCCTCTCATCTGCGTACACAGTGTTTGAACACCCACATTGCCAAACTAATCTTGTTAGAGATGATGCCCTACCAGTTGGTTGAAAGCGAAGCTTTCCACAAACTCATGGCCTACGCAGTACCACGCTATGACCTGCCCAGTCGGCACTTCTTTTCTCGAAAAGCCATCCCAGACCTCCACCTGCATGTGAAAGACCGCATTGTCCATGCACTCAAGCAATCAGTGAGTGGAAAGGTGCCCCTCACAAGAGATGCATGGTCCAGTAGGCATGGCCAGGGCCGTTACGTGTCCATCAATCGCACTGGGTTAATGTGGTGGATGCAGGGTCCACAGGGCACAGCGGCGGTGGGACAGTGCTGCCTAGCCCACGGTATAGGAAACAGTTGGCTGTAGGCGTTCGACCCTCCTCCTCCTCCTCCAGAAGCGAAAGCTCGTCCACAGAGCGCAGTCGCACGAGCACTCCATCCACAGCTGCCAGTGTTGCACACGAGGTGACCCACTATCGAACAGCATGCTGTGCTGAAGATGATGCTGAAGATGATGTGTTTTTGAGAAAACAGACACACCGCGGAGGTACTGGCCGACTACTTGCAGCGACAAACTGAGTCATGGCTGGGCAGTCTACATCTTGAGGCAGGCAAGGTAGTTAGTGATAACGGCCGGAATTTTGTGGCAACCATAGTGTCATGATCCAGGATGGATCTGACAGATTAAATGCACAGAGTAATCTTTTTTTTCCTTTGGCTGTGTGCCAAAGGTGGTTTTGCCCCCGGTGGCCATTAGGATTATTGCACTGTGGTGTCTTTTGTTCTAAATTTGACCCCCTGTGGTGGTGAGCGTCATTGCACTTGGTTACTTTAGTTTGTGCATGCAATTATGTAACAGGTGTGATTGCTCTATAAAAGAGTATCAGGTGTGTCAATCAGGGTTGGTGATTAGTCCTCAGTTACACGCAAGCCTGGGTGAAGGATGGAGCTGAAAGAGAGTCCCGGGCAGCTCAGTGAGAGTCCTGAAGTGGCAGCTATGGTGTCTGCGAGGAGGGCTTGCATGGTTTGGTGGCGTTGCAGCTATGGTGTCAGCAAGGAGTTCTTGCATGGCTTGGTGGAGTGGCAGCTATGGTGTAGAGCTGCACTCATGATGCTGGATTCGGTTGCTGGAAAGCTGGACTTAACATGCTGGACTCTTTTGCGGAAAGCTGGACTCTTATGCTGGACTCTGTTCTCTGGACAGCTGCACGTGGGTGGTGGACTCTGTTTGCTCCAAGGCTGCACTATGGTGTTGGACCCGGTCGGAGGAAAACATGCACGCAGGTGGTGGGCTCTATTGCTGGGAGCGTAAGCAACAGAGCAAAGCTAAATGGTGTTCCCCTGTTTTGTCTCTTTTCCTTATGTGTGTTTAGTGCAGTGGTGGGATTAGTTTCCGCACCATCCACTTCACTAGTGAGGGTTTAGGTGGAGGGCGAGCTGGGGTTTAAAGGTATCCTGAGCAGTGCACGGTGCGGAACCGGCCTAGGGAACGTTAGGAGTGCAGAGACACTGACACAGGGAAGTGCAGGAGGTCTCCACTTCCCCGTTTCCCTATCGCAGGGCCACCATTGTTATTGTTACCCAGGTTTTCCCTTATTGTTTAAAGTCGCCTTACTGGAGGCGGGGTTTCCAGATTTACGTGTTACGTGTATTACCTAAATTCGCCTGTTGGAGGCGGCGTATCCAGCTGCGTTATTATTTAAATTCGCCCAACTGGAGGCGATGTATCCTGGGTCATGCGTGTCATCTAAATCCGCCCTGCTGGGGGCGCTGTGTCCAGCCATGCGTAACCATGACACATAGCCCTTTCAAAACTCAGACACATACCTTGCCTGGCTCACACCTTGAACCTGGTGGTGCAGTGCTTCCTCAATAATTATCCGGAGTTAACAGCCCTGCTCCATTAGGTGCGAAGACTGTGCTCGCACATCCGCCAGTCGCCCGTACACTCCAGTCGTATGCAGAAGCTGCAGCGATTGCTCCACCTTCCCAAGCACCGCCTAATTATCGACGTTGCAACAAGGTGGAATTCCACCCTGCACATGGTCAGAGGCTGAGTGAACAGAGGCAGGCTGTAATGCATTTGTGGGAGGATACATGAGCAGGCAGTTTGAGGCCAGACATGGAGTTGTCTGGTGTGCAGTGGTCGAAGCTGAAAGACCTCTGTAAAGTCCTTCAGTGTTTTGAGGAATGCACATGGCTTGTAAGCGCAGACGACGCCATCATAAGCATGAGCATCCCACTTATGCGTCTGCTCATGCAAACTTTGACGCACATTAAGGAGCAGGTGTCTGCAGCTGAGGAGGAAGAGGAGGAGGGAAGCCTTGATGACAGTCAGCCATTGTCTGCTCAGGGAACTCTCCTGTACAAGGTGGAGGAAGAAGAGGAAGAGGAGGAGGATGATGGGGATGATTATTTAGGAGAGGAGGATGCTTCTCAGGGGGCAAGAGAAAATGTTGGCGTGGCAAGGTGAGGTACAGGGTTTGTGCGTGACTAGAGGGATGTTGATTTGCCAGAAAGTGCTCCTCCACCCAGCACTCGCAGTGCATCATTGACACCTGGAACATTGGCCCACATGTGTGATTATGCCTTGCAGATCCTAAAAAGGGACCCCTGCATTGCCGAAATGATGAACGATGATGACTACTGGTTGGCCAGCATCCTGGATCCACGCTATAATGGCAAATTCCAAAACATCATGCCACAGGAGAACCTAGAGCTAATATTGGCTAACAAACAAGCAACTTTAGTAAACCGTTTGTTTGAGGCATTCCCAGCACACAGCGGCGGTGATGGTTCTCCCACGAGCCGTAGGGGGCAACATGGAAGAGGTGTTCGTGGTAACACAGGCGAAGTGGCGTTGGACACAGGGGTTTCATGACCATGTTGTGGACTGATTTTTCAGGTACCACTCACACGACTGGTAATACTGCATCAATTCAAAGTGACAGGAGACAGCAGTTGTCAACTATGGTTACAAACTACTTCTCCCATATCGATGTTCTCCCTCACAGGTCATTCCCCTTTGACTATTGAGCCTGTAAACTGGGCACCTGGCCTGAATTGGCACAATATGCCTTACAGGAGCTCGCTTGCCCTGCTGCTAGTGTGCTATTCGAAAGAGTCTTCAGGGCTGCTGGATCAATCTTGACAGAAAAAAGGACCTGTCTGTCGACCCAAAATGTTGATGATCTAACCTTCATTAAAATGAACCATGCATGGGTTTCAAAGGATTGTGTCCCACCTTCCCCTGCTGACACATAGGTTGCCAGAAAAATGGCTCGCTTTTGTCCTCCCTTCCTCGGACTTTTCCAATTCCTCCATTTTGAGCTGCTGAATGTCCAACATCAACATATGCCATTTTTTCAACCTCCCTAACTGGGCTGCCTCCCCCCCAGGACCGGGGTCACCACCTGGCGCATGCACCCGTGCGAGTGCCATTGCCCTTGACAGGTGGGTGGGCCGACTCTTGGGTGACGGCACTGGCACAGGGTCCCTCATAATACAATCAACTGTCTCTGACGGTGGGGGTGCACACCTGCCGTCAGACACACCGGCATACTATGAGGGGCTCTGTGCCAGTACCGCTGCCCACAAGTGGGCCCCTCTGCTTGCTCAGGGCCCCAACACTTGCAATACTTACCTCTCCCTGCTCCCCTGCTGTGTAGTCTGGGTTGTTAAATCCTTCACTGGGACTGCCAATACAAATTTGGTGAACTGATAGATGATGGTTAAGACGTAGCTATGCCCTGTCCTGCTGGGCTCTATCTTCAGATGATCAATGGCTTCCATTTGTTATGGACGTCGACTCACAATGAGATGCAGTGGTGGTTATCATCAGTTCTCACAGTTTTCCTACTCACAGACGTGTGACATTCCTGCCCACATTTATTATTGTGTCCTCTCATGCCAATCCAATAGAATCGCCTACGGCCTGTGGCTTCTGTCTTTTGCACTCCAAAGTTAACTGACAGATCATGATAGGCAGTGAGGACAATGTCTACATCTCTCCCTGTGATCACAATTTGATGGAGATGAGTAACGGTGATGGAATCCACGGTACTGCGATACAGCAAACCTTTCTTCACAAGAACTGCTTTCGCTGTCTCCACAGACAAAGTAATTGAGGGTCAGCATCGCCTCTGAGAATTCTCCCGGGAGTTTTTCCCGTGATTAGGAACTCCAAAATTTCTGCAATCACTCGACTTTCCGTCTGTACTTGTATCCATCTCGTTTCCTCTTGCGGAGAGTCTGGACTGTCTTACTGAGACTGAAATATATATGAAGATTGAAAAATACCCCAACAGTGTATACTGGTGTACGTTTCGAATACATTACCCTTTTTCTACTTTTTAGATTCTTGTCTAATCCATACTGAGGCTGTGAGTGTCTTTGTCAGACTACGGAAATATACACAGAGATTTTTAATGTTTAAACTATGCTATATATACCTGGTATCCAGTGATACTGTACCCTTTCTCAACTTTCTACAATCTTGTTGAATCCATACTGGGCCTGAGACCGTCTGAGTCTGCCTCCTGATAAATAGACATAGATTTTTAATGTGTAAACTATGCTACATCTATACCTGTTATCCAGTGATACTGTACCCTTTCTCAACTTTCTACAATCTTGTCAAATCCATACTCTGCCTGAGACCATCTGAGTCTGCCTCCTGATATATAGACATCGATTTTTAATGTGTAAACTATGCTACATATATACCTGTTATCCGGTGATACTGTACCCTTTCTCCTTTCTCAACTTTCTACAATCTTGTCGAATCCATACTGGGCCTGAGACCGTCTGAGTCTGCCTCCTGATATATAGACATAGATTTTTAATGTGTAAACTATGCTACATCTATACCTGTTATCCAGTGATACTGTACCCTTTCTCAACTTTCTACAATCTTGTCAAATCCATACTCTGCCTGAGACCATCTGAGTCTGCCTCCTGATATATAGACATCGATTTTTAATGTGTAAACTATGCTACATATATACCTGTTATCCGGTGATACTGTACCCTTTCTCCTTTCTCTACTTTCTACAATCTTGTCAAATCCATACTGGGCCTGAGACCGTTTGAGGCTGCCTCCTGATATATAGGCATAGATTTTTAATGTGTAAACTATGCTACATATATACCTGTTATCCGGTGATACTGTACCCTTTCTCCTTTCTCAACTTTCTACAATCTTGTCGAATCCATACTGGGCCTGAGACCGTCTGAGTCTGCCTCCTGATTAGAGATGAGCGGTGTTCGAGTCGACCTGTTCGCCAAGTTCAAATTCGAGCTGTTTTGGGTGGTGTTCGAGCCATTCGTCGAACTCGAACACTTTGCTTAAAATTCAGCTGTTCGAGGTTCCGTTCGAGAACGGTTCGTTCACCAAAAGCGTAACTTTATTTTCACATTAATAATGGTTTTAAATGTTAATAGACAGTTTCATGGCTTAGAAGCAGTGACTGGTAGCCAGCGGTATAGTGCACCTGTCAAGGAGCTACACCGTGTGTGTTTCTAATAATTTTTTACCGTATCTTGTCCAGAAAATCCTTTTGGGCCTTGTAGCACTGTCTGCTACTCAGCAGAGGAGCCCACCCGTGATTCATGCAGTGCCGCCTGTTTATGTAAGAACCATTTTTTATTTTCAAATAATTTTATTGTTTTTTTAGAAATAAACAGGGTAGAGAAAGGAAGGTAGGAAGGGAGGGAAGGGAGTGGGGAATAAACAACCTTGTACAGGTACGGAAAAAAAAATTAAAAACTAGAGAACCCACAAATAGGCATAGAATAACATATATCGAATAACAACATAAAAGAAAAAAAAATCGACAATCCTTATTATGGGGTAACATTCTTGGAAGGAGATACAGCATCCCAGTACTAAAGCGCCCAAGTTTAAACTTCAAAATATAGTGCCTCTTGTTAAGTCTATTTGATATGAAATTTGTTGTTCCAGGTCTTCCATTTTTTTGAGTATTTGTGAATGTGATTGTTGTTAATCGCAAATCTGCGTTCTAAATCGCTGTGTTGGCCTATATTGTCAAGTATGTCTGAAAACTTGGGAACCTCTGCTTTCTTCCACCATTGTGCTAACATGGTCTTGGTCACTAAGAGGATGTGTATGATAATGTGTCTTACCGAATCATCAAATTGTTCCATGTCTAATGAAAGAAGTGCTCTTTCGGGTGTAATTGTGAAGCCCTTAGCAATGAGGTTAATGTGCTGTGTGACTTGAAGCCAGAGGTTTTTGATTTTTGAACAACCCCAGAAAATATGGTAGAGGTTCCCTTGGTGTCCACAATCTCTCCAGCACAAGGAAGATAGCTCTGTGTTAAAATGCGATAACCTCGTCGGGGTATCGTACCACCTATTTAACAATTTGAAATAACTCTCATGAAGACCCATTGATATGTTGGAATTGTAAGTGTTTTTGATGGCATCGTTCCAGTTCTCGAGACGGATATCAGCACCAAAATTGGACTCCCATCTCTTCATGTATATGTTTTTGTGGCTCGTTAGGTCTTTGACGACAGATCTATACAAATTACGCAGACTCCAGAGGTTTTTATTTTTAAGGTTGCACAACAGTGAAGTTAGCATTTCATAATTCAAAGTCTTCCCTTTTATGAATTTCCAAATTCTGTCTTTCAACATGGTGTAAAAGACTAGCTCAGATGACGGTAAATTATATTTAACCCTGATCTCACCAAATTTCAGGAACTCCACTCCACTAAAAACATCCCCCACCCTTTTAATTCCAGATTTCCCCCAAACCTCCGGTATCGGGAGATCATCCATCAGTGCCAATGAAGAAAGAGGCAACTTTAAGATTTGCTCTGCTTTTTTGATATTTTTAGTCGGCTTAATGAGATCCCTCCAGGCTGAGATTATCGGCCGGAATATAGGATGAGATGAGTTCGCACTGGGCTTTTGCAGAAGGAAGTTAAAGAAAAGCTTTTGCAATGAACCTCTATCACTAGCATCTCTCTCTGTAACAACCCTGCTGGCATCACTGCATGGCCTCCCATCCCCCGCACACCAACTTACTTTCTGCTTCAAGCCATGCTGTGAATACTGTCTGTTGCCAGCCCTGTGCTCCATGTGCTATGCCTCGTGTTTTCCTGCTTGCTCTCCATGTTTCCTGACTGTGTGAATAGGGGGGCGGCGCCTGAACTCTCTGGTTCTTATGCAGTCAGGGTGCACCTGGGTAATCTGTCCCTGACCAATCACCTGGAGCCCTTGACTATTTAGTTTCACCACTCCCACTGAAACATTGCCTGTGCAATGTCTATACTCAGTTAGTATCTTGCTGCTGAGCAAGCCAGGCCCTGTTCTGTGTGTCTCCTTCTCTGGAGGATTACTCTAGTCTTGCTTTGTACCTTGTCCGCCTGCCAGGAGGCAGAATATCCTGGCCCTTGAGTCTTGTTCCCAATACCTTGTCTGTACTCTGTCCGCCTGCCAGGAGGCAGAATATCCTGGTCCTTGTGTCTTTGTCCCGGTGTCTCTGTCTGAACTCAGTCTTACCTCTGTCTGTCAGTCTCCTTGTTTGTGGTTCCTTCTCTGCCGTGTCTTTCCTTGTGTTCCCCCTATCTGTGCATCTGCACCCTCGCAGCTTTATCTGTGCATCTGCACCCTCGCAGCTTTATCTGTGCATCTGCACCTTCGCAGCTTTATCTGTGCATCTGCACCTTCGCAGCTTTATCTGTGCATCTGCACCCTCGCAGCTTTATCTGTGCATCTGCACCCTCGCAGCTTTATCTGTGCATCTGCACCCTCGCAGCTTTATCTGTGCATCAGCACCCTCGCAGCTTTATCTGTGCATCTGCACCTTCGCAGCTTTATCTGTGCATCTGCACCCTCGCAGCTTTATCTGTGCATCTGCACCCTCGCAGCTTTATCTGTGCATCTGCACCCTCGCAGCTCTGTCTGCACGGCTCCTTAGCCGCTCTGCCTGCTCCGCACTCCTGCGGCTCTGCCTGCTCCGCACTCCTGCAGCTCTGCCTGCTCTGCACTCCTGTGGCTCTGCCTGCTCCGCACTCCTGCGGCTCTGCCTATATCCATACCTGCATCTCCTGTGTGAACAGGTCCAAACCTGTTCTCTCATATACCACTCCTTCCTGCCTATATCCATACCTGCACCTCCTGTGTGAACAGGTCCAAACCTGTTCTCTCATATACCACTCCTTCCTGCCTATATCCATACCTGCATCTCCTGTGTGAACAGGTCCAAACCTGTCCTCTCATATACCACTCCTGCTTGCCCTGTGTCTCAAGCCGTCACCTACCTGTCCAGTGTCTCCAAGCCGTGCCCGCCTGTCCTGTGTCTCCAAGCCGTGCCCGCCTGTCCTGTGTCTCCAAGCCGTGCCCGCCTGTCCTGTGTCTCCAAGCCGTGCCCGCCTGTCCTGTGTCTCCAAGCCGTGCCCGCCTGTCCTGTGTCTCCAAGCCGTGCCGCCTATCCTGTGTCTCCAAGCCGTGCCCGCCTGTCCTGTGTCTCAGCCGTGCCTACCTGCCCGCCTGTCTAGCCTGCTTGTCACTCGCACCTTTCCAGGTGTCCTGTTCCCGAGTGGGATCAGCAGCCACAGCCAGACACCACCCTGGAGTGGCACCCGGCAGCTACCTGCCGCACAAGCCTGACCTCACCATCAGAGGCTCCAGTGAATACCTAGGTAGCTGCCGTAGTTACGCCCCTTCCAGGGTAGTCTGGTTTGTGGCACAGTGGGGCCACAACCCCCCAGCTCGCGCCATTCAGCCAAGGCGCGAGCGTGACACTCTCCAAGCCATACCAAGCTGGATGCATCATGTTTTCAGTAAACCAGTGCCAGCTCTGTTTAATGAGCGAGGCCTGATAATAAGCGTATATGTTGGGCAGTCCTGCGCCCCCATGTTCTTTATTTTTGTACATCAAGTCTGCAGATATTCTTGCTTTTTTACCTTTCCAAATAAATAGTCGGATGAGCTCTTGAGCTTTATCAATGGTTTGGCGCGGAAAGCTAACTGTAAAGTCCTAAATATGTATAAAATTTTGGGAAGGATAAAAGTTTTGACTGCCAGAATCTTCCCAAAGATGGAAGTCTCTAGCTGAGCCAAAAAGGATAGATCGCCTGTAATAGTCTTTATAATGCTGTCTAAATTGGCCCTAACTGTGGCTTGGATTGATCCAGCTATTCTAATCCCTAGATAGACAATCTCTTTCTCCTCCCAAATGAACTGGGTTTGGGCCTTTATTTTGTTAATTTCAGATTGTTTCATGTTTAGAGTTATAAATTTTGATTTGTTTGGGTTTACCTTAAAATAAGATGCTCTAGAGAATTTTTCTAGTTCAACTGAAAGGGCTTTAATGGAGTTTGCAGGATCCAGTAGCGTGAGGAATAGATCATCTGCGAATAATCCAATTTTAAAATTTCGTGATGGCAGTTCAAAGCCTTTAATATCATTGTTTATTCTTATTTTTTCGGCTAGGGGCTCTATGGCAAGCACAAATAGAAGGGGGGACATTGGGCACCCCTGTCTCGTGCCATTGGTAATGTCGAACGGGTCGGAGAGGAAATTGCATAAATCCTGGCACTAAGACCCGAGTACAAGGCGAAGACTGTTGATAGAAACTTCTCGTCAAAGTCAAATCTAGCGAGAGTTGCTTTTAAGTAAAGCCAGTTTAGCCTATCAAATGCCTTCTCGGCGTCCAGTGCCAGAAAAGCAGTTTGGGTTCTCAGGTTGTTTGCTAAATTTATCAGATTCAACACCCTTCTAGTTCCGTCTGAGGCCTTGCTGCCCTCCGTAAAGCCTATTTGATCATCCGCCAACAGACGTGGATGGATGTTTTTTAATCGGTTTGCAATGATCTTTGAGTGGATTTTAAGATCGCTATTTATGAGTGATATTGGCCTATAGCTCTGTATCCTCTCGGGGTCCCCCCCTCCTTTAGAATCATGATAATTGTTGCCTCTAACATTTCCTTTGGGAAGGAACCCCGAGAGGACACCAGATCAAAGACGGAAGCCAGCTGTGGAGCCAGAACTTTTGAAAAGGATTTATAGTGGTCTCCAGAGAAGCCATCCGGCCCTGGTGATTTTTGGGACTGCAGTTTCTTGATAACGTCAACAATTTCTCTCTCTGTAAAGGAGCTATTGACAATTCAAGTCCAGCTCATCGACTCTTCGTAGATCGATACGCTGTAGAAAAGAATCTACAAAATTTGAGTTAACCACCAGTGTTTGGGGGTCATCTTTCAGGTTGTGGAGATTTTTAAAGAATTCTGCAAACGAGTTGACAATGTCCCTAGGGTGAGTTTTGGGGTCACCCGAGGGAGATACTATCTTATTTATTCTCCTTTTAATTCTTTCTCTTTTTAATTTCCTCATCATAAACCTGGTAGGCTTGTTAAGAGACGCATACGATTTGTACCTAGATGCTTTGATGACTGCATCATATTCCTGGTAGATTTCAGATCTCAAACTCTGTCTAAGTCTCAAAATCTCAGCCTGGACGGTCTGGGAAGGAACTTTTAAGTTTGTTTGTTTTTTCTCTAGATCATTAATTTGGGCCTGTAGGTTTGTAATATTTTCCCTATTTCTCTTCTTATGTTTAGAAAGAATTTGCATAAGACACCCCCTCAGGACCGCTTTATGGGCGTTCCAGACCGTGAACTGATCTACTTCACCAGGTACGTTTTCCTTGAAGTAGTTTAAGAGAGCGTTTTCTATCTCTTGTTTGTACTCTGGTATATATAGCAAAGCTGAGTTAAGCTTCCAGCGGAATGGTTTGTCAGGGGGAGGACCCACAAGGAAGTCAATGAGAACCGGGGTATGATCCGAGATGGACTTCTGCATGAAGCGAATGTCCTTAATTTTGGACAGAGTGAATATGTTAGTAAGTAGAAGATCTATCCTGGAAGCTGTCTTTTGTACATCTGAAAAGTGGGAATACTCACGTGATGATGTATTCAAGCAGCGGAAAGCATCATAAAGCTCATTTTGAATTAACCAGTTTTTTAAAGCTGGGACCTTGTGGAGAACTAAAGAGGATGAATCAATGCTGCTATCTGAGACAATATTAAAGTCGCCCAATAAGATGAGTTCGCCTGTTTTAACATTGTCGATTTTTTTGATAAGCTTGTTCAAGTAACGAATGTGTCCCTTGTTGGGTGCGTATACATTCACTATTGTGCATGGCCTTTCATGGAGTAAGCATATGAGTATATGAAACCTGCCCAAGGAGTCTGGTATTTCTTTCATGAGCTGAAAAGGAACGGTGCCACCTACCAATGTGATGACCCCAGCCTTTTTCTTTGTGGAGATTGACTTGTACATGTGTGGGAAGTTCTTGTGCTGGAAGACCGAGTGTCGATCAGAAGCCAGTTTAACCTCCTGAAGGCATACCAATTCGGCCCGGGTTTGGTTGATCTCCTTCCATACCGCATACCTCTTATTCGGACTGTTGAGCCCCCTAACATTGTACGATAAAATTTTCATCGTTAGAATGCAATATCAAAACAAGAAAGGGAAACAAATAGAACAATGAAATACAGAAAAAAAAAAATTAAGAACTTGAGAGTTCTCCTGGAGGACTCCAAACTGGTTGGTGTCTCACCTTAGATCGGGGGAAAAACGAGAAAAAAATTAAGTGGCAAGTTCCCACAGTGACAATGATAAACTGTAATTACGGATACTAATATTCATGTTCAGGAAAAGGAAATAATAGTGACCCTCAAATAAATTCAAACATATGACAAAGATCAATCCTAATCCCTATGTCTAAAGGATGGTTCATCCATCAGGAATTTAAGAAACCTCTGACCCTCGTGTGGAGTATAGATGGGGTAGTGTTTATCTTTATACCAGACTAAAAGCTTGGTAGGGAAACCCCATCTATATATATGACACTCTAAGTTCCCTAAGTTTAGAGGTCAGATCTCTGAAGGAGCTTCTTGCGTCCATAGTCTCTTTGGAAAAGTCTTGGAAAATCTTAAGATCCTTATAAGGCTCAGGGGGTGAACCTCTCTCTCTCAAAGATTTTAAAACCTTCTCCTTGGTTTCAAAGAATGGGACCCTGAGGATAGTGTCCCTGGGCTTTTCCTGTGGGACCCCTTTGGGACGTGAGAGGCGGTGTATACGATCGATATTGACTTCTAATTCTGTCAATTTTGGCGATAATTTTTTAAACAAATTTTTGGTGTAATCAGAGAGATCTGCCTGGGAGACCGACTCAGGGATACCTCGTATCTTTAAGTTATTTCTCCTGCTTCGGTCTTCCAGATCCGTCAATTTGTTTTTAAGGGAAATAACCTCCTTTTTGAGGAGTGAATTCTCCTTTGAGAGGTAAACTATATCCCTTTCCGCCTCTACCATCTTTACCTCATATTTCTCAACCTTTTGGCTAAGATTTCTGCAAGTTTCCTGTAGGGCCTTGGCCTGAGTCTCAAACCCTATTTTTAGGGCATCACTGAAGGACTGGAAGAGATCCGCCATGAATCCTTCAGTGGCTTGTTTGTTGGACCCCTTGTATTCCCCCAGGTTAATGGATGGAGGAGGAACCTCAAACGAAGGGAATGGACCTCCATTATCCCTCCTAGGCTTCTGCCTTTCAGGGCTTGTGTTTGGAGTATAGTCAGCTGAGACACTGTCGGAGTCCTCAGATGAGAGACTCCCAGTCTTTCCCTGATCGCCTGGTCCCTTCCTTTTGTTTGATTTGGAAGTGTCCATTTCCTCCGTAAGAGTCTCAATTGGAGGGGGGGGTTTAATGTTGCCCCCTAAATTTTTATTTTTTTGTGGCGTTTCAGGTTGTGTTTTAGATAGGGTTTTTGTCAATGAGCTATTAGTACCTGATCCCCCTTTTGCAACTTTGACAGATGCACGGTTCTGAGATTTTTTTAGATAAGGCATTTTTGGCTCGTCTCCTTTCAGGGGTGACCTAGATTTTATTGGGCTTAACAAATTAGAGATATCGTTGTATGATTTAGAGTGTGCCCCAATATTGTGCCTCGTGACCCTGTGTGGGCTATTGGAAGCTCTGCCCCTACCTGACTGCATCTTGGTTTGCCACAAACCCTTCCCAGACATCAGATCTATGACCCCTTTAAATTATTCAAACAAGTTAAGAAAAATGGTCAAAAAGCAAGTTTCCCAAAGGAGTTAACAGAGAGGCCCTCAGTGAGAGCGAGTAAAGTGACACAATTCTGCAGTATCAATATCAGCATCCCACTGTATCTCTGATCCTCAGTTGAAATAAAGGTAATCTTCTGTTATAATTCACTGGTCAGATGGATACCAGGCACCGGGACCACCAGCCATGAACTGCAGACTCTGTTATATTGTATGCCTGTGCCGCTGATATGCTGAAAGCAGCCAATGAACAAACCCTAGGGACGCTATATGGGGATAAAGAGTCCCTCCCAGATGCCTGTGTCCATTCCCCAGTACCCCTGAGGTTAAGTCTCTGCTGCGTTGTACAGTTCGTGGGAGTATCTGTGCCTGTCACAGGGGAGACCGCTGACTGAACGCTGCAGGGCCTGTGACGTAAGGTCTGCTCAGTGCTGACAGGCTGGAAGCTGGGAGCGGTCGGATCTACTTCCCATTGAAGTCTATTGTGGCTATGAGCACTAATCAGCAGCCAGTTCTAGAGGCCCAAACTCGGATGTGCCTCACCTCTGCTGTCTTCAGAGGCTCCCCCTGTGCTTGTCGCCCCCTGTCCGGTCCTCAATGTGGCTGTGGAGCGCTGTTCTTAGCCGTTCTGATGTCTGTTCAATGGGTCCAGTGGTATCCCTCCGCCTCTCTGCTCTGTGACAAGAAAGTAGTCCCCGCCGGTGTCCTCTGCTTATATCCTCGGTGTGTCAGTCCAGAAAGTGTCCAAATCAGCTCCTCTGCCCCCGCTCTCCTCACCCTGGCCATGAAACTTCCTGATTTCGGCGGCACTCAGTCAGAAATCCAGAGGGGAGATTGTACATAGTTCCCTATCCCTCCGCCGCAGCAGTGGCATTATCCTCTACACCCCGCAGGCAAAAAACATTGCAGGCAGTTAGAATCAAGTTGTGCCTTACCGGGAGGATTCCAAATAAAGTCCTTATTGTCCTTATTACTGGCGATGAGCCCCCAGATCAGTCCTGGCTTATATACAGCCCACAGTAGCACTCCAGTCACTTCCAGGAAGGCAGATGGTGGGAGGGTGATGTCCCTCTGTTTCTCCTACACCACTACTGTCCCAAACTTTTAAAAGTTCATATCTTCGGTCTCCTTTGGACCAGGGTCCTAGTTTTAGGCTCAGAATGTGCACCAGAGTTTCAGGAATAGAATAGGGTCCAGTATGGGGTTTTTTTGTTAACCCTTTTCACGCTTTTTTGTTGCTTTAGTGTGTGACTGTGGGAGCTTAGAGCTCTTGCCTCCTACATGCTCAGAGCCCAGGCCACGCCCCCCATGTAAGAACCATTTTTTAACTCCATTTAGCCCAGTCAATACTTTGGGCCTAGTACCTGTGTCTACTGCTCAGCAGAGGAGCCCACCTGTGAGCCTAGCTATGCCGCCTGTTTATGTAAGTACTGTCTGCTACTCAGCAGAGTTGCCCACCCGTGAACCAAGCTATGCCGCCTGTTTATGTAAGAACTGTGTGCTACTCAGCAGAGGAGTCCAGCTGTTAAGCAAGCTACAGCACCTGTGGTTTGGACAATTAATTTTTTCACATTCTTTCTGGAATGCAGGTTAGGCCTAATTCCGGAATTCAGGTTGACCTGCACTTACTGGGAAATCCTCGTTCGCGGGGAAGAATTGGAATCCCAGATCCCTATCACTAATGGGGTTCAGTGGGTTATCCGCACCTGTAAGCGACGCACGCTGGTCCTTTCAGTGTAGCGCGCATGCAGCCCCGGACATGTAAGGGCATGACAGACCTGTTATTGCTCGATCTCGCGTGCCAGAGCCTCGCGTGTCACTCTAGTAAGCTGGACGCGGACCGCGGGGTCATGCCGGAGTCTCATTCGTTAACTGAATTAAGCTGACAAATCGCTAGCACAACTAAAAACGGCCATGCACCACCACCCACAGAATGGACAAAGCTTGCAATCTGTCCATCCTTTCCGTGGCTGGCATGGTTGAGGTTGCCCGTGTGGAGTCCAATTAAGCCACAGGCTCCACTCCTGGTGGTGCCCTTAATAATAATAATAATAATAATCTTTATTTTTATACAGCACTAACATATTCCGCAGCTCTTACAGTTTGCACACAATTTGCCCTTCTGGACATTCCTTTAAGGTTCAGCTTTGCAACCATACTGCCCTGGAAACCAAAAACTTTGCCTTCATGGATGCTGTTCAGAGGGTCGTGGGAATAACGCCGCCCGATCGGCAGTTGGCATAATTTATGGTGGGAAGTCCAACGGTATATGATCGTCTTCGATTTTAGAATTTTAGATTTTTTTTTATTTTAGATTTTTAGTCCAGCCTTTCTTGACTTTATAAGGGCATGACATGCCTATATCTGTGTCTCCTCCTCCTCCTTTTACTCCTCCACCTCTTTTCTATATGTAGTTGCCCTTTTCAATATGTTATTTTTGTCTTCTGAGCATTTTGTCTGCTTTGGGACACCTTTTAAGGTGTTTTGTAACTGTTTTCTATGTGTTTGCATGTGTTTGTGTTTGCCTGCCATTGTTTTCAATGGGGCTCGATGGTGTTCGTCGAACGTTCGATGAACATTCAACGAGCTTGCCTCCTGTTCGATGAACCGAACCGAACTCGAACACTAGCGGGGTGGTCAACACTACTCCTGATATATAGACGTACATTTTTAATGTTTAAACTATGCTATATATACCTGGTATCTGGTGATACTGTACCCTTTCTGCCAGGAAGTCCTCCTCCACCCACCACTCTAAGTGTATCATTGACACCTGGAACATTGGCCAACATGTGTGATTATTTCTTGCGGATCTTCTTTTTATATTGTGGTGTGATCCATCCTGAGCATGTGAGAGTCCGTGGGTTACTCCTGCAATTTATATGTAGATTTAAAAATTACCCCAACACTGTATACAGCTCTACGCTTGTGATACATTACCCATTTACTGCTTTTTATATTCTGGTCTAATCCAAACTGACCAAGTGAGAGTCTGTTTCTGACTGTGGAAATAATTACTGAGATTGACAATAACCCCTACACTGTGTACAGCTGTACGCTTCAGATCCATTACCGTTTTACGGCTTTTTATATTGTGTTGCAATCCATACTGAGCCTGAGAGCGTCTGTGTCTGCCTCCTGAAATATATACGGAGATTTAGAATGTTTAAACTATACTATATATACCTGCTATCTGATGATACTGTACCCTTTTTCTACTTTTTATATTCTTGTCTAATCCATACTGAGCCTGTGAGCGTCTCTGTGTGACTCATGAAATATATAGGGAGATTGACAATTATCCTTTGACTTTATAGAGCTGTACGCTTCTGATACAGTACCATATATCTGATGTTATTTTGGGTACATTTTCTCCAAAATTTGGAAGTGTGGTGGAAGAGGCCGCAGATGTGGGCATGGGGGGGCCAGCTGGTACTGATGGTGGTGGTGCATCTGCTGGTAGTGGCAAAAGCACAATAGCAGCTAAGGCAGGAGGTGTTGAGCCTGCATCATGGTCTGGCTCCGGAATGCCTGGAAGGCTACCTTTTCTGGGAGTAGGTTAACCGCTTTTAAAGCCGGAGCATCAGGAACTGGTTTGGGCTTACATTGCCGAATCAGACTCCAGCAAATATGCCCTCCTCTTCTGAAGTTTCAAAAAATGCAAGCACTGAGTCGTCAAATGCTGGCTTCTGGTCAGGAAGAACCCCTTTCCTTGTGTCCTTCACCCCCACCAAAAGTGAATGATGCAGCAGGCCACACTTCACATTAGTCCATGCAGCTCTTTCCCACACACCATGCCTGGGTTATCAAGTCAAATCGTGAATTCCCCAGTCCAAGATGAATCTGACATGGAGTGAGGGTGGCCAGCCAGCGCTGTGGGGTTAATCGGTACCGGGCCGGTGTCTCAGAGGGATGTGTCATGGTGGTGGTTACCCGCTCCGTGGGCCTGGGCGTCCATGCAAAGGGGTGAATAATGTTTATAGGTGAATGATAAGTGACACCACCTGTGGTTTCTGATCAGATTGACCAGCGCTGCAGTGTCGCTTCTCTTGGACAGATATTGTGGTGCAGCTAAGATGTAGAAGCCCTGCACAGGTAGGGCCATAGTCGCAGGGCAGATGAAACAGTTGGTAGATGGTGTGCAGTGCAGGATGTAGCAGAGCCGTGCGCCAGGCGCAGGAGAAAGATGACAGACACAGTCATGCAGTTCCTTTACCTGTACTTGGTAAGTGCCGTACAGGACCCAGAGTACAGATGGAGAAGGAGTTGGTCAGCCTGGAAGCAAATTAGGAATTCTCTCTCTGTGTGGCCTCCATTCTAGCGCTTATCTGAGGTACTCGCAGTACTGAGTTCACTGAAGTTCCCCCTGTTGACTCTCTTTTAAAACTTTCTCGTATGGCAGGCAGCCGTAGCCTTTTCTTTCTGGCTCACACAAGTCGCTGCTGGGGCCTCTGAGCCTTAGTTGGGAACAGAGCATTTACAGCTGCTACTTCCTCCGGTTTCTGCTGCAGGACCGTCAGTGTCCCTACAAACTCAGAGACTGGAATCCAGACCATGCACTCCAGCTAGGAGTGAGCCTTAACTCTGCTCATCCTCCAGCTCCCCTTCTCACATCCACACACTTCCCCTTCCCTTCACAGATTGCCCTAACTTCCCTCCTCCCAACCACAGAGAGAAGCTCCTCAGCAGTCAGGTTCAGAACTCTCCCTGCTGGCTTGGAGTGGGAACTGTGTTGTGTGTTGGTTTAACTGCTAGAGAGATCCTTCGTTGCTCGCAAGCATGACATCACACTCCCTAGAAGGAAGGTAATGCCACTGTGGTGACCGTACTCCTGGGGGCGCCACAAGTGCACTAATGCCCAGCCACTGCTAGATGATTCTGCTGGTACATTGACCCAGACCACTACATTCCCCTCGCACTCTACACAGCCAGAATCTGACCCTGATGAAACTCAGGTTCCCCTTCCCGCATACTATACCACCTTACACGGTGACAAAGAGGAAGATGTAGATGAAAGTGTAAGTTCCCTGAGCAGGTGGGGGGCATACTCACAGGCGACGGCACTGGCACAGGGCCCCTCATAGTACGCAAAAGTGTCTCTGCCGGTGGGAGGCCACCCGCCGTCAGACACACCGCCGTACTATGTGGGACCATGTGCCAGTGCCGTCGCCAACGAGTGGGCCCCCCTGCTTGCTCAGGATCACAGCACTTGCAAAGTTGAAATACTTACCTCTCCCTGCTCCACTGCCATGATGTCTTCCGCGTTTCCTGACAGTGACATTCTGGTCAAAGAGCGCGATGACATCACGTCTGTACGCCCTCTGCCTAAACAGTCCAAGTGCAGAGAGATGGAAGATGGGGATGACGAGGAGTCCAGAGTACAGGGATTCCCTAGCGAGGAGACTTATTTAATTGTTTTAAAGGTTGGGAGCAATTTTTGGGGCGCATTATACTCTGGAGAATGATAAATGGATACACTGGAGCATTCCAAAGGTGGACATCAGACACTGGAGCAGCATTTACAGGGCCCATTATACACTGGAGCATTAGAAATGGGGCCCATTATATATGGAGCATTATTTGGGCCCATAAGAGAGTGGAACTTCATCCATGGGGACCAACATATACTGTAGCATTATGTGGAGCATATCATATACTGTATGGAAAATTATATGGGACCAATGATTCTGTATGGAGAAATATATGGGCCTCATTACTCTGTATAGCGCACTATGCGGTGGCCATAATACTGTATGGAGTAATATACAGTCCGTTTTTGGAGCTATTGGAGAATTTAAAATGGATATCAGTCATGTGATGTAAGAAGTGAAGTATTTTTCATTGTACTATACCGCTATTTCTCTGCCGTATCAGAGGATCATGAATTGTGGCATGTGTTAAAGGAGCCCATTGACACTCTTTGACCCTGGGCCCACGAAAATCTGGAGCCAGCACTACCCCCCCCCACAACTTTAGCCAAATAACCCCCAGTTTTCAATGCCTAACTATTATTGTAAAGTAAATTAAGGTTGACAAGCTTAAGTAATAAGAATTGATGCTTTTGGCATTAAAATGGGCACTGTAGGTGTGTTTCCTGTCCTCCACTCACTGCCGACTTTTCTTCCCCATTGACTTGCATTGGGTTTCGTGTTTCAGTCGGCCTTCAACTTTTCACGATAATCAGCCGATTTCGTTCGACCCGACTTTTGCGAAAGTCGGGTTTCATGAAACCCGACTCGACCCGAAAAAAGGCAAAGTCGCTCATCTCTAGTATTCAATCAAACCCAACTTTTTTATTAGTCTCTGGTGTTTATCAGCATTCAACGCCTTCGTGAAGATGTCTGCTGTCATTTCTTCAGTTGGACAATATTCTAACTTCAAGACTCCTTGTTCCTGATGATCTCTCAAGAAATGATACTTTACATCAAAATTCTTGGTTCTTGGATTAACTCTTTCCATCCTTGATTGTCCTCTTTCAGTTTTGTCGGTTCTAACTGTGGTTGTCCTAAGTCTGTCAACAATTGTCTTAACCACAGAACTTCTTGACTTGCATGTGCAACAAACAATGACACAAATATTATATTTTCACATGATCTGCTGCCCTCTGGTATTTATGTGTGTTTGTCAGATGTTTTCATCACATACAGAAATATAATTGCAATCATATTATGAGTAACAAAAGGTTATATTGACAGTTAGAATGAGTTAATGCAGCAAGTCAATATTTGCAGTGTTGACCCTTCTTCTTCAGGACCTCAGCAATTCTCCCTGGCATGCTCTCAATCAACATCTGGATCAAATCCTGACTGATAGCAGTCCATTCTTGCAAAATCAATGCTTTTATTTTGTCTGAATTTGAAGGTTTTTGTTTGTCCACCTGTCTCTCGATGATTGACCACAAGTTCTCAATGGGATTAAGATCTGGGGAGTTTCCAGGCCATGGTCCCAAAATCTCTATGTTTTGTTCCCTGAGCCATTTAGTTATCACCTTTGCTTTATGGCAAGGTGCTCCATCATGTTGAAAAAGGCATTGTTGATCGCCAAACTGCTCTTGGACGGTTGGGAGAAGTTGCTCTTGGAGGACATTCTGGTACCATTCTTTATTCATGGCTGTGTTTTTAGGCAAGACTGAGAGAGAGCCCATTCGCTTGGCTGAGAAGCCACCCCACACATGAATGGTTTCAGGATGCTTGACAGTTGGCATGAGACAAGACTGGTGGTAGCGCTCACCTGGTCTTCTCTGAATAAGCCGTTTTCCAGATGTCCCAAACAATCGAAAAGGGGATTCATCAGAGAAAATGACTTTACCCCAGTCCTCAGCAGTCTACTCCCTGTACCTCTTGCAGAATATCAGTCTGTCCATGATGTTTTTTCTGGAGAGAAGTGGCTTCTTTGCTGCCCTCCTTGAGACCAGACCTTGCTCCAAGAGTCTCCGCCTCACAGTGCGTGCAGATGCACTCACACCTGCCTGCTGCCATTTCTGCATAAGCTCTGCACTGCTGGTAGCCCGATCCCGCAGCTGAAACACTTTTAAGAGACGGTCCTGGCGCTTGCTGGTCTTTCTTGGGCGCCTTGGAGCCTTTTTGGCCACAAGGGAACCTCTCTCCTTGAAGTTCTTTTTTTTTTTTTTTTTTTCCAATCAATTTTTATTGTAGGAAGTTACATTACAAATAGGAGAAATTCAGGTATCATTGGCAATAATACACAAAGAGAACAACGCTGTAACACGTGGTAGTAAATCCTTTGATTAAGATTCACATTTCCTATCACACCACAAACAATCATGTCCGTTGCAACTTTTTTTTTGGTTAATCAACACCCAATACGTATAGAGTCAACCTACCAATTTACTCTTTAATCCTCAAAACGAGGGTTCCAAACAACTAGAACCAGAGAGTAAGAAAGGAAGATAAGAAAAGGGAGGGGAGAAAGAGGTAGGGGGGGGAGAAACATGGATGGTTGCAAAGATGCAACCAGGGAGGGGGAGGGGGGAGGTAGGGAATTAGATGGCGTTCCGGGGTAGCCCGAGCAGTAACAACAACAGAGTTATAACACCTTGAATATTAACATGTGGTACGGATGAACTCCCTGCGTAACACTCTCTTTGACCCTATTTGACCCATTTTATTAATCTCAACAGTTTGCCCTGGAAACAGATGCCTGACAGGGGATGCATATACAGAGTTTAGCCACGTGTCCCAAGTCTGAAGTATTTTGTTTTTGGCGCGGATGGAGTGAGCCAGACAGAACTCGTATTGGCATTGGAGATTAATTCGGTTATATAGTTCAAATAATGTAGGTGTCTTTGGGGATTTCCAATAGCTACTTATGCAATATCTGGCAGCAACTAGAATGTGAACTAATAATCCCCTCGATTCCCAAGAGAACTCCTCTATACCCACGTTTAGCACTGCCAGACCCGGATTCGGATTAATAGGATTGCCTGTCAGCTCACCCATCAGGCCAAACACCTCCAACCAGAACGAGAAAACCTTGGGACAATCCCACCAGCAGTGACCAAGAGTACCCTTTTGGAGGCAGCCCTTCCAACAATGTGGCGAATAATTTGGGAGGAACTGTGCTAAGTTGGCTGGGGACCGATACCATCGCAGGTGTACTTTTTTCAGTTGCTCCAGATGATTTATACACTTGGAATATTTTTGGATATTTGCTGAAGCCGAGTGCCAGTTTGAAGGAGAGGTAGAGACACTCAACTCCACGTCCCATTTATTCATATAAGGAGATTTTTGCTCTTCAGGGGGGTTATTGAGCCATTTGTATGTTGAGGAGATACCTTTGGATTTAATTATCTTTTTAAATACCAAGGCCGTTGTTGTAGGTAACAGAGGATTCGACTTTGGAGGAAATTTAGAGGCCAGAAAATGACTAATTTGGATGTGTTGATAGAAACAGCCCTTTAAAGAGGGGTGTTTCCGTACTATTTCATTAAAGGGGTTAACACCCAAATCAGAGTAGAGATCTGCCAGCACTGTAATGCCCGATCCCTCCCACCTGGCCAGATTCAAAAAGGGTATTTGAGATTCCAACGACTTGAGGGAAATCTCTGAAAGAGGAATCTGAATCTTATGAATCAAGTCATTTCGCCAGACCTCCAGGGAGGCTGACATGGTGGGAACACACGGGGAGAACCGTGAACGGCTCAAATATTCTGCTTCCATCATTCTTCTGACCGAGCCCTGGCGGGACAGGAAATTTTCAATTTGAGTCCATCTATGTGAATTACCTGGACGCCACCATTCCTTTAGTGATTCAATTAGTAAGGCTTTATAATATGCCGTTATGTTTGGGGTGCCCAATCCCCCTAAGTCATATGGGGGATATAACACTTTACCTGCGACCCTAGCCCTTTTATTACCCCAGACAAATTTGTTAGTCAACGATTGAAGTTTCATCAGGGTTTTGTCAGAAATTTTAATGGGTAGGCATCTGAGCACATACAATATTTTGGGTAAGAAAACCATTTTAAAGGACTGTATCCTGGCCATCCAGGACAACGATATTTTTTCATACCTTCCCAATTCCTTTTCTAAATTTTGGATCAGAGGTTCTAAATTTTCTTTAATTAACATCTGCGATGGTGTCAGCTTAATACCCAAATAAGGTATCCCCCTGTCGCACCATTTGAATTGAAAGGCCCCCTCCAGCGCACTCCTGGCCTCTACCGGTACATTAAACGGCAATATCAAAGACTTTGCCGCATTAAGCTTATAATACGACACTTTCGAAAAGTTTGATAATGTGTTCACCACTGCTGGAATCGAAACTACAGGGTTAGAACAGGAAATTATCACATCGTCTGCGTATAGACCAAGTTTATGTTCAAATTCCCCAACTCTTATACCAGAAATGGCTATGTTTTTTCGTATAGCTTCCGCCAGAGGTTCTACCACTAAAGCAAAAATAGCGGGAGACAATGGACACCCCTGGCGAGTGCCATTACTTATTTGAAATTTAGATGACAGAAACCCCGATGCCAACACTGAGGCATTTGGGTAAGAGTAGAGAGCTAGAATGGATGACTTGATTTTCCCCAAGAACCCGAATTTTGTTAGAACTCTCTCCAGGTACCCCCAGTGCACCCTGTCAAAGGCTTTTTCAGCATCAAGAGACAGGAATGCACTGGGTCCACCCGATATCTCCACCAGTCTAATCAAGTCAAGCATCCGTCTGGTGCCATCCTTAGATTGCCTGCCTGTCACAAAACCAACTTGATCTGGAGCCACTAAGGCCAGGATCACTTTATGAAGTCTATCCGCCACTAGTTTGGCATAAATTTTTACATCACAATTTAGGAGTGAAATGGGCCTAAAATTACTCGGGGTGTCTGCAGGTTTCCCTGGCTTGGGTAGTGTGATAATAATCGCTTCTAAGTTGTCTGGGGAAATTGACCCTTTATTTTGCCAAAAATTGAAGGTTTTTAACATAAAGGGGGACAGAGTGGAGGTAAATTGTTTGTAATATTCGTATGGCAGCCCATCAGGGCCTGGGGCAGAGTTAGACTTAGTCATTTTGATGGCACCTAGGATTTCATGTGTAGTAAAGGGAAGATTAAGTTCCTCTAATTGCTCATCTGAGACCCGGGGAAGATCCAGGGTGTCTAGAAAACCCTGTATATCCACTTGAGTCGGCTGTGACGTGTTGGAATCATATTTTAGATTATACAGGGCCTCATAATATTTCGCAAATGCTTCTGCTATTTCAATGGGATGTCTCGTGATTGTTCCGTTTGGGTCCCTCAGGAATTCTATTTTAGATTGGATCTCACGTTTTTTCGTCCTTCTTGCCAATAAGGACCCCGCTCTATCCCCCATAGCATAAAATGTCGATCTATTTTTTTTAAGATTATGTTCGGATTTTTGCAGGAGTAGGGATCTTAGTTGGAATCTATGGGTTACAATTTCTTTAGTCAAGTTAGGGGTTGCTTTGGCTTTATTCAGGGATTCAAGGTGATGAATACGGGTTAATATATATTTAATATCTGCGTCTTTTTTCCGTTTTTGGATGGAGGCTAGTTTTATGAGCTGCCCCCTGACTACTGCTTTATGAGCAGCCCACAGGGTCTCGTCAGAAATTTCCCCATTATTATTAAGTTTGAAATATTCTGTTAACACTGACTCTACTTCATCATGTACCTTCTGCCTACCAAGCAAGCTTGTATTCAGTCTCCACCTGGGGGAATTTTGAACATTAAAGCTACCCTGAACAGACAAAGAGATCGGCGCATGATCTGTCCAAGTGATTAAACCAATATCAGCTGCAACACAATTACTTATAGATTTGCTGTCGACCAAAAAGAAATCAATTCTACTGTACGAGCGATGCCTGGAAGAGAAGAATGTATAGTCTCTTTCTGATGCGTGTAAATATCTCCAGATGTCATGAAAATGGAATTCATTGATGAGACGATTAAGTTCCTTAGCATGTGAGATGTTGATGTTGGAGCAATCCATGGACCGTATAACAGGTATATTAAAGTCTCCACAGATGATTTCCGCCCCTGTGGCAGTATCTTTGAATGCTTGGAAAAATTTCCTAGCAAAGGTCAATTGTGATGAATTTGGGGAGTAGACCGTTGCCAAGGTATAAGGGACGCTGTTGATATAACAAGACAAAATAATATATCTTCCATCCGCTCCATAACTGACATTTATCAATTTATAGGCCACTGAGTTCTTTATTAAAATGGCCACTCCTCCTCTTTTTTTTGAGTCATTAGCAAAAAAGGCGTGTTGAAACCTGGGATGAAGTAGCAGTTTATTATCTGTGGAAAGAAGGTGGGTCTCCTGAATGCACGCTATATCACAGTTAGATGCCATCACCTCTCTCCACATCATTGACCTTTTTGCTGGGGAGTTGAGTCCGTTCACATTAATAGACAATATCTTAATTCTCATATTGGAGCCGCAGGGGGGTTTGAATTCCTAGGAACGCCATCAGGGATGAGAGGGGTTAGACCAACAAGGAATTGAAAGAAATTTCCGAAAAAAATTAAGGAACATTTGTGAGAAGAGGAACAAAAACAAAAAAGTTCCATCAACACCGGTGTGCCCCGAGTAGGGTGACCGGAGTATAACCGCTCACCATAGGCGAGAACATCAGGGGGGCTACGTGACATCCCGTGTCACAGGAGCAGAGACAGCAGGTGCCAAAAGCAGGAAGGAGTCCCAGCTAAGTTGCTGACCATTCAGGGTTAATCCTGTTTGGAGAGCCTCTTTGATTCTCCCGCCCACCAGGGTTTGGTGGGTGGGCTATTCCCCAGTCATCCAGCAATTTGCCCAGCTGAGAAGGAGTATGACATATGTAAGTGCCTCCGTCTTTGAAAATTATCATCCTCACCGGAAAACCCCACTTGTACTTGATGTCTTGATCTCTAAGGAGTTTAGAAAGGTGGGCGAATTCTCTTCTTTTATTAAGAGTTGTAGCAGAAAGATCTGGGAAGATTTTTAGTCCCATGAAAGTGTCTGGCAGGGCTGGACTTTCCCTCAGTGTGTACAGCACAGCTTCTTTTGTTTTATAGAAATGAAGTCTAGCTAGGACATCTTTAGGCAGAGCTGGATCTATGCCTTTGGATTTAGGGACTCTATGAATTCTGTCCACTATCAGGTCTCTGGCGTCCCATCCAGGAAGTATAAGCTGCAGAAACTTGTGGAAGTATTCATGGAGGTCTTTATCTGCTACAGATGAGGGAATCCCTCTGATTTTTAGGTTATTTCTTCGGGATCTATCCTCTATATCACTGATTTTAAGTTTTAGTGCCTCCACCTCCTTTTCCAAAGCTGTGTTAGCGTCTATCAGATTGTTATGTGATGTTGCAAATTCAGCCATTTTAGTTTCTACGTGCTCTGTGCGATCACCCAGAGACCTGATTTCTTCCTTCAGCTCTCTGACTATTTCTCTGAGATCACCCTGTAGGGAAACCCTCAGCGTCTTCAGCAGAGATTGCATTGTTTCCTCTGTCAGAGGAATGCCTGTATTGCCTCTCACACAGCCTGTATCTCCTTGTGAGGAGTGGGAAGATGCTGAGTGGGAAGCCAGCGCCATCTTGCTTGGTGAGGAGACTTCCCTATCCCGGGGGTAAAAGTCTGTCAGCTTGGCTGGAGTGCCAGTTTTTTTAGGTCTCAACTTAGGCATTGCTGAGGGCTGAGGTTACTCACACCTCCTGTAGCTGGTAATCCTGTTATCTGTGAGCTGATAAGAGCCGGTTTATCCTGCTGAAGCACAGAGCTCTCCTTTCAAGCAGCCGTCGCCATCAGCGTGCAGGCCACGCCCCCTCTCCTTGACGTTCTTGATGATGCGATAGATTGTTGACTGAGGTGCAATCTTTCTAGCTGCGATACTCTTCCCTGTTAGGCCATTTTTGTGCAGTGCAATGATGACTGCACGTGTTTCTTTAGAGATAACCATGGTTAACAGAAGAGAAACAATGATGCCCACGCACCAGCCTCCTTTTAAAGTGTCCAGTGGTGTCATTCTTACTTAATCATGACAGATTGATCTCCAGCCCTGTCCTCATCAACACCCACACCTGTGTTAATGGAGCAATCACTGAAACGATGTTAGCTGGTCCTTTTAAGGCAGGGCTGCAATGATGTTGAAATGTGTTTTGGGGGATAAAGTTAATTTTCTAGGCAAATATTGACTTTGCAAGTAATTGCTGTTAAGCTGATCACTCTTTATAACATTCTGGAGTATATGCAAATTGCCATTAGAAAAAATGAAGCAGTAGACTTAGTAAAAATTAATATTTGTGTCATTCTCTAAACTTTTGGCCATGACTGTACTCTGCTTCTGTTGAAGACAGTGTCACAATTGACTGTTTCTTACTTGTCCAACTTATTGGTCCACATGAGAGAAAAAAATATGTCCACTGGTAGATCTTCTGTCAGTTGGATCTCCAGCCCAATCTGCATCCTGTTAAAATGCAATTATCACTTGTGGGTAGTTTGAGCTTAACATTGCTGGTTCCTTAATAATAATAATAATAATAATAATTTTTATTTATATAGCACCAACATATTCCGCAGCACTTTACAATTAAGCGGGGACATGTACAGACAATAAATTCAATACAAGTTAAGACAATTCAAACAGTGACATTAGGAGTGAGGTCCCTGCTCGCAAGCTTACAATCTTCAAGGAAATGGGGGGACACAGTAGGTGAGAAATGCTTGTTAATTCAGGTCTGGCAATTATAATAGGGATTTCCATATAAAGCTGCATGATCCAGTCATCAGCCCGTGTGTTTAAATGCAATAGACAAGTATCAAGTGCAGTTATCGTGTGCATGAAGGGTGTGGAGACAGATGAATAGTAGGGTGCAGATTCAGAATAATATTTGGAAGGAGGGAACAGGGCAAAGTTAGCTTGCTGAGTAGTTGATGTGGTAGGCTTGTTTGAAGAGATGGGTTTTCAAAGCGCGCTTGAATAGGTCAGGGCTAGGTATCAGTCTGAGCGTCTGGGGAAGTGCATTCCAGAGAGCTGGAGCAGCACGAGAGAAGTCTTGGAGACGGAGGTGCGAGGTTCGGATTACGGGGGATGTTAGTCTTAGGTCATTTGTAGAATGGAGGGCACGTGTAGGGCGATAGACAGAGATGAGAGAGGAGATATAAGGCGGTGCAGAACAGTGGAGAGCTTTGTGGGTGAGAGAGATGAGTTTATACTGGACCCTGTAGCGAATAGGTAGCCAGTGTAATGACTGGCACAAGATGGAGGCATCGGTGAAGCGGCTGGACAGAAATATGACCCTGGCTGCCGCATTCAAGATGGATTGGAGAGGAGAAAGTTTGGTAAGAGGGAGACCGATCAGAAGAGAGTTGCAGTAGTCCAGACGAGAATGAATAAGAGCGACAGTAAGAGTCTTAGCAGTTTCAAAGGTGAGAAAAGGTCGGATTCTGGAGATGTTTTTAAGATGCAGGTGACAAGAGCGACTGAGTGATCGGATGTACGGAGTAAAGGAAAGTTCAGTGTTGAATATGACCCCAAGACAGCGGGCATGCTGCTTGGGAGTTATGGCTGAACCCTCCAGGGTTATTTCGATGTTAGGTAGAGTGAGGTTAGTAGAGGGGAGAAACACAAGAAGTTCAGTTTTAGAGAGATTTAGTTTCAGATAGAGGGAGGACATGATGCTAGAGACAGCAGACAGACAATCCTTGGTATTTTGAATTAGGGTAGGGGTGATGTCAGGGGAAGAAGTGTATAATTGGGTGTCATCAGCATAGAGATGATACTGGAACCCAAATCTGCTGATTGTTTGTCCAATAGGGGCAGTGTATAAAGAGAAGAGGAGGGGGCCTAGGACTGAGCCCTGCGGGACCCCGATAGTAAGGGGATGAGGAGAGGAAGAGGAGCCGGAAAAAGATACAGTGAAGGAGCGGTCAGAGAGGTAGGAGGAGAACCAGGAGAGGGCTGTGTCCTTGAGGCCTATAGAGCGGAGCATAGTGAGGAGGAGCTGGTGATCCACAGTGTCAAATGCGGCAGAGAGATCCAGGAGAATCAGCAGGGAGCAATGACATTTCGATTTAGCTGTTATTAAATCATTAGAGACTTTAGTGAGGGCAGTTTCAGTAGAGTGTAAAGAGCGGAAACCAGATTGTAAGGGGTCGAGAAGAGAGTTATCCGAGAGATAGCGGATTAGACGGGAGTGGACCAGGCGTTCCAGGAGTTTAGCGATGAAGGGAAGGTTAGAAACAGGTCTGTAGTTAGCAGTGCAGTTCTGGTCCAGGGATGGCTTTTTAAGTAAAGGGGTTATGATGGCATGTTTAAATGAGGAGGGAAATATACCTGAAGAAAGAGAGAGGTTAAATATTTTAGTCAGGTGAGTGGTGACCACTGGTGAGAGAGACTGCAGGAGCTGTGAAGGAAAACGGTCACTGTTGCAGGTTGTAGGCCGAGCAGAAGCGAGGAGCTTGGAAACTTCTTCTTCTGAAACAGGCTCAAAGATGTCTAGTGAGCTTGAGGTGCGGCAGGGAAGGGGATCCAGGCACTGAGGAGATAGGGCTGAGATATCCTGATGGATGTGGTTGGTTCCTTTCAAATAACGTATTACTCTCTTTACAGCATTCCAGTCAGCTTTATTTGGTTTTCACACCTTTCTAGTCAGGATTCCTACTGCTGCTGCTGCCACTCACTCTTCATTATTGGTCTCCTGTTTTGGAGTTTGGTATGAAATTATTTTTGGATGGACCAGTCTGTGAGGGTTTAAAAATTGACACCATCTGTAGCTCAGGAACATTTTGACCCTGTGCTCTGGGTGCATGCCCTTTTCAAATTTACATATCGTCCTAAATTATTAGGGGTCTAAATAATACAGTCTAGTTTATATTTATTTTTATACCTGCATTCTCTATTTGTATTTATCTGTCTTTATATCCTCATCTGTGTGTATTGAGTCAAATGGAGCTATATTCGTAGCTTGACTACAGGATTTGTCAAGATTTATCTTAGTGCAATCTTCTTCTGCAGCCAGCGGATTATATGTTGTCCTTCATTCTGTGACATCTTGGTGACTTGTCTTTGTCCTTTTGATTGTTTTAAATGTTGTTAAAATTATTGTGTGGTGTTTTTTAGTGCTTTTTTGCATATAATAATAAAATCCAATGTACTTTTTGAATTAATTGTGTTTTGGGTGGTGATCCTACATATATGCATAGTTCTTCTCTTTATTATTCCCTGGTTCAGCTTACTTGCATATAGTGATCCCCGTGGTATTATTTTCTTAATAGTTGGATGGTGCCCACTTATTTGGCTTTTTTAGTCTACAAGTTTATCAAAAACTTCACTTTTGTTCTTAATTAAGTATGTGACTGTATATCTTGAGTAGTCATCTATAAAAGTCACCATGTATCTATTTCCTCCTGATGTAGTCACTTTCATGGGTCCACATACATCAGTATACACCAAATCAAGTGGTCTTTTGCTTTTCATCTCACTTTCTTTTGGAATAGATATTCTTGTGGCTTTAGATTTTATACAACATTCACATTTTATGGTAATTGAGCAATCTAATATCTTTAGATCTTTTGTCAATTCTTTTCTTTGTAGTTCCCTTATACTGTCAGGGTGTCTGTGTCCTAGATGTCTATGCCACACATTAATACAGTTCTCGTGATAATGTGTACATACCTTCATCTGTTCCTTTGGTGTGTCAAGATGATATAATTGTTCATCTGCCTTGACATTGGTTATCACCTTGTTTCCTGCTAGATTTGCACACTCATTGTCTTTGAATTTTACAGTGAGTCCATTGGCTGTTAAATGCTTCACACATAACAATCCGCCTTCCAATTTTTGGAACATACAACTCATCCCATACACGTATCTTTGAATATTGTCCGAACTTGTTTGAACAGTTTAGCATACCTTGTTCGATACCGTCTGCGGTCATTTTGCTTCCATCTGCAAAATAAATGGTTTCTTTCTTATCTAAATCAAGATCAGTGAAGAAATTCTTGTCACTTGTCATATGACTCATTGCTCCTGAATGATTTATTGTCTGTTACTTTAAATGTGCCATTCCAATTATTCTCACATGAATCGGAAATTGTGTTTTTCACTTTCTGTGTATGCTCTCTATGTTGTAATTTTTGTTGCTCTGCTTTCCATATGGTAAGTCTTTCTTTAAGTGACCTTTTTTCTTACATCTGAAGTATTCTCTTGTCTCTTTATTATAGGGTTTTTTAAATTCTGTAGCTTTAAGAGCGTTTCCACTGTCCTTTTCAGTAAAAGAATGATTTGTTTGTTCCTTTGCGCTCTGATATTCATCTATGAGTCTGGTTTCCACAAATTCTAATGTGATGTCTTTTTCAGGTCGTGTCTCTAGTGCATTTATCAAGGCTGTATACGAATAATTTTGCTGCTACATGACTTTCTTTAGTGTCTTCACCAATAAACCTTAGCTGTGATATTACTTCCATCATTGAGAATATGTGCTTCTGCATGTCGTCATTTGCACTCCATCTCATACTGTAAAGCTTTTTTTAATAGAAATAACTTGTGATTTAAACTGGGTCTTTCATGTAATTTTATTAATGCGTCCCACATTTCTTTCGCTGTTTCTTAATTTCTTATGTGTATTAATTGAGCATCATCCACTAATAAGCTAATGGTAGCTCTCGCTTCTCTATTCTTTCTATCCCATGTCTGATTATCTTCATCAGGTCTATCTATAATGATAACTTCCCATAAATCGTCCATAGATAACAACATCTCTACTTTGAATTTCCATAACTGATAATTTTCACTGTTCAACTTAGCTACTGTGAGTTTCAGCTCAGTGCTGCACATCATTTTTATATAATCTTACTTGTTTTAGAGTTGTAGTGAAGATATTCTTCTTTCTTCTTGAGAGTTCCTGTATATCCTGTGTGTGGTGATTCTCTGTAATTATCTCCAGTGTGTGGTCATTCAGTTCCTGGATCATAAATTCCTTTGTTTACTGAACTTATCTGCTTCTCCAGTATCTGAGGTTATTGCTGGGATTTTCAGTGCTTCTGGGACTATCTCCTGGGCTTATCTTCTGGGCTTCCTGTGTTCTGGGCCCATAACCTGTAGCAGAGTGTATCTTTTGAGAATGACCACCGAGAACTTCACTGAGCAAGTTATCTTGAGTAAACAGCATTTACTTCTTATGGGTAAACATGAGATAAGAATTCAGAAGCACACAGCCCGTGCTGCTGGCATAATACAATCAAAAGCTAAAGTAAAAGTAACAACAACAAGAGAGCTTCCCTCCCCACAATACAGCAAACATATAACTTCACACTATCGACATCTGCTGTCAGGCTACTGTAAAGACCTCCCTTCACTTATAATAAGTCCTGAGCTGTTGCACATGTCAACAAATGGATCCCTCAGAAGTTTCATCTGAATCACGTCACTCAGAGATTTAGATGGAAACCCCAAAGTAAGTGCTCAGTTTAGAGCGCCAGATAAATTTAATCCCAAAAGTTATGTATAATGTTCCCAATAAAATCTTCAACTTAATCCACAAAAAAAGCAAATCCCCACTCAGATCTGTCATAGGGGGCTTCCATGTTACTGGTAGCACAAAGGCTCTTGAAAAGCTAAATGGCCCCTTTCTCCCTAAAAGAAATTCAGCAAATTCTCAGCCCCCAAATCCAAATGCCCCCCTCCCTTCTGAGCCCCAGTGTGCCTAAACCACATTTAGCACACACATGCTTGGCATTTCTGTAGTAATGAGAGCCTAATTTACAAGTGTGTGTCTCTAGAAGCATGAGCTAGGCATAATGTACTGGTCACTACAAAGGCAGTTTGCAATTTTCACTCAGCAACATCCACTGCTGCTTGTTTCTAGAAAACATCCATGGAGTCAAAATCGTCACTACATCTGTAGATAAACTCCCAAAGGGTTATAATTTCCAAAATGTTGTCACTTGAGAGGAGATTCTGCTTTTCTAGCACTTAGGGGCTCCTTATATGGAATCCGGAAACTAGTCTAGGAAAATCTGCTCTCCAGGAGGCAAATAGTGCTCCGCCCCTCCCAAGTCTCTCCTTATAGCAAAGTATTACTGTACATCCACATATGGGGTATTTCTACATTTAGCAGAAATTGTGGGACAAATTTTGGTGCCCTTTTTACCCATTTCCCAGTATGAAAATGTAAAACTTAAGGTTAACCACTCTGAGACCTTGTCCTTTTTTTGCTTTTCTGTTTCTGTTTTTCGCTCCCCTTCTTCCCAAAGCCATAACTTTTTAATTTTTCTGTCAATATGGCCATGTTAGGGCTTGTTTTTTACGGGACAAGTTGTACTTTTGAATGACATCATTGATTTTAACTTATCTTGTACTCAAAAGGGGAAAAAAAATTTGAATTTTCTTTTACAGTGTTCACCAAATGCTAAAACTGACTTGCCATTATGATTCTCCAGGTCATTACGAGTTCATAGACACCAAACATTTGGTGAAAAAAAATCCAAAATTTGTTTTAAAAAAACTGTGCCATTTTCTGAGACCCGTTGCGTCTCCATTTTTTGTGATCTTGGTGTTGATGTAGCCCCTTCCAAGGAGAGCTAATTTTGGTTGAGATGTCAGCTATCTCCAGATCTGCCATTATTGATTTAATAATTAAAATGAAATAAAATAAATACGATGCATCGGAGGCAAGAAAATACACACAGCCAGTGTCTGTCCATGTACAATTCTTGTCTGGTGCTCAGATGCTAAGTCATAAGTCTTTATTACAACTACAGAGATAAGAAAGTGGGAATGGCCTAAGAGAGAAGATATTTTAGTTGGCAAATTATTTTCAAACCAGTTCTACACAGCTTACTATACTTTCAGAGACAAAGAAATGTTTAACACAGACACCTCTATATCAGAAACAATGCCCTGTGTTATTGCTTTTTTGAATAACACTTATAAAGCTAATACTTCAATCCAGAATTAGCAAAAATATATAGGGAGACTTAATTGTCCAAAATAATAATCAAATCAAAGTATAAATATTTAACACAACAATTCCTTCGATTTTATTATTACAGACAATTTATCCATCAGCTACTTCCCCATGCTATGGTAGCCTGGAGGGGACAAATCCCATTCACCAACAGATACCTTGTTTGTAAATTTCATCATAATAAATATAAAAGAAAAAAATATCCAGTCTGATGCCGGCGCTCCCAAGAAAAGTGAAATATGAGAGATCGGTTAACTTAAAAAAATTTTTTTTAAAGATTTTTATTCTGAAGTGTAACAGTAAAAACAAACAACGCGTTTTGGCTTAAAAAAAGCCTTCATCAGGTTAAAATACATCTATACCAAAACAATGACCATGTTGATATAGAAGGGTTAATGATTTGCCTTTAAAAGCCTAACTGCCTTTAATTCTTGATTTGCCTTTTGCCTTTCATTTATTCTTATGACGCTGCAGTTTGCCTGTCTCCTCTTCAAGGGAAAAATGCTTCTTATCATATATGTTCTCAATAGTCATATATGTATCATATATGTTCTCAATAGTCAGTAACAACGTGTTCTGGGTACATTGTAAACAAGGTACGACCCTGAGGTGATGGTGGGTGATGGTGGGGGCCACATGAGCCCCATAGAATTACATATTGTTGTAAATGGTATAAAAGATTGCCTTGTATTTCATTACGTCAGATAAAGTGATTTTCCCACGGCCCATGTGTAAGCAGTCTCTTTTGTCTCCAAGCACTTGTAAATTAAGGGCGTAAAACTCCTAATTCAGACTCACTGGTGATCTGGCATATCTGACTCTGGGTCAGAACGAAAACAGCTATGACAATGTCTTTATGAACCCTTTTTACAACTGGAAAGGGAGGGGTGTTTGTTACTAGCACCAATCCTTCACTTAATTTGCCTACTCCTCTTAATTGATTTAACTCTTTAGCAGGGGTAAGTCAAAGACATAATTCACATTCCTTAAGAGGTTAAACTCTAGTGGAAAAAATATAGAAATAAATGAATAAGGTATAGCATCTCTAAACTTTCTCAATCACATCATTCAGACCATTCGGGTACAAGGTTTGTAACCGAAAAATCCCAAAAGATTCCTTTTTGTTTAATTTTTGATTGCGATTAAGCACTCCAGAAGGTATCATTTCTACTGGTGTAACTGTTATTTGGAATTTTTTGCTCTGCTTTAGTAACATGTGACGCGATAATCTATGCTGAAAGAAGCCGATTTTAGTATTATGATGGTGTTCATTCATTCTTGCTCTGAAAGTTTGTATTGTGTGGCCAACATATTGGAGGCCGCAACAACACGTAATTACGTAAATCACATAGTCACAGCCGCAGGATAGATGCTGCTTAATCTCAAAAACCTCACCTGTGCTATATGAAGTGATCGAGCAAGCCCCATGTTGTAAGATGTTGCATGTATAACAATTCCTCAGTCCACATTTATAGACGCCCGGAGTTGAATTTCTAGAGACAGCTTTTAAAAACCCACAAGTGAGATCTGTGGATTTTTTTAAGTTGCTGGGCGCTATTACATTTCTTATGGTACGACCCCTCCTAAAGGTAATACCAGGTTTTTTCAGTAACAAAATCTTTAAGATGGGGTCTTTGATTAAAAGGTACCAACATTTTTCAAGGATGTCTCTTATTTTATGATTGCCATTATTGAACTGAGTCACGAAAATAAAACGCCAGGGATTAGATTGGTTCTGTCTTGAATCACCACAAGATTCAGCCTTTCCATTGTTCAAATTACTCCTAATCCCATTTTCTATGGAAAAAACTTTTTCCTGGTTAATCTGTGGTAAGCAATCAGCCTGAGTTTTTATCAGATTCTTTGCATATGCACCTTGCACTAATTTTTGGGGGTATTTTTTTTCAAGAAATCTAGCCTTGAGAATCTTTGATTGTTCCACATAGTCAGCCTCAGGGAATGTTTGGGGACAGCATTTATATCTAGTTCACCATATAGAAGTATGAAGGTAGCAGTGTGGCGCCCCTGCGGGTCCAGTCGCCACAGAGGTAGTGCATCTCAGCCAGAGGTGTGGTATCTCATGACCAGGTAAGATGGGGGCACCTCACCACACTCTTTACACTGCATTCAACACACACACTAGCTAGTCAGGGCACCTGGGTGTACCCTACGGGAGGAGGGCCTCATCCCAGACTCGTTAGGAAAGGGTGTTGAGAGCTAGTGGAGAAGATAGGTAATGGGGATGAGCTTAGAAAGTGGAGTGATGTAGAACAGCCAAAGGGAACAGCAAGTGGGCAGAGCTTAGAGAAAGAGTGGGAGATTTGAAGACAGTTGAGAGAGTCCCCTCAGGGGAAGAGCAGGAGGAAGGATGCGCTTGGAGCAGCTCCTGTCAGGAAGAGCTGCTGGATAGATTGGCTTGGAGGAGAAGCTCCCGGGAGGAAAGAAAGGATTTTCTAGAGACACACGCTGATTGCTATCAGGTGGGAGAAGAAAATAGGTCGCAGAAGGGTCTCAGCCCCTAGCCTAGCGAAGTAAACAACGAACTTAACTAGCAAGCTGACAGCTGTGGTTGCTGTATGAGCCACAGCGAATCCCACAGTTATCTTCCTAGAAAGGCAGCCAGATAGGATCAAGTAACCACCTGAGTGCCGAATTCTGACAGGATCCGCGGCAGCTGGCCTGGGACACTGACTGTGAAGGTGCTAGAAAGGAAGGAAGGAGAGTGGAAATCAGCACAAGTGAGATGGCCTAGGAAGGAACATATTGAAAGAGAGTGTTGGAGGGGTAAGCTCATCTACCTGGGAGTTTACTGGACCCCTGACATGGAGGACTCAGCATCGAAGCGGGCGTCTAGTGCACCGCACAGTGAGTAAAACCCATTGAACTACATGCGACTGTGTCATTCATTTTACTCCTGCGCCACTCCTTCACTCCACTCCACATCTACCAACTCTACCAACAACTACATCTATTCTGCCCTGGGACTACAGCCCTACCTGTGAAGGGCTACAACATCACAGCTGTGCCCAACACCCATCCCAGAGAAGCAACACTGCAGCGCTGGTCACCTCTGACCAGACTGCCACAGGTGGCGTCACGTATTCAACTATAAACTTTATTCTCATCTCCTTAAATACCCCTACCACAAACCATTGCCATTGACCGCCTGGGGCCACGGACCGGGTCCCATTCGCCGTGACACCGTCCCCCATTGAAGTCGATGGGCCCGGCTCCGAGTACCCCGCGGCCCCTGGGGCGCGTCAGCAGGTATAAGCTGTGCTAAGGTGCAGCCTCCTTCTGCACCCGGGAGAAGTCATTTATAGTCCTGGTGACCACATACTAGATATAAATCCTCAGACAGTATGCAGTGTACGATGTCAGTGGGTCTCTCAAGACAACATATATAAGTCAAAAGTCCTTGCATCAGAGGTTTGGCACAACTAAGTTTGATTGTTTTGAAAACCGACCTTTGGCATGTCAGACTCAAAAGGGTAATCAAATGGGTCAAGTCTGGGCAGAATCTGTAAACCACAACTCAACATTGTCCAAATATCCATGGTTATTTCCTGAAAATATCACAAATTATCAAATTATAGATGTGCTCTCACACCTTTCCTGGTCCTCCTTTAGTACCTCATTGAGAGTTAGAGCAAGGGATACAATTGTAATCACCATGGTCCAAAGGGGCAGGGTTGTCATCTTTGCTGCTGCTGGGGTTCAGGACCTTTTTCAGTGGCTGGCATGGATCCAAGTGTCTTTGCCTTGGAGCTTGACATAAGTGGCAGTGGTCAGTAGTACTTGAAATGGCTCTCTGCATCTTGGTTCAAGTTGTCTCCTCGTGTGTCTCTTGACCACAATCCAGTCTCCGGGTTCCAATGTGTGTGCCGCTTATACAGTTGGGGTCTGGGATGGAGGAAAGATCATGGTTATGAATAACAGTAAGCTATTTGTGCAACGCCAAGACATATTCAGTGAGGTAACTATATTCACCAGTCAATGCCTGTCCATAGTAAGAAAGATGTCAGTGTGATTCATAATTATTTCAGTGCATGTGTTGCTTACTGTACATGTATTTATCTAAAAAATAAAAAAACAAATGACAAAGAATCCCCCTTATTTTTCAATACCCAGGTGAGCTAAAATGAAATATAAAGAGTCAAAGTAATCCTCACCTGTCCGCCATTGATCCATAATGATGAGGTCCCACGACGATCCCGACTCTGCTACATCCAGTGTATGGAGCTCCATTCAAAGAATGCAGCTCCATACACTGTAGAAGCAGCAACTGCTGGGTGTCACACTGCTGTTAACTGAGGTGACATCAGTAAGGTTATCTCAGTTCACAGCGGCTGGTTCACACAAAGGCAATGCCATTGTGAACTGAGATAATCTTTCTGAGGTCATTGCTCAGAGGGTGTGAAATTTCTCATGCTGTGAATAGTGATGTCAGTAAGGTTACCTCAGTTCACAGATGCTGATTCTCATAAGAGTAGTGTGGAGTACCAGATTGATGAGCTCATCAGTCCAGTACTCGTACTGCCCTCATGAGAACCGACCACTGTGAACTGAGGTAACCTTACTAAATTTATTATAGTTCACAGCAGCCAGTTCTCAAGAGCGCAGCTTGAGTTCTAGATTAATTAGAGACCCAAGTCTGGCACTCATCAGTCCGGCACTCGCTCTGCCCTCGTGAGAACCGTCTGCTGTGAACTGAAGTAACCTTAATGACAGAACCTCAGTTAACAGCAGGGTCTCGTGGAGCACAGAGTGTTTTTTTCAATTAATGGACTTTTCTCAGTGTGGTGTATCTTTATTTCTTTTGAATAGGTGGTTAGTAATGGGGGTTTCTTATAGACACCTCTCTATTACTAATTCTGAGGCTTGATGTTAGCAGATATAAAACAGCTGACATCAACTCCAAAACTATTGCTTCACTTGCCAACACAGCAGGGCAAGCAGGAAGAACCAGCCATAGCGCAAGAATTGGTACATCTAACGGATGCGCCATTTCTGTGGTGGTTGCGGGTTGCTATTTTTATGATGGGGAAGGCCAAATATCCATGGCCCCTTCCCAGCTGAGAATACCATCCCACAGCTGATTTCTTTAGTTTGGTGGGTTTTAAAAAATGGAGGGGACCCCACGCCATTTCTTTTTAATTATTTAAAGGGAGATTTCTGTGTTCGGGGTCCATGTACGTACACTATGTTTCCGGTATCGACCCTGAACTTTACCGTTTGGGTTCCCCCATTTCTATTTATAAGCCAAAACTGAACCATAGACTGGCTTTGTCTTTTAATCAATACTAATGGGAAATACCAAAATGCTTAAGCCGTTGTGTTTTTTTGTTTGTTTGTTTTTTTTAAACACAGCATGCACTCGGGATTGTACTTTTGTCATAGTCTTTTTTATATTACCTCGGGAAAAAATTCCTATACTAATGTTACAATGCAACCAAAAACATAAATATTAGCATGTGAAATGCATTTCCTCAAGATGGCTGGATCATCATTGATAATAAGCACCTGAACTTTACGTTACCCCCAACTCAATGTAGATTGTAAGCACATATGCACAGGGTCGTCATTATCTTTGCTTTAATTTTTGTATTTTCTTTAACTTTGTTACTTGTGACTGTTGCATATGAGCTGCTGAAATGTAAAGCTATGTGGAATGTGTTGACGCTATATAAAGATTATTATTATTATTGCATTTTCTACAAATTTTCTATAACACTGAATAAAAAGTGCTTAGAGAAGCCCTAGTGAACATTTCAGTACATTGTTGCAGAGTAACTGCCAGTCTCTTAAAAGGTGCTGGCCCATTGTGCTCACAGTTTCTATTAGGTGCATTCACCATAAAAGTCTCCTGATATGAACAAAAAAATAAAGCCCCAAAATGTTGAAAAATACTGTGAGAGATGTGTGGATGCTTTAAGAATAGCCCTGCCGTTGTTTTATTCTGTTATTTTTTTGCTGTTGATCCCAAAATACAAGGAAATTGCTGAGTAATTGAATTTATCATGTTATGAACATTGTCTTTGCAGTGTAAGAGTCTGAAAACAGGATTATACTTCTCTACTAACTGTGTAATTGAATGGATCACTGCCAAAAGCTGGGACAAGGTGACCAGAGGAATTGTTTTCTATGCCTAAGGGCCTCGTTACATTTAGCGATGCACCAGCGATCTCGACCACGATATGACCCGGTCAGGATGGCTGGTGCATCCCTAAATGGTCGCTTGTGAGCTGCCAAACAGGCAGATCTCAGCACTCAGCAGCGACGCAGCAGTGGTCGTTACTTACCTGTCAGACATGGCGATGATGACGACCTCCGCCCGCATCCATGCGTCGCTCGTTGGCGCCAGCAGGAAGCCGCCGCTGACAAACGGCCCAGGACGTTCTCGCGCGATCAGTGATAGCCAGCGGGGGGAGCCGGTCAGAGGTAAGTATCACATGTATCGCTAGCAATATCGCTGCTGCGTCACAAAATCGGTGACACTTTAGCGATACTGCTAGCGATATTGCTATGTGTAAAGCCCCCTCAAAGCAAAAAATATCTAATTAGTCTATAATAATTAGGACTGTGCAAGCAATGCAAGCCAAGGGATTTTATCTGTAAGTCAAAGATCACACACCATGAAAATGCAGCAAATACAAGCACTACAACTTTAAATGTGGATTTATTTGCAATCTTAGCTTCCGCTATTGACTTTAAAAGGCTTATTAAAGGGATTGCAACTTCTAGCATGTGTAACATTATCTACACACTCTGATAGGAAGGCCATGCATGGAGTTGATCCCCAGCTAAGGCCGGTCTCACACGTCCAGGTAATTCTGGTACCTGAAAAAATGGTACAGGAGCTATCTGTGCCCGTGTGGATACATGGTACCACCATGTGGCACATGTGTGACAACCGTGTGCCGTACTTGTGCTGTACCAGGACCACACAGACGGCCACTGGGGAAGAAGCGCTACAGTAAGCGCTGTTCCCCTGCGGCTGGTGCTGAACGAGGCTGTCATTCTTCTCTCCTGCTCTGCCAGCAACAGCAAGCAGGAGAGAAGAATGAATGAAAACCCGATGTGGGGTCCCCCTCAGTTTGTGAACCAACCAGATTAAACTTACAGCTGGGGGCTGCAGCCCTCAGCTGTCAGCTTTAGCAAGGTTGGTTCTAAAGAATAGCGGGGTCCCCACGCTGTTTTTTTAATTATTTAAGTAAATAATTTTAAAAAAAGGCGTGGGGTGCCCCCTATTTTTGACAATCAACCTGACTAAAGCTGACAGCTGAGGGCTGATATTCTCAGGCTGGTAAGGGGCCATTGATCTTGCCCCCACAGCCTAAAAACTGCAGCCCCCAGCTGCTCAGAAAAGGCTCATCTATTAGATGCACCTATTCTGGAGCTTTCCCTGGTTCTTCCCACTTGCCCTGTAGTGGTGGCAAGTGGGGTAATAAGCGGATAATGTCACCTTTCTATTGTAAGGAGACATTAAGCCTGGATTAGTAATAGAGAGGTGTCAATAAGACACCTCTCTATTACTAATCCTAGAGTCAGTCAAGGGATAAATAAACACACATGATAAGAACACTGTCTTTTAATGAAAGAATGCACTCCACACATTGTTTAAATCTTTATTCTACTCCTAAATCCAAAACAACGCCATCGCTCTTCTGTAAAAAAGTATAAAATAATAAACCAACAATATACATTATCTGTCTGGCGCTCAGTCACGTCCCACGGCATAATCCATTTCGGGAGGTAAATGAGTTTACAGGTGGAGGGGTGCTAATGTGACCGCTCCGTCTGTAAACTACTGGGGAATGAATAGAAGAAGAGCGCAAACTCAGTGATGAGCGGTGACTTCTGGTTTTCATTCATTTTTCTCTCCTGCTCGCTGTTGCTGGCAGAGCAGGAGAGAAGAATGACAGCCGCGTTCAGCACCTGCAGCAGGGGAACAGCATTTACAGTAGCGCTTCTTCCCCGGCGGCCGTCCATGTGCACGGACAGTGTGTTCAGCACTTTTGCGGACCATGCGCTTCCACAAACAATGACATGTCGCTGTGTTTTACACACGGACCGTGTGTCCGTGAAAACACGCTGACATGTGCAGAGACACATTCATTTTAATGTGTCTACATGTATCAGTGTCTCCGGTACTTGAGAAAACTGTCACTACACGTACCAGAGTCACTTACGTGTGAAACCAGCCTAAATAATACACCTGAGACCCTCCTGCAGCAGCCGAGCTTGGAGATTGTTCCAATCCCAGCTGTTTAACCCCTTTCTGATATCGGACGCAGCTGTTTTGAGCAGCTGACATGCCCATAATAGGCTATTAACCAGTTAAATGCTGCTGTCAAACTCTGACAATAGCATTTAACAAGCGCTTCTGGCAATCGTGCCGGAAATACGCACAGCGGTGACCCGCGTCATGTGATGGCGGTTAAACCGGTGTGTTGTTATGACAACCAGAGGTCTCCTGGAGACCTCTATGGTTGTCAGTGCCAGCTTGCTGTGAGCGCCACACAGTGGTTGGCGCTCATAGCAAGTGAGTAAATCTGCTACATAGAGGCGATCTGATCATCATGTCTCCCATGGATACTTTTGAAGCATACCAAAAGTTAAAATAAAATGTTTTAAAAAATATAAAAAACATAAAAAAATAAAAGTTCAAATCACCCCCCTTTTGCCCCATTCAAAATAAAACAATAAAAATAAAATCAAACATACACATATTTGGTATTGCCGAGTTCAGAATCGCCCGATCTATCAATAAAAAAAGGATTAACCTGATTGCTAAATGGCATAGCGAGAGAAAAGTCAAAACACCAGAATTATGATTTTTGGGTCGCCACGACAATGCATTAAAATGCAATAACGGACAATCAAAAGATTGTATCTGCACCAAAATTATATCATTAAAAGCATCAGCTCAGCATGCAAAAAATAAGCCCTCACCCAACCCGAAATCGCGAAAAATGGAGACGCTGCGGATATTGGAAAATGGCGCAATTTTTTTTAACAAAGTTTGGAATTTTTTTCACCACTTGGATAAAAAAGGCATGGTTGGTGTCTATGAACTTGTAATGACCTGGAGAATCATAATCGCAGGTCAGTTTTAGCATTTAGTGAACCTAGTAAAAATGCCAAACAAAAAACATGAGTGGGATTGCACATTTTTTGCAATTTCAAGGCATTTGGATTTTTTTTCCCATTTTCTATACACGACATGGTAAAACCAATGATGGTGTTCAAAAGTACAACTTGTCCTTCAATAAACAAGCCCTCACAGGTCTATATTGACGGAAAAATCAAAAAATTATGGCTCTGGAAAGAAGGGGAGCGAAAAACGAATACGCAAAACTGAAAAAAGCTCCGGGGGTTAAGGAGTTAACGATATAAATGGCATATCAATAACTATTTCATCATTTAAGTAATTTGAAAATAGGAGAGAAAAGCAAAGGCTTTAATTTGGCCATTTTTAAATTGCTACCAGGACCTATTTGAGCCAAAGCCTTGTAGAAGATGTGTCAGTAAAAGCAGAAATAATGCATGTGCACCAAAAAAAAAGTTTGCGAATACAATCAATAATACAAAAAAAACACACTTGCTTCCCTTAAAAAACAACATTTTTTATAGCCATAAAGTAAAAATAAATCATCAATGTTAAATGCTGGGTTCCATAATACTCAAACCATAAAATAATGAGAAAGGAAGGAAGCAAGGAAAGAAGAGAAAAGAAGAGTAAAAAGGCAATAGGAAGGAAGCAGATAAGGAAGAGGAAGAAGGGATTAGTTGCTTGTTTATTTGCTTTTAATACAACTCTTTATTAAATAATTTTCTATATTTTTGCAGAAAAGAAAATTAATGCAGGTTTTTTTCAATAACAAGTATTACATAGTAACATCTTAACTGTTACAAACATATAGACTCCAACATTTTCCCAAGCCAGCCAGCCTACTTTAGTTCACGATTAGTTGTTTTTGTTTTTCTGCCTTCAAAATATAGAGCAATCAAAAAGTTGTACTCTTAAGAATTGCAGCTTGTCCATCAAACCCTTATACAGCTCCATCAATGGAAAATAAAAAATATTTTATTTATGTTTATACAACCCCTGGCAAAAATTATGTAATCACCGGCCTTGGAGAATGTTCATCCAGTTGTTTAATTTTGTAGAAAAAAGCAGATCACAGACATGGCACAAAACTAAAGTCATTTCAAATGGCAACTTTCTGGCTTTAAGAAACACTAAAAGAAATCAAGATCCAAAAATGTGGTACTCAGTAATGGTTACTTTTTTAGACCAAGCAGAGGGGAAAAATTATGGAATCACTCAATTCTGTGGGAAAAAAATATGGAATCAACCTGTAAATATTCATTCCCAAAACTAACACCTGCATCAAATTAGATCTGCTCATTAGTCCACATCTAAAAAGGAGTGATCACACCTTGGAGAGCTGTTGCACCCAGTGCACTTACATGGATTATGGCTCCAACACCAGAGATGTCAATTGAAAGAATGGAGAGGATTATCCAACTCTTAAAAGAGGGTAAATCATCATGCAATGTTGCAAAAGATGTTGGTTGTTCACAGTCAGCTGTGTCTAAAATCTGGACCAAATACAAACAACATGGGAAGGTTGTTAAAGGCAAACAAACTGGTAGACCAAGAATGACATCAAAGCATCAAGACGGGAAACTTAAAGCAATATGTCTCCAAAACAGGAAATGCACAACAAAACAAATGAGGAACAAATGGGAGGAAACTGGAGTCAACGTCTGTGACCGAACTGTAAGGATCCACCTAAAGGAAATGGGATTTACATACAGAAAAGCTAAATGAAAGCCATCATTAACACCTAAACAGAAAAAAACAAGGTTACAATGGGCTAAGGAAAAGCAATTGTGGACTGTGGATGACTGGATGAAAGTCATATTCAGTGATGAATTGCGAATCTGCATTGGGCAACGTGATGATGCTGGAACTTTTGTTTGGTGCCGTTCCAATGAGTTTTATAAAGATGACTGCCTGAAGAAAATATGCAAATTTCCACAGTCATTGACGATATTGGGCTGCATGTCAGGTAAAGGCACTGGGGAGATGGCTGTCATTACATCTTCAATAAATGCACAAGTTTATGTTGATATTTTGGACACTTTTCTTATCCCATCAATTGAAAGGATGTTTTGGGACGATGAAATCATTCTTCAAGATGATAATGCATCCTGCCATGGATCAAAAACTGTGTAAACATTCCTTGAAAAAAGACACATAAGGTCAATGTCATGGCCTGCAAATAGTCCGGATCTCAATCCAATTGAATATCTTTGGTGGAAGTTGAAGAAAATGGTCCATGACAAGGCTCCAACCTGCAAAGCTGATCTGACAACAGCAATCCGAGAAAGTTGGAGCCAGATTGATGAAGAGTACTGTTTGACACTCATTAAGTCCATGCCTCAGAGACTGCAAGCTGTTATGAAAGCCAGAGGTGGTGCAACAAAATACTAGTGATGTGTTGGAAGGTTTTTTTGTTTGTTTGTTTTTCATGATTCCATATTTTTTTTCCCACAGAATTGAGTGATTCCATAATTTTTCCCCTCTGTTTGGTCTAAAAAAGTAACCATTACTGACTATGAAATTTTTGGATCTGGATTTCTTTTGGTGTTTCTTAAAGTCAGAAAGTTGTCATTTGAAATGACTTTAGTTTTGTGTCATGTCTGTGATCTGCTTTTTTCTACAAAATTAAACAACTGAATGAACATTCTCCAAGGCCGGTGATTATATAATGTTTGCTAGGGGTTGTAGATTCTAGTCTCAACAACCATGAAGAAGGTACAGTCATATCCATAAGAGATTGCTTTTTCAATAATTTTGGCTACTAAGTATCTTTCACTGAGGCTTGGCACATGCAATTCTTTTTCAAAAGGTAGTACAATCAACGTGGTCTGGCATCAGTTGTGATGGATGACTTAAGCATATTTCTTGGGCACATAAAAGGTTAACTGATAACACAATGAAGGAAGAGGAGGAAGAGTACAGAAAGCTGTAGATGGGGATGTGACAACGGCCAGGCACTACTTGTGAATGTGGATTGACTACCAGAAAGATAATCACAAATAGAAGAAGGAATCCAGCTAGATCCTTGCTCACCTTGGTGGATAGTTTGCTTTTTCCAAAGAGCAGGTGATGTTTCATGTGCTGACACAGATAGGCAGTTCCTAGGTGATGTGTGCCAAGATGTACTACACAAGGCTTATTTTCCAACATTAGAGCCTGAACATCCCAATAAATTGACCCAAAGAACTACCATACCTAATATAGTAAATTAAACCACCATGGCAACCACCAATGCGTTTAAACACTGTTGAGTCTCATACTAACATCACCTACTCCCCAGCTTACTAAAGAAGAAGCAAATCATTCCCCAGAAGATCTTTTGGACAGACAAAGGCTCTGCATTTAATGACTGCTCCACCACCATCCACCTCTGATTACATCCCCTTTATGACAACCCAATGTTGTTACCAATCATCATCAGCATTGAACATGACTGGGCACACAGTTGTCTCAGTGTGTGAAATGTCCTGAGTTCCCTGTCCCATGCCTGATTAGAAGTTTTAGATTTGCCCTGTCTCAGAGTTCCACTACTACTACTAGTAGTACCACCATGACTTGCAGAGCCAGTAATACAGGTAGGCATTTGAATCACCTCCTCCATCTCCTCCTTCCTTATGCCATTTGAGTACAAATGTACAGTAGAGTCCACAATACTATTATTTAGGTCTTTCTATCAATATACCCAAAAATGAGCTGTGTGTTCTGATTTCCTACACCTAAGCTGCAAAACCCTACATTGGTCATTGCTTTACCAGACCACTTCTTTTGTAGTCTCTGTGATTGTCACTCCTGATTGGCTGTGCTAGACCATATGATATGATAGTGGAGCGCCCCGTGTGCCAAGGCCGTGGGGTACTTGGTACCGTGCCCGTTGGTTTCAATGGGAGTTGTCACGGTAGCTGTGACCCGGTCCGTGGCCCTGGGCGTCCATTGTAAAAGGGGAATAGAGTGGGTGATGATGTTTAAAGTTTATAAGTGAATGATTTGTGATGCCACCTGTGGTGTTCGGCAATGAAGGTGTTAAGATGACGCTGCAGACAGATCCTCTGGGACAGATGGTGTGGTGCAGCAATGATGGTGTAGCCCTCCACAGGCAGGGCTGTAGTCCCAGGGCAGTGTAGATGGAGAGCTAGTGAGGAGAGCGTAATGGTGCAGTGTTAAGCACAGAGATGTAGCAGTGATGAGTGGGCTGGCGCAGAAATAAGCAGAGGACACCAAGGCATGTAGTTCCAAAGCTTTACTCAAAGTCTGTTGTGCATACATGTGTCCGCATCCGTGCCGTGTCCTCCAGGCCAGGGGCTCAGTCAACCTCCAGGCAAGATGTAGTACTCCGTTCCAACACTCCGCCAACACATGTGCCTTTTCTGAATGTCTCCCTTCTAGCACCTATTTGAAGTACTCACAGTACTGAGTTACACTGGAGTTCCTCCTTTCAGATGTTCTTAGAACTCTACTTGTACGGCAGACAGCTGTAGCCTGCTTCGGGGACTCCTTGCTACTAAGTCCCGGCTCACTCACGTTGCTGTTGTGCCCCCAAGTTTAGTGTGGGAATAAAGTGGTGACAACTTCTCTTCGTCCGGTGTCTGTTGCAGGACCATAAGTATACATACAACCTCGGGGACCGGACCCCAGTCATGCGCTGAGAACTTGAGGAAGGGCTCTGCTCTAACCCAAATCCTTAGTTCTCTTCTTCTCCTCATGTTCCGTACAAATCAATCTTTCTTATGGAGAATTAGGCTTTCTTAATATCTCTTTCCTGTGCCAGCAGACCCAGGTCACTGAGGTCTGCTGCAGCACTTCCTTCAATCCATACCACTCAGGGGATCTTTTCTCTGACTCCTCGTCAGACTAACTGACCTAGTCCCAATGATCTCACGCTCTCTTGTGCAGACCAAGCTCCACCCACCTCCCAGCACTCTTCGTGTTCCAAGCAGGGAGCCACCAAAGGTGCTTTGCTACACTTCTATGTTGTGTGGGATGCAGGTGTTGGAGTGTGGTCAGGTGTCTCCACCTTACCTGGATGGTGGGGCACCACACCTCAGGAGGAGTTGCAGTACCTCTGTGGCGACTGAACCATCAGGGGCGCCACAATAGCTTCAAGGCATTATGGGAAAGCCTGTGTGGTCTGACTTCTGTTAAAGACCTAGATATTCATCCTTAATTGTGTGTCTTGGAAACAGGTGTACGGACCCAGCCATTCACCTGTGTACCAAGTAATCTCTCAATTGGTCAAGTTGCAGGTGGTGTAGTTGGGTCGCCCTCCCAGGGCTGTGGGGTACTCGGTACCGGGCTGGTGTCAGCGGGATGCATCACAGCAGCAATGACCCGGTCCATGGCCCTGGGCACCCAATTAATAGGGGAAGTTTGAATGATGGGATGTAGTTAATGGAATAGTTCGTGACGCCACCTGTGGTGTTCGGCAAGTGAGATGTTAAGCCGATGCTGCATGCAGATCCACTGGGACTGATGGTGTAATGCAGCAAAGATGTAAAAGCTCCCCACAGGAGAAACTGTATTTCCAGGGCAGTGTAGATGTGGTTGGCATGGGGATGTAGCAGTGCCAGAAGGGTAGGAAGCAAACAAAGACACAGCGAGGTGCAATTTCTGTACCTTTACTTGATAAATGCAGTCCAGGGTCCTGATCACGGATGTACTGGAGCAGGCTAGCCTGGAAGCAACTCAGGGATTCTCTCTCAGCAGATGGGCTGTGCACTCTCCTTCCTAGCGCTTTTCTGAATGAAGTACTCCTAGTACTGAGTTACACTGAAGTTCCTCTAAATTCTCTTCTACTCTTGCTCTTCGTATGGCAGACAGCTGTAGCCAATATTCCTCTCCTGGCTCGCTGCGTGCTGTTGTGCCTCCGAGTCTTAGATGGGGGTAGGGCATTTACAGCCTCCTACTCCTCTGGTGTCTGTTGCAGGATCTTTAGTATCCATACAACCGTGGAGACCAGGCTCCAGTTCATGTGCTCTCACTTTGAGGGAGCTCTCATTCCTCAGCTCAACCTCCAGCTTCTCTCCACACGTCTGCACACGTGGACCTCCTCACACTAACTGACCACTCCTTCCTCTTAGCCCTCAGAGAGCACTCCTCCCTTCAATTCCAGTTCAGAGTCCCCCCTGCTGGCCTGGAGTGGAACTGTGTTGCATGTATAGGTTAACTGCGAGAGAGACCCTTCACTGCTTCCAAGCCTGGCATTACCCTCCCTGGAGGAAGGCAAAGGCACTGTGGCGGCCATACTCCTGGGGGTGCCACATTGTCATTATTGTGCCACCTAGTGGTTTCAGTTGCTTTACAAGAAATGGCTTGTTCTCAGGCTTGCTGAAAGATTCCCAACTGACAGAAGAATGTGGGCCTCTCTCTCTACTTGTCTTTGAACTACAAAGTGCACTGCACCATATACAACTTGACCAGCAATTTTGGACAGAGACAGTGCGACTTTCACTGCCCCTTGGTTTAATGTTTTGAGAGGTAGTACTACACCCCCGAAACTGGGACAGGTGACAAAGCCTGTGCAGTTTGGCTCTATGTCTGTTTCCGCCATAATCAAACTGTTATCTGCCTCCTCCTTTACCTACTGTACATCCTTCTCACCAGACATGATTCTATTCCCAAAAGACACAAAGCACAACTTTGATTGAACATATTCCCCTCATTATATTAGCATGTAGTTTTACTACTTGAAAGTATCAGGGACAAGAATACAGCAGGGGAGTCACTGCTGTGCATGAAGAAGCTCTGGATGGATTCCCATCAACTGAAGCTGGAAATTGTGATGCACAACAAAGCCAGGAGCATTCTCACTGCTTTAACATGGGGCTAAGAACTTCAACTCCCTGCATGGCACACGTTCTGAAGTGTGAAACATCTAATAAATACTTACTTTGTACTGTTTTCACATCCTGTTCCGTCCAGATGTGTCCAGATCCCAGAATTTTAAGCGGCGGAAGTTCACCGACCGCCATATTGGGACACCTAAGTGATGGGTGTCTCAATATGGAAATACCACATACACACTGTATACACCGTATACACACATAATACGCCGTACGCACCAAACGCACACTGTACACGCCGTACGCAACACCCACACACTCTGTGTACGCCATATGCAGCCTCTTGCATGGTACCACCAGCGGAACACTGTCGCGAACACGCTGCCGCTGTGATCAGCCGAATGATTCACTGACTGCCGCCATCTTTGTACAGGAGGAGCGCATGCGCAGTTTTAATGTGCTATCTGTCTGCACAAAGATGTTGGCGGTCTGATTTACTGCGTTTGCACAAATTCCGCGCTGGTGCAGTGAATCATTCAGCTGATCCCGGTGGCAGATGTGCGACGTGTCTCCAGGCAGAGGAAGCCGGTCACAAGGGGTTTTCCCATGAGCGAAAGTTCATTTTAAAAATTTTCTGTGTCTGACCGTGTATGGAGCATACTACATCTCCTGTGTGGTTTTGACATTGTTGTACCTCCTATACTTCTTTATACAGATGTCTTTTCGTAGTGCTGGAGATACTTCTATCAGCCAGAAGTGTCACTCAAACAGTGCCAACATTTTTTATCAAATAAAACAAAAATTACAGTACACTCTCTCTCTGTAAGCGCATACTCATGCTGTGTTTTAAATAAAATCCATGAACTGTGTCTAAGGGAAGAGTCAGATGGCTGTATAACTCGGATCAGAAATGCAATGCAATGCTTGGACTGTTCGTCGGCTCTCCCAAACCAAGGTTGACAGCTGCATAGAAGTACACGCTGTCACTCTTGGGTCAGGAGAGCCAACGACCCGTCCGAGCATTACATTGTGACCCTTGCCTGAGCTATTCGTCCGTCTGACTCTTCCGTAACGCTATATAATGTGCTACTCAAAAAATTGGATGATAGCTTTCGAGAAATTTGACTTATTAAGATCTATTATAGCTGAAATGGCGTATAAAATAATCTATTGTTTAAATCAGGTTTTAGTGTTAAATGTATTTATTAAAAAAAATTGCAATATGTTTTTCTCCATAACATAATCGTTATTAAAAAAAAATTAAAAAACTTGTCATTTCCATTATGGCTTTTTTAGACTCCACATGACTATTAACCACAATGAGCAGATTGAGGATGTTTACTCATGTATTACGTTCCTATGACTTATGTTATAGGAATTTATTGCATGCATGACCTCATTAATTTATCATTATCATATGTTTGACTAATAGTGGTTCTATCTGCCACACTGCACAAGATCAAAGAGGAACCTGAAAAGTCACTAATATATGTATAGCCAAAACATGTACTGACTCATTATTTTTTCTAAATTAAAAAAACAACAGGATACTACTGTCTTTGTGTGCTGAATGTGAATACGTCCAGGATGGCTTTGAATTTTTCATAAGTTAAGAAGAATGTTGCATCCAACATAAGGCTAGTTTCACACTAGCGTTCGTGGGCGCAGAGCAGGGCCGCCGCTAAACCCCGCCCCCCGGCGGCGCCCCCCCGGTCAGTTGCTCCTCTGATCGCATGAGGTTGCATGCGATCAGCGTATCCTATATTTAGTGTTGGATACGCTGATCGTGCGCTGACCATGCGCTGGTCTGATTTTGCTAGCGCTGCACCCGTTTGGCGCTGCGCCCATAGCACAAAAATGCAACACAGCGCGTTTTTGTGCACTGTGCGCAGGGCCACAGCGCCAGCAAAATCAAACCAGTGCATGGTCAGCGCACGATCAGCGTATCCAACGCTAAATATAGGATACGCTGATCACATGCAGCCTCATGCGATCAGAGGAGAAACTGACCGGAGGGAGCGTGGCCGGGGGCGGGGCTTAGCGGCGGCCTTGCGCTGTGCCCACGAACGCTAGTGTGAAACTAGCCTAACACAGTATGTGTTTTTTGTTTTTGTGTTTTTGCTGAAAGTTTCATTAGGGCCTGAGAAAGTCTTTTTCACGTGGATGTGCTACAAATGAGATTAGACTTTTGCTATTTTAGATGTATACACAAAGCTTTGTTTCATAGAGAAACTTATTATGTATTCTGTGAATATTGTTATAGTGCACTAGAAAACAAAAGCTAATTATTAATCTATGTGTAGGTATGTGTGCCGACAGGGAGGTGGTCCCTTTTTCGCCGCCGTGAACAGACTTGAGACAGAGACTGATGTGCTTTCAACAGGTCCTCTTTATTGGCCGTCCTCTCGATGACCGCAGCGCCACAAGCAGCTGCATGCAGCACCACACAGCAGCTGCACGACACCTTCCACGCACAGGCCCGGGTACCTTTCACTTTTCTTCTCTTTCCTCTTACAGTGACGTCACTCGCGGTTCTTTCACTGTGGCTGCCATTAGACCTATGGCCACAGCACTTCCCCTGCCCGAGTCCGTCCATCTGGTACCTCGGGGCTTTCTCTGTCCACGGCTCTCCTGTCAGGGCCACCCCCCTGACTGTCTTTCTCCTCAGTCCCTTCCGGAGCTTCCTCTTCTGTCCGTCTCTCCCTTCCGTCTTTTGTTCTCCTGAGCTCCTCCTCCTGGACTGGCATGCTTCTGGAACTCTCTACCACTATTTATTCCCCTTCCCAGGAATTCCCCTCTAGAGCTCCTGTAATTCCGCCCCCCTTGACTCTGCGGTTTTGTAGCCTTAAGCTGTTGGTAAGCCCTTTTCTCACTGCTCCCTGCTTTCATCTTGTGGCCAAACTACAGTACTACACCATCTTCTTTTCCTGCTGTTCTTGGTTCCCCCCTAATGGCCAAACCCAGTATCTTACCATCCTCTACTGTCTCCAGCTGTCTCCCCACATACATATACAGCAGTCCACATCAAGCACTTTTATGGCACATTGTGCATCCCCCTTCCGGCTACTGCAGACAGGTCCATAGGTCAGTCCACTTCCCTACATATGCAAAGAGTTGCATGCCAGGTTATAACTTTTTTATTGAAAAATACTGCAAATTTAATCTAAAAATTATACATTTTAGGCAAGAAATCATTTCACTTAGACTTGAAAAATCACACTGTATTGTATATGTACATTATACTGTATTTTTGGACTATAAGATATACTTTTTTTCCATCAAATTTTGGAGGAAAATGAGGGTACATCTTATAGTCCAAATGAAGCTTACAGGGTGGTGGCGATGGTGGAGCAGGATCACAGAAGGCAGGGTCCCTGCGGCAGGAAGCTGGCAGCAGCAGGAGTAAGGAGACACTGTGGGCACTGGGCTGGGAGGAGGACTTGTTATGGTGATGCAAGGCTACAGGCCCTGGGCTTCAATAAAATGTCAGCAGTGAGGCAGGAGTGGATTCACCATTTTGCGCATTGATTTCCCAGCAGTGGACTTCAGGAAAAAGGTTGCCAGATGCTGCACATGCGCAGATTGAAATCTCGGCTTCCGGCCTAGAGCCCACAGCTTTGCCCCACTCCTGCCTCTGTTGGCTTCCTGCAGCAGGGACCCTGTCTTCTGTGACCCTGCTCCTGGGTCGCCCTCCCAGGGCTGTGGGGTACTCGGTACCGGGCCGGTGTCAGGGGAATGTGTCACAGCAGCGGTGACCCGGTCCGTGGCCCTGGACGCACAAGCAATGGGGAGATGTAGTTAATGGTAGAATAGTTCGTGACGCCACCCGTGGTGTTTGGCAAGTATGGTGTTAGGCCAACGCTGCATACAGATCCGCTGGGACTGATGGTGTGGTGCAGCAAAGATGGTGTAGCTCCCCACAGGTGGAGCTGTAGTCCCAGGGCAGTGTAGATGTAGCCGGCATGGGGATGTAGCAGTGCCGAAAGCGTAGGGAACAGAGAAGACACAGCGGTTGCAGTTTCTGTACCTTTACTGAGTATATGCAGTCCAGGGTCCTGATCACAGATGGTATTGGGGCAGGTTAGCCTGGAAGCAGATCAGTATTCTCTCTCAGCAGAAGGGCTGTGCGGTCTCCTTCCTAGCGCCTTGTGGTGTGAAACACTCCAGTACTTAGTTACTCTGAAATGTCTCTCTTAAGATGTTCCTAGAACTATACTTGTATGACAGACAGCTGTAGCCTCTCTCGGGGACTCCTCTCTTGAGTCCTGGCTCTCTATTCAATTGCTGTTGTGTCCCAAGTCTTTGCTGGGAGCAGGGCATTTACAGCCTCCTACTTCTCTGGTATCTGTGGCAGGACCATCAGTATCTGTACCACCGTGGAGACCAGACTCTAGTTCTGTGCGCTCTCAAGCTGAGGGAGCTCGCCTTCTGTAGCTCAACCTCTCAGCTTCGTTCCTCCCATCTGCACACTTCACCCTCCGCAGACTATCTGACCCTTCTTCCTCCTGGCCCTCAGAGGACACTCCTCTCCAGAATCCTGGTTCAGAGTTCCCCCTGCTGGCCCGGAGTGGAACTGTGTTGCATGCATTAGGTTAACTGCTGGAGAGACCCATCACTGCTTCCAAGCCTGGCATTTACCCTCCCCTGGAGGAAGGCAAAGCCAGTGTGGCGACCATACCCCTGGGGGCGCCACATTTCCCCCTAGTGAAAGTCAGCACTCCTGGGCTGAACAAGAAGCATGAAAAACAACATATATAACATATAAACAACATAATTGTACAAGATTTGAAAAAAGGTAAAAATGTACAAAAACCAAGTGTCCAAAAATGGTTCTATGATGACAAGTCCAACATCAATGTCCATGGTCCATTCCTGGCAAATGGTAACTATTTATAAATAAAGTTTTTGACCACACACAAGTCCTGTGGTTCAGTGTCCATGAAACAAAACTGGTTACTTTCAAAGGGAACTCTTACAGGTTGCCTGTAGGCACAAAACTTAGAAAAGCAGTTACATATTTACATTCAATTTCAATATTCACATATTACTTTAGATGCGGAACCTAACTGGCAGTACACCCTGTGTGGTACAAGTGGATCTGCGTAACACTGGTACTGTAGTGGGCCTTACTGTTTGTCTGGTTCTAACTACCGGTGTAGTGTGTAATGCTCTAGATACACTCCTAGTAACTCTACATGGCACAAGGATACGTGACTGTCTAGGAACTCTTGGACTCACCATAGGCACAAAAGGTTCACCACGGGCAGGGCGAGGTGTTGTGAGTTCATTCTCCCCTTCACCTTTGATGTCTGATGAACTCCCTCTGCTGGTGAAGAGAGGTAGTGAAACTGATTGGGATGGGAAGAACCTGTCATCTGAACAGGCGGAGTGTGATTGGACATCTGGAATTTCTGAGTGGATATAAGGCAGCCGACGCCCTGCAGGGCTCCTGGTGATCCTTTCTGCTCTGAGCTCTTGCATCCAGTTTAGTTCCTGTCTACTAAAAGCTAAGTTTTTGCCCTGCTATTATTCCATGAGATTTTGTCTGGTTTCCTTAGTGTTTGTATTCAACCAGTCCTGGTTGGGACTGGCTGAATTCCATTTTTGTCTCTGATCAGTTGATCTCTTTGCTCTGTTTTCAGAATATACCTGAGTGCTGATATAGTGATTTTGAAGTCTAGCGACTTCAGGGCCTTTTTCCCTATCAGACGGTTGGGACATTTTTGGTAGGGTTTTTTGCGGATTGCAGCCAGCATCTTTTCTGTCCTGTCCTATCTAGTTAATTGGGCCCCATCGTTTGCTCAGCCTGTCTTTCTGTCTGTGTTTGTGTTTTCATCTGTTTTTCACCGACAATACATGTTGGGGGCTGTCTATTGCTTTGGGGTCTGCTCTGGGGCAGTTTAGATTTCCCCTTTCCTTCTTTAGGCTTATGTAGTTCTCTGGCTGTGACGAGGGGTCTAGGGCACCGTAGGAACCCCCCACGGCTACTGTTAGTTGTGGTGTATAGGAACAGGGGTCTGCAATCCGATAGCTACCAACCTCTCCGGTTTTCTGGACTTAGCTTGTATTTTTGTTTTCTCCTCCTCCGGTGACTCATTCATAACAGCGAGGGTTCTCTGGCTCCACTGCTGGTGTGGCTTCTGCTACCTGATTTTCCTGATCCTCTCGAGTCACATCCTCCTGTGCTTCCACTTGGGGGAATAATAACACTGGCACCACTATTGTATCATTAATTCGAGTCCAGGTCGCAGGGAACTCCCCAAACACTGTGCTGACCTTCTCTTCTTTCTCTACAGGTTGGATGTCATCTGACTCTTCTGCTCTTGCTTTCAACTGGTCAGGGCATAACTTCAAGTGATCCCTGGATACCGCTGCTGAGGTCTCTCCTCCATCTTTACTAACAAGGCATACTTTGGCATTATCAAAGTTCGAAGGCAGAATTGATCATCCAGCCATTGATCATCCAGCTTATGCAGTCTTCTTTTTCTCTTGAGAACTTGTTCTCCAGGTGAAAAAGGAACAGCAGGTGCATTTTGGTTATAAAGTCTCTCCTGCTTCTGCTTTGCCTGAGCCAGACTCTTCTCCACACACTCCTGTACCCTTCTGTACTGCTGCTGCCTCTCCTTGTCCCAGTCAGCATCTGGTGACGTTACTTCAGGCGTCAGGACTCCCATGTCCAAGTCAATAGGCAGCTTACCAGGCCTTGCTCTCATCAGGTGCGCTGGAGTACAGTTGTTAGAGTTCACTGGGATATGGTTGTAGAGATCTACCAGATCGGGTAACTTTTCTGGCCACAGATTTCTCTCCTCCAAGGGCAATGTCTTCAGTAAATCAATCACTACCTGGTTCATCTTCTCGCACATACCGTTGGTCTGTGGGTGATAAGGTGTTGTCCGGATCTTCTTACAACCATACAAGTTTCAGAACTCATGGAACACTTCTGCCTCGAAAGCTGGACCTTGATCTGTGAGTACTCTTTCAGGATATCCATGTGGCCTACAGAAGTGCTGTTGGAAGGCTCTGGCCGCTGTCCTGGCCGTTAGATCTTTGACGGGCACAACCACCAGGAATCTTGAATAGTGGTCCACAATGGTATGGGCATCGAGGTAGCCTGACCGGCTTGGAACCAGCTTCACATGGTCCAGGGCTACCAACTCCAGGGACTGTTTGGTGATGATTGGCTGTAAGGGAGCTCTCTCTCTGTCTCGATCCTTTCTGCGCAGGTTACACTGTCCACACTCCCAGCACCACCTCTCAATGGCTTTCCTCATGCCAGTCCAGTAGAACCTCTCTCGGAGCAATGTTTCCAACTTCTTCCACCCGAAGTGTCCAGCTCCATTGTGGTATGCTTCCAGGACCATTGATGCCTCTCTCTTTGGGATTATCACTTGCCAAACCAGCTCATGAGTGTGGGCATCGATACTCCTCCGACACAGCTTCCCTTCATAAATGAACAGCCGACCCTTCTCCTTCCACAGCTGCTGGGTTTCTTCAGGAGCATCCGACTCTGGGCGTGAGCCAGCTCGTGTCAACAGCTCCTTCACCAGGCGGACTGCAGGGTCACTATCTTGCGTTTCTGCCCGGTCATGATGGGGCAAATGATTCAGGGTGACCTCCTTCAAGCCAGACTGTCTGTCTCTCACTCCTTGAGCACGTTGGGCCACCAGAGGCTGGTGGAAGGGAGGCAATTCTATCTCTTCGAGAGCCTCAGGGTCTTCTCCTGCATCTGGCAGATTAGGCATTCTGGACAACACATCAGCATTGGCATTCTTGTGCCCTGCCCGGTACTTGATTGTAAAATCATAATTGGATAACCGAGCCATCCATCGCTGCTCCAGTGCTCCTAGCTTGGCAGTGTCCAAGTGGGTCAACGGGTTGTTGTCCGTGAAGATTGTAAACTTGGCAAAAGCTAGGTAATGCTTGAACCTTTCGGTGACAGCCCAGACTATGGCAAGGAACTCCAGCTTGAAAGAACTGTAATTATCCGGGTTCCTCTCAGTGGGACGCAGCTTCCTGCTGGCATAGGAGATCACTCTCTTTTCCATTCTGTACCTGTGACAGTACTGCTCCTAATCCCACGTTGCTGGCATCCGTGTACAGCACAAAGGGTTTGTCATAATCTGGGAAAGCCAGAACTTCATCACCAGTGAGGGCCATCTTAAATCTGGTGAAGGACTTCTCCAATTCTTCAGTCCATTCAAACGTGGAATTCTTCTGCTTGCCTTTCTTGGACTGCCCCACTAGAAGATTTTGCATCGGGGTAGCTATCTCAGTAAAGCCTTTGATGAATCTCTGGTATTAGCCTACCAGTCCAAGGAATTGGCGTACCTCGTGGAGGTTGCTGGGCTTCTTCCAGTCCCGGATGACCGTGACCTTGTCAGGATCTGGAGCCACACCTTCTGCACTGACCACGTGACCAAGGTACTGTACCTTAGGCTTCAGGAGGTGGCATTTGGAAGGCTTCACCTTCAGGCCAAAATTGGACAAAGCTTCAAATACTTCAGCCAGGTGTTCCAGATGCTCTTCATAGGTCTTGGAGAAAACAATGACATCATCCAGGTACAGCAGGACTGTCTCAAAGTTCATGTGTCCCAGGCAACACTCCATCAGCCGTTGAAATGTTCCTGGAGCAGTGCAGAGCCCGAATGGCATGTAATTGAACTCACAGAAGCCCATTGGAGTAGTAAATGCTGTTTTCTCCTTATCTGCCTCTGCCACGGGAACCTGCCAATACCCACCGGTGAGATCCAAGGTGGAAAAGTAGTTAGCAGTTTTAAGTGCAGCTAATGACTCTTCAATTCTAGGCAATGGGTAGGCATCTTTATGTGTGATACTATTAATTTTCCTGTAATCAACACACATTCTCATAGTACCATCCTTTTTCTTTACAAACACTATTGGAGCTGCCCATGGGCTACAACTGTCCCTAATGACTCCAGCTTCCTTCATCTCTTTCAACATACTCTTAGCACATTGGTACTGTGTTGGGGGTATAGGTCTGTACCTCTCCTTTATGGGTGGATGGTCTCCAGTGGGGATATGATGTTGCACCCCTTTTGCTTGCCCAAAATCTAGTGGGGGTTTGCTGACTACCCGTTCATACTCTTGTGTCACTCTTCACACTCATTTCTCTGGTGTGAAGGTGTAGAGTCAGTTCCCACCTGCAGTTGCTGGGACCACTCTTCTAGCTGCTTCACAGGGCCATTGTCCTCCACCGGATCGGATGAGACCAACGGCTCTGCTGCCTGCAATGAGTTGTTATTAACAGTGAGCAGTTTAGCAACTGTGGCGTATCGAGGTATTGTGCTATCCTCCTCCCCACAATTCAAAAGGCGTACAGGTACTCTCCCCTTTCGTACATCAACCACCCCTCTGGCTGTTAGGACAATGGGCCTGCTATCCGAATATACTGGCTCTACCAATGCCTGGTTATCCAGCCCTCTGAGACCTATGGCTGCCCGACACCATATCAACATTTCACTCCTGGGGGGTATTACAATGGGGAAGGCATCACTCACTCTGACGCTGCCAATCTCTCCGCCAGAGAGTTCTACCTGTTGTCTTTGCATCAGGGCTTGGATCTCCTTCTGCAGGACTCTTTGTTCACCGGAACCAGCAGTCTCAGCCACCTGTTGCAACAAGACAATAACCTCGGACACACAGTTTTCAATTGCATTTGTACCAAGAGTCATCATGGGATTACATTCACGTCGATCAATATCAACAATTATCAGTCCTTGTGATTTTAGCTCTACCCGCCCCACTTTAACAGTAATTTCCTTGCATCCAATCTGTGGCAAGGTATGACCATTACTAGCAACTACTGCTAGTTCATCAGTTGGGCCACGGGTGAGTTCAGAATCAGCCCAGTACCTCTTGTACAAAATATACGGCATAGTGGTCACCTGGGAGCCAGTGTCCAGCAAAGCGTTCATGGGGATGCCGTCAATCACCACAGGAAGGATCGGTCTCCCCCCCACATACTTGGCTCTCCAGTTCTTTGGGCCTGCTGAACCTAATCCTGGGGGTTGGCCCTTTGCCCCAGGGGTTGCTCGCTTAAAGGACAGTACCTTGCAAGATGACCTGCCTTGTAACAGCGGCTACAGATGGGACGTCGGTCCTGGTCATAGCGATCGCTGTTCCTTCCTCGAAGTTTCGGGGTTCTCCTCCTCCGTAGCCATGGGACATCCTCTGGACTGGAAGCAAGCTGGACCTTTTCTTTGGAGGAATACTGCAGGGACTGCACGGTTCTGGTGAGTGCAGCCATTCCTTTCAATGGCGGATCTTAATAGGGGCGGATGGGGCGGTCGCCCCCGGCCCAAGGTTTTTTGGGGGCCCAGGGGCAGGGGCGGGCTGGGCCGGGTGGCAGAGAGGCAAATGCCACCCGGACCGCTCCCCCAGCACCTGTACAGGGCCGGCCGTGCCCTGTGCTGTGACGCCGCCGGCAGCAGACAGCCGCCCGCGTCACATTCTATGAGGGGCCGGGAGCTGTGCACGGCCGTCACCTTGACGGCTGCTCAGCTCCTGCTCCCTCCGGCTGTACTTCCGGGTCAGATGTCGGGCGTGCGCGATGACGTCATCGTGCACGCGCCGACATGTCCCGGAGGATGCTGAAAGCAGAGGCGCTGCTGGGGAGCGAGCCGGCTGTGAGGTAAGTATGGGGAACTTTTTTTATTTTTTTTTATTTATAAAATGAATTAAATGGGGGAGGGGGTGAGTGGGGGCTGTACACAATGAAGGGGGGGTGACTGGGGCCTGTATATGATGAAGGGGGGTGAGTGGGGGCTGTATATGATGAAGGGGGGTGACTGGGGGCTGTATATGATGAAGGGGGGGTGACTGGGGGCTGTATATGATGAAGGGGGGTGACTGGGAGCTGTATATGATGAAGGGGGGTGAGTGGGGGCTGTATATGATGAAGGGGGGGTGACTGGGGGCTGTATATGATGACGGGGGGGTGACTGGGGCCTGTATATGATGAAGGGGGGTGACTGGGGGCTGTATATGATGACGGGGGGGTGACTGGGGCCTGTATATGATGAAGGGGGGGTGACTGGGGCCTGTATATGATGAAGGGGGGTGACTGGGGCCTGTATATGATGAAGGGGGGTGACTGGGGTTGTACAGGATGAAGGGGGTGAGTGGGGGCTTCACAGGATGAAGGGGGGATGAGTGGGGGCTTCACATGATGAAGGGGGGGTGAGTGGGGCTGCACATGATGAAGTGGGGGGTGAGTGGGGCTGCACATGATGAAGTGGGGGATAAGTGGGGCTGCACATGATGAAGTGGGGGATAAGTGGGGCTGCACATGATGAAGTGGGGGATAAGGGGGACTGCACATGATGAATTAAGGGGTAAGTGGGACTGCACATGATGAATTAAGGGGTAAGTGGGACTGCACATGATGAATTAAGGGGTAAGTGGGACTGCACATGATGAATTAAGGGGTAAGTGGGACTGCACATGATGAATTGGGGGTAAGGGGAACTGCACATGATGAATTAAGGGGTAAGTGGGACTGAACATGATGAATTGGGGGTAAGAGGGACTGAACATGATGAATTGGGGGTAAGGGGAACCGCACATGATGAATTAAGGGGTAAGTGGGACTGAACATGATGAATTGGGGGTAAGAGGGACTGAACATGATGAATTGGGGGTAAGGGGGACTGCACATGATGAATTGGGGGTAAGGGGCACTGCACATGAAGTGGGGGTAAGGGGGACTGCACATGATGTGGGGGTAAAATTAACTGCACATGATGATGGGGGAGTGGGGCTGCACATGAAGTTGGGGGGGAAGGGGACTGCACATGATGAAATGGAAGGGGGGATAAGGGGCTGCAAATGATGAAGCGGCACTGCAGATGAAGTGAGTGGGTGATAGGGGGCTGCAATGGATGAAGTAAGGGGACTTCAAATTAAAGTGGGGACATTAAAGTGGATCCCCTATGGCCAGGATCACGTTGGGCGATTTTGTGCGTATTGGCCGTAGGCCTACAGCTTATGTGCAACGTCTTTTTAGGCCATGTCCACACGTGGTGGAATGGTGGCGGGTTTTCCGTATGGACCCGCAGCAAACCAAGTGCTGCTGTCCGTACGGCTGTCAATTCCCGCACGGGGACCGCAGCGCTCAGGTGGGAAGGGGGGTACAGGGGCCCAGGTTTTATGAACAGCCCCGGGCCCATAGTCCACTTAATCCGCCACTGATTCCTTTGATCAGCTTCTGGACCTGAAGACGGAGCTCCTCTGTTGGATCTTTATCCAGGGTCTGGGCATCAGCCTCCACAGGGATGGAAGGAAAGGATGTAGCTTCCTGATGGTAGGTGATCGCTGGGCGCCTAGGGGGCACTGGACGGCTGTCTGAGGATTCCTGCAGTACCCGAATAGCCCTGTCCTTGAAATTAGCAAAGTCCAGATCAGGGTCTTGCAGGGTTAGAATACGTAACTGCCCTCTGTGGGTATTGGACAGGAACCCTTCAATGAACTGCTCCTTTAACAGTTGATCTTCTTCCTTTACACTGTCAGGGTCAACTTGTTTAACTGCTCACAGCGCCTCCTGCAGGTTGAGAGCATAGTCTCTGATACTGTCCTGTGCCCTCTGTTTACAGCCAAAGAACCTCATCTTGATTTCAGCTGCAGTGTGGGTGTCAAAAGTACTCTTCAGCTTGGCCAGGACCTTTGCAACAGTCTCTTTATCGGTGTCCTGCCAGGCTTTCACCTCCCTCAGTGCTGCACCCGTTAGCTGTTCAATCAGGATATTCACTTTCTGGCTTTCAGACAGGGGGAAAACTTTAAACAAGCTGCACAGTCTTTCTTTAAATTCACTCAGGGTATGTGACTCACCCGAGTACTGCGGTAGCCAGGCCGCTCCCGGTATGTAGGGCATGGATAGCGGCATTATGGGGACCGCTGCGGCGGGTGCTCCGCCTGGCGGTACCGCGGGGGTGGCAGCGGCGTCCGCTGCTGCATTGGCTTGTGGTGCAGACATTCTCTCCCCCCCAGTTAACGTTAGCCAGGGCCGGGGGTTGCGGGAGCTCACCGGCAGCCGCATTGCAGGCCCGGCGCTTCAGGCTGTAGGCATCAGCTCCTCCTCCTCTCGCGCGCTGTCCTCTCTTCCCGCGCGGCACTTCACTTCTTCGCGCTCTGAGGCAGGCTCCGCCCATGAAGGCCCGCCTCTTTCTTCCCACGCGTGCCAAGCAGCGTGGTAATGGCGGCAAATGGTGCTAAATTCACACAGTTCACAAACACAGTCTATGGCACACAGTACCCAGGGATACCGGGCTCCGTAATCCTGTTCGTGACACCAAATTGGGTCACCCTCCCAGGGTTGTGGGGTACTCGGTACCAGGCCGGTGTCAGGGGAATGTGTCATAGCAGCGGTGACCCGGTCTGTGGCCCTGGGCGCCCAAGCAATGGGGAGATGTAGTTAATGGTAGAATAGTTTGTGATGCCACCCGTGGTGTTTGGCAAGTATGGTGTTAGGCCAACGCTGAATACAGATCTGCTGGGACTGATGGTGTGGTGTAGCAAAGATGGTGTAGCTCCCACAGGCGGAGCTGTAGTCTCAGGGCAGTGTAGATGTAGCCAGCATGGGGATGTAGCAGTGCCGAAAGTGTAAGGAACAGACAAGACACAGCGGTTTCTGTACCTTTACTGAGTATATGCAGTCCAGGGTCCTGATCACAGATGGTATTGGGGCTGGTTAGCCTGGAAGCAGATCAGGATTCTCTCTCAGCAGAAGGGCTGTGCAGTCTCCTTAGCGCCTTGTGGTGTTAAACACTCCAGTACTTAGTTACTCTGAAATGCCTCTCTTCAGATGTTCCTAGAACTATACTTGTATGACAGACAGCTGTAGCCTCTCTCGGGGACTCCTCTCTTGAGTCCTGGCTCTCTATTCAATTGCTGTTGTGTCCCAAGTCTTTACAGCCTCCTACTCCTCTGGTATCGGTGGCAGGACCGTCAGTATCCTTACCACCGTGGAGACCAGACTCCAGTTACGTGCGCTCTCAAGCTGAGGGAGCTCGCCTTCTGCACCTCAGCCTCTCAGCTTCGTTCCTCCCATCTGCACACTTCACCCTCCGCAGACTATCTGACCCTTCTTCCTCCTGGCCCTCAGAGGACACTCCTCTCCAGAATCCTGGTTCAGAGTTCCCCCTGCTGGCCTGGAGTGGAACTGTGCTGCATGCATTAACTGCTGGAGAGACCCATCACTGCTTCAAAGCCTGGCATTTACCCTCCCCTGGAGGAAGGCAAAGCCAGTGTGGTGACCATACCCCTGGGGGCGCCACACTCCACTGTTGCTGCCCCATGGTAAACTACTATAAATTCAGACTATAAGACAGACCCTTATTTAATTAAAATACAATTTCTTTCTATTCTCCTCCCCAAAACTTGGGGTGCGTCTTATGGTCCGATGTGTCTTATAATCCGCAAAATGTAGTATATATGTAACAAGGTGGCATGGGGTCGTAGTCATGGCTGAGTTCACTAAGACACAGTCAGTGAGCACCCCAGCCCCTTGCACATAAACAACCAAGTGAAGACCCAGTCCTGCGGTACAGTCAGTTACCTCCATCACACGCTTACTCCAGCCGCTGGGGATGAGCACTCAGCAAGCCACCACAGGTCACAGTTCTGCTTCAATGGGAAAACTTTACTGCAACAATACAATGCTTCCTGCTCTGTCCCTGCAAATTCCTGAGACTGCACAGTTTCAATAGTTCCCATCCAGGTTTGGGAACCATAAAAACCCATCTGGAGGCAGTCCCACAACACCAGGGCCCGTCCACACTGCACGACAGTCCGTGGCAGCTTTTGTCTCCCCCGACCGGGGTACTTTTTGTCCCTGGTTGTGAAGAGCGTCCTGCCTCGGGCAAGCCTGCCCAGGCTCTGCTGCAGAAACAGGAAATCCCTTCCCTGTCAGCTTGTTGGGTCGCCTTTTAACTTCTTCTGTCCCTGAACTAACTTTAGACAAATACAGTCACATGGCAGGTACAGCACATTACACATTACACTTTTTACATTACACATAAAACATGAGGGAACCATTAGGGTGCCACATGGACTCAGTGTGTAGGAGAGAGGAGGCAATTGAGGTTCTCCCACCTCCTTACATATATACAGTGGATATGGAAAGTATTCAGACCCCTTAAAATGTTTCACTCTTTATTTCATTGCAGCCATTTGGTAAATTCAAAAAAGTTTTTTTTTCTCATTAATTTGCACCCCATCTTCACTGAAAAAACAGAAATGTAGAAATTTTGACAAATTTATTAAAAAACAAAACCTGAAATATCACATGGTCATAGGTTTTCAGACCCTTTGCTCAGACACTCATATTTAAGTCACATATCCATTTCCTTGTAATCCTCCTTGAGATGGTTCTACTCCTTCATTGGAGTCCAGCAGTGTGTAATTAAACTGATAGGACTTAATTTGTAAAGGCACACACCTGTCTATTAAGACCTTACAGCTCACAGTGCATGTCAGACCAAATGAGAATCATGAGGTCAAAGGAACTGACCAAGGAGCTCAGAGACAGAATTGTGGCAAGGCACAGATCTGGTCAAGGTTCCAAAATAATTTCTGCAGTACTCAGGGTTCCTAAGAGCACAGTGGCCTCCATAATCCTTAAATGAAAAAAAGTTTGGGACCACCAGAAGTCTTCCTTGACCTGGCCGTCCAGCCAAACTGAGTAATCATAGGAGAAGAGCCTTGGTGAAAGAGGTAAAGAAGAACCCCAAGATCACTGTGGCTGCTCCACAGATGTAGTATGGAGATGGGAGAAAGTTCCACAAAGTCAACTATCACTGCATCCCTCCACCAGTCGGTCCTTTATAGCAGAGTGGCTCGACGGAAGCCTCTCCTCAGTGCCAGACATATGAAAGCCTGCATAGAGTTTGCGAAAAACACATGAAGGACTCCCAGACAATGAGAAATAAGATTCTCCGGTATGATGAGATGCAGATAGAACTTTTTAGTGATAATTCTAAGTGGTATGTGTGGAGAAAACCAGGCACTGCCCATTGTAATCCCAACAGTGAAACATGGTGGTGGCAGCATCATGCTAAGGAGGTGTTTTTCAGCTGCAGGGACAGGACGGCTGGTTGCAATTGAAGGAAACATGAGTGTGACCAAGTACAGACATATCCTGGATGAAAACCTCTTCCAGAGTGCTCTGGACCTCAAACTTGGCCAAAGGTTCATCTTCAAACAATACATTGACCCTAAGTACACAGCTAAAATAACAAAGGAGTGGCTTCAGAACAACTCTGTGACCATTCTTGACTGGCCCAGCCAGAACCCTGACCTAAACCCAATTGAGCATCTCTGGAGAGACCTGAAAATGGCTGTCCACCAACGTACACCATCCAACCTGACGGTACTGGAGAGGATATGCAAGGAAGAATGACAGTGGATCCCCAAATCCAGGTGTGAAAAACTTGTTGCATCATTCCCAAAACGACTCATGGCAGTACTAGCTCAAAAGGTTGCTTCTACTCAATACTGAGCAAAGGGTTTGAATACTTATGACCATGTTATGACCAGTTTTTCATTTTTAATAAATTTGCACATTTATGTTTTTTCAGTCAAGATGGGATGCAGAGTGTACATTAATGAGAAAAAAAAGAACTTTTTTGAATTTATCAAATGGCTGCAATGAAACAGAGTGAAAAATTTAAAGGGGTCTGAGTACTTTCTGTACCCACTGTATATATGTTTAAGGTGAGAACTATGTTTATCTTTAAAATCAACATTTTCTATGGGATACAAAACTACAAAATACTGGAAAACAAAACATGATTTGTTATTTTGCACACCCAAAATGTAATTTCCTTCACAAATTCATTCAAGACCATGTTGCAAACAGGAGTACACCCCAATGAAATTCTTAGTAGCAAAGCTAAAGTTTGGACTACAAAATACTAATTAACAAGAATTAAACCACAGGTAAGTCTCATTATTCATTAAACAGTTGTCCACAGACAGATGACCATAAAAGGGCAACGCTTAACAAAGAAAATCCCTTCCCATTTAATGCTGCCTGTCAGCAATGGCACCCCATGATGAGAAATGTCACAAGACCTGAAAAGAAATATGCACACGAGAGAGTTGTAGATTGGAAGATCAGCAAAACTTTATTTACATATGAGAATACTGTAGAAAAATTTGTACAATAATTTAACAGAGATAGAACTGCAACCAGCTCACATAGAGGTCCAGGCCACAGAAATTAAAACCTAAATAGGAGCATCTTCTCATAAGAATTGTTAAAGAAAAGTGAAATGCAAGTTCACTGCAATAAGCTAAAAAACTAGAAGGCCAAACCAATCAGCATGAGTGTTTCCCATCACACAATAAAGCATACACTGCAGAAGAATGATATGCATGGAGTGTCAGTCACGAAGGAAGTCTCTCCAAAACCCATACACAAAAAAGCCACCTTCTATTTAAATCATAGAATCATAGAATCGTAGAGTTGGAAGGGACCTCCTGGGCCATCTGGTCCAACCCCCTGCTCAAAGCAGGATTCGCTAAATCATCCCAGACAGATATCTGTCCAGCCTCTGTTTGAAGACTTCTATTGAAGGAGAACTCACCACCTCTCGTGGCAGCCTGTTCCACTCATTGATCACTCTAAGTGTCAAAAAGTTTCATCCCATTGCTTCTAGTCTTTCCTTTTGCAAATGAGAATAAAGTTGATCCTTCTGCAGTGTGACAGCCCTTGAGATATTTGTAGACAGCTATTAAGTCTCCTCTCAGTCTTCTCTTTTGCAAACTAAACATTCCCAAATCCTGCAACCTTTCCTCATAAGACAGGGTTTGCAGACCGGTCACTATTCTGGTCGCTCTTTTCTGAACTTGCTCCAGTTTGTTGATGTCTTTTTTAAAATGTGGCGCCCAAAACTGGACACAGTATTCCAGATGAGGTCTGACCAAAGAGGTGTAGAGGGCAATAATGACTTCACGTGATCTAGACTGTATGCCTCTGTTAATACATCCTAGAATTGCATTTGCCTTTTTTGCTGATGCATCACACTGTTGACTCATATTCAGTCTGTGATCTATTAGTATACCCAAGTCTTTTTAACATGTGCTGTTGCTTAGCCCTATTCCTCCCATTCTGTATATGCTTTTTTCATTTTTATTACACAGATGTAGTACTTTGTATTTTTCCCTGTTAAAAAACATTCAGTTAGTTGCTGCCCACTGCTCCAGTTTATTTATATCTTTTTGAATCCTCTCTCTCTTCTCTAGTATTAGCTATCCCTCCTAGCTTTGTGTCATCAGCAAATTTAATCAGTTTACCCTCAATTCCTTCATCTAAATCGTTGATAAAGATGTTGAACAATACAGGGCCCAGGACAGAGCCCTGTTGTACCCCACTTGAGACATTCTTCCAACTGGATGTGCAGCCATTTACGACCACTCTTTGGGTCTGATCACTAAGCCAGTTATGAATCCACCTAACAGTTGCCTCTCCATTCCATACTTAGTCATTTTTTCAATAAGGATTGTGTGAGATACTTTGTCAAATGCTTTGCTGAAGTCAAGATATACTATATCTACAGCATTTCCCTGATCCACCCAATCAGTGAGTCTGTCATAGAAGGAAATTAAGTTAGTCTGATATGACTTATTAATTACAAACCCATGCTGACTCTGTTTAATCACTTCATTCTTACCCAGGTACCGAAATACATGTTGTTTAATAATTTGTTCAAAGATCTTTCCTGGTATAGAAGTCAGACTCACTGGCCTATAGTTGCCTGGGTCCACCTTCTTCCCTTTTTTGAAGATAGGAACAACATTTGCTCTTCTCCAGTCTTCTGGGACATCTCCGGTTCTCCACGAATTTTCAAAGATTATGGAGAGCGGTTCAAAAATGTCTTCTGCTATCTCCTTCAATACTCTGGGGTGTAATTCATTTGGACCTGGAGACTTGAATTCATTTAGGTTAGCTAAGTGTTTCCTCACTATATTCCTGTTTATAGATATCCTGGATTCTTCTATTCCCTTAATAGGACAGTGAATATTTGCCAGAACCAATGCTGAAAAATATGAATACTGCTGAGACTTTATACTCTGGATTGATGATACCAAGATAAATATTTTTGGAACTGATAGCTTCAAAACTATGTGGCGTCACAAAGGTGAGAAAAATACAATGTGCCTATAGTGAAACATGGTGGTGGCAGTGTCCTTATGTGGGGCTGCATGAGTGCTGTTGGTGTCAAGACCTACATTTCATTGTTTGTATCATTAATTCACAGTTGTACTGCAATATATTGAAAGAGAATATGCTACCATCACTTCATGCCCTTGATAGATGTACTTTTCCAACATAACAATGATCCAAAACACATATGTAAGGCCATTATTGCAGTTTTGAAGAAGAACAGGATGAAAGTGATTCAGTGGCAAAGTATCTCCTGATCTGAACTCAACTGAAAAACTTTTAGGAATTCTGAAGAGACAAGTTGTCATCACTTCTCCATCCAGCATTCAGGATCTAAAAGAGGTTGTTCTTGACAAATAGAAAATGATAGATTTCGCAATATGTCGCCATCTTGTTCATTCCATGCCGAGAAGACTTAGTGCTGTCCTTAATAATCATCAAGGGCAATCAAAATACTAGATGTAGTTGTTTCTGATGTGGTAAAATTGAAGATTTCATGAAAGTTATATTATGAACCCTACTTTCATGTTATGAGTTAAAAAAAGTTCTATAAAACACAGTCAAGTAAAAATTTGGTAAATTGTTCTTGTGGTCAGTGAGATATTGATTAAAGTCTTAATTTTCAAAGGAGGTGTACTCATTTATGCTGAGCTATATAACATACATATACATTGTACTTTGCAATTGTTTTGTTCGGATATGGGAAAAATGCAGCAATTTATGAACACTTCTGATCACCCATTGCCTCCCAACCATCAGTGATATTGAAATCGAGGCTCTGTAGGGTTCACATCATCACTTGCAAAACTCCTTGTTCTTCATTAACGATGTCCTCAATGGTGAGAAATACAGGCAGATATTTATCCATCATGCAATACTATAAGGGAGGGTTCTGAGCTCCAAATTTATTCACAAGCAGTACAATACTCTCAAACATACAGCCAAAGTTATTAAGAACAATCTAAAGTGTAAAGAACAAAGAGTCCTGGGAGTGATGATCCAGCCCCCACAGAGCCCTGATCTCATCATCCAGTCTATGTGAGATCACATAAAGAGACAGAAGGATTTGCTCAAGCCTCATACACAGAAGATCTGTGGTTAGTTCTCCAAGATGTTTGGAACAATCTACCCGCCGAGTTCCTTCAAAAACTGTGTGCATGTATATCTAGAAAAAATTATGCATTGTTGTTGTTTGGAAGGCAACAGGCAATCACACCAAATCTTCATCTTATTTAGAATTCTATTTTGTTCATTCACTATTAACATTCAGTTTTTTTAAATCATTTTTGAAAATTTGCAACATGTTTTCCCCATTTGCCTATAACTTTAGCACAGTAGTGAATATATTTAGATTGCAATTTTACATTTGAACTTGATGACCTGAACCAGCTGTTAAACCCAACCAGTAATGTGTGCTCCTCATTATAAGTGTCATGTTAAAAAAAAAAAAGTCTTCTGGACATTTATAGAAACCAGTTTTTTTCAGTGCAGTTTAAAAAATAAAAGAACTTTTCTCTGAAAAGAACTGTTCTCCTACTCTCAGGACACCTATAATCCAGAAAAGTGAGATCAACACTTAAGGTTATGTCCGGAATCAATTTCATATACCAGCTCTTTTGCCTTGCATTGCAATTTCTTCGACCACTGTCTAAAAGAAAAAAAATATAGAAACATTAAAAATACATATCATTATCATTGCAATGGCTAAAGGAAACCTGACATTAGATTCATACAGCTACAACCAAAGGGAGCATGATTCAGACACTGACTGCGCTATTTTATCTATGTATATTTTACTCATGTTGAGACATTTAATAATTTAATAAAAAATATACTGTGAAAAGTCAGTCAAGGATTATGCATCTCAGATGACTAGTCCAAGGGAAGTCCCTGATAGCGTCTCATCACATAGCTCCCCTAGATTGACTGGTCTCTCCCCATACACACACATACGGGTGGCACGGTGGCTCAGTGGTTAGCACTGTAGCCTTGGAGTCCTGGGTTCAAATCCCACCAAGGACAACATCTGCTAGGAGTTTGTATGTTCTCCCTGTGTTTGCGTGGGTTTCCTCCGGGTTCTCCGGTTTCCTCCCACACTCCAAAAAACATACTGATAGGGAATCTAGATTGTGAGCCCCATCGGGGACAGTGATGATAATGTGTGCAAAACTATAAAACGCTGCGGAATATGTTAGCGCTAAATAAAGATTATTATTATTATTATTATTGGGAAAGACCTGTCAGTTTAAGGATGGGTAAAAGTCATAGGGGACCTGGCTCAGACATCCTGTGAGACACATAGTCCCCAGATGGCTTTTCAGTGTTTTATCTAAGGCCAGAGTCATCCAATTACCTGGGACTAGAGGTGGGCAAACCCAAACAAAATGTTTGGCGTTCGTACCAGACATTGACTGTTTGGGCCTGAACACGAAACACAGACTTTATGTGGAAGTCCGATGCAGTGTTTGGGTAAGTCCACTGAAGTCCGATGCAGAAGGAGAGAGAGAGTTTTTCTTTTCTTACCAGTTTGGGTAACCATATGTTCAATGGGGTTCAAGTTCTGGTGGAAGTTTGGGTACTGTTCTGCTACCTGAACCAAACATTCTAAAAAGTTTGGGTCAGGTATCAGAGTCCAAACTTACACTGGTCTGCCCATCCCTACCCATGATTGCTCCGTTCGAAGGTTGTGTTGCCCACTGAGATAACCCTCTCAATGTTCCCATTTATGACATGTGGGGATAATTGTAGAAATGAGCGCATCAGGCAAAATCCGAATTCGCCCATTCACACAATTTTTCCTCTACAATTCGAGTTATGGAGAAATTTACATAATATGTAAGAAGTGAGGTAGAATGAAATAAAAGCCTTATATTCACCTTACTGCTTATCTCTCCAACCCCACTGCATCTAACCATCACCCATTCCGAACTCAAAGGCTCTTCTGTTACAAGCCACTTGTGATGACACTCTTCAAGCCTCTCACATATAGCTGTGACTTCCAGTTCTGACAAGGCCTGGGAAGGTTCAGTGCAATTACGATGTTACTATGTGCAAGGTGACAATGTTATGATGTCACGACCATGCAAAACCAACCCGGGCGTCATCAGAGCCGGAAGTTCTGGGTTAGGCCGGGGTCACACTGGCGAGGAATACGGACGAGTGCGAGGCGCTAAAAGCACGCATTAGACACGGACCAATGATTCTCTATGGGGTACCTCGCGCCAGCCGTATATTTCTCGTGCGTATTCTACGGTCCGTGCCAATCGCCACATGCTGCGATTGTCAGCGTACTACGGCTATAGTATGCCAATGCAAGTCTATGGGTGTGCAAAAAATACGGATTACACACGGACCACATGTGTGACCTGCGAGAAATACGCAGGTCTTTTGGCTGGTGACAGGAAATGGGCCAATCCATCATCAGGAAGCCTAGACATGCAAATGAGCTCAAAAAGTGCTCCAGACATCCAGGAAGTACACCTCCACGGAGTACAGCAGCATCATGGCGTCCACTTACATTAATGTGGAAATGTTAATAGTCCTGGTGCAGGAGCGTCCCGAACTATGGGACCAACGTGATGCCCATTATGCCAACCAGGCAAGAAAGGAGGAGTCATGGAGGCGTATATGTAGGCAAATGTTCTATGACTTTGGTGATCGGCCACGTGAGGAGCAGCAGAAAATTCGTAAGTACAAGCCAATAAATGAGTAAAAGTACCGCACAACAAAAAATGAATATAGAATCAGCACTCCCCTTCCTGTGCTTGTACTTTTTTCCTCATGAGGCTGTTAGATTTGGATGTGACACGTGGTTTCACACAGTCATAATTTGGGTTTAGGCCACAAGCTCCTCATCCTCCTAGACAAACAAATTATTAAGTGTAGCTACTTGATACATCAACTAAAGAGACCCTGTGTATCTGCCCAATTAGATATGCCACCATGGACTTTTCTGTGTGTGTGTTAATTTCTTTTGACTACATCAACCACTGCACCAGGGCAATTGGAAAGAGCAGAGGCTAAGCTGAGGGCTAGAGTTATTAGTCTGGAAAGTGGCCAAAAACCATCGTCCTGCTCAGCCTATTAATATCAGCCAACAGCTGTCTATTTAGCTTTTGCTGGTTATTAAAAAGAGGAGGGACCCCACATCATTTTTTGGGGGGTTCTCTTTTTTAATAACCAGTAAAGGTAAAGCATGCAACTGGGGGCTGATAATAATAGGTTGGGAAGCTCCATTTTTATTGGCTGCTTGCCAGACTACTTCGACCAGCTCACAGCTGTCTGCTTTCCCTTAGCTGGTTATTAAAAATAAGGGGGTTCCACACAATTTTTTCATTTATTGATTTATTATCTAAATACATGTACAGTAAACTACACACAAAAATTAATGATTATATATCTCACTGACATATTTCTGTTTACCGTATATACTCATGTATAAGCCGACACATGTATAAGCCGACACCCCTAAATTTGCCACAAAAAAAAAAAACTGGGAAAACTTAATGACTCACGTATAAGCCTAGGGTGGAAAATGCAGCAGCTACTGGTAAATTTCAAAAATAAAAATAGATACCAATAAAAGTAAAATTGAGACATCAGTAGGTTAAATGTTTTTGAATATCCATATTGAATCAGGAGCCCCATATAATGCTCTATACAGTCCATTATTGCCCCATAAGATGCTCTGTACAAAATACGCCACATATAATGCTGCACAAAGGTTAATAATGCCCCATATGCTGCCCCATAAAGGTTATGGCCCCATAAGATAGTCCATAGATTATGCTCCATAGATTATGCCCCCATAAAATGCTCCATAGATTATGCCCCCATAAAGTGCTCCATAGATTATGCCCCCATAAGATGCTCCATAAATTATGCCCCATATGCTTCCACATAAGATGCTCCATAGATTATGCCCCCATAAGATGCTCCATAGTTTATGCCCCATATGCTGCTCCATAGATTACGCCCCCATATGCTGCTCCATAGATTATGCCCCATATGCTGCTCCATAGATTACGCCCCATATGCTGCTCCATAGATTATGCCCCCATATCCATATGCTGCTCCATAGATTAAGCCCCATATGCTGCTCCATAATTATGCCCCCATATGCTGCTCCATAGATTATGCCCCCATATGCTGCTCAATAGATTATGCCCCCATATGCTGCTCCATAGATTACGTCCCCATATGCTGCTCCATAGATTATGCTCCCATATGCTGCTCCATAATTATGCCCCATATGCTGCTCCATAATTATGACCCCATATGCTGCTCCATAGATTATGCCCCCATATGCTGCTCCATAGTTTATGCCCCCATATGCTGCTCCATAATTATGCCCTAAAAGGCTGCTCCATAGTTTATGCCCCAATATATTGCTGCTGCCGCTGCAAATAAAAAAAAATGACATACTCACCTCTCATTGCTGGGGGCCCGGTGCCAGGGCCCTGAGCAGGCGGTGACAGGTTCTGATGTCACCACTGGCTCAGGACCCCGGCAATGGCGATAGTTACCGATCCCCGCTCCATGGCTGCGCATCGCTCTGTCTGCCGGGTCCCTCTATCAGTGACATTCAGGCAGAGGGCATGGCGCGCACTAACTATGTCACCGTACCCTCTGACCTGAACATCACAGACAGAGGATGCGGAGGACAGAGCAGTGTGCAGCGATGGACCGGGGACAGGTGAATATAGCTTATACTTACCCCCTCCTGGTGCGGTCTCTGCAGCCCCTCTGCTTCTCCCCCACCGATATTTTAGCCCAATTGGAATTTTTTTCTCGTTTTTCAGCACATTGTATGATAAAGCGGATTGTGCCATTCTAACTACAACTCATCCTGCAAATAACATGCCCTCATATTGTTATGTCGATTAAAAAATCATAAACTTATAGCTCTTTGAACACGGAGAGGGAAAAATGGAAACATAAAAATTAAAATTGTCCACGGAGGCAATGGATTAAAGAAATAAAAGAAACAGTTGACGTTTCGGGACTTACCTCTTCTTTCTAACTGTGTATACACATGCAACAACACATAAACCTGTGAATACTGAGATCACCGCTGCAATACTGTATAGCCACTTGAGATCAAGCTCTGAAGGAGGTCCTGTAAGGGAAACCAAAACCAAAAAGAATTATTGATAATTGGGGTTTTGCAAGGAGATAAAATAAAACCATTGGCATCTAAGATTACTGTAAATAACAATATTCACACTTTATCATATTTTTAAAATTGGGAATTTTTTAAGAGGGTGTCCCATGTTCTTAATCGGGCACACACTGTTACCTGGCCTCCAGGCTTCCTTCTTGCTAAGGAGTGGTACACTCCTGATTGATTGACAGTTTGGTTTAGTGGCATGGTTGCACCTCTGGCCTGAACTGTGCACTTTCCAATGCTGCGAGCTTTGTTCCAACATCAGCGGAGCTGACTGGATCAAGAGATCTGACCAGCTTTCAAGCAGTTGTTACAAAATGGAACAAAGCTTCTAAGCCCTGTCAGAATGCAGAAGTGGCCAGGAATCTAGGCAATGAGCAGTAAACTATAAAATTTAAAATTCCTCCATTCGAAAGAATAAACAGATAAACAGATAAATTGCAAAGTTGGTTACTTTTACAAGATTTTGCAATTCTAACCATACAAGAATTTGAGACAACCTCATAATTTACTTTGATTAACCAGTTCAGAACTGGGCATTTAACACCCATCTCGTCCTCATGCACTTTCTGGCCAGGCATATTATCAGTTTGTATTGTACATGCACTTTCAACATTCAAAAGCTCTAAAAAAAAAGATCAGATGTTCAAATAATTTTTAACTCTTTTTTGTGATACATTGGGCTTAATTTTTATGTCATTTTTATATTTTATTTTTTTATGTTCATATCAAGAAAAATTGGAAATTTCTATTTGTTTGTTTGCTTTTTGCTTTTTTTATGACCACAAAGGACCATTAAAAACAATTTAAATTGTGTTTTTGTGAAAAATAATTTTTTATGTTTAACATGTGTTGTTTTTTTTTCCCAGTTAAAGGCAGGACTATAAACAGCTATTCAGACTGGTGGGATTTTTTACAGTTTTTTTTATCTTGCTTTTTTCATTTTTTTTTTCATTTATTTTACAATCCCGCCCTAGTGCAGTCTTAGAAGACTCATCGGGTGGCACTTGAACAAATTAATACATTTTTGTCATTGCTGATGTACCTTGTAACTGGGGCTGGTATAGGAGATCCAGTTCCAGGGGAAATTTAGCTTCTGACTGCATATCATAGCTGATAAGGTCTCCAAGGACACAGCAGCTCCTGTTCCTTCCCTACACCCAGCAATCACATGATCACTGGGTTCAGAGGAGGAAGTACTGTCAGTACAGAATGATCAGATAGGTAAACATGATAATAAATAATGTCTGTCTTCTCTGTGGGGAGTCAGCTTCCTGCCCCTACAGCTGCACATATTTGTGAAAGACTAATTGGAGAAGAAGCAAGTAATGAGTGCTAATAATGAAAACTATCTAAATTTTATTAAATATCAAAAGAGGTAAAAAGTGTATAAAACAGTACCAAAACATGGGGTCGCACATCCTGATGGGGGTCACCTGCTCCATTCTTGTAACTTACATGGTAAGCCTTCCTTGATTAGTGTTACATACTTGTATTAGGTATTTTTGATTTAGAGCGTTTGGTGAGGCATCCCAGGGGGTTCTTTGTATTATGTCATTGTCTTGACAAATTGCTTTCTTACTATGGAGGGGTTCTCCCCACCCATTGTGCTATCATCTTGTTCCCTCTATTATCATGTTTTGGTACTGGTTTATACACGTTTTACCTCTTTTGATATTTAATAAAATGTAAATATTTTTCATTATTAGCACTCGTTACTTGTTTCTTCTCCAATTAGTCGATGCATTATAGAGTGAGTGCAGCATATTAGGGGTGTTTCTTTGCCACTAGGCTCTTCACCCCCTATTGTTACTACTATGAAACTGGATTGATGTTTAAACATATTTGTGAAAGCTGCTTAATCAGCATTAACATTTTAGAATGTCATAGCATGAATCATAGAATCATGGAATGGTAGAGTTGGAAGGGACCTCCTGGGTCATGTGATCCAACCCCCTGCTCAAAGCATGATTTACTAAATCATCCCAGACAAATGATAATGATAAAGTGTAGTCTGCCCAGACATATATAGCCTTTGGATGGTCCAGAAGAAATGTTTAAATTCTTTTATTTTTTTAGCTTTTGTCTAAATATAGTTCTTTCAGTATACAAAAGTTTATTTATCTTAAGTGTGTGATATTTATTTAACTAGTTAACAAATTATGAAGACTGACTTATCAACACATAGCTATCTATGAAACCTCAAAAATGCATGACTATAAGTATTATGGATAAATAGGTAAACTAGGAGTTAACAAATTAAAGAGGTTTTCTCAAGTTCTTAAATGGTTAAAATTGCAAAGTGATTGTAAAAGCAAGCAACTCTGACATTTACCTCTTACTATTATTTTTAACTCTATTGGGTACAGCTAGTGCCTTACCAACCACCTCTGTAGCCTTAGAATGGCCAATTACCTGGGTAACTAAGTAGGGGGCAGATGTGTTGCAGATGTGGTAATCGCAGGTATGTGGGATGCAGTGACGAGACGGGAGCCGGAGTGAACTTAGAATATAACTTATATACTGTATATATATATTTGTATCTATACGGGCTATCTCGAGTAACTGGCAAGCTAACAACAGTTATCCTCGCAGGGATCAGAACAATAATATACAGGTAACACGTTAACGAACATCCAGTCGGAATCGGTAACTATGAGGCCATGGTAAGTCCTACTACGGATCCAGGAACTACGAGTTATCAACTATAATATGTCACTTATCCTCCTCTGATGTCCGGCAGAGTTGTGGTCGGTGTCTCTTTGGCGTCTCAGTCGCTGGGCCCAGCCGACGAAGAGTTGGCGCAAGCTTCTGGCGTTCCTATGCCCAGGTGAAGTGTGGGCACAACAGGCCCCTGAAGAGTTCCTCTGCATTGCACCTCTGCGGAGGCGGGATGGCGATAGCTGGGGCCCGGGGTGTATAGGCCGCAGCCGCAGGCTGGGGTCGGTCAGGCACTGGAGGACACGGGTGGCGGCGGGCAGGCCACAGCTGCGAGCTGGAGTCGGGAGGCGGCGGGCAGCCCGCAACTGCGGGCTGGAGTCAGGCAGCAGCGGCGACCGCGGGTGGCGGCAGACAGGCCGTAACCACGGGCTGGAGTGACAGGCACGGGAACGCGGTCGTGGGGTCGGTGTCCCTCTGCTGGGTGACTCGGTGCTGTCTCCTCCCTGACCGTGGTGAGTCTCTCTCCAATCCCTCTGGTCGTCGCTCACTCCTTCTGGCTATGGCTCTCTGGCGCCCCCTAGTCTACCTGCTCCTTCTCTCCCGCTCTGTCGAGTGCCCCCTGCTGGCATTCTCAGCCCTTTTTATACCTGCTCAGCCCCCTCTCCTTCTAGAACTGTCTCTGGTCCTTCCTCTAATTATGTCCCCCGGAATCAGTCTCTAGGAACCTTGGTGACAGTCTCCTTGGTACCGGTCCGGTTACACAGCGGGGACTCTCCTTTCTACACTCCCCCATCCTGTAAGCTCACCAGTCCTCGAGCGAGGGCTTGGAGGGGTCTGGCTCTGCCTTTTCATGTATAAGTCTTTTCTGCCACATGAACTGGTCATGTTCATAGCGTTCGGGGAGTTTGCCAGCTGTGGACCACTCGGAGCGCCATGGTTCGACTGTGGTGGAATCTTCTGGGGTGGTGGAAGATGGTGGATTGATTAGGGGTGTTGGTGTATTGGTTTTTGAAGTGTCCGTTTATACTGCTGGAAGGTCTTCCTCATCGTCTTCATTCCATACTGTTGGCGGAGGTTCTGAGGCCTGAGGAGGGTCTCAGGTCATTCAGGGTCTGTGGAAGTACAGGGTCTCAACATATTGTGATGTACTGTTCGGGCAGGGTGATCCCCCTCTTTTTCAGATTGTATTTCGTACACTGGCCCATCTGGGCTCACTCGTCACAGTACTCGGTAGGGATTTTCTTCCCATCGGTGTCCCAATTTGTTTTGGGGGCGCTGATGTCATACGAGTACATGATCTCCTGCCTGGAATTCGGTGGGTTGGGACGGAGTCTTCCCCGGATGTTCCAGGTCCTGTATGAACAATCCAGTGCAGGGTTTGTAGCCGATACCGGTGATTCCGGACCCACGAGGAAACTCCCGTCCATGGTTGCTCCTCCTCCGGATTCAACTCCATTTCGGTGATCCCCTTGCCTTCCCGCCGAACTGTAGCAAATACAGGGTATAGCCAGTGACTCGGTGTACCCGGTTGTTATATACCCAGACCAATTTGGGGATGTATTCGGGCCAGCGGGCTTTTCAGTCGTTTTCCAGGGTACATAGCATTTGGATTAGTGTCCAGTTAAATCGCTCGCAGGCCCCATTCCCTTGGGGATGGTATGGTGTGGTTCGGGATTTATCGATACCGTATAAGCGATGTAGTTCTTCCATTACTTTTCCCAAGAAGCACGTCCCTTGGTCTGAATGGATTCACTGGGGGCAGCCGTATACTTGGATAACGTTTTTACATATTGAAAATGCGGCCGATTCTGCTGTTAGATCTTGAGTAGGGGTCACCACGGCGAATTTAGTAAAATGGTCCACCATGACTAGACAATGCTCGTACCCCTGGTGAGCAGGGCCGAAGGTTAAATAGTCTATCATCAGGAGTTCGAGGGATGCCGCTGTCACTATTGTTTGTACGGGAGCCTGTTGCTCAAGTGGTTTAGTTAGCTCACACAGGCGGCATGTGCGACAAACTCCTTCCACTTCGGCTTGTAAACGGGGGTGGTAGGCTATTTGTTGTAACCACTGAAAAGTCTTTTGTGCCCCAAAATGAGCCCCTTTTTCGTGAGCCTCGCGAGCAAGTTCAGTGAGCCGGGCTCCCGGTACTACCACCTGCCAGGCTGTTGTTGATGTTGTGCGCAGCACGGCCTTTCGGTACAATAGTCCTCCTTTTATTACCAGTTTCTCCCACTGGCACAGCATTAGCAGAGTGTCTCGAGTCAATGTCTTTCTTTGGGAGTCATTGGGTAGCTGTCTTGCAGCTACCCATTGACGCAGAGGGCCAATCTCTCCATCTTCCTGCTGCTGTTGGATCCATTTATCTCGGGATTGTTCTAACATGCCCCTAGAGGGTCCTGTATGGGATTGCTCTCTGGTTACGGCTGTGATTCCAGCTCTTTGTCCCGGCTTTGCCCAGGGGCCGTACGTCGAATTCTAGAGAGGGCATTCTCTGCTCGCCGTTTGTAGATGATTTTATATTTGAATTTGGCCATCCGGGCCACCCACCGTTGTTCTAGGGCTCCCAATTTGGCATTGTCGAGGTGGGCCAGCGGGTTGTTGTCAGTCCGTACCACTACCTCAGAGCCTGCCAGGTACTCCACGAACTGCTCCGCCATCGCCCACACTACCGCGAGAAGCTCAAGCTTAAAGGAGCTGTAATTGTCGGGATTGCGTTCGGAGTCGTAGAGCGATCGGCTACCATAAGCCATCTTGGACTTGTGACAATACAGCTCCCAGCCTGTATAAGCTCCCGTCAGTGTGCAGTATGGATAGCTGCGAGAAATCCACATAGGCCAACACTGGGGCTTCCGAAAGCGTGGTTTTGAGATCTTGGAAGGCCTCTTCCTGTGGCTCTTGCCACTGGATTTTCCAACCATTGGCCCCAGCAGGGGCCCCCTTCAACAAGTCCTCCAGGGCTCAGGCCCGGCGGGCGAAGTTTTTTACGAAGCGCTGGTAATATCCGGCCAACCCAAGAAAGGCTCATACATCTTTTACCGTCTAGGGAGTAGGGCACCCCTGTATTGCGGCAACCTTCTCCATAGACGGCCTTATGCTGTTGGCGGAGATGGTATGCCCTAGGTATTCGATCTGCATACGGAACAGGTGGCATTTCTGGGGTTTTACCTTCAACCCGTACTTTTGCAGCCGACCGAGCACCTGCCCCAACCGCTGCAAGTGGTCTTCAAATGTGGGAGTGTAGATGATGATGTCGTCCAGGGATATCAACGTGGCCTTGAAGTTGAGATATCCCAGACATCGCTCCATTAGCTATTGGAAGGTCCCAGGGGCGTTGGCTAGCCCAAACGGCATACGATTAAATTTGAACAGTTCCATGGGCAAGATGAACGCGTTCTTGGCATGGTCTTCCTCCCACATTGGCACCTGACAGTACCCGCTGGCCAGATCCAGGGTAGAAAAGTACGTCACCTTCCCCAGGGCTGATAGGGACTCCTCTATACGGGGTAGCGGTTATGAGTCTTTGATGGTACAGGCGCTCAACTTTCGGTAATCCGCACAGAACCGCAAGGTGCCATCTTTCTTTCTGACCAACACAATGGGGGCCGCCCAATGACTTTGGCTTTACCGGATAACCCCTTTTCGCAGCATTTGGCCCAGTAGTGTTTTTACCTCTTGATATAGCTGCGGAGGAATTTGTCGGTGTCGCTTCCTGATAAGGGCCGTTCCTTCGGTGGGAATGCTGTGCGTGATGGCCAGGGTGCACCCAAAGTCGTCTTCGTGATCGGCAAATACCTCTCGATACTGGCCCAGGAGTGCTTCTACTTGTTGTATTTGGGCAGAGGTTAGGCCAGAGAGTTCTGCCCGCACTTTCGCTAGGATGGCTTGGCCCTTCTCTTCGGGCGAGGACCCGGCGGTTTGGATGGAACGAATAGTCACTGCCCATGGGTCTCCCGCCTTTACTTTTAGCTGTAATGCCGGGGTTGGAAGCACTTCCTCCAGAGGTTTCACCAACTTCGCCAGTTCAGCGCGTGGTTTTAGGATGATGTCTTGATCTTCTAGGTTGACACAGCGCACGAGAACTGTCCCCTTCCTCACAGTGGCCAAGGCGCGAGCCACTAGGACTCCAGGGAGTAGGTGCTCTGAGAAGCACGGCTCCACCTGCACTTCTACTCCCTCCAAAGGTACATGGGCCTGAACGGGTAGGGCTACCATGGTCTGCCCTGGCGGCAGCACGAGCTGAGGGGCCGCCAGTGTGATCACTCTCCCCAGCACCTCTCCCTCCTGGCAGTTCTGTAGGACCTGTGCCCCCCGCACCAGTTGTTGGAAGACCTGCCCTTTGGGAGTGCGGGAGCCCCATTGCTTCAGGGTCTCTTGTGTAGGCTCACTAAGGAGTAGACTGCCAAACTCCCTCAACATGTTCATACCCAGGGTGACAGGTGTTTTTTGCTTGCATCTCCCTGGGTCAGAACCACACCTCGGCGGCTGAGTTGCTTGCCGCACAACGAAATTTGCATCCAGGCTATTCTGACGACAGGGACTGCTAGCTGGTTAGCGGCTAGTAGCCTTATCACGGACCCCCACTGGGGCCTCACAGCCTCGGGAAAGTGCTGCCGGAAATAGGTCTCCAGCATGGTCGTGACTTGTGACCCCATGTCCACCAGACAGCGCACTGCATGTCCTTCAAACTCTGCCCATATCAACAGACACTTTGCAATCAGATCTTCAGGACTTCCACCACCCTGCGTCGAGGGTTCTGGCTCCGAGTGGCATCCCCCCAGCTCAGAGCCCTTTAGTTTAATGGCCACCGGGGTGTGTTGTGAGTTCATTTTCCCCTTCACTACTGAGGCCCGAGGAACTCCCTCTTCTGGTAAAGAAAGGTAGTGAACCTGATTATCAAACACCTGAGGCTGATGATGATGACTGGCTGAGTGGAGTTACTGACTGGATATAAGGCTACCGACGCCCTTCTGCCCTGCGGGTGATTTCTCTGTGGGATCCTTGGAGACCAGTCTGAATTCCTGCTCCTCTAAAGCTAAGTTTGCTGCTCGGCTTTTTGCATTTGTGCTTTGACTTTGTTTTGCTTTGTTTTTCTGGATTTCTGCCATTCCCTGCTGGGGTGTGCTGAATTCCTTTAGCTCTGTCTTCTGAAAATACCTGAGTGCTGATTTAGTTTTTGAAGCCTAGCTGCTTCAGGGTCTTTTTCATATCAGCTTGTTGGCTTATGTCTTTGATAGGGTTTTTGAAGATTGCAGACAGCAGCCTTCCTGTCCTTTCCTATCTAGGTAGTTTTGGGCCCCGATTTTGCTCAGTCTATCTTTCTGTCTGTGTTAGTGTTTTCATCTTGCTTCACCGTCATTATATGTTCGGGGCTGCCTATTGCTTTGGGGTCTGCTCTGGGGCAGTTTAGATTTCCCCTTTCTTTCTTTAGGCCTATTTAATTCTCCGGCTGTGATCGAGGGGTCTAGGGCATCGTAGGAACCCCCCACGGCTACTGCTAGTTGTGTTGATAGGTTCAGGGGTCTGCAATCTGATAGTTGCCAACTTCTCTGGTTTTCTGGACTTAGCTTGTATTTCTGTTTTTGCCTCCTACGGTCACTCAATCATAACAGGGGTGGGTATCTCCCACATCGCGGGCACTCTCTGGCAAAGTGGCCCAGTTTGCCACATTCAAAGCATTCCCGAGGTCACAGGGACTGACCACCCATAGGATTGCAAGGGCCGGGCCGTCCCAGGCGGACCACTTGTGGTCTCGGCCCTTCTCTTCACCTCGGCCAGCTCGCCCCTGATGTTCTTCAAGTCTTGTTTAATTTCTTCCACCCATTGGGGCTCTCCAATGGCGTTCAAGGAGACTTCAGTGCTCCAGACTTTTCCCACGGGGACTGTCAGCCCTTGTTCTTGTTCCCGTGCGTGCACTTGACTCCCTCCCTCTGAGAAAGCCATACGCAGGTTTACCCGGACTCGATCCCGCAATGCCTGTTTAGTCAGGGGGTCTCGGAGCCCAATCACTAAGAGATCACGTAGGGTTATGTCAATAGGTCCTACGCCTACACCATCCTTTCACTCAATAGCCGTGTATAGCTCCTGAAGGAAGTTCATGTATTGGGTGACCGTCTCCCCTTCCCCTTGCATACGACTGAACAACCGGGTTCTTAATTCTCCCACGTCTGTCGGGTCCCCATGAGTCTCCTCCAGTATCTGTAAGACCCTGATAAAGGTGTTTCGCTGTCCCGGGGGCCTCAAGATCACGGAATCCCAGGCCTCCCCGTCCAACGCCATTAGGGCCACTTCTGCTTCTAGGTCAGGGATCATTTTTTTTTCATGTGTTAGAAAAAGAGGAGCATAATGGAAATTATAACAGCAAGGGATCCAGGCTAGGGAACATTATACAAGGAAAGGGCACAAAATGGAGGCTATTATACAAGAAAGGGGTCAAGGATTGGGGGGAATCACTGTATACCAGGTAGGATCTCAGGATGGGGGACATTAGACCACTAAGGGGTCCAGGATGTGGAACATTATTACAGAAAGAGGCCCAAAATGCGTGACACTATTACCGAAAGGGCCCAGGATTGGGGACATTACAGAAAGGAGTCAGGAATGGGGAATATGATTGCAGGAAGGGGGTAGGATGTGGGACATTATTACAGGAAGGTGCCATGATGGGGACATTATTACATGTAAATGGAGGGTGGACACGTATGTCTTTATAGGATCTAGAATGCTACAAAGGCCCATACATCTGACCGACATGGAGGTGGGGGGCCCAGGTCCAAATTTGACACCATGGCCCATTAGACTCAAATTATGCCACTGGCTGCTACAAACCCTCATTGCACTGTTCAAATATTACCTGTCCAACACAATTCTGGGCTCCAGTCGCTCCAATATCCATCATCAGCACAATATATGTTAGCTTTTCCTCGGACACGTAGACAGGAGTTTGATATCTCAGATCTTTTAACACTATATTGACTGCTTTCCTTTTGATTAGCAACAGTCTGGAAAAAATTTATATACAATGTTATAACTAAAATTTCAAACAAAGATATAATAATCCAACCTAATTTTCTTGGCCTTCCAAAATGAGTGAAAGTTTACAAAATTGGTTATTTAGGGATTCTCTAGACAGGTGCACAGTATTTTTGGGACTCATTGGCTACTCTGCTATGTAAGAGAATGGCAGTACTATAAATGGAGATGTAATAGTTGGCAAAGTGTAATATAGGCTGTGTATTGGGGCCAAGAAGCAGTTTTTAGAAATTACAAGTAATACGAACCTGCCACATATCCATTTGGTTTTTGGACTGGATCTCATATTGGAAACAATGAGCAGGAAGTTTTCCCTTGGGTTCTTTCCAGCTCAGGACTAATTCATCAGATATGTCCATGGTCAAATTTAGATTTTCTGGTATACCAGGTTTACCTATCAAACACATGACAAATTGGAATTTGTAGTTTTCCATGAATTTTCTACTGTTCAAAATAAAACATATTTCTATACATTTTCCACAGACGTATCTGTAGGAATATTTGTGCTGATCAACCATAATATTAGAGGGGTTTTCCGGGCTTCTTGTAAAAGTCTGCAATGTGATTGCACACTTTTGGATCCTGATAGTGTGTGGTGTGTACACTGCTAGGATTCACCAACATTGCCAGTGAGAGCGGCTGGTCACATAATTGCAAGTATGTGATTTGCATACATGCAAAATCCTGGATTTATAAATGGGTAGTCCTAGACTGGTTTTGAAAGTGGCTGATAATTATGTATGCCTTTGGAATGTTATAACAAAATTGCCTCTGTGTTCATAACTTAGAGGGATTCTCTCTTGAATCAGTGATTGTAACTTGTACCTGAAGAAGAGGTGACAAGAGTTGGTGTTACAATTTGCTTTCTGACCCAGCTAATTCAGTTGGGTCAAGAGTTGGAGATTTCCCATTGAAATGCCCTAACAGGATGGCTTTAAATATGTAATTATCAAGGAATTGTGACTGTCTATTCCTTCACCACTCTATACTAACCGCCATGCGGACTTGTGTTGGCCTACAGACACGTAAATATTTGTCTTGCTATTCTTGTCCAATAGAAAGTTATTTTATCACAATTAATAATACTTAATTATTTTTATCTTACCTATATTCTGTGCCTGTAAAATAAAGTATGATGGTCTTATTGGGTCCATGCCTGGAATTCCAGTGACACAAATAAACAGGTCAGAAAACATCTCGAATACCTCACGTCCAAAATCACATCCTGTGTTCATTTCATTCCGTGTCATGTACTTTTTACACTTCTTCTTCTGAGACATTCCATCTTGCCTTCAAAATAACAGATTGGAGGAAGTGTTCACAAGTAGACCACATATGCGCCAATATCTATCAATTTCATTATTTACTGTGCTGAATTGGTCATCTCAAGGGATACTCAGATCCTTACAGACCACAACTTTGAGAACTTTTCATGAGTCCAACACATTAACTTCAATATATGGCTGTTATCGATGAGTGAGCGTGCTTAAATAATGTCTTATCTGAGCATTCTCGGTTGTTATCCGAGTATCTGAACATGCTTGTATATTATGTTCAAGTCCCTTTGGCTGGATGATTTGTGGCTGTTAGACAGCCTCAACAGATGTGGGGATTACCTGCTTGTATGGTGAGTGTAGAAAACGAACAAATGTTACTAAGCATAGAAAGTAGAAAGGAAAGAAATCTAAATTTTCAAGCAAAGAATAGACAAATTTGTAAAACCTATTGACCACATGATCTATTGCACATTCTAAAAGAATGAAATAATCTTATGGCAAATAGTGATTAGCGAATCTTTTGAAATATTCAGAAAAATTCAGAAAACACTCAGACCGAAGGAAAAGGGATCCTAACAACTAGGAAAAGGTCAGACTGGACACCTCCACCTGGACGCAACCCTCATTTGGATAAATATATAGACTCCTTCAGACATTTGATAAAATCCAAAATCATAGACACTAACAGGAGACAAGCATCCAACATCAGTGCCCAGGAGAGAAAGGCCATACGGTCTTTAAAAACCAACAAAGAAAACGTCAGACTACATGAAGGAAGCAAAAAGGCAACTTATGGACACACACTACTATAGAAAATTGGAGTCGGATCCTACACAGTACTATTACAAGGAACTAAACAAGTTGGTATCTTGTCTGCCTGACCAGTCCATAAGAGCCGGTGATGACCTGATACCAGAGAGTCCAAGAATAGGGATATTCTACATGCTTCCCAAAATCCACAAATCTGGAAATCCAGGAAGACCAATTATTTAATGTGTGGGCACCCTCACTGAGCAGGTATCTGGATGGGTAGAGGGTATTCTTAAACCACTGGTGAAGGATACACCTAGCTACATTCAGGACACAACTGACCTATTGAATAAACAAGCAGCAATAGGTTCTCTACCAGAAGCAACCATCCTGGCCACCATGGATGTGGAATCTTTGTACTCTAATATCCCACACCAAGATGGATTAAATGCCTGCAAATTCTTCGTGGAAAACACAGGGACTGATGCTGATGCTGTGGTGAAACTTATAAAATTCATCCTCACCCACAATTACTTTGAATTTGACAACAAAATCTATCTACAGGAGACTGGCACAGCTATGGGAAGTAAAATGGCTCCACAGTATGCAAATCTTTTCATGGCCAAGCTTGAAAGCGACTTTTTGTCCTCATGCCCCATCAGGCCCCTGGCCTACTACCGCTTCATTGATGATATTTTAATCATCTGGACGGAGTCTGAGCAACAGCTAAAGACGTTTCACGAAGAGTTTAATCAATTTCATCCCACCATCAATTTAACACTCAAACTACTCCAGCACTGAGATTAACTTTCTGGACACCATCATTAAGCTAAAAAAACAATGAAATAGAGACATCCCTGTATCAGAAGCCAATCGACCGTCCAACATACCTTAAATGGGACAGTTTCCATCCAAAACACATAAAGAACTCTATTATCTATAGCCAAGACATCAGATACAATCGTATATGTTCCAACCCCATGGATAGAGACAAACACCTTGGTCGCCTCAAAAAGACCTTTTTGAATCAGGGCTACCATCCAAGAACAATTGAAAACCAAATTACAAGAGCCACCACAATGTCAAGGAATCACCTGCTACATTACAAAGCTAAAGAAGAAAATAACCGGGTGCCTCTAGTAGTCACCTACAACCCAAATCTGTAAGTGCTAAGGGGAGCTGCACGGAAATTACAACCTTTACTACAAAAAGATGCCCGATTACAATCCATTTTTCCAGACCCCCCCACTACTGTGCTTTAGGCAGCCCCCAAATCTAAGAAGCATCATTGTCAGAAGCTCCCTGTCCTCTTCAACAGCTGGAGGAACCTTTCCTTGCAACCAGAAAAAATGTAAAACCTGGCCATCTATAATGACCACGGACAAGATAAAGATCCCCAATTCACATCAGGACTACAAGATCCCAGGTACTTTCAGCTGCATTACATCTAATGTGGTGTACTTAATTATTTGTACTAAATGTCCAACAGGGGGTCTGTATGTGGGGGAGACAGGGCAAAAGCTTAGAACAAGGATGAATGCTCATCGTCACACAATAAGAGAAAAAAGAATGGATCTACCTGTGGCAAAACATTTTTGTACGCCTCATCACAGCAACATGGATATGAAATTACTGGTATTGAAAGGTAACTTCACATCTCAGAGAGAGAGAAGAGTATAAATTTATGACGACCTTTGACACTTTCAATGATGGAATGGATGTGCCGCATGGATTTATGTCTTTTTACATCAATTAAGGAATATGCTCCTAAGACCTTGTGGGGGCATCACAACACATTAGAAGACCCCAATCAGAGGACAATAAAACATCCGGACTCCTTATCTATGAACTGGAGCAATATTTATGTTTCTCCTTCTCCCATAATGATAGTTCTGCTTCACGTCACTTGTCTCATCTATTGCATTTTTTCTGTGCTGTATTGTGCATAAATATGTGACTCTTCAGATTTTGAATTAGTCTATGCCTGATGAAGAGACCTGAGTAGTCTGCTTGCAATGTGTTACCATCTTTTCAGTTAGCCATTAAAAGGTATCAACCACTGAGGACTCTCAATTCTGAATATTTTTCTTTTGAAATATAAATTTTGACCAAAATCTGATTAACCACTAACTGAAAGTACTCCAAAAGCTTTCAATCACCATGAAAAGACATCTATGACTCTTCTACCTCTCTCTCTCAATATTAAGGAAGTCTTCACTGTTGTGCTTTCTCAGATTATTTGAACAGTTTATTTTAGTGTTTTATTGCTTTCTAACTCTATTGCTAAGATGTGAGCAATGGCGTTATCTCACTATGCAGATTCAAACCCAATTTAGCTGCTGCATTTCCTGCCTCTGCTTTTATACTGTTTTACTTTCGTGAAAGCTGCAAGGCATAATTGAAAAGCCTGAACAGACATGCTGGGGTTATGTGAGCTTTGTGCTATGTCTAAAATTGCTGTGGCAAATTTATGTGACTTGCAAATTGTGCACATTAAGTAAAGTCCTAAAAACGTAACATAAGTTATATTCACATCAATCGATTTGCTCATCATCTCTAATGGTTAGAAATGTTAGTTATGGACAGAATACTGTTGTGACACATCTGTATACTAGCTGTGAGTAGCTATGTGGCTCCTTATTTATAGCGGCAAACTTTTAGACATGCAAGTTTCACCATAAATTCAATGCTCATCTCTAGAAACATTTTTAAGAAAATGATTTATAAATTTATAAATCCCTAGTTCTGCCTGCATTGTCATTTTGACCTAACCTGAGTCTGCCCTAACTTTTTAATCAGGAGCATAGCACCAGCTTGCTAACTCTAATTACAGAAAGGGGACAGTATGGGTTAAATTATTGCAAGTAGTGACTAGGATGGGGGGACATTAATACAAGAAGGGGCCAGGATGGGGACAACATTACATGAAGCACAACTGTCTTTATAGGAACTAGAATGCTATAAATGCCCATGTATCTAACTAATATGGAGGTATTGGACCAGGTCCAAATTTTGCCTTGAGGTCCATCGGACTCTAATTACACCACTGGTACTGACTATTAATAATAACTAGCAAAGATATTGAAAATCAAAGAACTAATATAAGAATCATATTGTAAATGTATATAGTCAATAAACTTTATTTGCTGAAATTAGAATACCCCTTCAATTCAAATTAAAGATGACAAGTGCTTACCAGTATAGTAGCTCATAGTTGTCAATGCTACCGAGTACACCAGCTTTCCATTCACATTTTAGGTTTTCATATTTATGATTGATGCACCTGAAGTCTTTCACTTTTGTTTCAGGAGCTCCTGCAGAATAAGAGATTGCCAAATTTTTTGTCTGTTATACATATCAGTATTAGGCAAAACCAAATCAAAACCATTCCCTTACAATTAGGGGTGTTGTCTCATTGTCTTCGACAGGAGTGCACTGCTCCACAGCCCCCAGTTACAGTTGTGGCCAAAAGTATTGACACCCCTGCAATTTTGTCAGATAATACTCAGTTTCTTCCTGAAAATTATTGCAAACACAAATTCTTTGTTATTATTATCTTCATTTAATTTGTCTTAAATGAAAAAACACAAAAAGAATTGTCCTAAAGCCAAATTGGATATAATTCCACACCAAACATAAAAAAGTGGGTGGACAAAAGTATTGGCACTGTTCAAAAAATCATGTGAGGCTTCTCTAATTTGTGTAATTAACAGCACCTGTAACTTACCTGTGGCACCTAACAGGTGTTGGCAATAACTAAATCACACTTGCAGCCAGCTGACATGGATTAAAGTTGACTCAACCTCTGTCCTGTGTCTTTGTGTGTACCACATTGAGCATGGAGAAAAGAAAGAAGACCAAAGAACTGTCTGAGGACTTGAGAAACCAAATTGTGAGGAAGCATGAGCAATCTCAAGGCTACAAGTTCATCTCCAAAGACCTGAATGTTCCTGTTTCTACCGTGCGCAGTGTCATCAAGAAGTTTAAAGCCCATGGCACTGTGGCTAACCTCCCTAGATGTGGACGGAAAAGAAAAATTCACAAGAGATTTCAACTCAAGATTGTGTGGATGTTGGATAAAGAACCTCGACTAACATCCAAACAAGTTCAAGCTGCTCTGCAGTCTGAGGGTACAACAATGTCAACCCGTACCATCCGTCGGCGTCTGACTGAAAAGGGACTGTATGGTAGGAGACCCAGGAAGACCCCACTTCTTACCCCGAGACATAAAAAAGCCAGGCTGGAGTTTGCCAAAACTTACCTGAAAAAGCCTAAAACATTTTGGAAGAATGTTCTCTGGTCAGATGAGACAAAAGTAGAGCTTTTTGGGCAAAGGCATCAACATAGAGTTTACAGGAGAAAAAAGAGGCATTCAAAGAAAAAAACACGGTCCCTACAGTCAAACATGGCGGAGGTTCCCTGATGTTTTGGGGTTGCTTTGCTGCCTCTGGCACTGGACTGCTTGATTGTGTGCATGGCATTATGAAGTCTGAAGACTACCAACAAATTTTGCAGCATAATGTAGGGCCCTGTGTGAGAAAGTTGGGTCTCCCTCGGAGGTCATGGGTCTTCCAGCAGGACAATGACCCAAAACACACTTCAAAAAGCACTAGAAAATGGTTTGAGAGAAAGCACTGGAGACTTCTAAGGTGGCCAGCAATGAGTCCAGACCTGAATCCCATAGAACACCTGTGGAGAGATCTAAAAATGGCAGTTTGGAGAAGGCACCCTTCAAATATCAGGGACCTGGAGCAGTTTGCCAAAGAAGAATGGTCTAAAATTCCAGCAGAGCATTGTAAGAAACTCATTGATGGTTACCGGAAGCGGTTGGTCGCAGTTATTTTGGCTAAAGGTTGTGTAACCAAGTATTAGGCTGAGGGTGCCAATACTTTTGTCTGGCCCATTTTTGGAGTTTTGTGTGAAATGATCAATGTTTTGCTTTTTGCTTCATTCTCTTTTGTGTTTTTTTAATTTAAGACAAATTAAATGAAGATAATAATACCAAAGAATTTGTGATTGCAATAATTTTCAGGAAGAAACTGAGTATATCTGATAAAATTGCAGGGGTGTCAATACTTTTGGCCACAACTGTATTTGCTTGCTGGGATTCGGTGTACTTATGCTTGACTTACGGTTGTGACAAGCGGCATTGTCCCAATTCTGGCCCAAGTTGTGTGCTCTCTCCAATACTACTGTATGAGCCACCATTGGCTCTGCAGCATCACAGAAGCTGGCTGGATCAGGAACTAACATCAGGAACCAACAATTTAGCTTCAGAGCAGCATTTACAAGCTTTATTCGGAACATCTTGTAAGCATTTTTCAGCCACTGTTGCTATGTCGGAGAGGAGGTCAGTAACTCATGCAATAATAAAATTAAAAATCACTCCATTCTTGAGAACAGAGGGTATTTTTAATGAAAAAATATATTGCTCAGTTGATCGTTTTTTTGAGGATTTTTTTATTTTACCTATAAAAGATCGTAACCATTGCAACTTGTTACATGCAATGGGGCTAAATTAATTATTAAAAGTAAATTCCCATAGATAACATAACATTCGTCTATAGCTGTAAATGGGAATTACCTGTAATTAGAGTATTAACAGAACTTTTAAAGATCCTCTTTATTTAGGATACAACTATGATATTGATATGAGATTCCCTTTTTTTTCTCATCTTTTTACCTTGTAAAGAAACCTGGTAGTTGGCTTCCACCCATTCACTCCATACTTCGTTTCCTTCTGTACATTGGCCTTTCAAATATGTTCTTATTTTTATGGTGGCATTCTTCTCAAGATTAAAGGCTCCTCTGTATGTCAGCTGCTTAATCCTAACTGACTTTGTAAAAATAAATAAAAATATATAAAAGGAATGAGCATTTTACTGAAACTTTTTACCAACACAAAGAAGCACTGTTCTATTGAGTGAAGCGGATGGGTCACCAAATTTCACAATACAAGCGGCATACATTGTGATAGAGAGCTGATGTCAAAATAACTGTATAAATCTATATTAGGGTTTAGACTTAATCTCTGCTGCATAGCTGTATTGAGAGCTCCTCAATGTACCTCCTTCCTGCTGCTGCTGAAAGGGATAACATAACTCAGTACAAGCCACAGTTTTCAGTCAGCCTGGGTGAGTGGGGCGAGACTGAAGTCATCTGGACTTATGAGCTCTCACAATTTATAGCTGGACTCATAAAATGCTACATTTATATAAATTGATTTTTACAGTAAGTACACCAGTCAATACCAGTACACCACCATTTTGAGATTTATTTAATTATGTATTTCTGCTCATATTTTTACATTTGGTGACAGATCTGCCTTTTGTAAAAAAAAATTGCACAGTTTTCTTAGATTCTCATATATCTATGTGACACTTTTCACTTCAGCAGTTCGTGTTGTACATTTCTCTATAATAATTTATATTTACAGTGGAGATGTGTGCTAATAATGAGCTCTGTCTCTACTAACATGCTAGCAAAAATTACACTTGATGTTTTTTCCCCTACTCTTTCCTTTCTTAGTACATTGCAAGACACTGCTTAATATCAGTTCCAAGGCTGCTGTAATGACAAATCAAATCAGTGTCGAGGCTGCTATAATCACAGGTCAATTCACTGTCAAGGCTGCTGTAATCACAGGAGAAATCAGTGTGAAGGCTGCTGTAATCACAGGAGAAATCAGTGTCAAGGCTGCTTTAATCACAGTTCAAATAAATGTCAAGGCTGCTTTAATCACAAATCAAATTAGTGTCAATTCTGCTGTAATCACAGGAGAAATCAGTGTCAAGGCTGCTGTAATCACAGGTCAAATCCATGTCAAGGCTGCTGTAATTACAGGAGAAATCAGTGCCAGGGCTGCTGTAATCACAGATAAAATTAGTGTCAAGGCTGCTGTAATCAAAGGTCAAATCAATGTCCAGGCTGCTGCAATCACAGATCAAATCAGTGTCAAGGCTGCTGTAATCAGAGGTCAAATCAATGTCAAGGCTGCTGTAATCACAGGTCAAATCAATGTCAAGGCTGCTGTAATCACAGGAGAAATCAGTGTCAAGGCTGCTTTAATCACAGTTCAAATAAATGTCAAGGCTGCTTTAATCACAAATCAAATTAGTGTCAAGGCTGCTGTAATCACAGGAGAAATCAGTGTCAGGGCTGCTGTAATCATAGGTCAAATCAATGTCAAGGCTGCTGTAATCACAGGAGAAATCAGTGCCAGGGCTGCTGTAATCACAGATCAAATTAGTGTCAAGGCTGCTGTAATCACATGTCAAATCACTGTAAAGGCTGCTGTAATCACAGGTCAAATCAGTGTCAAGGCTGCTGTAATCACAGGTCAAGTCAGTGTCAAGGATGCTGTACTCACAGGAGAAATCAGTGTCAAGGCTGCTTTAATCACAGTTCAAATAAATGTCAAGGCTGCTTTAATCACAAATCAAATTAGTATCAAGGCTGCTGTACTCACAGGAGAAATCAGTGTCAGGGCTGCTGTAATCATAGGTCAAATCAATGTCAAGGCTGCTGTAATCACAGGAGAAATCAGTGCCAGGGCTGCTGTAATCACAGATCAAATTACTGGCAAGGCTGCTGTAATCACAGGTCAAATCAATGCCAAGGCTTCTGTAATCACAGGAGAAATCAGTGCCAGGGCTGCTGTAATCACAGATCAAATTGGTGTCAAGGCTGCTGTAATCACTTGTCAAATCAATGGCAAGGCTGCTGTAATCACAGGTCAAATCAATGTCAAGGCTGCTGTGATCACATGTCAAATCACTGTCAAGGCTGCTGTAATCACAGGTCAAATCAGTGTCAAGGCTGCTGTAATCACAGGTCAAGTCAGTGTCAAGGATGCTGTATCACAGGTCAAATAAATGTCAAGGCTGCTGCAATCACAGGTCAAATCAGTGTCAAGGCTGCTGTAATCACAGGTCAAATCACTGTCAAGTCTGCTGTAATCACAGGTCCAATCAATGTCAAGGCTGCTGTAATCACAGGAGAAATCAGTGCCTGGGCTGCTGTAATCACAGATCAAATTAGTGTCAAGGCTGCTGTAATCACAGGTCAAATCAATGTCAAGGCTGCTGTAATCACAGGTCAAATCAATGCTAAGGCTGCTGTAATCACAGATCAAATCAGTGTCCAGGCTGCTATTCTCACAGTTCACTACCACTACAATTTTTTTTAGCTTACATCATGCTTGACACTTCCTCCCTTCTTATGAATACACTAGCTTGACCCGTGCGAAATTTTCGCACATTGGTAGTCAGGGGCGCAGGTAATTTCAGAAAAGGCAAGCTGGTCAAATGTAAATGTATTTCATGAGTTGATGAACATAGACAGGTATTTATATATGTAGATTAGTAATACAATAAATTGTTTTGATAAGTAAAGGCCAAAAAATGTTTTCTGGTTGAGGTGCCACCTGCAGGTCATTGTGTATTTCTGCAGTTTTATGAAAATGAATTTTTAAACTGTATTTAGTGATAAAATCGTGGATGTGTGGTTTGTTTGGCTGTTTTCTTGCTTAAGGGAGCAAGTTTACCTTTCAAATGGTGTATCATGTGTGTGTGGGGCGAAGTAATCATTGATAAAGCAGTGCATGTTTACACATGTGTTGGTAGTGTGCTTTGGGGTACTGTGCTGCCACCTGCAGGTCGTTTTTCCTTACTGCAGGTTCATGAAAATTAATGTTTAAACTGTATGTTGTAATCAAATTGTGGATGTGTGGTTTGTTTGGCTATTTTCTTGCTTAAGGGGGCAAGTTTACCTTTCAAATGGTGTATCATTTGTGTGTGTGGGTGCAGTATGAATGGGGATACAAAGGAATCACCAAAAAGCAGTGTTTAGAAATAATAGAATAGATTGCAATTATCAGCTAGAATCAGTGCCTAGCCTATTGTAATTACAGGACTTTATTAAGTCTAGCATACAAACACCTTGTCATATATTTGATTAACATATTCAGATTATTTTATCTTTAATGTCCCTCTTTTTGTTTCTTTCCCAACATCAACAGGGAGATGTCACAATTAGAGTTGAGAGAAACGGGTCGAAAAAATTCAAAAGTCGCCGACTTTTGGCAAAGTCGGGTTTCATGAAATGAAACCCGACCCTAGGATGAGGTCGGCCACGAGGTCGGCGACTTACGCGCCAAAGTCGCGTTTCAAAAGTTTGTTTTGTGCTCTTTTTCAGCCAATCAGGATCCACGGACACTGTGGGCAACGTGATGACCTAGGCACGGGTCACCACCATCTTTCAGAAGGGCATGCAAGTGATTGGCTTGCTTTGGTGGGCGTCACAGGGGGTATAAAAGGGCGTGCACGCCGACCGCCATCTTACTTCTGCCGATCTTAGTATAGGGAGAGGTTGCTGCTGATTCTGTAGGGAGAGCGTTAGGCAGGGAAGAAGACAAAAAAACTGCTTCTGCTGCTAGCGATTTGGCCTGCACAACACACAAGTCACTGTGTGTGCAGTGCAAGGGGAGGCTATATTGTGGTGTATCAGTGGTGTTGGTTGTTGGGCTGCCTTTTAAGGCTTCCTGACACGCTGGCATTGCTGTTTACCCACTGCTCCGCAAACTGCTTTTTTAAAAGCAATCCAATCTCCCTTATCCTCTAGTCACTTTTGTCACAGCTGTGCCATCGAGCCTGTCACATAGCGCTCAGATATCAGTGGGCCTCACACAATCCACAAGTGTCCAGTGTCCAAAAGTGTGCGCAGAGATTCAAAATCTCCATTATCCTCTCGTCACTTTGGTCACAGGCAGCTGTGCCATCGAGCGTGTCACATAGCGCTCAGATATCAGTGGGCCTCACACAATCCACAAGTGTCCAGTGTCCAAAAGTGTGCGCAGAGATTCAAAATCTCCATTATCCTCTCGTCACTTTTGTCACAGGCAGCTGTGCCATCGAGCGTGTCACATAGCGCTCAGATATCAGTGGGCCTCACACAATCCACAAGTGTCCAGTGTCCAAAAGTGTGCGCAGAGATTCAAAATCTCCATTATCCTCTCGTCACTTTGGTCACAGGCAGCTGTGCCATCGAGCGTGTCACATAGTGCTCAGATATCAGTGGGCCTCACACAATCCACAAGTGTCCAGTGTCCAAAAGTGTGCGCAGAGATTCAAAATCTCCATTATCCTCTCGTCACTTTGGTCACAGGCAGCTGTGCCATCGAGCGTGTCACATAGCGCTCAGATATCAGTGGGCCTCACACAATCCACAAGTGTCCAGTGTCCAAAAGTGTGCGCAGAGATTCAAAATCTCCATTATCCTCTCGTCACTTTGGTCACAGGCAGCTGTGCCATCGAGCCTGTCACATAGCGCTCAGATATCAGTGGGCCTCACACAATCCACAAGTGTCCAGTGTCCAAAAGTGTGCGCAGAGATTCAAAATCTCCATTATCCTCTCGTCACTTTGGTCACAGGCAGCTGTGCCATCGAGCGTGTCACATAGCGCTCAGATATCAGTGGGCCTCACACAATCCACAAGTGTCCAGTGTCCAAAAGTGTGCGCAGAGATTCAAAATCTCCATTATCCTCTCGTCACTTTGGTCACAGGCAGCTGTGCCATCGAGCCTGTCACATAGCGCTCAGATATCAGTGGGCCTCACACAATCCACAAGTGTCCAGTGTCCAAAAGTGTGCGCAGAGATTCAAAATCTCCATTATCCTCTCATCACTTTGGTCACAGGCAGCTGTGCCATCGAGCGTGTCACATAGCGCTCAGATATCAGTGGGCCTCACACAATCCACAAGTGTCCAGTGTCCAAAAGTGTGCGCAGAGATTCAAAATCTCCATTATCCTCTCGTCACTTTGGTCACAGGCAGCTGTGCCATCGAGCCTGTCACATAGCGCTCAGATATCAGTGGGCCTCACACAATCCACAAGTGTCCAGTGTCCAAAAGTGTGCGCAGAGATTCAAAATCTCCATTATCCTCTCGTCACTTTGGTCACAGGCAGCTGTGCCATCGAGCCTGTCACATAGCGCTCAGATATCAGTGGGCCTCACACAATCCAAAAGTGTCCACTGTCCACAAGTGTGTGCAGAAATTCTAAATCTCCCCTGTCCTATAGACACCTTGTACCTTGTTTTACATTACTATATAGTTTGTTGGATTTTGTCTACATTTCTACCAAAAATGAGGAAGGCTGGTGGAAGAGGCCGTGGAATTGGGCGGGGGTTGGCAGCTGGTAATGATGGTGTTGGTGGTGGATCTGATGGTAGTGGCAAGAGCAAAATAGGACCGAATGCAGGAGGTGCTGACCCTGCGTCATCGTCTGGCTACATAAGGCCTCGAACGCTTAGTTTTCTAGGAGTTGGCAAACCGCTTTTAAAGGCAGAGCATCAGGAAAAAGTTTTGTCTTACATTGCTGACTCCAGCTCTATCGCCTCCTCTTCTTCAGTTGTAAAAAGTAAAAGCACTGAGTCGTCATTGGAGGCTCATGTTCATGAACCACACCTTTCCTTGTGTCCTTCACCCCAACCAAGATTGAAGGATGACGCAGGCCATACTACTGATTACTCCATGGAGCTGTTTTCACATACCATGCCTGGATTATCAAGTCAAATGGTGAATTACCCAGGCCAAGATGAATCTGACATGGAGTGCACTGATGCACAGCCACTGATGGATGATTCTGCTGGTACATTCACTCAGAGCACTACATTGTCCTCGCAGTGTACAGAGCCAGATTTTGACCCTGATGAGACTCAGGTGCCCCTTCCCGCACACTATACCACCATACACGGTGACACAGAGAAAGGTGCACATGACATAGAAGAGGAGGTGATGGATGACCCAGTTGTTGACCCAGATTGGCATCCATTGGGGTAAGAGGGTGCTGCTTCCAATAGCTCAGATGAGGAGCATCCACAGCAGACATCGACATCGCAACAGCTGTTATCTGGCAGGCCCGGAGCACTCCAAAGACAGGTTCCAAACATCAAAAGAGTTGCTGGACAGCTTGTCCAGAGGGTCAAAAGATCACAGCGTGCTAGGCCGCAAAATGTCTGCCAAAGTAGGAAGAGTGCAGTGTGGCACTTTTTTGAACAAAATCCTCATGATCAGGCCAAGGTTATCTGTAATAAGTGCGCAAAGACCTTTAGCCGAGGGAAAAATCTGAAAAATTTGAATACCAGTTGCATGCTTAGACATTTAACCAGCATGCACTTGCAAGCATGGACACAACACCAAACCTCAAGTGCCACATGTGCAACTCATCACAACGAAGGTAGTCAGCAACGCTACATTGTTTCCCCCACTGTAAGCCCACCAGTTAGCACAGCAGCAAATGTTGAGGTGTCGTTGCAATGCCACAGCAGTCAGGGAATCCCACTGTTATATCAACGAAAGACTGATTCTAGGCCATCAGAAAGAACAACAACTCCATCACCATCATCAACCCTCTCTCAGTCCGCCCTGTCCACCGCTACTTCCACCATATGCAGCTCTCAAGTCCAGCTCACCCTCCCAGACACTATGAGTAGGTCAAGAAAGTACTCAGTCTCTCATCCGCGTACACTGGGTTTGAACGCCCACATTGCCAAACTAATCTTGTTTGAGATGATGCCCTTTCGGTTGGTGGAAAGCGCAGCTTTCCGCGAACTCATGGCCTATGCAGTACCACGCTATGACCTACCCAGTCGCCACTTCTTCTCTCGCAAAGCCATCCCAGCCCTCCACCATCATGTGAAAGACCGCATTGTCCATGCACTCAAGCAGTCAGTGAGCGGAAAGGTGCACCTCACAACTGATGCATGGTCCAGTCGGCATGGCCAGGGCCGTTACGTGTCCATCACTGCGCACTGGGTTAATGTGGTGGATGCAGGGTCCACAGGGGACAGCGGTGGTGGGACAGTGCTGCCTAGCCCACGGTATAGGAAACAGTTGGCTGTAGGCGTTCGACCCTCCTCCTCCTCCTCCTCCTCCAGAAGCGAAAGCTCGTCCACAGAGCGCAGTCGTACGAGCACTCCATCTGCAGCTGCCACTGTTGCACACGATGTGTCCCCCTATCGAGCAGCTAGTGGAAAGCGTCAGCAGGCTGTGTTGCAGATGATGTGTTTGGGCGACAGACACACCGCCGAGGTGCTGGCCGAGTACTTGAAGCGACAAACTGAGTCATGGCTGGGCAGTGTACATCTTGAGGCAGGCAAGGTAGTTAGTGATAACGGCCGTAATTTTGTGGCAGCCATAGCCCTTTCAAAACTCAGCCACATACCTTGCTTGGCTCACACCTTGAACCTGGTGGTGCAGTGCTTCCTCAAAAATTATCCGGAGTTAACAGCCCTGCTCCAGAAGGTGCGAAGACTGTGCGCGCACATCCGCCGGTCGCCTGTACACTCCGTTCGTATGCAGAAGCTGCAGCGATTGCTCCACCTTCCCAACCACCGCCTCATTATCGACATTGCAACAAGGTGGAACTCCACCCTGCACATGGTGGAGCGGCTGTGCGAGCAGAGGCAGGCCATAATGCATTTGTGGGAGGATACACGGCCAGGCACTTTGAGAGCAGACATGGAGTTGACAGGCGTGCAGTGGTCGAAGCTGAAAGACCTTTGTAAAGTCCTTCAGTGTTTTGAGGAATGCACACGGCTGGTAAGCGCAGACGACGCCATCCTAAGCATGAGCATCCCACTTATGCTTCTGCTCATGCAAACTTTGACGCACCTTAAGGAGCAGGCGTCTGCAGCCAATGTTGATGAGGAGGAAGAGGAGGAGGGAATCCTTGATGACATTCAGCCATTGTCTGCTCAGGGACCTCTCCTGGACGAGGTAGAGGAAGAAGAGGAGGAGGAGGAGGATGATGGGGATGATTACTTAGGGGAGGAGGATGCATCTCATGGGGCAAGTGAAAATATTGGCGTGGCAAGGTCTGGTACAGGGTTTGTGCGTGACTGGAGGGATGTGGATTTGCCAGAAAGTGCTCCTCCACCCAGCACTCGCAGTGCATCATTGACACCGGGAACATTGGCCCACATGTCAGATTATGCCTTGCGGATCCTAAAAAGGGACCCCCACATTGCCAAAATGATGAACGATGACGACTACTGGTTGGCCAGCATCCTGGATCCACGCTATAAAGGCAAATTACAAAACATCATGCCACAGGAGAACCTTGACCTAATATTGGCTAATAAACAAGCAACTCTGGTAAATCGGTTGCTTGAGGCATTCCCAGCACACAGCAGCGGTGATGGTTCTCACACGAGCCGTACGGGCCGGGGGCAGCTTGGCAGAGGTGTTCGTGGTGCACACAGCAGAAGTGGCATTGGAGACAGGGGTTTCATGACAATGTTGTGGACTGATTTTTCAAATACCGCTCACACAACTGGTAATACTGCATCGATGGAAAGTGACAGGAGACAGCAGTTGTCAACTATGGTTACAAACTACTTTTCCTCCCATATCGATGTTCTTCCACACAGGTCATTCCCCTTTGACTATTGGGCCGCTAAACTGGACACCTGGCCTGAATTGGCCCAATATGCCTTACAGGAGCTCACTTGCCCAGCTGCAAGTGTGCTATCGGAAAGAGTCTTCAGTGCAGCTGGATCAATCCTGACAGAAAAAAGGACCCGTCTGTCAACCCAAAATGTGGATGATCTAACCTTCATTAAAATGAACCACGCATGGGTTTCCAAGGATTTTGTCCCACCTTCCCCTGATGACACATAGGGTGACAGAAAAATGGCTTGCTTTGGTCCACCTCTTCCTGGTACTTCACCTATTTCGCCTTTTGCATCAGCTGAATGTCCAACATCAACATATGCCACTTTCTAAAACTCCCTAACTGTGCTGCCTCCCCTCCCATGGCCGGGGTCACCACCTACCGCACGACACCGTGCGAGTGCCGTTGCCCTGGACAGGTGGGTAGGCCGACTCTTGGGCGCGGGCACTGGCACAGGGTCCCTCATAGTGCAATCAAGTGTCTCTGACGGTGGTGGTGCACACCCGCCGTCAGACACACCGCTGTACTATGAGGGGCCCAGTGCCAGTACCGACGCCCACGAGTGGGCCCCCCTTGCTTGGGCAGGGCCCCAGCATTTGCAATCTTTACCTCTCCCTGCTCCTCCGCTGTGTAATCTGGGCCATCAAATCCATACTGTGCCTGACACCGTCTGAGCCTGCCTCCTGAGACATATATTTTGAATGTGTACGCTATCCATACATGTTATCCGGGGATACGGTACCCTTTCTAACCTTTGTGCAATCACGTGCAATCCATACTGGGCCTAACACCGTCTGAGCCTGCCTCCTGAGACATATATTTTGAATGTGTACGCTATCCATACATGTTATCCTGGGATACGGTACCCTTTCTAACCTTTGTGCAATCACGTGCAATCCATACTGTGCCTGACACCGTCTGAGCCTGCCTCCTGAGACATATATTTTGAATGTGTACGCTATCCATACATGTTATCCGGGGATACGGTACCCTTTCTAACCTTTGTGCAATCACGTGCAATCCATACTGGGCCTAACACCGTCTGAGCCTGCCTCCTGAGACATATATTTTGAATGTGTACGCTATCCATACATGTTATCCAGGGATACGGTACCCTTTCTAACCTTTGTGCAATCACGTGCAATCCATACTGGGCCTAACACCATCTGAGCCTGCCTCATGCTGTATAGACATATATTTTGAATGTGTACGCTATCCATACATGTTATCCGGGGATACGGTACCCCTTCTAACCTTTGTGCAATGACGTGCAATCCATACTGGGCCTAACACCGTCTGAGCCTGCCTCATGCTGTATAGACATATATTTTGAATGTGTACGCTATCCATACATGTTATCCAGGGATACGGTACCCTTTCTAACCTTTGTGCAATCACGTGCAATCCATACTGGGCGTGAGAACGGCTGGCGAGCTGTTAAGCAAGCTACAGCACCTGTCCAGACAAGTACAGGGATTCCCTAGCGAGGAGACTTATTTGATTGTTTTCTATGTTGGGACAGCAATTTTTGGGGAGCACTGTACTCTGGAGAATGATATATGGGGCCCACCATACACTGGAACATTCCAAAGGTGGACATCAGACACTGGAGCAGCATTTACAGGGCCCATTATACACTAGAGCAGTAGAAATGGGGCCCATTATGTTTGGAGCATTATTTGGGCCCATAAGACAGTGGAGCTTCATCCATGGGGACCAACATATACTGTAGCATTATGTGGAGCTCATCATATACTGTTTCAAACATTATATGGGACCAATGATTTTGTATGGAGAAAAAGATGGGCCTCGTCATGAGATGTAAAAAGTGAGGTATTTTTCAATGTACTATACCGCTATTTCTCTGCCGTATCGGAGCATGATGAGTTGTGGTATGTGTTAAAGGGGCGCTCTTTCGCCCAGGGCACATGAAAACCTGCAGCCAGCCCTCCCCCCCCACAAATTTAGCCAAATAACCCCCATTTTTCAGTGCGTAACTTGTATTATGAAGTTAATTAAGGTTGACAAGCTTAAGTAAGAAGAATTGATGCTTTTGGCATTCAAATGGGCACTGTAGGTGTGTTTCCTGTCCTCCTCTCACTGCCGACTTTTATTCCCCATTGACTTACATTGGGTTTCGTGTTTCGGGACGACCCCGACTTTTCCCTATAATCGGACGATCTTGCTCGACCCGACTTTTGGAAAAGTCGGGTTTCACGAAACGAAACGCGACCCTAAAAAAGCAAAAGTCGCTCAACTCTAGCATTGATGAAAAAATACAAAATGCTTGGTCCTAACGGTCCAAAACTAGACTTTAAGAGGTTAACAGTAGCTTATGTGTATAAACAGAATACATTGCTCTGGTGGTCTATATTTGTTACCTTACCTTCCATCTTTGTTCATTGACGACTTGGTGGGTTATTTCATACCGTACAGAACACTCACTTGTGCTATTTATGAAAGCTGGAGGCTGCCACGTCATTTCTAAAATTCCCAAATTCCCAAGGTCTTTAATATGTACGTTATTAGGTGGATGAACTGGAAGGAAGAATCATTAAAAAGTTATTGTCAATCATTTTTTCTGCCCTACTAATATTTGTTTTTAATATTATATTTTAGCATTTCTGAAGGATAAATCCAAGAGGAGAATGGGCCTTTTTTCACCCTTGAGAAAAAAAAGAAGTTAAATGCTTCAAACTGTAATTCAAAAAAAGGATCTATAGGTGGATCTGATGTGGCTTCCAGGTATTGCTTGACTCGTCCAATTACTTTATGCCTTGCAGGTTGGACTTTCTCATACAAATATTACATTACCAGAATGTAGTTGATGCTGGAGACCATGATCGTTTTGCTTTTTTTTTGTGCAAAAGGTAAATTGTCAACATTCTTTGTGACATGTGATAGCACCTTTTGACTTAGGATAGAGAGCGTTGTTGAGGCACTTAAAAATGTTTCTTCTTGGCATGGTGGTGGTAAAAATAGAATAATTATATCTAAAGTCGAATAAATCAACGTTAAAATTCATTTTAACCCTCTAATGATTATGCCTGAAAGCGTTTTCCAGGCTACACCATCAATATCTGATGCGACACCCGACACCCCCTCTGATCACCTGTTCCCCGTGCCAATAGAAGCGCTCAGTTGCGGAGCTTCACAGCATATCTTCGTCAACTGTATAGTAGCCGTAGACAGGTACTGCACATCTGAACCGTAGTGATTTGAATGGGGGCCGGATTTGCAGTACCCAGCCGCGGCCACTATACAGTTGATGGAGCTGTGCAGAATCTGAGCATTTCTGCCTGGGACTGAAGACAGCTGATCGGTGATCAGCCAACCATCAGATTTTAATGACACGCCATCAATGTAAAAGTCCTGGGCAACCTCTTAAACGACCAGCCAATTTTATTTTTGCTTTTTTCTTTTCACATTTCAGTAACTATAACATTTTTTATTTACCGTACTTATTTATTCTTTCTTTTTTTTTTTTTTTTACTTCCATGGCTGTATGAAACTTTTTTTTATGTTGGGAGAAATTGTATCATTGTTTCGCCAACGTTTTGGATAAAACATAAATGACTAAAAATGTATTTTATTTATTTTATTTGCTACACACTCTATTTATTTCTTTTTTATTGTTCATGTATTATTCAGGTTATTATGGATACCTAATTTATGTAATTTTTTTTCTTATATATTTGTACTTAAATATATTTTGCATGGGAACCAATCTGATTTTATTTTTATTTTTTTCCCAGAGAGATTTTAAATGTTTTACTGATTTATTAATTAACTAGCTGAAGAGCCCGGCATTGCCTGGGCATAGTAACCAACTGTGGTTAGTTATAACAAATTCTAATGATTATATTGCACAGAAAAACCGTGCATCTAATCCTATCCTGTGTGATACTGACTGCTGAGCCGTGTATCTAATCCTATTCTGTGTGATACTGTCTGCTGAGCCATGTATCTAATACTATTCTGTGTGATACTGTGTGCTGAGCTGTGTATCTAATCCTATGTGATACTGACTGCTGAGCTGTGTATCTAACCCTATCCTATGTGATACTGACTTCTGAGCTGTGTATCTAATCCTATCCTGTATGATACTGCCTGTTGAGCCATGTGTCTAATCCTATCCTGTGTGATACTGACTGCTGAGCTGTCTATCTAATCCTATCCTGTGTGATACTGACTGCTGAGCCGTGTATCTAATCCTATCCTGTGTGGTACTGACTGCTGAGCTGTGTATCTAATCCTATCCTGTGTGATACTGCCTGCTGAGCCATGTGTATAATCCTCTCCTGCGTGATACTGACTGCTGAGCTGTGTATCTATTCCTATCCTGTGTGACACTGGGCTCCCCCTGCAGTCTGTGTCAGAGGGTGGTCTGTGTTGGCACGGTAATAAATTGTGTTATTTCCAGCTTTACAGAAGGATGATAACACCATAGAAATGATAAGAATAATAGGCCTCAGTTACCACAACTGTCTACAAAGAAAACTGTTGCTGATAGCAACCAATCACAACTCATTTTTCATCTTTTAAACAGCTCTGGGACAGCGTGGCGAGTTTTGAGTGGCGACTTTTGTGTTTCGACTTTTATGTGGCGAGGTTGGTGTATGTGTGGTGAAATATGTGCTGAGGGTGGTATATGTGTTGAAGCACGTGGTAGTGTGTGGCGCATTTTGTGTGTGTGTTCATATCCCCATGTGTGGTGAGTATCCCACGTCAGGGCCCCACCTTAGCAACTGTACGGTATATACTCTTTGGCGCCATCGCTCTCATTCTTTAAGTTCCCCTTGTTCACATCTGGCAGCTGTCAATTTGCCTCCAAAACTTTTCCTTTCACTTTTTCCCCATTATGTAGATAGGGGCAAAATTGTTTGGTGAATTGGAACGCGCGGGGTTAAAATTTCGCCTCACAACATAGTCTATGACGCTCTCGGGGTCCAGACGTGTGACTTTGCCAAATTTTGTGGCTGTAGCTGCGACGGTGCGAATGCCAGTCCCAGACATACACACACACATACATACACACACACACATACATACACACACACACACACACATACACACATACACACCCACATTGAACTTTATATATTAGATTTACTGATTAATACTTAACTGATATTTTAATGTGATTTTTTAACATAACTTTTTTCCTTTATTTTTCTTCTTTTCACTGTAACCAGGGAACATCTATAGGCCCAGTTCCAGAGGAAAGCAGACCATTACAGTGACATATCACTAGATAAACTAGATCTAGGGGGTCTTCTATGCTAGAAGACACCTGTCGACATTGCCCATGCATCTATTCACTGCACAAAGCTCAATATTCACTATATAGACATCAAAAAGTGGTAATAAACCACTTCTGTCACCTCCCAATGGTACTCAGCTGTGTGTGACAGACATGGACCTGACCTGTTCCTCCTAGATTACATTACCTTTAATCCCATCCGTAAATTTACAATAATGCAGTCTTAAATCACAGATGTCTGCTGTTTTTTCGTAAAGCAGCGCTTCTCTTTTTTATGGGCTATGTCTGGTATTTCAGTTCAGACTCACTTGATATGGACTGGACTGCTGTTTCAAGCAAAACTTATAGACTATAGAAGCAATTTCCCTGGAGGAAGAAAAAAAAAACTTTTTTTTCTAATAACAGACAATGATTTTACAGTATTGCAACATTAGCAAACTAAAATTACAAATCTTTATTGTCGAATATTCTAAAAAAAACACCCACTAATCTGGCAGGTGTCCAAGCTGAGACATAGAAGTAACAAACCAGCGGGAAGTTTGGATTCCTGGAAGTATTTCTCATTTCTCTACATTATTTAGAAATTTAGTGCCAACAATCTGGTGGGTTTGTGACTCTGAGGATACAAATTGTTGAGTAATAATGAATAGACACATAAAAAAAGCTAATTTTTACCCGCCATCTGTAGTGTTGATGTGTACGGGATAGGAAGGGTTAAGTATAGCATAAATCTTGATATCCACTGAAGGCTTACGCTTTTCATATTGTTACACAAGGAGGTTCCGTTCAGGTCCCACATTTCTTTTCCTTTAACAACACACAAAAAGATCCCTGAGAACAGAAAGCAAACAGTGATAATTAATGCAAGTACTAAAATAAAATTTGTGAGGGTTTTCAGTTGCTTTCCTTTTTGGTCTTCTTGCAATAGTTACTGTTTTTGACACCAAATTCTTCAAAATTGTGCATGCAGATGATGAATTTAGTGCAAAGTTAAAAATCGTCTCTCTCTGTCTTGAATTGTTTTTGCAGCTCATTAGTGTCATAAGTTGAACGTTTTGCAAAATGATTCAAAAATTGCAGCAAAATAACTGCATACTCAAAAGTAAACCTGGTGGGGGACTGAACTGGAGTTGCACCAAATTTTGTGACTTTTTATGAAGTATGTTGAAGTGATATGCCACTGATTCATAAAGAGGTACATGGAGTAAGATTTGCAGCATAAAGTAAGCCAAAGCTCAGTATGAATTTGACGAGGGGACATTGCCATGCCTGTCTCAACTACATCCCTCCTCAGCTCTAACCATTTTGGCAAAGCTGGCCAAAACTAGTATAGAAAAAAAGTTGGTGAATTTGTGTGCAATCGGTTTCTTTCTCCATTTATGAACCCCTTCTTTTCCTCCTACCTCCTGATTTTATCCTTCACACTTAAAAACGGCAGCAAACTCACTTATACATCATATTTCAACTGATATTTTTTTAGTTTGTGGTGAGGAGGAAAAGGAGGGGAGGGACAAAATAAAACAGTCAATGAAACAACACTTCAAGTTTTTAGTAACTATATTAAATCATGTTAGTGCTATATTCACAGCTACACTGCTCAGTACCGGTGTATAATGTCCTCCATGTGTATGTTGCTTCTAACCATGTACTACGTAGAGACAGAAGAAAAGGAAACTCTCATGCCTCTGTGTTCTGTGCATGGGAGACATCATTGGAGCTAGTCTCCACCCACTAGCTCAGTGATAACTATTAAATCCATGTATATTCAACTGTATTCGTAACTGGTCTTTATTGAAACAACTTTGCAGAATTACAACTTTTACACAACCATGCCACATATAGTGGCACCAAGAGTATTATTCTGTTCCTTACTGTCAGGCAGTAAAGAACATGGAGCAGGTAGACAATAGGAATATTAATGGCATGGATGTGACACAAGATGTCTTAAAGGGGTTATCCAGGACTATATAATTTTTTAATGCGGGCCTAAGAAGTAACAGATAGGTAATTGCTTTTCTGCTGTCTTCACATCAACAAAGCAGCTGCTTCTTTTCTGCTCTGCCCTATTTATGGGGCATGACTGCCGATGTCACTCTGATTGATGCCAGCTCCCCATTGCCTAACTGCGGGGAGCTGGCTGTCAATTAGCATGATTTTCGGCAGTTATGCTCTGTCGATAAAACATCCCGGAAGAGGAAGAGCTGCTCTGATGACGTGGAGCAGTTGATGACATCTTTGGCCTCTTACACACTTCAGTTTTTTGCATCAGTCAAAATCCGCCAAAAGGATGGATGGCGGATCCGTTTTAGTACTGATGACAACGGATGCCACCCGTCCGTTTTTTTGATGGATCCGACAAATGAAGAATTTTAAAGGAATCGCAGCCTGGAAAGGAGAGAGAGAGAGAGAGAGAGAATATTTTTTTGGTCCGGCACCCAGAAAGAATTTCGGGTTAAATGAGTGTCTGGAGGATCCGCCAGAGGAAAAAACGTTGCAAGCTCTGTTTTGAAATCTTTGAGGATGGTGTCGGACAGCAACTTTTGGCGGATCCGCAAAAAAAACAGATGCAACGGACGGCAATCCGTCACAATCCGCCATTAATGGAAGTCAATGGGGAAAAAAACGGATCCTCAAAAGAAAATTGCGGATCCGTTTTTTTCAAAACCTGGCGGATTGTGACTGATTGTAAAAAACTGAAGTGTGAAAGAGGCCTTTGAGCCGGCAACGGGTAGAACAGGCAGGTAGTTACCTCTTTTAGCAACTTGCCTGTTAGTTTGTAGGCCTATAGTAAAAAAAATAATATAATAGTCCAGGACAATCCCTTTATGAGTAAGCAGGAGATTTAATGGGTAAAAAATAGAAAATTTTTATTTCTAAGATAATTATTTTTTTATATGTTAACACTTTCTGTTCTTATGTTACTTTATTATAATACTGGAGAACTCCTTTAATTATAGTTATAATAATAGTCTAGTTATCGCCACTGCCAGATGTCTGCAGGAGCATTGTGTTTCAGCAGCGTCAGCCACCTGCGGTGCCAAAATTGCTGCCAATTTCAGCACTGCCTAACAAGAACAGCATCCAAAAAGCCACTCATTAAACACTCTCCAATAATAAGTTACAAAGACCCAATATTCGCTTGTCAACAGACTGTAGTGGCCATCGCTGCAGGACTGTGCTGTTGGTGTGCACGCAACAACCTGCCTCAACAAAAGTACTACATGTTCTAAACATACAATACACCGCTGTATATAAGGGGAGGATGCATAGATAGCATAGCAGCCCTACTGTATGTGTGCAACAGACCAGATACATTTATACAAAAAGGTCATTTAGGACCCGACCTGGTGTCCAAAAATATAACAGTGTTAGTGGTCAGTACAACAAATCAAATATTACTTCCAATGCAAATTTTGCTATTGATATTGTATTTAATATTAATTCACCCATATTAGTGGGTTTGGTATGAATACAATCAGCAAAAGTATTTCACCCCCATTCAGAACATAAAAATGATGAAAGTATGTATTCATAAATATGACATATTATCTTGTAAGCCTTTGAGATGCTCATGCCCAAAAGGTGAAGCTGACACATGAAAGGAAATGTTATAACAAATGTGTCCTTTCTTATCATATATCACATTTTATACAATAGGTAGGTAGATAGATAGATAGATATGGGATAGATAATATATGATAGATAGATAGATAGATAGATAGATAGATAGATAGATAGATAGATAGATAGATAGATAGATAGATATGGGATAGATAATATATTATAGATAGATAGATAGATAGATATGGGATAGATAATATATGATAGATAGATAGATAGATAGATATGGGATAGATAATATATTATAGATAGATATGGGATAGATAGATAGATAGATAGATAGATAGATAGATATGGGATAGATAATATATTATAGATAGATAGATAGATAGATAGATAGATAGATAGATAGATAGATAGATAGATAGATATGGGATAGATAGATAGATAGATAGATAGATATGGGATAGATAGATAATATATTATTGATAGATAGATCGATAGATAGATAAATATATAGATAGATAATAGATACTATAGATCATATAAAGATAGATAGATACAGTAGATAGATAGATAATATATTATAGATAGATAGATAAATAATAAATAGATAGATAGATCTAAAGATAATATATAGATAATAGATAGATGACAGATAGATAACAGATAGATAGATAGATAGATCTATAGATAGATAGATAGTGAGAGAGACCAAGACATATAGGTAGACAGCACCACTACTCTATATGTTTGATATTTTTAATGTTAAAAATATACAGAGAAGCAAAAGAAAAGCATAAACAAGCTAATCTAAATTAATCTGATCACATAGTAACATTTTTTGCTAATTTAAAAATATATTTTCCATAAGTATAATTCTCACAAAACATCCCTGGGCACTTACCAAATCCTTCTTCTGGAATCATCAGCAGCTCGGTGCTTTTGTGTCCCAATAGCACAGCGCAGAATAAATATTGGCACTGAGAGGTGTGGTCAGAGGAGGGCAGCACCGGCCTGAGTCACACAGAGAGCAATGGGCTGTCATTCATTACACTGGGAACCAGAACAGGCAATATTTTGTCAATTCTGTTACTTCTACAGAAGTTTCACCAATTTAGTGCACATGTATAATTGTGTAATAAAGGGATTGCCTGGGACATGTATCTATTTATCTATTTTAGTTATATAGACAGTAAAAAATAGAAGCACAATCCACATCTGCAGGTGCAAATCTGTACTCAGCATAACTCCCAGTACTAAAGTGAAAAAGGATGGGAATTTATTCCACACTGATACAATTTTTGGCATACACAATGAAGCCATTTAGAAGAAGCTTCAGAAAGGCCTCATTGCGTAACTTGAAATGTCGCATCCTGGGTGAATAAACTCACATCCTTTTCCATTTATAGCTTTTGAAGTGCTGCCTTTGTCTATCTATCTATCTATCTATCTATATATCATCTATCTATCTATCTATCTATCATCTCTATATTATATCTATCTATCATCTCTCTATCTATTGTAAGATGGCCACCAGACAGGTCCTTGAGGGGAGATATGTGTCATTGCGGTTATTAGCTACGGTGACGTGAGCTCGGAAGCATGCTCCAGCACATATAGTGCTGAGAGAGTTGTTAGGCCATTCCAGTGCCAGGTTTTACGAGCAGTCATAAGAGATGGTTGGGAATGACTGCTCACATATCCCTACCCCAGGGGTGTGCTTTGGCCAATAAAATGGAGACTGAGTGCCTCATTTGGTGTCTGGATCTGGAGATGTGTGGCTTTCCTGTGTATTGGTCTGTGCTAAGGGCCAAAGAACCGTACACTATCCTGAGCGAGTGGACCCGCTATATGGTGTATTGACTTTTTGTTTTGTGTTTTCACTTTGTACCAGAAAAGGCTGTTCTTTTGTTTGCTATCCTGAGCAGTTTATGAAGTTTAAATAAACTTGCCTGGACATTTCAGCAACACCGCTTCCCGTGCCTACCTCAACCACAGCTGAATGAGTACAAAACCCTACGATTGGTGCTTCGAATGCAGGCAGAAATCCACAAGGACAGGTGATTGGTCAAGGCAGCCAGAGCCATGCAAGCGCAAGCAAGGCGTTGGTGATGAAAATAAGGCAGCTGTAAGATAGCAGGTATTGAAAACACCAAAGAAAAAAAGGAGTACTAAACCTCAGATCAATAAAAATATAGTATTTTTATTAAATCAATCATTAAAAATCCCTATATAAAAATTACATCATGTAAACAAATTGTAGAAGGACATAGACAGACATAAATCTGAGGCTACAGCATAATATGTATATGGACTTGGTAGAAGGACCTCTCCATTTATATTTACAAACCATCACTTTTATTTATTAATTTAATTTCCCATGATATATATATATATATCTATGACTATAACACCAGATGTACTCTCAAATATATCATATCTTGCACCGTTAGTGTAACAACCAGAGTATACATCATATAAAAATGTCCATATATTAAAGCCAGGAAATAAATAAATAAAAAAGTAAAAAAGTAAAAGGGGTCATACCACAATGAGTTCGCTGTGCTGTCAGAAATTACCGCAGCCCCAATGCGCGTTTCGCGTGGGCTTCCTCAGGGGGCTGTAATACCATTTGTGTATGTTCCCTTATATATATATATGTCCCCCGCAGCTGATCTTATCACGAACATAATGAGCGGCACATGTTCAAACAGCGTGCGCCCCCAGTATGACATCACATCCGGCCTCCAGTGTGACGCGCGGAGGAAGACGCCGCCGCCATGGCAACCCTCCACAACACGCGCCACACAAAGAGGAGACCCGACCCGATGCCCCGGAAGCTGCGCGATGCGGACATGCGCACATGTCCGTGATCGTCATAACAGTGCCATGGCAACCAAATGCCGCAGTCTCAGAAACACAGCAGGGAGACATACCCGTACAACGGATCTGAATAATAGCATTACTCTCACCAAACCATGTGAATTGGCCAAATAAATAAAAGATAGCAGGTATGCAGGATGCAGTGATGAGCAGGAGGCAGAGCAAGAGTTAATGGGTTTATTACAGGGTTACTAGGGAGTAAAATTGAATAATATACCGGGGTAAGAACAATTGTTCATGAAACGGGTAAACTTATCAGTCTGCTAGTTTCCAGACTGTGAAGGTTTGAAATCCCACGGTGGCGCCCATGCAAGTGAAGCGTGAGGTCTGAAGAAAGTATCCTGGCTCTCCTAAGCGAGGTCCTGCGTTCCCGGGTCGACGTACATGATGTGGCAAAGTCTGTGGTACTGCCGGAGCGTGACTCAGTTCAGCGGCGAAGACTGGGGTGAACCTATCCGGCTCTGTATGAATCACCAGGTCAGTCTTAGGTTGATTGACCACGGCAATCAGTGGAACGGTGCGATATGGCTTCTCGGTGACAGGGGTGAGCATACAGCTACTGATTGCTCACAGTCAGTGTGCGCATAAGCCAGGGAACTACAGCATGGGCCTGAGCTATCACGTAGTTCCAAGGAGAGTGAACCAACCCAAGTGTCTCGCTTTCCCGCGCACCGTCCCTTTTGTCCCTGACACTCCCCCTACTGTCAATTGCAAAGGTCTATCTGGGTCAGAAAGCTTTCCCCCCGGCAACAATGGTGACAGCCCTGACAGTTCCGGAAACAGCACAAGAGAGGTACCACCGGCCCGGTCCATCTTGCTACACAGCATCCCCAGAGGATAACATCCCTGAGCTGGAGGTGTCCGGGGGAAACTTTGGAACCGCCCAACTCAGGGATTTAACTCTAAAAGGGGCGTTTGATAATGTGACGGTATTAATGGTGTTGCTCAAGAGCAGGAGACTGACACCTGATACTCATATTTTGTCATGAATGGGGAGTTAATATATCGGGTCAACAAGCTGAGAGGGGAGGGAACAGAGCAGCTACTAGTACAAGGACCATACAGACACAAGGTCTGGCCCATACCCATGTGTTAGGGGGTCATCTAGGGTAGAGAAAACCCAGGAATGGAACCTCCAGACGTTCTACTGCCCCATATGTCAATGTGATATTGTGAATTTCTATAGGTTCTGTCCCACATGCCAGCTGAACTTCCCAGTGACTCACTTCCATAACCCTTTAGTGCCATTGCCCATCATTGCAGTTCCATTTGATCGCATAGCTATAGATCTAGTGGAACCCCTGGTTAAGTCTGCCAGAGAGCAGCAGTATATCTTGGTGCTTCTGGACTATGCTACATGGTGACCAGTGGCCTTTCCATGACTTAGCTCCTCCGCCACGTGCATAACCTGAAAGTTGGTCCATATCTTTTCTAGAATGGGGATGCCTAAAGAGATCCTGACAGATCAAGGGACCCCGATTATGTCAAAGGTAATGAAGTAGTTGTGCAAAAGTCTTCAAATCACACAACTCCGGACCTCAGTCTACCAATCACAGACGGATGGCTTTCTAAAAAGTTCAATAAAATCTTGAAGGCCATGTTAAAGAAGGTCATAGAGAAGGATGGCTGGGACTGGGACTGTCTGTAGTGCCTGCATCTCTGCCTTCAGTGCCTCTCTACCTGCAGAGACATCAGCATACTCACCACCAAGGCTCCCGTCCTGCCCCTTCCAAGTCTGCTGCTGCCCGGGGTGCGTGCACTCCTAGCAGGACTCCAGGCATTGTGATTAGGCACCCGTCCTCTTTCTTAAAGGGGCAACGCACATGTTCCTCTAAAGTGTCCCTAGCCAATAGCTGGAGGTCTCTTACAATTTAAACCACCTCCTCCAACATGGAGGTGCCTGTTGAATGTTGTGAGTTTGCTCCTAACACGCTTGTCAGTTCTCAGGTCCCTGTACTTGCATCCGAGTCTGCTGTGCCCGCCAGTGCTTCCTTCAATGATAACTGAGTCTTACCTCAACAGCAGCTGTGCCAGCTGCACCCGCCAGTGTTCAACTCAATGGCTGCAGAGCCAGCGGCACCCACCAGTGAGCATCTCTCCATCAGACTGTCCTGTCTGCACCTGCAGTTCCTGTCATCATCTCTGTCTGCCTGCATCTGTTGGACATTCCCCCGAGCCATTCCAGCTATCCGCTCCTAGGGCTCAGCCTCCATCTACCCAAGGTCAGGCCTGGAGTTGCACCTGGATCATCTAGCTTGTCTCTCCACAGACTGCAGTGTCGTTAGCTGCTGTGTATCCATGGTTGGATTGGGTGAGTCTCTTAGTCACGTCCCTCCAGGTCTTCCTTGGGCTTTGACACAGTGATTCCACCACCCAGCCAGTTACTTTGTCTACTACCGTACCTTCTATTCTCCCTCTGAGAAGTCCCACAGGACTTTACTGGATTCTTCTCTTTTGAATGTTTTTATGACCAACACCCCCATGGGCTCTTCTACATAGCAAATGAGACATGGGAAGCGGAGTCTACAGTCTACTGGAATGTAATTGAGCATGTAGACCAGATGCAAGATAGGATTGCCAAGGTTATGCCCATCGTGAGAGAACACCTCCACAAGAGGCACAGTTGAGGGTGCACAATAGGTCAGTGAGGGTGAGACACTTCAACCCTGTGGATCGAGTACTAGTTCTGGTACCTACGGTGGAGAGCAAATTCCTGGCCAAGTGGCAGGGCCCCTACCAAATAGTTGAAAAGGTTGGGGATGTAAACTATAAAGTCCACCAATCAGGAAGAAGAATGCCCTATCAGGTATACCACGTCAAGCTGATTAATCCATGTCGAGATAGGGAGCCTGTGAAAGCTACATGTTTGGGGGCCAAGCCTGACATGGAAGAGGTTAAAATGGCACACATGCTGTCACGTGCCCAAAAGCAGCTATGGCGAGAGTTGCTACAGTGGAACAGTGACCTGTTCTTAGAACTGCCAGGTTGTACAAAGGTCATAAAGCATGAGGTTATGACGAAGCCTCATGTCCAGGTTAACTTAAAGCCATATTGGAATCCTGAAGCCTGCTGAGAGATGATAGAGGTAAAGCAGATGCTGAGCCTGGGAGACATTGAAGAGTCCAAAAGTAACTGGTTCAGTCCTATAGTTTTAGTACTGAAACCAGATGGAGAATTGTGGTTGTGTAATGACTATAGGTAGCTGAATGAGGTCTCTAAGTTCGATACACACTCAATGCCCTGTGTCGATGAATTAATTGAGAGGCTAGGGCTGGCTCGGTACATTACTACCATTGACTTCACAAAAGGGTATTGGCAAATTCCCATGTCTCAAGAAGCCAAGGAGAAGACTGCCTTTTCAATGCCAGATGGATGTTTCCAGTACACTAGGATGCCGTTTTTACAAGGCACTCCAGCCACATTCCAGACATCCATGGACCGGATGCTAGCTCCCCACAAGAGGTATGCAGCGGCTTACCTGGATAACATTTTGATCTTCACGAAGGACTGGGGAAGCCATCTGAACAAGGTCCAGGTGGTACTTGATGCTTTATGGAAGGAGGTGTTTTTCATAAACCCGAAGAAATGTGCTTTGAGAATGGAGGAAGCTAAATACTTGGGCTATGTTGTAGGCAGTGACAAAATAAAGCCCCATATAAATAAAGTTGAGACCATCCAGAGTTGGCCTCAACCCTTCTCGGAGATGCAGGTCTGAGTGTTTCTGGGCATTGTGAGATATTACCACTGGTTTATCCCAAACTTCACCATGATAGCCGCCTCTGTGACAGATCTCCATAAAGGGACAAAGTTGGCTTTGGCTAAGTGGTCTCCAGAAGCTGAGATGGCTTTTCAGGAACTGAAGCTAGCCCTGTGTAAAAAGCCAGTGCTGGTGGCACTGGATTTCTCCAATGAGTTTGTGGTCCAATGGGATGCATCAGATTTCGGGCTGGGCGCTGTCTTATCACAAGAGGTGAATAAGGCAGAGCACTCCATGGTGTATCTGAATCGGACGTTGCCATCCTGCGAGAATTACTCCATAGTGGAGAAGGAATGATTGGCCATCAAGTGGGCATTGGACACTCTAAGGTACTACCTCTTAGGCAGGAAGTTCAGACTAGTGTCAGACGATGCCCTCATTGAAGTGGATGAGGGAGAAGAAGCGGAACAATGTCCGAGTGACCAGGCGATTCCTAGCACTTCAGGATTTTAGCTTCCATGTAGAGCATAGGCCAGGGAAACTACCTGGCAATGCTGGCGCTCTGTCAAGATTCTACTGTTTGGTGACAGAAGGTGCCAAGCCCCCCGGCTTTGAGCATGGGAGGTAGGTAAGATAGCTGCCAGACGGGTCCTTGAGGGGATATATGTGTCACTGCAGTTATTAGCTGCAGTGATTTGAGCTGGGAAGCATGCTCCAGCACATATAGTGCTGAGAGATTTATTAGGCCATTCCAGGGCTGGGTTTTACGAGCAGTCCTAAGATATGGGTGGGAATGACTGCTCACAAATCCCTACCCCGGGGGCGTGGTTTGGCAGATAAAATGGAGACGAAGTGTCTCACTCAGTGTTTGGATCTGGAGTTGTGTGGATTTCCTGTTTGTTAGTTTGTGCTAAGACCTAAAGGACCATACACTATCCTGAGAGAGTGGACTCGCTATATGGTGTATTGACTTTTTACTGTCATGGTCTGTATTTGAATTCTGGTTTAGTGCTGTAGGAGTTAATGCGTTTGACCTCTCTCTGGTTCTGGGAGGGATTTAAATAGCCTCATTTGGGCTCTGTCCGTTGTCAGTGATACTTTTGACCTCGGCTTAGTTCCTGACCCCTTTGTATCTGTGGATGCTGTCTGCCTGTGTTCGTTTGCTCGTGTATGACCTGGTTCGTTCCTTTTTCTGATATTGCTGCCTGACTCTGTACTTGTTTTGCCTCTCTGTTATGACCTTTGCCTGTCCCTGACCTTCCGTTCCATTGCTCCTGCCTGTACTGCACTGCTATCTCAGGTTTCCAAACTTTGCTTTGTGACTGACCACGTCCCTGTCTTGCCTCTCCTGTACCGTGCCATCTCCTGGCTTAGACCCGCGCCTGCCCGACAACTCTCTGAGCATCTTTAGCCCAAGCGCCGGTCTCCGGAGCGCCGGGGCTTGTCTCCGCCCCCAGATGCTCCCCCAGCAGTCATGTGCTTCAGGTCCTGTTTCACTGAAACACGCATCTCCACCGCTGCCGCCCCGCTCCACAGGTATCTTTGAGCATACAGTCATGGCCAAAAGTTTTGAGAATGACACAAATATTAATTTTTACAAACTCTACTGCTTCATTTTTTCTAATGGCAATTTGCATATACTCCAGAATCTTATAAAGAGTGATCAGCTTAACAGCAATTACTTGCAAAGTCAATATTTGCCTAGAAAATTAACTTTATCCCCCAAAACACATTTCAACATCATTGCAGCCCTGCCTTAAAAGGACCAGCTAACATCGTTTCAGTGATTGCTCCATTAACACAGGTGTGGGTGTTGATGAGGACAGGGCTGGAGATCAATCTGTCATGATTAAGTAAGAATGACACCACTGGACACTTTAAAAGGAGGCTGGTGCTTGGCATCATTGTTTCTCTTCTGTTAACCATGGTTATCTCTAAAGAAACACGTGCAGTCATCATTACACTGCACAAAAATGGCCTAACAGGGAAGAGTATCGCAGCTAGAAAGATTGCACCTCAGTCAACAATCTATCGCATCATCAAGAACTTCAAGGAGAGAGGTTCCCTTGTTGCCAAAAAGGCTCCAGGGCGCCCAAGAAAGACCAGCAAGCGCCAGGACCGTCTCTTAAAAGTGTTTCAGCTGCGGATCGGGCTACCAGCAGTGCAGAGCTTCCTCAGGAATGGCAGCAGGCAGGTGTGAGTGCATCTGCACGCACTGTGAGGCGGAGACTCTTGGAGCAAGGCCTGGTGTCAAGGAGGGCAGCAAAGAAGCCACTTCTCTCCAGAAAAAACATCATGGACAGACTGATATTCTGCAAGAGGTACAGGGAGTGGACTGCTGAGGACTGGGGAAAAGTCATTTTCTCTGATGAATCCCCTTTTCGATTGTTTGGGACATCTGGAAAACGGCTTATTCGGAGAAGACCAGGTGAGCGCTACCACCAGACTTGTCTCATGCCAACTGTCAAGCATCCTGAAACCATTCATGTGTGGGGTTGCTTCTCAGCCAAGGGAATGGGCTCTCTCTCAGTCTTGCCTAAAAACACAGCCATGAATAAAGAATGGTACCAGAATGTCCTCCAAGAGCAACTTCTCCCAACCATCCAAGAGCAGTTTGGCGATCAACAATGCCTTTTTCAACATGATGGAGCACCTTGCCATAAAGCAAAGGTGATAACTAAATGGCTCAGGGAACAAAGCATAGAGATTTTGGGACCATGGCCTGGAAACTCCCCAGATCTTAATCCCATTGAGAACTTGTGGTCAATCATCAAGAGACGGGTGGACAAACAAAAACCTTCAAATTCAGACAAAATAAAAGCATTGATTTTGCAAGAATGGACTGCTATCAGTCAGGATTTGATCCAGAAGTTGATTGAGAGCATGCCAGGGAGAATTGCTGAGGTCCTGAAGAAGAAGGGTCAACACTGCAAATATTGACTTGCTGCATTAACTCTTTCTAACTGTCAATATAACCTTTTGTTACTCATAATATGATTGCAATTATATTTCTGTATGTGATAAAAACATCTGACAAACACACATAAAAACCAGAGGGCAGCAGATCATGTGAAAATATAATATTTGTGTCATTCTCAAAACTTTTGGCCATGACTGTAGTTTGTTCAACTCAGGACACGCACACTGGCTCAGTGAGCAAACGCAGTGCAGTGTTCCTCACATTTACTTTGTGCTTTCATGTTGTGCAGGAAAAGGCTGTTCTTTTGCTTGCTATCCTGAGCAGTTTATGAAGGTTAAATAAACTTGCCTGGACATTTCAGCAACACCGCTTCCCTTGCCTACCTCAACTGCAGTTGAGTGAGTACAAAACCCTACATTATCTATCTATCTACCTACTGTAGAAAATATGATAAGAAAGGACACATTTGTTATAACATTTTCTTTCATGTATCAGTTTCACCTTTTGGGCATGAGCATCTCAAAGTCTTACAAGATAATTATTATTTATCTGTTATCTATCTATAGTTCTAACTAATCTATTATATTTCATCTATCATCTATCTATCTATGTATCTATCTATCATCTTCTGAGCATCTTCTGCACCTATCATCTATTTAGAAATAGAAATAAAATAGCAACATCTTTCCATTCAAAGATGGCTGCAAAGCTTCCAATGTTGTCACAAAAACCTCTTTTTAACAAAACAACAAAAAATGAGGTCAACTCTTAACTGATTTCATAGAATCATAGAATCATAGAATCGTAGAGTTGGAAGGGACCTCCTGGGCCATCTGGTCCAACCCCCTGCTCAAAGCAGGATTCGCTAAATCATCCCAGACAGATGTCTGTCCAGACTCTGTTTGAAGACTTCCATTGAAGGAGAACTCACCACTTCTCGTGGCAGCCTGTTCCACTCATTGATCACTCTAACTGTCAAAAAGTTTTTAATCAGCCCATGCTATCTATCTATCTTGTAGAAAAAATAGCCAAAATCCAGGCACAAAAAGTGATAATGCCTTTATAAAGATAATAGATTGCGCTTTTGATCTTTATTGACTCAGCCTTCATTACACATCAGGTTCTTCCCAAGAACCTGTGATGTTGTAATATATCGGTGAGCACATCTGAGCAGAGCTGCTTTCTGCAGTTGGCTAATGGTGATTATGTCAACATTCAGTTGTTGTGTTTCCTGAGGATTTGGGAACAGCACCCAATGTGCCAATCACAATATTTTGACAAGTTCAATTTAGACCACATTTTCCTCTGTGTGCCCCTACCAGTGCTTCTTAGTGGGCAGTTGGTAATTTTCACAAATGTTTCAATAAATACTTTTTGCCACTGTGTTATGTCATTGTAATAAGTCTGTGCAATTTTTTTTTACATTAACTGAGCATATAGTAACATAGTAACATAGCATTTAAGGTTCAAGGAAGACTTTAAGTCCATCTTGTTCAACCCATAGCTTAACATGTTGATCCAGATTAAGGCAAAAAAAAATCAATCGGCAAACACTAAGCTCTAGTGATGAGCGAATGTGCTCGCCACTACTCGTTACTTGCCCGAGTATCACAGTACCGAGCATTTCCGGGATTACTCGGGTCTCCACCCTTCTTTTTTGGTGGACTTTAGAGACCCAATCATGATGCAGGGAATCCCTGCCAGGCAATGAAACGCCGCAGGCATCTTTGTTGTGGTCGTGCAGTGATTGGTTAGCTGCAGAGCATCATCAGGGTTATAAGAGACGCCGCCCTGCTCGGCGCATTCAGCTCCAGATTTAGATAGTGTAGGGAGAGCTACTGCCGTGATAGGGTCAGAATTGGGGATTTATTAGTCAATGTGGGGTCTACCATCGTAAACTACTCAAATCCAGATAAACCAACAGTCCTTCTAAGAATGAATTCCGGAGTATATAGATTCCAATGTTAGTGTACGCCACTCTATTCACATCAGTGCAAGGCCTGCAGGCACTGTATGTGTGTATAAACATATCATTGCATACATCAAGAGGGTCCATTCCCTTCCTGTGCTCTGGCGCTGCTGCTACCTGTAGGATATATTGGTCGTACTGTACGTATATACCTAGCCCCAGATGTAATTGGCTTTGAAAATTTTTTTGGGTTAATAGAGCTTTTTTTTATTGCAAAGTAATCCAGAGCCCTTTTTTTCCTCCATTAGCTTTTTGACAGTGCACAATACAGCCAGATCCTTTTCCTAGCACAGCGTGAAAATCCAGCAATTTTAAAGGGGTCCCAAAAATCCCTTTCGAGTGCGCAGAGAAATATTTAATTTTTATGTGGTACAGTAGAGAAGATTTTTTTTTGAGTGTCTTACACAATTTCTTCACACTATTTTGCTGAACCCCCCAAAAAAATACATACAGGCCACATATTCTACAGTGTGGTATATCTGTGACATGCCTCATCCATCCGTCTGCTAAAAATTTTGGTCTTTTTAGCCCTAAATTCATTTTTTCTGTTGTCTGTCATTGTACTTATATACAGCACTAATTAGCCAAAAAATAAAAAAATAGACCAAACATTTGTCTTAGTGGTATCTTCGTGCCAGCTGATATCTGTGCGTGCCCAAAGTTTGGCCAGTTTAGCCCGGTTTTCTTTTTTTTGTCCTGGTGTCACAGTACTTATATACAGCACTAGTTAGCCAAAAAATAAAAAAAACAGGTCACATATTTGTCGTAGTGGTATCGCTGTGCCAGATAATATCTGTGTATGCTCAAAATTTGGCCAGTTTAGGCCGGCTTTCCTTTTTTGTCCTGGGTGTCACAGTTCTTATATACAGGACTAGTTATCCAAAAAATAAAAAAAAACAGGCCACACATTTGTCGTAGTCGTATCTCTGTGCCAGCTGATATCTGTGCGTGCTCAAAGTTTTGCCAGTTTTCCTTTTTTGTCCTGGGTGTCACTGGACTTATATACAGCACTATTTAGTCAAAAAATAAAAAAATACAGGCCACACATTTGTCATAGTGGTATCTCCGTGCCAGCTGTTATCTGTGCGTGCCAAAATTTGGCCAGTTTAGGCCCGTTTTCCTTTTTTTGTCTTGGGTGTCACAGTACTTATGTACAGCACTAGTTAGCCAAAAAATAAAAAAATACAGTCCACATATTTGTTGTAGTGGTATCGCCGTGCCAGCTGATATCTATGCATGCTCAAAGTTTGTCCAGTTTAGGCCGGTTTTCCTTTTTTGTCCTGGGTGTCACAGTACTTATACACAGCATTAGTAGTGGTATCGCCGTGCCAGCTGATATCTGTGCATGCTCAAAGTTTGGCAAGTTTAGGATGGTTTTCCTTTTTTGCCCAGGGTGTCACACATGTTTCGTTGTGGTATCTCCCTAGCAGGCGTCATTTATTTGTGCCAAAAATTTGGCCATTTTAGGCCTACACATTGTATTTTTTTTGCAGTCTGTTAACGTACTTATTAAATCTGATAAGGCAAAACACATTTTTACCTCAAGTCCAGATAGGTAAAAGTGTGGTTTTCCAGCACACATATCACATACAAGTTGCCTCCCAAATCACCCTTTAGTAGTGAACGTGTATAAAATTCTAGTCCATTTACAATGGGCAAGGCTCATGACAAGGGACGGGGAAGTGGACGTGATGGTGATGTTGCAGGCCAAGGCCAAGGCCGTGGGCAAGCTGAAATTGGTCCATCAAAAACACCCACATCTTCTCGCTGGACCTTAGTGTCCGAAGTCCTAGGGGACTGCGGCAAGACAGCACTATTGAAGCCTGAGCAGTGTAAAAAGGTTGTTGGTTGGATAGCGGGTAATACTTCCAGTTACTTATCCACCACCAGCAGCACCCTGTCTTTAACACGGTCAAGTCAGAGTAGCCGTGAATCTGGACTGCATAATCCTTACCCTCATCCTCCTTCCTCCCACCATGCTGAATGCCCTGAGACAACTGATCCCACACTCGGACACTCCGAAGAGCTGTTCAGTTTTCCATTTGGAGATTCGTGCCTCTCGCCCGGTCCACTTGAAGCAGGGCTAAATGATATTCCATGTAGTGATGCACAAATCTTTGAGCAGCCACGGTCATAAGAGGTGGACGATGATGAGACACAATTGCCGGAAAGTCAGGAGGAGGACCAGGGTGGGGAAGTGGAAGATGAGGTGGTGGATGATCTAGTAACAAACCCAACCTGTCAGAAGGACATGCAGAGCAAGGACAGCAGCACTCAGGGGGAGGTAGGCATCGCCCCACTTCAGGCAGGAAGCAGCAGTGTGGTGGCTGCAGATCGAAGGCGTGCAACTGCTCCCCTTAACACCAGCCTGACGGAAGTTGCCAGTCCAACTGTTAGGTCTTCCTGAGTCTGGTTATTTTTTAAAGACTCCGCATAACCCCAAACAGGCCATTTGCAACACCTGTCATGCCAGCATCAGCAGAGGTAGCAAAGCTACCAGCCTTACCATCACCAGCATGATCAGGCACATGGCAGCAAAGCACCCGAATTTGTGGGCCCAACCCCATGCTGCAGGAACAGTGTCTGCAGGTGACACCACTGCTTCTTCCACTGTTGTGTGTGCAAGCCAATCCGCTGTCCACGGTGCATGCAAAGATGCTTCCTTCCCTGCACCTGCTGTTGCCCACAGTCAAATAGCACCATCATCAAGCACGTCCAGCGCAACCTTCAGTTGACCATACCCCAGTCAATAGAACGTAAGCAAAAATAAGCAGCCAACGCCCCACAGACCACAGTATTCAATTCTCATATTTCTCGTCTGCTTGTGGTTGAAATGTTGCCTTTTAGGCTCATGGAGATGGAAGCTTTCTGCAACCTGATGGCGGCGGCCGTCCCAAGGTACTCGGTCCCCAGCCGTCACTATTTCTCCTACTGTGCCATCCCGACATTACACAAGCACGTGTCCCATAACATTACATGTGCTCTCAACAGTGCAGTTACTGGGAAAGTACACCTAACCACAGACACGTGGACACGTGCTTGTGGCCAGGGACGGTACATCATGCTGATGGCACACTGGGTTAACATAGTGGAAGCCGGGACCCAGTCAGACCTTGGGATGGAACACGTCCTCCCGACACCAAGGATTGTGGGCCCTACATCAATCAGGGTTGCCCCCACTGTGTACAACTCCTGCACCTCCTCCTCTTCAGCCTCCATGTCTGAAATGAGCACATCAGTCACAAGCTGGAAGCACTGCAGCACTGCTAAAGCCATGCGGCAACAGACAGTGTAGAAGCTAGTTTGCTTAAGTGACAAACTGCACAATGCTCTGAAAGAGCAGGCAGATGTGTGGCTGACACCACTGAATCTCCAGCCAGGCATGGTTGTGTGTGACAATGGCAGGAACCTGGTGGCAGCTCTGAGGCAAGGCGAATTGACACATACCATGCCTGGCCCATGTGCTGAACCTCGTTGTTCAACAATTTCTAAAAAGCTATCCAGAGCTGCCAGATCTGCTGGTGAAAGTACACCACCTGTGCGCACATTTTAGAAAGTCAGCTACAGCTTCAGCCGCCCTTGCCGTGCTTCAGCAGCGATTGCAGATTCAGTTTTGTCAGAGCGAGTTTTAAGTGTTGCTGGTGGCATTATCATAGATAAGCGCACTCGCCTTTCAACGGAAAATGCAGACAGGCTGACTCTTATAAAAATGAACAAGGGATGGATTGGGCCTGACTTCAGAACACCACCAAATGATGACAGCAAAGCATATACTCCAATGTAGTATTTTTTGGGGAGGTGTATTCCCATGCACCTCTTCACAACCAAACATGGGTATATGCTTCCTTATTTTGATTATTTGGTGTCCTCCTCCTCCTCCTCATCCTCAACGTCCACCACCACTTGAACACCAGGGTGAATGTATTCAGTCATGCTCCGGCTCCTCTGTGTTTTGGCAAGGGTGTTATGATGCCCGTCACCAAAATACAAAAAATATGCACACCCCCAAGGGGAAATGTTTATGAGATTCAAAGTCTATGAGACCCGCTCCTAGAAATTTGGTCTATTTTTTAATCAGGCCTACCTCCAAGTCTCATCATCCACCACCACTAGATCAAAAGGGTTTAAGTGTTCCATGCAGCTCCAGCCAGTGTTGAATTATTAACAGGGGGAGGGGGTTATGCTGTGTGTAAAATACATGTTCTGAAAAAGGTTGAGGTGTACCCACAGGGGAAATGTTTGACATGTTTGTCTATGAGACACGCTCCTAGAAATTGGGCCTATTTTTTAATCAGGCCTTCCTCCACGCCTCATCATCCACACCCACTAGAGCAACAGGGTTAATGTGTTCCATACTGCTATAGCCAGCGTCGAATTCCGAACAAGGGTGGGTTGTTTATGCTGTTTGACCTGCTCCTTTTTAATGGGACATTTCTGGTTAAGAGGCTCTCCTCCATGTTTCTTCCAAGGGGGATTGGGGTTATTGTGGTGCATATGACTTGGTAGCAGGGCAAGCCTTGCTGTCAATGCATAAGAAAACAGAATGGGAGGACAAAATGAATACTGTGAAGTTGATTTTCCTGGGCCCATCCAGTACCTGGGTTCAAAGGCATATTGGGGTGAATATGACTTGGCAGCAGGGCAGGCCTTGCAGTCAATGCATAAGAAAAGAGTTTGGGATTACAAAATAAATAATGTGAAGTGGATTTTCCGGTGGCCATCCAGTATGTGGCTTGAAAAGCTTATTGGGCTGCACGTATCTTTGGGGCTAGCCAGGCCTTGCATTCAGTGCAACATTTTTTCTGGAAGCCCTCCTGAACCTCTCGTGAAAAGGGTATTGAGGTGCGTGGTAATTCTTGGCAGCCCATCCACTCACTGCATAGGTGATAACAGTTTAGGAGACCCACTGTTTAATAATGGCCCTTTAAGAAGATTAATGCTGCCTGATGCCCTGGTAAAAAGAGGCTCTGTGATTTTAAGAGTCCCTCTTTCATAAATGAAACAAGATGGGTCTGCTTATGTGTTACACACCACATGGCCAGATAGGATTGTTAAATGTTAAAATGACATTTCCCAGTGAATCCATTTGTATTGGTTGAAAGCAATGTTAAAGTTGAAAAACGCTTCAAAAACTCTGTGTCTGATCATAGCCCAAGAGGTGGATGAACATTTTGGTCTGGGGTTATTTATTTTGCCTTATATACAAGTCATTAACCTGGGAAGGATGTACCTTAACATATTTCCCAGCAAAATCCGTTTTGGCTTTGTTTTGTTATGTTGTTTGGTGCACCGGATAAAATGGCATGAAACTCTGACAATATTGGTTAAAGCTGTGAACTAGGAGTCAGAAATGCTTCCATGGGCGATCCCTATAATGTCCCCATGTCATTTGAGCAGTGTTTCCATCATTTTCAGACGTTTTTAGACCTTAAAAGGACCCCTGGGGAGGATCAGGGTAAAAATGCTCTGGTCTCCCTTAGACTTACATTGGGCTCGTTGTTCTGTCCAAGTACCCGAGTATTCCAATTTGCTCGACCCAAGCAATAAGCACCCGAGCATTTTAGTGCTCGCTCATCAATACTAAGCTCCACATTGGGGGAAAAAATGCCTTCCTGACTCCACATACGGCAATCAGACTAGTTCCCTGGATCAACGCCCTATCAAGGAATCTAGTATATATACCCTGTAACATTATACTTTTCAAGAGAGGCATCCTGTCCCTTCTTAAATTTTAGTAGGGAATCACTCATTATAACATCATATGGCAGAGAGTTCAATAGTCTCACTGCTTTTGCAGTAAAGAACCCGCTTCTGTGATTATGCTTAAACCTTCTTTCCTCCAGATGTAGAGGATGCCCCCTTGTCCCCGTCTCAGGTCTAAGAGTAAAAAGATCATTAGAAAGGTCTTTGTACTGTCCCCTCATATATTTATACATTAAAATAAGATCACCCCTAAGCCTTCGTTTTTCCAAACTAAATAACCCCAAGTGTAATAACCTGTCTTGGTATTGCAGACCCCCCAGTTCTCTAATAACCTTGGTCGCTCTTCTCTGCACCCGCTCCAGTTCAGCTATGTCTTTCTTATACACCGGAGACCAGAACTGTACACAGTATTCTAAGTGTGGTCGTACTAGTGACTTATATAGAGGTAAAATTATGTTCTCCTCATGAGCATCTATGCCTCTTTTAATGCATCCCATTATTTTATTTGCCTTTGCAGCAGCTGCCTGACACTGGCCGCTAAATGTGAGTTTGTCGTCCACCCATACACCCAGGTCTTTTTCAGTGACAGTTTTGCCCAGTGTTCTACAATTAAGCACATAATTATACATCTTGTTGGTTGTACCCAAGTGCATGACCTTCCATTTATCCCCATTAAAGCTCATTTGCAATTTATCAGCCCAAGCTTCTAGTTTACATAAATCCTCCTGTAATATAAAATTGTCCTCCTCTGTATTGTCCCTGCAGATTTTAGTGTCATCTGCAAATATTTAAATTATACCCTGTATGCCCCCTACAAGGTCATTAATAAATAGGTTAAAAGAATCTGGCCCAACACCGACCCCTGCGGTACCCCACTGCTAACTGTGACCCAGTCCGAGTGTGCTCCATTAATAACCACCCTTTGTTTCCTATCCCTGAGCCAGCTCTTAACCCACTTACACATATTTGCCCATATGGTCTTCTGTTTTGTCTAATTCCTTGCACTTCCCAAAACCCTATCTGATGACAAATGCACATATAGCAGGATGCAGCAGGCCTCCACTAATATATTAGTGTTAGGGACCTGCAAATTATGAGGAGCCTTGATGTGGCTTGCATGCTCTATCTGTTTTGGCCAAAATATTAACCAATACCTCATTTAATGTACTCATTGTGTGCATTAATTTTTTGCACTTATCATATCATTTTTTGCAGGATGCAGCCGTGCCTCTTTTTGTTGGCTTGGTCTATTAGGGCGTCTGTCACTGTGTGTTGCATATTATAGTGCTGGAGCAGCCTGCCTGAGAATACTGTGGGCGTCACTAATAGGTTGCAAGCCAGAACCTTTGCATCACACTTACATGTGTGACTGGCGTCCTATGCAAGCCTTATCTGTGTGCATTTTTTCTATTAGGCAGCCAACCCTCCATGGTCTGGTAGGTGTGGGGTGGTTGTTTTTATCAGTAGTTTACACCTGAGCTGGCCCTTGCCTTTATTAGTGGAGGCCTGCTGCATCCTGCTATATGTGCATTTGTCATCAGACTGGGTTTTGGGAAGGCCATATCTTGTGGTATGAGTTTTCTTGAATTTTTTCTATGTTAGCCACTCTGCACTTGGCATCATTGACTTATCTGTTCTGGCTTTTATAGCATTTGTTTGAATGTTCTGTTTGTTAGAGCTGGCAGAACGCACCAAATTATAAAGTAGTAGTAGTAGGCGCGTTCGCAGCCCGGGGTCCACCATGCAGAGGTGGTACACTGCTGCTAGACAATAGCGGAAGAATAGAGCGGCGTGAAAACAGTCATACTTGGGTTTCGTCACCCAGTGTGAACAGGAGTGGACTCTGTTACTTCACAGAGCCACACAGCCACTGAACGTGGATGCCGGAGCCTGTCTAGCTCACAGAGCCTGGCCCAAGAGCGCACAGCAAACGGCCACAGAACTCTACCCAAAGGACACGGGGTTAGAGTCCCTCTAGGCCCGCCGAGCACACGGCGTCCGTCGTTACACGAACGCCGCTATAGACGCTGGCTATGGAGTGTGGAGCACTTGCACTGAGGCGTGCCGAGTCACTGATGATGACTACTGCCTGACTCAAACTCTGACCTTCCTACGCCTAAGCCTGGGTGCTAGCAGGCTAGGCTGCACAACACATGCGTACCAAGGGTAGGGGTTTCATAATGAGTCAGTCACCAGAGACATTCATATGTGCATACATCACTCACTCCTTATAGTCTGAAAATACAGTCTATCCTAGCGCATGGCCGTGTGGCCATGCGAACCTTTTATAACCACGAGTGTCCAGGACCTTCCTGGCTTCTCAGATGGGCCAATCCGAACAGGAGCAGGACCTGAGCACATGACCTTCGATCTCCAATGGGAGATCACTCCACAGGCATGCTCAGTGGCCTGACATGGAGACTTAGTTTCTGGAGAATCTTGCTGCTGAGCAGCATGTACTGCCATAGCTGTGCCAGAGGTGGCAGCAGCAAGCAAACCCACGGAGCTGGTCTGGGCAGAGTGCCGGGACCGTCGAGTTTGCTGAGCAGCCTCCTCTGCGGCTGGAGAGGAATGGGAGACCGCCGGAAGCAAGGCTCAGGATTCCCGCTGTGCAGCGACTGGAACCTGACTCCTAACATTACCCCCCCTCCTCTCTGAGCCTCGCTCCGCTCAAATTCCACAATGAGAAGAGGAGCGTGGATGTTCTCCACCGGCTCCCAGGGCCGAGCCTCTGGACCATGACCCTTCCAATCCACCAAATAAAATTTTTTGCCCTGCATCATCTTGCATCCCACGATGGCAGTGACCTCAAACTCATCTGATGTCCTGGCAGATGGCTCAGAAAACCGGGACATGTGAACCGGCTTAAGTAGAGACACATGAAATGTGTCCGAGATGGCCAAGTGTGGAGGAAGAGCCAGGCAATAGACCACAGGGTTGATCTGCTCGAGGACCTTGAAAGGACCAATATAGCGCGGTGCGAACTTAGCGGATTCCACCCGCAACCTGATGTTTCGAGTGGAGAGCCACACCAAGTCGCCAGGGGCAAAGGTCAGAGCCGGGCGCCGGCGAGTGTCAGCAGAGGACCTCATTCTCGCCTTGGAGGCCCAGATAGCATCCTGCGTGCGATCCCAAATGTCACTTGCCTCCACCGCCCAGTCTGCCACCCTAGAGTCGGTGGACGACACAGGCATGGGCACAGGGACGCGCGGATGCTGGCCGTAGTTTAAGAGGAAAGGGGTCTGACCGGTGGAGTCGGCCACAGCGTTGTTCAAGGCGAACTCCGCCCACGGCAGCAAGGGTGCCCAATCATCCTGTCTAGCTGAGCCAAAATGTCACAGATATGTCACCAGGGTCTGGTTGGCTCTCTCCACCAACCCGTTCGTCTCGGGATGATAGGTTGAGGAGAGATTTAGCTCAATGCTGAGCAGAGAACAGAGCTCTCTCCAGAACCGAGACGCAAACTGAGGACTCCGGTAGCTGACAATCTTATCCGGCATGCCGTGCAGGCGGAAAACATGTTTAATAAACAACGCTGCCAGACCCCGTGCCGATGGTAGCCGAGAGAGTGGTACTAGATGCACCATCTTGGAGAAATGATCGGTGACCACCCAAATGACCGTGCTGCCGACCCACCCTGGCAGACCCACCACAAAGTCCATACCGACCATCTCCCAGGGTCTGTCTGCAACCGGCAGAGGATAGAGTAACCCAGTGGGCCGCTGCCAAGAGGACCGATTCTGGGTGCAAGAGACGCACACCCGAATATAATCCCTGATGTCACGGGCCATATGCGGCCACCAGTACGTCCTCGCCAGGAGTTCAGAGGTCCGTTTGATCCTGAAATGGCCACCCACCCTGGACGAATGGGCTCAAGAGAGGAATGGAATCCGGAGAAGAACAAGGACCATTTGGCCTGGTGAGTATTCAGCTGAACACCTGGAATGGGTGGCGAGCCCCCTCCAGGAGGTGTCTCCACTCTAAGAAGGCCAGCTTCATTGCTAGCAACTCCCTGTCCCCGATGGAATAATTTCTCTCCGCCGGTGTTAAGTTCTTAGAGAAGAAGAAGCATGGGTGCTTCCGACCTTGCGAGTCCTTCTGAAAAAGGACCGCTCCAGCACCAACAGAGGAGGCATCCACCTCCAGGATGAAGGGCTTATCCACATCAGGGCAATGTAGAATGGGTTCGCTAGCGAAGTGGGACTTAATGGAGGCGAAGGCCTTGGAGACAGTCTCCGACCACAGTTTGGGATTTGTACCCTCTTGGTGAGGGCTACCAAGGGCGCGACCAAAGTTGAGAAATGGGGAATGAATTGGCGATAGTAATTTATGAACCCCATAAAGCGCTGCACCGCTTTGAGAGAATGGGGTTCCTGCTTATCCGTCACTGCCTGTAGCGTGGCAGGATCCATGGCCAAACCCTGGACTGAGATGATGTAGCCCAGGAAAGGCAAGGACTCCTGCTCAAACACACATTTCTCCAATTTGGCATAGAGAGAGTTGGCCCACAGGAGATCGAAAACTTTGCGAACATCTCTCCGGTGGGAGTCAATATCTGGAGAATAAATGAGAATATCGTCCAGATAGACTACTACCGAGGTGATAAGCATATCCCGGAAGATGTCGTTCACAAAGTGTTAGAAGACATCTGGAGCGTTACATAGCCTGAAGGGCATCACCAGATACTCATAGTGCCCGTCTCTGGTATTAAAAGCTGTCTTCCATTCGTCCCCCTCGCGGATGCGAATCAGATTATAGGCTCCCTGCAGATCGAGCTTAGTAAACAATCTCGCTCCCCGTAGCCTATCAAACAGTTCCGATATCAGGGGCAGAGGATACTTGTTCTTAACGGTTATGGCGTTAAGGCCCCTGTAATCGATGCGTGGACGTAATTCTCCATTCTTCATTTGGACAAAGAAGAATCCCGCTCCCGCCGGTGACACCGACTTCCTAATGAATCCTCTTGCTAGATTCTCCCTGATATACTGAGATATGGCCTCTGTCTCTGGGAGAGATAGGGGATATACTCGACCCCGGGGAGGCTCAGCACCGGGCAAGAGGTCAATAGGACAGTCGTAAGGGCGGTGCGGCGCAAGGGTTCTCTGCTGCCTTCTTGGAGAACACGTCTGCATACTGCTGATATGGCTTGGGAAGCGAGGAGAGATCTGCAGGAACCTCAGAAGTAGCGACCTGTACGCAGTCCCTCAGGCATCTACCCTCGCAGGACTTGCTCCAACCGAGGATTTTCCCCGAAGACCACTCTATGTGGGGAGAATGAGATCATAACCTGGGAAGCCCTAGGAGGACCTGGTCCATCCCTTCGGGCATAACAAGGAGAGACAGCATCTCCTGATGAGGAGACAAAGAGAGTCTCAGTGGAGCCATCTGGTTGGTGATTTGCACAAAAAAAAAAAAAAAATGTTCGTTATATTTAATTTTTGGTTTATATCTGCAACCCAAAAAAGGGGGGGAGCATTCGGTTATTATATTTCCCCTTCATGCACTGAAAAAACCGTTCTAATGCATATATAGAAAGATTATTATCATAGACTTTCCCAAATAAATGAAGTATTTCCTAAGTAACTGATCAACACAAAATTATGTCGAATATTTTAGTTTTTATATTTTAAACATGCAGATTCGAAAAACGGCATGAAAATACAGTTCTATGCACAAAAAATACCCTATGAAAAACCTTGCAAAAAACTACCATATTCCCACATATTGTAATATATATTTAATCAGAACATGAGGATTCATTATAACTGTAATAAAATAGATATTTCAAAGGGGAAAGGGTTGATAAGTGCTAGTCTAATAAAAGAGCATGGTGTCTTTTCTTTTATTCAAGCCTCATGGCATACTGGTGTTTAATTTGAACATCCACCACGCCTCCCTATTCCTAAGCACAGGTTCTAAGTCCCCACCTCTAATCCGATTGTGGACTTTCTCAATCCCATATACTTTTAATGAGTCCAGTTTTTTACTATGAGTCTCAATGAAATGTCGGGAGAGCTGCGATATGTTTCTATTCATATTAGCATTCTCTATATCGAGAATGTGCTCTCTAATCCTAGTTTTTAACGTGCGTTTTGTGCTACCCACATATTTTAGTCGGCATGAAGTACATTCCATGATATAAACTACATTTTTGGTGTTGCAGTTTATGAAATCTTTGATGTCAAATAGATTACTGTCATCAAAATCTCCACATTTATCACACCTTTTGGTATAGGTACACATCTTGCACTGACTGGCAGCACATTTAAAAAAACCTCTCGTTTTCAACCAATTGCCCGTATGTTCTTGCCGAGTACAAAGAAAACTTGGTGATAAACTATTTTTTAAGGATGGTGCTTTTCTGGAAACTATCCTTAGTCCTTTTTTTATTATTTTTTCAATATCTGGATCTTCTTTTAAAATTGCCAGGTTATCCTCAACTATTTTTTTAATATTGGAAAACTGATTACTAAATTGTAACACCATTGTTATAGGATTAGCAGAATTTTTGGACAGTTTATGCGAGTCTTTAAAACGAGATTTTTTTGAAACAATCTTTTCAGCCCTGTCTAGACTCCATCGATCATAACCTCTCCTACCCAAACGTTGTCTAATGTCAGAAACTTCTTTTTTATAATCAGAGGGACAACTACAATTTCTCTTCGCACGCGTCATTTCACCCACAGGAATTCCCTTAATTGTGTGCCTGGGGTGATGACTTTTTGCATGGAGAATTGTGTTTCCAGCTGTCTCCTTGCGATATGTACGAGTAATAACGGATTTGTTAGGTATGCCAGTCAGATTTAAATCCAAAAAATCAATAGTGGTCTTTTCATGTCATGTTAGAAATCTTAGATTCAGAGAGTTGCAATTGATATACGCATCAAACTTCTGTACTGTTATTATATCTGATTTCCAAATAATGACAATATCATCAATGTATCTACCGTAAAACTGTATACAATCAGTGTAAGGATTATCAAGATTGTAGATTTCTTCCCACCAACTCCTAACGAGATTTGCTAGGGAAGGGGAATATTTAGCTCCCATGGATACGCCATTTACTTGTATATAGTAATTCTCATTGAATATAAAATAATTGTTGGAAATCAACAAAAAAGTGACATCCAAGATGAAATCTTGGAAGTCACACGAGAAATTACTATATTTTTGTAGATTAAATTTTAATGCGTTAATTGCTACGGTGTGTGGAATCGATGTGTAGAGAGAAACAACATCAGTAGTTATCCATGAGAATTTGGAATCCCAGATTAAACCATCCATTGAGTTTAATACTTCTGTACTGTCTCTAATAAAACCAGGTGTAATGTTTTAGGAGAAACTACGTCAGAGAGTGGACCCTCTGGATCGCGGATCCGGAGCCCCTGGGCCGAGCACGCCAGGTGAAGACCGACCCCTATACAGGGATCGTTTGGGGCAGGACCACAGAGGACGGAGGCGCGACAGCCGGAACCAAGAGGGACGGCTCCACGGACAAAAGAGGCTGGGGAGGCAGAGGGCTGAGATACGAGCAGGGACCGGTAGCACTGGGGAAGACACAATACGGGGAATGGCAAGAGGACGGACCAGGGCTGCCCGGAGACAGAGGAAAGGGCACAGAGGATAGGAAGGAAGCAGCGCCTGGACAGACTGGGGAGGGCGAGGGAGACAAGACCGAGGACGGCAGGGAGGACAAGGCAGAGGAAGACAGAGCTACAGGAGAACTGTAGAGGCCAGAGGGTGCAGAATACTACACAATCATCAGGCGTCCTCCTAACAGTGAGGACGCCTGAAATACACCAACCCCCGGAAGTGCGTCCCCCAGTCCAGCCCCTCAGCGCCGCCCACCGCTGGTGAGAGAGAGCGGGAGGGGGCGTGCGCGAGACAGGGGGCGGGTGCCAGGAGCCGCCGTGAGGGCGAATGGGCGATGGGCGCGCGCTCGGACGGGGGCGCGTAGGTAAGGGAACGCTGCGGTGCGCGCTGCTGCAGGAGGGGCATCGGCGGGCATAGCCGCCGATGTCACAGTACCCCTCTCCTTATGTCCTCCCCTACTGAGATTGGCCAAAAACTTTTTCAGAATCCGGGGAGCGTTGATATTTTCACAAGGCTCCCAGGACCTCTCCTCGGGACCAAAACCCACCCAATCGATAAGAAAAAGGGTCTTACCCCTGACTCTTTTCATAGCCAAGATGTCCTTGACCTCGAAGACGTTGTCCGAGATAACAGGTGAAGGAGGGACGATGGAAACTGGTTGGAACCGATTCAGGACTACGGGTTTCAAGAGCGAGACATGGAAAGCGTTGGGAACCCGGAGCGAAGCAGGCAACCTCAGTTTGTAAGCCACTTCATTAATGCGTCCAATCACTTCAAACGGCCCAATGTACCGAGGACTCAGCTTATAAGAGGGAACTCTCAGACGGATATGTCGAGTTGAAAGCCAGACTTTGTCACCTGGATGGTACGGAGGCACGTCCTTCCGTCTTTTGTCTGCATGTTTCTTGATTCGGTTGTTGGCACCCTGGTCTCTCTCCAAATCTGCGAGAATTCCTTAGCGAGAGAATCGGCTGCGGGCACTCCTGTAGACGTGGAGAAAGGTAACGGAATACCTGGGTTTTGACCGGTTACCACAAAAAATGGTGACTTGGTGGTAGATTCGCTGGGATGGTTATTGTGCGAGAATTCAGCCCAAGGTAAGAGCGCGACCCAATTGTCCTGATGGGCGTTGGAGAAGTGATGTAGGAAGGTGGTTAACACCTGATTAATTCGCTCCACTTGCCCGTTGGTCTGAGGATGGTATGCGGAGGAGAAGTCGAGAGATGTACCCATAAGCCGGCAGAGAGCCCTCCAGAAGCGGGAGGTGAACTGGACCCCCCGATCCGACACAATCCGCTGAGGAAGACCATGCAGCCTGAAGACCTGGTGGATGAAGATCTCGGCCAACTTCGGGGCGGACGGCAGTCATCTTGGAAAAACGATCTGCTACGACTAAGATGGTGGTACATCCAGCTGAGCGGGGTAAATCAGTCACGAAATCCATGGCGATCTGCTGCCAGGGGACCTCAGGAATTGGCAATGGGTGAAGAAGACCGGCGGGCAAAGTCCTAGCCACCTTGTTCTGGGCACAGATTGTGCACGAGGCAACATAGTCCATCACATCCTGGCGAAGCGTGGGCCACCAGTAATACCGGGACAGCAGCAAGATAGTCTTTTTAGTCCCAACGTGACCAGCAATTTTGGAGGAATGCCCCCAGCCCAACACCTCTGTACGTCTGCTTTGAGGGACGAAAGTCTTACCAGGCGGAGGAATAGCAAAATTCACAGGGGCCACGGTGATCATCTTAGTAGGCTCGATAATATAGGATGGGACTTCATCCCTCTCCGATGACTGTAACGACCTGGAAAGGGCATTGGCCTTGATGTTCCTATTACCAGGTCGAAAGTGAAGTTGAAAGTCAAAGCGGGAGAAATACAGGGCCCACCTGGCTTGCCGGGCATTGAGTCTTTGGGCAGACTGCAGGTAAGCCAGGTTCTTGTGGTCCGTGAGGATGGTGAAGGGATGTACAGCCCCTTCGAGTAAATACCGCCATTCAGCCAAGGCCATCTTAATGGCCAGTAATTCTCGGTCTCCAATGGAGTAGTTGCACTCCGCAGGTGAAAAGGCTTTAGAAAAGAAGCCGCAAGGGACCAGCCGTCCGGATGAAGCCTGCTGGGACAGGACCGCCCCCGCTCCAGTGGAGGAGGCATCCACTTCCAGGACGAAGGGCCTGCTGGTCACAGGCCGATGCAAAATGGGTGCTGACGCAAAAGAACGTTTCAGAGCCTGGAAGGCGTTTTCAGCTTCGGGGGACCAGCTGTTGGGCTTCGTTCCCTTACGGGTCAAGGCCGTGATGGGTTTGGTAACCGTAGAAAAATGAGGCACGAACTGACGGTAATAATTTGCGAACCCAAGAAACCGCTGAATGGCCTTAATCCCCACTGGACGGGGCCACTTGAGTACCGCACTGAGTTTTTCGGGATCCATCTTTAGACCGGAATCGGTGACGACATATCCCAAGAAGGGCAGTGACGTCTGCTCAAAAAGGCATTTCTCAATCTTGGCGTAGAGTTGATTCTCTCGAAGGCGGTGCAAGACCAAGCGTACGCTTTTGCGATGGGAGGACAGATCGGGCGAGAAAACGAGAATGTCGTCTAGATAGATGACCACACAGGAATAGAGTAGATCCCGGAACACCTCGTTGATAAATTCTTGAAACACAGCGGGGGCATTGCAAAGGCCGAATGGCATGACTAGGTATTCATAATGCCCGTCACGGGTATTGAAGGCCGTTTTCCACTCATCCCCAGCACGGATCCGGACCAAATTGTAGGCTCCCCGCAGATCTAACTTCGTGAAGATCCGAGCTCCTCTCAGCCGGTCAAAGAGCTCCGGAATCAACGGAAGGGGGTAACGATTTTTAACGGTGATATTGTTTAGGCCCCGGTAATCAATGCAAGGCCGCAGTGATCCGTCTTTCTTCCGGACGAAGAAGAAACCTGCGCCCGCAGGAGAGGAGGACTTCCGGATAAACCCCTTGGAGAGATTTTCATGAATATATTCCGTCATGGCAGAGGTCTCGGCAGGAGAAAGAGGGTATGTTCTACCTCTGGGAGGAACCGCTCCAGGAATCAGGTCGATGGGGCAGTCATAGGACCGGTGCGGGGGCAGGGAGTCCGCCTCCCTCTTGCAGAAAACATCAGCGTAGGCGTGGTATGGAACAGGAAGGCCCGGGAGATCCGTTGGCCTAGGCTGAGAATGGGAACGAACCAGGGTACGTAAACAGCTTGCATGGCAGGTGTGCCCCCAGCGCAAGATCTCCCCGGAGCGCCAGTCGACAACTGGCTCATGCCGCCTAAGCCAAGGTAGTCCCAAGAGAATGGCGTGGGATAATTGAGGCAGGACATAAAAGGCAATCTTCTCGGAATGAAGTGCGCCAATTTGTAGTTTTACTTCAGTGGTAACCATGGTGAAGAGCCCAGGTAGAGGTTTGCCATCGACGGAGGTGATTGCTCGGGGGTTACTTAAGACGACCACGGGAATCTGGAGTTTGTCAACCTCCTCCTGGCGGACGAAGTTGCCTGCTGCGCCCGAGTCCACATACGCCTCCACGGAGCCACGCTCCCGACCTGTAATAAGCAGAGCTGAAAGAGTAAGTGGGAGAGAGGGGGTCTGATCACCTAGGGGGCCCTCTCCTACCTGGCCTAGGTGGATGCGTTTCCCGGTCTCTCAGGACAAGTGCGTACGAAGTGATTGGCCCCTCCACAATATAGGCAGAGTCCCTTAGTCATCCTCTCCTTACGCCGTTGTTCGGACAGCTTGATGCGATCCACCTGCATAGGCTCGGGAGCTGTGTTACTAGGGAGAGCAACGGCGCGCGGAATGGGAGCTTGGTATAATCTAAAGGGCCTCTTCTCCCTGGCTGACTCTCTAGCGCGTTCCTGAAAACGCAGGTCAATACGAGTAGCCAGAGAGATGAGATCTTCCAGGGTGGTTGGAAGGTCACGCCCGGCCAACTCGTCCTTGATTTTACTAGAAAGGCCTCTCCAAAAGGCACCAACCAGGGCTTCATTATTCCACCCCAGCTCCGAGGACAAGGTCCGGAAACGGATGGCGTATTGCCCTACCATAAGGGACCCCTGGCAGAGGTTAAAAAGGGCCTCTGTAGAGGAAGCAAGGCGTCCGGGTTCATCAAAAACCTTACGGAATGTTTCTAAAAAATTCTGGATGTTAGTCACCACCGGGTCATCCCTCTCCCACAACGGATTCACCCAAGCCAACGCCTCCCCCTCTAGATGGGAGATTATAAAGGCCACCTTAGCACGGTCCGTGGGGTATTGTTGGGGCAGAAGATCAAAGTGCAGTCTGCACTGGTTTAAAAATCCCCTACACAACTTTGGGTCCCCACAGTACCTAGGCGGCTTACCAAGACGGGGAGGAGGAAAAGAGACAGCGTCCCGGGCTTGGGTAGAAGCGGCCGCAGAGGACTGCAAAGAAAGCAGCCGATCATCCACGGACGCCATATACCCCAAAATGTGAGATTGCGCATCGCGCTGCTGTGCGAGCTCCTGCTGGAGGCTGACTAAGAGAGGTGCATGCGCTGGGTCAGCGGTTTGCAGGGCGGAGAGCCGGGTGTCCATGGACTTCATGAATGACATGATACGGGTCTGATTCTCTCTTAAGAAAAGCAGTTCCTTTTGAGTGGCAGCCACGGCATAAGGGATGGGGGCATTGCTCTAGATCACTGCGTTGAGAAACATGTGATGGTGTCTCCGCAGTGTTGGATGTTTGATCTCCACGAGGTCACTCATCCTCATTTTCACAGTCTTTTACTAGGCATTGCTCCTACTAGCCAGTTTCCTACTCCACACTGATGAGGGGCAATACCCCGAAACAGCTGTCTGTGGATGGATACCATGTTTTGGCATAGGTGGTTTCCTTCATTGGAGACTGCCCTTCCCGTGGTTGTTCCTTCCCGGGGAAAGACCTGGCTAGTCATTGCTTGCGTTGAGAAACACGTGATGGTGTCTCCGCGGCTTGTGTTTTGCATGTTTTTGCATATTTCCCATAAGGGATGGGGGCATTGCTCTAGATCACTGCGTTGAGAAACATGTGATGGTGTCTCCGCAGTGTTGGATGTTTGATCTCCACGAGGTCACTCATCCTCATTTTCGCAGCCGCGGCACCGGCGGGGTCCATGGCCTGATGATACTGTAATGTTTTAGGAGAAACTACGTCATAGAGTGGACCCTCTGGATCGCGGATCTGGAGCCCCTGGGCCGAGCACGCCAGGTGAAGACCGACCCCTATACAGGGATCGTTTGGGGCAGGACCACAGAGGACGGAGGCGCGACAGCCGGAACCAAGAGGGACGGCTCCACGGACAAAAGAGGCTGGGGAGGCAGAGGGCTGAGATACGAGCAGGGACCGGTAGCACTGGGGAAGACACAATACGGGTAATGGCAAGAGGACGGACCAGGGCTGCCCGGAGACAGAGGAAAGGGCACAGAGGATAGGAAGGAAGCAGCGCCTGGACAGACTGGGGAGGGCGAGGGAGACGAGACCGAGGACGGCAGGGAGGACAAGGCAGAGGAAGACAGAGCTACAGGAGAACTGTAGAGGCCAGAGGGTGCAGAATACTACACAATCATCAGGCGTCCTCCTAACAGCGAGGACGCCTGAAATACACCAACCCCCGGAAGTGCGTCCCCCAGTCCAGCCCCTCAGCACCGCCCACCGCTGGTGAGAGAGAGCGGGAGGGGGCGTGCGCGAGACAGGGGGCGGGTGCCAGGAGCCGCCGTGAGGGCGAATGGGCGATGGGCGCGCGCTCGGACGGGGGCGCGCAGTTAAGGGAACGCTGTGGCGCGCGCTGCTGCAGGAGGGGCATCGGCGGGCATAGCCGCCGATGTCACACCAGGGACCCTCTGAACCAAGGGTTGTAGAAGCAAATCTAACCATTCCCCTAGTTTCTCACTCACAGATCATAGATCTTATATACTCTATCCGGTCTACACACCGGTTGAATAATTAATTAAAACAAATATAAAACAAATAGAGAAAAAACTAACAATCACAATTAAATATAACAATTTGATTCATTAAGATAAAATACTACTGAAGGCGATAATATTGTATCTTTTTTTTTTTTTTTAATTTTTATTCATTATTCTCTTGTTATTATCCATGAAAAAATGAAGCAAACTTCTGAAATAGAAGAGAAACATAACAGATCTCAATGTTGCAACCATTCACAACAGTAAAATTCACATAGATACAATTTTTTCAAGATGCATGCGGTTTTCAATTACATGTCAAATTTTTATTTCTTTTTTGTACAATGTTAATTTTAGCACAACAAACCATTTTTTAGTATACACATGTATACAAAGAAAGAAAAAAAAAAATCAAGATTAGAAAGATTTTTTCAGGGACTATTTCAATTAGCGCACCAAATGTGCACACAGCCATAATATATTCATTTAAAGAGGAGATAGAAAACTCCAATTTGCACTGTTCTAAAGAACTTTTTTCAGTGTATATGATTTTTTTGTTTATATACACAGCCAAAAAAAATTTAATTCTTTTATTCCCCATCATACACCAATCATAAAAATCCGTTCTGATACATTTATTGGAAAGTCGTTATCATAAACTTTCTCAAGACAGAAAGATGGAAAACTGTCACCCCATTCACCACTCTGATGGTGACTGGTTGAGGGAGTAAGACCAGGGGGATTGCGTGTTGTTGAGCGAAGGCAGATGACATGAAATTGCACTCTGCCCCAGAGTCCACGCAAACCTCCACAATCAGAGTGGAAGAATTGAACTCTAATGCCCCTTTAAACAGGAGCTTGGAGGAGAAAGTCACGGTGACAGGTAGGCCCCCTCCGATAACCACTAGACAGGAGCGTTTCCCGAGCGCTGTGGGCACTAATTAGCAAGGTGCCCAGTTGTCGACAGCGGAAGCAGACTGGAGGTACCCGCGCGGACCGGGCCCTGGACCCCGTGCGGGACACCTCCATGGCCTCTGTAGGCTTGGGGGGCTGACCGGGAGGTTCCAGTGGTCTAGCAAAGTTTGGAGCCAACTTATATCATTTGCGGGACCTGGAGCGCTCCAGCCCTCGCTCAGTGAAGTGAATGTCAATTCGGGTGGAGACAGTAATGAGCTCCTCTAAAGTGGTGAGCACTTCCCTGGTGGCCAGGGTGTCTTTGACATGATCAGCCAGGCCTCTCCAGAATACAGGTATGAGAACCTTATCTGGCCACTCTAACTCTGAGGCCAGAGTTCTGAAGAGGATGGCATACTGGCTGACCAGAGACGCACCCTGGGTTAGAGCCAGCAACTGAAGTGCGGTATCATGTGTGACCCGAGGGCCCAGGAACACCTGCTTCAGAGCGACCAGGAAATGGGTGGCATTCTGTACCAGGAGATGCCCGCGCTGCCACAGCGGGGTGGCCCACTCCAGGGCCCTGCCCGACAGGAGGGAGATGATAAACCATACCTTGGCCCGCTCGGAGGGAAATCATGTGGCCAGCAACTCCAGGTGAATGGAGCACTGACTCACAAAACCCCTGCATGAAGCACTATCTCCCGAAAACTTCTCGGGCAGCGGAAGGCGGGACAAGGTCGGGGCAGGACTGGCCATGGAGACACGGGCAACAGCCTCTGTAGCTGCTTGGACGGCGACTGAGGTAACATCCGCAGCTGAGGTGGAACGCTCTAGCACTGCCAACCTACCCTCCAGCTGCTGGATGTACCTATGCAGTCACTGTTCGTCCGCCATTACTAGCCAGACCCTGGCGCTAGGATAATGTTAGGGCTGGCGGAACACACCAAATTATAAAGTAGTAGTAGGTATGTTCGCAGCCCGGGGTCCACCATGCAGAGGTGGTACACTGCTGCTAGACTATGGCGGATGAATAGAGCGGCGTGAAAACAATCACATGTTATGAATGGGTCACCGAGGAGAAAAAAAACAAAACAAGCTAAGCCACAGAAAACCAGAGAAGTTGGTAACTATGCAGATTGCAGATCCCTGATCTTACCACACAACTAGCAGTAGCCGTGGAGCGTGCCTACGATGTTCCTAGACGCCTCGTCACGGCCGGAGGACTACATAAGCCTAAAACAAGAAAAGGGAAAACTAACTGCACCAGAGCAGACCCCAAAGGAATAGATAGCCCCCACACATGTATTGACGGTGAAAGAAGGCACAAACACAGGCAGGAAAATAGGCTGAGCAAATGATGGGGCCCAAACTAACTAGACAGGAAAGAAAAGGCAAGTCACTGTCTGCAATCTGCAAAAAACCCTACAAAAATAATGTCCAACACTTCTGATAGCAAAATTAAGCTTGAAGTCACTAGACTTCTCCCACTATATCAGCACTCTGGAATATTCTGAGACAGAGCAAAAAGAGACCGAACTAGTAAGGGACAAAAAGCCAATTGGCAAAATACTGATAAATAAGAGTGGAAATTCAGCTCAGCCCCCAGCCGGGGCTGGCAGACCACACAAAAAACTGAATAGACCAACAAAATCAAGTGTGAACATTAGCAGAAAAACTTAGCTTTAAATGACTGGAACAGAGCTGAAAACCAAGAGCTGACAAGCCAGAAGGAATAACCAGCAACTGAATAGGGCGTCGGCTGTCTAAAATCCAATCTGTGAATCCTGAGATCCAATCATCATCCTCATTCTCAGGTGGCAGATCTCCACCGATTAAACCAGACGCACCACCTCCCGTCACCACCAGAGGGAGTCCAGAAGGGGAACTCACAACTGGTGAGAATGAACTCACAACAGTACCCCCCCTTGAGGAGGGTTCACCGAACCCTCATCCACGCCACCAGGCCGATCAGGATGGGCCCGGTGAAAAGCACGAACCAATCTATTGGCATGAATATCGGAGGCAGAGACACAAGAATTATCCTCCTGACCATAACCCTTCCATTTGACCAAATACTGGAGTCTCCGTCTAACCAAACGAGAATCCAATATTTTCTCTACCTCATATTCCACATTGCCTTCGACCAACACAGGGTCAGGAGGTGCTGCCATAGGAACCACTGGCTCAACAAACCTCTTCAACAGAGATTTGTGAAATACGTTATGGATCTTGAACGTAACAGGAAGAGCCAATCGAAACGAAACAGAATTTAGAATTTCCAAAATCTTATAAGGACCAATAAATCTTGGCTTAAATTTAGGAGATGCAACCTTCATAGGAATATTCTTAGATGACAACCAAACCATATCACCCACTTTAAACCGGGGACCAATGGTCCTATGCCGGTTGGAAAATCGCTGGGCCTTTTCCTGAGAAAGTGACAACTTATTCACCACTTCATCCCATATCTGCTGCATTCTCTTAACCACAGTGTCCACACCTGGGCAGGACGAAGATTACACTTGCCCTGAAGAGAACCAAGGATGAAACCCAAAATTACAGAAAAAGGGTGCCATCAAAGAGGCAGAACTAGCTCTATTGTTCAGTGCGAATTCGGCCAAGGGCAAAAATGAGACCCAATCATCATGATCAGCAGATATAAAACATCTCAAATAAGACTCCAAGGTCTGGTTTGTTCTCTCAGTCTGTCCATTGGTCTGGGGATGAAACGCGAAGGAGAAGGATAATTGAATTCCCAGATTGGAACAAAATGCTTTCCAGAATCTGGAAACAAACTGGACTCCTCTGTCGGACACAATGTTCTCAGGAATCCCATGTAACCGAACCACCTGTTGTAAAAACAAGGGCACCAACTCAGCAGAAGATGGCAACTTTGGGAGTGGTACAAGATGGACCATCTACGAAAATCTATCTCAAATCACCCAGATAACAGTCCTTCTCTGAGAGACAGGAAGATCAGAAATAAAATCCATTGAGATATGGGTTCATGGCCTCTTGGGCACCGGCAAGGGCATCAGCAACCCACTAGAACGAGAACAGGGTTTAGACCGAGAACAAGTCCCACAGGACAGTACAAAATTCCTGACATCACGTGATAAGGCAGGCCTCCAAAAGGACCGACTCACCAAATCTCTGGTACCAAAAATACCTGGATGACCAGCCAATGCGGAGCAATGAATTTCAGACATCACTCTCTTTCTCCACTGTTCAGGAACATACAATTTTCCCAAAGGGCAACGCTCAGGTTTATCCTCCTGAAATTCCTCCAGGGCGTGTCTCAAATCGGGCGAAATGGCTGAAAGAACTACCCCCTCACCTAGGATGGTAGTAGGCTCGGTCACACTAAGAGAATCGGCAAAGTAACTCCTAGAAAGGGTGTCTGCCTAAACATTCTTAGTGCCCAGAAGAAAAGAGACCACAAAATTAAAACGCGTGAAAAACAAGGCCCATCTAGCCTGTCTAGGATTCAAGCGTTTGGCTGACTCCAGATAAATCAAATTCTTGCGATCGGTGAGGACCACAACTTGATGTCTAGCTCCCTCGAACCAAAGTCTCCACTCCTCAAATACCCACTTCATGGTCAACAATTCCCGATTCCCCACGTCATAGTTGCATTCAGATGGGGAGAACTTTTGAGAAAAGAAGGCACAGGGATTCATCTTAGAAGTCACAGGGTCTTATTGGGACAAAACAGCTCCTGCACCAATCTCAGAAGCATCTACCTCCACCTGAAATGGAAGTGAGACATCAGGTTGCCGTAAAACTGGAGCCGAAGTAAATCTCTGCTTAAGCTCCTGAAATGCTGAGATAGCCTCAGGAGACCAATTCAGCACATCAACGCCCTTCTTGGTCAGATCAGTCAGTGGTTTGACAATACCAGAAAAATTATCTATAAATTTACGATAGAAATTAGCAAAACCCAAAAACTTCTGGAGGGCCTTCAAAGAAGTAGGCTGAACCCAATCATAAATGGCCTGTACCTTGGCCGGGTCCATTTCAATAGTCGATGGAGATAAGATAAATCCCAAAAATGAAATCCTCTGTACACCAAAGAGGCATTTCGATCCCTTAACAAACAGGGAATTCTCTCTCAATATCCGGAACACAGTCCGGACATGTTCCACATGAGAATCCCAATCACTAGAAAAGATCAAAATATCATCCAAATAGATGATCAAAAACTTATCCACAAAGTCACGGAAAATATCATTCATAAAGGACTGGAAGACAGAAGGGGCATTAGTGAGCCCAAAAGGCATCACCAGGTACTCAAAATGTCCCTCTGGAGTATTAAACGCCGTCTTCCATTCATCCCCGTGCTTGATACGAATAAGATTATAGGCCCCCCTGAGGTCAAACTTAGTAAACCAGCAGGCACTCTTAACTCTGGAGAATAAATCAGACATCAGAGGTAACGGGTACTAATATTTAACCGTCATCTTGTTAAGGGAATGATAATCAATACACGGTCTTAATGAACCATCTTTCTTGGCCACAAAAAAAACCCAGCACCTAAAGGTGACAAGGATGGTCTAATATGACCCTTCTCCAATGACTCCTTAATATAGGATCGCATAGCATCATGTTCGGGTACTGATAAGTTGAAAAGCCGACCCTTGGGAAATTTACACCCAGGCATCAACTCAATTGCACAGTCATAACTCCTATGAGGAGGCAAAGACGCAGACTTGCTCTCACTAAATACATCAGAAAAATCGGCTAGATAATCAGGAATATCATGAGACTGAGGAGAGGTGGAGAAAACAGGAGCGTCCCTAAGAACACACTGACAACCCCAACTCACCACAGACCCAGATTTCCAATCCAAAACTGGATTATGAGTTTGCAACCAAGGAAAACCCAGAACAATAGTATCATGCAAATTATGCAGCACCAAAAATTTACAATTTTCTTGGTGGTCTGGGGCAACCCGCATCGTCACCTGGGTCCAAAACTGAGGTTTATTCTCCGCCAAAGGAGTAGCATCAATACCCCTCAAAGGAATAGGTGTCCGCAGAGGCGTCATGGAAAAACCACAACGTTTAGCAAAGTCCAAATCCATCAGATTCAACGCTGCTCCTGAATCCACAAAAGCCTTCGTGGAAAATGTGGATAAGGAGCAGATCAGTGTAATTGCAAAAAGAAACTTAGGTTGTATACTGCCCACAGCAAATGTGTGTGCAAAACGTTTCTCTCGTTTAGGGCAGACAGAAATAGTATGAGATACGTCTCCACAGAAAAAACACAGCTTATTACGCCTTCTAAACTCCTGACGTTGCGCCCTAGACAAAACTCTATCACATTGCATAGGTTCAGACATTTGTCCAAAAGGTGGCAACTCCTCTCGTGTAGTTTTGCGTTCACGTAAATGCCGATCAATTTGAATGGCTAATGTCATAGAATCGTCAAGACCAGAGGGAACAGGAATTCCCACCATAGTATCTTTTACGGTTTCTGACAGACCCTTCCGAAAGAGAGCTGCCAAGGCACCATCATTCCAGGTAGTAAGGACCACCCACTTTCGGAATTTTTGACAGTATAACTCTGCAGAATCCTGACCCTGGTTCAATGCCAATAGGGCTTTCTCAGCTTGATCAATAGCATTAGGTTCATCATACAACAACCACAAGACTTGAAAAAATGCATCCACATTAGTCAGAATAGGATCTTCAGGTGTCAAAGAAAACGCCCAATCCTGGGGATCGCCGCGCAGCAAAGAGATGACAATTTTAACCTGCTGCACAGAGCTCCCCGATGAATTAGGCTTCAAGGCAAGAAATAATTTACAATTATTCTTAAAATTCAAAAATTTAGACCGATCCCCAAAAAACACATCAGGAGTAGGGATCCTTGGTTCAGCAGCATGAGAATGAGCGAGATAGGCGGAAATTCCCCGCACTTCAGCAGTGAGCTGCTCCACATGATCAGACAATTGCTTAATCTCCATTTAAAAAAAAAATCCTCCTACGGCCCCAGAAAAAAAGAGGAAAAAAAATACATATAAAAAAAAAAATTCTGACACTTTTTCTACAATCCTTTCCTGTTTTTGAGTACCCTAGAATCTGCGGTAAGGCTGGTGATTCTGTTATGAATGGGTCACCGAGGAGAAAAAAAACAAAACAAGCTAAGCCACAGAAAACCAGAGACGTTGGTAACTATGCAGATTGCAGATCCCTGATCTTACCACACAACTAGCAGTAGCCGTGGAGCGTGCCTACGACGAACCTAGATGCCTCGTCACGGCCGGAGGACTACATAAGCCTAAAGCAAGAAAAGGGAAAACTAACTGCCCCAGAGCAGACCCCAAAGGAATAGATAGCCCCCACACATGTATTGACGGTGAAACAAGATGAAGGCACAAACACAGGCAGGAAAATAGGCTGAGAAAATGATGGGGCCCAAACTAACTAGTCACTTTCTGCAACCTGCAAAAAACCCTACAAAAACAATGTCCAACACTTCTGATAGCAAAATTAACCCTGAAGTCACTAGACTTCTCCCACTATATCAGCACTCTGGAATGTTCTGAGACAGAGCAAAAAGAGACCGAACTAGTAAGAGACAAAAAGCCAATTGGCAAAATACTGATAAATAAGAGTGGAAATTCAGCTCAGCCCCCAGCCGGGGCTGGCAGACCACACAAAAAACTGAATAGACCAACAAAATCAAGTGTGAACATTAGCAGAAAAACTTAGCTTTAGATGACTGGAACAGAGCTGAAAACCAAGAGCTGACAAGCCAGAAGGAATCACCAGCAACTGAATAGGGCGTCGGCTGTCTTAAATCCAATCTGAGAATCCTGAGATCCAATCATCATCCTCATTCTCAGGTGGCAGATCTCCGCCGATCAAACCAGCCGCACCACCTCCCGTCACCATCAGAGGGAGTCCAGAAGGGAAACTGACAACTGGTGAGAATGAACTCACAACAGTCACACGTGGGTTACCTCACAAGTTGTGTACAGGAGTGGACTCTGTTACTTCACAGAGCCGCACAGCCACTGAGCATGGATGACGGAGCCTGTTTAGCTCACAGAGCCCGGCCCCAGAGCGCAAAGCAAACGGCCACAGAACTCTACCCCAAGGACACGGGGTTAGAGTCCCTCTAGGTCCACTGAGCCCGTGGCGTCATTACCACGAACGCCGCTATAGACGCTGAATATGGAGTGTGGAGCACTTGCACTGAGGCGTGCCGAGTCACTGATGATGACTACTGCCTGACTCAAACTCTGACCTACCTACACCTAAGCATGGGCGCTAGCAGGCTAGGCTGCACAACACATGCATACCAAGGGTAGGGGTTTCATAATGTGTCAGTCACCGGAGACATTCATACGTGCATACATCACTCACTCCTTATAGTCTGAAAATACAGTCTATCCTAGTGCATGGCCAAGCGGCCATGCAAACCTTTTATAGCGTCCGGGACCTTCCTGGCTTCTCGGATGGGCCAATCCGAACAGGAGCAGGACCTGAGCACGTGACCTTCGATCTCCAATGGGAGATCACTCCACGGGCATGCTCAGTGGCCCGACAAGGGGACTTACTCCCTGGAGAATCTCGCTGCTGAACAGCATGTACTGCCATAGCTGTGCCAGAGGTGGCAGCAGCAAGCAAACCCACGGAGCTGGTCTGGGCAGAGCGCCGGGACCGACAAGTTTGATGAGCAACCTCCTCTGCGACCGGAGAGGAATGGGAGACCGCCAGAAGCAAGGCTCGGGATTCCCGCTGTGCAGCGTCAGGAACCCGACGCCTATCACTGTTCTTGTGCAGCTAATATTAGTTTTTTCTTCAAAGTTGCATTTTTAAACAAAGCATGCTTTTCCTGATCAATATTTTCCTCGATCTTGTCCAAAAATTACCCATACGCTTTTTCTTCCCAGTTGTCCATTCTTCTTTTGATTATATGTTTCAGGTGCTCCTGTTTTGTCTGTTGCACCAGAAAGTCTCAGTTTTTCTCTTCAATCAGTGCATTTACTTGGCTGTTCTTGATATGGTCCAGTAGTGCATAGTTTTGTTCATCGACTTCTGATTAATCCTCTGCTACCAGATTTTGTGGGCAGGTACAATCTATCTATTGATGAACAGTCATCATCAATACTCTTGTTTCACGATCGAGATTGTCCAACTCATCTTGAGTCCAGTTTAGTATCCCAACAGTGTATCTTATGACTGGTAATGGCCAGGGTTTTAAGGCTTTGATGGTTTTGCCATTTAGGCTCATCTTTAGAATTTTTCACACTCTTTGAATGTACTCTTTACTGATTATATATTTTATTTACTCATGCTTAATGTTATCTATATGCAGATTTCCCAGAAATTTATTAGCTTTGCTTTGATCGTTCTCTTTGTCCAGTTGGCATTTAATTATCTTTGAACTTCATGAATGTTCCCTTTTTAGTAACCACAACGCAACATTTTTCAAGGCTAAATTCCATTGAAATGTCTGTACTAAATATTCTCAGTGTTGGTCAACGATTGAATAGTGGAATTATTGCAATGATGAAAAACAGAGGTAACTATGAGTCGCCCTGAAAGATACCCCTGTGAATGTTAACCAGTCCACATGTTCATTTCTGACCATCTTATTGCCTTTTCTTCAAATGTTTTAATGTTTTTTCCTGACATCTGTTGGTTCTAAACATTTGATGACCGTTCTGTAAATCAGTGCCTTTTTGTAATCAATCCATACCAAGTGTAGATTTGTTTTTCTACTTTTTGAATTCTCCAGAATCATGTTATCAATTAGGTGCTGATTAGAGTTGAGCGATACCATCCGATACTTCAAAGTATCGTATCGGATGGTATCGGCCGATCTTTAAAAAAAGTATCGGTATCGCCGATTCCGATACCGGAAGTCCCATTCAAGTCTATGGGACTTCCGGTATCGGAATAAGAAAAACCCTTTCCTGCCCTTGTACAGCCTCTCTGGGGTCTGTACGGGCCTTTCGGGGGGCTGTGCCGGCCTGCCAGGGGGTCTGTGCAGGCTCCGGTGGTCTGTGCCGGCCTGCCGGTGGTCTGTGCAGGCTCCGGGGGGCTGTGCCGGCCTGCCGGGGGGCTGTGCCGGCCTGCCGGGGGGCTGTGCCGGCCTGCCAGGGGGTCTGTGCAGGCTCCGGTGGTCTGTGCCGGCCTGCCGGTGGTCTGTGCAGGCTCCGGGGGGCTGTGCCGGCCTGCCGGGGGGCTGTGCCGGCCTGCCGGGGGGCTGTGCCGGCCTGCCGGTGGTCTGTGCAGGCTCCGGGGGTCTGTGCAGGCATCGTCCGATGGGACTACAAGTCCCATCTGGCGATGCCTGCTACCATGACAGTGATTGACACATTAGCCAATGATGGGACAGTAGTAGTCCCATCATCCGGCTAATGTGTTAAATGTAAAAAAAAAAAAAAAAAAAAAAATTACATGCTACATTCATACTACATACTACATACATGCTACATTCATACTACATACTACATACATGCTACATTCATACTACATGCAACATACATACTACATATATACTACATGCATGCTACATATATACTACATGCATGCTACATACATACTACATGATACATACTACATATATACTACATGCATGCTACATACATACTACATATATACTACATGCATGCTACATACATACTACATGCTACATGCATGCTACATACATACTACATGCTACATGCATGCTACATACATACTACATACATGCTACATATATACTACATACATACTACATATATACTACATGCATGCTACATATATACTACATGCATGCTACATACATACTACATATATACTACATGCATGCTACATACATACTACATGCTACATGCATGCTACATATATACTACATACATGCTACATATATACTACATACATACTACATATATACTACATGCATGCTACATACATACTACATATATACTACATGCATGCTACATACATACTACATGCTACATGCATGCTACATACATACTACATACATGCTACATATATACTACATACATACTACATATATACTACATACATACCACATACATACTACATGCATGCTACATATATACTACATGCATGCTACATACATACTACATATATACTACATGCATGCTACATACATACTACATGCTACATGCATGCTACATACATACTACATGCTACATACATACCACATATATACTACATACATACAATACATTCATACAATACATACATAGACATACAGTACATATAACATAGAGTAACATACTTACCAATACTTGTCACATTGTTCCCCGAAGCCATTGTCGTCTACGGAATAAATATTAACATAACAAACCACAAAAATACTCACCCACGATCCGAAGCAGTCCACGAGTGTGTCCCACGACGATCTTGGGTAGAGAACTGCAGCATCAGCTGATGCTGCCGTTCTCTACGGGCTGCAGGAATCCAATGACGGAAGGTAGGTATCCTTCCGCACTGTATTCCTCCGCCACTTAAAAAAAAAAAAAGTCCCTAGTCTCACTTTATGCCATTGCTGTGTGGGAATTTCCCACACAGCAATGGCATAAAGTGAGACTAGGGACTTTTTTTTTTTTTAAGTGGCGGAGGAATACAGTGCGGAAGGATACCTACCTTCCGTCATTGGATTCCTGCAGCCCGTAGAGAACGGCAGCATCATCTGATGCTGCAGTTCTCTACCCAAGATCGTCGTGGGACACACTCGTGGACTGCTTCGGATCGTGGGTGAGTATTTTTGTGGTTTGTTATGTTAATATTTATTCCGGAAAGACAATGGCTTCGGGGAACAATGTGACAAGTATTGGTAAGTATGTTACTCTATGTTATATGTACTGTATGTCTATGTATGTATTGTATGAATGTATTGTATGTATGTAGTATATATGTGGTATGTATGTAGCATGTAGTATGTATGTAGTATGTATGTAGCATGCATGTAGCATGTAGTATGTATGTAGCATGCATGTAGTATATATGTAGTATGTATGTAGCATGCATGTAGTATATATGTAGCATGTATGTAGTATGTATGTGGTATGTATGTAGCATGTAGTATATATGTAGCATGCATGTAGTATATATGTAGTATGTATGTAGTATGTATGTAGCATGTATGTAGTATATATGTAGTATGTATGTAGTATATATGTAGCATGTATGTAGTATGTATGTGGTATGTATGTAGCATGTAGTATATATGTAGCATGCATGTAGTATATATGTAGTATGTATGTAGTATGTATGTAGCATGTATGTAGTATATATGTAGTATGTATGTAGTATATATGTAGCATGTATGTAGTATATATGTAGTATGTATGTAGTATATATGTAGCATGCATGTAGTATATATGTAGTATGTATGTAGTATATATGTAGCATGTATGTAGTATGTATGTAGCATGCATGTAGCATGTAGTATGTATGTAGCATGCATGTAGTATATATGTAGTATGTATGTAGCATGCATGTAGTATATATGTAGCATGCATGTAGTATGTATGTGGTATGTATGTAGCATGTAGTATATATGTAGCATGCATGTAGTATGTATGTAGTATGTATGTAGTATGTATGTAGCATGCAGTATGTATGTAGTATGTATGTAGTATATATGTAGTATGTATGTAGCATGCATGTAGTATGTATGTAGTATGTATGTAGTATGTATGTAGTATATATGTAGTATGTATGTAGCATGTAGTATGTATGTAGTATTTTTTTTTTTTTTTTTTTTTTTTTTAACATTTAACACATTAGCCGGATGATGGGACTACTACTGTCCCATCATTGGCTAATGTGTCAATCACTGTCATGGTAGCAGGCATCGCCCGATGGGACTTGTAGTCCCATCGGACGATGCTTGCACAGACCCCCGGACATCAGCACAGCCCCCCGGCAGGCCGGCACAGCCCCCCGGCAGGCCGGTACAGACCCCCACAGGGTGCACAGCCCCCCGGCAGGCCGGCACAGCCCCCCGGCAGGCCGGCAGAGACCCCGGGCAGTCCACACAGCCCCCCGGCAGGCCGGCACAGCCCCCCGGCAGGCCGGCAGAGACCCCCGGAAGGCCCGAAATGACGGCGCATCATGATGCGCACACACCGCGCATCATGATGACGTCAGGCCGTCAATCAACTGAACTTCCGATTCCGATGCCGAATTCCGATATTGAAAAAATATCGGAAGTCGGTATCGGAATTCCGATACAGCAAGTATCGTCCGATACCCGATACTTGCGGTATCGGAATGCTCAACACTAGTGCTGATCTTTGGTGCTTCTGCTCCTCATGTTTCCCTTCTGTCCTACTAGTAAGATGTGATTTACTTTGTAGTAGTCCTGAATATTTTCAGCCACTACATCATTGAGGAGTTTGAACATTGTTGTCAGACATGGTATTGGCCCATAATTATTATTGTTCTTATTAATAACATTTTTTTTTAAACTGTGAGGTTTAAAATTGAGCCTTTCAAGAGAAACAGCATGATAACAATTTCTCCTAGGACGATTGAGTGAGGGAGCATGAAAACAACACAAACTGTATGTATCATTAAAATAAGCTCTTAGACCTGATGATGCTAGTATACTTATTTTCTAAATCCATATCAGAATGGCTATATAAACCTATTATGATGATCATTTAATGTGTCTGTAAGGGACACAAAGGAGTGTCCGTAAGTGTACAGATATATACGTATATATATATATATACACTAGCTGAAGAGCCCGGTGCTGCCCGGGCATAGTAACTAACTGTGGTTAGTTATAGCAAATTATAATTATCCTCCATCCCATAGTCCCATGCCCATATACCCATCATACATATCCATGATCCCATAGACCCGTGCCCATATACCCATCATACATATCCTCCATCCCATAGTCGAGTGCCCATATACCCATCACACATCCTCCATCCCATAGTCCCATGCCCATATACCCATCACACATCCTCCATCCCATAGTCCCATGCCCATGTACCCATCATACATATTCGCCATCCCATAGTCGAGTGCCCATATACCCATCACACATCCTTCATCTCATAGTCCCATGCCCATATACCCATCATACATATCCTCCATCCCATAGTCCAGTGCCCATTTACCCATCACACATCCTCCATCCCATAGTCAACCATTATGTCATCATAATGAGCGGTGGGGCTTGCAACCTATGATGACATCAGCATCGCCATGGCAACCATTATGACATCATAATGAGGGGCAGGGCTTGATACACACACACTTTTTCCCCATTATGTAGATAGGGGCAAAATTGTTTGGTGAATTGGAATGTGCGGGGTTAAAATTTTGCCTCACAACATAGCCTAGGACACTCTCGGGGTCCAGATGTGTGACTGTGCCAAATTTTGTGGCTGTAGCTGCGACAGTGCGGATGCCAATCCCAGACATACACACATACATACCTACACACACTTGAGCTTTATATATTAGATATATTTTTTTTTAATGTCGTATGTTATGTACCCTTTCCCTTTAACGCTATTCGTATTTATTGTACAAGCCATGTAACTGTCTATTTATTGAATCTGTTATATGTATTTAACATTGGACAGATAGGGAAGGCCGAACTTTTAAATTCCTATTTTGCATCTGTTTTCTCTCAGAAAGGAAATGTAGCATCAACTATTCTTCACTGTCCTATTAAGGAAATAGAAGAATCCAGGATAACTATAAACAGAAAGATAGTGAGGAAACACTTAGCTAACCTAAATGAATTCAAGTCTCCAGGTCCAGATGAATTACACCCCAGAGTACTGAAGGAGATAGCAGAAGAAATTTTTGAACTGCTCTCCATAATCTTTGAAAATTCTTGGAGAACAGGAGAAGTCCCAGAAGACTGGAGAAGAGCAAATGTTGTTCCTATCTTCAAAAAGGGGAAGAAGGTGGACCCAGGCAACTATAGGCCGGTGAGTCTGACTTCTATACCAGTAAACATCTTTGAACAAATTATTAAACAACATGTATGTCAGCACCTGGATAAGAATGAAGTGATTAAACAGAGTCAGCATGGGTTTGTAACTAATAAGTCATGTCAGACTAACTTAATTTCCTTCTATGACAGAATCACTGATTGGGTGGATCAGGGAAATGCTGTAGATATAGTATATCTTGACTTCAGCAAAGCATTTGACAAAGTATCTCACACAATCCTTACTGAAAATGAAAAAAGCATATACAGAATGGGAGGAATAGGGCTAAGCAACAGCACATGTGAAAAAGACTTGGGTATACTAATAGATCACAGACTGAATATGAGTCAACAGTGTGATGCAGCAGCAAAAAAGGCAAATGCAATTCTAGGAAGTATTAACAGTAGCATACAGTGTAGATCACGTAAAGTCATTATTGCCCTTTACTCCTCTTTGGTCAGACCTCATCTGGAATACTGTGTCCAGTTTTGGGCACCACATTTTAAAAAAGACATCAACAATCTGGAGCAAGTTCAGAAAAGAGCGACCAGAATGGTGACCGGTCTGCAAACCCTGTCTTATGAGGAAAGGTTGCAGGATTTGGGAATGTTTAGCCTGCAGAAGAGAAGACTGAGAGGAGACTTAATAGCTGTCTACAAATATCTCAAGGGCTGTCACATTGCAGAAGGATCATCTTTATTCTCATTTGCACAAGGAAAGACTAGAAGCAATGGGAGGAGACACAGATTAGATATCAGAAAAAACTTGTGATCAATGAGTGGAACAGGCTGCCATGAGAGGTGGTGAGTTCTCCTTCAATAGACGTCTTCAAACAGAGGCTGGACAGATATCTGTCTGGGATGATTTAGCGAATCCTGCTTTGAGCAGGGGGTTGGACCAGATGGCCCAGGAGGTCCCTTCCAACTCTATGATTCTATGAATCTAGTACCCTAGTTTTCCCACTAGATGGGGTTAGAGATGCTCAGCTTGTAAATAGTTAAAGTAGGAGTGGCTAACAGCTGTTAAGCCAGGGAGCATCTGGAATTTGAATCAGTTGGGCGGGAGCGCCCTGACAGGGCAGTCAGCTCTGTAACGTTAAAGGGAACCTGTCACCTCCTGCGCAGGTGTACTGATTTGCCCTGTTGAGGGCAGAGTAAAGTTCTGCAGTGTGCAGGCGCCGGGCCTCTCTGACCTTAGAAAAATAAATATGTATTTTTTTAATTAACAAGTCACATAAGACTGAACTGGCATTAACGTGTTAATAAATCTACTGTATGCCACATATTTCTCTACATACAATACATTATTTATCTATGCAATTAGCTGTGATACACCCACCAACCAAAAAAAACAAAGCTAAGTCTAACAAACAAATGGTGGTTTGTGAATCATCACATCTCCCTGACCCTTTGATTTGGCATACCCGAATACAGACTAACTTTTTTAAGAGGGTATAAAAACTGCAATGTTTATTTTATGCTAAGAGTCAGAGTAATTACAGTGATTCTAGAGAAACAAGATTAATTTGTTTGATTCAATAAAAACTGTTTATTCTTTTTACTTATGTATACAAAAAGAGTACTAAACATTACCTATTTATATATTTTTTTATCCCTGTGTTGGTTTGATTTTGGGGGGTCAAAAAGGTACTTACTGATGGGAGCATTGGTTTCCCCACCAATGGATTGATTGGATAAAGAAATGAAGCCCCTGCCTTTGACGGCATCCATTGAGGCAGGTACATTTATGCTTTGGTGCAAGGAGGGTTCTAATGAATAGTTTAGTTCCTACCTCTGTAGATGATAAATAAAGGAGCACATGACCCAGGTTAATTTCCTCTCTTTTTCTTAAATACAGCTCGTCACGGGTTTACACACCGCAACTCTAAGATTTGTCTTTAACAGATTAAGTGGAAACTTTTCCCAAGTTAGACTCCAAAGAGCAGAGCCAGGTTTCTTAGAAAGAACAGATGGTTCCCTCAGGAACATTACTCCAAAGATCAGTCTATTGTTTCTGCAAACATGTATCCTATTAAAACTTACCTTAATGTTTTATTCAATTTTGCAGTAAACAAGATCAGAACATTCCTTTCCTGTGATATAATCCTTCAAAATTTCCATGGTTGTACTAAAAATGCTTTGAAAATCCTGAACCGTTTTGCCATTCCTAGCAACATCCGGAGTAAAAGTTGTGATGCAAAGATATAAATTATATAGTTAGACAAGTGTGTGTATTAATAGTCTCAAAATCAGTATTTTAGGCTAATATTTTAGTGTAACAGTTTTTAATGTACAGTTTTCTTGGCTGCCTGCCTGCAGATCTGTGCGCATTATAGTGCGGGGAGATCAAGAATTGGTTTAATCTCTGGACAAATTCTCAAACTCTTTCCAAGTCTAAGAAAGAATTTATTATGATTTTTGCAATCAGTTTTGAGTGTGACTGCGCTGCTCTTATTTGTTCCAAATTTATCAAAGTGTTTCAGGATGTTTCAAAAAAATTGGCAGATTATTAAATATAACACTTCTGCTTCTCCAATTTTCACACCACCTGTCTTGCTTAATAAAGTCTGAATTTCAACATTTTGGCAATACACAAATCTGGTATAAAATGGTTGTTCTAGATAAACACTCCCAGTTTTTTTTAAGAGTTGCCAAATCAGCATAAGTTTGCAAAAGTGCAAAAACAACATGCAACAAAATATGCTTTTTATGTTAAAAACTGGTGTAAAAGCCTACTTTAGTAGAACATTGTGGTCTGGCTAATGAAAATAGTGACTGCATTTTGTGAAGTGTATGCCCAACTGTGGTCTTGACTTACTCCATTAGATTCCCCTATTTAACACCTGGACAAGAATCACACAAGATTCAAAAATAACACCCCAACCTTGCCTTCAACATTGCAAGCACCAGACATTTTCTTGCAAATAACAGTTCAAAAGCAGGAATCATGTTTCATTATGATTTTAATAATTAAACAACCAATGCAAAATGAGCACAAAAAATGTATATTTAAGAGACATTCTATTTTAGGGCACAGTCTGAAGACTGTATAAATCAAATTAGCTGGTAGGTCTCTCGACCCGAGCATTATAGCTTCATATATTTCTATGCAGCTGTCAGGCTCGGATCGGGAGACCCAATGGCCAATCTGTGCATTGCACTCTTAAATCGATCCGAATTATATGGCCGTCTGACTGCGCCCTTAGTTTGAAGCCACTCCACTCCTGGATTCCTGGAAAACCGCTTATTTGCTATATGATAACCAGGAAGGAATTCTACTGCAATTGAGATGTAGTTTTACATGGTGACCAATTGCATTAAATTGCCTCTTTGACTCATTGACAAAGACCAGAACAATGGCCTCACAACCAAAAGTCTTAAAAAATTAATTATATTGACAGGGTTTGTCTTCATTAGACAATTCCTTTCATTGACAAAAATGTACACAAATCCAAAAACAGAGAGAGAAAAAATTGAAAGGGAATCTGTCAGTCGATTCATGGATCACAAACCATGGGCACAGGGAGATACTGTTACGGCGGCGGAACACGCTTAAAAAAAAAATAAATAAACGTGTTCGCCGCCCGGGGTCCACCGTGTGGCAGATGGAAAAACCACAGCTAGAAGACACAGAGCACTGTAGCAGTAATGTGCACAGGGTTCTATATCACCCAGGTGCAATCAAGCAGTCTCTGTTAAGAGCACAGAGCTGCTCCAGGAAAAGATAGAAAAGTAACGCTGAGCCTGTTAGCAACACAGGGACTCAGCGGCACACATGCGGTAGGCAAAAACCGGAGTAGTTAGGCTGTCACTACGTCCGACACCTACCGTGGTAACAGTTGTGCTGGCGTCGCAATTGCGGACGCAGAAATAAGCTGCAACTGCAGCGCGGCGTGAACAGAGCCGCAAACAAGGCGCTGCAAAAACGCTGGAGCAATGCAGGACGCTTAGCTGCTGCAAAAAGTATGGCTGGAGCGCGCTGGCGCTAGCGCTGCTACTGGCGGCTGCCCAATCACTCACACAAACGTAATATCAGAGGGAAGGGGTTTCATAATAAGTCATCCACCAGTCCAAGCATCCATCACCATACATACAGCAGCAGTATGAAAATACTAGCGCATGGCATAGCAGCCATGCGCACTTTTTATAGCATATGGGACCTGCCGGAAATCTCCAGAGCCCTGAGCATAACCAATCAAATCAAGAGCAGGACCTGAGCACCTGACTCCTGAACTCCAATGAGAGCTAGTCCCGTGAGCATGCTCAGAAGCTGGGACAAAGGACTTAGCCTCTGGAGACAAATATGTGAATCTGGATTCCCGCATAGGCATTATAGAACCCAGATTCCTAACATTACCCCCCCTCCTCCCTGAACCCTCTGGTCCACCAACCTGTGCCCGACAGAGGTACAGGTCTCAGACTCATCAAAAGGCGAGCCTGATGTCCCGATAGGTGAAACCGAAAAGCGGGACACACGGACGGTATCAGGAGAGGCCAGATTGCCAGGTCTCAGGAGGGATACCCGGGAGACAATGGGAGTTTTAGGAGATGGCCGCCGTGTAACGACGGGTGTAGCCACACTCCGTTCGGGAAGACTATCCCGAGCACATAGGGTGCATGCCCGAATAAATTTCTCTACGTCCCGAGCCCTGTGCGGCCACAATACGATCTGGCCAGAGACTTCGTGGTCTGCATATAGCCACGGTGGCCGTCCGCATTGGGCGAGTGTGCCCATGCGAGAATTTTAGGCCGCTGGCGAGGGGGAACAAAAGTCTTGCCTACCGACTCACAGTCAGACCATTGCGGGGGGCTGTCCTCCTGGGAAGCAGCGTGTAGGTGGTGGCAACCGCATATGGACCCGTGAGCCAGAGATGTCTCTGAAATGGCGCGAGACACTTCCATGGGCTCGGGGGGTAGAACCTCTGGCTCGGGCAGCTCCAGAGGCTCAAAAAGGTTGGGAGCCGGGGTACCTCTCTGCTTGGAGTGAGCTCGCTCCATACCACGCTCCGAAAAACGGAGATCGATACGGGAGGAGATAGAAATTAGCTCCTCCAGAGAGGCAGGGATCTCTCTAGTGGAAAGAGCATCCTTAACATGCCCCGCTAATCCTCTCCAAAAAACAGGGATCAGTGCCTTGTCGGACCACTCCAACTCGGACGCCAGTGTCCGAAAATGAATGACGTACTGGCTAACCGAAAGAGACCCCTGAGACAAGGCAAGCAACTGTAGAGAGGTGTCATGGGTGACCCGGGGACCGAGAAAAACTTGCCTGATGGCTGTCAGCAAGTGGGCAGCAGTCCGAATCTCTCGGAATCACCCCGCTTCCATAAAGGCGTAGCCCATTCCAGCGCCTTGCCCGACAGTAGAGATATAATAAAGGCCACCTTGGCCCATTCTGTAGGGAATTGTGCAGCCAGCAGCTCCAGGTGGATCGAGCACTGGCTGATAAACCCCCTGCAGGAGGCGCGATCCCCAGAATAAATATTTCTCAGACAACGGGAGGCGGGTCACTGTTGGCGCAAGGGTGGACATGGACATCCGCCCGACCGCATCAGTAAGTGCCTGTACAGCAGCATCCGTGGCCTGCAAAGCTGCGAGAGCTCTCTCAAGGGTGGTCAAGCGAGTCTCGAGCTATCGCACACACTGGAGGAGTTGCTGCTGTTCTGTCATCTCTAGCCAGACCCTGGCGCTAGTATTATGTTACGGCGGCGGAACATGCTTAAAAAAATATAAATGAACGTGTTCGCCGCCCGGGGTCCACCGTGCGGCAGATGGAAAAACCGCCGCTAGAAGACACAGAGCACTGTGGCGGTAATGTGCACGGGGTTCTATATCACCCAGGTGCAATCAAGCAGTCTCTGTTAAGTGCTCAGAACTGCTCCACGAAAAAATAGAAAAGTAACGCTGAGCCTGTTAGCAACACAGGGACTCAGCAGCACACATGCGGTAGGCAAAAACCGGAGTAGTTAGGATGTCACTACGTCCGACACCTACCGTGGTAACAGGTGTGCTGGCGTCGCAACCACGGATGCAGAAATAAGCTGTAACTTCTGCGCGGCGTGAACAGAGCCGCAAACAAGGCGCTGCAAAAACGCTGGAGCAATGCAGGACGCTTAGCTGCTGCAAAAAGTATGGCTGGAGCGCGCTGGCGCTAGCGCTGCTACTGGCGGCTGCCCAATCACTCACGCAAACGTAATATCAGAGGGAAGGGGTTTCATAATAAGTCATCCACCAGTCCAAGCATCCATCACCATACATACAGCAGCAGTATGAAAATACTAGCGCATGGCATAGCGGCCATGCGCACTTTTTATAGCGTACGGGACCTGCCAGAAATCTCCAGAGCCCTGAGCATAACCAATCAAATCAGGAGCAGGACCTGAGCACCTGACTCCTGAACTCCAATGAGAGCTAGTCCCGTGAGCATGCTCAGAAGCTGGGACAAAGGACAGCCTCTGGAGACAAATATGTGAATCTGGATTCCCGCATAGGCATTATAGAACCCAGATTCCTAACAGATACCTGTCAATCACCATTAGTGGAGAGAAGCTGGGGACAACGCCAGACTAGCATAGTCTCTGCCTGTGGTTCCCAGACCAGATCTCTAAACTATGTTTTCTCTGAAATGCCAGAAGGTTTCAGAGAAAAACATACCTGGTTCAATCATGCTGCCAGGCTCTAATTCATGCTGCCTGTGGTTTAGTAAGCATGAATCGACTGACGGGTTTCCTTTATAATGGGCATTGTGAATTCTAGTAGGTAATTTCCTCTGGACATTCAGCAAACTCCAATTCTACAATCAGACATCCAGATGTTTAGTTACCAGACAAACGTAAATATCCTAGAGAATACTTTATCATTGCATTTGTGACTAGATCTGTATCCGTGCAGTATAATTTTTACTAACTGTTAATAAAAATTGAAATGCAAAAAATGTTTATGATTCAACTTTTTACCTGAACTGAGAAACTAAAAAGAGTTTTCACACAACTTTTGCCATTGAGTATAGTTTAGAGAAAAACTCAAAAGGGTCAGTATCCACAAGACTAACCAAACCTTCCAACCCTTGTATCCTTCATTCTGCTCCACCCTCTTGTGTCTTAAAATCTATATGTAACATTCATTATTTGCCTCTTTTTGTTTTCTTGCTTTTCATATTGCCCCTGCTAAATATATTGCAGCATTAGCGAAGTATCTGTTTCTGTTCCTGCAGGTTCTGCATCCTACTTCTGCTGGAAGATCTTTCTTCAGCTATTAAAAGTGAAAAGGGTCATTAACCCAACTGGAATTTCACAGACACTTTTTCATGCATTTTTTTCTCCTAAAATGTTACTATTGCTTTCCCTTTAGTTGTACATAGGCATAATGGCTATAAAATGTAATACGATCACACTGGCAATATTCTAAATGTGTCCACATTTAATCCCATCAATGAATACTCCAACGCCTTCCACACTTTTGAGACATTAGTCACCTCGGACATTAGATGAGAGGAGGAAACTCTAAATATAGCCCACGTAATCTTACCAGAGAGGAGAAAAGAGACCTGATTGCTCTACAAGATAATAATGATATTGTTGTCCGTAGTGCTGACAAAGGTGGAAGCATAGTGATTATGGACCGCAATAAGTATCATGAGGAATCCATAAGACTCATAAATGATAAGATCACATACAGAAAATTATTGGGTGATCCCACTACATGTTTTGTAAAAAAAACTTAACTTTTTAGCTCTGAAAGGGAAATCTGTTGTGAGTTCCCTTTCTGGACTCCCTCTGGTGATGACGGGAGGTGGTGAGGCTGGTTTGATCGGTGGAGATCTGCCACCTGAGAATCAGGATGATGGTTGGATCTCAGGATTCTCAGATTGGATTTCAGACAGCCGATGCCCTATTCAGTTGCTGGTGATTCCTTCTGGCTTGTCAGCTCTTGGTTTTCAGCTCTGTTCCAGTCATCTAAAGCTAAGTTTTTCTGCTAATGTTCACACTTGATTTTGTTGGTCTATTCAGTTTTTTGTGTGGTCTGCCAGCCCCGGCTGGGGGCTGAGCTGAATTTCCACTCTTATTTATTAGTATTTTGCCAATTTGCTTTTTGTCTCTTACTAGTTCGGTCTCTTTTTGCTCTGTCTCAGAATATTTCAGAGTGCTGATATAGTGGGAGGTCTAGTGACTTCACGGTTAATTTTGCTATCAGAAGTGTTGGACATTATTTTTGTAGGGTTTTTTGCAGGTTGCAGACAGTGACTTGCCTTTTCTCTCCTGTCTAGTTAGTTTGGGCCCCATCATTTGCTCAGCCTATTTTCCTGCCTGTGTTTGTGCCTTCATCTTGTTTCACCATCATTACATGTGTGGGGGCTATCTATTACTTTGGGGTCTGCTCTGGGGCAGTTAGTTTTCACTTTTCTTGCTTAAGGCTTATGTAGTCCTCCGGCCATGACGAGGCGTCTAGGTTCATCGTAGGCACGCTCCACGGCTACTGCTAGTTGTGTGGTAAGATCAGGGATCTGCAATCTGCATAGTTACCAACCACTCTGGTTTTCTGTGGCTTAGCTTGTTTTGCTTTTTTCTCCTCAGTGACCCATTCATAACAGAAATCATTGGTTTTTTATTTTATTAATAACAAAACACCAAGCTTGGCAATATTTTATCACATTCCCAAAATACACAAGGATTCAAAATGCCCACCAGGGAGACCAATTATATCTGGTATCAATTGCCAAATGGCAAAGCTATTGGAATATGTGGATACACATCTACAGAAATGTGTCACAACACTTCCAGCATATCTCAAAGATACCAGACATACGATTAGGATCTTGGAAACCATCAGTTGGACTGATAATTATGCACTGGGTACTTTAGATATTAAGTCCCTGCATACAGTTATCAATCAGGAAAAAGGTTGTAAATCCGCTGAATATTTTTTAAATAAATCAAGTATTTACAATTCCACTCAAACTGCATACATTATTAAAAGCATGAAGTTTATCCTCCAACACAATTATTTTGTATATTGCAAACAATTTTATTTACAAATCTGGGGAACTGCTATGGGGATGAGATTTGCCCCGAGCTATGCGAATTTATATGTAGGAAAGTGGGAGGATTCATACATTTTTCCTGATGGTCAATTACGAAAGGGCCTGATCATGTGGCATCGTTTTTTATGGACCTAAAAAATTTCTTAGGGGGTTTTTATGACAATGCGTATGGCTTGGAGTTTACCTCCACTATTAGTGAAATGGATGTAAACTTTTTGGATTTAAACATTTATGTTGAAAATAACACCATTTACACTAAATGTTATCATAAGGAGGTAGATTGCAGTAGTTACATCCATATGGACAGTTGCCACCTTCCCTCATGGCTCTTGAACATTCCAAAGAGCCAGTTCATATGCATCAGACATAATTGTACTAAGAATAGTGATTATGACACAGAATCCCATTATTTGCAAAAATAATTTGCAGAGAGGGGGTTTTAATTCATCATCCCTGGAGCAAGTAAGCCAGGATGCTAAAGTCATACCAAGGGCTAATTTGATTCAGGGAACTAAATCAGTGTGTAATTCACTTTCTCTGGCACAGGAAATTGGTAAAATTTCTTTGATCACCCAATATCATGTAAATCACAAGAGATTTTCTAAAATAAGTCAAAAATACTTGCCTATTCTACAAAAGGACACAATTGTGGAGGAATTACTACCTGCAAAACCCAGATTTGTCTACAAAAAAGTAAAAGAATATTGGGAATATTTTAGCCCCCACTATCAAAATGGGACTAGATATTGGTAATCCCAGAGTGAAATATAACCGACACCCTATGGGTTGTAGTTTCACTTACTGTGGGAATTGTCCTTGTTGTATACGTACCAAATGTAGAAGACATACTCAAGAATCATTTTGGAATGCTGATAAGACTGTAGAGTTTTGTATTAAGGATAATATCTCTTGTGATTCTATGGGAATCATTTATACGGTCAGGTGTCCATGCGACAAACTCAGTGTGGGTCACACAAAAAGGTGACTCAGAGATAGAATTAAAGAGCATTTGGATAATATCTTGAAGGGATTTTTAGGACACCCCCTATCACGACATTTTGCTGATAAACATGGGCAGTCAGTTGTGGGTATATCATTTTGTGGAATCCAAATTGTTCAGAGAAACCCAAGGGGAGGTGATTATTTAAAGAGCATGTCACGTATTGAATCAAAATAGATTTTCAAATTGGATAGTTTAGCCCCTAAGGGGTTAAATTATGAGGTAGAACTGTATGCCCTTTGACGATCTGATGGAGTTTTAAAAAATTAACTGCTGATTTATTTCTTAATTTAGGGAGAGGGGTAGGGAAATGATTGTTTAGGCATATACACATTTTTCACTCAGCATTAAATAAAAATAATATATTTTTTAAATAATTGTTTCCATTTTTTATATATATTGGTATTTTTGAAAAAAAAATTAAAAAATGTTTTAATAAATTTTTTTTTTATTTTAAATTATAATTTCTAATAGAGAATTTTTTTATGGGGTAACACATATGTGGCACATCCAGATTATATCTGGTAGTAAATTTGTGATTAGCTATATGTTTTTCATTCAGTTTTTATTGGCGTACACAATTTAAGATGGAGAGTTACAGGAAAGGTCTGTTGAGGTAGGATTGTCACATTTTCCCAAGTAGATATTCACATCAATATATCCTGACAATCACATTCACATTGAGCGGTAGGTAAGGCGTGCACAGATATAAATGAGCAGCGGCAGTGCAGAAATCATACCTTGAGGAAGAGGGACGATTCCCTCGAAACGCGTTGGTTGGGTCTCACACACGTCCATCAATTCACGGACAGGTGACGTCACCACTTAGCCACACCCCCCGCTCACCACGCTATCCCACAGCGGCACCGTCAGCCGAGGCTAACCGCTGTGCTTCTCAGTGTTCCCACGGGGCTTTTGCATCAACGGGAGGATGCTCCCTAGCAGCTGACTCTGCATATGCTGAGTAACTCCACCGACGTTTGATCATTCAGGAAGGACTTCACTCTGCGATCTTCTGCCTGCCAACATAAGTGCCTCCACCAGGAACTTTGGGGAAGGTTTCACTTACTGTCTATAGCCAATGCTGCTCTTTGACACACAGCACAGCAATCCACATGCAGTGACTGGCTTCCGGGTTTATCAGGCAGATTGTTTCACTTGCAGCAAAGACTATTGAGCGTGGCGACCCACACATTTTACATAGGCATAATGATTATACTATCTAGATAAGGCACAATGCTTGATTCTTACTATATTAATTGGTGAGCAAAGTCTGTGAACAACAGCAGAGTAAATCAGTTGCAGCAAATTTTATGTATTACATTCTTGTGGCATGACATCATGCTGTGCCCAAGCTGGTTGATGGTTCTTGCCTGAGCCCTCTAAGCCAGTGTGGATCTAAGAGTTCTTTTACACTTGCCGTGTTTTTGCGGATCATTTTTGCGGCCCCCAATAGATTTCTATGGGGCCGCAAAAACAGCCCGCAAAAATACATCGGAGCGTCGAGTGCCGTATGGCCGTATATACGGCTGTGAAAAAAATATTGAGTTTGCTCAATATTTTTCACGGCTTACGGACACGGCCGCAATACATTTCAATGGTACCGCAAAAACAATAGTAGCTTATTTTTGCATTACACCGTATTTGCGGATTGCCGTATTTTTTCCAAGAATTTTTTAAAACGGAAAAACGGAGATCCGACAAGGTTTCTTGCGGCCTGCTTTTGCGGGAGACCGCAAAAATAAAGGCAATGTGGCCTGCAAAAACGGTCTGTAACGGTCTGTCTGTTAATACGGGCCGCAAAAAGCCCTGTAAGTGTAAAAGAAGCCTAAGGGAGGCAACTTCCTACCACAATATATCCAGTCAAGGTATTACTTCACCAGATTGATTCTGGCATCTCCTGCCTCTACAGTCCACCTAAGGACTATAAATGATTATCTCATTAACTCTCTATAAAGTTGAGAAAACTGGGAACAAATAAAGCACAACAGGGTCTTATCTAATGACAATGGGGTGTAAAAAAAAATCGATACACTTACCTGGTTTGGTTGCTCAAAAGCAACAAGTAACGGACAGGTAAACAGCTGTTGCAAGGATACTGGTCAAGATATAGACCAAAGATACGGGAAAAGGGTTGGAGGTATCAACCATGTGCTGCTGACGACGGATTACCAATGTATAGATTAATAACATTTAATTGGCAGGTTTTAAAAGTCAACATGTTTCAAGATCATGCAGTACTTCTTTATCAGGACGAAAACCAGTAGCATACAGAAAGAATTGTAACAAAGGAACAGAAGATAAAAGAGATTCTATGAATATAGTAATCTTTATTAGTCATCAATACAAAAATTGAATAAAACCATGTTTTTTGATAGTTTATTTTATGGTATTCATTCATTTTTAGTTACTCCCCATAGTGGATTTGAATCTGCAATCATCTGGTCGCTTATACTAAATACGGCAATTCCATGGTATTGCAGTTTAGAGGACAAATCATTTCCTCCTTTAAAGGAAACATCATGGCAGTATAGCTGAAGTCTGGAGACACAGCAGGGATTACATGCTGAACTCCTTAGAGACAGAGCCAATTTGGTACTTAATGACCAAGCCAATTTTTACAATTCTGACCAGTCACTTTATGAAATTATAGTTCTAGAATGCTTCAAGGTATCCCACTGATTCTAAGAATGTTTTTTGTGACATATTGTACTTCATGTTAGTGGTAACATTTCTTTGATATAACTTGCGTTACTACTTGAAAAAAACAGAAGTTTGGCAAAAATTTTGAACATTTTGCAATTTTCAAACTTTTAATTTTTGTACCCTTAAATCAGAGAGCGGTGTGTGGCACCCCTGAGGGTCCAGTCACCACAGAGGTAATGCACCTCATCCAGCGGTGTGGTATCCCACTCTCAGGTAAGGAGGGAGCACTACCCAGGACTCTAACCCTCGCACCCAATACACACCAGTTCAGTCAGGGCATCTGGGTGTACCCTTAAGGAGGATGGCCTCATCCCAGGCTGGCTAGGAAAGGGTGTTGGGGAGTGGGTGGGGAAGGTAGGAAAAAGGGGAGGAGCTTAGAAAATGGGAGTGAGTGAGCAAGGGCAGTTAGTCAGAACGTGAAGTGACGGAGAAGGAGTGTAGTAGGAAGAGCTGGAGAGAGAGTTGTGAGGGGAACCTGAAGGAAGCTCCTGGGAGGACAGAAGGGGTCCTTGGGACACAGGAAGTGTGGAGGCCACTTCTGGTCCTTCCAGAAGTGGAAGGACCAGGTCGCAGTGGGGGAGCCGTCCCCTAAGACTATTGAAGAACTATAAGACTCAGCTAGCAAGCCAGAGGCTGAGGTAACTGTATGTACCTCAGCCACAACCACATTCATTCACCAAAAAGGCATCCAGATAGGAGCAAGGGGACTCAGAGGACGTCGCTTGACAAGGTCCATGGCTGCAGACTTGGGACACTGTTTGTGAAGGTGCAGGGCAGGAGGGCACAAACCAGCGAAGTGAGATGGCCAGGAGGGAAGCACACAGAAGGGAGTCCTGGAAAGGTCTATCCCAATCTATCTTGGAGTTTGCTGGACCACTCACCTGGAGGACACGGCACTAAGAAGGCATCTGTGCACACGAGAACTGTGAGTAAAGTATTGGAAACTGCAACCTGCTGTGTCATCTGAGTCATTGACGTCTCACCTGCCCTGCACCGCACCACAACAACCACTACCATCACTTTTTTACATCCTAACTGCCCTGGGACACAGCTCTACCCATGGAAAGCTTAACCATCTTTGCTGCCCTAACACCATCCCAGAGGATCTGTATTGCAGCGTCGGCTATCCTTGCCGAATACCATGGGTGGAGTCACAAACTTTTTCCCCTACAAACTACCCCATCATCATCATCTTTTATTAATTTTACTGGATACACAGGACCAAGGACCGGGTCACTGCTGCCATGACATCCCCTTTAAGAACTGACCGGCCTAGTACTAAGTATCCCCCGGCCCTGTGGGGCACTCCAACTGGCATCACGAACAGGACCCAGAGCCCGCCATAGCTGGGTACTGTGTGCCAGAGACTTTATTTCATTGTGTGCCTGAGATTTTACTGAGCTGTCAAAACACCACCATAACTGCCCCACATGGTGCGCACGATAGAATTTTCAAAATAACCGCCATAGCTGCGTCACACTGTGTGCTCAAGCAGAGAGGGGTGAGCTGTCATGGGCAGGGCCTCTCCGGAGGCACAAAGATCATGGCCGCCCACTGCCAACATGTAATAAGGATGTGTCCGTCAGCAAGGGAGATCTGCCTCCTGTATTGGTATGGCGGGATTAGAGAGAGAAAAAGGCCTGCCCCCCGGAAGAGGGGGAGGAAGGGGTCAGTGCAAAAGATGCCGCACGTAGAGTGGCACAGAGAGAGGTGAGCTGCAGCGAAGTACCCAGGAAACACCATGGAAATCAGGGGTCGCAAGGCGCAGGAGCACGGGGTAGAAGCAGAGGGCTCCCCCGGCCTGACGGATGAAGATCCCGACCCACAGCCTATGGTTGACCCGGAGCTGTTCGGGAATGAAGTGGAGGAGATGACCCATCAGCTGTTGCGGATGCAGCTGGTGGCTGTGACAAGATGGAAGGAGACACTTTTGGAGTGGTTGACCGGGCAGCAGACAGCCCCGCAACCTGTGGCCTTGACTCTTGGGGGCAGTGGAGAGGAAGATCGGTACTGGAGAGGAAGGTATGGAGACTACCCCGGTAGCTGTGGATACCCTGCTTGGCCCATTTTAACCCTCACCAGCCCCGAAATCCGGTCAGTTATTGCAATATATAGTTTGGGATCAGATGGCCTATATAAAGGGCAAACTGGCTGCCCCACTCCTGCCTGTACCGACATCACAGGTGGACATGATGGGGTCTGTGGAACAGGCCTGGGAGGGAGAGGCCCAAGGGGGGGTCCCCAGTGAGGAGGTGGAATGCCAGCAGTAGATAATGAAGCTAGAGGCAGAGGAACAAGAATGGAGGGCCCAGCAGCAGGAGATGAAGCAGCGGAACCTTGCCGCTAAAGCCAGGGTCCGTAAATAAAGGCCTGCTGACCAGGGCCCAAGGAGACAGGGGACTGTAATCTCCTTCGACCTTAAAAATGGATGGTGGTTCTTTAGGGAGCCCGGGATAGACAAAGATCTATTTGTATTCCGCTGCGATGTGGAGTCGCACCTCCTGGAGGGGCACCCGTACCGGGACCTATTAACAGGAGACCAGGTGTCGTACACCAGGCATAAGGGCAAAATGGGGTGGTATGCCCTTTTCATCCATAAATGCAGAGACACTGGGGCTTCAAACCAGGAAGCTGAATCAGACCTTGTACCCAGTACTGAACGGTCAAGGACGACTCAAGGTACCCAAACACCAGGGATGGGACTAGCTCTATGTGAGTTACCAGGAGTGACACCCACTCAGGAACTTCCCCAGTCAGGATGTCGTGGACCCCAGAACCTACCTTGGAGAGGAAAATGATGAGAGAAAAAGTAACTGTTTGTAAATAGTTATAATACCTGGCTTGGAGTGTTTACCTCTGTTTAAAAGAAAGAACTGTGAGGTCATGAACAATGAATGACCCGAAGGTTAGCTGTACAAAGTTAGCACTTCTTAATGTGCTCCCTATTGGTTTTACGTAAAACCTTAAAGTGTGTATAGCACTCTATTTATTGCAATGCTGGACCAAGGAGCATAAACCGTCTGGCGTGGCCGAAGAAGTGGTCTAACCTGGAGACCGACTATGCTTTGTAACCACGCCCAAGGCCTACGTTGAAGGGGTTTGAGACAGGTCCCCCCATATTGTACTCAGGAAAAGGAAAATTACTTTGTTTCAGGATTTTGATGGACCCTGTTGAAACTTGTAGAACTTAAAGGTGATTTCCACATAAATGAAAACAATTTTTAATTGCACTTTAAAGTGAATGTTTTACCTGGAGTAAATGCCAAAAAGTTTTATTTAAAGTAATGTCAATGTTGGATGTTTTATATACTGTTATGATGAGTCACTGAAGGAGGAAAAAACAAAATACCAGCTAAGTCCAGAAAAACCAGAGAGGTTGGCAGCTATCGGATTGCAGACCCCTGAACCTATCCACAACAACTAGCAGTAGCCGTGGGGGGTTCCTACGGTGCCCTAGACCCCTCGATCACAGCCGGAGAACTATATAGCCTACAGACAGAAAGGGGAAAAACTAAACTGCCCCAGAGCAGACCCCAAAGCAATAGGCAGCCCCCAACATATAATGACGGTAAAGCAAGATGAAAACACTAACACAGATAGAAAGATAGGTTGAGCAAATGATGGGGCCCAAGCTAACTACATAGGACAGGATAGGAAAGCTGCTGTCTGCCATCCGCAAAAACCCTATCAAAATGAGCCAACCGACTGATAGGAAAAACAGGCCCTGAAGTCGCTAGGCTTCAAAAGACTATATCAGCACTCAGGTATATTCTGAAGACAGAGCAAAATATCAACAGATCAGAGACAAAAATGGAATTCAGCTCACCCCCGGCCGGGGATGGCAGAACTCCCAAAAAACAAGGCAAAACAAAAACAAAACTGAAGAGTACAAAGCAGAGCAGAAAAACTTAACTTTGAGATGCAGGAATCAGACTGGTCTCCAAGAATCAAGCAGGAAAATCACCAGCCAGGAAGAAGGGCGTCGGCAGCCTTATATCCAGTCCTCAATTCCAGCCACCCAGTCATCATCTAGCTGCCCAGGTGTTTGGTAATCAGTCTCACTACTTTCCTTCACTAGAGGAGGGAGTTCATCAGACCTCAATGGTGAAGGGAAAAATGAATTCACAACAATATACCGTTTGTTATACAATGTTAAAGAAAAAGTGCCTCCCACAAAGGGAAGATGAGTTTAGTTGTTTTACCTGTTGGAACGCGTTCTAGAAAAATGTGCATATTTCTCTGTAACACCTGTTTTACCTTGTTCCAGCCCGCAGAAGTGCTGTGTTTAACGGGAGAGTATGTGATGCCCCTAAGACTCCAGTCACCACAGAGGTACTGCACCTCATCCAGAGGTGTGGTATCCCACTCTCAAGTAAGGAGGGAGCATTACCCAGGACTCTATCACTCGCACCCAACACATACCAGTTCAGTCAGGGCATCTGGGTGTACCCTTAGGGAGGATGGCCTCATCCCAGGCTGGCTAGTAAACGGTGTTGGGGAGTGGGTGGTGAAGGTAGGAAAAAAGGGAGGAGCTTAGGAGGCAGGAGTGAGTGAGCAGTGGCAGTTGGTCAGAACATGAAGAGACGGAGAAGGAGTGTAGTAGGAAGAGCTGGAGAGAGAGTTGTGAGGGGAACCTGAAGGAAGCTCCTGGGAGGACAGAAGGGGTTCTTGGGGCACAGGATGTGCGGAGGCCACCCGTGGGGCTGATATCCAGAAATGGAGGGACCAGGTCGCAGTGGGAGATCTGGCCCCTAAGACTTGTGGAGAACTTCAAGACTCAGCTAGAAAGCCGGAGCTAAGGTAACTGTACATAACTAAGCCACAACCACATTCATTCTCCAAAAAGGCAGCCAGATAGGAGCAAGGGGACTCAGAGGACATCGTCTGACAAGGGACACTGTTTGCGAAGGTGCTGGGCAGGAGGGTGAAAACCAGCACAGTGAGATGGCCAGGAGGGAAGCACACAGAAGGGAGTCCTGGAAAGGTGTATCCCAATCTATCTGAGAGTTTGCAGGACCCCTCAACTGGAGGACACGACACTAAGCGTGCATCTATGCACAAGAGAACTGTGAGTAAAGCATTGGAAACTGCACCCTACTGTGTCATCTGAGTCATTCACCTCTCACCTGCTCTGCACCGACTCACCACAACAACCACTACCATCACTTTTAACATTCTAACTGCCCTGGGACACAGCTGACAATGGGGTGTAAAAAAAATTGATACACTTACCTGGTTTGGTTGCTCAAAAGCAACAAGTAACGGACAGGTAAACAGCTGTTGCAAGGATACTGGTCAAGATATAGACCAAAGAAACGGGAAAAGGGTTGGAGGTATCAACCATGTGCTGCTGACGACAGATTACCGATGTATAGATTAATAACATTTAATAGGCAGGTTTTAAAAGTCAACACGTTTCGAGATCATGCAGTACTTCTTCATCAGGATGAAAACCGGTAGCATACAGAAAGAATTGTACCAAAGAACCAGAAGATAAAAGAGATTTTATGAATATAGTAATCTTTATTAGTCATCAATACAAAAATTGAATAAAACCACAGAAATATACATATAGTGGGAGACGACAAGATGGTTCCACAGTTCCGATATCTAATGTTTGCAGGCAAATGTAGTGTGGAAAGGGGGTAGTAAATAATGTAAATAGATCAAATTGTTAAACTAGTCACACTAAAATTCATTCAGAAAGTACCATAAGGAAATGAACAATTGTGTGTACAAACCCTAAATACATCTCTATCTTCAATCCAATGTTAGATTCCACATTAAATAGTACATAAATAAGAGCCTGTAGCATGCCTGAGACTCAACGCTGTGTAGCCTTATTCCAAGGGTGATATCACACTAGCATAGGTAACTCTTTATACCCTAAAGTGGCCAATCACCATCTGTGCACACAGCACATCCTTAATTAATCACATACACCACTTACAACTAAATAGAAAATCACCATTTTTAATTAAGGACTGATTAACATTGGTACACACCTATAATTCTTGCTCTGTCCAATCCCAATGCATCTTTACTAATCAATGCATTACACTCTTCCAATGAGGCTACCTAGGGGCTGCAACCTCATGCAGATCCTATCGTGGTGCGCGACGCACCCGCCAATCAGGAGGGGTGTATCCTGAGACAGCATCAAGAGGGGCGGTCTGGTGACGCAATCTGAAGGCACCACCCACATGGGTCACATCGATGCAAGTCAGATCACGTGACCGGAGCTTCAATCATGGAGACACCATGAATTGGCCAATTTATCTGCTAAGTATCTTCATTTTAATCTATTTTCTAGTGCAGTGGTGCAATTCCAATTTCACATATTAAATGTTTGCATTCTACAGCATTACAGAGTGCAACTTTATTTGTTAGTTTTATGTGGCCTCTGACAATGTTGTGTATGATGCTGAACTTATTGGGGGCTTATAAAATTCCCCTGGACTCTATGATCACACAGCCATTAGCTCCTTTGTTAACAGTATCTCAGCCTTCCCAGCCTATTTCTCTGCCTTCGAGTGACCTCTCTTATGGTTGTTATTCCGGGACCCAACTCTCTCTTAGATCATCCCCATCTTTGAGAAAATCTGGCTCCACTATTGTTCAGGCTTCATTTACTATATGGACACTCTTTCTCACAACCACCCACGTGCTTTTCAGTGACTGAATAGGCCTTGGCTTCATATTAGTCTGGAAACACTGTCTCTTATATGATTACTACACAAACACTAAAGGCGCAAAACTAACAGAGCTGCATAGATGCACCTCAACTTCACATACAGACATGCAATGCAACTCTTTAATCACCCCACTCACGATAAAGTCAGACCCAGAGCACAAAGCAATTCATGAACATATGCATTTGTAAAGATTACATGACTAAGGGTATGCTTACACTGATTGTCAATGACAATTATAGGACTACTACACAGAAGCTGATCAGCAGTCATTTTAAAGATTGTTTAGAAAGACACACCTCGTTCATTTAAAACAGTTTTTCTTTTTCTATACACTTGTTCTTGGTAGGACATGTCCTAGATAAACAGAATTAAAATCATTACACCCAGTGAATCAGGGTTTCTCATTCACCAGGTCATTGGCAGCCTGAATGACTGTCAGTAAAAGAGCTCTCCAAGGAATACCGTTTCTATTAATCGGCCAGTTGAAATACACCCTAACAAGCAGGGCTGATTCAAGCATTCCTGCTGCCTGAGTCAAGAATTGAAATGATGCCCATTCCCCTCAATACAGTATACTGTAAGCCTGAAGTGAATAAATGCAATTCACATTTGTTTTTTGATAGTTTATTTTATGGTATTCATTCATTTTTAATTACTCCCCATAGTGGATTTGAATCTGCAATCATCTGGTCGCTTATACTAAATACAGCAATTCCATGGTATTGCAGTATAGAGGACAAATCATTTCCTCCTTTCAAGGAAACATCATGGCAGTATAGCTGAAGTCTGGAGACACAGCAGGGATTACATGCTGAACTCCTTAGAGACAGAGCCAATTTGGTACTTAATGACCAAGCCAATTTTTACAATTCTGACCAGGCACTTTATGAAATTATAGTTCTAGAATGTTTCAAGGTATCCTGTTGTGAGTTCATTTTTCCCTTCACCATTGAGGTCTGATGAACTCCCTCCTCTAGTGAAGGAAGGTAGTGAGACTGATTACCAAACACCTGGGCAGCTAGATGATGACTGGGTGGCTGGAATTGAGGACTGGATATAAGGCTGCTGACGCCCTTCTTCCTGGCTGGTGATTTTCCTGCTGGATTCTTGGAGACCAGTCTGATTCCTGCATCTCAAAGCTAAGTTTTTCTGCTCTGCTTTGTACTCTTCAGTTTTGTTTTTGTTTTGCCTTGTTTTTTGGGAGTTCTGCCATCCCCGGCCAGGGGTGAGCTGAATTCCATTTTTGTCTCTGATCTGTTGATATTTTGCTCTGTCTTCAGAATATACCTGAGTGCTGATATAGTCTTTTGAAGCCTAGCGACTTCAGGGCCTGTTTTTCCTATCAGTCGGTTGGCTCATTTTGATAGGGTTTTTGCGGATGGCAGACAGCAGCTTTCCTATCCTGTCCTATGTAGTTAGCTTGGGCCCCATCATTTGCTCAACCTATCTTTCTATCTGTGTTAGTGTTTTCATCTTGCTTCACCGTCATTATATGTTGGGGGCTGCCTATTGCTTTGGGGTCTGCTCTGGGGCAGTTTAGTTTTTCCCCTTTCTGTCTTTAGGCTATATAGTTCTCCGGCTGTGATCGAGGGGTCTAGGGCACCGTAGGAACCCCCCACAGCTACTGCTAGTTGTTGTGGATAGGTTCAGGGGTCTGCAATCCGATAGCTGCCAACCTCTCTGGTTTTTCTGGACTTAGCTCCTATTTTGTTTTTTCCTCCTTCGGTGACTCATCATAACAGAATCACCAGCCATACTGCAGATCCTAGGGTACTCAATAGCAGGAGAGAATTGTAAAAAAAAAAAAAAAAGTGTCAGAATTTTTTTTTTTTTTTTGTGTGCATATTTTTTCCTCTATATCTCTGAGGCCGTAGGGGGAATTTTTCTCTCAATGGAGATGAAGCAATTGTCTGATCGTGTGGAGCAGCTCGCTGCTGAAGTGCGGGGAATTTCCGCCTATCTTGCGCATTCACATGCTGCTGAACCAAAGATTCCTTCTCCTGATGTATTTTTGGGGGATCGGTCTAAATTCTTGAATTTCAAGAATAATTGTAAATTATTTTTTGCCTTGAAGCCTAACTCATCGGGGAACTCCGCGCAGCAGGTTAAAATTGTCATCTCTTTGCTGCACGACGATACCCAGGATTGGGCGTTTTCTTTGAAACCTGATGATCCTATTCTGAATAATGTAAACGCATTTTTTCAAGCCTTGGGGTTGTTGTATGATGAACCTAATGCTATTGATCAGGCTGAAAAGACCCTGTTGGCATTAAGCCAGGGTAGGGATTCGGCAGAGTTGTACTGTCAAAAATTCCGAAAGTGGGCGGTCCTTACTACCTGGAATGATGGTGCCTTGGCAGCCCTCTTTCGGAAGGGTTTGTCAGAAACTGTAAAAGATACTATGGTGGGATTTCTTGTTCCCTCTGGTCTTGACGATTCTATGTCATTAGCCATTCAGGTGGATCGGCGTTTACGTGAACGCAAAACTACACGAGAGATGTTACCACCTGTTGAACAAATGTCTGAACCTATGCAATGTGATAGAGTTTTGTCTAGGGCGCAACATCAGGAGTTCAGAAGGCGTAATAAGCTGTGTTTTTTTTGTGGAGATGCCTCGCATATTATTTCTGTCTGCCCTAAACGAGAGAAACGTTGTGCACACACGTTTTCTGTGGTTGGTGTTCAACCTAAGTTTCTTCTGGCTATTACTCTGATCTGCTCCCTGTCCACATTTTCCGCCAAGGCTTTTGTGGATTCAGGAGCAGCTCTGAACCTGATGGACTTGGATTTTGCTAAACGTTGTGGATTTCCTATGACACCTCTGCGGATGCCTATCCCTTTGAGGGGTATTGATGCTACTCCTTTGGCGAAGAATAAACCTCAGTTTTGGACCCAGGTGGTAATGCGGGTCGCCCCAGACCATCAAGAAAATTGCAGATTTTTGGTGTTGCATAATTTGCATGATACCATTGTTCTGGGGTTTCCCTGGTTGCAAATCCATAATCCAGTTCTGGATTGGAAATCTTTGTCTGTGGTGAGTTGGGGTTGTCGGTGTGCCCTTAGTGATGCTCCTGTTTTCTCCAACTCTCCCCAGTCACATGATGTTCCTGACTATTTGGCTGACTTCTATGATGTATTTAGTGAGAATGAGTCTGCGTCTTTGCCTCCTCATAGGAGTTATGACTGTGCTATTGAGCTGAACCCGGGGTGTAAATTCCCCAAGGGTCGGCTTTTCAATTTATCTGTACCCGAGCACGAGGCTATGCGATCCTATATTAAGGAGGCATTGGAGAAGGGTCATATTAGACCATCCTCTTCACCCTTAGGTGCTGGGTTTTTTTTCGTGGCTAAAAAGGATGGTTCATTAAGGCCTTGTATTGACTATCGTGCCCTCAACAAAATTACTGTTAAATATCAGTATCCGTTACCCCTGATTTCTGATCTATTCTCCAGAGTTAAAGGTGCTTGCTGGTTTACCAAGCTTGACCTCAGGGGGGCGTACAATCTTATTCGCATTAAGCATGGGGATGAATGGAAGACGGCGTTTAATACTCCGGAGGGACATTTTGAGTACCTGGTGATGCCTTTTGGGCTCACTAATGCCCCTTCTGTCTTCCAGTGCTTCATGAACGATATATTCCGAGACTTTGTGGATAAATTTTTGATTATCTATCTGGATGATATTTTGATCTTCTCCAAGAATTGGGACTCTCATGTGGAACATGTTCGGACTGTGTTCCGGATTTTGAGGGAGAATTCCCTGTATGTCAAGGGATCGAAATGCCTTTTTGGGGTACAGAGGATTTCATTTTTGGGATTTATTTTGTCTCCGTCAACTATTGAAATGGACCCAGCTAAGGTACAGGCCATTTATGATTGGGTTCAGCCCACTTCTTTGAAGGCCCTCCAGAAGTCTTTGGGTTTTGCTAATTTTTATCGGAAATTTATAGCTAATTTTTCTGGTATTGCCAAGCCATTGACGGATTTGACTAGGAAGGGTGCTGATGTGCTGAATTGGTCTCCGGAGGCTGTTTCTTCCTTTCAGGAGCTGAAGCGAAGATTCACTTCTGCTCCGGTTTTGCGGCAACCTGATGTCTCACTCCTGTTTCTGGTGGAGGTGGACGCTTCTGAGATTGGTGCAGGAGCGGTGTTGTCCCAAAAAGATCCTGTGACATCTAAAATGAATCCTTGTGCTTTCTTTTCTCGAAAGTTCTCCCCATCCGAACGTAACTATGATGTGTGGAATCGGGAACTGTTGGCCATGAAATGGGCATTTGAGGAGTGGAGACATTGGTTGGAGGGAGCCAAACACCAAGTCGTGGTCCTTACTGACCACAAGAATTTGATTTACCTGGAGTCGGCCAAGCGCTTGAATCCTAGACAGGCTAGGTGGGCCTTGTTTTTCACACGTTTTGATTTTGTGGTCTCTTTTCTTCTGGGCACTAAGAATGTCAAGGCAGACGCCCTCTCTAGGAGTTTCCTTGCTGATTCTCCTGTTGTGACTAAGCCTGCTACCATCTTAGGCTAGGGGGTAGTTCTTTCTGCCATCTCGCCCGATTTGAGACGTGCTCTGGAAGAGTTTCAGGAGGACAAACCTGAGCGTTGTCCCAGTGGAAAGTTGTATGTTCCTGACCAGTGGAGGAAGAGAGTGATGTCTGAAGTTCATTGCTCTGCATTGGCTGGTCATCCAGGTATTTTTGGTACTAGAGATCTGGTGAGTCGATCTTTTTGGTGGCCCACCTTGTCTCGTGATGTCAGGAATTTTGTGCAGTCCTGTGGGACTTGCTCCCGGTCTAAACCTTGTTCTCGCTCTAGTGGCTTGTTGATGCCTTTGCCGGTGCCCAGGAGGCCATGGACCCATATTTCAATGGATTTTATCTCTGATATGCCTGTCTCTCAGAGAATGACTGTTATTTGGGTGATTTGTGATAGATTCTCTAAGATGGTCCATCTTGTACCACTCCCTAAGTTGCCATCTTCCTCTGAGTTGGTGCCCTTGTTTTTGCAACAGGTGGTTCGCTTGCATGGGATTCCTGAGAACATTGTATCTGACAGAGGAGTTCAGTTTGTGTCTAGATTTTGGAGGACTTTCTGTTCCAAGCTGGGAATTCAGTTGTCCTTCTCCTCTGCATTTCACCCTCAGACCAATGGGCAGACGGAGAGAACAAACCAGACTTTGGAGTCGTATTTGAGATGTTTTATTTCTGCCGATCAGGATGATTGGGTTTCATTTTTGCCCTTGGCCGAATTTGCTTTAAATAATAGAGCTAGTTCTGCCACTTTGATGTCACCTTTTTTTTGTAACTTTGGTTTTCACCCTCGATTTTCTTCAGGGCAGGTGGAGCCTTCTGCCTGCCCAGGTGTTGACACTGTGGTGGAGAGAATGCACCAGATCTGGGACCAAGTAGTGGATAAGTTGTCTCTCTCCCAGGAAAAGGCCCAGCGGTTTTCCAACCGGCGTAGGACCGTTGGTCCCCAGTTTAAGGTGGGTGATATGGTTTGGTTGTCATCAAAAAATATCGCTATGAAGGTGGCTTCTCCTAAGTTTAAGCCTAGATTTATTGGACCTTACAAGATTTTGGAGATTATTAATCCGGTCTCTTTTCGGTTGGCTCTTCCTGTCACATTTAAAATTCATAATGTGTTTCATAAGTCCTTGTTGAAGAGGTTTGTTGAACCAGTAGTTCCTGTGGTGGCACCTCCTGACCCTATATTGGTTGAAGGTAACATGGAATATGAGGTAGAGAAGATACTGGATTCCCGTCTGGCTAGACGGAGACTCCAGTATTTGGTTAAGTGGAAGGGTTATGGTCAGGAGGATAATTCCTGGGTCTCTGCCTCTGATATTCATGCCGAAAGATTGGTGCGTGCCTTTCATCGGGCTCACTCGGATCGCCCTGGTGGCATGGATGAGGGTTCGGTGACCCCTCCTCAAGGGGGAGGTACTGTTGTGAGTTCATTTTTCCCTTCACCATTGAGGTCCCTCCTCTAGTGAAGGAAGGTAGTGAGACTGATTACCAAACACCTGGGCAGCTAGATGATGACTGGGTGGCTGGAATTGAGGACTGGATATAAGGCTGCCGACGCCCTTCTTCCTGGCTGGTGATTTTCCTGCTGGATTCTTGGAGACTAGTCTGATTCCTGCATCTCAAAGCTAAGTTTTTCTGCTCTGCTTTGTACTCTTCAGTTTTGTTTTTGTTTTGCCTTGTTTTTTGGGAGTTCTGCCATCCCCGGCCAGGGGTGAGCTGAATTCCATTTTTGTCTCTGATCTGTTGATATTTTGCTCTGTCTTCAGAATATACCTGAGTGCTGATATAGTCTTTTGAAGCCTAGCGACTTCAGGGCCTGTTTTTCCTATCAGTCGGTTGGCTCATTTTGATAGGGTTTTTGCGGATGGCAGACAGCAGCTTTCCTATCCTGTCCTATGTAGTTAGCTTGGGCCCCATCATTTGCTCAACCTATCTTTCTATCTGTGTTAGTGTTTTCATCTTGCTTCACCGTCATTATATGTTGGGGGCTGCCTATTGCTTTGGGGTCTGCTCTGGGGCAGTTTAGTTTTTCCCCTTTCTGTCTTTAGGCTATATACTGTAGTTCTCCGGCTGTGATCGAGGGGTCTAGGGCACCGTAGGAACCCCCCACGGCTACTGCTAGTTGTTGTGGATAGGTTCAGGGGTCTGCAATCCGATAGCTGCCAACCTCTCTGGTTTTTCTGGACTTAGCTGGTATTTTGTTTTTTCCTCCTTCGGTGACTCATCATAACAGTATCCCAATGATTCTGAGAATGTTTTTTGTGACATATTGTACTTCATGTTAGTGGTAACATTTCTTTGATATAACTTGCGTTACTACTTGAAAAAAACGGAAGTTTGGCAAAAATTTTGAACATTTTGCAATTTTCAAACTTTTAATTTTTGTACCCTTAAATCAGAGAGCGGTGTGTGGCACCCCTGAGGGTCCAGTCACCACAGAGGTACTGCACCTCATCCAATGGTGTGGGATCCCACTCTCAGGTAAGGAGGGAGCACTACCCAGGACTCTAACCCTCGCACCCAATACACACCAGTTCAGTCAGGGCATCTGGGTGTACCCTTAAGGAGGATGGCCTCATCCCAGGCTGGCTAGGAAAGGGTGTTGGGGAGTGGGTGGGAAAGGTAGGAAAAAGGGAAGGAGCTTAGAAAATGGGAGTGAGAGAGCAAGGGCAGTTAGTCAGAACATGAGGTGACGGAGAAGGAGAAGGAGTGTAGTAGTTAGAGCTGGAGAGAGAGTTGTGAGGGGAGCCTGAAGGAAGCTCCTGGGAGGACAGAAGGGGTTCTTGGGACACAGGAAGGGTGGAGGCCACTTCTGGTCCTTCCAGAAGTGGAAGGACCAGGTCGCAGTGGAGGAGCCGTCCCCTAAGACTATTGAAGAACTATAAGACTCAGCTAGCAAGCCAGAGGCTGAGGTAACTGTATGTACCTCAGCCACAACCACATTCATTCACCAAAAAGGCATCCAGATAGGAGCAAGGGGACTCAGAGGACGTTGCCTGACAAGGTCCACGGCTGCCGACTTGGGACACTGTTTGTGAAGGTGCAGGGCAGGAGGGCACAAACCAGCGAAGTGAGATGGCCAGGAGGGAAACACACAGAAGGGAGTCCTGGAAAGGTGTATCCCAATCTATCTGGGAGTTTGCTGGACCCCTCACCTGGAGGACACGGCACTAAGCAGGCATCTGTGCACAAGACAACTGTGAGTAAAGTATTGGAAACTGCACCCTGCTGTGTCATCCGAGTCATTGACGTCTCACCTGTCCTGCACCGCACTCACCACAACAACCTCTACCGTTACTTTTAACATCCTAACTGCCCTGGGACACAGCTCTACCCGTGGCAAGCTTAACCATCTTTGCTTCCCTAACACCATCCCAGAGGATCTGTATTGCAGCGTCGGCTATCCTTGCCGAATACCATGGGTGGAGTCACAAACTTTTTCCCCTACAAACTACCCCATCATCATCATCTTATATTAATTTTACTGGATACACAGGACCAAGGACCGGGTCACTGCTGCCATGACATCCCCTTTAAGAACTGACCGGCCTGGTACTAAGTATCCCCCGGCCCTGTGGGGCACTCCAACTGGCATCACGAACAGGACCCAGAGCCCGCCATAGCTGGGTACTGTGTGCCAGAGACTTTATTTCATTGTGTGTCAGAGATTTTAATGAGTTGTCAAAACACCGCCATAAATGCCCCACACAGTGCGCATGATTGAATTTTCAAAATAACCACCATAGCTGCATCACACAGTGTGCTCAAGCAGAGAGGGGCGAGCTGTCATGGGCAGGGCCTCTCCGGAGGCACAAAGATCATGGTTGCCCACTGCCAACATGACTATGTAATAAGGAGGTGTCTGTCAGCAAGGGAGATCTGCCTCCTGTATTGGTATGGCGGGAATAGAGAGGAAAAGGCCCGCCCCCGGAAGAGGGGGAGGAAGGGGTCAGTGCAAAAGATGCCGCACGTAGAGTGGCACAGAGAGAGGTGAGCTGCAGGTATGGCAGCAAAGTACCCGGGAAACACCATGGAAAGCGGGGGTCGCAAGGCACAGGAGCACGGGGTAGAAGCAGAGGGCTCCCCCGGCCTGATGGATGAAGATCCCGACCCTGACCCGGAGCTGTTCGGGAATGAAGTGGAGGAGATGACCCGTCAGCTGTTGCGGATGCAGCTGGTGGCTGTGACAAGATGGAAGGAGACACTTCTGGAATGATTGACCGGGCAGCAGACAGCCCCGCAACCTGTGGCCTTGACTCTTGGGGGCAGTGGAGAGGAAGATCGGTACCGGAGAGGAAGGTATGGTGACTACCCCGGTAGCTGTGGATACCCTGCTTGGCCCCTTTGAACCCCCACCAGCCCCGAAACCCGGTCAGTTATTGCAATATATAGTCTGGGATCAGATCGCCGATATAAAGGGCAAACTGGTTGACCCACTCCTGCCTGTACCGACATCACAGGTGGACATGATGGGGTCTGTGGAAGAGGCCAGGGAGGGAGAGGCCCAAGGGGGGTCCCCAGTGAGGAGGAGGAATGCCAGCAGTAGATAATGAAGCTAGAGGCAGAGGAACAAGAATGGAGGGCCCAGCAGCAGGAGATGAAGCAGCGGAACCTTGCCGCTAAAGCCAGGGTCCGTAAATAAAGGCCCGCAGACCAGGGCCCAAGGAGACAGGGGACTGTAATCTCCTTCGACCTTAAAAATGGATGGGGGTTCATTATGGAGCCCGGGATAGGCAAAGATCTATTTGTATCCCGCTGCGATGTGGAGTCGCACCTCCTGGAGGGGCACCCGTACGGGGACCTACTAACAGGAGACCAGGTGTCGTACACCAGACATAAGGGCAAAAGGGGGTGGTATGCCCTTTTCATCCATAAATGCAGAGACACTGGGGCTTCAAACCAGGAAGCTGAATCAGCCCTTGTACCCAGTACTGAACGGTCAAGGACGACTCAAGGTACCCAAACACCAGGGGTGAGACTAGCTCTATGTGAGTTACTAGGAGTGACACCCGCTCAGGAACTTCCCCAGTCAGGATGTCGTGGACCCCAGAACCTACCTTGGAGAGGAAAATGATGAGAGAAAAAGTAACTGTTTGTAAATAGTTATAATACCTGGCTTGGTGTGTTTACCTCTGTTTAAAAGAAAGAACTGTGAGGTCATGAACAATGAATGACCCGAACGTTAGCTGTACAAAGTTAGCACTTCTTAATGTGCTCCCTATTGGTTTTACGTAAAACCTTAAAGTGTGTATAGCACTCTATTTATTGCAAAGCTGGACCAAGGAACATAAACCGTCTGGCGTGGCCGAAGAAGTGGTCTAACCTGGAGACCGACTATGCTTTGTAACCACGCCCAAGGCCTACGTTGGGGGTTTGAGACAGGTCCCCCATATTGTACTCAGGAAAAGGAAAATTACTTTGGTTCAGGTTTTTGATGGACCCTGTTGAAACTTGTAGAACTTAAAGGTGATTTCCACATAAATGAAAACAATGTTTAATTGCAAAAAGTGCCTCCCACAAAGGGAAGATGAGTTTAGTTGTTTTACCTGTTGGAATGCGATCTAGAAAAATTTGCATATTTCTCTAACACCTGTTTTACCTTGCTCCAGCCCGCAGACATGCTGTGTTTAACGGTAGGGTATGTGATGTCCCTAAGGCTCCAGTCACCACAGAGGTACTGCACCTCATCCAGAGGTGTGGTATCCCACTCTCAAGTAAGGAGGGAGCATTACCCAGGACTCTATCACTCGCACCCAACACATACCAGTTCAGTCAGGGCATCTGGGTGAACCCTTAGGGAGGATGGCCTCATCCCAGGCTGGCTAGTAAACGGTGTTGGGGAGTGGGTGGGGAAGGTAGGAAAAAGGGGAGGAGCTTAGAAGGCGGGAGTGAGTGAGCAGTGGCAGTTGGTCAGAACATGAGGAGACGGAGAAGGAGTGTAGTAGGAAGAGCTGGAGAGAGAGTTGTGAGGGGAACCTGAAGAAAGCTCCTGGGAGGACAGAAGGGGTTCTTGGGGTACGGGATGTGTGGAGGCCACCCATGGGGCTCATATCCAGAAGTGGAGGGACCAGGTCGCAGTGGGAGATCTGGCCCCAAAGACTTGTGGAGAACTACAAGACTCAGCTAGAAAGTCGGAGCTGAGGTAACTGTACATACCTCAGCCACAACCACATTCATTCTCCAAAAAGGCAGCCAGATAGGAGCAAGGGGACTCAGAGGACGTCGCCTGACAAGGTCCACGGCTGCTGGCTTGGGACACTGTTTGTGAAGGTGCTGGGCAGGAGGGTGAAAACCAGCGCAGTGATATGGCCAGGAGGGAAGCACACAGAAGGGAGTCCTGGAAAGGTGTATCCCAATCTATCTGAGAGTTTGCTGGACCCCTCACCTGGAGGACACGGCACTAAGCGTGCATCTATGCACAAGAGAAAAGTGAGTAAAGCATTGGAAACTGCACCCTGCTGTGTTATCTGAGTCATTCACCTCTCACCTGCCCTGCACCGACTCACCACAACAACCACTACCATCACTTTTAACATTCTAACTGCCCTGGGACACAGCTTTACCCCTGGAGAGCTTAACCATCTTTGCTGCCCTAACACCATCCCAGAGGATGTACATTGCAACTACCCCATCATCATCTTTTATTAATTTTACTGGATGCCCAGGGCCACGGACCGGGTCACCGCTGCCATGACATCCCCTTTAAGAACTGACCGGCCTGGTACTTACTTTCATAATGGTTTCAGGAGAAAATGGACCACAAAATTTGTTGTGCAATTTTCCATGAATACGCCAATACCCTGTATGTGGGGGAAAGTCAATGTTTGTGCGCATGGCAGGGCTCAGAAGGGAGGGAACACCGTTTGACTTTTTGAACGCAAAATTAGCTGGAATCAGTGGTGGCACCATATTGTGTTTGGAGATCCCATGATGTCCTAAACAGTCAAACCCCACAATTCTAACTCCAACTCTAACCCCAACACATCCCTAACCCTAATCCTAACCAGGACCTGTTGAAGCGCAATGTAAGCGCAAAACGATCGTCGTCTGTACTTGCTCCATGGTTTTATCTGCCTGCTGTTGGTAACTTGATGCCACAATAAAGGATTATTTTGCATGGGACGGTATGTGCCTATCCACTTTCTTCTTTATGGATATACAGACTATTTTCCTTGGAAGTGGCATCCGTGTTCCCTGATGTGTGTGCAGCTTCATTAACCCGAGGTCATACAGCTGTGCCTTTGACCTGCTTTTTCTCTTCTATGGTATGTGATTTGGAACAACCATATCTTTAGCCCAACCCTAACCCCAGCCCCATCCCTAACCCTAACTTTAGCCAAACCCTAACCCTAACTTTAGCTCAACTCTAACCGCAATGAAAAAATGGAAATAAATACTTTTTTTATTTTATTATTTTTACCTAACTAAGGGGGTGCTAAAGGGGGGTTTGATTTACTATTTTTTTTATTTTGATCACTGTTATAGGGTCTATCACCATGATCAAAATGAACCAATAGCAAAAATTTCCTATTGTTGCCCAGTGCCGGCCGGTGGATCTCGGAAGGAGACGCTGCAGGCAGGAGAACTTTACAGTGGGATGCAGGGACACTGGAGGTACCAGGGGGATCAGGGAACCCCATTTCTTTCTCCTCTAATGTGAGATAACATCAGAGGAGAGAGAAATTAAATGGGAAATCGGACTTTTTTTATGGTCACCATTATTCTGTTAATAATGGCGATCAGAACACTGGGGTCAGTAAAAACCGACCTGAATCATGCTCTGAGGTCTCAGTTACCGCCGGTCGAAATTCTGACTCTGGGGGCGCTATACACTTATTTCTCAGCGCCATTAAAAAGTGGCTCTGAGGCATAAGTACCCTTAATTTTGTGACTATGCTTCAATAGAGCCTTTCTCTCATCACTGATTTCTGCAGCTGCTATAAAAAGATAGAGCAAAGCTGAGTTGCTAGATCATTATCATTACAAATACTTCCAAATCTTGTCTGTTGGCAATCAGTGTGGAGAAAGGTAAGAGCTGATAGCATTGTTAGATGAGATCTGGAAGTGTTTGTAATGATACATAACTCTTAGTATCTACACAGTAGCTGCAGAGTTATGACAATAAAATCTCCTAATTTACAGTTTTAATTTTGTACACTACAGTATTCCATTCTATAGGAAAAAAAGTATTGAAAGTGTTTATGTATTTAAAAAATAGAATAAAACCAGGAGCCAATTGGATACTGATGTCACTTTATGGCATCCATCACATGCATCTAATATATTTCTTATAAAGATCATGATATCATATCTGTTAAAAGTTTGGACCATTTGACTTCGACAAACTCTATGTATTTTTTAACATGCCTACGTTTTTTGGAAAATCCCTCAGTAATCTGAAGGCAACGTTTGCAACCCTTAGCTAACCTTTCCTGAACTATTTTCTAACCAGATATATCAAATTGAAGTAGTACAAAACTTTTAATATAGGCTTGTAGCAAAAAATACTTTTCAGCCAAAACGATGGCATTTAAGTTTCCATATCCTTACTAAAAAAAAATTGAAAAATTTATGCCAAAGTTTTCCAGGAATGAGTTTTAAAAACATGAATATAAAGACATAAAATAAAAAAAGTATTGGTGACTTTAAAAATGGATCAGGTTATGGACTTATTTGAATGAGAAACAAGCAAGATCCTTGAACAAATCAAGTTAGATGTTGTTGGCAGATATGCAACAGATACAGACTTATTTGTGTGCAGGAGGAGTTTACAATTTTCTGACAGTAGATGGCGATGTTGATACTTTTATATGCTTACTGTAGTTGAATGTAATGCATATACTTGTTGTACTTTGGTTTCACTTGCTCTCTGGTGAAAGTAATTTCAGACTTCCTGTTATGCTGTATTAAGAAGCTGATGCATGTACCTCATATTCTGTGAAGATAAAAGTTGAATTACCCCATATAATCTGCTCTCACAAGTTTCTTCTGTGACCAAACTATGCAACAGGTTATGGGCCCAGCATAGAAGACAAAAAGGACTTGGTGAATGCAAAAGAATACTTCAGAGCAATTCTCTCCAAACAAGTAAGACAAATAAGTTAAAGATGAGCAGCAGTTCAGAGCTGAGACTCACAGTAGCTAAGGTGAACAATGAGAATTATCAGTTATGGAAGTTCAAAGTGGAGATGATATTGTCTAAAGATGATTTATGGGAGGTATCACTACAAACAGACCCAATGATAATAATCAGACATGGGATAAGAAAAACAGACAAGCAAGAGCTACTACCAGCTTACTAGTGGAGGATGATCAGTTAATCCACATAAAGAATGAGAATACAGCAAATCGAATGTGGGAAGCATTGAGAAAGCTACATGAAAGATCCAGCTTAAATCACAAACTATTCTGCTAAGAAAACTCTACAAGATGAGATTAAGTGCAAAGAAAGACATGCAAGAGCATATAAACTCCATGATGGAGGTAGTAACACAGCTGAAATCAGTTGGTGAAGACATTAAGGAAAGCTAAATAGCAGCAATATTATTATGCAGTTTACCAGATTCATACACTGCTGTGATAAATGCACTAGAGACAAGACCTGAAGCAGACATTACACTAGAGTTTGTAAAGACCAGACTTATAGATGAATATCATAGAAAGAAAGAACAAACAAATGATTCCGCTGAAGTGGATAGTGAAAAAGCTCTTAAAGCAACATAAAAGAAGCCCCAAAATACAGAGACAAGAGAATGTTTCAGATGTAAGAAAAAGGGACATTTAAAGAAAAACTGTACTATATGGAAAGCACAACAACAGAAATTACACCAAAAGGAGAATAAACAGAAAGTAAAAAAGCACAATTTCTAACCTACATGCAGATCACTGGAATGGTACATTTAAAGTAATTGATAAAGAGTCATCGTCAGGCTGGTTTTATTGACTCAGGAGCAACAAGTCACATGGCTAGTGATAAAAGCTTCTTTACTGAACTTGATGAAAATAAGAATGAAGCAATTTATTTTGCAAGATGGGAGTAAAATAATCGCAGAAGGTATTGGACAAGGAATGCTAATCTGTCCTGATAGATTTGGGCATAATTCAAAATTACTAGTAAAGGATGTGTTATTTGTTTCAGGACTAGAAGGAGGATTGTTATCAGTAAAGTGTCTGACAACCAAAGTACCTACTGTAAAATTCAAAGATGATAATTGTTCAATCCTAGTGGGAGATAGGGAGATGTGTGGAATGCCTGTTTGTTAGGGAATTCCCACATGTACAGTGGGGCAAAAAAGTATTTAGTCAGTCAGCAATAGTGCAAGTTCCACCACTTAAAAAGATGAGAGGCGTCTGTAATTTACATCATAGGTAGACCTCAACTATGGGAGACAAACTGAGAAAAAAAAATCCAGAAAATCACATTGTCTGTTTTTTTTTCATTTTATTTGCATATTATGGTGGAAAATAAGTATTTGGTCAGAAACAAAATTTCATCTCAATACTTTGTGATATATCCTTTGTTGGCAATGACAGAGGTCAAACGTTTTCTGTAAGTCTTCACAAGGTTGCCACACACTGTTGTTGGTATGTTGGCCCATTCCTCCATGCAGATCTCCTCTAGAGCAGTGATGTTTTTGGCTTTTCGCTTGGCAACACGGACTTTCAACTCCCTCCAAAGGTTTTCTATAGGGGTGAGATCTGGAGACTGGCTAGGCCACTCCAGGACCTTGAAATGCTTCTTATGAAGCCACTCCTTCATTGCCCTGGCGGTGTGCTTTGGATCATTGTCATGTTGAAAGACCCAGCCACGTTTCATCTTCAATGCCCTTGCTGATGGAAGGAGGTTTGCACTCAAAATCTCACGGTACATGGCCCCATTCATTCTTTCATGTACCCGGATCAGTCGTCCTGGCCCCTTTGCAGAGAAACAGCCCCAAAGCATGATGTTTCCACCACCATGCTTTACAGTAGGTATGGTGTTTGATGGATGCAACTCAGTATTCTTTTTCCTCCAAACACGACAAGTTGTGTTTCTACCAATTCCAGTTTGGTTTCATCAGACCATAGGACATTCTCCCAAAACTCCTCTGGATCATCCAAATGCTCTCTAGCAAACTTCAGACGGGCCCGGACATGTACAGGCTTAAGCAGTGGGACACGTCTGGCACTGCAGGATCTGAGTCCATGGTGGCGTAGTGTGTTACTTATGTTTGGCCTTGTTACATTGGTCCCAGCTCTCTGCAGTTCATTCACTAGGTCCCCCCGCGTGGTTCTGGGATTTTTGCTCACCATTCTTGTGATCATTCTGACCCCACGGGGTGGGATTTTGCGTGGAGCACCAGATCGAGGGAGATTATCAGTGGTCTTGTATGTCTTCCATTTTCTAATTATTGCTCCCACAGTTGATTTCTTCACTCCAAGCTGGTTGGCTATTGCAGATTCAGTCTTCCCAGCCTGGTGCAGGGCTACAATTTTGTTTCTGGTGTCCTTTGACAGCTCTTTGGTCTTCACCATAGTGGAGTTTGGAGTCAGACTGTTTGAGGGTGTGCACAGGTGTCTTTTTATACTGATAACAAGTTTAAACAGGTGCCATTACTACAGGTAATGAGTGGAGGAAAGAGGAGACTCTTAAAGAAGAAGTTACAGGTCTGTGAGAGCCAGAAATCTTGATTGCTTGTTTCTGACCAAATACTTATTTTCCACCATAATATGCAAATAAAATGAAAAAAAACAGACAATGTGATTTTCTGGATTTTTTTTTCTCAGTTTGTCTCCCATAGTTGAGGTCTACCTATGATGTAAATTACAGACGCCTCTCATCTTTTTAAGTGGTGGAACTTGCACTATTGCTGACTGACTAAATACTTTTTTGCCCCACTGTATTCAGCCTGTCTACAAGTCGCAAATCATGCAGATGAGACAATGAAAACTAAATCTCTGAGCAAGCCAAAATACTAGGAGGACACCCGAGCATGCTCAGGAAAACCTGAGCAATGAGTATACTCGCTCATCACTAGTAATAATTAATATCAAAGCAGGTGAACAATTATATCATCTAGACACATTAAAGGAACAGATGAAGTTATGGACACATGATCACAAGAATTGTATTCAAATGTGGCATGGACATCTTGGACACAGACATCCTGAGAGTATATTGGTATTACAAAAGAAGAATTTGACAGAAGATCTATTGATATCTGATTGCTCACTTACCGTAAAATTTGAATGTTGTATAAAATCTAAAGCTACAAGAGTATCTATTCCTAAAGAGAGTGAGACAAAAAGCACAAGACCACTTGACTTGGTACACACTAATGTATGTGGACCCATGAAAGTGACATCAGGAGGTAATAGATATATGGTGACCTTCATAGATGACTACTCAAGATACACAGTCACATACTTGATAAAGAACGAAAATGAAGTTTTTGAAAAATTAGAAGACTATGTGACAAAGTCAAATAACAAGTTTCAGGGGAAGCCAATTATCATCAGAAGTGATAATGGAGGTGAATTTACAGGACACCAAATAGAAAACTACTCAAAGACAGAATGGAATAGAGCATCAAAAGACTGTTCCATACACACCTGTACAGAATGAGGTAACAGAAAGAAAAACAGAACTCTGACAGAAATGATAAGACGTATGCTAACAGACTCCAATCTACCAGAGAAATACTGGGATGAAGCAGCAATGACAGCTACTTATCTGCAAAACAGACTTTTTTCAAGAAAACTGAAAAAAAAACATATAAACTGTGAAACTGTGGCAGGGTCAGAAACCAAGTGTGAATCATTTAAGAGCTTTATGTTCCAAAGTTTTTGTGTTTATTCCAGAAGAAAAACGCTCCAAACTTCAAAACAAAGCCATTGAAGGAGTATTTGTCGGATATAGTGACAATTGCAAAGGATACAGAATCCTAGATCCCAAGAGAGGTAAAATCACAGTGAGTAACAGTGTAACATTCATTAAAGATCTAAATGATGACATAATGAAAAAATGAGAGAAACGACAGTGATATAACTGCAGGAACATGATGAGAAAGAAGTGGAAATCGATGAAAATCAAAAAAATGAAAGTCAAGAGATACAACTCCATACAGACACAGAACCAAGATGCTCAATAAGAGAAAACAAGGGAAGACCACCTCAACGTCTTTCATACAAGGCAAGTACAAATAAAATTTATGAACCTACATCTTGGGAGGACATATCTCAACATTCAGAAGAGAGGCCAACAAATGGACAAAGGCTACAGAAACAGAAATAAAATCCATGCATGATTCTGTCATGATCCAGGACGGGATTTCGCTTTGACCCGTCCTGGTTAGACTATGGGTTAATTGTGCTGCCTCTCTCTGGCAGCAGGAGGCTATTTAGTGCTCACTGGACCTGGGTCCGGTGTCAGTTATACTCCTGCCCTCGGCTGAGTTAAGTGACCTCTTGTATACGTGTGCCTTGTGCCTGATATCTTGCTTGCTTGTTCGGTTGTGATCTGGTTCTGTCCCTGTTACGAGTTCTGCCTGACCCTCTTGTACTGCGCTACCTCTCGTGTATGACTCTCTGCTTGTGACCCAACTCCTCTCTGCTCGTCCCCTTGGTACCACGTCGCCCTCTTGTGTATGACCTTTGGCTCTGTCTGACCACCCGTCTGTTTGTCCCTCTGTACCTCGTTTGCCCGTACTGCTGTGACCTCTGTTTTGCCTGACTCTGAGTTGTTTGTATGGTGTCCTGTCCTATCTGAATACAGGACGCTAAGCCCCGCCCCCTTTCAGTCACATGACCATAGGTCCCGTGCAGACTATTCAGTTTCAGTGTCCGCAGGTCCTATGCATCTTTACTTTCCAGCACTGACTGGATCCTGACACTATTAGCCTGAAGCACGCATGGTCACCTCTGCTGCCCGTCTCCACAGGTATCTTTTAGCACTGCTTCTGTTCTCAGGACACGCGCACTGGCTCTATGAGCAAGTGCAGTGCGGTGTCTCTGACAGATTCATAGACATGGACACTGACAGAACTATATATAGCAGCAAATGAGATAAAATATAACTTTTAATGCAAAAACTTAAAAGTACCAAAAATAATAGTGTCACCCACAAGTGAATTTAAAATGAGATGCAAAATAAATGGGTGATCCTCAAAGGATAATTGCAAGCACCCAAATACATCACACAGGGATATAGAATGTAACTAATAAATCAGATAACAATCTATATAATGGATACAGCATAAATAGTTAGCACAATGCTATAGTCAATTGCACATGTATGTACATATATATTTCATAGGTTAGACCAACAGGTTCATAGCCTTCAATAGATGAGATTTCAAAGAAAAAAGGAACAATCTCACCAGTTTATGCATCACCTGTAAGTCACCTGTAAATGCGGATTGGAATATGTTGGAAAAACGATTCGAGAATTTAAGAGGAGAATTGGTGAACATGTGGGAGATATAACACATAAAAGGGACACTCCAATCTCAAGGGATATTCATGGTATGCATGAGGGACAGATTTCATACCTTTCTTTTACTGCCATTGATAGGGTCTTTAAACCACAAAGAGGAGGCAACTGGGATCAGTTGCTGCTGCAGCATGAGGCAAAGTGGATATTCTAGTTGGACACTGTAACACCTAAAGGCCTCAATGAGCAGATTAATTTTAATTGTTTTATTTGAATTTCTTTGCCTTTGTTTTTCTCTAATTTTTGATCTACAGTTTGGATTATTCTATAAGACTGAATCACTTTCCTGTCACTGTCACCTATTATTGGGGATTGGCATATGTGTATACATGTGTATTGATATGTCTATATATGCATTTCATGTTGCCATTATTTTGTTTTATGCGCATTTCACTCAGTAACGTCCGTCATATGCTTGCATTTATGCGGGGCTAGGCGGACATTAGTTCCATTCTTGATACTTGGATACGCTCCAAATTTGCGCCTCTATATATATGGAGTGAATTATTGTTCCTCTCCGGTGCCTTTATCTATGATTGGTTATCGCTGCCAAATTTTCAACTTATTTTACATTATCTATATATGTCCCAGTTTCGCTGTTTTGAAATGTTATTTCATCAGCGTTTCTTTGATGACGATGCTGGGGGCGGCACCGCATCCTCGGAAGTGGGGCAGGATGTGTGCCCCGCTAACCGGAAGTGTGGCGCCGCTTGGCAGATGGATGTCACCGGAAGTGGGGCATCTACCATCTTGTTTTCACCGGAAGTGGGGAGTCATCGGTTCAAGGGATTTTACTGGGGCAGTGTTTAGCGCGAACTATGAAGCGCGCCCTGTGTGAGTTAGGTTGTCTAACGTGGGATGTTTGACACTCCAGGTATGAGTGTGTCCTGTGAACCGGAAGTGTGTCGTCCGTGTATGTGGCTGGTTACCGGAAGTCGGGCATCCACCATTTTTGAAATGGGGCTTCATCCGCTCATTACACATGGGACTTTTTTCCAGTGATGTCATTGGGGGGCGTTTTTAGCGCGAATCATGGCGCGCGCCCTGGGAAGGTTAAACCATATAATGGGGGATGACTGGTATGCCAGGTATGAGTGAACTGATATGCGTTAATTAATTAATTGCGGCAATATGTGTGGATTAATCTAATGATATATATATGCCCTCTTCCTTCTGCTCCCTGCAGACAGCAGATAGCATAGAGAGCAGGAGGATGTATGTCTCTTAGCTATAGCACTATGGCACTTTAAACAAGTTAGTCCCCTGAAGAGTTACTTGGATGAAACGCGTTGGGACGCTCCATATAGGAAAAGTGCAGGGCATGTGCAATATATGGCTAGCTGTGGACTGCCCTTGTAAGGGCAGGAGCCTGGGGATCAGTTAATGGTTAGCATGTAAGGGAACTGACAGGGTATTGTCCTCCCATCGCTACCTTCCTGTAGGTATACAGAGTGTCCCTGGTGACTTCTGACCGTCTGCATAAACCGGTGAGATTGTTCCTTTTTTCTTTGAAATCTCATCTATTGAAGGCTATGAACCTGTTGGTCTAACCTATGAAATATATATGTGCATACATGTGCAATTGGCTATAGCATTGTGCTAACTATTTTTGCTGTATCCGTTATATAGATTGTTATCTGATTTATTAGTTACATTCTATATCCCTGTGTGATGCGTTTAGGTGCTTGCAATTATCCTTTGAGGATCACCTATTTATTTTGCATCTCATTTTAAATTCACTTGTGGGTGACACTATTATTTTTGGTACTTTAAGTTTTTGCATTAAAAGTTATATTTTATCTCATTTGCTGCTATATATATATATAAATTTGGATGAGAAATATTTGCCATTTCGGACTGATATTGGCATTTCTGCTGTATTTGACTGACAGAACTACCAAAAGAAAAAAAGGCTATAGGATGTAAATGGGTTTTTAAAGTAAAATACCAAGCAGAAGGCACAGCTGATCAGTATCGAGCAAGACTCATAGCTAAAGGCTATTCTCAGAAATATGGAGAAGACTATGGTGAAACATTTGCTCCAGTTGTCAAACACACCACAATCAGAACTTTGCTTGCAGTTGCAGCAACAAAACAAATGCAGTTGAAACATCTGGATGTAAAGGCAGCATTTCTGAATGGATGCTTAACAGAAGACAATTACATGGAACAACCCCCAGGATTCAAGGATAAAAGGAAACCAAACAAGGTTTGTAAGCTACAGAAAAATATATATGGTTTAAAACAAGCTGCTAAAGAGTGGAATGATAAAATCACAGAAGTACTCATAAATGAACATTTTTAAAGAAGCAAAGCGAATCCTTGTCTATATACAAAGAGACAGACAGACGGATATATGTACTGATATATGAGGACGATATTTTAGCTTGTTTTAAAAAAGAAAGAGATGTAGCGGAGATAGTGAATATTTTAGATCAACATTTCGAGATCAAAGATCTGGGAAATGGGAAACAGTACCTAGGAATACAGATAGAAGGAGACGGGATTTTCCTTCTTAATCAAAATCACGATTCAAGACATAAACATTTGGATTGAAAGATGCAAAACCAGTAATGTCTCCAATGGAAACCAACTATCTGAAGGAAATAAATAGTGAACAGAATCTGTTACCGAATAATGAACAATACCGAAAGGCAATTGGAAAATTATTATAGCTTGTGACTGTTACAAGGCCAGACATTGCAGCAGTAGTGGGAATTTTGAGCAGGAAGGTGTCAAAGCCAAACATAATGGATTGGAATGCAGTGAAGAGAGTAATCCGTTATTTGAAAGGAAATAGCAGTGTTAAACTGAAACTGCCTACAAGTGATAAATGCATTTTAACTGGATACATTGATGCAGACTGGGCTGGAGATCCAATTGACAGGAAAATTACCAGTGGCTATCTTTTCTTGCTCTCAAGCAGACCAATTAGTTGGACTAGTAAGAAACAATCTATAGTAACACTGTGGTCGACAGAAGCAGAATATGCCGCCGCAGCACATGCCAGTAAAAATTTCTATGGTTAAGACAACTGCTAACAGACTTAGGACAACAACAATTGGGACCAACAAAGATGTATGAGGACAATCAAGGCTGTCTAGTTCTTGCTCAGGTGGAAAGAGTTAATCCAAGAACTAAATACATTGATGTGAAGTTTCACTTCTTGAGAGATCAGCAGGAACAAGGAATCCTAAATTTAGAGTACTGCCCAAATGAAGATATGACAGCCCTCCCCTGATGAAGCTGCTGCAGCAGCGATACACGTGGGGTCTCCCACATGCCTATGGTCCCGGGACCTTGCCTTTCTATCATGACTATCCCTTGACAACCTGACCTGACTGCTCCTGTGGGAACTTCTGATGCCCTCAGCCTATACTCATACATATTCTGATATATATGGGTGCTACTGCATATTAGGATATTAGCCAAAAAAAATACATTTTTTATTTGTGGCCAGTTGTTATACACTATTGTTGTATCTTCCCTTTTTTTCCCCCTCCAGTGGCTACCTTACTAGGCGTTATAGGGTTAACTGGTTATCCCCTGTTTATTTGCCACTTTTCCAATCTTGGGGACGCCCAATTTTGGCTGTCCATGTATGAGCGCAGGTTCTATTTATTGGAGCATACTTATGGTTTCATGTTTTTTGGTGTATCATATTTTATATACATTAGTGTTTTTCAGGATCGGGTTTCGTTATCATCTGTTATTAGCACAGGACCTTGGATAATGTGTTATTGATAGTGTAGTTTTTAATGGTGTTTTATCATGTATGTGTTTTGCTGTGGTCTATCATTTGAATTATAAAATATTGTCATACATTTTTCATATTAAGGTGTGCACTATTCTTATGCATTGGTCTTTTTTCTCTTCTCTTTTGGATCATGACAGCAGATATTTTCACAAAGGCATTGAATGCTGAAAGACATCAGAGACTGATGAAGAAATTAGGCTTAACTGAATAAGTCCTTACTGTTGAGAGAGGGTGTTGGCAGATATGCAACAGATACAGACTTATTTGTGTGCTGGAGGAGTTTACACTTTTCTAACAGTAGATGGCGATGTTACTTTTATATGCTTATTTGAAGGTAATGCATATACTTGTTGTACTTTTGTTTCACTTTCTATCTGGTAAAAGGTCCTTTCAGACTTCCTGTTATGCTGTATTAAGAAGCTGATGCTTGTACCTAATGTTCTGTAAAGATAAAAGTTGAATTACCCCATATAATATACTCTCACAAGTTTCTTCTGCAACCAAACTATGCAACATATGTCACTTGAAATACACTAAAGGTTTCTGAGATTGTGAAAAAGGGTTTGAATTTTTACCCAAAGCAGTGTCACTCGTCCATGGGTTGTGTCTGTTACTGCATGGAAACGAGAATGAGTTGATTTACAAGTCCGAAGACAGAGTTGCAATGCAGACTCTAATCACCAGAGAAGCTGTTTTAAATATTATTTTGGACAAGAAAAGATCACCATTCGATGATTTGAAAGAAAGTTATTGTCAGAAGCAATTAAAGATAAAAAAAGAACCAACCACAAAAGGCAAAAAAGATGGATAAAATTTGCTGTATCACAAGGAAGTATTCACACAGTCGCTGGAATGTTCCCCAAACACTTCAAAAACATATTGCTTGTGAAATTGGCCCAAACAAATAAGTTAATTTCATCAGCTTTACAGATAGCTAACAGATGATAAGAAACAGTATAATACTTTAGGATGAATCAAGAAAACAAACAGTTTTAAATATTTGTCATGATTGTCAAATGCTGAATTAGCAAAGGATTCTCGGAGTATTCGAAAGACAATTTGTAGTATGTAAGACGAATTACTTGAAGTCAATCTCCCTCGATAAAAAGATAGGCAAGAATAAAAGTAAAAAAGAAATAAACTATAAAAAGAGTAAACAACTCATACAACTACAATATGAAGATGGGAAAAAAAAGTTATTTGAAATTGGGGATGGAAAAACAAAACTGAACAGACAGGAACATACTCTGACCAATTTCAGGATTTTGGAACAGACTGAATAAGTCATTATACTATAAAACTTTTTTGAGACCACCCCCAACACTGTATTGGAAATTGGTCTTCAGAATGCAGGCATCATCTTCATCACACCAGTATTGTGGAATTGCCTGTGAAGAGAGGATTACTCTAATGTAAAGTTGGGCATATCCACATTGTAAAGAGACTTATAATGGTAATAGGAAAGTTGAAAATGGCAGCACAAAGTTGTTCTAGCTGTTTTGTTCTGACCAACAGTTACATTACAGGATCCTCAGTGAGGCCAAATCATGGGAATAGGCCTTCTTGCTCACAAGCGCTCAGAAAAGAGCACAAGTTTATTACCCTTTAATCAGTTTCCTTATACTAGTTACAGACAAAGTAATACTACAGCTGCCCTTTTCTCAGATATATGTTATTATAACTTTTTACTATCATGCCTATCCCAGTATACTGCCCACAACACACAGTTTCTCAGAGCATCACATATGAGTTAAGAAAATATTAGACCAAATATTAAACCTTGAAAAGTTGTAAACAAAACATGAGCCTATTCAATATTAAACACAATATACTGCAGAGAAAAATATTGTCCCTTCTGCATCAAAGTCAAGACGATTCATCCAGATTGTACCTTTTTTTGTGTTTGTGGTTACATTTTCTGTGCATCAAGACTCACAACTGATCGGATCACAATTTGTATCTACTTTAGCCTAAAGTTATAGTAATGGATGTGTTCAAAATGGTTCCCAACTGAAACAGACTTGCAAGAATAACTAAGTGACTGATTGTTAACTTGGCAGGAGAGCATTATTTATTAAATAGGAGTGATTGACATTCAGTGGTCATGTGTCCATCACGACTGGGGGGGGCATGTGACCACTGGGAAAGGGTAAGCACCAAGACTACCAGAGGACAAAGACAAAGGTAGAAGAGCAGCAACAAGGTGTTAATTGGTTTGATATGATTTTTATTATTATTATTTTTAAAGAATAATGCATGGTTTGTTTGTTTTTTTTATTTCAGCCACGGGCAACTTCTTTTAATTCCTTAAGGACAATGCATAGATTAGTATCATACTGACATGGCAATTTTTAGTTTTTCCATTTCTCCATTTAAAAGCCATCATTTTTTTCCATCTACATTGTATGCCAGAGGGTGATCTTCTCAAAGAAGATAGCTTGTATGAATAATATATGAGAATACTGAAAATTTGTAATGAGAAATTTGGTCTAGAAAAACGGAGTTGTCTTTTCTAAGAAGTGTTCTTCTCAGTGGTTAATTGTAGAAGCAAACAAAATTGATTACGCTTAGCATTTACAAAGTGTAGAACTTTTGATATAATGTAATGCAGGAAATTCTGGGGATAAAATGATGAATCAGAATATAATAAGAAAATGGTGTGTCAGATAAATTCTTTTTAAAGCGAATCTGTCAGCTGTTTTGGCCACTATAAGATGCGGCCGCTGCCTTTCAGGGCTTATCTACAGCATTCTATAATGCTGTAGAGAAGCCCCCAGTCGGACCTGAAAGATAAGAAAAATAAGTTTTATTTTACTCACCCGGGGAGGGCGGTCCAGTCCGGTCCGATGGGTGTCGCAGGTCCAGGTCCGGCTCCTCCCATCTTCTTGCGACGCCGCCCTCCTGCTTGCTACATGGCTCCCTGGCATCACGCTCCTGCGCAGGCGTACTTATTTTTTTATCTTGCAGGTCGGATTGGGGCTTATCTACAATATCATAGCTGTATTGTATCGCATATTGTGAAAAACGGATGTGACTAACCCGTTTTTTCGACGGATCCGCTAGATATGGGATAGATAGTATACATAGATATATCTATAGATATATCTATGGATATATCTATAGATATCTCGGAATATATCCATAGATATATCTATAGATGGCGTGGGCCAAAATTTGGAGCCTGGGAAGGGGGTAATACCAATGGCCCCTTCCCAGGCTATGAATATCAGCCCACAGCTGTCTGCATAGCCTTTACTGCCTATTAAAATAGGGGGACCCAAAAAAAATGATGTGTGGTCCCCCTATATTTTATAGCCAGAAAGGCTATGCAGACAGCTGCGGGCTGATATTCATAGTCTAGGAAGGGACCATGGGTATTGGGCCCCTGGCTACAAATACCAGCCCGCAGCCACCCCAGAAATGGCGCATCTCTAAGGACACAGGGAGAATATTGTTGGTTTATTATTTTCATTTTTTTCAGGTGAGGAAGGGCTTCGGGGATTAGCAAAATATGGTAAGTGTGAACTATATATGTGTATATGTTTTGTTTTTTTTACATTCAACACATTAGCTGGATGATGGGACTACTACTGTCCCATCATTGGCTAATGTGTCAATCACTGTCACTGTAGCAGGCATAGCCCGATCGGACTTGTAGTCCCATCGGACGATGCCTGCATATACACACAAACACATGTGCAGGCCTCCGCACAGACCCCCGCATACTCCCGCAAAGACCTGCATACCCCCACACAGCCCCGCATACCCCCGCACAGCCCCCCACATAGCCCCGGATACTCCCGCAAAGACCCGTATACCCCCGCACAGCCCCGCACAGACCCCACACAGCCCCACATACCCCCTCACAGACCCCCACATAGCCACGCACAGCCCCCCACCTCACACGCACACAGACATAGGACGCACATACTATACAGGCACACAGCGTTGGCGCATGCGCAGTTAAAAGAAAACAGAATCCATCGCCGGATTCCGCGATTTGTTGGACAGTGACCGATCAGTTGCCCATAGGCTTTCATTCTAGCAAAAATCCGGGGCTGCTCATTAACTTCCGGCGGTATTCACTGCACTCGGCAGTCTTCGGCTTTTTCGGCAGTGTTCGTGCACTGACGTCAGGGATCACCTGCGTCCAAGCTCGGGGTTCGGACTCAAGTTCGCATCATCTCCATCCCTGAACTCGAACTTTGCAAAAAACACTCGGGTAAACCCACCGATCCCTATTATCGGGGAGGTCGCCGATCAATACTCTTAATTGCAATGTACAAAAAAACTCTTTGATTTCTGCAGTTATTTCCTTTAGTGCTGCAACGTAAAAAGATTGCAAGTGTACAGTGGAGAATCAGTGCTCACAAGTCTCATTCTCCACACTAAAATTACTAGGAAATACAAGGACACAGCCCCTAGAACATACTTGTCAGGTGCTCTAATTGGTACCTCTCTGTGAATATATCTGTGAATAACTAATGAAAATCACCCAACACTCTAAGGCTGGCATCACACTAGAGAGGAATGCGGATGAGTGAGAGGCGTTAAAAAAACGCATTGCACACGGACCAATGATTCTCTATGGGGTAGCTCCCATCAGCCGTATTTTTCTCACGTATTTTCTACGGTCCGTGCCAATCGTAGCATGCTGCGATTGTCAGCGTATTACGAATGTAGTAGGCCAATGCAAGTCTATGGGTGCGCAAAAAAATCGTATTACACACGGACCACCCGTGTGACTTGCGAGAAATACGCAAGACTTTTCCTGGTGACAGGAAATGTGCCAATTCGTCATCAGGAAGCTTAGACATGCAAATTAGCTCAAAAAGCGCTCCAGACATCCAGGAAGTACACCTCCACGGAGTCCTGCAGCATCATGTCTAGCCACATTAATGTGGAGCTCCTAATTGTATTGGTCCAGGAAAGGCCCGAACTTTGGGACCAACGGGATGCCCATTATTCTGACCGGGGCCGCAAAGAGGCGGCATGGAGGCGCATCTGTGTGCACATGTTCCCGGACTATGCCCAACGGCCACGTGAGGAGCAACAACAAATTCGTAAGTAATTGCCATTTTTACCAATCAGCTTAAAGGCCTGAACTGAGCTTTTTTAAATGTAGCCCCTACAATCCTAGACTGTGTATGTAGGTATCCCTGTTTGTTAAAGAAAAATTTAGATAAAAACCACCCTCTATTAGGCCACGTGACTATGTGAAATGTTAAAACTATTGCTGGGCACAATTCACAAAGGTTACAGTCCCTTTTCAATTCACATTGCAGTTGAGGATGTGATGAGACGCTGGTGCAGCATCCGCGACCAGTACCGGCGGGAAAGACAGCAGTGGGCCAGGAGTGGGGCAGCAGCACCGACCAAGTGGAAATGGATCTATCTTGACCGCTTGGCATTTTTGGCACCCAGTATGTATCTCGGACCGTAAGTACAGACATCACACCACATGACACATATGCTTTTTAGGGTCAGAGCTACATTTGATTTTTGTACATTTCCTAACAGAACTCAGTCCAACCTCATGGAGAGGGAGACAGGGTCGGATACTGAGCCCATTATAGACCCGGATGGGGGATGTGAAGAGGTGGCTGGCCCATCTTCTGACCAGAGCTTTTGCAACCCCCACGCTCCACCAGCATCAGGCCCAGCATCAGGTTTTGCACCTGGTCCAGACCTTGCGGAGCCACCAGCAGCCAGCAACTTAGAAGACCCTGGCAACAGCAGCAGCCCTACTGGCCGTGTTGAGGGGTCCCCCCAGCCTGCAGCCGTAGGCCGCTGTGGGAGACGGAGAAGGGACAACACTGCCTCTGATACCCGGAGGCATGTAGACACAGGTGTCTTAAATTACCTGTCCAGGGCTACCCAGGATGAGGGTGAAGAGGCATAATCCCGAAGCCTGGCCCGGTACCTCCGTCCCCTACCCCGTGAGGTGAGGCTACATGTGCGCGGATCCATTCAGATCCTAATTGATGCATGCACACACCCCAATGACCCATATGACTTGTTTGAGAATCTTGAGAGGTGGCAGCTCTCAACCCGTAACTGTCTCTGCCTTGTCCAACAACCATCTGTGCATGCTCAAATAGGATCTGAGTGTCCACCTGCACGTGTGCCTACACCTCCACCCATTCCCCCCCAAACCAACCTTGGCAACAACAGGGCCAAATGGCAGCCTATAACCAACCTGACCAATATGGCCACTTGTACAGACCTGGTGTTGGAGGCTGGCCCCAACCTGGGTTTGGACAACATGGTCATATTGGGGGTATGATGGATGTGGCTACAATCAGCCACAGGATTATAATCGACAGTATCCTTATGGTCTCTTTGGTGCGCAGCTGCAGGAACATGGCCACATCTTCCCAAAGGGCCAAGATCATCCACCCCAACAGGGTGATGGTCAAGCTGGGCACCCCAACCCCCAACAAAGAGATGAAGGCCTCCCGCCATCACCTCCGCCAAGCTACCAGCAGTTATAAAATAGCTAATTGTTTTTTAAATTTTTTTGTTGGTATTTATAATCTCTTGTTACCTCTTTGTGTGTCAAAAAATGACAATGTTATATACAGAAAAGGCTACATGGCCTGGGCAATATCTGCCATATGACAAAAATATGGTACACTGTATTGTAAGCTATTTTTTGCATTTATAAAACATTTGAAAATGCATCTTTGGCCTTCTTCCTGAATTATTTTAGGCATTCAAATAAGTAAGTCAACTTTATCACATATAGACAGACAACACAAATCAGAGAAGACCAAACCAAAAAATTATATACACACACAAAAGAACATCACAACATAGATACAGCCTGATCTTGCCAGGTAGTAGAACCATGAGGTGAAACAAAATACTGGGTGAACACATCACATACTTTGAGTCCTGTGAGAGGATGCCGTAAAGGGAACACATGTGGCCTAGGCCTAGCCCCATTGTCCCCCACACCTTCAGTCACATCAGATGAGGAGCAATCATGCAGTCTAGTGAAGTTATGGAGGACCACACAAGCTTTGATGACCTCATTGACGTTGGCTTCACTCAGCTGAATGGCAGACTGGAGGACACGCCATTTGGCGCAAAGAATGCCGAAGGCGCACTCCACCAGTCTTCGGGCACGTGAAAGGCGCACATTAAAAATCTGCGTGGGTATGGCCTCATGACATGCCTGGTCAATTAGAAGGCTTCATCCCCCACTAGGACATAAGGCACCGCTTATTGATTTTAGCCTGGCAGCTGACGTGGTGGTGGTAGGTCCAACAGGTTATTGCGCAGCCGCCGACCCATAATGGAAGAATTGAAGACTCTACATTCTCCAGTTCTTCCATAAGCCCCAATGTCTACAATTATAAACCTGTAGTTGCTGTCAACCAAAGCCAACAAAACTACAGAAAAATATTGTTTATAATTATAGAATTGGGACCCTGAGTTCGGCAGCTTACGCACACGGATGTGCTTCCCATCCAGGGCTCCAATACAATTGGGGAATTGGCAGTGCAATTCAAATCCCCTGGCAATCCTCAACCAGTCTCCCATCTTGGGCTCTGGCATGACCACATGATAACTCTGGACCAGATTTCCGAACATGTAGCACGAACGATGCCGGATATTATCGATCGCCCAATCAAAAACTCCAGATGGAGTGCTGCATAAGAAAGGCCAGTTGAGAGGAACCTACAATTAAACAAATGTAGAAAATATATACATTAAAATACATGGTAAAGGATGCACACATTACATATAGATCACCACAACAGTGTGTAAGTAAGAAGCTAGGCGAACAATACATATACACATGTCCCACGGCTATGTAATGTGGAATAACACATCAAAGTGTTCTAAGTTTGAGAGCATATATTTGGTACCAATACCTAATTTTTCTTGACCAAAAAGGGGTTACTGAGTAAGAGAATTATTTGAGAAAATAATCATCTACATAAAGTACATTCTGTAGCTGAGAAATACATACCGTAACGTATGGAGAAGGCGCTCCTCCGCAGAGATACATTTGCGCATCCGGGTGTCCTGGAAGGTGATCCCTGGGCGCATTGTCTCCAACAAAATATCAAAGGTAGAAACGGTCATCCGACAATAGAGGAAAAACTTGTCAGGGTGTGTCCTCATAGCTGCATAAAGCCTGTGAAAATGACCTTTATTGAGGCGTTGTCTCAAATGCGGATGCACCCACATTCATCTCCTCCTCAGATCCACAATCAATGGGTATGGCTGGCCAAAGCGCCTGGACAAAACCCAGTTGAAGAGAACACGGTCAGTTGGGGTGAACTGAAGTGTGTCAGACATGTTTGCTAACAACCAGCAAGACACCAACACAAGCACAGCACCAAAATGGGCAGATTGGAGGCTGCCACCTGATGTTGAGGCATTAAATAGGGTTGGTGCTGATGATTTAAATTATGTGCAGGCCTCAAAACCGTTAAATGTCCATTTTGCAATGTTGCGAGAAAAAAACAGTATACGGATCACATACGGATTACATACGGATGCTTACATGAGAAAAATACGCGCCCACACCCTGACAACGGATGACATACGGAGCACTATTTAGGGACCATTTATGCGTATTATGGACGTAAAATATGGTCCGTATTTTTCTACCTTGTGTGTGACTCCAGCCTAATAGAGAATTTTTGCAAGAAGAAGAAACAAGCCAATTCCACCAGCCTCGCCTTTTATGACTTGAGTGCACCATTCTCCTCCTCCTATATCTGTGATTATTCAGAAATATGCCGCATCTTATTATTAAAAAAGCGTAAAGTGGCAAAAAAGATATTATTTTTTCTAAATGAAATATATTTTAATTATTAAAATACATAATATAATTGTAAATAGAAATACACACTAGCGCTTATCCACTCAAGAAAGGAAAATTGATAAATCTCAGATGCAGCTGGTGAAAATAACAGGCTCTGTGCCAGCTCGTGTAAAAAATAATGAGCTATAAAAATTGTAATAACGAATCACCGTGCTATACTGAGATAATAGGAAAATTGAAGACTCACTCAGTGATTGAGTTGGTGTGGAGTGTATTTAGAAAACAATTGTGGATTTCATCCGTTTTGTAGACAATGCTGATGGAATAGTAATAATATGAATCATATAAGAGAATGATGGAAAAAAAAAATTCAGTTATATGATAGTGAAGTGCTGACTTGGAGATTACAGTACTTACTAATTCATCCAAAAGTCCGTGAAAAAAATCCCCTGGACAGAATGCTGGGTAGAGGTAATATCTGAGCCGCTAGAATCAGAGCGCTTTCTGTCAGTGCCCTTTAATATTGAAGATGTTGTGCTTTAAGGGATGACAAAATAATTAATGGGTATATCACCCAAAAGGTAGTATATATGTGAACCCACAAATGATAGACACTTACTGCGGTGTAGGCAGAAGCAGCATGTGTGGGTTGTGAGTGATGGCAGCCCAATTGGTGGAGACACTGGTGTTTATTCGGACTCCCATGACAGCACCACGAGAGAGGGGATCCGCCCTTCGGGAACAGGAAACCTACAGATACAAAAAGGGCGGCACCCCTCCCACGCATCAGTTGGTTTCCTGTTCCTGAGGGGACGGGATCCTGCAGATGACCGGATCCCAGGCCGGCCGGCTGGTACAGGTAGCGAGGGGGTCTCCTACCTCGGCCTGGTGCGGAGCTCCTGGAAGACACCATGGTGGCCCAGTATGGGTGGCACGGCGGTGGCGTAGACAGCAGGGAGCCGGTGCGGCTGCAGAGCGTTGGGGCCAGGGAGCGCTCCATAGTGCAGTGCCCGAGCGTCCCGCGTGATTTCCGGTCACGTCGGAGTCGCGGTGACGTCAGGGGGCGGAGCCTCGGGGCGCTTCCGGGTCGGCGGCGCCACTGCACAGGCGCGGAGACCCAAGATGGCGGCGCCCATCGGGAGGACGCCGGTAAGCGCCGGTTCCCCTGCCAAAAGCGGCGCCAGCTGGGGAGGGGGGCCCTATTGGGGGGGCGCGGCAGGAGGATATCCGCTGTCCGGAGGAGGGGTATATAGGCAGGACCCCAGATGGGTGCCTTGCCTTGGCCACATTATTGCAAGCCAGTAATGGAGAGTGATCAGGAGCAGCAGCAAAAGCAGCAGCAACGGCGGCAACAGCGACAATCTTCACTGCCGCCCCTGGATGACCTTAGGCAGGTCAAACAGAAGAAGAAAGAGGCCCGTGACAGTAAGGAGCGTCCGGGACGAAGTGACCAGTCCAGTCATAAGAGCTCCGCTAGACGGACAGGAGCATCGACTGAGAAAAATCCTCCTCATTCTCCGGTACTTGATTGTGGCACTGGTAAGTGATCTTCGTGAATGTTCACTCAGTGACGGGGCCTCATTCTGTGTTTTATTCTAGGGGAAGAAAGCTACGAGTAAAACCAGACACAGGGAATGCGCACTCTGTGCATGCCCGTCACCAGATTTATGCCCCAAAAAGTTATGTCCCCCCTGTATCCAGCAGACAGTGGCGGAGGAATCGCCCGCAGTAGCGGCGTGTTTAAGGGATATAGTAAGGGCAGAGATGAAGGAAACCATAAAATCCCTGTCCCAACCAGAGAGTGTAAGGGGTGAGGACCCGGTGGAGTCGGATTCCTCGACAGAGTGGAGGAGAAGTAAGGGCTCCCATTTTTCATCTCCCTCGTCCTCCTCAGAAGAAGAGGACTCTGGTCAGTTTTGCCTGCTGCTCGACCGAGTAGACAAATTGGTAAAAGCGGTCAGAGGAACAATGGAGATGGAGGAGCCAAAGCCTCAATTATCCATGCAGGATGTGATGTTCGGGGGGCTGGAGCAGAGGAAGCGTAGGGTCTTCCCACTAAACGAAAAGATCCAGGATCTCATCCACAGAGAGTGGAAAAAGCCAGATAAAAGAGGGTCGCTACCACCAGCCCTCAAGTGGAGATATCCATTTGACGATACAGCAATGAATACTTGGGACAAGGCCCCCAAATTAGATGCAGCTATGGCGAAAGCATCGAAAAAATCCTCGCTACCCTTTGAGGACATGGGGTCCCTTAAAGATCCTCTAGACAGGAAGGCAGATACCTTCCTTAAAAATACCTGGGAGATGGCAGCCGGTTCCTTAAGACCAGCAGTAGCATCGACTTGCACGGCCAGGTCCATGATGGGCTGGTTGGACCAGTTAGAGTCGCAGTTAAAACAGGGAACATCTAGACAGGCAATCCTGGGGGCCCTTCCAATAATCCAGGATGGCGCAGTCTTCCTAGCGGATGCCTCGGCTGATGCAGTCAAAATGGCCGCCAGGGCAGCAGGACTCTCTAATGCGGCTCGGAGAGCCCTGTGGCTGAAGTGCTGGCCGGGAGATATTCAGTCCAGGGCAAAACTCTGTACTATCCCGTGTGAGGGGGAATATTTATTCGGAGCTGTCCTGGACGAATTACTGGAGAAGCCCGGGGATGATAAAAAGAAATTCCCAAACCTTTGGTCCGCATCTTACCGTCGTCCTTTTAATAGGAGGAAATTCGGTCAAGGGAGAAGGCGTAACCCTTCACCTAATAGAGACCGTCCCAGATGGGAGGATAGAAGGAGAAGAGGTACGGGCTTCATGTTCAGACGCTCGTCGAGAGAGTGAAAAAGACAAAACCAATGACTAGCAATTCCCGTGGGGGGTAGACTGTCATCCTTCCTCCCACCATGGCTACAGGTCACCAATAGTGACTGGGTGCGGAATGTGATATCCACCGGACTCAGGTTGGAGTTCACTCAAGTCCAACGGGATACCTTTAAACCAACACCCTTAAGGTCTTCACCCTTCGAGCAAGCGGCTTTAGAAGCAGAGGTCTTGAACCTGTGTCTAAAAAACGTTCTGATAGAGGTTCCAGAGTCTGAGAGAGGAAGAGGATTCTACTCTTCCTTATTCCTAATCCAAAAGCCGGATAAAACATTCAGAACGATTATTAATTTACGTTTTCTTAATGAATTTTTGGTTAAACGCACCTTTAAAATGGAATCCATTAGTTCTACAATAAAGATGCTGTTTGAAGGGTGTTTTATGGCGGTAGTGGACTTAAAAGACGCATATAAAAATATTGGAGAAAGAGAAACCAATCACAAACTAAAATGTTTCTATACTAATGCACAAAGCATGGGCAACAAACAAGGAGAATTGGAACTACTAACACAGGAACAGAAATATGATGTAATTGGAATCACTGAAACTTGGTGGGACAATACACATGATTGGAATACAAGACTAGAAGGATACAACTTATTTGCAAGAAACAGACTTGATAAACGAGGAGGGGGTGTCGCATTGTATGTTCGAAACGCGTATATCTGCACAGAGATTGAAGCTTCAGAGACTGGGAGTTCTGTGGAAACTGTTTGGGTAAGAATACAAGGACAGAACAATGGAAAGGACACCATTGTAGGCATTTACTACAGGCCGCCTGTGCAAGCCGAAGATATAGATGAACTCTTTATGCATCAGATGGCCAAGTTCTCCAAAAAATATGACATAGTTGTCATGGGAGATTTCAACTATCCAGACATTTGTTGGGAATCTCTCTCAGGCAAAACTAACAGGTCAAGGAAATTCTTATCCTCTCTTGCTGACAACTTTATCTTCCAAAAGGTAAGGGAGAAAACAAGGGGAACTGCTACCTTGGATCTAATCCTTATAAACAGGGAGGAAATGGTTGAGGAGGTAAAAGTGGCTGGGACCCTAGGAGGTAGCGACCATGCTATTTTAGAATTTTGGATTACTAGAGGTGGAAGACCTGTGAAGACTCAGACGTCAAGGTTAGATTTCAGAAAGGCAGATTTTAAGGGATTCAGAAAGAGAATTGGAGGGATCCAATGGCTGGATATCCTTAAAGACAAAAATGTCCAGGAAGGATGGGAAATCTTGAAAAATGAAATTCTCAAAGCACAGTTGTTAACAATTCCGAAAAGAGGGAAGAATAGGAAGCATTTAAGGAAACCAGGATGGATGAACACAGAACTTAAGCACATGCTAAAAAGGAAGAAAAAAATGTTTATAAAATGGAAAGAGGGAGGCATATCTAAAGAAGAATATAATGCTGTCTGCAGAACCTGCAGGGCACAAATCAGATTAGCTAAAGCTGAAAATGAACTGAGGCTTGCAAGAGATGTCAAAAGCAATAAAGGATTTTGGGGATATGTCAAAAGTAAAAGAAAAGTCAAAGATGCTATAGGATTTTTACAGGATGAAAATGATGAAATGGTAAGACAGGATGTTGAGAAGGCTGAACTTTTAAATTCCTATTTTGCATCTGTTTTCTCTCAGAAAGGAAATGCAACATCAACTGTTATTCACTGTCCTATTAAGGGAATAGAAGAATCCAGGATATCTATAAACAGAAAGATAGTGAGGAAACACTTAGCTAACCTAAATGAATTCAAGTCTCCAGGTCCAGATGAATTACACCCCAGAGTACTGAAGGAGATAGCAGAAGAAATTTTTGAACCCCTCTCCATAATCTTTGAAAATTCTTGGAGAACAGGAGAAGTGCCAGAAGACTGGAGAAGAGCAAATGTTGTTCCTATCTTCAAAAAGGGGAAGAAGGTGGACCCAGGCAACTATAGGCCGGTGAGTCTGACTTCTATACCAGGAAAGATCTTTGAACAAATTATTAAACAACATGTATGTCAATACCTGGATAAGAATGAAGTGATTAAACAGAGTCAGCATGGGTTTCTAACTAATAAGTCATGTCAGACTAACTTAATTTCCTTCTATGACGGTATCACTGATTGGGTGGATCAAGGAAATGCTGTAGATATAGTATATCTTGACTTCAGCAAAGCATTTGACAAAGTCTCTCATACAATCCTTATTGAAAAAATGACTAAGTATGGAATGGACAAGGCAACTGTTAGGTGGATTCATAACTGGCTTAGTGATCGGACCCAAAGAGTGGTCGTAAATGGCTGCACATCCAGTTGGAAGAATGTCTCAAGTGGGGTACCACAGGGCTCTGTCCTGGGCCCTGTATTGTTCAACATCTTTATCAATGATTTAGATGAAGGAATTGAGGGTAAACTGATTAAATTTGCTGATGACACAAAGCTAGGAGGGATAGCTAATACTAGAGAAGAGAGAGAGAGGATTCAAAAAGATTTAAATAAACTGGAGAAGTGGGCAGCAACTAACAGAATGGTTTTTAACAGGGAGAAATGCAAAGTACTACATCTGGGCAATAAAAATGAAAAAAGCATATATAGAATGGGAGGAATAGGGCTAAGTGACAGCACATGTGAAAAAGACTTGGGTATACTAATAGATCACAGACTGAATATGAGTCAACAGTGTGATGCAGCAGCAAAAAAGGCAAATGCAATTCTAGGATGTATTAACAGAAGCATACAGTCTAGATCACGTGAAGTCATTATTTCCCTCTACTCCTCTTTGGTCAGACCTCATCTGGAATATTGTGTCCAGTTTTGGGCACCACATTTTAAAAAAGACATCAACAAACTGGAGCAAGTTCAGAAAAGAGCGACCAGAATGGTGACCGGTCTGCAAACCCTGTCTTATGAGGAAAGGTTGCAGGATTTGGGAATGTTTAGTTTGCAAAAGAGAAGACTGAGAGGAGACTTAATAGCTGTCTACAAATATCTAAAGGGCTGTCACATTGTAGAAGGATCAACTTTATTCTCATTTGCACAAGGAAAGACTAGAAGCAATGGGATGAAACTGAATGGGAAGAGACACAGATTAGATATTAGAAAAAACTTTTTGACAGTTAGAGTGATCAATGAGTGGAACAGGCTGCCACGAGAAGTGGTGAGTTCTCCTTCAATGGAAGTCTTCAAACAGAGGCTGGACAGACATCTGACTGGGATGATTTAGCGAATCCTGCTTTGAGCAGGGGGTTGGACCAGATGGCCCAGGAGGTCCCTTCCAACTCTACGATTCTATGATTCTATGATTCTATACTATCATGTGCCCATCCACGCAGATTTCCAGCAGTTCCTGAGAGTGGCGGTATCAATAGACGGTATAATCCGTCATTATCAATATAGAGCCCTTCCCTTTGGTCTCTCAGCAGCGCCCCGGGTATTTACAAAAATAGTGGCCGAGGTTATGGCTCATTTACGGGAAGTTGACATCTTAGTTATCCCATACTTGGATGATTTTTTGATTGTGGGAAATTCAGCGGACCATTGTCTATCTCAGATTAAAAAAGCTAAGTCCAGATTAGAGAACCTCGGATGGATTATAAATTACGAAAAGTCCCGATTTCAGCCCTTAAAGGTCCAGAAGTTTCTAGGCTTGCTGTTAAATTCAGAAACCCAGCAGTGTCTGTTACCCGTAGATAAATTACAGCAGATACAGCAGCAGGTTCTTCGGGCAATCGATAGACCCTCCATGACCCTCAGGTAGGCCATGTCCCTGTTAGGCTCCCTAACCTCATGTATCCCAGCGGTCAAGTGGGCACAATTCCACACTAGGGCCCTTCAGAATGACGTCCTGGTTAATAGCAGAACCTTAGAGAGCTTCTTGCAGGGTCAGGTATTGCTAAGCCCCTCAACTATTACATCTCTTAGGTGGTGGCTCGATGTCAGAAATTTAGCCTCGGGGGTGCCCTGGGTGATACAGATAACCCGCGTAATAACCACAGACGCTAGACCTTGGGGTTGGGGGGCCCATATGGGGGACATAGTGGTACAGGGACAGTGGGACTCCGATGCTGAGATCTCATCTAACCAGAGGGAGCTGCTGGCGATTGAATTGGCCATTAAAAAACTCATTATGTATCTACAGGGCCATCATGTGAGGATACTCTCGGACAACCAGGTAGCTGTAGCCTATGTCAACCACCAAGGTGGAACCCGCTCCAACGCCCTGATGCGGATAACGGAACGTCTCCTTCAGATAGCAGAGAAAAATTTTCTATCTTTAACCGCGCTCCACATCAGAGGCAAAAGACAACATGAAGGCAGGCTTTCTAAGCCGCAGGGCCCTAAGGCAGGGAGAATGGGCCTTAAACTCAGACATCTACAATCAGATTGTCCGCAAATGGGGTCGACCGGAGGTGGACCTCTTTGCCACCAAGGAAAATAGGAAGGAAAAAACTTTCTGTTTCCTAAATCCCAGGGAAAATCCACTGGCAGTGGACGCCCTCCTAATAAAATGGGACTTCTCGCTGGCTTACGCCTTTCTGCCTTTGAACCTTTTACCTCTGGTAGTGAGGAAGATCAGGGAAGACGGGGCAAGAGTCATATTGATTGCCCCCTTCTGGCCCAGAAGGACCTGGTTTGCATGGTTGAGGACAATGTCAGTAGGCGATCCTTGGGTACTGCCGAACCTTCCAGATCTCCTCTACCAGGGGCCAGTCAACCACCCACAAGTAGCGGGACTCCGTTTGACGGCATGGTGTTTGAGAGGACACTATTGAGGGATAGAGGGTTCTCAGAAAATGTAATCGATACACTCCTAAAAACTAGGAAACAAACCACCACAGTTATATATGCTAGAACCTGGAGGCGATTCCTGTCCACCTGTGAGTTTAATATCAGGGATGGAATACCTGTAAAACAGATCCTAGAATTCCTCCAGAGGGGTCTCGAGTTGGGCCTTTCCACTAGCACATTGAAAGTGAAAGTTTCAGCTTTAGGGGCCCTATTTGCATGCGACATTGCCGGTAACCATTGGGTAGCGAGATTCATTAAGGAAGTTACCAGATCAAGACCCATACTCAAAGATAGGTGTATGCCTTGGGACTTAAATTTAGTCCTGACAGCCATGACAGAGAAACCGTTTTAACCTCTGGATTCTGCTTCACTAAAGATGATATCACTTAAGACAGCCTTTTTGGTAGCAATAACATCTGCACGTAGAATAGGCGACATACAGGCACTTTCCAGATTACCTCCATACACAGAATTCTTACAGGATAGAGTAATCCTAAGGCCAGACCCGGCATACCTTCCCAAGGTAGCATCTCATTTTCATAGGACACAAGAGATAGTTCTGCCTTCCTTCCTCCCTAATCCAACCAATCCTAAAGAACAAAGACTTCAGGCTCTAGATGTTAAGAGATGCCTACTTAAGTAAGTATTTAGCAGCCACAGATCCTTGGAGGAAGGAGAACGCATTATTTTTATCCTTCCAAGGTCCCAGGAAAGGGTATAGAGTATCAAAGCGCACGTTAGCAAGGTGGATTAGGGAGGCTATCTCTCTTGCCTACACAGCAGGTGGCGGTCCAGCTCTACAGAACCTGAGGGCGCATTCCACCCGTGCCATGGCATCATCCTGGGCAGAGAGATCGGGAGTATCAATTGACCAGATATGTAAGGCGGCCACCTGGTCATCTCCTTCCACCTTTTTTAACCACTATCGGTTAGACATGGGTGCCTCCTCAGATCTCACCTTCGGGCTAAGGGTGCTGCAGGCTATAGTCTCTCCCTAATTTAGTTTACATCTCTGTAATTCTCTCGTGGTGCTGTCATGGGAGTCCGAATAAAGTATTAAGTTACGTACCGGTAACGGTATTTTTCGGAAGCCCATGACAGCACCCTTAGTTCCCTCTCTTGTTCACGTAGAAGGGTGCACCCCTTTAGAGGATTGTTTTTGCGAGTTCACCTTATGTGGGAGATGGTTTAAAGAATTGTAAATAGGATAGATAGGTTGTATATATTGTGTATATGCGGTGTACTAACCATGGTAGCCTCTCAAGCTCTGTAATCCAACTGATGCGTGGGAGAGGTGCCGCCCTTTTTGTATCTGTAGGTTTCCTGTTCCCGAAGGGCGGATCCCCTCTCTCGTGGTGCTGTCATGGGCTTCCGAAAAATACCGTTACCGGTACGTAACTTAATACTTTTGCACTAAATAAATGATAGTGGCATTTAGAATAGATCTCTCATAGGGCTGAATACTGCATGTAGTGCGCTTACTTGTACAGCCTAGTGCTTGGATGAGCAGGCTGGGTGCTGCTGCTGAGCGGTGGTGGTGCTGGCAGACAGTGACATTGCGCTTGTGGAGGAGGCCGACACTTCGCGTGCTCCGGCCGGAAGCGGCGCTGAGGGTTGTGTCATGGGGCGGAGTTTCTGTGACATCTCAAGGAAGCGAGGACGGGTGCGCGATGGGCACGAATCCAACGCGTTTCAAGGGGTGTTTCCCCTCTTCGTCAGGGATGTGCTGAATGCTGTGCACTCCGTCCTTATATACCAGCTCACTTGATCTTCCCAGTGTCATTCCTAGTTAGTGATTGGTTAAGCCTGAGTTGGTCTATAGATCGAATTAAGCCATCAATTCGCCTAATTAAAATTGATATTTAGGGCTGCAATTCCTTAGTTCTATGCAGTATACTTCATCGTTAACTGCTGTAAGCTACACATACTCAAAATAATAAATGGAACCGGTAGAGATGCTCATGAATTTAACTAAATTAGAGTTTGTTTACCTATGTGTGGGGATATAAAATATAACTTATATTGATGAAAAATTAAAATAAAAGTTTTTTTTATAAAAAATAATAAAAAATGATATATTGAATAATATACTTTTAAAATTGTAAAAAATGTGCCTAATTCAAGCTGTATAAAACCAATGAAATAAACCTATCCAATGTGCACTTTTTATAAGAAAGTTGCATTTTGCTAATGCTAAAAATTAAAATTATGCCATGAAAAAATGTTCTTAGTGAAAACTGTTACAATTTAGATCATAATTTCAAACAAAAATAGGATCCATACATGCATCTGTAATAAATTATTTAATTGCTAAGAAGATTAAATAAATACAAAAATGTATTAAAATACACTCACTGGCCACTTTATTAGGTACACCTGTCCAACTGTGTGTTAAGACTTAATTTCTAATCAGCCAATCACATGGCGGCAACTCAGTGCATTTAGGCATGTAGACATGGTCAAGACAATCTCCTGCAGTTCAAACCGAGCATCAGTATGGGGAAGAAAGGTGATTTGAGTGCCTTTGAACGTGGCATGATTGTTGGTGCCAGAAGGGCTGGTCTGAGAATTTCAGAAACTGCTGATCTACTGGGATTTTCACGCACAACCATCTCTAGGGTTTACAGAGAATGGTCCGAAAAAGAAAAAAAATCCAGGGAGCGGCAGTTCTGTGGCCGGAAATGCCATGTTGATGCCAGAGGTCAGAGGAGAATGGGCAGACTGGTTCGAGCTGATAGAAAGGCAACAGTGACTCAAATTGCCACCCGTTACAACCAAGGTGGCCAGAAGAGCATCTCTGAACGCACAGTGCGTCGAACTTTGAGGCAGATGGGCTACAGCAGCAGAAGACCACACTGGGTACCACTCCTCTCAGCTAAGAACAGGAAGCTGAGGCTACAATTTGCACAAGCTCATCGAAATTGGACAGTAGAAGATTGGAAAAACGTTGCCTGGTCTGATGAGTCTCGATTTCTGCTGCGACATTCGGATGGTAGGGTCAGAATTTGGCGTAAACAACATGAAAGCATGGATCCATCCTGCCTTGTATCAACGGTTCAGGCTGGTGGTGGTGGTGTCATGGTGTGGGGAATTTTTTCTGGGCACTCTTTGGGCCCCTTGGTACCAATTGAGCATCGTTGCAACGCCACAGCCTACCTGAGTATTGTTGCTGACCATGTCCATCCCTTTATGACCACAATGTACCCAACATCTGATGGCTACTTTCAGCAGGATAATGCGCCATGTCCTAAAGCTCGAATCATCTCAGATTGGTTTCTTGAACATGACAATGAGTTTACTGTACTCAAATGGCCTCCTCAGTCACCAGATCTCAATCCAATAGAGCATCTTTGGGATGTGGTGGAACGGGAGATTCGCATCAGGGATGTGCAGCCGACAAATCTGCGCCAACTGTGTGATGCCATCATGTCAATATGGTCCAAAATCTCTGAGGAATGCTTCCAGCACCTTGTTGAATCTCTGCCACGAAGAATTGAGGCAGTTCTGAAGGCAAAAGGGGGTCCAACCCCTTACTAGCATGGTGTACCTAATAAAGTGGCCAGTGAGTGTATATTGCCTCTAGTATTGAACCCTAGTAGGCTATAAAATTGGATGTTGAAACAAAAACAAAAAAACAATATCCTAAAATAAAAGAACTGCAAATAATGCATAAAGGTAATAATGATAAGGGTATTTAATAAACATAATTTTGATCAAAACAATGTACAAGCCATCCCGCCATGTCAAGGCAACCCTGGTGGGACAGTCCTAACTCTAGCATTTAAAACCTTTCTACTTGCCAAGTGACGTAAATGTGAACAAGGACCGAGGGACTGAACCGCTAGTAAAAGCATAAGCCAGACAGGATGGTTTTCCCAGCTCAGAAAGAGGGTGGTCACACCCATATATGCACAGAATGCACAATGAAATGAATAAAAAACTGGAGTCTGAACTGAGAAAGTAAGTTAATGTGCATGCACAATGTAAGTGCATATTAATACATGACTATTACACAGAGAAAACAAAAAAAACACAAATATCCTAAAAATAAAAAATAAACTGCAAATAATGCATAAAGGTAATAATGATAATAAGGGTATTTTGTAAACATAATTTTGATCAAAACAATGTACAAGCCACCCCGCCACGTCACGGCAACCCTTGTCGGACAGTCCTAACTCTAGTATTTAAAACCTTTCCACTTGCCAAGTGACATGAATGTGAACAAGGATCGAGGGACTGAACCACTAGTAAAACTATAGGCCATGTTGGATGTTGCTAGAACAAAGGAGTCTACTTTGTAGCGGGTAACACTAATTTGAGGCAACTAAACAACTAAAAGGTTAAAACCCTAAATTTCTATTTCGTGGTTTAAGCCTCTTGGGGCTAGGCTGTCAAAAGTGTAAATCCATTTGGAATCCACACGTGACATGGCTTTCAGGTAGTCACTCCTTCTAGGATTTTGCAGGACTACTTGTATACCACAATAAGAAACCCCTATGCAGTACCGTTTATGTTTATGTAGAAAACTATGCGATAATGAATGTCCCTTGAAACCTTTAATTATGTTATCAAGATGTTCTTTAATTCTATCCTGCAAGCGTCTTTTGGTTCTCCAAAAAAATTTTATAGCATGGACACTTCAGGATATATATAACACCTGTTGCTTGACAAGTAATGTTGTCTTTGATGTAAAAGTTTTTATTGGTAGTGTCCTTAAAGTGCTTATGCAGTTTCTTAGATGTTTCCGTTCTCAAACAACAAGAGCAACGTCCACATGACAGAAAGCCCCATGTGCTCGTATCTACATGAGTTTGTTGGATGGCCATTTTATTAACAGGATTATGCGTTTTTTTGGTTGGTGCCAACAGGAGGCCTAAATTTTGGGCCTTGGTATAGACGAATCTGGGTTGATTTTGTAACAGGTCCCCTATGCATTTATTCTCTCTAGTAGTGGCCAGTGTTTACATAAAATTTTGTTGAATAGTTTATGGCCAGAATGGAATTGGGTAATAATGGGTAATCGTTGTATTTGTTCTTGAATGGTTGTAGGTTATCGTTCTTAGGAGGTTTATAGATTAAAGAGGATCTGGACATGGTTTCCACCTCCTGTTTGGTTTTAATTAAGGATTCATGATAGTAACCTTTTTCCATGAATTGATCAGTTAGTGTTAGGAGTGGCGGAAGGCGCTAAAAAAAATAAATAATAAAAGTGCCTTCGCCACTCGGGGTCCACCGTGCGGTGGATGACAAAACCGCTGCTGAGAGAGGCAGAGCACTAAAGCGGTAATATGCACAGGGTTCTAACTCACCCAGGTGCAAAAAGGCAAGCTCTGTTAAATGACAGAGAGCTGCAGGGAAAAATAATACCAAAAGTATCGCTGAGCCTGTTAACAGCACAGGATCTCAGCTGCGCACGTGCGGTAGCCGGAAACCGAAGTAGTTAAATACAGTCACTACATCCGAGCGGACTTACCGTGTACACGTGTGCACGGCGTCGCAACTGCGCACGCCTGGACAGGCTGCAACCACAAATATCGCAAGCACGATTCAGGATGCTAAGCTGCTGGAAAGATGGAGCTTGTGCACGCTGGCGCTAGCGCAGGTGCTGACAGAATACCACTCACACACAGACGTAATAACCGAGGAAATGGGTTTCTTAATGAGTCAGTCACCAGTCCAAGCAACCGTCATCATACACACAGCAGCAGTATAAAAATACTAGCGCATGGCATAACGGCCATGCGCACTTTTTATAGCGTATAGGACCTGCCGGAAATCTCCAGAGCCCTGAGCTAAGCCAATGAAATCAGGAGCAGGACCTGAGCACCTGCCTCCTGGACTCCAATGGGAGTTCGTCCCATGAGCATGCTCAGAAGCTGGGAAAAAGGACTTAGCCTCTGGAGACAAATGTGTGAATCTGGATTCCCGCATAGGCATTATAGAACCCAGATTCCTAACATTACCCCCCTCCTAGGGCCCCCTCCTCCCTGAACTCTCCAGTCCACCAGCCTGTGCCCGACAGGGGTACAGGTCTCAGACTCGTCAAAAGGCGAGCCTGATGTCCCGGTAGGTGAAACCGAAAAGGGGAGATCAGATCACCAGGTCTCAGGAGGGACATTCGGGAGACAATGGGAGTTTTAGGAGACGGTCGCCATGTATCGATGGGCGTAGCCACACTCCGTTCGGGAAGGCTATCCCGAGCACATAGAGTGCATGCCCGAATAAATTTTTTTACATCCCGAGCCCTGTGCGGCCACCAATACGAACCGGCCAAAGACTTCGTGGTCTGCATATAGCCACGATGGCCGTCTGTATTGGGCGCGTGTGCCCACGTGAGGACTTTAGGCCGCTGGCAAGGACAAAAGTCTCGCTTACCGGCTCACAGTCAGAGTCTTGCGGGAAACTGTCTTCCTGGGAAGCAGCAAGTAGGTGGTGACAACCGCATACGGGCTCTTGAGCCGGACATGTCTCAGAAATGGAGCGAGACACCTCCATGTGTTCAGGAGGTAGAACCTCTGGCTCGGGCAGGTCCAGAGGCTCCAAAAATTTGGGAGCCGGAGTACCTCTCCGTTTAGAATGCGCTCGCTCCAAACCACGCTCAGAAAAACGGAGGTCAATCTGTGAGGAGATAGATATTAACTCCTCCAGGGTGGTAGGAATTTCTCTTGTGGAGAGAGCATCCTTGACATGCTCCGCTAATCCCTTCCAAAATACAGGAATCAGAGCCTTGTCAGACCACTCTAACTCGGACGCCAGTGTCCGAAAACGGACGGCGTATTGACTGACCAAGAGTGATCTCTGAGACAAGGTGAGCAGTTGGAGAGAGGTGTCGTGTGTAACCCGTGGACCGAGAAACACCTGCCTGATAGCAGTTAGCAGATTAGCTGCAGTCCGGATAGCCGGGTCACCACGCTCCCATAGTGGTGTAGCCCATTCCAGCGCCTTGCCCGACAGTAGGGATATAAATTAGGCCACCTTGGCCCGCTCTGTAGGGAATTGCGCAGCCAGCAGCTCCAGGTGAATCGAGCACTGGCTGATAAAACCTCTACAGGAGGCGCCATCCCCAGAATATTTTTCGGGTAACGGGAGGCGGGTAACTGTCGGCGCAAGGGTGGACATGGACATACGCCCAACCGCGTCCGTGAGTGCTTGGACAGCAGCATGTGTGGCCTGCGAAGCTGCGAGAGCTCTCTCAAGGGTAGCCAAGCGAGTCTCGAGCTGTCGCACGCACTGCAACAGTTGTTGCTGATCTGCCATCTCCAGCCAGACCCTGGCACTAGTACTATGTTAGGAGTGGCGGAAGGCACTAAAAAAAATAAATAATAAAAGTGCCTTCGCCACTCGGGGTCCACCAGGCGGTGGATGACAAAACCGCTGCTGAGAGAGGCAGAGCACTAAAGCGGTAATATGCACAGGGTTCTAACTCACCCAGGTGCAAAAAGGCAAGCTCTGTTAAATGACACAGAGCTGCAGGGAAAAATAATGCCAAAAGTATCGCTGAGCCTGTTAACAGCTCAGGATCTCAGCGGTACACGTGCGGTAGCCGGAAACCGGAGTAGTTAAATACAGTCACTACAACCGAGCGGACTTACTGTGTACACGTGTGCTCGGCGTCGCAACTGCGCACGCCTGGACATACTGCAACTGCAAATATCGCAAGCGTGATGCAGGACGCTAAGCTGCTGGAAAGATGGAGCTTGTGCGCACTGCCACTAGCGCAGGTGCTGACAGAATACCACTCACTCACACAGACGTAATAACCGAGGGAAGGGGTTTCTTAATGAGTCAGTCACCAGTCCAAGCATCCGTCACCATACACACAGCAGCAGTATAAAAATATTAGCGCATGGCATAACGGCCATGCGCACTTTTTATAGCGTACGGGACCTGCTGGAAATCTCCAGAGCCCTGAGCTAAGCCAATGAAATCAGGAGCAGGACCTGAGCACCTGACTCCTGGACTCCAATTGGAGCTCGTCCCGTGAGCATGCTCAGAAGCTGGGAAAAAGGACTTAGCCTCTGGAGACAAATGTGTGAATCTGGATTCCCGCATAGGCATTATAGAACCCAGATTCCTAACAGTTAGATATTGTGTTTCTCTATTGTAATCCTCAATATTAGTACAATTCCTCCTTATACTTATATATTGGCTTTTTGGAATGTTAGTCAGCCAGATTGGCAAATGGCAGCTGCTAATGTGGATGAAGCTATTAGAGTCAACATCCTTGTGGTACCCCTTTGTGATTATTTTACCATGTTCCACGCTGACAAACATTCCAAAAAGCCAATATATGAGAAAAAAAGAGGAATTTTACTAATATTGAGGATTACAATAGACAAACACAATATCTTACTGATCAATTAATGGAAAAAGGTTACGATCCTGAATCCTTAATTAAAACCAAACAGGAGGTGGAAACCATGTCCAGATCCTCTTTAATCTATAAACCTCCTAAGAACGATAACCTACAACCATTCAAGAACAAATACAACGATTACCCATTATTACCCAATTCCATTCTGGCCATAAACTATTCAACAAAATTTTATGTAAACACTGGCCACTACTACGAGAGGAAAAATGCATAGGGGACCTGTTACCAAATCAACCCAGATTCGTCTATACCAAGGCCCAAAATTTAGGCCTCCTGTTGGCACCAGCCACAAAAACGCATAATCCTGTTAATAAAAAGGCCATCCAACAAACTCTTGCAGATACGAGCACATCGGGCTTTCTGTCATGTGGACGTTACTCTTGTTGTTTGAGAATGGCAACATCTAAGAAATTGCATAAGTAATTTACGGACACCACCAATAAAAACTTTTACATCAAAGACAACATTACTTGTCAAACAACAGGTGTTATATATATCCTGAAGTGTTCATGCAATAACTTTTTTGTTTGGAGAACCAAAAGACACTTGCAGGATAGAATTAAGGAACATCTTGATAACATAATTAAACGTTTCAAGGGACATTCATTATTGCGTCATTTTCTAGATAAATATAAACGGTCATGCAAAGGGGTTTCTTATTGTGGTATACAAGTAGTCCTGCAAATTCCTAGAAGGGGTGACTACCTGAAAGCCATGTCACGTGTGGAATCCAAATGGATTTACACTTTGGACAGCCTAACCCCAAAAGGCTTAAACCACGAAATCGAAATGTATGCGTTTTAGCCTGTCCCTCCCTTTTTAACCTATTAGTTGTTTAGTTGCCTCAAATTAGTGTTACCCGCCACATAGTAGACTCCTTTGTTCTAGCAACATCCAATTTTATAGCCTACTAGGGTTCAATACTAGAGGCAATATATTTTAATCAATTTTTGTATTTATTTAATCTTTTTAGCAATTAAATAATTTATTACAGATGCATGTATAGACCCTATTTATGTTTGAAATTATGTTCTAAAATGTAAGAGTTTTCATTAAGAACATTTTTTCATGGCTTAATTTTAATCTTTAGCATTAGAAAAATGCAATTTTCTTATAAAAAGTGCACATTGGATAGGTTTATTTCATTGGTTTTATACGCTTGAATTAGGCACATTTTTGTCAATTTTATAAGTATATTATTCAATATATGATATTTTTTCTTATTTTTTATAAAAAAAACTTTATTTTAATTTTTCATCAATAAAAGTTATATTTTATATCCCCACGCATAGGTAAACAAACTCTCATCTAGTTAAATTCATGAACATCTCTACCGGTTCCCTTTATTATTCTGAGTATATGTGGCTTTACAGCAATTAACAATGAAGTATACTGCATAGAACTAAGGAATTGCAGCCCTAAATATCAATTCTATTTAGGTGAATTGATGGCTTAATTCAATCTTTAGACCAACTCAGGCTTGACCAATCAATAACTAGAAATGACACTGGTAAGGTCAAGTGAGCTGGTATATAAGGACGGAGTGCACAGCATTCAGCACATCCCTGAGGAAGAGGGGCGACACCACTTGAAACGCGTTGGATTCGCGCCCATCGCACACCCGTCCTCGCTTCCTTGTGACATCACAGAAGCTCCACCCCACGACGCAACCCTCAGTGCCTATTCTGGCCGGAGCACGCGAGGTGTCGGCGTCCTCCACGAACTCACTGTCACTGTCTGCCAGCACCACCACCGCTCAGCAGCAGCACCCAGCCTGCTCATCCGAGCACTAGGCTGTACAAGTAAGAGCACTACATGCAGTATTCAGCCCTATGAGAGATCTATTCTAAATGCCACTATCATTTATTTAGTGCATAATACCAGTGTCTCCACCAATTGGGCTGCCATCACTCACAACCCACACATGCTGCTTCTGCCTACACCGCAGTGTGTCTACTATTTGTGGGTTCCCATATGTACTACCTTTTGGGTGATATAAACATTAATTATTTTGTCATCCCCTAAAGCACAACTTCTTCAATACATGTATTAAAGCGCACTGACAGTAAGCGCCATGATTCTAGCTGCTCAGATATTACCTATACCCAGCATTCTGTCCAGGGGATTTTTTTTCACGGACATTTGGATGACTTAGTAAGTACTGTAATCTCCAAGTCAGCACTTCGCTATCATACAACTGAAAAAAATTTTTTCCATCATTCTCTTATATGATTCATATTATTACTATTTCATCAGCATTGTCTACAAAATGGATGAAATCCACATTTGTTTCCTAAATACGCTCCACACCAAATCAATCACTGAGTGAGTCTTCAATTTTCCTATTATCTCAGTATAGCGCGGTGAATCGTTATTTCAATTTTTACAGCACATAATATAGTTTCTTTGGAATTTCCATGTGGGAAAGAACTTTTACTTTAATTATGTACACTTGAGTTAAGTCAGTGGGAAACAGGCTGCAGGAAAAAAATACGAGACTTAAGGATTTAGTTTGCCAGAAATAAAGTCAATTAAATTCTAAAGTTTTCATGGTAAAAGTAGAAAGTTCAGCGTGTCCAGGAAAAGCCAAGGTCTCATTCAGCCATATAACTTGTCTGGTCTTTAAGGGCCCCGTCACACATAGCGACGCACCAGCGATCCCGACAACGATATTACCTTATCAGGATCGCTTGTGTGTCGCTACATGATCGCTGGTGAGCTGCCAAACAGGCAGCTTCACCAACGATCAGCACCAGCAACACGTGGGTAACAAGCGATTCACGTTGCTTAGTTACCCACTGTGTACCTTAGCTACCAGCATGCTGATGCAGGGAGCTGGTAACCAAGGTACACATCGGGTTTCTACGCGGCGCACAACACTTAGAAACCCGATGTGTACCTTGGTTATCAGCTCCCTGCACCAGCACCCTGGTAACTAAGGTACACATCGGGTTTCTAAGAGCTGCGCGCCGCTTAGAAACCCGATGTTTACCTTAGTTACCAGCGGCAGCTCGCTGATCGCTGGTCTCCCGCCTGTCACACGCAGCAATGCGTGCTGGCCAGCGAGAGACCAGAGATCAAAAAAATGTCCTGGCCATTCCAGGATGATCAGCGATACCCGGCAGGGGGGACGGTCGCTGAGAAGTTTCAAACAGCGATCTCGCTGGTGAGATCGCTGTTGCATCACAAAACTTGTGACGGGGGCTTAAGACCTAAAATTTCCTGACCTATAAATAGTTATAAGGAATTTGAGCTAAAATTGTAAACTAGGTACTAAAAGTTTCCATACTTTATTTGCCAAGGGCACGCAGCCAAATATTTCCTTTTTCCAGGAATACAAACAATGTTTAATCCTTTTCAGGAAGGCAATGTGTAAAGTGATTAAGAAATCCCCATGCCTTCATCTTTGTCGTTCCTGTGAAGATGTAAATTCTAGGGAAAAAAGCAGAAAGAATAAAAATTACTCTGAAGCTGCTGACAAGAGGATTAGCAGGTGCTGATTGTTCTAAATTTGGGGCCGTACTGTTTCTGTAAAACAGTTTCACTACAAAGTACTGCAAATGAGTTAAAAACAGAATGAAGCCATAGATGCTGGTCATTTTTAGCCTTCCTTACCTTGGCCATGTCTCGGGGCACTGAAAACTAGAGTTGAGTGAAACAGGTCGGTCAAATTCAAAAATAGCCGACTTTAGCTAGTCGGGTTTCGCCGAAAGAAACCTGACCATAGCGTGAGGTCGGCCATCAGGTCGCCGATCAGAGCGCCAAAGTCACATTTCAAATAATGCTTCCGGTGCCTTTTCTCAGCCAATGATGGAGAACGCACACTGTGGGCAATGCAATGACATGGGCAGCGGCCACCACCATCTTAGAGAAGGGCATTGAAGTGATTGGCTGGCTTTGTGTGGCGTCACAGTGGGTATAAAAGGCTGTGACCGCCGACCGCCATCTTACTTCTTCCGATCTTAGAATAGGGAGAGGTGCTGCTGCTGATTCTGAACAGGGAGAGCGTTAGGCAGGAAGAAGAAAAAAAAACTGCTTCTGCTGATAGCGCTTTTCACTGTACAGTTAGTGTGCAGTGAAAGGGGAGGATTTTTGTTGTGTGCAGCAGCGCTGGTGGTGATTAGGCTGCCTTTTAAGGCTACCTGCTAGCTGCTTTGCTGTATGCACACTGCTGTTCAAACTGCTTTTTTCAAAGCACTCCAACTTTTATTATTTTGTCCTGGTGAGTTACTGAGCGTTCATTTTTTCACACACCGTATAGCGGTGTATGCTCCTCACACACTACCGTGTACTGGCTGGTATCACGGACAAATAGAAGCTATCTGGGTGTGACTGGAAGAAAAAGCCAAGGAGTTATTCCATTTTTCCAGACCTACACCTTAGAGTGCTGTCCGCTTTTCAAACAGTTTCGCATATCTGCTGTTTGATCATGGTTAAAACTAGACAGAGACAGCGTGTCAGTCCCTATACAAATAGACGTAGATTGACAATTTTCAATACAGACACCGTATAGTGGTGTATGCTCCTCACACACTACCGTGTACCACCTTGTATCACGGACAAATAGAAGGTATCTGTGTGTGACTCTGGAAAAAAAAGCCGAGGAGTTTTTCCGTTTTTCCAGACCTGCACCTTAGAGTGCTGTCTGCTTTTCAAACAGTTTCGTATACAGTGGGGAAAAAAAGTATTTAGTCAGTCAGCAATAGTGCAAGTTCCACCACTTAAAAAGATGAGAGGCGTCTGTAATTTACATCATAGGTAGACCTCAACTATGGGAGACAAACTGAGAAAAAAAAATCCAGAAAATCACATTGTCTGTTTTTTTTTCATTTTATTTGCATATTATGGTGGAAAATAAGTATTTGGTCAGAAACAAAATTTCATCTCAATACTTTGTGATATATCCTTTGTTGGCAATGACAGAGGTCAAACGTTTTCTGTAAGTCTTCACAAGGTTGCCACACACTGTTGTTGGTATGTTGGCCCATTCCTCCATGCAGATCTCCTCTAGAGCAGTGATGTTTTTGGCTTTTCGCTTGGCAACACGGACTTTCAACTCCCTCCAAAGGTTTTCTATAGGGTTGAGATCTGGAGACTGGCTAGGCCACTCCAGGACCTTGAAATGCTTCTTACGAAGCCACTCCTTCGTTGCCCTGGCGGTGTGCTTTGGATCATTGTCATGTTGAAAGACCCAGCCACGTTTCATCTTCAATGCCCTTGCTGATGGAAGGAGGTTTGCACTCAAAATCTCACGATACATGGCCCCATTCATTCTTTCATGTACCCGGATCAGTCGTCCTGGCCCCTTTGCAGTGAAACAGCCCCAAAGCATGATGTTTCCACCACCATGCTTTACAGTAGGTATGGTGTTTGATGGATGCAACTCAGTATTCTTTTTCCTCCAAACACGACAAGTTGTGTTTCTACCAAACAGTTCCAGTTTGGTTTCATCAGACCATAGGACATTCTCCCAAAACTCCTCTGGATCATCCAAATGCTCTCTAGCAAACTTCAGACGGGCCCGGACATGTACAGGCTTAAGCAGTGGGACACGTCTGGCACTGCAGGATCTGAGTCCATGGTGGCGTAGTGTGTTACTTATGGTAGGCCTTGTTACATTGGTCCCAGCTCTCTGCAGTTCATTCACTAGGTCCCCCCGCGTGGTTCTATGATTTTTGCTCACCGTTCTTGTGATCATTCTGACCCCACGGGGTGGGATTTTGCGTGGAGCACCAGATCGAGGGAGATTATCAGTGGTCTTGTATGTCTTCCATTTTCTAATTATTGCTCCCACAGTTGATTTCTTCACTCCAAGCTGGTTGGCTATTGCAGATTCAGTCTTCCCAGCCTGGTGCAGGGCTACAATTTTGTTTCTGGTGTCCTTTGACAGCTCTTTGGTCTTCACCATAGTGGAGTTTGGAGTCAGACTGTTTGAGGGTGTGCACAGGTGTCTTTTTATACTGATAACAAGTTTAAACAGGTGCCATTACTACAGGTAATGAGTGGAGGAAAGAGGAGACTCTTAAAGAAGAAGTTACAGGTCTGTGAGAGCCAGAAATCTTGATTGCTTGTTTCTGACCAAATACTTATTTTCCACCATAATATGCAAATAAAATGAAAAAAAAACAGACAATGTGATTTTCTGGATTTTTTTTTCTCAGTTTGTCTCCCATAGTTGAGGTCTACCTATGATGTAAATTACAGATGCCTCTCATCTTTTTAAGTGGTGGAACTTGCACTATTGCTGACTGACTAAATACTTTTTTTCCCCACTGTATCTGCTGTTTAATCACGGTCAAAACTAGACAGAGACAGTGTGTGTCAGTCCCTATACAAATAGACGGAGATTGTCAATTTTCCATACACACACCGTATAGAGCTGTCCGATTCTCAAACAGTATTGTATATCTGCCATTCGCATTACAGTCACATCTATACAGAGTCAGCGTGTGTGTGTGACACTCCATAAATACATATACAGAGATTGTTAAAAAACGTATACAGCTGTACACTTCTGGTACAGTTAAGTATATTTGCTTGTTGGATTACGGTCCAATACATACTGTGAGAGTGTCTGTGACTAACAAAATATATACGTAGATTTAATTTTTTTAATACACTTTACACAGCTGGATGCTCCTCATACAGTACCATCTCTCTGCTGGCATTTTTGGTACATTTTCCCAAACATGAGGAAGTATGATGGAAGAGTCCGCGGACGTGGGCAGGGGGGCTCAGCTGGTACTGATGGTGGTGGTGTATCGGCTGGTTCTGGCAAAAGCACAATAGCAGCTAAGGCAGGAGGTATTGAGCCTGCATCATCATCTGGCCCAAGAAGGCCTGTAAGGTTGCCTTTTCTTGGAGTAGGAAAACCGCTTTTAATGCCGGAGCATCAGGAACAGGTTTTGGCGTACATTGCCGAGACAGCCACCAGCTCTATGGCCTCCTCTTCGGAACGTTCGAAACCTGCAAGCACGAAGTCGTCAGTGCAGAGTTCTGGTCAGGAAAAACACCTTTCCTTGTGTCCTTCACCCCCACCAAAAGTTAAGGATGCGGCACGCGCAATGTCCCCCTATCTTTAACATGGTGATCGCAGGGTCTTGCGAATGTACGCGCTTTTCAGCGTTTAGCGTGCACTGCGCATTATACAGGTGTGCGCCCAGATGCCCCGTACGCTACAAGTTGCATTTTTTTTTCCGGCGGCATCATTAAAAAAATCGCGCACGCACCTCTAGACACTTGTCTAGAACTCCCCCAAAACAAGCAACATTGAGGAGTGTACATAAAAGAAGGTGTCTTCAGGGTCAGACAATTACCCTACATACAGCCTTGCAGAGACCAGACAAGCATTCTACAAGAGCCTTCTACCTGTGGATTCAAGCTTCAGGAGCCAAAATGTGAGTATTCTTAAAAATAATGTCTGTGTGTCCTGTAAAATTTATTATGTACTAATGTATTTTTTGTTTTCTTTTCAGCATGTCTTCTTCCGGATTGGTCTATTCGCCATCTCGGCAAGAACTGGCCCAAGCTGATCGTGAGGTGAGAATCTTGCTGCCTTTTGGCAAGTATAGCTGCCTCTAGAAATGTGTTTTAATTTTTTCTTTCTTTACAGACATCGGACACGGGCAGTGAAGATGGAGTGCGGGAGCGGTCTGAGCGGGAGCAGTCGGAGAGGTCTGAGCGGGAGCCATCTGAGCGGGAGCAGTCTGAGGATTCTGAGAGGAGCAGCGTAGTCAAGTCGTGGCGAGGAGACGCAATGTGAGTATATATATTTTTTTTTCTGTCTTTCTTTCTCTTGCTTCTTTTCTGTTTCTTTTGGTATCTTTTCCAAACTTCTAAACATTCTATATTTTTTTTCTAGGTTTCACAGCAGGATGACGAAGAAGTCTACATAGACAACGAGCACCTCATCCGCCTCGTTGAGGAGCGCATCCCGTTGTGGGACAGCCGTGACCAGCAGTACAAAGACACAGTGGTGACCCGGCAGCTCTGGAATGAGGTGGCCGCAGCGATGATGGATGGCTGGGACAGCGCCTCTGCAGCTTTAAAAAGGGCGTTCAGTAAGTATAAAGAAGCTCTGTGATACAGCATTTATTTTTGGACCTGATGGTGCTGATGTGTTTTTTACAAGATATATTCTTGCATTAAACACACCAATGCCTGGTGGAAAACTGTGATTGATTTGTGTCTTGAACTGCTGCATTGTTTTTTGCACCTGATGGTGCTGATGTGTTTTTTGCAAGATATATTCTTGCATTAAACACACCAATGCCTTGTTGAGAACTGTGATTGATTTGTGTCTTCAACTGCTGCATTGTTTTGTGGACCTAACGGTGGTGGGTTTTTTTTGGCAAGATATATTCTTGCATGAAAAGCACCAATGCCTTGTTGAGAACTTTGATTGATTTGTGTCTTCAACTGCTGCATTGTTTTGTGGACCTGACGGTGGTGGGTTTTTTTTTGGCAAGATATATTCTTGCATGAAAAGCACCAATGCCTTGTTGAGAACTTTGATTGATTTGTGTCTTGTACTGCTGCATTGTTTTGTGGACCTGACGGTGGTGGTGTTTTTTTGGCAAGATATATTCTTGCATGAAAAGCAACAATGCCTTGTTGAGAACTGTGATTGATTTTTCAACTGCTGTCTTGATCCTGTTTTCACTCTTGTTCCTGATGATACTGTTGTTTTCTGCGGTTGGCATGGGCATGAATTTGGGACAAAGAACGTTCCAGAGAGCACGGCAGGTGTCCGCTACAATTCCAGACAACGTGGAGATTCCAATCCGGTACTGGAAGTGCAGTGACGAGAGGGTCTCTCCAGTAGCCAGGAATCTGTGACACAAAGAAAACAACAAAAATTAATATTTGTGCTTATGTAATTTTTTTTACACACGTTACATTAAAAAATAAAATTCTGCAGCCTTTGGTTCAATACATGCCATCCAAATATTAACGCAGCTTGTAGTTACCGACATGGCAGAACTATAATTCTGCCAGATTTGGAAGAGTACATGTCACAAGCAAGAAAATTCAGCAGACATTGGTTTAGCAAAACTACGCACCTTAATGTGACCAGGAGCAGTTCCTCAGGAGTAATCGCACGCCGGAGATGCGTGTCCTGTCTCCGGATGACTTCTTTTACCAGACTAAGCAAATAGTGAAAGGTTTCTTGGGTCATCCGGGTACAATCCGTAAATTTCTCCGGGTTTGCCTGGAGCTCGCTGTAGAGGGTGTGGTACGCTCCACGGCTCTCCCAGAGTTCCATAATGGGATGTATCCACATATGCCGCTGCTGCCGTCTTCGCTGCCTCTCTCTCTCCCTCTGTTCATGGCAAGCAACTGCATAAGCCTGAGCCGTCCTCATGTCCAGATCCAAGTCAAAGTACAAGCTCTTTCAGCGCAGATCCATGTTTCTCAAGTCAAATGCAAGCAAATGTGAAGAATTCAGGTGTAAACAGGGTCTATATAAAGAATTTCCATAGACACGCCAACTCGTGTCCCATTGGTGGAGTGTGTTGCAAGAATTTTTCAAGGATTTTTTCTCCAGTTTATTGCGCATAAAAAATGCAAATGCATGAAAAACGCTTACAAATGCATAAAAACGCTGAGATTTTTTGTTCTAATGCGCACAATAAAGCTACAAAATAACACAGCGTTTACCAGCGTTTGCATGCGCTTTTGACATGCGTTTCATGTGCGCTCCAAACGCAGCGCAAAAAAACGCTAGTGTGAAAGTAGCCTTAGAAGTGCGGAAGGACCTTTAGCCGATGTAAACAACTCAGAAATTTGAATACCATGCTTAGACATTTAATCAACATGCACTTGCAAGCGTGGACGGACTACAAAACCTCAGGTACCACATGTGCACCTGCTCCGACTGAAGGTAGCCAGCAATGCTCCATCGCTTCCCCTACTGTAAGACCACCGCCACCGTTAAGCGCACCACCAGCACTAAATGTGTAGGTGTCGTCACAAGGCCAAAGCACTCAGGGAATCCCAATGGTTTTGCAACACAACACTGAATCTAGGCCATCACCACCAATACCATCACCAATCCCATCTCACTCCATCCTGTCCACCGCTACTTCCCCCATATGCAGCTCTCCAGTCCAGCTCACCCTACCAGACACTCTGAGTAGGACAAGAAAGTACTCAACCTCTCATCCGCGTACACTTTTTCTGAACGCCTACATTGCCAAACTAATCTCATTATAGATGATGCCCTACCCTTTGGTTGAAAGCGAAGCTTTCCGCAAGCTCATGGCCTGCACTGTCCCACACTATGACCTACCCAGTCAGCACTTCTTTTCTCGAAAAGCCATCCCTGCCCTCCACCGGCATGTCAAAGACTGCATTGTCCATCCACTAAAACAGTCAGTGAGTGGAAAGGTGCACCTCACAACAGATGCATGGACCAGTAGGCAAGGCCAGGGGCATTACGTGTCCATCACTGCGCACTGGGTTCATGTGGTGGATGCAGGCTCCACTGGGGACAGCGGTGGTGGAATAGTGCTGCCTAGCCCACGGTATAGGAAACAGTTGGCTGTAGGCTTTCGATCCTCCTCCATCAGCGAAATCTCATCAACAGAGTGCAGTCGCATGAGCACTCCATGCGCAGCTGGCAGTGTTGCACACGAGGTGTCCCACTATCCAACAGCTAGAGGTAAGCATCAGCAGGCTGTGTTAAAGATGATGTCTTTGGGCGACAACAGACACACCGCGGAGGTGCTGGCCGACTACTTGCAGCGACAAACTGAGTCATGGCTGGGCAGTCTACATCTTGAGGCAGGCAAGGTAGTCAGTGATAATGGCCGTAATTTTGTGGCAGCCATAGCCCGTGCAAAACTCATACACATACCTTGCCTGGCTCTCACTTTGAACCAAGTGGTGCAGTGCTTCCTTAATAATTATCCGGAGTTAACATCCCTGCTCCATAAGTTGCGAAGACTGTGCTCGCACATCCGTCACTCAAACGTCCACTCCTCTCGTATGCAGAAGCCTCAGCGTTTGCACTGCCTAATCATAGACATTGCAACAAGGTGGAACTCCACCCTGCACATGGTTGAGAGGCTGTGCGAATAGAGGCAGGCTGTAATGCATTTGTGGGAGGATACACAGGCAGGCAATTTGAGGGAAGACATGGAATTGTCGGGTGTGCAGTGGTCAAACCTGAAAGACCTCTGTAAAGTCCTTCAGTGTTTTGAGGAGTGCACACGGCTGGTAAGCACAGACGACGCCATCATAAGCATGAGCATCCCACTTATGCGTCTGCTCATGCAAAGTTTGATGCACATTAAGGATCAGGCGTCTGCAGTGGAGGAGGAGGAGGGAAGTCTTGATGACAGTAAGCCATTGCCTGGTCAGGGAACTGTCCTGGATAAGGTGGAGGAAGAAGAGGAAGAGGAGGAGGAGGAGGAGGATGAGGGGGGGATGATTATTTTGGGCAGGAGGATGCTTCTCAGGGGGCAAGAGAAAATGTGGGCGTTCCAAGGTCAGGTACAGTGTTTATGCGTGACTGTAGGGATGTGGATTTGCCAGAAAGTGCTCCTCCACCCACCACTGGCAGTGCATCATTTACACCTGGAATATTGGCCCACATGTGCGATTATGCCTTGCGGATCCTAAAAAGGGACCCCACATTGCCAAAATGATGAGGGATGATGACTACTGGCTGGCCAGCATCCTCGATCCACGCTACAAAGGCAAATTACACAACATCATGCAACAGGAGAACCTAGAGATAATATTGGCTAACAAACAAGCAACTCTGGTAAACCGTTTGTTTGAGGTTTTCCCAGCACACAGCAGCAGTGCTGGTTCTCCCACGAGCCGTAGTGGGCACAATGGAAGAGGTGTTCATGGTGCACACAGCCGAAGTGGCATTGGAGACAGGGGTTTAATGACCATGTTGTGGAATGATTTCTCAAGTACCGCTCACACGACTGCTAATACTGCATCGATTAAAAGTGACAGGAGACAGCAGTTGTCAACTATGGTTACAAACTACTTCTCCTCCCATATCGATGTTCTCCCTCACAGGTCATTCCCCTTTGACTATTGGGCCTCTAAACTGGATGCCTGGCCAAAATTGGCACAATATGCCTTACAGGATCTCGCTTGCCCTGCTGCTAGTGTGTTATCTGTAAGAGTCTTCAGTGCTGCTGGATCAATCCTGACAGAAAAAAGGACCCTTCTGTCTACCCACAATGTTGATGATCTGACCTTCATTAAAATGAACCATGCATGGGTTTCAAAAGATTTTGTCCCAGCTTCCCCTGATGACACATAGGTTGCCAGAAAACTGCCTCGCTTTTGTCCTCCTCTTCCTCGGACTTGCCCAATTCCACCCTTTGCAGCAGCTGAATGTCCAGTCAACATCAACATATGCCATTTTTTAAACCTCCCTAAGTGAGCTGCCCGCCCCCTCCCATGGCTGGGGTCAACACCTGGTGCACCCGGGCAAGTGCCGTTGCGCTGAATAGGTGGATGGGCCCACAGATGGCCAACTGCACTGGCACAGGGCCCCTCATAGTACAATACAGTGTCTCTGACGGTGGGGGGGCCCACTCACCGTCAGACACACTAGCGTACTATGAGGGGCCCTGTGCCAGTACCGTCGACCATGAGTGTGCCCCCCTGCTTGGTTATGGCCACAGCACTTGCAAGTTGCAATACTTACCTCTCCCTGCTCCACCGCTGTGTAGTCAGGGCAGTTAAATCCTTCACAGGGACGGCCATTAGAAATTTGGTGTATTGATCGATGATGGTTAAGATGTAGCTATGCCCTGTCCTGCTGGCCTCTACCTTCAGATGATCAATGGCTACCATTTGTAATAGACGTCAACTTACATGCGGATGCAGTGGTGCTTTATGATCACCTTTCACAGTTGTGATAGTCACAGACGTGTGACATTCCTGCCACCATTTTTCAATGTCTCCTCTCATGCCAATCCAATAGAATCGCCTACGGTCTGTGGCTTCTGTCTTTTGCACTCCAAAATGACCAGACACACCATGATAGGCAGTGAGGACCATGTCTACATCTCTCCCTGTGATCACAGTTTGATGGAGACGAGTAACGGTGATGTGATCCACGCTACTGCGATAAAGCAATCCTTTCTTCACAAAGAACCGTTTTCGCTGTCTCCACAGACACAGTAATTGAGGGTCTGCATCGTCTCTGCAACATCTACCGGGAGGTTTTCCTGCGATGAGTAATTGCCAAATTTCTGCTAACACTCGACTTTCTGTCTGTACTTGTATCCATGTAGTTTCCAGTAGCGGAGAGTCTGGACTGGCTTACTGAGATTGAAATATATACGAAAATTTAAAAGTACCACAACACTGTATACTGTTGTACGCTTAGACTACCTTTCCCTTTTTCTACTTGTTAAATTCTTGTGTAATACATACTGAGCCTGTGAGTGTCTGTGTCTGACCCCGGAAGTATAGACGGAAATTTACAATTACCCCTAGACTGGATACACCTGGTATGTGCTGATACAGTACCTTTGTTCTAAATTTTGTATTACAGTATCATCCATAGTGAGTGAGCATGTGTCGTTTACGCCTTCTATATATATACAGTGAATCGGAGATACCAATTTTTACCCTATATTCGATACAGCTTGTATCTTGTTATACAGTACCTTTGTTCGACATTTAGTATTACGGACAAATCCATACTGGGTAAGCGTCTGAGACTGATTATGGGACTATGTATACAGAGATTTCAATTGTACCCTATAATATTGTCATGATTCATGCTGGATTATGACAGATAAAAGCACTAGTAACCTTTTTTTTTCCTTAAGCTGGTGGTTTCAGTTCTAGTTTTGCCCCCGGTGGCCGTTAGAGTCATTGCACTTGATGTTTTCTTTGCTTTGCCTTTTGCCCCCGGTGGTCACTGGTATTATAGCAGCTTTTGGCCCCTGATCATTTGACCATTCCCATTTCCTATATAGGGTCACATGGTCTATTAGCAGGGGTTGGTGATATTGGTCATTTCAACCATCCATGGTGGAGAAAGGATCTAGAGAGAGATCCTGGCAGCTCAGTCAGAATCCTGGTGTGGAAGGAGCTAGAGAGAGTTCCTTGCAGCTCTGACAAAGCTTGGTGAAGCAGCAGCTATTCTGGAGGAAAGCTGTACTGAGGTTCTGGACTCGGTTGCTGGGAGCAAGAGCAACAGAGCAAAGCTAAGTGGTGTTTCCCTGTTTGTATTTTTCCCTGGTGTGTATTAGTACAGCAGTGCCTGCACCACCCAGCTCCCTAGCAAGGGATAGGTGTATGGTGTGCTAGGGTGACAGGTTCCGGCTCGGCAACAGGTGAGGAGCCTATATAGGGAACGTTAGGAGTGTGAGGAACACTTACTCAGGGGAGTGCAGGAGGTCTCCACGTCCCCGTTCTCTATCGCAGGGCCCATCGTTGTAACTGTTTCCCCTTCCCCCATGTCTTGTCGTTTTAGTTACCTGTCTGCGGGTCATGTCACACAGGACAGTTACACGTGCCGTGTCTTGTTGTTTTAGTTACCGACCTGCGGGTCATGTCACACAGGACGGGTCCACGTCACATTATCACCAACCATAACATTTTTCTCTGTTGAGCCATGGGCCAAGTGCAGACCGGTGAGCAGTTGCTGCTGGCCCTCACTGAGGTTAGTGAGGAGCTGAATGATGTGTTTCAGCAGCACCTGCAGTGGAATTATGGGTCTGAGGCCTATCCTCTGCCTCAACTAGAAGGTCCATATACGGCTTTGGCGAGGATGTGCCGTGGAGTCCCTGCTGGGGAGCAGGACTTGCTTATACAGGCGGACGTACCCAGGCAGGTGGGTGGAGTCGGAGTCCCCTTTGTGCTGCCTGGTGTTCCCCAAGGTGAAGGGGTACATCCCTGTAGTGAGCAGACTAATGATTTAGTCAAGGGCACTGATGCCGAAACTTCTGTACAGTCAGAGAAGCCGTGTTCCCCTGGACGTGTGGAGGAAGACAACCTGTGAGTGTATATTTACTCCTCGCTCTCAGAAGGTACTATGACAACAGAGGTGATGGTTGATGAGGTACCTGAGGGCATACTGATGCTTGTGGACAGTGGAGCAGAAGTCAGTCTGGTGGATGCTCAGGTTGTCCAGACTCATAGTCTGAGGTGTAAGATGCTGGTCAAACCCATAAGCATCCAGGCCATTAACTCTGTCCCACTGAGCCAGGGGGGTTAAATCAAGTCGTAGAAGACATTCAGCTGCATAGCGGACATCAGGATGTGTCCCAGCCATACTACGTCTTGGAGGGAAATCCAGCACCTATCGTTGTGGGCACCCCTTGGTCTAAAAAACACAACCCAGTCTTAGATTGGCAACTGGGAGCAGTCGTGTGAGGGCTGCTGCCTAGGGGCTACTGTCTCTGCCGTCTCTCTACAAATGTTACCTTCCTCTCCAGTGATAGCAGCTGAGGTGCTGCAGGAGAGTAGGGGCAAGGCTCAACCCTCACCATTAGCCAACCCTGAGAGGCATAGACCTCGTAGTAGGAGTGTTTGGAGGGTGGTGTTTCCCTTGGTGAATTGCGGGGGTGTGAGTGTGGTGACACAGGGGGACGCCTCTGTTGTCAGTTCCAGAGAGAGTTCACTATGTTGTGACAAACAAACCAACGTGTGGCAATAAATGTTCAGGTCCGGACCTGTGTGTGAATGAGCATGTATGGGTGGCCACCAAAAACATCCAGTGGAAGTGTGTTGCGGGGGTCTGGAATTCTCAGGAGATCGGGCTGTATCTGGTGTCGGCTATCCAGGGCCCGGAGACTTACCAGCTGGAGTTATCCACATACTTGCCCATACACCTCTCATTCCCCAGATCGGGGCTTTGGAGATGGGTGGTGCCTCTGGAACATTCCTTGCCAATACGAGCGGTGCTCGTTTGTCATAAACCTGAAGTGAAGGTAGTTGCTGGGGTGAACTCTGGACCTGGGCACCCCGCTTTAGGTGGTTCACTGATGAGAAGCGGTCTTGAGGGTCCAGAGGTCCCTCATTAAGGGAGGGTACTGTCATGATCCATGCTGGATTATGACAGATAAAAGCACTAGTAACCTTTTTTTCCTTAAGCTGGTGGTTTCAGTTCTAGTTTTGCCCCCGGTGGCCGTTAGGGTCATTGCACTTGATGTTTTCTTTGCTTTGCCTTTTGCACCCGGTGGTCACTGGGATTATAGCAGCTTTTGGCCCCTGATCATTTGACCATTCCCTTTTCCTATATAGTGTCACATGGTCTATGAGCAGGGGTTGGTGATATTGGTCATTTCAACCATCCTTGGTGGAGGAAGGATCTAGAGAGAGTTCCTGGCAGCTCAGTCAGAGTCCTGGTGTGGAAGGAGCTAGAGAGAGTTCCTTGCAGCTCTGACAAAGCTTGGTGAAGCAGCAGCTATTCTGGAGGAAAGCTGTACTGAGGTTCTGGACTCGGTTGCTGGGAGCAAGAGCAACAGAGCAAAGCTAAGTGGTGTTTCCCTGTTTGTATTTTTCCCTGGTGTGTATTAGTACAGTGGTGGGGCCAGTGCCTGCACCACCCAGCTCCCTAGCAAGGGATAGGTGTATGGTGTGCTAGGGTGACAGGTTCTGGCTCAGCAACAGGTGAGGAGCCTGTATAGGGAACGTTAGGAGAGTGAGGGACTCTTACTCAGGGGAGTGCAGGAGGTCTCCATGTCCCCGTTCCCTATCACAGGGCCCACCGTTGTAACTGTTTCCCCTTCCCCCGTGTCTTGTTGTCTTAGTTACCGGCCTGCGGGTCGTGTCACACAGGACAATTACACGTGCTGGGTCTTGTTGTTTTAGTTACCGACCTGCGGGTCATGTCACACAGGACGGGTCCATGTCACATTTATATATACTTGCTATCTTGTTATCCAGTACCTTTTTACAGCATTTTTTATCATGGTCAAACCCAGACTGAGTGAGCATCTGAGGGTGACTCCGGAAATATATACCGAGATTTCAAATTTGGCCAACACTGTATACAGCTGTACGCTTGTGTTACATTACCCATTTACAGCTTTTCATAATCTTGTGCAATCCATACTGGGCCTGAGAGCGTTTGTGTCTGCCTCCTGAAATGTATACAGAGATTCATAATGTTTACACCATACTGTATATACCTTTTTCACCTTTTATTTTATTGGGTAAACCATACTGAGCCTGTGAGCTTCTGTGTATGACTCATGAAATATATACGGAGATTTAATGTTATCCCTAGACTGCATAGAGCTGTACGCTTCTGATACAGTACTATATATCTGCTGGTATTTTGGGTCAATTTTCTAAAACACGAGGAAGTATGGTGGAAGAGGATGTGGACGTGGGCGTGGGGGGGCCACCTGGTATTGATGGTGGTGGTGGTGCATCTGCTGGTAGTGCCAAAAACACAATAGCAGCTAAGGCAGGAGGTGTTGAGCCTGTGTCATGGTGTAGCTCTGGAAGGCCTGTAAGGCTTCATTTTCTGGGAGTAGGTAGACTGCTTTTAAAGCCGGAGCATCAGGAACTATTTTTGGCTTACATTGCTGAAACAGCCTCCAGCTCTATCGCCTCATCTTCTGAAGTTTAAAAAAATGCAAGCACTGAGTCGTAAGTGCGAGCTTTTGGTCATGAGCAACCACTTCTCTTGTGTCCTTCACCAACACCAAAAGTGAAGGATGCAGCAGCACACACTTCAGATTACTCCATGGATCTCTTTTCACATACCATGCCTGGGTTAATTAAAAATGGGGCCCATCATATACTGGAGCATTCAAAACGGGGGACATCTGACACTGGAGCATCATCCATGAGGCCCATCATATACTGGAGCATTCTAAATGGGGCAGATCAGACACTGGAGCAGCATCTATGGGGCACATGATACACTGGAGCATTAGAAATAGGGCCCATTATATATGCAGCATTATTAGGGCCCATAAGACACTGGAGCATCATCCTTGAGGCCCATCATATACTGGAGCATTCCAAATGGGGGACATCAGACACTGGAGCAGCATTTACAGGCCCCATTAGACACTGGAGCATTAGAAATGGAGCCCATTGTATATGGAGCATTATTAGGGCCCTTAAGACACTGGAGCATCATCCATGAGGCCCATCATATACTGGAGCATTCCAAATGGGGCTTATCAGACACTGGAGCAGCATCTATGGGGCACATGATACACTGGAGCATTAGAAATGGGGCCCATTACATATGGAGCATTATTAGGGCCCAAAAGACACTGGAGCATCATCCATGAGGCCCATCATATACTGGAGCATTCCAAATGGGGGACATCAGACACTGGAGCAGCATTTATGGGCTCCATTAGACACTAGAGCATTAGAAATGGAGCCCATTATATATGGAGCATTATTAGGGCCCATAAGACACTGGAGCATCATCCATGAGGCCCGTCATATACTGGAGCATTCCAAATGGGGGACATCAGAAACTGGAGCAGCATTTACGGGGCCTTTTATACACTGGAGCATTACAAATGGAGCCCATTATATGTTGAGCATTATTAGGGCCCATCATACACTGGAGCATGATCCATGAGGCCCATCATATACTGGAGCATTCCAGATTGGGGACATCAGACACTGGAGCAGCATTTACGGGGCCCATTATACACTGGAGCATTATAAATGGAGCCCATTATATATGGAGCATTATTTGGGCCCATAACACATTGGAGCATCATCCATGGGGACCATCATATACTGTAGCATTATGTGGAGCTCATCATATACTGTATGTAACATTATATGTGGCCAATTATTCTGTATAGAGAAATATATGGGGCTCATTACTCTGTATGGCGCACAAAGTGGTGGCCATAATACTGTATGGAGTAACATACTGTCCTTTTTTTGAGCTATTGTACAATTTAAAATAGATCAGTCATGTCATGTAAGCAGTGAAGTATGTGTCATTGTACTATACCTATATTTCTGTGCCGTATCGGAGCATCATGAGTTGTGGTATGTGTTAAAGGGGTGCACTGACACTCTTTGGCCCAGGGCACACGAAAACCTGGAGCCAGCCCTACCCCCCCCACAACTTTAGCCAAATAACCCCGTTTTCAATGCGTAACTATTATTATGAAGTAAATTAAGGTTGACAAGCTTCAGTTATAAGAATTGATGTTTTGGGCATTGAAATGGGCACTGTAGGTGTGTTTACTGTCCTCCACTCTCTGCCGACTTTGCTTCCCCATTGACTTGCATTGGGTATCGTGTTTCAGTCGGCCTCCGACTTTTCCCTATAGTCGGCCGATTTCTTTCGACCCGACTTTTGAGAAAGTCGGGTTCCATGAAACCCGACTCGACCCTAAAAAAGGCAAAGTCGCTCATCTCTACTGAAAACTTTGTACTTCTGGGCTCCAGAGAAGTTCTGGAATAAGACAGCAATAGAAGATAATGGAGTACTGGTTGCTTCATGTTTGGTTCTTCTCAAATAATTTGCAGTTAATTTACATATTTTTCTCTCAACACATTTTTTGTGATGTCGGTGACTATTTTCAACAACATTTTTGATTGCTCTGTGATCAAGACCCAATCAATTTCAATAGTCCCGCATCCCTCTTTAAGGCTGGTTTCACATTTGCGTTTTTTTTCGCGGTAATTTAGCGCTAAATAGCGAATGCGTTTTTTTTTCCTATACTTTGCATGGGATGCGCTTATGTGCGCATACACATGCGTTTGTACGCGTTTTACCGCGCATGCGTTTTTTTGCGGTATGCGCTCGGGCGCACAAAATGCAACTTGTTGCATTTTTGGTGCGTCCGATTTGCCTCAAAAAAACGCATGCGCGCGCAATGCGTTTTTTTACAGCAAGACACCCAATATAGTCTATGGGTGCGCATATGTGCGCATTGGCATGCTTATGTATGCGTTTTTTTGCACATGCGTTTTTTTTTGTTAACCATGGAATTTAGGGGTTTGGGTTAGAGTTAGGGTTAGTTAAGGGGGTTTAGGGTTAGGGTCAGGGTTAGGGTTAGGGTTAGGGTTAGGGTTAAGTATGGTTTGGTTAAGGGTTAGGGTCAGGGTTAGGGTTAGGGTCAGGGTTAGGGTCAGGGTTAGGGTTAAGTATGGTTTGGTTAAGGGTTAGGGTCAGGGTTAGGGTTAGGGTTAGGGTTAGTTAGGGTTTGGGTTAGGGTTAAGTATGGTTTGGTTAAGGGTTAGGGTTAGGGTTAGGGTTAGGGTCAGGGTTAGGGTCAGGGTTAGGGTTAAGTATGGTTTGGTTAAGGGCTAGGGTCAGGGTTAGGGTTAGGGTTAGGGTTAGGGTCAGGGTTAGGGTTAGGGTTAAGGTTAGTTAGGGTTTGGGTTAGGGTTAAGTATGGTTTGGTTAAGGGTTAGGGTTAGGGTTAGGGTTAGGGTTAGGGTCAGGGTTAGGGTTAGGGTCAGGGTTAGGGTTAAGTATGGTTTGGTTAAGGGTTAGGGTCAGGGTTAGGGTTAGGGTTAGGGTTAGGGTCAGGGTTAGGGTTAGGGTTAAGGTTAGTTAGGGTTTGGGTTAGGGTTAAGTATGGTTTGGTTAAGGGTTAGGGTCAGGGTTAGGGTTAAGTATGGTTTGGTTAAGGGTTAGGGTTAGGGTTAGGGTTAGGGTCAGGGTTAGGGTTAGGGTTAGGGTCAGGGTTAGGGTTAGGGTTAGGGTTAGGGTTAGGGTTAGTAAAGTCATGGTTTGGGTTAGTGTGAGGGGCCACCTAATGTTGGAAAAAAACGCAAACGCGGTAAAAACGCACTAAAAACGCATACAAACGCATAAAAACGCTGCGTTTTTTTCATGCATGCTCATAAAAATGCTTGAAAAAACGCAGCAGTTGTATGCTTTTGTATGCGTTTTTCAATGCGTTTTTTTACGGGAAAAACACGCTGCAAAAAAAAGCAAGTGTGAAACAGGCCTAAGACTTATATCAATTTTTGGAGTTTACAGAGTCAGTTAAAGCTCTTTTTTGGCCCATTTTACCAAAAACTTTAAGGCTATGTGACTATGATCCGGAAGTACAGTGGGTTGCAAAAGTATTCAGCTCCCTGGAATTTTGGAACTTTTCAACCTTTTCCCACATAGTCTTGAGAAACCAGGGGAAGAGTCTTGAGAAACCAGGGGAAGAGTCTTGAGGAGATCATTTGCATATTCCCAGTGCCTTCTGGGATAAGTGAAGAGTCTCCGCGAGCTCAACGATCACTGGGTTTTGGCCGTTGCAGCTGAAAAGAGGAAATTGGAAAAAATTTGGCTCATCTTTCATCGTTTTTAAGAAATCTCAAGATGGAAGAGGCCAGGAGCCATTTGGTGAGCTGCATTTCTTGCTACATGTTCACAGATTTACCAGTGGAAAAGCCAAACTTCACATGCCACAAATGCAAGCTTGTGTCCCTGTTGGAGGAAAAGTTGCAAAATCTCGAAGAGAGGTTAGCTACGTTGAAGATCATTAAGGAAGGTGAAGAGTTCTTTGACAGAGCAGAATTATCTCTTCATGTTACAGAAAGAGAAGAAATTCGAAGTGCACCTGAAGAAACAGAGGAATGGAGACATGTGACCCAGAGAAGCAGGAGGATCAGGAGGCAGTCAGCACCCATACTGCTCAGGAACCAGTACCAGGCTCTCACGCAGGAAAACGATGAAGAAATACATCAGGATAAGACTTTGCCAACAAACAGCAACCTTGTACGCCCTCAGAGTCCTCCTGGATGGAGAAAGAAAAATGTTGTGAAGAAGAAACGGAGAGTGGTGGTCATGGGGGATTCCCTGCTGAGAGGAACAGAGGCCGCTATCTGCAGACCGGATATAACTACAAAAGAAATGTGCTGTCTTCCAGGTGCAAAAATTAAAGATGTGTCTGACAGGATATCAGGACTCTTCAGACCTACAGATGACTATCCATTCCTGCTACTACATGTGGGGACAAATGACACCGCAAGAAACGACCTGGAAATCATCTGCAGAGACTTTGAAGACTTAGGCAAGAAAGTGAAAGAACTGGGAGCGCAGGTGGTCTTCTCTTCCATCCTCCCAGTGGATGGCCATGGAACAAGGAGGTGGAATAAGATTCTGCAGGTGAACAACTGGCTACGTCGATGGTGCCGTCAGCAACGATTTGGATTTCTGGATCACGGAGTGAACTACTTATACGATGGACTACTTGCTAGAGATGGGGTGCACCTTACGAAGACTGGAAAGCATGTATTTGGAAGTCGCCTTGCTACACTTGTAAGGAGAGCTTTAAACTAGAACAACATGGGAAGGGAAGCAAAAGACCAGAAAAAGCCATACACCTGACAAATGCTATTGAGAACTCTGCTATTAGAAGTGGAAAGGAAGAACAAAGACGAAAGAATCTAATTACTAAAAATATTGGAGAAAGAGAAACCAATCACAAACTAAAATGTTTCTATACTAATGCACAAAGCATGGGCAACAAACAAGGAGAATTGGAACTACTAACACAGGAACAGAAATATGATGTAATTGGAATCACTGAAACTTGGTGGGACAATACACATGATTGGAATACAAGACTAGAAGGATACAACTTATTTGCAAGAAACAGACTTGATAAACGAGGAGGGGGTGTCGCATTGTATGTTCGAAACGCGTATATCTGCACAGAGATTGAAGCTTCAGAGACTGGGAGTTCTGTGGAAACTGTTTGGGTAAGAATACAAGGACAGAACAATGGAAAGGACACCATTGTAGGCATTTACTACAGGCCGCCTGTGCAAGCCGAAGATATAGATGAACTCTTTATGCATCAGATGGCCAAGTTCTCCAAAAAATATGACATAGTTGTCATGGGAGATTTCAACTATCCAGACATTTGTTGGGAATCTCTCTCAGGCAAAACTAACAGGTCAAGGAAATTCTTATCCTCTCTTGCTGACAACTTTATCTTCCAAAAGGTAAGGGAGAAAACAAGGGGAACTGCTACCTTGGATCTAATCCTTATAAACAGGGAGGAAATGGTTGAGGAGGTAAAAGTGGCTGGGACCCTAGGAGGTAGCGACCATGCTATTTTAGAATTTTGGATTACTAGAGGTGGAAGACCTGTGAAGACTCAGACGTCAAGGTTAGATTTCAGAAAGGCAGATTTTAAGGGATTCAGAAAGAGAATTGGAGGGATCCAATGGCTGGATATCCTTAAAGACAAAAATGTCCAGGAAGGATGGGAAATCTTGAAAAATGAAATTCTCAAAGCACAGTTGTTAACAATTCCGAAAAGAGGGAAGAATAGGAAGCATTTAAGGAAACCAGGATGGATGAACACAGAACTTAAGCACATGCTAAAAAGGAAGAAAAAAATGTTTATAAAATGGAAAGAGGGAGGCATATCTAAAGAAGAATATAATGCTGTCTGCAGAACCTGCAGGGCACAAATCAGATTAGCTAAAGCTGAAAATGAACTGAGGCTTACAAGAGATGTCAAAAGCAATAATAAAGGATTTTGGGGATATGTCAAAAGTAAAAGAAAAGTCAAAGATGCTATAGGATTTTTACAGGATGAAAATGATGAAATGGTAAGAAAGGATGTTGAGAAGGCTGAACTTTTAAATTCCTATTTTGCATCTGTTTTCTCTCAGAAAGGAAATGCAACATCAACTGTTATTCACTGTCCTATTAAGGGAATAGAAGAATCCAGGATATCTATAAACAGAAAGATAGTGAGGAAACACTTAGCTAACCTAAATGAATTCAAGTCTCCAGGTCCAGATGAATTACACCCCAGAGTACTGAAGGAGATAGCAGAAGAAATTTTTGAACCCCTCTCCATAATCTTTGAAAATTCTTGGAGAACAGGAGAAGTGCCAGAAGACTGGAGAAGAGCAAATGTTGTTCCTATCTTCAAAAAGGGGAAGAAGGTGGACCCAGGCAACTATAGGCCGGTGAGTCTGACTTCTATACCAGGAAAGATCTTTGAACAAATTATTAAACAACATGTATGTCAATACCTGGATAAGAATGAAGTGATTAAACAGAGTCAGCATGGGTTTCTAACTAATAAGTCATGTCAGACTAACTTAATTTCCTTCTATGACGGTATCACTGATTGGGTGGATCAAGGAAATGCTGTAGATATAGTATATCTTGACTTCAGCAAAGCATTTGACAAAGTCTCTCATACAATCCTTATTGAAAAAATGACTAAGTATGGAATGGACAAGGCAACTGTTAGGTGGATTCATAACTGGCTTAGTGATCGGACCCAAAGAGTGGTCGTAAATGGCTGCACATCCAGTTGGAAGAATGTCTCAAGTGGGGTACCACAGGGCTCTGTCCTGGGCCCTGTATTGTTCAACATCTTTATCAACGATTTAGATGAAGGAATTGAGGGTAAACTGATTAAATTTGCTGATGACACAAAGCTAGGAGGGATAGCTAATACTAGAGAAGAGAGAGAGAGGATTCAAAAAGATTTAAATAAACTGGAGAAGTGGGCAGCAACTAACAGAATGGTTTTTAACAGGGAGAAATGCAAAGTACTACATCTGGGCAATAAAAATGAAAAAAGCATATATAGAATGGGAGGAATAGGGCTAAGTGACAGCACATGTGAAAAAGACTTGGGTATACTAATAGATCACAGACTGAATATGAGTCAACAGTGTGATGCAGCAGCAAAAAAGGCAAATGCAATTCTAGGATGTATTAACAGAAGCATACAGTCTAGATCACGTGAAGTCATTATTTCCCTCTACTCCTCTTTGGTCAGACCTCATCTGGAATATTGTGTCCAGTTTTGGGCACCACATTTTAAAAAAGACATCAACAAACTGGAGCAAGTTCAGAAAAGAGCGACCAGAATGGTGACCGGTCTGCAAACCCTGTCTTATGAGGAAAGGTTGCAGGATTTGGGAATGTTTAGTTTGCAAAAGAGAAGACTGAGAGGAGACTTAATAGCTGTCTACAAATATCTAAAGGGCTGTCACATTGTAGAAGGATCAACTTTATTCTCATTTGCACAAGGAAAGACTAGAAGCAATGGGATGAAACTGAATGGGAGGAGACACAGATTAGATATTAGAAAAAACTTTTTGACAGTTAGAGTGATCAATGAGTGGAACAGGCTGCCACGAGAAGTGGTGAGTTCTCCTTCAATGGAAGTCTTCAAACAGAGGCTGGACAGACATCTGACTGGGATGATTTAGCGAATCCTGCTTTGAGCAGGGGGTTGGACCAGATGGCCCAGGAGGTCCCTTCCAACTCTACGATTCTATGATTCTATGATTCTATGATTCATGCTTCAAACATAAAGATACCAAATGTGAATTTTTGGAGAAGAATCAACAACAAGTGGAACACAATTGTAAGGTTGAACGAAATTTATTGGTTATTTTAAATGTTTGTGGAAATTAAAAAACTGAAAAGTGGGGCGTGCAATATTATTTGGCCCCTTTACTTTCAGTGCAGCAAAATCACTCAAGAAGTTTATTGTGGATCTCTGAATGATCAAATGTTGTCCTAAATGTCTAATGATGATAAATATAATCCACCTGTGTGTATTCAAGTCTCCGTATAAATGCACCTGCTCTGTGATAGTCTCAGGGTTCTGTTTGATGCAGAGAGGATCATGAAGACCAAGGAACACAACAGGCAGGTCCGTGATACTGTTGTGGAGAAGTTTAAAGGGAGTCTGTCACCCCATTTTAGCCCTATCAGCTGCCGGCACCAGCAGGGGCTTATCTACAGCATTCTGTAATGCTGGAGATAAGCCCCTGATGTAACCTGAAAGATAAGAAAAAATAGTTAGATTATACTCACCCCGGCGTTCGGTCCGGTCCAATGGGTGTCGCCTTCCCGTCCAGCGCCTCCCATCTTCATACGAAGATGTCCTTCTCCTTGCTTCTTCCTTGGCTCCTGCGAAGGCGTACTTTATTTTCCCTGTTGAGGGCAGAGCAGAGTACTGCAGTGCGCAGGCGCCAGACCTCTCTGACCTTTCCCGCGCCTGCGCACTACAGTACTTTACTCTGCCCTCAACAAGGCAGATAAAGTACGCCTGCGCAGGAGCTGAAGGAGGCGCAAGGAGGAGGACATCATCGTATGAAGATGGGAGGCGCCGAAACGCGACACCCACCGCACCCGACTCCGCCCCCGGTGAGTATAATCTAACGAGTTTTTCTTATCTTTCAGGTTTCATCAGGGGCTTATCTACAGCATTACAGAATGCTGTAAATAAGCCCCTGATGGCGGTGGCCGCAGCTTATATGGCTAAAATGGGGTGACAGCATCCCTTTAGCACCGGATTTGGATACAAAATGATTTCCAAAACTTTAAACATCCCAAGGAGCACTGTGCAAGTGATCATATTGAAAAAGGAGTATCATACCACTGCAAATCTACCAAGACCCGGCCATCCCTCTAAACTTTCATCTCAAACAAGGAGAAGACTGATCAGAGATGCAGCCAAGAGGCCCATGATCAATTTGGATGAACTGCAGAGATCTACAGCTGAGGTGGGACAGTCTGTCCATAGGACAACAATCAGTCATACACTGCACAAATCTGGCCTTTATGGAAGAGTGGCAAGAAGAAAGCCATTTCTCAAAGATATCCATAAAAAGTGCTGTTTAAAGTTTGCAACAAGCCACCTGGAAAACACACCAAACATGTGGAAGTAGGTGCTCTGGTCAGAAGAAACCAAAATCGAACTTTTTGTCAACAATGCCAAACAATATGTTTGGTGTAAAGGCAACACAGCTCATCACCCTGAACACACCATCCTCGCTGTCAAACATGGTGGTGGCAGCATCATGGTTTGGGCCTGCTTTTCTTCAGCAGGGACAGGGAAGATGGTTAAAATTGAAGGGAAGATGGATGGAGCCAAATACAGGACCATTCTTGAAGAAAACCTGTTGGAGTCTGCAAAAGAACTGAGACTGGGACGGAGATTTGTCTTCCAACAAGACAATGATCCCAAACATAGAGCAAAATCTACAATGGAATGGTTCACAAATAAACGAATACAGGTGTTAGAATGGCCAAGTCAAAGTCCAGACCTGAATCCAATCGAGAATCTGTGGAAAGAGCTGAAAACTGCTGTTCACGAATGATCTCCATCAAACCTCACTGAGCTCGAGCTGTTTGCCAAGGAAGAATGGGCAAGAATTTCAGTCTCTCGATGTACAAAACTGATAGAGACATACCCCAAGCGACTTGTAGCTGTAATCGCAGCCAAAGGTGGCGCAATAAAGTATTCAGTTAAAGGGGCCGAATAATATTTCAGTTTTTGAATTTCCCAAAAAATTTAAAATAACCAATAAATTTCGTTCAACTTCACAATTGTGTCCCACTTGTTGATTCTTCACCAAAAATTTACATTTGGTATCTCTATGTTTGAAGCATGATATGTGGGAAAAGGTTGAAAAGTTCCAGGGAGCCAAACACTTTCGTAAGGCAGTGTAGCAGCTCTTTGGAAGCAGCATATGTTCGCAGTGTCCAAAGCGCTGCCGTCTATTGAGCGCAGGTGAATCCGCATGTGTTCACTGAAACGTGCAGATTTACCACATTCAATACATTCTATTGGGGTAATTTTTGTTGCGGAGACTCGCGTCTCCACAAGAGAATTTGACATGTTGTGGTCTTGATAGACATGTCACATGTCAGTGTCTCCAGCTGATCCCCAGGCACAGATGCACGGATAGTGGACATGGTATTTCTAGAAATCCAATCCACTATGCTGTCAAAGCTGGTTAAATATGCAGCGTCAAACTCGCAGCAGTTCCAGATCATTGGCAAATACCCTAAGGACATACCAGGTATGGTGTATCCACTAACCTCTGGTCCAGGTAGGCACAAAGACCCCAGGCATTGGTTCATCTTCCAGAGTACACAAGCGGCGCAGGAGCAGATGGACAAATGGATAGATGAAGTGGAACTCACCAGGGACAGATGCGAGGTGAAACGCAGTAAAACAGATAATGGAGCACACCAAACAAGGAACACTAGAGTCTTGATCCTAAGACATAGGTGTGTATGTCTAAATGGGCCTTAAATATGTCAAGCTAGATGATGTCATTGATCAATGCCAGGCAACCTGCAAAACCCGATGTGGAGCACAACAGAGGGCGGTTGACCCAGTAGAAGGAGCATAGCCTGGGACATCTGGAACTGGTGTGTAACAAAAACAAGCTTCCTATTAATTCTGCACACCATACTAAAGGACATTGTATCCTTAGGTCACATCCTCCCTCATTACACAAAGACCCATCACCTTATTTGCGTCATTCAAGTTTGTACAGCTTGGAGTAGAAAAATTGCATAAAAATGATGATATCATCAAAATATTCACTTGTCTAATTATGCAGCACAGTGTATTAATGGGAGATGTTGAGCAGCACACAGTCCTTACTATCGTTCATACATAACCTTATTCAGATATCACTATATCGGGAGCGGACAGTTGTCACCCTAAGCATACTGAAGGATATACTTGAAATTAAAAATAAGATTAAAAAAAATAACAGAACCACTAGAATTTTTTATTTTATTTTAAGGAAGAAGTCACTTAAAGGAAAATATTTAATGGGAATTTGTCAGCAGGTTTATTGCTATGTAATCTGACCGCAGCATGAGGTAGGGACAGAGATCCTGATTCCAGCAATGTGTCACTTAGTTTACTGGGTGCAGCAGTTAGGATAGGGTCACAATTTTCTCTGCTGCAGACCCAGCACAGCTCAGTTGTTGAGCTCTGTTTAACCCCGTTCACACCACTGATTGTGTCTTGTCACTACACAATGCATACAGAAAGCTGCTATTCACTGGTGTGGGCATCAAGTTGTCCTGCAATGATAATCTCCTGCTGATAAAACACTGATTGTATTGAAACAGCAAGTCACAACCCAACAAGTGACACATCGCTGTAATCAGAGTCTCTGATTACAGTGATCTCAGGTTACATAGAAAAAACCTGATGACAGATTTGTTTAACCCCTTAATGACTGCCGATACGCCTTTTTAACAGTGGTAGTTAAGGGTAGTAAACTGTGGAAAAAGTGTATAGTGCCCCACCAAAGTTGGATTTTCTCCAGGGTCTTGGCTGCCGGGGGTAGCCAAGACCCCAGAGAGCATGATTCGGGTCAGTTTTTACCAACCCCACTTTTGCGATCGCTGTTATTAATGTCCTATATAGACATTTTAAACACCATCCAATTTCAGCCTGTTATATTGAGGTGTAATCTACACTGGGCATGAGATAATAGTTCAGTGTCCTCAAGTCTGTAGGGAGATTCAAATTCTCCCCAGTCCTATATAGACATTTTATACACCATCCAATTTCAGCCTGTTATAATTGAGGTGTAACCTACACTGGGCCAGAGATATTAGTTCAGTGTCCTCAAGTCTGTAGGGAGATTCAAATTCTCCCCAGTCCTATATAGTCATTTTATACACCATCCAATTTCAGCCTGTTATATTGAGGTGAAATCTACACTGGGCCTGAGATAGTTCAGTGTAAAGTCTTTAGGGAGATTCAAATTCTCCCCAATACTATATACACCTTGTACCATATTGTTGGTGGTATTTTGGGTACATTTTCCCAAAAATGAGGAAGTGTGCTGGAAGAGGCCGTGGAAGTGGGTGGGGGTTGCCAGCTGGTAATGATGGTGCTGGTGGTGGATCTGCTGGTAGTGGCAAAAGCACAATAGCACCTAATGCAGGAGGTGTTGAGCCTGTGTCATCGTCTGGCTCCACAAGGCCTCGAAGGCTCCCTTTTCTGGGAGGAGGTAAACTGCTTTTGAAGCCGGAGCTTCAGGAACAAGTTTTGGCTTACATTGCTGACACAGCCTCCAGCTCTATCGCCTCCTCTTCTGAACTTTCAAAAAATAAAAGCACTGAGTCATCATTGGAGGCTCATGGTCAGGAACCACACCTTTCCTTGTGTCCTTCACCCCTACCAAAAGTAAAGGATGCAGCAGGCCACACTACAGATTACTCTATGGAGCTCTTTTCACATACCATGCCTGGGTTATCAAGTCAAATCATGAATTCCCCAGTCCAAGAAGAATCTGACATGGAGTGCACTGATGCACAGCCACTGCTGGTACATTCACTCAGAGCACTACATTGTCCTCGCAGTGTACTGAGCCAGAATCTGACCCTGATGAAACTCAGGTGCCCTTTCCCGCATACTATCCCACCTTACATGGTGACACAGAGGAAGGTGCACATGACATTGAAGAGGAGGTGATGGATGACCCAGTTGTTAACCCAGAATGGCATCCATTGGGGGAAGAGGATGCCGCTGCCAATAGCTCAGAAGAGGAGGAGGAGCATCTGCAGCAGGCATCGACATCGCAACAGCTGTTATCTGGCAGACCCGGAGCAGTCCAAAAATGGGTTACAAAAACTAAAAGAGTTGCAGGACAGCTAGGCCAGACGGTCAAATTAGCACAGCGTGCAAGGCCTCAAAATGTCTTCCATAGTAGGAAGAGTGCAGTGTGGCACTTTTTGAACAAAATCCTAATGCTCAGGCAAAGGTTATCTGTAAGAAGTGCGCAAAGACCTTGAGCCGAGGGAAAAATCTGAGAAATTTGAATACCAGTTGCATGCTTAGACATTTAACAACCATGCACTTGCAAGCGTGGACGGACTACCAAACCTCACGTACCACATGTGCACCTGCTCCGAATGAAGGTAGTCAGCAACGCTACATCGCTTCCCCCACTGTAAGCCCACCGGTTAGCACACCACCAGCAGCAAATGTTGACGTGTCATCGCAAGGCCAAAGCAGTCAGGGAATCACAATGTTATTGCTACGAAAGACTGAATCTAGGCCATCAGCAAGACCACCAACACCATCACCATCACCAACCCTCTCTCAGTCCGCCATGTCCACCGCTAGTTCCACCATATGCAACTCTCCAGTCCAGCTCACCCTACCAGAGACTCTGAGTAGGACAAGAAAGTACTCATCCATCACTGTGTTTGAATGCCCACATTGCCAAACTAATCTCGTTACAGATGATGCCCTACCGGTTGGTTGAAAGCGAAGCTTTCCGCAAGCTCATGGCCTACGCAGTACCACGCTATGACCTACCCAGTCGGCACTTCTTTTCTCGCAAAGTCATCCCAACCCTCCACCTTCATGTGAAAGACTGCATTGTCCATGCACTCAAGCGATCAGTGAGTGGAAAGCTGCACCTCACAACAGATGCATGGTCCAGTAGGCATGGCCAGGGCCGTTACGTGTCCATCACTGCGCACTGGGTTAATGTGGTGGATGCAGGGTCCACAGGGGACAGCGGTGGTGGGACAGTGCTTCCAAACCCACAGTATAGGAAACAGTTTGCTGTAGGCGTTCGAACCGCCTCCTCCTCCAGAAGCGAAAGCTCATCCACAGAGCGCAGTCGCACCGAGCACTCCATCCGCATCTGCCAGTGTTGCACACGAGGTGTCCCACTATCGAACAGCTAGTGGTAAGCATCAGCAGGCTGTGTTGAAGATGATGTGTTTGGGCGACAACAGACACACCACGGAGGTACTGGCCGACTACTTGCAGCGACAAACTGAGTCATGGCTGGGCAGTCTACATCTTGAGACAGGCAAGGTAGTTAGTGATAACGGCCGTAATTTTGTGGCAGCCATAGCCCTTTCAAAACTTCGACACATACCTTGCCTGGCTCACACCTTGAACCAGGTGGTGCAGTGCTTCCTCAATAATTATCCGGAGTTAACTGGCCTGCTCCAGAAGGTCCGAAGACTGTGCTCGCACATCCGCCGGTCGCCCGTACACTCCAGTCGTATGCAGAAGCTGCAGCGATTGCTCCAACTTCCCAAGCATCGCCTAATTATCGAAGTTGCAACAAGGTGGAACTCCACCCTGCACATGGTTAAGAGGCTGTGCGAACAGAGGCAGACTGTAATGCATTTGTGGGAGGATACACGGCCAGGCACTTTGAGGGCAGACATGGAGTTGTCGGGTGTGCAGTGGTCGAAGCTGAAAGACCTCTGTAAAGTCCTTCAGTGTTTTGAGGAATGCACATGGCTGGTAAGCGCAGACGACGCCATCCTAAGCATGAGCATCCCACTTATGCGTCTGCTAATGCAAACTTTGACGCACATTAAGGAGCAGGCGTCTGCAGCCGAGGAGGATGAGGAAGAGGAGGAGGGAAGCCTTGATGACAGTCAGCCATTGTCTGCTCCGGGACCACTCCTGGACGAGGTGGAGGAAGAAGAGGAAGAGGAGGAGAAGGATGGTGATGGGGATGATTATTTAGGGGAGGAGGATGCTTCTCGTGGGGCAAGAGAAAATGTTGGCATGGCAAGGTCAGGTACAGGGTTTGTGCGTGACTGGAGGGATGTGGATTTGCCAGAAAGTGCTCCTCCACCCAGCACTCGTAGTGCATCATTGACACCTGGAACATTGGCCCACATGTCAGATTATGCCTTGCAGATCCTAAAAAGGGACCCCCGCATTGCCAGAATGATGAACGATGACGACTACTGGTTGGCCAGCATCCTGGATCCACGCTATAAAGGCAAATTCCAAAACATCATGCCACAGGAGAACCTTGACCTAATATTGGCTAACAAACAAGCAACTCTGTTAAACCATTTGAGGCATTTCCAGCACACAGCAGCGGTTCTCCAACGAGCAATAGGGGGCAACATGGAAGAGGTGTTCGTGGTGCACACATCAGAAGTGGCGTTGGAGACAGGGGTTTCATGACCATGTTGTGGACTGATTTTTCAAGTCCCGCTCACAGGACTGGTAATACTACATTGATTGAAAGTGACAGGAGACAGCAGTTGTCAACTATAGTTACAAACTACTTCTCGTCTCATATCGATGTTCTCCCTCACAGGTCATTCCACTTTGACTATTGGGCCTCTAAACTGGACGCCTGGCCTGAATTGGCACAATATGCCTTACAGGAGCTCGCTTGCCCTGCTGCTAGTGTGCTATCGGAAAGAGTCTTCAGTGCTGCTGGCTCAATCCTGACAGTAAAAAGGACTCGTCTGTCAACCCAAAATGTTGATGATCTAACCTTCATTAAAATGAAACATGCATGGGTTTCAAAGGATTTTGTCCCACCTTCCCCTGATGACACATAGGTTGCCAGAAAAATGGCTCGCTTTTGTCCTCCTCTTCCTCGGACTTCTACAATTCTTCCATTTGCAGCTGCTGAATGTCCAACATCAACATATGCCATTTTTTAAACCTCCCTAACTGCGCTGCCTCCCCCCCCATGGCCGGGGTCACCACCTAGTGCATGCAACCGTGCGAGTGCCATTGCCCTGGACAGGTGGGTGGGCCAACTCTTGGGCGCCGGCACTGGCACAGGGTCCCTCATAGTGCAATCAAGTGTCTCTGATGGTGGGGGTGCACACCTGCTGTCAGACACACCGGCATACTATGAGGGGCCCAGTGCCAGTACTGACGCCTACGAGTGGGCCCCCGTTGCTTGGGCAGGGCCCCAGCATTTGCAATATTTACATCTCCCTGCTCCTCCGCTGTGTAGTCTGGGCTGTCAAATCCTTCCCTGGGACTGCCACTACAAATTTGGTGAACTGATAGATGATGGTTAAGATGTAGCTATGCCCTGTCCTGCTGGATGGGCTCTAGCTTCAGATGATCAATGGCTTCCATTTCTTATGGACGTCGACTCACAATGAGATGCAGTGGTGGTTTATCATCAGCTTTCACAGTTTTCCTACTCACAGATGTGTGACATTCCTGCCCTCATTTTTAAATGTGCCCTCTCATGCAAATCCAATAGAATCGCCTACAGCCTGTGGCTTCTGTCTTTTGCACTCCAAAGTTACCTGACAGATCATGATGGGCAGTGAGGACCATGTCTACATCTCTCCCTGTGATCAAAATTTGATGGAGATGAGTAACGGTTCTCGTGGATGGCATGGTTGAGGTTGCCCGTGTTGAGTCCAATTAAGCCGCAGGCTCCACTCCTAGTGGTGCCCTTCTGGACATTCCTTTAAGGTTCAGCTTTGCAACCATACTGCCCTCGGAAACCAAACACTTTTCCTGACAGTGACATTCTGGTCAAAGAGCGCAATGACATCACGTCTGTACGCCCTCTGCCTAAGGCCTCTTTCACACATCCGGTTTGTGCCGTCAGGCACAATCCGGCATGTGTGTAAAAAAACAGATCCGGTTTTTTTTACCGCCGGATGCGTTTTTTTGTCATTGAGAAGCACATGCGCCGGATCGCGCCGCATGTGCTTCCGTTTGTTCCGGTTTTTACCGGATCCGGCTGAATTCCTCTGTCCGGCGGCCGGACAGGACGGGTGCTGCAGCGATTTTTGGCCGGCGAAAAAAGCCGGACATGGCCGAATGCGGCCCTCCCGGCTCTGCGGGACAATGTTACGCTATGGCACATTCCGGCCGCCGGATCAGGCTTCTACCTGATCCGGCCACCGCATGCACGGTTTTACCCTGTGCGCATGCCCGGATATCTCTCTCTCTTTCATACCCCGTTCTCTCTCTCTCTCTTTCATACCCCGTTCTCTCTCTCTCTCTTTCATACCCCGTTCTCTCTTTTTCATACCCTGTTCACTGGCTCATGGATCCTTTTCTTCCCCGGCGACTCCGCAACATAGCTGTGTCAGGCGCCGTAAGATGCGCCGCATATACTTCCGGTCCCTCCATTCACGGCTGGATCCGGCACTCCATCTTTTTGCCGCACGGAGCCGGAATGCCACCGACGGACGTGTGAAAGTAGCCTAAGCAGTCCAAGTGCAGAGAGATGGAAGATGGGGATGACGAGGAGTCCAGAGTACAGGGATTCCCTAGCGAGGAGACTTATTTAATTGTTTTAAAGGTTGGGAGCAATTTTTGGGGAGCACGATACTCTGGAGAATGATATCTGCGGCCCAGCATACACTGAAGCATTCCAAAGGTGGACATCAGTCACTGGAGCAGCATTTACAGGGCCCATTATACACTGGAGCATTAGAAATGGGGCCCATTATATATGGAGCATTATTTGGGCCCATAAGACAGTGGAGCTTCATCCATGGTGAAAAACATATACTGTAGCATTACGTGGAGCTCATCATATACTGTATGGAACATTATATGGGACCAATGATTCTATATGGAGAAATATATGGGCCTCATTACTCTGTATGGCGCACTATGCTGTGGCCATAATACTGTATGGAGGAAGATACTGTCTGTTTTTGGAGCTTTTGGAGAATTTAAAATGGATATCAGTCATGTGATGTAAGAAGTGAAGTATTTTTCATTGTACTATACCGCTATTTCTGTGCCGTATCAGAGGATCATGAATTGTGGCGTGTGTTAAAGGAGCCCAGTGACACTCTTTGGCCCTGGGCCCATGAAAATCTGGAGCCAGCACTACCTCCCCACAACTTTTGCCAAATAACCCCCAGTTTTCAATGCCTGACTATTATTATAAAGTAAATTAAGGTTGACAAGCTTAAGGAATAAGAATTGATGTTTTTGGCATTAAAATGGGCACTCTAGGTGTGTTTCCTGTCCTCCACCCACTGCCGACTTTTCTTCCCCATTGACTTACATTGGGTTTCGTGTTTCAGTCAGACTTCGACTTTTCACAATAATCGACTGATTTCGATCGACCCGACTTTTGCGAAAGTCGGGTTTCGTGAAACCCGACTCGACCCGAAAAAAGGCAAAGTCGCTCATCTCTAGTTCCTGGAGGAAAATGATGGGCGCACTGCTGGTCAGCAGATTCCATTCATTCATTCATTCAATGTACATTTTGATCACTGTGATAAACCCTATCACAGTGATCAAAATAATAAAATGGTAAATAACCCCCTACGAATTTATCACCCCCTTAGTTAGGGAAATATAATGAAATAAAGAAAATATATTTATTTTAATTTTTCCGTTAGGGTTAGAATTAGGGTTAGGGTTAGAATTAGGGTTGGAATTAGGGTTAGGTTAGGGTTGGGCTTAAGGTTAGGGATTAGGGTTAGGGTTGGGATTAGGGGTGTGTTGGGGTTAGGGTTGGAGCTAGAATTGAGGGGTTTTTCACTATTTAGACACATCATTGGGTCTCCAAATGCGACATGGCACCACCATTGATTCCAGCCAATTTTGCGTTCAAAAAGTCATATGGTGCTCCCTCCCTTCCAAGCCCAGACGTGTACCCAAACAGTGGTCTACACCACCATATGGGGCATCAGAGTTCTCAGGACAAATTGCACATCAACTTTGGTGGTCTAATTTCTCCTGTTACCCTTGGGAAAACAAAAAAAATGGAGGCTAAAAAATCACTTTTGTGGAAAAAAAATGATTTTTTATTTTCACCGCTCTGCATTATAAACTTCTGTGAAGCTCTTGGGGTTCAAAGTGCTCACCACACATCTAGAAAAGCTCCATGGGGGGTCTAGTTTCCAAAATGGGGTCACTTGTGTGGGTTTCCACCATTTAGGCACATCAGGGGCTCTGCAAACGCAACATGACGCAGTACATTCCATCAAAGTCTGCATTCCAAAATGGCACTCCTTCCCTTCCGAGTTCTCCCATGTGCCCAAACAGTGGTTCCCCCCACATATGGGGTATCAGTGTACTCAGGACAAATTGCACAAGAAAATTTGTGGCCCAATTTCTCCTGTTAGCCTTGTGAAAATATAAAACTGCGGGCTAAAAAATCATTTTTGAGGGAAAAAAATGATTTTATATTTTCACTGCTCTGCATTATAAATTTCTGTGAAGCACTTGGGGGTTCAAAGTGCTCACCACACATTTAGATAAGTTCCTTAAGGGGTCTAGTTTCCAAAATGGTGTCACTTGTTGGGGGTTTTCACTGTTGGCGTCCAATCTCAATTCCAACCAATTCTGCATTGAAAAAGTCAAACGGTGCTCCTTCCCTTCTGAGCTCTGCCGTGTGCCCAAACAGTGGTTTACCCCCACATGTGATGCATGGGCATACCCAGGACAAATTGCACAACAACATTCGGGGTCTAATTTCTCCTGTTACCCTTGAAAAATTAAAAATTTGGGGGCGAAAGATCATTTTTGTGGAAGTTCACTTGGAAGTTCAAAGTGCTCACCACAAAACTAGATAAGTTCCTTAAGGGGTTTTCACTGTTGGCGTCCAATCTCAATTCCAGCCAATTCTGCATTGAAAAAGTCAAACGGTGCTCCTTCCGTTCCAAGTCATGTCGTGCGCCCAAACAGTGGTTTATCCCCACATATGGGGTATTGGCGTATTCAGGAGAAATTGCACAACAAATTTTGTGGTCCATTTTCTCTTTTTACTCTTGTGAAAATAAAAACAATTGGTTCTGAATTAAAATGTTTGTAAAAAAAGTTAAATGTTAATTTTTCACTTCCACATTGCTTCAGTTCATGTGAAGCACATAAAGGGTTAATAAATTTCTTGAATGTGGTTTTGAGCTCCTTGAGGTATGCAATTTTTAGAATGGTGTCACTTTTGGGCATTTTCTGTCATATTGACTCCTCAAAGTGACTTCAAATGTGATGTGGTCCTTAAAAAATGGTTTTGTAAATTTTGCTGTAAAAGTGACAAATTGCAGGTAAACTTTCAACTCTTATAACTTCCTAACAAAAAAAAAATTTGGTTCCAAAAGTTTGCTGATGTAAAGCAGACATGTGGGAAATGTTATTTATTAATTATTTTTTGTGACTCTCTGATTTAAGGACATAAAAATTAAAAGTTTGAAAATTGCAAAATGTTAAAAATTTTCACCATATTTCCGTTTTTTTCATAAATAAACGCAAGTCATATCGAAGAAATTTTACCACTACCATGAAGTAAAATATGTCACGAAAAAACATTCTCATAATCAGCAGGATGCGTTAAAGCGTTCCAGAGTTATAACCTTATAAACTGACAGTGGTCAGAATTGTAAAACATTAACATGCAAATTGGCTCTGTCACTAAGGGGTTAAGAGATATGTTATCACCTAGAGTTTATAAAAGCAATACATCCAATTGCCATAAGAAAGCCTGGCTGTCCCAAACAAAAATGTTTGTGGAGTTATTAAATGTAATGTAACAGATATAGTATTAATGGGTTTAACGAACCCAAAAGGGAAGAGAAAGGAGAAAAGTTTTATTTAGGAATGAAGCATTGTGGATCATGAAATGAAATACGAGATTTCAACCTGGACTGAATTTTTGTAATGGCGTACTGTCTATCTATTGAAAAGATTTGTGATTTCAGTGTACCCAATGCTTTTTAGATTTTTCTCCAACATTAGTTTGTGATACCATAGATGGGCGAGTGTTTGATACGTTACGGCAATGACCAAGAAGACGAAACGCGTCAGCATTATGTTTTACTATCCTTCCATGCTGATATTTTAATGGATTTTGCAAATAAAGGAAATTCTTTTATTGGAATCACCAGCTTGTTCTTCTTATGGATTTGCTTGCCTGCTTTAGCCAATGGGCATGTTTGAGATCCTTTCTTATATGCAATAGTAGAGAAACTCAATCGGCGAGCTGACCATGTTTAATACTTAAAGGGAACCTGTCGCCTCCGGAAACATTGCTTACCTACAAATATGTTGGTAATCTGCAGGTAAATAGAATTTATATGATGTCTGGGAGGTTTACTGGAGAAGGGGGAAAATTAAGTCATATGATCCCTGCAGTCGTTCGCTTCCAGTCATCTCGGTCTTGCATAGATATAGTCACCGATCTCTGCACAATGAGCACCCTATAATAATCCCCAGGCACAGTGATTGACTGTCAGCTCTGCAGCGTGTTTGTGCAGTGCGGGCTGTCAATGTGCTGGGGAGACAATAACATCTTATGCAGGCTAGCCAGACATGATATAAATGTAATACCTGCAGGTTATGAGTACCACTGCAGATAAATAGGTAGTTTTAGAGTTTACAGGTTCCCTTTAAAAGGAATCTGTCAAAAGGCTCTCGCTATGTAATCTGAAGACATCACTGCTGTAGGGGTGAAAACAGAGATGTCAGCGATGCCTCTCTTATCAAGCTCCATGCTGCTTTTTTCTCGTAGCCACGTGGGGGCGACACCACGCCCCCCGTGGTGAAGTACAAAGCCCCCTATATCTGTGGGTCGGGTGACCTTTCTGTGACCTAGGTCACCTGACCCGCAGGGGGGCTTTGAAGTCATGACACAGGGTATGCGTCATTGGTTGGAATGGCACCAACTTTCATGACGCATACGCTGTGTCACTGGTCGTGAAGGGGTTAATTAAAACCTTTCTAGTCTAAAAAAATTAAATCATTTTTTACAATATAGGTTTCTATATTATTTGTTCATTATTTCTTATATTCATTATATATACTGCATTCTTTTTTGTAATGTCTCATCTGAGAGCAGCCTGATGTAGGCAAAGAGAAGCTGAATCCAATTATGTGTCTGTTATGAATGAGTCACCGAAGGAGGGAAAAGCAAAAATACAAGCTAAGTCCAGAAAACCGGAGGTTGGTACCTATCGGATTGCAGACACCTGATCCTATCCACAACAACTAACAGTAGCCATGGGGGGTTCCTACGATGCCCTAGACCCCTCGATCACAGCCGGAGAACTAAATAGGCCTAATGAAAGAAAGGGGAAATCTAAACTGCCCCAGAGCAGACCCCAAAGCAATAGGCAGCCCCCAACATATAATGACGGTGAAGCAAGATGAAAACACTAACACAGATAGAAAGATAGGTTGAGCAAACGATGGGGCCCAAGCTAACTAAAAAGGACAGGATAGAAAAGCTGCTGTCTGCAATCCGTAAAAAACCCTACCAAAAAATGTCCCAACCGTCTGATAGGAAAAACAGGCCCTGAAGTCGCTAGGACTTCAAAAAGACTATATCAGCACTCAAGTAAATTCTGAAGACAGAGCAAAGAGACAAACTGATCAGAGACAAAAATGGAACTCAGCACACCCCCGACTGGGGATGGCTGAACTCCAAAAAACAAGGTAAACAAAACTAATAAGTTCAATAGCAGAGCAAAAACTTATCTTTGGGAAGCAGGAATCAGACTGGTCTCCAAGAATCCAGCAGAGAAATCACCAGCGACTCAGAAGGGCGTCGGCTGCCTTATATCCAGTCAGAATTTCCTGTTACCCAGTCATCATCTACCAGTTCAGGTGTTTGGTAATCAGCCTCACTACCTTCCTTCACCAGAAGAGGGAGTTCATCAGACATCAACGGTGAAGGGGAAAATGAACTCACAACAAGTGTCACTTAGATTATTGGGTGCAGTTGTTCTCACAAAATCAGAGCTTTTAGATTTAGCAATACAGCAGAGCTGAGGAAGCTAACCTGCTCCCACTCCAGGCTCAGAATATGCAGTCCAAAGGCAGTGAGGTGCCTATCACAAGAGGGGACATATTGGACCAGGAAGCACACTGTGCTGTGTCCCAGCAATGATAAGGTCCTGGTGCTAAAACAATCATTGCAAGAAAAAAGCTTTTAAAACCCGCATTACAAGTCTGCAGGACCTTACTAATCACAATTTGAGGCTCTAGAGGAACAAGTTCAGGCTCCATCCATTATCCCGAGTTCTGGGATCCCCAAGTTGCCCCTTTTCGTTTTGGCGATGAGCGTGAAAAATTCAGGGGATTTATTAACCAATGCGACCTGTTTTTCTCTGCACATGCTTCACAATTTCCCACTGAACGATCCAAAGTACTTACTATAATCATGCTGCTTACCAACAAGGCTCTGATGTGGGAAAACCCTCTGATTGAAACTGAGGATGAATGTTTGAATAATCTTGATGCTTTCATTTCAGCCATGGGGCAGTTGTTTGATGACCCCAACTGCGGTGCAACAGCTGAAGCAGCCATGTTAACTTTGCACCAAGGTAAGTGCTCAGTAGCCGAATATGCCTTGGATTTCAGGAGATGGGCTCTCGATACCACTTGGGACAGTTCCGCCAAAAAATCTATTTTTCGGAAAGGGTTGTCTCCTCTGATAAAGGATGAACTTGGTCGTGCAGACCCTCCCACTGCGTTAGGTGACTTTATTAACTACTGCATCCGTATCGATGCTCGTCTTACTGAACGCCGACAGAGAGATGGTTCGAAAGTACTCGCACTAACTTTTTCCTACCTTCCTCCCCAGCTAAGGAACCTTTGAGTAAAATCACACGGGAACCAGAACCTGAACCCATGCAGGTGGACTCGGTACAGAGATGGGTTAGTGATGCACGCAAAGAACATCGCCTAAAAGAAAATCTATGTTTCTACTGTGGTAAGTCAGGGCACTTCATTATACTACTGCGGCAGTCATTCACTGTGAGTGTGGCGAGAGGAGGTCTGTCATGTCCGAGCCTCAGGCTCCAGAGAGATCTGCAGCCATAGATATTGATTTCTCAGACTTAAACTCCGTTAGTTCTGAGGCTGATGACTGTGTGAACAATGCAATTTTTCAAATTTCCTCAGCAGTGTCCCAGCTGAGCTATAAGAAGAACAATTATCATTGCTTCCTTTCCATCAAACTCTGGGTTGACTCTGTCTGGTTGTCTAGCTCTGCTATGATCGACTCAGGGGCAAGTGGCAATTTTATGGATATCTCCTTTGCTCTGAAACATGGGATACGTTCAGTTAAGAAGGCTACTCCAGTACAGATGGAGACTGTGGATGGCTCCTTGCTGACTTCTGGACCAGTGGATCAGGAAACGGAGCCTTTGAAGGTCCTTATGGGTAAAGATCATCTTTTATGCTCATCTCTTCTCCCCACTTTCCCATTATTCTAGGGCTACCATGGCTGCAGGCTCAGAATCCTACAATTAACTGGGAGAACAAGGAACTACACTTTCTGGAGAAACAGATGAGTCCAGAAGTTTCAGCTTGCTCTGTTCCTAAAGGAACCATGTCCATCCCGGAACTACCAGCTGTATACCAGGACTATGCAGATGTGTGTGACAAGAACGCTGACCAACTTCCCCCTCACCCTCCATATGATTGTCCAATTGAATTATTGCCTGGAGCAGAGATACCTTTGGTAAGATCTGGCGGGGCCAGAACTAAAAGCTTTGAAGGACTATATAGATGAAAATCTAGCCAAGGGCTTCATACGCCACTCTTCGTCTCCTGCAGGTGCACCCATCTTCTTTGTGAAGAAGAAGGATGGTTTTCTGAGACTCTGCATAGACTATCGGGAACTCAATAAGGTTACTGTTAGAAACCGTTATCCATTGCCTTTGAACCCGGAGTTATTGAAGAGAGTGAGGCATGCCAAAATTTTCTCTAAACTAGATCTCTGTGGGGCCTATAACTTGGTCCGTATTAGACCTGGGGATGAATGGAAGACTGCGTTCAGGTCACGCTACAGACACTTTGAATATCTAGTCATGCCATTTGGTCTGTGTAATGCCCCAGCCACTTTCCAACACTTGGTGAATGACATCTTCAGGGATCTCCTAGATACATTTGTGGTGATTTATCTGGATGATATTTTAATTTTTTCTAACTCCACAGAGGAACATCATGGACATGTGAGAATGGTCTTAGAACGCCTAAGACAGAACCATCTTTACTTCAAACTTGAAAAGTGTGAATTCCATAGGACAGAAATTCAATTTCTGGTGTATGTAATGTCTACACAAGGAATTAGTATGGATGGAAGCAAGACCCAAGCAATTAAAAGATTGGCCAGCTCCTAGGAATGCGAAGGAGGTGCAGCGCTTCATCGGGTTTGCCAATTTCTATAGACGTTTTATTTGGAATTTCTCTGAGATAGTGTCACCTATCACACAACTTACCCGGAAAGAGTCTAGGTTCTCCTGGATCCCTCAAGCTCAAGAAGCAATTTCCCGTCTAAAGGATAAATTTACCACTGCACCTATCCTAGTGCATCCCAACCCCGAACTTGCCTTCATAATTGAGGTGGATGCTTCAGACTGTGCCGTCGGAGCTATACTCTCTCAGAGAAGAGGTGAGAAGAATGTCTTGCATCCTTGTGCTTTCTTTTCCTAGTGGCTGTCTTCGGCTGAGAGGAACTATGATGTGGGCAATAGAGAATTGCTGGCCATTATTGCCGCCGTCAAGGAATGGAGACACCTTTTTCAGGGAGCTGCACAGCCAATAGTCATCTTGACAGACCATCGCAACCTTGAATTTATCAGGTCGGCTAATTGCCTGACTCCTCGCCAGGCTCGTTGGAATCTCTTCCTAAACCAATTTAAATTTGTAATTTCTTATAGGCCAGGATCGCGCAATGGAAAGGCTGATGCACTCTCTAGGATTCATTCAACAGAGACCCGTCCACTAATTCCTCCTAAGACTATTCTTCTTGACTCTAGATTCCTGGGAGTGATTCATAATCAAGACCTACTTAAGGACATCATTGAAGCATACCATTCGGATTCTTTGTTGGCACAACCTCCAAGGGACGTAAGTCTTGTCTTTAAGAATGGTGTATGGATAAAGGGACAACGCTTATATATACCCGAAACGGTCAGATTGAGAGTATTGCAACTCATCCACGATTCTAAGATAGCTGGGCATAGAGGAGTACTAAAGACACAAGAATTTCTTTCTTGTTTCTTTTGGTGGCCCACTTAAAGAAAGTATGTTTTAAACTATGTCACTTCATGTGAAGTCTGTGCAAGATGCAAAATACTACGCCCCTCACCAACCGGTCTATTGCAACCACTTCCCACCCTATCCCGCCCGTGGGGATCCATTTCTATGGATTTCATTGTGGAGTTACCTACCTCTCAAGGGAAGAACACCATTCTAGTGTTGGTGGATTGGTTAACAAAGGCAGCTCATTTTATTCCCTGTGTCCTGTGTCGGCTTACCCACTGCAAAACAGACATCAGATTTGATGATTCAGAATGTGATTCGCTTGCATGGAGTACCAGATGAGGTCATTTCGGATCGAGGGGTGAAATTCACTTCAAGGTTTTGGCAGAATTTCTGTGCCGCATTGGACATTAAAGTAAACCTTTCTTCTGCTTTTCATCCCCAGACTAATGGACAGACAGAATGAACCAATCCAACCCTGGAGCAGTATCTCCGCTGCTTTATCTGCCACCTACAGGATGACTGGGTGGATGTACTTCCACTGGCTGAGTTCTCCTATAACAACTCTCAGAACGCTTCCACTAAGCAGTCTCCTTTTTATGCCAATCTAGGTTATCATCCTAACATTCTTCCTCGATTTCCCATAGATACGCCTTTGCTGGCAGTGGCTGAAAGAATCACGTCTTTAGAAAAGAATATTGATCTTCTAAAGGAAAATCTGGAATTGGCTCAGGAAAGGTATAAGAAAGCAGCAGATAAATTTCGTAAACCTGCACAAGCTTTCAAGGTAGGAGACTTGGTCTGGCTGTCAACCAGAAATCTTAACATAAAAATTCCATCATCTAAATTGGGACATAAGTACATTGGACCCTATAAGATCAGTAAAATTATAAGTGCCATTGCTTGTCATCTTCAACTGCCCAGAACTATGAGAATCCACCCTGTCTTTCATGTTTCCCTACTAAAGGCTGCAACTTACAATACGTTTCCTGGACGTTCTTCTCCTTGCCCTGACCCAGTGCTGGTCGATGGTCAGGAAGAATTTGTGGTGGAAAGGATTCTAGATTCCAGGTTGTATGGAGATCGGTTACAATACTTGATTAAATGGCAGGGCTACCCAGTGGAGAACAACTCATGGGAACCAGTCAGTAACATTAATGCTCCTCGCTTACTCTGCCAGTTTCATCAGAGGTACCCAGACAAGACTGGTCCAAGGGCATCCGGAGGCTGTCCCTAAGGGGGGAGTAATGTAAGGTTCTCAGTATCTTTTGACATGTTTTTTGAAACTCAGTTTTTCCAGCAGCCATTTTGCTATCTGTCTTGCTGCAGCTATCTTGCCCTCAGTTAGTATGCAGTTTCCAGATTTCATGTTCCCACCCTGATTCTCTCCCTCTTGCCTCTTAAGCATCCTCAGCTCAGCAATCAGTGCTTCAGAAATGTCAGCGATGCCTCTCTTATCAAGCTCCAGGCTGCTTTTGTCTTGCAATGATTGTTTTAGCATCAGGACCTTATCATTGCTGGGACACAGCACAGTGTGCTTTCTGGTCCGATATGTCCCCTCTTGTGATAGGCACCTCACTGCCTATGGACTGCATATTCTGAGCCTGGAGTGGGCGCGGTTAGCTTCCTCAGCTCTGATGTATTGCTAAATCTAACAGCTCTGATTTTGTGAGAACGACTGCGCCCCGTAATCTAAGTGACACATAATTGGATTCAGCTTCTCTTTGCCAATATCAGGCTGCTCTCAGATGAGACATTACAAAAAAGAATGCAGTATATGTAATGAATATAGGAAATAATGAACAAATAATATAGAAACCTATATTGTAAAAAATTATATAATTTTTTTAGATTAGAAAGGTTTTAATTAATACTTGAATAATTTTAATAGATGGACCAAGTTGGTGAAGACATAAACTATGTGACAGCACAACAAGCAATTAGTAACTATGAAGTATCGGGGCATATTGTAAGGTTCTCAGTCTCTTTTGACATGTTTTTTGAAACTCAGTTTTTCTGGCAGCCATTTTGCTTTCTGTCTTGCTGCAGATATCTTGCCCTCAGTTAGTATGGAGTTTCCAGCTTTCATGTTCCCGCTGTCATGATCCCAGTGCAGGTTTTTGAGCTGCACATCAGGGGTTAATGTCTGGAGCTCAGTGCAGGTTTTGACCTGCACACCTGGGGTTAATGATTGTGGCCTCTCTTTGGTTCTGGGAGAGCTTCTTAAACCCCTGCGAAGCTCCAATCCCTGTCATACTTTTGCCTTTGGCCGAGTGTGGTGACCTCTGTGTGCCTGTGCCTGTTCATTGTTATAGCTTGTTTATATGGTTCTGACCCAGTTCTGTTCCCCGTTGTGAGTTTGCCTGTTGATTCTGTACTGCGCTACCCTCTCTGTGTATGACTCGTTGCCTGTGATCTGACTACTCTCTGCTCGCCCCTCTTGTACCTTGCAGCTATCTCTGTGTATGACTCATTGGCTACGTCCTGACTATCCTCCCTGTCTATGTCCCTTGGTAACTTTGTCTCGCAGTTACCCTGCTAGGAGTTCTCTTGCAGCTCCTAGCTCTCTGGATTTTAGGCCACGCCCCCAGCAGTCACGTGCTTCAGGTCCTGCTGTTCTGAAGTACGCACCTACTCGGCTGCTGCCTGCTCCACAGGTATCTTTGAGCACAGTTCACTTTACTCAGGACACGCGCACTAACTCAGTGAGCAAGTTCAGTGCGCTGTTCCTGACATTATAACTGACCTTGAATTTTTTTTTCTCTCTTCACTTCTGCAGCATGGACCCAATGTGTGCTTTATCTGAGCAGGTGAAATGCTTGACTCAGTCGCTGCAGAAGCTTAGTTTGTAACACCAAGCTCTGGCCCAGTCCCAACGGCAGGTTGAGGACTCAGTTCAGGGGGTGCTTTCTGCAGGCTTTCACCAGGTGGGGATTAGAGATATCATTTTAGTCCCACCCGAATCCCCGGTTAAATTGCCAGATATGTTTGCTGGTAACAAAGATGAATTCAGAGCATTTAAGGAGGGCTGTAAGCTCTTTTTCTCTTTGAGACCACGTTCCTCTGGGGATGAGAAACAGAGGGTGGGGGTGGTTATGTCCCTGCTTAGGGGGTCCCCACAAGCCTGGGTCATTTTTGCTTTCCTCTTCTGCCCCGGAGAGAATGTCTGTGGATGCGTTTTTTGAAGCCTTAGGGCTTATTTATGATGAGCCTGATAGACTGCGTTTGGCTGAGGACAAGGTGATGAGTGTCTGTCAGGGGGAGCCCTCGGCCGAGTGGTTCTGTACTGAACTCAGATGTTGGGCAGCCGAAATTTCTTGGAGTGATGCCGCCCTTCGGGGGCTGTTCTGTAGAGGCCTGTGTGAACGTCTGAAGGATGCCTTGGCACTCCATCCTCCACCTGACTCCCTGGATGATGCCATGACCCAAGCGGTTCACATGGATCGCAGACTATGGGCTAGAGGTGTTATGCAACTGGAAATACCATTATTCTTCAGTGGAGATGAGACCCGGACTCTTCCTGTGGCTATGGAGGTGAGCACTGTCACCTGTGAGGAAAAGGAAAGAAGACGTCGCCGGGAGAAGCAGTTGTGCTTCTATTGTGGGGAATCTGGACACTGGAAGAAGGACTGCCCCTCCTGTCCGTCATCCTCCAAGATGGTGGGAAATGACTAGGTCTGGGTAGTAGTCGAGGTGGCTACCCAGACCTTCAGGTACAATTTTCCTCACGTGCAAAAATGGTGCTGCAGGTGGAACTGGAACTTGGTAATGGTCCGGTTCAGACTACTGCTTTTGTTGACTGTGGTTCTGCTGTGATTGACACCAAAATTATGACTCTTAATAAGATAGGGACAGTCAGGCTTCAGGATCCTGCTAAACTTGTGGCAATTGACTCGTCCCCTCTTACCCAGGACGGTATCTGTTGCAGGTCTGAACTTTTTTCTCTAAAAGTGGGTTCCACTCATGTGGAAAAACTAAGTTGTCTTGTGCTTTGGTTCTGGGAGAGCTTCTTAAACCCCTGGGAAGCTCCAATCCCTGTCAGTTATCCTTTTGCCTTTGGCCGAGTGTGGTGACCTGTGTGTGCCTGTGCATTGTTATAGCTTGTTTATATGGTTCTGACCCGGCTCTGTTCCCCGTTGTGAGTTTGCCTGTTGATTCTGTACTGCGCTACCCTCTCTGTGTATGACTCGTTGCCTGTGATCTGACTACTCTCTGCTCGCCCCTCTTGTACCTTGCAGCTATCTCGCAGTTACCCTGCTAGGAGGTCTCTTGCAGCTCCTAGCTCTCTAGATTTTAGGCCACGCCCCCAGCAGTCACATGCTTCATGTCCTGCTGTTCTGAAGTACGCACCTACTCGGCTGCTTCCCGCTCCACAGGTATCTTTTAGCACAGTTCGCTTTACTCAGGACAAGCGCACTGGCTCAGTGAGCAAGTTCAGTGCGGTGTTCCTGACACCCGCCCTGATTCTCCCTCTTGCCTCTTAAGCAGCCTCAGCTGAGCAATCAGTGCTTCAGAATCAAGTCTGCAGTTAGCATGTGACCTGGCTCCTGGAAGCCTTGGACTTGGTACTCCAGCCATCTGCTGCTGATGAACTTTGGAACACTTGTGGACACTGGAAACCAGCTAAATCCACAGTTGCAAGGGAAGTAACAGAGAGACCATGAACCTGTTGTGGAAGTTCTGCTGTGCTTAAAGTTTACTCTTGCCTGCTGTGTCTCCTGCCTTTGTATCTGCAAACTGTGTGAACCCTTTTGCTTACTTGTATGAAGTAATACAAATCCTTCCTAATCACACCTGTCTCCTGTGTTTTCCTCGCACCCAAGCACAAGACGCTATATGAATCGTACATCACACAAATATACAGTATATATGCAAATATGCATTCCTTTATAAATCAAAACAAGAGTACCACAGCCAAGTATAATAATGCCATGCGTGAGACAGAAGGTGTTTTTATGTTTTGCACGCACATACAGTATATCGCAACACTAAATGTAAATCCCATGTAAGAAGAGCACCGCAAGACTGTCATGTGAATCACATGACATGGCAGGAAAAGTACCGTATGTATTGCTATTAAGAAGATAGTAACACAATCCAAAATAAATGCTTACCTATAAAATGCAATGTGCCTGTGTGCGTCAAAAAGCCCCAACATGCGTTTCGCATAAGCTTCCTCAGTGGGCCTGTATGTTTGCTCTCAGATAAGCTAGAAAACCCCTTTAAGTCACACATCACATCCTGCATGGAGGATTGAAGTTGATAATCTTTACTCATATTTTGTTTTTAACAAATAACACAATTTATGACGTAACAACAGTCAATGGGAACAAAATCATGAACTGAGGGAGACATTCCAAATTACCCACAAAATCAAAACAAAAATGTTAAATCACAGGATTATTGAATTTGTAACAATTTTATCACAGCAAATCATATTGTAAGACAGCAGTGTATATGGCCCCAAATGCTAGTATACACTAACAATATTTGAGGATGTTCCTTGCAGGAAAGAGAATGGTGTCATTGGAGATCTTCTCCCAGACCTGGATCAGGGCATCTGTGAACTCCTAGACAGTCTGTGGTGCTATTCATGCACTGATACATAATGGTGTAGAAGTTTTTGATTGTTTTTAGGTCTGGGGAATAAGAGGGCCAGTCAATAGTATTAAAGAGAATGTGTCAACTAAAAATATCTACTAACCCTCTGATATGAGGTTAATCTGCAAGATAATTGCATTGTGAACCTGAAAGGTGCTTGCACTTAGAGCTCTGCTGCTGGGAGGAAATGAACTTTCCCTTTAAGGTATTCATCACCCAGCAACTGCCTGCACACTCTACCCACATGAGGCCAGATATTTTCCTAAATCAGCAAGAACCCTGGGCCCACTGCATCATTTTAAGACCTAACAATGGCTCAAAAGATTTTATCGCTATACTTATCAGTCTAGGGAGCCTTATATTGCACATACCTCCACATGTAGCCAATGGTACCCTGACTAATATCACTGACCCATCACCAATGTGACCATGTTGGTTGACAGTGTATGTAACTTAACGTTCACCATATTTTTTCCAGTCTCATATACAGTATGTCACATACTTCAGTGTGAACCTCCTGTCATCTGTGAAGAGAATTAGGCTCCAGTGGTGGACCTACCAATTCTGGTATTTTCTGACAAATGAAAATCAAGCTGCTTGGTGTAGGGCTGTGAGCACAGCTCCCAGTACTGAATATTTGGTTTTCATGCCAACATCTTGGAGTTTGGTCAGAAACATGTACACCAGTAGCCAGGAGGAGGTCAGGTTGTTGGGTTCCACCAGTATTTCTGTTCTTCCTCATACAAATGAGCAGATACTGGTCCAGCTGCAGGGCAGATGCCCTTTGATGGCCCTGTCCAGGGCTGCTTGTGTAGGACACCTGCATACTTGTATCTTCTCCAGGCTCTTGAGACTGTGCTGGGAAACACAATAAACCCTTCTGGAATGGCACTAATGTATGTGTCAATCTGGAGGAGCTAGACTACTATGCAACCTGAATGGGCTGCAGGTACCACTGAATGCTATCAATAATGGCAATGACACTAGAAAAATTGAAACCTGGAGAAAAATCAGAAAGAAAGTTTAAAGAGAGAGTAATTTTCTTTTGTCAACATCTGCAAAACCATGCCCTTTTTGCATGTTGTCACTTTCATTTGCCCAAAGCAGGCCAAGTTGAACAAGCCAAGTAACTGAGGGCACCACAAAATAAATTGGCATCAGCCAAGAATATACTTAAAAAGTAGCATAGTAGGAAAAAAGTATGTGAACCCCTCTACCCCCAAGGGCGGTTTGCACGTTCTTGACCGGGCCAGTTTTTACAATTCTGACCACTGTCCCTTTATGAGGTTATAATCCATGGATCCCAGTGATTCTGACACTGTTTTCTCGAGACATATTGTACTTCATGTCAGTGGTAAAATTTCATTGATATAACTTGCGTTTATTTGTGAAAAAAATGGAAATTTAGAAAAAATTTTGAAAATGTTGCAATTTTCCAACTTTGAATTTTTATGCCCTTAAATCACAGAGATATGGCACACAAAAAACTTAATAAATAACATTGCCGACATGTTTACTTAACATCAGCACAATTTGGGAACCAAATGTTCTTTGTTAGGAAGTTATAAGGGTTAAAAGTTGACCAGCAATTTCTCATTTTTACAACACCATTTTACTTTTAGTGACCACATCACATTTGAATTTACTTTGAGCGGTCTATATGATAGAAAATACCCAAAAGTGACACCATTCTAAAAACTGCACCCCTCAAGGTGCTCAAAACCACAATCAAGAAGTTTATTAACCCTTCAGGTACTTCACAGGAATTTTTTGAATGTTTAAAAAAAAATGAACATTTAACGTTTTTCACAAAAAAATTACTTCAGGTCCAATTTTTTTTATTTCACCAAGGGTAACAAGAGAAATTGGACCGCAAAAGTTATTGTGCAATTTGTCCTGGGTATGCTGATACCTGATAGGTGGGGGACTTTAAACCCCCAAATGCTTCACAGAAGTTTATAACGCCCGGGCGTGAAAATAAAAAAATCATTTACAGAAACATGATCTTTTTGTCCCCAATTTTTTTTATTTTCCCAAGGGTAAGAGGAGAAATTGGACCCCAAAAGTTGTTGTCCAATTTGTCCTGAGTACGCTGATACCCTATATGTTGGAGAAAACTACTGTATGGGCACACTTCGGGGCTTGGAATGGAAGTAGTAACGTTTTGGAATGCAGATTTTGATGGAATGGTCTGTGGGTGTCATGACGCATTTGGAGAGCCTCTGATGTGCCTAAACTGTAGCAACCCCCCACAATTGACCCCATTTTGGAAACTAGACCCCCCATGGAACTTATCTAGATGTGTGGTGAGCACTTTGAAGTTTAGAAGTTTATAACATAGAGCCATAAAAATAAAAAAATGATATTTTTGTCCCCATTTTTTTATTTTCCCAAGGGTAACAGGAGAAATTAGACCCCAAAATTTGTTGAGCAATTTGTCCTGAGTAGTCTGATACCCCATATGTGGTGGTAAACCACTGTTTGGGCACATTGCAGAGCTTGGAAGGGAAGGAGCACCGTTTGACTTTTTCAATGCAGAATTGGCTGGAATTGAGATCAGACGCCGTGTTGTGTTTGGAGAGCACCTGATGTGCCTAAACAGTGGAAACACCCACAATTCTAACTCCAACCCTAACCCCAACACACCCCTAATCCTAATCTCAGCCCTAACCCTAGCCCTAGCCCTAACCCTAGCCCTAATGAGAAAATGGAAATAAATACATTTTTTTATTTTATTATTTTTCCCTAACTAAGGGGGTGATAAAGGGGGGTTTGATTTATTATTTATGGCGGTTTTTATGTTTGGCAACTGTCATACGCTAAAAGACGCTTTTTATTGTAAAAACAGTTTTTGCATCACCACATTTTGAGAACTATAATTTTTCCATATTTTGACCCAGAGTCATGTGAGGTCTTATTTTTTGTGGGACGAGTTGTCGTTTTTATTGGTGCCATTTTCAGGCATGTGACATTTTTTGATCGCTTTATATTCCGATTTTTGGGACGCAGAATGAACAAAAACCAGCATTTCATGAATTGCTTTTGGGGGGTGCGTTTACACCATTCCGCATGTGGTAAAATTGATAAAGCGGTTTTATTCTTCGGGTCAGTACAATTACAGTGATACCTCAATTATGTCTTTTTTAATGTTTTGGCGCTTTTATGCAATGAAAACAATTTCATATAAAAAATTATTATTTTTGTATCGCTTTATTCTGCGAGCTATAACTTTTTTATTTTTTTGCTGATGACGCTGTGTGGTGGCTCATTTTTTGTGGGACAAGATGACGTTTTCAGTGGTACCATGGTTATTTATATGTCTTTTTGATCGCGCGTTACTGCACTTTTTGTTCGGCGGTATGATGATAAAGCATTGTTTTTTGCTTTGTTTTTTATTTTTTAAGGGGTTAACTAGTGGGACAGTCTTATAGGGCGGGTCGTTACTAACGCGGCGATACTAAATATGGGTACTTTTATTGTTTTTTTTTTATTTCCAAAAAATGAGTTTATTAGGGAATATATATTTTTTTTTTATTTAGTGATTTTTTTTATAAATTATTTTTACACTTTTTTTTTTTTTACTTTATTTTATTGTTCCGGGGGGACATTACTGTAATGTGTCAGATCGCTGATCTGACAGTTTGCACTGCACTCTGTCAGATCAGCCATCTGACAGGCGCCGCACAGGCTTCCTCCGTGCCTGCTCTCTGCGGGCACTGAGGAAGCCACCTCCCTGCAGGCCCCTGAAGGACCCCACGGCCATCTTGGATCCTGGGGCCTGCAGGGAAGGAGACCCTCGAACAGCGCAGCACATCGCGCTGTTCCGGGGGTCTCAAGGAAGCACGGAGGGAGCCCCCTCCCTGACGATGCTTCCCTAATCCCCCGGTACACTGCAATCGCAGTGTGCCAGGGGTCAACGTGCCGGGGGCGGTCCGTGACCACCCCAACACATAGTGTCGGGTGTCAGCTATGATAATCAGCTGACACCCGGCCGCGATCAGCAGCGCCCCCTCCCCAGGAGCGCCGCTGATCGCTTAGACATACTATCCCGTCCCTGGTCGACAGGATAGTACGTCTCATGTCAGAAAGGGGTTAACGCTTAAGAAAAGCATTTGCATACTTCTTTTCTACTGTTTTAGTTAATTCACAAGCATATCTGCTTCTTAATTTTATAGACTGAGATCCCAAAAATTTAATTGACTCTATAAATTATGAGCAATAATGAGAAATTATACAGGGAAAAATTATTGAACATATGAAGATAGAGAGGTGCAAAAAGCCATGGAAAGTCATGACACCAGCTGAAATCTATCAGTAATTAGAAAGGAATAATGTCACAGGGCAGTAGTGGGAAGAAAGGGGACGAGGAACCAGGGCCCCTAAACTGCCCCTCAGGCTAAAGGAGGGCCCTGACTCTCCTTAACTTGGGGGTACACTTAATGATAGTGAGGCCCAAGTCTCCGACCTGTCCCTGTCTCCTGTTTAGCCCTGAGCTAAATCCCCAACCCCCTCCCCAGGAGGTGATACAGGGAATAAAGTGTACTGCACAAAAACCCAAAAGGAAAGGATTCAACAGAATGGGGTAATACAAAACAACACTTAGCCTGCTCTGCTGCAATGTTCCTGGACAGCAGAGTTAGCCACTTGAAAACAGCATAGAACTGAAGCACCACAGAACTCTGTCAGCTCCTGAACTCCAGCTTGGTTGGTCTCCAAAGAGGAAGAATATCACCAACAGCTAGATGGTGCACCTGGAGTACTTATATAGGAAGTTGGGAGTGGTTTCCAGCTGCCTCAACAGACAGACCAGCCATGTAATAACACCAGCGGCCACCGGGGGCAAAAACCCACCAGCAGACTATCTAAATTTGTAGTAACACCAGCGGCCACTGGGGGCAAAAACTGATATTAACCCCCGATGGCCTGAAAGGAAAAAAGGTTATATATGAGGATTCAGATCTGACATTGATCCAAAGATGGATCGAGACTAGGGATGAGCTTTCCGATATTGAAATATCGGAAATCGACCCGATATTTGCGATATCGGAATTCCGATTCCGATATTTTTTCACATTGGAAATCGGAAATCCCATAATCCTTCAGCCTCTGAGCGCTCCATAGAGCCAATCAGAAGCTGAAGAATTGCTGACAACATTGTGTAACTCCCCTAAGCTTGGTAGGAGGCGTCCAAACTTGCTAGCTAGGGGCTGCACTGCGATTGGCTGGCTGGTTGGTGTGATCAGGCAGTATAAAAGGCTGCGCCTGCCATTTTATCCTCACTCTACTGTGAAAGCAGATAGGGATAGGTTGCTGTTGGAGATAGGCAGAGATCTCGGATCTAATAACGATAGAAATTGTTTTTCAGCCCCTGTGTGTTACAGAAGCAGTCTTTTTCCTCACTGACCCCGCTCAGTTTCATTTTTTGTGCTGTGCAGGCTCTCACTGAGGTGCTTAGTGAGACAGTGCAGAGCACATTCACTGCAGCTTCTGCAGCTCCTCTTTCTGCAGCACTGTGTGGTGTGTGTCTAACTGCCTCTTCTTTTCATCCCTTAAATCCCCTTCCCCTATTTTTTCCTAAAAGTTAAACACTATATAGGGATTGTGCTGTGAGGGACCCAAACAACCTCTGTGGCTGGTGCCACACAGCACCTGGCCCAGTCCCGGAGAATCCTTTTTTTAGAATCACAGCAGTGTCATTTACTGCGCTGTGACATCCGACCATAACGTGTACACCAATACCACAAACACACGTTACTCTTTGTGTAGGCCACACTAGATTCAAATAAAGTGTAGCAGACACACCATCATCACACAGTGCCATTAGTGTTTCTCATACCTGTTTGTAGTCCTACAGGAATAAGCACACTAATTCCTAATAATTACTTTCTTGCCGTTCTGAATCCATCGATAGAGATGAAGAAGGCAGGAAGTAAGGGACGTCCCTGCGGCGACTGCGGAAGAGGTGCATCAGCAGCTAGACATGGTGCACATCCAGAGCAAGCAGCAGGCCCAAGTCACTCAGCACCTACTTTAACCCGGCAGCAGTCATTTATGCGCAGCTTGTTAGGAGCGCAGGGCCATAGGCTGATAAGAGAGGATCAAGTAGAATCCGTTGTTGGTTGGATGGCAGCTGAGGAATCCACCTCAATGAGCACAGCATCCTCCCAGGACCTCTCCACCACATCGGGTCAGGCCACTGAAGAGCAGCACCCATCTGCTTCTTCATCGCCCACTAAATTGCCCAGACATTCAGAGGGCCAGGAGCCAACCTTAATCCTCTTCTCAGAATATGTTGGCTTGGAATCTGTGTGCCATCCAGACAGCATTCTTGCAGCTGAAGAAGAGGTAGTGTGCACAGATGCGCAACCACTGTGTCCGTCTGAGGAAGAAGTGGAGGGTGGGCCAGTGCCCACAGTGACAAGACCCCAGTCAGCAGATGATGATGAAACTCAGCTGCCAGTTTCTGCTGACGAAAGTGTATTGGATGACGAGGTCCTTGACCCATCATGGCATGCTGAGGGGCAGCAAGTAAGTTGGGATAGCTCAGAGGAAGAGCTTGCAGGTGTGGCACAGCGTGGCCGTCCACGTGGGAGAGGAAGAGGGAAAAATTGGTTGTCGGCTTCCTCAACTTCAGCACCCGTTAGGAGCAGGGCTCTTTTAAAGAACACAAGGGGTGCGCCCAAGAGTTGTGGTGCATGAGCCTTTTTCGACCAAGTTGCAGATGACGTTACAGTAGTCAGATGCAAGCTTTGTCGACTAACTGTGCGGAGAGGGAAGAATGTCAGCAACCTTAATACCACCAATATGTTGATGCATGTCAGGAAGAGGCACCCTGTGAAGTGGCAGCATCACACCCAAGATGATTCGCCACCTGCAGCTGGTTCCCCACCTTCCACCTCTTCAGCCACAGCAGCCACCTCTTACTCCAGCTCGCAAACAGCTGCTCCCGCTTCCTCGCCAGAATGCCAGGGTGCATCTGCAGACAGTGTTGTACGGCGGCACACTGTCTGTACTTCGTCAGCATCAGCATCCCAATCGCTGGCATCCTCACACTCCCAATTCAGTGTGCAGCCATCTGTCACACAGGTGTGGGAGAAAAGGCGCCCGTACTCAGCAAACCACCCACGAGCACAGGGCATGAATTCTCGCATTGCCAAACTGCTTGAAGTGGAAATGCTACCATTCTGGCTGGTGAGCAAGCCATTTTTTATCGATATGTTGGGGTTTGCAATCCCACAATACAGCTTTCCCAGCTGCTTCTACTTCAGCAGGCAAGCCGTCCCCGCCATGCAACAGCATGTGGAGCGTAAAATTAAGCATGTGCTACAAAATGCAGTTAGTAGCAAGGTCCACCTGACCACCGACGCGTGGACCAGTCAGCATGGCCAGGGACGCTACATTTCCATCACCGCCCATTGGGTAAATGTAGTTGAGCCTGGAACTGAAGTAGACAGTGCAAGTGCGCGGGTCCTGCCAACTACACGAATTGCAGGCCTCTCCTCCATACAAATTGACTCCTCCTCATACTCCTGGTCAGACTTGCCTGCACCCAGACAAACAACAACAACCGATTTCAGCACTGCATCGGCCAAACATCAACAGGCCATGTTGAAATTGGTTTATCTAGGTGATGTTAGCCACACCGCAACTGAGCTGTGGAACACGCTCAAGGAGCAGAGCGACATGTGTCTTGCGCCGCTCAACCTCCAGCCAGGGATGGTGGTGTGTAACAACGGCCGAAACCTGGTCGCGGCTTTGGGACAAGGTGGTCTGACTCACATTCCATGCCTTGCCCATGTCCTAAACTTGGTTGTGCAGAGTTTCCTTAGGAACTATCCTGACCTTGAGGAGCTGCTGCACAAAGTCAGATACGAGTGCTCTCATTTGCGGCGTTCAAGCATGGCTGCATCGCGCCTTTCAGCCATGCAGCGCAGATTGGGCCTGCCCGAGCACCGCATCATTGTTGACCTCCCCACCAGGTGGAATTCGACTTTGCATATGCTGCGGAGGTTGTGTGAGCAGTAACCTGCAATTATGGAGTTGCAGCTGCAGCAGGCGCAAAGTAGGCGACACAAATCTCAGCCCTCCCACTTTACAACCACAGAGTGGGCATCCATGAAGGACATATGCACCATTTTGAAGTGCTTCGAGGACTCCACTCTGATGGTGAGCACGGATGCTGCCCTACTCAGCCTGACTATTCCCCTTATATGCCTTATAGAATCATCACTTAAAGGACTAAGGGATGAGGTTTCTCTGGAGGAGGAGGAGTATGATAAGACACTTGCACCAACCAGGCAATCTTCATCGGCCCGGTTGGTACAAAGCTCTGTGGGTGCCTCACAAATGTCCAGGCAGGACACAGCAAGTGAGGAGGATGAGGAGGACTATGAGGATGAGCCAGAGGAGGAAAGTACACAGCGCTCTACTAGTAGTCACCAGATAGAGCGTGCATGGGGTGATGCAGAGCAGCCAGAGCACATTCCTCCAGCTGGTGACAGCGATGCATGGCCAGTTGGCAGCCTTCAGCACATGAGTGACTTCATGCTGCAGTGTCTGAGAAACGACCCATGCGTGGCTCGTATTCTCCACACAAATGACTACTGGGTGGCCACCCTCTTAGACCCACGTGACCGGGACAGCCTTCAAAGCCTAATTACACCGTTGAACCGGGCGCGTAAAATGCAAGAGTACCAAGATGCACTGGATAATTCACTTATGTACTCTTTTCCACCACATAGCAGTGATGCGCGTGCACTAGCAGGCACCTCAGTGCGTCCTGGGCCCAGCGGAATCCGTTCAGAAGCCGGTAGCAGAAGCAGTACATCTGCTACTGACAGGTTCAGTATACCCAACCTGTTCCAACGGTTTCTGAACCTGCAAACAGTTCGGGCACCATCAGCACAGACAGTGCAACACACTATGAGGCAACGTTACCGTGACATGGTGGCACAATACCTCTCCACCCCTGTCAGTGTTCTTCAGGATGGATCTTCCCCCTTCAAGATTTGGGTCTCCAAGTTGGACACATGGCCCGAGCTTAGCCAGTATGCCTTGGAGGTCCTGGCGCCAGTGTGATTTCTGAACGTGTCTTTAGTGCAGCTGGCAATGTACTAACAGACCAACGTACCAGACTATCCGCTGCAAATGTGGACCGGCTAACATTCCTAAAAATGAACCAGGCCTGGATTTCTGGTGACTTTTGCTGCCCTGGGCCAGAGTAGACAGATTACATGCATGGTTGGTAGCAGTATGTATGCTCAAGAGGCGGGATCCAGCCACGCCAGCTGTTTCCTGGCAGTGAAGTGCGGACACAGGTGCCTCCCCCAAGGGATAAACCGAGTTCCAGCATCGCCAGCTGGTTCTCGGGAGTGCCCAAGGGCACGGGTACCTCCTGCTCCAAACCGTGTTTCGACAACGCTCGCCGTTACATGGTTGTGTCCGCCGCACTGTTCCACGCCCCCGTCGTACATCATTCCGGCTCAGTTTTCTGTTATCCGTGGTGTCGGCAGTGTAGGAGCCCGCTACGTGGACTCTGGGACCTGGCGCTCAAGGCTGGTCTCGACAGTGCCAGTAGGCCCTCCTCTTCCCCTGCTGTGACTGCGGAGTAAAGAAGACTGTGTCTGGGTTGCGGGGGCAAATGTGGCTCTTGCACCTTCTGCCGAGAAGACATTTCTCCAGTAGAAGACCCAAGACAAGAAGACAGATGCAGAAGACCCAAGACAGGAAGACAGATGGAGATGTCCCCGGACTCCTGTTTTTTTGCTTTTGAACTTGCGTCTTTGTGGGGTTTTTTGGGCTTCTCGGCAGTGCTTTTGGCTTGCGTCACTACTACATTGTGGTATCCGGGCTACAGTAATGTCAGCTGTTGTCCAGTACAGCCACTGGCACTTTTACCTTCTGCTGCTTATCTGGGTTCCAGTAACGTCAGCTGGTTCTCAGTAGAGTCAATGGCTTAGGTCCCTCCTTTGTGGTGTCCGAGTTCCAGTAACGTCTGCTGGTCCATAGTAGTGCATTCTGGCACAGGTTACCTCCTGCTTAGTTATCGGCCTCCGGTAACGTCAGCTGGTGCCCGTTAGTTACATTGGCTCTTATGCTGATTTCTGCTGCCTATACGGGTTCCAGACTCACCAGCTGGTTCTCTCAAGTTCCTGTGCCTACTGTTACTTCTGCGTATTTCCTCTGGGTTTGGGACATTCTGCGACCAGCCAATAGCAGGATAACCATAGACAGAGGTTTAGGAAGCAGTAGGAGAAGATGTACATGAACCAAAAGCAGAATATCAATATGCAGAATTACTGAATAACAGTAATATAATCAGCAGAAGAAGACTAAGCATGGTTTAAAGGGAGTGTATCCGTTCCTCCACGTGGTGCTCCTGGAAACTCCCTGCAAAGCAAGGTGAGCTGAACGCGGACACATGTCAGTCAAAGGGCATATTGACACCACCACCGGCAGTTTTAATTTAATAATGTAAAATCACTAACCCTAACTATCCCTAACCCCTAACCATTACCCTAACCCTTACCCTACTAACCATAAACCCTAACCCTACCCCCAACAAATCCTAACCCAAAGAAAAAACACAGCTGTTAAGAAGATGGTGACCAGTTTTCCTGCTACAGCTTTCGCTCTGTGCATTTTTCTAGCGATCATTTTTGCTCCTCTGCCTCTGCAAACTCCTTCCCCATTATCCTGAGGTGTTTCCCCTCCATTTTATCCATTATATAGCACTGTATTGATCATTTTGTAATTCCGATTTTTTTCTCCCATTGACTTGCATTGATATCGGAAATCGGAAATTCCGATATCCGATAATTTTTCAATATCGGAAATCGGAATTCCGATACGATATCGGGCAATATCGCTCATCCCTAATCGTGACAAATCCTGCCACTTAATGAAAAATAATATCAGCTGGTTCTACTGATGACCTATAAAAAGGTGTCACATTACCAAGGTGCCACACAAGAAACATCTCATTATGGGTAAAACTAGTAAGCTGTCTCAAGACCTTCACAACCCTATTTTTGGAAAACATATTAATGGCATTGGTTACAGAAAAATTTCTAAACTACTGAAGGTTCCAGTGAGCACTGCTTGGGCCATAACCCATAAGATAAATAACCTCATTTCATCACAAATCGGCCACGGCCAGGTGTTCCCAGCAAGAATTCAGACAGAGGAGTGGAAAGAATTACCAGAAGAGTTGATCAAGGGCCAAGGACCACCTGTGGAGAGCTACAGAAATACCTGGAATCAGCAGGCACAATTGTTTAACCCCTTCATGACCTTGGGGTTTTAAGATTTTCCAATTCCGATTTTGGCTTCCTGTCTTTCCAAAGCCATATTTTTTTTATTTTTCAGTCAATATGGGTGTGTGATGGCTTGTTTTTTGGGGGGATTATTTGTACTTTTGAATGACACCATTGGTTTTACCATATCTTGCACTGGAAAATGGGACAAAAAAATCAAGGAGAGGTGAAATTGCTAAAAAAGTGCAATTCTACAATAGTTTTTTTTTACTTTTTTGCCTTGTTCCCTAATGCAAAAACTGACCTGCCATTATAATTCTCCAGGTCATTAAAAGTACACAGATACCAAGCATGTATAAGTTCTGTTTTATTTAAGTGGTGGAAAAAAATGTAAAGTTTGTTTAAAATAAAACGGTGCCATTTTCCATTTTGGAATAGCTACAATGTTTTGATCGCCTGTTATTGCATTTTATTGAAATGTTGCGGAAACCAATAAACTGTAATTCTGACATTTTGATTTTTTCTCGTTATGCCGTTTACCGACCGAATTAATTATTTTTAGATTTTGATAGATTGGGAGTTTCTGAACATACCAAATATGTGTATTTTTTATTTATTTTTCTATTGCTTTAATTTGAATCGGGCGAATGTGGTGTGATTTGAACTTTAATAGTTTTTTTAAAAAATATTAAAAACATTTTTTTTTTCACTTTTTACTTGCTTTAATAGTCTCCATGGGAGACTATAAGCTGCGATCATCCGTTAACCTGTGCTACACATACCATGGCTACAGGGTATTTTTTTATTTTAAATGAAAAAAAGACAAGGGTATGCCAGCTGACCGCATAAGGTCCAGTGTGCAAGGAAAACCACAATCCAACAACTCATAAGAAGTAGAAGTAGAAAAAAGATTAAGTTTCCAGCTCGTGGTTAAAATTATAGAAAGTATTTGTTTCGTCCAAGATAAAATGGGAGAATTGGTCCCAAGACCGAAGCGTGTCGCTTGTTTCTCTTGCTGTCTGTCTTGAGAACAATTCTTCCATTTTATCTTGGATGAAATAAAGACTTTCTACTAATTTTAACAAGGAGCTGGACATCTTCTTTTTTTTTCGATTTGCTGATTTTGTCATTATCTTAGATTTTGCCTGTTAAATAGCAACAGTGTGAATGTACACCTATTATGAACATAACAAACATTCACTCGCAGGTTTCTTAAAAAGGGATGGTCTACTACAGGGAAAAGCTGCACCCATACTCAACTGGTCCCTGTACAGACTTGAAAGACCCTAGCTGCAAAACTCAAAAACACCACTTTGGACCTGGTTCCCTAAAAGGCCATTGAGGGGTTGATCATACCTCCCGAGGAACTAGAGAGAAGGGTGCAACACACAAAAGGAGAGAAAACTGTGCAGGAACATAAGAAAACCAAGAGTTTGAAAATAAACACACATTTATAAAGGGTAGACGGGGGAAAGCTAAGGAGAGCAAAAAGTAGACAAAATAAGTATAACCTCCCAGTGAAAGGAAAAGAAACTGAAAAGGAAAACAGACTCACTACAGGAATGCAACTGGTGTTTACAATACAAGATATACCCCTTAGTTAAAGGGTTGGAACTCCTAAACCCTAGTCCACCTAAAGGTATAGCCAGCAAGGAAGTGTAGTGAAGAGTGAACATATAAAACCCAACTCAGAATGTGATAAGCAGACCAAAACAGGAAAATGGAAAACACAAAGAGCAAATCAAAATGGGGGAATAAAAGCAATTCAAACCTTCAGCATTTGGACAGGGAACAAAGGGCTACAGTAGAAAACCTCAAAAAAAAAAAATAACTAAGGGGTTCCAAAATCAAATATTAAACCAGAGAGCACAACAAGGAAAAACCCCTAAAATATAACTATATAACTTTTAATTCAATAGTTAAAAGAAACACACACATGTAGAATCACACACAATACCAGGGGGTCCAAAAGAGAAATCTATATGTATTCCAAATATGGTTGAATATAAATTGCAGAAGGGGCAAAAAAACTATAATGCCCTAGACAGCCTTAATGAGGCCCTTCCTGACCGCGGAGGTTGGCACCCTAGTTGCTGACGACATGGCGCCCCCGCTCAACGTCGGTGTCCCTAGTAACGCCCTAGACCACCCTGCGTATACAAAAAGGGGGACACAAAAAACAAAAAACACACATACACCACAATACCAAAAAAACTAATGTAAAGTGCTGTAAACTTATGTTGTAGTAAACACGCTCTCAGAAAAATATCATCTTATCTCGGAGTAATACCAGAAAAATGAGAGCTAAGGCAGCTTATTGACACTTATCTCGTAGTCAAAACAATATTTAATGCTGCTAACGGGCAGACATGTGATTCAATATGCCTCAAAAAAACGTCTACAGCAAAAAATATGGCAATAAAGCACTCAATGAAACCTCAGGACAAGCCTGTATAATCAAGCACACTGTGAGAGCCAGAAATATACAAAGTATGTAAATACCCCGATTTTTTATGTGGGTTATGTCCCAGTCATAAATTTAGGGAGAGGGGTACCAATGACCATATGTAGCAAGAGGTTAGGTCCACATCAGCATATAATCTTTCCCAGTGGACTATATATGCACAGTTTCCACATAAACATAGCAAATGCTTGAAAGGACCGTCTCATATGGTTACTCCATTAACCTCCATGGTGCTACAAGATATAATATCACAGTCTGCCACATACAGTGTGCAAAAAGTAAATATACTTATCAGCCATTGATGATAGCGCAACCCAACGCGTTTCCCCCTCTGGATAGCTGAGGGTTCATCAGGGGTCAGAACAAAGGGGTCTCATCACTCCTGGCCGAGAGAAAAATGCAGTGTGCGGCTAACTCCATACGCGTCCGGCGCCATTATTTAAAGATTCAGTGCCGATATGACACGCCCACTTCCGGTCTCATTGTCTCAAAAGATGGATACCAAATGGAACTCAACCTGCTCTCCAGAGAGCGGAGGTGTGTCATCAAGAGGAGGGGAATATCGCACTGGGCGACATCAGTCAAAAGTGAGATACCAGCGATATCACCAAAAAAGCACCGATTAACTATGGCGCATATAGATGACGCGTGCCCTAGTGATAAGCCCTTAGCAGCCAAAGTCTCTAGGTGGCTAAAAAGGGGCTATAAAAAACGTTCAATATGGCGCTAAATAGATCTTTGCTGGATCCTATATACAGTACATATATATAAACCGCTTACACAAAAATAATAATGTAAATGATGTTTAAAACTAAATCCTTCAATAAGGCGCTACATTAACCCATGCTTTGTCCCAAATGTGATATAGCCATAAAAAGCGCTGCAAACCTGCTTAATATCTATACTCAAAAGTACTCTATATATAATAGCCCCAGAAATGTAAATGAACATGGAGCGAGTAATTGTGTCCAATAAGATACACAAAATTATAAATACCGTATATACTCGAGTATAAGCCGACCCGAGTATAAGCCGACCCCCCTAATTTTGCCACAAAAATCTGGGAGAACTTATTGACTCGAGTATAAGCCTAGGGTGGGAAATGCTCCACAGATTATTATCCCATATGGTGTCCCCATAAGAAGCTCCATAGATTGTTCCCCCATATGCTGCCCCCATAAGAAGCTCCATAGATTGTTCCCCCATATGCTGACCCCAGAAGAAGCTCCAGATTATTCCCCCATATGCTGCCCCCATAAGAAGCTCCATAGATTGTTCCCCCATATGCTGACCCCAGAAGAAGCTCCAGATTATTCCCCCATATGCTGCCCCCATAAGAAGCTCCATAGATTGTTCCCCCATATGCTGACCCCAGAAGAAGCTCCAGATTATTCCCCCATATGCTGCCCCCATAAGAAGCTCCATAGATTTTTCCCCCATATGCTGCCCCCATGCTGCTGCTGCTGCATGTAAAAATAAAAAAAAAGACATACTCACCTCTCCGTCGCTGGGTGTCAGGTGCCGGTGTCACTGCTGGCACCTGAGATACTCACGTGTCCTGCGTCCATGGCTGCTCACCGCTATCTGCCACGTCATCAGTGAGTGACGTTCAGACTGCAGGGGGCGTGGTGCGCACTAACCACGTCACCGTGCCCTCTGCTGTCTGAAGTCACTGACCGATGACAGACAGCAGCAAGCAGCCATGGACGCAGGACAGGTGAGTATCGCTATACTTACCCGTCCTGACGCTGTGTCTTGAGCCCCCAGCTTCTCCGCGCTCTCTCTTCCTGCCTTCAGCGGTCATGTGGTACCGCTCATTAAAACTCATGAATATGCGCATATTCATGAGTTTTAATGAGCGGCACCACATGACCGCTGAAGGCAGGAAGAGAGAGCACGGGGAGAAGCTGGGGGCTCAAGACACAGCGTCAGGACGGGTAAGTATGACCTGACACCCCCGCCCCCCCTCCCCCTCTGACCCCCTTTGTATATGACTCGAATATAAGACGAAAGGGGGACTTTCAGCCCAATTTTTTGGGCTGAAAATCTCGGCTTATATTCGAGTATATATGGTAATTCAAATTCCACAATCGGAGAAAAGCTCAAAAAGAGCTAAAGAGATATGTTGAGAGTTCTGCACGCAGTAAGACAGGGAGATTGGGATAGAAGGATCCTACAGCGAGAAACACGCTGGATCTTCTGGCTTGAATCACAGAGCCCTAAAGGTCTGAATGAACAATTGAACTTTAATAGCTATCTATAATCAATGTGGTCCTGTACAGTCCCAACATATCTCTTTAGCTCTTTTTGAGCTTTTCTCCAATCGTGGAATTTGAATTATTTTTGATTTTGTGTATCTTATTGGACACAGTTACTCGCTCCATGTTCATTTACATTTCTGGGGCTATTATATATAGAGTACTTTTGAGTATAGATATTAAGTAGGTTTGCAGCGCTTTTTATGCCTATATCACATTTGGGACATAGCATGGGTTAATGTAGCGCCTTATTGAAGGATTAAGTTTTAAACATCATTTACATTATTATTTTTGTGTAAGCGGTTTATATGTATGTGCTGTATCTATACAAAGATCAATTTAGCGCCATATTGAATGGCTTTTTATTGCCCCTTTTTAGCCACCTTGAGACTTTGGTTGCTAAGGGCTTATCAGTAGGGCACGCGTCATCTATATGCGCCATAGTTGATCGGCGCTTTTTTGGTGATCTCGTTGGTATCTCTCGTTTGACTGATGTCGCCCAGTGCGATATGCCTCTCCTCTTGATGACACACCTCCGCTTGTCCTGAGGTTTCATTGAGTGCTTTATTGCCTTATTTTTTGCTGTAGACTTTTTTTGAGGCATATTGAATCACATGTCTGCCCGTTAGCAGCATTAAATATTGTTTTGACTACGAGATAAGTGTCAATAAGCTGCCTTAGCTCTCATTCTTCTGGTATTACTCCGAGATAAGATGACATTTTTCTGAGAGCGTGTTTACTACAAGATAAGTTTACAGCACTTTAGCACTTTACATTAGTTTTTTCGGTATTGTGGTGTATGTGTGTGTTTTTGTTTTTTGTGTCCCCCTTTTTGTATACATGTAGGGAAGGTGAGACACAACAAGAAAACACAAAATGACAAATTTGAAAAAAAACTCTGCATTAAAAAATATGACAGTAATCAGCAAGTGCTGGATAACAAATACAGGGTATTTAGTCGATACGTTTTTTGCAAAAAGTGTATGCCCAGCTGCTCCACCATGTCACGGTAACCCTTCACGGAGCAGTCCCTATCTAATGTATTTAAAACCTGAACATGTGAACAGTGTCTAAATGAACAGGATACAGACAGGCACCTCCTAGTATGGGCTTGTGGTGTAAGGCAGCTCATTTATGTGCATGTCACACAAGAGACATGTTCATTTAGACACTGTTCACATGTTCAGGTTTTAATGCATTAGATAGGGACTGCTCGATGAAGGTTTACCGTGACGTGGTGGAGCAGTTTGGCATACACTTTTTGCAAAAAATGTATCAAATAAATACCCTGTATTTGTTATCCAGCACTTGCTGATTACTGTCATATTTTTTACTGCAGAGTATTTTTGCAAATTTGTCATTTTGTGTTTTCTTGTTGTGTCTCAGCCAGTGGGTGGCGTGAACACTGTCTGATCGACTTGTTCACATTTGTGCAAGTCACATGTGTAGGGAAGGTGACCTCATGGATGGACTGACTGGTCAGATTTCAGAAAGGAAAACAGCTAGGAAAGTGTAGATGACGGGCAGTACCTTGGGTTGACCACTAGATGGCAGGGAGGAGTGTAAGTTCAGGACTTGACATCAGCTTAGGGCTTTAGAAACCGTTGGTCATGGGGGGCGAAGTCACAGGGAACCGGGAAAGCTATAAATTTGACAGGAGGGTTCCAGAAAGTTCCAGTCCCCAGGGGGAGCTCAAGTGACGAGGAGACTGTGACAGTTGGTGCACTGTGAGGAGAACCTAACCAGGGGACTGAGGAGAAAGGAAGTCAGGGGGGTGGTCCTGACACGAAGTACCGCAGTATAGACGAGGCTCCAGGTGAAGGATATCGTATAGGGAACGACGTTTGACCAGTAAAATTACTGTTGGTGTTCAGTCCTAAGGCAGCCACAGTGACGGAGCTGTCAGAGGGTCACTAAGTGCGAAGAGACGGTGCGTAGATATACGTCCCAGGTGAAAAGTACGATAAGTCGATGTCTTCTGTAATCAGAGATCCTTGAAGAGAATTGTGGTGTGCTGTGAGGCCGTCATGTGGACGGCGTGAGAATAATCTTGGACCTGTTGCACCCGAAACTTGCCTTCATCTTATGACTGTACGTCACTGCGCAGTATACACAGGGACCACCCCCCAGCTCGGCCTACCGACCCTACATACGCAGGGTGGTCTAGGGCGTTACTAGGGACGCCGACGTTGAGCGGGGGCGCCATATCGTCAACAACTAGGGTGCCAACCTCCACGGTCAGGAAGGGCCTCATTAGGGCTGTCTAGGGCATTATAGTTTTTTTGCCCCTTCTGCAATTTATATTCAACCATATTTGGAATACATATAGATTTCTCTTTTGGACTCCCTGGTATTGTGTGTGATTCTACATGTGTGTGTTTCTTTTAAATATTGAATTAAAAGTTATATTTTAGGGGTTTTTCCTTGTTGTGCTCTCTGGTTTAATAAGAAAGGGCTACAGCTAAGCAAACAGGGGAACCAACCACGCAACAACAGCTAAGCTGATCAAATCTTCAAATCGAACATGAAAACCTCAAAAAGAGGAAAAAAAATCCTCCAAAAAATTCAGTTACAAACCAGACAGGCCCAAATGCATCTGCACTAATCCAGGGTGCAGAGGACCCAAGTAAAATGGCAGCTGCACAGGTGCATAAATACCAAATGAAACAGCCAGCCTACAATCAGGGATTGGCCGTGTGGTACACCAGGGCAGAAAAAATAATCAGCATGTGGCAGTGTTCACACAGGGAATGCAGGGCTTCTGGCTAACAACCTCTTAGTAACACCATATAGGGGGGCTGCCCAGTGCCAACTAGAATGCATCCCATGTGAACAGAGGCCACAAGTTTGCAGAACCATTTGGGCCCAACTGCACCCTGGAAAAAATATAAAAAGTGCACAAAAAACATATCAATATATGTAAGGTATTGGTTGATATTAAGGCCTTAATACGGAAGCTGACAAACTGCGTCAAAGTTCCTTACACTTGTCCGTCCCTACTCTAACAAGAAAACCTCAAAAAGAGGAAAAAAAATCCTCCAAAAAATTCAGTTACAAACCATTCAGTTGCATTCCCTGTGTGAACACTGCCACATGCGGATTATTTTTGCTGCACTGGTGTACCACACGGCCAATCCCTGATTGTAGGCTGGCTGTTTCATTTGGTATTTATGCACCTGTGCAGCTGCCATTTTACTTGGGTTTGCTGCACCCTGGATTATTCAAATCTTCAAATCGAACCATGACAGCGCTTACACATTGCGCTTATACCAACAGTTGTTCCAGCTTATTTCTTTGGTTATTATTTAGAGAATATAAAACTAGTGATTCTGTCATGGCCTGAGAGGGTGAAGAAACTTTGTCCTAGAGAAATACCGAGCACGCTTTCTTAGTGTTTTTCTGAACTCCTATAAAATTGAATGAAGAGAGTTGCACATAAGTTGGCAACATTTATTCAGGGCAGTCCATGACTTGGCGTCAGTCTCAAAATGTGATGGGACCTTATCTATCAAACATTTAAAGCATATCCTGTTATATGTTATCTATAGGATGAAAAGTCTTAGTTACTTACCGGTAACGATATTTTTCGGAGCCCATGACAGCACCACGAGAGAGGGGATCCGCCCTTCAGGGACAGGAAACTTACAGATACAAAAGAGCGGCACCTCTCCCATGCATCAGTTGGATTACAGAGGTGGAGAGGACCACCATGGTTAATGGCAAAATTATGTAAAATACTCTAACGGCTAACAATTTCACACACGTGAGGAGGGAATCTAAGGGTGCTGTCGTGGGCTCCGAAAAATACCATTACCAGTAAGTAAATAAGACTTTATACGGTCTCCCATGACAGCACCATGAGAGAATTACAGAGAGGTAATAACTACCTTAGGGAGGGACTACAGCCTGCAGCATCCTTATACCGAAGGTGAGTTTCGAGGAAGCACCCATATCCAACCTATAATGATTATAAAAGGTGGAAGGAGAAGACCAAGTAGCTGCATTACATATTTGGTCAATGGCGACTTCCGATCTCTCTGCCAATGAGGCTGCTTTGGCTCGAGTAGAATTCGCCCTCAGTCCTTCCGGTGCCGGCCTGCCTCTCGATGAATACCCTAAAAAAATAGCCTCCCTAATCAACCTAGCTAAAATGCTCTTTGACACTCTAAGACCTTTCCTGCAGCCTTGGAAGGAAACAAACAAGACATTGACCTTCTTCCAAGAATCAGTGGCCAACAGGTACTCTAGCAGGCATCTCCTAATATCTAAAGTGTGGAACTTCCTTTCTTTCTGTTACTTCTACTTTCTTTCCTTCCCAATCCTACTATCTCCTGCAACCTGTGGAATCTGGAGGCTACCTTGGGCAAGTAAGCTGGATCTGTCCTAAGCACCACCCGGTTATCTAGGAACTGTGTATATGGAGGGAGTCTAGAATGTCACTCACCCTCCGTGCCGATGTTAATGCGACTAAGAAGGCTACTTTGAGGGAGAGTACTTTTGCAGTGGCAGATGTAATGGGCTCAAACGGGGCCTGGAACAAGTGAGAACTAACAATCCAGATGGCCACCCTTCAATACAAGTACTCTACCTGGCACTAGTAGGAGCCTAGGAACACTACATGGGGCAGTGTGATGATAATGTCATCACACTGCTGGTAAATGTTGTCTGTATTATTACACAGGAGAGACTGGACTGGTGGTGGCTGAGGCTTTCTCATCCTCCTCCTTTGAGCACCAATTATAACATTGCATATGAGCATTTCATTCAATATCACTTCTTACAGATGAGACAGAATTTCATAGAGTGCTCTTTCATCATAATTCCTTCATTATCTTTACTGAAACATCATCTAAAGTCTGTTGCAGTTACTTTTTCTGTCATGTAATTTTGGCTTAAGTACTGAATATATCCAATGAGCTTCAGTCTGGTTTTGGTAATGAGCTTGTGTAATGAATGTTGTATTATATGTAGTGAGCTTAGTTTTTGTACCATTTTCACATACTGAGCTTGTTACTGGCACTTATTTTATGTAGTGAGCTAGAAACTGGAGCTGTCTTAGGGAATCATTAAGTCTTAATCAAGCTTGGAAAGACACACTTGGTGCAAGGTAGTTTGCTTTGTATGTCCCAGATAATGCTCTCATTTTCATCCTTTTAACTGTCCTTTGCTGCTGAAAGCTCTGGGTTAGATTTATGGAATAGTTGCTGACTGGTGGAGCAGTAGAATAGTAAGTAAGCTGGACCATGCCAGATGGACAGGGGTAATGAGAGAATTATCAGACAGGGGAGTAGCTTGGGTCAGGTCCAGGGGGTTAGGAAGAAACAAAGGGCAAAAGAGGTGTCAGAAGGTTAGGTCCAAATACAATTAGACATCTGAGGGCTTAATTAGCCAAGTAGTGGGTTCAAGAGCCAGGACAGAAACACAGGAATTAGTGATGAGTGAACATGCTTGGACAAGGTGTTACCTGAGTATGCTTTGGTGCTAACCGAGTGTCTTCAACGTGCTCAAATGATAAATTCGAGCCACTGCTCCTGCATGTCTCACAGCTGTTTGACAGCTGCAACACATGCATGGATTGCCTGTTTGTTAGGCAGTCCCTGCATATGCTGTGGCTGTTTAATATTTTATTTGAGCATGCCAAAGATACTCAGCACCCGAACATGTGCAAGCAGGTGGTCAGAATGCAACATCAGATACACCAAGCAGGGATCAACAGTCTACTACTACTTTATTTACTTAATAGGATTAATACAAGAAAGATTATTAATGCAAGTAAATTACATGAACAATGCATTCACAATACTATTCACAGGTTAATGCACAACATGAAATATGACTTCAATGGCAGTTCAGGATTTATGGGTCAACTTCTGTCTGGCAGGGAGGTGGCAAGTGCTCTATTGGTTGGAACAGTCACTAGGGCACTTTTGCAATTATCCATATCCGGCGCCTGACAACGGCAGCTTCTTTGTCTCACTAGCCGCACATTTTCTTGACAAAGTCTATCAGCTCTTTCTGGGCTGCTCCAGCATCAGCCTGACCCAGTCTGGCCCTCGGCCCTCGCTCAGTTCATACCTAGTACTGTATGTCTCTACTGATAGTGATTGCTCATCTCACATGACGCCTCTAAACACCAGCCCAGGCTCAGGTCTCTGGCTGGATGTCCTCAGTTCCTCTTTGGTACTTGACCACCGATGAATGTCTCCTTGATCCGTATTGATGGGGGCTGGTCCTCGGTTATTGACTGATATCAGCTGGGTCAGGAGCCTTGACTGAAATCGTTCGGGTCTTTGATGCTTGACCATCAATGTCTGGACCTTGACTGGTGTAGCCCTGGTCTTTGGTGCTTTACTGTCATCATCTGAGTCTGGATCTTGCTGGTGCACATGGCTGCGGCCAACTTTCTCAGCTGCTGGAGCTACTGCAGGAGCAACTGTCACTTCCCTTGGCTCCAAATCTACTCCCATTTTGCTGGAGCACTGGCTCATTGCAGTATTGTATCCCCTGTGCTCCGTTCTCCTACACATGCGCTGATAAAACCTTATCAGAGCATGTTCGTTTGTCTCTAACAGGAATCAATCCACCAGGGATACAATAAAAATTCAATATCTGGCAAGGGCAGAATGACTCTACAAGATTTAAAAGGGTTTTTTGCTCCAAGGCAAACTGCACAGCTTAATAAATAATAGCAATTTGTAACATATACAGTTTAGGTTTCTCTGCTAGCAAATTCAAGTGGTCACCACAAGACAGCAAAAATATGCGAACGGCATTTTTGTGGTCACATGCAAACCTGTTTTGCATTCATTTCTCTCAATAGAAAACTCCCTTCGGTATAAACTATGCTTCTCATTGACCTCCACCAAGCTATGTCTATACAGGAGATGTGCAGCAAAGGGAATCCAGGGTAATGACGCTTCCACTGCAGATAGTAAATAAATAAAAATAGCAGAGTTATGTGTTCCAATAAAAGATATTTAAAAAAATAATGACAAAAATAGTATTGAAAACACAACATGTTTCAACTATGAACAGCTTTCATCAGGCTTCAACAAACAAAATGTGACATGCAACCATCTTATACCCTCTGCAGCTGGAAAGGGGTGGAGTTGATGACTAGTGAAGCAGAAACTGTTTATTATGTATAGTTTTTTTAAAAAAACAATTGTTATTGATGGCTACCCACCCTAAACATATGAAGACATCATATATCCAGAAATGCATAAAATGATATTGTGCAAAATGCAAAATAAACGCAGAACACAATTCATGCAAAATCAATATAACGCGCACTGGTTTCTCTTCAATTAACTAGTACCGTTGTAATAATGAGTGAGCTACGGATGCCTGGACGGCTCTAAAAGATGTGGAAAGTGTTGTTTATGTAAATGCCTCCACACAGAGGGATATGTAGGTGTGATGCTATACTGAACCAATGGAAATAAAAATGCATGCATATACAGCATATATATACACACACACATACATATATATATACTGTTGAAGCTTTTTTACAGTCGTTCGTCTGTTCAGTGATGAAAACTGTGATGAGATGTGATTCTGACTGAATACAAATTCTTATTGTGTTTAATGGCAAGATGTCATAAGAGACTTTGTTTCAGAAAACCATTCTTTGTGTTATGTCTATGTCCATTCATGCGTGACCGTAATGTTTGTATAGTATGGCCAAGGAATTGTGCTCTACAAATGCAAGTGACCACATAGATAACCTAATCCGTGTTGCATGATAAATCCTGAATCCAGAATAACATTCAATGTTTCTCCATTATATTTGATTTAACCTGTTTTATCCCTTGGTCTATGGTCCTACAGCAACAGCATTTCTTTACTCCACATCTACTAACTCCTCTACTCTTTTTGAGCACTGAGAAGTCTTCAATACCAAGACAGGTTATTACTAGTGTTGAGCATTCCGATACCGCAGGTATCGGCCGATATTAGCGGTATCGGAATTCCGATACTGACTTCCGATACTTTTGTCATATCGGATACCGGAATCGGAATCGGAAGTTCCCATCATGCTATGAGCCTGCTTGCTTTGATTAAGCCAATGGGAATCCTCCGAAGTGTGGGCACATCCTGTTAGGCATGTAGGCATGTTAACTATTGGCATGGCTGTGATTGGCTGCCGAAATGATGTCATGATGCACTATAAAAGCCACCGCAGCCGCCATTTCTGGTTCACTCTGCTGTGAATTCAGTTAGGGACAGGCTGCTGTAGAAGACTGTGAGGGACAGTTAGAAATAGCGATTCCACCAAACATCTAGTGCTTTACCCAGGCTACATAAACCACCACTGTAGCCTTCTTTGCCCTAGCAGCAGTGTTCACAGCTGTCTGCAAGGGCTGTGTGAGTGCAGCTCACGCTGTGGAGTGTGTCCTGCAGCCACGTCAGGTTGTAGGCTGCCCAGTGTGATCACTGCTGCCTCATACATCTTTTATTTTTTGAGCTGCATTTTTTACAGAATTTCAATCTAGTGTGCTTCCATCCGTATCCATATACGTTGGTTGCAAACACTAGTAGTAGACAGCGGAGCCTTTCTGCAGCCTTTCAGTGCTAGTGTCCACTTTGCTGCACTGTTCACGGCTGTCTGAGAGGTCTCTGACTGTGTGTGAGTGCAGCTCACGCTGAGTAGTGTGTCCTGCAGCTACGTCTGGCTGTAGGACGCTCAGCGTGCGTCAGTGCCTCACACATATTTTTATTTGAGTGCAGCTCATTTTTTCTTCTATTAGTGTGCATCCATCCGTCTCCATCTACGGTGGTTGCAAACACTATATAGGAGTACACAGCGGAGCCTTTCTGCAGCCTGTCAGTGCCAGTGCCCACTTAGCTGCACTGTTGACGGCTGTCTGAGAGGTCTCTGACTGTGTGTGAGTGCAGCTCACGCTGAGTAGAGTGTCCTGCAGCTACGTCTGGTTGTAGGACGCTCAACGTGCGTCACTGCCTCACACATATTTGTCTTTGAGTGCAGCTCATTTTTTCTTCTCCTATTAGTGTGCATCCATCCGTATCCATCAACATTGGTTGGTTGCAAACACTATATAGGAGTAGATAGAGGAGCCTTTTTTTCTGGCTTGTGCCCTGCCGGCGCAGCCAGATTAGTATTACCCAATTTTTTTGGAGCCTCATCTTTTGCATTGTAGGTTACCTGCCTGCATTGTAATAGCTCCAAAAAGTTGGTGATACTATCAGTTTCAATTCTTTGTTCACATACTTTGAGTTTGTTTCCAACAAAGAAACCACAAAAAAAGTTCACCAAACGCTACATTTGGAACTTGTGTAGGCCACATCAGCTCCTATTAAAGTGTAGTCCACACACACACACTTCATAAAATTAGTGTTTCTTGTACCTGTAACCAGCTGTTCAGGAATAAGCACACTAAGGCCCCCCGTTGTACTTTTCTGCCTATCTTAAGCAGTCTGGAAAGATGAAGAAGGTAGGGAGTAAGGCGCGTGGGCGTGGGCGTGGAGTTTCAGCAGGGAGAGGACGTGGGGATTCTGCAGGGAGAGGACGTGGGGATTCTGCAGGTAGAGGACGTGGGGATTCTGGGCCTGCTGCAGGCACCAGTGGATCAGCATCCCCCAGTTTTAGCATGCAACAGTCCTTTATGCGCAGCTTTGTAGGACCTCAACGTACCCCACTGCTGCGGGAGGAACAAATTGAAGCCGTTGTCGGATGGATGGCAGCTAACGCATCGACTTCAATTACTTCCACAGCCTCTCAGGACCAGATCACCGAAGAGCAACCATCTGTCTCTTCACCACCTGCCAAAGTGCCCAGGCAGTCAGAGAGACATGGACAGGAGCCATCACAGTCTCTACTTCTGTTCTCGGAATCTGTTGGCTTGGAAAGAGGGGGCCAGCCAAGCAGCATTCCTGAATGTGAAGAAGAGGGAGTATGCAGTGATGCGCAACTTCTTTGTCCCTCTTAATCTGAAGAGGCGAGTGGGCCAATGCTTATGGTCAGCACACCTCAGTACACATCAGATGATGACGAGACTCAGTTGCCACTTTCTGGTGCGTACGGTGCTGGCGAGACAACACCGGAGAAGCAGCTGTTTGAAGAGGGGAGGGAAGATGATGAGGTCCTTGACCCATCATGGCGTGAGGAACAGGAAGGTGGTGGGAGCAGCTCGGAGGAAGAGATTCCCCTACCGGCCAAAACAGGAGGCAGAGGGAGGGGGAAGACTTGGTTGCCTGTACCCTCCACTTCGGCACCCGTTAGGAGCATTCCTCATTCCAAAGGCAAAACGGGCGCTCCCAAGACTTGCAGTGCGTGGTCCTTTTTTGACACAGTTGCAGATGACATTTGCTTTGTCAAATGCAAGCTGTGTCATCAGATAGTCAAAAGAGGGAGAAATGTCAGCAACCTCAATACCACAAATATGTGGAAACATGTGCGCACCAAGCACGAGTTGGAGTTGCAGAGACACCCTGAAGACGTAGGCCAACGTACAGCACCACCTACCACCTCTTCAGTTCGTGTTGGGGCCTCTTCCTCCAGCTCACACACTGCTGGTTTGGCTTCCTCACAGGATCGCCAAGGAAGAACCTCTGCCACTGTTGTCCGGAGACCCTGTCAGATTCCACCCATAGCAGCACGTTCCCATCCATCACAGCCATCGGTAGCACAGGCATGGGATAAAAGGCGCCCTTACTCGGCAAACCATCCCCGAGCACAGTCTCTGAATGCTGGCATTGCCAAACCTCTGGCAGTTGAAATGCTGTCATTCAGGCTGGTGGACACTGACACCTTCCGGGACTTAATGGCATTGGCAGTCCCCCAATACAACGTGCCCAGCCGCTTTTTTTTCAGCAAGCGAGCCGTCCCTGCCCTGCAGAAACATGTTGAGGGCAAAATAAAACATGCGCTACTAAACGCCGTTAGTAGCAAGGTCCACCTGACCACCGATGCGTGGACCAGTAACCATGGACAGGGACGATACCTTTCCCTCACTGCCCACTGGGTCAATGTTGTGGAGCCGGGTACAGATCTGGAGAGTGGCGCTGTAAGTGTTCTTCCAACGCCACAGATTGCAGGACTCCAGTCTGTACACATAGACTCCTCCTCCTACTCAAGTTCCTCAGAAACAGCAGAGCAGGAGCCTGTTACGACCGATATGAGCACAGCCGTGGCCAAACATCAACAGGCTGTACTCAAATTAATTTCTTTGGGGAATCGAAGCCACACAGCGCAGGAGCTCTGAATTGCTATCAAGCAGGAGAGCGATGTGTGGTTTGTGTCAGCGAATCTCCAGCCGGGCTTGGTAGTGTGTGACAATGGCCGAAATCTGGTGGCAGCTCTTGGCCTAGGCAACCTCACACACATCCCATGTCTGGCACATGTGCTTAACTTGGTCGTGCAGAGCTTTCTGAGGGACTATCCGGATCTTGATGCACTGTTGCACAAGGTCCGCATAGAGTGCGCTCACTTGCGGCGTTCCAGCACGGCAAGATCGCGCCTCGCTGCTCTGCAGCGACGATTTGGCCTTCCGGAACATCGCATCATATGTGACCTACCCACCCGGTGGAATTCAACGTTACATATGTTGGAGCGGTTGTGTGAGCAGCAGGCAGCAGTCATGGAGTACCAGCTGCAGCAGGCGCAAACAAGTCGCACTGTGCGCCGTTCACACTTCAGCACCATTGAGTGGGCCTCTATAAAGGACATCTGCCTCGTTTTGCGTGCCTTCGATGAATCCAGGCGGATGGCGAGTGCAGATGATGCACTAGTCAGCATGACTGTCCCCCTTATCTGCCTGCTTCAACAAACACTGCAAGCACTAAGGGATGAGGTTTCGGAAGAGGTGGAGGATGAGGGGTCCCAAATGCCATCTGCTTCTGGACAGTCTGCGCTACGTGTTTCCTCACAAAGGCCTAGGCAGGGGACACTTTGTGAGGAGGATGAGGAGGAGTCGATGGAGGAGGAAGACATCTCTCCAGAGGAGGGAGGTACACAAACCTCTACTCAGTATGTACAGCGAGGGTGGGGTGATGCAGAGCAGGCCGAGGTCACGCCTCAAACAGGGGACAGCGGTTCTTTGGCAGTTGGGAGTCTGCAGCACATGGTTGATTTCATGCTGCAGTGCCTGAGAAACGACCGCCGCATCGCCCACATTCTCGTCTCGGCTGATTATTGGGTGTACACCCTCCTAGATCCTCACTACCGGGACAGCGTACAAAGGCTCATACCAACGTTGAACCGGGAGCGTAAACTGCGGGAGTACGAAGAGTTACTGGTGCAGTCCATAATGTTTTCCATTCCACCCGACAGCATTGTTGCTAGTGCTTTACAAAGCAGCTCTGTGCGTCGAGGCAGTGGAGGAAACTCTGCACAAAGAGGGAGCAGAGGCAGCGCCGCAGCACAAGGCAAGACCACTATGGCCCAAATGTGGCAAAGTTTTGTGTGTCCACCACAATTGTCTACACCATCAGCGACGCCTCGAGTCAGCAGGAGGCAACGCTTCCGTCAGATGGTGTCAGACTACATGTCTTGCCCTGTCACTGTACTCCCAGATGGCTCTTCCCCCTTCAAGTTTTGGGTCTCTAAGCTGGATACATGGCCAGAGCTTAGCCAGTATGCATTGGAGGTGCTGGCTTGCCCTGCTGCCAGTGTATTATCGGAACGTGTCTTTAGTGCCGCAGGTGGTGTACTAACAGACCGTCGCACGCGACTATCTTCCGATAATGTTGACCGGCTGACTTTTCTGAAAATGAACAAGGCCTGGATCTCCAAAGACTTTGCCATTCCTCTTACAGACTAAATTAGTGGTTGGCAACTGTATCCAGGTCTGCTGGTGTGTTCATTTTTCTACCACCTGAACTATAATCCCTGTGCTTCAACACAGCCAGTTGTCGCTCAGATGTGTCATCTGCACAGAGAAACACACTAGCTCCTGTGTTAGTGGGGTTCAGTAACGCCAGCTGATCCCCTGCTGTGTGGACGGCAAAGTCACCAGCTCCATCAACATTCAAACCACTACTGATTTTTAACCGTGCCCAACTTAGGTCTCTGGCTCCACTGTCTCTACTATTTCCCCTGGCCTCCAACCCCGCCATCTACATCTCTGAAGTGGCGTCAGCACAATCTACACTTGTTCCTGTGTTCCTGTGGCTCAGTCCCATCAGTTTATCCCCTGATGTGTGTCCGGCAAGGTCTCCTGCTCTGTCCACATTCCCATAACCAGTAGTGGAAATGAGGACAGAGCTGGCGAACTTGCTGGACAAACATCAGGGGATCAACTGACAGGACTGAGCAACAGTAACACAGGAACAAGTGTAGATTGTGCTGACACCACTTCAGAGATGTAGCTGGCGGGGTTGGAGGCCAGGGTAAATAGTAGAGACAGTGGAGCCAGAGGCCTAAGTGGAGCATGGTTAGAATCAGTAGTAGTCAACAACCTCCATAAAAACCGCTGCCCATTGGCCTCTGCATGCGGCATGCGTAATCCTGGGCTCCAACAGTGTCAGTTGGTGTTCAGAAGTGTCGTCTCCACAGAGCCAAACACATTCGTTCAAGTGTTAGTGGGGTTCAGCACTGCCAGCTGTTCCCCTGCTGTGGAGATGGCAAGTCTCCTGCTGCCTTCACCTGCCAAAAGCAACAGGCCCCAGCCTGCTCCTCGCCTAATCCTGGGCTCCAACAGCGTCAGTTGGTGTTCAGAAGTGTCGTCTCCACAGAGCCAAACACATTCGTTCAAGTGTTAGTGGGGTTCAGCACTGCCAGCTGTTCCCCTGCTGTGGAGATGGCAAGTCTCCTGCTGCCTTCACCTGCCAAAAGCAACAGGCCCCAGCCTGCTCCTCACCTAATCCTGGGCTCCAACAGCGTCAGTTGGTGTTCAGAAGTGTCGTCTCCACAGAGCCAAACACATTCGTTCAAGTGTTAGTGGGGTTCAGCACTGCCAGCTGTTCCCCTGCTGTGGAGATGGCAAGTCTCCTGCTGCCTTCACCTGCCAAAAGCAACAGGCCCCAGCCTGCTCCTCGCCTAATCCTGGGCTCCAACAGCGTCAGTTGGTGTTCAGAAGTGTCGTCTCCACAGAGCCAAACACATTCGTTCAAGTGTTAGTGGGGTTCAGCACTGCCAGCTGTTCCCCTGCTGTGGAGATGGCAGTCTCTCCTGCTGTCTCCGCATTCCAAAGACAGTAGGCCTCTGCCTACACCCTCCTATTTCCTGGGCTTCAACACAGCCAGTTGTAGCTCGGAAGTGCCGTCCACATGGAAAGAGACACTTGCTGCCGTGTCTCAGTGGGGTTCAGTAACGCTAGCTGATCCCCTGCTGTGTGGATGGCAAAGTCTCCTGCTGCCTACACAGTCCTACTACTACTGATTTTTAGCCGTGCTCCACTTAGGCCTGTGGCTTCACTGATTTTCGTATTTCCCCTGTCCTCCAACCCCGCCAGTTACAGCTCCGAAGTGGCGTCTGCACAATCCACACTTGTTCCTGTGTTACAGGTGTTCAGTCCGGTCAGTTAATCCCCTGATGTGTGTCCGGCAATGTCGCCTGCTCTGTCCACATTCCCATAACTAGTCAGTTAATCCCCTGATGTGTGTCTGGCAATGTCGCCTGCTCTGTCCACATTCCCATAACTAGTTATGGGAATGTGGACAGAGCAGGCGACATTGCCGGACACACATCAGGGGATTAACTGACCGGACTGAACACCTGTAACACAGGAACAAGTGTGGATTGTGCAGACTCCACTTCGGAGCTGTAACTGGCGGGGTTGGAGGACAGGGGAAATACGAAAATCAGTGAAGCCACAGGCCTAAGTGGAGCTTGGTTAAAATTAGTAGAAGTCTACAACCGATCTTAAAATTTCTTCAATGCAGCCTCAGCCTGCTCCGTGCTTGTCCCTGGGCTTCAACACAGCCAGTTGTAGCTCGGAAGTGCCGTCCACACGGAAAGAGACACTTGCTGCCGTGTCTCAGTGGGGTTCAGTAACGTCAGCTGTTCCCCTGCTGTGTGGATGGCAGTCTCTCCTGCTGTCTCCGCATTCCAAAGACAGTAGACCTCTGCCTACACCCTCCTATTTCCTGGGCTTCAACACAGCCAGTTGTAGCTCGGAAGTGCCGTCCACACGGAAAGAGACACTTGCTCCCGTGTCTCAGTGGGGTTCAGTAACGCCAGCTGTTCCCCTGCTGTGTGGATGGCAGTCTCTCCTGCTGTCTCCGCATTCCAAAGACAGTAGGCCTCTGCCTACACCCTCCTATTTCCTGGGCTTCAACACAGCCAGTTGTAGCTCAGAAGTGCCGTCCACACGGAAAGAGACACTTGCTCCCGTGTCTCAGTGGGGTTCAGTAACGCCAGCTGTTCCCCTGCTGTGTGGATAGCAGTCTCTCCTGCTGTCTCCGCATTCCAAAGACAGTAGGCCTCTGCCTACACCCTCCTATTTCCTGGGCTTCAACACAGCCAGTTGTAGCTCAGAAGTGCCGTCCACACGGAAAGAGACACTTGCTCCCGTGTCTCAGTGGGGTTCAGTAACGTCAGCTGATCCCCTGCTGTGTGGATGGCAGTCTCTCCTGCTGTCACCACATTCCAAGGACAGTAGGCCTCTGCATACACCCTCCTATTTCCTGGGCTTCAACACAGCCAGTTGTAGCTCGGAAGTGCCGTCCACACGGAAAGAGACACTTGCTCCCGTGTCTCAGTGGGGTTCAGTAACGTCAGCTGATCCCCTGCTGTGTGGATGGCAAAGTCTCCTGCTGCCTACACAGTCGTACTACTACTGATTTTTAACCGTGCTCCAATTAGGCCTGTGGCTCCACTGTCTCTCGTATTTCCCCTGTCCTCCAACCCTGCCAGTTACAGCTCCGAAGTGGCGTCTGCACAATCCACACTTGTTCCTGTGTTACAGGTGTTCAGTCCGGTCAGTTAATCCCCTGATGTGTGTCCGGCAATGTCGCCTGCTCTGTCCACATTCCCATAACTAGTTATGGGAATGTGGACAGAGCAGGTGACATTGCCGGACACACATCAGGGGATTAACTGACCGGACTGAACACCTGTAACACAGGAACAAGTGTGGATTGTGCAGACGCCACTTCGGAGATGTAACTGGCGGGGTTGGAGGACAGGGGAAATATGAATATCAGTGAAGCCACAGGCCTAAGTGGAGCTTGGTTAAAATTAGTAGAAGTCTACAACCGATCTTAAAATTTCTTCAATGCAGCCTCAGCCTGCTCCGTGCTTGTCCCTGGGCTTCAACACAGCCAGTTGTTGCTCGGAAGTGCCGTCTTCACAGAGTAAAACACTAGCTCCTGTGTTTGTGGGGTTCAGTAACGTCAGCTGTTCCCCTGCTGTTTTGATGGCAATCTGTCCTGCTGCCTCCCAATTGACAGCACATCAGGCCTCAGCCTGCTAAGTGCTTGTCCCTGGGCTCCAACATCGCCAGTTGCTGCTCATAACTGACTTTGGCACGGGTACTCCCTCCTGCCCAGCTTGGTTCCAGCCCTGCCTGCTGTTTCCGGGAAGTGTCAATGTCAGTTTGCCACCCCAAGTTGCCATGTCGTGTTGCGGTTGGGTTAGCCGAGGCTAGGGTGCCAGCAGTTTAGGTGCTTCCTATGTGGACTGCGGGTTCTGGTAAGAAAGGCTTGTTCCGTAGTGCCAGTAGGACAAGCACCCCCTGTAGGACTGTGTGATTCGGTAACTGCGGCCAGCTTGCGGCATGCCAACTTTGCTTTTCAGGGGTAACTTCAGCTGCCCCTCCGGGTTCCAGCACCGTCAGCTGGTTCTCGTCAGAGCCTTTGGCCTAGGTGCCTCCATCTCGGTATCCGAGTTCCGGCAACGTCTGCTGGTCCTTGGTAGTGCTTTGTAGCACAGGTACCTCCTGCTTAGTAACCGGGTTCCAGCACCGTCACCTGGTCCTCGGTTGTGCCATTGGCTCTTATTCCTTCTGCTGCCCCTCCGGGTGCCAGCACTGTCAGCTGGTCCTCGCTATTTCCATTTGCTCTTGCAGCTTATGCTACCCCTCCGGGTTCCAGCACCGTCAGCTGGTTCTCGTCAGAGCCTTTGGCCTAGGTGCCTCCATCTCGGTATCCGAGTTCCGGCAACGTCTGCTGGTCCTTGGTAGTGCTTTGTAGCACAGGTACCTCCTGCTTAGTAACCGGGTTCCAGCACCGTCAGCTGGTCCTTGGTAGTGCCATTGGCTCTTGTTCCTTCTGCTGCCCCTACGGGTGCCAGTACCGTCAGCTGGTTCAAGAGGACAAAGAACAGGAAGACAACCACCAAGATGCAGAACAACAAGAGAGAGAAGACAAAGAAGCATAAAAAAACAAAGCAGAAGAACATTAAGCATAAGACTAATACTCTGAGCAAATGATATTATCTTATTTATAAGCAGAAGAAGACTAAGCAGTGTATGGGGGTGAGTCCGTTCCTCCTCGTGGTGCCCCTGGAAAAGGCCTGCTGCTGCAGGCCAAACTGAACGCGGACAAATCCTGTTGTAAATCTTTTGTGACAGGCAGAACGGAAGGTGTAAACTTCTAACTTTTCTAGATAACAACTACAGGAATGCCTGACACAAACAAGAATATGATGAAGAAGAATAGGAAGAAGATGAAGAAGTTGAATATGTAGAATAATAATTGTTGAATAAGAAGAATATGAAGAATGTAAGAAAAGGAAGAAGAAGAAGAATGTAAAAAAAGGAAGTAGGAGAATTTAAAAAAAGGAAGAAGAAGAAGAATGTAAAAAAAGGAATAAGAAGAAGAATGTAAAAAAAGGAAGTAGAAGAATGTAAAAAAAGGAAGAAGAAGAAGAAGAATGTAAAAAAAGGAAGAAGAAGAAGAAGAAGAAGGTAAAAAAAGGAAGAAAAAGAAGAAAGAAGAAGAAGACATACATGTCTGGCAAAATATAAATGAGGCTAACATAGTCAATATCTTTGTAACTCCTAACGTCTTTAAAAAAAAAGTTTAATTCCTGCTATTCCATTTGATTGGGCTAAACCTCTATGGCTTTAATGTCTCCTCCACCTCCCACAATACATTCTACATTATTCTTAGTTGTTTTTCTTCATGTAGAATTAACCTACAAGGAAAAAAAGGGTTTTTTTTAATTCCGATATTTTGGCCCCATTGACTTGCATTGGTTCCCGGTATCGGAATCGGCGATACCGATACTTTTTTTTAAGATCGGCCGATCCATTCCGATCCGATATTTTCAAGTATCGGCTGGTATCGCTCAACTCTAGTTATTACACTTGGGGTTATTTAGTTTGGAGAATCGAAGGCTTAGGGGTGATCTTATTACAATGTATAAATATATGTGGGGACAATACAAAGACCTTTCTAATGATCTTTTTACTCTTAGACCTGTGACGGGGACAAGGGGGCATCCTCTACGTCTAGAGGAAAGAAGGTTTAAGCATACTCACAGACGCGGATTCTTTACTGTAAGAGCAGTGAGACTATGGAACTCTGCCATATGATGTTGTAATGAGTGATTCCCTACTAAAATTTAAGAAGGGACTGGATGCCTTTCTTGAAAAGTATAATATTACAGGGTATATACACTAGTTTCCTTAATATTGCGTAGATCCAGGGAGCTAGTCTGATTGCCGTATGTGGAGTCGGGAAATAATTTTTTTCCCTAATGTGGCGCTTAGTGTTTGTATCTTATTTTTAATCGTAGTCAGTCTACGAAATGTGATAAGTGGTTCTGCTGATAAAAGTCCCTTTAAAATGGTGCCTTTTTTTAAAAAAGGTACCAATATTTTTTGAGGATCTTCATAATCGATTGGTTCCATTTATTGTAAGTTGCAATAAAATTATGTTTCCAATGGACTTCAGCACTAAGCCCTTTTTTTTATAATATTTTCATTTTTACTTAGACAGTCATTTTGGGTTTGTTCTAGATTTTTTTCAAAAGCTATTTTTATGATTTCTTTAAGATACCTCTTTTTTTGTAAACCCTTTCATTAACCCCTTCACCACCTTGTTATTTTTTCTGTTTTTAAGTTTCTGTTTTTTGCTCCCCTTCTTCCCAGAGCCATAACTTTTTTATTTTTCCATCAATATGGCTATGTGAGGTCTTGTTTTTTCGCAGGACGAGTTGTACTTTTGAACGACACCATTGGTTTTACCATATTTTGTACTGGAAAACGGGAAAAAAATTCAAAGTGCAGTGAACTGACAAAAAAAGTACAATTGTTTATTCAGCGTTTTTTTACCATACTCACTAATTGCTGAAACCGACCAACCATTATGCTTCTCCAGGTCATTGTCAGGTCGCAGATACGAAACATGTATAGGTTCTTTTTTTATTTAAGTGGAGAAAAAAATCCAAAGTTTGTAAAAAAAACTTTAAAAAGTTGCCATTTTACGAGACCCATAGCATCTCCATTTTTCAGGATCTGGGGCTGGGTGGGGGCTTATTTTTTACATGCTGAGTTGAGATTTTTATTGTTACCATTTTGGTGCAGATACAATCTTTTCATCACCCTTTATTGTATGCTGCGGTGACAAAAAAAATGTAATTCTGGCTTTTTGATTTTTTTCTCGTTACACCATTTGTCAATTGGATTAATTCTTTTTCAATCGGATTAATTGTAAAAACGGATAGATTGGGCGATTATGAAAGCGGTGATACCAAATATGTGTATTTTTAAAATAACATTAATTGCTTTATTTTGAATGGGAGAATGGGGGGTGAATTAAACTTTTATACTTTTTATTTTTTTATATTTTATTTTTTTATAATCAATTGAGATGGCTGTTCCTCCTAATTAGACAAAATTGACTCAAGGGTATATTTTAAATTTCCATTTTGAAAAATATCCACTAAAGAAATCCAAATACCCATTGCCATCTACAGGTTTAAAGTATGTATTGGTTTACATCAAACATGTCTAAACTAGAAAGACGATTCTGTCTTTAGCAATATGTGCAGTAAAAGATAATCCCCAATTGTTACTGCTTAGTTCATTAATAAGAGATCCAGTAAAAGCCTGATGAAGGGGCCTTCTGAGCCTTGAAAGCTTGTAAATATAATTTCTCTGGTTAGCCAATAAAGGTATCACTCCTTGAATACTTTTCTCAATTTTTGGGGACATAAGTATTTACATCCAGTAACAAGCAGGAAGCCTTAGTAGGGTGTGGTGCCGTCCAGTTGGCAGCAGCAGGAAGCTAACTTCAGCTCGAAGCACACATACCCATACTGCCAGACTGGATGACACTACAGGTTCCAGCCACTCTAACCATAGGGGCTAGACAGAGCATGCCGTCCAGAGCTTCTGGTTATGACAATTCTATCTCCAGTGCCAGCCGCAGAGTGAATATGGCAGCATCTGGTGACAGGAGCAGAAGTCATAGGAGCAGGTTTACATCTTTATATACGGTTTTGAGGTACCCACATATTAGCATTTAGTGTTGCTGAATTTGAATGATGATCTTCCCCCTGAGATGAAGACGTTCCAACCTGAATAGGTTTGATTATAAGGAGGTAACCTCCAATATCAGAGTGTAGACAGGCAACTGTGTATTAGGGCTCTTTCAGATGTCAGTGATTTTCTTAGTACGCAAACAAATTACTGATTTTCATCAGTTGAATGCAAAAAAAATTGAAGTTTCTTAGACTTTTATCAAACCATCAGTAGGAAACCAACAACACGCAGATGGTTTCTAAGTGCAGTCTAATTTTTTTCATGAACCCATAAACTTGCATTTGCAATTTTGATCTGCATCTCAGATGAATATTGGATACATTTCCATGATTTTAATTTTCAAAACACACCAACCTGTGAAAAGCCCCATAGTTCAATCTTTGATAAACGCAGACTGAAGTATTCATGAGCCCTGATATGATTGCCATGATAGAATTTTAGAGATTACAAAAGATCTGCTTTTTTATTTACCTAACACAGAGCAATTATTATCCATTTTGGCCGAGTTGGGTGCTCCTTCTCAACCCTTTTCAAGAACTGAAAAAAGTGTCCCCTTCTTCATAACACAGATACGGTAGTTCTTTTTCAGGGTATGACCACACAAGATGCAGATCTGCTAAAAGATTGGCAAATCCACATCTACATCGGGATTTTTCACATGGATTATTCCCAATCCCAACATCATACACTGTTTACATTACATTGGGAAAAATATTTTGTGAAAATTAGCAACAGTTTTACATATATATATTCCACACAGAGTATTGGAAATAGGAATTAATCAAACATTGTTTTTTAGCTTGATCATATTGTGGATGCCATGTTAATTTGTGGCAGTCTCATGCATCGCTATAACCAGAGCAGCAAGCCTCCTTTACCTCTGTCTCTCAAGGCTCATACTCACTTGCGAGAGGCTTGCACAATTCTCGTGTGAGTCTCTTGCATGAAAACCTGGCACAGCCGCCGGCACTGGGAATGGAGTGTGCGGCTGCATAGAAATACTTGTAGCCGCACGCTCCAGTCCGAGTGCCGGCGGCTGTGCCAGGTTTTCATGCAAGAGACTCGCAAAAATCGCACGAGTCTCTCGCAAGTGAGTATGAGCCCTTAAGCCGAGTGCTGGAATAAAAGACAACTGCATTTATGTAGTGATGGATGATTTACATCAGCACAATACCATCCTAGCCCATATATTGGCATGTTGATGATGCCTCATTTTTTCCATCTTGCCTGTCCACTTGTTTCCAAAACTAGGCAGAGTTGTAGGGAGGATTTCCTTCATCAAGGTCACAGATCTAGTTTGCTGCTCCATATAATTGCCAAGCCATCTCTGGATTTATGCACCTCTATTCAATTCAATGGATATTGGAAGGTCTCTCTAAGGAGATACATGTTAAGTTATAAAGTGCTCGGGGACCTTTAATTGTAATTCATCTCCACCTACAACTAATTGCAAAGTGAGCAATGTGTTTTAAGAATTTGGGTTGGAATGCTGAAATCTTGGGTCTTGCATTTGGACATTATGATGAAAATCTGTGACTGTGCTCTCCATAGCATTTCCGCTTCAGACATAGCAATGACCACAATTGTAAAAACATTGGCTGCTTCATTCCTGATAAAGTATCATGGATCTACCACCAATATTATCTTCTGACATGTCATCTCCGACAAAATAGGGACTACCAGTAAAAAGACCCCATATTTCTCAGCTTTGCCTCATCATGACGTCAATGTGGTTTAGAATGTTCAGAAATTCCAACATTTTTACTCATTGTGAAAACGAAAAGATAACAGACTCGCATCACACATCACACTTAGCTGCTCAAACTTTACAGGTTTACAAGGAATATTGTGAATACAGATGTTGTAATATCTACAGTACGTGTAGGTATTCATCATTGTGGAGCTTTGTAAATGGCACTACTTTGTAAGAGAGAAAAATAAAACGGTCTGTGCAGTTTACAAATTACAGTATCAGTCTGATTTATTAGTTATTAGCGATGTGCGAGCACTAAAATGCTTGAGTGCTCGGTAATCAAATCGAACAGGTTGAATGCTCAGACAGGTTTGATTTGCGTAATGAGTATAATGGAAGTCAATGGGAAATCGTTGAAATGGATGGAAACAGCACTCAAATGTAATGGGAACAACATGGGTAAGATGCCTGGATGCATCTCTGACTCCCAGGTCGCTTCTGGAAACAATGTTGTCAGAGTATTACGCCACTTTTATGGAGTGCCAATAAAACATCCAAAACCGAAGATAAAATGGATTTGATAGGAAAATGTTAAGAAATATTCTTTCTTGTATAACAACTTGTATATAAGACAAAATTAAAAAGAGGGAAAAAAAAAAGCCTCCTCCACCCCTTAGGCTATTTTCTACCATTTTTTCTGTGTTTTTGCATCTTCTCATTGCTTTGAATAGTGAAAAAACGAGGCAAAAATACAGAAAGAATTGACATGCTGCTTCTTTAAAAAAATGCAGCAGTTTTCCAATTAAGTCAGGAAAAAAATCAATTATATGCATGAGATTTCTGAAATCTCATAGGTTTTGCTGGTACTGTAATAAGCTACTTTTAATTTCCATAATACGTGGAATAAAAGCTGCAAAAATGCAACGTATGAGCATAGCCTTAATTACCGAGCCATCTCTCACCATATTTCCCTGTTGCCTATGACTACAGTAGATGGCCAGTGTTGGACTGGGGTGCCATGGATTCACCAGTAACCAACTTCAGAGCCCCAGTTTTCAACTTCATGCAAATGTGACATTATCCTCAATCACAAATTTATAACAATAAACTGGGTAGATTCTTGCATGAATAAGATGCTGCCTTTGTCTATACATAGTGATAAGTGTTGAGCGATACCATCCAATACAGAGAAATATTGGATCGGATTGGATCGGCCCGATATCCAAAAAGTATCGGTTATCACCAATTCCGATACCGGAAGTCCCATACAAGTCAATGGGACAGAAATATCGGAATAAAAAAAACCTTTCTTTCCTTGTACATCCATTTCGGGAGGGGGGAAGAGTGTGGGTGGTGCAAGGGCGGACACTGTGCATGTCTGTGTGTGCGGGCGGGGTCTGTGCGGGCCGGCCGGGGGTCCGTGCCGGCTGTCGGGGGTGTGTACGGGACTGCCGGGGGCCTGTGCCGGCTGTTGGGGGTCTGTACGGGCCTGCCGGGGGCCTGTGCCGGCTGTCGGGGGTCTGTACGGGCCTGCCGGGGGCCTGTGCAGGCTGTCGGGGGTCTGTACGGGCCTCCCGGGGGCCTGTGCTGGCTGTCGGGGGTCTGTAGGCCTGCCGGGGGCCTGTGCCGGCTGTCGGGGGTCTGTGCGGGTCTGTGCGGGCCTGCTGGGGGTCTTGTGTGTGTGCAGGCATCGTCCGATGGGACTACAAGTCCCATCGGGTGATGCCTGCTACAATGACAGTGATTGACACATTAGCCAATGATGGGACAGTAGTAGTACTACATTCATGCAACATACATACATACTTCATATATACAACATACATACATACTACATACATACTTCATATATACTACATTCATACAACATACATACTACATACTTCATATATACTACATTCATACATGCTACATACATGCTACATATATACTACATTCATACATACATAGTACATACAACATACATACAACATGCTACAGACATACAAAATACATACTACATACATACTACATACAATACATTCATACATACAACATACATACTACATACATACTACATATATACTACATTCATACAACATACATACATGCATACTACATATATACTACATTCATACAACATACATACATAGTACATACTACATACATACTACATACATACAACATACTACAACATGCTACAGACATACAACATACATACAACATACATACTACATACGTACTGCAACATGCTACAGACATACAACATGCATACAACATACATACTACATTCATACAACATACATACTACATACATACTACAGACATACTACAACATGCTACAGACATAAAACATACATGCAACATACATACTACATACATACTACAACATGCTACAGACATACAACATACATACTACATACATACTACAACATGCTACAGACATGCAATATACATATACATACATACTACATTCATACAACATACATACATACTACAACATGCTACAGACATACAACATACATACTACATACATACTACAACATGCTACAGACATACAACATACATGCAACACACATACAACATACATACTACATACATACTACATACATACTACATTAATACAACATGCATACATACTACATACATACTACATACATACTACAACATGCTACAGACATACAACATACATACTACATACATACTACAGACATACAACATACATACTACATACATACTAGAACATGCAACAGACATACAATATACATACAACATACATACTACATACATACTACACTCATACAACATACATACTACATACATACTACAACATGCTACAGACATACAACATGCATTCAACATACATACTACATACATACTACAACATGCTACAGACATATAACATACATACATACTACAACATGCTACAGACATACAACATACATACAACATGCTACAGACATACAACATACATACAACATACATACTACATTCATACAACATACATACATACCTACTACAACAGGCTACAGACATACAACATACATACTACATACATACTACAACATGCTTCAGACATACAACATACATACTACATACATACTTCATATATACTACATTCATACAACATACATACATACTACATACATACTACATACAATACATTCATACATTCATACAATACATACATATAGACATACAGTACATATAACATAGAGTTCATACTCACCATAACTTGTCACTTTGTTCCCCGAAGCCAATGTCATCTGTGAAAAAATATGAAAAAAGCAAACAAGCAATATACTCCCTGATCTGCAGAAATCCAGTGTCCCACGACGATCTCCCGTAGAGAACTGCAGCATCAGCTGATGCGACCGCTCCCTAGGGGGCTCCTCCGCCACTGTAAAAAAAATAGTCCCTAGTCTCACTTTATGGCAAATGCTGCATGGGAACTTTCTCACACAGCAATGCCAAAAGTGAGACTAGGGGCTATTGTTTTTTACAGTGGCGGAGGAATACAGTGCGGAAGGATACCTACCTCATTGTATTCCTGGGGCCCGCAGAGAGAGGTCGCATCAGCTGATGCTGCTGTTCTCCACGGGAGATCGTCGTGGGACACTCGTGGATTTCTGTGGATCGGGGAGTATATGTTGTTTGTTATTTTCATATTTTTCCATAGATGACATTGGCTTTGGGGATCAAAGTGACAAGTGATGGTGAGTATGTACTCTGTTATATGTACTGTATGTCTATATGTATGTATTGTATGAATGTATTGTATGTAGTATGTATGTATGTTGTATGAATGTAGTATATATGAAGTATGTATGTTGTATGTAGTATGTATGTAGTATGTATGTTGTATGTATGTAGGATGTTGTATGTATGTTGTATGAATGTAGTATATATGTAGTATGTATGTTGTATGTAGTATGTATGTAGTATGTAGTATGTATGTTGTATGAATGTAGTATATATGAAGTATGTATGTAGTATGTAGTATGTATGTTGTATGAATGTAGTATATATGAAGTATGTATGTAGTATGTATGTATGTTGTATGAATGTAGTATATATGAAGTATGTATGTAGTATGTATGCATGTTGTATGTATGTAGTATGTATGTATGTTGTATGAATGTAGTAAATATGAAGTATGTTTGTAGTATGTAGTATGTATGTATGTTGTATGAATGTAGTATATATGTTGTATGTATGTAGTATGTATGTATGGTGTATGAATGTAGTAAATATGAAGTATGTATGTAGTATGAATGTAGTATATATGAAGTATGTAGATAGTATGTATGTAGCATGTAGTATGTAGTATGTATTTATGTTGTATGAATGTAGTATATATGTAGTATGTATGTATTTATGTTGTATGAATGTAGTATGTATGTATGTATGTATGTTGTATGAATGTAGTATATATGTAGTATGTATGTAGTATGTATGTTGCATGAATGTAGTATGTATGTAGTATGTATGTTTTGTTTGTTTTTTTACTACTACTGTCCCATCATTGGCTAACGTGTCAATCACTGTCATTGTAGCAGGCATCGCCCGTTGGGACTTGTAGTCCCTTCGGATGATGCCTGCACTCACACAAGACCCCCGGCAGGCCCGCATAGACCCCCAAGAGGCCCGTACAGGCCCCAGCAGGCCCGCACAGGGCCCCGGCAGTCCTGCATAGACCCCCGAGAGGCCCGTACAGACCCCCAACAGCCGGCACAGGCCCCCGGCAGGCCCGTACAGGCCCCGGCAGGCCCACATAGACCCCCAAGAGGCCCATACAGGCCCCCGACAGCCGGCACAGGCCCCAGGCAGGCCCGTACAGACCCCGCATCATGATGCGCACAGACCGCGCATCATGATGACATAATTTCAGCAGCCAATCACAGCCACAACAGTGGCTCATTGCATTATGGGGACTTCCGATTCCGGTATCCGATATTGAAAAAATATCGGTACTCGGTATCGGAATTCCGATACAGCGAATATTGGTCGATACCCGATATTTGCAGTATCGGAATGCTCAACACTAATAGTGATTCAAGTATGTTGTGCCAAGTACTGCTCATATAAGAGGGTAGTGGCCCACTCTTGCACAGGGGCCCACCAAAGGAATCTCCTGTTCTCCTGTGGGCCAGTCCAAGCCTGTATGATATAGTAGAAGGGGAAATAAAAATACAACCACTGGTAGTATGTAATTTTAATATTTTACTACCTTATCTGGGCATTTGTTGTGTGCGTGACATGGTCAGACACATCCTGTTTATTTTCTGGAGGGACTCTGATACTCGCAAAGTCTATACTGACAATGTAATTAAGTAAAAAAGGGGAGAAGTCAGCGCTGCTTGTGGTCAGAACGCAATACATAAAGTGCATATGCACATATTAATTTCTAGCTGTATTTCAAAATGAGACGTTTAGCAAAAAATTGATCAATCATTTGAGCTACCCCGCCACGCCAAGGCAATCTCATATGGGGCAGTCCTACTCTACATTTTTTATATTCGCTGTGCCATTGCGGCCTCCTAAATGTATTAAAAGCAAGACCATATTAAATGCACACTTGAAGCATTTCTGAATCACTCCCATGGAGCCAGCAAAGGTGAGCGCAGATAAAAGCCAACCAGGTCCAGACAGAAGGGTGATACAGGCTCAGACACATGTGCTCAATTAAATAGAGCTCTGGGGCAGGGCTGGGCTGCTGTGTGTGCACAGCAGCCTAGATCAATCATAATGAATACAAAAAAAGCAGTGAACATAACCCAGCGCGCACGGCAACCGTGGTGGTCAGCCACAAACCAACATCAAGTAAAAAAGGGGAGAAGCCAGCACTGCTTGTGGTCCCATGGCTCTATTTAATTGTGCATCTGTGTCTGGGCCTGTACCACCCTTAATCTGTGATTGCTAGTCAGGAGAGCGTGGAGTTTAAACCTGAAATGTCTGTCTGGACCTGGTTGGCCATTATCTGCACTCACCTTTTCTGGCTCCTTGGGAGTGATTCAGAAACGCTTCAGGTATACAGTTGTGGCCAAAAGTATTGACACCCCTGCAATTCTGTCAGATAATACTCAGCTTCTTCCTGAAAATGATTGCAAACACAAATTCTTTGGTATTATTATCTTCATTTAATTTGTCTTAAATGATAAAACACAAAAGAGAATGAAGCAAAAGGCAAAACATTGATCATTTCACACAAAACTCCAAAAATGGGCCAGACAAAAGTATTGGCACCCTCAGCCTAATACTTGGTTGCACAACCTTTAGCCAAAATAACTGCAACCAACCACTTCCGGTAACCATCAATGAGTTTCTTACAATGCTCTGCTGGAATTTTAGACCATTCTTCTTTGGCGAACTGCTCCAGGTCCCTGATATTTGAAGGGTGCCTTCTCCAAACTGCCATTTTTAGATCTCTCCACAGGTGTTCTATGGGATTCAGGTCTGGACTCATTGCTGGCCACCTTAGAAGTCTCCAGTGCTTTCTCTCAAACCATTTTCTAGTGCTTTTTGAAGTGTGTTTTGGGTCATTGTCCTGCTGGAAGACCCATGACCTTTGAGGGAGACCCAGCTTTCTCACACTGGGCCCTCCATTATACTTCAAAATTTGTTGGTAGTCTTCAGACTTCATAATGCCATGCACACGGTCAAGCAGTCCAGTGCCAGAGGCAGCAAAGCAACCCCAAAACATCAGGGAACCTCCGCCATGTTTGACTGTGTTCTTTTCTTTGAATACCTCTTTTTTTTCTCCTGTAAACTCTATGTTGATGCCTTTGCCCAAAAAGCTCTACTTTTGTCTCATCTGACCAGAGAACATTCTTCCAAAACGTTTTAGGCTTTTTCAGGTAAGTTTTGCCAAACTCCAGCCTGGCTTTTTTATGTCTCGGGGTAAGAAGTGGGGTCTTCCTGGGTCTCCTACCATACAGTTCCTTTTCATTCAGACGCCGACGGATAGTACGGGTTGACACTGTTGTACCCTTGGACTGCAGGGCAGCTTGAACTTGTTTGGATGTTAGTCGAGGTTCTTTATCCAACATCCGCACAATCTTGCGTTGAAATCTCTTGTCAATTTTTCTTTTCCGTCCACATCTAGGGAGGTTAGCCATAGTGCCATGGGCTTTAAACTTCTTGATGACACTGTGCACGGTAGACACAGGAACATTCTGGTCTTTGGAAATGGACTTGTAGCCTTGAGATTGCTCATGCTTCCTCACAATTTGGTTTCTCAAGTCCTCAGACAGTTCTTTGGTCTTCTTTCTTTTCTCCATGCTCAATGTGGTACACACAAGGACACAGGACAGAGGTTGAGTCAACTTTAATCCATGTCAACTGACTGCAAGTGTGATTTAGTTATTGCCAACACCTGTTAGGTGCCACAGGTAAGTTACAGGTGCTGTTAATTACACAAATTAGAGAAGCATCACATCTTTTTTATGTTTGGTGTGGAATTATATCCAGTTTGGCTTTAGGACAATTCTTTTTGTATTTTTTCATTTAAGACAAATTAAATGAAGATAATAATAGCAAACAATTTGTGTTTGCAATCATTTTCAGGAAGAAACTGAGTATTATCTGACAGAATTGCAGGGGTGTTAATACTTTTGGCCACAACTGTAGTGTGCATTTAATATGGTCTTGCTTTTAATACATTTAGGAGACTGCAATAGCACAGCGAATATAAAAAAAAGTAGAGTAGGACTGCGCCATATGAGATTGCCTTGGCGTGGCGGGGTAGCTCAAATAATTGATCAATTTTTTGCTAAATGTCTCATTTTGAAATACAGTTAGAAATTAACATGTGCATATGCACTTTATGTATTGCGTTCTGACCACAAGCAGCGCTGGCTTCTCCCCTTTTTTACACGACAATGTAATTACCTCCAAAAATTAGAAGGAAGAGTGACTCCGTTAAATCCCGTATTAGACATAAAGGAGGGCCTAATACTGTACACATTATGTTAAAATTGTTAGGTTGTGTGACTCCTAAACTGATAAAGCCCATGAACTAAGTGCAATGGCTGAAAAACATTCACCCTTGGAGTTGAAAATTGTAAGAGAATTGTAGAGGTACAAATCCTGTAAAAATTATTAAGGAGGGTCGTATGAGGATCCTCTAAAAATCTTGAGCGAGGGCTGCCTTTTTACCCTCTAAAGAGTTTGAGTGAGGGCCACCTGTTTACCCTCTCAATATTTTGAGCGAGGACAACTGTTTACTCTCTCAATATTTTGATTGAGGGTGGCCTGTTTACCCTTTAAAGATTTGAAGCAAGTGCCGCAGAATGACCCTGTAAAGATTTTTAGTTAGGAACGCCTGTTGTTAGGTGTTGCCCAGTCTGGCTTTTTCTAAAGAAAGTGCAGACAATAAAAGAACAATCATTTTCAACATGTGCTGTGCCAAGATCAGCAGGTGCCTGATGACTACCAGCATGCTCAGGCACATTTCATGAAAGCACCCTACTAGGTGGACTGAATACCTGGGTCCACAATCAGTGTCTGATGGTGAAACCACTGCCTCTTCCATTGTACCATATGCTTGTCAATCCCCTTTACAGAATGCAGACATAGATACAGTCCACACCTTCCGCCCTGCACCTGGCGTTGTGAAATCGCAAGTACCATCAGCAGCCACATCAAAGTCTTTGTCCCAGTGCAGCATTCAGCTGTCGCTCATTGTGAACATTGAGGCTTTCCACAACCTCATGGTGGTGGCCATCCATCGGTACTGTTCCCAGCCGCCACTCTTTTCCCCCGGCCGTCACCGCCTTACATCAGCATGTGTCCCATGACATCAACCGTGCCCTGACCAACATAGTTACTGGGAAGGTCCGCTTAATGACCAGCACGTAGACAAGTTCTTGTGGCCAGGGATGATACATTTCCCTGATGACACACTAGGTGAACTTTGTGGAGGCCATAACCGAGTCGGACACTGGGATGGCATATGTGCTACCGATGCCCCTGTTCTATCAGGGTTTCCCCCACCTCTTCCACCAATTCCACCCTCTCCCCCTTCTCATCCTCCATCTCTGAATTTTTATCTTGGAGCACATAGTCCATACCAGCCGCAAGCTGCAAGCACTGCAGCACTGAATTTTGCTGCTGAATCTACAACCTGGCATGGTCGTATGTGATAATGGCCATAACCTGGAGGTGGCTCTGAAGCTTGGTAAGCTCGCACATGTACCATGCTTGAGCCACATGCTCATCTTAGTGGTTCTGTGGTTTCTGAAACTCTACCAAGATCTGCCTGAGCTATTTGTGAAGGTATGCAGCCTGTGCACCCATTTAAAAAAAACAGCTACAGCTGCAACCAGTCTGGCAGTACTGCAGTAGCGCTTTCATGTGCCAGCTCACCAACTAGTGTGCAATGTGACCACATGCTGGAACACCATTTTACACATATTGGCAAGGATTTGTAAGCAGCAGAGGGCAGTAGTTAAATACCATCTACAACATGCACGTCAGTATTCTGGTCAGCCTCTGCACAAAACAACTTACGAGTGTGCAAGGATGTCTGACATATGTGAGGTTCTCCAAAGCTTTGAGGAATCAAATAAGATAGTGAGTGGTGATGTTGCCATAATCAGCATAATCATCCCATTTCTGTGTCTACTCAAAAGCTTGCTGCTCACTATTTAAGAGGATGCTTTGCATGTGGTTGAGGTGGAAATTGAGGAAGAAAGTATACATTGTACACTTTAAGGGGAGAAGGGGTAGAAGAGGGGTATCAGTCCTCTCCTGCAACGACATCCAGTCTTACATGATGTTATAGTCCCTGAGCAGGCTGTGGACTAGCCAGCGTTAGTCCTGGATGGACATCTTCTCCCAGTTCAAGACCAGGTGTGTTCTGGCTAGCCACAAAGTGTCCTTAACAAAATGGATAAGGAGCCAGGCCCCCTGAATAGCCCGTTATGGTTTTTTCCCCCGGGAAATAGTTCATAAAGCACCGAAGTGTGCTTTAGGTTGCTCCTGGGAACAAAGAGACCTAGCTTCCTGTCCCACTTTGCAGGAGGGGCACGGGACACCACTCGTGAAGCCAGAACAGTGAAACAGGTGGTTGGATGGATGGCAAATAATGCTTCCAGTATGTTTCCCACCACCACCCTGTTTTCCACACAGACCAGTCTCTCTAGTCAAGAGTCTGGACAAAATAATTCTCATTCTTCCCATCTTGACGAGTCCCATGAGACAAGTGATCCCACAATCGGACATTCCAATGAGCTTTTTACATTTCCATTTATTGATTGTGGCCTCTTGCCCTGCACATTTCAATAGGGATAAGAGGAGATTGTGTGTAGTAAAACTCAAATATTTCAGCAGCCATGGTCAGAAGAAGACAACGCTGGAGAATGGCAATTACTGTCTCTAGAGGTAGATGATGGTGAGACACACTTGCTAACAAGTGATGTTGTTAAATCAACAAGTCAGGAGGACCATAGAGTGGAAGAGTAAGATGAGGTGATGGAAAATGAACTCAACCTGGGAAGGTGTCATGCAGAGTGAGGCCAGCAGTGCAGAGGGGGAGAGATCCGCAGCACCGCAACAGGCAGGACGAGGCAGTGAGGTGCCAGAGAGAGAAGATGTGCAATTGTTCCCCAGATCACCCAAATGCAGCAAGTTCCCCGGTCAAGAGATAGGTGTTATTTGTTTTTATGGTGTGTTCTCATGTACCTCTTTCCATCCAAAAAAAGTATACGGCTCATGACTAATTCTTTTTCTTGTGCTCCTCCTGAGCAATGTGGACCCATTAGTGAGATTTTTATGCAGCTATTGTGTTGCCAGGTCCAAGTCCTAGTACCTGAACACCTGGACCTTGTGCGACCAGAGCCTGAACCCGAACCCCTGGTCCTTGTGCGACCAGAGCCTGAACCCAAATCCCTGGTCCTTGTGTGGCGGTATATGAACCTGAAACCATTCCGTGAGTATTAGAACCTGCCAAAGCCTGTTCCAAGATTCAAATTCAGCCCTGTCTGTGAGTCTGTCATTATCTGTTCTGTTTGAGGACCCAGAACCCCTGCAGTCTGAAGAAAGTCCATATCCTGTCTCGTCCAGTTATTCCAAGTCCAGTTCATGTCAGCATACGTGGTTCTTAGGCTTAGCAGCTGCAGTACTGAGGACTGCCTAGGAGTAGTACCTGCAGCTCAAGCCTGACTCAACCATCAGGAGCTCCAGTGAACACCAGGTAGCCTATTAGCCATGTCCCTTCCTAGGTAAGCCTGACCCTGTGGCACAGTGGTTCCACAAATCACGTGTGCCACCTGTGAGCATGATAGCCATTATCAGTGTAGGCTGTTGTAGGTGCTGTGCCACAACACTACTAGCAGGGGCGGACACTGATAGTTTGGGGCCCCTGTGCGAGAAATGTGTCAGGGCCCCCTTCCTTTTATGGCGACAAAGTTACATATATATATATACAGCCACACACATACATGTATATATATTACATAGTCTCCTTTATTATGTATATCGCTGTCCCTTTTACAGTGCCCTCTCTTGTTATGTACAGTATCGTCCCTTACATATTCGATTATATAGAGCCCTGTTTTTTATTACATACTGTCCTGTCTTGTTAGCTGTATAATTTAATGATGGATGTTGGAGCATGGGAAAGCTTCCTTTCTAATGGAGGAGCTGATGGACTGGTAGTCTGGTCACCGGCTGCTCGATTTTAAAAAGAGAGGGGATTATGTAATAAAAGAGGGGACTGTGAATAACAAAATTAACAAGAATACACTATGTAAGAGACAACACTATACATAACAGCAGAGGAAGCTATATAATAAGGAACGGCACCATATATAACTAGAGAGGATGGTACGTAATAAGGGACGATGTTATACATAGTAAAAGAGGAAACTATGTAACTAAGGATGATGTTATACAGAATTAATGAGTACACTATATACTAAGGGACAGTGTTATACATAATAAGTACGTATACTATATGTTAAGTGACTGTGTTATACATAATAAGTATGTACACTATATGCTAAGGGACTGTGTTACACATAAGTATGTATACTATATACTAAGGGACTGTGTTAGACATAGTAAGTGAGTACACTATATACTAAGGGACTGTTACACATAATAAGTGAGTACACTATATAATATATACAGTATACTAAGGGACTGTGTTAGACACAATAAGTGATAATGTCTTCCTCCACCTACCCCTGTTCCTAAGGCCATTATAAGTCCCCCTTCCTCCCATCCCTATCCCCCACACCCCTCATTATCCTCCTCCCCCCGTATCCCATTATTGTCCTCTCCCCCACCCCATCATTGCCTTCTTCACCACCTCCATCATTGCCTTCTCCTCCACCACTATCTTTGCTTACTCCCTCACCACTCCCATCATTGCCCATTCCACCATCTCATCATTTCCTTCTCCCCACCACCCCCATTAATGCCCTTTCCACCACCACCATCATTGCATTCTCCTCCACCACCCCATCATTGTTTATTTTTCCCTCACCACCTCATCATTGCCCTTTCCCCACCTCCATTATTTCCTTCTCCCCTACCACACCATCATTGCCCTCTCCATCACCCCCATCATTGCCCTCTCCATCACCCCATCATTGCCTTCTCCCCATCACCCCCATCATTGCCTTCTCCCCATCACTCCCATCATTGCCTTCTCCCCATCACTCCCATCATTGCCTTCTCCCCATCACTCCCATCATTGCCTTCTCCCCATCACTTCCATTATTGCCTTCTCCCCATCACCCCCATCATGACCATATCCCCATCACCTCCATCCTTTGCCTTCTCCCCATCATTCCCTTCATTGCCTTCTCTCCATCACTTCCATCATTGCCTTCTCCATCACCCCTTCATTGCCTTCTCCCCATCACTCCCATCATTGCCTTCTCCCCATTTACTTCCATCATTGCCTTCTCCCCATCACCCCCATCATTGCTTTCTCTCCATCACCTCCATTATGACCATATCCCCATCACCTCCATCATTGCCTTCTCCCCATCATTCCCTTCATTGCCTTCTCCCCATCACTTCCATCATTGCCTTCTCCATCACCCCTTCATTGCCTTCTCCCCATCACCTCCATCATGACCTTATCCCCATCATCTGCATCATTGCCTTCTCCCCATCACCTCCATCATGACCTTTTCCCCTTCACCTCCGTCATTGCCTTCTCCCCATCACTGCCTTCTCCTCATCGCTGCCTTCTCCCCATCACTTCCATCATTGCCTTCTCCTCATCACTCCCATCATTGCTTTCTCCCCATCACTCCCATCATTGCCTTCTCCATCACCCCATCATTGCCTTCTCCATCACCCAATCATTGCCTTCTCCCCATCACCCCCATCATTGCCTTCTCCCCATCAACCCATCATTGCCTTCTCCCCATCACCCCATCATTGCCTTCTCCCCATCACCCCCATCATTTCCTTCTCCCCATCACCTCCATCATTGCCTTCTCCATCACCCCATCATTGCCTTCTCCATCACCCCATCATTGCCTTCTCCCCATCACTCCCATCATTGCCTTCTCCATTACCTCCATCATTGCCTTCTCCCCTGTCACTCCCATCATTGCCTTCTCCCCATCACTCCCATCATTGCCTTCTCCATCACCCCATCATTGCCTTCTCCCAATCACCCCCATCATTGCCTTCTCCCCATCACCTCCATCATGGCCTTCTCCACATCATTGCCTTCTCCATTACCCCATCATGGCATTCTCCCCATCACCCCATCATGGCCTTCTCCCCATCACCCCCATCATGGCCTTCTCCCCATCACTCCCATCATGGCCTTCTCCCCATCACCCCCATCATTGCCTTCTCCCCATCACCCCCATCATTGCCTTCTCCCCATCACCCCATCATTGCCTTCTCCCCATCACCCCCATCATTGCCTTCTCCCCATCACCCCATCATTGCCTTCTCCATCACCCCATCATTGCCTTCTCCATCACCCCATCATTGCCTTCTCCATCACTCCCATCATTGCCTTCTCCATCACTCCCAACATTGCCTTCTCCATTACCCCCATCATTGCCTTCTCCCCCATCACTCCCATCATTGCCTTCTCCCCATCACTCCCATCATTGCCTTCTCCATCACCCCATGATTGCCTTCTCCCCATCACCCCCATCATTGCTTTCTCCCCATCACCTCTTCATGGCCTTCTCCCCATCACTCCCATCATTGCCTTCTCCATCACCCCATCATTGCCTTCAAGATCACCCTATCATTACCTTCTCCCCATCACCCCCATCATGGCCTTCTCCCCATCACCCCATCATTGCCTTCTCCATTACCCCATCATTGCCTTCTCCCCATCACCCCATCATGGCCTTCTCCTCATCACCCCATCATGGCCTTCTCCCCATCACCCCCATCCTGACCTTCTCCCCATCACCCCCATCCTGACCTTCTCCCCATCACCCCCATCATTGCCTTCTCCACATCACCTCATCGAGACCTTCTCCCCATCACCTCCATCATTGCCTTCTCCCCATCACCCCCATCATGGCCTTCTCCCCATAGTCCCCATCGTGGCTTTCTCCCCATCACCCCCATCATGGCCTTCTCCCTATCACCTCATCATTGCCATTACCATCACTCCCATTATTGCCTTCTCCCCATCACCCCATCATTGCCTTCTCCCCATCACCCCATCATTGTCTTCTCCATCACTCCATCATTCCCCTCTCCTCCACCTACACACACACACACATACATACACACACACACATATATACACAAACATACACACACAGCACCTCTCACCTATCCGCAGCATTATCAGCGCCCGCGCTTCCTCGCTCTGACACAACGGCCGCTGAATGATTGCGTCATCCAGCAGCACTGCTCTCTATGTCAGAGACAGGAAGCGCGGCTGCCGAGTAGGAAGCAGGACGGATCCTGGCAGCTCCGCTCCTGCCATTTTCTCTTGCAGGCAGCGAAGCTGCTGGGATCACTCCCTGCCCGACGCACATGAGGGCAATCTGGACAGGGGCCCCCCGGAGCCTCAGGCCAAGAGAACCAGCCAGATTGCCCTCATCATTAGCCGCCCTGCAGGGGCCCCCTGGAGCCTCTGGGCCCCGATGAGGCGGCACCGGGTGAACCGGCGGTATGTCCGCCCATGACTACTAGGAATAAATTTCTTGGAGGGTACTCTAAGGCAGTGTTCCCCAACTCCAACAGGTCATGTTTTCAGGATGTAATTAGTCAGGTGATGGAATTATTGTCTATGCAGGCATTGTAGTTATTACCTGGCAAATACTAAGGATATACTGAAAACATGACCTGTTGGTGGCTCTAGAGGCAACGATTAACGTCAGAGGTAGAATGTGCATTGAAACAGCATAGGGTGTCTTACAGAGCTCCTGTGGCCTGTGAAAGAATAGTCCTAAGTTTGTCTTCTAAGGAACCAAAAGGTATGCAGGAAGCTGTGTAAGTATTTTTTCCAGGAGTAATTTTATGCACAGCAGAAATATTGGTGCAAATGATAGAGTTGTCTGAACCATTTTACTGGAACATTTGACTTTTTGCTATGAAAAGTAATGAAACAAGTTAAAGACAAAAGAGCATTTTTTATTTCATGCATAATTCATTGACCTAGTACACCATTTTGCAGAATTTGGAGAAAAAAAGTGAACAGAAACCACAGACAAAAAACCGAGTGACATAAAAAAAAGTGAAAATGATGGATTGGGCCTCAAGGTTGTTTCCTCCTGACCCATCTGCTGATAATTATGTGTTTTAAGTGAAGTGTGAAAAAGAAGTAGGCGTTATTTGGATGGACTGAGATGTAATAAGTTGTGAAATAAGAATACATTGTAAGGATTTTTTTTTAGATTAATTACATGTCAAAGGAAAAATTCTACAGAAAAAAAAGTCTGTTTCTAAAGGACATGAAAATAACCTGGTAATTTACCAGAACAATATGAAATACCAATGAATTATCTATAATTAAGATACCTAAAGGCGTTGTCCGGTTAAAACAAGTTTTCCAACTGCTGCGCTTATCGGCAGATTGGAGAATTTTTATACCCATACAATATAGAGCGGTAGGTAAGACACTCGAGTGCCACTTCATTTATTCTCTTTGGGGCTGTCAGAAAAAATTCCAAGCACAGCACTCAGTAGCCCCATAGGGAATGAATGGAGCGACGGTGACACTTGACGCTCCATTGTAACAGATAAAAGTTCCACGTTCTGCAATCAAACCCACATTGATGACGAAGTTATCACCTATTCAGTCATAGTATGAATGTGCATCTACATATTGCTCTTACAGTATACCAACATGTGCTCCGTTTTATTTCTTTGGCTTTGCTTTAGTTTTTTGCACTTTGTACATACAGGGATGTGGCTCCTCTTTTTGGGCTTTCCACGAGCAGGTGCAAAAGTGTCAGGTGTGGGTTCCGCTCTGCACTGTCTATTGAGGTCTGCTGACACATGGCGAGGTGAAGCATTAGGGTCCATCCTGATTGGGTACACCTTGTCGCATTGGGATGGCTAAGTACCCTATATAATTTGCATGTACTATTACTAGTGATGCGCGAGCACTAAAATGCTCGGGTGCTCTTTGCTCGGGTCGAGCAAATTGAAATACTCCGGTACTCGGACAAAATAATGAGCCCAATGTATGTCTATGGGAGACCCGAGCATTTTTACCGCAATCCCCCCGTGAGTCCTTTTAAAGTCTAAAAACATCTGAAAATGATGGAAACACTGCTCAAATGACACGGGGACATCATGGGGATCGCCCCTGGAAGCATTCCTGACTCCTAGTTCACAGCTTTAAACAATGTTGTCAAAGTTTCATGCCATTTTTACCGGTGCACCAAAAAACATACCAAAACAAAACCAAAATGGATTTTGCTGGGAAATCTGCTAAGGTGCATCCTTTCCAGGTTAATGACTTGTATAAAAGGAAAAACAATTAACCCCAGACCAAAATGTTCCTCCACCACTTGGGCTACATTCAGACGCAACGTTTTTGAAGCATTTTTCAACTTCTACATTGTTTTCAACCAAAACAAATGCATTCACTGGGAAATATCACTGTAACATTTACCAATCCTAGCTGGCCATGTGGTGTGTGAGCAGACATATCTTGTTTCATTTATGAAGGAGGGACTATTTTTACAGGGGCATCAGGCAGCATTAATCTGCTTAAAGGGCCATTATTAAACAGTGGGTCTCCTAAAACTGTTATAGCCTATTCAGTGAGTGGATGGGCTGCCAAGAATTATGATGCACCCCAATACCCCTTTCACAAGATGTCCAGGATGGCTTCTATAAAAAATGTTGCATTGAATGCAAGGGCCTGCCCTGCTACCAAGTCGTATGCACCACAATAAGCCTTTGAACCCACATACTGGATGGGCACAGGAAAATCCACTTCACATTATTCACTTTGTACTCCCATACTCTTTTCTTATGCATTTGTAGGGAAGGTGACCTGACGGATGGACAGACTTGTCAGAATAGAGAAAGGAAGGTTTGCACAGTTTAGATAGGTGTCAGTTATCACAGTGGGGGAAACAGCTAAGAAAGTGTAGTGGACGTGCAATACCTTGATCTGACATTAGAGGGCAGGGAGGAGTGTGAGCATAGGACTTGACATCAGCTTAGGGCTAAGAAACCGTTGGTCATGGGGGGCGGAGTTACAGGGAACCGGGAAAGCTATAAATTTGACAGGAGGGTTCCAGAAAGTTCCAGTCCCCAGGGGGAGCTCAAGTGACAAGAAAGACTATGACAGTTTGTGCACTGTGAGGAAACCAAACCAAGGGGACTGAGGAGAGAGAAAGTCAGGGGGGTGGTCCTGACATAAAGTACCGCAGTATAGACGAGGCTCCGGGAGTAGGACACCGTATTTGGAACAATGTTTGATCAGTAAAATTACTGTTGGTGCACAGGCCTATGGCAGCCACAGTGACGGAGCTGTCAGAAGCGTCGCAGAGTGTAAAGGGGGACGGTACGTATATATACGTCCCCGGAGAAAGTACGGTGTTAAATGTGTTCTGTGAATAAGTATAACACGTCACTCCTTATTTTTTCAGGTGCTCAGATAAGGGTTACCACTCCCTAATAATCAATATGAAAAATAATCTGGCACTCAAATGCTTACTGCAGAAACGGATTGTATGGCCGACAAACGGGACTCCATGGATTTCCAAAAGGCCATAATCCTGGTCTGACTCTCCCGTAGGAACACCAGTTCCTTTTGGATGGAGGTGGTGGTACCAGCGGGGTCCATGGCCTGATTATACTGTGATGACTCCTGGAGTGGACCCTCTGGGTCGTGACACCAACCCTCCCAGGGCGAGCTGACCTAGTGAAGACCACCCCCTATACAGGGAGTGCCAGGGGCAAGCCCCAGGGGGTGAGGCACCACGACTGCTGGCACCAGGCGGCCGGCTCACAGGAGACACGAGTGGGTGAGTGTGTCTGCAGGAACGTGTAAAGCGTGGACACGGGAACACGTGGTATACAGAGACTTCGTTCGTCCGGGTGTGAGTGAAGCAGGATGCGTGCAAGGAGCATGTCAGAGCACTGAGTCAGGCTGCAGGTGTGCCAGGAGGTGTAACAGAGTACAGGAGCAGGGTGTGTGCCAGAGGGCACAACTGAGCATAAGACAGAGCGCAGGATTGGTACATGTGCTAGGAGGCACAACAGAGTAAGAGACTGAGTACAGGATCAGAGCATGTGCCAGGAGGCACAACTGAGTATAAGACAGAGCACGGAATCAGAGTGTGTGCCAGGAGGCACAACTGAGTATAAGACAGAGCACGGAATCAGAGTGTGTGCCAGGAGGCACAACTGAGGATGAGACAGAGTACAGGGTAAGAGCGTGTGCCAGGAGGCACAACCGAGTATGAGACAGAGTACAGGGTCAGAGCATGTGCCAGGAGGCACAACCGAGTACGAGACAGAGTACAGGGTCAGAGCGTGTGCCAGGAGGCACAACCAAGTACAAAGCAGAGTGCAGATTCAGAGTGTGTGCCAGGAGGCACAACTGAGTATAAGACAGAGCACGGAATCAGAGTGTGTGCCAGGAGGCACAACTGAGGATGAGACAGAGTACAGGGTAAGAGCGTGTGCCAGGAGGCACAACCGAGTATGAGACAGAGTACAGGGTCAGAGCATGTGCCAGGAGGCACAACCGAGTACGAGACAGAGTACAGGGTCAGAGCGTGTGCCAGGAGGCACAACCAAGTACAAAGCAGAGTGCAGATTCAGAGCGTGTGCCAAGAGGCACAACAGAGTGCAAGGCAGGGGACCTGAATACAGCGCACAGCCAGGCAGGGACACGGCAAACAAAGCCAGGAAGCACAACAATAATCAGGCACCTCCCCTAGGGGGAGGTTGTCTGATATAGCACATGACTACTACTGGTTTCGGGTCAGGACCTAGCCAGAAAGCACATGACCACTACAGGTTTCGGGTCAGGTCCTCCATTACCATAGAGAGGACCGAGCCCTATACAGCACTGACAGGAGCGCGCAAGCGCAAACGTGACATGTAGGAGGAGACCCGGGGACGAGAGCTGCGCGTGCACACCCGACGGGACCCCCGGAGTGACCGCGGCTCCGGAAGAGATGACGTCGGGACCGAGGTCCCGCCCCTAGGTGAGCACGGCGTGACACTTACATTCAACAGGTCTGTATTTATTCTCCACCCTCCTGACAACTTCCACAGTTCATGGCAGGACTTTTGACAATTTCTGTTCACACAGACCCGGGTACCTTTACTTGCTCTGTGTCACCGTCGTGGTGTCCTCTGCGGTTCTCCTCACTGTGGCTGCCCTAGGCACTTCCACCACAGCGCTTCACCGTTCAGAGTACACTGTCTCTTAATTCGCTCAGACTGTCTACGTCTGATGCTACTGTGCTTTTGGGTCACCCCCCGTGACCGTCTCTACTGTCAGGCTCTCTCTGAGGCTCTCCACTGTCTTTCCCTGCGCAGCAGAACTTCCTATCCAATGGGCTCCCCTGGATGACTGAACTTTCTGGAACCTTCCCTCAGAACGGAGCGCTCCGTTCCCATGGTTTTCTCCATATGATTCTTCACTGGTAAGACGCTTTTTGGGTCGTTTTTTCTTGTGATCTGTCACTTATATCGGATGATATTCTCATAGGCGGTTTTCATTATTTCTAGATGCTCCAGTTCACTATGTTTTTGGAGCTCATTCACATTTGCATTAACTGGTAAGCGAGGTCATTTCTTTGATACTGCAGTTTGATAATCAGTTCCAAGTGGAGTTTCTATTACTATGCGTTTATGTAAATTTTGAATATTCTAATATGCATTGAATCTCTATAAGGGTCTATGTTAATATGGTGGATCTATTTTTCGTGTATTTATTAGTACACTTTTTCATGATATTCACATATACAGCCATAATTGTATATATTCTTTCTTTTTTATACATATACATGTTTTTGTTCTTGTATACTCTTTGAATATAGGTCATGTCTTGACTTTATTATTCTATTTTGTTTGCTTATTCCAGTCTGATGAAGGTCGCTGAACAGACCGAAACGTTATATTTGGATTGTGAAAAATAAATAAAGAATTTATTTGCTGCAGTAAGCATTTGAGTGCCAGATTATTTTTCATATTAAATGTGTTCTGTAACCGGAGAGCTGTGAAGAGAAGTGCGGTGTGCAGTGAGGCCGTCTGGCGGACGGCGAGAGAGAGAATAAACTTGGACCTGTTGCACCCGAAACTTGCCTCCAACTTGTCTCTGTACATCACTGCGCGGTATACAGAGGGACCACCCCCCAGCCCGGCCCACCGACCCTACACTTTGACAGCAAGGCCTCCCCTGCTACCAAGTCATATGCACTCTAATAAGCCTTTGAGCCCACGTACTGGATGGACACAGGAAAATCCACTTCACTTTATTCATTGTGTACTCCCATTCTGTTTTCTTATGCATTGACTGCAAGGTCTGCCTGCTACCAAGTCATATGCATCCCAATAACCCCAATCCCCCTTCGAAGAAACATGGAGGAGGGCATCTTAACAAAAAATACCCCAATAAAAAGGAGCGGGCCTCCTAGACTTGTAATGCCTATACACTAAGTGTGTTGGCTGGCAAACATGTTCCCCTGTGGGGTACACCTCAACCTTTTCCATAACAAGTATTTAATGCCCAGCAAAGCACCCACCCTTGTTAGGATTTTGACAATGGCTATAGCAGCATGGAACACGTTAATGTTTGTGATCTAGTGGCGGCAGATGATGAGACGTCGAGGAAGGCCTGATTAAAAACTATGCCCAATTTAAAGGAGCGGGTCTCCTAGACTTGGAATGCCCATACACTAACTGTGTTGGCTGTCAAACATTTTCCCCTGTGGGGTACACCTCAACCTTTTCCATAACAAGTCTTTTACACCCAGCAAAACCACCCACCCTTGTTCATCTGACAACTCCTGGAGTGGACCCTCTGGGCCATGATACCAACCCACCCCAGGCGAGCTAACCTAGTGAGGAACACCCCCTAAACAGGGAGCATCAGGGCAGGCCCAGGGGAATAAAGTACCACGACTGCTGGAACCAGGTGGCTGGCTCGAAGGAGGCACGAGAGACCGTGTTTACAGGGTGAAGATGGGGGCACACAGGGTACAGGAATATGAAAAGCGTGTACTCAGGGCACGCTGGGTATGGAAGTGTGTAGAGCATGTACACAGGGGCATGCAGGGTACAGGATGGTGCAGGACACGTAATGGGAAGCACACCTGGGTACAAGACAGAGCAGAGTGCGTGCTGGGAAGCACGCCTGAGTACAAGACAGAGGAGAGGGCATGCTGGGAAGCACGCCAGAGTACAAGGTAGTGGACCTGAGTACAGAGAGCCACCATGCAGGCACCAAGAAGGCCTAGCAAGGAAGAAAAAGCGATAATCAGGCACCGCCTACAGGAAGAGGTGGCCTGATATAGGGAATGTGCACCGGGACTTCCGGATCAAGTCCTTCAGGACCATAGCGACATCAGAGTCAGTGCGGGCGCAGTCAGAGCTGCGGGTTGTGCGCAAGTGCGCCCGAAAGGACATGGGATCGGGCGCGCAGCCGCAGAGTCAAGAGCGCACACGCACCCTACGGGACCTCAGCGCCGACCCGAGACTGGAAGTGAAGAACTCGGGCTGCGTGCACCTGCTCCAGAGGTACGTGGTGAGAGCGGCATTACAGTTTGGAATTCGACACTGGCTGCAGCAGCACGGAACACGTTAACGCTGGTGATCTAGTGGCGGCAGATGATATGTGAAGGAAGGCCTGGTTAAAAACTATGCCCAGTCTAAAGGAGCGGGTCTCCTAGACTTGGAATGCCATACACTAAGTGTGTTGGCTGTCAAACATTTTCCCTTGTGTGGTACACCTCAACCTTTTCCATAGCAAGTATTTAACGCCCAGCAAAAACACCCACCCTTGTTAGGATTTTGTCAATGGCTGTAGCAGCTCAGAACAAGTTAACGATGGTGATCTAGTGGCGGCGGATGATGAGATGTGCAGGACAGCCTCATTAAAAACTAGGCCCAATTTAAAGGAGCGGGTCTCCTAGACTCGTAATGCCCATACACTAAGTGCATGGGCTGACAAACATTTCCCCCTGGGGGAGTAAAATTGTCAAAAATATTTTATGGGCATCATAGACACCCTTGCCAAAAATTGGACTGCCTGTAGTAGCACAGAACACGTTAACCCTGAGGATCTAGTGGCGGAGAATGAGGAGACATAATGATTAGAGTTGAGCGACTTTGGTCGGATCGGGTTTCGTGAAACCCGAATGAAACAAAATAAGTTTCAGATGAAACTCGTCCGACTAGAGCAAAAAAAGTCGGAGTTTCGTCCGACTTTTATTTCCCATTGACTTGCATTGGGGTCGGGTTTCGGACGAAACTCCGACTTTGTTTTGCTCTAGTCGGACGAGTTTCATCTGAAACTTATTTTGTTTCATTCGGGTTTCACGAAACCCGATCCGACCAAAGTCGCTTAACTCTAATAATGATAAATCATACTGAAATCAAACAAATAAATAAAAAATGTGAATCCACCTATGAAAGAAAGTAACAAAAGGGAGGGGTGAACACAGGTTCATAGATATGAAGCCAGAATGTGTTCAACGAGATATGTTTGTCCCTAGCAACAGCTCAGAGACAGGGATATAAATAAAACTATAATATAATAGGATTTTACTATTTTTATATTGGAGAGGTATACACTAGGTCATAAGAGGATGTTCCACATATAGGAAAAATGGAAAATATAAGAATAAATGGGAAGAATATATGTACATCTCATTTTTATGACATTTCCTCCTGGGGGAGTAACATTTGTTTTGGTTTCAAATTAGTACCGCGCATCATAAAAACACCCTTGCCAAAAATTGAGTGACTTTTGTATCAAGGAATACATTCACCTTGGTGTTCTACTGGTTGTGGATAAGGATGAGGATAAGGAGGAGGATAACACCAAACAGATCAAATCCGCTCTTTACACTCTACTGAAACTGCCCTCACTAAAGTCTCTAATGATCTACTAACAGCTAAATCTAATGGTCATTACTCCATGCTAATTCTCTTGGATCTCTCTGCAGCATTCGACACTGTCGATCACCAGCTCCTCCTCAATATGCTCCGCTTCATTCGCATCAAGGACACCGTTCTCTCCTGGTTTTCCTCCTATCTCTCTGACCGCTCCTTTACTGTATCTTTTGCTGGCTCCTCCTCCCCACATCTTCCACTTACTGTTGGGGTTCTCCTCAAGGATTGGTTCTAGGCCCCCTCCTCTTCTCTTTGTACACTGCCCCTATTGGTCAAACAATCAGTAGATTTGGTTTCCAGTACCATCTCTATGCTGATGACACCCAATTATACACTTCTCCTGACATCACGCCAGCCTTTTTAGAAAACACCAGCGATTGTCTAAACACTGTGTCTAACATCATGTCCTCACTATATCTGAAACTGAACCTTTCAAAGACTGAACTCCTTGTGTTTCCTCCCTCTACTAATGTACTTATGCCCGACATTGCCATTTCTGTGTGTGGTTCCACTATTACTCCCCAGCAACATGCCCGCTGTCTTGGGGTCATACTTGACTCCGAGCTTTCCTTTGCCCCCCACATTCGATCACTGGCTCGCTCTTGTCATCTGCACCTCAAAAACATTTCTAGAATTCGACCTTTTCTTACTTTTGACTCTGCAAAAACTCTTAGGCTACTTTCACACATCCGGTTTTCAGCATCAGGCGCGATGCGGCGAAAAGTGTAAAAATCGGATCCGGCGCCTGTTGCCACCGGATCCGGTTTTTCCCCCATTCAGTTTCATTATTGCCGCATCGCGCCGGATGCCTATGCGGCGTATCCGGTTTTTGCCTGATCCGGCAAAAACAGCCTGTCCGGCGTCTGGAAAAAACGTTCCATGTAACTTTTTTTGCAGCGCCGGACCGGCTTTTTCCACAGCGCATGCCCGGACTCTGTGAATGTTAACCCCACAAGTGCCCGGCGAGAGAAAGAGAGATCTCTGTCACCCGGACACTTGTGAGAGATCTCTCTCGCTGGGCACTTGTGGGGTTAACACTCAGTGTCTGGGTGAGAGAGAGAGATCTCTCTGTGGGGTTAACCCCACAAGTGCCCGGCAAGAGAGAGAGATTCTCTCGCCTGGACACTGAGTGTTAACCCCACATGTCTCTCTCTCTCTCCACCCCCCTCTCCTCTCCTCTCCTCCCCCCTCTCCTCTCCTCCCCTCCCCTCCCTTTCAGCAGCTGTCTCTCTGGCTGCCTCTGTCCACCTCCTGCTGCGGCTCCTTTAAATCTTGTCCGAGCCGTATCAGACGCCGCACACACATCCGGTGTCACGGCTGCAGGCCGGATCCGGCGGCCCGGCTTTTCGCCGCACGCCGCCGGACCCCACACACCGGATGTGTGAAAGTAGCCTTACTGTTTCTCTTATTCATTCTTGTCTGGACTATTGTAAGGGTACCGTCACACTAAACGATGCACCAGTGATCCCGACAACGATACGACCTGGTCAGGATCGCTGGTGCCTCTCTACATGATCGCTGGTGAGCTGTCAAACAGGCAGATTTCACCAGCGATCAGGACCAACGAGGACGCTGGTATCCAAGGTAAATATTGGGTAACTAAGCGAGCGCATCACTTAGTTACCCACTGTGTATCTTGGATACCTGCGTGCTTGTGCTGGGAGCTGGTATCCAAGGTAAATATCGGGTAACTAAGCTCATGTGTCACTTAGTTACCTGCTGTTTACCATGGATACCAGCTCCCAGCGCGAGCACGCAGGTATCCAAGGTACACAGCGAGTAACTAAGAGACGCGCGCGCTTAGTTACCCGATATTTACCTTGGATACCAGCTCCCAGCGTCTGCTTACAGTGCTGGGAGCTCGCTGATCGTTGGTCTTCCGCTGCCACACAATGCGTGCTGGCCAGCGGGAGACCAATGATCAAAAAATGGCCGAGGACATTCCTGCACGATCAGCGATACCTAACGGGGGGGGCGGTCGCTGATAGGTGTCACACAAAGCGAGATCGCTGTTGCATCACAAAATCAGCGATCTCTTTTGACTGCTGCAGCCAGGATCATATTTCTCGCCAATCATTACACCGATGCCTCTACCTTGTGCCAGTCCTTACACTGCTTACCCATCCACTCTAGAATCCAATACAAACTTATTACCCTCACCCACAAAGCACTTCATGGCTCAGCACCACCCTACATCTCCTCCCTCGACTCAGTCTACCACCCTACCCGTGCCCTCCGTTCTGCTGATTACCTGAGGCTAGCATCCTCAATAATCAGAACCTCCCACTCCCGTCTCCAAGACTATACACGTGCTGCGCCAATTCTTTGGAATGCACTTCCCAGGTCAATACAACTAGTCCCCAATCCCTACAATTTTAAGCGTGCCCTAAAAACGCATTTATTCAGACTGGCCTACCGCCTCAACACATTAACCTAACTATCCCTGTGTGGCACAGTCAAAAGTTTTACCATAACCAGGTTCCCCGCATCATGTTCCCACATGTTTTATGTATCTATTAGCCCTCTGTGTCTGAGCAACAGCTCAGAGACAGGGATATAAATAAAAATATAATAGTATTTCACTATTTTTATATTGGAGAGGTATACACTAGGTCATAAGAGGATGTTCCACAAATAGGAAAAATGGAAAACATAAGAATAAATGGGAAGAATATATGTACATCTCATTTTTGAGATTTCCCCCTGAGGGAGTAACATTTGCTTTGGTTTCAAATTAGAACCGTGCATCATAAAAACACCCTTGCCAAAAATTGAGTGACTTTTGCATCACGGAATACATTCACCTTGGTGTTTTACTGGTTGTGGATGATAAGGATGAGGATAAGGAGGAGTGTGGGGAGGTAGGCCTGACCGATGAATCTGCTTTCAGTGAGAGGCAGAGGGAATAGCTCAGTGTAGGAATAGAAGCACTGAGATGAAGAATAGGGTGCCGTACTGAGTGTGACCATTAGAGGGCAGTGGGGAGCACAGAAGAGAGTAGTTATGTAACTGCCGCAGGTCAAGGTCACTTTCATTGGTCAAAGGTGACTGTCAGGTGACAGTGGGCGGAGCTACCTAGGCTGGTAGTATAAAGGCTGAGGGAAGGTTCCAGAAAGTTCAGTCAGCCAGGGGAGCCCATTGGATAGGAAGTTCTGCTGAGCAGGGAAAGACAGTGGAGAGCCTCAGAGAGAGCCTGACAGTAGAGACGGTCACGGGGGGTGACCCAAAAGCACAGTAGCATCAGACGTAGACAGTCTGAGCGAATTAAGGGACAGTGTACTCTGAACGGTGAAGCGCTGTGGTGGAAGTGCCTAGGGCAGCCACAGTGAGGAGAACCGCGGAGGACACCACGACGGTGATACAGAGCAAGTAAAGGTACCCGGGTCTGTGTGAACAGAAATTGTCAAAAGTCCTGCGATGAACTGTGGAAGTTGTCAGGAGGGTGGAGAATAAATACAGACCTGTTGAATGTAAGTGTCACTCCGTGCTCACCTAGGGGCGGGACCTCGGTCCCGACGTCATCTCTTCCGGAGCCGCGGTCACTCCGGGGGTCCCGTCGGGTGTGCACGAGCAGCTCTCGTCCCCGGGTCTCCTCCTAAATGTCACGTTTGCGCTTGCGCGCTCCTGTCAGTGCTGTATAGGGCTCGGTCCTCTCTATGGTAATGGAGGACCTGACCCGAAACCTGTAGTGGTCATGTGCTTTCTGGCTAGGTCCTGACCTGGAACCAGTAGTAGTCATGTGCTATATCAGACAACCTCCCCCTAGGGGAGGTGCCTGATTATTGTTGTGCTTCCTGGCTTTGTTTGCCGTGTCCCTGCCTGGCTGTGCGCTGTATTCAGGTCCCCTGCCTTGCACTCTGTTGTGCCTCTTGGCACACGCTCTGAATCTGCACTCTGCTTTGTACTTGTTTGTGCCTCCTGGCACACGCTCTGACCCTGTACTCTGTCTCGTACTCGGTTGTGCCTCCTGGCACATGCTCTGACCCTGTACTCTCTCATACTCGGTTGTGCCTCCTGGCCCACGCTCTTACCCTGTACTCTGTCTCATCCTCAGTTGTGCATCCTGGCACACACTCTGATTCCGTGCTCTGTCTTATACTCAGTTGTGCCTCCTGGCACACACTCTGATTCCGTGCTCTGTCTTATACTCAGTTGTGCCTCCTGGCACACACTCTGATTCCGTGCTCTGTCTTATACTCAGTTGTGCCTCCTGGCACATGCTCTGATCCTGTACTCAGTCTCTTACTCTGTTGTGCCTCCTAGCACATGTACCAATCCTGTGCTCTGTCTTATGCTCAGTTGTGCCCTCTGGCACACACCCTGCTCCTGTACTCTGTTACACCTCCTGGCACACCTGCTGCCTGACTCAGTGCTCTGACGTGCTCCTTGCACGCATCCTGCTTCACTCACACCCGGACGAACGAAGTCTCTGCATACCACGTGTTCCCGTGTCCACGCTTTACACGTTCCTGCAGACACACTCACCCACTCGTGTCTCCTGTGAGCCGGCCGCCTGGTGCCAGCAGTCGTGGTGCCTCACCCCCTGGGGCTTGCCCCTGACACTCCCTGTATAGGGGGTGGTCTTCACTAGGTCAGCTCGCCCTGGGAGGGTTGGTGTCACGACCCAGAGGGTCCACTCCAGGAGTCGTCACAGTATAATCAGGTCATGGACCCCGCTGGTACCATCACCTCCATCCAAAAGGAACTGGTGTTCCTACGGGAGAGTCAGACCAGGATTATGGCCTTTTTGAAATCCATGGAGTCCCGTTTGTCGGCCATACAATCCGTTTCTGCCCAGTCCTTCGGCCCCGCACCCGATGCCGCGCCTCGGCAAGCCACCCCGATATAGCGGGGACCCCAAGTTTTGTTGAGGATTTCTGAACCAATGCCGGTTACATTTTGAGCTTTTGCCGCAGCACTATCCCACTGAGCGCGCCCAAATTGCCTTTATTGTTTCACACTTAGAGGGGGAGGCGTTATCATGTGTGAACCCCCTGTGGGAGCGCAATGACCCACTCGTCTCTCAGCTTTCCACCTTTTTGGACACCTTCCGCAAGGTGTTCGAGGAGCCGGGTCGGCTGGCATCTATAACCGAGTCCCTCTTTAATCTCCATTAGGGTACGCTACCCGTGGGACAGTATGCCATCCATTTTCATACCTTGGCCTCCGAATTCGGTTGGAACAACGAGGCTCTCGTAGGGATCTTTTGGCGTGGCCTGTCCGGTGGGATCAAAGACGTACTGGCAGGTCGGGATACCCCCACCTCTTTAGAGGATCTGATCTCTCTGGCGACACGCATTGACCTGCGGTTTCAGGAACGTGCCCGTGAATTAGCCAGAGAGCGGAGATCCTCTCACCTGCTCCGTTCCTGCGCCAAGAAGCCGGGAAACTTCTCCGCCTAGGGTTGATAGGAGAGGCCTCCCTAGGTGTACGTGATTCCTCTCCTCCCCTGCTCGTGTCCGTATTATTGAATCTCGGTGCCAAGCGTTATTCTGAGGAGGCTTTTCTGGATTCTGGTGCAGAGGGGAATTTTATCACACTCGAGGCGGTTAAAAAATACCGGATTCCTGTCAGATCCCTGGAGACTCCTCGGTCGATTGTTTCGGTCAATGGTACGTCCGTGCAGGAGACCGTTACCCAGGCCACCGAAGAGATCGAGCTGCAGATCGGAGCCCTGCACCTGGAGAAGATCTCCTTCCTCGTCTTGTCTACCATGTCTTACACACTTCTTCTAGGCCTCCCTTGGCTACGGACTCATGAGCCAACCCTGGACTGGCGGTCGGGCGGGATACTCCGGTGGGGACCGTTCTGTCAGGAGAAGTGCCTGTTGCCCGTCCGTCCGATGAACTCTGCCGGTCCATCCCCGGCACCTACAGCTCTGCCGTCGGCTTACTGGTCCTTTGCAGATGGCTTCGACAAGAAGGAGGCCGAGACTCTGCCCCTCCATCAGCCATATGACTGTCCGATTGACCTCATTCCTGGTTCTACACCACCCAGGGGTAGGATATACCCTCTATCCCCTGCTGAGACCCAAGCTATGTCTGACTATGTCCAGGAGAACCTTGCGAGAGGTTTTATCCGTAAGTCCTCCTCGCCCGTGGGAGCGGGATTTTTCTTTGTAAAAAAGAAGGACGGCTCCCTCCGTCCTTGCATAGACTACCGAGGCCTGAACGATATCACGGTCAAGAACAAGTACCCATTGCCATTGATCCCGGAGCTCTTTGACCGACTTAGAGGGGCTCGAATTTTCACCAAACTGGATCTTCGTGGGGCCTACAACTTGATCCGCATTCGTTCTGGGGATGAGTGGAAGACCGCCTTTAACACCAGAGACGGTCACTATGAGTGCAATGCCCCAGCGGTGTTCCAGGAGTTCGTGAATGACGTCTTCCGGGATATGCTGTACTCCTGCGTGGTAGTCTATCTGGATAACATCCTGGTTTTTTCTCCAGACCTCTCCGCCCACAGAAAGAACGTGCGTCAAGTCCTCCAGTGCCTGAGGGAGAACCGCCTTTATGCCAAGCTCGAGAAATGTGCCTTCGAGCAAACGTCCCTGCCATTCTTGGGGTACATTATCTCAAAATCAGGTCTACGCATGGATCCAGCAAAGGTGTCCGCCGTCCTCGATTTTCCACAGCCCCATGGGGTGAAGGCAATCCAACGCTTCCTTGGTTTTGCGAACTACTACCGACAGTTCATTCCTCATTTCTGCTCATTGGTTTGCCCCATCTCGTCCCTTATCTGCAAGGGAGCTAACCCAAAGGCTTGGCCCTCTGAGGCTGAAGAGGCCTTTCAGTCGTTGAAACAAGCCTTCGCCGCTGCTCCGGCGTTTCACCGACCTGAGGTTAGTAGACCTTTCACTCTCGAGGTGGACGCATCCTCTACTGGGGCTGGCGCAGTCCTTCTGCAGAAATCCTCTTCTGGATGTTTTGTCACCTGTGGCTTCTTTTCTAAAGTATTTTCCTCCACTGAGCAGAACTACTCCATTGGTGACAAAGAGCTATTGGCCATTAAGTTGGCCTTGGAGGAGTGGAGGTACTTACTGGAAGGTGCCATACAACCATTCAAGGTCTTCACGGACCATAAGAACCTGGCGTACATCCAGTCCGCACAGAGGCTCAATCCTCACCCGCTTTGACTTTGAGCTACATTTTCGGCCCGGCGAAAAGAACGTTAGAGCGGATGCGTTGTCAAGATCATTCCTGTCGTCTGATGCAGAGGAAGAACCCTCTCATATCATTGATATATCCAAAGTAATTACTGTGGCTCCTGTCAAGTTAACCACGTTACCTCCGGGAAGAACCTTTGTGGCTGTGAATAACCGAAAACGAGTGCTAAATTGGGGACATTCGTCCAAGATTGCCGGCCACGTTGGTGTCAAAAAGACTTTGGACTTAATCTCTCGCCATTATTGGTGGCCTTCACTCTCACAGGATGTTAAAGACTTTGTAGCATCTTGCCCGTCCTGTGCCCAGAACAAGATACCCAGACAACCACCCTCCGGTCTTCTGTTCCCGCTTCCCGTTCCGTCGGCTCCATGGCAGCACATAGCCATGGATTTCATTACTGATCTGCCTTGTTCTTCCGGTTGTACTGTGGTCTTGGTGGTTGTAGACCGATTTTCAAAGATGGCCCACTTCATTCCTCTTCCCGGACTACCCTCTGCTCCTGACTTGGCGAAGATCTTCATTTCCCATATCTTCAGGATTCACGGCTTCCCCCAGCACATCGTGTCTGACAGAGGGGTCCAATTCACCTCCCGATTCTGGAGAGCTCTATGCGGACTCATGAAAGTGTCATTGGATTTCTCTTCCGCCTATCACCCCCAAACCAACGGGCAGGTGGAGCGTACCTACCAGATACTTACATCCTACCGCCGGCATTTTTCTAATGCTCATCAGAATGACTGGGTCGGCCTACTTCCTTGGGCTGAGTTCGCCTACAATAATCACTCCAGTGAATCGTCTACCAAGTCTCCTTTCTTCATCGTCTTTAGACAGCATCCCAATGTGCCTCTACCAGTACTTCCTGTCTCGGGGGTACCTGCTGCCGATTCTCTGTCTGTGGAGTTCTCCAGGGTATGGCAGGAGACCAAAACCGCTCTCGAGAAAGCACGGGACAGAATGAAATTACACGCTGACAAGAGGCGCCTGGACGTTCCTCCATTTCTCCCTGGTGACAAGGTGTGGCTCTCCACCAAATACGTCCGCCTTAAGGTACCATCTTACAAACTGGGTCCCCGTTACATTGGTCCTTTTGAGGTCCTCAGGCGGATTAATGATGTTGCTTACAAATTGAAGCTGCCTCCTTCACTCCGTATTCCCAATTCCTTCCATGTATCTCTCCTAAAACCTGTGGTTCTTAACTGATTTCATCCTTCTCCAGGCCACACACCCCAGCCTGTTGTCTTGGGGGATGAGTTTGAGGTGAATGACATTTTGGCCATGAAAAAGGTAAGAGGGAGAACTATGTTCTTGGTCGATTAGAAGGGTTTTGGCCCCGAGGAGAGGTCATGGGAACCCAGGGAGAATATCCATGCACCCCAGATTTTGTCTAAGTTCCTCTCCAATTTTAGAAAGAGGGGCGTAAAGGGGGGGTACTGTCATGCCGTGCTCACCTGGGGGCGGGACCTCGGTCCCGACATCATCTCTTCCGGTGCCGCGGTCACTCCGGGGGTCCCGTCGGGTGCGCACGCGCAGCTCTCGTCCCCGGGTCTCCTCCTACATGTCACGTTTGCGCTTGCGCGCTCCTGTCAGTGCTGTATAGGGCTCGGTCCTCTCTATGGTAATGGAGGACCTGACCCGGAACCTGTAGTGGTCATGTGCTTTCTGGCTAGGTCCTGACCCGGAACCAGTAGTAGTCATGTGCTATATCAGACGACCTCCCCCTAGGAGAGGTGCCTGATTATTGTTGTGCTTCCTGGCTTGGTCTGCCGTGTCCCTGCCTGGCTGTGCGCTGTATTCAGGTCCCCTGCCTTGCACTCTGTTGTGCCTCTTGGCACACGCTCTGAATCTGCACTCTGCTTTGTACTTGGTTGTGCCTCCTGGCACATGCTCTGACCCTTTGCGCTGTCTCGTACTCGGTTGTGCCTCCTGGCACATGCTCTGACCCTGTACTCTGTCTCATACTCGGTTGTGCCTCCTGGCACACGCTCTTACCCTGTACTCTGTCTCATCCTCAGTTGTGCCTCCTGGCACACACTCTGATTCCGTGCTCTGTCTTATACTCAGTTGTGCCTCCTGGCACATGCTCTGATCCTGTACTCAGTCTCTTAGGCTACTTTCACACATCAGTTTTTTGCCGTCAGGCAGGATCCGGCTATTTTTAGAAAAAACGGATCCGGCATAAATTTTGGAGAACTGTAGAAACGGATCCGTTTTTTTGCTGGATCCGTCTAGCAGGTTATATCTGTTTCCTGGGGGCTGGCCAATTGGATCTGATCATGCGCAGACTTAAAAAAACGGATCCGGTGGCTGGATCCGTCTTTTTCTGACGGATCCGGCGCTTCCGGCTTTTTCGCCGGAGACAAAAAACGTTACAGTAGCCGTTTTTTCCAGACGCCGGAATGAGACAAGTTGCCGGATCCGGCAAAAAACGGATGAAACGCAATGCCATCCGGCGCGATCCGGCGCTAGTGCAAGTCAATGGGGAAAAACTGGATCCGGCATTGCATTTTGCCGGATGCGGTTTTACAAAAAAAAAGCCGGATCGCGCCTGACGGCAAAAAACTGATATGTGAAAGAGGCCTTACTCTGTTGTGCCTCCTAGCACATGTACCAATCCTGCGCTCTGTCTTATGCTCAGTTGTGCCCTCTGGCACACACCCTGCTCCTGTACTCTGTTACACGTCCTGGTACGCATCCTGCTTCACTCACACCCGGACGAACGAAGTCTCTGTATACCACGTGTTCCCGTGTCCACACTTAACACGTTCCTGCAGACACACTCACCCACTCGTGTCTCCTGTGAGCTGGCCGCCTGGTGCCAGCAGTCATGGTGCCTCACCCCCTGGGGCTTGCCCCTGACACTCCCTGTATAGGAGGTGGTCTTCACTAGGTCAGCTCGCCCTGGGAGGGTTGGTGTCACGACCCAGAGGGTCCACTCCTGGAGTCGTCACAGTAAGCTCCTGTTTCAGTCTCCAGTCTGTTTGTGTCAAGAAGTGGGTCACCCCCCCAGCCCTGTTGGACCAGCACAGCACACCTCTCCCGTCTATCAGCACCACCACCTAAACACCCCGCTCCGCCCTGCCCGACCCTACAGGAGGATAACACCAAACAGACCAAATCAGGAAGCAGATACCCATGTGTGGTTGTGAAGAGGTGCATGCATAAGAATACACCTCCACAAAAGAACACAATGTATTTGAGGTTATGCATCGCTGTTTTCATTCGGTGGTGTACAGAAGTCTTGCCCAATCCAGCCCTTGTTCATTTTTATAAGAGTCAGCCTGACAGCATTGACAGTTGACAGGCGGATTCGCTTATCTGTTATAATTCCACCAGCAGCACTAAAAACCCGCTCCGACAGAGCGCTAGCAGCAGGGCAGGCCAGGACCTCCAAGGCGTAGAAAGCCAGTTTATGCCACGTGTCCAGCTTGGATATCCAATAATTAAAAGGCACCGAGGAATCCCGGAGAAAGTTTGTACAATCTGCAAGGTACTCCCTCACCATCTTCCCAAACATTGCACTTCTTGTGCCAGCACCCCTTATCTCTGTGGTGGCACGATACGAGGGTCTGAGAAAACTGTCCCAGAACTTTGCCATTGTTCCCCTGCCTGAGCTGGATTGTGCTTCTGTCTCTCTTGCTTGGACTCCTTGGCTGTACAACAAACTGATGTCTGCTACCAGCGTTCTCACATGAGAATTTTTTCAGTAATTCCGCTACAAGAGCCTTCTGGTACAGCAACATTTTTGTACACCTGTCTGCCTCTGGAAGAAGAGATTGAAAGTTTTCCTTGTAGCGTGGGTCTAGAAGTGTCACCAACCAGTAATGAGTGTCACCGAAAATTTTTATAATGCGAGGGTCATGGGAAACGCAGCGCAACAGAAAGGCAGTCATGCATGCTAGACTACTAACAGGCAAGACTTCCATGTCCTCATCAACAGGACGACTGGCCATGCTGTGATCCTCATCCTCATCCTCCTCCTCCCTGTCCTCAAGCCATCCCCGCTGAACAGACAGTATGACAGCTGTGCTTGTAGTACCGTCTATAGCGCATGAAAGTAGCTCCTGTTCTTCCTCCTCCTCCTCCTCCTCTTTGTCTACCAATCCAAGTTGCGACGACATGAGGCTAGGCTGAGTGTAATCACCCTGTATGGTTCCTTGCTCCATGTCCTCATGCTCTGCCTGCAATGCATCCTCTTTAATTGTGAGCAGAGAGGTTTTCAGAATGCTGAGAAGGGGGATGGTATTAACAAAAAGAGAAAAGAAATAGGCCACAAACAGGGGATCATCCTAAGCAGGAGATAGCATGAAAATTTCAAATTTTATTAGACACAGAAAAACACACACAAAAAAATATTAAAAACATTAAAAATGGTCATACATGTGACACATATACAAATTGCACAAAGCTCGTAATAGAGCAAACCACCTACCGGTAAACACTCCACAATAGGATAATGACCCTAGGTCAATGTAAACAGCATACCAGAGTGTGGAAAATACACACCCTCAAATAGAAACATTTAACCGTGCAGAAGGTAAGAAATAATCCCTATGTAGTAATGGTGGATAATAAATTCAAAACCTGAAAAAGGGTTAGCACTGATAACCATAGGTCACGACAAATAGAAATATATTGCCTATAGAATGTCTTGTCCGAATGCGATATAAAAATATTAAAGGCAACACGGTTTAAATCACACCCTTCAGGAATACAGGTATCCATGCTTCAAAGGTAGACATGAAGAATACAAATAGCCCACATAATCTGAGCCCATAGGGTAAAGAAAGAGAGGTATAGGCTAAAATAGCCTCCTACAATAATCAGCACACGTTCACATTAGCAATATACAGAGCCCATGTAGAGTGGAGCAGGCAGAGTGGGGAGACCCGACGCGTGTCGCCACCCTGACGAAGCCACCTGAAGGGGGTGATTTAAACCGTGTTGCCTTTAATATTTTTGTATTGCATTCGGACAAGACATTCTATAGGCAATATATTTCTATTTGTAGTGACCTATGGTTATCAGTGCTAACCCTTTTTCAGGTTTAGAATTTATTACCCACCTTTACTACATACGGATTATTTCCTACCTTCTGCACGGTTAAATGTTTCTATTTGAGGGTGTGTATTCCAGACTCACTTGTGATCTGGCATACCTGATGCTTGGTCAGAACAAAAAGCAGCTATGACAGTTTTGGCGCCCAACCTGGGGCAGTGGAAACCACACCTATTCGGAATCCCTATGTGATTTTGGATTGTCAGTAAATCATATGAGGCTGTATTTGTATAGGGCTGTGGTTTTTGGTTGGTTTGGTTTTCATTGATTCTTGTTGTTCAAGAAGTTGGCTTTGGTCTTCTCAGAGTTCTCAGAGTGTCAGTGGACACTAGGGTGACCGGATCTCATATGGGTGGGAAAAAATGTCAGAATCTTGTTCGTCTGGACCCCACAAAACGATTCCCCTTTCCAGATACTGAGATAGCCAAAATTTGAGCTCGATCAGACGACGTTAACCCGTGCTGCTCGTCGCTCAAAGTTTGAAAAAATCCAAATTGAGGTATTTTAAGATTTAGGTATTTTGCATAGTCTGTTAGGCTATAAAGAATGTGACAACAACATTGCAGAAATAGCCCTGACCAAATTTTCGAACCATTTGTGGTATTTGAATGCAGAGTTGGTGGGATTATCGTTTTTTGATCCCACCATTGCAGACAATGAAAAGTTGTTAATGGCTAATAAATTGCTCAGTAGCACAGATGAACCATCAGAGCACGCTAACCTACATGAGTTGATAATTTTACATAGTTATCTAATCTATTCTAGAGCTTTTGTTAAAGTAGTTTTTGAAACGTCAGAATATAATGCTCGGCATTTGCTTACAACTTGCAGGACATATTGCTTTTGTTCTTCATCTTTTGTCAGAAGGTCGTTAAAGTCGGTTACTTCCTACCACTCTTAATTTTTCTTTCCTAACTTTTGGATTTACAACCCTAGCGTGCTCTGATGGTTCATCTGTGCTACTGAGCAATTTATTAGCCATATTCCCACAATCCATGGAGCTGGGCTGGAAGGAAAAAGGCCTATTCCTATTCTAGCCAGCTGATCTAACAGGTGAGAGGCAGAGAGCCTTCTTGTTACATCCTGTAGGTCTACCGGGTGAGAGGCAAGGAGCCTTCCCGCTACACCTTGGCAGACTCGCTCTGACTTGCTACATGTGGCCGCCCGTAGATAAGGTTAGGCATACTGGAAGTGCATTTCAGAATAAAGGTGAGCTGTCGGGAGAAAAAGGTTGAAGCCATGGGCAACTTTTTCTGTATATGGTCGGTGCCCCCAATGGGATCCAAGACAGCTATGCAAATTGTAAAAGACAGAGAAGGAAGCAGTAAAACAAGTGGGACCAATATTGAAAAAGGCAAAAATACCAGAGTGTGAATGTTTGGATGTACAAAAAGGCACAGACATGGGAAGAAAATAGCAAGTGAATAAATGGTGTCTGAGAATGTGCAGCAGTATGGAAGGTGTATTATGAATGTTTTGATTGACAAAATTTAACCAGAGACCCAGACAAAACAGATGGACTTGTAAACACTGTGATCAGACTAGACTCAGACAAACCCAGACTGAATAGCTACTTGTGTGACCTGTGCTACTGACCAAAGCAAATTGCACTAAATCCTGTCCAGACAAGATCATATGTAAAAATGAGGATGAGTGACCTCATGGAGATCAACATCCGACACCGCGGAGACACCATCACATGTTTCTCAACGCAGTGATTCTAGAGCAATGCCCCCATCCCTTATGGGAAATAAGCAAAAACATGTAAATCAACAGCCGCGGAGACACCATCACATGTTTCTCAACGCAAGCAATGACTAGCCAGGTCTTTCACCGGGAAGGAACAACCACGGGAAGGGCAGTCTCCAATGAAGGAAACCACCTATGCCACCTATGCCACCTAGACCTGGCTAGTCATTGCTTGCGTTGAGAAACATGTGATGGTGTCTCCGCGGCTGTTGATTTACATGTTTTTGCATATTTCCCATAAGGGATGGGGGCATTGCTCTAGAATCACTGCGTTGAGAAACATGTGATGGTGTCTCCGCGGTGTCGGATGTTGATCTCCATGAGGTCACTCATCCTCATTTTCGCAGTCTTTTTACTAGGCATTGCTCCTACTAGCCAGTTTCCTACTCCACACTGATGAGGGGCAATACCCCGAAACAGCTGTCTGTGGATGGATACCATGTTTGGCATAGGTGGTTTCCTTCATTGGAGACTGCCCTTCCCGTGGTTGTTCCTTCCCGGTGAAAGACCTGGCTAGTCATTGCTTGCGTTGAGAAACATGTGATGGTGTCTCCGCGGCTGTTGATTTACATGTTTTTGCATATTTCCCATAAGGGATGGGGGCATTGCTCTAGAATCACTGCGTTGAGAAACATGTGATGGTGTCTCCGCGGTGTTGGATGTTGATCTCCATGAGGTCACTCATCCTCATTTTCGCAGTCTTTTTACTAGGCATTGCTCCTACTAGCCAGTTTCCTACTCCACACTGATGAGGGGCAATACCCCGAAACAGCTGTCTGTGGATGGATACCATGTTTGGCATAGGTGGTTTCCTTCATTGGAGACTGCCCTTCCCGTGGTTGTTCCTTCCCGGTGAAAGACCTGGCTAGTCATTGCTTGCGTTGAGAAACATGTGATGGTGTCTCCGCGGCTGTTGATTTACATGTTTTTGCATATTTCCCATAAGGGATGGGGGCATTGCTCTAGAATCACTGCGTTGAGAAACATGTGATGGTGTCTCCGCGGTGTCGGATGTTGATCTCCATGAGGTCACTCATCCTCATTTTTGCAGTCTTTTTACTAGGCATTGCTCCTACTAGCCAGTTTCCTACTCCACACTGATGAGGGGCAATACCCCGAAACAGCTGTCTGTGGATGGATACCATGTTTGGCATAGGTGGTTTCCTTCATTGGAGACTGCCCTTCCCGTGGTTGTTCCTTCCCGGTGAAAGACCTGGCTAGTCATTGCTTGCGTTGAGAAACATGTGATGGTGTCTCCGCGGCTGTTGATTTACATGTTTTTGCATATTTCCCATAAGGGATGGGGGCATTGCTCTAGAATCACTGCGTTGAGAAACATGTGATGGTGTCTCCGCGGTGTCGGATGTTGATCTCCATGAGGTCACTCATCCTCATTTTCGCAGTCTTTTTACTAGGCATTGCTCCTACTAGCCAGTTTCCTACTCCACACTGATGAGGGGCAATACCCCGAAACAGCTGTCTGTGGATGGATACCATGTTTGGCATAGGTGGTTTCCTTCATTGGAGACTGCCCTTCCTGTGGTTGTTCCTTCCCGGTGAAAGACCTGGCTAGTCATTGCTTGCATTGAGAAACATGTGATGGTGTCTCCGCGGCTGTTGATTTACATGTTTTTGCATATTTCCCATAAGGGATGGGGGCATTGCTCTAGAATCACTGCGTTGAGAAACATGTGATGGTGTCTCCGTGGTGTCGGATGTTGATCTCCATGAGGTCACTCATCCTCATTTTCGCAGTCTTTTTTTGTCTCCGCGGCTGTTGATTTACACGATCATATGTAGTGACATAATAGTATGGTTAGTGGGTAGTGGGGACATTGACCTTTGAGGAGTAAGCTGACAGTAGACATCAGACGACCAACCACATCAGGACCTAGAAGGGCGACTAGAATAATAAAGATGCAGGTGTATTATCCCTGGAGCCCCTCTGACCAGTTAGCTTTGTTGAAGCAGTTGCCTGACCCTGAAGACCGACCATTCCCGTTTTACAGACACATAAAGTAAGTACAGCAGACATATAAGTGTACCTGGGCAGACCTAGAGAGGTTGGTGAGTTTAAAGGCCGGTGACGTACTAGGACATATAATTAAGACACATACAGATGTGGCAAAGAATCAGGCTTGGGGCATGGATGATAAATCTGCACGATCTGGGGAGACGTACTGTGAGTCACTAAAACAGTGGGCTACAATGGAACAATCAGAGCAGTCTGTACTCCTGACTAACGTGACACAGCAAAGAGGGGAGAGTGTAGAGATGTACTTTGGACGGTTACAGCTGAAATGGGCAGACATGGGGTACATTTGCATAAACCCACTTGATGTTAGAATACTGGTGAATGCATTCATTGACGGTATGAACAAAGACTTACGAGACGCAGTACAGACAGCCAGACCTGAATGGAGATATGTAGATCCGAAAGACCTCCTTAAGGTAGCTAAAGAAGTTGAGCAAACAAGGACAATAAGACAACCTGCCATGTATGGAGCACAAGGAAAAAAGTGGAGACGTAATAAGGGACCAAGGGACCTAGAAACAGTGAGGTGCTGGAATTGTGGTACTTACAAAACTTATTGTTAGTGACAATACCCCTATGAATTTACTGTCATGATTAAATTGAAGGGAAAAAAAATAAAAGGAACCACTCCTCCTTGTTTAAAGCAATACCCCTTGAGCCTAGCCAAATCAATGGCCCCGAGCAGAGATATTAGAGAGTATGTTAAGGCAGGGGTTCTAGTGCAAAGATCTTCCTCCTGCAACACCCCTTTGTATCCCATTAGGGAAAAAGGACTCAAGGGTTTTCTGACACTTACAGAAAGGTTCATGACTTAAGTGCTATTAATGATGATACAGAGAGTGCGACCTCAATCGTCCCTGATCCACACACGTCTGTCACAGATCCCAGTGATGTCAAAATGTTTTAGTCAGTGATATAGCAGGTGCATTTTTCTCTGTACCCCTGCACCCTAACTGTCAGTATCTTTTTCCTTTACTTATAAAAGTAAACAATATTGTTGGACAGTCCTCCCACAAAGGGCGAAAGAAATCCCCTGCTATCAATTCAGCAGTGATGGCAGGGATCCTTGAGTAGTGGCAATCACCTCATCCGCTGATTGTACTATTACAGTACGTGGATGACCTTTTGCTGTTCTGCCTGGACCAGAGGTCCTGCAGGGAATCCACAGTTTCCTTGCTATGTTTTTTTTTTTATCAGAAAAGGGCTGCAAGGTCTAACGTGACAAATTACAGTATTGCAAACAAAAGGTGACATTTTTGGGACATTATAATTATATTGCCGAAGGTACCAGACACCTGACTGAAGACAGGAAACAGGCATTTCAAACTCTCCCTCTACACAGGTCACATCAGCATCTACGCACTTTCCTAGGCTTAGTGACCTACTGTAGGCCTTGGATAAGGCCTGCTTCACAAATGTTGCAACCACTTTATGACTGTTTGTCACCAGCCCCTATGATCTCACTCCTTTGATAATTTATTCCCCACATGACACCCATTCCATACTCGTACAAGTTCAACCAAAACATCTCTCTATGGCCAGACAGCTCCGACTTGCATGTGCTCTTCTAATTCCCTCAAAAGGTGTAACGTTCTGAATCCAGCCACTCTCCTGCCTGTGGATTCAGAAAAGGGGGAATTGGTATTAGCAAGTGAGGAAGAATACTTTGACATGATGCACAAACATGACTGCATAGAACTATTCCTAATGCAGATTTTGAGGTTTTTTTTGTAGATGGCTCCAGATACCACCAGGATGGACGATTCTACACTGGATATGCAGTAGTATCCTCACATGAGGTAATCCGAGCTGAACTACTCCCTCCTCAAATGTCTGCACAGGAGGCTGAGTTGAAGGCACTCACTGAGGCATGTAGAGCCGCTGCAGGTAAAGTCGCTAATATTTTCACAGAGTCGAAGCCCATTAAAAATGCAGAGCTGGTGAAACAATTAATGGAGGCATTGATGTTACCAGTCCAGGTTGGCATTGTCAAGGTAAAAGCACACACAAAAAGTGACTCCGTGGAGGTAGAGGGCAACAGAAGGGCGGACGAGGCTGCTAAAGTAGCAGCAAGGCAGCCTAGAGAGTAGTGGACGGTGGTGGGGAGTCAACGTATTCCAGCCACACTGAGCCTAGATGTCCTGAAATCTCTCCAGCAACAGGCTGCCCAAACAGAGAAGGTACACCGGGGGAGACTGGGAGCTGAGCTGAACTCGAACGGAGTATGGGAGAATAAGGATAAGTTGTGCCTACCAAAGTCCCTGTTCCCGATTATGGCGCAAGCAACACATGGCCCCGCCTCAAAAAGTCACATGTGTGCCATGGTGGATGCCTTCTGGTTCGCTCCTGGTTTCAGTTACGCAGACGTGAAACTTGTACAATCATGCCTCATCTGTGCACAGCACAACCCAGGTAAAACAGTAAAAGTCCCTAAGAAAGCGACACCTAGGCCTCTCTACCCGTTTCAGAGACTGCAGATTGACGACATACAGCTACCAATGTAGGAGTGTAGTGCACCAAAGACTGGTTTGTACTTCCCACAGGTGCTACAAATGCAACACAGTTCTATGACAGCCTGCGTCCAGGCCTTGCAGAAAAGACTTAATGTGGTGCATAAACATGTGTTCTCATACATTCCAGATCCTAATGCCAGTGCAGATGTGCATCAGCTGAATCCAGGTGATTGGGTGGTTATACGCAGACACGTGAGGAGCCTGGACCCACGAGTTGACAGCCCCTTCCAAGTCCAGCTGACCACATCCACCTCAGTAAAACTTGAGGGAAAGCCCACCTGGATCCACGTCAGTCACTGCAAGAAAGTCTTTTCAACAGCAGAATGACTGTTCTACTCATCAACTTGCTGGCAGTGACAGGGTTACTGCACACTGCAGAGACACTGGATAAACTCTTAAATGCTGACTGGGACAGCAAACTTATTCTGCAGCATGCTCTACTTATAAAGGACATGTAGGACAGAAACCGAAAGACTGTTGGATCTGTACACACAGCCCAGTATCTGCGAGGACTATGCCGTACTTGGCCTTACCTCTGGAGCCATGGGAGGTATTAACCCCACACTGCATACATAATAAGACTTGGACTCAATCTAGGTCTTGGGGAAAATATGTGCCCCGTGATATATCTGCCTCATTGGCTATAATCGGATGGGCCGCTAATGCCTGGTTTCAGTTTACTATAATGCGGCCTAAGGTACAAATGTGGTGGCGGGAATATGATTCAGACGTCGGAAATATGGTCGCCAGGAGGAGGACTGCAATCCCTCACTCAGACCCCATTTCCAATGATGGACTGTGGTTCAGTCTTCAACACACTGGAGCAAACACCTGTGTTGAGGACAATAATTGCTTCCGCATATACACTCATGATCAAACACAGGTTAATGAGACGGTGTACCAGGATGGTGTTGAAGGCTGTAAAGCATCTACGGGTAAAATAATAAGGAAAGAAAGGGTTAAATGTACATCTGGTATAAGTGGAAAACAAATGAATAATACTTGGTGTGCACATAAGCCGATGTCAGGACTTTTGAGTTTATACCAACGTATACAGACCCCTGGTCACGTTTGTGTTCTCCCTGAAGGAGTTTTCTTGGTTTGCGGACATCGTGCCTACAGGTGGGTGAGCCCAGACATAAGAGGGGTCTGCACTCTTACCAAACTAACACCAGCCACTTTCATAGTTCCTCATAGTAAAATAGACACAGCAGCAGTTCCAATTCACACCTCGTATAGAAGGGCTGCAGACAATAAGCCCCGGCCCAATGGTAGGCCACATCTAGTAAAGATGGGGATAACAAATAAAATTTTCCGTAGTATGCTAATGTACCCCTTCATAACACAAATGTGGGATAAATTAGTGGAAGATACCGACTACCTGGACGATCAGATTTTCCAGATTCTTGAAGTTCTTAATTAAACTAATACAATACAGAGACAATTAATCATAGTTACTAACCAACATAATATAGTACTAGATTACCTGACAGCAAAAGAAGGAGGAATGTGTCAGATAATGGGTCCCACCTGTTGTAATTATATTGACTCTGCTGGCAATCTCCAGATCAGGGCCAGTATGGACAAAATGGGTGAACTTAGAGACCAATGGTTAAAGCAACACAGTGCAAACAGAGACTCCTGGTGGTGGTAACACATTCTCTTTCCTAAATCCAGCAAATTGGTTTAATGGCCTTGCAGGATGGATTTTTGGCATTGTACAGACTTGTATGCAAATTTTGTTTTGCTTATAGTTTTATGTAGCCGTAAAAGCGCTAATATATGTATTACTTAAGCTACTGAATAATGTATGCATAAAAAAAAAAAATCTAAGGCTGAACCTTCTGTAGTGTATCAAAGACCCCAGGTAGCCATTGTTGATGGGGAAAGTGAGTGTCCACACTGAGGGTGGGTGGGCGAAGCAGGTAGGAAGCCCCCTTATGGGTACTAGACCCATGAGACAGTAGCTCCTTTGTGGACATCAGCTGACCCTGTGGCAAAGGTTATACCATTTACAAAAGGGGGAAATTGATATAGAAGAGTTAATGGTTTGCTTTTATATCCCTTTAAATGCCTTTAATTCTCCATTTGCCTTTTGCCTTTCATTCATTCTTATGACGCTGCAGTTTTGCCTGTCTCCTCTTCAAGGAGAAAATGCTTCTTATCATATATGTTCTCAAAAGTCAGCCACAGCGTGTTCTGGGTACATTGTAAACATGGTATGACCCTGAAGGTGATGGTGGGGGCCACATGAGCTCTATAGAATTACATATTGTTGTAAATGGTATAAAAGATTGCCTTGTATTTCATTACGTCAGATAAAGTGATTTGACCACGGCTTGTGTGTCGAGTCTCTTGTCTCCAAGCGCTTGTCATCAGAAGGGAGAAAAACCTCATAATCCAGACTCACTGGTGATCTGGCATACCTGATGCTTGGTCAGAACAAAAAGCAGCTATGACAGTTTTGGCGCCAATGTGGGGCCGTGGAAACCATGCCTATTCGAAATCCGTATGTGGGAGCTTCCTGGAAGGTTGAATATGCAGAATCCAGGCTGCAGCAGGTTAGAACATTTATTCTTACATTGATTCTGCATCTGCAGCCTCTCTAAGGATACCTACATGTCTCTAGGTAAGACTGTACAACACGGTTCAAAAGAACCCACATTACCAGTGAGTGGTGAGTATGTCCGTATGAGAGTTGAATAATAGAGTAATAAGATAATAATTGTCATCTGTATTATCTGTTTATCTGTTCTGGCAATATACTAATATACTAACTGGTTGTGTACTGGTGTACTGTCTAGCACAAAGCCTGGGATAGACTCTGTGCAGTGTGATTTTGGATTGGCAGTAAATCATATGAGGCTGTATTTGTATAGGGCTGTGGTTTTTGGTTGGTTTGGTTTTCACTGAAGGGAGAAAAACCTCATAATCCGGACTCACTGGTGATCTGGCATACCTGACGCTTGGTCAGAACAAAAAGCAGCTACGACACTGTTTACATGGGCCTAGGGTCATTATCCTATTGTGGAGTGTTTATCAGTAGGTGGTTTGCTCTATTACGAGGTTTGTGCAATTTGTATATGTGTCACATGTGTGACCATTTTTAATGTTTTTAATTGTTTTTGTGTTTGTTTTTCTGTGTCTAATAAAATTTGAATTTTTCATGCTATCTCCTGCCTAGGGTGATCCTCTGTTTATGGCCTATTTCTTTTCTCTTTTTGTTAATTGCATACTGTGGTATAGGTCAAGGTTGGTTCCCTTTGAATAGTTCGGTTTTGCCCCCGTTCCTTGTTTCTTGAGAAGGGGGATGGTGACGCTAATAATTGCATCATCGCCGCTCACCATCTTGGTGCAATCCTCAAAGTTTTGGAGGATGGTACATATGTCTGACATCCATGTCCACTCCTGAGGTCTTATGTGTGGAGTCTGAACTGAATATCAACGGCCTTGTTGATGCTGGTAGTCAACAACTGCCCTCTTCTGCACACAAATCCTTTCCAACATATGCAGTGTAGAGTTCCAACGCGTGGGTACATCACACACCAGTCGGTGAGCCAGACGCTGCAAATACTGCTGAAGCATGGCAAGAGCGGCTGAAGCTGTAGCTGACAGACAGCATACTTTCACTAGCAGATCCGGCAGCTCCGGGTAGCTTTTTGAGAAAACGTTGAACCATGAGGTTAAGCACATGGGCCAGGCAAGGTACATGTGTGAGCTCACCTTGCCTCAGAGCCACCACCAGGTTCCAGCCATTGACACACATGACCATGCCTGGCTGTAGGTTCAGCGGTGTCATCCAAATATCTGACTGCTCTTTCAGCGCTGTCCACAACTCTTCTGCATTGTGCGTTTTGTCACCTATGCAGATTAGCTTCACCACAGCCTGTTGCCGCTTGGCTGAGGCAGTGCTGCAGTGCTTCCAGCTTCTGATTGATGTGTTCATTTCAGAGGTGGAGGCTGAAGAAGAGGAGGAGGAGGAGGTGCAGGAGCTGTAGACTGTGGAGGCAACCCTGATTTATGTAGGGCCCGCAATCCTCGGCATGGGGAGGATGTTTTCCATCCCAAGGTCCGACTGGGTCCCGGCTTCCACTATGCTAACCCAGTGTGCCGTCAGTGAGATGTACCATCCCTGCCCACAGGCACTTGTCCACGTGTCCGTGGTTAGGTGGACTTTCCCAGTAACAGCGTTTTTGAGGGTATAGGTAATGTTGTGGGACACATGCTGGTGTAATGCCGGTATGATACAACGGGAGAAATAATGGCGACTGGGGACCGAGTACCTTGGGACGGTCGCCGCCATCAGGTTGCGGAAAACTTCCGTCTCAATGAGCCTAAAAGGCAACATATCGAGCGCAAGCAAACGAGAAATGTTCGAATTAAGTACTGTGGCCTGTGCGGCATTGGCTGGATATTTCCGCTTGCATGCCAATGACTGGGGTATAGACAACTGAAGGCTGGGTTGGGACAAGGACGTGGACGGGCTTGATGATGGTGCTGGTTGACTGTGGGCAACAACAGGTGCAGGGCCCGAGGCATCTTCACAGGCACGGTGAACTGAGGATTGGCTTGTACGCAAAACATTGGAAGAAGCCCAGACCAGCTCCGTGGGTTTGCTTGCTGCTGCCACCTCTGGCACAGCTATGGCAATACATGCTGCTCAGCAGCGAGATTCTCCAGGGACTAAGTCTCCATGTCAGGCCACTGAGCATTCCCATGGAGTGATCTCCCATTGGAGATCGAAGGTCACGTGCTCAGGTCCTGCTCCTGTTCGGATTGGCCCATCCGAGAAGCCAGGAAGGTCCCGGATGCTCGCGGCTATAAAAGGTTTGCATGGCCGCTCGGTTATGCACTAGGATAAGATTGTATTTACAGACTATGTGGAGTGAGTGATGTATGCACGCATGAATGTCTCTGGTGAATGACTCCTTAAGAAACCACTACCCTTGGTACGCATGTGTTATGCAGCCTAGCCTGCTAGCGCCCAGGCTTGGGCGTAGGTAGGACAGAGGTTGAGTCAGGCATCAGTCCTCACCAGGGACTCGGCACGCCTCAGTGCACGTGCTCCATAGCCAGCGTCTATAGCGGCGTTTGCGGCAGTGACGCTGCGCCTTCAGTGGGCCTAGAAGGACTCTAACCCCGTGTCCTTGGGGTAGAGTTCTGTGGCCGGGCTCTGTGAGCTTAACAGGCTCCGGCATCTACGTTCAGCGGTTGTGCGGCTCTGTGCATTAACAGAGTTCGCCCCTGTTCACATTGGGTGACGTAACCCACGTGTGACTGGTTTCACACCGCTTAATTCTTCCGCCATTACTTAGCAGCAGTGTACCACCTCTGCACGGTGGACCCCGGGCTGCGAACGCACCTACTATTATTTTATACTTTGGTGCGTTCCGCCAGCCCTAACATTCTCTCCCTACACTATCTCAATCCGGAGCTGAATGTGCTGAGCAGGGCGATGCCTGGTCTCTTATACCCCTGATGATGCTGTGTGGCCAGCCAATCACTGCATGACCACAACAAAGATGACTGCGGCGTTTCGTTGCCTGGCAGACAATCCCTGCAGCGTGAATGGGTCTCTTTAGTCCACCAAAAAACCTGGGTGGAGACCCGAGTTCCCGCTGAGTAATCCAGGAAATGCTCGGTGCTCGCCGATTACACTGAGTACCGTGATACTCGGGCGAGTAACGAGTAGTGGTAAGCACGATCGCTCATCACTATCTATTACTACTAATTTACTTACTAGTGAATAATTGCTCATTTTGTTTTCATCCTTGCTTATGTTTGTCAAAGGTCACAGTGTGAATGTGCACCTACAGACTGCACTTCTACCAACATGTGCTCAAGCTCATTTCTTGGGTTTTGTATAGGTGATAACTTGTTTTACCCAGACATGCCGTTTAAGCTACAAAGCTACTACTTCTATTATAGTCATTTTAATCGCCCAGAGCTGTAATCACAGTTCTGCTGTTAATAATTGCTTGTTTGTAATACACAGCTTAGCAGAGTTCATACACTGTATGATATAGTGGGACCAAGGCTGGATATTGACTGCAGAGGTCCCCGATGTAAAAAGATCATGTAAATTATCCTGCACACTGAACTTATGAACCAATTACACATGGTGCTCACATGATGGATATTTCCCTGTAAGTAATAAATAATATGCACCATTCACTCACGCTTACCAGATTTCTTTTGCCCCTTCTAGACACTGCAAGAAACTTCCGGCAATGATACCCAGTTACTATAAAAGTCTTCCAGAGATCTCTGCTCTAAATCCACCAATTTTTTGACTGCAGCTCTAGAGTAGAACAAAGGCTGTACAATAAAGTCAGGACTAGTGATGAGCGAGTATACTCATTACTGAAGATTTCTCGAGCATGCTCGGGTAATCTCCGAGTATTTGGATGTGCTCGGAGATTTTGTTTCTGTCGGCGTAACTGCATGATTTGCGGCTGCTAGACAAGCCTGAATATATGTGGTGATTGCCTATTTGTTAGGAAATCCACACATGTATTCAGGCTGTCTAGCAGCAGTAAATCATGCAGCTGAGGTGACAAAAAACTAAATCTTCAACCAGAGGCGTAGCTAGGGGTTCAGCTCTGGGGGGTGAAACATCTGAGTGGGCCTCTAACAGAAGGCGCAACCTGCGCAGCCGCACATGGGCGCAAGAGGTAAGGGGGCCCATATCTACCTCCAAAGAAGGTGCAATTTTGCATTTTTAGGAGCTCTTGTGCTGCAAAGGGCCCATATATTGTTCTTGCACAGGGGCCCTTTCTGTCTATATCTATTTGTGGCCCCTAAGTAGATAATCATGATTATAGCTATGGTGGTATAGGGGAACCACAGGAGATGACCACACTGTTATTGAAAATAAAAGTCTATACAAAGACCAGCACTGATATTACCACCATATGGTAACACATACTGGTAGATACCAGTCCTGCAGAACATATATGAGATTACAGCACAGTTACAGATAATGACTTACAGCTGACGTCCTTTCAGGTGGAGCCATTCACTTCTCCCGTCTTTTCCATCTGCCCCAGACAGACATGTCTACTTCTCCAGCCAGGACCAGGACTCATCTGCAGAGATTAAAACAAAGAGACAACTGACTTCTCACATTTCTAGCACCATTCACATGTAGTAGAATCATAATCCTCATGTCCAACCCCCTGCTCAATGCAGGAATAACAAAACCATCTCAGACAGATGTCTGTCCAGCCTCTGTTTGAAGACCTCCATTGAAGGAGAACTCACCACTAGAGTTGAGCGAAACGGGTCGGTCAAATTATAAGTCACCGACTTTCGCTGAAGTCGGGTTTCATGAAACGAAACCCGACCATAGCATGAGGTCGGCCACGAGGTCGGCGACCAGAGTGCCAAAGTCGCGTTTCAAATGATGCTTCCAGCGCCCTTTCTCAGCCAATGATGGAGGACGCACACTGTGGGCAACGCGATGACATGGGCATCGGTCACCACCATCTTTGAGAAGGGCATGCATGTGATTGGCTTGCTTTGTGTGGCGTCACAGGGGCTATAAAAGGGCGTGCACGCCGACCGCCATCTTACTTCTGCCGATCTTAGCATTAGGGAGAAGTTGCAGCTGCTGATTCTGAAAAAGGGAAGGCTGTAGGCAGGGAAGAAGAAAAAAAAAACTGCTTCTGCTGGGAGCGATTTCCACTGTACAACACAACAGTTTGTGTGCAGTGACAGGGGAGGCTGTATTTTTTGTGCATCAGCTCTGTTGGTTATTAGGCTGCCTTATAAGGCTCCCTGATAGCTGCATTGCTGTTTGCACACTGCTGTGCAAACTGCTTTTTTAAAAGCAAAAATACTTTTCTTCCTCTTTTCTGCACAGTTACCAAGCGTTCATTTTTCCACACTTTTGTGTGCAGCAGTCCTGCTAATTAGGCTGCCTGCGTCCATACTTGGACTGACAGCATCATTGTCAGCCTCCTAAAATCTCTAGGGAGATTCCAATTCTCCCCAATACTGGTGTATGACAAAGTACAAAAGTATTGACACCCCTGCAATTTTGTCAGATAATACTCAGTTTCTTCCTGAAAATGATTGCAAACACAAATTCTTTGGTATTATTATCTTCATTTAATTTGTCTTAAATGAAAAAACACAAAAAGAATTGTCCTAAAGCCAAATTGGATATAATTCCACAGCAAACATAAAAAAGAGGATGGACAAAAGTATTGGCACTGTGCGAAAAGTCATGTGATGCTTCTCTAATTTGTGTAATTAACAGCACCTGTAACTTACCTGTGGCACCTAACAGGTGTTGGCAATAACTAAATCACACTTGCAGCCAGTTGACATGGAATAAAGTTGACTCAACCTCTGTCCTGTGTCCTTGTGTGTACCACATTGGGCATGGAGAAAAGAAAGAAGAACAAAGAACTGTCTGAGGACTTGAGAAACCAAATTGTGAGGAAGCATGAGCAATCTCAAGGCTACAAGTCCATCTCCAAAGACCTGAATGTTCCTGTGTCTACCGTGCACAGTGTCATCAAGAAGTTTAAAGCCCATGGCACTGTGGCTAACCTCCCTAGATGTGGACGGAAAAGAAAAATTGACAAGAGATTTCAACGCAAGATTGTGCGGATGTTGGATAAAAAACCTCGACTAACATCCAAACAAGTTCAAGCTGCGCTGCAGTCCGAGGGTGCAACAGTGTCAACCCGTACTATCCGTCGGCGTCTGAATGAAAAGGGACTGTATGGTAGGAGACCCAGGAAGACCCCACTTCTTACCCCGAGACATAAAAAAGCCAGGCTGGAGTTTGCCAAAACTTACCTGAAAAAGCCTAAAACGTTTTGGAAGAATGTTCTCTGGTCAGATGAGACAAAAGTAGAGCTTTTTGGGCAAAGGCATCAACATATAGTTTACAGGAGAAAAAAAGAGGTATTCAAAGAAAAAAAACACGGTCCCTACAGTCAAGCATGGTGGAGGTTCCCTGATGTTTTGGGGTTGCTTTGATGCCTCTGGCACTGGACTGCTTGACCGTGTGCATGGCATTATGAAGTCTGAAGACTACCAACAAATTTTGCAGCATAATGTAGGGCCCAGTGTGAGAAAGCTGGGTCTCCCTCAGAGTTCATGGGTCTTCCAGCAAGACAATGACCCAAAACACACTTCAAAAAGCACTAGAAAATGGTTTGAGAGAAAGCACTGGATACTTCTAAGGTGGCCAGCAATGAGTCCAGACCTGAATCCCATAGAACACCTGTGGAGAGATCTAAAAATGGCAGTTTGGAGAAGGCACCCTTCAAGTATCAGGGACCTGGAGCAGTTTGCCAAAGAAGAATGATCTAAAATTCCAGCAGAGCATTGTAAGAAACTCATTGATGGTTACCGGAAGCGGTTGGTCACAGTTATTTTGGCTAAAGTTTGTGCAACCAAGAATTAGGCTGAGGGTGCCAATACTTTTGTCTGGCCCATTTTTGGAGTTTTGTTTGAAATGATCAATGTTTTGCTTTTTGCTTCATTCTCTTTTGTGTCTTTTCATTTAAGACAAATTAAATGAAGATAATAATACCAAAGAATTTGTGTTTGTAATCATTTTCAGGAAGAAACTGAGTATTATCTGACAAAATTGCAGGGGTGTCAATACTTTTGGGCACAACTGTACACCTTGTACCTGGTCATATACCTGCCTATTTCAGCCTGTTAAATTGAGGTGTAATCTATAGTGGGCCTGAGATAATAGTTCAGCCTCCTAAAATCTCTAGGGAGCTTCCAATTCTCCCCAATACTATATACACCTTGTACCTGGTCATACACTTGCCTATTTCAGCCTGTTAAATTGAGGTGTAATCTATAGTGGGCCTGAGATAATAGTTCAGCCTCCTAAAATCTCTAGGGAGCTTCCAATTCTCCCCAATACTATATACACCTTGTACCTTGTTTTACAGTACCATATAGCTGGTGGTATTTTGGGTACATTTTTCCAAAAATGAGGAAGTATGGTGGAAGAGGCCATGGAAGTGGGCGGGGGTTGCCATCTGGTACTGATGGTGGTGGTGGTATATCTGCTGGTAGTGGCAAAAGCACAATAGCACCTAAGGCAGGAGCTGTTGAGCCTGCGTTATCGTCTGGCTCCACAAGGCCTCGAAGGCTCCCTTTTCTGGGAGTAGGTAAACCGCTTTTAAAGCCGGAGCTTCAGGAACAAGGTTTGGCTTACATTGCTGACACAGCCTCCAGCTCTATCGCCTCCTCTTCTGAAGTTTTGTGAAGGGTTAATACTAAAATCAGAGCTTAAGTTTCACTTCTCCATTTCTTTGTAAGGTTTCGTTTCTCCGTTTTTGTTGTTGTAAGATAAATTTTTATAATTGGCATGGGCTGTCATGAAACCAGACTGTTCCCATCTGTATAAGATAAGGGAGGTGGGAATGTTAAACTCTGAAGAATATGCCATTATACTACTTTCTACGCTATCTAGGTATGGACATATATGTAGTTTCCGGTTTTCTTGCAATATTATTGGCTTATAAAGTGAAATGATGCTATTGGTACTTGAGAACCTTGCATAATTAAGCAAAAGATTATAAAAGATGTGACTAAAATAAAGGGGCTTAGTGATCTGCCTCGATCCTCCCGTACAGAGACCCCAGTCTCCGTGTGGTCATTTGAGTTGCTAGCAACACTGGAATAATTTGGAAATCACTGGCTCAACCGTGAAGGGTTAATTTAGCCCTCCCAAAATAGCTACCTCGACAGTGGAGCGCAACGTGGGGCCCCTGAATAGGGACGCCTCTGCCCCCGGAGGGCAACAAGACAAAGGACCCTCGGAGCGGACACAGGTGTTGGAAAAATGGGACTGATCACCCCCCCACAACCACGGTAAGTTGGCAGTTATACTGTTCAGACTGACCGTTGGTGTGGTTTTCCTGTGCTTGTTGCTGCAAAGAGGATCTGAGGTTTGTCCCCTGGTGGGGTGATTCATGGGTGGAATCATATAGAGGTGTAGTCCCGTTGGGGGCCCAGTGCTCGAACCGTACCTCATAAGGAACGGACACCCCGGATTGACCAGTGATTGTGACTCTCTTTATAGTCAAAATATCCTGAATTCCTGATCATTATTAGTATTGGGCGTGGTCATGTGATCGAAGACTGGTTAGGATACGTAACTCATATATAGAAAGATATATATAACCAGAGGTGTCCGGAGGGATAGTCTGAGACGCCCTCCTCCTTTCACTGAGTACTGCGAATTTTGGGTTTCCCAGAGGGGGTTGACCCTGTGGAACAAACGGAGACGGCTGCTCCAGTATTGTGCACAACTTGTCAGGATATTTAGCTCTAAAGGAGAGAATTATGTTTCAGGTGAAGAAAAAAGAAAAGTTTGGAATTGTGTGAAGGATCAGATACTGTTAGTCTTATGATTCAAAGACGAGGAAAGAAATGTGTCAGGAATGCAGGAAAAATATTTTCGATTCTGGGATTTCCTAAGGGCGGGAGGTTGCAGCCTACGCTATGGGATGAAGGAGTTAAAAGGTTGACTGATGATGTATTACTTAAAGGCGCTGAGGAATTCCGTGGCTTGGCACATGAATTGTATAATGAAGGTTATGTGGAAACTGAACAGCAAGTGAATTCTGATTGTTTCTGTTACTGCTATGTTGAAGAAGGAAAAATTGTCTATTATGGCAAAGACGGAATGTTTTATGGTTCAAGAAAGTGACTGTGGTATGAGAATGTGATTTATTAAAGAAGGAACTAAGATTGATATTAATGTGTCAGGGAAATAGTTAAAAGTGATGATTTGAAAGAAGAGGTCTCCCTGCTAGATGACAATTGTACAAGGAGACCGAGAGTCGCAGCCCCCACCGCAGCTGCGAGCACACAGTGTGCCCTTCAGCCCACACCATATCCCCCTTCACCCCCACCGCAGCTGCGAGTACACAGCCAGTCTCTTATCAGTATCACTGGAGCACACACCAAACTCTGGCCCCCCCTCAGCTACTGGGAACCCTGCTCCTCAGCCCCTCCCTGCTAATTCTCATTACTTCTCAGTTTGTGATCTCTCTCATATGTCCTGTAAATTTACTAGGGGTAGATTTATTATCACAGTACCGCTCCAGAATACAATTCCAAGATGATGGTCAGATGGTTTTTTTTGTTATATAATCCCTATGTAGATGAAGACAGTGAAGATAAATCTGTATTTTGCATGCCCTTCCCACAGTTATGATGGCCCTGATAGGCTCAGATCCACCCCCAATATTGTCTGAGGATCAATGACTCACCCCATACCTCTCAGAGATACTATCTAAAATCTGGTCAAAAGGGCCAAATGATATAGGGAAAATGCCTGTAGAACCAGTAAAAGTGTTTCTCAAACCTGGTGCCTAATCCACATACTCTTTTGTCCCAAATACCCCAGGATGCTGCTTGGTTTACAGTTATTGATCTTACCAATGCCTTCTTTAGCATTCCGTTACATCCAGACTGCCAGTGTCTATTTGCATTCATTTATCAGGGACGACAGGTAACATGGACACTTATGCCACAAGGGGCCCAAAACAGTCCCAACCAGTTTGAAAAAAAATATGAGCAGGTGTCTTTTGCCATTTTTGCCAATGTTAGCCTCTTCAAGCATCTGGCAGCACTGAACTGTCGGGTTTCGGCCTCGGGACTTCAGTTCTGCCTTGGTCAAGTGATATTCTTGGGTCACTGTCTCCTTCAGGGTGCCAGACACCTCGTAGAAGAAAAGAATAATAGCTGTCAACTCCCTTCCTTTCCCAAAAGATGAATCTGAACTCCAGCGTTTTCTTATGTACTTATTTTTGTCAGTGGATACTGGATACATGCCGCATAATGCAACCCCTTTACAATGCCTTGAAAGACGGCATAATGAACTAGAAGGTAAGATGGCAGTTATGAGGATTACCTCCAACATGATTGTTCCCAACTTCTGACTGAAGAAACAGCTACTCCACCAAATGTCAGTGAGAATCCACTCCCAAATCCTGATCCAGTGTTATACACGGATGGTTCAAGATATGCTGACGAGTTTGGTAGATTCCACACGGGATACGCTGTTACCACAGAGGACACTGTAGTGCACGCAGCTGCGCTCCCGCCCTCACAGTCAGCACGAGAATCAGAACTCCAGGCTCTGTCTACTGCATGTACTTTGGCCAAGAACAGGCGGGCTAATATATACACGGACTCACGGTATGCATTTGGTATTGCTCACGATTTTGGGGCTCTATGGGCCAATCGAGGGTTTATTACTACTGCCGGAACCCCAGTGAAAAATGCTGAAGCTGTTAAAACCCTCATGGACTCGATCAAATTACCTACTCAGGTGGCCATTATCAAAGTTAAGGCGCATGGTCCTAGGAACAGTCCACAGACTGTTGGCAACACATTTGCGGATATGCAAGCAAAAGCTGCCGCTCTTTTACCCGTTGAACCAACCATACCAACTATGGTGACCACACGCTCTCAACAGTTACAAGAAGCACTGACCCTACAAGAACCTGATGATCTACAACAGACTGAAGTTTTCTGTCAAAGCCTGAGAGACCGCTTAATGACAATGCAGAGAATGTCTCCAAAGGAAGAGGAGAAGCAATGGAAGACAGATGGGGCACGTATGGATAATGGTCTCTGGAAAAAGGACCGACTTGTGTGTCTCCCTAAGCGGATGTACCCTGCTATTGCCATATGGGCACATGGACCTATATATCAAAGAAAGAATCAGGCCCTCGCACTGGTGCAAAAATTCTACTGGGCCCAGGTTCTCCAGTTGGCCGGAAGCATTCCCTGTTACCAACATGACTGCCTCGATCCTCCCGTACAGAGACCCCAGTCTCCGTGTGGTCATTTGAGTTGCTAGCAACACTGGAATAATTTGGAAATCACTGGCTCAACCGTGAAGGGTTAATTTAGCCCTCCCAAAATAGCTACCTCGACAGTTTCAAAAAATAAAAGCACTGAGTCGTCAGTGGAGGCTCCAGGTCAGGAACAACACCTTTCCTTGTGTCCTTCACCCCTACCAAAAGTGAAGGATGCGGCAGGCCACACTACAGATTACTCCATGGAGCTCTTTTCAAATACCATGCCTGGGTTATCAAGTCAAATCGTGTATTCCCCAGTCCAAGATGAATCTGACATGGAGTGCACTGATGCACAGCCACTGCTAGATTTTTCTGCTGGTACATTCACTCAGAGCACTACATTGTCCTCGCAGTGTACTGAGCCAGAATCTGACCCTGAAGAAACTCAGGTGCCCCTTCCCGCATACTATACCACCTTACACGGTGACACAGAGGAAGGTGCACATGAAATTGAAGAGGAAGTGATGGATGACGCAGTTGTTGACCCAGATTGGCATCCATTGGGGGAAGAGGGTGCCACTGCCAATAGCTCAGAAGAGGAGGAGGAGGATCTGCAGCAGGCATCGACATCGCAACAGCTGTTATCTGGCAGGCCCGTAGCAGTCTTAAAACAGTTTACAAAAACCAAACTAGTTGCAGGACAGCTTTGCCTGATGGTCAAATTAGCACAGCGTGCAAGGCCTTAATATATCTTCCATAGTAGGAAGAGTGCAGTGTGGCACTTTTCTGAACAAAATCCTAGTGATCAGGCAAAGGTTATCTGTAAGAAGAGCACAAAGACCTTCAGCCGAGGGAAAAATTTGAATACCAGTTGCATGCTTAGACATTTAACCACCATGCACTTGCAAGCGTGGACGGACTACCAAACCTCACGTACCACATGTGCACCTGCTCCGAATGAAGGTAGTCAGCAACGCTACATCGCTTCCCCCACTGTAAGCCCACCGGTTAGCACACCACCAGCAGCAAATGTTGTGATGTCGTCGCAAGGCCAAAGCAGTCAGGGAATCACAATGTTATTGCTACGAAAGACTGAATCTAGGCCATCAGCAAGACCACCCACACCATCACTATCACCAACCCTCTCTCAGTCCACCATGTCCACCGCTAGTTCCACCATATGCAGCTCTCAAGTCCAGCTCACCCTACCAGAGACTCTGAGTAGGACACGAAAGTACTCATCCTTTCATCCGCGTACACTGTGTTTGAACGCCCCCATTGCCAAACTAATCTCGTTAGAGATGATGCCCTACCGGTTGGTTGAAAGCGAAGCTTTCCGCAAGCTCATGGCCTATGCAGTACCACGCTATGACCTACCCAGTCGGCACTTCTTTTCTCGAAAAGCCATCCCAGCCCTCCACCTGCATGTGAAAGACCGCATTGTCCATGCACTCAAGCAATCAGTGAGTGGAAAGGTGCACCTCACAACAGATGCATGGTCCAGTAGGCATGGCCAGGGCCGTTACGTGTCCATCACTGTGCACTGGGTTAATGTGGTGGATGCAGGGTCCACAGGGGACAGCGGAGGTGGGACAGTGCTGCCTAGCCCACGGTATAGGAAAGAGTTGGCTGTAGGCGTTCGACCCTACTCCTCCAGAAGCGAAAGCTCGTCCACAGAGCGCAGTCACACGAGCACTCCATCCGCAGCTGCCAGTGTTGCACACGAGGTGTCCCACTATCGAACAGCTAGTGGTAAGCGTCAGCAGGCTGTGTTGAAGATGATGTGTTTGGGCGACAACAGACACACCGCGGAGGTACTGGCCGACTACTTGCAGCGACAAACTGAGTCATGGCTGGGCAATCTACATCTTGAGGCAGGCAAGGTAGTTAGTGATAACGGCCGGAATTTTGTGGCAGCCATAGCCCTTTCAAAACTCAGACACATACCTTACCTGGCTCACACCTTGAACCTGGTGGTGCAGTGCTTCCTCAATAATTATCCGGAGTTAACAACCCTGCTCCATAAGGTGCGAAGACTGTGCTCGCACATCTGCCGGTCGCCCGTACACTCCAATCGTATGCAGAAGCTGCAGCAATTGCTCCACCTTCCCAAGCACCGCCTAATTATCGACGTTGCAACAAGGTGGAACTCCACCCTGCACATGGTTCAGAAGCTGTGCGAACAGAGGCAGGCTGTAATGCATTTGTGGGAGGATACACGGGCAGGCTGTTTGAGGGCACACATGGAGTTGTCTGGTGTGCATTGGTCGAAGCTGAAAGACCTCTGTAAAGTCCTTCAGTGTTTTGAGGAATGCACACGGCTGGTAAGCGCAGACGACGCCATCATAAGCATGAGCATCCCACTTATACATCTGCTCATGCAAACTTTGACGCACATTAAGGAACAGGCGTCTGCAGCCAAGGAGGAAGAGGAGGAGGGAAGCCTTGATGACAGTCAGCCATTGTCTGCTCAGGGAACTCTCCTTGACAAGGTGGAGGAAGAAGAGGAAGAGGAGGAGGAGGATGGGGATGATTATTTAGGGGAGGAAGATGCTTCTCAGGGGGCAAGAGAAAATGTTGGCATGGCAAGGTCAGGTACAGGGTTTGTGTGTGACTGGAGGGATGTTGATTTGCCAGAAAGTGCTCCTACACCCAGCACTCGCAGTGCAACATTGACACCTGGAACATTGGCCCACATGTGTGATTATGCCTTGCAGATCCTAAAAAGAGACCCCCGCATTGCCAAAATGATGAACGATGACGACTACTGGTTGGCCAGCATCCTGGATCTACTCTATAAAGGCAAATTCCGAAACATCATGCCACAGGAGAACCTAGAGCTAATATTGGCTAACAAACAAGCAACTCTGGTAAACCGTTTGTTTGAGGCATTCCCAGCACACAGCGGCTGTGATGGTTCTAACACGAGCCGTAGGAGGCAACATGGAAGAGGTGTTCATGGTGCACACAGCCAAAGTGGCGTTGGACACTGGGGTTTCATGACCATGTTGTGGACTGATTTTTCAAGTACCGCTCACATGACTGGTAATACTGCATCGATTGAAAGTGACAGGAGACAGCAGTTGTCAACTATGGTTACAAACTACTTCTCCTCCCATATCGATGTTCTCCCTCACAGGTCATTCCCCTTTGACTATTGGGCCTGTAAACTGGACACCTGGCCTGAATTGGCACAATATGTCTTACAGGAGCTCGCTTGCCCTGCTGCTAGTGTGCTATCCGTAAGAGTCTTCAGTGCTGCTGGATCAATCCTGACAGAAAAAAGGACCCGTCTGTCGACCCAAACTGTTGATGATCTAACCTTCATTAAAATGAACCATGCATGGATTTCAAAGGAATTTGTCCCACCTTCCCCTGCTGATACGTAGGTTGCCAGAAAAATGGCTCGCTTTTGTCCTCCTCTTCCTCGGACTTCTCCAATTCCTCCATTTGCAGCTGCTGAATGTCCAACATCAACATATGCTATTTTTTCAACCTCCCTAACTGGGCTGCCTCCCCCCAGGGCCGGGGTCACCACCTGGCGCACACACCCGTGCAAGTGCCATTGCCCTGGACAGGTGGGTGGGCCCACTCTTGGGCGACGGCAGTGGCACAGGGTCCCTCATAGTACAATCAAGTGTCTCTGACGGCGGGGGTGCACACCTACCGTCAGACACACCGGCGTACTATGAGTGGCCCTGTGCCAGTACCGCCGCCCACGAGTGGGCCACCCTGCTTGCTCAGGGCCCCAGCACTTGCAATACTTACCTCTCCCTGCTCCACTGCTGTGTAGTCTGGGCTGTTAAATCCTTCACTGGGACTGCCAATACAAATTTGGTGAACTGATAGATGATGGTTAAGACGTAACTATGCCCTGTCCTGCTGGGCTCTATCTTCAGATGATCAATGGCTTCCATTTGTTATGGGCGTCAACTCACAATGAGATGCAGTGGTGGTTTATCATCAGCTTTCACGGTTTTCCTACTCACAGACGTGTGACATTCCTGCCCAAATTTTTAAATGTGTCCTCTCATGCCAATCCAATAGAATCGCCTACGGCCTGTGGCTTCTGTCTTTTGCACTCCAAAGTTACCTGAGAGATCATGATAGGCAGTGAGGACAATGTCTACATCTCTCCCTGTGATCACAATTTGATGGAGATGAGTAACGGTGATGGGATCCACGGTACTGCGATACAGCAAACCTTTCTTCACAAAGAACTGTTTTCGCTGTCTCCACAGACAAAGTAATTGAGGGTCAGCATCGCCTCTGAGAATTCTCCAGGGAGTTTTTCTCGTGATTAGTAATTCCAAAATTTCTGCAATCACTCGACTTTCCATATGTACCTGTATCCATCTCGTTTCCTCTTGCGGAGAGTCTGGACTGTCTTACTGAGACTGAAATATATATGAAGATTGAAAAATAACCCAACAGTGTATACTGGTGTACGCTTTGAATACATTACCCTTTTTCTACTTTTTAGATTCTTGTCTAATCCATACTGAGGCTGTGAGTGTCTTTGTCGAACTCCGGAAATATACACAGAGATTTTTAATGTGTAAACTATGCTACATATATACCTGTTATCCGGTGATACTGTACCCTTTCTCAACTTTCTACAATCTTGTCGAATCCATACTGGGCCTGAGACCGTCTGAGTCTGCCTCCTGATATATAGACATAGATTTTTAATGTGTAAACTATGCTACATATATACCTGTAATCCGGTGATACCGTACCCTTTCTCAACTTTCTACAATCTTGTCGAATCCATATTGGGCCTGAGACCGTCTGAGTCTGCCTCCTGATATATAGACATAGATTTTTAATGTGTAAACTATGCTACATATATACCTGTTATCCAGTGATACTGTACCCTTTCTCAACTTTCTACAATCTTGTCGAATCCATACTGGGCCTGAGACCGTCTGAGTCTGCCTCCTGATATATAGACATAGATTTTTAATGTGTAAACTATGCTACATATATACCTGTTATCCAGTGATACTGTACCCTTTCTCAACTTTCTACAATCTTGTCGAATCCATACTGGGCCTGAGACCGTCTGAGTCTGCCTCCTGATATATAGACATAGATTTTTAATGTGTAAACTGTGCTACAAATATACCTGTTATCCGGTGATACTGTACCCTTTCTCAACTTTCTACAATCTTGTCGAATCCATACTGGGCCTGAGACCGTCTGAGGCTGCCTCCTGATATATAGACATAGATTTTTAATGTGTAAACTATGCTACAAATATACCTATTATCCGGTGATACTGTACCCTTTCTCAGCTTTCTACAATCTTGTCGAATCCATACTGGGCCTGAGACCGTCTGAGTCTGCTTCCTGATATATAGACATAGATTTTTAATGTGTAAACTATGCTACATATATACCTGTTATCCGGTGATACTATACCCTTTCTCAACTTTCTACAATCTTGTCGAATCCATACTGGGCCTGAGACCGTCTGAGTCTGCCTCCTGAGTATGGATGAGCGGTGTTCGAGTCGACCTGTTCGCCAAGTTCAAATTCAAGCTGTTTTGGGCGGTGTTCGAGCTGTTCGTAGAACTCGAACACTTTGCTTAAAATTCGGCTATTCGAGGTTCCGTTCGAGAATGGTTCGTTCACCAAAAACGTAACTTTATTTTCACATTAATAATGGTTTTCAATGTTAATAGACAGGTTCATGGCATAGTAGCGGTGTCTGGTAGCCAGCGGTGTAGTACATCTGTCAAGGAGCTACACCGTGTGTGTTTCTAATAATTTTTTACCGCATCTTGTCCAGAAAATCCTTTTGGGCCTTTTAGCAATGTCTGCTACTCAGCAGAGGAGCCCACCCGTTAACCTAGCTATGCCTCCTGTTTATGAAAGAACCAGTTTTTGACTGCATTTAGCCCAGTTAATACTTTGGGCCTAGTAATTGTGTCTGCTACTCAGCAGAGGAGCCCACCCATGAACCAAGCTGTGCCACCTGTTTGTGTAAGAACCATTTCTTAACTCCATTTAGCCCAGTGAATACTTTGGGCCTAGTACCTGTGTCTACTGCTCAGCAGAGGAGCCCACCCGTGAACCTAGCTATGCCGCCTGTTTATGTAAGCACTGTCTGCTACTCAGCAGAGTTGCCCACCCGTGAACTAAGCTATGCCGCCTGTTTATGTAAGAACTTTGTGCTACTCAGCAGAGGAGCCCAGCTGTTAAGCAAGCTACAACACCTGTGGTTTGGACACTTAATTTTTTCACATTCTTTCTGGAATGCCGGTTAGGCCTAATTCCGGAATTCCGGTTGACCTGCACTTACTGGGAAATCCTTGTTCGCAGGGAAGAATTGGAATCCCAGATTCCCATCACTAACGGGGTTCAGCGAGTTATCCGCACCTGTAAGCGACACACGCTGGTCCTTTCAGTGTAGCGCGCATGCAGCCCTGGACATGTAAGGGCATGACAGACCTGTTATTGCTCGATCTTGCGTGCCAGAGCCTCGTGTGTCCCTCTAGTAAGCTGGATGCGGACCGCGGGGGCATGCTGGAGTCTCGTTCGTTAGCGGAATTAAGCTGACAAATCGCTAGCACAACTAAAAACAGCCATGCACCACCACCCACAGAATCGACAAAGCTTGCAATCTGTCCATCCTTTCCATGGCTGGCATGTTTGAGGTTGCCCGTATGGAGTCCAATTAAGCCGCAGGCTCCACTCATGGTGGTGCTTTTCTGGACATTCCCCGGAAACCAAACACTTTGCCTTCATGGACGCTGTTCGGAGGGTCGTGGGAATAACGCCGCCTGATCGGCAGTTGGCATAATTTGTAGTGGGAAGTCCGACGGTATATGATCGTCTTTGATTTTAGAATTTTAGATTTTTATTTTTTTTTTAGATTTTTATTCCAGCCTTTCTTGACTTTAAGGGCATGACAAGCCTATATCTGTGTCTCCTCCACCTCCTCCTTTTACTTCTCCACCTCTTTTCTATATGTAGTTGCCCTTTTCCATATGTTATTTGTGTCTTCTGGGCATTTTGTCTGCTTTGGGACACCTTTTAAGATGTTTTGTAATTGTTTTCTATGTGTTTGTATGTGTTTGTGTTTGCCTGCCATTGTTTTCAATGGGTTCGACAGTGTTCGTCGAACGTTCGACGAACATTCAGCGAACCGAACCGAACTCGAACACTAGCGGGGTGGCTCAATAGTACTCCTGATATATAGACATACATTTTTAATGTTTAAACTATGCTATATATACCTGGTATCTGGTGATACTGTACCCTTTCTGCCAGGAAGTCCTCCTCCACCCACCACTCTAAGTGTATCATTGACACCTGGAACATTGTCCCACATGTGTGATTATTTCTTGCGGATCTTCTTTTTATATTGTGGTGTGATCCATCCTGAGCATGTGAGAGTCTGTGGGTTACTCCTGCAATTTATATGTAGATTTAAAAATTACCCCAACACTGTATACAGCTCTACGCTTGTGATACATTACCCATTTACTGCTTTTTATATTCTGGTCTAATCCAAACTGACCAAGGGAGAGTCTGTTTCTGACTGTGGAAATACAGTAAATACTGAGATTGACAATGACCCCTACACTGTATACAGCTGTACGCTTCAGATCCAATACCGTTTTACGGCTTTTTAGATTGTGTTGTAATTCATACTGAGCCTGAGAGCATCTGTGTCTGCCTCCTGAAATATATACAGAGATTTAGAATGTTTAAACTATACTATATATACCTGCTATTTGATGATACTGTACCCTTTTTCTACTTTTTATATCCTTGTCTAATCCATACTGAGCCTGTGAGCGTCTCTGTGTGACTCATGAAATATATAGGGAGATTGACAATTATCCATTGACTGTATAGAGCTGTACGCTTCTGATACAGTACCATATATCTGATGTTATTTTGGGTACATTTTCTCCAAAATTTGGAAGTATGGTGGAAGAGGCCGCGGATGTGGGTGTGGGGGGGCCAGCTGGTACTGATGGTGGTGGTGCATCTGCTGGTAGTGGCAAAAGCACAATAGGAGCTAAGGCAGGTGGTGTTGAGCCTGCATCATGGAAGGCTACCTTTTCTGCGAGTAGGTTAACTGCTTTTAAAGCCGGAGCATCAGGAACTGGTTTTGGCTTACATTGCCGAAACAGATTCCAGCTAATATGCCCTCCTCTTATGAAGTTTCAAAAAATGCAAGCACTGAGTCGTCAAGTGTTGGCTCCTGGTCAGGAAGAACCCCTTTCCTTGTGTCCTTCACCCCCAACAAAAGTTAAAGATGATGCAGCAGGCCACACTTCACATTAGTCCATGTAGCTCTTTCTCATATACCGTGCCTGGGTTATCAAGTCAAATCGTGAATTCCCCAGTCCAAGATGAATCTGACATGGAGTGTGGGTGGCCAGCCAAGGCAGTGGGGTTAATCGGTACCGGGCCGGTGTCTCAGAGGGATGTGTCACGGTGGTGGTGACCCGGTCCGTGGCCCTGGGCGTCCATGCAAAGGGGTGAATAACGTTTATAGGTGAATGATACGTGATGCCACCTGTGGTTTCTGATCAGATTGACCAGGGCTGCAGTGTCGCTTCTCTGGGACAGATGTTGTGGTGCAGCGAAGATGTAGAAGCCCTGCACAGGTAGGGCCGTAGTCGCAGGGCAGATAAAAGAGTTGGTAGATGGTGTGCAGTGCAGGATGTAGCAGAGCCGTGCACCAGGCGCAGGAGAAAGATGACAGACACAGTCGCGCAGTTCCTTTTCCTGTACTTGGTAAGTGGCGTCCAGGACCCAGAGTACAGGTGGAGAAGGCGTTGGTCAGCCTGGAAGCAAATTAGGAATTCTCTCTCTGCAGAAAGGTAGTGTGGCCTCCGTTCTAGCGCTTATCTGAGGTACTTGCAGTACTGAGTTCACTGAAGATCCCCCTGTTGACTCTCTTTTGAAACTTTCTCGTATGGCAGGCAGTCGTAGCCTTTTCCTTCTGGCTCACACAAGTCACTGCTGGGGCCTCTGAGCCTTAGTTGGGAACAGAGCATTTACAGCTGCTACTTCCTCCGGTTTCTGCTGCATGAACATCAGTGTCCCTACAAACTCAGAGACCGGAATCCGGACCATGCGCTCCAGCTAGGAGCAACTTTAGCCAAATAACCCCCAGTTTTCAATGCCTAACTATTATTATAAAGTAAATTAAGGTTGGCAAGCTTAAATAATAAGAATTGATGTTTTTGGCTTTAAAATGGGCACTGTAGGTTTGTTTCCTGTCCTCCACTCACTGCCGACTTTTCTTCCCCATTGACTTGCATTGGGTTTCGTGTTTCAGTCGGCCTTCGACTTTTCACGATAATCGGCCGATTGCCTTCGACCTGACTTTTGCGAAAGTCGGGTTTCATGAAACCCGACTCGACCCGAAAAAAGGCAAAGTCGCTTATCTCTACTCACCACCTATCATGGCAGCCTGTTCCACTCAATGATCACCCTCACTGTCAAAAAGTTTTTTCTAATATTTTAATATTTAATCTGTATCTTCTCACTTTCAGTTTCATCCCATTGCTTCTTGTGTTTCCACAATGTATTCCCAACCTGCACAAACTCCTCATCCTGCTGATACCTCAAAACTGAGCCGCTGCTGCCGCATGTGTCTCTATTACTGCACGTGCTGTGTGGTACAAAAACAGAGCTCCTCTTACTGCCCCACATCGTAATGCCACCACTGTGCCCCTTACATCGTAATAATGCCTCCTTTGTAATCTCTAGATGGTAAAATTGCCTCCAAGAAAATATTAATTTCCTGTGCATGTGCAATACACATTTTGTCCCTAGAAAGTAACAAACACTCCATGTGCAACTTTGATGGTCACAATACTGAGTGCCCCTATAACAATAATGTTTAAGTGCCCACTTAACATTTACTTATGTCCCTTACGTTCAGCATGTACAATTCCCCTATATACAGTATGCTGGACCCACAGCTCCCCTCTACACCATATGATGATCCCACAGCTCCCTCATACACAGTATGATGATCCCACAGCTCTCCTATACACAGTATAATAGGCCCATAGCTCCCTTATGTGCAGTATGATGGGCCCGCAGCTCACGTACATACAGTATGATGCCCCCCAGAGTTCCCCTATATATACAATGATGTCCCCACTGCTCCTTCAATACACAGTATAATTTTTAATAGTGTTCTGACACCATGCGGTGCCTGCACTGAGAGCCCCTCTGCCGGGAGGAAATTAACTTTATTCCTACCGGCAGCCTCTTTCTTCCAATCATAGGTGTTGCACTGGCACGGTTTCAGTCACCGCTCTGTGTATAGAGATTGGTGGCTGTAACAGCACCACGGCACTGATTGACAGCCGCCACAGCACCGTCTGCCACCTAGTAACTACCCTACTGGTGCAACTATAAATAATAGTGCTTCTTAAGTGCCCACTTAATATTTAACTGAGTCCCCTATGTACTGTAGTAATGGCCCCAGCATCGTTGATGTGAGCAGGGGATCATGTGATGACTCTTTCGGCTTCTCCCAATTATCTTGTATTGAGTGAAGTCAAACTTATCTTGTTGACATGTGCAAATAGCAACGTGGTCGTATGACAACCTGATCGCACCAGTGGTCTTGGGGTGTCATGACAGCAAGGTTCACCATATCATGATTTGGCCATCTGTAGTCTCAGAGTGACTGCAGACATTTATACCAACCTTTAATAACTTTGTACTAATAAATTATGAAATTATTAAATAGAATGCAGCTCATGTTTACTGCATTGTTATACTTGTTAAGGGGCAGACAGACTGACATATTTTTCATGCGAGGATCGTATCGCAATCCTCGGACTTACAGTTGGCTCTCCTGACCGGAGTGTAACAGCTGCATAGTAATCCATCACACTGTCACGCTCATGTCAGGAGCGGCAGCGGGAAGTCCGAGGATTGCGAAGCAATCTTCGCATGAGTTATACAGCCTTCTACTTGTGCCCTTATGCTAAGGCCGGGGACACACTTGTGAGAAACCGGCAGCAGTGCCGGGTATTGAGACATGAGACTCGTGCGAGTTTCTCGCATCACACTCGCAAGTGTGACACCGGCCTTATAATTATCCTGGTTATACTAATACTTAGATATTAACCCATTATTAATGTATTATTGCTATTAACCTGTATTGTTATGCTTGTCATACTATTACCTATAAAAGACCCAGCTCGCAAGTATAAAAAGCCCCCTACCTCCCTATCTCCACCCCCCCAAGACAGCAACTATTACATGTGATGGGAGTGCATATAATTTCATATCAAAACAGTATAATAATCAGCCCCCAATGCCCTGTCCCCCCTCTCCCACAATACCCCCAGCCTCTCACATTCACCCCCCAGTGCCCTATCCCCTCTCCACCACCCCAACAATGCTCCCATCCTCTCACATTCACCCTCCAGCACCCTGTCTCCTCTCCCCCATAATACCCCTATCGTCTCACATTCACCCCATGCTCTAGCCCCCACAATACCCCATTCTTTAACATTAACCCCCCAGTGCCCTGTCTCTCACTTCAGCCACATAATACTCCCATCCTCTCACTCACCCCAGTGCCCTGTCTCCTCTCCCCATGATACCTCCATCCTCTCACATTCACCCCCCAATTCCCTAGTGCCCACAATACCACCATACTCTCACATTAACCCCCCCAGTGCACTAGCCCCCACAACAGCCCCATCCTCACACATTAACCCCCATGCCCTAGCCCCCATAATAGCCCCATCCTCTCACATTAACCCCCAAGTGCCCTAGCCCCCACTTCAGTCCCCATCCTCTCACACTCACCCCCAGTACCCTGTCTCCTCTCCCCCATAATACTCCCATCCTCTCACATTCACCCCCAGTGCCCTAGCCTCCCACAACTCCCCATCCTCTCACATTAAACCCCCAGTGCCTTAGCCCCCATAATACCCCATACTCTCACACTAACCCCCCTAGTGCCCTAGCCCCCACAATACCCCCATACTCACACAGTAACCCCCCCAGTGCCATAGCCCCCCAATACCCCCATCTTCTAACATTCAGCCCATAGTGACCATGACATGCCCAAACTAAATGAATCTAATCAATTCCATCCCCACTCACCGATGAAGCTTGCAAGCACAGTGATGCAGGACCAGGAAGTGTCCAGTTTAATGCGAGGAGGGCACTAGGACCCAGCGTGCCTGAGCCAGAGTCTGCACAGAGAGAAAGTAACTGCAGCTGCGCCAGCTAGGAAGGAGCATCTTGGGAGAGATAGCAGCACACTGCAGGGACTGAGACTCTGGCTCTGCAATCCGCCACTGTGCAGTCTGTCAGACAGGTGAGCCGGCATTGTGCTGCGCTCTCTCCCTGCACCTTAGACACAGCCAATGACATAAGTGGCCCTGTCTCCCAGTCGGCCCCTGCATGTGATGGGGCCCGGGGCAATGGCCCCCTCTGCCCTCCTAGTAGCTACGCTACTGCTTCAAGCACATCCAAATACTTGGAGATCACCCAAGCATGCTCGGGAAATCTCGAGTAACGAGTATACTCATCACTAGTCAGGACCAGATAAATAATATAATTTTATGTTCGACGGCTTCAGAAATCATGCACTTCTATATATCAGAAATTAAAATTATGGGACAAACCTCACCAAGTGGCCTATGTATATAACAAAAAATAAATAAAGCCATGCCTAACAGTCAGTGAGGCTTTCTTTTTTTGTCCAAATGTATTTGGTAATCTTATCTCAACACTTGATTCCAAAATGACTAATGTTAGTTTTATGTTGCTACTTGAGAAGTTGACTCAAGTACATGATGACAAGTTAAGTTACAAATTGTTTGTGCAAAGTAAAATATCATGAATCAGTAAGATTAGGAGACCGTGATAGGATTGACAATGTTTTTATTGATTACATAACACTCAGTGAGTGCTATGTAGGTGGCAAAAGAAAAGGCAGAAATGATTGCTAACCTGCTATACTAGACTGGACAAGCTTTAAAGGAGTTGTCTAAATTTACTTCTTGCCAAAAATCCTAGATGTTCTAAAGAAAGGAGAGATTTTTAATTTACTGTACTTTGCCTAGGTTACCGGCTACTGCTGTAGTGCATCAGAGGTGTCCAGTTTCCATGTCACGGAGAGCAGCACTCACAGGTTGATGGAGCCTGTGTAACGTGGTGTCGGACCCAGACACGTTACTTGAAGGTGGAGGTCTTGGCTGGGTGTGTGGACTTGTGCTGTGGGAGCGCTATGCCCTTGCAGGCCGCATGTAACGGATAACTTTGGATGGCCAGCATCAGGTGTTGGACAGTTCATTTAGGGAGACTACAATTCAAAAATATACTTTTTACTAAACGACAGGTTGTTAGGAATTATATATAGATAGCGGGTACACAAATTGATAAATGTTTCCTTCACAATATGGAGCATTTTCCACACACAGTTTTAATTTCTGTGTCTTATCTAACTTGTTCTCTATATTCAGCCTTCTTTTGAACTTCAACACAGCCCCAGTCACTACTACAGTCCAGTTAGCAAGAGTCCTTTACTCAACCTGTGGTTCTGCATCTTCCTTCCACTCTAGGGAACTATATTGTCAGTATGGCCGGTACTAATTTTCTCTGCCTCTGACGCTCGGGAACCCCCACCTGGGGCACTCTCTTCATCTTAAGTACTCTGTCCTATTTAAGTCCATTACCTTTATGAATTATAAACCCTGGCCCGTACTGCTAGTTTTCTTGACCCTTGACCTGTCTACAATCACTCTGTTTTTTCGGTCACTTTTCTCTCTCACTCTTCACTGGGGTCTCGCTATCCTCTGTCTGTCTCCTCTCTCATTAAGGACACCCAGCTCATGCAGCACTGCTCACATAAGACCTTAGGTCTTCTTTCTACACACTTTTGGCCCTTTCTGTCTTCTTGACAGGTAACTGTCTGTTACTTCAGCTTAGCACCTTCCACTTTGGGCTAGTCCCCAACCATTAACTCTCACTTTCCTTAATGTGAAACAACACACACCATTAATGCAAAACTGCAAAGGTAAAGCTGCCTCTTATAGTAGTATCAGTATAGTGGTATCAGAGAGCGCATTTTCTTGGCTGGCAGTTCACCTATGCCACTGGTCCTAACTTTCAATTTTCAAAAGAGTACCACCTCTCAGCAAGCAGGAAGCTGGACAGTGGTTTAGTCCTCCTGAATTAAGAATATGGGGCAAATCCTTTAGTCCCGCATGGTAAATTTACAATTGAGCTTATAATTAAGAGCTGTAAATCTATGGTGCTTGGTTGCTCTCACTTCTGATGACATATGCCCTGTAAAATTCTAACTCCAAGCCTCATGTTAATAACAAGCTTGGTGGCTCATAAACTACATTAGATGTTCATCCAAGCTAAAAATCCAACAGTTGGTCTCCAGCATAAAGTAAGATGACATGTTGGTTTTAAATGCGTAGCCCACTCGTATCCGAATGTCCTGAATGTGTGAAGTTTTTATACTTTTTTTCTGAATGTGCTAATAAATGTTATTGTTCCTATTTTACACTGGAGACTAAATGCTGGATTTTTTTCTCTTTTTTTAGCCTGGATCCATATTCTTCCTTTCCCAGTCATTATTTTTTTCTGTGCGCTCCTCAGGAATCTGCCACTGCTTGTTGTTGAAGATAAGATGAACATATGTATTTTTTTTCTTTTTTGTTCATGAGATTAGATGTTCATGCACAGAAGAATGTATTGTCTGCTGACCACATCCCAAGAGGCCCCATATTCTGTAATACAGCAGGAGATGAAAACTATGATTTTTTTTTTATAGATTTCATGAGAATTTTGTAAGAAAAAAAGAATCAATCCTTACATAAAATCAGAGGCAGAAGTCTGGAATTGGAAGTCAAGCAGGAAACATTTTAGTGAAGATTAAGAGAAGTAAGGAAAGTTGGGTCACAATGGGCAAGCACAGAAATAAACCAATATCTAGAATTAGGAACAAGTCTGACTCTTCTTCAGGATCAGTGATTGTGTGCATGATATATTTTTGGTTTTGCAGTTCATCTCCATTGTGGGGATGATAGCTGTGCTGCAAAAAACAACACAATCCATGGACATGGCACTGTCATAGAGAAAGAACATCCTTAATCTACTACTTAACTTCTTCAACAGAAATACTTCACATAAATGAGTTTATAGAATTACTCACAGATCAATTTTTTTCAGAAAGGTTTTCAAACTAATTCTTTGGAAGCAGCATTTGTTGGTTAATCCTCCGTTGAGCTGTAAATAATGTTTCTCTCCAGAACAAAAAAGAGATAAGGACACCTGCAAAGATTTCCCAAAACCAACTCGTATGTAGCAAAAATGGCATAATACACAAAATCCACATGCAGAATCTTTGATGTGGCTTTTAATGAAATTATCCAGAAATCTCCAACATGATGTTACCTGCAAATCAAGAGGGCACACAGAGTCAGACTCAGAGTGAGATTAATATTGTTTTCATTATGGATTTCTTTTGCTATTTCTCCTATAATATATATTTAGATATATTGCCTTATAGAGAAGAAATTAGAGCTTGTTCAAAACTTGCACTTCAACTAACTAGTCTGTGCTTAGTATTACAACTTAAGGCTCCGTTACACATAACGATGTCCCAGCGATCCCACCAACGATCCGACATGGATAGGATCGCTGGGACATCGTTAGGCTGATCGCTGGTGAGCTGTCACAAAGACAGCCCCACCAGCGATCAGGACCAGCGAGCAAGCTGGTTTCTAATGTAAACATCGGGCATCCAGGAGCCACAGCTCCTGGATACCTGATGCTTACCTTGGAAACCGGCGTACACGCTGGTTTCCAAGGTAAACATCGGGTATCTAAGCCACGCGGCTCCTGGATACCCGATGTTTACATTAGAAACCAGCGTCGCTGATCATTGGTCTCTCGCTGCCACATGCAGCGATGCGTGCTGGCCAGCGGGAGACCAGTAGTCGAAAAATGGCCCAGGCCGATAGAGGACGATCAGCGATAACAGGCAGGGGGGCCGGTCGCTGATCCCCATCACACACAGCGATCGCGCTGGCGAGATCGCTGTGGCATCACAAAATCAGCAATCTCGCAAGCGAGATCGCTGTGTGTGACGGGGCCTTTAGACTTTGTACTTGTTCAGACAAGTATATTATATGTGTGTGCTGTTCAAGTAAAAATGAGATTGCACTAACTGATTTAAATCAATATGGTTGTTCACATGCACGCAACATTCTCTTCGGTAGGTCGGGTAGACTCATCCATTCAAGTATACGGGGGCGTAAGAAAAATCAAATCCCATAGTGGTCCTCCATATTGAATACATATTTCCAGTGTTATTTAGGAAGCTGTAGTTCTTGTAAATTCTAAAATGTTGATGTTTAAAAATGGATGTCACATGGATGAAAAATATGAACACAACATTGCATGATTTTTCTTTCTATCATTTTATATCAGCCTTAAACATAGGGCCATTACAATCCCAAGATACACTGCAGAATTAGGCAATACTAAAAGTAGAAGAGCAACACAGTACCTCCTTCAACAGCAAAGGGATCTTAACTTTCTACCATTTACCCTCATCATGGATTAGGAGTCATACATAACCAATAAATTACAACCATAAAGCAAAATCAAAGAATGACATGGACAACTTGTAGGTGGTTAAACTTGGCCACAGCCATTAACCAACATTTCAGTTTTTTCATTTCCACAAAAATTTAAAATAACCAATAAATTTTGTTCAACTTCACAATTGTGTCCCACTTGTATTTGATTCTTCACCAAAAATTTACATTTGGTATCTTTATGTTAGAAGCTTGATATGTGGGTAAAGGTTGCAACCCCCTAAAGATCCTGACCCATTTAGAGAGCACTGCAGCTGATCTGAAACAAAAGATCTTAGATAAACTAAATACCATCAATACCAGAGATCGACTGCCAAGGCTCAGCAAAGAAACACCACCAGCCAGTATACTAGAAGGTGCCAATAGAGCACTTGCATCAATATCTACTACCACCATAACTCAAACTAATGAACTGATCTATGCTACTGCCTCAGCAATCATGAAAATGCTTGGCTATACAAACAGCAAGAGCAACAGAAGTATGTGCCCCCCTTGGAAAAGAAGACTGGAGACAAAGATCAAGGTGACACGAAGGGAAGTCAGCCAAATAAGAGAAGTACAGAAGGGTGTCAAGATCAAGAATAAGACCAAGCTGGACAAGTACAAAGGCCTGACCCCAACTGAAGCCCTAGAGACTGCTAAACAAAGGCTCACAGCACTCGTTGCAAGACTAGGGAGATACAGTAGAGAAGCTGAGGCCAAGAAGATAAATGCCTTGTTCTCCAGAGAACCATCCAAGGTGTACTCCCAACTGCAGAGTAACAGCACAAAGGCTGCTACTCCACCAATAGCAGAGACTGAGCAATACCGGAGGAACATATGGGAGAAGGAAAAAATACACAACACCAGTGCAGTGTGGGTGCAAGATCTGAGAATGAAGCACAGCAACCAACTAGAGCAAGAACCAGTCACCATTACAGATGCAGACATCCAACAGCGGGTCAAGAAACTGAAGAGCTGGGCAGCACCTGGCCCAGACATGATCCACACCTACTAGCTAAAGAAATTAACAGCAGTACATGAACGCATGGCAAAGCAGATGAACCAACTGCTAGAAGCAGGCTTGGCTAACACAAGGAATAACAGTGCTGATCATGAAGGATCCTCACAAAGGAACAGTTCCATCCAACTACCACCCAATAACCTGCCTTACAACAACATGGAATCTCCTGTCAGGCATCATAGCCACCAAAATACAGAACCATATGAACTAGTACATGAATCCAGCTCAGAAAGGCATTGAAACCGACACTAGAGTCTACTAGAGTAGATAGAGCAGTAGCTCAAGACTCAAGGTCCAGACAGACCAATTTCAGCACAGCATGGATTGACTACAGGAAAGTCTATGACTGAATGCCACACACATGGATCTGTGAATGCTTGGTACTCTACAATGTCAACAGGAAATTAAGAACCTTCCTCAGAAACTCAATGGGGCAATGGAGAACAACATTGGAACTGAAGACAACTAGCAAAAGTGGCCATCAAATACGGCATATACCAAGGTAATGCACTGTCCCCCGCAGTTGGGCAAAGCACACTGAGCTTGCTCGAGTCCATATTGCAATGCGCACACACGTAATATGGAGGCCAAGTACGGAAATTCCCTGAAATATTGCATACAGCGGCCCGGCCAAGGAGGGATGGAGGAAAGGACCCAAAACACCACCCATCAGACCAGACCCAAGTCATTTAAATACCGCACCAAAATGAGGTGACAGATTCCCTTTAAAGTGGAATAAAATTATGACACCGTTGTTCTCAGGAGAAATCTGGGAGTCAGAGATTCTTCCAGGGGTTTTCCCCATGCTGTTCTCTTTCCATTCAGCACTTTTTCCATTTATTTCAACATATTCACTGCTCCCAGACCTCCTTCTAGGGTCTTCCAGAAAAATGCTTGGATTTCCCATTGACTCCTATTATACTCGTTACTCGAAATGAGCATACGAGCATTAGGATTGGTCAGTTTGAGTAACGAGCATCTGAGCATTTTAGTGAGCGCTCATTCCTACTCAATATCATGCTGCTGCGATGCAGGTTGGTGAAGGCTCCAAAAGATGGCAGTAGAGTGGAAGCAGGACTACACCTAAACAGAGCCTGGCCTGCAGTGCAGCAGCAAGGCTACCACAGGTGGCAGCAGAGTAGGCGAACTAGCCAGGTCAAAACCTAGACTGTAGTGCAGTACCAAAGGAATAAGTAAACTCACAGTCAGGGACAAGCCAGAGAATCAGCAGCAGTCGGAAGCGGATAAGACAATGACAAAAGGCAGAAGCAAGTCAGGATGCAAGCCAAGTCAAAACCAGGGAGTCAGCACACTAAAGGAAAACACTGAGTCAGGACAGGAATAGGGGAAAACAGAGACACAGGCTCAGATAGCAAATGTAGCAGGACCAATCAGAGCAATCAGAGTCAGGTACAGCAGCCCTAGGCAGGAACTATAACTGACATCGCCTGCAGGAAGCAGCGGCGATAAATAGCAAACCTGAACCCAGACTGAGGCTGAGAAAGGTTAACCCCTTCATGACCAGACCGGAAAAAATGGAAAACAGGACTCCAACCCCAGTTCGGATCATGACACTCAGGGCCCAAAAGCTTCATGTAAGTCAGGGCCTTTCTTCAGTACAAAAACCAAGTTAATTTTATTAGATTTTTTACTGGAAATGAATTATGAGTCATGATAAATGTCACTCAGCTGCAAAATATGGTGAATTATACAGTTCCATTTTGTATTATGCATACTGTGAATTTATATCTGGACAGCTAATAAAGACAATAGGGGAGCACTATATGGCCAAATTCTCCAAGCCATATTCTCCAAAATCTATTCAGTTCAAACTGTAAAAACTGAAAAGGAAAGAAATATTCAATTTAGAAGGGTAAACGCATAGAGAAAATCACCAAGAACACCACAGAATCATTAATGTAAAGACTTTGCACATTTACATACCTAAAAAATGCTCAAAAATTAAATTTCGTGAAAGGAGAACCATCCTAATGAAAAGAACAACTACAGTGGGTACCGAAAGTATTCAGACCCCTTTAAATTTTTCACTCTTTGTTTCATTTCAGCCATTTGGTAAATTCAATAAAGCTCATTTTTTTTCTCATTAATGTACACTCTACACCCCATCTTGACTGAAAAAAAATACAGAAATCTAGAAAATTTAGCAAATTTATTAAAAAAGAAAAACTGAAATATCACATGGTCATAAGTATTCAGACCATTTGCTCCACATTGAGTATAAGCACCCTTTTGAGCTAGCACAGCCATGAGTCTTCTTGGGAATGACTAAGTTTTTTCATACCTGGATTTGGGGATCCTCTTCCATTCTTCCTTGCAGATCCTCTCCAGTTCCGTCAGGTTGGATTGTGAACTTTGGTGGACAGCCAATTTCAGGTCTCTCCAGAGATGCTCAATTGGGTTTAGGTCAGGACTCTGGCTGGGACAGTCAAGAATGGTCACAGAGTTGTTCTGAAGCCACTCCTTTGTTATTTTAGCTGTGTGCTTAGGGTCATTGTCTTGTTGGAAGGTGAACGTTCATCCAAGTCTGAGGCCCAGAGCACTCTGGAAGAGGTTTTCATCCAGGATACCTCTGTAGTTAAACACCCCATAACATGATGCTGCCAGCACCATGTTTCACTGTTGGATTTGTATTGGGCAGGTGATGAGCAGTGCCTGGTTTTATCTTCGCCTCAAAAGACGAGAGAATCTTATTTCTCATAGTCTGGGAGTCCTTCATGTGTTTTTTAGCAAACTCTAAACAGGCCTTCATATGTCTGGCACTGAGGAGAGGCTTCTGTCGGGCCACTCAGTGATCTTGGGGTTTTTCTTTGCCTCTCTCACTTACGCTCTTCTCCCACAATTGCTAATTTTATCTGGACTGACATGTCTAGAAAGACTTCTGGTGGTCCCAAACTTCTTCCATTTAAGGATTATGGAGGCCACTGTGCTCTTAGGAACCTTGAGTACTGCAGAAATTCTCTTGTAACCTTGGCCAGATCTGTGCCTTGCCACAATTCTGTTTCTGAGCTCCTTGGCCAGTTCCTTTGACCTCATGATTCTCATTTGGACTGACATGCACTGTGAGCTGTGAGGTCTTATATAGACAGGTGTGTGCCTTTACAAATCAAGCCCTATCAGATTAATTAAACACAGATGGACTTCAATGAAGGAGTCTCAAGGAGGATCACAAGGAAAAGAACAGTATGAGTGTCTGAACAAAGGGTCTGAATACTTAGGCCATGTGATATTTCAGCTTTCCTTTTTTAATAAATTTGCAAAAATTTCTACATTTATTTTTTTTTCAATCAAGATGGGGTGCAGAGTGTACATTAATGAGAAAAAAAAAGAACTTTTTTGGAATTTACCAAATGGCTGCAACAAAACAAAGAGTGAAAAATTTAAAGGGGTCTGAATACTTTCCGTAACCACTGTACGTGGATCGCTCAAGCCTAATTGAAAAATAGGAACAACATATTTTCTAGGACTGGAATTTCCTCAAATGGACACACATCTCTTTATCAATTTGATTAAAACACAATTTAAGAAAAAAGTTGATTAAAAGAAAACACACCAAAATATAAACCTGACCTCTCCCATGAGAGCAGTTTTCAGGTGCAAGAGACCGAAAACATTAGCAGAAGAAAACACTGGAAAGCAAACATAAAGGCTAAAGAGGATTGCTCACACGCTACAAAGGAGGGAAAATTATCCCAGAGACAAAATAAAGGCTCACCTGTAGTGATGGGTGAGCAATAAAATGCTCAGGTGCTCGTTGCTCGGGTTGAGCAAATTGGAATGCTCGGGTGCTCGACCACTAGCAACGAGCCCAATGTAAGTCTATGGGAAAACCGAGCATTTTTGCCTGGACTACCCCAGGGATCCTTTTAGGGTCTAAAAACATCTGAAATTGATGGGAACATTGCTCAAATGGCATAGGAACATTATGGGGAAGACCCCTGGAAGCATTTCTGACTCCCAGGTCACAGCTGTGAACAATAGTTAACAAAACAACAGATTTTAATAAAATATTGATTATTTTTCTATTTACATTTGTTTCTTCTTTTGGGTTTACACTCTGTTGTTTTGTTAACCACTGGTTAGTGGGTGTTCCAAACTGGAATTTTCCTGGGTCCCTTTACAAATTTGATTAGAGGACCGACTATGACGCAGTGATGATGCACTCTGTTCTAATTTGTATATATACAGCTGTAAACAATGTTGTCAGAGTCTTATGTCACTTTTACAGTCGCACAATAAAACATACAAAAACAAAATGGATTTTCCTGGGAAATATGTTAAGGAACATCCTTTCCAGGGTAATGATTTGTATGTACAGTAAGGCAAAATAAATAACCCAAAACAAAAATGTTCCTCCACCACTTGGGCTATGTTCACATGTAGCGTTTGTGATGCGTTTTTCAACCTTAGTATTGTTTCAACCAAAAGAAATGCATTCACTGGGAAATGTCATTTAAACATTTTACAACCTTATCTGGCCATGTGGTGTGTGACACATCATCAGACACATTGTTTCATTTATGAAAGAGGGACTCTGAAAGTCACAAAGCCCATTTTTATAGGGCCATCAGGCAGCCCTCACTATTCTTAGAGCGCCATCAGCTGGCTATGCTTTGTTGTTCCCATTATTAAACAGTGGGTATCTTATACTGTTATTGCGTATGCAGTGATTGGTAGGGCTGCCCAAAATTTGGACACAGCCCGATAACCCATTGAACAGACGTCCTGGATGGCCACATGAAACCAATGTTCCCATTATTAGTCATTTGGTACTCCCATAATGTTTGCTCATGAAGTGAATGCAAGGCCTGCTCCAAATTTGGATGCACTCCAATAACCGATTGAACAGATATCCTGGATGGCCACATGAAACCAAAGTTCCCATTATTCATTTGGTACTCCTATATTGTTTTCTTATGCATTGAATGCAAGGCCTGCCCTGTACCAAAGTTACACACACCCCAATAAGCCTTAACCCCTTAATGTCTATGGACGTGCACAGTCCGTCATGGCAGGAGGTAACTTTCAGCACCATGACGGACTCTGCATGTCCTGCCTTTGAACTGTCACTGCGTGTAAACACGCAGTTTCAGTTCAGTGCCAACAGCTGTCTATGACAGCTGAGAGGCGCAGGAAGGGGGGCAGGGACCCTTGCACTTGGTCCCTGCACCCACAGCGCTGTGATTGGTCGGTCAATCTGACAGGCCAAACACAGCATTGATCAGCAAGAGAAGCTGAAATTTGAGCTTCTCCTTGCCTGATCAGTGTAGGAGCCCAGAGCTGCAGTGGCTGAGCCTCCTGCACTGACAGCTAGGAGCGGAGCCCCCACTGCCACTGGCTGTTAACCCCCTCACTGCTGCGATCGAGCGTGATCGCAGCGTTCAGAGGGTAGGGGGCTCCCTCTGCCTCAGGTCGGCGTCCCTGAGATGTAATTGCGGGGCCGACCTGTGCCATGATGACCCGGAGGTGTCATGATAACCTCCGGGTCATTTACCTATGAGAGCTGGTGAGATCATGCTCACAGCATGGTGTCAGCAGCTCTCAACATTGGTATAATGCATTACAATGCTGGAGCATTGTAGTGTATTATACCTAAAGTGAAAGCGAAAGTGAAAGTCCCATAAAGGGACAAGGTAAAAAAAACGTTTTTTTTTTTAAAAAAATGTAAAAAAATTATTAAAAAAATAATATAAAAATTCCCTAAAAAATCCCCTAAAAATTACACATTTTTATGAAAAAAAATAAAATAAAACAAAAAAATACACATTTGGTATCGCCACCCATAAAAGTGTCACCCTAGTTAACCCGTTCAGTGAATGCCATAAAAAAACACAAAAAAGTAGCAAATTATGCTTTTTCCAAGCAGAATCATCATACCGCTTGGAAAAAGTGCAATAACACGCGATCAAAAAGACGAAAATAAATAAACATGATACCGCTGAAACCGTCATCTTGTCCCGCAAAAAACGAGCAGCCATACAGCATCATCAGCAAAAAAATAAAAAAGTTATAGCTCGTGATGCAAAAATATTTTTTCTATAAAAGTTTTTATTGTGTAAAAAACATCGAAACATAAAAAAAGATATAAATGAGGTATCGCTGTGATCGTAGTGACCCGAAGAATAAAGCTGCCATACTAATTTTACCACATGCGGAACAGAGAGAAAAAAAAAGCATTCCTAAATTGCTGGTTTTTGTTCATTCAAAAAATGAACAGAAAAATAAGAATAGAAAGCGATCAAAAAACGTTATGTGCCCGAAAATGGTACCAATAAAAACGTCAGCTCTTCCCGCAAAAATCAAGCCTGCAAATGACTCTGTTGGCCGAAATATGGAAAAATTATAGCTCATTGAAGATCATTTTTGTGGAAAAAATATGATTTTTTAATTTTACGGCTCTATGTTATAATCTTCTGTGAAGCCCTTGGGGGTTCAAAGTGCTCAACGCACGTTTAGATAAGTTCCTTGGGGGGTCTAGTTTCCAAAATGGGGTCACTTATGGGGGGTTGCCACTGTTTAGGTACATCAGGAGCTCTCCATACACGACATGGCGTCCGCTCTCGATTCCAGCCAATTTGACATTCAAAATCTCAAATGATGCTCCATCCCTCCTGAGCACTGCCAGGCGCCTAAAGATTGGTCTTCCTCCACACATGGGGTATCGGTGTACTCAGGAGAATTTGCACAACAAATATTGTGGTTCATTTTCTCCTGATACCCTTGACAAAATAAAAAAAATTGTGTCCAAATAAAAATTGTTGGGAAAAAATGTTAAATGTTCATTTTTTCCTTCCACATTGCTTCAATTCTTTTGAAGTACCAAAACGGTTAATAAACTTCTTGAATGTGGTTTTGAACACCTTGAGGGGTGCAGTTTTTAGAATGGTGTCACTTTTGGGTATTTTCTGTTATATTGACCCCCCAAACTCACTTCAAATGTGAGGTGGTCCCTAAAAAAAATGGTTTTGTAAATTTTGTTGGAAAAATGAGAAATCGCTGGTCAACTTCTAACCCTTATAACTTCCTAAGAAAAAAAAATTTTGGTTCCAAAATTGTGCTGATGTAAAGTAAACATGTGAAAAATGTTATTTTCTAACTATTTTTTGTGAGATATCTCTCTGATTTAAGGGCATAAAAATTAAAAGTTTGAAAATTGCAAAATTTTAAATTTTTTTGCCATATTTCCATTTTTTTCATAAATAAACGCAAGTCATATCGAAGAAATTTTACCATTAACATGAAGTACAATATATCACGAAAAAACAGTCTAAAAATCAGCGGGATACATTGAAGCGTTCCAGAGTTATAACCATATAAAGTGACAGTGGTCCGATTTCAAAATTAAGGCCTGGTCTTTAACCTACAAAATGGCTTGGTCGTTAAGGGGTTAAAACTGATGTACTGGATGGCCACATAAAAACAAAGTTCCTATTATTCATTTGGTACTCCTGTAAGGGGTGTACCAAGATTACGTGATGCTCCACTCTTCTTTCTCATGTTGGTGTTGTAATGTCTGTTATATGTTATACTATTGGGTAGCATATTGTATATATGTATATATTGTATAATGTATGATTAGCAGAGAAAGTGCAGTATGTAAGTAAATCCACTAGATGGGGACACATTAGTATACAGGGTAGAGTAAATAGTTAACATAGTAGGGGCCAACCGTGGGTAAGCCAGCAAGTTCTCGGCATTTTAGTCAGTAGGGTTGAGAGCCCGGACAGGGCGAGTGGACCCCGTAGCATTAATCAACAAGCCCAGCTCGTCCAGGGCTTACGAGTAGTGAAACACCGGAAAAGAGAAGGAATGCAGGACAGCTACATCATGAGGACCGTCGGCTACATAGGCAGACACCTGAGTTTCTGGGACAAAACCAACAGGGAACTCCTAAAGCTGGTCAGACTGGTCAGATGGATAGCTGCGGTGCTGGGAAGTGCGGTGGTACAGTACGACTCAGAAGTGTTCCTATGGAGGAAAGGAACAGCACAGAGAAAGAGAATGTCAAACTGTGTAAGGAACTGTGTGCTGTATTCATATGTGAATTTGACGAGCTGTCAAGTGTTGAGTAAAGTTAACTGTTTGCAGTTGGACCTGGACTCTGCTTGTCTTTGTCAAGTAACCAAAGCAAGAAACCCCCGCCATCTCAGGAAGGACCCTGAGGGCAAGTCAAGTGAGTCATAGGGATTTTATGTGTATGTGGCGAGTGGCCAGGGTGCGCCTAAGCAGCTATCGTTGCGGGTCACGACTATGGCCCTGGCACCCCTCACACTTGGCGTAGTGCGGCAGGATCCCGCAGCCTTGCAATGTGGGAATGCCGTGGATGTGCTAAACGATGTAACTGATACTTTGGACATGACTAATACTCAGGATGTGACTGACACTTGAATTATGACAAAAATGGCAGCTCTGAAGATGGCAGAAAATGGCGCGCAGATGGAGGATGACAACTTTGATCCCACCCTTCGTGGGAGTCCTGACTCAGAGATGGCGAGAAAGTCTGCCTGGCAGAGCCAGCGGCCTAAACTGGTGCACATGGTTTTGCAGAGAAATGGGTGGAGTGGCCGGAAGCGACCCCACCTTGGAACGGCTGGGGCCCAGAAGAAAACCCCGAGTGCAGTTGCGTAGCACCATTGCAAGACACGGCACCAGCAGCAATGGACCATTCGTGCACATGTCACTGCAGAGGCACAGGCCACATCAAATGGAAGTGGCGGCAAGAGGAAGAGAAGGCCCAACCCGGAGGCGCCAATTCCAAACCGACCGATTCCCCATACCTTTGGAGGAGCGGTACCGGCAGCTGCCGGAACACCATCGCCGGGAGCCGGAACATTAACGTCGGGAGTAGGAGGCCGGAGAACCTGAAACAGTGACTGCCCTGGAGGAGCCTGCGCCAGAAGAGGAGCTCAAGCTGGAGTGCGCAGCTGCATCAGCGTAGGGATCCGACGGTCACGAGACGGTCGCGGCCAGGATGCTGGAGAAGGTGGTGGTGAGTGATCCTCACCCCCTGACCCTGGAAGACTGAACTGTACCTAGACCCCAAACTCCAGAGAGCAGGCCATACCTCGGCCTGTCTTATTTTCCATCAAGAGACAGAGGGCCTCTTTCCATCCCCCGGACAGGCCGCTTGGATTGCGGGGGTCATGGAATGTAAAAAAGAATGGGAGGAGGTGTGGGCGGAGGTGCACAGACCAGGAGGGGGCTCTATGGCCCGTACATTGCACCAGTGGGCAGCTGGTGTACACCGATGTGGACCATGGATACAGCTTTATTCAAGAGGTGGATACAAGCACCAAAGTGTATGTAAATGCCGCCTCAGTAAAATCCGGCAGGCCCTTGAGGGAGAGAAATTGGGTCAACTTTTACAAGGAGGACAGCCCTTGGGGGTATTTCGTGGTGGCAGTCACGCTGTGCCAGTAGGATGACCTCGACCTTTATGCGGACCCAGAACAGGCTCAGTCGACCCCCTGCTCCTTGGCCACTGCCCAGCCAAGCTCTACCCCTGCCATGTCTGTACAGAACACGACGCTTGCGGCTGCAGGGTCAACGTCGGTCCGAACACAGACATGGAGCCTGAAGGAGAATAAAGCGGGATGGGATGCGTGTCGCTGAACTGTGAATTTCTAGCAAAATCCTCATCTTTGAACTTCAAAGTATAGTGCTCATTGCACAATTTGAAAGTGTATGGGACTGTTCCGTGACCCTGTGGGCAAAGGAGACCTGGAGCACCCCCAAAGTTGGGTACAGTGAGGCCGGTATGGGCCATAGTTGAAGAGTGTTTCCTTCCCCATCCCAGTTTTCCCTTGCAGAGTGACGGGTCCTTGGACTAAGGAACGGACCGTGTGCAGCTGTGGCAACAGACTGTGTTTCAGGTACAGGCAGCTCACATATGGGGAAGGGCCCATACTCTGTACAAAGGAGAGAGGAAGTCCCCAAGGACTGAGGACCTGATGGGTAGGTCAAGTTGTTGGACTGAAAGGTTATCTTTGGAGGACTTTTGCCAGATGCCTATTTTTTATTAAAGACAAAACAGACTTTGCTGTGGAAAAGAGACTCGCCTGGACCACAAATAGTTTTTTCTTTTTCCTTTTCTCCATTTTAACAATGGACTACCTCATATGAGCAGTTGCCTCCTTGGAGTACTTTGGTGTATATATTAAAATTGTATTCTTTATTTGGTCGGGGATGGCCAATCTTAAAGGAGGGGAGAGTGTAAGGAGTGTCTCAAGTTTACGTGATGCTCCACTCCCCTTTCTCATGTTGGTGTTTTAATGTCTGTTATATGTATACTATTGGGTAGCGTATTGTATATATGTTATATGTATAATGTATAATTAGCAGGGAAAGAGGGAAAGTGCAGTATGTAAGTCCACTAGATGGCGATACATTAGTATACAGGTTAGAGTAAATAGTTAACATAGGAGGGGCTAACTGTGGGTAAGCCATAAAGTTTCCGGCATTTTAGTAAGTAGGGACTGAGAGCCCGGACGGGGCGAGTGGACCCCGTAGCGTTAATCAAGAAGCCCAACTCGTCCAGGGCTTAAGAGTAGTGCTAAAAACCCACTCTGACAAAACATTAGCGGCAGTGCAGGCCAGGACCTCCAAGGCATAGAGAGCCAGTTCATTCCACGTGTCCAGCTTGAATACCTAATAATTAAAAGGCACAGAAGAATCCCAGAGGACGTTAGTATGGTCAGCAAGGTACTCCATCAGCATCTTCTAAAACTGCACTCCTTGTGAAAGTAGCTCGTGCCTCAGAGCCAGTGCGATGGGAGGGTCTGAGAAAACTCTCCCAAAACATTGCCAGTGTTCCCCTGCCTCTGCTGGATTGAAGTTGTGTCTCTCGCCTGTACTCCTTGGTTGTCCAACGAACTGTGACCTCTGCCACCAGCGTTTTCAGATAGGAATTTTTTAATAATTCCACAACAATGGCCTTCTGGTACTGCACCATTTTAAGTACACCGGTCTGCCTCTGGAAGAAGAGATTGAAAGTCCTTCTTGTAGTGTGGGTATAGAAGTGTCAACAACCAGTAATGACTGCCACCAAAATTTAGAGAATACGAGGGTCACAGGAAAGGCAACGCAACAGAAAGTCAGCCATGATAGCCAGACTGCTAACGGGCAAGACTTCAGTGTCCTCACCAAGAGGATTACTGACTATGCTCTCCTCATCCTCCTCCTCCCTGTCCTTAGGCCATCCACGCTGAACAGACGGTATGACAGTTTTGCTTGTAGTACCATCTATAGCGCATGAAATGTAGCTCCTGTTCTTCCTCCTCCTCCTCCTCTTCCTCATTGTCAACCAATCCACTTTGGGATGACATGAGGCTGGGATGTGTGTAATCACCCTGTATGGTTCCTTGCTCCATCTCATCGTGCCATGCCTGCAATGCATCCTCTTTTATTGTGAGCAGAGAGCTTTTCAGAATGCAGAGAAGTGGGATGGTGATGCTAATTATGGCATCATCGCTGCTCACCATCTTAGTGGACCCCTCAAAGTTTTGTAGGATGGTACATATGTTTGACATCCATGTCCACTCCTGAGGTCTTATGTGTGAAGTCTGAACTGAATACCGACGGCCTTGTTGATGCTGGTAGTCAACAACTGCCCTCTTCTGCTCACAAATCCTTTCCAACATATGCCGTGTAGAGTTCCAATGCGTGGGGACATCATTCACCAGTCAGTGAGCCAGAAGCTGCAGACGCTGCTGAAGCACGGCAAAGGCAGCGGAAGCTGTAGCTGACTTTTTAAAATGGGCGCACAGGTGGTGTACTTTCATAAGCAGATCCGGCAGCTCCGGGTAGCTTTTGAGAAACCATTCAACAACAAGGTTAAGCACATGGGCCAGGCATGGTATATATGTGAGCTCACCTTGCCTCAGAGCCGCAACCAGGTTCCGGCCATTGTCACACATGACCATGATGCCTGACTGTAGGTTCAGTGGTGTCAGCCACAGATCTGCCTGCTCCTTCAGAGCTGTCCACAACTCTTTAGCATTGTGCGATTTGTCACTTAATATTAGCTTCAGCACAGCCTGTTGCCGCTTGGTGGAGGCAGTGCTGCAGTGCTTCCAGCTTGTGACTGATGTAGTCATTTCGGAGATGGAGGCTGAAGAGGAGGAGGTGCAGGAGCTGTAGACTGTGGGGGCAACCCTGATTGACATAGGGCCCGCAAACCTCGGCATTGGAAGGTCATTTTCCATCCCAAGGTCCGACAGGGTCCCGGCTTCCACTATGTTAACCCAGTGTGCGGTCAGCGAGATGTACCATCCCTGCCCAAAAGCACTTGTCCATGTGGTTAGGTAGGTGGACTTTCCCAGTAACAGCATTGTTGAGGGCATGGCTAATGTTGTGGGACACGTGCTTGTGTAATGCCAGGATGATACATCTGGAGGAATAGTAGCAGCTGGGGACCAAGTACCTTGTGACGGCTGCCGTCATCAGGTTGTGAAAAGTGTTAGGTTCCTGCCTCTGCACAGGAGGGAACTCGACCCTTGCCTTCTGCGGTCTCCCATTCCTCTCGAGCCAGAGAAGAGGCTGCTCAGCAGAGATGTTGGTCCCAGCACCTTGCTCAGGTTAATGCTAAGCGTCTGGTTGCTCCTCCTGGCTCTGCTATTGTATCATGCGTGAGCCAGCAGCCAGCAGACGCTCCTGCTTTTCCCTACTGAGCATGCTCGTGAAGCGACCTCTGATTGGAGGTCGGAGGTCACATGCGCAGGTCCCGTTCCTGCTCGGATTGGTCCTCGCTGAAGGTACGGGAATTTCGCCGCTCTAAAAGAGTTACATGGCCGCTCTGCCATGTGCTAATATAGACTCTTGTGGCTTATGGCGTGTATGATGACAGATGCTTGATACTGCGAGGGACTCATTATGAAACCCCTACCCTTGGTTGTGTCTGTTGTTAGGGTTTGAGGTTAGAGTCAGCGCCTGTCAGTGGCTAGGCTATACGCCACAGTGCATCCCAGTCCTCTGCATTTTCTAGAGTCCGATTTTGCCTCTCTGCTCAGGGCACTGCCGTACTGCGCCAGGTCGCAGTAGCCACCAGTGCGGCGCTGTGCGCAACTCTAGTGCTTTCCTCCCCACTCTGGGTGGTTAGTGGCATCCGCCGAAGCTGTACTGTGCGCACTTAGCGAGATAATATATTCTGTCCTTTTGCTGGCACCGCAGCCGCGGTGCCGAGTGCTGATGGTCTAGAGGAACTCTAGTCCTATGCCTCTGGGATAGAGTTCTGTGACCTTAAATTAGCGCTCACTCAGCCGAGCTCTGTGAGTTCAACAGGCTCCGGCGCTTGTTTTAGCGGCTCTGTGAAGCAACAGAGTTCGCTTCCATTCACACTTGGTGAAGTTAACCTACGTGTGAGCAAGCGTTCATCCACCATCTTGTTCCGCCATTACTCAGCAGCAGGTTCCATCTCTGTACGGTAGACCCCGGGCTGCGAACACACTTCATATCTCCTCTTATTTTATTTGGTGCGTTCCGCACGCACTAACAGAAAGCCCATGTCTCCACGAGCCAAAAACATTTAAAGCACAAGCAGATGAGAAATGTGTAAATTTATTAGTGTGGCCTGTGGGGCACTGGCTGCGTATTTATGCTTGCGTTCCAAGGACTGGGGTATGTTCAACTGAATGCTATGCTGGGACAAGGATGTGGACGTGCTTGATGATGGTGCTATTTGAGTGTGTGCAATGCAGGGCAGGAGGCATCTTCGCAGGCACTATGGACAGTGCATTGGCTTCCACGCACAACAGTGGTGGAAGAAGCAGTAGTGTAACCCGCCGACAGTGTTCCTGGACCCTGGGGTATGGCCCACAAAGTCGGGTGCTTTGCTGCCATGTGCCTGATCATGCTGGTGGTTTGCTACCCCTGCTGATGCTGGCATGGCAGGTGGTGCAAATGGCCTGTTTCGGGTTATCGGCAGAGTCTTTAAAAAACAACCAGACTCGGGAAGACCTAACAGTTGTACTGCCAACTTCTGTTGTGTTGGTGTTATGAGGAGCGGTTGGCTGCCTTCTGTCTGAGGCCACCACACTGCTTCTTCCTGCCTTTTGGGGTGCTACACCTCCCTCCCCCTGTGTGCTGCTGTCCTCGCTCTGCATTTCCTCCTGCCAGGTTGGGTCAGTTACTATATCATCCACCACCTCGTCTTCCACTTCCGCACCCTGGTCCTCCTCCTGACTTTCTGGCAATTGTGTCTCATCATTGTCCACCGCTTGTGTCACCATGGCTGCTCAAATATTTTGGCATCGCTACAAGCGATCTCATCTTACCCCATGTTACAGAACCCCCCCAGCACACCGAATAGGAGATGTATGCCCTTAATGCAGCAACTGACCGGCTGCGACCCCCTAGGCAGAGGTAAACAAGATATCCCACTTCTGATCTCCCCCCACCTTTGTAAATCCCACGGCTATTGTAATGTGTGTCTGGCGTCCCACTTCCCACTTCCCACCCAATGTCCTAAATACTGAACCTCTGCTTTGCCCACGTGACACTTGTTGGGGTTCAAGGTGATTCCGGCCTTGTGGATCCTGTCCAATCCTGTCTCTAGGTGATTTAGATGCTCATCCCATGTCGCACTTTAGATGGCGATGTCATCCAGGTAGGCACAAGCATAGTCCTGGAGACCATCACGAAGCCGGTCAGCCAGCCTCTGGAAGGTCGCAGGGGCATTCTTCATCCCAAATGGCATAACTCGAAACTGGAATAAGCCGAACGTGGTGACAAATGCAGACTTGGGAATAGCATCAGGACTTAGGGGGATCTGTCAATAGCCTTTGCATAGATCGATGGTGGTCAAATACTTTGCCCCCGCCAGCCGTCTAACAACTCATCCACACGCGGCATGGGATACGCATCCGTCACTGTTTTCTCATTTAGCTTGCGATAGTCTACACAAAACCGGGTAGTCCCATCCTTCTTGGGCACTAACACTACGGGGGATGCCCAGGGACTGACTCTTCAATGACCCCTAAACGCAACATATCTTGTACCTCTTGTCGCATCCCTTCTCGTACAGACTCAGGGACGCGGAAGGGGGGGTTGGCTCAGGGGGGTCTGATCCTGGGTCTCAACCTTGTGTTGTGCCAGGCGGGTGTACCCCAGTCTCTCTGAAAACATCCTCTGTCGCTGCCTCAACAACGCCTCCGCCTGCTGTCTCTCCCAGGGCCCTAGGTTTTCTCTCAAGTGTACCTGGTCCCATGTTTTAGACTGAGTCCTCTCCCCTAAGACATCAGGCAAGAGGAGTCCTGCTAAATCCTCTGCTTCGGGTGCACAGATGGCCACTACTTCTTCAGGGCGCTCCCGGTAGGGCTTCAGAATATTCACGTGGAACATGCGGATAACCCTGGGGTCATCACAATCAGCGACATTGTAGGTGGTGTCGGCTATTCTCCCCACTACCTGGTAGGGCCCCTGCCATGCAGCTTTGAACTTGTTCTGCCTAGTTGGTTCTAACACCAGGACCTTCTGTCCTATATCAAAGGTGCGTTCTCTGGCCCTCCGATCGTACCATACGCGCTGGCGCCGTTGGGCCGCCTGCATGTTCCCACGTACAGCTTGAGTCAGCTCCTGTAGGCGGTCCCGGAATTCCAGCACATAGGGCACAATAGGTATCCCTTCTATGGTTCCCTCCCCTTCCCAATATTTTCGCACTAAGTCTAGGGGTCCCCTTACCCGCCTCCCGTATAACAGTTCGAACGGGGAGAACCCCGTGGATTCTTGGGGCACCTCCCGATAGGTAAACAGGAGGTGTGGCAAGAATTTCTCCCAGTCCCTGTAGGTCCTGGTAAAAGTCCCAATGAGTTGTCTTAATGTTCCGTTAAAACGTTCACACAACCCATTGGTTTGCGGGTGGTACGGGGAGCTTCTAATGGACTTTACGCCGCACAGCTTCCACAGTTGGTTGGTCACCTCTGCTGTAAACTGGGTACCCTGGTCCGAGATAACCTCCTGGGGAAATCCAACCCGTGAGAAAACCTGGAGCAGGGCAGCCGCCACTGTCTCTGCCAGTATGTTAGGTAATGCAACCGCCTCTGGATACCGTGTGGCATAATCTACCACTGTCAATATACACTCACTAGCCACTTTATTAGGTACACCTGTCCAACTGTGTGTTAAGACTTAATTTCTAATCTGCCAATCACATGGCGGCAACTCAGTGCATTTAGGCATGTAGACATGGTCAAGACAATCTCCTGCAGTTCAAACCGAGCATCAGTATGGGGAAGAAAGGTGATTTGAGTGCCTTTGAACGTGGCATGATTGTTGGTGCCAGAAGGGCTGGTCTGAGTATTTCAGAAACTGCTGATCTACTGGGATTTTCACGCACAACCATCTCTAGGGTTTACAGAGAATGGTCCGAAAAAGAAAAAAAATCCAGTGAGCGGCAGTTCTGTGGCCGGAAATGCCTTGTTGATGCCAGAGGTCAGAGGAGAATGGGCAGACTGGTTCGAGCTGATAGAAAGGCAACAGTGACTCAAATTGCCACCCGTTACAACCAAGGTAGGCAGAAGAGCATCTCTGAACGCACAGTGCGTCGAACTTTGAGGCAGATGGGCTACAGCAGCAGAAGACCACACCGGGTACCACTCCTCTCAGCTAAGAACAGGAAACTGAGGCTACAATTTGCACAAGCTCATCGAAATTGGACAGTAGAAGATTGGAAAAACGTTGCCTGGTCTGATGAGTCTCGATTTCTGCTGCGACATTCGGATGGTAGGGTCAGAATTTGGCGTAAACAACATGAAAGCATGGATCCATCCTGCCTTGTATCAACGGTTCAGGCTGGTGGTGGTGGTGTCATGGTGTGGGGAATTTTTTCTTGGCACTCTTTGGGCCCCTTGGTACCAATTGAGCATCGTTGCAACGCCACAGCCTACCTGAGTATTGTTGCTGACCATGTCCATCCCTTTATGACCACAATGTACCCAACATCTGATGGCTACTTTCAGCAGGATAATGCGCCATGTCATAAAGCTCGAATCATCTCAGATTGGTTTCTTGAACATGACAATGAGTTCACTGTACTCAAATGGCCTCCTCAGTCACCAGATCTCAATCCAATAGAGAATCTTTGGGATGTGGTGGAACGGGAGATTCGCATCAGGGATGTGCAGCCGACAAATCTGCGCCAACTGTGTGATGCCATCATGTCAATATGGTCCAAAATCTCTGAGGAATGCTTCCAGCACCTTGTTGAATCTCTGCCACGAAGAATTGAGGCAGTTCTGAAGGCAAAAGGGGGTCCAACCCGTTACTAGCATGGTGTACCTAATAAAGTGGCCAGTGAGTGTATACTTTTTCCCTGACGGACTGGGTTTGGCTAATGGCCCTATCAGATCGACCGCTACTCGGCTAATTGGCTCCTCCACAATGGGGAGGGGGTGTAGTTTGGCCTTGAAGTGATCTCCCCTCTTGCAAATGCGCTGGCAACTGTCACAGGTCTGGCACTACTGATGAACATCATAGGTTACCCCCAGCAAAAAGAAGTTTTGTGTCAGATGATGCCTGGTGCGACTGACGCCGAGGTGCCCGGCCAAGGGTATGTCATGAGAGATTCGCAGTAGCTCCTGCCTATACTTCTTGGGAACTACCAGCTGTCGTTTTATAGTGGGGCTCGTCCCTGTGTGGCACTGCTCTGTAACCCGGTAGAGGAGTCCCTGATGCCATACAAACTGTTCCCCTTCCAGTACTCCTCTCCCCTCCTGTGCCTTCCCATGATACCCCTGTAATGAGGGATCCTCAAGTACTTCCCTTTTAAACTCAGCTGGGGTGGCCCAAGAAATGTGTCTGGCTATGGGGATACGTGTAGGGCTGGGGTGTCTTACCTAGGCCTCCTCTGAGTGTGATTCCGCCTCCGCAGCTCGAGCTTGTCTCCAGGTGGTCACAGGATAGGTCTCAGCCATACGGGTGACCGAGAATGCAGACAACATGGGCCCCAAATCATTTCCCAGCAAGACGTCTGCAGGCAAATCCTCCATCAGGCCGACCTCAACAAGGCCAACCCCGACTCCCCAGTTCAGGTGAATCCTGGCAGTGGGCAGTTGATGTATGGCTTACCCTGCTACACAGACGGCCACTGTCCGGTCCGTCTTCTCTTGGTCCCGGACGAGATGAGGCTTCACAAGGGTCAAAGTTGCTCCGGAATCTCTTAGTCCCTGCATACATTTCCCATGAACCCACACCGCCTGTCGATGCTGTTGTCGATTATCTGCCTGGGCTGCCTGCATGGGGTCTACTTCATGCAGCACTTCCTCCATCTCTTTCATCCCCGGATTAGTCATAGCCCCCAATGCCGGGTCAGCTTCGCCCTGGTAGTAGTGTACAGTGGCCCGGTTGACGGTAACCGTTCCCGCCTTAGAACACTGAGTGCGCTGAGTCCAGTTGGGACAATGTCTTTGCAGGTGACCCAGCTGATGGCAGGTGTGGCATCGCACCCCAGGGGGACTCTGGTAAGCCGGGGTCTTAGCTGGTCCCCGACAATCTTCTGTGGTTTAGGGGCCTCCAGACCCATGGGAGGGCCCCTAGTGACAGTCTTTGATCCTGACAACTGAGACCTGAGACTTCCTGGCATCATAATGTTCATCGGCCAGATGAGCGGCCTCCTCAAGAGTCATTGGCCGTCTGTCCCGAAGTCATTCTTGTGTCTCGGGGTTTAGTCCAGTAAAGAATCGCTCTAACAAGAAGAGCTGGAGGGCGTCCTCTTTAGTGGTTGCTTGGCTCCCTTGTACTCACTGTAGCAGTGACTGCAGTAGTTTACAGGCCCATTCAGCGTGGGTATCTGTTACCTGTTTTATAAGTCCGAGGAACTTTTGGCGGTATGCCTCTGGTGTCAGCGCATACTGGGCCAAGATCACTTTTTTGACCCGCTCATAGTCCATACAGTTCTCATCAGGTACCGTGCGATAGGTATAAGTTAGCCCCCTTAGGGGACATGAAGACGCGATCATCCGATCGCATGAGCTATTATATACAGTGATGCCACAGCATCGCTGCATAGAGCAGTAATCACGGTCTCCTTTAAAGCCCGGCCACAAGAATCTGACCCCCGTCTGTCATGACAACCCAATGGCGACTCGCGATCACATAATGGGCACGCCAATGGGTGAGAGAATGATGCGCACGCATGTTGGCATGTGATAAATGCTGCTGTCAGAGATTGACAGTGGCATTTAACATGCGCCATACATGTAAGGCGGATGTAATAAATGTGTTAAACACCTGAAGGCCCCATTCCCCTATGTGTCACCCAATATCCTGTGGGCCCCCTCCCCCACTGTGTCACCCAATATCCTGTGGGCTCCTTCCCCCAGTTTCACCTCTATTTTCATGTGGGCCCCCTCCCCCACTGTTTCACCTCTTTTTTTGTGTGGGCCCCCTCCCCCACTGTGTCACCCAATATTCTGTTTGCCCCCTCTCCAACTGTTTAACATCTATTTTCTTGTGGGCCACCCTCCCACATTTATGTCACCAAATACCCTGTGGGACCCTCCCCCACTCTTTCACCTCTATTCTCCCATGTGCAACCTCCCCCACTGTGTCACCCAATATTCTGTGGGCCCCCTCCCCCAGTTTCATCTCTATTTTCCTGTGGGCCTACTCAGAGAGGGAAAGGGAACCCACAGTAAAATAGAGGTGGTTGACACAATGGGGAGGGAGCAGACAGGAAATTAGAATTTTACTGTGGACCCCCTCCCATGTGTCATCTTTAGGTTGCATGGGGCCCCTCTCCCTTAACTTCCTCAGTGGCTGGACAACTAGTGAGGCTGCAGGCATCATATACTTTATATACTTACAGTCACACTGTAGCCATCAGACTCCCTCTGCTCCTCTGTACAATATATGGCTGTGCTGCTTTGGCAAGACCTTCACCAATTACAACACAGCTCCTTGCTGGAGCTGTGATGTGAGGTCACACAAAGAAAACTAACGTTGATTGGCTGAATTGCAGCCAATCAGCGTTTCAACTGCTGTCCAAGGCTTTGTGGAAGAGGAGCTGAAAGATGCAGCACAGGAAACAGGTGACTGCGGATCAGCTGAGTCAGCTGTTGGGTGCATGTGTGTCTCCTCTTGGACTCAGCCTCACAGTCAGCTGTGCCTCTGACTGTGCTGTTTGAAGTGAGGGTCGGCACGCACACACACGGTTCTCCTGGCAGAGTAATAGAAGCCAGCAACGGTGGTAGGTTATGTGAAGGAGCTGCCCCTGCATTTCCCATCACATCACTTGTGCAGTCTGCCTGCCAGTGCCGGCTATACAATAAAGTGTGCACCGCTCTATGCATGCTATGAGCATGCAGGGCAGGCATGGATAATGGAGGCAGGAGCTGGGGTTGGGGGCTGGCCCACCGGAGGATTCTTCGGTGTCCTGGTGCCCCAGTCTGACCCTGTATGTAATAGGCAACAGCAGCAGACAGTAATGGAATGGACCATCTTGATATATGTTTAAGGGGGACAACCGGACCGCGGGTACCTGCGTTCTGGGGCCGGAACTGTCGAGGCTGGGTCCCCTGTTGTCTGGGGGAAGCATTAGCAAGCCGGACCTTCCTCCTGACCGTGGAGGAATATAAAGAAAAAGCGCACGCAGCAGTGGTGTTTGGCGACATCCCAGGGCAGCATGCAGTCAGGCGAGCGGTGCACTCTGCTTCCCCTCCCCATCGAGTAACGATGCTGCGACCGGCCCCACCGTCTCCAGAGGGACCGCTGCCAGGAGAGGAGCTGAGCGTTTTGCATGAGTTCAAGGAGAGGAGTGCTCCATCCTGGGAGCACCAGCATCACACAGGCCAGCGTCCGTCACCTCCCGCCACCAACAGCAGGGACCAGAGAGAGGGGGACACGCAGTGGGTGCCCGATCACTGCCAGAGGGCAAGGCGCCGTATGCTACATGTCCGTGAGTACATGGCACGTGCCACATAAGAATGACCTGGTACGGGACAGACACTTGCGCCCTGACTTTACCAGTGTTGGGCTCGTATAGGACTGTGGCCCGCACCCTTGTCGGCCACTGCAGCATATGGACTTGGGGCTTAGCGGAAGGTACTGGAGACTGACTGCTGCCGCCGTTGCCGGCGCTATTGACTTCATAGTCTGAGGGACTACTGACTTGCTAACCTTAATCACCGGAACTGCGGTTACCTGATCCTTTGTTCTTCAACTCAGAATATCCTTTGCAAATTGTACTGTTTAATCCCCGCTTAACTGTGAACCTCCCTGCGTGGAGTATTCCCCTGTTTATTACAAATTGTTAACCCTTGCTCTGCCTCCTGTCCGTCACTGCATCTCGCAACCTGCTCACAAATGCAATGAAGTATGCCACATACAATGCCTGCCTGACTAGCAGTGATATCTATATACCCACCTACAGTGCCTGCATGTCTTGCACGGATATGTATATACCCACATACACTCCCTGCCTGCCTTGCACTACAATCTATATACCCCGTAATTAGTCCTTAGAAAGACTGTTGATTGAGCTGGATTTGTGTATTCAATTATGGTATATCCACAGTAACTGTATACCTCACCTATTCTGTCCCTATCGCTGCAGCAACTCTCTCAACCTGGTGATTCCGGAGCTGACTGGGATGAGCAGGGCAGCTCCAAGTCTGGTATAGACCTGATGATGCTGTGCGGCCAGCCAATCACTTTAATGCCACAACCAACATGTCTGCGGCATTACAGTGCGTGGCAGACAATCCCTGCATGTTGTTTGGCCCTCTAAAGAGTGCCAAACATGCAGGGCAAAGACCCGAGCCCCCTCCGAATAATCACGGAAATGCTCAGCGCTCGCCAAGCACCGCAAGTACAGCGATGCTGGGGCAAGTACTGAGCATGCTCACTCACCACTACTCACCGGCAAGACTCCTTGCTGCCCAAAGTGCTGGCTCCAAAAGCCAGAAAACTGAAAATGTGAAAAATGTGATCCAAATGAACAGCTACAAATGTAACAATACTAAGTAATCTAACAACCAAACCACACCATCGCATCTGTTAGCAATTATAACTCTTCTAGGAAAATTAAGTCTGACCTATCATTGAAATTATATATTAAATCAAACCTCTAAATTGCCCATGACATTTTTGCAAATAAGTACATGAGAATAAGGATTCTTCAAGCCTTCTATAATTATGGTTAGACCTCTAGAACACTATGGCCCATAGGCATAATCCCAGCAAAAGAAGGCCAACAAAACAATCAAGCTCTAGTGGCCTTAAGGCCCCGTTACACATAATGATGTCCCAACGATCCCACCAACGATCCAACATGGATGGGATCGCTGGGACATCGTTAGACAGCCCCTCCAGCGATCAGGACCAGTGAGCAAGCTGGTATCTAAGGTAAACAGCGGGTTTCTAAGAGCCCGCTGCTTACCCTGGAAACCAGCGTGCACGCTGGTATCTAAGGTAAACAGAGGGTTTCTGCTGCGCGGCTCTTGGATACCCGCTGTTTACCTTAAATACCATCGTGCAGCGTCGCTGATTGTTCGTCTCCCGCTGCCACATGCAGCGATGCGTGCTGGCCAGCGGGAGACCAACGTTCCAAAAATGGCCCAGGACGATCCTGCACGATCAGCGATACCCTGCAGGGGGGCCAATCGCTGATGTGTGTCACACACAGCGATGTTGCTGGCGATCTCGCTGTGTGTGACGGGGCCTTTAGTCATGTCACAAAGCTCATTAAAGTGTCGATCATTGACTTACAAGGAAGCTACATCCAATAGGTGGCATTAATGATAGTGTTCACCTTCCTTCTGTTCGAGAGCTAATTTGCATACCCCACATGCCAATACCAATAAGACTCCATACACAGCTGAATAAGTTATCACATATACCAGATTCCTATGGACCAATAAAGACAAAGTTATCCAAATAATAATGGAATTCCTAATTCACAGTATACCACTATTTAAAAAAAAAAAAAAGCTACAGAAAAAAAAGAAAAAGAGCAGCCCTTAGGGAAACACTTGTATATAAAACAAAGAACGGATGAAACACAAAAACATTAACAAACCTTTAGAATGAATAGGAAGCAACCCAATGCTCACTATCTGCACTAGATGGACAGTTAAAGAAAAATTGTAAATCAAACATGTAGATTGTTGAAAGGTTGTACATGGTGCTAAAGTTTTATCAATCTCATTACTGAGAAAAGTCCCAAAACAATGGGAAAGACTAATAAGCCTAAAAGAATTGTGCTCCCTTTTTGCCACCATCTAAAATTGCCAAAATAGAGCTCTGTAATAGACTATCATATAACTCCTTAAAGGATTTTTCCAAGCACACAGACAATTAAAATACTGACAAGCCTATAAAACTTCATAAATCATATGCTGTTAAAATTCAGCTTTGTGCCTAAGTTGTAACATTTAGTGTAATGACTAGTGCTGAACAAACTTTTTAAGATTTGGTTTGGCTCGGTTCCGCGAACTTCCTGATGATCATCAAACTTATCCGAACCCCCATTGAATTCAATGTGAGGCAAACCAAATACATAGACAGCACCTTCGGGGGGTGGGTGTCAAACGGTCAAACGTTGCCAAAACATCTCAAATTAGGGACAAACACCAGGAAAAGTGGAATCAATTGACCCAAAGTACAAACAGTATAATTGAAAATGGATACATTGGACAGGGCTTGGAACAGCACTTCTAGCTTAATTATTGATCAGTAACAGGTGGTTGAGGACAGGTGTAGGCCTGGTGATCTGAGAGCCCTGCCAATTTAGGACAACACACATCAAGGAGCCTCACCCTGTTGAAAAAGCTAACGTGAAATGTGCGTCGCGAGAGAGAACTCTCACCCTCTACCTGCCTCCTAAATGTTGTGATCACTCTCGATTGCAGCATTTAGAGGATTGAACAGAAAGGTGCGGTTGATGGCACTATCCCTGGCTGTTAGTGCAGGACCACGGCCACTGGCAGCACCAAGCTTCTGCTGTGATCAGCTGGAGTTGCTGATATTTCCACTATTTCTGCGTGATCATACTGTGATCGCTCAGTCAGATTGATTGACCGATTGATTGGTTGACCGATCACAGTGCCCTGAGTATGGGGACCGACGGCATGAGTTTCCACACCTCTTCCCGTGCCATTCAGCTGTCAGTGACAGCTGTGTTTACTCGCAGTGACAGTTTAAAGTCATGAAACCAGGGGAAGAGTCTTGAGGAGATCATTTGCATATTCCCAGTGCCTTCTGGGATAAGTGAAGAGTCTCCGCGAGCTCAACGATCACTGGGTTTTGGCCGTTGCAGCTGAAAAGAGGAAATCGGAGAAACCAGGGGAAGAGTCTTGAGGAGATCATTTGCATATTCCCAGTGCCTTCTGGGATAAGTGAAGAGTCTCCGCGAGCTCAACGATCACTGGGTTTTGGCCGTTGCAGCTGAAAAGAGGAAATCGGAGAAACCAGGGGAAGAGTCTTGAGGAGATCATTTGCATATTCCCAGTGCCTTCTGGGATAAGTGAAGAGTCTCCGCGAGCTCAACGATCACTGGGTTTTGGCCGTTGCAGCTGAAAACAGGAAATCGGAGAAACCAGGGGAAGAGTCTTGAGGAGATCATTTGCATATTCCCAGTGCCTTCTGGGATAAGTGAAGAGTCTCCGCGAGCTCAACGATCACTGGGTTTTGGCCGTTGCAGCTGAAAAGAGGAAATCGGAGAAACCGCGCCTGTCGGCGCGCGAATTTTGGCTCATCTTTCATCTTTTTAAGAAATCTCAAGATGGGAGAGGCCAGGAGCCATTTGGTGAGCTGCATTTCTTGCTACATGTTCACAGATTTACCAGTGGAAAAGCCAAACTTCACATGCCACAAATGCAAGCTTGTGACCCTGTTGGAGGAAAAGTTGCAAAATCTCGAAGAGAGGTTAGCTACGTTGAAGATCATTAAGGAAGGTGAAGAGTTCTTGGACAGAGCAGAATTATCTCTTCATGTTACAGAAAGAGAAGAAATTCGAAGTGCACCTGAAGAAACAGAGGAATGGAGACATGTGACCCAGAGAAGCAGGAGGATCGGGAGGCAGTCAGCACCCATACTGCTCAGAAACCAGTACCAGGCTCTCACGCAGGAAAACGATGAAGAAATACATCAGGATAAGACTTTGCCAACAAACAGCAACCTTGTACGCCTTCAGAGTCCTCCTGGATGGAGAAAGAAAAATGTTGTGAAGAAGAAACGGAGAGTGGTGGTCATGGGGGATTCCCTGTTGAGAGGAACAGAGGCCGCTATCTGCAGACCGGATATAACTTCAAGAGAAATGTGCTGTCTTCCAGGTGCAAAAATTAATGATGTGTCTGACAGGATATCAGGACTCTTCAGACCTACAGATGACTACCCATTCCTGCTACTACATGTGGGGACAAATGACACCGCACGAAACGACCTGGAAACCATCTGCAGAGACTTTGAAGACTTAGGCAAGAAAGTGAAAGAACTGGGAGCGCAGGTGGTCTTCTCTTCCATCCTCCCAGTGGATGGCCATGGAACAAGGAGGTGGAATAAGATTCTGCAGGTGAACAACTGGCTACGTCGATGGTGCCGTCAGCAACGATTTGGATTTCTGGATCACGGAGTGAACTACTTATACGATGGACTACTTGCTAGAGATGGGGTGCACCTTACGAAGACTGGAAAGCAGGTATTTGGAAGTTGCCTTGCTACACTTGTAAGGAGAGCTTTAAACTAGAACAACATGGGAAGGGAAGCAAAAGACCAGAAAAAGCCATACACCTGACAAATGCTACTGAGAACTCTGCTATTAGAAGTGGAAAGGAAGAACAAAGACGAAAGAATCTAATTAAAAAAAATATTGGAGAAAGAGAAACCAATCACAAACTAAAATGTTTCTATACTAATGCACAAAGCATGGGCAACAAACAAGGAGAATTGGAACTACTAACACAGGAAAAGAAATATGATGTCATTGGAATCACTGAAACTTGGTGGGACAATACACATGATTGGAATACAAGACTAGAAGGATACAACTTATTTGCAAGAAACAGACTTGATAAACGAGGAGGGGGTGTCGCATTGTATGTTAGAAACGCGTATATCTGCACAGAGATTGAAGCTTCAGAGACTGGGAGTTCTGTGGAAACTGTTTGGGTAAGAATACAAGGACAGAACAATGGAAAGGACACCATTGTAGGCATTTACTACAGGCCGCCTGTGCAAGCTGAAGATATGGATGAACTCTTTATGCATCAAATGGCCAAGTTCTCCAAAAAATATGACATAGTTGTCATGGGAGATTTCAACTATCCAGACATTTGTTGGGAATCTCTCTCAGGCAAAACTAACAGGTCAAGGAAATTCTTATCCTCTCTTGCTGACAACTTTATCTTCCAAAAGGTAAAGGAGAAAACAAGGGGAACTGCTACCTTGGATCTAATCCTTATAAACAGGGAGGAAATGGTTGAGGAGGTAAAAGTGGCTGGGACCCTAGGAGGTAGCGACCATGCTATTTTAGAATTTTGGATAACTAGAGGCGGAAGACCTGTGAAGACTCAGACGTCAAGGTTAGATTTCAGAAAGGCAGATTTTAAGGGATTCAGAAAGAGAATTGGAGGGATCCAATGGCTGGATATCCTTAAAGACAAAAATGTCCAGGAAGGATGGGAAATCTTGAAAAATGAAATTCTCAAAGCACAGTTGTTAACAATTCCGAAAAGAGGGAAGAATAGGAAGCATTTAAGGAAACCAGGATGGATGAACACAGAACTTAAGCACATGCTAAAAAGGAAGCAAAAAATGTTTATAAAATGGAAAGAAGGAGGCATATCTAAAGAAGAATATAATGCTGTCTGCAGAACCTGCAAGGCACAAATCAGATTATCTAAAGCTGAAAATGAGTTGAGGCTTGCAAGAGATGTCAAAAGCAATAATAAAGGATTTTGGGGATATGTCAAAAGTAAAAGAAAAGTCAAAGATGCTATAGGATTTTTACAGGATGAAAATGATGAAATGGTAAGACAGGATGTTGAGAAGGCTGAACTTTTAAATTCCTATTTTGTATCTGTTTTCTCTCAGAAAGGAAATGTAACATCAACTGTTATTCACTGTCCTATTAAGGGAATAGAAGAATCCAGGATATCTATAAACAGAAAGATAGTGAGGAAAAACTTAGCTAACCTAAATGTATTCAAGTCTCCAGGTCCAGATGAATTACACCCCAGAGTACTGAAGGAGATAGCAGAAGAAATTTTTGAACCCCTCTCCATAATCTTTGAAAATTCTTGGAGAACAGGAGAAGTGCCAGAAGACTGGAGAAGAGCAAATGTTGTTCCTATCTTCAAAAAGGGGAAGAAGGTGGACCCAGGCAACTATAGGCCGGTGAGTCTGACTTCTATACCAGGAAAGATCTTTGAACAAATTATTAAACAACATGTATGTCAATACCTGGATAAGAATGAAGTGATTAAACAGAGTCAGCATGGGTTTGTAACTAATAAGTCATGTCAGACTAATTTAATTTCCTTCTATGATGGTATTACTGATTGGGTGGATCAAGGAAATGCTGTAGATATAGTATATCTTGACTTCAGCAAAGCATTTGACAAAGTCTCTCATACAATCCTTATTGAAAAAATGACTAAGTATGGAATGGACAAGGCAACTGTTAGGTGGATTTATAACTGGCTTAGTGATCGGACCCAAAGAGTGGTCGTAAATGGCTGCACATCCAGTTGGAAGAATGTCTCAAGTGGGGTACCACAGGGCTCTGTCCTGGGCCCTGTATTGTTCAACATCTTTATCAACGATTTAGATGAAGGAATTGAGGGTAAACTGATTAAATTTGCTGATGACACAAAGCTAGGAGGGATAGCTAATACTAGAGAAGAGAGAGAGAGGATTCAAAAAGATTTAAATAAACTGGAGAAGTGGGCAGCAACTAACAGAATGGTTTTTAACAGGGAGAAATGCAAAGTACTACATCTGGGCAATAAAGATGAAAAAAGCATATATAGAATGGGAGGAATAGGGCTAAGTGACAGCACATGTGAAAAAGACTTGGGTATACTAATAGATCACAGACTGAATATGAGTCAACAGTGTGATGCAGCAGCAAAAAAGGCAAATGCAATTCTAGGATGTATTAACAGAAGCATACAGTCTAGATCACGTGAAGTAATTATTTCCCTCTACTCCTCTTTGGTCAGACCTCATCTGGAATATTGTGTCCAATTTTGGGCACCACATTTTAAAAAAGACATCAACAAACTGGAGCAAGTTCAGAAAAGAGCGACCAGAATGGTGACCGGTCTGCAAACCCTGTCTTATGAGGAAAGGTTGCAGGATTTGGGAATGTTTAGTTTGCAAAAGAGAAGACTGAGAGGAGACTTAATAGCTGTCTACAAATATCTAAAGGGCTGTCACATTGTAGAAGTATCAACTTTATTCTCATTTGCACAAGGAAAGACTAGAAGCAATGGGATGAAGCTGAATGGGAGGAGACACAGATTAGATATTAGAAAAAACTTTTTGACAGTTAGAGTGATCAATGAGTGGAACAGGCTGCCACGAGAAGTGGTGAGTTCTCCTTCAATGGAAGTCTTCAAACAGAGGCTGGACAGACATCTAACTGGGATGATTTAGCGAATCCTACTTTGAGCAGGGGGTTGGACCAGATGGCCCAGGAGGTCCCTTCCAACTCTACAATTCTATGATTCTATGATTCTATGACGGACATAGCACATCATGGTGCGGGAACTGACACCAGCTCATGACGGGTTATGTCCGTCATTGGTTGTTAAGGGGTTAATAGAAACCTATGAAAAGAAAGTCTTTTAGATTCTTCTAGAGATGAAATGGTCCATAAAACTTGAGAAAAAACAAAGTCTGTATCGGTGACTGAATATGAAGTACAGTGAAAAAGAATCAGTGGTTTTGACAAAAGCAATATTTCCCTTTAAAATATATTCATAGAACATTCAAAATCATAGAAAGGAAAGTAATAAATACCATTCAGTACAACTCATAGAAACAAAGTAATGATACACAGACATTAACGCAATATTCTAATATAAAGCACATGCGGAGTGGTTTGACAAACTGTTGATGGAGCGATAATTTCTTCCACATAAACAAAGTAAATTAGGATGCAAAAACTAAAAAGAAAGAAATGTGGGGAACAAAGTCAAACACAAAAATTGGAGCGTGCAATTGACACCCACAGAACAAAAAATCTACAAAGTAGGAAGACTGTTTTGAAGATAATGTAAAGGGTCTTGTTGTAGATTCTAGGATTGCTAATAATAATAATCTTTATTTACATAGCGCCAACATATTCTGCAGCTCTTTACAATACAACAGTTCATATACAAGTCATAAGTAACAATATTCAAAGTAATACAATAATTAAAGCAAAATAATGATGACCCTGACCATAAGAGCTTACAATCTACAATGAGGTGGGGGAGTCACGAAATACAGGAGCTTATTTACAATGATGGTCCAGCCATCTTGAGGGAATGGGAATAGATAATGGCTGCATGAGGTAGTTACTAGCCAGTTTTTGTGGTGCTGTTGAGTGTGGTGGAGTTTGAGGAGGGTTATTCTCAGATAGATGGTGGATAAGAGATCACGACATGCCGCTCTGAACAGATGTGTTTTGAGGGAGTGCCTAAAGCTGTGTAAGTTGTGGATAGTCCTAATTTCTTGGGGCAGAGCATTCCAGAGGATTGGCGCAACGCGGGAGAAGTCTTGGAACCGGGAGTGGGAGGTACAGATTAGTGCAGAGGTTAGTCAAAAGTCGTTTGCAGCATGTAACGAGCGGGTAGATCAATAAACAAATGAGGGAGGAGATGTAGGAGGCTGCTGCATTAGGGAGAGCTTTCTGGGTGAGGGCAAGCAGTTTAAATTGGATTCTATAATGAATGGGCAGCCAGTGCAATGACTCTCACAGTGTGGATGCGTCAGAGTACCGATTAGCCAGATGGTCGACCCTTGCTGCTGCATTAAGGAAGGACTGGAGATGGGAAAGTAGAGTAAGGGGGAGGCCAATTAATATAGAGCATTACAGTATTCCAGGTGAGAGTGGATCAGGGCAACAGTGAGGGTTTTTGTTGTTTCCATGGTGAGAAAGGGGCGTATTCTAGAGATGTTCTTTAGGTCTAAATGGCAAGAACTGGCAAGAGATTGTATATGGGAGGTGCAGGAAATATTGGTGTCAAACATAACACCCAGGCAAACCTCCTTTTTGTTTAATCCCAAACTACCAGATAGCTTTAGGGGGAACTTGATTAAGTTGTGGTTTGATAAGCGACTTTTTTGTTTTGCTGATATAGTTGATAGTCACTCTAAATCCTTGTTACCTTTTGATAAGATACAATCGGGCTTCGACTTACCTTCAAACTCTTTCTATCGGTATTTACAAATTAGGCATTATATGATGTCTCTTTACTCTTCCTTAGTAGTCTCCAAACCAACCCGCTTTGAGAGACTCTGCAGGGCAGGAGTATCGACCAAGGGTCTTATATCTGATAGCTATAGGATTTCATTAGACCCGTATCCGGAGGAGTCTCCAAGACACTCCTATATGGACAGGTGAGAGGGTTTCTTGGGGGAATCTCTTTCTCCGGGTGTGTGGCAGGGGGTTTTGAGAAGGGCAACTAAGACTTCCACTTGTTATACGTATAAGGAAAACCAGTTTAAATTACTTATGTTTTGGTATCATACTCCTTCGTTATTGCATAAATTTAATCCTAATATATCTGGGCAATGTTGGAGATGCGGTTCTGATGATGGAGACCTAACCCATATTTTTTGGACTTGTTCAATTATACAAGGGTTTTGGAGTAGGGTCAAAACTTTAATCTTCGAAGTTACGGGTCTTCTTATTCCATTATACCCTAAATTCTACTTGCTCAATATCCCCCCATTCCAGATTGGAAGTAGGATTCAGCAGATTCTTTTACATCTGACCACAGCCGCAAGATGTTTAATAGCAAGGAAGTGGAGGCTGGCTTATCCTCCGTCACTTAACGAGTTGCATTCCCGCATACAGGACATACGAAGTATGGAACATCTCACTGCTTTAATAAATAATAAGTTTGAAAGTTTTGAAGCAACGTGGAATCTGTGGGACGTATACTGGGCTCGGAAGGCTTAGTATCGATATTTACTCAGCAAAATGTGCCATCTTTCCCTGGGATCTTTCCTCCTTCCCTCCCTCGTGTTTCACTGTCTTGTCAATTATATTTGTCTCTATTATGTTTGTTAACTGTTTTGCATTGAATGATTACATGCATTGTATCTTGATGTGTTATCATTCTGTAAATTTCTATTGGAGAATCAATAAATATCCAGTTATATAAAAAACATAACACCCAGGCAGCTCGCCTGCTGCTTAGACGTTATGGTGCCCACCACGGAGAGGGAGATGTCAGATTTAAGGAGTTTAATAGACAGCCGGAGCAGAAGTTGTTCAGTTTTGGACAAGTTCCGTTTCAGATAGAGCGTGGACATGATGTTGGAAACTGCGGACAGACAGTCACTGGTGTTCTGTAGTATAGCGAGGGTAAGGTCAGGGGGATGATGTGTATAGTTGTGTCATTAGCTTAAAGATGGTACTGAAAGCCAAATCTGCTGATGGTCAGTCAAATTGGGGCTGTGTAGAGAGAGAAGAGGGGGCCAAGGACTGAGACCTGACGGACCCCAACAGTCAGAGGAAAAGAGGATGAAATGGAGCCAGCAAACGAAAAACTGAAGGAGCAGTCAGAAAGATAGGAAGGGAACCAGGAGTGAGTGTTGTCCTTTAAACCTATTGACTGGAACATAGAGAGTAGGAGATAGTGGTCAACAGTCTCGAAAGCTGCAGAGAGGTCGAGAAGAACGAGCAGAGAGTGGTCACCGTTACGCTTTGCTGTCAGAAGGTCATTGGTCACTTTGAGGAGTGCAGTTTCTGGCGAATATAGAGGAGAATGAGTGGAAATGGGTAAGGCATGAATAGACCAGGCTCTCCAAGAGTTTAGAGATGAAGGGGAGATTGGAGACTGGTCTGTAGTTATTTGTGCAGGATGGATCGAGGAAGAGTTTTTTTTAATAATGGAGTAATGAGAGAGTTTGAAGGAGGAGGGAAAATGCCAAAGGAGAGGGAGAGATTGAAGATTGTAGTTAGGTGAGTAGTGAAAACTGGAGAGAGACAGGAGGAAATGTGAGGGAATGGGGTCAGTAGTGCATGTAGTCGGACGAGAAGAAGAGAGGAGAATGGAGACTTTGTCTTCTGTGATGGGATCAAATGTGGAGAGTAAGCCAGAGGAGATGCAAGGAGGGATGGGAGTCACAGCCCTTGGTGGCTGGGAGCGGATTTCCTGATGGATATTCTCTATTTCCCCTGTAAAGTGGGAGGCCAGGTTGTCAGCACGAATGTCTGTGATAGGGGCCTGTGCTTTCAGATTGAGGATGGAGTGAAAGATGTCCAAAAGTTTTTTTTTTTCTTGGGTTGTTAGATAATGAGGAGATCAGGGTGGTGTAGTTGGTCTGTTTGACATGGTAAAGGGCAGAGTTAGAAGTCGTTAACATAAATTTGTAGTGGACGAAGTCTTCTGATGTGCGAGTTTTCCTCCATAAGCGTTCAGCACTCCTAGAGCATCGCTGGAGAAATTTAGTTTGCGATGTGAGCCAGGGCTATTTACTCTGTGTTTGGAGATTCTGAGGATGAGGGGAGCTACTTGGTCAAGGATGTTTCTGAGGGTGTCATTGTAGTGGTACACAGCCAGATCAGGCCCGGAAAAAGAGGATATTGGGGACAGTGATGAGTCTAGGGTGTCTGTAAGTGAGTGAGGGTTAACGGCTTGTAAATTTCTGCAGGTGTTGTAGGTAGGAGTGTGCTGGGGTGGACAAGGATTTGTGAGCGTGAAAGACAGGATATTGGGTCACAGAGCGGAAGAGGTGAGTTATTGAGGTAGAAGATTGAACAGAGTCGAACAAAGACCAAATCAAGGGTATTACCATCTTTGTGTATCTCAGAGGTTGAGAGGTGTGAAAGGCCAAGAGAAATGGTTAGTGATAGAATCTGGGATTGCGGATATAAAGGATTGTTGATAGAGTTGAGCGAAACGGGTCGAAAAAATTCAAAAGTCGCCGACTTTTGGCAAAGTCGGGTTTCATGAAACGAAACCCGACCCTAGGATGAGGTCGGCCACGAGGTCGGCGACTTACGCGCCAAAGTCGCGTTTCAAAAGTTTGTTTTGCGCTCTTTTTCAGCCAATCAGGATCCACGGACACTGTGGGCAATGTGATGACATAGGCAGGGGTCACCACCATCTTTCAGAAGGGCATGCAAGTGATTGGCTTGCTTTGGTGGGCGTCACAGGGGGTATAGAAGGGCGTGCACGCCGACCGCCATCTTACTTCTGCCGATCTCAGTATAGGGAGAGGTTGCTGCTGATTCTGTAGGGAGAGCGTTAGGCAGGGAAGAAGACCAAAAAACTGCTTCTGCTGCTAGCGATTTGGCCTGCACAACACACCAGTCACTGTGTGTGCAGTGCAAGGGGAGGCTATATAGTGGTGTATCAGTGGTGTTGGTTGTTGGGCTGCCTTCTAAGGCTTCCTGACAGGCTGGCATTGCTGTTTACCCACTGCTCCGCAAACTGCTTTTTTAAAAGCAATCCAATCTCCCTTATCCTCTAGTCACTTAGGTCACAGCTGTGCCATCGAGCCTGTCACATAGCGCTCAGATATTCATTGGGCCTCACACAATCCAAAAGTGTCCAGTGTCCAAAAGTGTGTGCAGAGATTCAAAATCTCACTTATCCTCTAGTCACTTAGGTCACAGCTGTGCCATCGAGCCTGTCACATAGCGCTCAGATATTCATTGGGCCTCACACAATCCAAAAGTGTCCAGTGTCCAAAAGTGTGTGCAGAGATTCAAAATCTCACTTATCCTCTAGTCACTTAGGTCAAAGCTGTGCCATCGAGCCTGTCACATAGCGCTCAGATATTCATTGGGCCTCACACAATCCAAAAGTGTCCAGTGTCCAAAAGTGAGTGCAGAGATTCAAAATCTCACTTATCCTCTAGTCACTTAGGTCACAGCTGTGCCATCGAGCCTGTCACATAGCGCTCAGATATTCATTGGGCCTCACACAATCCAAAAGTGTCCAGTGTCCAAAAGTGTGTGCAGAGATTCAAAATCTCACTTATCCTCTAGTCACTTAGGTCACAGCTGTGCCATCGAGCCTGTCACATAGCGCTCAGATATTCATTAGGCCTCACACAATCCAAAAGTGTCCAGTGTCCAAAAGTGTGTGCAGAGATTCAAAATCTCACTTATCCTCTAGTCACTTAGGTCACAGCTGTGCCATCGAGCCTGTCACATAGCGCTCAGATATCAGTGGGCCTCACACAATCCAAAAGTGTCCAGTGTCCAAAAGTGTGTGCAGAGATTCAAAATCTCACTTATCCTCTAGTCACTTAGGTCACAGCTGTGCCATCGAGCCTGTCACATAGCGCTCAGATATTCATTAGGCCTCACACAATCCAAAAGTGTCCAGTGTCCAAAAGTGTGTGCAGAGATTCAAAATCTCACTTATCCTCTAGTCACTTAGGTCACAGCTGTGCCATCGAGCCTGTCACATAGCGCTCAGATATTCATTGGGCCTCACACAATCCAAAAGTGTCCAGTGTCCAAAAGTGTGTGCAGAGATTCAAAATCTCACTTATCCTCTAGTCACTTAGGTCACAGCTGTGCCATCGAGCCTGTCACATAGCGCTCAGATATTCATTGGGCCTCACACAATCCAAAAGTGTCCAGTGTCCAAAAGTGTGTGCAGAGATTCAAAATCTCACTTATCCTCTAGTCACTTAGGTCACAGCTGTGCCATCGAGCCTGTCACATAGCGCTCAGATATTCATTGGGCCTCACACAATCCAAAAGTGTCCAGTGTCCAAAAGTGTGTGCAGAGATTCAAAATCTCACTTATCCTCTAGTCACTTAGGTCACAGCTGTGCCATCGAGCCTGTCACATAGCGCTCAGATATTCATTGGGCCTCACACAATCCAAAAGTGTCCAGTGTCCAAAAGTGTGAGCAGAAATTAAAAATCTCCCCTGTCCTATAGACACCTTGTACCTTGTTTTACATACTATATAGTTTGTTGGATTTTGTCTACATTTCTACCAAAAATGAGGAAGGCTGGTGGAAGAGGCCGTGGAATTGGGCGGGGGTTGGCAGCTGGTAATGATGATGGTGGTGGATCTGATGGTAGTGGCAAGAGCAAAATAGGACCGAATGCAGGAGGTGTTGAGCCTGCGTCATCGTCTGGCTACATAAGGCCTCGAACGCTTAGTTTTCTAGGAGTTGGCAAACCGCTTTTAAAGCCAGAGTATCAGGAAAAAGTTTTGTCTTACATTGCTGACTCAGCCTCCAGCTCTATCGCCTCCTCTTCTTCAGTTGTAAAAAGTAAAAGCACTGAGTCGTCATTGGAGGCTCATGTTCATGAACCACACCTTTCCTTGTGTCCTTCACCCCAACCAAGATTGAAGGATGACGCAGGCCATACTACTGATTACTCCATGGAGCTGTTTTCACATACCATGCCTGGATTATCAAGTCAAATGGTGAATTACCCAGGCCAAGATGAATCTGACATGGAGTGCACTGATGCACAGCCGCTGATGGATGATTCTTCTGGTACATTCACTCAGAGCACTACATTGTCCTCGCAGTGTACAGAGCCAGATTCTGACCCTGATGAGACTCAGGTGCCCCTTCCCGCACACTATACCACCATACACGGTGACACAGAGGAAGGTGCACATGACATAGAAGAGGAGGTGATGGATGACCCAGTTGTTGACCCAGATTGGCATCCATTGGGGGAAGAGGGTGCTGCTTCCAATAGCTCAGATGAGGAGCATCCACAGCAGACATCGACATCGCAACAGCTGTTATCTGGCAGGCCCGGAGCACTCCAAAGACAGGTTCCAAACATCAAAAGAGTTGCTGGACAGCTTGTCCAGAGGGTCAAAAGATCACAGCGTGCTAGGCCGCAAAATGTCTGCCAAAGTAGGAAGAGTGCAGTGTGGCACTTTTTTGAACAAAATCCTCATGATCAGGCCAAGGTTATCTGTAAGAAGTGCGCAAAGACCTTTAGCCGAGGGAAAAATCTGAAAAATTTGAATACCAGTTGCATGCTTAGACATTTAACCAGCATGCACTTGCAAGCGTGGACACAACACCAAACCTCAAGTGCCACATGTGCAACTGATCACAACGAAGGTAGTCATCAACGCTACATTGTTTCCCCCACTGTAAGCCCACCGGTTAGCACAGCAGCAAATGTTGAGGTGTCGTTGCAAGGCCACAGCAGTCAGGGAATCCCACTGTTATATCAACGAAAGACTGATTCTAGGCCACCAGAAAGAACACCAACTCCATCACCATCATCAACCCTCTCTCAGTCCGCCCTGTCCACCGCTACTTCCACCATATGCAGCTCTCAAGTTCAGCTCACCCTCCCAGACACTATGAGTAGGTCAAGAAAGTACTCAGTCTCTCATCCGCGTACACTGGGTTTGAACGCCCACATTGCCAAACTAATCTCGTTTGAGATGATGCCCTTTCGGTCTATGCAGTACCACGCTATGACTTACCCAGTCGCCACTTCTTCTCTCGCAAAGCCATCCCAGCCCTCCACCATCATGTGAAAGACCACATTGTCCATGCACTCAAGCAGTCAGTGAGCGGAAAGGTGCACCTCACAACTGATGCATGGTCCAGTCGGCATGGCCAGGGCCGTTACGTGTCCATCACTGCGCACTGGGTTAATGTGGTGGATGCAGGGTCCACAGGGGACAGCGGTGGTGGGACAGTGCTGCCTAGCCCACGGTATAGGAAACAGTTGGCTGTAGGCGTTCCACCCTCCTTCTCCTCCTCCAGAAGCGAAAGCTCGTCCACAGAGCGCAGTCGTACGAGCACTCCATCTGCAGCTGCCACTGTTGCACACGATGTGTCCCCCTATCGAGCAGCTAGTGGAAAGCGTCAGCAGGCTGTGTTGCAGATGATGTGTTTGGGCGACAGACATACCGCCGAGGTGCTGGCCGAGTACTTGAAGCGACAAACTGAGTCATGGCTGGGCAGTGTACATCTTGAGGCAGGCAAGGTAGTTAGTGATAACGGCCGTAATTTTGTGGCAGCCGTAGCCCTTTCAAAACTCAGCCACATACCTTGCTTGGCTCACACCTTGAACCTGGTGGTGCAGTGCTTCCTCAAAAATTATCCGGAGTTAACAGCCCTGCTCCAGAAGGTGCGAAGACTGTGCGCGCACATCCGCCGGTCGCCTGTACACTCCGTTCGTATGCAGAAGCTGCAGCGATTGCTCCACCTTCCCAACCACCGCCTCATTATCGACATTGCAACAAGGTGGAACTCCACCCTGCACATGGTGGAGCGGCTGTGCGAGCAGAGGCAGGCCATAATGCATTTGTGGGAGGATACACGGCCAGGCACTTTGAGAGCAGACATGGAGTTGACAGGTGTGCAGTGGTCGAAGCTGAAAGACCTCTGTAAAGTCCTTCAGTGTTTTGAGGAATGCACACGGCTGGTAAGCGCAGACGACGCCATCCTAAGCATGAGCATCCCACTTATGCGTCTGCTCATGCAAACTTTGACGCACCTTAAGGAGCAGGCGTCTGCAGCCAATGTTGATGAGGAGGAAGAGGAGGAGGGAATCCTTGATGACATTCAGCCATTGTCTGCTCAGGGACCTCTCCTGGACGAGGTGGAGGAAGAAGAGGAGGAGGAGGATGATGATGGGGATGATTACTTAGGGGAGGAGGATGCATCTCGTGGGGCAAGTGAAAATGTTGGCGTGGCAAGGTCTGGTACAGGGTTTGTGCGTGACTGGAGGGATGTGGATTTGCCAGAAAGTGCTCCTCCAACCAGCACTCGCAGTGCATCATTGACACCGGGAACATTGGCCCACATGTCAGATTATGCCTTGCGGATCCTAAAAGGGACCCCCACATTGCCAAAATGATGAACGACGACGACTACTGGTTGGCCAGCATCCTGGATCCACGCTATAAAGGCAAATTCCAAAACATCATGCCACAGGAGAACCTTGACCTAATATTGGCTAATAAACAAGCAACTCTGGTAAATCGGTTGCTTGAGGCATTCCCAGCACACAGCAGCGGTGATGGTTCTCACACGAGCCGTACGGGCCGGGGGCAGCTTGGCAGAGGTGTTCGTGGTGCACACAGCAGAAGTGGCGTTGGAGACAGGGGTTTCATGACAATGTTGTGGACTGATTTTTCAAATACCGCTCACACAACTGGTAATACTGCATCGATGGAAAGTGACAGGAGACAGCAGTTGTCAACCATGGTTACAAACTACTTTTCCTCCCATATCGATGTTCTCCCACACAGGTCATTCCCCTTTGACTATTGGGCCGCTAAACTGGACACCTGGCCTGAATTGGCACAATATGCCTTACAGGAGCTCGCTTGCCCAGCTGCAAGTGTGCTATCGGAAAGAGTCTTCAGTGCAGCTGGATCAATCCTGACAGAAAAAAGGACCCGTCTGTCAACCCAAATGTGGATGATCTAACCTTCATTAAAATGAACCATGCATGGGTTTCCAAGGATTTTGTCCCACCTTCCCCTGATGACACATAGGGTGACAGAAAAATGGCTTGCTTTGGTCCACCTCTTCCTAGGACTTGACCTATTTCGCCTTTTGCATCAGCTGAATGTCCAACATCAACATATGCCACTTTATAAAACTCCCTAACTGTGCTGCCTCCCCCCCCATGGCCGGGGTCACCACCTAGCGCACGACACCGTGCGAGTGCCGTTGCCCTGGACAGGTGGGTAGGCCGACTCTTGGGCGCGGGCACTGGCACAGGGTCCCTCATAGTGCAATCAAGTGTCTCTGATGGTGGTGGTGCACACCCGCCATCAGACACACCGCTGTACTATGAGGGGCCCAGTGCCAGTACCGATGCCCACGAGTGGGCTCCCCTTGCTTGGGCAGGGCCCCAGCATTTGCAATCTTTACCTCTCCCTGCTCCTCCGCTGTGTAATCTGGGCCGTCAAATCCATACTGTGCCTGACACCGTCTGAGCCTGCCTCCTGAGACATACAGTGGGGAAAAAAAGTATTTAGTCAGTCAGCAATAGTGCAAGTTCCACCACTTATAAAGATGAGAGGCGTCTGTAATTTACATCATAGGTAGACCTCAACTATGGGAGACAAACTGAGAAAAAAAAATCCAGAAAATCACATTGTCTGTTTTTTTTTCATTTTATTTGCATATTATGGTGGAAAATAAGTATTTGGTCAGAAACAAAATTTCATCTCAATACTTTGTGATATATCCTTTGTTGGCAATGACAGAGGTCAAACGTTTTCTGTAAGTCTTCACAAGGTTGCCACACACTGTTGTTGGTATGTTGGCCCATTCCTCCATGCAGATCTCCTCTAGAGCAGTGATGTTTTTGGCTTTTCGCTTGGCAACACGGACTTTCAACTCCCTCCAAAGGTTTTCTATAGGGTTGAGATCTGGAGACTGGCTAGGCCACTCCAGGACCTTGAAATGCTTCTTACGAAGCCACTCCTTCGTTGCCCTGGCGGTGTGCTTTGGATCATTGTCATGTTGAAAGACCCAGCCACGTTTCATCTTCAATGCCCTTGCTGATGGAAGGAGGTTTGCACTCAAAATCTCACGATACATGGCCCCATTCATTCTTTCATGTACCCGGATCAGTCGTCCTGGCCCCTTTGCAGAGAAACAGCCCCAAAGCATGATGTTTCCACCACCATGCTTTACAGTAGGTATGGTGTTTGATGGATGCAACTCAGTATTCTTTTTCCTCCAAACACGACAAGTTGTGTTTCTACCAAACAGTTCCAGTTTGGTTTCATCAGACCATAGGACATTCTCCCAAAACTCCTCTGGATCATCCAAATGCTCTCTAGCAAACTTCAGACGGGCCCGGACATGTACAGGCTTAAGCAGTGGGACACGTCTGGCACTGCAGGATCTGAGTCCATGGTGGCGTAGTGTGTTACTTATGGTAGGCCTTGTTACATTGGTCCCAGCTCTCTGCAGTTCATTCACTAGGTCCCCCCGCGTGGTTCTGGGACTTTTGCTCACCGTTCTTGTGATCATTCTGACCCCACGGGGTGGGATTTTGCGTGGAGCACCAGATCGAGGGAGATCATCAGTGGTCTTGTATGTCTTCCATTTTCTAATTATTGCTCCCACAGTTGATTTCTTCACTCCAAGCTGGTTGGCTATTGCAGATTCAGTCTTCCCAGCCTGGTGCAGGGCTACAATTTTGTTTCTGGTGTCCTTTGACAGCTCTTTGGTCTTCACCATAGTGGAGTTTGGAGTCAGACTGTTTGAGGGTGTGCACAGGTGTCTTTTTATACTGATAACAAGTTTAAACAGGTGCCATTACTACAGGTAATGAGTGGAGGAAAGAGGAGACTCTTAAAGAAGAAGTTACAGGTCTGTGAGAGCCAGAAATCTTGATTGCTTGTTTCTGACCAAATACTTATTTTCCACCATAATATGCAAATAAAATGAAAAAAAAACAGACAATGTGATTTTCTGGATTTTTTTTTCTCAGTTTGTCTCCCATAGTTGAGGTCTACCTATGATGTAAATTACAGACGCCTCTCATCTTTTTAAGTGGTGGAACTTGCACTATTGCTGACTGACTAAATACTTTTTTTCCCCACTGTATATTTTGAATGTGTACGCTATCCATACATGTTATCCGGGGATACGGTACCCTTTCTAACCTTTGTGCAATCACGTGCAATCCATACTGGGCCTGACACCGTCTGAGCCTGCCTCCTGAGACATATATTTTGAATGTGTATGCTATCCATACATGTTATCCGGGGATACGGTACCCTTTCTAACCTTTGTGCAATCACGTGCAATCCATACTGGGCCTAACACCGTCTGAGCCTGCCTCCTGAGACATATATTTTGAATGTGTACGCTATCCATACATGTTATCCGGGGATACGGTACCCTTTCTAACCTTTGTGCAATCACTTGCAATCCATACTGGGCATAACACCGTCTGAGCCTGCCTCCTGAGACATATATTTTGAATGTGTACGCTATCCATACATGTTATCCGGGGATACGGTACCCTTTCTAACCTTTGTGCAATCACGTGCAATCCATACTGGGCCTGACACCTTCTGAGCCTGCCTCCTGAGACATATATTTTGAATGTGTACGCTATCCATACATGTTATCCGGGGATACGGTACCCTTTCTAACCTTTGTGCAATCACATGCAATCCATACTGGGCCTAACACCGTCTGAGCCTGCCTCCTGAGACATATATTTTGAATGTGTACGCTATCCATACATGTTATCCGGGGATACGGTACCCTTTCTAACCTTTGTGCAATCACGTGCAATCCATACTGGGCCTAACACCGTCTGAGCCTGCCTCCTGAGACATATATTTTGAATGTGTACGCTATCCATACATGTTATCCGGGGATACGGTACCCTTTCTAACCTTTGTGCAATCACGTGCAATCCATACTGGGCCTAACACCGTCTGAGCCTGCCTCCTGAGACATATATTTTGAATGTGTACGCTATCCATACATGTTATCCGGGGATACGGTACCCTTTCTAACCTTTGTGCAATCACGTGCAATCCATACTGGGCCTAACACCGTCTGAGCCTGCCTCCTGAGACATATATTTTGAATGTGTACGCTATCCATACATGTTATCCGGGGATACGGTACCCTTTCTAACCTTTGTGCAATCACGTGCAATCCATACTGGGCCTAACACCATCTGAGCCTGCCTCCTGAGACATATATTTTGAATGTGTACGCTATCCATACATGTTATCCGGGGATACGGTACCCTTTCTAACCTTTGTGCAATCACGTGCAATCCATACTGGGCCTAACACCGTCTGAGCCTGCCTCCTGAGAAATATATTTTGAATGTGTACCCTATCCATACATGTTATCCGGGGATACGGTACCCTTTCTAACCTTTGTGCAATCACGTGCAATCCATACTGGGCCTAACACCGTCTGAGCCTGCCTCCTGAGACATATATTTTGAATGTGTACCCTATCCATACATGTTATCCGGGGATACGGTACCCTTTCTAACCTTTGTGCAATCACGTGCAATCCATACTGGGCCTAACACCGTCTGAGCCTGCCTCCTGAGACATATATTTTGAATGTGTACGCTATCCATACATGTTATCCGGGGATACGGTACCCTTTCTAACCTTTGTGCAATCACGTGCAATCCATACTGGGCCTGACACCGTCTGAGCCTGCCTCCTGAGACATATATTTTGAATGTGTACGCTATCCATACATGTTATCCGGGGATACGGTACCCTTTCTAACCTTTGTGCAATCACGTGCAATCCATACTGGGCCTAACACCGTCTGAGCCTGCCTCCTGAGACATATATTTTGAATGTGTACGCTATCCATACATGTTATCCGGGGATACGGTACCCTTTCTAACCTTTGTGCAATCACGTGCAATCCATACTGGGCCTGACACCGTCTGAGCCTGCCTCCTGAGACATATATTTTGAATGCGTACGCTATCCATACATGTTATCCGGGGATACGGTACCCTTTCTAACCTTTGTGCAATCACGTGCAATCCATACTGGGCCTAACACCGTCTGAGCCTGCCTCCTGAGACATATATTTTGAATGTGTACGCTATCCATACATGTTATCCGGGGATACGGTACCCTTTCTAACCTTTGTGCAATCACGTGCAATCCATACTGGGCCTAACACCGTCTGAGCCTGCCTCCTGAGACATATATTTTGAATGTGTACGCTATCCATACATGTTATCTGGGGATACGGTACCCTTTCTAACCTTTGTGCAATCACGTGTAATCCATACTGGGCGTGAGAACGGCTGGCGAGCTGTTAAGCAAGCTACAGCACCTGTGGTTTGCACACGTAAGTTTTTCATTTTTTCAGGAATGACGGTTAGGCTTAATTCCGGAACTGCAGTTGACCTGCACTTACTGGGAAATCATCGTTCGCGGGTAATAATTGTAATCAGTGATCCCCATCACTAACGTTGTTCAGCGGGTTATCTGCACCTGTAAGCGACAAACGCTGGCCTTTTCAGTGTAGCGCACATGCAGCCACGGACATGTAAGGGCATGACACACCAGTTATTGGCCAATCTCATGTTCCAGAGCCTCACGTGTCCCTCTAGTAAGCCGGACTCGGACCTCGGGGCATGACGGAGTCTCGTTCGTTAACGGAATTAAGCTTGCAATGTGTGCATCTGTTCTGTAGCTGGCATGGTTGAGGTTTCCCAGGTGGAGTCGAATTTAACCGTAGGCTCCACTCCTGGTGGTGCCCTTCTGGACATTCCTTTAAGGTTCAGCTTTGCAACCATACTGCCCATGTAAAACAAACACTTTGCCTTCATGAACGCTGTTTGGAGGGTCATGACTCGTGGGAATAACGCCGCCCAATCAGTTAACCTGCTAGAGAGATCCTTCGTTGCTCCCAAGCATGACATCACACTCCCTAGGAGGAAGGTAATGCCACTGTGGCGACCGTACTCCTGGGGGCGACACAAGTGCACTGATGCCCAGCCACTGCTCGATGAATCTGCTGGTACATTGACCCAGACCACTACATTCCCCTCGCACGCTACACGGCCTGAATCTGACCCTGATGAAACTCAGGTTACCCTTCCCATATTCAGTTCCAACTTACACGGTGACAAAGAGGAAGCTGCAGATGAAAGTGCAGGTTCGGCCCACCCGCCATCAGACACACCACCGTACTATCAGGGGCCCTGTGCCAGTGCCGTCGCCAACGAGTGGGCCCCCCCTGCTTGCTCAGGATCACAGCACTTGCAAGGTTGAAATACTGTGCAGTGAGATGGAAGATGGGGACGACGAGGAGTCCAGACTAGTACAGGGATTCCCTAGCGAGGAGACTTATTTGATTGTTTTCAATGTTGGGACAGCAATTTTTGGGGAGCACGTTACTCTGGAGAATGATAGATGGGGCCCACCATACACTGGAACATTCCAAAGGTGGACATCAGACACTGGAGCAGCATTTACAGGGCCCATTATACACTAGAGCATTAGAAATGGGGCCCATTATGTTTGGAGCATTATTTGGGCCCATAAGACAGTGGAGCTTCATCCATGGGGACCAACATATACTGTAGCATTATGTGGAGCTCATCATATACTGTTTCAAACATTATATGGGACCAATGATTCTGTATGGAGAAATAGATGGGCCTAGTCATGAGATGTAAAAAGTGAAGTATTTTTCATTGTACTATACCGCTATTTCTCTGCCGTATCGGAGCATGATGAGTTGTGGTATATGTTAAAGGGGCGCTCTTTCGCCCAGGGCACATGAAAACCTGGAGCCAGCCCTCCCCCCCCACAACTTTAGCCAAATAACCCCCATTTTTCAGTGCGTAACTTGTATTATGAAGTTAATTAAGGTTGACAAGCTTAAGTAAGAAGAACTGATGCTTTTGGCATTCAAATGGGCACTGTAGGTGTGTTTCCTGTCCTCCTCTCACTGCCGACTTTTATTCCCCATTGACTTACATTGGGTTTCGTGTTTCGGGACGACCCCGACTTTTCCCTATAATCGGACGATCTTGCTCGACCCGACTTTTGGAAAAGTCGGGTTTCACGAAACGAAACGCGACCCTAAAAAACCAAAAGTCGCTCAACTCTAATTGTTGATATAAAGGGTTGTTTTCGTCAGGATACCCCAATTAGCTTTGTTCTGTAAGAACATATAGTTGAAAATCAAGAGGGGTCTATGATCAAAAGCAGAAAAAAGTGTCTTTGGGTCCATTTATTTGAATAGGTGCCATGTAGTGATGAGCGAGCATGCTCCGAAGTGCTCGGTGCTCGCTCACATTTCTGGGGTTGCTCTGGGGGAGCTCAGGTCCCTGCCCTGCTTGCTTGGCGCTCTTTAGAGCATCAATCAACATGCAGGGATTGTCTGCCACACACTGTAATGCCGCAGCCATGTTGGTTGTGGCATTACAGTGATTGATTGGCCACACAGCATCATCAGGTCTATAAGAGACCGGGCAGCGACGTGCTTGTCACAGTCTGCTCTGGACATAGGCAGTGTAGGGAGAGTTGTTGCAGAGATAGGAACAGATTTGGTGGTGTATAAGTTAGTGTGGGAATACCATATTGAATACACAAATCCATCTAAACCAACAGTCCTTCTGAGGACTAATTACGGTGTATATAGATATCAGTGCTAGGTAGGCAGGCAGAGTATGTGGCATACTTCATTGCATACAGCAAGAGGGTTCATTCCATTACTGTCTGCTGCCTATTACAGAAATTTACTGTATATACATAGCCCCAGGTATCAGTGGCCACTGGCCAGTAATAATTTTTTTTGCATCTTAAGGGCTCATACTCACTTGCGAGAGACTCGCACAATTCTCGTGCGAGTCTCTAGCATGAAAAGCTGGCACTGCCGCCGGCACTTGGACCGGAGCGTGTGGCTACATGTATTTCTATGCAGCCACACGCTCCGGTCTGAGTGCCGGTGGCACTGCTAGGTTTGCATGCAAGTGAGTATGAGCCCTAATCCTAACTATTTTCTTCACAAGCAAACCAGAGCACACTTTTTTTTTTGCTTAATTTGCTTGTTGGCACTGCAGAATACAGCCAGATCCTTTCCATAACACAGCGTGAAAATCCAGCTATTTTAAACAGGGGTTTGGCTGTTACAGTGATCACATCTGAGTGCGCAGAAAATGCGCCCTTATATGGGCTCCTGTAAAATTTTGTTGGAGTGTCTTATACAAGCTATTGATTCCAGTTTGCAAAAAAAATAGTTATCTACAGACCAGCTATTTTAAACTCAGCCATTTGTAGTGCCTGTGCAAAATATTGTCCTCCATTTAAAATGGGCAAGGTGCGTGGCAAGGGACGTGGAACTGGACATGATGGTGATGGTGCATGCCGAGGCCGTGGGCAAGTTGAAATTATGCCACAACAAACACCCACATCTTCTCACCCGACCTTCCTATCCCAATTACTAGGGGATCGCAGCAGCACACCAGAACCCAGAGCAGTGTCAAAAGGTTGTTGGTTGGATAGCGGATAATGCTTCCTGTCAATTTGCCACCACCACCACCCTACCTTCCACACAGTCAAGTCTGAGTAGCAGTGAGTTTGGACTGCATATTCCTCACCCTGATCCTCCTTCCTCCCACCATGCAGAGTGCCCGGAGACAACTGATTCCACACTTGGACACTCCGAAGAGCTGTTCACTTATCTATTTATAGATTCAGGCCTCTCACCCGGTCAATTTGAAGCGGGGCACAAGGAGATCGCATGTAGCGATGCCCAAATATTTGAGCAGCCACGGTCACACGAAGGCGATGATGGGAAAGTGTTATAAGAGGTGGACGATGATGAGACAATTGCCAGAAAGTCAGGAGGAGGACCAGGGTGCAGAAGTTGAGGACAAGGTAGTGGATGATATAGTAACTGACCCAAGCTGGCAGGAGGACATGCAGAGTGAGGACAGCATCACACAGGGGGAGTGAGGCGTAGCACCCCAAAAGGCGGGAAAAAGCAGTGTGGTGGCAGCAGACATAAGGCGGGCAACCGTTCCCCGTAACACCAACACGACGGAAGTTGCCTGTCCAACTATTAGGTCTTCCCGAGTCTGGTTTTTCTTTAAAGACTCTGACGATAACCCCATAAAGGACATTTGCACCACCTGCCATGCCAGCATCAGCAGGGGTAGCAAAACTACCAGCCTCACCACCACCAGCATGATCAGGCACATGGCAGCAAAGCACCCGAATTTGTGGGCCGGAGCCCAGGTTCCACGAACACTGTCTGCGGGTGACACCACTGCTTCTTCCGCTGTTGTGCGTGCAAGCCAATCCCCTTGTCCATGGTGCATGTGACGATGCCTCCTGCCCTGTATCTGTCATTGCACACACTCAACTAACACCCTCATCAAGCACGTCCACGTCCTTGTTCCAGCATAGCGTTTAGTTGCCCATACCCCAGTCCTTGGAATGCAAGCACAAATACACAGCCAACGCCCCACAGGCCACACTACTAAATTCACATATCTTGGCTGCTTGCGCTCAAAATGTTGCCTTTTAGGCTTGTGGAAATGGAAGCTTTCTGCAATCTGATGGTGGCACCATCCCTCGGTACTCATTTCCAGCCGCCACTGTGTCTCCTAGTGTGCCGCCCCAGCATTACACAAGCACTTGTCCCACATTAGCCGTGCCCTCAATAAAGCAGTTACTGGGAAAATACACCTAACCACGGACACGTGGACAAGTGCTTGTGGCCAGGGACGATACATCTCGCTGATGGCACACTGGATTAACATAGTAGAAGCCGGGACCCAGTCGGACCTTTGGATGGAACACGTCCTCCCATCGCCAAGGATTGCGGGCCCTAAGTCAATCAGGGTTGCCCCAACAGTCTACAGCTCCTGCACCTCCTCCTACTCTTCAGCCTCCATCTCTGAAATGACCACATCAGTCATAAGCTGGAAGCACTGCTGCACTGTGTCAGCCAAGCGTAAACAGGCTGTACTGAAGCTAATATGCTTAGATGACAGACCGCACAATGCTGAAGAGTTGTGGAAAGCTCTGAAGGAGCAGGCAGATCTGTGGCTGACAACGCTGAACCTACAGCCAGGCATAGTCATGTGTGACAATGGCCGGTACCTTATGGCGGTTTTGAAGCAAGGCGAGCTCACACACGTACGAAGCCTGGCCCAAGTGCTTAAACTCGTTGTTCAATGGTTTCTCAAAAGCTACCCGGAGCTGCTGGATCTGCTTGTCAAAGTACACCACCTGTGTGCCCATTTTAGAAAGTCAGCTACAGTTTCAGCTACCCTTGCCGTGTTTCAGCAGCATTTGCAGCTTCCGTTCACCAACTGTTGTGTGATGGCCCCATGCATTGGAACTCTACACTACAGATGTTGGAAAGGATTTGTGAGCAGAACAGGGCAGTTGTTGACTACCAGCATCAACAAGGCTGTCGGTATTCAGTTCAGACTCCAAAACTTTGAGCACTCCACAAAGATGGTGAGCGGCGATGACGCGATTAGTGTCACCATCCCACTTTTCTGAGTTCTGAAAAGCTCTCTGCTTACAATCAAAGAGGATGCATTGCAGGCGGAGCATGATGAGATGGAGCAAGGAACCATACAGAGTGATTACACATTGCCCAGCCTCATCTCATCCCACTGTGGATTGGGTGACAATGAGGAAGAGGAGGAGGAACAGGAGCTAGTTTCATGCGCTATAGATGGTACTACAAGCACAACTGTCATATTGTCTGTTCAGCGTGGATAGCTTGAGGACAGGGAGGAGGATGAGGAGAGCATGGTCAGTCGTCCTCTTGGTGGGGACACGGAAGTCTTGCCTGTTAGTAGTCTGGCACGCATGGCTGACTTTATGGTGCTCTGCCTTTCCCGTGATCCTCATGATCCCCAAATTTTGGGTGCCAGTCATAACTGGTTCGTGACTGTCCAACCAAATGCCCAACCAGCGTATAGATAGGGGCTATTTATACGCTGGTTGGGCATTATCATGGGCAAGGGATCGCTGATTACTATGTACTTTATATTACTGGTTAATTAGGGTGGTTCACTGGACACTATGGTCAGTCCTGGTATCTTTGTTACCATGTTTAGCTTTTTCTGGCATTCTTTATAGTTACAATTGATGTTACCCTTTATCTTTCCTCTAGCTTGTGGACAGGATTCCTTTGATTGCACTAACGCAGCGCACTTTATGTACTATGCACTTTGGATGTTTGATATGTTAGTGTGCTCTCTTGTGCCTACATGGAAGACTCTCTGCACGAGGTTATTTTACATATGCCTTCCACCATTTCCATAGTCATTTCTGCTGACCACCTGTTTTCTCCATATGGATTACATCTCATATGGATGTTATTTTATAAATTGGTGTTTTGTATATTTGCATGAATAAAGATAATTGTTATTTTTATCTTTTTTTTTTCTGAATTTTCTTGACGTACCCACAATGTGGTTAGGAGATCCAGAAAACTCTCTTTGAATCGAATGTATTTTCTTCTTGAGAGGATCCTAGTATGCCAATATGAGGCTTCTTATGTCATTTTTGTTCTGGTATGTTTCTATAAAGTGCAATGACCCACTGGGAGAGCCCATGGGGTGCTAAAACAGCAGAACCCCCCCACAAGTGACCCCCTTTTACAAACTACACCTCTCAATGAATTCATCTATGGGTGCAGTGATCATACTGACACCATGGTGTGTCACAGAATTTTATACAATTGGGTAGTGAAGAAAAAATTTTCACCAGTGCAATTTTGTTTTAGCCCCAGATTTTACATTTCGCTCAAGAAGTGCATAAAAATGGCACCAAAATTTGTCCCACAATTTCTATTTAATGTGGCAATACCCCATATGTGACTGTACAGTACTACTTAGCCATATGGAGACAAACGGGATGAACGGAGCTCTATTTGCCTCCTGGAGCGCAAATTTTCCTAGAACAGTTTGCGGACTCCATATACAGAGCCCCTAATTGCTAGAAAAACAGAATTTCCCCTCAAGTGACCTCATTTTGGAAACTATACCCCTTGGGGAATTTATCTACAGGTGTAGTGACGATTTTGACTTCATGGGTATTTTCAAGAAGAAAGCAGCAATGAATGTTGCTGAGTGAAAATTGCAAACTGCCGCTGTAGCGACCAGTACACTGTAGTAACCTGTATGTAATGCCCAGCCTGTGCTTCTGGAAGCATGCACTAGTAAGTTAGGTGGGCTCTCACATCTTCAGAAATGCCAAACGTCGAAGCAATATGTGGTTTAGATACACTGTGGGGCTCAGAAGGGAGGGGGCATTTGGATTTAAGAGCGGATAATTTTCTGAATTTCTTTGGCGGGTAAGGAGCCACTTCGCTTTTCCAGAGCCTTTGTGCTACCAGTAACGTGGAAGCCCCTATATTTCCATCAACAGATGACAGAGTGCGGACTTGCTTTTGTTTGTGGATTGAGTTGAAGCTTTTGTTGGGAACATGTTACATAACATTTGGGATCATATTTATCTAGCGCTCTACGCTAAGCACTTACTTTGGGGTTTCCATCTAAAATCTCTGAGTGACGTGATTTATTATTCACTATAATGAGGCAGCAGAGTTACTCTAGACTCTGTTCAGCTGTGTCCTTTTCAGAAGTGCACAAAACTGTGGCTGACGGCACTTTCATGCAATCCTAAAAAGATGGACACCGCCAGATAACAGGTCAGATGGCATCCACAGTGTCTCCATCTGTCTCATTATAGGGAATATTCCACCAGAGGTTCCGTTTGAATCACGTATTTCAGAGATTTAGACAGAAACCCAGATGCAAACGCTCAGCATAGAGCACAGGATAAATGTGCACTGAGCCTTACTGCGATCTTTGTGAGCAAAGTTGAAAAAAATGAACAGCAGGTGAATTGGGTTTATTTATTTTTTATGCCATTCCTAGTGTGGTATAAGTGATTAGGTGATTTTATTCTTTGGGTCTGTGCGATTACAGCGATACCAGATTTATATTGGGTTTTTATGTCTGGCTCCTGTAACGCACTAAGGCTAGTTTCAGACTGGCGTTTTTTGCCAGCAGCGCACGCGGCCGCTAAGCCCTGCCCGCTGCCCGCCCCCTTCGGTCATCTCCGCCTAGTATCACACACGGCTGCATGCGATCTGCACGCCCTATCTTTAGCATAGGGTGCGCAGACCGTGCGCTAGTAGAATTTTGCGCGCACTGTGCCCTTTTGACGGTACTCCGAGCACACCAAAATGCAACATGGTGCGTTCGGCACGTGCGCTGCTGGCAAAAAATGCTAGTCTGAAACTAGCCTAAAAGATGCTTTTTATTGCAAAAAATAGTCTTTGCATCACCACATTTTGAGACCTATAATTTTTCAATATTTTGGTCCATAGAGTCATGTGAAGGCTTGCTTTTTGGGGGACGAATTGACGTTTTTAATTGTACCACTTTCTGGCATGAAATTTTTTCATTGCGTTCTATTCCGATTTTTGGGAGGCGGAATTAACAAAAACCAGCAATTGGTGGGGGGAGGGAGGTTTATGCTGTTCCGTGTGTGGCAAAATTGATCAGGCAGTTTTCTTCTTTGGGTCAGTACGATTACAGAGATACAGTGCCTTGCAAAAGTATTCGGCCCCCTGGAACTTTTCAGCCTTTTCCTACGTATCAAGCTTCAAACATAAAAGATACCAAATGTAAATTTTTGGTGAAGAATCAACAACAAGTGGAATACAATTGTGAAGTTGAATGAAATTTATTGTTTATTTTAATTTTTTTGGAAATTCAAAAACTGAAAAGTGGGGCGTGCAATATTATTCAGCCCCTTTACTTTCAGTGCAGCAAACTCGCTCCAGGAGTTCATTGTGGATCTCTGAATGATCCAATGTTATCCTAAATGACTAATGATAAATATAATCCACCTGTGTGTAATCAAGTCTCCGCATAAATGCACCTGATCTGTGATAGTCTCAGGCTAAGTGCACACGTACTTTTTTGCCCTGCAGATTTTTCCACGCAGAATTGAAGAAATCCACAGGTCAAATGACCTGCATTTTTCCTGCGGATTTCTTCCTTTTTTCTTGCGGTTTTTGTGCGGTTTTCCCCTGCGGATTTGGAGAGTGGAGCAGGTGGAAAACTGCACAAAAGAATGCTACTGTACATCACAATGCAGATATGCAGCGGTTCTGCATGGTAAAATCCTCTGCGGATCCGCTGGAAATCTGCATCGTGTGCACATGGCCTCAGGGTTTTGTTTGAAGCACAGAGCATCATGAAGACCAAGGAACACAACAGGCAGGTACGTGATACTGTTGTGAAGTTTAACGCCGGATTTGGATACAAAATGATTTCCAAAACCTTTTTAAAATCCCAAGGAGCACTGTGCAAGCGATCATAATGAAATGGAAGGAGTATCATACCACTGCAAATCTACCAAAACCCGGCCGTCCCTCTAAACTTTCATCTCAAACAAGAAGACTAATCAGAGACGCAGCCAAGAGGTCCATGATCACTCTGGATGAACTGCAGAGATCTACAGCTGAGGTGGGACAGTCTGTCTATAGGACAACAATCAGTCGTACACTGCACAAATCTGGCCTTTATGGAAGAGTGGCAAGAAGAAAGCCATTTCTCAAAGATATCCATAAAAAAAAAATTTTTTTAATTATTATTATTATCATTTTAGTGTCAAGCAAAAAAGGAAGCACACTGTAGCGCCAAACCATGCAAACATGAAAATGAATAATGAATTGCATTACTGCATTAGAAGTATGAAAAATTGAGAAAGTTTAGCGCATAAAATGGCCAAGTTATGTGTACCTGGAAGCCAACGTTAAGGCATTTCTCGTTTTCCAGGTCCCTATTCTATGCCAATCCTGTCAGAAGGTATTCATTTACCTTCTGACTGAGCACTCCACCTGTTAGCTGCAGGTGTTTTTAATCAAACCAGGGCCATTTCCCCTCCACAGAGATATAGACTTCAGTCCTAACAGAGGATTTTTCATAGGTTCCCATTCAGATGGAGATAATAGTCTTAGTGAGGACCGCTCCTGGCACTTAGTGCTGGGTATCAGCTGTCAGAATCGGCTGACACCTGGCGGCGATAGTCCGCACACCACCCGTGTGCGAGGACGTAATAATCCATCCCTGGTCAGATAGACCCACGTCTCATGGACGTATTATTACTTCTGTCAGAAAGGCCTTAAAATGTTTTAGACATAACAGGTTATTTAATTTGTAAATCTACATGAGAATATTGTATAATCTTTTATGGAAGTTCATCTCGATCTTCATCTACCTAGCCAGGTTGAAGGTTCCTTCGTGTCATTCCTCCCAGCTGCTGAGTTTTTGCCATTATATCCGAGTCAGGCTGGATGTGCATAAACAGAATACAATTGAACCCTTGAGCTCTTTTATTCTATAACTGAATTCATGTAATACTCATATTAGGCTAGTTCCACATTAGCGTTTCTTTGCGCAGTGCATCGTGCGCAATGCAAACGCATGCAAAAAACGTATCATGCATTTTTTGCATGCGTTTGCGTTAATGCGCATTCGTCCTCTAGGGGTTAAAACCAGTGTCTAGACATTTATGCCAAAAACGCATGCGCACAAAAACGCAGACGAACACATGTCCATGCGCACGCCTGCGTTCTCAGACTGTAATGCGTTATTTTGTCGCATTCCGTGCGCAAGCTTTTTTTTACGCCTTTCAGCGGACTCAAAAATGCAACAGGTTGCGTCTTGCTCGCCTAGGCGCACATGACGAAAAAATGCATACGCACGAAAACGCATACGAACTCGTGCAAATGCAAGAGCATGCGCATGCCATGTTAAACATAGGTACGCATGACGCATGGACGCACAAAAAAACGCTAATGTGAAACCAGCCTTAGGTTTAAAGTGGTGGACTGGAACATAAAATGTATTTCCTAAATACAGCTTTGGCAAAAATTTAAGAGACCACTGCACAGTTTTATAAAAATCAGCTTCTCTACATGTCTGACAGCCATTCCATTCCAGTGTCAGTTGAATTTCATCCAGAGTACACCTTATTCTAATTAATGTGCTTCTGATTAGGTGATCACCTGAACCAAATCTTATTTAATGAAGGAAAGTATATAAAAAAAACCCCTACTGTGGTGTTCACAATCCTCTTGCAATAGGACAAGCTGGATGGCAAAACAAGTGCTAGTAATATCCCAAAAGTAATAGGAATGAAACAATAACTTTTTGTTTTCAAATAATTTTATTGTTTTTTTTAGAAATAAACAGGGTAGAGAAAGGAAGGTAGGAAGGGAGGGAAGAGAGTGGTGAATAAACAACCTTGTACAGGTACGGAAAAAAATGTAAAAACTAGAGAACCCACAAATAGGCATAGAATAACATATATCGAATAACAACATAAAAGAAAAAAAAATCGACAATCCTTATTATGGGGTAATATTCTTGGAAGGAGATTCAGCATCCCAGTACTAAAGCGCCCAAGTTTAAACTTTAAAATATAGTGCCTCTTGTTAAGTGTATTTGATATGAAATTTGTTGTTCCATGTCTTCCATTTTTTTTTGAATATTTGTGAATGTGATTGTTTATCGCAAATCTGCGTTCTAAATCGCTGTGTTGGCCTATCTTGTCAAGTATGTCTGAAAACTTGGGAACCTCTGCTTTCTTCCACCATTGTGCTAACATGGTCTTGGTCACTAAGATGATGTGTATGATAATGTGTCTTACCGAATCATCAAATTGTTCCATGTCTAAAGAAAGAAGTGCTCTTTCGGGTGTAATTGTGAAGTCCTTAGCAATGAGATTAATGTGCTGTGTGACTTGAAGCCAGAGGTTTTTGATTTTTGAACAACCCCAGAAAATATGGCAGAGGTTCCCTTGGTGTCCACAATTTCTCCAGCACAAGGAAGATAGCTCTGTCTTAAAATGCGATAACCTCGTCGGGGTATAGTACCACCTATTTAACAATTTGAAATAACTCTCATGAAGACCCATTGATATGTTGGAATTGTAAGTGTTTTTGATGGCATCGTTCCAGTTCTCGAGACGGATATCAGCACCAAAATCAGACTCCCATCTCTTCATGTATATGTTTTTGTGGCTCATTAGGTCTTTGACAACAGATCTATACAAATTATGCAGACTCCAGAGGTTTTTATTTTTAATGTTGCAGAATAGTGAAGATAGCATTTCATAATTCAAAGTCTTCCCTTTTATGAATTTCCAAATTCTGTCTTTCAACATGGTGTAAAAAACTAGCTCAGATGACGATAAATTATATTTAACCCTGATCTCACTGAATTTCAGGAACTCCACTCCACTAAAAACATCCCCCACCCTTTTAATTCCAGATTTCCCCCAAACCTCCGGTATCGGGAGATCATCCATCAGTGCCAATGAAGATAGAGGCAACTTTAAGATTTGCTCTGCTTTTTTGATATTTTTAGTTGGCTTAATGAGATCCCTCCAGGCTGAGATTATCGGCCGGAATATAGGATGAGATGAGTTCGCACTGGGCTTTTGCAGAAGGAAGTGAAAGAAAAGCTTTTGTAAGGAACCTCTATCACTAGCATCTCTCTCCAAGCCATACCAAGCTGGATGCGTCATGTTTTCAGTAAACCAGTGCCAGCTCTGTTTGATGAGCGAGGCCTGATAATAAGCGTATTTGTTGGGCAGTCCTGCGCCCCCATGTTTTTTATTTTTGTACATCAAGTCTGCAGATATTCTTGCTTTTTTACCTTTCCAAATAAATAGTCGGATGAGCTCTTGAGCTTTAGCAATGGTTTGGCGCGGAAAGCTAACTGGCAAAGTCCTAAATATGTTTAAAATTTTGGGAAGGATAAAAGTTTTAACTGCCAGAATCTTCCCAAAGATGGAAGTCTCTAGCTGAGCCAAAAAGGATAGATCGCCTGTAATAGTCTTTATAATGCTGTCTAAATTGGCCCTAACTGTGGCTTGGATTGATCCAGCTATTCTAATCCCTAGATAGACAATCTCTTTCTCCTCCCAAATGAACTGGGTTTGGGCCTTTATTTCGATAATTTCAGATTGTTTCATGTTTAGAGTTATAAATTTTGATTTGTTTGGGTTTATCTTAAAATAAGATGCTCTAGAGAATTTTTCTAGTTCAACTGAAAGGGCTTTAATGGAGTTTGCAGGATCCAGTAGCGTGAGGAATAGATCATCTGCGAATAATCCAATTTTAAAATTTTGTGATGGCAGTTCAAAGCCTTTAATATCATTGTTTATTCTTATTTTTTCGGCTAGGGGCTCTATGGCAAGCACAAATAGAAGGGGGGACAGGGGGCACCCCTGTCTCGTGCCATTGGTAATGTCGAAGGGGTCGGAGAGGAAATTGTTTGCATAAATCCTGGCACTAGGGCCCGAGTACAAGGCGAAGACTGTTGATAGAATCTTATCGTCAAAGCCAAATCTAGCGAGAGTTGCTTTTAAGTAAAACCAGTTTAGTCTATAAAACGCCTTCTCGGCGTCCAGTGCCAGAAAAGCAGTTTGGGTTCTCAGGTTGTTCGCTAAATTTATCAGATTCAACACCCTTCTATTTCTGTCTGAGGCCTGGCGGCCCTCTGTAAAGCCTATTTGATCATCCGCCAACAGACGTGGAAGGATGTTTTTTAATCGGTTTGCAATGATCTTTGAGTAGATTTTAATATCGCTGTTTATGAGCGATATCAATCAATCAAATTTATTATCGCCAAGTACATATTACATATATACAAGGAATTCTTTGTGGCAAAGAGGCAACATAATATATAACAACAGATACAACAAGTAACATCTAACAAGACAGATACAGTATATAGTCTACACATGACGATTTAATTGTTGAACAGAGTGTGGATAGAAGCTGTTCATATGGCGGTTGGTGCTGCATTTGGGGACTCTGAAGCGACGTCCTGAAGGGAGTAGTTGGAATGAGGAGTGTCCCGGGTGAGAGGGATCGGATGAAATTTTCAATGCGTGGGATCGAATACTCTTATCATAAAGATCCTGGATTTTAGGCAATAGGTGTTTAGGTGTGTTCTAGCTCCGCAGCATAGGATGGCAGAGACCGCGCCAGCCGCCGCTCCCCCTCCCGCAGAACCGGCCACCAAACCCAAGAAGCAGCCGAAGAAATCCGCCACCAAGAGCAGCAAGAAACCCTCCGGTCCCAGCGTCTCCGAGCTGATCGTGAAAGCCGTGTCAGCCTCTAAGGAGCGCAGTTGGGTGTCTCTGGCCGCCCTGAAGAAGGCGCTGTCTGCCGGAGGGTACGATGTAGAGAAGAACAACAGCCGCATAAAGCTGGCCGTCAGGTCTCTGGTTACCAAGGGCGCCCTCCTCCAGGTGAAGGGCAGCGGCGCCTCCGGGTCCTTCAAGCTCAACAAGAAGCCAGAGACCAAAGTGGCCAAGAAGAACCATACAGAGTGATTACACATTGCCCAGCCTCATCTCATCCCACTGTGGATTGGGTGACAATGAGGAAGAGGAGGAGGAACAGGAGCTAGTTTCATGCGCTATAGATGGTACTACAAGCACAACTGTCATATTGTCTGTTCAGCGTGGATAGCTTGAGGACAGGGAGGAGGATGAGGAGAGCATGGTCAGTCGTCCTCTTGGTGGGGACACGGAAGTCTTGCCTGTTCGTAGTCTGGCACGCATGGCTGACTTTATGGTGCTCTGCCTTTCCCGTGATCCTCATGATCCCCAAATTTTGGGTGCCAGTCATAACTGGTTCGTGACTGTCCAACCAAATGCCCAACCAGCGTATAGATAGGGGCTATTTATACGCTGGTTGGGCATTATCATGGGCAAGGGATCGCTGATTACTATGTACTTTATATTACTGGTTAATTAGGGTGGTTCACTGGACACTATGGTCAGTCCTGGTATCTTTGTTACCATGTTTAGCTTTTTCTGGCATTCTTTATAGTTACAATTGATGTTACCCTTTATCTTTCCTCTAGCTTGTGGACAGGATTCCTTTGATTGCACTAACGCAGCGCACTTTATGTACTATGCACTTTGGATGTTTGATATGTTAGTGTGCTCTCTTGTGCCTACATGGAAGACTCTCTGCACGAGGTTATTTTACATATGCCTTCCACCATTTCCATAGTCATTTCTGCTGACCACCTGTTTTCTCCATATGGATTACATCTCATATGGATGTTATTTTATAAATTGGTGTTTTGTATATTTGCATGAATAAAGATAATTGTTATTTTTATCTTTTTTTTTTCTGAATTTTCTTGACGTACCCACAATGTGGTTAGGAGATCCAGAAAACTCTCTTTGAATCGAATGTATTTTCTTCTTGAGAGGATCCTAGTTTGCCAATATGAGGCTTCTTATGTCATTTTTGTTCTGGTATGTTTCTATAAAGTGCAATGACCCACTGGGAGAGCCCATGGGGTGCTAAAACAGCAGAACCCCCCCACAAGTGACCCCCTTTTACAAACTACACCTCTCAATGAATTCATCTATGGGTGCAGTGATCATACTGACACCATGGTGTGTCACAGAATTTTATACAATTGGGTAGTGAAGAAAAAATTTTCACCAGTGCAATTTTGTTTTAGCCCCAGATTTTACATTTCGCTCAAGAAGTGCATAAAAATGGCACCAAAATTTGTCCCACAATTTCTATTTAATGTGGCAATACCCCATATGTGACTGTACAGTACTACTTAGCCATATGGAGACAAACGGGACGAACGGAGCTCTATTTGCCTCCTGGAGCGCAAATTTTCCTAGAACAGTCAGTACGATTACAGAGATACAGTGCCTTGCAAAAGTATTCGGCCCCCTGGAACTTTTCAGCCTTTTCCTACGTATCAAGCTTCAAACATAAAAGATACCAAATGTAAATTTTTGGTGAAGAATCAACAACAAGTGGAATACAATTGTGAAGTTGAATGAAATTTATTGTTTATTTTAATTTTTTTTGGAAATTCAAAAACTGAAAAGTGGGGCGTGCAATATTATTCAGCCCCTTTACTTTCAGTGCAGCAAACTCGCTCCAGGAGTTCATTGTGGATCTCTGAATGATCCAATGTTATCCTAAATGACTAATGATGATAAATATAATCCACCTGTGTGTAATCAAGTCTCCGCATAAATGCACCTGATCTGTGATAGTCTCAGGCTAAGTGCACACGTACTTTTTTGCCCTGCGGATTTTTCCACGCAGAATTGAAGAAATCCACAGGTCAAATGACCTGCATTTTTCCTGCGGATTTCTTCCTTTTTTCTTGCGGTTTTTGTGCGGTTTTCCCCTGCGGATTTGGAGAGTGGAGCAGGTGGAAAACTGCACAAAAGAATGCTACTGTACATCACAATGCAGATATGCAGCGGTTCTGCATGGTAAAATCCTCTGCGGATCCGCTGGAAATCTGCATCGTGTGCACATGGCCTCAGGGTTTTGTTTGAAGCACAGAGCATCATGAAGACCAAGGAACACAACAGGCAGGTCCGTGATACTGTTGTGAAGTTTAACGCCGGATTTGGATACAAAATGATTTCCAAAACCTTTTTAAAATCCCAAGGAGCACTGTGCAAGCGATCATAATGAAATGGAAGGAGTATCATACCACTGCAAATCTACCAAAACCCGGCCGTCCCTCTAAACTTTCATCTCAAACAAGAAGACTAATCAGAGACGCAGCCAAGAGGTCCATGATCACTCTGGATGAACTGCAGAGATCTACAGCTGAGGTGGGACAGTCTGTCTATAGGACAACAATCAGTCGTACACTGCACAAATCTGGCCTTTATGGAAGAGTGGCAAGAAGAAAGCCATTTCTCAAAGATATCCATAAAAAAAAATTTTTTTTAATTATTATTATTATCATTTTAGTGTCAAGCAAAAAAGGAAGCACACTGTAGCGCCAAACCATGCAAACATGAAAATGAATAATGAATTGCATTACTGCATTAGAAGTATGAAAAATTGAGAAAGTTTAGCGCATAAAATGGCCAAGTTATGTGTACCTGGAAGCCAACGTTAAGGCATTTCTCGCTTTCCAGGTCCCTATTCTATGCCAATCCTGTCAGAAGGTATTCATTTACCTTCTGACTGAGCACTCCACCTGTTAGCTGCAGGTGTTTTTAATCAAACCAGGGCCATTTCCCCTCCACAGAGATATAGACTTCAGTCCTAACAGAGGATTTTTCATAGGTTCCCATTCAGATGGAGATAATAGTCTTAGTGAGGACCGCTCCTGGCACTTAGTGCTGGGTATCAGCTGTCAGAATCGGCTGACACCTGGCGGCGATAGTCCGCACACCACCCGTGTGCGAGGACGTAATAATCCATCCCTGGTCAGATAGACCCACGTCTCATGGACGTATTATTACTTCTGTCAGAAAGGCCTTAAAATGTTTTAGACATAACAGGTTATTTAATTTGTAAATCTACATGAGAATATTGTATAATCTTTTATGGAAGTTCATCTCGATCTTCATCTACCTAGCCAGGTTGAAGGTTCCTTCGTGTCATTCCTCCCAGCTGCTGAGTTTTTGCCATTATATCCGAGTCAGGCTGGATGTGCATAAACAGAATACAATTGAACCCTTGAGCTCTTTCATTCTATAACTGAATTCATGTAATACTCATATTAGGCTAGTTCCACATTAGCGTTTCTTTGCGCAGTGCATCGTGCGCAATGCAAACGCATGCAAAAAACGTATCATGCATTTTTTGCATGCGTTTGCGTTAATGCGCATTCGTCCTCTAGGGGTTAAAACCAGTGTCTACACATATTTACGCCAAAAACGCATGCGCACGAAAACGCAGACGAACACATGTCCATGCGCACGCCTGCGTTCTCAGACTGTAATCCGTTATTTTGTCGCATTCCGTGCGCAAGCTTTTTTTTACGCCTTTCAGCGGACTCAAAAATGCAACAGGTTGCGTCTTGCTCGCCTAGGCGCACACGACGAAAAAATGCATACGCACGAAAACGCATACGAACTCGTGCAAATGCAAGAGCATGCGCATGCCATGTTAAACATAGGTACGCATGACGCATGGACGCGCAAAAAAACGCTAATGTGAAACCAGCCTTAGGTTTAAAGTGGTGGACTGGAACATAAAATGTATTTCCTAAATACAGCTTTGGCAAAAATTTAAGAGACCACTGCACAGTTTTATAAAAATCAGCTTCTCTACATGTCTGACAGCCATTCCATTCCAGTGTCAGTTGAATTTCATCCAGAGTACACCTTATTCTAATTAATGTGCTTCTGATTAGGTGATCACCTGAACCAAATCTTATTTAATGAAGGAAAGTATATAAAAAAAACCCTACTGTGGTGTTCACAATCCTCTTGCAATAGGACAAGCTGGATGGCAAAACAAGTGCTAGTAATATCCCAAAAGTAATAGGAATGAAACAATAACTTTTTGTTTTAAAATAATTTTATTGTTTTTTTTTAGAAATAAACAGGGTAGAGAAAGGAAGGTAGGAAGGGAGGGAAGAGAGTGGTGAATAAACAACCTTGTACAGGTACGGAAAAAAATGTAAAAACTAGAGAACCCACAAATAGGCATAGAATAACATATATCGAATAACAACATAAAAGAAAAAAAAATCGACAATCCTTATTATGGGGTAATATTCTTGGAAGGAGATTCAGCATCCCAGTACTAAAGCGCCCAAGTTTAAACTTTAAAATATAGTGCCTCTTGTTAAGTGTATTTGATATGAAATTTGTTGTTCCATGTCTTCCATTTTTTTTTGAATATTTGTGAATGTGATTGTTTATCGCAAATCTGCGTTCTAAATCACTGTGTTGGCCTATCTTGTCAAGTATGTCTGAAAACTTGGGAACCTCTGCTTTCTTCCACCATTGTGCTAACATGGTCTTGGTCACTAAGATGATGTGTATGATAATGTGTCTTACCGAATCATCAAATTGTTCCATGTCTAATGAAAGAAGTGCTCTTTCGGGTGTAATTGTGAAGTCCTTAGCAATGAGATTAATGTGCTGTGTGACTTGAAGCCAGAGGTTTTTGATTTTTGAACAACCCCAGAAAATATGGCAGAGGTTCCCTTGGTGTCCACAATTTCTCCAGCACAAGGAAGATAGCTCTGTCTTAAAATGCGATAACCTCGTCGGGGTATAATACCACCTATTTAACAATTTGAAATAACGCTCATGAAGACCCATTGATATGTTGGAATTGTAAGTGTTTTTGATGGCATCGTTCCAGTTCTCGAGACGGATATCAGCACCAAAATCGGACTCCCATCTCTTCATGTATATGTTTTTGTGGCTCATTAGGTCTTTGACAACAGATCTATACAAATTACGCAGACTCCAGAGGTTTTTATTTTTAATGTTGCAGAATAGTGAAGATAGCATTTCATAATTCAAAGTCTTCCCTTTTATGAATTTCCAAATTCTGTCTTTCAACATGGTGTAAAAAACTAGCTCAGATGACGATAAATTATATTTAACCCTGATCTCACCGAATTTCAGGAACTCCACTCCACTAAAAACATCCCCCACCCTTTTAATTCCAGATTTCCCCCAAACCTCCGGTATCGGGAGATCATCCATCAGTGCCAATGAAGATAGAGGCAACTTTAAGATTTGCTCTGCTTTTTTGATATTTTTAGTTGGCTTAATGAGATCCCTCCAGGCTGAGATTATCGGCCGGAATATAGGATGAGATGAGTTCGCACTGGGCTTTTGCAGAAGGAAGTGAAAGAAAAGCTTTTGTAAGGAACCTCTATCACTAGCATCTCTCTCCAAGCCATACCAAGCTGGATGCGTCATGTTTTCAGTAAACCAGTGCCAGCTCTGTTTGATGAGCGAGGCCTGATAATAAGCGTATTTGTTGGGCAGTCCTGCGCCCCCATGTTTTTTATTTTTGTACATCAAGTCTGCAGATATTCTTGCTTTTTTACCTTTCCAAATAAATAGTCGGATGAGCTCTTGAGCTTTAGCAATGGTTTGGCGCGGAAAGCTAACTGGCAAAGTCCTAAATATGTTTAAAATTTTGGGAAGGATAAAAGTTTTAACTGCCAGAATCTTCCCAAAGATGGAAGTCTCTAGCTGAGCCAAAAAGGATAGATCGCCTGTAATAGTCTTTATAATGCTGTCTAAATTGGCCCTAACTGTGGCTTGGATTGATCCAGCTATTCTAATCCCTAGATAGACAATCTCTTTCTCCTCCCAAATGAACTGGGTTTGGGCCTTTATTTCGATAATTTCAGATTGTTTCATGTTTAGAGTTATAAATTTTGATTTGTTTGGGTTTATCTTAAAATAAGATGCTCTAGAGAATTTTTCTAGTTCAACTGAAAGGGCTTTAATGGAGTTTGCAGGATCCAGTAGCGTGAGGAATAGATCATCTGCGAATAATCCAATTTTAAAATTTTGTGATGGCAGTTCAAAGCCTTTAATATCATTGTTTATTCTTATTTTTTCGGCTAGGGGCTCTATGGCAAGCACAAATAGAAGGGGGGACAGGGGGCACCCCTGTCTCGTGCCATTGGTAATGTCGAAGGGGTCGGAGAGGAAATTGTTTGCATAAATCCTGGCACTAGGGCCCGAGTACAAGGCGAAGACTGTTGATAGAATCTTATCGTCAAAGCCAAATCTAGCGAGAGTTGCTTTTAAGTAAAACCAGTTTAGTCTATAAAACGCCTTCTCGGCGTCCAGTGCCAGAAAAGCAGTTTGGGTTCTCAGGTTGTTCGCTAAATTTATCAGATTCAACACCCTTCTAGTTCTGTCTGAGGCCTGGCGGCCCTCTGTAAAGCCTATTTGATCATCCGCCAACAGACGTGGAAGGATAATCGGTTTAATCGGTTTGCAATGATCTTTGAGTAGATTTTAATATCGCTGTTTATGAGCGATATCAATCAATCAAATTTATTATCGCCAAGTACATATTACATATATACAAGGAATTCTTTGTGGCAAAGAGGCAACATAATATATAACAACAGATACAACAAGTAACATCTAACAAGACAGATACAGTATATAGTCTACACATGACGATTTAATTGTTGAACAGAGTGTGGATAGAAGCTGTTCATATGGCGGTTGGTGCTGCATTTGGGGACTCTGAAGCGACGTCCTGAAGGGAGTAGTTGGAATGAGGAGTGTCCCGGGTGAGAGGGATCGGATGAAATTTTCAATGCGTGGGATCGAATACTCTTATCATAAAGATCCTGGATTTTAGGCAATAGGTGTTTAGGTGTGTTCTAGCTCCGCAGCATAGGATGGCAGAGACCGCGCCAGCCGCCGCTCCCCCTCCCGCAGAACCGGCCACCAAACCCAAGAAGCAGCCGAAGAAATCCGCCACCAAGAGCAGCAAGAAACCCTCCGGTCCCAGCGTCTCCGAGCTGATCGTGAAAGCCGTGTCAGCCTCTAAGGAGCGCAGTGGGGTGTCTCTGGCCGCCCTGAAGAAGGCGCTGTCTGCCGGAGGGTACGATGTAGAGAAGAACAACAGCCGCATAAAGCTGGCCGTCAGGTCTCTGGTTACCAAGGGCGCCCTCCTCCAGGTGAAGGGCAGCGGCGCCTCCGGGTCCTTCAAGCTCAACAAGAAGCCAGAGACCAAAGTGGCCAAGAAGAAGTCAGCAGCTGCGGCCAAGCCCAAGAAACCCGCTGCTGCCAAGAAAGCCGCCAAATCTCCGAAGAAGCCCAAGAAGGTTCCGACCGCGGCCAAGAAGAGCCCTAAAAAGGCCAAGAAGCCCGCAGCTGCCAAGAAAGCGGCCAAGAGCCCGAAAAAGCCGAAAGCCGCTCCCAAGCCTAAGAAGGTGACCAAGAGTCCGGCTAAAAAGGCGGCCAAACCCAAAGCTGCCAAGAGTCCGGCTAAGAAGGCGGCTAAAGCCAAGAAGCCCGCGGCCAAGAAATAAGAGGAGCCGCTCTGTCCACATGCTACATTGGCCTTTAGCTCTGTATCCTCTCGGGATCCCCTCCTTTGGAATCATGATAATTGTTGCCTCTAACATCTCCTTTGGGAAGGAACCCCGAGAGGACGCCAGATCAAAGACAGAAGCCAGCTGTGGAGCCAGAACTTTTGAAAAGGATTTATAGTAGTCTCCAGAGAAGCCATCCAGCCCTGGTGATTTTTGGGACTGCAGTTTCTTGATAACGTTAACAATTTCTCTCTCTGTAAAGGGGCTATTGACATAATTCAAGTCCAGCTCATCGACTCTTGGTAGATCGATACTCTGTAGAAAAGAATGTACAAAATTCGAGTTAGCCACCGGTGATTGGGGATCATCTTTCAGGTTATAGAGATTTTTAAAGAATTCTGCAAACGAGTTGACAATGTCCCTAGGGTGAGTTTTGGGGTCACCCCATGGAGATACTATCTTATTTATTCTCCTTTTAATTCTCTTTTTAATTTCCTCAGCATAAACCTGGTAGGCTTGTTAAGAGACGCATACGATTTGTACCTAGATGCTTTGATGACAGCATCATATTCCTTGTAGATTTCAGATCTCAAACTCTGTTTAAGTCTCAAAATCTCAGCCTGGACAGGAACTTTTAAGTTTGTTTGTTTTTTCTCTAGATCATTAATTTGGGCCTGTAGGTTTGTAATATTTTCCCTATTTCTCTTCTTATGTTTAGAAAGAATTTGCATAAGACACCCCCTCAGGACCGCTTTATGGGCGTTCCAGACCGTGAACTGATCTACTTCACCAGGTACGTTTTCCTTGAAGTAGTTTAAGAGAGCGTTTTCTATCTCTTGTTTGTACTCTGGTATATATAGCAAAGCTGAGTTAAGCTTCCAGCGGAATGGTTTGTCAGGGGGAGGACCCACAAGGAAGTCAATGAAAACCAGGGTATGATCCAAGATGGACTTCTGCATGAAGCGAATGTCCTTAATTTTGGACAGAGTGAATATGTTAGTAAGTAGAAGATCTATCCTGGAAGCTGTCTTATGTACATCTGAAAAGTGAGAATACTCACGTGACGATGTCTTCAAGCAGCGGAAAGCATCATAAAGCTCATTTTGAATTAACCAGTTTTTTAAAGCTGGGACCTTGTGGCGAATAGTGTTGAGTGATACCGTCCGATACTTAAAAGTATCGGATCGGAATGGATCGGCCGATCTAAAAAAAAATATCGGGTATCGCCGATTCCGATACCGGAAGTCCCATTCAAGTCTATGGGACTTCCGGTATCGGAATAAGAAAAACCCTATTTTTGCCTTGTACAGCCTCTCTGGGGTCTGTACGGGCCTTTCGGTGGGCTGTGCCGACTGCCCGGGGGTCTGTGCAGGCTTCGGGGGTCTGTGCAGGCTGCCCGGGGGTCTGTGCGGCCTGCCGGGGGGCTGTGCCGGCCTGCCGGTGGTCTGTGCAGGCTCCGGGGGTCTGTGCCGACTGCCCGGGGGGCTGTGCCGGCCTGCCGGTGGTCTGTGCAGGCTCCGGGGGTCTGTGCAGGCATCGTCCGATGGGACTACAAGTCCCATCGGGCGATGCCTGCTACCATGACAGTGATTGACACATTAGCCAATGATGGGACAATAGTAGTCCCATCATCCGGCTAATGTGTTGAATGTAAAAAAAGAAAAAAAAAAAAAAAATACATGCTACTTACTACATACATGCTACATACATACTGCATACATAATACATATATACTACATACATAATACATATATACTACATGCATGCAACATATATACTACATGCAAGCAACATATATACTACATGCAAGCAACATGCATACTACATATATACTACATATATACTACATGTAACATACATACTACATATATACTACATGCAACATACATGCTACAGACTACATACATGCTACATACATGCTACATACATAATACATACCTACTACATGCATGCAACATGCATACTACATATATACTACATGTAACATACATACTACATATATACTACATACATGCAACATACATACTACATACATGCTACATACTACATGCATACTACATGCTACATACATACTACATATATACTACATGCATGCAACATACATACAACATATATACTACATGCATGCAACATACATATATACTACATACAATACATACATATAGACATACAGTACATATAACATAGAGTACATACTCACCGTCACTTGTCACTTTGATCCCCGAAGCCATTGTCGCCTGAGGAATAAATATCAAAATAAAAAAACACCAATATACTTACCCCGATCCGCAGAAGTCCACGAGGGTCCCACGTCCATCTTGCGTGGAGAACAGCAGCATCAGCTGATGCTACCGTTCTCTACCAGTGCCAGGAATACAATGACGGAAGGTAGGTATCCTTCCGCACTGTATTCCTCCACCACTGTAAAAAAAAGTCCCTAGTCTCACTTTATGCCATTGCTGCGTGGGAATTTCCCACGCAGCAATGGCATAAAGTGAGACTAGGGACTTTTTTTTTTTTTTTTACAGTGGTGGAGGAATACAGTGCGGAAGGATACCTACCTTCCGTCATTGTATTCCTGGAGCTGGTAGAGAACGTTAGCATCAGCTGATGCTGCTGTTCTCCACGCAAGATGGACGTGGGACCCTCGTGGACTTCTGCGGATCGGGGTAAGTATATTGGTGTTTTTTTTATTTTGATATTTATTCCTCAGGCGACAATGGCTTCGGGGATCAAAGTGACAAGTGACGGTGAGTATGTACTCTATGTTATATGTACTGTATGTCTACACTCACTGGCCACTTTATTAGGTACACCATGCTAGTAACGGGTTGGACCCCCTTTTGCCTTCAGAACTGCCTCAATTCTTCGTGGCAGAGATTCAACAAGGTGCTGGAAGCATTCCTCAGAGATTTTGGACCATATTGACATAATGGCATCACACAGTTGGCGCAGATTTGTCGGCTGCACATCCCTGATGCGAATCTCCCGTTCCACCACATCCCAAAGATGCTCTATTGGATTGAGATCTGGTGACTGAGGAGGCCATTTGAGTACAGTGAACTCATTGTCATGTTCAAGAAACCAATCTGAGATGATTCGAGCTTTATGACATGGCGCATTATCCTGCTGAAAGTAGCCATCAGATGTTGGGTACATTGTGGTCATAAAGGGATGGACATGGTCAGCAACAATACTCAGGTAGGCTGTGGCGTTGCAACGATGCTCAATTGGTACCAAGGGGCCCAAAGAGTGCCAAGAAAAAATTCCCCACACCATGACACCACCACCACCAGCCTGAACCGTTGATACAAGGCAGGATGGATCCATGCTTTCATGTTGTTTACGCCAAATTCTGACCCTACCATCCGAATGTCGCAGCAGAAATCGAGACTCATCAGACCAGGCAACGTTTTTCCAATCTTCTACTGTCCAATTTCGATGAGCTTGTGCAAATTGTAGCCTCAGTTTCCTGTTCTTAGCTGAGAGGAGTGGTACCCAGTGTGGTCTTCTGCTGCTGTAGCCCATCTGCCTCAAAGTTCGACGCACTGTGAGTTCAGAGATGCTCTTCTGCCTACCTTGGTTGTAACGGGTGGCAATTTGAGTCACTGTTGCCTTTCTATCAGCTCGAACCAGTCTGCCCATTCTCCTCTGACCTCTGGCATCAACAAGGCATTTCCGGCCACAGAACTGCCGCTCACTGGATTTTTTTTCTTTTTCGGACCATTCTCTGTAAACCCTAGAGATGGTTGTGCGTGAAAATCCCAGTAGATCAGCAGTTTCTGAAATACTCAGACCAGCCCTTCTGGCACCAACAATCATGCCACGTTCAAAGGCACTCAAATCACCTTTCTTCCCCATACTGATGCTCGGTTTGAACTGCAGGAGATTGTCTTGACCATGTCTACATGCCTAAATGCACTGAGTTGCCGCCATGTGATTGGCAGATTAGAAATTAAGTCTTAACACACAGTTGGACAGGTGTACCTAATAAAGTGGCCAGTGAGTGTATATGTATGTAGTATATATGTATGTTGCATGCATGTAGTATATATGCAGTATATATGTAGTATGCATGTTGCATGCATGTGGTATATATGTAGTATGTATGTTGCATGCATGTAGTGTATGTATGTAGTATGTATGTAGCATGTATGTAGTATGTAGCATGTATGTAGTATGTAGCATGTATGTAGTATGTATGTAGCATGTAGTGTGTATGTTGCATGTATGTAGCATGTAGTATATATGTAGTATGTATGTTACATGTAGTATATATAGTATATATGTAGTATGCATGTTGTATGTATGTAGCATGTATGTAGTATGTATGTAGCATGTATGTAGTATGTATGTAGCAAGTATGTATGTTGCATGTATGTAGCATGTAGTGTGTATGTTGCATGTATGTAGCATGTAGTATATATGTAGTATGTATGTTACATGTAGTATATATAGTATATATGTAGTATGCATGTTGCATGCATGTAGTATATATGTTGTATGTATGTAGTATGTATGTAGCATGTATGTAGTATGTATGTAGCATGTATGTAGTATGTATGTAGCAAGTATGTAGTATGTATGTTGCATGTATGTAGCATGTAGTATATATGTATGTATGTTACATGTAGTATATATAGTATATATGTAGTATGCATGTTACATGCATGTAGTATATATGTTGTATTTATGTTGCATGCATGTAGTATATATGTATTATGTATGTAGCATGTATGTAGTATGTATGTAGCAAGTATGTAGTATGTATGTTGCATGTATGTAGCATGTAGTATATATGTAGTATGTATGGTACATGTAGTATATATAGTATATATGTAGTATGCATGTAGTATATATGTTGTATTTATGTTGCATGCATGTAGTATATATGTATTATGTATGTAGCATGTATGTAGTATGTATGTAGCAAGTATGTAGTATGTAGCATGTAGTATATATGTAGTATGTATGTTACATGTAGTATATATAGTATATATGTAGTATGCATGTTGCATGCATGTAGTATATATGTAGTATGCATGTTGTATGTATGTAGCATGTATGTAGCATGTAAAAAAATTTTTTTATTACATTCAACACATAGGCCGGATGATGGGACTACTACTGTCCCATCATTGGCTAATGTGTCAATCACTGTCATGGTAGCAGGCATCGCCCGATGGGACTTGTAGTCCCATCGGACGATGCCTGCACAGACCCCCGGAGCCTGCACAGACCCCCGGGCAGTCGGCACAGACCCCCGGAGCATGCACAGACCACCGGCAGGCCGGCACAGCCCCCCCGGCAGGCCGGTACAGACCCCCGGGCAGTCGGCACAGACCCCCAGAGCCTGCACAGACCACCGGCAGGCCGGCACAGCCCCCCGGCAGGCCGGCACAGACCCCCGGCAGGCAGGCACAGACCACCGGCAGGCCGGCACAGCCGCCCCGGCAGGCCGGTACAGACCCCCGGGCAGTCGGCACAGACGGCGCATCATGATGCGCACAGACAGCGCATCATGATGACGTCATTTCGGCAGCCAATCAGAGCCACAAAAGTGGCTCATTGCATTTTGGACTTCCGATTCCGGTATCCGATATGAAAAAAGTATCGGTACTCGTTATCGGAATTCCGATACGGCAAATATCGGCCGATACCCGATACTTGCGGTATCGGAAAGCTCAACACTAGTGGCGAACTAAAGAGGATGAATCAATGCTGCTATCTGGGACAATATTAAAGTCGCCCAATAAGATGAATTCGCCTGTTTTAACTTTGTCGATTTTTTTGATAAGCTTGTTCAAGAAACGAATGTGTCCCTTGTTGGGTGCGTATACATTCACTATTGTGCATGGCCTTTCATGGAGTAAGCATATGAGTATATGAAACCTCCCCAAGGAGTCTGGTATTTCTTTGAAGAGCTGAAAAGGAATGGTGCCACCTACCAATGTGATGACCCCAGCCTTTTTCTTTGTGGAGAGAGACTTGTACATGTGTGGAAAGTTCTTGTACTGGAAAACTGGGTGTCGATCGGAAGCCAGTTTAACCTCCTGAAGGCAAACCAATTCGGCCCGGGTTTGGTTGATCTCCTTCCATACCGCATACCTCTTATTCGGACTGTTGAGCCCAAAATTGTACGATAAAATTTTCATCGTTAGAATGCAATATCAAAACAGGAAAGGGAAACAAATTGAACAATGAAATACAGAAAAAAAAAAATTAAGAACTTGAGAGTTCTCCTGGAGGACTCCAAACTGGTTGGTGTCTCACCTTAGATCGGGGGAAAAATGAGAAAAAAATTATGGCAAGTTCCCACAGTGACAACGATAAACTGTAATTATGGGTACTAATATTCATGTTCAGGAAAAGGAAATAATAGTGACCCCCAAATAAATTCAAACATAAGACAAAGATCAATCCTAATCCCTATCTCTAAAGGTTGGCTCATTGATGAGGAATTTAAGAAACTTCTGACCCTCGTGTGGAGTATAGATGGGGTAGTATTTATCTTTATACCAGACTAAAAGTTTGGTAGGGAAACCCGATCTATATGACACTCTAAGTTCTCTAAGTTTAGAGGTCAGATCTCTGAAGGAGCTTCTTGCATCCATTGTCTCTTTGGAAAAGTCTTGGAAAATCTTAAGATCCTTATAAGGCTCAGGAGGTGAACCTCTCTCTCGCAAAAGTTTTAAAACCTTCTCCTTGGTTTCAAAGAAATGGACCCTGAGGATAATGTCCCTGGGCTTTTCCTGTGGGACCCCTTTGGGACATGGGAGGCGGTGTATACGATCGATATTGACTTCTAATTCTGTCAATTTTGGCAATAATTTTTTAAACAAATTTTTGGTGTAATCAAAGAAATCTGCCTGGGAGACCGACTCAGGGATACCTCGTATCTTTAAGTTATTTCTCCTGCTTCGGTCTTCCAGATCGGTCAATTTGTTTTTAAGGGAAATAACCTCCTTTTTGAGGAGTGAATTCTCCTTTGAGAGGTAAACTATATCCCTCTCCGCCTGTACCATCTTTACCTCATATTTCTCAACCTTTTGGCCAAGATTTCTGCAAGTTTCCTGTAGGGCCTTGGCCTGAGTCTCAAAGCCTATTTTTAGGGCATCACTGAAGGACTGGAAGAGATCCGCCATGAATCCTTCAGTGGCTTGTTTGTTGGACCCCTTGTATTCCCCCAGGTTAATGGATGGAGGAGGAACCTCAAACGAAGGGAATGGACCTCCATTATCCCTCCTAGGCTTCTGCCTTTCAGGGCTTGTGTTTGGAGTATAGTCAGCTGGGACACTGTCGAAGTCCTCAGATGAGAGACTCCCAGTGTTTTCCTGATCGCCTGGTCCCTTCCTTTTGTTTGATTTGGAAGTGTCCATTTCCTCCGTAAGAGTCTCAATTGGAGGGGGGGGGGTTAATGTTGCCCCCTAAATTTTTATTTTTTTGAGGCGTTTCAGGTTGTGTTTTAGATAGTGTTTTGGTCAATGAGCTATTAGTACCTGATCCCCTTTTGCAACTTTGACAGATGCACGGTTCTGAGATTTTTTTAGATAAGGCGTTTTTGGCTCGTCTCCTTTCAGGGGTGACCTAGATTTTATTGGGCTTAACAAATTAGGGATATCGTTGTAGGATTTAGAGTGTGCCCCAAAATTGTGCCTCGTGACCCTGTGTGGGCTATTGGAAGCTCTGCCCCTACCTGACTGCATCTTGGTTTGCCACAAACTCTTCCCAGTCATCAGATCTATGACCCCTTTAAATTATTCAATCAAACAAGTTAAGAAAAATGGTCAAAAAGCAAGTTTCCCAAAGGAGTTAACTGAGAGACCATCAGTGAGAGCGAGTAAAGTCACACAATTCTGCAGTATCAATACCGGCAGCCCCTGTATCTCTGATCCTCAGTTGAAATAAAGGTAATCTTCTGTTATAATTCACTGGTCAGATGGATACCAGGCACCGGGACCACCAGCCATGAACTGCAGACTCTGTTATATTGTATGCCTGCGCCACTGATATGCTGAAAGCAGCCAGTGAACAATCCCTAGGGACGCTATATGGGGATAAAGAGTGCCTCCCAGATGCCTGTGTCCTTTCCCCAGTACCCCTGTGGTTAAGTCTCTGCTGTGTTGTACAGTTCGTTGGAGTATCTGTGCCTGTCACAGGGGAGACTGCTGACTGAACGCTGCAGGGCCTGTGACGTCAGGTCTGCTCAGAGCTGACAGGCTGGAAGCGGTCGGATCTACTTCCCATTGAAGTCTATTGCGGCTGTGAGCACTAATCAGCAGCCGGTTCTAGAGGCCCAAACTCGGATGTGCCTCACCTCTGCTGTCTTCAGAGGCTCCCCCTGTGCTTGTCGCCCCCTGCCCGGACCTCAATGTGGCTGTGGAACGCTGTTCTTAGCCATTCTGATGTCTGTTCAGTGGGTCCAGTGGTATCCCTCCGCCTCTCTGCTCTGTGACAAGAAAGTAGTCCCCGCCGGTGTCCTCTGCTTATATCCTCAGTGTGCCAGTCCAGAAAGGGTCCAGATCAGCTTCTCTGCCCCCGCTCTCCTCACCCTGGCCGTGGAACTTCCTGATTTCGGCGGCACACAGTCAGAAATCCAGAGGGGAGAAGGGGAGATTGTGCATAGTTCCGTATCCCTCCGCCGCAGCAGTTCCATTATCCTCTACACCCCACAGGCAAAAAACATTGCAGGCAGTTAGAATCAAGTTGTTCCTTACCGGGAGGATTCCAAATAAAGTCCTTATTGTCCTTATTACTGGCGATGAGCCTCCAGATCAGTCCTGGCTTATACACAGCCCACAGTAGCACTCCAGTCACTTCCAGGAAGGCAGATGGTGGGAGGGTGATGTCCCTCTGTTTCTCCTACACCACTACTGTCCCAAACTTTTAAAAGTGCATATCTTCGATCTCCTTTGGACCAGGGTCCTAGTTTTAGGCTCAGAATGTGCACCAGAGTTTCAGGAATAGAATAGGGTCCAGTATGGGTTTTTTTTTTTATTAACCCTTTGCACGCTTTTTTGTTGCTTTAGTGTGTGACTGTGGGAGCTTAGAGCTCTTGCCTCCTACATGCTCAGAGCCCAGGCCACGCCCCCTGGAACAATAACTTTTAACCATGCTAAAGGAGTTGAAAAGAAAAGTCTTGAGTGAGGAAAAGAAGGGCTCAATTCTCACTTTACTAGCAGAGGGATACAGTGAGCGTCATTGTTGCCTCCATCCTTAAAATTTCTAAGATGGCAGTCCATTACAACTAGGTCAAGGAGCAGACATTTGGGACAACAAAGCTACAGACCAGCAAAGGACAAAAACGACTCTCCACATGACCACCATCTTATTTGAATGTCACTCAGCAACCGCAGGATGACATCAAGTGACCTACAATAGGAATGCAAATGGCAGCTGGGGTGACGTGCAAGGCAAGAACAGTTTGTAACAGGCTCCTAGAGGCAGGGCTCAAGTCATGTAAAAAGCCTTTCATCAATGAGAAGCAAAGGAGAGCCAGACTGAAGTTTGCCGAAGACCATAAGGATTGGACCATAGAGGAATGGAGTAAGGTAATCTCTGAAAAGTCTAATTTTCAGCTTTGCCCAACACCTGGTTGTCTAATGGTTAGACAGAGACCTGGAGAGGCGTACAAGCCACAGTGTCTTGCACCCACTGTGAAATTTGATGGAGGATCGGTGATGATCTGGGGATGCTTCAGCAAGGCTGGAATTTGGCAGGTTAATCTTTGAGGACGTATGAAGCCGCATACAAGGTTATCCTGGAATAACAGTTGATTCCTTCTGCTCAGGCAATGTTTCCCAACTCCGAGGACTGGGTTTTCCAGCAGGACAATGCGCCATGCCACACAGATAGGTCAATCAATGTGTGGATGAAGGACCACCACATAAAATCCCTGTCATGGCCAGCCAAATCTCCAGACCTGAACCCCACTGAAAACCTTGGGAATGTAATCAAGAGGAAAATGGATAGCCACAAGCCATCAAACAAAGAACTGCTTAAATTTTTGTACCAGGAGTGGCATAAGGTCACCCAAAAGCAGTGTGAAAGACTGGTGGAAAGCATGCCAAGACACATGAAAGCTGAGATTTAAAAATCGTGGTTATTCCACAAAATATTGACTTCTGAACTCTTCCTGAGTTAAAACATTAGTTTGTTGTTTCTTAATGATTATGAACTTGTTTTCTTAGCATTCTTTGAGGTCTGCAAGCACCGCATTTTTTTGTTATTTTGACCATTTCTCATTTTCTGAAAATACAGTTAGGTCCATATATACTTGGACAGAGACGTTTTTCTAATTTTGGTTCTAGACATTACCACAATGAATTTTAAACAAAACAATTCAGATGCAGTTGAAGTTCAGACTTTCAGCTTTCATTTGAGGGTATCCACATTAAAACTGGATGAAGGGTTTAGGAGTTTCAGCTCCTTAACATGTGCCACCCTGTTTTTAAAGGAACCAAAAGTAGCTGGACAGATTAAATAATTGTAAGTAAAATGTTCATTTCTAGTACTTGGTTGAAAACACTTTGTTGGCAATGACTGCCTGAAGTCTTGAACTCATGGATATCATCAGATGCTGTGTTTCCTCCTTTTTGATGCTCTGACAGGCCTTCACTGCTGTGGTTTTCAGCTGCTGTTGTTTGTGGGCCTTTCTGTCTGAAGTTTAGTCTTTAACAAGTGAAATGCATGCTCAATTGGGTTGAGATCAGGTGACTGACTTGGCCATTCAAGAATATTCCACTTCTTTGCTTTAATAAACTCCTGGGTTGCTTTTGCTTTATGTTTTGGGTCATTGTTAGTGTTGAGCATTCCGATACCGCAAGTATCGGGTATCGGCCGATACTTGCTGTATCGGAATTCCGATACCGACTTCCGATATTTTTTCAATATCGGAATTCGGCATCGGAATCGGAAGTTCCAAGTTGATTGACAGACTGACGTCATCATGATGCGCGGTGTGTGCGCATCATGATGCGCCGTCATTTCGGGCCTTCCGGGGGTCTCTGCCGGCCTGCCGGGGGGCTGTGTGGACTGCCCGGGGTCTGTACCGGCCTGCCGGGGGGCTGTGCCGGCCTGCCGGTGGTCTGTGCACCCTGTGGGGGTCTGTACCGGCCTGCCGGGGGGCTGTGCCGGCCTGCCGGTGGTCTGTGCACCCTGTGGGGGTCTGTACCGGCCTGCCGGGGGGCTGTGCCGGCCTGCCGGTGGTCTGTGCACCCTGTGGGGGTCTGTACCGGCCTGCCGGGGGGCTGTGCCGGCCTGCCGGGGGGCTGTGCTGATGTCCGGGGGTCTGTGCAAGCATCGTCCGATGGGACTACAAGTCCCATCGGGCAATGCCTGCTACCATGACAGTGATTGACACATTAGCCAATGATGGGACAGTAGTAGTCCCATCATCCGGCTAATGTGTTAAATGTAAAAAAAAAAAAAAAAAAAAAATACTACATACATACTACATGCATGCTACATACATACTACATGCTACATACATACTACATATATACTACATACATACTACATGCATGCTACATACATACTACATGCTACATACATACTACATATATACTACATACATACTACATACATACTACATGCATGCTACATACATACTACATGCATGCTACATACATACTACATGCATGCTACATACTACATATATACTACATGCATACTACATATATACTACATGCATACTACATACATACCACATACATGCTACATACTACATACATACTACATGCATGCTACATACATACTACATGCATGCTACATACATACTACATGCATGCTACATACATACTACATGCATGCTACATACATACTACATGCATGCTACATACATACTACATGCATGCTACATACTACATGCATGCTACATACATACTACATGCATGCTACATACATACTACATGCATGCTACATACATACTACATGCATGCTACATACATACTACATGCCACATACATACCACATACATGCCACATACATACTACATACATACTACATGCATGCTACATACATACTACATACATACTACATGCATGCTACATACATACTACATGCATGCTACATACATACTACATACATACTACATGCATGCTACATACATACTACATGCATGCTACATGCATGCTACATACTACATATATACTACATGCATACTACATACATACCACATACATACCACATACATACTACATGCCACATACATACCACATACATACTACATACATACTACATGCTACATACATACCACATATATACTACATACATACAATACATTCATACAATACATACATAGACATACAGTACATATAACATAGAGTAACATACTTACCAATACTTGTCACATTGTTCCCCGAAGCCATTGTCTTTTCCGGAATAAATATTAACATAACAAACCACAAAAATACTCACCCACGATCCGAAGCAGTCCACGAGTGTGTCCCACGACGATCTTGGGTAGAGAACTGCAGCATCAGATGATGCTGCCGTTCTCTACGGGCTGCAGGAATCCAATGACGGAAGGTAGGTATCCTTCCGCACTGTATTCCTCCGCCACTTAAAAAAAAAAAAAAAGTCCCTAGTCTCACTTTATGCCATTGCTGTGTGGGAATTTCCCACGCAGCAATGGCATAAAGTGAGACTAGGGACTTTTTTTTTTTTTAAGTGGCGGAGGAATACAGTGCGGAAGGATACCTACCTTCCGTCATTGGATTCCTGCAGCCCGTAGAGAACGGCAGCATCATCTGATGCTGCAGTTCTCTACCCAAGATCGTCGTGGGACACACTCGTGGACTGCTTCGGATCGTGGGTGAGTATTTTTGTGGTTTGCTATGTTAATATTTATTCCGGAAAAGACAATGGCTTCGGGGAACAATGTGACAAGTATTGGTAAGTATGTTACTCTATGTTATATGTACTGTATGTCTATGTATGTATTGCATGAATGTATTGTATGTAGTATGTATGTAGTATATATGTGGTATGTATGTAGCATGTATGTAGCATGCATGTAGTATATATGTAGTATGTATGTAGCATGTAGTATGTATGTAGCATGCAGTATGTATGTAGCATGCATGTAGTATATATGTAGTATGTATGTAGCATGTAGTATGTATGTAGCATGCAGTATGTATGTAGCATGCATGTAGTATATATGTAGTATGTATGTAGCATGTAGTATGTATGTAGCATGTAGTATGTATGTAGCATGTAGTATGTATGTAGCATGCATGTAGTATATATGTAGTATGTATGTAGCATGTAGTATGTATGTAGTATGCATGTAGTATATATGTAGTATGTATGTAGCATGCAGTATGTATGTAGTATGTATGTAGCATGCATGTAGTATATATGTAGTATGTATGTAGCATGTAGTATGTATGTAGCATGCATGTAGTATATATGTAGTATGTAGCATGTAGTATGTATGTAGCATGCATGTAGTATGTATGTAGCATGCATGTAGTATATATGTGTTATGTATGTAGCATGTAGCATGCATGTAGTATGTATGTAGTATGTATGTAGTATATATGTGGTATGTATGTAGCATGCAGTATGTATGTAGCATGCATGTAGTATATATGTAGTATGTATGTAGTATATATGTAGTATGTATGTTGCATGTAGTATTTATGTAGTATGAATGTAGCATGTATGTAGTATGTAGTATGTATGTATGTATGTTGCATGTAGTATGAATGTAGCATGTATGTAGTATGAATGTAGCATGTATGTAGTATGCATGTTGTATGAATGTAGCATGTATGTAGCATGTAATTTTTTTTTTTTTTTTTTTTTTTTACATTTAACACATTAGCCGGATGATGGGACTACTACTGTCCCATCATTGGCTAATGTGTCAATCACTGTCATGGTAGCAGGCATCGCCCGATGGGACTTGTAGTCCCATCGGACGATGCTTGCACAGACCCCCGGACATCAGCACAGCCCCCCGGCAGGCCGGTACAGACCCCCACAGGCCGGCACAGACCACCGGCAGGCCGGCACAGCCCCCCGGCAGGCCGGCACAGCCCCCCGGCAGGCCGGCACAGCCCCCCGGAGCCTGCACAGCCCCCCGGCAGGTCGGCACAGCCCACCGGAGCCTGCACAGACCACCGGCAGGCCGGCACAGACCACCGGAGCCTGCACAGACCCCCTGGCAGGCCGGCACAGCCCCCCGAAAGGCCCGTACAGACCCCAGAGAGGCTGTACAAGGGCAGGAAAGGGTTTTTCTTATTCCGATACCGGAAGTCCCATAGACTTGAATGGGACTTCCGGTATCGGAATCGGCGATACCGATACTTTTTTTAAAGATCGGCCGATACCATCCGATACGATACTTTGAAGTATCGGACGGTATCGCTCAACTCTAGTCATTGTCCATCTGTAGTATGAAACGACGACCAATCAGTTTGGCTGCATTTGGCTGGATCTGAGCACACAGTATGGCTCTGAATACCTCAGAATTCATTCGGCTGCCTCTGTCCTGTGTCACATCATCAATAAACACTAGTGACCAAGTGCCACTGGCAGCCATGCATGCCCAAGCCATCACACTGCCTTCGTCATGTTTTACAGATGATGTGGTATGCTTTGGATCATGAGCTGTACAACGCCTTCGCCATACTTTTCTCTTTCCATCAGTCTGGTAGAGGTTGATCTTGGTTTCATCTGTCCAAAGAATGTTCTTCCAGAACTGTGCTGGCTTTTTTAGATTTTTTAGCCAAGTCCAGCCTAGCCTTTTGATTTTTGATGCTTATGAGTGGCTTGCACCGTGCAGTGAACCCTCTGTATTTATTTTCATGCAGTCTTCTCTTTATGCTAGATTTGGATATTGATACGCCTACCTCCTGGAGAGTGTTGTTCACTTGGTTGGCTGTTGTGAAGGGGTTTCTCTTCACCATGGAGATTATTCTGCGATCATCCACCACTGTTGCCTTCCGTGGGTGCCCAGGTCTTTTTGCATTGATGAGTTCACCAGTGCTTTCTTTCTCAGGATGTACCAAACTGTAGATTTTGCCACTCCTAATGTTGTAGCAATTTCTCGGATGGGTTTTTTCTGTTTTTGCAGCTTAAGGATAGCTTGTTTCACCTGCATGGAGAGCTCCTTTGACAGCATGTTTCCTTCACAGCAAAACCTTCCAAATGCAAGCACCACACCTCAAATCAACTCCAGGCCTTTTATCTGCTTAATTGAGAATGACATAACGAAGGGATTGCCCACACCTGTCCATGAAATAGCCTTGGAGTCAATTGTCCAATTACTTTTGGTCCCTTTAAAAACAGGGTGGCACATGTTAAGGAGCTGAAACTCCTAAACCCTTCATCCAATATTAATGTGGATACCCTCAAATGAAAGCTGAAAGTCTGAACTTAAACTGCATCTGAATTGTTTTGTTTAAAATTCATTGTGGTAATGTCTAGAACCAAAATTAGAAAAATGTTGTCTGTCCAAATATATATGGACCTAACTGTAAATACAAAATTTAGTGCTTGGAAATTGGAAGACATGTCAGTAGTTTGTAAAATAAATGAGCAATACACATTTTACTCAAAAATATATTTATAAAGAGAAAAATCAGACAAAATAAAAATTTTGCAGTGGTCTCTTAATTTTTGCAAGAACTGTAAACACATAATACAGTAGTGTTCAAAATAATAGCAGTGTATACCCACAGTTTTTTAGAACTTCTTCACATCTATGTTGCATAGAGTCAGCCAACTTCTGCCCAGGATACTTGGACTACATCCCAGTTTTTTTGGCATTTGTTGGCTTTGCCTCAAACTATTTTTGATGTCACCCTACAAGTGTTCTATCGGATTAAGGTCCAGGGATTGGGCTGGCCACTCCATTACCTCAATTTTGTTGGACTGGAACCAAGATTTTGTTTGTTTACTGGTGTGTTTAGGTTCGTTGTCTTGTTGAAACACTCATTTCAACTCTCCAGTAGAGTTGAGCGAAACGGGTCGAAAAAATTCAAAAGTCGCCGACTTTCGCCAAAGTCGGGTTTCATGAAACGAAACACGAACTTAGCGTGTGGTCGGCCACGAGGTCGGCGACCATCGCGCCAAAGTCGCATTTCAAAAGATGCTTTTGTGCCCAGCCAATCAGGAAGAACGGACACTGTGGGCAACGTGAGGACATAGGCAGCAGTTACCACGTTTGTGAAGGGCATGCAAGTGATTGGCTTGCTTTGTGTGGCGTCACAGGGAGTATAAAAGGGCGTGCACGGCGACCGCCATGTTACTTATGCTGATGTCAGAATAGGGAGAGCTGCTGCTGCTGATTCTGTAGGGAGAGCGTTAGGCAGGGAAGAAGATACCAAAAACTACTTCTGCTGCTAGCGATTTTGCCTGTACAACACACCAGTTACTGTGCAGTGTAAGGGGAGGCTATATTTTGGTGCATCAGCTCTGTTGGTTATTAGGCTGCCTTTTAAGGCTCCCTGATAGCTGCATTGCTGTTTTCACACTGCTGAGCAAACTGCTTTTTTCAAAGCAATCCAAATTTTATTGTTTTGTCCTGGTGAGTTACTGAGCGTTCATTTTTTCACACACCGTACAGCGGTGTACGCTCCTCACACAGTACCGTGTACCGGCTGGTATCACGGCCAAATTGAAGCTGTGTGTGACTCTGTAAGGAAAAGCCGAGGAGTTTGTCCGTTCTTACAGACCTACACTCTAGGGAGATTCCAATTCTGCCCAATTCTATATACACCTTGTAGTTAGTCATACACTAGGAAATTTCTGCCTGTCACATTGCGGTGTAATCTCTACTGGGCTTGAGACAATAGTTCAGCGTCCTCCAATCTACAGTGAGATTCAAATTCTCACCAATACTATATACAGCTTCTGCCTTCTCATACACCAGCTAATTTCTGCCTGTCACATTGCGGTGTAATCTCGACTGGGCCTGAGACAATAGTTCAGCGTCCTCCAATCTACAGTGAGATTCAAATTCTCACCAATACTATATACAGCTTCTGCCTTCTCATACACCAGCTAATTTCTGCCTGTCACATTGCGGTGTAATCTCGACTGGGCCTGAGACAATAGTTCAGCGTCCTCCAATCTACAGTGAGATTCAAATTCTCACCAATACTATATACAGCTTCTGCCTTCTCATACACCAGCCAATTTCTGCCTGTCACATTGCGGTGTAATCTCTACTGGGCCTGAGACAATAGTTCAGCGTCCTCCAATCTACAGTGAGATTCAAATTCTCACCAATACTATATACAGCTTTTGCCTTCTCATACACCAGCCAATTTCTGCCTGTCACATTGCGGTGTAATCTCGACTGGGCCTGAGACAATAGTTCAGCGTCCTCCAATCTACAGTGAGATTCAAATTCTCACCAAGACTCTATAGACCATTTACCTTGTATTACAGTACCATATAGCTGTTATTTTGGGTACCTTTTTCAAAAAAATGAAGAGGTATGGTGGAAGAGGCCATGGAAGTGGGCGGGGGTTGCCAGCTGATCCTGATGGTGGTGCTGGTGGGGGTGCTTCTGCTGGTTGTGGCAAATGCACAATAGCACCTAAGGCAGGAGGTGGTGAGCCGGCGTCATTGTCTGGCTCCACAAGGCCTCATAGGCTCCCTTTTCTGGGAGTAGGTAAACCGCTTTTAAAGCCGGAGCTTCAGGAACAAGTTTTGGCTCACATTGCGGACACAGCCTCCAGCTCTATCGCCTCCTCTTCTGAAGTTTAAAAAAATAAAAGCACTGCGTCGTCAGTGGAGGCTCCTGGTGAGGAACTACACCTTTCCTTGTGTCCTTCACCCCTACCAAAAGTGAAGGATGCGGCAGGCCACACTACAGATTACTCCATGGAGATCTTTTCTCATACCATGTCTGGGTTATCAAGTCAAATCGTGAATTCCCCAGTCCAAGATGAATCTGACATGGAGTGCACTGATGCACAGCCACTGCTAGATTTATCTGCTGGTACATTCACTCAGAGCACTACATTGTCCTCGCAGTGTACTGAGCCAGAATCTGACCCTGATGAAACTCAGGTGCCCCTTCCCGCATACTATACCACCATACGCAGTGACACAGAGGAAGGTGCACATGACATTGAAGAGGAGGTGATGGATGACCCAGTTGTTGACCCAGATTGACATCCATTGGGGGAAGAGCTCAGAAGAGGAGGAGCATCCGCAGCAGGCATCGACATCGATACAGCTGTTATCTGGCAGGCCCAGAGCAGTCCAAAAACGGGTTACAAAAACCAAGAGTTGCAGGACAGCTTGGCCAGACGGTCAAAATAGCACAGCGTGCAAGGCCTCAAAATGTCTTCCATAGTAGGAAGAGTGCAGTTTGGCACTTTTTTGAACAAAATCCTAATGATCAGGCAAAGGTTATCTGTAAGAAGTGCGCAAAGACCTTTAGCCGAGGGAAAAATCTGAGAAATTATGCTTATACATTTTACCACCATGCCCTTGCAAGCGTGGATGGACTACCAAACCTCACGTACCACATGTGCAACTGCTCCCAAAGAAGGTGGTCAGCAACGCTACATTGATTCCCCCACTGTAAGCCCACCGGTTAGCACACCACCAGCAGCAAATATTGAGGTGTCGTCGCAAGGCCAAAGCTGTCAGGGAATAACAATGTTATATCAACGAAAGACTGAATCTAGGCCATCAGAAAGAACACCAACTCCATCACCAACCCTCTCTCAGTCCGCCATGTCCACCGCTAGTTCCACCATATGCAGCTCTCAAGTCCGGCTCACCTTACCAGAGACTATGAGTAGGACAAGAAAGTACTCATCCTCTCATCCGCGTACACTGGGTTTGAACGCCCACATTGCCAAACTAATCTCGCTAGAGATGATGCCCTACCTGTTGGTTGAAAGCACAGCTTTCCGCGAACTCATGGTCTACGCAGTACCACGCTATGACCTACCAAGTCGCCACTTCTTTTCTCGCAAAGCCATCCCAGCCCTCCACCTTCATGTGAAAGACCGCATTGTCCATGCATTCAAGCAATCAGTGAGTGGAAAGGTGCACCTGACAACTGATGCATGGTCCAGTAGGCATGGCCAGGGCCGTTACATGTCCATCACTGCGCACTGGGTTAATGTGGTGGATGCAGGGTCCACAGGGGACAGCGGTGGTGGGACAGTGCTGCCTAGCACACGGTATAGGAAACAGTTGGCTGTATGCATTCGACCCTCCTCCTCCAGAAGCGAAAGCTCGTCCACACAGCGCAGTCGCACGAGCACTCCATCCGCAGCTGCCAGTGTTGCACACGAGGTGTCCCCCTATCGATCAGCTAGTGGAAAGCGTCAGCCGGCTGTGTTGCAGATGATGTGTTTGGGCGACAGACACACCGCGGAGGTACTGGCCGACTACTTTCAGCGACAAACTGAGTCATGGCTGGGCAGTCTATATCTTGAGGCAGGCAAGGTAGTTAGTGATAACGGCCGGAATTTTGTGGCAGCCATAGCCCTTTCAAAACTCAGACACATACCTTGCTTGGCTCACACCTTGAACCTGGTGGCGCAGTGCTTCCTCAATAATTATCTGGAGTTAACAGGACTGCTCCATAAGTTTCGAAGACTGTGCTCGCACCTCCGCCGGTACACTCCAGTCGTATGCAGAAGCTGCAGCGATTGCTCCACCTTCCCAAGCACCGCATGAGCATCCCACTTATGCGTCTGCTCATGCAAACTTTGACGCACATTAAGGAGCAGGCGTCTGCAGCCGAGGTAGATGAGGAGGAAGAGGAGGGAAGCCTTGATGAGTCAGCCATTGTCTGCTCCAGGACCTCTCGTGGACAAGGTGGAGGAAGAGGATGATGATGGGGATGATTATTTAGGGGAGGAGGATGCTTCTCGTGGGGCAAGAGAAAATGGTGGCTGGCATGGCAAGGTCTGGTACAGGGTTTGTGCGTGACTGGTGTGATGTGGATTTGCCAGAAAGTGCTCTTCCACCCAGCACTCACAGTGCATCATTGACACCGGGAACATTGGCCCACATGTCAGATTATGCCTTGCAGATCCTAAAAAGGGACCCCCACATTGCCAAAATGATGAACGATGACGACTACTGGTTGGCCAGCATCCTGGATCCATGCTATAAAGGCAAATTCCAAAACAATGCCACAGGAGAACCTTGACCTAATATTGGCTAACAAACAAGCAACTCTGGTAAACCGGTTAGTTGAGGCACACATCAGCGGTGATGGTTCTCACACGAGCCGCAGGGGCCGGGGGCAGCTTAGGTGTTCGTGGTGCACACATCAGAAATGGCGTTGGAGACAGGGGTTTCATGACCATGTTGTGGACTGATTTTTCAAGTCCCGCTTACACGACTGGTAATACTGAATTGATTGAAAGTGACAGGAGACAGCAGTTGTCAACTATGGTTACAAACTACTTCTCCTCCCATATCGATGTTCTCCCTCACAGGTCATTCCCATTTGACTATTGGGCCGCTAAACTGGACACTTGGCCTGAATTAGCACAATGTGCCTTACAGGAGCTCGCTTGCCCAGCTGCAAGTGTGCTATCAGAAAGAGTCTTCAGTGCAGCTGGATCAATCCTGACAGAAAAAAGGACCCGTCTGTCGACCCAAAATGTGGATGATCTAACCTTCATTAAAATGAACCATGCATGGGTTCCAAGGATTTTGTCCCACCTTACCCTGATGACACATAGGTTGCCAGAAAAATGGCTTGCTTTGGTCCTCCTCTTCCTCGGACTTGACCAATTTCGCCTTCAGCAGCAGCTGAATGTCCCATATCAACATATGCCATTTTGTAAACCTCCCTAACTGGGCTGCCTCCCCCCCCCCGATGGCCGGGGTCACCACCTAGCGCACACAACCGTGCGAGTGCCGTTGCCCTGGACAGGTGGGTAGGCCGACTCTTGGGCGCGGGCACTGGCACAGGGTCCCTCATAGTGCAATCAAGTGCCTCTGACGGTGGGGGTGCACACCCGCCGTCAGACACAACGCCGTACTATGAGGGGCCCAGTGCCAGTACCGACACCCACGAGTGTGCCCCCCTTGCTTGGGCAGGGTCACAGCATTTGCAATGTTTACCTCTCCCTGCTCCTCCGCTGTGTAGTTTGGGCTGTCAAATCCTTCACTGGGACTGCCACTACAAATTTGTTGAACCAATAGATGACGGTTAAGACGTAGCTATGCCCTGTCCCACTGGTCTCTAGCTTCAGATGATCAATGGCTTCCATTTCTTATGGACGTCGACTCACAATGACATGCAGTGGTGGTTTATCATCAGCTTTCAGTTTTCTTACTCACAGACGTGTGACATTCCGGTGCACATTTTTTAATGTGCCCTCTCATGCCAATCCCTTAGAATCGCCTACGGCCTGTGGCTTGTCTTTTGCACTCCAAAGTTACGTGACAGATCAATGATAGGCAGTGAGCATCATGTTTACATCTCTCCCTGTGATAAAAATTTGATGGAGATGAGTAACGCTGATGGGATCAATGGTACTGCGATACAGCAACACTTTCTTCACAAAGTTATGTTTTCGCTGTCTCCTCACATAAATTGAGGGTCAGCATCGCCTCTGAGAATTGTAACGGAAGTTTTTCCCGTGATTATTAATTCCTAGATTTCTGCAATCACTAGAGTTTATGTCAGTAATTGTATGCATCTCATTTCCTATTGCGGAGAGGCTGGACTGTCTTACTGAGACAGAAATATATATGAAGATTTAAAAATACCACCAAAAATGTATACTGGTGTACGCTTCAAAAACATTTGCTTTTCTTCTACTTTTTAGATTGTTGTCTAATCCATACTGAGAACACGGAGATTTTAAATGTTTAAACTATGCTATATATACCTGCTATCCAGTGATAATGTACCCTTTCTCACCTTTGTCCAATCACGTCTAATCCATACAGGGCCTGAGACCATCTGAGCCTGCCTCCTGATCTATAGACATAGGGTTTTAATGTGTGAACTATGCTACATATATACGTGTTATCCGGTGAAACTGTACCCTTTATCAACTTTCTACAATGTTGTCGAATCCATACTGGGCCTGAGAACGGCTGCCGAGCTGTTAAGCAAGCTGCAGCACCTGTGGTTTGGACACGTAATTTTTTCATTTTGTCAGGAATGCTGGTTAGGCCTAATTCCGTAATTGCGGTTGACCTGCACTTACTGGGAAATCATCGTTCGCGGGGAATAATTGAAATCCCAGATCCCCATCACTAACGGTGTTCAGCGGGTTATCAGCACCTGTAAGCGACAAAAGCTGGTCCTTTCAGTGTAGCGCGCATGCAGCCCCGGACATGTAAGGGCATGAAAGACCTGTTACTGCTCGATCTCGCGTGTCAGAGCCTCGCGTATCCTTCTAGTAAGCTTGACGCGTACTGCGGGGGCATGCCAGAGTCTCAATTGTTAAAGGAATAAAGCTGAGAAATCGCTAGCACAACTACAAATGGACATACCACAGCACACACAGAATCGACAAAGCTTGCAATCTGTCCATCTTTTCTGTAGCTTGAATGGTTGTGGTTTCCTGGGTGGAGTCCAATTAAGCCACAGGCTCCACTCCTGGTGGTGCCCTATTTGACATTCCTTTAAGGTTCAGTTTTGCAATCATACAGCCCCCGGCAACCAAACATTTTGCCTTCATGGACACAGTTTGGAGGTTCGTGGGAATAACGCCACCCCATCGGCAGTTGGCATATTTTATTGGTGGGAAGTCCGACGGTATATGATCGCATTCGATTTCAGAAATTTTTTTTTTTGGGGGGGTTTGTATTTCACATTTTTATTCCAGCCTTTCTTGACTTCATAAGGGCATGACAAGCCTGTCTGCTTTGGGACACCTTTAAAGGTGTTTTGTAATTGATTTCTATGTGTTTGTATGTTTGCCTGCCATTGTTTTCAATGGGGTTCGACGGTGTTCTTCGAACGTTCGACAAACTTGCCTCCTGTGCGACGAACCAAAACACTAGTGGGGTGGCTCAACACTACTCCTGATACATAGACGTACATTGTTAATGTTTAAACTATGCTATATATACCTGGTATCTGGTGATACTGTACCCTTTCTGCCAGGAAGTCCTCCTCCAACCAACACTCTAAGTGTATCATTGACACCTGGAACATTGTCCCACATGTGATTATTTCTTGGGGATCTTCTTGTTATATTGTGGTGTGATCCATCCTGAGCGTGTGAGTGTCTATGGGTTACTCCTGCAATTTAGATGTACATTTAAAAATTACCCCAACACTGTATACAGCTCTATGCTTGGGATACATTACCCATTTACTGCTTGTTATATTCTGGTCTAATTCAAACTGACCAAGTGAGAGTTATTTTCTGACTGTGGAAATAAATACTGAAATTGATAATAATGACGCCTACACTGTGTACAGCTGTACTCTTGAGATCCATTACCGTTTTATGGCTTTTTAGATTGTGTTGTAATCCAATACTGAGCCTGAGAGTGTCTATGTGTGCCTCCTCAAATATCTACGGAGATTTAGAATGTTTAATCTATACTATATATATACCGGCTATCTGATGATACTGTACACTTTGTCTAATTTTTATATTCTTGTCTAATCCATACTGAGCCTGTGAGCGTCTCTGTGTGACTGATGGAATATACAGGGAGATTGACAATTATCCTTTGACTGAATAGAGCTGTATGCTTCTGATACAGTGCCATATATCTGATGTTATTTTGGGTCTATTTTCTGCAAAATTTTGAAGAGGCTGCGGACGTGGCCAGCTGGTGCTGATGGTGGTGGTGCATCTGCTGGTAGTGACAAAAGCACAATAGCAGCTAAGGCAGGAGGTGCTGAGCCTGCGTCATGGTCTGGCTCCGGCATGCCTGGAAGGCTACCTTTTCTGGGAGTAGGTTAACCGCTTTTAAAGGCGGAGCATGAGGAACTGGTTTTGGCTTACATTGCCGAAACAGACTTCAGCAAATATGCCCTCCTCATCTGAAGTTTCAAAAAAATGCAAGCACTGAGTCGTCAAGTGATGGCTCCTGGTCAGGAAGAACCCCTTTCCTTGTGTCCTTCACCCCCACCAAAAGTGAATGATGGAGCAGGCCACACTTCACATTAGTCCATGTAGCTCTTTCTATCATACCATGCCTGGGTTATCAAGTCAAATCGTGAATTCCCAAGTCCAAGATGAATCTGACATGGAGTGTGGGTGGCCAGCCAGGGCAGTGGGGTTAATCGGTACCAGGCCGGTGTCTCACAGGGATGTGTCACGGTGGTGGTGACCCGTTCCGTGGCCCTGGGCGTCCATGCAAAGTGGTGAATTACGTTTATAGGTGAATGATACGTGACGCCACCTGTGGTTTCTGATTAGATTGACCAGCACTGCAGTGTCGCTTCTCTGGGACAGATGTTGTGGTGCAGCTAAGATGTAGAAGCCCTGCACAGGTAGGGCCGTAGTCGCAGGGCAGATGAAAGAGTTGGTAGATGGTGTGCAGTGCAGGATGTAGCAGAGCCGTGCTTCAGGTGCAGGAGAAAGATGACAGACACAGTCCCTTTACCTGTACTTGGTAAGTGCCGTCCAGGACCCAGAGTACAGATGGAGAAGGAGTTGGTCAGCCTGGAAGCCAATTTCAAATTCTCTCTCTGCAGATAGGCAGTGTGGCCTCCGTTCTAGCGCTTATCTGAGGTACTCGTAGTGCTGAGTTCAATGAAGTTCCCCTGTTGACTCTCTTTTGAAACTTTCTCGCATGGCAGGCAGCCGTAGCCTTTTCCTTCTGGCTCCCACACGTCGATGCTGGGGCCTCCGAGCCTTAGTTGGGTACAGAGCTTTTACAGCTGCTACTTCCTCCGGTTTCTGCTGCAGGAACGTCAGTGTCCCTTCAAACTCGGAGACCGGAATCCGGACCATGCGCTCCAGCTAGGAGTGAGCCTTAACTCTGCTCATCCTCCAGCTCCCCTTCCCTGCACAGAGTGCCCTAACTTACCTCCTCCCGACCACAGAGAGCAGCTCCTCAGCAGTCAGGTTCAGAGGTCTCCCTGCTGGCCTGGAGTGGGAAATGTGTTGTGTGTTGGTTGAACTGCTAGAGATCCTTCGTTGCTCCCAAGCATGACATCACACTCCCTAGGAGGAAGGAAATGCCACTGTAGCGACCGTACTCCTGGGGACGCCATAAGTGCACTGATGCCCAGCCACTGCTACATGATTCTGCTGGTACATTGACCCAGACCACATTCCCCTCACACTCTACACAGCCAGAATCTGACCCTGAGGAAACTCAGGTTCCCCTTCCCGCATACTATACCACCTTACAAGGTGACAAAGAGGAAGGTGCAGATGAAAGTGCAGGTTCCTTGAGCAGGTGGGGGGCATACTCATGGGCGACGGCGCTGGCACAGGGCCCCTCATAGTATGCAAAAGTGTCTCTGCCGGTGGGAGGGGGAGGGCCCACCTGCCGTCAGACACACTGCCACACACCACCGTACTATGAGGGGCCCTGTGCCACTGCCGTCGCCAACGAGTGGGCCCCCCCTGCTTGCTCCGGATCACAGCACTTGCAAAGTTGAAATACTTACCTCTCCCTGCTCCACCGCCATGACGTCTTCCGCGTGTCCTGACAGTGATATTCTGATCAGAAAGCGCAATGACATCACGTCTGTACGCCCTCTGCCTAAACAGCCAAGTGCAGGGAGATGGAAGATGGGGACAACGAGGAGTCCAGACTAGTACAGGGATTCCCTAGCGAGGAGACTTATTTGTTTTCAATGTTGGGACAGCAATTTTTGGGGAGCACTATACTCTGGAGAATGATATATGGGGCCCACCATACACTGGAGCATTCCAAAGATGGACATCAGACACTGGAGCAGCATTTACAGGGCCATTATACACTGGAGCATTAGAAATGGGGCCCATTATATATGGAGCATTATTTGGGCCCATAAGACAGTGGAGCTTCATCCATGGGGACCAACATATACTGTAGCATTATGTGGAGCTCATCATCATATACTGTTTCAAACATTATATGGGACCGATGATTCTGTATGGAGAAATATATGGGCCTCATTACTCTGTATAGCGCACTATGCGGTGCCCATAATACTGTATGGAGTAATATACTGTCCGTTTTTGGAGCTATTGGAGAATTTAAAATCAATATCAGTCATGAGATGTAAAAAGTGAAGTATTTTTCATTGTACTATACCGCTATTTCTCTACCGTATCGGAGCATTATGAGTTGTGGTATGTGTTAAAGGGGCGCTCTTTGGCAGAGGGCACATGAAAACCTGAAGCCAGCCCTACCCCTCCACAACTTTAGCCAAATAACCCCCAGTTTTCAGTGCGTAACTATTATTATGAAGTAAATTAAGGTTGACCAGCTTCAGTAATAAAAATTGATGTTTTTGCCATTCAAATGGGCACTGTAGGCGTGTTTCCTGTCCTCCACTCCCTGCCGACTTTGCTTTCCCATTGACTTGCATTGGGTTTCGTGTTTCAGTCGGCCTTCGACTTTTCACGATAATCGGCCGATTTCGTTCGACCCAACTTTTGAGAAAGTCGGGTTTCATGAAACTTGACTCGACCCGAAAAAAGGCAAAGTCGCTCATCTCTACTCTTCAGCGTAAGGCAACATGACCTCAAAGTATTTTAATATATACAAACTGGTCTATGATCCCTGGTATGCGGTAAATAGGTCCAGCACAATAGTAAGAAACACATGCCCGTATTGTGATGCTTGCACCACCATGCCTCACTGTCTTCGGAGTGTACTATGGCTTGAATGCAGAGTTTGGGGGAAGTCTGATAACCTGTCTGAGGACTTTGGACCCAAAAAGAACAATTTCACTTTCATCAGTCCACAAAATGTTTCTCCATTTTTCTTTAGGCCAGTTGATGTGTTCTTAGGGCAAATTGTATGCACTTCAGTACATGTCTTTGGGACTTTGCGGGGACTTCGAGATTAGCTTCACACAGGTGTTACAGTACTCACAGGTAATTTGAGACGGTCTTTGCTCTTCCTGGAGCTGATCTCTGAGCCTTTGCCATTCTGGCTATTCTTCCACCCATTCGAAAGATAGCCTTCAATTTTCTTTCACATCTTGCTGGTTTGGCTTTCCATTTAAAGCATTGGAGATCATTGTAGCTGAACAGCATATCACTGTCTGCACTTCTTTATAAGTTTTTGTCTCTCCAATCAACTTTTTAATCAAAGTATGCTGTTCTTCTGAATAATGTCTTGAACGACCCACATTTTTCAGGCTTTCAAGGAGAAATGCATGTACAACATGTCCTGGCTTGATCCTTAGATAATGGCCACTTGAGTCACACCTGTTTCTTCACAGAATGATTGACCTCAATAATTGACGTACACACTTATTTTGAACACACTCCCTTTTCAATTCATTATTCTAATACACAGACTCAAAAAAATGCAGAATCTGTTGGTTTTCTTAGAATCTAATGCTCGTATTAGTAAATTTTTTGACATGAGGTAACAATTTATACCAAAAACAGTGATTAATCTGGTTAGTCATATTAGATTGCTATTTTGATTACTACTGTACATCCTTACGCCCTAACAACTTTTGTAATTTGCTTTATTATAAAATATCCTACACTTTTTCCCATCTTGCTAACCCTAAATGTTTTGTTTTTAATTGCGCTCCTGCAACGTTTTGTTTGAGAGAAGTCTCAAACGTGGCGCAACGGGACTCTGGAGCTTCACTCACTTCCCAGTGCTTGCAATAACTCACTAGCTTCTTGCGCTGCAGCCCCATCTGAAAACGTTCTGGATCCTGGGTGATAGATGCTGTTGGAGACGGGAGTGCAGCGCCGGCACTGCTTCTACCTCTGCCACCGCAGCTTCTAACTGAAAGATGCTATTAGAGGGTGGAAAAAGCAGAGAGTGACACTAGCAATGCCCCACAGTCTCTAGCAACAGCTTCAAACGAACTATCATTGGGGTGGCAATGGTGTCAATCACTGATTCTAGTACTGCCCACGAACAAAACGTCATCAGGGGTGGAAACAGCTGAAAGTTACACCCACACCGCCCCCCAGCTTTCAGTACCATCCAGAACTGAATCATCAGGAGTTTCATTTGTGGGTTGAACTAGAAGCTGTGGGACAGTGCTTGAGTCAATCACTGCTATCTCTGCTTCCTGACGTCTTTCAGATAGAGGCTATGATGGCAAACATAGCAGCAGATTGCTGGCGCTGCACTTGAATCTCCAACAGCATCCCACACCAAGGATTCACATCTTAAAACAGGGTGGTGATGCCAGAAACTGTAGTAACTGCAGCACTGGCCCCTGTAATGTCCTGCCTCAGGAGAGGCGATTGATGTTGCGGGGAGCGAGTGCAGTCTCAGCCTCCTGTGACGTCATGTTTGAGTCTCCTCTCAACAAAACGTCAAAGGAAATGCAGAAAAAAAAATAGCTATTAACCAGATAGGGAGAAGTGTAAGGTATCATGTAATAAAGCAAATTACATAGGTGGTTAGGGTGTAAGGATAAATATTTAGATAATACATTTTAGGTGCTGAATCACCTCTTTAAGCCAGATGGATCTTGATCTTATAAGTTTGTCCCTTCACGATATAAGGGGTAAGATGGCCATGTGGCTGATGGAAAAGAAAGAATTTTTCTTTTTACACTTTTTGGATGTGGATATAGTAAACAAATAGTATTTTTATTCAAAATAAAAAAAGTGGTAATATATTTTCGGATTGGTGGAAAGTAGGTAGGGTATTTATTTGCCAAAAGTAGTTTTGCAAATAGTGTTGTCAATTTAACGTCATATTAATTTTAGGTGTGGCATTTTTTTTTTTTTAATCATGCTGCAATTTGCACTCAATTTAGATCACAAGATCAATGGGTAAATGCCCCCCTGTGTACTGTATGTATTATGAATGTTACATTTGCCAGAATATAACTAAATTTTATGTTGATAACATTTTTTCCTTGGCTTCCTAATGTACTGTTGTTCCTCATTTTTTTACTCAATGTTTCATGGGTCATTGTGTATAAAGTAATGCATTTTGACAATTTACTTAATACTTATAGTTACAGTATAGAAGGTGAAATCTAAAGTCACAATTTCTTGGAATTTTTCTTCCAATATTTTTAAACTAGCCATTTTCTTTCTGTTGATTAAATTGTTTTCAGATAATTACCTAACGCAAACTAAAAACAAAAGAAGAGTAATTTAATACGTTTCACAACTGTTATTTACTCACCTGTGATCGATAGAAGCCCACAATCAGACTACAACAATGTTAATGAAATGGTTTGAATTTTATTCATAGAATATATACAGTCTTATTCCAGACATTCATGCAAGATCAATGAAAAAAGTGTCCTATTTACAAACCAAAGGAAGCAATTGGGTAAAGGCCAACATAGAAAAGTTGGAAGCATTCACAAATTTTTTTTCTTTCCAGAATGAAAAAAATTACTTAAACGGTAAATTAGACTTGGCAGTATTACAAATATTTACATACAGAAATAATCCAAATGACCAAAAAAAAAAAAAAAATTAGGACGTGCTACTCAATAAGTATCGCTGTGGCGCAGAAATTAGCATATACAGCACAGCAAGATACTGGCAGGATGTTTCAACAGTCAATTTCAAAGTGATCTGGGGTAAAAAAAAATCATCTAGTTTCTAATATAAAAAAAAATAAAACCCCACTCTACTGGCCTCCTTTATTGGCTGCCAATTCAGCACAGATGCGCTGGTGGTCATCCCAGTATTTAGGGCTCTTTTAGATTGCTGTTTTGTTTTTTTCCCTATGTTCAATTATGTTATAGGCATATAGTGAATGGATGACAAAATATGGCTGCACTGCCTTTTGTGACTTCAGCAAAAAAGAAAAAAAAAAAAAAAAAAAAAAAAAGGCCGCCACAGCCACAAAACGCCAATCCCTCTTCATGTTTATAAAAAGATATTTAAATCTGGTAGTTAATAATTACTGTCTCATCATAACAGGGACAATTCCCATTATGGTGGAAATAAACAGAACATTTTGCAAGGCAATGACAGGTGGTACTGTCCATTTATGGCCAACCTGATTGTAAAGCTAACCTACCACCCGGATATGCTCATGCCAGAGTTTGGCAACCCCATAGTATTGCTGAACTGGCTGGTACAGAGGAACTCGCTTAAGGGAATGAACCACAAGAGAGTTCAGTCCCTTGACACCTTGGAAACAGGATTCCTATGTATCTCTTACCTGAGAAAAGTAGAAGTGTCATGTATTGTGTCGGATTCTGCAGAATTTCCCAAAATTCTTAAAAAGAGGAGGAAGCATACGATTCAGGCTAAAAAATGACCTGCCCAGTACTTGGCACTTTATTAAGTCTGCCAACTACATTAACCCTTAAATGGGAGGCCTCACTAAGAGGGAATCTGAGCATCACAGAAGTAACTTTCTTCCTAACAAGGAGATGCTCCATCTCTGACTGTCATTCATATGTATGATTACTAGTGAAGAGCGTATGTGCTCGGATAAGGTGTTATCCAGGTATGCTTGGGTGCTAGCCTAGTGACTTTGCCGCGTTCAAATAATACTTTCGAGTTTCCGCTCCTGCTTGTCTCACGGTGTACGACAGTCGCAACACATGCAGGGATGGCTTAACAAAAGTGCAATCTCTGCATGTCTTGGGGCTGTCCAACAGCCGCACGACATGCAGGCATGGGGACTCGAAAATATTACGTTCACTCATCACTATTAGCATTGACAGATGCAGGCGAAGTGTCTGGCTGGCCACAGCTGATCGTCAATGGATTATTAAGCTGGACCCAGGAAAATCGTCTGGTTTATATGAAAAAGGGTTGGTCTAGTAAAAGACAACTACTTAAAGGGAACTTGTCACATTGAGAAACGCCATTTATCTGCAGATACAGAGGTAATCTGTAGATGAACAGTGCTTCAATCCTGTGTGACCGGCTTATTGGAGAAGCAGCTACAAGGAGAAACTGAAGTTTTGTTCTCCCTTCAGCTGCTTGCTTCCAGTCATGGGACTGTGTGAAACGTGGTTACATTCACCGGTTGCTATAAGGTGAGCATGCTGTGTGTATTAGTGAGTGTGTATTAATACACGCAAATTTTTGGAGTGGAAATTGCAATTATGTTCAAAACTTGTTCAAATATCACTGATTAAAATAGATGAGAGATACTCCAGGGACTTTTAAGAAAAAAAAACTTCCACTTCAGTTTCTACAAACAGCTAAAAATATAGATAACTCTGAACATTTCTAAGTAATTTCTAAGTAATTTCACTATAAAGGAAATGTTGATAACCAGAGTGTCTAAGAATGTGGAAGACAAAGGGTATGCCTTGTTTGCAGTAGCGAAATCCAGGCAGTGCATCTACAAGGTTACAGATTGAACATTTTCTCTTGTTCTAATCCCTTCATTCCTAGGAATCTAGACAAAGGTCAGCTCAGCAAATGTATTGTTAGCGCAGAGAGCATTTCCCTAGATAACAAGCCAAACAATGATCACAATCAATTTGGAACAAGTACAAGTTCCTTCTTTATTACCTGGAAAAAGCTCTAGGGGTGAAAGGTGGTGATAGCCTCTTTTCTAAATGCAAAAACTATGCAGATGTTTTTGTCTCCTTTTCCAGAGAGATGGATGATCTGAAGCTATATTTTTACAGTTGATGGTTATAGGAAGCGATTGATTGCAGTTATTCCAAAGGGTGTGCAACCAAACATTAAGTTGAGGGTACCAACTATCTCATCCAGCCCATTTTGGGGGTTTTGTGTGAAACTATGTCCAATTTGCCTTTTATCCTTGTTTTGTGTTGTTCCAATAAACAAAGAAGGAAATAAACATGTGTATAACAAAAACATGTGGAATTGCAATAATTTTCTGGGAGAAATACTTAAATTCTTGGAACAATTTCAAAGGTGCCAACACTTTCTGCCATGTGTGTATACACACACACGCAAACACATTTTACAGTGATGGGTCACAATAACCTACTTTTCCTTTACAGTTTAGTATGGGTGATAACTATTGATGAGTGAGCGTGCTGGGATAAGGTGTAGTATGTAGGATTAATAAGCTTGGAAAAAAAAAAAATCAGTAACTGGAGTTTTTATAAGGATCTAATATTTTACACATTGTTATTTTAAGAAATCGTGAGGACAAATATTACTGAGCTTAAACCACCTGTTCCATCACTTGAGGCTCCAGAAGGAGATTAAAGAGGTAGGAGGAGGGGAACAGTAGAAGTACAAGTTACTTCTATATTTTATATTATTGTTTCCTCATAACACTATCTTTACAGTGTAATGAGAAATTTTGACTATTAAGTTTGTTTTTTATATGAAATTTATTGTTCCCATATCACAGCTATATAAAAAATAAAATAAGTATTGCTTTTCATACTGACCAATATGCCTTCTACTACACGTACACCTCATTATTTGTACACAAGGCTTTTCAGGATTCTCATTATCATCACAGACATGATTTCAATGAATGCGAATGCCTCAATATATAGTAGACATGATCTCACAGCTCACCTCCTCCCACTCTCTTCACAAAAACCTTTACCCTCATCAGTTCTTGACCACGTTATACAAAAAATAAAAAACGGGAAAGAGTTCTAGTTTCAGGTCTAGTACTTTGTGTGAAACTGCAAATTTTTTTTATCTACCGTAGATGGTAATAGAAAAATATATGTATGCTGTTGACCCATTTCCAATAAAACCCTGTAAAGTCCCTCAAACCTCATCATGAAGACACAGCAGGGAGCATGTTTTGTCCTGGAGGACCAGACCGGAGAGAATATGCCACAGGCAGCCCATGTGCGGTGTAATTTGCTTCAGGGAAAATGAAAAGCTGCCAAGCAAGGTTTCCAGTAAAAAATGTCCTCATAAGTGCACGCTACATTAAAACCCATCCAGCATCAGAAATCAGAGCAGTGGTGTTGACTTTCCATTTAATGACTTAACTACTTATCACCAAAGTACAGGAGGAGACCAACTTCTGGTTAAAATCTATTTATCTTGGCACATTAGTAGTGTCTAAAAGAACCTCTCCTCAAAGATTTCCGAGGAACAACTGTGGGTGAGATCATTTCTCCTAGTAAGTGTAAACTAATATCTTGTGATTTTGACCTCATAACAGTCACCCACAAACTACTTATTCTCCATCCTCAAGTCCACTATTAAAGCAGAAGACATCTTCATACCAAAGTCTACAGCCATAACTTTATAATCAAAGGATAAATGGATTACACAAAGGCAAGTGATGACTTGCTAATTGCTGGTACCCCACTTGATTCTGAACAGAGGTATGGAGGAGGGGTACGGATGTGCCATACATGCACCTACACCGAGAATTCAATGTCTAAGGAACTGCTAGAAATATAGGCGTACAGACCATGAAAGGAGCAGTGGTGGCATGCACGCTCCATCTCAGCAGCATTCACACCAGGCTCTGCAGAGTCCTGTTCTCTGAATAGGTGGGCTAACAAGTGGTTGAATTGTCAACGATCAGCAACTATAGATAGGTGATAACTTACAAGATTGGTAGAAACTTACAGTAATTATATCACACACATTAGCAGAATCCATATTTAAGCTCCACTTTGTACACAGACTTAAAAGTATATAAATGTGAGGATCGCCTGGAGAACACAGTAAACATCTCATCTCTCACCTGATGGACACTCTTTTTGACCTGTTAAGGGGGTGGTAAGTGGTAGTAAACATTTATTTTTTTAGTGTTGTGATTTCCTAGAAGTTTTACAACACTGAATAGTGGACGGCAAACTTATAAAATGCAAGTTAAGAGGAAAACTCCACTTCTCAAGGACATTTTACAATATTCCAGTCTTACTTATCTTGTATCAATTTTAAAATTTTGAATATTAGCAGTTAGGCCTAACTGACAGCCTGTACCCGAGAGCAGTGCATTGTGGGATCTCACAGGAGTGTTATATAGTGAGAACTAACCTGCTGTGTTATTGGTTTAGCAATCAAGTCACAAATCAAAAAAAAAAAAATTATCACAATTGTGATTGAAGAGTAAAAGCATCACAGTGTATGAATTGAGTGAGGCTGCAACCAAGTAACATGATACAAATGCTGTTAGGCAAGGTGCTGCAAAGTTCCATTTACGTTTCTAATGTATAGCTTTGTCAAATGAGGAATTTCATTTTAAATTTAAGTCAGGTGATGGAAAACCCCATCACCTCTGGTATGGGTAATATTGGAATGGACTGGCCCACAGGAGAACAGGAAAATCCTCCGGTGGGCCACCACCCTCCTATATGAGCAGTGCTTGGCACAATATACTTGAATCACTATGTACAGACAAAGGCGGCATCTTATTCATTTACTAATTTGCCCAGTTCATTGTTATATAAATTTGTAATTGAGGATAATGTAACATTTGCATGTAGCTGAAAAGTGGGGCTCTGGAGTTGATTACTGGTGGACCATTGACAACTCAGTCCAGCACTGGTCATTCATTGGTTAATAGAAAAAGTACAACATCCCATAATAGACAGAACGAACTGGAATCCGAATTTTGAGAAAATTACTATTGTGCACAAAATGTTTTAATTGCAATTACAAAATTGTGAATTGGAAAATCAAGGAAGAAAAAAAAACACCCTCACGACCATAGCTGACTATATCCATAATAAATGACAATCAATATAAAAAAAATAAAAAATTAAATACATAAGCTTCTATTAATTTTCTTTAAAAAAAAAAAAATGACATTGAAATGTGGGTATTGCCAGCTGTACTTACACTTGCTGCACTTCCAGTGATGAGTCCTATACCCAGAAAAGGGCTCATTGTGCCGACACAATTGTAGCTTCAAAGAAATAAAAAGTATTTACAATTCCCACCCAGCGATCACTACGCAAAGTAACAGTACAATACCATAGTCATAACGTAAAAAATCATCAAAAGAAGTACGTGAAACCCTGTTCAATGTGTGAACGTAACAGAACTGACATCCCGATGCCTTTGTTCCGCATCTATGACGTCAGTAACACAGGCACTTCACATGTAAACAGTCTACAACTTAAAAAGAGGTTTTGGCACCAACTCAGACTATAAAAATAAGCAGTCAAAAAAATTACAAATATATATATATATATACACAAATATAAAACCAGGAAAAAAAAATAAGTCAGTATCATCTTGGAGCAGTCAGAAAATAACACGGGGATACCCCAAACAAAAAAAAAAAAAAAAAAAGAAGAATATAAGTTACTAGAAGTGCAATAAATAATCCAATATTTAAAAAAGGATCCCACTGGTTTGTATTAGAGCAGCCAGAAAATTAACTCTACAGTGGCAGAAAGCAACAAGAACTAAAGACATGTTACAGCAACAGTCGTATTTAAAGAGGAATGCCCACTCCTGTTTTCCAAATCTACACCATAGACAGTTTAAAGTGAATCCTTCCTAATTTTCATGCTATCCAATCTGAGCCGTAGGGGGCAAAGACCCCGATTCCAGCGATGTGTCACTTATTTTGATGCTTGTTCCAACCATTGTTTTCTCATCTGCAGATCTAGCAGCTCTCTGGATGCTGAGCTCTGTATAACCCCACCCTCAGGGTTATATAGCAGAAGGTTTACTATTCCTCCAGTAATAATCTTCTGCTGATAAAGCGATTTTTGTAAAAAAAAAAAAAAAAAAAAAAATAATAATACAGCAAGAAGCTCAGTATTGACACATTGCCACTGCAATTGTCACATTGCCGGAATCAGGGTCTCGGTCTCTAAATTAGGCGGCTCTCAAAATTAGGTGGCAAAATCCTTTTGTCAGATTCCCTTTAAAAAAAACTGTTTGCCTCCAGCCACCACTAGAGGAAAGTGAGGAGCTTACACCAAACTTCCCATACATTGAACTCAATGGTATGACTTTATACAGTTAGAAGTTTAGCTCCCCCTGATGGTGGCTGCTGGTAACTACAATGTTCTTTTTTTTTGCTTTTTTTTAACCTAACATCTATACACAGGTTTTAGAAAACTGTTAGAAATAGTTCCGGATGCTAAAAGGTTATATTACAGATAACCTGTGAGAAGGGTTAAAATTAAAACCTAACACTGCCACCAACCCAGGTAAGGCCTGTTTCACACATCCCTTTGTGTCCATCAGTCAAACTCCGCCGTTTTGCAAAAAAAAAAAAAAACGGATCCGCCATTTTTCTTGGCAGATCCGTTTTTTCCCCATTGAGTTGCATTACCGGCGGATCTTGACGGATGGCCATCCATTGGATCCGTTTTTTTGCAGATCCGCCAAAATTTTGACGTCCGCCTCTCTCTCTCCTTCCCCAGGCAGCTTTAAAATTCTTCCATTGACAGATCCGTTAAAATAACGGTCCGGTGCCAAACGTTGTGGTCAGTACAGGAACGGATCCGTTATCCGCCATTTTAGCGGATTTTGACTGACCAAAAAAAACTGATGTGTGAAACAGGCCTAAGGTAAAAAATAGCAGAAGTATTTTCAAAACAGCACAAGCTGTATTCTAATGATTAATAGGGTCATAGAGGTGGAGCCAACCCTCTGAAAAGTCATGCAGGCCACTCCTCTTTCTGACTTGATTGACGCCGCACTGGTACATCATTACGAGCCATCACCAGCATTCAGTGCTGGCACAGTAAAGCAGGATGTACTTTGCCCACATTATGTTGCATTGGCCAGCCAGAATATAAGACATCATTGCCAACCTATTACTATTACAGAGGACAGGTTGATGGCAACAATAAGGTATAAACCCTCCTGGAAGAACAAATTATCTCATCATTCCAAACAATGCAGTGTTAAGGAGGTGGGCATTTCATCTTTTTTCTTTAGCGCTACATAAAGCCATTTTGCTGTAGTCCATCTCTCACTCAGACTGATAGCTTTGCAGACAGACATAATTAGAGCCACAAGCATTTCTGCAATGCACAGTGGTGTTGCTGTGAATGACCGAGCAGCTGCCAGAACAGTTGTGACATGACTCGCGTCTGATCTATAAGCTATACTAATCTATTCTTACATAACCCTTCCAGTGGGTCCTCCGTAACTTCAGGCTATAGCTGCAAGGTAACATGTCAGACAAGGCTGGTTATAGTCCATGACAATGCAAACTAAAATGATCTTAGTCACAACCATCTGTAAGACCTCAGTTGTGATGTGGGATAGTATTGCTGGCAGGACAAGCGGAAACAAGGTGTAGGATGACTGTACAGCATTGATGCAGCTCTAGTCATCAAGCATGTTCAGATTCTTTACTACTGCATGACACACAGCCAAGGTAAATGACGGAGCCTCCGGAGTATACACCTAAGATACGTACATACCCGCAAAGTGGGTATGCTAGGAAGAGGACACCACTTATTTCAGCTGTTTGTCCAAAATCAGAAATTACCCAACGTAGTAAGTATGCACGAGAAGGAGATAAAGCGGTTTGTCCAGTGCTTTAATGTTGGCTGCTAATTCTATCGACACCACTGATCAAATCTGGCCGAGAATAGTTCATCAGTTGCGGAGATGAACAACAGTGCCATCAACTGTATAGTGGTTGGCAGCGGGGTACTGCAGATCCACTGATGCATATAGACAGGTGAGGATGTGCAGTACCCGACCTCTGTAAAGATGACTCGCCGCAATTGTCCACATCCGGCACTAGCCAGAACTGGGAAAAGAGGATTCGTAACGGTGCCAGGAATCAAGACCTCTTTAAAAGGGTTGTCCAGCAGACAATTTTGATTTTTGGGAGAGAAAGTTGGCAAAAAAAGTTAGAACAGTTAAAAAAAAAAAAAATAAATAAATAATTCTCCACAGCTTCTATCTGATGTTTATGCAATCATTGTGAATCTCCACACCCAAAAAGTGACATGCCTCCGCCAGTGACTAGAGAGGAAGGCCGAGTACGACTTATTTTTCAAAACCAGTCTAAGATCCCTGCAAACATTTTCTGCACGATGGACGACCCACCTAATGCCAGACTTAAATTCTTGACATTTGCATTGCCCATGTTACTAAACCTTGCCAGGCTCTGTCTATGAATATACATTCACATCCACACATGCATTCACAGATGTGCAGTCAGTGGTATTTCACAAGTTAAAACAACAATAAAAACAGGTTGAGAAATTTAAAATATAAAAAAAAAAAAAAAAAAAAAAACACCCTTCACTGTAATTCAGTATATTCAGTGAGGGGACAGTAGCTGTGCGCAGTTCACATGTCAGGGCTAACGTCACTCAGAAGGATAAGTCTTGCCAGTAAATCCACCACTGAGGCTTTAGGATGAGCCTGAAGGTCGTCAGTGCTCGTCGTCCTTGGCTCTCCCACGGCAGGTCACACTGACGAAAGCTGGGAAGTTCTCAATAAGGGAAGTTCTAATAGTGCTTGTACTGTGACCCCAACTTTCACTAGTCCCCTCTCTTCCAAGATATGGTGGGGTAAACATAGCCTGTCCTGGAAGAGACCAACAGGAAGAGATGATTTACGACACATCTGAGAACATTAGTCATGTGTAGGTACGTAGGTAAAGCATTCAACTCACTTGTGGAACCCCGAGTTTCTTACATGCCTCCAGAAAGTTTTCTACATTACGCCTGCATTTTGCCATGCTGAGCTTAGGCTAGAAAAAAAAAAAAAAAAAATCAGATGTTGTTACACATCAGACAGAAGCCAGAATCATGGATCCAATTATGGTAATTACACAGGAAATCCATCACAATCCATTAAATTCTGGCTAAACCTCAACATGGTATTATCCAGACATCAGACAAGAACTTTGTGGTCTTGCAGCGATGCGTTATCCACCACTACATTTTTTGTCCATCCCACGAGACATTTCCCCAGCAGAAACATCAGTAGAAAGCAGGCAGCTCTGCCGTACATTTCACCATTTGCAGAAAACAAAAAGTTAAATTCCGCAGTAATATCAGAAGCATACAGTGGCACCGGTCAAATTTACACTCTGGTTTTTCCCAGTGACATGTAAGTTTTCAAAATAGGTCATACATAACATGTCACTACTGTCATAGATTTTCTGTGAGCGAGTCTGCAGGTAGGAATATGCTCCAAAGAAATGTACTCTAAGAACATGTGCATGTGTTTGGATTATGGTGCAGAAAAATCTGCGGAAAGTAGTTGAATGTTGGCAGTAAACATGCTGAGTAAAAAAAAGTGCTTTGATGAGTGTTTGTGTGCTTTTTTGCAAGTCACTTGAATTGAAAAAAAAAAAGCTGCAAAAACGCCGCAATGATGATTCAAATCCGCAAAGAAAAGGTATGCAGCGTGTGCGTGTGGGGGGGGGAGGGGGGGGGACTTAGAAAATCTCATCAATTTGAGGAATTTTCTGCAGGGCAAATGATCAGAGGTGCAGATTTCTTAATGTCATTTCTCATTGCAGATTTTTAATGTGGATAATTTAGAGGAGTGACACACGAGGTGAAGTCTATCTAACACATACACTACTCACAAAAAGCTAGGGATACTTGGCTTTGGGGCAAAATTAATGGAAAACGTAATACAATCCGGCTCCAGTTATATTTTATCATGACAGTCGGGCATTTAAGTAGAAGCATGCAATGGCAATTTCCTCATCTCAAACTATTTATTGAAACAAAAGCCAACAAGTGGTAAGCATACCACCCCAAAAAAAATGCCAATGTCTCAATTACTTGTCATGTGGCCTTAAGCATCAATTACAGCTCGACAACAACGTCTCCTGCCGTCACACTGGAGTTACTGTCTGCTGAGGCATGGCATCCCACTCAGGCTGGCCTCTGGTCATTAAAGTTCTGGAGTACAGAGTTACGAGCCTTTTAATCTTTATGTTAATTTCTTTCAGGCTCCGGGGTATGCGGTGTCTGGAAGAAATCTCTGCCTCCTGTATTCATTCTCACAGTACCCCACTCCTATGCACGTGACAGTGCCATGTAGTTGTAGTGCTGGAATCTCGCACCTGCGCCCTGCACTTACGCGGTTATGGATACCTTTTCCGCCCTTGGGCGGCGAAATAAAGGTGCAAATGATGACTATGCAGGGAGGAAGGAAGTGGGGAGAGCACCTTATTGCCACGTACGCTGCGGAGTACACTGGAGCGAAAGTCAAAGTCATTGCCCGTAGAAGGGAGGAGTGCAGAGTGCAGGTGTGGGATTCCTCCCTTCTACGTCACAACTGCACTTCACATTGCACTGTAACGTGCATGGGAGGCAGGTGCTATGATAATGAAGACAGGAGGCAGAGTTTTCTTCCAGGCACCACATGTCCCGGAGCCTGGAAGAAATCATTAACAAAATATTAAAACTATTTCTCAACAACTAGACCGCAGCTATGAGGCATAAAAGGTAGGGCTATTTTAACTATTCGATTCTATGCCCAAAGTAATAGATTAAAAGCATCCCAGGGGATGACAGATTCTGTTTAACACCAATTCAACCCCTGAAATTTATTGGTCGATTCATGGATCAAACACCTGTTCTGAATTTTGCCATTAAGCTCCTTGTTAGAGAACAGCAAGTTGTGCAAAAAGTACAGAAACATCGAACAGTTAGACACGTGCATCCAAAAGTTTAGAGACGGTCACATTAAGTTCACCTGAAAAGGTTAGAGGGCATTTTAGGTTAATTCTGCAATTTTGCCCAAAAGCCAAATATCCCAAACGTTTTGTGAGTACTCTATGAATGCTGAAAATACAGATATTACTGTCGCCTGTGAATGTACTCTAAATTCTGCGCTCCTTTCTGGCTTGAGATGATTATGACCAGGGTACACCAGGACAATCACCTTCAGCCAGTAACAAGAATTTAACAGATCTATAAGATAGTAAAAATCATGGCCAACAATTGGGGAGTTACGAGATTTTCTCCACAGCACTAATGCTGGATTCAATTATGGAGTTAAACAATTTAAGCTGGTCAGTGGCAGACAGCCATTAATATTTTTCATTATTTCTCAAGATTTGTTTCTATTTTTTGAAGACCGTGCCAATTTGGACATCCACTAAGGGCATCTGTGAAAGTAAATACAATTTCTGTATAATTTAGAAATTGTCCCAGAGACTTCACAGTTGCTGGATTTCAGGATAATTTACAGCTACATCCCAAGAAGCAATTGCCGTAAATGAAATCTTAAAAGCACGTCTTCATGAATGACATCTGCTCCCTACATTGTAAAACATTAATTAGATTTTATGATAAGACAATAAAAGCTGAGATTTATTCCCAGAGAAGGGATTGTCTTAAGATAGCTCTTGGGGAACTCCGTCACCCCCTGCTTCCTATCTTCCTCCTTGTGGGGATTTCCTGAATGACATTTCAGACCAGCAGCATGGTTGCAACGCTGTCCACATTGTGCTTTCTCCGATGATGCAAGCAGAGAACTTTGTTTTTGCAAAATCGGAGGAATGCAGCAATCTGGCAACTAAAAAATAAAATTAAAATTCCCTCTATACTTAAGGATATTTTAACCCCTTCTCGACATATCACGTATCTCCCACTTTGAGGTGGGCTCCGGCACTAAGCCCGCACCTTTGCCGGTACATGACAGCTTCCTTAATTCTGTCATGAGCACCTAACAGCCGTGGGTGAAATCACAATCCATTCTTGGATTATAACATGTTAAATGCTGCTGTCAATCTCTGACAGTAGCATTTTACCATGAGCTTGCAGGAAGAGAGGCACTAAGGCCGGGGTCAGACTTGCGAGAAACTCGCGCATCAATACCCAGCACTGCCGCCGACACTCGGGACCGGAGTGTGCAGCTGCATAGAAATACATGCAGCCGCATACTCCTGTCCAAGTGCTGGTGGCAGTGTGAGTTTCTTGCATTGCTCTCGCTAGTCTGACCCCGGCCTAACTCTGGCCATCGGCGTCCCTGTCACATGATCATAGGGCACCGATGGGTGTGCAAGACACCCCCCATGGTTATCATTGCAGATCTGATATGAACATCGCTGCAGCCCAGCACAAGCGATGCGAATAATTGCAGAATCAAGTCTCCTAAGGAGACTAAACTGTGTTCCAAATTATTATGCAAAAAGAGTTTAGGAGTGATAAGGTTAGAATTTTTTTGTTTGTCATTTAAACTCATTGATGGTGATGTGTGTCAGGGCTCTTTATATTACTGAAAGCAATTGCAGATACCAGTGCAAATTAGCTTGGAAGGTGTGTCCAAATAAAGGCAAGACTACTTAAGAAGGCTGTTCCACATTATTAAGCAGCCTACATTTTTTGCCAAAATGGGAAAGAAAAAGGATGTGTCGGCTGCTGAGAAGCAACAAATTGTGGAGTATTTAGGTCAAGGCATGACTACAATCAACAATGCCAAGACACTTCATTGTGATCATCGCACAATCAAGAAGTATGTAGCTGATTCCCAGCACACACGTGTGCGTGCTGATAAGGAAAAATTGAGGACTCTTTCCAACAGGCAATTGCGTCAGGTTAAAAGAGTAGCTGCAAAAATGCCTTGTCATAGCAGCAGACAAGTTTTTGAAGCTGCTGGTGCCTCCAACGTCCCCCAAACAACAAGATGCAGGGTCCTTCAGAGGTTTGCAGTTGTGCGTAAGCCATTCTGTCGACCACCTCTATCCACTGCACACAAGCAGAAGCGGCTCCAGTGGGCCAAACGATACATGAAGACTGACTTGCAAACTGTTTTGTTCACCGATGAGTGCCGTGCAACGCTCGATGGTCCAGATGGATGGAGTGGAGGATGGCTGGTTGATGGACACCCCATGAAAACACGGCTAAGGCGCCAACAAGGAGGAGGTGGAGTAATGTTTTGGGCTGGAATCGTGGGGAGAGAGATTGTCGGCCCCTTTAGGATCCCTGAAGGGGTAAACATGAACTCCATAATCTATGTGGAGTTTCTAAAACAGCACTTCATGCCATGGTTCAAGAGGAAGAACCGTGCTTTCCGCAGTAAGACCATTTTCATGCATTATAATGCACCGTCTCATGCTGCAAATAACACATCTGCATCTCTGGCTGCTATGGGCATAAAAGAGGACAAACTTATGGTGTGGCCACCATCTTCCCCTGACCTCAACCCCATTAAGAACCTCTGGAGCATCATCAAAAGGAGTGTCTATGATGGCGGGAGGCAGTTCACATCTAAGCAACAGCTCTGGGAGGGTATTCTGTCCACAGGCAAAACAATTGAAGCACAAACCATCCAAAAACTGACAAATTCAATGGACGAGAGAGTTCAGAAGCTTCTTTCCAACAAGGGATCCTATGTGCAAATGTAACATCACCTAGAATAACGTTTTGACTTGAAAACGGTTTGATTTCATTTTGTAATAAGCTGATAATGCAAATGACCATTTTTTTGTTCAAAATAAAAATAAAAAGGTTGAAAACTCTGCTGTGCATAATAATTTGGAACATGCATTTTGAATGTTTTTTATTTTTAAAAATATACTGTTTTCATAGGCAGTTTGTTCAAAAACATTGCAATTATACTAGAATATTAGATGACTGGAAAATAACAATGACTGCAATTCATATAGGGAATTTAGAGAAAATATGAGGAAATATTTTTGGCATAATAATTTGGAACACAGTGTATTGAAGCAAGTAAAAAAAAAAATTGAATAAAAAATAAATATATATATATATATATATATCTCTCTATCTATCTATCTTCAAAGTCACCCCCCCCCCCCGTCTGCCTCATTCAAAATAAAACTAAACAATATATAAAAAACAAACATTTAGCATCGCTGAGCTCAGAATTGCCCAATCTATCAAAATATAAAAATAATTAATCTGATCAGTAAAACTAACCAGAAAAATAAAAAAGCCAGAATTACATTTTTTGGTCGCTGCAAAATTGCCTCCTTATTGAATTTTACCAATATCAAAACACTGTATCTACCCCGTAATAGTAACAATAAAAACGTCAGCTCGGCACAGAAAAAATAAGCCCTCGCCCAGCCCCACAGCTTCAAAAATGGAGATGCCGTAGTACGGGTCATGGAAAATGGCGGGTTTTTTTTTTTTTAAACAAACTTTGGATTTTTTTCACCATTTAAATAAAAAAAGAACCTATACATGTTTGGTATCTACAAACTCATGATGCCCTGGAGAACCATAGTGGCAGGTCAGGTCAGCTTTAGCATTTAGTGAACATGGTTATGAAAAAAAAAATTGTGGAATTACGTTTTTTTTTGCAATTTTACAGCATTTGGATTTTTTTCCTCCATTTCCCAGAACATTATAAGGTAACATCAGTGGTGTCATTCAAAGGTACAATTCATCCTGCAAAAAAATAAGCCCTTACATGGCCATTTTGATGGAAAAAATAAACAAGCTATGGCTCTGGAAAAAAGGGGAGCAAAGAAATGAAAAAGGGAAAATGGTCTGGGGGGGGTGAAGGGGTTTCTAAGAGGTACATTGTAACGTTGCCTGTTTTTTAACCCCTTCCTGACATCCGACGTACTATCCCGTCCATGGGACCCGGGCCCCTATGCCCATGGACGGGATAGTACGTCTACCGCGATCAGCGGCGCCCACGTGGTGAGTGCCGCTGATCGCGGCCGGGTGTCAGCTGATTATCACAGCTGACACCCGGCACAATGTGTCAGGGGCGGTCACGGACCGCCCCGACACGTTAACCCCTTGCACACCGCGATCAAACATGATCGCGGTGTACCGGGGGTTAAAGGGAAGCATCGGCAGGGAGGGGGCTCCCTCCGTGCTTCCCTGAGCCCCCCACGGCAGCGCAATGTGCAGCGCTGCTGCGGGGGGCTCCTTTCCTGCAGGCCCCCGAATCCAAGATGGCGACGGGGGCCTTCGGGGGCCTGCAGGAAGCTGGCTTCCTCAGTGCCTGCAAAGCGCAGGCATGAGGGAGCCTTCTGCACTGCCTGTGACAGATCGCTGATCTGTCACAGTGATCTGTGATGTGACAGATCATCGATCTGTCACAGGACAGTGATGTCCCACCTGGGACTATTTAATAAAGTTAAAAAAAAATTTAAAAAAGTGTTAAAATAAATTAAAAAAAATTCGCCAAATAAATTAGAAAAAAAAAATATCCCCCAAATAAATCCATTTTTTGGAAATTAAAAAAAAATTAAAAAAAACAATAAAAGTACATATATTAGGTATCGCCGCGTCCGTAACGACCCGCCCTATAACACTGTCCAATTAGTTAACCCCTTTAGCGAACCCCTTAAAAAATAAAAATAAAAAACGAAGCAAAAAATAACGATTTATTATCATACCGCCAAACAAAAAGTGTAATGACGCGCGATCAAAAAGACGCATATAAATATCCATGGTACCGCTGAAAACGTCATCTTGTCCCGCAAAAAACGAGCCGCCACACAGCATCATCAGCGAAAAAATAAAAAAGTTATAGCTCGCAGAATAAAGTGAGGCAAAAATAATTATTTATATAAAATAGTTTTCATTGCATAAAACCGACAAAACATAAAAAAAGACCTAAATGAGGCATCGCTGTAACCGTACTGACCCGAAGAATAAAACCGCTTTATCAATTTTATCGCACGCGGAACGGTGTAAACGCACCCCCCAAAAGAAATTCATGAAACGCTGGTTTTTGTACATTCTGCGTCCCAAAAATAGGAATAAAAAGCGATCAAAAAATTTCACGTGCCCGAAAATGGTACCAATAAAAACGTCAACTCGTCCCGCAAAAAATAAGACATCACATGACTCGGTGGGTCAAAATACGGAAAAATTATAGCTCTCAATATGTGGTGATGCAAAAACTATTTTTACAATAAAAAGCGTCTTTTAGCGTGCGACAGCTGCCAAACATAAAAACCGCCATAAATAGTAAATCAAACCCCCCGTTATCACCCCCTTAGTTAGGGAAAAATAATAAAATAAAAAAAATGTATTTATTTCCATTTTTGGGTTAGGGTTAGGGCTAGGGTTAGGGTTAGGGTTAGGGCTAGGGTTAGGGCTAGGGTTAGGGCTAGGGTTAGGGCTAGGGTTAGGGCTAGGGTTAGGGCTAGGGTTAGGGCTAGGGTTAGGGCTAGGGCTAGGGCTAGGGGTGTGTTGGGGTTCGGGTTGGAGTTAGAATTGGGGGTTTCCACTGTTTGGGCACATCAGGGACTCTCCAAATGCAACATGGCGTCTGATCTCAATTCCAGCCAATTCTGAGTTGAAAAAGTCAAATGGTGCTCCTTCCCTTCCAAGCTCTGCCATGCACCCAACCAGTGTTTTACCCCCACATGTAGGGTATCAGCCTACTCAGGTCAAATTGCAAAACAATTTTTGGGGTCCAATTTCTCCTGTTACCCTTAGGAAAATAAAAAATTGGGGGCAAAAATATTTTTTTTGTTTTCACGTCCGAGCGTTATAAACTTCTGTGAAGCACTTGGGGGTTCAAAGTGCTCACCACACATCTAGATAAGTTCCGTGGGGGGTCTAGTGTCCAAAATGGGGTCACTTGTGGGGGGTTTCCACTGTTTAGGTACATCAGGGGCTCTCCAAACGCACATGACACCCGCAGACCATTCCATCAAAGTCTGCATTCCAAAACGTCACTGCTTCCCTTCCGAGCCCCGACGTGTGTCCATACAGTAGTTTTCTCCCACATATGGGGTGTCAGTGTACTCATGACAAATTGGACAACAACTTTTGGGGTCCAATTTCTCCTGTTACCCTTGGGAAAAATTGGGGACTAATTGATCATGTTTATGGAAAAAGTACGTTTTTTTTATTTTCATGCCCGGGCATTATAAACTTCTGTGAAGCACTGGGGGATTCAAAGTGCTCACCACACATCTAGATAAGTTCCTTGGGGGGGTGTAGTTTCCAAAATGGTGTCATTTGTGGGGGGGTTTCCACTGTTTAGGTACATCAGGGGTTTTCCAATCGCGACATGGTGTCCGATCTCAATTCCAGCCAAAAACGTCAAATGGCGCTGCTTCCCTTCCGAGCTCTGCCATGCGCCCAAATAGTGGTTTACCCCCACATGTGGGGTATCAGCGTACTCAGGACAAATTACACAATAACTTTTAGGGTCCTGTTACCCTTGGGAAAATAAAAATTGGGGTGAAAAGATCATTTTTGTTGAAAAAAATATGATTTTTTTAATTGTACCGCTGTACGTTATAAACTTCTGTAAAGCCCTTGTGGGTTCAAAGTTCTCACCACATATCTAGATAAGTTCCTTGGGGGGGTCTAGTTTCCAAAATGGGGTCACTTGTGGGGGGTTTCCACTGTTTAGGTACATCAGGGACTCTCCAAACGTGACATGGCGTCCGATCTGAATTCCAGCCAATTTTGCATTGAAAAAGTCAAACGGCGCTCCTTCCATTCGGAGCTCTGCCATGCGCCGAAACAGTCGTTCCCCCCCACATATCAGGTATCAGCGTACTCAGGACAAATTGCACAATAACATTTGCAGTCCAATTTCTCCTGTTACCCTTGGTAAAATAAAAAAAAATTGAACCTGAAGTATTTTTTTTGTGAAAAAAAGTTAGATGTTCATTTTTTTTTTTAAATATTCAAAAAAATTCCTGTGACGCACCTAAAGGGTTAATAAACTTCTTGAATGTGGTTTTGAGCACCTTAAGGGGTGCAGTTTTTAGAATGGTGTCACTTTTGGGAATTTTCTATCATATAGACCCCTCAAAGTGGCTTCAAATGTGATGTGGTCCTAAAAATAAAATGGTGTTGTAAAAATGAGAAATCGCTGGTCAACTTTTAACCCTTATAACTTCCTAACAAAAAAAAATTTTGGTTCCAAAATTGTGCTGATGTAAAGTAAACATGTGGGAAATGTTACTTATCAAGTTTTTTGTGTGCCGTATCTCTGTGATTTAAGGGCATAAAAATTCAAAGTTGGAAAATTGCGAAATTTTCAAAATTTTTGCCAAATTTCCGTTTTTCCTCACAAATAAACGCAAGTTATTTGAATGAAATTTTACCACTAACATGAAGTACAATATGTCACGAGAAAACAATGTCAGAATCACCGGGATCCATGGAAGCGTTCCAGAGTTATGACCTCATAAAGGTACAGTGGTCAGAATTGTAAAAATTGGCCCGTCATGAACGTGCAAACCACCCTTGGGGGTGAAGGGGTTAAAGGGTTGATGGTAGTAGCGATCCTACAAGTTACAAACAGGTGGCGCTATAGAGTTCAAGTCCTCTTTTCCTCTGAAGAGGCAATTTGCATACTATTTTCCAGAGGAGCATTGCACGGTGAATAAGCCTCCTTACCTTGACAAGCCAGAGCTGGCATGTCACTCTCCACAAGGAGAAACCTTACCACTTAGACCTGTTCCTATACAAGCACTTTTACAAATTTCAGATGATGAAACGTCCACTTTAATTATGATGATCGCAGTGATAATATAAGCACAGTGTTCAGGATTTTATGGATGGGGAACTGACTTTTCCTTCTGACCATCCATCCTTGTAGGTGGCACAGGAGGTAGAAGTGCATTACCACGCACAGCTCTTTTGGCCCGTGCACATACAACAGTCAATTGTTAACCCATTCGCTGTGGCAAGTGACAAAAGAGGGCTCTGCAATGTCACCATTTACTCTGACTCTGATAATGATAGGAAGGTAACTAAGCCTTACGGCGATTCCTTAGTTCTAGGGTCATAGTCTTAGGTCCCGAACAACCAGCATGGTGACAGTAAGTGGTTCATGCCCACATAATAACTTGGATGAACGTGTAGAGGTAGGTGGTCTCTTTTATGATCCCTGCAATCAAAGATCAAGATTAAAAGCTGCACGTTCATCAAATAAATATTCAAGAAAAGTATTCTAAAAATGGCCTAACCGTTTCCTTAGTGAGTGGAAACAACAGCAAAGGCCTGAGAACAACTTCTTAATGTAATAACAGAAAAAGGATGTCATGTAAGAAAAGATTTATCCAGAATTCTAAATGACCCCGGAGTGCCTGCTATGATAAGACACTGGACTTGCTGCATTACATACAGGAACGGTGGGGAAATCATATCTGCAGCTATCAGAGGAAGGAAGGAAGAAAAGCGAGGCCGGAGAATCCCAACTGTGCCATAAAAAATAGCTCAACAGTGAACCACAAAAGGACAGAGTCATCATTTGTGGGAGGTTAAAGTCACTGATTTTGTCTTATATTCTCTGGTGCTTTTTTGCCCTAATTTTTTCAAAATAGCGCAGGTGGCTCACAAACTGTAATGCCAAAAGATGTCAATATCGCTTTTTTTTGCTTAAAAAAAAAAAAGTCGCCTGTACTGTTAAAATGTAGCAAAATTTGCACAATAAATAAGGACTAGAGTACATTTGTGCAACCATTTTTGCCACTTTTTTAAAAAACAGTAGGTATCATCTGCAAAACTTGTGGGGAAAATAAAAACTGCTTACACTGAGTGAATATATTTAAAAAAAAGTGGGAAAAAAAAAAAGACTTTAAAAAAGGCCCAAATGATAACTGGAACATGGCACAAAAACTCAAACAAATTAAACAAAAAAAGGCACAGAAGCAGTAATGAATCGGACCCAAACTACTACAGATTTTGCTTTTTAGTGCTTGTGACCCATTGTTACTAAGGAATTGACAATCACTAACATGAGTCCTTACCACTGCTGGTGATGGAACGTGAATGCTTGCAACTGAACGGGGTCGTATATGATTGGCAAGATGACACAATACTACGCCGTCCATGAGGGCTCCTCCAATATCTTCTGGCAGGATGACCTTCAGCCTGGACTCCAGATTCTGTGGAAATAATGCAATTCTATAAACGAAGGTCCGTGATCTACCGGCATCTATGTATATGAGGGACAGCGAGAGTGCAATGTCGTTCTAAGGGCCCCGTCACACACAGCGAGATCGCTACCGATCTCGCTGTGTGTGATGGGGATCAGTGACCGGCCCCCCTGCCGGGTATTGCTGATCATGCACGATCGTCTTTGGCCATTTTTTGATTGTTGGCCTTCCGCTGACCAGCACACATCGCTGCGTGTGGCAGCGAGAGACCAGCGATCAGCGACGTTGGTTTCCAACGTAAACATCGGGTAACTAACAGCCACACAGCTCTTGGATACCCGCTGTTTACCCTAGATACCAGTGCACACGCGGCTCTTAGTTACCCGATGTTTACGTTGGATACCAGCGTGCACGCTGGTATCTAGGGTAAACAGTGGGTATCCAAGAGCCGCGCGGCTCCTAGATACCTGCTGTTTACATTGGAAACCAGCTTGCTCGCTGGTCCTGATCACTAGAGGGGCTGTCTATGTGACAGCTCAACAGCGATCAGCTATGTCCCAGCGATCCCATCCATGTTGGATCGTTGGTGGGATCGCTGGTACATCGTTATGTGTAACGGGGCCTTAACACCCTTCTCAAGAACCAGTTGTCGTTTGTACAGAAGGAATGGTTTGTAGCATTAACATGGTGAAAATTCACACTGATATGGCTAACCAATATAAAAAAAAAAAAAAAAAAATCAAGAAGGGGTTTACCAATTTGTTATACCCTTTGATGTAAAAATGAATGCAAATTATAATTAAATGGGCTGCATGTTGTAGCTTTCAGCTGTGAGGTCCCAAGCTCTAATCCCACCAAGAACATGTTTTCCCTGTGTTTGCGTGGGTTTCCTCTGGGTACTCCGGTTGCCTCCCACACTCCAAAGACATACTGATATGGAATGTAGATTGCGAGCCCCAATGCGGACAGTGATGATGAGGACGTGTGCTGTGATATTAATGGTGCTATATAAGTGAGCATAATAAATAATTATGTACTTGCATTGGTTGCTTCCTGGTATAATTATGTCCTGTACACTGAGCCCATGAGTCACTTCCTAAAATCCCATCCTTAATATATGGAACATTGCCAGCGACAAAGTGACTGGTTCCCTTTATGTCATACATGGAGCTAGGATTCTTGGAAATTCTTGGTTATATTTAATAACAATGTCCTGAATGACTGGATACTATATAGCAATTTACCATGCACAGTGGTTAAAATAGTCAGAAATTTTTCTTTTTTTTTTAAATTACAAAAACAAAGCCTTAATACCTATTTTACCTTATTTCTTTTAATTCAGTTATTTACTTTTGTAGTGTAAAAACTTTCCAATAATATATATTTTTTTATTTTATTCATTTTTTCCCTTGAACCTTATTGAAAACTTTTTTTTTTAGTGAACAGTATGGGAGCGTTTTACTGTATTTTCTTGAGAATAAACGCTTCGTTCCAGGAAATAATAGAAGGAAGGAATAGGATAAAAGGTTTGCACAGAGCTGTGAGAATAATCAGTGGTGATGAAATAAACTTACTATTGAGTTACTTTCCTAACCGCTAGTGATTCCTATAAGTCAAGAACGCCTGGGTTGTGATGGAAGTAATGAAAAATTGGTCCTCGTAGCAGCAGAAGAGCCAGGCAGGGCGACCAGGGTCAGGTCATGGCAGCGGTCGGAGCCGTATCTGATTGTGAGAAGTGCCGGGAACACATCTACATGACTGCACTCTTCAGCCTGTCGCAGTTAGAAAATATGGCTGCCCCAGTTCAAACATGGTGTGACAATAGGCTATTAACCATTTATCAGTGTGTGACATACAATTGGTGTGTCTTTTCAAACTATGGACTATTTGAACTCCTATTATTACAATCTGCAACTGTCCCCATTTATTAGACACAGAAAAAAGCAGCAACAAAAAAAATATTTACGGTATGTCATGCTAAGGCTACTTTCACACATCAGGTTTTCGGCGTCAGGCGCGATCCGGCGTCGTGCCGGAACGCCGGATCCGGCAAATGTTTAGTAAAACCGGATGTGACGGATCCGGTTTTCTGCCGGATCCGTCTTTTTCTTGACAGACAAAACCGGATCCGTCTCATCCGGTTCATCCGTTTTTCTATCCGTTTTTCGACGGATTACGCCGGATCCGGTTTTTAAAATTGACCCTTGTGGCCTTCCGAACGGGATTGGCTCCTGGAAAACTATATATAGAGTGTTCCTACAGCCCTTCTTTGACAGGTTGTAGAGGAGAAAGTGCAGGTTGGAGAGAAGAGCAAGTTACTGGCGAAGATGGATGTTGTCATTGGAAATATTTTGAAGAATTTGGCGGATTTTACAGCGGAGGCGAATCGTTTGAGGGTGATTGTTCTGGAGAAGGAGAGAGCGAGACAGCAGCGCATCAGGCATCGTAGACGACGTTTGTGGATCCACCCCATCACAACCAAGAGAATGACGCGTGGGGTCTATTCTACACTCTGCATGGACCTTCGACGAAACCCGGATAAATTTTTTGGATATGTTAGGATGAAAATGGAGAATTTTGATTACTTGGTGGAGCGCATTGCACACCTCATAAGAAAAGCGGACACCTATTGCCGCTTCTCTGTTTCACCCGCAGAGCGTCTGATGGTGACTTTAAGGTAAGCCACATTTATTGGATGTGATCGCATCAGAGCACACTTTCACTGCAATCTTGTTGGTGGTAGTTTGTATCTCCAAGTGTTATAGGTCAGTTTTGGTATGTAATGCTGTGATTTAAAACTAATTTATTGTTTTTTAATTCCCCACAGATTTCTTGCAACTGGAGAATCCCTTTCGTCACTGCATTTCCAGTACAGACTCGGGATTTCCACCATATCTGGAATTGTGAAGTACACATGCCGTGCACTGTGGGACTCCTTAGCTGAAGAGTTTTTACCAGAGCCCACAACAGAGAGGTGGATTGAAATTGCTGACAAGTTTCAACAGATATGTCAGTTTCCCAACTGCTTGGGCGCTGTGGACGGGAAACATATCCGCATTGTAAAGCCAGCTGGATCGGGATCGGAATATTTCAATTACAAGAAATATTTTTCAATTGTCCTCATGGCCATCGCTGACGCGGAATACAAATTTATTGCAGTTGATATTGGGGCCTATGGCCGCTCCAATGACTCTCAAGTTTTCAAACTGTCTGCCATGGGGCGTAAACTGTATGGAAACACCTTCCAGTTCCCACCACCTAGACCGCTGCCGCAAACATCTCGTCCACCTATGCCATTTGTCTGTGTAGGGGATGAAGCCTTCCAGCTGTCAGAACACCTTTTGAAACCGTACTCTAGCAGAGGATTGACAAGACCAAAACGCATTTTTAATTACCGCCTCACAAGAGCAAGAAGAATGGTTGAATGTACCTTTGGTATTCTGACAGCCAAATGGCGGGTCCTATTGACTGTGATCAACCTCAAGACAGAAACTGTGGACGAGGTGATCAAAGCTTGCATGGTACTCCACAATTTTGTTATACGCAAGGAACCCATTTCCATTGAGGACACCTCTGAAGAAACCACCTTGCAAGATTACCATGACATTACCACTAGAAGTTCTGTGACGGTTTCAGTAATGAGGGACAATTTTGCACTATACTTTGTCACCTCAAGGCAGAGTACACTGGCAGGATGACAGAGTGTGAAAGATTTGTGCCCAACCAAACTTGTGTACCTTCTGTACCAACAGTATATACCTTTGCCAACCAAAGTTGGCTATCTTGTCATGGTCTCTATTTTTAGCTTTAGGCCACAGGTGTGTACCTGGTTGTGTTTTATGCAAAGTATTTCACCTTTTAACAAAAGTTGTGTACATTGTTAGGAAATCACCAACAATAAACACAACTTTTTAGGTGAAATACTTTGCTTCAAACACAACCAGGAACACAACTGTGGCAAAAAGCTAAAATTTACCCACAGTTATATACCTGGTTTTGAATACCTTTTTACCTTTGAAATACCCTGTATTTAACCTTTTTTTTAAACATAGTTCGCCGCAGAAAGAAATGACAGACAACCATTGTAAAACGATAATTTAACTTTTATTTAAAATATTTTTTTTTTTGTAAAATGTTTTTAAAGTGAAAAAAACTTTTTTAATAAATGTTTTAAACCAAATGACCATTTTTATTACAAAACACACATTATAAATCTGTGTAGTGTGGGGTGGAAATACTGCTGGAGGGGCTGCGGGACACTTCGACACTGGGAGTGTGGAGAGAGGACTGGGATCGTGGTGGGGAAGGAACAGTTAGAGGTGATGGTGTGGAAAAAGCTACAGAATGGGTGGACATGTGGGAGGAAGAAGAGGTGGTGGGCGGTGGAGTGGAGGGTTGGGCAGGGACTGTAGGAGCAGATGATGGGGCAGGAGTGTGGTACGGGGCAGGAGTGTGGTACGGGGCAGGAGTGTGGTACGGGGCAGGAGTGTGGTACGGGGCAGGAGTGTGGTACGGGGCAGGAGTGTGGTACGGGGCAGGAGTGTGGTACGGGGCAGGAGTGTGGTACGGGGCAGGAGTGTGGTACGGGGCAGGAGTGTGGTACGGGGCAGGAGTGTGGTACGGGGCAGGAGTGTGGTACGGGGCAGGAGTGTGGTACGGGGCAGGAGTGTGGTACGGGGCAGGAGTTTGGTACGGGGCAGGTTGCTGGAAGTGGGGAGATGTCTGGTACTGGGGAGGTTGCTGGTACTGGGGAGGTTGCTGGTATGTAATAGGAGGGGGAGGATGGAAAGTGGCTGGAGGGGGTGCAGATGTAATAGGAGGGGGAGGATGGAAAGTGGCTGGAGGGGGTGCAGATGTAATAGGAGGGGGAGGATGGAAAGTGGCTGGAGGGGGTGCAGATGTAATAGGAGGGGGAGGATGGAAAGTGGCTGGAGGGGGTGCAGATGTAATAGGAGGGGGAGGATGGAAAGTGGCTGGAGGGGGTGCAGGTGGAGGAACTACAGTGGTGGGAGGTGGAGGTTGGGAGGTAACCTGCTGTAGAGCACCGTGGCACGAATGCATTACATGCATCTGCTGGGTAGGAGATAGTGTTGCCATGCGCTCCACAACAGACCTGAAAAAGGTGTGGTTTGGCGAAGATCTTGCTTCTGAATGCATGGTTTGCAGAAGTGTCTTCACCTCCAGAATGCTGGAGTTGATCTGCTGAAAGCCTGCGGAGATTTTCTCTGACAAGACTTTTAGACAGTTCTGGAAAGATGCATTCAGATGCAAGAACTCTGGCGCATAACTCTTTTCCTGACCCCTCTGCCGCTGCTGCCCTGTACCCGCAGATGTACTAGAGGTGGCAGGGGCAGAAGGGTGGGGTAAAGGGAAAGCGATCTCCTCACCAGCAGCTTCATGTAATGTAGGCGGCCACGATGCTCCTGTGCTGGTGCTGGTGGATGGGACAGATGGGTCGAATGTGTGGGAAGGCTGGGAAGGTGCAGATGTACCAGGGCGGTCGAAGTGTCCCTCGGTGCCGGTCTCCTCAGGGATCGCCTCAGAAGGGTCCAATCGTGCAGGCTCCCGAGTGCTGCTCACCGTGCTGTGGAATAAAGAGAAAAAAAACCAATTAAAATAGTGACATGGTATGGCCCTGGCTGAAAAAAAAAAGTTACATGTAAACATTTTTTTGTCACATGTGGTGTGTAATATTTACCTTCTGGTGAGCATTGTCTCCCGGAGGAACGACAGGGCTCGTGCGTACTTGTACTTGCTCCTGCGTCCTCCAGATCCACTCGGGGCCCGCATCTCTTTATTGAACTCCTTCTTGAAACGATCCCTCACAGACCGCCACCGCTTCACAATTCTCTCCCCTGAAACGAGAAAGGACAAAGTGGTTAGTATACAACATCAGTGTTTCCCAAACTCCAGTCCTCATGGTCCCCAGGGGTCATGTTTTCAGGATTTCCAAAGTAAATAGAAATCCTGAACACATGATCCGTGGGGACCACGAGGACTGGAGTTCGGGAAACACTGGTTTAAATCAAGCAACCGGTACTGTATATACTTACGCTCTTTAATCTGGGCCCGAGCGGTCCACAAGGAGCGAACAGATTTCCTCCCAGAGTCGTCGGGTAACGATCAGGTCAGCGTGGCGGCGGTCAGCCATATTCCAGAGCGGCTCCCTTTCTCTGACGAGATCGATGAGGCGGTCCACATCAATCCCTCCATCCTCACCGTCAGAGTCGGGAGCACGCTGTGAAGGCTGTTAAAGAAAAAGACAAAAATAACATAATTAGCCTCCACAAAAGAAATGAAATAAAAAGTGCAAAAAAAACAAAGCAAAAATATTTATACTTACACGCTGGTGACCGCCGCGTTGCTGTCGCCGACGACCCTGGGAGGCACTGCGAGGACCTCTTGGCCGAGCACCAGATTGGGAAGACTAGAGAAGAAAACAAAAAATGTTATGTCTTTGGATGTAGGCATTTGTTTGCTGTGTGTGGTCTGCAGAACATTGTTTTCTATGTGTTGTGTGTAGTGTGATGTTGTGTTTCTGCGTTTGATGCAAAAAACTTACCAATTGTGAGCCCACTCCAAGTGTCTGTCCACCCCTTCCTTCTTCTTCAGGGAGCTCCTCTTCATCTTGTGATTCCTGTTTTGAAATAAAAGGCAATGAATACACATATATTACAGAGATGATGGATTTTGGAAATAAAAACTTACCGTCAAACGCTGACGATGCGAGGGAGGGCTCCCAGAAGATGTGCTGTCTTTCCTCATGGCCAGACTCCATGGCTGTGGGTGGTGTTTCTGCTGCTGCCATTGCTGCTGCTGCTGCTGCTGCATCTATTGGGCGGCTGTTGAATAAAGAGAAACAAAGGGCCAATGAATATCTTGATATTCCATAGCCCTAGTTTGGAGGAATGGGGGATTTGATAATTACCGTCTCTCATCTGCTGCTGGACTCCCCTCCCATTGTTCAGCATGCTGCTCCATTTGGGGTGGTGCTGATGGTGCTGCTGCTGCAGATGTCTGCTGCCTTCTCCTGCTCCTGGTTCTTGGCTTGGGTGGCATGTTGGGTGTGGCTGAGGGTCCCATTGTCTTGCTTTTATATATGTCCTGTGGGCAGAGCTACTGAGCATGCTCAGACCAAAGAAACCGGATCCGGCTGTCGCCGGATCAGGCGCATTGCGGCGCTCATAGGCTTTCATTGTATGAAAAAGCCGGACACGCCGGATCCGGCGTGTCCGGCTTTTTCGCCGGAGACAAAAAACGTTACAGTAGCCGTTTTTTCCAGACGCCGGATCGCGTCACATTGCCGGATCCGGCGAAAATCGGATGAAAAGCATGGCCATCCGGCTCGATCCGGCTCTAATGCAAGTCAATGGGGGGGAAACCGGATCCGGCATTGCATTTCGCCGGATCCGGTTTTAGTCAAAAGCGCCGGATCGCGCCTGACGCCGAAAACCTGATGTGTGAAAGAGGCCTTAGGGAGATCTGACATGTCTGTACAATGCAAAGACACTTCATTCAAGTAATATCTAGCCTTGCTGCCAGCTTTTTCACTAGATTCTAGCGGATGGTCACAGCAGTGGTACGCCTTATAGTCAACTGACTGTTGGAAGATAATTTTACTCATTTAAGCAACAGCTGGAAAAAAACAAGCTGTTTTTCAGAGCTAAAAGCAGGAATAAATAAGAGAAGCATCAGTTTTTTCTTTAGTCATTTTTCTTTTCAGATGCACTGTTGACTGACAAAAAAAAAAAAAACCTCTACATATATCATTTCAATATGTAAAAATTAAATGTTAGATCAACAGCAACCGCAGGACCCCCATCAATTGCTAGAACAAGGGACTTCGGTTTCCCATTCTCCCATGACAGAAAGTCTGCATACAGTAGGAGCTGAATGGGGTGATTAGTCGCACAGCTTCAACTAAATTCATTTTGTAAATGAGCGCATTGCTCGCCATTTTTGTCAGAGCCATATACCGTATTTTTCGGACTATAAGACGCATTTTTTTTCCTCCAAAAATATGGAGGAAAATGGGGGGTGCGTCTTCTAGTCCAGATGTATTGGCTCTGGCTGTGGGTCACAAGGCTGGAGCCGGCTGCTGCGTCTAACTCTTGTGCCCGCTGCTAAAGAGAAAGGAATATTTACTGCATTCCATGCCCATGGGCGTGTTGGGCAATGAATATTCATTTCTCTTTAATAGCATCTTGGTATGATGGGGCCAATCATAAGGATGGGGCCAATCAGAAAACATATAGAAAAAAAAAAAAAACCAAAAAAAAAAAAAAACCACACATTACACTTACCTTCCCGGCGCTCCCTTGCAGCATCTTGTTCCAATGCCAGCAGCTGCTTTATTGCTTGTAAGCAGCGCATGGCAGGGACATCATGCACTGCTCACAAGCAGAGCATAGCTGCCAGAATATTCACTGCTCTGCACGTCAGGACTGTGAGCACAGAGAGCAGCGAGTATTCATTGCTCTTCAGTAGCGCGCAGTGTCAGCAACCGGCTACCTGCTGCTGCCGGCGGTCACGTGTGCCGCTACTTAAGAGAAATGAATACTCATCTCTCTCCACATCCAGAGCGGTGAATATTCATTTATCTTAAGCAGCGGCACACGTGACCACCTGCAGCTGTGCACTACTGAATAGCATTGAATACTCGCTGCTGTCTGCGCGCACAGTCAGGGTGTGGAGAGCAGTGAGTATTCTGGCAGCTGTGCTCTACTTGTGAGCAGAGCATGATGTCCCTGCCATGCGCTGCTCACAAGCATAAAGCAGCTGCTGGCATTGGAACAAGATACTGAGAGGGAGCGCCGGGAAGGTAAGTGTAATGTTTTGTTTTTTTTTTTAAATGTTTTCTGATGGGGCCATGCATACCAGGACCGGGGTTGGGGGGCCAATCATACCAGGATAAGGATGGGGGCATGCATACTAGGACGAGAAGGGGACACTGTACACCAGGATGGGGATGGGGTAATGCATACTAGAATAGGGATGAGGGCAATCATTCCTGCCAGGATAAGGATGAGAGGGCAATGCACACCAGGAAAGGGATGAGGGATCCATGCATACTACGAAATGGCTCTTATATACCATGATAGGGGATATTAAGTACAAAACTGACCACATTTTTTTGCTTCAATTTTTTTTTTCTCCCTAATTTCCTCCTCTAAAATCTAGGTGCGTCTTATGGTCCGGTGCGTCTTTTAGTCCGAAAAATACGGTACTTTATATATATTTGCAGGGCGTATTTGTACCCGGCAGCTCCATTCTTCTCCTTCTGGCTGTAGTTTTGCTGCCACGGGAGAACAAGAAACATAAGTCTGGAAATCAGGAGAAGAATGGTAGAGGTAGAAACCTTTCTGGATGCTATCAGGCAAATCGTTTTTTGCTGAATCTTTCTCACACATGGTGCACACTCCCATTAGACTATGGTATATTGGTGTTTAGTACTCTCGAAGTCTCACATACATTTCGCAGCTGCTTTATCTGCTCCCTTTCTTCTCTTAGATGTTCCATTTTTCTTCGCATTGTGAAACCTGGATCTAATGACCCGCATTCTTGACGAGAAGAGCGACTAAACGCTGAAATAAAAAGGAACAAATGTGATATGAAGCTGTGGCTATGTGCATTTCCGTATACAAAACCACCTCAAAAACCATCAGAAACAACTGAAAGGGCTTATCCTACATAAGAAGAAAATGTATCACCTATTGAAAGAATAAGTTACAAATGTATAAGTTATTGGGCTCCAGTCATCACCAGAACAGTAGTACTAAGCACACCATTACTCCTCACTGCATAAACAAAGCCGCAGAGCACATGTAAATTCCTGGCTATTTAATCATCATAATTTAGGATGTTAAGATTTGCCATAATTGTGATATTATACTGATTTAATAGATACCTGTAGGGAAGAAAATAGCATTCTAGTTCTGGTTTACTTCAAGTTAAAAGTTTTCCTGCAATATCTTTTTGATGCATTGGGGTGGGACTTTGCAGAAGGTCTTCGGCTCTGCCGCGCCCATTCTGTGTTTGTACGAGCCTATTTTTCTCTTTACATGTTTGTGCTAGCTCTGTCCTTGCCACCCATTCATTTTCCGTCATGCTTCAATGATGGTCTTCATCAAAACGTCAGTGGTGGCGCATGCGCAGATTGAGATCTCTGCTAGTCACTTAGCTGAGGTGTGAATCTGCGCATGCGTTGCGACCGAAGCCATTTTGCTGAAAACCATCAGATGTCAATCTCAGCATGCGCTCAGGTGTCCACTGCTGCAAGCTCTGACTGTGGGTAAATATGATCACTAACATCTAATGTTTGAACTGTGCCTACTATAGCCTGTCTAAGTAACTTTATGTCCTCCTCTCCCTAGAGCTGTCTGCAGAAGGATGACTCCCGATTCAATGCCACTACAGCTCTACTTCCAAACATCTGACTCCTCTGATCTGCAGTACATGATTGGGCTAGTCTCCAGTGTAGCTCAGCATTTTCTTTACACCTTATGACCTCGCACTTTACCAAAAAGTTTTTTATCATCCATACCAATGTGTATATATGGGAATGCACTTTGCAAACGTATGACATTGTAAGCTTAGCAACTGGGACGATACATAATTTCTAACAAATGATCTTGCACTTTTATGCATTTTATAACAGTCAATAGGATTAACCTTCTTGTGCAGTGATTTTTTTCGTTTTCTGTACAAAATGTGTTCATGTGTTGTCATGATGTATATTTAATAAAGCTAAATCATTTTGTTAATTAGGTTGTATGTGGAGGATCTTTTTTGCTCTTTATTGATTTTCTGTTCTCACGGTCCTCTGTACTACTGTTTAGGGCATTGTAGGCTCTAACCAAGGATTGAGACCTGGAAAACGGGGAAGGTTTACGGGGACTGCTCTTCTATTTATGTACATGCCCCAACAGGTCACGTTTTCAGGATTTCCTTAGTATTGCACAAGTGAGAAAACATGTTGTAACTTCTGAAACCTTGATAATTCCATTGTCTCTACAATACTAGGTTAATCCTCATGTATGTAAAGCAGAGCAATTCTGGTATATATCAAGCAGAGCCCATGGCTCAGACAGCATGAATCAAGAAACCGGTTTACCTTAAATGACTATGTACAACTTTGCACAGTTTAATTGTTCATTTGCTTCTTAATTGTAGATCTAAAGAAAATGTCCATTGCACCCAAAAATTTTTTGTTAAATACCTTTTAAAAGTCCCCAAACGCCACAGATTCTGGTGTATTATTTTTTTTCATATACATTGTGCGGCTTTGATCCACTGTAGAAATTTGCGCACTATGTGAAATCTCTGCCTGCCGTGCAATTGGGAGGTCCTTCAGAGTCTTCTCTAGGGGCGTTTGTTCTCACCTTCCCAGATGCTGTCGATCACAGCTCAACAGCATCTGAGACTGTTAGATCAGTCTGTGAGGGAGGGGTGAAGGCTCATGCCCCCAGAGAAGGCTACTCAGCTGCAAGACAAGAAGAGATTTCATATATTACGCTCTAGTAGCAACACATGCGAATAGAATATTTCTGCAGCAAAGCAGCAAAATACAGAAAAAATGTCAGAATCAAGGGAGCTCAGGGTTTATTACAAGGAATTTAACTAAAAATTTCAAGCAAGAAACATGCTCTTTAAGGCTAGTTTCACACTAGTGTTTATTTCCTGCAGCGCATGGCGCCGCTAAGCCCCGCCCCCTCCCGGCTCCCTGCCCGCCCCATCCGGTCATCGGCGCCTACTAGCGCACATGGACGCTTGCGATCTGCGCACCCTATCTTTAGCATAGGGTGCGCAGTTCGTGCGCTGGCCGTGCGCTAGTAGGATTTTAGCGTGCACTGCGCACATTTGAAGGTGCGCCGTGCGCGCCAAAATGCAACATGCTGCGTTCGGCGCACCTTCAAAAGTGCGCAGCGCACGCTAAAATCCTACTAGCGCACGGCCAGCGCACGGTCTGCGCACCCTATGCTAAAGATAGGGTGGGCAGATCGCAAGCGTCCATGTGCGCTAGTAGGCGCCGGTGACCGGATGGGGCGGGCAGGGAGCCGGGAGGGGGCGGGGCTTATCGGCACCGTGCGCTGCAGGAAATAAACGCTAGTGTGAAACTAGCCTAACTTCAGTTTTTTGTGACACATTGCACTTTATGTTAGTGGTAAATTTAGGATGAACTTTTTTGCATTATTTGTAAAAATATCAGAATTTGAGAACATGTTTATATCCTTAAACTAGTTATTGCATGTTGTACTAATTAATTTCTAAATAAAATTTCACAAGTCTACTTTAAATCAGCACAACCTTTGAAACTTTTTTTGTTGGGAAGTTCTAAGGGTTAAAAATAAATTGATCAGCAATTTCTCATTTTCCCACAAAATTTAGAATTTTTTTTTTTTTTTTAAGGGACCACATCACTTTTGAAGTTACTTTGAAGGAATGTAATTAAGAATGGTAAGTCTGACATTAGTAGTGTACAAAGTTTTTGAGGGCATTATAAGAGATCATCTGCAGAGATAAATTGCAGAGAATATAATAACTGACAACCACCATGGACTCATGAAGAATTAGTTGTGTCTAACCAACATGTTGGGTTTCAATGAGGAGGCAAGTACAAATATGGATGTTGGTAATGCGACTGATGTGATTTATTTGGACTTTGCAAAGGCATTTGATACTGTACCCCACAGCAGCCTTGTAATGAAGCTACAGAAGCAAGGACTGGGGGAAACAATATGCAGATGGGTAAGGAATTGGCTAAATGACAGGAAACAAAGAGTTGTCATAAATGGTACATTCTCTAAATGGGATCTAGTCAGCAGTGGGGAATGGAGGGATCTGTGCTAAGAACGATTCTTTTTAACCTCTTTATTAATGACCTTGTGGATGGGATAGAGAGTAAAGTGTCAGTCTTTCCTGATGACACCAAACTATGGATATTAAAATCTGACCTTCACAGTACAATATTGCAAAATGATCTGAATAAGATGACTTAATGGGCAAACACTTGGCAAATGAGGTTTAATGTAGATAAATGTAGATTAAGGGACCTAGGACAGAGTAATCCTATGGCTGCATATAAATTAAATAGGAGTATACTCGGGACTACAGAACAGAAGGACTTGGGTATTCTGGTTACAAGGAAGCTGAGCAGCAGTAGTCAAAGTCAAGCAGCAGCTGCAAAAGCAAACGAGATTTTAGGGTGTATAAAAAAAGAGAAAATCCCAAATGTGTTGTTACCCCTGGTGAGGCGACATCTAGATCCAGTATTGGGCTACACATTTCAAAAAGAATATTCAGAAGTTAGAGTCAGTTCAAAGGCGGGCAACTAGATTATTACAAAGGATGGAAGGCCTCTCATATGACGAAAGGTTGGAAAAGTTGTGCTTGTTTAGCTTAGTAAAAAAGGCACCTCAGAGAGGATCTCATTTACATGTGTGGTCAGTACAACGGATTGGCCCATGACTTATTCCTTCCAAAGACCATACTAAGGACCAGAGGGCACGCATTACCGGTGGAAGAAAGGAAACTCCGGAAGCTAAATAGGAAAGGGTTCTTTTACAGTTAGAGCAGTCAGACTGTGGAATACCAGACTACAGGAGGTAGTAATGGCAGACACTAAAGCAGATTTTAAAAAAAGCTGGATGATTTTCTTGATATACATAATATTGTGGGTTATGATTAAATTAGTGACAAAAGAAGGATTTTTGGTACTCACCGTAAAATCTCTTTCTTGAAGCCTTCATTTGGGGACACAGGTAACCATGGGTGTACGTGGCTGTCGCTAGGAGGCTGACATTAGGCAAATAAAGGAAAATAGCTCCTCCTCCGCATTATACACACACCGACAGGCACAAAGTACTTCAGTTAGTGCTAAAGCAGTAGGAGAAGCAACCAAATCTCAACCTATGTACCAAGCCAACAACAATGACACTTTGGCCCAATAGTGGTACAATTAGGTAGGGTGTTGTGTCCCCCAATGAAGGCTCTAAGAAAGATTTTACGGTGAGTATCAAAAATCCTACTTTCTTTATCTCTTCATTGGGGGACACAGGTAACCATGGGACGTCCTAATGCAGTCCTCAAGGGTGGGAACAGAAAAAATGTAAAGAGAAAACAGACTTAGGTCGGCCGGTGCATAACAGCCACCTGCAGCACCTTCCTTCCTAGGCCTGCATCAGACCAGGCATGAGTATGAACCCTGTAAAACCTAGCGAAGGTGAACAAAGATGACCAGGTCACAGCATTACAATCTGTAAAGCCGAGGCCTGGTGACAAAACGCCCAGGAAGGAGTTCTCCAGGGAATGGACCGGAGAGGGACATAGAGAAAACTTGCCCCTTGTGAGTACTGAGTGATAAACTCGAGTCAAGACCCGCTTATAGAAAAACCAAGGATAGAAGGAAGGGAAAAGGACATAGGAACCAAATTGTCCTCACACCACCGGAAGAAGGCCTTCCAGTATCTGTGGTAGATACGCAAGGATGCTGGTTTTCTTGCCCTAATCATGGTCTGAATTACGTAATGAGAAAAATCCAGCCTCTCTCAGAACTGCGGCCTCAAAGGCCATGCCATCAAACTTAAAGACTATGAACTCTGGTGCAAGAGGGGACCTTGCGAAAGAAGATCCGACAGTCTGGAAGCCTGCAGGGAATGTCCATGAGCATGTTCACCAGCTCCGCGTACCAGACCCGTTTTAGCCAGTCTGGAGCTATCAGTATTATGGGAATCCCTTCGGCCTTTAACTTTTTCACGATTCTCAGAATCAAGGGGAGGGACAGAAAAAGAAAAGGCAGATGGAAATGTGACCACGGGATTACTAGAGCATCGCAACGGATGGCTAGGGATCCCGGGACCTGGTTACGTACTAAGGAACCTTATGGTTCATCAGACACGCCAACAGGTCAACATCAAGGTGTGCCCATTTCTAGCATATCTGGCTGAAAACGGTGGGGCTGAGTGACCACTCACCTGATGCGAGACTCTGAAGGCTCAGAGAATCGGCTGCCCAATTTTCCACCCTCGGAATGTGCACGGCTGATATTGCGGGAAAGTTACGTTCCACCCATTGCAGAATCCTGGTTACCTGTAACATAACCTGATTGCTGTGAGTCCCGCCTTGATGGTTTATGAAAGCCACGGCAGTGGAATTGTCTGACTGTATGCGGACCGGCTGGCCTGCAAGTAGGGCCTGCCAGCAGCGAAGGGCAAATAATATTACCATGATCTCCACATTGACGGGGAAAGTGGCTTATTGGGCGTTCCAGCGAGCCTGCGCTGATGAAGAAAGATCGCTCACCAAGCGAAGAGACTGGCGTCGGTGGTGAAGACCTGCCGTCAGAGAGGAAGGAAGGACTTCCCTCGTAGGACTGATGCTGATAGCGTCCACCTGGTAGGGACTGCCTCACCTTGAGAAACAGAAGCAGAGGTCGGAGAGACGGTCCTCTTGTCCCAAGCCGACAAGAGGGCCAGCTGAAGAGGACAGGTATGGAACTGGGCAAAAGGCATGGCTTCCATGGCAGCAATCATCTTCCCCAGAACTCCCATGCATGACCACAGGGGGAGAAGGACCGGTCGCTTTAGTGCGCGGCACCCCTGGGAGAGGAATAACAACCTCTCCTTTGGAAGGGAGACGTGTGCTTGGACCGTGTCGAACCACATGCCCAGAAACAGCAGGTGCTGAGCTGTGGTTAGGGAGGACTTCTCTCTGTTGGCAGTCCAGCCGAGGCGAACCAGAGTGTCCAGGGTGATCTGAAGACTCTGGTAGCAGCCTCAGCAGGACGGCCCCATGATCAGAAGATCGTCTAAGTAAGAAATTATTCGAATCCCTTGGAGCGAAAGATGGCCATGACCGCTGCCTTGACTTTCGAGAATACTCTGGTGTCGGAGGCCAGGCCGAAGGGAAGAGCCGAGAACTGCTACTGATCCTCCTGGATCGCAAACCGTAAGAACCTCTGATGCTGAACACAAACAGGAATGTGAAGATAAGCATCCTGAACATCTACAGAACAAAGAAACTCTCCCGGTTCCATGGAGGCGATTACCGAACGTAGGGAACTCCTGAAAAGACTGATCCAAACGTGAAGGTTGAATCGCTGGAGGTCCAAAAACGTACAGAGCGATCCGTCTTTTTTCGAGACCACGAAAAGATTGGAGTAGAATCCTGAAAACCGTTTGTTCCAGGGAACAGGTACAATTACCCCTGTGCGAAATAGGGAAGAGACGGTCTGAAGAACCGCTGGGGCCTGAAACGGATGTTTCGGCTGGCGCAACAGAAAGAAAGCGTCTTGCTGGGGGGGAAGAACAAACGATATTGTAACGGAATGTGACTTTCTCTCTAACCCAGGCATCATCGATGACCGACATACAGTGAGTTCGGAAAGTATTCAGACAGTGTTAAAATTTTCACACTCTGTTTCATTGCAGCCATTTGGTAAATTCAAAAAAGTTCTTTTTTTTTCTCATTAATGTACACTCTGTACCCCATCTTGACTGAAAAAAACAGAAATGTAGATATTTTTGCAAATTTATTAAAAAACAAAAATTGAAATATCACAAGGTCATAAGTATTCAGACCCTTTGCTCAGACACTCATATTTAAGTCACATGCTGTCCATTTCCTTGTGATCCTTCTCGAGATGTTTCTCATCCTTCATTGGAGTCCAGCTGTGTTTAATTAAACTGATAGGACTTGATTTGTAAAGGCGCACACCTGTTTAAATAAGATCTCACAGCTCACAGTGTATGTCAGACAAAATGAGAATCAGGAGGTCAAAGGAACTGGCCAAGGAGCTCAGAGACAGAATTGTGGCAAGGCACACCTCTGGCCAAGGTTACAAAAGAATTTCTGCACTACTCAAGGTTCCTAAGAGCACAATGGCCTCCACAATACTTAAAATGGAAGAAATTTGGGATCACCAGAAGTTTTCCTAGACCTGGCCGTCCAGTCAAACTGCAATCGTCGGAGAAGAGCCTTGGTGAGAGGTAAAGAAGAACACCGAGATCAATGTGGCTGCGCTCCACAGATGCAGTAAGGAGATGGGAGAAAGTTCCACAAAGTCAACTATCACTGCAGCCCTTGATCAGTCGGGCCTTTATGGCAGAGTGGCCCGACAGAAGCCTCCCCTCAGTGCCAGACATATGTAAGCCCACATAGAGTTTACTAAAAAAAAACAAAAAAAACAAATGAAGGATTCCCAGACTATGATAAATAAGATTCTGTGGTCTTATGAGATGAAGACAGAACTTTTTGGTGATAATTCTAAGCGGTATGTGTGGAGAAAACCAGGCACTGCTCATCACCTGCCCAATACAATCCCAACAGTGAAACATGGTGGTGGCAGCATCGTGCTTTGGGGGTGATTTTCAGCTGCAGGGACAGGATGACTGGTTACAATTGAAGGAAACATGAATGCGGCCAACTACTAAGATATCCTGGATGAAAACCTCTTCCAGAGTGCTCTGGACTTCAGACTTGCCAAAGGTTCATCTTCCAACAAGACAATGACCATAAGCACAAAGCTAAAATAACAAAGGAGTGGCTTCAGAACATCTCTATGACCCTTCTTGACTGAATACTTTCCGTACCCACTGTAGTTGATCTTTTCATTAGGATGGTTCTCCTTTCACCAAATTTAATTTTTGAGCATTTTTTAGGTATGTAAGTGTGCATAGTCTTTACATTAATGATTCTTTTAAAGAACTTTTTTGAGTTTACCTAATGGCTGCAATGATACAAAGTGAAAAATTTAAAGGGGTCTGAATACTTTTCATACCCTCTGTACTTCCCAGAAGAGAAGAAAGCCGGCCGAGGAGAACCTGTTGGCGCGGAACCCTGAAGACAGGGCGGAAGTCCCTGAAGCAGAGAAGGGCCAAAAGGAACAAAACTGAAGTGACCTCTTATTAAAAAAGACATTTAGACTGGGACTGGGGAAGCGAGGTGCTTTGTTCCGCCGGTAGCGTCGGAAAATATTTGATCCAGTTTGGACCCAAGAAGTCTAGAGCCTTGGAAGGTAAGGCCAGTGAGGAACTCAGTGGATCTGCATTCCATGCTTTCAACCATAGAATGCGGTGTATAGCAACGATGTTGCTGGTAGGCCTGGTGGAACAACTGGCCGCATCTGAGGAAGCGGTCAAAAGATATTTGCCGGCGTGGACAATCTGACCTGACAAATCTGCCATCTCACCCGGGGGAGCAGCTGCTAGAATACCCCTGACAAAGCAGTCTTACCCAGGCAGACATTGACTTTGCGACCCAGGTGGAGGCAAAAAATAGGACAGAAGGAGGCTCCAGCTGCTTCAAAGGCTGATTTAGCCAAGGATTCAATCTGTCTATCCGTTAACTCCTTAAGAGATGCACCGTCCGGTAGAGACAAGACACTCCAGGAAGACAGGAGAGAAACCGGCGGATCCGCATTAGGGGATTCTGCCCATTTACCAATGAGGTCTAGGCTAAAGGGATAGAGAATGTGTAGCTGCTTCCTTCCTGGAAAGCGCTTTTCAGGGTGTTCCCAGTGTTTACACATAGTAGTTTCAAATTCCCTGTGACTAGGGAAATTCCGGGAAGGACGTTTCACCCGTTTGAAGGAAACGGAGCACTCCTGAGCAGGTGCCTCGTCCTCCCTTAGGTTCAGAATTTGGGTAATAGCCAAGAAAAGGCTATTAACCATGTCCTACATCTTTAAGGTCTGCTCCTTATCGGGCTCAGACTGGGAATCCACATCCGACCCAAAAGCCGCCTCCGAGGAGGGGGCATGGGGAGATGATTGCATCCAGGAGGATGCAGAGGGACCCGGAGAACTAGAGGAAGAAATGGAAAGAGCCCAATTCCTTTGCTTTGTACCTGATTTGACTCTGTGAAAGTCAAGGTCAGGTGCATGTGAATCACCGTGAGAGGCGTTCGGAGCACTGGTGGCAGTAGACAAATGTGGAAGTCGCTCCAGGACTTGGACCAGGGACTGTGAAACTTTTATCAGGTCTGAGACCGACTGACATGACATTAGCCCACTACGAAAGGGAGGGGTGTGCTCTCATCACGGGCGTTAGAGGGCTACTATGGGGCAGACACGGTGGAGGGGTTGCAGGACAGGCAGAAAAAACGAAGACTGGCCTGAAGGTCACTTTTTTTTTTTTTTTTTTTTTTTACAGATGGCACAGGATTAAAGGGATTAGGGCTAATGCTGTGTAGAGCTAAGCCCCTGTGAAGAGAAAAAATAACCAGTCTGGGCTGGTCCTACCTGATAACGGCATTTTCGCTGCTCAGGCTGCAGTGTGCCCCAGATCCAGTGCAGGATAGTGATGGACGCCTACACGACTACACTGAGTTCGGAAGAAGGCCGAAAGCCGGGGGCTAAATTAACAGAAGGACCTGGAGTTAGCTGCTACACCTCGGCAATAGCAGTGACAGGATCGGCAATTGGGCGTTAACGAAGGTCCTAGTCCGGGCATGAAAATTGGCAGCGTATGTACGTTGGGCTTGGTGCTGATTTGAGCCGGCCGGTATCAGGAAGTAGGGGCCCCTGCTTTTGGCTGTGTGGCCGGAGGTGTGCAACAGGCAGAGAGAGCAGACTCACGCGAGCCTCGCACGTCAATACCCGGCACTGCCACCGGCACTCGGACCGGAGCGTTCAGCTGCATGCATTTCTGCATGCATTTCACCCTCACAGCTCCGATTCCTAGGCAAGTCATGGCCAGGTCATCAGCAGGGCACAGCGCGGTCACAGCGTGACCGCAGCTGTGCCCTGTGGCTGGCGCGATCGCCGATCTAATCGATCACGCCAACCACTTCCTGCAGGCCCTGCTGGGCCTGTCCTAGGCTCCGGCCTAGGATCGGTGCTATTACAGCACCGATCCGGGCCGGTACCGGCAGGGCACAGCGGCGATATTGCGCCGCTGTGCGCTGCGATTGGCGCGATCGATTAGATCGGCGATCGCACCAATCTGGGGGCTTTTCTCCAGTGCCTGGCGTTGCAAGGCACCGGTCCTAGGATCGAGTACATCGGTACTCGATCCTAGCCTAGGATCCTGTTGTTTCAGCCAATCTGATTGGCTGAAACAAAGAGAAGCGCTGTGATTGGCTGTTCTGAATTTAACAGCCAATTACAGCTCAGAGAGGGGCGGGCCAGGGCGGAGACTGCCCGGGATGCCGAGGCCATCTATCCTGAGGCAAGATGGCGTCAGCATTTTAATGTGATCACCGCGACTTACGTCGCGATGTCGCATTAAAGGGCATGACGTAATATTCTGTCCATGGGTATTAGGTCCAGGGTCACATGGACGGAATATTACGTCCATTGTAGGTAAGGGGTTAAAAAAAGAGTGAAAGGTGGGAAAAAAAACAAAAAAATCCCCTCAAAATTATTTACTTTACATGCAATACCACAAAAAAAAGGGAATACATTAAAGGAATATATATGAGGACTATACACACCTATTTCTAAACAGTCAAATACATGTTTGACACAGCAAAAAACAATTATTTTGGCGGTATTATTTTACTTGTACTGCATGATCAAATCTTGTCTGGTGTTCAGACCTGTTGGGACTCTTGTACATAATTTAAATATCCAGTAAGATTCCCGAGGGTTTTTCCCTGAAAATTTCCACCTCTTACTGATTTTTCTATGCCTTTAAATTTGGAATGGGTGAGGTTTCGGTTATGGCAATTAATGAAATGCTTGGACGCCGCAGAGACATTCAATGCATCAGGATTAGTAGTGTCGGACAGATGTCTTCTAATGCGTTTCTTTAATGGAGTAATAGTGCAACCTACATACTGCACCTCACATTCCATGCTCTGAATTAAATATATGACACCGGGAGTATTACAGTTTATAAAACTATGAATGGGATAAGAATTTCCAGTTTGTACCGATGTGAAAGACTTACTTGTAAGTGCATAAGAACAAGAGATGCAGCAACTGTGGCTGCATTTAAAAATCCCCTATATGAGAGCCATGTAGAATTTTGTGAGAAAGTATTACTGGTTACCATACTAGGGGATAATTTATTCACCAAAGTAGGAGCCCGCTTGGCTATATATTGAACTCTGTTATTCTGTAGGACATTGCAGAGTTTTTTATCCTTGTATAATAGTGGCACATATTTCTTAATATTTGTGATGGTGTTTGGGCGCACGACAGTGCTCAGAAAGGAAGGAGCACCATTTAACTTTTTGAAAGCAAAAATGGCTGGAATAGAAAGTAAATCCACTGATGTGGATAAACATTGGAAAACCTCCACAAGTGACCCCATATTGGAAATTACACCCCTCAAAAAATGTATCTACATGTGTGGTGAATACCTTGAACCCACGGGTGCTTCACATAATTTTAGAATGTTGAGCCATGACAAAAAAAAAAAAAAAATTCCCCACAAACACCATTTTTTCCACTAAAATGTTACTTTGGCTCCAAGTATTCAATTTTCAAAAGCAATAAGAGGAGAAATTGAGTAACAAATTGTACTAATCATTTTGTGAGTACGCCAATACACCATATGTGGTCAAAAGCTACACTGAGGCAAAGTTCAGAATATCTATTAAAAGAAATAAAAAATTCCAAGGAAACAAGTATAAGGGACATAAGTGGATAAGTAATGCTTACCAGATCTTGGCTTCAATCCAAATGGCGTTGGCGAGTTACTATGCGACCTTTCACAATCCTATCGTTCAAAGAGGACAACAAAGTAAAAAAAAAAAAAAGTGACAATTTAGGATAAAAAAAATAGATATTAAATTTTTTTTAAACTTTTTAAACTACATTACTGCAAAACCTGGCAAGAATTTAACTTCTGACTTGTGACGAGCGAACGTGCTCGGATAAGGTGTAATCCGAGCATGCTCATGTGCCGAGTGTGTCTGGCGTGCTTGAATACCATGTTCGAATCACCGTGGCTGCATCTCTCGTAACTGTTCGACAGACAATCCCTGCATATGCTGCGACTGTCGAACAGCAACAGTGAATCGAACATAGAGTATCTTCGGCATGCTTGAATACTATTAGTACTCGAGCATGCTCAGATAACACCTTATCCGAGCACGCTCGCTCATCACTACTTATGACCAAATACAAGAGGATTCATTTTTTTCTATCAGATAATTATCACGGGACCTGTATCCTTAAACTCTGACAATTAGGAGCATCTGACCAGTCATTAAAAAGGCAAACGGCTATTTTAGAACTTCGATAGTCACATTACGTTTATTGGACCTTTGGGCTCGGAAGAATAATATGCTGTCATTTCTCTGGAAAAGCTTACACAGTGGGGGATGTGAACGACATCTAAACTAAAAGTCACGTCTGTAAATCACCCAAGAAACATTTAAGAAATTCCTGAGTAGTTGTAAGAATATTTATTGGCAGCATGAATGAGAGACTAGATCTGTTGTTTCAGCCATGACTAGTATAGAACAGAGCCATTAGTCTATGGAAGCAGGGCAGGGAGAAGCCGCTGGGGACCTGCCTCTTGGTCTGGGCATCGGACTCACATGGTCACTATCCAGATTTTGCAAGTCGATTTTCCTTGAAACGCAACAGCATTTCACAACGATATATATAACTGCAGAGCTCAGTGTCAAGATTCATGATGCTCATGGTTCACGCATGAGTTGGAAGTCCGTTTCACTTTAAAGGGACGGTTAGCACAGAATGACTCTGCAAACCAAGCACAGGCACTTGGTGTGGCCAGTCATTTATATACACCTTCCCACCTGCTTGCTTTCCCTCCATCTCTGCTCTCCTCTGGCTCTGTGAACACGATATCAGGCTGCGTTACTGTAATGGAGAATCCTTGGGACCAAGATGAGTTGAAGGTTTATTTGCACAACGCGTTTCAAATGTGAAATGTGCGATCTCTGTTTTGCAGTCCAATTGGACACTTCTTCAGTCTTCTCTGGGGGCATACACTTTGCTTCCAAATGCTACCAAGCAAACTTCGGCAGCTGATCTATCAGTCTGTCATTCCTGACCTGTGATTGGCAGCGTCTGAGACGGAGGGGTGAATGGGCATGCCCCCAGAGAAGATTCTAAAGAAATGCTTAGCTGGCCTGAAAAGCCAAGATTTCACATAGTGTCCCACAAGTGAGAAGATCTCTGCAACGGAGCGATGCTGCACAAAATGGAAAAGGGTGAAAGAATGATGGGAACTCAGGGATTTTCACAAGGTACTCAACTCATTTTTTTCTTTTAGCAAATGATAGGTCCTCTTTAACAAGGAAGCTACACAGAGATCACAAGCCTAGCCCAAAGCATCTAGAATAGATGTGCCCCTGCAGCTTTATAGAATGCCTGCATGTCTACTAAGCAATTCTTGGTACGCATAGACCATGATTATGAAGAACAGCTAACAGTCAAGTCTGATGAAGATGCTGTTTCTCGGCTCGACTGATTAATCCCATTTTGGCTGGGACCTATGACAACAGCACAATAGACTACAAATGCTGAATCTACTGTCATTTTACTCCATGTATAACTATTAGTGCAGTACCATGTGTTTGATTCTGCTAAACCTCTGCCGTCACACGGTCATATATATGCAAGCTCAGATCAACAGAGCATGCATGCTTATCGCCACTGCCGACTATTCAACGATGAGGACACCATGGCAAATGCACTATGAATGAGAATGAAGAAGTGGTGGTGGGGGAGGGGGACTGACCGCACTAGCATGTTGGGTTGTAGCAAAGAGACGATGCAAATCGTAAATAAACTACATTAACAAAGCGCTGATATTTTTGAAAATAACAAAGGAGACCATGTGACATAACCGACTGAATAGAAAATCAAAAAGGAAAGAAAGCACAAGATGTACCTCTGATGAGACAGGAGATGAGGGTGACACATTTGCACTATCACTGTTTGGCTAAAAATGAAATGAGAAAAAAAAAAAAAAGTTAAAATGAAATAATTCTGTATACAAACCTTACCGGTAGAAATCCATGATTTCACTGTAGCATATACAGTCTTGTAGCTACCCATCAGAATAGGCTGTTTTATGGGTACATGAGGACTAACACTATTTCCAGACATTATGTGATTTCTCCTGTATTTCTTCACAAGTTGAGACAATCACTAATTTTAAAAGAAAACTGTACTTTCGACAAACTTTGCATAAATCAGTAGCAGGGGCGACGATAAGAAACTTTGTAATGTATCTTATCAGAGAAGTCATGCTCTTTCCGTTTTATCAGACACTGATGCCCTCCCTCCTAAACTTATCCACGCTGAAATAGCAGCTCAAGTCCACCTTGCTCAGAAGAGACGACTACAGGTGTGATGTGACACGGCCCATTGTCCTCTGTGGAGACGGAAGAAATGAGGAGGAGCAAACAGGAAAAAAGCATTGTGCAGAGCTTTGTATTAAGTGTTTAACCTAACATCAAAGCTGAATTCAGATCAAGACACCTCAGCTCTGCTGTATAACGCCCTCTCTCTGTAAGCTCAAATGTAAATGAACAGCAGGCATCCTCTCTGTGCTGTTCTCTCTGTAGGAGAAATCTCTGCAGCTCATCTCCTGCCCCACAAACAGTGGACTGCAAGTTACAGATCAAGCTTGCAGAGGGGAAAACTGGTGAGAATGCAGAATAGAAGTCACATAATGGCCAAAAATATTGTAATTCCTCATGTATACACACTGGACAGATTATTCTGAAAAGCTACTTGAAAGTAGTGTTACCCTTGAAGTCTGAACTATTGGGTGGTGATTGCTAGGAGATCTTCCATTTTCTACATGCAGAGTAACCCTATATCTGCAGGTAGATAGCGTTTTCAGAGGTCACAGGTTCCCTTTAAAAACTGTTTTACAGACAATTTAAAGAAATGGTTGTACTTTCACTTTGAGACCACTTAAAAGGCCTCCTTAAAGGGGTTGTCTGGTCAAAAAATGAAAAAGTCTGCAGTCACTGTGTGACTGCAGACTTTTGAATCCCCCCAGCGCACGCACTGTGCGCTGTAAGGAGTCACTGGTTTTTGAGCAGGGAACGCCGGTTATAAATGCAATATGCATACTCCTGGGCAGAAGCCGTCTAGTGGGCACAGCCTTGCTCGTATGGAGAGAGGAAGTGCCCACTAGACCGATTCTACCCAGGAGCAAGTATATCACATATGTTTTCCGACTGTTGTTCCCGACTCAAAAACCAGCAAATCCTTGCATCACACAGTGCGTTTGCTGAAGTGACTGCAAGCTTTTCATTTTAGACCAGACACTCTCTTTAAATCTGAAGTTAGATTTGGAACCTGACACGCAAACCCCCACCGTGCAGGAAGCGACTGCATGTACTAGCGATAACCTTTGAAAACACTATAGAGAAATGTCTGTGTATTAAAAGGGAAAGCAAGTATAAAAGAAGTAATGGATTGGGTGATCGAGCACATGCATTTCATGTTGTTCTAGTGCGAAAATCATAACAGGCAGATTATGAGGGGGGGGGGAAAAAAAGACCATCCTGGGTGTTTCACCTCATCGTCATTTCCGGTTGAACACTTTCGAGAAGATTTGTACTGTGGAAAAAAATAAATAAATGACAAAATTATAAATATTGTGCAAAGGTCACAGACGTAGCTTTTATCAGCTACATAAACTTAGAGATATTTTGTGAAAAATTCAGCATTTTCTATTCACATGTCCCATTCTAAAAAGGGACAAGAGGATGATTTTTTATTCCTCAATAAAAACATTGTCTGATGTCTATGCCCATTAAATTTTATGTTTTTCTCCCAAAAATGTGTGTGTGTGGATTTTGTATGTTCCATATTTTAAATGTATTTTATAGAAACATTACCTTTAAGGGTTTACCTAGGCTTGTGGGTATGACTGCAAACTTTTGTAACCTCACAGTGCCCGCTGTCTGGATTTTTCGGTGTCGGCAGCGGGTGGGTGCGTAGCCACAAGTATGCGATTTGCATATTCGGTCATGTGCCAACTAGACATGCAAGAAATTGCTCAATACGGGTGAGCTGAAGGAAGCCATACAGGTCTAGCTGCAAGTATGCAAATCGCACATGACCACCCGCCTCCAACACTGGAGAATCCTGACAGCGCGCACTGTGCACGCTGTGTGATGATTCACACGTCTGCAGTCACATTGACTTGAGTACCAAGCCTGGACAACCCCTTTAACATTGTTATGTGCCAAATAAATGTATTACCTCCATTTCTCCAGGATCATACAACATCTTTCTAGCTCCTTAAACTGAGGCGCATTGGGATGAATTTCAATAGAACGTGTTATTAGGAGATGAATCGAGACGTTGGGAAGGTTTAGAGGAGACAATCCAGGACAATTCCCCGGCTGATGACCAATGGAAACGTTATTCCTAGTTAGAATAACACCATGTGAGTCATCATTATTAGATTTTCTTGGCTTTACTGACAGTACGATCACCAATATGTGGCTGTGCAGACTGGATTTCCTGTCAACTCTGTAGCAATGATAAAACTTTGCGAGTCTCCTCACTGTCACCTAGTGACACGGTTTATTGAACACAATTCTTTCATGGAATCTGAACGTTTTACATATCGCTAAACGTACAGCTGTCAGATTTGTGTCAATCAAAATCGTAACAGTCTTATTAATCTAATTAAAATCTGTCTCATCCGCCAGTAAACAGATCCAAGTCTGTTAGCCAATCACAATGATTTAAGTTTGTAAAACGATATCCGAAAAACAACGTCGAGCATGGAATAGGGAGCTTATTTAGGACTAGTGGTGAGCGAATATACTCGTTGCTCGGATTTTCCCGAGCAAGCTCTGGTGAACTCATATTTTGGCGTGCTTGGAGATTTAGTTTTAGTCGCCTAAGCTGCATCTTTTGCGGCTGCTAGACAACCTGAATACATGTGTGGAATTCCTAACAGGCAGGCAATCCCCACATGTATTCAGGCTGTCCAGCAGACACAAATCATGCAGCTGCGCAACACAAACTAAATCTCCGAGCATGCCAAAATACTCGGAGACCACTCGAGAATGCTCGGGCAAACCCGATTAACAAGTATACTTGATCATCACTATTTAGGACGAATATAACAGAAGAGGAACAAGTGTGGGTGTATATGTCTGGATTCACACTTTTGCATTTCACACAGTCAGTGTAAAGATTTCTGTAATGGCCTTATAAGCACAAATAACACTGCTGTTTGGGTCTGTAGAGTCGCTGCTGGACCGAAAATCACAGGCTGTACAAACACGGTGAAATGTAAGTATAGATTGTAAGCTTGCAAGCAGGGTCCTCATTCCTCTTGGTATCTACTTTGAACTGTGATTATTGTTATGCTGTAATGTCTATTGTCTGTACAAGTCCCCTCTATAATGTAAAGTGCTGCGGAATATGTTGGTGCTATAGAAATAAAGTTATTATTATTTATATCAAGCCGGACTCACACCAGTCTCATCCTCTGTAGGATTCTTGTGAATGCTTAGAAATCTATGTGTATAAAACCAGAAATCAAGACCACAACATTCCTGATAGACATTCTTGTATAAATCCTGATGAGCCGTATGTCCGGTTACCTTGAAGTACTCTCTCCTGGTCTGTTTGGATCGCCGCCTCTCCTCTGCTTGCCACACTGCGCACTCTGTGGATGGCCATCCTTGCTCATTAATTCTGTCCTTCTCCCCGTCCTACAAAAATAATAATAATAAAAAAAAAAAAAATGACTGGTATGTCAGGTGCAGATCTGAGGGCGACCATCAGATCGGATCACACTCAGACCAGTGTTATTCTAAGAAGTGTATTAGAAACTAAAAGGTTTTACCTGCCAATTACATGGAGACAACTGGGAGTGATCCCCTGAAGAACAACTGAAAATATAGAAACAGAGGGGAAAATTTATACATCTGGTAAAGTCAGCTTACCTAAAGACAAGATAAAAAAAAAAATCATAAACCGTTGCACAATTAGCTGAAGCAGATTTATAATGCAAAATAGCCGGCAATTATCTGTATTTTTCCACTGATAGGACATATGTTACAGTCAATACAATTTAACAAATCAGCATTAGAAGCCATAATAGCAGTGAACGATTATACTATACTTTCAGGTATACTGTGTACCTTACACCACTGGCAGACACAGACAGAAGAGGAATAATATATGGGCGCTTTGCAGTCCAATAACTCAGCATAATGCACAGTTCCTCCTGCTTTGGAGGTGGCAGTGGCCCCTCCTTACCTCATGGGCCACTGAGAAACTGTACAGGTTGCACCAGTGATATGTCCACCCCAGCCTTACACAGCCTGCCACATGGAGGGCAGCAACACGAGAAAACAAAGCTTCACATGGCACAATACTGCCACCTGCCGGTGAATACTGGAATCAACAGGATAATTATTTTTCTTATTTAGGCTGCATTCATACATTGCAGCTGCAGTGTTTTTTGTTTTTTTTTTGCAGCGATCATGGTAGAAATGCATCAGATCCCATCAATTTTTAAAAACTGCAGCAAAATGATGTGGCACTGCTACGATTGTGGCAAAAATATGAACCATGGAGGAGGCAATGTGAATGTAGCCTAAGGGTGTGTGCACACGTTGCGGATCTGCAGCGGATTTGGCCCTGTGGATCCGCAGCAGATTCTCCTGCGATGTACAGTACCATTCTATCCTATGTAAATTGAAAAACGCTGTGCATATGCTGCGGAAAAATCCGCAGCATAAACACTGCAGGTTCATTTCCACAGCATGTCAATTCTTTGTGCGGATTCCGCAGCGTTTTACACCTACTCCATTATAGGAATCTGCAGGTGTAAAAAGGCAGGTGTGATCCGCATAAAATCTGCAAGAAATCTGCACTAAATTGCAGGTAAAACGCAGGTCATTTTACCTGCGGATTTAGCAAAATCCGCAGGACAATCCGCACCGTGTGCAACGTACCCTAATGATATTCCTGATATTTTTCCAAAAAGTGAGAAGAAAAGGGTTACCGTATATGTATAGCTGCAATGTAATAAAGACAGTCCACAACTCACCCAACAACCAAATTCATAAGTTCCAGGATCTTTAAATGTGTTGCCCAAGGCTCAGGCCATCACTATGAGATTGGTGGGGTCTGACGCCCATTTATCTCTGGTGACGGCCAGATGCAAGCGAAAAATGGAGCCAAGCAGCATGGCTTTGTAAACTGCCGCTCAGTGCCTACGGCTATGTGCACACATACTTTTGAGAGCGGCGGATTTGTCCCCGCGGATTTGTAAAAATCGCAGGTAAATCCGCTGGTCAAAAGTCCTGCGGTTTCACACCTCATAATGATAAGGTGTGAAACCGCAGCAGATTCCGCACAAAGAATTGACATGCTGCGGATAGTAACCCGCGGAAAAATCCGCAGCATGTGCACAGCGTTTTTGGTTTCACCATTGAAAACAATGGTACTGTACAACGCAGCAGAAACTGTACGGATCCGCAGCGTGTGCACATAGCCTACAGAAATGAATAGCACCGGATCTGCATTTCTCCTATGGATTAGTGCGGTTCTGGCTCCATTCACCGCTTACCTCTGGCCGCTCTGAAGTTGAAAACAGCAGATTTGAATAGGAAAAAAAAAATTTAATAGTGACTCATACCAGAGTGGTCACTTTTTTTTTTTTTAGAGACACTTGACCTTTCCACTAGTGAAATTTTCCTGAATGGAAAGTAGGACACATGATCCCGGAGATCAACATAACAATGGAAAGAACGAGTGTTTGTGAATCAGTTTTAGTATGAAACATGACAGATTGGGAAAAATGAGTGATCAGACGGGACACGGGTCATGTGTGCTACAGTAGCTGCAAGCGCAAGCATTATTTCCACGCTGATAATCTGGTTGGGATCCACGAGTGCACGGAGAACGCAGGGGCTGGAAAAAAACATGGGTATTACGTACCTGGTAAAGTATTTTTTCATAACCCATGACGACAAAACGAGAGAGGGGATCCGCCCTTCCAGGACAGGAAGCCTTCAAGATAAAAAGGGCGTCTCCTCTCTCTGCATCAGTTGTTTTCCAGAGCATGAGGGGAACTCCGCCGAATAGTGTAAACTCAACATACGGTAACTTGCACAACTAAATATTTAAATTTTTACTATACACTTTTAAAGGAAGTGACTAACAACTAAGATTCACCGAACAAACGAGATAAAGTAGGTAGGGAATTTAAGGGTGCCATCATGGGTTACGAAAAAACACATCACCAGGTAAGTAATACCCGTGTTTTTCAGTCACCCATGACGGCACAACAAGAGAATTTCAGAGATCTATGTTCCTAGGGAGGGATCACCGCTTACAGAACCCTTCACCCGAATCTGAGGTCAGAGCAGGCAGAGAGGTCTAACCTGTAGTGCTTAAAGAAAGTAGAAGGAGAGGACCATGTGGCCGATTTACATATCTGGTCGATGGAGGCATCTGCTCTTTCCGCACAGGACGCTGCCATGGCTCTCATGAAATGGGCCTTTAAGACCTTGAATAGCCCTGCCTGCACTAACATATGCTAGCTTCATGGCTGCTGTCACCCACCTAGTTATGGTCCGTTTGGATACTTTAAGACCCTTCCAAGGACAAAAATAGGGCTCTCTGCTTCCTCCAAAGTCCCATCATCTCTAAATATTGTAAGAGGCACCTCCTATCATCTAGGAAATGTAGTTTTTCTTCTTTCTGATTGGTTGGGTTAGGGCAGAAAGATGGTAGGACTATTTCCTGAGTTCTATGGAATTTCGTCACCATTTTGGGAAGGAAATCCGGGTCTAATCTCAACACCACCCTATCCTCCATGACCTGAGTGTAGAGAGGGTCTGCTGATAAAACCTGTAAATTCCCTATTCTTCAGGCTGAAGTAAGTGCTACTAACAAAGCCGCTTTTAAATGTAACTACCTTCTCGGAGGCCAAGTCTAGTGGCTCGAAGGGACTCTGTCAATTGTGACAATACCAGATTTAGATCCCATGGAGTGGGCCCAGGAGATGGAGCTGAGCTGGATCTAGTACATGCTTTAATGAACCTGGCCACCCACCTATTATTCGCCAGGTCGCAGTTATATAAGTGCTATAACCTGAACTTTAAGGGTACTAACTTCTAGGCCGAGTTCCCGACCTTTCTGAAGGAATTCTAATATGGATGTTAATGGAACTGGCCCCGAAAGAGATAGGAATTTTCTCCAGATCCTTCCTGTCTTCCACAGTACCTGTGTCCCCCAATGACGCGAAGGAGAAACATGGATTTTTGTGATAAACTCACCGTAAAATCCTTTTCTCAGAGATGCTCATTGGGGGACACAGGTATTATGGCAGACAGGCACTCGGGTGTTGGACAACCAGTACCTCGCTTCTCCAAGGCAAGCCCTTTCCCCCAGACCATTGGCTGGTTGTCACAACCAACGCCAGCCTCCTCGGCTGGGGAGCGGTTTTACGCCACCACATGACCCACAGTACCTGTGTCCCCCAATGAGGCGAAGGAGAAAGTATTGCTTCTCTTGGCACCCCTTGTTCCAGCTTTTCCTCAAGGTTATCTAGCCAGACCTTCAAGGATCTAGCTACGCACATAGCCGTGATAGCCAGACTTAGAGCCCCAGCCGAGGACTCCCAGGCTGCCTTAAGGAAACCGTCCGTCTTTCTATCTAGTGGCTCCTTCAGTGATCCCAGATCTTTGAATGGGAGAGAAAATCTCCTTGAACTTTTAGAGACTGCAACGTCCAATTTTGGCGCTTTATCCGAGGAGTAGGACGCCTCCTCATCAAAGTGGTATTTCCTCTTAAGTGGGGCCCCATCCCCTGTGCCCTTCCGTCCGGCTTCTCCCACTCCCTTCTAATGAGGCACTGCAATTGCTCATTCACTGGAAAGCATCTACGTTTTCTCTTTTGAAGACCTCCAAATATTAGATCCTGTGTTGATTTCTTAGCTTTTTTGTCTACCAGCCCCACAGTCAACCGTACATCTTTTATCAGTTTCTCTGTTGCCTCTGCTGGGAAACCGAACTCTTCTTCTGAGCTACTAAAGGATAACGCTGACAGATCAGAGTAGTCCTGCTCCGAGGCCGCGGACTAAGCATGTGATGAAGGGGATGGATTGGATCTATCCTTTCCTCTACTACCACTGGCTGCCAGGGTTTGTATCATGCTAACCGATCTACGCACTTCTGACTGGATTAAAGATTTTGGGCCTGCCGAAAAATTAGGGGCTTCTTCAGAAATAGTGCGTTCGGTGCAATCCTGGCACAATTTTTTATTCCAGGTTGATGCCAACGGCTGCTTGGCCCGTGCTTCCGGTACCCGCATTCCTCCAGCGTCTAGGCTGGACTGCGCATGCTCCGAGGCCTACTCCCGGTGCCCGGGCGCGGAAGAGCTCCATCCCCACGCACATACCGCCGGCCATCAGTACAACGTTGTGCAGCAACAAGTGCACGGCGGGTGACATGTGGCGCTAACTCTTGGCGGAGTTGTACTTGTGGTCTGGTTCGGCGGCCGGGGTCTTCATGGCTGTGTCCCGCTGACTGCTGCTTTGCCTTCAGGCTGCTTTGCCGAAGATCCCGAGGGAAGGTAAATGAAATCCTTCCCTCCGTCACTATCCAACAGATTGCCGCTTCTGAAGGAGTCACGGGGGGGAAGGGGCATGCGCTTTAACTTCACCCTGCACCCATGTGCTTAGGGCTGTGGGCTTTCCGCCAGTGCTTTCCCCCACACTCCCTCAAGGAGGATAGCTTGTCTGCTGCCTCCGAGGCGCTACCAGGACCAGGCTACAGATGTAGCAGACCACTCTGCCTGTTAAACCTCATCTGTCCTTGGCATCGGCAATCTTTGGTTTCACCCGGGCACCAATGTGCATCCGGGCCACGTGGCCGGACAAAATTGCCTCCCCATGCTTCGCTCAAAGAGGAGAGCCTCAATGCTGCCTCCGAGGCACTACTGGTACCTGGTGACAGACACAGCAGACCCTTGTGTGCCAAACCCAGTCTGTCCCAGGCATCCTCTTCCTTCTTCTGTGATGGCACAACGAGAGTTCATCTCAAGGATTCCCCATCAAAGACAGGAAACCAACTGATGCAGAGAGAGGAGCCACCCTTTTTGGCTATGTGCCCACGTTGCTTTTTTGAAGCAGAACATTCCTGAGCGGAAATGCACACCCTCTTCCCGGGAAAACGCATGCGTTTTATGAAGCGCTTTTGTAAGTGTTGTTGACGCTTTTGTTAAGCATTTTAGCATGCATTTTCCTAAGCGTCTTTGCAATACAATTGTTTGTATGTGGAAACGCACGCACTCCCGCAAAATTAATGAACATGCTGCGTTTTTTTCCGCTAAGGCTAGTTTCACACTGCGCACGGCCGCCGCTAAGCCCCGCCCCTGCCACGCCTCCGCCGGTAGCTCCGCCTACCGGCGCATGACGCTGCATGCGCCCTGCGTCCCCTATCTTTATCACTGGGGGCGCAGGCCGTGCGCAGCATGCGTTTGGCGGCGCATCAGAGCACGCTAGGGTTGTAAATCCAAAAGTTAGGAAAGAAAAATTAAAAGAGGTAGGAAGTAACCGACTTTAACGACCTTCTGACAAAAGATGAAGAACAAAAGCAATATGTCCTGCAAGTTGTAAGCAAATGCCGAGCATTATATTCTGACGTTTCAAAAACTACTTTAACAAAAGCTCTAGAATAGATTAGATATCTATGTAAAATTATCAACTCATGTAGGTTAGCGTGCTCTGATGGTTCATCTGTGCTACTGAGCAATTTATTAGCCATTAACAACTTTTCATTGTCTGTAATGGTGGGATCAAAAAACGATAATCCCACCAACTCTGCAATCAAATACCACAAATGGTTCGAAAATGTGGTCAGGGCTATTTCTGCAATGTTGTTGTTACATTCTTTATAGTCTAACAGACTATGCAAAATACCTAAATCTTAAAATACCTCAATTTGGATTTTTTCAAACTTTGAGCGACGAGCGGCACGGGTTAACGTCGTTTGATCGAGCTCAAATTTTGGCTATCTCAATATCTGGAAAGGGGAATCGTTTTGTGGGGTCCAGACGGACAAAATTCTGACATCGATTTTTTTGTGGTCACCCTAGTGGGCACACAGCCTCTATCTTGAAGGTTTCCTGTCCTGGAAGGGCGGATCCCCTCTCTCATTGTGCAGTCATGGGTGACTGGAAAAAGGGCCTCTGTGGGTGTAAACTATTTAGCTACAAGAGGGGTCAGAATGGGACGTCAATAATTCCAATGAGGCAAACTGCAAAGATGGGCATTAACAACAGGTGGCCACAGCGCCATGGCCATCTATGGGAGACAGAGGCAGTGAGTGCAATAACTGAACCACTGAGTAGTACCAAAACATTGCTTGGCTAGGTGAACCATCGGGGGGGGGGGGGGGTCACAATTTGGCACAAGCATCATGTATTAGGGGTTCAGGCTGGAGGATGGGGAATGATTGTGAGGGGAATGTTTTTTTGGCGCATTCTGTGTCCTCCAATACCAGTGGATGGTTCCATCATGTCTTCACCTCCATCTAAGATGAGGTAAACAGGGCTGTGGAGTTGCAGTTGGTATGAATGGACCAACTCTGACTACTAAAATATATGATAAATTGGGTACAGTAGTACAATGCAGAATGTGCTGTAAGTCTTTAATTTGGGAAAGCTATAAAATGTCCTATAAATGTCTGTTCCGTGCCTGATCTAAGGACCTCTGCTGTTAGATGAGATAAATCTGTGCGGCACTTTATGTACATTTATGTACATGCTCAGTAGTGACCAGTGCTGTGGAGTCGTAGAGGAGATGAATCTGTGCTGCACTTTATGTACATGCTCAGTAGTGACCAGTGCTGTGGAGTCGTAGAGGAGATGAATCTGTGCTGCACTTTATGTACATGCTCAGTAGTGACCAGTGCTGTGGAGTCGTAGAGGAGATGAATCTGTGCTGCACTTTATGTACATGCTCAGTAGTGACAAGTGCTGTGGAGGCGTAGTGGACATGAACCTGTGCTGCACTCTATGTACGTGCTCAGTAGTGACCAGCGCTCTGGAGTCGGAGTTGTGGAGCCAGGAAATTGAGGATTCTGAGCAGGTGGTTTGGCTTACCGACTCCACAGCCCTGGCAGTAAGGCAAGACGCTATGCAATCATGAAGCAATATTCCTGCCTCCTCATTCGTCGTTTTGACGGTGCGGCGAGAGCAACAAAATTCAACATGTTGCGTTCGGCGCAGGTCGCCGCACCGTCAAAACGACACGTGGAGGCATGCGCATACATCGACACGGCCTGTGTACCCAATGCTAAAGATAGGGTACGCAGGCCGCATGCCGACAGAGGCGGAGCTGAACGGAAGAGGCGTGGCAGTGGGCGGAGCTTCATGGAGGAAGTCCGCAGCCCTCCTCAGCTCCTCCATACTCTAGTGTGAAACTAGCCTAAGACTGCATGCAATAAAAGGTGTTAGTTATAAGAGAACACCCATTTGGAAATAGAGGCCTGGGGCAACCAGCTTTTTGCTGGGAGGTGCCTGCCAGTATTTTCCCTATATCTCCAATGCCATTTCAGCGACGTTGGCACAGAGTCCCCTGGGGCTCACCAGACATATGTCATGTAGCCCTGCGGCCAATTAGCAGCCTCTCTCACTTCCTTCGGATGAAGCAGACATTTGGAAGAAGTCAGAGAGCAGCACTTTTCATGTCTTTCAGATGTCAGTTTCATCCAAATGCAGTAAAAGTAAAGTGCATCATTAACGGCAGCTGACAGAATGTCACACGAGTCCTGGAGCTGCCATCACTGGAACGGTGCCGAAGCTGAAGACTGTTTTTTCTTTTAGGTGGGGGAATATTGTAATTAAGAAGGAATTGGCCGAGTAGTGGACCACCCCTTTAAATACACCAGAACAAGAGCTTTTCCTACACAGTGGCTCTCCTTTTTAACACATATCATGGACCATCCTGACAATGACCTGTCCACCCAGGTAACCATCCTTTATTATGACCAAATACCCTAATTGCACATATATTTGCAGAGTTTGTCTTCGTAAGATCACCAATTTAAATGAAGGTGAAGTAAAATGGAACAATATTGTGTTCAACACTTAAAATCACCTCTAGTATGGTAAATGTGTAAACATTAGATACCTTGAAACCCGCCCCGCGGCTCTTGTCCTCTGGAAGAGCTTTTCACTGAATGAAGTTCTATAACTTAATGGCCTTCGTCTGTTCCACAAAGTTCAACCAAACCAACCAAACCCAAAGATGAAGAAGGCAGGAGGAGAAAGTTTGGAAAGTGAGAGTTGTTAGTTTTGACAGGAAAGGGAAGAAACAGATTAAGATTAAACGAAACGTCTATTCTAAAGACAGAAGAGAGTGGAATAAGTCAGAGCAGTGAAAATAGTTATTAAAGGTAATGAGACTTTTGGGGGGAATTTTCTGCATTTTTCTTTTACTAAAATGCATACATTTTTTATTAAAAATTGCTACAGTTTGGAATAAAAATTTCTATCAGTTTGGCTTTTGCAGCTTCTATACAGCACAATACATAGTAGCAAGCTGCAGAATGCCATGAGTAGATCCATTAGACGATGACAACTCCGGTCTGTACCTTAACTCTCCTCTCCTGGACGGTTCTGTAAACAGATTTATGTGCAAAGCAAAGCTCAGTTTTGATCTGTATCATAAATCAGCCTATGAAACCATTTAGGAAAGAAGAGATCGGGGAGGAAGACACCGATTTGCTAGCGCAAGGCATTCTGCAGCTTGCCATGTGACACATAGAAGATGAAGAAGAAAACAGTACATACAAACCAAATCTACAGGCCCCCAAAAGTATCCATAGCCTTTACAGACCTGCGAAGATGGCATGCAGTGCTAATATTTGAGTTATAAAACATAAAAAAATAAAAAAGGGTATAGCTTACTGATCGTTGGGGGTCCAACCATTGCTACCCCCAGTGATACCAAGAAAAGGTCTCTGGAACCAGGCCATCCCAGGTGTCGGACCCCCAGTAAGTTATAAGGGGAGGATATAACTAACGGTTTTGAGAATAATCCATTAAAACTCAACGCCAAAAGTATCTTACCATTATTTTTCTGAATGAGGGGTATCTGGTAAAATGGCTTGTTAACATTACGATATTATCTTTGAATCTGCGAACTGAGCACATGTGAAAACTACAGAAAGGTACGATGTGCTACGCTTTATAATAGTAATTCTAAAGAGCGACTGTAAGCATAATTGTACTACACCCGACCATTAGGGGCTACAGCTTGGCCAGGTGTCATCATTAAATACATGTTTTGTGGTTTTAAAACATACCTTGCACTAAATGTGGACAGGCTCCTTACACATTTACACACATTAGAGTAAGAACCACCCCAAGGAAGGCACTGCAAAATGTGTCCAGGGGTTGTGGGCCCACCTCCTGGCACATAGAGTAATGGGTAGGCAATAATATGGTTGACATGCAGCGCACAAGGTTTTAGCATTTTCATGGCTGCTGTGTGTGTGATCAGTACTGTGTTCCATGCCTTGATCTCCATCTATGCACAGGCCCCTTCGCAGTTATACATGAGATTTTGTACTGCTATTGCAATGTCTACTGATATAGTATATGCATATACTCATGATTGCTGCTGCCCCTTGCTGTGCCCCTTTACTCTCGATTCTTCACCTTTCATCCTGATTTTTATCAAAACCTTCTTGTTATATTTTGGAGTGTTTTTTTGCCATTTAGTGAATTAATATTTTTTTGGTATATTTTAGGGGGGGTGGGGGGGGCCTCTATATGGGCCTCATATTCTCCATGACTTCCCATGTTCGGATGACTAATAGTAATTATTAGGCATTTACAAGATCCTGTATTATTTCAGTGGTGTAAGCCACCAGAGGGGTGCTGAAACTTACTGGTTGGCATAATGCACTATTCCCAGAATCAAGGCAGGGTGACATGGGGTGTATTCTCCTCATTGTGCAGATTCATGTGACCTCTTTTGATGATCTGTGACTGATTACATCTCACTTGCACATGTAGGAAGCAATACAGGTAATAAATGCACGTTCGCTAATTATGATTATGCAGTCCTACAATATAGTAAAATGGCTTTAGAAAGAGGGTCTGTCACTAAGTCATCTGATCAGAGCTACTAACCATCCCAGAAATTCCAGAGAGGAAACATTAAGGATCCCCTGCAGCTTATACTTATGTCATACTCTAGTTTGGCCAGCAGATGTCACCAATGCGCCCCTGATTTTGCCTGTGGTTTATTACTTGAGTGTCAGTAAAGATTTTGCTTTCTTTTTTTTTTTTTAACCATTCATGGTCACACCCAGGTGTCTTTGCATGGCAGATTACATATTTTATGTGGACTGCGACATCAGTCCTTGATAGATTCTTGGTGGTGGCATTATGTGGCTACAATATTACAGTTTGCTGCTTTTGTGTGGGTACATAGATATAAAAATAGCTCTAAAAAGTAAAAGCTATTGATCGCACATTTCCTGCAGTGTAAAAGAGCATGCTACCTGTTGTGCTTTTCTTGCTGTAGTAACTGTGCTGCTATTTTCCTCAGGTCTGTTACTTCCTTTATTTCATCCTCTTCTTCCTCTTCTAACAACTGCTCCTTCTGAAGCCTGACATGAAAAACACACAAGAAAATCACGCTCCTGGCCATGTTTGGTTGCTTCGTGTCGCTGCAGCGGAAATAATCGTTTGCGAGGATACATAAAGCCAGAATGTCATTTTTTTTCTATGCAAAGCACAGAAAAGGGTTATACAGACTTCACGGAGGTCTCCGAAAAACAAACAGAAAAAGTTTCAGAGCAACTCAAATACACATGTGCAAACACAAAAGCCTGCAAACAACACCTGGGGGGTAAAGGCAGTGGTCTGATCCAAAAATGACCAGGGGTAAGGAATGGACCACCCGGACAGGTCCTGCTTCTGGCAGCCATAGCAATTATCTGGTTTTGCAAGAGAACCCGCAACCAGCCCAGCAGGCTAATGGTCTTAAGCATACGTTTGGTGTCTGCTGGCCTTTCTCAGAGGAGCTTATAGTGTACCATGGCAGGCACTGTCACTCTGGTGCTCGTCTTCTTGGAGATCATTACTTTCACTGTAGGGGATTTTTTTTTTTCTTAGTTTCTGAAGGGGTTAAATATTACATAAAAAGTGAAAAAAAAAATTCCTAATTCAATAATCCGTTAAAAAGAAGCAAAAATAAAATAGAAAAACATTTCAGTATTGCCACATCCGTGGAACACAGGTTTATCAAAATGTATAGTTATCCAAAAAGTGAAAACTCCAGAAAAGTCATGTCGATTGGATAGGAGTACACGCCCGAAAACGATACAAGACAAAGAGCATGTTTGTGCCGTTGGCACCATTATGGGGGGAGGGGAGGTTCGGACGTAAGCCCCAATGGGAACCAACAAACAGGTTCCAGAACGCAGTGTGAAAGCACCCTTACAGAAGACATCGGGGAAAAGGACGGACAAGCATTCGGAATTTTAATGCCTGATCCTTAGCATTTAGTGGAGATAAGCCGTCGTCAGAGTTTGGCAGCGACTTTCTCCTCTCTTTCCAGAGAAAACAGGTGTGCATGTATATATTTTTTTAAAAACTTAAGGGCTAAATAAGAGCATGAAAAATACCTATGTTCCTCTTCCCACTCTGCATTTTCTTCAACTTTCTCGGATTTATCACTTAGTTTCCCTCTTTCCTTAAATAAGTGGGAAGACAAAGACCTCAGAGATGGTAAAAAGATGGACCATGGTGCAGTTTACATCTGTTCAACAACTACCTTAATATAAGAAACAAAGGGACCAGTGAGCTGAACGTCACTGTGATCTGTATCTTCAGCGCTTGGGTCGTAGTCGTAAATTTCCTGATCTTGACCTGCAACAATAAAAAAAAAAAAAAAAAAAAATGATTTACCAGTAGTCAATCAGAATTTCACAAAGACAAGAAAAATCTGTATTTCAGGGGCTGCCCTAATATAACCTTCATGGCTTCTTTAAGCATTTGTTTGTTTTGTTTTTTTTGAGTCTAGATGGCACTAGACCGCTATCAATACAATGTGAACATATCTGTCCTGCAAGTTTGTCAGCAAATTGCACTAGAAAAGCAGCTTACCTTTATGAGAGTCCAGCTTACTCCCTAGTAAATGATTGTCATTCTTCAGTGCCTGGTCTCTTGATTCGGATACCTGAGAGTGAAGGCTGATTGTATCGTCGTCAGAAGGCTGCACATGAGAAGAGAATAAAGGGCGACAGGTCACTTTATAGTAGTAAATATCCTATGCCATATGCAGGTTTTATTCTCCGCCGAGATACAAGTAGATGGCAGACATGATGGATGCACTGGCTGTGTTCCACCTTCAGCCTCGTGTCCTTGCACATGTAACACCTGTGTGGCCGCACTTCACAATCAGACCAATAGTAGACAAAACACATGATAGATTTATAAGACTTCCCCATAACCACAGAGGAGCATTACACGACGTACTTCGGTTGTTGACAGACGCTTATCTCCATTGTCACTGCCAATTCCAGAGTCGGGTCCATGGTTTTTACTTGGGTAAAAGTCTTCAATACTAGAAGTGGTAGAAAATAGAAAATAAAACGTACTACATGTCATGATGGCAGATATCCAAATCTTTATAAGGGAACTTATCAGGTGATTTATGCTGCCCAAATAGTGGGCAGCACGACTTGCAGGCCTGGTATATCACTCTCTGAAACACTTGGGCATTTCAAACTAGTCTGGCCGGCTCTTGCCAGCACTGCTTGATGTGAGTGACAGGTCTCGGTCAAAGTATGCGCGAGGGAGAGATCGGTCCTCACCTATAGCTGCGCTAAGGCTTTGTGCACACGTAGGAAAAGTGGTGCAGAATTTTCTGCACAAAATCCGCATCTCCTGGCAGAATCCGCAGCCGCAAATTTGCTGCGGAATTGATGCGGATTTTGTGCGGATTTTCTGCAGCTTTTACCACTGCGGATTTCCATCACAGAGGGGTCCAGAAACGCTGCAGAACCGCACAAAAGAAGTGACATGCAATTCTTTTAAATCCGCAGCAATTCCACACAGCTTTTTTTTTTTCCCATTGATTTACATTGTACTGTAAATCTCAGTGCGGATCTGCGTTTCTGCGCGGAAAAATCCGCTGCGGATCCGCAGCAAATCTGCATCGTGTGCATATAGCCTAAGAAGAGCTGGTCGGCAGTGGAGTTGGACTAGTCTGGTCTCCAGCTTTAGGCCCCTGGCTGGATCTTCAAACTATATTTTCCCTGAAACGCCAGTGTTTTTTGTACTACTACACATCCTGCTGTAGACAAAATAGTGAGTAGGTGAGCAGGCATGGCTGTGCCTCTGAGACACAATTTATGGATCTGATATACAGTAGGTACGGAAAGTATTTAGACCCCTTTAAATTTTTCACTCTATTTCATTGCAGCCATTTGTTAAATTCAAAAATGTTATTTTTTTTCTCAATGTACACTCTGCACCCCATCTTGACTGAAAAAAACAGAAATGTAGAAATTTTTGCAAGTTAAAAGAGAAAAACTGAAATATCACATGGTCATAAGTATTCAGACCCTTTGCTCAGACACTCATATTTAGGTCACATGCTGTCCCTTTCCTTGTGATCCTCGAGATAGTTCTATTAAAAAAAAAAAAAAAGAAGACTGAGAGGAGACTTAATGGCTGCTTACAAATATCTCAAGAGCTGTCACATTGTAGAAGGATCATCTTTATTCTCATTTGCACTAGGAAAGAATAGAAGCAATGGGATGAAACTGAATGGGAGGCGACACATTAGAAAAAAACTTTTTGACAGTCAGGCTGTGTGCACACGCTGCGGATTGTCCTGCGGATTTTTCTGCGCAGATTTGTCAAAAACCGCAGTTTTTCTGCGGTTTAGCCTGCGGGTTTCCTCTGCGGTTTGACACCTGCCATGGAGCGGAATCCGCACAAAGAATTGACATGCTGCGGTTTTGAAACAGCAGCAAATCCGCACAGAAAAATCTGCACTGTCTGCACAGCGGTTTTCATTTTGCATTGATTTTAATGGTACTTTACACCGCAGCAAAAACTGCTGCGGATCCGCAGGACCAAAACTGCTGCGGATCCGCAGCAGAATCCGCAGCGTGTGAAAACAGCCTCAGGGTGATCAATTAGTGGAACAGGCTGCCATGAGAGGTGGTGAGTTCTCCTTCAATAGAAGTCTTTAAACAGAGGCTGGACAGACACCTGTCTGAGATGATTTAGCGATTGGACCAGATGACCAGGAGGTCCCCTAACATTCTATGATACTACTCCTTTATTGGAATCCAGCTGTGTTTAAACAGATAGGATGTGATTTGTAAAGGCACACACCTGTCTATACAAGACCTCACAGTGCATGTCAGACCAAATGAGAATCATGAGGTCAAAGGAACTGGCCAAGGAGCTCAGACACAATTGTAGCAAGGCACAGATCTGGCCAAGGTTACAAAAGAATTTCTGCAGTACTCAAGGTTCGTAAGAGCACAGAGGCCTCCATAATCCTGAAATGGAAGAAGTTTGGGACCACCAGAAGTCTTCCTAGACCTGGCCGTCCAGCCAAACTGAGCAATCATGGGAGAGGAGCCTTCGTGAGAGAGGTAAAGAAGAACCCCAAGATCATTGTGGCTGAGCTCCACAGATGCAGTAGGGAGATGGGAGAAAGTTCCACAAAGTCAACTATCACTGCAGCCCTCCACCAGTTGGGCCTGTATGGCAGAGTGGCCCGACGGAAGAATCTTCTTAGTGCAAGACATATGAAAGCCCAAAGTTTGCTAAACACACATGAAGGACTCCTAGACTATGAGGAATAAGATTCTGTGGTCTGATGAGATGAAGTTTGAACTTTTTGGTGATAATTCTAAGCGGTCTGTGTGGAGAAAACCAGGCACTGCTCAGCACCTGCCCAATACAATCCAAGTAGTGAAACATGGTGGTGGCAGCATCATGCTATGGGGGTGTTTTTCAGCTGCAGGGACAGGACTGGTTGCAATTGAAAGAAACATGAATGCGGCCAAGTACAGAGATGTCCTGGATGAAAACCTCTTCCAGAGTGCTCTGGACCTCAGACTAAGGCCTGTTTCACACTTCCGTTTTTGACCATCAGTCAAAATCCGCCGTATTTTGAAAAAAACGGATCCGCCATTTTTTTTGGCGGATCCGTTTTTTTCCCCATTGAGTTGTATTACCGGCGGATCTTGACGGATGGCCATCCGTTGGATCCTTTTTTTTTTGCGTCCGCCGACATGCCTGGACGGACCCTGCAACTTTTTTTTGCTGCAGAATCCGCATTTTAGAGTGCGCATGCCCAGAAAAAGGAAGTTAGCCGGGAATTTAACCCTGAAATACTTTCTGGCGGACGAAAAAAATTCTCTCTCTCTCTCGGGCAGCGGTTCCTTTAAAATTCTTCATTCGGCGGATCCGTCAAAAAACGGATCTGGTGGCATCCAATCACATCAGTTAGGAACGGATCCGCTTTCCGCCTTTTTGACAGCTTTTGACTGACACAAAAAAACTGAAGTGTGAAACAGGCCTTAGCTGAAGGTTCACTTTCCAACAAGCCAATAACCCTAAGCACACAGGTAAAATAACAAAGGAGTGGCTTCAGAACAACTCTGACTAGGGCTGTGGAGTCGGTAAGCCAAACCTGCGACTCCGACTCCTCAATTTCCCTTACACCGACTCCAACTCCGACTCCGACTCCACGACTCCGACTCCCACACATATTGCTTATATTTAAGTGAAAAATGTATTGTAGTACAATGTGAACCTCAGACATTTAATCATTTTTATGATCCCATAATCAAGATATTTAGATAGAACAGAATATATATTGGTGTACTACCCGGTTTTCATTCTTTTTGGTACAGATACGATATGGATAGACAGATATGGATAAATGGATAGATAGAGCAGATTTCTAATCTGCTTTTGCTATTGAAAACATTATCTATGAGCTCAAAAACCTTTCAGGTGATGCAGTTTTTTAAAAAGATGATCTGCTTTTGCAGCTGAAAAACGTATCCTCAAAAAACACAGGAAAAACGCTGTGTGTGAATGTAGCCTTAGATCAGGAATAGAACAGCCATTTATAGGACATTTCATAACTTTCCCAAACTCCTATGAAAAAATATTCAGCACATCCTGCATTGAACTACTGTACCCAATTTATTATATATTTTAGGAGTCGGAGTCGGTCCATTTTATACCGACTCCAACTCCGACTCCACCAAAATGAGCACCGACTCCGACTCCACGACTCCGACTCCACAGCCCTGGACTCAACTGAACATCTCTGGAGAGACCTGAAAATGGCTGACCTGAAAATGGCTGTCCACCAACGTTCACCATCCAACCTGACGGAAATGGAGAGGATCTGCAAGGAAGAATGGCAGAGGATCCCCAAATCCAAGTGTGAAAAACTTGAATCATACCAATTAGACTCATGGCAGTACTAGCTCAAAAGGGTGCATCTACTCAAAACGGAGCATAGGGTATGAATACTTTTGACCATGTGATATTTCAGTTTTTCTTTTTTTTAATAAATTCGCAAAAATTTCTACATTTATGGGGTTTTTTTCAGTCAAGATGGGATACAGAGTGTACATTAATGAGAAAAAAAATGAACTTTTTTGAATTTACCAAACGGCTGCAATGAAACAAGAGTGAAACATTTTGAATGCTTTCCGTACCCACTGTATCAATTGCATTTCTAGATTTTGAGTCACTTCTTTTTACTTGCATTAGTTGACTTTTTTCTGCACCAAATCATTTAAAACGGTGCATGTTATTCATGAATTTTGTGCAAAAAAAATAATGCACTTTAATTCCTGTCTTTGATCAGTCTTTCCAGTTTTTGCATAAAGCCGCCCATTTTACTAAATGGTGCAAATTACCTGATGCATATAAATTCACTCTTGGGGGACGAATAAAATACATTTTCACAAAATTTCACAACTTTTTAGAGACGTTGCAATTGATGAATCGGCTAAGAAACAATTAAAACAATTATCACAATGGAAAACAGAAAAAGGAAGAAATGAAAAAGTAAAAAATCACAATACAAAAAAAGAAAAAAAAAAAAAAGCGCAAATGATATAATGAACAGTTCTCAATTTTAGGCCAGTTTGCCACATGCCAAAACTTCGACCTTTCAAAAAAAAAAAAAAAAAAAACCTGGTTCAAGTATCTAGTCTCCTGTCCTTAGCCATTTGCTTCATAGGCCAGGCCTTCCAAAGCAAGAACGGTGCAAGCTGTACGATTGTGTGTGAAACTGGTTTTAATTGCAAAATTAGAAATAGGGTCAAAGAAAGAAAGAAAAAATTAAGTAGAAATTCCTGGAATATTTGTGAATATTCTGGATTTCCCCATAAATATTGTTCTGATCTAGAGTTGTTTCATAGCAAGTTCTCATTGAGTCTGACCGTTTTGACCTTTCTGTACGCCTGTGTACACACAGTGCAAGACTGACACAGAAGGCAGTGTCACTAAAAAGCAGTTTGTGCTGCGCTTATTAATCTATCTTTCATTCTGATCATTTCTTGCACTTTTCCCCCCTTTTCTTTGTTTCTCACACTAAGTTTATAGGCCTACATTTTACTTCAGCCTGAATTCAATCATAGAAAGACAAAAAAAAACTTTAGCCCCTTAGGCTGGTTTCACACTTGCGTTTACTCTGTCGCCTCATTGGTGGACACAGAACCATGGTGTTATGCTGCTGTCCACTAGGAGGCGACACTATGCATAATCTGAAAAAGATTAACTTTGGCTCCTCCTCTTCAGTATATACCCTTGGACAGCGTCAGCCGTCTCCAGTTTTTGCTTAGTGTCGCAAGGAGGCACACCTAAGGATTTTTTCCGTTTTTTTCTTCCGGAATACAGATGAAGAAAAGTGGGTCTCCAGCTAGACTCCCGGCATGGCTCCTTCCTTGGTCCCCTTTTTTTTTTTTTTTTTAGGGGTGCCCAGTTGAAGTTGAGATGGTGGTTCCCCATGTCGCTCCTTCCCCAGTCCCTCGGGTACTGGTCCGAAGTTGAGACCCCCCTGCTTCCCCAACCCCTTTGGGGTCTGGGTTGAGGTCGAGGCGAGGATGAAGACCCCCTGACGGTGACAGACGCACCCTCCCTAATCCCACTCAGGGGGCATTAGGTTGAGACGCCTCAGGTAGGGTCGGAGAACAGGCAGCATTCTGCAGCATCCAGGGAATCCAGACCAGTTGTGGGATCCCGCTGGGGCCGGGGGAAGGTGCAGGCAGACATGGCACATCAGAGACAGCGCTCTCTGCGCCCCCGTCTCTGCAGCAGCAGCGGCTCTATAGCACTTCAGGGGGACCCCCTCATACAGGCACCGCTACCCCTGCTGACCCCACCGCTAGCCAGTCGCCCATTCCGGGGGGTCTGGTGCAGATCCGACCCCCTCCCGGACTACCACGCCGCCCTGGAGCCCTCCTGGGCATCAGGTCTCTTGAGATCACGGCTTCGGCCTAGCTGAAGCTGCCGCCTTTTTCCCCACTCCCCAGCCCGCCCCCCGGATGACTAATATGACACTCTATAGTGTCATAGAAGGGGCGGATCGAGACAGAAAGGGCGCGTTTTTACATAGCCCCGAGCGCCCTTTTCAGCTCTCCGCCCCCTTCTCCTCAGCGTCCCGGTGGCCATTTTTCTGGCTGCAGGCCATACCTGACAACGGACGCCTTCAGCAGGGAAGAGAGCCACAGCAGTCTTCGGGGGGCACAGAACTGTGATTTGTCGGCGCTGGACCTAGGGGCACACTGGTGGGGTAAGATCACAGCTGGGTCCTCTTTACTCAAGCTGTGAATCTATATTATCTATAAGGCTCTCTGTGGGTTTCCTCTGCGTAGCCACCCCTATCAGGGGATAGCCAGCCTCTGTGCACTATGCCGGGCTCAAGAAAGAGAACCAGGCAGGACTGTTTTTATGCATTCTGCACAGCCTGCAAAACCACTCACCCCAGTGGCAGCACGTATCCGCACTGCCGGGATTGCATCCAGAACTCTGGGTCAGAACCCCAGGGAGTCCCTACCAATGCTTCAGTGTCAGATAACACGCCGGAATGGCCTACTCAGATGTCGCAGTCTATGACACAGTCCATAGATAACCTAAACGCTACATTGCTGCAAGCTCTGCAGGGTCATGTCTCAGCTATGAACGTTACCCAGCAAAAGGACAGCTTGTCTCAGGAACATGCTGTTTCCGACACAGACGTAAGCGGACCCAAAGGTCACGGTCACCTGCGTTGTCCTATAGCACATGGTCATCCCCTTCCAGGGAGAGACACCGTCATTCCAGGTCACCTAGACAGTCCCCTATCAGAGACAGACAATGCAGTTCACCACAGCGATCCCCGACCACAGAAGACCCCCGCCCCAGGTCGCCCACCAGGGAACGCCTTAGCGATACGCAGGATTCGGAAGGCATCTGTGACTCCGACTCAGACAGCGAAACGGAGAGGTCTGTGGTACCTTGTCCCCCTAGCAATACAGTGCTAGTTGAGGACATACAGTAATCTCTGCCATCCATTGGGTGCTGGAAATTTCAGAGCCAGCCCCGGAAGCCCCAGAACATAAGATTTGCTTTGAAAGTGTTCTGAAACCACCTAAGGTCTTCCTTAATCACCATGAGTTTCAAACTATACTTACTAAGCAGTTTTCACAGCCTGAGAAAAAATTTGCCAATCGCAAATATTTGGAAGCGAAGTACCCCTTCTCACAGAAGGACACCAAGCAGTGGACACATCCACCCGAAGTGGACCCCCCGGTATCTAGACTAGCAGCACAGACCCTACTATCACTGCCAGATAGCTCAACCCTCAGGGACGCAGCAGACCGACAAGCAGAACGCATGGCTCGTTCCATTTTCGAAGCAGCAGGGGCCTCCCTGGCCCCTGCGTTCGCTTCCAGTTGGGCGGCCAAGGCCATCCTGGCTTTGGCCAAAAAACTGCAGGAGGGTCTTCAAGCTTCAAATACCGGGCTCTCGGACCAAGCAGTTCAAATAGCAGTGGTAGCAGACTACATGCTTCATGCAGCCCTAGACTCAGGAAGAGGTCTAGCGGGGATAGCGGCAAACTCCATTACGATTCGGCGTATCCTGTGGCTGCGGGAATGGAAAGCGGATGCAGCTTCAAAGAAGTCCATCACGCATCTTCCCTACCTTAGTGGAAGGCTTTTCGGCGAAAAGTTGGACACAATGATATCCAATGCCACTGGGGGTAAGAGTACCTCTCTCCCTCAACTGAAACCTAAACGCACATTTGAACGGAGAAACCAAACACGATTCCGATCCTTTCGGAACTCTTCGGGCTGGTCCGTCTCGTGCCCAGCGCAAAATCGTAACCGCTCTCCACGCAGGGACAACCCACGGACGGGGCAGAGACCGGACAGGACTTGGCAGTCGAAAGCAGGCCAAGCGAAAACCAAGGGAGCAAAACCTCAGAACTTCGCTTCATCATGACTCACGAACTCCGGAAGACATCCCACCAGTAGGCGGGCGACTTCTCTTTCAGCAAGTCTGGCTGCCTATTAGAGAAGACAGGTGGGTCAGGGAAATAGTGTCTTCCGGATACAAGATAGAGTTCACTTCCACTCCACTAAACCGGTTCTTCCTCTCTGTTCAACCAACACCACCAGACAAGGCTCGTGCCTTCCACCAAGCGGTCTCCTCTCTCCTTCAAGCAGGAGTCGTAATGCCGGTTCCCGCGAACGAAAGATTCCGAAGGTTCTACTCCAATCTATTTGTAGTTCCCAAGAAAGGAGGCAGCGACCGGCCCATACTAGACCTAAAACAGCTCAACAAATATGTACGGGTCCGTCATTTCCGCATGGAGTCCCTCCGGTCCATCATAACATCCATGGAGCAGGGAGAATACCTTGCCTCCATAGACATACAAGACGCATATCTGCACATACCAATTGCTCCCGCCCATCAAAGGTTTCTCAGGTTCGCAATCAACCAAAACCACTACCAGTTTTTCGCTCTCCCGTTCGGACTCGCCACGGCTCCAAGAACGTTTACCAAGGTCATGGCAGCCACCATGGACGTTCTACACTCCAGAGGCATTCTAGTCGTTCCGTACCTGGACGACCTTCTCAAGTCTTCCACCTTCAAGGACTGCGAGGTCAGTGTCTCAATCACAATAGACACACTGAGTCGTCTGGGATAGTTAGTCAACCTACAAAAATCATCGACTACCCCGAGTCAGACTAACCTTCCTAGGGATGTTATTCGACACCTCCAGGGGTCTGGTGCTCTTTCCCAAGGACAAGACACTGGCCCTCCGTCTGGGAGTTCGCACACTCCTCCGCAATCCTCCACGATCTCTCCGGTTTGCCATGAGAGTCCTCGGCAGAATGGCAGCAGCAATGGAGGCAGTGCCATTTGCCCAGTTTCACCTCAGGCCTCTTTAACTAGCCATCTTCAGATCTTGGAACAGGAACCCCTTCTCCCTCGACAGGGAGTTCCGGTTGACATCGTCAACCTGGAGGTCCCTACATTGGTGGCTAACTCCGCTTGCAAGAGGAAAACCCTTTCTCTCAGGTCAATGGAAGGTCCTGACCACTGACGCAAGCCTAACAGGTTGGGGTGCGGTGCACCTACATCACAGGGCACAAGGCAAGTGGTCATCAATGGAAGCGACCTTGCCCATCAACATCCTGGAAATCCGGGCCATCTTCCTGGCACTGAGAGCCTTTCGTCACTTGCTTACAGCCTCTCACATACGGATACAGTTGGACAATGCCACGGCGGTGGCATATGTGAATCACCAAGGCGGGACCGCAGCGCCCAGGCGATGAGAAGTGGCACATATCCTCCACTGGGCGGAAGACATAAGGTCGGTACTCTCTGCGGTACACATTCCAGGTGTAGAAAACTGGGAAGCAGACTTCCTCAGCAGGCAAGGAATGGACTCGGGGGAATGGTCTCTCCACCCCGAGATTTTTTTACCAGATTTGTCAACGCTGGGGAACCCCGGATGTGGACCTAATGGCATCCCATCTCAATGCCAAGGTCTCCAATTTCATGGCCAGGACACACGACCCGCGGTCGCTCAGAGCGGATGCCCTGGTCCAGGACTGGTCCCCAGGAATTCAGGGGCTCTCAATTTGACGGCATGGCCCTTGAAACCTGGATTCTAACCCAGGCAGGGTTCTCACCGGATGTCATTGCGACCATGATCAGGGCAAGGAAACCAGCCTCCGCCAAGGTTTACTATCGTACTTTCTTTTCCTGGTGCGAATCTCATGGACAAGTCCCACTCCCTTATTCCCTCCCGAAGGTACTAGGTTTCCTTCAATCGGGCCTAGACGCCAAGCTATCCCTAGGCTCGCTCAAGAGTCAGGTGTCAGCGCTTTGAGTCCTTTTTCAAAGGCGCATTGCTACCAAACCGCAAGTAAGGACTTTTCTCCAGGGAGTTTCCCGATTGGTTCCCCCCTACAGACGTCCACTGGAAACGTGGGACCTCAACCTGGTCCTGACAGCATTGCAGGCACCACCCTTCGAACCCCTTAAAGAAGTTCCATTCTGCTTTTTGTCACATAAAGTGGTTTTTCTAGTGGCAATCACCTCGCTACGCAGTGTGTCTGAATTATCAGCACTTTCCTGCAGACGGCCTTTCCTAGCTTTTCACCAGGACAAGGTGGTTCTCTGTACTGTACCATCCTTCCTTCTGAAGGTTGTGTCCACCTTCCACCTGAATGAGGAAATCTCACTGCCATCCCTTTGTCCGGGTCCGCTTCATAGAGTGGAGAAGGCTCTGCATACGCTTGACCTCGTCAGAGCATTGCGGATTTACGTGTCCAGGACTGCACCCTTCCGGAAGTGTGATTCCCTCTTCATTCTTCCGGAAGGCGGTTGCAAGGGCCTGTCGGCTTCCAAGGCTACCCTTGCCAGGTGGATCAAGTCCACCATACACGAAGCCTACCGACTTAACAGTTCCCCTCTTCCGGCCGGTATCACGGCACACTCTACACGGGCAGTAGGGGCCTCCTGGGTCATTCGGCACCAGGCTTCGGCACAACAAGTGTGCAAGGCGGCCACTTGGACTAGCCTACACATGTTTACGAAACACTACAGTGTTCATACCCAGTCCTCAGTGGACGCGAGCCTGGGTAGACGGGTTCTGCAGGCGGCAGTGCCCTAAGTTTAGGGTCCTGCTAGCACAATATTCGTCCATTGGTTCCCACCCAGGGACTGCTTTGGGATGTCCCATGGTTCTGAGTCCCCCAATGAGGCGACAGAGTAAAGGAGATTTTTGTGTACTCATCGTAAAATCTTTCTCTTAGCCTCTAATTGGGGGACACAGCTCCCACCCTGTTGCCCTTACGGGCCGTTGTTAAGGTTGAATTCTCATATTGTTCTTTGAGCTCGTACCTAGTAGCCTTCTTACAGGCATGGTTATGTTGTTTTTTTCGGTTATGTTCTTCCTAATGCTTTTGCACAAAACTGAGAAGGCTGACGCCGTCCAAGGGTGTATACTGCAGAGGAGGAGCCAAAGTTAATCTTTTTCAGATTATGCATAGTGTCGCCTCCTAGTGGACAGCAGCATAACACCATGGTTCTGTGTCCCCCAATTAGAGGCTAAGAAAAAGATTTTACGGTGAGTACACAAAAATCTCCTTTTTGGCGCTGAGTTTTTGCTCACACATGCGTTTTTTTTCCTATACTTAACATGGGTGTGCATAGTCATGCATTTGTACGCGCATGTGGGTTTTTGTAGTGTGCGCCCGGGCGCACAAAATGCATCCTGTTGTATTTTTTGTGCGTCCGACCGGTCTCAAAAAAACGCACGCGCAATGCGCACGAAATTCACCCAAAACCCATTAAAGTCTATGGGAGCGCTGACGTGCGCATGGTCATGTGCACGTCAGCGCAAAAAAACGCATGCTTTTTTTTTGCAAAAAAACAAGAAAACGCATTAAAAAATGCATGATGCGTTTTTATGCGCGTTTGCACTGCGCACGCAGCGCAAAAAAAACGCAAGTGTGAAAGTAGCCTTAGTGACAGAGCCAATTTGGTACTTAATGACCAGGCCAATTATTGCAATTCTGACCACTTTCACGTTATTTATACAATTGCCTTGTAATGTTTTCATTTCTTTCTCTGTCCAGATGTCACCGTATCCCAGAATTCCAAGAGGAGGAAGTTCACCGACCACCATACTGGGACACCCAAGTCATGGGTGTCTCAATATGGAAACTGCTGCAGGTACCAACCTATTGCGCAGTACCACCAGCGGAACGCCCTCGCACCACACACACTCTATACGCCGTACGCACCTCACAGTCACGCAGCCACTTGCGCGGTACCACCAGCGGAACACCATCGCACTGCGCCTGCGCGAATTCCGCGCAGGCGCAGTCAATCATTCGGCTGATCACGGTGGCAGATGCGTGACGTGTCTACAGGCAGAGGAAGCCGGTCACATTAAAGGGGTTTTCCCACGAACTAAAGTTCATTTTAAAAAATTGTCTGTGTCTGACCGTGTACGGAGCATACCACATCTACTGGGCAGGGGAGGAAGCAAAAGACAATACTGACATTACAGCAGGGGATCACAAAGGATTCATTTTGTGAGGTAAAATATTTCACTGACTGTTTTTAAACAATATTTTATCTCACAAAATCTATCCTCTGCGATCTCCTGATGTAATGTCAGTATTGTCTTTTATTTCCTCCCCTGCCCAGGAGCTGTGGTATGTTCTGTACACGGTCAGAGACAGGGGTGAGAGAGCTCAAACGAGACAGCACATGAGGGGAGAACACAGCACAGGAAGGAGAGAGACAGCAGACAAGGGGGACAGCACATGGGGTAGACAGGTCAAGGAAGAGAGCACAGACGGGAGAAGTCAGCACATGGGGATAGAGAGAGTGGATAGGTGGGTGAACACATGGAGGGAGAGATTCTCAAGGCTGCAAAGCCTGCCCCCATTGTGACATATTGTATTTCATGTTAGTGGTAAGATTTCTTCGATATGACAGGCGTTTATTCATGGGAAAAAAAAACGGAAATTTGACAAAAAATGTGAATAATTTTGCAATTTTCAAACGTAATTTTTGTACCCTTAAATCAGAGAGTGATGTCACACAAAATAGTTAATAAATAACATTTCCCACATGTCTACATTACATCAGCACAATTTTGGAAACAATGTTTTTTTGTTAGGACGTTATAAGGGTTAAAATTGACCAGCAATTTCTCATTTTTTCAACAAAATTTACAAAACCATTTTTTTTTAGGGACCACCTCACATTTGAACTAAATTGGGGGGGGGGGGGGGGGGTCAATATAACTGCAAATACCCAAAAGTGACACCATTCTAAAAACTACACCCCTCAAGGTGTGAAATACCACTTTCAAAAAGTTTATTAACCTATTAACCCTTCAGGTGCTTCATGAGAGGTAAAGCAATGTGGAAGGAACAAAATAAACATTTTACTTCTTTCACAAAAAGTTCACTTTGGAACCAAATTTTTTTTATTTTCACAAGGGTATCTGGAGAAAACGGACCACAAAATTTGTTGTGCAATTTCTCCCGAGTACGCCAATACCCATGTGTGGGGGAAAGCCACTGTTTGGGCGCATGACAGGGCTCAGAAGGGAGGAAGCACCGTTTGACTTTTTGAACCCAAAATTGGCTGGAATCAATGGTGGAGCCATGTCGCGTTTGGAGACCCCCTGATGTACCTAACAGTGGAACCCCCAATTCTAATCCCAACCTTAACCCCAACACACCCCTAACCCCAAAGGTCTATCACAGTGATCAAAATGAACCAATAAGAAAAATTCCCTACTGTTTCCGGGTGCCGGCTGGCAGATCTTGGCAGGCGCAATGCGCTTGTGCCCGCCATTTTCTTCCCAGAAGAAGATGTCGGTGGCCAGGGAACAGGACTGGGGGATGCAGGAGGGTCCAGGGACACCGGGGGACCCCATTTCTCTCTCCTCTGATGTGCAATCAGACGAGAGAGAAATTAAATGGGAAATTGGAGGTTTTTTCATGCGGTCGCCGTTAACGGCGATCACAACACTGGGGTCGGTAAAAACCAACCTGAATGATGTTCTCTGGGTTCTCAGCTACCCCTGGTACCCAAGACCCCGGAGAAATTCTGACTCTGGGGGGTGCTATACACTTATTTCTCAGCACCGTTAAAAAGCGGCGCTGAGGAATAAGTACCCTTAACGGCCGCCATTAAAAGGCATATCGGCAGTCCTTAATGGGTTAAATCATCATTTTTTTTAATATGCTGAAGTCCAGTGTACATACTGGACCAGAGCCGAGCTGTAATAGTGAGCTCCGGTTTTGGTTGACAATTAAAAATATGAAAATATTAGTAAATGATTTTCTTTTAATTTAATAGTTTAGTTTCATGCACAAAAAACAAAAATCTTGGGAGAGAACTAGCCACTTACCTGTCTGTGAGAGGCTGAGAAGGGAGTCGTTTCACTAAAGGCGGCAAGTCCAAAGAGTCTGGCTTTTTCTCTGTCCGGCAGCAAGCGTGAATATTCAGAAACTTAAATATGTGAACTTTCCCTTTCAGGCAAATCTGTACCCGTACCAAAAAAAAAGGATTATTCAATATGATGAATTGGGAAGAGAACCGTTTTACATCATTTTGTATAGACAAAACTTCAAGAAAATATTGCTTAGCCTTCTCCTTATTTGCTCTGTCTCTGTTGTTGCTGAGATTGTAAAAGTCAAGATATTTCTGTTCAACACTCTTTATTCTCAAAAAAAAAAAAAAAAAAAAAAAAAAATCAATGTTATCACGTTATCCACAGGCTCTGCCAAGCCCAGTGCTGAAAGGAGTTGCGCTCGCTCTGCCTCTCCTTAATTTTCTATAGGACTGTAGAGTGCTCGGCTATCACCCACAGTCCCATAGACAATGATAGGTAGGTGTGGAGGCTGAGAAAGCACACCTCCACTACATTCAGAATGGGGCTACATAGCCTGGTTCACAGATTCCTGTTCTCGAGTACACTGGGGTCAGACCCCCAAAGATCAGCAAGTAATCCCCGATAACGTAGACAAGCAATGCCTTGTCTACATATTTTTTGGAAGTAGCCTGAAACGAATATTGATTTTAATCCTAAAATGTGCACTTAATGTAATAATCTAATCACTTTTCTAATACAGTTTCATTAATAAGTACCGTTCCCTCTCTACTCTACCTTATTTTTATTTTACCTACTTAAGTTTTGATGACATTTTGCTTGCGTATCCCAGCATGTAATTCTCAAATGAAATTCTATTAAGGAGCAGGGGCTGCAGTCCCTATCCTGAAACAAAACTTCATCAGCGAAGTCCATTTCAGGGACTAGGCTAGTCCTTGCTATACGGAGCATGCATCTGTTGTGAATTCCGACGTACTGTAAGACATTCTTTTCAATGCACAGTGACAGTGCGCTCCTTCACTGATTCTAATGGAGTGATCCAGAGAGCACACTGTCTGTGAGCATTGCAAGGCGAGAACACAGCAATCAAAAAGAGCAGAGACCAGTTCCGCCCCTAAAAGTGATGTCTCTTTCGGGGGCAGAGCTGGTCTCTGCTGTCCTTGCTTGCCACGTTCTTGCCTTCCAATGCGCTCGGTTACCAGCTTGTTTCTTCTTATTTGAGCCGGCAAGGGAACACTGTGCATCGAAAAGAATATAGCACAGGGAGTTAATACTGAGCATACATTAGAATTGATACAAGCTCAGCAGAGCAGAGACTAGCCCAGCCACTGAAACTGATGACGTTACTGATGACTCTTCATTACAGGGTGTGGGCCGAAGGCTGCAGCAGTGACCACAGCCTCTGTTCCAATTATGTCCATTTTGAGCATCCCACCATGCACTGGAAATTCTCAAATGAAATGAAAAAACAGTAGAAAGAGAACAGGAATTTTTAATCATCGCATATTAGAAGAGAGGATAGATTACAATAGACAGGCATTTAGGATTAAAATCAATATTAGTTGCAGACCATCACTCTAAGTAAAGCTTTTTTTTACCATACAAATGAAAAAAAAGACTAACAAAAACGGGCATGTTCAGCAGACCACCTACTTGTGCTGGAGGCATCTGCATAGGATTATTATCCAAAATTAATACTTCAAGCTGCCGAAGCTTCCTGTAGCTTACTGGGATTTCTGTGATCTTATTACACGAAAAGTCTAGTTTTACCAGTGGAAGTAATGACAAATCTGGGAGAAAAACACAAGTTTAAAAGTAGTTTTAAAAGGAAAGGGACAAAGTTAAAAATAAAAAGTTGTCAGCTCTTTGTATGCGTTTTTATTGCTCATTATCCTACTTGAAAATACTAAGTGACTGAAAACACATAAAAAAAAGTGATTGCGCCGTTAAATAAACCATTTTAACGTCTTGAAGTGAGCCTTCCAGAACTTATTTTGTACATGAAGGTAGCGCTATTGCTGTATCAGCAATGGTCCCACAACAAAAATTATACATTTTTTCTTGTTTCCCGAGATCTGATGTGCTGGTCTTGAGAAATCTAGCAAAAAGCCATATGTATATTAGAATGACAGGGGACTGTGGGCGTGTCACTGCACTGATACACCCCCTTGCCATAATCGAGCGTATCCTATCACTTACCCATTTTTTAATTATTAACTTCAAGAACTGAGAGTTATCACTATCGTGTATATTTCACCCCTTATTAACGCCACTTGGTCATGGCAGTTTGATCTACAATGGACATTTGCCAGATCAGGCCCCCGAGAACTAAGATATTTTGTCAATATCTCAACATAACTTTAAGACCTTTAGAGTAATAAAGTAGCAGCCTGCAAAAATGCTCCAGATGATGGACAAACATTGTTCCTACCATGTTATAACTTTTCCTTGGGGGGGGGATGGAATCTCCAAGAATGTAATAAAATGGCCCAAGTCTCGTTGCAGCCAGTCTTTGTCATGACTCAGGATTGGTTGCAGACTGAAGAAACACTTCTCCAGAAACCTGTCTTAAAGACAGAGGAGCTGTATCTTAAGCACAAATATCAAAGCTCCTGGTAAAAGGCAGAAAAATGTTATCCTCTGCCAATTGATCACAAAAGAATTTTTTCCAGCCTCAGTCCTCTGTGATCAGTCAGACAAGGAGAAAATATATTTCTTTTCTCGTCACAGCACTTACATGTCATCTCTGGTATGTCAGCTTACGATTGATTGCCTCTGACAGTTGAGACACATCTCGAAAGTGGTATTTCTTCAGACTGCAGTGGATGCTGCCGGCAATTGACTAAGATGCAAATTATGTATAATCACCATTTTATTACGTTCTTAGAGAACCCCATTAACTACATCCAAGTCTCTGAATGGCAATACCAAGAGATGAAGTATAAAAAAAAGTAAGCATATCATAAAAGTTACATGATAAAATGGAGACTTACCATCTGGAAGGACGTGAAGATTATTCCTTCTCAAATTTAATTCCCTAAGAGAATGGAGCTTTCCTACTTGTGATGGAAGAATCTGTATTTCATTGCAGCTGACATCCTAGAATAAAGGGTAAAAAATAAAAATAAATTGAAAAAAAATCAAGAAAATTAAAATGAAAAGAGGGAAGTTTACATACCAGTTCCATTAAGTCTTTTAATTTTCCAACCTCTTCAGGAATGGAAACTAGTTTATTATTACTCACAACCAAAACTTTCAGTGGCAAGTCGAAAAGATATTTTGGCAACGTTGATAAAAGATTTCGACTAAAAAAAGAAAATAAAATGGTTAGATTGTAAAATAAAAAAGAAAGCCAATAGCACTCTACCAGTCATGTAGTGTTGTGTTCATTTCATACTAGCACTAACTTAGGTCTTGTGACACAGAATAAGCTTTGTCTACTCCATGAGGGACAAGATATGTGAATGCAGATACAACTCAACTTTCTACAAGTATAAAAAGTTATCAGAACTTCTACTTGTGTCTCAACTGAGCCTGAACATTATTTTGATTAAATAAGTAAAAACCTACAATTCATTGATTGCTTATACCATGATCTGCAATAGTACAGGGAAAGCCAAGTTACAATATGTTAGCACTACAGTACCACACCATTACAGTATAGAGTGCACCTGCAGTTCTCTTATGAAGTTTCAATCCTGTGGCCGAGCTTCAATCAGGACATTTAACAGGGATTGACAGGGGAATCTATATGGTTAACAGCAGCATCTAAATGGTTAACAGCAGCAATCAAGCCTTTCTTTGGCCTCTGCTTTTATGGGCAGATGCTTGTTGCGTAACACAGCTGGTATTTCAAGAGCTTAGCCTGAGCCATACTGAGCTCCTGAGCCTGGTTCCATACGGCCCACGGCGACTTTCCCATCACACTTCATTAAAGTGTAGGAGCACACTATATCAACATATTTAAGAAGGCTGTCCCACAATAACTACTAATCACTGAAGGTCTAATTGATCATGAACACATGGGTCTTGCGCCCCCAGTTCATATGGAGCCGCACCGCATGCACTCATCTGCTGCATTCATGATTTACAGGAATGACAAATAGCCAAGTGTTGTACTCCACTATCTCTGTTCTGTAGACAGTGGAAAACGTAGCAGCTAGTAACAGAAAATACCGCTCCTTGCACATAAGGGCACAGGTCTGCCGTTCTTGTGATGATCGTGTGCACCATATTGCAAAAAAGAATTTCTAGTGGCAGACAACCCACTTTAAGGGGAATCTGACAGCAGATACGTGCAGTCCGAGTCAAGGGCAGCATGTATCAGACACTGGCTGCACAATTTCAGCTGTATACGTTGGACTCAAATGATGCAGGGTTTCAGAGAAAAACACACCGTTGAAGTCGGGTTTCCATTGGTTTCTCTGCGCCAGCAGCTATTGACTGACAGGTCTTTCTCTATACACGTACACATAGAGAGACCGGTCGCTCCACGGGAGCGGGCAGGGAAAAGCTACTGAGTCCTGCCTGTCTTACTAGTCTCTGTTGTGTTTCACTCTGCAGCATTTCAGAGTCAAACATATGTGGCTGAAATCAAGCACCCTGTGGATCAGGCTGCATGTATTCACTGTCAGGTTCCCCTTAATATTGATTCCAGGCAGAACTTTGTTACTATGTCAGTATAAGTTTATAGGCCAGTGCTCACGTACCTGATATTTAAGTAGGTTAACATCTGGAGATTTCTGATGGTCTCTGGAATGCACTTGATGCAATTGTGATATAAATTTAAGGTTTCAAGCGGTGCAAAGAGGCAGACATCGAGTGGGATCTCTGCAAAGCGGTTTTTGGATAAGTCTAAAAACAGGAAATGGTGTGACTTTTATTATGGGACATGCATATTAATATAAAAAAAAACAAAAAACACATCTTTATTCATTTCATTCACTATATGACGAAAAACTTATAAGGTCAAGTACAATAAATAATGGAAAGGAGAGCGAGAAAGCAGATCACATATGTTCGGTAAAAGCTAAAATAAAACACTACAAGTCTAAGAAATCTAACATCCCTGTTGAGGAATCAACAGGAAACCCACCCATGAACAGACATCATATTTACATACGAGTAATCTGTCTTGGTAGATGTTGATTTTTCCACTGCCGATGCGCTAATCACTTCTGATTTATCTTTCGATCACCCACAGGACACATCTACGATAAATGTTTATTTTGGGGACTGTCAGCACATGCACGATATGACAGCGCCAGTATTTACAAAAGCCCGTCATGCAAGAAGATAAGACGACAAACGTGTATGTGTGAAACCCGTAACTACAGGAAAATATTGCTTCACACGGTTAAACCTGTGAACTTGTAGTGTGGGCTCGTGATGCTGCTGGTTACAAGAAGAGGCAAATGAGGAAAGACTAATAAATATGTAAAGTTGTGTACAAGGGAAGGGAACACAAGCCAAGATTTCTAGCTAAATGGGAAGCCCCCTTGTTCACCTGATCTGAACTCCATAGAGAACCTGTGGTCCCTCATAAAATGTGAGATATACAGGGAGTGAAAACATTACACCTCTCGGAACAGTGTCAGGGATGCTGTGGTGGCTGCTACACGCAATGTTGATCGTAAACAGATCAAGCAACTGACAGAATCTATGGATGGAAGGCTTTTGAGTGTCATCGTAAAGAAAGGTGGCTATGTTGGTCACTGTTTTTTTTGTTTTGGTTTTGAATGTCAGAAATGTTTATTTCTAAATTGTGTTGCTCTATTGGTTTATCTGGTGAAAACAAACAAGTGAGATGGGTATATATTTGGTTTTTATTAAGTTGCCTAATAATTCTGCACTGTAATAGTTACCTGAAAAAACAGATATCCTCCTAAGATAGTCAAATCTAAAAAAAAAACCCCACTTCAACTTGCAAAAATATTAAGCTTTAATATCTATGAGTCTTTTGGGTTGATTGAGAACATAGTTGTTATTCAAAAATAAAAAGAATCCTCTCAAATACAACTTGCCTAATAATTCTGCACACGGTGTAAAGCCAAAGCAACCCAGGAGTTTATTTAAGCAAAGAAGTGGAATATTCTGGAATGGCCAAGTCAGTCACCTGATCTCAACCCAACTGAGCATGCATTTCACTTGTTAAAGACTAAACTTCAGACAGAAAGGCCCACAAACAAACAGCAACTGAAAACCACCGCAGTGAAGGCCTGGCAGAGCATCAAAAAGGAGGAAACACAGCGTCCGGTGATGTCCATGAGTTCAAGACTTCAGGCAGTCATTGCCAACAAAGGGTTTTCAACCAAGTACTAGAAATGAACATTTTATTTACAATTATTTAATCTGTCCGATTAATTTTGGTCGCTTTAAAAACAGGGTGGCACATGTTAAGGAGCTGAAACTCCTAAACCCTTCATCCAATTTTAATGTGGATACCCTCAAATGAAAGCTGAAAGTCTGAACTTCAACTGCATCTGAATTGTTTTGTTTAAAATTCATTGTGTTAATGTCTAGAACCAAAATTAGAAAAATGTTGTCTCCAAATATATATGGACCTGACTGTATATAATAAAAGTAGTAGAATACCCGCGGCGTCGCTTGTGGAAAATATGTTAAATTGTTGGTTATGGTAGCTAAAGTAAAATTTTCAGTGTCACCCAGAAACTGACATTTTCAGAATGCTACAGTAATTTTTTTCACTTAAAATTTTTATTATTTTGGCATTTTACTAATTTGACACAACATGGATGTGAACAACAAGTTTTTTTATTTCAACAATTTTATTGATTTTACATATTCAATACATATTATGTAGTATAAACTATTACAACTATTTTTTTAAATCAAAAATGAAAATTTATGCACCTTACACAAACATATAAAACATTTACACCCAATTAACAACATAGTGCAACCCTTCCCCCCTCCCTCCAGTGTAATCTATAAGTAGTTCATGGACAAGAGAGTAAAATTGGTTTACAGCTAAACAACTATCTACAGTATTGTAGTGCTTTTTGGTAAACAAGGTTTCTGGTTTTACCTTCAGGTGACTATATGAAAAGAATTTTAGGGTTACCCACTCTAGAGCAAGCAACGCACAACTGTCCATGTGAAAAACAAAATTAATGCCGGCTACTTTAAGTGATTGACCTTGTGTTTTGTTTATAGTCATAGCAAATGCAAGTCGAATTGGGAACTGCAGACGCTTAAAATTGAAGGGCATGTCGCTTGGTAGGAAAGGAATATGCGGAGAGAAAACATTTGCTCCCTTAGAGTTTCCCATAAGAATAGTAGCTTGAATAACATTGGGCATGAGACAATTAATGCACAATCTTGTGCTGTTACACATTTTGGTGGATCAAGGTTCCGAAGCAAAATTATTTTGGCTTCTATTTTTAAAGTGAGCTTATGCGGTGGCATTCCAGGAGGCTCTAAAGAATTCAGGAACTCCAATGGATACATTACGGCTTGTTCACTCTCCATGACTGAATCAATGGACATTTATGTGGTCGCTAGACCAGGCAGCCTTCCCTGAATTATTAGATTTATGGAGCTGACACTATCAATTTTAGGAGCTAGGATTGCACGCTCACAAAGCCACTGATTGTTGTTAAAATTGTTACAAAAATCAGGGAAAACTTGGTCAATAAGTTCCATTACCGAAGATGTCATATCACAAAAATCTTCCGGAAAAGAAACGAGACCAGTAGTGGAATCAGTAGGGAACCTGTCATTTTCAAGGCATAGTAGCTGGTGTGTAAATTTGTCCGCAGTTGTATTTCCCATCAAATGAACCCGCATATTAGTAGTAAGACTTTGCTTCTGAACATGTAACCACAGATAAGATGATTTTAGACAGGCATTCAGCTCATCCGCTGGTGTTGCTCCCTTAAGGACAGGTAATGTCAGGCAGAAATCACCTGCAAAAATTACAATTCCCCCCATTAAACGATCAGTTCACCGCAGATCTTTCAAGGTGCGATCAAGGGTCTCGACCGCTTTCTTGTGCGCCATGGTGCATTCATCCCAAACAATTACTTTGCAAGTTTCAGCCTGCCTTATCCAATTCTTGTGAAGACGACATTCCCGTTGCTCTGATGTCTTATCTGGTTTTTTCAAGCCACGAGTCACGTTGCTCACTTATCTCAGCTCTTTGACACAATTTTGCTTTCTTAGCTTTTGGATGAACTTGCCCTATAGATGGTCGTTTTCTGGGCGACATTTTAAAAAACAGTCCTTAGTATTCACCTGACACTGATAAGAGATGTAACAGGATGAATAGTAAATACAGAGCAGCCCTCACACAGTATTACTATGACCTGAAGGAGCTCACATCTCAGTAATGAAAACTCAGCTTTCACTTCACCTCAGCAGCTTCAGTGATGAAAGCTCCCTGTATAGTAAGCAATAATGACAATCTTACTATGAGGTATTTTTCGCCTGACCAATATTTCTGCTCAGTATGGTTTGTCCGTGTACGTAGGGTAAATCCATCTTAGTGTGTTTGCACGCGTGTGTGGTCCTTGCATGCGTGTGTGTGCATGTGGTATTTTTGGGGTGGTGTGGTATTTGTGGGGTGTTTGTGGTGTGTGTGTCTAGAGTGGTCTGGTGTTTGTGTGGTGTGTTGTGGCATTTGTGTGATGTTGTGCTTGTTGGTTGGTGTATGTGTGCTGTCTGTGTGATGTTTGTATGGTATTTGTGAAATGTTTGTGTGTTGTGTGTGGTGGTGCGGCCCCTTTAGCAGCAACTCTGGCACCATAGCTATAATCCATCCCTGTCAGTTAGTGATGTGTCATTCGCGAACGATCCGACACAGAGCCGGCACCCCAGTGAGACCCACTAAAATCCCTGAATGGCTCTCACTGGGCATAAAATCCCGGCGTTCGGCAGACGTAACTCTGCCCACCAGACAAAACCTCCGCCCACTCAGCAATTTAATTGATTCCTAGAAAGTGGGCGGGGTTTATGCGGCAGGTGGGCAGAGTTTTGGACGCCTGAACATGTATGCAATAGGGATCCATTTAGGATCCAAAAAGAGCCGGCTCTTTTTGGTGAGCGGAGCCGTGAGAGCTGGATCACCAAAAAGAGCCGGACTGCCCATCACTAATGTCAGTCACAACTGTTGTTTTCCCCTCAGCACTTTTACTTTCACCTTCACATTTCTCCATTATATGTATAGGGCCTAACTTCGGTGGCCCCAATCTCATGACGGAGGACGCTAGCGAGATGGAAAATGCGCAGTATTCTGCTCCTGTGGGTGGAGAGGGGGCGTGTCAAATTTCACCCAAATCGGGCAAGAACTGTGGATTTGTATAGAGCGGGCTACTACAGATTTTTGAGTTTTATATATATATAGATTGGGTACAGTAGTTCAGTGCAGGATGTGCTGTAAATTGTTTCGTAAGAATTTGGGAAAGTTCCTGAACGTTATGAAGGCAAAAATCCTACTGTTTTTATCGAAGCCTGGATTAAGGAGAAAATAGGAACTGATAATATAACTCATTTATATGCTGTGGAACGTGCTCACAGGGTTCCTACCCGCCCTCCTCCTCCTGGTTACCAACCGAGGCCTATCTTGGCTAAAATTCTCCACTATAGGGACAGGGATAATATCCTTAGATACTCAAGGGAACATCCTGACTTTTCTATTGATGGCTCCAGAGTTTATTTTTACCCTGACTTCTCGCCAGAAGTACAAAGAATGAGAGCTAAATTTATGGACATCAAAAAACGTCTAAGGGCCATAGGTATCCGATATTCTATGATATTCCCGGCCAAGCTGCGGGTCGAGGCCCGGAACAAAATTCACTTTTTTCTGGATGCTAAAGATGCTATGGACTGGCTGGATCTGAATGAACAGCAGCTGAGGAAGGATGAGGAAGACCGGGAATGCTGCTGATGATGTATTTGCTACTTTGGACACTTCTGCGCTGTCTGGTGTCTTGACTTTCGGTTCTGTTGCAGGAAACTGCTCGACATGTTGTCGTTTTGCTATAGATGGTTGCCATGTGCTGTGGGGACTCATCCTGTTATGTGTGGACAGCAGTTAGGAAGTGAAACGCCCATTGACTGATGTGGAAGGGAATAACATCGCCCTTGTTTGAAATACCCTTGGCACTGCCGGGGGACATGTTGGGGAGAGTTCTCATGAGTATACTCATGAGTATACTCATGAGTATATACTCATGAGTATACACTCATGAGTATACAATGAGTATACAATGAGTACACATGAGTATACAGAGTTCTCATGAGTACACAATGAGTATACTCATTTCTATATACATCCCCCCCGCCTTATAGCAGCAAAGTTATATATAAAATTCATACCATGTTGAGGGACTTTCCGGGGGTCCCTTATATGTTGGTGGGGGACTTTAATAATGTTTTGGACTCCCACTGGGATAGAGGGAATCATGCACCCCTGAAACCGGGAGGTAATCGTACGCCTTTCGGAGTTTTGTTACATGAGCTAGCCCTGACTGACTTATGGAGAAGTCGTAATCCTGATGTCTACCAATATTCATGCTTCTCCTCTACCTTTGTCTCAGTGTCACGCATTGATTTGGCTATGGGTGATGATTTGATGCTGAGAAAAATTTTAGACGTTAATTATTTGCTGAGAACAGTGTCGGATCACTCGCCCATGTCCATTACAATCAAGGGGGGGGGGATAATAGATTGAAAACTAAACCGTTATGGCGACTTAATCCGTTTTGGCTGCAGCTAGTGGATAAGAATGATAGCTTTAGCTTTGAGATACAGGAACATCTCAGGTTTAATTTGGGTTCAGCATCTAGTTTGACTGTTTGGGAGACTCTGAAGGCATACCTGCGGGGCATGTATATACGTGAGATTTCAAAGCTTAAATCTAATTCCAGAGCAGAATCTCAGATTATACTTCATGAGCTGGAGGATGCGGAAAAGGCTCTCTCCATGCGATTCACTCTCGCCAGTCAGAAAAGGCTAAAAGAGGCACAGTTGAAGGTGACTAAAATGACGCTAGAAACTGCGAAACGAAAACGTATGTTTCAGTCAGTTCAATATTTTGAAAATGCGGAGAGTGTTGGTCATTTGCTCTCGGTTATAACTTCAGCACAGGGGGGGGTCCTCGTTTATAGCCGGCCTTCGGGATGTGGGTGGGCAACTTTTCAATGACACACCGGGTATTTTGAGAATTTTGGAGACTTTTTATACCGAGTTATACTCCTCACACACCAGGGCCTCGACTGAAGACCTTGACAACAATTTGGGGCCCGCTAAACTCCCACGTCTGACTGACGAGGCGAGACGTATGCTTGATTAGCCGCTGGACTTGGGGGAGCTTGAAGAGGCTTTGGGATCTATGTCCAATGGTAAGGCGCCGGGGGTGGATGGCTTACCGGTTGAGGTGTACAAAAAGTATAAATCTGTACTACTCCCTACCTTGCTGGCTGTATTCAATGATAGTCACAGTTCTGGAGCTCTTCCATCTTTTATGAGGGAAGCTATTATTACTGTGCTGCCAAAAAAGGACAAAGACCCGACACTCCCGGGGTCATATAGACCCATTTCCCTCCTGACGGTGGACATTAAGCTCCTGGCGAAGGTTTTGGCCACTCGACTTTCGAAGGTGGTGGAATCGTTAGTACATTCGGATCAGACGGGTTTCATGCCTCCTAAGTCTACGGCCATAAATATTAGGTGACTGTATTTGAAGTTTTGAACATGCAGGTGAGGGCGGATAATGCGGGGGGGAGGGTGGTCCTGTCTCTGGATGCCGCCAAGGCATTTGACAGTGTAGAGTGGACCTACCTCTGGGCTACACTTCACTGTATGGGGTTTGGTCCGTGTTTTATTAGCTGGATCAGGCTCCTATATTCCGAACCAAAAGCACGAATACGAGCAAATGGATCACTGTCTGACCCTTTTCCTCTTTATAGAGGTACGAGGCAGGGCTGCCCTCTGTCCCCGCTACTCTTTGCTTTAGTGATAGAGCCTCTGGCCTCCAGAATAAGATATTATAAGGGCATCGAGGGGTTCAGATACGGAGGACAGTAGAAGGTAGCACTCTATGCTGATGACTTGCTTATGTTCTTTGCTGACCCTGATAGATCATTACATAATGTGATGCTGCTCCTTAATTCTTTTGGCGCTGTCTCGGGACTAGTTATTAACTGGGAAAAATCTGCGATTCTCCCTTTAGATCCGATCCCAATCAACGTCACACAGGTGCCGGTTGTAACGACTTTCAAATATCTGGGTATTATGATATCTAATAAACTAATGGATTTTGAATATTTGAATCTCATGGACAGGATTAAGGGAAAGGTTAAGGCCTGGGCTAAGTTGCATCTTTCTGTGGTGGGGAGAGTGAACTTACTGAAAATGGTGATCATGCCGCAGCTTCTGTATGTTCTTCACAACTCCCCAGTCTGGCTCCCTCAAAATAGGTTTTACAAAATTAATGCAATATTTAGAGAACTTATTTGGTTAAAAAAGGGGTGCAAGGATCAAATTGGAACATTTACAAAAATCTAAAGAGGAGGGGGGGCTGGCGCTGCCCAATCCATGGCTCTACTTTCTCTCCTCTCAATGTCAGCACATGGCGGGGGGAATGGAGGGCTTCCCAACGGAGACAGCGGGGGGCCAGTTGATTTTCCGGTTTCTTGTGGGTCAGGGGTCGCTGTTACCCAACTTAGAGGCGGGCAGATTTAGACCTTGGGAGTCTAGATATCCTACGGTCCTTCTCATGATTAAAGTGTGGGATAAAATTAAACAGTTAAGAGGAATCACGGGTTTCACAAAATATTCCCCTATTTGGGATAACCTGTATTTGCCGCAAATGAGGTCGCTTAAAGGTTTTGCGCAATGGAGGCGAATAGGTATCTGGTGGCTGTCGCAAATAGTGGAGGATTAGTGATACAGTTGTTTTTCACTTGTTTGTTATAATGAAAATGTGAATAAAAACTATCTGATTAAAAAAAAAAAAAAAAAAAAAAAAAAAAGAATTTGGGAAAGTTATGAAATGTCCTATGTCTCTTCTGTCCCTGATCAAAAGATCTCAGCTTTTAGTCTAAATGAATCTGTGCTGCGCTTTATGAACATGCTCAGTAGTGACCAGTGCTGTGGAGATGTAGATGAGATGAATCTATGCTTCGCTTTATGTACATGCTCAGTAGTGACCAGTGCTGTGGAGATGTAGATGAGATGAATCTGTGCTGCACTTTATGTACATGCTCAGTAGTGACCAGTGCTGTGAAGTTGTAGTTGAGATGAATCTGTGCTGCACTTTATGTACAGGCTCAGTAGTGACCAGTGCTCTGGAGATGTAGATGAGATGAACCTGTGCTGCACTTATGTACAGGCTCAGTAGTGACTAGTGCTGTGGAGATGTAGATGAGATGAACCTGTGCTGCACTTTATGTACAGGCTCAGTAGTAATGAGTGCTGGGGAGTTATGGAAATTTAGTTGTCGGGGGTTAACCGACTCCACAGCTCTATCCACAGGAAAGGAAATATGTTCTGCTTCCTGGGGGTCCCACCAAATCACAAGAACAGTGATTACATGCCACCCAATGTGGTGATTGTGCATTGCTGCTCTATTTAGTTTATGGGACTGAAGATAATAATGTTGATCTTAGGACAGCCTATGAAAGTTCATGATCTTTGAAGGTATACACCTTCAAAACTGAATTTTATTTTACACCAAATTGTTATTAACCCTTCATATTGGTTACATTAAATTTGCTGCCTTGGACTTCATTAACAGTAATGGTTCTTCTATGGCAGACCTAATGGTTCTTCTATGGCAGACTTATGACCCATCCGGCCTTCTGGCTGTTCCCGTCGAGCCCACAGACCTAGACAGCCGAGGGGCTGAAAAAAAAACAGTGGCCCTTGCTCACAGGCTGCACCATGCGCTCCCCACTGTCATCGATATCTTCACCCTGGGTAAGCAGGCAGCAGTGAATGCATTGGTGGAGAAGGGGCTGCCAAGCGGCCATCAGCTGTGCACTGCAGAAAGTCAGTGTATTGGAGAGAGCAGAGTCAGAACAGGAGCGAGGCGAGTATGTGGTGGGATTTTTTCCATGTGTATGGGATGTTTGGCTGATCGTGCAGAGCCTATGTGGGGTCTCGTAAGGTATAAAGGGGCTGTGTGTGTGCTTATATGATATATAGAAGGAGCTGTGTGCGGGCTCAAATGGTATATAAGAGGGTTTCAGCATACTTAATTCTGCTCAATATTAAGCGATAGTTAATATTAATATAAAATAATTATAATCAATATGTTAATAATAATGAACAGAATTAATTTGCGCCTATTGGTTTGGCAGTCTACAACAGTCAACAGTTTGTCACGTGGCCTTTCGGGAAAATTAATTGCTCACCCCTGCTCTATGGTATGATCTTCAGGCAGGATGTAATGTGCCATCTAAAATTCAGCTATGTATTCACACATTGCCCCCTTCAAAAAAAAGAAAAAAAAAAAAAAAAAAAAAGGGGAGTACATGAGAAGGGGTTACATACACAAAACAAATAAACACTGTGTACAAACTAAGAATGGACAGACTGATACAGAAAGGAGAAGACGCTGCTCTTGCAGCTTAGTCTACAGGGTTTGAACAAAGACAACTAATCATGGGGGACGGTTGGGTCTCCAACAATTCATTACAATATTCCTCCACTGTGTATAAATTTGTGAATGCCCTGAAGGTGCAGAAATAACCAATTACTGCTGAGAACAGGCAGCTACACAGACAATTTAATTATATCCGACGGTGTATAAAAGCCGAGGAAACATGGTGGAAGATCCCCGTCAGCCTGATAATCCTAGAGAATCGTTAGTGCACCATTTCAGGTTGCAGCAAATATTGAAAGGGATCCAAGATGCCAGAGCTAGACCCCAGCACCATCTTAGAGAGCACCACAGGGAAGGAAGTCATTCACTTAGTTCATTAACATGGAATATGTGCATAGACATCTATTGTTACATAAGGGAAGCAGTTGAGCAAAGACTCATAAGATGGCCATGTACAAAAATCTAATGAATAGCTATAACATTTAAGAACATACACACCACTTGGGGGCTTCTTTTCTCCATAAAAGGGGATTTTCCACAGACAAAGTTCATTATAAATCAATAGATCTTGGAATAATAACTTCCGCAATTGGATGCATTTAAAAAAAATGTTCCTGTGCTGTAGAGAGATGGATGAGAGACTGAGTAACATTAAGCAAACACGGCCATCTGCTGGACAAAATTGAAAGTGAAAGTAAAAAGAAAGAATTGTGGTAGCTGGAACCAAGAAGGAAGTACATGGTCCCCAAGGGAAGAGTTTGAAGAATGACACCATGTCAGGTGACACCTGTGTCACAGTGTCTAAATATAAAAGGCATGGCCAGGCTCAGAGGCGGCAGTTGGTCCTGCCGCAGTTCCCGCAGCCGTTATGGTTTGGCCGCAGACGTGTGAACAAGAAAGGCCCAGAATCAGACAATGACCGCCAAGTACGGAGGACACAAACGACGCCGGTCAACAGCCAAGGACCAGCCCCCATTGATACGGACCAAGGAGACACTCGTTGCAGGTCAAGTACAGAACAAGCCCTAATTAAGGAATTTGCCCTTCAGACCGTGTGGGGCCATCAGAACACAGAACCAGACCACCAATCAAAGGACAATAAACTTTCACTCCTTATCTACGAACTGATCCAATTTTTACGGACACAACTGTTTATCACTCTCCCATAGTGACAGTTCTGTGCTGTGTATAAATATGTGACTCTTCAGATTTTGTATTAGTCTATGCCTACTTGAAGAGACCGGAGTAGTCTGGAAAGCTTGAGATTTGTTACCATCTTTTCAGTTAGCCATTAAAAGGTACCAACCACTGAGGACTCAACTATAGGATTAGTAATGGATACTTGTCTTATAGACGCCTCTGCATTTCTAATCTGTGGGCTTGATGTCACCAGACAATACAAAGGTGACATCAACCCCACAAATACTACTCTACTTGCCACAGCTACAGTGCAAGTGGGAAGAACCAAGCAAAGCGCCACAATTGGCGCATCTATTAGATGCGCCTTTTTTGGGCAGCTACAGGTTGCGATTTTAGGCTTGGGGGATATCTACGGCCCCTTACCAGCCGGAGAATACCAGCCTCCAGCTGTCCACTTTAGCAAGGCTGGTTGTCAAAAATGGGGGGTGATCCTATACCATTTTGTTTAAATTATTTAAATAATTTAAGAATACAGCGTGGGTACCCCTCTATTCTTGACAACCAGGCCTTGCTGAAGCAGATGGCTGAGGGTTGCAGCCCACAGCTGTCGGTTTTGCCTGGCTGGTTATCAAAAATACAGGGGAATCTACACAGTTTTTTTTATTTACATATTTATTTATAGGGCAGGGAGTGGATGACCAATACTCCCATCCGCAGCCGTCAGCTGTCATTGTTGTTAGCGGCAGAAGGTGTAGACTGATGGGAGTAGTCTGTTATCAGTTGAATATAACTCAACACTCTCTCCTGCTCGCCGTCAGAGCCAGGGCTGTGGAGTCGGTAAGCCAAACCTCCAACTCTTGAATTTCCATGACACAGACTCCACTAAAATGGGCTCCGAATCCGCGACTCCAGCTCCACAGCCCTGGTTAGAGCATGGGAGAAGGAGGAGAGCGGTCTTCAGTAGGGAAGCAGCGATATAGTTAGAGCTGTTCCCAGGCGCCAGGACGTGTGGTACTGATGCAGCACACAAGTGGCACATATGCCACAATTATTACACACACGGACACCGATATCTTTGGTACCGGAAATATCAGGACGTGTGAAACAGGCCTTACACAGTACACAGCAGAGGCATATTTATAAGATTATTTCAGAACAGGAATATTTTTTTTTTAAAACACATCCAATTGTGGAAATTATTTCAAGATATATTGATTAAAATCAACTTTAAAAGTTCATTGTTTCTGGAAAACCCCCTTAAATGCATACATAGGGTTTATTAAAATTGTAGATGATGTAAAAGAAAACACTCTAATGTATCCCTTTAAGTAGAAGGCTGCAGAGTTACCGGTTTATCGGTCAGTGAGCTCGTTCTGCATGCAAGATCTACAAGGACTAATTCAGATGTCAGTGATTTTTCTCGCATGCAAATTACGGTCTTGATTTTCATCATGGTTTGGTCAATGTGTCAGATTTTACCATCAATATTTCATGGAAAAAAATAAATACAGTAACTAATGGAGGTTTCATACGCTTCTCATATCAAAAGGTCCATGCTGTCCAATTTTTAATCACAAATAGATTTAAATTAGTTAATCAGAGTTGAGTGGGGCTCAAATCAAAAATCGGTCATGTCTCGGTGATTTTAGACGGATCAGTCAGTCAGCAAAAATACACGAAGATGTGAACAGCCCCATACATTATAATACGTACGAGTGCTATTTGCACAAGAAAAGCAGAAGTCTTAAAGGGGCTCAAAGCTTATTTCTCTTCTGGACAATATTCTAAGCCCATTTATGACCAGATAATCTTTGCTGTGGTCATAAAAAGTTGAAAAAGAAGGTCGAAGGAAAAAAAGAAGTTGAGAATTTGAGGAAGAAAAGTTTGGGGGTTTTTTTTGAGAGTTTTGCTGTTTTTGTGTTTATTTTGTTTTTTTTAAATTGTACTGCATAAAAAGTGAGCAGCTTCCAGGCACGTTATAGAGTACCTGGGTATAATGATGAGATATATAATTATGCTTCAATGCCACACACGGCAGCTAGTCTATTACGTTGGCAGCCTCATATGCAAAGCAAGCCTCCATTATTGTCAGTAATGGGTACAGAGAATACCCAGAGGCTCTGTTCTGTGCAGGGACTCTGTGTCCAAGCAGAACATCAGGTTTACTTATTTTACAATTTCTGAAGAATGATTAACCATCAGAAGAACCTTGCATTTACATTTCAGAGGAAAAGAAGGAGCCTTCTGTGAATGTGCAACTTCAATTAGCATTCAAAGCTTTCCCTGATTTATGTGCCTGGAAATAGTTCTGTATCTTAAAACCTGGCAAAGAAAATAATGTATGTATAGAATGCCAACACAAGGCCGGTTATCAGCATTCATTAAGAGTGCTGCTAGGTTCAAAGGAATCCTGCATAATTAGAACTATTTTAATAGGGTTACAGCACAAGTTAAGAAAAAAAAATCTCTGGGATAACACAGATCTTTACTTTAACCATATGAATGCATAAAAGACCACACTTTAGTGTATGCTCCCCTTTCAGTCTCTACACCAGTCTCTGCAATGTTGGGCTCTTCTCAGGGGCAGGCACCAACATGTCTTTGGTGGCCAGGAGAGTTTCCAAGGACTGCAGTCCAGACAGCTCCTGTGTGCCTTTCTACACCTACAGAGAATATAGCCCCTCACATACAGCCATAAATATCTCACGAGCCAACTTGAGCAAAAGTATTGGCACATGCTTGCTAATCATTTCAGTTTCGTTGCCATAGATGAGTAGTTTATCTTCACAATCATTTGTGAAATAATGCAAGTGTGATCCTATTATAGAAGCCACCAGAGTAAAGGTACTGTCACACTTAGCGATGCACCAGCGATCCCGACCAGCGATATGACACGGTCAGGATCGCTGGTGCATCGCTCAGTGGTCGCTAGTGAGCTGCCACACAGGCAGATCTCACCAGCGACATAGCAGGGGTCGGGGGTCGCTACTTACCAGTCAGACGAGGCGATCCTGACATCCTCCCGCCCGCGTCCACGCGTCGCTCGTCGGCGCCACAGGAAGCCCAGCAGGAAGCTGACGACGAGAAACGGTTAAGGACGTTCTCGCACGATCAGCGATAACAAGCGGGGGAGCCGGTCGGAGGTAAGTATCAGGCATAGCGATATCGCTAGCAATATCGCTATAACGTCACAAAAACCAGTGACGTTATAGCGATATTGCTAGCAATATCGCTTAGTGTGACAGGCCCTTAAGGCCTCTTTCACACTTCCGTTTTTTACAGTCAAAATCCGCCAGGTTTTGAAGAAAACGGATCCGCAATTTTTTTTTGCGGATCCGTTTTTTTCCCCATTGACTCATTATTGGTGGATTTTGACGGATTGCGGTCCGTTGCATCCGTTTTTGTGCGGATGCGCCATAATGTTGCTGTCCGTCAACATCCTCAAAGATGTCCAAACGGAGCTTGCAACGTTTTTTTTTGCCGGCGGATCCTCCAGACACTGCTTTAACCCGAAATTCTGTCTGGGTGACGGGCAAAAAAAAAAAAAAAAACAACTCTCTCTCGCTCTCTCGGCCAGCGGTTCCTTTAAATTTCCTCATTTTGCGGATCCGTCAAAAAACGGATCCTGTGCCATCCGTTCACATCAGTTAAGAACGGATCCGCTTTTCCGCCTTTTTGGCGGATTTTAACTGACACAAAAAACTGAAGTGTGAAAGAGGCCTAACAAGTCAGTTTGTGATCTCCTGTGAGTGGTTACTACTGAAACCTAGAAGAAACTGCAGCAACTCAGCCACTAAGTGGAGAGAGTTTTTTGGACCACTCAGACTATGTGCACATGATGCGTTTTTTTTACGCGCATAAATGCTCCAAAAATGTAATGGAATACTTAAGCAAGGTAATGCAATAACAATCCTTAAGTGTTGTACACATGATCAGTAAATTTCTGGCCGTATTTGCAGCGTTTTATTTTCTGCAGCGTTTTTGACTCATTGACTTCAATTGAGTCAGTCAAATCTGCAGCAAAAATGCAGGTGTAAAAAGGTTTGCGTATTTGCGGCATATTTGCTGCCAAAAAAGCTGTAGAATTGTCAAAGGATATTATGACAGAAGGAGGAAGTGTGTGAGCGGAGAATATGTGTGCGGATGTCTATGGGTGTGTACCCATGCGACGAACAGCCCATAGTGATTTGTACTTAGGCGTCTGATGAGACTACTACTCCCATCCAGCTATGTCTGCTGTCACATATAGCAGTGACAGCATGAGCCAATGATGGGAGAGTAGTCTCATCGTACGGCGCCTGTGTTCAAGTGTAAAAAAAATAAATAAAATAAAAACATTTACATAATCCATACATATTCACATGCAAAGTACACACTCACTGAACACCTTATCCCAGATGCCCACGTCTCCTGCAAGCAATCAAAATCATTAAACCAACATACACACCCTGTCCGCCATAGTCAATTTAACACAGTATCCCACGGCAATTTCACGTGTAGAACAGTCACATTGGGAGGTGTGACCGCTCTACCTGGCCTCTGGTGATACAATGACTGGAGGTAATCTCTCCCGCAGTGCATCACTGTGCTGCTGTGAGAGTTCACCAGAGTTCATCAGTTGATCAACTCCGGTTCTCACACATCGGTGCAGTAATTGAGAGCACCAGAGCTGATGAACTCGGGTGCATTATCAAGGCAGCGCAGTGATATATTGACAGGAGGTAATCGCAAATAGTGCATCGCCGGAGGCCGCGTAGTGTGGTTACATCTCTTGATGTAACTGTTCTACACATGAGATCGCCGTGGGACACTCTGTATTAAATGGACTACGTCGGACATGATAGTATTATTGGTTAATTATTTTTTGATTGTTTGCAGGAGAAGAGGGCGTCAGGGATTAGGCGTTCAGTAAGTATGGTAAATTAAGAGTCAATAAAGGAGTCCGCATGATTATTTCAAATAAGGGACTTTATTCTGGCTATGCCTTTATTTACCAAGTAACTATAGGATTAGTAATGGAGAGGTATCTTGTAGACGCCTCTCCATTACTAAGCTTTGGGCTTGATGTCACATGACAATACAAAGGTGACATCAACCCCACAAATATGAACCCCACTTGCCACCACTACAGGGCAAGTGGGAAGAGCGAGGCTAAGTGCCAGAATTGGCACATCTATAAGATGTGCTATTTCTGGGATGGCAGAGACTTGTTTTTTTAGCCTGGGGAGGGGCCAATATCCATGGCCCCTTCCCAGGCTAATGATATCAGCCCGCAGCTGTCTGCCTAGCCTTTGCTGGTTCGATTTTATAGGGGGACCCCCCATGTCAGATTTTTTTCTGGGGTTCCCCTGTAAACTAGCCAGAAAAGCCTAAGCAAACAGCTGGGAGATAATATTAATAGCCTGGCTCCTTTTCCAGAATATTAACATCAGCCCTCAGCCGTCGCAGGACCCCAAGCTTTTTTTTTTTTTTTTTTTTTAAATAAACAGATATTGCGTTTCATGCAGAGTTATGACAGTTGCTGTTTTGTTACAGCATATGTAGGTTAATTATGTTGATGCTCCTACATAGGCTGATGAGAAAGAGAGAATCTTTATTTAACTCTTTATGTAATAAATTGTGAGGTTGAACGAAATTTATTGGTTAAATTTCTGTGGAAACTCAAACTGAAAAGTGGGGAGTGCATTATTCGGCCCCTTTAACTTAATACTTTGTTGCGCCACCTTTTACTGCGATTACAACTACTAGTCGCTTGGGGTATGTCTCTATCAGATTTGTACATAGAGAGACTGAAATTCTTGCCCATTCTTCCTTGGCAAACAGCTCAACCTCAGTGAGGTTTAATGGAGATCTTGTGTGAACAGCAAGTTTCAGCTCTTTCCAGATTCTCGATTGGATTCAGGTCTGGACTTTGACTTGGCCATTCTAACACCTGGATACGTTTATTTGTGAACCATTCCATTGTAGATTTTGCATTATGTTTGGGATCATTGTCTTGTTGGAACACAAATCTCCGTCTCAGTCTCAGGTCTTTTGCAGACTCCAACAGGTTTTCTTCAAGAATAGTCCTGTATTTGGCTCCATCCATCTTCCCATCAATTTTAATCATTTCCCTGTCCCTGCTGAAGAAAAGCAGGCCCAAACCATGATGCTGCCACCACCATGTTTGACAGTGGGGATGGTATGCTCAGGGTGATGAGTTGTGTTGCCTTTATGCCAAACATTTCGTTTGGCATTGTTGCCAAAAAGTTCGATTTTGGTTTCATCTGACCAGAGCACCTTCTTCCACATGTTTGGTGTGTCTCCCAGGTGGCTTGTTGCAAACTTTAAACACTTTTTATGGATATCTTTGAGAAATGGCTATCTTCTTGCACTCTTCCATAAAGGCCAGATTTGTGCAGTGTGCGACTGATTGTTGTCCTATGGATAGACTGTCCCACCACAGCTGTAGATCTGTGTAGTTCATTCAGAGTGATCATGGGCCTCTTGGCTGCATCTCTGATCAGTCGTCTCCTTGTTTGAGATGAAAATTTAGAGAAGGCCGGGTCTTGGTAGATTTGCAGTGGTATGATACTCCTTTCAATTTCAATATGATCGCTTGCACAGTGCTCCTTGAGATGTTTGAAGTTTTGGAAATCATTTTGTATCCAAATTCGGCTTTAAACTTCTCCACAACAGTATCACGGACTTGCCTGTTGTGTTCCTTGGTCTTCATGATGCGCTCTGTGCTTCAAACAGAACCCTGAGACTATCACAGAGCAGGTGCATTTATACAGAGACTGGATTATATTTATCATTATTAGTTATTTAGGACAACATTGGATCATTCAGAGATCCACAATGAACTTCTGGAGTGAGTTTGCTGCACTGAAAGTAAAGGGGCAGAATAATATTGCACGCCCCACTTTTCAGTTTTTCAACTTCCACAAAAATTTAAAATAACCGGTAAATTTCGTTCAACTTCACAACTGTGTCCCACTTGTTGATTCTTTACCAAAATTTTATTTATATGTTTGAAGCATACGCGGGGAAAGTTTGAAAAGTTCCAGGGGGCCGAATACTTTCCCAAGGATATATAGGTTTTGTGTGTGTAAACATTGAACATGGTATGCAGTGATATTATGGTCTTCAGTGGAGAATGAAGAAGGAGTTGAACAAGGAAATTACATCACAATTATTTTTTTTTTACTAATATCTTTATTTCGCTCTATGTATTTACAAAAACGAATGCAAAAACGCATAAGTGCATTAAAAACGCGCATTTTCCACTGCGTTTTTCTGCTAAGAGATGCAGAAAACTTACAGAAATTTCTGCAAGCAAATACGCACATAGCCTAAGAGCATCTGCAGACATACTTTTCTGCAAACTATTTGTATTAGACAAATAAGTTGCCGCGCTTACAACACTGTGGACTCAAAAAGGGGTTAGGTGAGCAAAAACTCAGCCCAAGAAAGCAACTGCAAGTACTCACTGGTGAAATGCCGATGAAACCCCATTCCAGATAAAGGCCAGTTGGTACGGATGCAGGGAGCGTCCTCCCGTTTGCATAGAAAACAAAATCCCCCTGTGTAGAGCGCGCCACAATGACCGGCTCATTGTGGCGTGCTCTACACAGGGGGGGGGTTTGTTTACTATGCAAACGGGAGGACGCTCCCTGCATCCATACCAACTGGCCTCCATCTGGAATGGGGTTTCATCGGCATTTCACCAGTGAGTACTTGCAGTTGCTTTCTTGGGCTGAGTTTTTGCTCACCTAACCCCTTTTTGAGCCCACAGTGTTGAAAGCACGGCAACATGTTATTTGTCTTGTTTCTTCTTTTTGGCAGAAAGCACACTATATCTGCCTGGCTTGCCAGCGGCTTTCACACCAAGCTGTGTGACCATTTTTAGCGCCGGTGTGACAGTGTTCATCCAACTCTTTGTATTAGTTTTTATGGGAAATCCGCTTTTTTGATCTTCATATGTGGGAATTTGAGGGGTTATTTTTCCTTCAAGAGGTTTTATAAAAAGGACTAGTAGGGAAAAAATAAAAAGCTGTGATGATTTGATGCAGATCATGAGGGAATCTGCTCTAAACAAGGTGCTGTGACATCAAAATACTGTAAAAAAAAAAAAAAAAAAAAGCAGATTAAGGCTAAGTTCACACGTACCGGAACTCTCGCGGAAATTACCGCGAGAATTCCGGAATTCCATTCCGCGGGAAAAAATCGCATTTTAAATTCCCACGATTTTCCCGCGGAAACACTAGCATTTTGCAAGCGTAATTAGCTTGCAAAATGCTAGCGTTTTCCAAGCGATCTGTAGCATCGCTTGGCGAACTGATTGACAGGTTGGTCACACTCGTCAAACAGTGTTTGACAAGTGTGACCAACTTTTTACTACTGAGGCCGCCTATGCAGCATCAGTAGTAAAAGATAAAATGTAAAAAAAAAAAAAATGGTGTTATTCTTACCTTCCGACCTCCCGTGCAGCCGTTCCCAGTAATCCTTTGCGAAAATGCCCGCGATGACGTACGTTCTCGCGGGATCGCGACGTCTCGCGGTAATTCGCGATGACGTCGCGCGAATGACCGCGAGACTTCGCGATCCCGCGAGAACGGACGCCATCACGGTCATTTTCGCAAAGGATTACTGGGAACGAGAGCGTGGAGAGAGGCGGAAAGGCTGCGCGGGACGTCGGAAGGTAAGAATAACAATATTTTTTATTTTAAATTCTATTTTTTACAGGGATATGGTACCCAAAGCCCAGAGGACAGTCTCCTCTCCTCCGGACCGTGGGTACCATCCGCAATTGTTCTGCTTACTTTTCACATGGTGTGCACAGCCACATGCGGGAAGTAAGCGGAACAACGCATTCCTATGGGTGCGGGATGGCCGCAATTCCGCAAAATTAATGAGCATGCTGCGGTTTTTACTGCGAAGCGATTCCGCCGCTGTAAAAACCGCAGCATTAGCACAGCACTGCGGAATCCCATAGGAATGCTTATTTTTCACAGCAAAATCGCGAGGCTAAAACCGCCGCGGAAACGCAAAAAAAATGCAACGTGTGAACTCAGCCTAAAAATACATACTTCAAAAAACTTGCTTCAGAAACAAACCAAAAAAATTTAACTGAATTGGCCTCTGCTTGAAAAGCTGTTTACCTTTACTCAAAACACTCCATGTGAACATACAGAGCAGGGTCAGCAAATGCTGGGGTACACGGGGAATAAAAGCTGCCAATTAGGGATGGGCGAGGAGCACTGTTGCTCGGGTGATTTCCGAGTATTTTGGCCTGCTCGGAGATTTAGTTTTTCGTCTAAGGCCTGTTTCACACATCCGTTTTTTAGCTCAGTTGAAATCTGTCAAAATGGCGGAAAACGGATCCGTTGGCGGATTGAAACAAACGGGTGTCACCGGACCGTTATTTTTACGGATCCGGATGAGGCAGAAATTTAAAGGAGAGAGGGAGAGCGAGAGTGAGGCAGAAAATTAAAGGAGAGAGGGAGAGAGTGAGTGAGGCAGAAATTTAAAGGAGAGAGGGAGAGAGAGAGTGAGGCAGAAATTTAAAGGAGAGAGGGAGAGAGGGAGAGATTTTTTTCAGCCGCCAGAACAGAGTTTAGGGTTAAATTTCCGGCTGAGTCAATTCCTCCGCACATGCCCACTTTAAAATGCGGATCTGGCCGGCCAAAAAAACGTTGCATTGTCCGTCCGGGCAAGTCGGCGGACGCCAAAATTTTGGCGGAACCGTATAAAAACGGATCCAACAGATGACCATCCGTCAAGATCCGCCGGTAATGCAACTCAATGGGGGGAAAAAAAAAAAAAAAAAAAAAAAATCGGATCCGCCAAAAAAAATGGCGGATCCGTTTTTTTTTTTTTTTTTTTTTTTTTTTTAGCAAAACGGCGGATTTTGACTGATGGTGACAGATGGATGTGTGAAAGAGGCCTAATCTGCTTGATTTGCGACTTGTAGACAGGCTGAATACATGTGGGAATTCTCTAACAAACAGGCATTCCTCACATGTATTCAAGCGGTCTAGCAGTCGCAAATCATGCAGCTGAGGAGACGAAAACTAAATCTCTGAGCACGCCAAAATACTCGAAGAACACCCGAGCATGCTCGGGAAAACCCAAGCAACGAGTATACTCGTTCATCACTACTGCCAATGCTTTGCTGACTCCATAACTGCAGAGTTTTAAAACTTCTCTGGCATTAACGTCAGCATAAAAACTGGGAGTCAGAAGCTTCATGGGTATCAAAGTCCGATCTGAGCAGCTGCATGCAAGCACAATTTTGAAAAAAAATGACACGTCACTCCTCAGATATTTTGCTGGTGCTCGGATAAGGGTTACACTCCCTCATTCAAAATAGATACAAAATAAAAGATTGGCGCCTTCCCACTGGATTTTCGTCCATTACCACGCAGCGCCTGTGCATCTGGACCTCTCTCTTTTTCACATATTGGATTCTCATGTCTGCATTTCCTCTATGAGCCCTATCTTATTAACAAACTGTCTGATGAAAAGACCGAAACGTTACATATGTTTATTTGAAAAAAAAACACAATAAATCTTGATTCAGCATCTGATCTTTTGAGTGCCGCATGTAAGCACAATGACAAGCGTTTAATAGGGTGCTTTCACATGGCGTCTAGTGAACGCTCAGAGGCCCAGTCAAAACCACACACATGCAAGACAGGATTATGACGTATGCACCAAAGGGGCCATAGACTAGAATGGCGCTGGCCGAGCAAACGTGCGCTATGTCGTGCATCATTTCTGAGCGTGTAGGCAGACACTTAGACGTATGAAGGCATGCAGAAAAAAAGCAGTCTATATCCTCATATAAAATCACCTCATTTTATTAATAATCACAAAACATATTAAAAAAGACAAGTAGTTACAACACTAAGTATGGCAGAGTGTCAAAAAATTAGCCTGCGCCAATTTGGACCTATGGGGCCTCTTGTATATAATTGCACTGGCTATGTACATGCTAAGACTTCTTGCTGTTAGTGATGCCGCACTTATATTGCACCCTAGTCTCTTTTTTTGACACTCTGCCATACTTAGTGTTGTAACTACTTGTCTATTTTTTAATATATGTTTTGTGATTATTAATAAAATAAGGAAGTGAGTTTATTTGAGGATATAGACTCCTTTTTTCTGCAGGTCTTGAAACTTTATGGAGTTTTCCCTTTAGCTAATGCCAGTTGGTGGTTTGGTTACCTTTTATTGAACACTACTGATTATGACCTTTTGATTTTGTATTATAGACACAGACGTAGTAGACTGCATCTGAGCGTATGCACTCAAAAGATATGCATGGTAGAATGCACGTTCGCTCTGTCAGCACCATTATAGTCTATAGCCTCATTAGCGCATACATCCGAATCCAGTGGGGCCACAGAGCATGTACTAGACGCAACGTGAAAGAATCCATAGAGTGGTGTAAAAGAAAGCCACAAGTGGACTGTGAACAGGGGAACAGTGTAATGTGGAGAGATGGATTACACTTCTCTTTCCAGTACTTAGCAGCCACTAAATCTACAGGGATCTGCGCTACATTGCGGATATAGCTTTTATCTGCTTATCACCTGGTCACTGAAAGATCAGAGTGTCAAACTATTGATAGGTCAGATATTTCAAGAGTAAGTAAATCAATATATCATTGGCTTCTATTGAATCCATGCCCTGCTTTGTGTGCCTGCTCAGACAGGAGCTATATGCTTTTTAAGTCAGGGGAACGCCAAAAAAAAAAAAAAACCCGTTACTAAAAAGGTAACCGCTTTTTCCCTAATTTTATTCCTGCTGCTCCACCATATGCTTCCAAAGATAGGGGCCCATTTTATTTATTGCCAATTTAGGGCTACAAGACATCAGCTCAGAAAAGTCAAGCGACAAAAACATCTGTGCAACCAGGGCTGTTAAGTCAGTATAGAATGGACAAAATATATACGGTAGTAAATTGGGTTCAGTAGTACAATGCAGGATGTGCTGTAAATTTTTTCATGAGAATTTGATAAAGTTCTGAAATGTCCTATAAATGTCTATTCTGTTCCTGATCTAAGGATCTGGGCTTTTAATTGAGATGAATCTGTGCTGCACTTTATGTACACTGTGTGCAGAATTATTAGGCAAGTTGTATTTGAGAGGATTCTTTTAATTATCGAACAACAACTATGTTCTCAATCAACCCAAAAGACTCAAATATCAAAGCTTAATATTTTTGGAAGTTGGAGTGGGGTTTTTTTTAGATTTGGCTATCTTAGGAGGATATCTGTTTGTGCAGGTGACTATTACTGTGCAGATTTATTAGGTAACTTAATAAAAACCAAATATATACCCATCTCACTTGTTTATTTTCACCAGGTAAACCAATATAACACAAAATTTAGAAATAAACATTTCTGACATTCAAAAAAAAAAAATTAGTGACCAATATAGCCACCTTTCTTTAACCCCTTCATGACCAAGTCTATTTTGACCTTAATGGCAAGGCCATTTTTTGCAATTCTGACCAGTGTCCCTTTATGAGGTAATGACTCTGGAACGCTTCAATGGATCGTAGCGATTCTGAGATTGTTTTTTTGTGACATATTGGGCTTCATGTTAGTGGTAAATTTAGGTCGATAATTTTTGCGTTTATTTGTGAAAAAAATCAGAAATTTGGCAAAAGTTTAGAAAATTTTGCAATTTTCAAATTTTGAATTTTTATTCTGTTAAACCAGAGAGTTATGTGACACAAAGTGGTTAGTAAATAACATTTCCCACATGTCTACTTTACATCAGCACAATTTTGGAAACAAAATTTTTTTTGTTAGGAAGTTATAAGGGTTAAAAGATTACCAGTGATTTCTCATTTTTACAACAAAATTTACAAAACCATTTATTTTTAGGGACCACCTCACATTTGAAGTCACTTTGAGGGGTCGATATGGCAGAAAATACCCAAAAGTGACACCATTCTAAAAACTGCACCCCTCCAGCTACTCAAAACTACATTGAAGAAGATTAACAACCCTTCAGGTACTTCACAGGAACTAAAGCAACGTGGAAAGAAAAAATGGACATTTTAATTTTTCCAACAAAAATTTTCTTTTAGCATCAATTTTTTCATTTTAACATGGGCAACAGAATAAAATGTATCCTAAAATTTGTTGGGCAATTTCTCCTGAGTACTCCAATACCTTATATGTGGTCATAAACCACTGTTTGGGTGCATGGCAGGGCTCAGAAGGGATGGAGCGCCATTTGATTTTTTGAATGGAAAATATGCTGGAATATTTAGCGGTTGCCATGTCACGTTTGGAGAGCCTCTGTGTGCCTAAACATTGGAGCTCCCCCACAAGTGACCCCATTTTGGAAACTAGACCCCCACAAGGAACTTATCTACATGCATAGTGATCACTTTGAACCCCCAGGTGCTTCACAAATTGATCCGTAAAAAAAATATATATATATATATATATATATATATATATATATATATATATATATATATATATATATATATATATATATATATATATATATATATATATATATATCTATCTCTTTTTTTTTTTCCAAAAATTTTCTTTTAGCCTCAGTTTTTTCATTTTCACATGGGCAACAGGATAATATGAATGCTAAAATTTGTTAGTCAATTTCTCCTGAGTACACCGATACCTCATATGTGGTCATAATCTTTGTTTGGGCGCACAGCAGGGTCCGGAAGGGAAGGAGTGCTATTTGACTTTTTGAATGGAAAATTAGCTCCAATCGTTATCAGACACCATGTCGTGTTTGGAGAGCCCCTGATGTGCCTAAACAGTGAAAACCCCCCCACAAGTGACACCATTTTGGAAACTAGACCCCCCAAGGAACTTATCTAGAAGTGTAGTGAGCATTTTGAACCCCAAATGCTTCACAAAAGTTTATAACGCAGAGCAGTGAAAATAAAAAAAAAAATTTTTCCTCAAAAATGATTTTTTTAGCACGCTATTTTTTATTTTCACAAGGGTAACAGGAGAAATTGGACCCCAAAAGTTGTTGTCCAGTTTCTCCTGAGTACACCAATACCCCATATGTGGGGGGGAACCACTGTTTGGGCGCACGGCAGGGGTCAGAAGGGAAGGAGAACCATTTGACTTTTTGAAATGAAAATTACCTCTAATAGTTAGCGGACACCATGTCATGTTTGGAGAGCCCCTGTGTGCCTAAACATTGGAGCTCCCCCACAAATGACCCATTTTGGAAACTAGACCCCCTAAGGAACTTATCTAGATTCATAGTGAGCACTTTGAACCCCCAAGTGCTTCACAAAAGTTTATAACGCAGAGCCGTGAAAATAAAAAAAAAAATTTTCCTCAAAAAATTATTTTTAGTGCTTACTTTTTCATTTTCACAAGGGTACCAGGAGAAATTGGACCCCAAAAGTTGTTGCCCAGTTTGTCCTGAGTACGCTGGTACCCCATATGTGGGGGGGGGACCACTGTTTGGGCACACGTCGGGGCTCGGAAGGGAAGTATTGACATTTTGAAATGCTGACTTTGATGGAATGGTCTGCGGGCGTCATTTTACATTTGCAGAGCCCCTGATGTACCTAAACTGTGGAAACCCCCCACAAGTGACCCCATTTTGGAAACTAGACCCCTCCAAGGAACTTATCTAGATGTGTGGTGAGCACCTTGAGCCCCCAAGTGCTTCACAGAAGTTTATAACACAGAGACGTGAAAATAAAAAATTTTTTCCACAAAAATAATTTTTTAGCCCCCAATTTTTTATTTTCCCAAGGGTAACAGGAGAAATTAGACCTCCAATGTTGTTGTGCAATTTTTCCTGAGTACGCTGATACCCCATATGTTGGGGTAAATCACTGTTTGGGCACACGTTGGGGCTTGGAAGGGAGGGAGCACCGTTTGACTTTTTGAACGCAAAATTGGCTGGAATCAATGGTTGCACCATGTCGCGTTTGGAGACCCCCTGATGTGCCTAAACAGTGGAAACCCCTCAATTCTAACTCCAACCCTAACCCCAACACACCCCTAACCCCAACACATCCCTAACCCCAACACATCCCTAACCCCAACACACCCCTAACCCTAATTCCAACCCTAACCCTAATTCCAACCCTAACCCGAATTCCAACCCTAACCCGAATTCCAACCCTAATTCCAACCCTAACCCTATTTCTAACCCTAGCCCTAACCCTATTTCCAACTCTAACCCTAATGGAAAAATAAAAATTATTTTATTATTTGTTCCTGCCTATGGGGGTGATAAAAGGGGGGTTTATATACTTGTCATTCTATTTTGAGCACTGTGAGAGTTTATCACAGTGATCAAAATGAATGAATCTGCAGCCGGGGGGCGCACTGCGCATGCGCCTGCCATTTTTCCAAGATGGCGGCGCCCATGAAGCAGGACGGCGGGACACCGGGAGCCGGAGAGGGGCATCGGAGGTACCGGGGGGGGGGGGTGAGGGGGGGTGTCGGAAGGTGGGGGGGGGGGAGCAGAGAGAAGGGGGAGGGGAGCAGATGATGACAGCGGCGGCACATAGCCGCCGTCAGTCGGTATCGGGGGCCGATCGGCCCCGTGAGTCGTGGGGGGGGGGGGGGGGGGGTCGGATCTGGGTCTCCAGCCATGTACGATGCTATTGCAGCATCGGCCATGGCTGGATTGTTATATTTCATCAATTTTCATTGATGAAATATTACTATCTCTCTGATTGGCTGTTAAAAGTGAAACAGCCAATCAGAGCGATCGTAGCCACGTGGGTGCGAACGCACGCCCCCTGTGGTGAAGAACAAAGCCCCGTGTGTATCTGCGGGTCGGGTGACCTTTTAGTGACCCCGGTCATATGACCCGCAGGGGGGCGTTGAAGTCATGACGCCACATAGGCGTCACTGGTCAGATTGGCACAGGTTTTCAGGACGCCTATGTGGCGTCATTGGTCGGGAAGGGGTTAAGATGACACTTCCATCCATAGATTCTGTCAGTTGCTTGATCTGTTTACAATCAACATTGCGTGCAGCAGCCACCACAGCTTCCCAGACACTGTTCCCAGAGATGTACTGTTTTCCCTCCCTATAGATCTCACATTTTATGAGGGACCACAGGTTCTCTATGGGGTTCAGATCAGGTGAACAAGGGGGCCATGTCATTTTTTCTTCTTTTAGACCTTTACTGGCCAGCCACGCTGTGGAGTATTTGGATGCATGTGATGGAGCATTGTCCTGCATGAAAATCATGTTTTTCTTGAACGATACTGACTTTTTCCTGTACCACTGCTTGAAGGTGGTGTCTTCCACAAACTGGCAGTAGGTCTGGGAGTTGAGCTTCATTCCATCTTCAACCCGAAAAGGTCCCACAAATTCATCTTTGATGATAGCAGCCCATACCAGTACCCCACCTCCACTTTGCTGTCGTCTGAGTCAGAGTGGAGCTCTCTGCCCTTTACTGATCCAGCCTCAGGCCCATCCATCTGGCCCATCAAGAGTGGCTCTCATTTCATCAGTCCATAAAACCTTGGAAAAATCAGTCGAAAGATATTTCTTGGCCCAGTCTTGACGTTTTATCTTATGTTTCCGAGTATGGCACACCTTGTGCTTTGTGATACTCCAGTAACATTGCAGCTCTGAAATATGGCAAAACTGGTGGCAAATGGCATCTTGGCAGCTTCACACTTGATTTTCCTCACTTCATGGGCAGTTATTTTGCGCCTTTTTTTTATCAACAAGCTTCTTGCGACCCTGTTGGATATTTGCCATGAAACGCTTGATAGTTCGGTGATCACACTTCAAAAGTTTGGCAATTTCAAGACTGCTGCATCCCTCTGCAAGACATCTCGCAATTTTTGACTTTTAAGAGTCCGTCAAATCTCTCTTCTGACCCATTTTGCCAAAGGAAAGGAAGTTGCCTAATAATTAAACACACCTTATATAGGGTGCTGATGTCAGACCACACCCCTCCTCATTAGAGATGCAAATGACCTGATTTACATAATTGGCAGTTGGATTTCAAGCCTATACACCTTGGAGTAGGACAACGTGTATAAAAAGTTTGATGTGATCAAAATACTCATTTGCCTAATAATTCTGCACACAGTGTACATGTTCAGTAGTGACCAGTGCTGTGAAGTTGTAGTTGAGATGAATCTGTGCTGCACTTTATGTACATGCTCAGTAGTGACCAGTGCTGTGGAGTCGGACTCATGAAGTCAGGGAAATTGAGGAGCTGGGAGGTTTGGCTTACCGACTCGACAGCCCCATGTGCAACCAATCAGCAACTTACTATCGCACAACTATTTTAGGTAAGGTTCACATCTGCGGTTGAGTCTGCAGCGTACTGTCCGCAACCATGAACGCATGCAAAAATGCATGCAAACGCATAAAAACTGTGTTTTTTTTAGCCGCATCATCTTATGCAAGACGCCAAATAAACGCGGCGTTTTTATGCGTTTGTATGCATTTTGCATGCGTGTGCATTTTTTATGCGCATGCTTCCCATTTCGAAACACTTTTCCAGGAGACATTCTGGGACACAAGCCATGCCCAATGGGATTACGTTATATAGCCCGTGTAGAACTGAAAACAGCAGATTTTGTGGCTGTATCCCGCGTCAAGATGGATATTTCCAAGGAGAGTTTCTTGTTTAAACTGGATTTGGATATCAAATTAGCTCTTGCCTTTGCTTGTGAGCAAGAAAGGGAAAGAGAAAGAAGGCGAAGACGACGGCGTAGGCGTTTTTGTCAACACCCCATTCTTGAAGTCCGGGAGAGACTTGGAGCCTACTACTCCTTATACAGTGAGCTCCGTGAAAACCCGGACAAATATTCTGATTACACGAGGATGTCTTAAGAGAGATTCCAGGAATTGCTGGGTCGTGCACAAGGAGCCATCAGTAGACAGACACCCAGCTCCGTAGAGCTATTCCAGCTGAGGAATGTCTGCTGGTGACACTAAGGTAAATAATATTTACAAATAAACGCACACCTGTCAGTATTCTTCTGCAATGTCCCTTTTTATTTTAGTGGGGGGGGGGGGGGGGGGACCCCTTGTCGTTAATATTTCTAAAAAAATTCTCTGTTTGGCAGATTCCTGGATACCGGAGAGAGCCTATCATCGCTCTATTTCCAGTTCCGGATAGGCCTTTCCACCCTGTCTGGGATTGTTGCGGACACTTGCCGGGCTTTGTGGGACATGCTTTGTCATGAATTTATCCCACTAACCAACACGGATACCTGGCTGGAAAACGCAGAAAAATTCTGGGAAATTTGTAATTTCCCCAATTGCGTGGAAGCAGTGGATAGGAAACATATTAGGATAACAAAACCAGCTCAAAGTGGATCAGAGTACTTTTACTACAAAAAATACTTCTCTATAGTGCTCACAGCCTTAGCAGCTGCAGACTGTAGTTTCATTGCCATCGACATTGGTTCTTTTGGCCATGGAAATGACTCCCAGACCTTTAAAAACCTCGGACATGGGCCAACACTTGTATAACAATACTTTTAATTATCCCCTTCCACGACCTCTTCACAACACTCAAGGCCCGCCAATGCCATTTGTTGTGGTAGGGGATGAGGCTTTCCAGATGTTTGGAAACCTACTCAAGTCATACTCCAGTCGGGACTTGAACCACACAAAATGGATTTTTAATTACCGACTGACCAGGGCCCGCACAACTGTTGAGTGTGCCTTTGGTATTCCTGTCTCAAAATGGCGCATTCTACGGACAGCAATTAATCTTAAAATTGAAACAGTCAATGAGGTGGTCAAGGCGCGTGTGGTTCTCCACAATTACATAATGGCTAAAGAGTGACCATCCTTCGAACTAGACGAACCAGTTGCTTACCCATTGACAGATTACCAGCATCACCCTCTGAGGACAACAAGGGAAGTTGCCGAAATGAGGGATACATTCGAGGAGTACTTTCTGAGGTTGGTCGTGTGGCATGGCAAGATGCAATGGTTTAATGTATAAATTGTATGTAATGTTATGGCCTTTTGAATGTTTACCTGCATTTTAAATGTTTTATGTTCCATAAAAAAAAATTTGTACAACACCTGTTTACTTTGTTTATGTCCCATGCTTTACACTTCACCTGTTCTGTGTGTCAGTGCCATGGCTGACTCTCATGAGCTCCATGATATCTTCAGTATGCATTAATCTATAGTTCAATAGATTAATGCACACTGAAGAGATCATGGAGGAAATGTACCTCATATATTTACTCACCAGCCCGTGTGTGAGAACTAATACGATCACGATGACAAAAAATACAGCATCCTGACTGTAATAGTACTGACACCTGTGCAGGTAAGTATTGCAGAACCCCTACCATTTCTGTTGTTTACCTTTTTTTTGGGGTGATGATTATAATGCATTTTTATTTTTTTTTTTCCACCTCATAGCTTTTCCATGACAGAGAAAACACAAAAAGAAGAAAAAAAAAAAAAAAAAAAAAAAAATTGTGTTTCATGGAGTTACGAGTTGGAAAAAAAAAAAACTGTGTATACGACGATTTGTGTGTTGATGGCGCATGGTGTATGTTTCTGGCGACGAAAGAGAAAATACACAGTGGTATGGGGCAAACAACAAAAAATTTTATTTACAAAAATAAAAAATTATTGGGCTACTAGATGTGTGGGGTCTGGGAGATTAAGGATGGAGGTGGACACATTAGGAGTGGAAACATGGGACGGAAGAGACATTAGATGGGAGGGACAAATGGGACATAACAGACACATTGGGAGGCGAGGGTGGTGTAGGGAGCAACACTGTCCTTTCCCGCCTCTGTTCCGTTTTCTTTTTTTCTGTCTCCCATGTGTTGGGTGGCTGCTTGTCCTCCTCCTCCTTGGAGTGGTGGGATAAGTAGGCGTGGTGGCGGTGGATGAAGTACGACCAGGTCTGTGTGAGCAGGTGGACGGCCTAGATGCAGCTGGAACCTGCGCGCTTGTGGCGGTGGACGGCTGGGCAGGATCAGGACTCCGGGTGATGATGGCGGTGGGAATCCGCGCAGAGCAGGACTAGGCATAGTGGTGGTGGTGGAGTGGCTCTCAGCTGCACTCAGCATGGTGGAGGTGCTGTAATGGATTGCGGCAGGACCGGGCCTTGGTGATGGCCATACAGGGGTATGCAGCAGAACTCGGTAGAGCAGTGAACCGGGTAACTGGTGGCACAGTGGGAAATACCGGTGGCAGCGGTTACAACTGAGTCTGCTGCATAGCCTGTACGTAAGCAGCATTGCAGGCCTGCATCACATTCAGCTGAAGTTCAGGTGTAAGGTTTTCCGCCATGCCCCGTTCAATGGCCATAAAAAAAATGATGTGCTTGCCTCTGTATGTCGGATTCCAGACGGTCAAGTCGCAGGTGGACAGACTGGAAAAGTGTGTCAACATGGCTCCTAACACTTTCCAGTCTATCTACCATCGACTTCATGCCATCCTGGAAAACCGAGCTCAAGTGTAGAAACTCGGGCAAGACTGTCCTGTCTGAGGCCTTCTGCCACTGTCAGGAAGACCAAACAAAAAAAAAAAAAAAAAAAAAAAAAAAGAAGGCAGAGGAGGCCTGGGACAGGGGAAGACCTGATAGGCCAGCTGCCTGTTCTTCAGCTTGTGATGCCGGCCTACTTGCTGTGTCGCTGGTGGATGGCTGGGACTGCTCTGAGGCTGTTCATTGAAGGACCACTCCAGAGGACGAACCAGGTTACAGGGTGCTGCTCCAGGTGCTGTGAAAAGAAAATCAAAACATTAGTACCACAAAACAATAAATTGTACAAGCACCATCTCCTGATCAGATTAGGTAACAGAACACAATGGAATACAACACAGAAATACTTACGTTCTCTGAGCAAGGATGGGCCTCAGGAAAGCCAGCATACGGTGGTACTTGAATTTCCTGAGCCTTGCTGCACCACCACCACTGCGAGCCTGGTTCTCCTGTCTGAGATCCCTATTGAAGCGATCCTTCACTGAACGCCACCTGGTTCTGACTTTGGTCACTGTGAAGGGGGTTTAAAAAAAGGGTTAAACAATGCACTTTATGCCGTGAGCACACAACCGTGTGTGATGCGAGAAACTCACAGGAGTTTATCACATCACACATGGCTGTGTGCTCATGGCCTTTACAGGTTCACTGCCCTGTCAGACCACATTGCAATACTTACGAAAGTCCTTTCTGGCTCTTGGAGTAGCGTTGTCCCAGTTATCCATCAGCTCTTTGGCCACCTCATTCCACTGCCGCCGAAGCACCACCATTTACGAGTGGTCACGATGACGGGTGTCCCACAGGACGACTCTCTCCTGAACAAGGGAGATGAGGATGTCATTATCAATGTAGTCCTCCTCCCGTTGTGGAACCTAGAAATGAAAAAAAAAAAAAAAGGCAGTATAACTAGCAACACTCCAAAAGAAGAAGAGAAGAAAAAAAAAAACCTTACACGCCATCTGCCCACCGGTCTTTGTGCCTCCCTCTGTTGCTCCTGCTGGTCTGGATCATGGACACTTGATGAAGTGTCCTGCAAAAGGAAAAACAGGATTTCGGTACATATGTACAGTGATACTTACCAGCCATAGTTGCAAAGATACTCACTTCAGAATCCTGTCCAGTGTGCTTAGGGCTAGAGGCCATGCTGAAGAATACAGCAAGAAAGAGACAGAACATTACAGACTGCAGAGAGTAAAATTAAAAAAGACACACAGACATTAGGTTGTATACTTACATTTGCCTGGAATTCCGTGATTTAAAGTCTTGAATTTCTTCGCTTGCAATATCGCTGTAAAGTCACCGATTTTGTGACGAAGCAGCGATATTGCTAGCGATATCGCTGTGTGATACTTACCTCCGACCGGCTCCCCCACTGGTCACGCGAGAAGGTCAAGGATCATTTCTCATCGGGCGCTTCCTGCTGGGCTTCCTGTGGCGCCGACGAGCGACGCTTGGACGCGGGCGGGAGGACGTCAGGATCGCCGCGTCTGACAGGTAAGTAGCGACCCCCGAACCCAGCGATGTCGCTGGTGAGATCTGCCTGTGTGGCAGCTCACTAGCGACCACTTAGCGATGCACCAGCGATCCATATCGTTGTCGGGATCGCTGGTGCATCGCTAAGTGTAACGGTACCCTTACTGTCTCCAGTGTCTTGAAAGTAATGGACAATGACTGCCCAGCCCCTCTTTATCTACCTAGGCGTGGGGGTGGCTAACCAGCGTCTAGACAGGTTTAATCAGGAAAAACACATGCGTACGGAAACGCTAGCGAATGCGTGTACTAGTGTAAGCAGACTGTAATGCATTGTGTTGACGCATTTCTTCCGCAAGCGGTCGCATGCGTCTGGCGGCGGCAAATTGTCGCCTCCAAAATTGCAACATGTTGCGTTAGCCGCGCCCCGGCGCAAAACACAAAACGACGCATACGTAGTGAAACGCGGCTGAAAAATTAGATCGAAAAATATATAAAAAAAAAAAATTTCCTGGTCAGTTGTATACATAGCCATTTTCAAGCAGCAATGCTTTTCAGGCAACCACAAGAGTTACAAGCCTTTGAACTACTAATTTAATGGAAAAAGACACTAAACTTGGTAAACATTTGTAATCCACGTGCAGTTATAGAAGGCAAAATTGCAAGAAAGGTAGATACTCTACAGTCCTATTCAATTTTTTCCTTCGCGTGTGCAAGGTAATTGAAAATTCTCATTTTTCTTAACACGCCTAGAACAATTATAAATCTTGCACTTTATTCTGTGACATTCATAAATACAAACTAAACTTGCGGATGGTTTGACAAGAACGTTTCCTGTGTAGATTTGTTCCTCTTTTCATGCAGACAGGAGAAATGTCAGACTGGAAGATTGCGAGGAGGAAGCGTACAAGTGAAAAATTTACTTCAGTTTATAGCAAACTACCTCAGATAATCCATAAAGGATTCATATTGTTACTGTCCGAATGTACACGAAACCTCATTGCTGCAAAAGGTCAATGGAAAAAAATAAATAAATAGATTTCAGGCAACACGCAAGGCACAAAATAGAAAAAACGGACTGTTCTAGACAGATGCAAAAAATGGACGTCACACATACATTCCTGCTTTTACATCCAAACACAGACTTTGTATCGCTCACGTGTCATCCATATAGTCTTAGTTTTGCATCTCAGCAATGGATCAGTTACAAACTGATATAAAACATATGTATAGACCTGTCACTCCAGGGCAGCAGGCGGGGAGAAGCTGCCGAGCACTCCCCCTGTCCAACTAGTCTACAGAGGCTTTCAAAGTATGTTTTTCTCTGACACACCGCAGCGTTTAAATCAGCCATACCTGGCTGAGATCAAACAGCCGGAGCCTGATACATGCTGCCCATGGATATGTACAGTTGTGGCCAAAAGTATTGACACCCCAGCAATTCTGTCAGATAATACTCAGTTTCTTCCTGAAAATGATTGCAAACACAAATTCTTTGGTATTATCTTCATTTAATTTGTCTTAAATGAAAAAACACAAAAAGAACTGTCCTAAAGCCAAATTGGATATAATTCCACACCAAACATAAAAAAGAGGGTGGACAAAAGTATTGGCACTGCTCGAAAAATCATGTGAGGCTTCTCTAATTTGTGTAATTAACAGCACCTGTAACTTACCTGTGGCACCTAACAGGTGTTGGCAATAACTAAATCACACTTGCAGCCAGTTGACATGGATTAAAGTTGACTCAACCTCTGTCCTGTGTCCTTGTGTGTACCACATTGAGCATGGAGAAAAGAAAGAAGACCAAAGAACTGTCTGAGGACTTGAGAAACCAAATTGTGAGGAAGCATGAGCAAACTCAAGGCTACAAGTCCATCTCCAAAGACCTGAATGTTCCTGTGTCTACCGTGCACAGTGTCATCAAGAAGTTTAAAGCCCATGGCACTGTGGCTAACCTCCCTAGATGTGGACGGAAAAGAAAAATTGACAAGAGATTTCAACGCAAGATTGTGCGGATGTTGGATAAAGAACCTCGACTAACATCCAAACAAGTTCAAGCTGCCCTGCAGTCCGAGGGTACAACATTGTCAACCCGTACTATCAGTCGGCGTCTGAATGAAAAGGGACTGTATGGTAGGAGACCCAGGAAGACCCCACTTCTTACCCCGAGACATAAAATTTTTAAGCCAGGCTGGAGTTTGCCAAAACTTACCTGAAAAAGCCTAAAACGTTTTGGAAGAAGTAGAGCTTTTTGGACAAAGGCAACAACATAGAGTTTAAAGGAGAAAAAAAAGAGGCATTCAAAGAAAAGAAACGGTCCCTACAGTCAAACATGGCGGAGGTTCCCTGATGTTTTGGGGTTGCTTTGCTGCCTCTGGACTGCTTGACCGTGTGCATGGTATTATGAAGTCAGAAGACTACCAACAAATTTTGCAGCATAATGTAGGGCCCAGTGTGAGAAAGCTGGGTCTCCCTCAGAGGTCATGGGTCTTCCAGCAGGACAATGACCCAAAACACACTTCAAAAAGCACTAGAAAATGGTTTGAGAGAAAGCACTGGAGACTTCTAAGGTGGCCAGCAATGAGTCCAGACCTGAATCCCATAGAACACCTGTGGAGAGATCTAAAAATGGCAGTTTGGAGAAGGCATCCTTCAAATATCAGGGACCTGGAGCAGTTTGCCAAAGAAAAATGGTCTAAAATTCCAGCAGAGCATTGTAAGAAACTCATTGATGGTTACCAGAAGCGGTTGGTCGCAGTTATTTTGGCTAAAGGTTGTGCAACCAAGTATTAGGCTGAGGGTGCCAATACGTTTGTTTGGCCCATTTTTGGAGTTTTGTGTGAAATGATCAATATTTTGCTTTTTGCTTCATTCTCTTTTGTGTTATTTCATTTAAGACAAATTAAATGAAGATAATACCAAAGAATTTGTGTTTGCAATCATTTTCAGGAAGAAACTGAGTATTATCTGACAGTATTGCAGGGGTGTCAATACTTTTGGCCACAACTGTAGCATCTTTCAGCAAAGAGGTTCACTTTACACACAAGCCCCTTCATGGTCTTCCCCATCCATTATCACAGCTTGTGAGATCATCACACCTAGTGTTTAACCCAGATAAGAACGAGTCTCCACAATCTGTACGTGCAGCATTTCAGAAAACATCAGCTAACATAACATACACAAACACATACCACCAACAACCCATAAGAGTTGGGATGCTGTGCCAGGCCTCATTTAGACACCCATGTTGCGCAGATGTGTTCTGTGTTTTTCATGTATCCATTAAATTCTATGCTGCTAGTCACATGTCTGTGTGAAAAATCACACACGTATCCGCTTTCTTTTCAGATCGCAGGAATGAAAATGTTACAACACAAATCTATGGATCAGTGAAAACCACAGACAGCATACGGATGGCATCAGCATACAATTTGTTTACAGTTATTACTACTCCCTTCTATCTCTCCCAATCCAATATAAACACCTGAAATCTTTCCAACCTCAAATCCGTGCCCTTGACGCTCACCACCCTGCTCCCTCTCTCGGGATCACTCTAGAATGCCCGCTCCATCTGCAATAAGATTCATGTGATTCACGACCTCTTTACCTCCCGCAATTTTTCCTTCCTTGGCCTCACTGAGACATGGCTGACACCCTATGACACCGCCTCCCCTGCTGCGCTATGCTATGGCGGCCTCCACTTTACCCACACTCCTCGCCCTGGCAACAGACATGGTGGAGGAGTGGGCCTTCTCCTTTCTTCCAATTGCACCTTCAACCCAATCCCACCTCTTCCCTCCCCTCTTTTGAAGTCCACTCTGTCTGCATCTACTCTCCCTACAACTTCCAAGTTGCTGTCATATACTGAGCTCCAGGCCCAACAACTGCCTCATTGACCAATTCTCTGTCTCCTTCACTTTCTCTCTGCTGACATTCTCACCATCATCATGGGTGACTTCAACATCCCCATTGACACCCACCAGTCAGCAGCCTCAAAACTCCTGTCGCTCACTTCATCTTTTGGACTTACTCATTGGTCCTCCTCAGCCACCCACACAGACGGACTCACATTAGACCTGGTCTTCACCAGTCTCTGCTCCCTAACTAACTTCACAACCTCCCCTCTATCTGACCATCTTCTCGCTTTCTCATCACTGTCCTCCTCACCTGTCACCCATGTGCAGCAACATGCGCACCCACGCAGAAACCTTGCACATCTAGACACTCACATACTCCTTGACTCTATCCTACCACTGTACTCCATATCTTCACTCCACAACACAGACACTGACACTAGTTTCTACAATGCCACTCTTGTATCAGCCATCGACTCGGTCGCCCCTGTCATGCATAGCAGAGTGTGACGAATCAATAGACAACCCTGGCACAATAACAGCAGTAAAAAGCTTCAGCAAGCATTCAGAATTGCTGAACAACGCTGGAAGAAAACGCATTCCCAAGACGACTTCACTGCACTCAAACAAGCAACACTTGCATTCAAATCTGCCCTCACCTCTGCTAAACAGGCCTACTTTACATCACTTGTATCTTCCTTATCCCACAACCCCACACAGTTGTTCAATACTTTTAACTCCCTCCTCCGCCGACCACTGCCCCCTCCAACTTCCCTAATCTCTGCTGAGGACTTCGCCACGCACTTCAAAAGCAAGATAGACCAAACACGGCAAGCCTTTTTTATTCAACAACCACAACCCTTTTGAATACCAGACCAATGCCCAAACCCCATAACCTCCTTATCCAACATCACTGAAGGGGAGCGTGCTCATCTTCTCTCCAAATCACACCTCACCACTTGTGCACTCAACCCTATCCCATCCCACCTCCTCCCCCAACCTCGCCATCACTCTTATCCCATCCCTAACTCACCTCTTCAACCTATCACTTACTTCCGGTACCTTCCCTTCTGCTTTCAAACATGCCACAATCACGCCTATCCTTAAAAAGCCAACTCTCGACCCAACAGCCATGTCAAGCTATCGCCCAATATCGCTGCTCCCATTCACTTCTAAACTCCTGGAACAGCATGTCCACCCTGACTTTCCTCCCACCTCTCATCTAACTTGCTCTTTGACAATCAACAATCTGGTTTCCGTCCCCATCATTCCACTGAGACAGCCCTGCCCAAAATTACCAACGACCTACTTACAGCCAAAGCTAACGGACAATACTCTATACTCCTCCTTCTAGACCTGTCCTCTGCTTTCGTCACAGTTAACCACTGCCTCCTACTACAGATCCTCTCCTCCTTTGGCATCAAAGACCTCACCCTATCCTGGATCTCCTCATACCTTTCCAACAGCACATTCAGCGTCTTCCACTCCCACACTACCTCCTCATCCCACCCTCTCTCTGTTGTAGTCCCCCAAGGCTCTGTTCTAGGACCCCTACTCTTCTCAATCTATACACTTGGCCTGGGGCAACTCAAAGTCCCATGGATTCCAGTACCACCTTTATGCCGATGATACTAGATCTACCTCTCTGGCCCAGACGTCACCTCTTTGCTGTCCAGAATCCTGGAGTGTCTATCAGCCATATCCTCCTTCTCCTCTCTCTTCCTCAAATTCAATGTAAACAAATCTGAACTGATCATCTTTCACCCATCTCACAAATCTTCCTTACCCAACTTATCTATAACAATTGATGACATCACGCTTCCCCCATACCAGAGGTCCGCTGCCTCGGAGTAACCCTTAACTCTGCCCTGTCCTTTAAACCGTACATCCAAGCTCTCTCCACCTCCTGCTCAAAAATATTTCCAGAATCCATCCCTTCCTCAACCCTCATTCTACTAAAATGCTTGTACATGCCCTCATCATCTCCCGCCTCGACTACTGCAATATCCTTTTCTGTGGCCTCCCTGCTAACACTCTTGCACCTCTCCAGTTCATCCTTAACTCTGCCGCACGACTAATTCATCTCTCTCCTCGCTACTCCTCCACTTCTCCCCTCTGCAAATCTCTTCACTGGTTCCCATTCCCTCAGCGTATCCAATTCATATTACTAATACTGACCTACAAGGCCATCTATAACTCGTCTCCCCCCAAATGTCTCTGATCTAATCTCCCGATACCTTCACTCACGTAATCTCCAGTCCTCTCAAGACCTCCTCCTCTCCTCCACACTTATTGGCTCCTCACCCAACCGCTTCCAAGACTTCTCCCAAATAGCCCCCATCCTTTGCAATTCTTTGCCCCAACACGTCCGACCATCAACCACAATCGGATCCTTCAGACAGAACCTGAAAACCCATCTCTTCAGAAAAGCTTACAGCCTGCAATGATCCCCGCTGCCTCCTCACCACTACCGGAGCTACCGCCTCACCATTACTGGAGCTGCTGCAACCCCCCCAACCTAGTGTCTCCTTCCCCACCATCCTGTAGAATGTAAGCCCGAAAGGGCAGGGTCCTCTCTCCCCTCTATATCAGTCTGTGAGTGTTAGTTTGTTTACTGTAAGTGATATCTCTACTTTGTATGTTACGCCCTTCTCATGTACAGCACCATGAATCAATGGTGCTATATAAAAAATAATAATACAGTCCGTGATTAACCCCTTAACAGGGGTATTTTTGGTTTTGCATTTTCATTTTTCCTTCCCCTTCTTCCCAGAGCCATAACTTTTTTATTTTTCTGTCAATATGGCCATGTGAGAGCTTGTTTTTTGTGGGACAAGTTGTACTTTTGAACGACACCATTGGTTTTAACATGTCATGTACTACAAAACGGGAAAAAAATTCCAAGTGCAGAGAAATTGCAAACAAAGGGCAATCCCACACAGGTTTTTTGCTTTGCCTTTTTGCTAGGTTCACTAAATGCTGACCTGCCATTATGATTCTCCAGGTCATTACGAGTTCATAGACACCAAACATGTCTAGGTTCTCTTTTATCTAAGAGGAGAAAAAATATATTACAAATTTCGCTAAAAAAAAAAAAAAAAAAAATTGCGCCATCTTCCGAGACCCGTAGCATCTCCATTTTTCGTGATCTCCGGTTGGGTGAGGGCTCTTTTTTTTTTTCTTTGCGTGCCGAGCTGACGTTTTTAACTATACCACTTTTGCGCATATACTTTTTTTGATCGCCCGTTATTGCAATGCAATGTCACAGCAACCAATAGAAACATAATTCAGGTATTTTGATTTTTCTTCTCTCACTACGCCGTTTAGCGATTGGGTTAATCCTTTATTTTTATTGATAGATCGGGCGATTCTGAAGGTGGCAAAACCAGTGTATGTTTGATTTTTTTACTATTGTTTTATTTTGAACTTTTTTTCAAAAAATTTTGGCATGTTTTAATGGGAGGCTAGAAGCTGACATAGCTCGATCGACTCTGCTACATATAGCCGATGCTCAGATCGCCTATATGTAGCAGAAACACAGCATTGCTATGAGCTCCGACCACTGGGTGGCACTCATAGCAATCAGGCATCAACAACCATAGAGGTCTCCAGGAGACCTCGGGTTGTTATGCCAACGATCACGTTACGGGGGTCAGCAATGCGTGCATTTCCAGCCGCGCGTCCAGAAGCGCTGGTTAAATGGCGCTATCAGCATTTGACAGCAGCGTTTAACTAGTTAATAGGTGCAGATGAATCGCAATTTCACCAGCGCCTAATGCGGGCACATGTCAGCTGTTCAAAACAGCCGATATGTCCCGGCTTTGATGCGGGCTCACCGCTGGAGCCCTCATCAAAGCGGAGGAGATGTCCAATGAAGGACTGTGTCATTGGACGTTAAGGGGTTAACATTGCAATGAATAGGAGAAGTTTTGTAACTTATTTTATAAACCATAAGTGAAAAACACTGATTAAACTAGTACCATTTTGTGTTTGTTTAAAAACACTGATTTCTAAATGAGGCCCAAGATGTACAGGGAAAAAGAAAAACCACAAAAATAAAAAGATTTGGAAACATCTAACTGCCATATTTTATTCCCAGCAGAACATAGAACACAGATCAGAAGATGAATGTTATTCTTCTATAGCACTGAAAAAAATTGGGTTGGGACAGTACCACGTCTATCATTGTGTAGAATCTCCTCTACTTTTCACAACAGTCTGTAAGGATCTGGGAAGTGAGGTGGTCAATAGCTGGAGCTTTGGAAGAGGAACATTTCCGATTGGCTTCTTATGTAGGCATCTCGCTTCTCCATAATCCTGTTTTTCCTCCTGGGTTGAATTATTTGCGTTAAAAAAAAAAGGTGTGTGTGTTCTATTGGTGAAAAGTCTGGACTGCAGGCCTGAACTACTCTTCTGTGAAGCTATGCTGCTGTGATGGATGAAGTATGCATTGTATGGCCACATTCACACACTGAATATTTGGTGAGTTTTTTTACCCCAGTATTTGTAAACCAAACTACGGGTTTTGGCTTACAAAAACTGGGGTAAAAAATTCTCCCAATACTAAATGTGTGCATGTGGCCTATGGCTGAAATATGTAAGGCCTTCTCTGAAATAAGACATCGTCTGCATAGATCACATGTTGTTATAAAATCTCTCAGCATTGATGGCACCGTTGAAAATATTTAAGCTGCCTATGCTTTAGACATTAACCCCCAAGGGTGGTTTGCACGTTAATGACCGGCCCAGTTTTTACAATTCTGACCACTGTACCTTTATGAGGTAATAACTCTGGAACGCTTCCATGGATCCCGGTGATTCTGACATTGTTTTCTTGTGACATATTGTACTTCATGTTAGTGGTAAAATTTTATTGATATCATTTGCGTTTGTGAAAAAAAAACAAAAAACTGAAATTTGGCGAAAATTTCGCAATTTTCCAACTTTGTATTTTTATGCCCTTAAATCACAGAGATTTGGCACACAAAAAATTTAATAAGTAACATTTCACATGTTTACTTTACATCAGCACAATTTGGTGAACCAAAATTTTTTTTTTGTTAGGAAGTTATAAGGGTTAAAAGTTGACCAGTGATTTCTCATTTTTGCAGCACCATTTTATTTTTAGGGACATCACATCACATTTGAAGTCACTTTGAGGGGTCTTATATGATAGAAAATACCCAAAAGTGACACCATTCTAAAAACTGCACTCCTCAAGGTGATCAAAACCACATTCAAGAAGTTTATTAACCCTTCAGGTGCTTCACAGGAATTTTTTGAATGTTTTAAAAAAAAATATATATATATTTACTTTTTCACAAAAAAATTACTTCAGTTCCAATTTTTTTTATTTTACCATGGGTAACAGGAGAAATTGGACTGCAAAAGTTATTGTGCAATTTGTCCTGAGTACGCCGATACCTGATATGTGGGGGGGGGGGGGGGAGGAACCACTGTTTCGGCGCATGGCAGAGCTCAGAAGGGAAGGAACGCCGTTTGACTTTTTCAACGCAAAATTGGCTGGTATTCAGATCGTACGCCATGTCACGTTTGGAGAGCCCCTGATGTGCCTAAACAGTGGACATCCCCCACAAGTGACACCATTTTGGAAGCTAGACCCCCCAAGGAACTTATCTAGATATGTGGTGAGTAGTTTGAACCCCCGAGGGCTTCACAGAAGTTTATAACATACAGCCGTAAAATTAAAAAATTTTTTCCACAAAAATGATCTTTTCATCCCCAATTTTAATTTTCCCAAGGATAACAGGACCCCAAAACTTATTGTGCAATTTGTCCTGAGTACGCCGATACCCCACATGTGGGGGTAAACCACTATTTGGGCGCATGGCAGAGCTAGGGAAGGGAAGCAGCGCCATTTGACTTTTTTTGGCTGGAATTGAGATCAGACGCCATGCCAAGTTTGGAAAGCCCCGAATGTGCCTAAACATTGGAAACCCCCCACAAATGACACCATTTTGGAAACTAGACCCCCCAAGGAACTTATCTAGATGTGTGGTGAGCACTTTGAACCCCCGAGGGCTTCACAGAAGTTTATAACGTTGAGCCATAAAAATAAATCATTTTTTTTTTTCCACAAAAATGATATTTTTGCCCCCAATTTATAATTTTCCCAAGGGTAACAGGAGAATTTGGACCCCAAAAGGTGTTGTGCAATTTGTCCTGAGTAGGCCGATACCCCATATGTGGGGGTAAAACCACTGTTTGGCCGCATGGCAGAGCTTGGAAGGGAAGGAGCACCATTTGACTTTTTCAACGCAGAATTGGCTGGAATAGAGATCAGACGCCATGTTGCGTTTGGAGAGCACCTGATGTGCCTAAACAGTGGAATCCCCACAATTCTAACTCTAACCCTAACTCCAATACACCTCTAACCCTAATCTCAGTCCTAACCCAAGCCCTAACTCTAATGGGAAAATGGAAATTAATACTTTTTTTAATTTTATTATTTTTACCCAACTATGGGTGTGATAAAGGGGGGTTTGATTTACTATTTATGGCGGTTTTTATGTTTGGCAGCTGTCATACGCTAAGAGACACTTTTTATTGTAAAAATAGTTTTTGCATCACATTTTGAGAGCTATAATTTTTCCGTATTTTGACCCACAGAGTCATGTGAGGTCTTATTTTTTGAGGAACGAGTTGGCTTTTTTTTGGTACCATTTTCGGGCACGTGACATTTTTTGATCGCTTTTTATTCCAATTTTTGTGATGCAGAATGAACAAAAAAAATTATTTTTGCATCGCTTTATTCTGCAAGCTATAACTTTTATTTTTTCACTGATGATGCTGTATGGCGGCTCGTATTTTGCGGGACAAGATGACGTTTTCAGCGTTACCATGGTTACTTATATCTGTTTTTGATCGCGCGTTACTGCACTTTTTGTTCGGCGGTATGATAAAGCATTGTTTTTTGCGTTGTTTTTTATTTCTATTTTTTTAAGGGGTTTACTAGTGGGACAGTTTTATAGGTCAGGTCGTTACGGACGTGGTGATACTAAATGTGTGTACTTTGGGGGTTTTTTTATTTCCAAAAAAAAAATCAGGGATTTTTTTATATTTATTTAGGGATTTTTTTATAAATATTTTTACACTTTACTTTACTACTTTGTCTCAGTGTGGGACATCACTGTATAGTTTCAGATCGCTGATCTTACAGTTTGGACAGCACTCTGTCAGATCAGCGATCTGACAGGTGCTGCACAGGCTTCCTCACTGCCTGCTTTCAGCAGGCAGTGAGGAAGCCGCCTCCCTGCAGGCCCCCGCGGCCATATTGGATCCGAGGGCCTGCAGGGAAGGAGACCATCCAAGCAAAGCGCAGCACATCGTGCTGCTCGGGGGGGGGGTCTCAGGGAAGCATGGAGGGAGCCCCTTCCTGACGATGCTTCCCTAATCCCCCGGTACACTGACATCATGTTTGATTGCAGTGTCCCAGGGGTTAACGTGCCGGGGGCGGTCCGTGACCGCCCTTGACACATAGTGCAGGGGAGCGCCGCTGATTGCTTAGACGTACTATCCCGTCCCCGGTCATAGGGACCCGGGTACCATGGATGGGATAGTACGTCTCATGTCAGAAAGGGGCTAATGTAGCCATAGACATTAACGTAGCCCCATACCATCAGAGATAAAAGGAACTGTGCACAGATAAGCTGAATGGACCTTCTCTTCAAGTCCACAGGACCTAGCATCTGTGGTTTCTAGGAGAAATAACCCATTTTTATTCATTTGGCCACAGATAAATTTTCCATTTTGCCTCAGACCATTTTAAAATAAGACTTGGCCCAAAGAAGATGGTAGCATCATGTTGATTTTTGACTTTTGTATGATAGAGCTTTACCTACTATTTGTGAATTCCGCGAATTCCATGGCAAACTGTGCTCACAGAATGATTTTTAGAAATATTTCTGAGCCTATACCACACAATTTGCACAACCAAATCATAGTCGTTTTTAATGCAGTGCCATCTCAGAGCCCGAGCATCCAATATTTATCGTCGGCCTTGTCCCTTGTGCCCATAGATTTCTCCAGAACCTCTCAATCTTTTGCCTATACTGTAAATATTTAAATATTTTTTCTAAAATTGTTCCAGTTATTCACAGATTGGTGAACCTCTGACCCCTTTGCTTCTAAGAGATTCTGCCTCTCTACCATGGTATTTGCATATGCAAATTCCATTAAAAGGGGTAGTACAGAGAAAACAAGGTATCACTTATCCACCGAATACCTGACCGCACTCCATTTTTTCTTTAAAGGATTGTATGAAAATGGCAGGAGCAGCACCCTTGGCGATGAATGGAGTGATAGATTGGAAGTGTACACACTTCTGATCTATTATTATGAGGCTAAAAGTGCGCCATTTTGCCAATTGGTGGCGTTTGACTGCTGGGACCCGCACCAATCAATAAGATATTAACTATCCTATGGAAAAGATGATAACGTGTTTCAAGTGGAAAGTAACTACAAAGTGAGGCAGTACAATGAAAGCTCAACTAATAGGTTGAGGTGCTTTTTCAAACAAGTCAGAAGCTAGAGTCAGATAAAAGGAATTTTTTTTGCTCTAAAATGATTATCCCAAAACGTCTTTCATGGGTGCATACAGATAAACAATCAACCATTGCATCCAAAGAAAAGTTTAAGAACTGGTCGCATAGAGAAACCAATGTTACACTGTACCAATCCCTCTTCTGCTAATCTCAGAGAAACGTAACAAAGTAGCACAAATCTATGATGGGCTTTCCTTCACTGACACAGGCTGGGCATGGAGCAGCGGGCTCTCAGGAACAATGACTGGCTGCTTTAGAAATCAGGAAGTTATTTTTGGATGTTGCTGTGCTAGATTTACCAGATACATCATCCTGAAGCCACAGCTGTAAAAAGCTTCCTCCTCCATCTCATAGACACAAAAGAAGCAGGAGAGGGAGAGCAGCAGCAATCAACAGGATTTAAGCAGTGCCATTAATGTGAATCAGTCATGGCAAGCAGGCTCCAGCAGATAGGGAACCCTGCCTGCAGCCTCTGCCTGCACAATAGTGATCGTAACACATTGGTTACCCATCCTGCTGCAACTATATTACTAGGCAAGACTACATTTCATGGTGCATAACAACACTGCCAGTGCACATATAGTCACCCTCCACTCAACCCTTACAGAAGCTGATACTACTGGAATACGAGTGTAGTGAAGAGGCCACAGTATAGCGCTGGGATCCAGTGACCCTTTACTCTGCAGACAGGAGGGATTCCAATCAGCTTAACCATACAATAATGGTATACCTTACCACAGGGGTGCAACATCTTTTTGGCCAGTCAGATCAAACCAACCCCATGTGCCGCACTATTATTTACAACAGTACTATATTACCTTCTGAGCTATTTACTGCACATTGAAAGTATGTGTCATAATTGTCCAATGGGTGCAGGCTCCAATTATCGGGCTTCCACTTACCAGGAGGGTACCGTAGCAGTAAACATTTCTTGTTTTCGCCTCCCCTTCCAAGAGCCATTTATTTTACCAGAAAAAGTACGAAAAAAAAAAAAAAAAAAAAACACAGATTGCTCTGGTTGCTGCCATGAGAAGGAGGAGCTGGCTGTATAATAAAGATGGCACCTGCAGTTTATGATGTAGGCTCAGTCAGCTCTTGAGCCAGCTTCATACATGTTCAGTAGGTTTGAAGAAGAGCTTAATAATGGATAACTAGAACAAAACCAGCTCACCCCTGATATGACAGTGATCTGCAAGGATAAAACTACTCCTGCTAAAATGGACACTGTAAATCCAAACGAATGTTCATGTGAAAAGATAGAAACCAAATTACCGTTAAGTCTTATTCTAAGAAGCCTCCACGACAGCACCACAGGACGACATCCCATTCCAATAGGGACAAGAAACACAAAGAGGTCCAACAGTCCCCCGCACACCCTTTCTCCAGTGTTTATTTATAAAGGACCACCAAGGTTTGAATGCATCAAATGTTTAACACAGAGTTAACCCCTTAGTGACGGAGCCAATTTGCAGCTTAACCCCTTCATGATCAAGCCTATTTTGACCTTAATAACCAGGCCATTTTTTACAATTCTGACCAGTGTCCCTTTGAGTTAATAACTCAGGAACGCGTCAACGCATCCTAGCGATTCTGAGATTGATTTTTCGTGAAATAATGGGCTTCATGTTAGTGGTAAATTGAGGTCGATAATTTTTGCATTTATTTGTGAAAAAACAAAATCGGAAAATTGGCGAAAATGTTGAAAATTTCGCAATTTTCACCAAATTTTGAATTTTTATTCTGTTAACCCCTTAATGTCCAATGACAGACAGTCCGTCATTGGACTTCTCCCCTGCTTTGATGAGGGCTCCGGCGCTGAGCCCTTAACAGGCTGAGCCTGTTTTGAACAGCTGACATGTGCCCGCAATAGGCGCAGGTGGAATCGCGATCCACCTGCACCCTATTAACCCGTTAAACGCCGCTGTCAATCGCTGACAATGGCATTTAACAGGCGCTTCTGGCCGCCGGGCCGAAAATAAGGTCATCGCTGACGCCCGTCACGTTGGCATAACAACCAGAGGTCTCTTGTCCATGATTGTTGTCGGCGCTCATAGCTATGCAGTAATTCTGCTACATATGGGCGATATGCTCATCGCCTATATGTAGCAGAGCCGATCAAGTATGGCATGCTTCTAGCCTCCCATGGAGGCTATTGAAGCATAACAAAATTGAAAAAAAAAAAAAGTATTTTAAAAAAATATGTAAAAAAATATAATATACAAGTTCAAATCACCCCCCTTTCGCCCTATTCAAAATAAAACAATAAAAAAAAAATTACACATACACATAATTTGGTATCGCCGCGTTCAGAATCGCCCAATAAAAAAAAAAAAAAAAAAAAAAAAAAAAAAGCATTAACCTGATTGCTAAACGGCGTAGCGAGAAAAAAAAAAAAAAAAAATCAAAACCCCAGAATTACTTTTTTTGATCTCTGTGACAATGCATTAAAATGCAATAACGGGCGATCAGAAGAACGTGTCTGCATAAAAGTTGTATAATTAAAAATGTCAGCTCGGCACGCAAAAAATAAGCCCTCACCGGTCCTCAGATCACGAAAAATGGAGACGCTACTGGTCTCGGAAAATGGTGGGGGTTTTTTGGTTTTTTTTTAGCAAACTTTGGATTATTTTTTCACCACTTAGATAAAAAAGAACCTAGACATGTTTGGTGTCTATGAACTCGTAATGACCTGGCGAATCATAATGGTCGGTCACTTTTAGCATTTAGTGAACGTAGCAAAAAAAGCCAAGCAAAAAACAAGTGTGGGATTGCACTTTTTTTTTACAGTTTCACCGCACTTAGAATTTTTTTCCCGTTTTGTAGTACACAACATGGTAAAATCAATGGAGTTGTTCAAAAGTACAACACGTCCCGCAAAAAATAAGCCATCGCATGGCCATATTGACGGAAAAATAAAAAAGTTATGGCTCTGGGAAGAAAGGGAGCGAAAAAAACCGCAAAAACGAAAATAACCCCAGTCCTTAAGGGGTTAAACCAGAGAGTTATGTGACACAAAATAGTTACTAAACAACATTTCCCACATGTCTACTTTACATCAGCACAATTTTGGAAACAAATTTTTTTTTGTTAGGAAGTTATAAGGGTTAAAAGTTGACCAGCGATTTCTCATTTTTACAACAAAATTTACAAAACCATTTTTTTAGGGACCACCTCACATTTGAAGTCACTTTGAGGGGTCGATATGGCAGAAAATACCAAAAAGTGACACCATTCTAAAATCTGCACCCCTCAAGCTACTCAAAACTACATTCAAGAAGATTATTAACCCTTCAGGTGCTTCACAGGAACTAAAGCAACATGGAAGGAAAAAATGGACATATTAATTTTTCCAACAAAAATTTTCTTTTAGCCTCAGTTTTTTCATTTTCACATGGGCAACAGGATAAACCGGATCCTAAAATTTGTTGGGCAATTTCTCCTGAGTACACCGATACCTCATATGTGGTCATAAACCACTGTTTGGGCGCACGGTAGGGCCCGTAAGGGAAAGAGCGCCATTTGACTTTTTGAATGGAAAATTAGTTCCAGTCGTTAGCGGACACCATGTCGCGTTTGGAGAGCCCTGTGTGCCTAAACATTGGAGCACCCCCACAAGTGACCCCATTTTGGAAACTAGACCCCCCCCTCAAGGAACTTATCTAGATGCATAGTGAGCACTTTGAACCCCCAGGTGCTTCACAGAAGTTTATAACGCAGAGCCGTGAAAATAAAACAATTTTTTCCTCAAAAAATTATATTTTAGCCCACAATTTTTTTATTTCCACAAGGGTAAGGCTAGTTTCACACTAGCGCTTTTAAGCGCAGCGACGACCTGCGCACCGCCGCCGCAAAGCCCCACCCCTTGCCACGCCTCCGCCGGTAGCTCCGCCTACCGGCGCATGACGCTGCATGCGCCCCCTATCTTTATCACTGGGGACGCAGGCCGTGCGCAGTATGCGTTTGGCGGCGCATGCGCCTTTTTGACGGTGCGCCGGCGCAACCAAACTGCAGCAGGTTGCGTTTGCCGCAGGTCGGCGCAACGTCAAAAGGACGGAGGCGCGTCAGGGGCGGGGCTTAGCAGCGGCCGTGCGCAGGCCGTCGCTGCGCTCAAAAGCGCTAGTGTGAAACTAGCCGAACAGGAGAAATTGGACCCCAAAAGTTGTTGTCCAGTTTGTTCTGAGTACGCCGATACCCTATATGTTGGGGAAAACCACTGTTTGGGTGCATGGCAGAGCTCAGAAGGGAGAGAGCACTGTTTGACTTTTTGAAGGCAAAATTGGCTAGAATCAATGGTGGTGCCAGGTCATGTTTGGAGACCCCCTGATGTGCCTAAATAGTGGAAATCCCTCAACTCTAACTCAACCTTAACCACAACATACCCTAACCCTAATCCCAACCCTAACCTCAACACACCCCTAACCCTAAGCCTAATTCCAACCCTAAGCCTAATTCCAACCCTAATGGAAAAATAAAAATAATTATTTTATTATTTGTCCCTACCTATGGGGGTGATCAGGCGGGGTGATTTACTATTTTTTTTTTATTTTGATCACTTTGCTAGATCCTATCAAAGTGATCAAAATGAATGGAATCTGCAGCTTTGCAGATTCGACGGACGCACTGCGCATGCGCCCGCAATTTTGGAAGATGGCGGTGCCCATGCAGGAGGGAGGGACACCGGAAGTGACACGGGCACTCAGGAGGTACCGGGAAGGGGGGGGGGGAGGTCAGATCGCTCCCGTCAGCCAGTGGGGGGGTCCGATCGCAGTCTCCAGCCATGTACGATGCTACTGCAGCATTGATGAAATATTACTATCGCTCTGACTGGCTGTTTCACATTTAACAGCCAATCAGAGCGATCGTAGCCACGGTTATAGCTCTGGAACGCTTCAACGGATCCCACTGATTCTGAGAATCTTTTTTCATGACATTGTACTTCATGTTAGTGGTAAAATTCTTCGATATGCCTTGCGTTTATGAAAAAAGGAAATATGACGAAAATTTTCAAATTTTGCAATTTTCGCATTTTTAATTTTTATGCCCTTAAATCAGAGAGATGTGTGTCACACAAAAAAATTTCATTTTCCTCATGTTTACTTTACATCAGCACAATTTTGGAAACAATTTTTCTTTTTTTGTTAGGACGTTATAAGGGTTAAAATTTGACCAGCGAGTTCTCATTTTTACAACAAAATCAATTTTTTTTTTTTTTTAGGGACCACCACACACAGCGTTGTTTTAGCGGTATTTTTTAGCGGTTTTTCAACTAAAACCACTAAAAATAAGCTTCCCATTGATTTCTATGCATATTGATGCGCTTTTTACCGCGAAAAAAAACACATCACGGTAAAAAACGCAGCATGCTCATAAATTTTGCGGATTTTTCCGCGTTTCTTGCTATTTCTATGCGTTTTGAAAACGCACGGAAAAAACACAAAAACTGTGCGTTTTCTGCGCAAAAACCGCGCGGTTTCTGGGAAGGGAGTCAGGTTTTTCAGCAGAAATTTTCTGCTACGTGTGCACTTAGCCTTAAAGTCACTTTGAGGGATGTACATGACAGAAAATACCCAAAAGTGACATCACTGTAAAAACTGCACCCCTCAAGGTGCTCAAAACCACATTCAAGAAATTTACTAACCCTTTACGTGCTTCACAGGAACTGAAGCAATGTGGAAAAAAAAAAATCATTAAACTTTTTTTTTTTTTTAAAACAAACATTTTACTTCATAACCTTGTTTTTATTTTCACAAGTATAAAAAGAGAAAATGAACCACAAAATTTGTTGTGCAATTTCTCCTGAATACGCTGATACCCCATATGTGGGGGTTAACCACTGTTTGAGCGCACGGCAGAGTTTGGAAGAGAAGGAGCGCCGTTTGACTTTTTCAATGCAGAATTGGCGGGAATTGAGATCAGACGCCATGTTGCGTTTGGAGTCCCCTGATGTGCCTAAACACTAGAAACCCCCCACAAGTAACCATTTTGGAAACTAGACCCCCACAAGGAACTTATCTAGATATGTGGTGAGCACTTATAAACTTCTGTGAAGCACTTGGGGGTTCTAACGTAGAGCCGTGAAAAAAAATCATTTTTTCAATAAAAATGATCTTTTCACCCCCAAATTTTTACTTTCACAAGAGCAACAGGAGAAATTAGACCACAAAAGTTGTTGTGCAATTTGTCCTGAGTACACTATGTGTGGGGAACTACTGTTTGGGCGCACGGCATAGCTCAGAAGGGAGGGAGCACCGTTTGACTTTTGGAACGCAAAATTGGCTGGAATCAATGGTGGCGCCATGTCACATTCGGAGACCCCGATGTACCTAAACAGTGGAAACCCCCCAATTCTAACCCCAACACACCCCCAATTTAGCCTAACCCAATTTAGCCTAATGGGAAAATGGAAATATATGTTCTTTATTGCATTATTTTTCCCTAACTAAGGGGGTGATAAAGAAAGGGGGGGGGGGGGGGGGGGGAGTTATTTACTATTTTTTTATTTTAATCACTGGGATAGGGTCTATCAAAGTGACCAAAATGAACCAATAGGAAAAATCTTCCTATTGTTGCCGGGTTCCGGCCGATCTCGGTGGGCGCATTTTCTTACTGGAAGAAGACACTTAAAAAAAGCGGAGCTGTGGTTTGAGTACCCTTAGGCTGGGTTCATATTGCGTTAGGGGGGGCGCGTTAAACGCATCCGTTACATAGCGGAATTAACGCTATGCAACGGATGCGTTAACGTACCCATACACTGCTATAGACGAGCGCATCGCTAACGCATGTCATAATCGGTATGCGTTAGCGATGTGCCGTCATCCTGGCACCCTCAAGAAGAAGCATTTGCGGTGCGAAACGCACGTCGGGGTCTGGAGGATCAGCGTGCCATTTGGCAGTACACTCTTACAGGGAACATCATCTCAGGTATAATGTTTTGAGCCAGGGTTTTCATTCTTGTATTTCATTTGGGCACGGTGATGCCGGATGGGCTCATGTTACTTACTATGGAAGCATATCATTTTTTTGACAGTCGACTGTGGGCTGTTTTGATGCTATTATTGCACTTTAAAATATCTGCATAGACACTTTATTGCTTGCCACTGATGGAGCATGTTTGAATGCAGGAAAATGCTTCACCATATATGGAGGTGTTTAAGCTGTGCAGGCACACCTCATATAGCAATATAATGATATGTGTATACAAAACTGAATACCCTGTCTCCTGAGTACTTTGGTTTGTTTTCCCTGCCCTTGTCTGATTCCTTCATTTTTTTGTCTGGTTTGAGGCACCAACAACTATTCTGTTTTATTTTATGTGTAAATTTTCAACATAATTCTTGATATTAAGTCTGTGTTAAACACTTCTTGATCATATCTATGGTGTAGCAGCTATAGGATCAGTATGTTCATTGATTATGTGGAGTGTTACCTTTCCCATGTATAGGGAAATGTTTTTGGGTTGTATGTTCATTAGGTCCCATAATTAGCATCCAGCTATGGAACTGGGGTGACCAGATCCCCTCCATAACCAACTGGTGCAGCAGCAACTTTGGTGGGAGAGGTAGGTGCTCATGCACATCTGTCCATTTCTAGGCATGTCAAGGGTTCTTGTTTATGTAGTTCCTAAGATTTTTGCTAAAACACTACATGACCATGGATATGAGTGGACCCTACTAGAAAAGAGGAGGTGGTTTATTTCTATTCTCAGGAAGATGGCCTTCTATTGGAACCCAATTTTCCCCCTATATAGCAACCAGGGCTGTTGAGCCGGTAAGCCAAACTTACGGCTCCACAGTTTCCCAAACAGCCGACTCCATAGCCCTGGCTCACTTCACAAGATTTATCTCAACTAAAAGCAGAGACCCTTAGGATCACGTTTAGAACAGACATTTATAGGACATTTCATAACTTTCCCAAATTCTTATGAAAAATATTGACAGCACATCCTGCATTGTATTACTGTGCCCAATTTATTATATATTTTATGAGTCGGTCCACTTAATAAAGACTGACTCCACAGCCCCGTGTGCAAATTAAATTGTTGTAGCTTGGATCAGGTTGAAAGCAACAGCCCTGTCTGGACAATGTCAGTTTGCCATTATATTCAATCTGCCATGCACATGGCGTTTACAGATGGTGGCCTTGTTAGAGTTAACTGGCCTTTCATGAATGCATATATGACAGTCTAATGTGCAGCCACCTTTCCAGTTCCCAATCCTCCACTGTTATTTTAGGTATAAATATACTTGGCCTAAGCTTTAATATACAACTAAGATAATAAATTAGGTTGTACGTTTCATGACATTAATACTCTTAAAGAAAAAAAAACAAACAAAAAACAAACAAAATCAGCAATTACCAGGTCCCATCCAATAAAATCCATCTCTTTGGAATTCCATAGAGAGAGATCACAAAGGCCATAAAATATACCCCTGCCTCCAGTAACAAAGGCGCCTCGTGAGGGCCAAGAAACATGGAAGCGGCTGCAAAAAATGATCGGAGAACACTCATATGGGCGACTAGAACACCACACTCAGAAAATAGAGCTAGATGGAGGTGTATGTACATAATTACAGGAACAAGGGAAGGGAAAACAATCCCTAAACATAGAGGGGAAGGTAACAACACAATTATAACGAGCGATCGGCCGGGAACATCCGAGTCCTTTGTGCTTTGTACCCACCACTTATCGCAAGCGTCTTACTGTATCTACATCACACGTCCTCATTTGTCAGGAAGCGATGCTGTGAATGGAATTCTTATTGCCTTGCACATGATTTGCAAGACTGAACAGCACAGAAACTGGGGACTCCCTGTTTCCAATAGACAGCGCCGCCACAGACAGCTGGAAATGAATTAAAGGGGCAGATGACTATTCAACAGCAAAGCACCTGCCGACACAGCAATAGAGGCAACCAAGCACGGAGCGGCTCTATATTGATTCTTGTAGGAGAAGACGAGCCTGCCAGAAATGCATCCAGCCTACTGCAACGCGAAGGGAAAGAAAAAAATAAAAATCGTTCAAGGCAGAGATGTCTCTATACTTTAGTTATACTGTATCTGCACGTAAAAAAAAATATGTTTCATGGCACTTTATGTTCATGAACCAGAAACCTCAGGATAAGCAATTTTATAGATGTGAATAGTTAGACTCTTTTGGGGGGAAGCTACAGGAGATGGGTAAACATGGCAGCGGCTGTTAAAGGGGAAGGAAGAATGAGGAATTGAGGAGAAGTGAACGCTGCACGCATTTCTCAGGACAAGGTCAAAGCTGCAAAACTTCTGCAATAGGTCAAGAAGCCTCTATTTCTTTCCTAGTGTTTCCATGTAAAATCAGTGACACAGTGAAGATACATAACAGACCACTAGAAGGCTATGGGCACATATTAGGGGTAAGAGCACTGCAGAACAATTATAACATTTTACTTGCACACTTGCAGAGGAGTAGGCTCTGTTCACAAAACCATGATGGCCTCAGTTCCTAAACATCACAAATATGACGCTCCATCACAATTCTTGCAGGGTACTATTATTTCTGACAGCAAGAATACAGCTGCAGACCTTACCTCTCATCATCAAATTAAAAAAAATCTAATACAGCAAATACCCCTGACTGAATAAAAAAAGATTGTGAATGAGATCAGAGCCTAATACCAAAAGGGCAGACCGAATATTAGCGGAATTTGCCCATGAGCAACATTTATTACAGGATTGTTATCACTGGGAGACCATCAACTGGACCTCCAGCACAAAAACGGTACACTGGGAGCTTCATGGCACAGGACTTGAAGGCAAACCTGCCATCACCAAGCACAATGCCAAGTGTTGGAAGGAGCAGTATAAAGCAGCATCTGATGGACATGTCTGGGTTTGGTGAATGAATGCCAGGAGAACATTACACCACCTGACTGCTCCAGCTGTAAAGTTTGGTGGAGGACGGATAATCCCGGGGCAGGTAAATCTAAGGCTACGTGCACACGCTGCGGAATGGGGTGCGGATTTGGCTGCGTGGATTTTGTAAAATCCGCAGGTAAATCTGCAGGTCAAAAGACCTGCGGTTTTACCTGCGGATTGGCCTGCGGTTTTTCATCTCCACAATGGAGGAGATGGCAAACCGCTGCGGATTCCGCAGAAAGAATTGACATGTCAATTCTTTCTGCAGTTTCAAAAACGCAGAAAAACCGCGTGGAAAAATCTGCACCGTCTGCACTGTGGATTTCAATATCCATAGGATATTATGGTACTGTACACAGCAGCAAAAACTGCTGCGGACCCGCAACGGCCGGAACCGCAGCAGAATCCGCAACGTGAGCACACACCCTTAGGCTACGTGCACACGCTGCGGAATGAGGTGCGGATTTGGCCGCACGGATTTTGGTAAATCCGCAGGTCAAAAGACCTGCGGATTATCCGGCGGTTTGGCCCTGCGGTTTCACCATCTCCACAATGGTGGAGATGGGAATCTGCAGAAAGATTTGACATGTCAATTCTTTCTGCGGTTTCAAAACTGCAGGAAAACAGCGCGGAAAAATCTGCACCGTCTGCACTGCGGTTTTTTATTCCCATAGGGAATAATGGTACTGTACACCGCATCAAAAACTGCTGCGGACCCGCAGCGGCCAAATCCGCTGCGGAACCACAGCAGAACATACCCTTAATGATTCAGCTTACAAGACATTTTGAACAAATGTAATCCCTTTTCAGTTCTTCATGACCCTGCCCAATACATAAAGTAAAGTCCATAAAAGCATGGTTGGCAGAGTTTGGTGTGGAAGAACTTGAGCGGCCGCACAAAGCCTGGACTAAAAACCACTCCAAGACCTTTGGGACAAACTAGAACTGAGCTTGTGTGCTGGCCTCTCCTCCAATATCAGACTCTGACCTCACAAATACTCTTCTGGATGGAAGGACAAAAATTCCCACAGACACCTCCAAAAGTTTGTAAAAACCTACCCAGAAAAGCAGAAGCTGTTATAGTTGCAAAGAGGATGGGGTTCTCCATATTAATGCCCGTGAAGGGGCACATGCTTTTTTTCCCCTCATATAATTCATATGAAAGGGACAAAAAGTACAGCGATCGGCGAGATCATACAGTTAGTGAACATTTTTTTATGTCATACAATTAAATATCACTAACTTATTATTGGACCCTTGCATATGCATGTTCATATACTGTAACATGTCATTGTAGATACGGTAGCTTGTTCTTTGCAAAAGAGGAAATTTGGTTTATATGTCTATGTCCCCCACAGGGTTAAGGTAATAAATGTAGGGAGGGGGCTTCCTGACAAAGAAACCTAGTACATGTAATAAGTGCTAATATTTCCCAGAGCAAGATACCAGAAGGGATATCCTGCGACATTGCTGTACTGAGCGTAATAAAGAAAGCGCTGCTCGGGAATGTAGTAATTGGAAAGAATGCACTGATAAGAGTGATTGAGAATCAGCCCTAAAGGTACAAGATCTATAGAAGGATTACTGGGACGGACCCCACTGTGTACAGTAAGGAGGGAGCATTAACACACAGTGACCATCTGTAGTACAGGCAGTATATAGAAGCTGTGCAACTGGATGGATGACTTTGTATCCATCTTCCAATGTATAGAAATACGTTTCCCTAAAAGAACTCGAAAATTGCAAAAATAAAAGTGATTGTTGAAAACTTCATTGTTTTAGTGATGTAGTTTGGAGTCCCTAAATCATCGAGGAGATCCTTCCTAAACCACTCTAATGTCTGCATAGGTGAAAGACGCAGATTCAAAAAAAATATATACGGTACTTTTTATCTGGATACTCACTGACATTTCCCTGCAGCCCATTCTCTATATGTAAATCCAGGACTCCTACGCTCAACCATATAATGAAAGCTCTTGGGCAGTAGGGGGTTCAAAGCCAGTGAAAGCCTAACATAAAATGACATATTTGGCAGCTCAACTCACCTACACAGCCCTTACAGTGTTTGAGGAGGTTTTTCATGGTGACAGGGTCCTGTGAAAGCCACACAATGCAGCTATTAAAATCAATGTGCTGCCCATATAACATGTGGACAAGCTGTGTCCTCTTTGGGGCCACTAACCAATCCAGCAGTTACTGGCAATTATGAATGAGAAGCTTCCCCATATTATTCCCAAGTCACAATTCTCCACCCCATCATGACGACTGCTGTCGGGGTGTACTGGAAGATAAGAGTTCAGGAAAAGCTGAACAGGCGCAAGGTGAAGGCGAGAGCAATAGCAGCTTGTTAAAAAGTGTCCTGCGCAACGTCCTGTAATAACAGTGCTACTACATCAATACCGTGTACACCATGCTATCAGATGATGCTGGAGTTGTAGGGGGTCCTAATCAAAGACCACCACATTTTGTATAGGTTTCTCATAACACAATGATACCAATGCCTGTTATATGCTCTTCATAGTAACAGAAGGCCACCGCCACCTGTTACGTGACCTCCCCCATGACAGAAAACTATTACTGCCTGGTACTAGGCCTACCTCACTACAGACGGATACCACGACCTGACACCCGGCCTTCCCCATGACAGAAGAAAAAGACAGCCAGGCCCACCACCACCGCCTGTTACCCGACCTTCCCCATGACAGAAGACAGCCACCACCACCACCTGTTACCAGGCCTTCCCCATGCAAGAAGAAAAAGGCTGCCAGACCCACCACCGCCTGTTTCTCGGCCTTCCCCATGACAGAAGACGGCCGCCACCACTGCCTGTTTTCAGCCTTCCCCATGACAGAAGACGGCCACCACCACCACCTGTTTCTCAGCTTTCCCCATGACAGAAGACAGCCACCACCACCGCCTGTTACTCGGACTTCCCCATGACAGAAGGTGGTTATCGGCGCCTGTTACCCAGTCTTCCCCATGACAGAAGGCCACCGGCGCCTGTTACCTGGCCTTCCTCATGACAGAAGACCACCACCACCTGTTACAAAGCCTTCCCCATGAAAGAAGACCACCGCTGCCACCTGTTACACAGCCTTCCCCATGTCAGAAGGAGGCTGCCACCAATCACCCGGCCTTCCCCTTGACAGAAGGCTACTGCTGCCTGTCACCTGGCCTTCCTCATGACAGGAGTCCACTGCCAGGACCTGTTACACAACCTTCCCTATGATAGAAAACCACCACCGCCTGTTACACGGCCTTCCTCATGACAAACCACCACCGCCTTGTTATTACCACTGCCAATGTATGTACAACTGGGTTCCTCGGGTCACATTCCTCTTTCCCAATACATAATATCACATTATTGGAGGAAACATGAACAAATGGAGGCATCAGCACAAGTACTTCCATACCATACCTGCACTGCCTGACAGACGGGTCACGTTACCAGCAACACCACATCCGTACAACACCCGCACCTCCTGACAGATGGGTCACGATATCCGTACCACCACATCCATACAACACCCGCACCGCCTGACAGGTCATGTTACTGGCACCACATCCATACAACACCCACACCGCCTGACAGGTCATGTTATTGGCACCACATCCATACAACACCCACACCGCCTGACAGGTCATGTTATTGGCACCACCACATCCATACACCAGCACCGCCTGACAGATGGGTCACGATACCCGTACCACCACATCCATACACCAGCACCGCCTGACAGATGGGTCACGATACCCGTACCACCACATCCGTACAACACCCGCACCGCCTGACAGACTGAGCATATTACTGGCACCACCACATCCTTACAACACACGCACCACCTGACAGATGGGGCATGTTACTGGCACCACCACATCCTTACAACACCCGTACCGCCTGATAGACGGGGCATGTTACTGGCACCACATCCATACAACACCCTCACCGCCTGACAGACGGTCATGTTATTGGCACCACCACATCCTTACAGCACCCGCACCGCCTGACAGACGGGGCATGTTACTGGCACCACCACATCCTTACAACACCAGCACCGCCTGACAGACAGGGCAGGTTACTGGCTCCACCACATCAGTACCACACCCACACCGCCTGACAGGGCATGTTATTGGCACCACCACATCCATACAACACCCGCACCGCCTGGCAGATGGGTCATGATACCCGTACCACCACATCCGTACAACACCCGCACCGCCTGACAGACGGGTCATGTTACTGGCACTACAAAATCCATACAACACCGGCACTGCCTGAGAGAAAGGGCATGTTACTGGCACCACATCCATACAACACCGCCACTGCCTGAGAAACAGGGCATGTTACTGGCACCACATCCATACAACACCCGCACCGCCTGAGAGACAGGGCATGTTACTGGCACCACATCCATACAACACCCGCACCGCCTGAGAGACAGGGCATGTTACTGGCACCACATCCATACAACACCCGCACCGCCTGAGAGACAGGGCATGTTACTGGCACCACATCCATACAACACCCGCACCGCCTGAGAGACAGGGCATGTTACTGGCACCACATCCATACAACACCCGCACCGCCTGACAGACGGGTCATGTTACTGGCACCACATCCATACAACACCCGCACTGCCTGAGAGACGGGGCATGTTACTGGCACCACATCCATACAACACCCGCACCGCCTGAGAGACGGGGCATGTTACTGGCACCACCACATCCATACAACACCTGCACCGCCTGAGACAGGGCATGTTACTGGTACCACATCCATACAACACCCGCACCGCCTGAGACAGGGCATGTTACTGGTACCACATCCATACAACACCCGCACTGCCTGAGAGACGGGGCATGTTACTGGCACCACATCCATACAACACCCGCACCGCCTGAGAGACGGGGCATGTTACTGGCACCACCACATCCATACAACACCTGCACCGCCTGAGACAGGGCATGTTACTGGTACCACATCCATACAACACCTGCACCGCCTGAGACAGGGCATGTTACTGGTACCACATCCATACAACACCCGCACCGCCTGAGAGACAGGGCATGTTACTGGCACCACCGCACCACCATACTATCACCACAGGCGCAGTGACCCCATCCCTAGTGGCCAGTAATGTCTTTATGTGAGGCCTCTGGGGCCCCAGCTGATGGCTGTGTACAGACCAGTGACAATGGCCGCACCTGCTTGTGTGGTGTCCGTCAGGTCGTAGCCGGTGCCCGGGAAGTCTCGCAGTTTGCGGCCGCTCAGGTTCAGGATCCCGGACGTCCCCGCCTCCTCCAGCGCCCGGTCCAGGCTCCTCACCGTGTGCTGGTGCAGGGTTCCCGTGCTCCAGTGCGGTCCATTTGGAAAGCTGGGGAACACGGACAGCGAGCCCGGGCACACAGCGGCGGTCACACTCACTCCTCCAGTGCCACCGCCACCTTGTCCAGTGCCTCCTCCTCCACTCTGCCCACCGGGGCCCCCCGCAGTGGCAGCGACCACCGCCGTCTGACTCGCCGCCATTTCTGCCAAGGAATAGCACTGCTATAATGACACCGTTAGCAAGTGCTCGGCTCTGTGCGCAAGCGCAGTAGCCACCGACTGAGGGGGCTGTACCAACAGGGGAGATGCGATGGGGGGGCGTTACTGAAACCTGTGTGCGGCGGGAGGCGAAACCAAAACAGAAGTGCAGCTCTGAGGGCAGATAGTGAGGAGCGAGGGCAGAGCCGCTCCTGAGCGCAGGCAGCCACAGGGCTGTGTTCTCACTGTCCCGCCATAGCAGACGGGAGTATGCGGGTGATACTGACAGAATAAGGGGCCAGTCAGCCACCTCAGCTTTAACCCCTTCAGCTCTGACATTTTTTGTGCTTTCGTTTTCTTGCTCCCAAGAGCCATACCCTCCTTCGCCACACGCCGGCTTGTAGCAGTGAATGCCACCGTCCCCTTTACTATCTACCGAAAAAGAGTAAAAATATTCCAATAGTAAGAAAAAACAACAATTACGCCCTTATTATTTTTTTTTCCTGGCCTTCGTTGTGCCACTAAAAATACCCCGGCCTCAGGATTCCAGAACAGTTCGACTACGGCGATAACAAACGTGTATTTTTATTATTATTTTAGAGTCTGAAGAGAAAAAAAAAATTTGTGAGAAAAATTGAGGCTCCTTCAATGTTTTGCTCAATTTTTACCTCATTTTTTTGGGCGTCGAGAGCGGCTTGAAAACTGGCAATTTCCATTTTTCTTTTTCGCCACTTGGATAGACCAATTTTATATGTTTACTTTTTAGGTCAAAACGGAATATATTTACTTTTTTAGTTTTTAAAATGAGGTAAATGGCAATTCAGAAGAATAAAATCTAACTTCTCATGTAGTATTAAACATAACTGCTGCCTAAAGGGAGAAAACACAGCGTGGGAAGTGAGATAGATGGGGGACCCAGCGTCTAATAAAAGTCAGATATACGCAAACCAGAACGGCTCATCTATGGAGGGAATAACACCTATGAGGTAACATATATAGCATCCATCAGGTATAAAATATAGAGAGTATCTCCAGTTCTGCGATAATAAAGCGACTGGATCTATCCCCAAATATCTGCCCAATATGACAAATAAACCAATTTTTCATGGCTTTGATCTGATTAGTAGGACAACGTCCTAGCACTTCTTTTCCTTTGATTAAAGGACACCCCACTTGCTCCACATACGCATGGAACGCACCCCGCGTCCTACTAACCTGCACCCCCTGCCTCTTGATCACTAGGGTGTCATAGTAATGGGGGGTCCAATAGGCAGAGTCTAATAGAATGCCTTCATTCAGAGGTTTGTGCTTAGTGCTCAGACCACGACGCACGTCCTGTTCACAGGCCTCCTTTCTTGAATTCTGTAGCCTCGTATGTCGCCATTAGGCTGTCTAATTTAGGTCAGGAGACCTGTGACCAGTTTGTGCATCGTAGTTACGTACTGACCGCGAATCACAGCCTTGTGAATCCGTCCTAATGTGGGGAGAGCTAATACAGCGCAATCCAGAGCTTTTTCTAGTTTTGCTGAGTTAAATGTTTCTTACTCCTTTATGGAAAATTGTACTCTAAGCCCCAGACCACATTACCGTGTGTGATAAGAGAAACTCGCACAAGTCTCTCGCATCAACACCCGGCCCTGCTGTCAGCACTCATGACCGGAGCTGCGGCTGCATAGAAATACATGTGGCCGCAGCTCCGGTCCTGAGTGCCGGCGGTAGCACCGTGTGTTGATGCGAGAGACTCGTGCAAGTTTCTTGCATCACACACAGTAGTGTGGTCCGGGCCTATATTCACCCGTGGCGTTTTTGCTGCTTTTTTTTATTTTATTTGCAGCAAAACCTGCTCTCTTGGCAGTAAAGAAGCAGGTTTTGCTTGTTTTTTCTGTGTTTTTTTGTGCGTTTTTGTCATGCTACATTTGTCTCTGGTGCATGCTGATAAAGTTTAGTGACAAAAAAATCATATTCTACTTCATCATCAGGTTTTGGCCCAAAAAATGCAGCAAAACCAGATACCTGCGTTTTTTTCACCACGTATTACTTTCAACGGGTGGAAAACGCTGAAAGAAGTGACGTGCTCTATTCTGCAAAAACCAAGCAAAGCACAAAATGTTAACCAAGCTGTGTGCAGGAGATTTCTGAAATCTCATAGACATTGCTGGTACTGTAAAAAGCAGCTGACAATTTGCATTAATAATCGCAGCAAAAACGCCACATGTGAACATAGCCCAAGGCCCCGATTCATCAAAACTGGCGTTTTGTATGGCAATCTTGATGGTGGGTCCTCTGGAGTAAGATGTGCCAAATGTATAAGCCTCATAATGAATTTGGCTTATCTTTCAGGTGCTGTTCACCACTGGAGTGCACTTCTGTCTTAATGTGCGCCATTTATTGGAATAACTATGATGCATTTTTCAACGCCTCGCCTCGCCTCTGCAAAAAGTATATAAAGAAGGTTGGGTCTGGCAAAAAAAACGCCAAAAGTCACAAAGTTTTGTGGCAACCATGCAGTTTTAGGCCTAAATCCTGGCAAAAACTGGTGAATCGGGGCCTAGAAATGTGAATGATCCTTGAGAAGTGCTGCTATACGCACTTGGACAGTAAGAATAACATAGGATCAGGCTACCAGGCCGGGTCCATGTTCTCATGGAATATATAGCACACGCTGTTGCTATGCCAACACACTTATACTTAATACTAGCTTATTGGATCCGTTGTGCAATATTTAAATTGCATTCATCCAGTTTGTATAATAGCAGTAAATTATTCTGAAAATCGCTTAGAAACAGATGTCATTTCATCAGGCATTTTTCATGTGCTAGGAGATAGAACGTTACCACATTAACCCTCTCCTATCTACGTCACCTACGAGCCCGCTGCTCCAGTACCCCACTACTGCCAGGTCTATTACCTTTTTCTGTATATTTCTGCTGCATCTAATTTCCATAATAAATAATAACGCCTACTAATAATTAGAATGACCATAATAATACACTGCGACACCGGCGGACACAGACAGAATTGGGCGCCATTGCAAGAACAGTATACAGGCCCCTTGCAGTCCAATAATGTGACTATGACAGAAGCTTCTTCCTACTTTGGAGGTGGAAATGGGTCCCGTTACCAACCGGCCAGTGTGAAGATTGCGCCAATGATTTGTCCACCCTATAATATGTCATCGCTGGAATCAGGGTCTTTGCCCCCACATCAGGCTGCTCGATGCTCGAAGAGGATGTAGTTAAGAACTGCTGACAGATTATAGAGATGATTAACAGCAAAGTAGCTTATTGAGTCTAGAGACTCATTATTTAGCCTCAGTAGAAGTTTAGTGTAAGATCCCAAGCAGTTCTGAAGCCGAAAAAACAAAGGAAATTCACAGCAATAGTTAAGGGGAATCTGTCACTTAATCAGTGATCATTAGAGTTGAGCGACTTTGGTTGGATCGGGTTTCATGAAACAAAATTTGTTTCAGATGAAACTCATCCAACTAGGGCAAAAAAGTCGGAGTTTCGTCCGAAACCCGACCCCAATGCAAGTCAATGAGGAATAAAAGTCAGCATTGAGCGGATGACATTGCCCTGCATCTGGGGTCCTTTTGGCATCAAACCTCTAGCTCAAATGAACAATTTTAGGGAGAGAATGCCTTATAGCTTTGGGTTTGTGACATCACGAAAGGGGCGGTCTAGGGATGTTCCTCCCCCTGCTCTAGGAGTTACAATTCTGACTACAAAACTTATAATGACTATATCTCGCAGAGGGTACCTCGTATAAACACGCACATGGTATCATTCTTTTTAGCCTGTCGCAGACAATATTTAAAGTTCAAACATGCAGTAATTATGTCACACTGTTTAGGAGAAATCCAGTTCTCGGCTTCTGTGGGTGCTGGAACCCTGAAAATTATGGTCCAGAACGCTGGTTTTGTGTCCTACGCGGATATGTGATTTTTATATCTCTGTCGCGTATCGTTTTTGCGATCCAGTCGCTTTAATATTACCCGTACTTATATCCAGCCGCATGGTGCTTCAAACAATGACATTCTTCCCCCTTAGCTTTATTAGCATTCCTTAGCTGTGGAGCAGAGAATGTTTGCACAGGAATCATCTGAGTGTGAGTGTGGAAACCACAAAAATTACGACCAAAAGATCCTGTATCATCAAATTATAACATCTGTATTAGAAAAGGACAGAATTGGACAATAGGGGGACATGTGCAAATTGCAAACTAAAGTGCAGCAGTGCTTAAGACGTGCTGGACTGACCCCAGCTATACAAGGGATGTAGTAGAGATATACAAATCTATTTATCAAGAGGCATACGATGTGTTAACACCTTAATAGAACATAAATGGCAGTTATCAAAAGTGTACAACAGTACGACACCAGGACAGCCTACACCACCTCCAAAGAAGATCACAGCTATGAAGGCAAATATCTATTACCTATAATCCATATGTATTCAAACAGCTATAATGCCCCACTATAATGCCTATCAAGCTGTCATGTGCTGCTGCAATAAGTTCAAGCCATTGTCTATGAGCTCACATTGCAAATGGGAGGAAAGTAATCATTCCCTCTGGGGGACTTCACTATCACCCATCCGAAAGGGGTTAAAAACCCCAAGCCAACATTACCTCAGTGGAACCCTCAGATGACCGGGCATTCCGAACGTCACCCCGAAGCGCGTTTCGGAGCCTTACGCTCCTTCCTCAGGGAGCAAGCATCTGGTGTAGGGTTACAAGCAGGCACATAGCTGCGGTGTGAGTGTAAGCTGTGGGTAAAAAAAGGAGGGGTTGCAGCTTTGTGACAGGCTGGTTCTCATCTGTAGTGTAAGAATTAGGGAAAAAAACGCTTAAAAGAAGCATCCCATTCATTTTAATGAATTCTGCACTTTTCATACATATATCGTGGTAAAAAACGCAGCATTCTCATTATTTTCGCTGAAAAATCCGCATTTCTAGCTATTTTCTATGAGACTGGGGATGCTCCGGAAAAAAACGCATAAAAAAGTGCGTTTTTTTGCTAAAATAAAGCGCAAAAAACGTGCAAAAAATGCGCAGTAAAAAAGCACATTTTCTGGGAAGGAGTCCGGTTTTCAGTCAGGAATTTTCTGCATACGTGTGCACACATTAAAAACACATGTGACATGCACAAGTGTGAACAAGTCGGTAAGACAACGTTCACACCACCCACTAACTGAGACACAAGAAAACAGATTTGCAAAAATACTCTGCAGTAAAATATATGACAGTAATCAGCAAGTGCTGGATAACAAATACAGGGTATTTAGTCGATACGTTTTTTTGCAAAAAAATGTATACCAAGCTGCTTCACCGCGTCAAGGTAACCCGTATCGAAGCAGTCCCTATCTAATGTATTTAAAACCTGAACATCTGAACAGTGTCTAAAATGAACAGGATTCGGACAGGCGCTTCTTAGTATGGGCTTGTGGAGCAAGACAGCTCTTTTGTGCATGCCACACAAGAGAGGGGTGGGGTCTCTCAAACCATGGTTTTAATATTATTCAATAAAAGTATTGCTTTTAATATGGTTATTGCTGGGCCTCTTCAGTTCGGCTAAAAGTATAATATAAGTCCGACACTCCTTCTGTGTTAAATGAACAAGTCTGATCTGAAATATGGATCAAAGCAGTACTCGTTGCAATATTTTGCATGCAGACCATCGGTCCATTTGTAAAAACGTTCATGGGAACTACCACATTGACTTGCCTTGGTGCTTGTGCTGGACGTATGCTAATCATTTTACATACAGATTGCAACAAGGACTTGAACAAACCTTAATCAGATGGTCTTGAAAGGGTATCTGCCAGCAGGTTTTTGCTGCGTAGTCTGACATCAGCATGATAGGGACAGAGACCCAAATTCCAGTGATTTGACACTTAGTTTACTGGGTGCAGAAGTTGTGATGAAGTCATAGTTTTCTCTGCCACAGATCTAGCAGAGCTCAGTTGTTGGGCTGTGTATAACCCCGCTTACACCACAGCTTTCAGTGGCAGGAGAGTGGTTGGGACTAGGAAGCACGTGGTCAGTTGTCCTGCACTGATAATCTCCTGCTTTTAAATCATTAATTGTATTGAAAAGCAAAATACAGCCAAGTAAGGGCGGTTTCACACGTCCAGATAATTCCGGTACCGGAAAAACCGGTAGCGGAGCTATCCGTGTCCGTGTGGACACGTGGTACCTCTGTGTGGCACACGTGTGGCAATCGTGTGCCGCACTTGTGCCGCATCAGGACCGCACGGACGGCGCCGGGAAGAAGCGGCTACACTAAGCGCTGTTCACGGCGGCTGGTGCTGACCACGGCTGTGATTCTTCTCTCCTGCTTTGCCGGCAGGAGAGAAGAATGAATGAAAACCCAAAGTGGGGTCCCCCTCATTTTCTTAACCAACCAGACGAAACAACGAAACCGGCAGGAGAGAATGCCAGCAGGAGAGAAGAATGAATGAAAACCCGACGTGGGGTCCCCCTCATTTTCTTAACCAACCAGATGAAACTACGAAACTTACAGCTGGGGGCTGCATCCCTCAGCTGTCAGCTTCAGCCAGGTTGGTTGTGAAGAATAGAGGGGTCCCCACGCTGTTTTTTTAATTATTTAAATAAATAATTGTTCTGCGTCACACAAATGTTCTGTGTGATCCAAACACCTCAAACTTGGATTCATTTCTAAGAAGAAGAATAGACTGTCGAGTTTCACATGAAAGTTCATTATTTCTGGCCATTTTGAGAGTTTAATGGAACCAACAAATGTAATGCTCCAGATTCTCAACTAGCTCAAAGGAAGGTCAGGTTTATAGCTTCTCTAATCAGCGAAACTGTTTTCAGCTTTGCTAACATACATGTGTAGGGAGGAGGACCCCCATAGGTTGTCTGGGCCGGATCAAGAGAACCGCCATCTGGGTTCCTAGGGAAACAGTACCCAGGGAACAAAGGAGGAGAGCAGCTGACTGAGCGTGACTGAGCAGCAAGGGGAGGGGCGAGTATAAAGGGAGCAGGGGGCGCGCAGGGGAGACAGTTGGTGGCACACCAGACACTGAACAAGAGGCTGTGGGACTGTGAGAGAGCTAGAGCGGCCGATGGTGACCAGAGGGGAGAACGGCAGCAGAGAGGAGATTCTCAGTGCCCGTCAGAGAGGAGGTACCGAACTTACCGACCAGAGACTGTCACCCCCCGCCAAGTCGGGGACACGACCTGCCCACGGTCGTCTGCAGCCGGTACCGCTGTGCTCCAGCCCGTTGCGGCCTGTCCGCTGTCTCCTGCGGCCGCCGCCGCTTCAATCCTGCCCGCAGTGGCGGCCTGCCCGCTGCCGCCTCACTACAGTCCGCAGTTGCGGCCTGTGCATCACCGCCCAGGGCTGCCATTACTCCGCTACAGTTGGCAGTTGGGGCCTGCTCCTCGCCTAAGGAGAGACTCTTTGCACAGGCCCAGTCCGTCCACGTGGCCTACCAACCGCCACTCTTCCAGACTACGTCACTACCCTGCTTGGGGGGACTGGAGTCCCCGTGGACTCGCTAATGAACGGGACCCTGCTGTGGCTACAGGGGTTTACCGCAACGAAAAACTCCCTTAGGGCCTGTTGTGCCCAAACTTCTCCTGGGTGCTGGACACCTGAAGACTACGACAGTTCCTTAACAGCTGGGCCCAGCGGCTGCGATGTCACATCAGCAACATCAAAGCAGCCACATCAGCGACACCACAGCAGCCACACCAGTGACACCGAGGGACGTCAGGAAGGATAAGTTGACTTTAGGAAATAAGGACCCGTAGTTGGCCGTTTCGTGGCCCCATAATAGCTGGCCTTGCTGGGTCAGTCACATTCTCGTTAAAGAAAAGTGTTGTTATTGTTGTTGAGTCCCTGCGAGGACAATTAGTGTTACCCCTTTTTGGTTGCTCAGTATAGCCCTAGCGGCTCCAGTTCGTAAACGTTATTTTCCAAAACAACACTCAGTCTCGTGTCTCGTCACTGCATTGGCGTAGTCGGCAGGATGCAGTCTCCGAGCACGGACAATGGTGCCCCAGACCAGGGCAGGGCTGTGAGCTCTACAGATAATGAGGGCCCCCGCCCCCGTTCCAGCATTTCGTTGGGGGCTATGCTGAACAACCTTCCTAGGTTTTCTGGCTCCAATACTATGGTATGGAGTTGGACAGAGCGGATGCGGGGGCTTTTTCGGATGCACCCAATGACTCCTGACCTGGAAGCCGAAGTAGCTCTCATGGCATTAGACGGGGAGGTTCGGAGGTCAGTGATGTTGAGGCCCCTGGGACACCGCAACACCTTTGAAAAAGTTTTGCAGATAGTAGAACAGACCCATGGGGACCCAACTAATGTGGGAGAATTAAGGACCCGGTTGTTCAGTCGAATGCAGGGAGAGGGGGAGACTATCACCCAGTATATGAATGTCCTCCAAGAATTGCATACGGCTATTGAAAGAAAGGACAGACTAGGGGTAGGACCTATTGACATTACCCTACGCGACCTACTGGTGACTGGACTGCGAGACCCATTAATAAAACAGACATTACGGGAGGAGATCCGAATGAATCCCCGTATAGACTTTTCAGAGGTGGGAAGTCAAGCACGGGCTCGAGAGCAAGAGCAGGGGATGGCGGTTCCCATGGGGAAGGTCCGGAGTGTGGAGGCTTCCATGAACGCAGTCGAGGAGCCTCAATGGGTGGAAGAGATGAAACAAGAGTTGAAGAACATTAAGGGCGAGTTAGCCGAAGTGAAGAGAAGGACCGAGTCCAGGACTGGACAGCTTAGTTTTAAACCCGGCTCCTGGGGGGGTCCCGCTCCCCGCAGGGTGGTCGGTCTGCGCAGGCCCGGTGTTGTGAGTGCGGAGAACCAGGCCACTTCGCCCGAGAGTGTCCGTGGCGTGGGAAATACCCACCCCGGAGGCCATTAAACTAGAGGGCTCCGGGATGGGAGGACGCCGCTCGGAACCAAAAACCACAACTAGGGGTGGTGGAAGTCCCGAAGATTTGGTCGCAAAATGTCCGGTGGTTTGGGCAGAAGTGGAGGGCCGGGCCGTCTGGTGCCTGGTGGACACGGGGTCACAAGTGACAACTATGCCTGCAACTTATTTCTGGCAAAATTTCCTCAAGGCAGCGAGACCCCAGTGGGGACCCATGATCAGACTAGTAGCCGCCAATCAACTACCGGTCCCTGTTGCCGGGGAGGTCTGGGTGCAGGTAACATTGTGCGGTAAATCCCTCGGTCGCAGAGGAGTGGTACTGACGCAAGGAGAAACCGATAAGCAGCACCCAGTTATTCTGGGCATGAACATACTACGAGAGTTCGGCAATCTGCTCCTCAATGATCCCACGCATAAGATCCTGAAGCAGTGGGGTTCAGGGACAGGTATTCCAGCAGTTGGTACGGGAGGCGCGAGTACATCAGGACTGCCGGGAATGTGAGGTTCTGGGCAAAGTCATCACCCCAGCGGGTCCCCTGCTTGTACTGCCTCCTGGGCAGACGGTCATGGCCCTGCCAATTTGAGCCTTGATGCCCTTGAAGGGCGTAGAGATGCAGGTGGAGCCATGCTACTCGGAGCGCTTACCTCCTGGCATACTGGTGGCCCGTTCCCTAACTACAGTGCAAAAAGGGACCGTCCTGGTGCACTGTGTCAACCTCAAAGATCGAGACATCGTCCTGAAAGCTCGGACCGAACTGGCCAAGCTAGTAAGGCCTTTAGAAGAAGTGCTGCCGGCTCCTGGGGTTCAATTAAGAGTGCAATCTGAAGATCCTTGGGAAGTAACGATTCGGACTGCAGGCCACCGAAATCTCATCTCAGGAGAAGGGTCGAAACATTCTTGAACAGATGCGGGCCGAACTCTCCGGACTAACTCCAGCCCAGCTCTCCCAGATAAAAACACTGCTCGGACAGTACCATGAAGTATTTGCTAGTCACAAGGAAGATTTTGGATGTACCACCGCCATCACTCATGAAATTCCCATGGCAGGGGCGGCCCCCATCCGAGAACGATATCGACAGATTCCTCCACAACTCTACCAAGAGGTGAAAACACTGTTGGCCCAAATGTTGTGAAAAGGGGTGATACAGGAAAGCCAAAGCCCCTCGGCGGCCCCCATTGTGTTGGTCCGTAAAAAGGATGGTAACTTACGATTCTGTGTGGATTATCGAAAGCTGAATGCTTGTACTATTAAAGACTCATACCCACTGCCCCGCATAGAAGAGTCCTTGTCCGCCCTGGGGAAGGCGACGTACTTTTCTACTTTGGACCTGGCCAGTGGGTACTGGCAGGTGCCCATGTCAGAAGAAGATATGGCCAAGACGGCGGTCATACTGCCTATGGGACTATTTGAGTTCAATCAAATGCTGTTCGGACTGGCCAACGCCCCAGGGATCTTTCAGCGTTTGATGGAGCGGTGTCTGGGAGATCTCAATTTTGAGGCCACGTTGATATACCTGGACGATATCATCGTCTATGCTGCCACAATCGAGGACCACCTAAAGCAGTTGGGGCAGGTGCTCGGCCGGTTGCAAAAGTACGGGTTGAATGTAAAACCCCAAAAATGCCACCTATTTCGCTCCCAGATTGAGTATCTGGGCCATGTCATCTCGGCAGAGGGCGTGAGGCCGCCCCGGGAAAAGGTTGCTGTTATTCAGGGATGGCCTACCCCCGAGACGATAAAAGACGTGCGGGCCTTCCTGGGGTTGGCCGGATACTACCGCCGTTTCGTAAAAAATGTTGCATTTCGAGCTCGAGCCCTGCACGACCTGCTGAAGGGGGCTCCCGCTGGGGCAAATGGATGGAAAATCCAGTGGCTACAACCTCAAGAAGAGGCCTTCCAAGACCTTAAGGCTGCGCTCTCTTATGCCCCGGTGTTGGCGTATGCGGATTTCTCGCTACCGTTCATCCTACACACTGACGGGAGTCTTCACGGGCTGGGGGCTGTGTTGTCACAGGTTCAAGACGGCCGGGAGAGAGTGATCGCGTATGGAAGGCGCTCACTCCATGATTGCTAGCGGAACCCTGACAATTACAGTCCCTTTAAGCTCGAGCTCCTCGCAGTGGTGTGGGCCATGACGGAGCTGTTCGCAGAGTACCTGGCGGGCTCCGAAGTAGTGGTGCAGACCGACAATAACCCGCTGGCTCATTTGGAAAACGCCCAAACTGGGAGTTCTGGAACAAAGTTGGGTGGCGAAACTCAACTATAAAATCATCTATAAAAGAGGGGCCGAGAACGTACATGCTGACACCCTCTCCAGAATTCGACATACAACCCCAGGGAAGAGTTGAGACGACGAACTAGAAGGGGAAGAGATACCGTTCGCCCTCACCGATGCCTTGCTCACAGCTACCACCCAGAAAGTATCTCCCTCGGAGACCCAAAGAGGCATGTTGTAACAATCCTGGGACGAGTGGATCCAGCAGCAGCAAGAAGATGATGAAATTAGACTTCTCCGGACGTGGGTCGCCGCTGGCAAATTGCCCACTGACCCTCAGAGACGAACTTTGACTCAGGACATGCCGCTAATGTTACGACAATGGGAGAGGCTGGTAATCTGAAAGGGACTATTGTATCGTAAAAAGACATCACGAACAACCTATATGACAATCTGGCAGGTAGGAGCCCTACTCCACAAACTGGCTCGAGAAGCCCACGAAAAAGGGGCTCATTTCGGGGCTCAAAAGACTTTTCAATGGTTACAACAGAAAATTTACCATCCACGGTTACAGGCTGTTGTGGACGAGACTTGCCGGACCTGTCGCCCATGTGAATTAGCTAAACCGCCCGCACAGCGAACCTCAGTACAAGCAATTGTGACCTCAGCGCCCCTCTGACGGTGGATTACCTGATGTCATGATACCAGTGCTGGGTGACCGTCACTGCTGGGGTTAATGTTCTGACCTCAGTGCAGACTCTCACCTGCACACCTGGGACCTATTATGGTGGCCTCTCATTGGTTCTGGGGAGGCTTCTTATAGCCTCAGGAAGCTCCCATCCCCCGTCCGTTATACTTTCACCCTTGGCATTGTGTGGGACCCCTGAGTGTGTTAGTGCTGTGTTCTGGTTGCTTGAGTCTCTGTGTATGACTCGGTCTGTTCTCTGGATTCTGCTTTGGATTCTGCCTGGTACCTTCTACGTCTGTTTGGTTTTGATCTCTGCTTGGCTCTGACTATCCGTTCTGTCTCATCCCTGGTACTTTACTGAGATCTTGTGTATGACCTTTGGCTTTGTCTGACCTCCCGTCTGTTTATCCCTCCTGTACCTCGCTTGCCTGTATTGTGCATGACCCCCGCTTTGCCCGACTTTGAGTTTTCTACCTTCTTTGAAAGCAGGACGCTAAGCCCCGCCCCCTTGTAGTTACATGACCGTAGGTCCTGTGCCTGCTTTCTATTTTCTACATTCAGGTCCCGTGCATCTTTATTTTCCGGCTGTTCTTGTCCCCAGGAGTCCCTACGGTGCGGGTGAGTCCCTGCCTAGCGGAGGCTGTACGCCGGCGCTGTCAGGACCCTGACACCTGACCATTGGTCCCGCATTCCAGGGGTACGAACACTGCCTCGTCACGGTGGACCATTTCACTAAGTTCGCTGTGGTCACCACCACTCGAGATCAGACCGCGGACTCGGCCGCCTCCGCAATTTTCAGAAACTTCATACAAGTTTACGGCTGTCCTTAATGGATACATTCAGATCAAGGAGCATGCTTTTTGGGAAACGTTATGGAGGAACTATACCGTCTCTATGGTATTGACAAATCCCGGACCACGCTGTATCACCCACAGGGAAACGGGTCCTGCGAACGATTTAATCGGACATTAATCCAAATGTTACATACTCTGGAGAGTGACAAGAAGGCCCGTTGGCCCGAATATGTCCCTGAATTAGTATGGGTCTATAACAACCGAGTATATCGAGTTACCGGCTACACCCCCTACTCTCTGTTGTTCGGACGAGAGGGCAAAGAGATCACGGAGGTAGAGTTGGACACGGAGGAGACCCAGCCCTGGACCGGAGTATCTTCATGGCTCCGAAATCATCGACACCGGCTGCAAACTCTTCATCGAATCGTACATAATAAACTCCAAGACTTAGAACACCCAGGAAAGAATACAACTTCACCTCTCAACCTCCAAAGCGGAGACCGAGTACTCGTACTAGATCAACGCCCCCAGAACAAATTAGAGCCACGCTGGGAAGAGAGTCCCTATTGGGTCCTACGCCGTATAAATTCTGAGGGACCTGTGTACGAAATACAACCCGAGAAAGATGGAACGCTGCCCACTTGCATTGTGCACCATAATATGTTACGTCCATGTATCTCGATCGACCCGGAACAACCTGAACTTGCCCCTCCGGTCTCTGAACCGTTGCCTGTGTTCTGGGACCCGGACGACGAAGAAGACTTTTCCCGAATAACCAGGGGCTCTCTACTCAATGACGAACCAACTGACACAATTAACCTGCCCGAACTAGTTAACTCGCCACCGTCCACCACCCCAGAAGACTCCACCCCAGTTGAATTAAGACGCTCCGAGTGGTCAACAGCCGGCAAACCCCCTGAACGATACGAACAAGACCAGTTCATATGGCAACAAAAACTGGCACCTCCACAGATCAACTCAAGTACACTGAAGCCCTCGCCCAAGGACTGGCGAGCTTACAGGGTAGAGGAGAGTAGGGAGGAGAACCCCCATAGGTTGTCTGGGCCGGAACCAAGGGAACCGCCATCTGGGTTCCTAGGGAAACAGTACCCGGGGAACAAAGGAGGAGAGCAGATGACTGAGCGTGACTGGGAAGCAAGGAGAGGGGCGAGTATAAAAGGAGCAGGGGGCGCGCAGGGAAGACAGTTGGTGGCACACCAGACACTGAACAAGAGGCTGTGGGACTGTGATAGAGCTAGAGCGGCCGACGGTGACCAGAGGGGAGAACGGCAGCAGAGAGGAGATTCTCAGTGCCCATCAGAGAGGAGGTACCGAACTTACCGACCAGAGACTGTCACCCCCCGCCAAGTCAGGGACACGACCTGCCCACGGTCGTCCGCAGCCAGTACCGCTGTGCTCCAGCCCGTTGCGGCCTGTCCTCTGTCTCCCGCGGCTGCCGCCGCTTCAATCCTGCCCGCAGTGGCGGCCTGCCTGCTGCTGCCCCACTACAGTCCGCAGTTGCAGCCTGTGCATCACCGGCCAGGGCTGCCATTACCCCGCTACAGTTGGCAGTTGGGGCCTGCTCCTCGCCTACGGAGAGACTCTTTGCACAGGCCCAGTCCGTGCGTGTGGCCTACCAACCGCCACTCTTCCAGACTACGTCACTACCCTGCTTGGGGGGACTGGAGTCCCCATGGACTCGCTAACGAACGGGACCCTGCTGTGGCTACAGGGGGTTACCGCAATGAAAGGACTCCCTTAGGGCCTGTTGTGCCCCAACGTCTCCTGGGTGCTGGACACCTGAAGACTACAACAGTTCCTCAACAGCTGGGCCCCGTGGCTGCGACGTCAAAGCAGCCACATCAACGACATCAAAGCAGCCACAACAGCGACACCAAAGCAGCCACACCAGCGACACCGAGGGACATCAGGAAGGATAAGTTGACTTTAGGAAATAAGGACCCGTAGTTGACCTTTTCGTGGCCCCATAATAGCTGGCCTTGCTGGGTCAGTCACATTCTCGTTAAAGAAAAGTGTTGTTATTGTTGTTGAGTCCCTGCGAGGACAATTAGTGTTACCCCTTTTTGGTTGCTCAGTATAGCCCTAGCGACTCCAGTTCATGAACGTTATTATCCAAAACAACACTCAGTCTCGTGTCTCGTCACTGCATCCTGCGAACCTGCTGTTACCTACACTTGCCCAAGGGTATTCTAACCATGCATTAGTCTTCTTACACAGTTAGCAAACACAAAGTACCATAAGAACACTGGAGTGATGGTTGTTGGAAATGGGCCTCTATACACCTATGAAGATATTGCTTTACAAACCAGACGTTTGCAGCTAGAATAGTCATTTACCACATTAACAATGTATAGGGTGTATTTCTGAATCATTTAATGTTAGCTTCATTGGAAAAAACTGTGCTTTTCTTTCAAAAATAAGGAAATTTGTAAGTGACCCTAAACTTTTGAATGGTATTGTCATTATGGGAGAGGGAGAAGCATAAATATTGGACCAGACTCCTTATCTATGAACTGGTCCAATATTTATGTTTCTCTGTCTCCCATAATGATAATTCTGCTTCACGTCACTTTTCTCATCTATTGCATTTTTTCTGTGCTGTGTTGTGTATAAATACGTGACTCTTCAGATTTTGTATTAGTCTATGCCTGATGAAGAGACCTGAGTAGTCTGGAAAGCTTGCAATGTGTTACCATCTTTTCAGTTAGCCATTAAAAGGTATCAACCACTGAGGACTCTCAATTCTGAATATTTTTCTAATAACTAGGATGTCTCCTATGTCATTGGTGTGGAGTAGCGCCATCTGCTGGTAACCTGCATATATTTCCCTACACTTTCCACCATGTGAGAAAAGTGTTCTCATGTGAAGAGTATGTGAAGAATAACAATGTATCAGTGCTTGTTACTTTGCATCTTCAGTATCAGTGCCGCACTTCTCCCAAGTGCTTTTCTGATATACAGAAGTCCTTGTGCCTGTTCCAGCAGTGTCCATGGTCCTGGCAGTGCCTGCCCTGTAATAGCAGCTCCATGTCCCTATTTGGCATCCTCAGGAGATGGCATGTAGCCAGGACATGCGCTGCAGCCGGGAGAGGGCTCACTCAGCTCTGGGTTCAGTGGCCATTGTGCCTGATCTCAGGGAGCTCCCAGGGCAGCCATGGAAGTGGACGAAAGTCTGTCTGAAGCTGAGGTTCAGGAGGAGAATAAGAAAATTGACATGTCCTTGGGTAGGTGACTATCATGACTGCTGTGCTACATTGTGGAAAGCTCTCAGCTAACATCACAAGTGTCCTGTATAATGTACATGTGCTCTGGTAATGGACGTCAGTGTAATATAAGGTGGTATAGGGGTAATTACCACCCTGACACATACACACATGGACATATGCTACATTTACACTTCACTTTGATTATTTGTTAGATCTGTACAATTGGTCATTCGTACTCTGAGCAACGTTACTATCATTAGTCATACCAAAGACATGAGCTGGAACATATGTTGGTATAAGTGCAATACGTAGGCACACATTCACGCTGTGGCCATTTTACAGACAGAACCTAGGAAAAAAACAAAAGAGCAAATATCCTGTAGTAAATAAATAAATAGTAATAATACATGTAAATAACGTAGGGTACTTAGCCGGCACCACTTTGATGAAAAGAGTGTAGAAGCCATTCCACTATAACAAGGTGTCCCCAATCAGGATGGTCCTTAACCCTTGTAGTTCATCTCTCTAAGAGTCCGCAGACCTCCAAATAGACAAAGACAGAGCCATGACCAGACCTGACTGTTTTATCATTAGCCTTAATCTATGGTACTATAATTGTTATGAACTGTCCCAGTTTGCCCCACAGGTATGAACATCACGCTTCCAGTTAGTTTGGTCCTTAAGTTAGGTGCCGCCCGTGATTATAAGGTGAAAGCATTGACATTATCTGTGCTCCATATCACGCTTGATTATTAGGTAATTAATACACCTCCATAGAAACAGCCAGGCCAGGATTTATTTGGATAGCCAATTTGTAATTTCACATCTCCCCTGAAGTCGACACTGCCACAGCTAGAGCATCACGTGTTGGAAACTGACATCAGTTGCTCAAACACGATTAGTTGCTCAATAAGCTTTAATTTAAAAAGCGTTGTGGTGATGAGATTTCACACCCCAAACTATTTATATACACATGTAGCTCTTTCAGTGATCTAGCAATCCCTTTACATGGCTAAAATGTTCGTCCATTACTGAGAAATCATCTTTTGAATTGATATGCAAATGAGGCTGAGGAGCTATGGTAGATCTGAAGCCTCTGTCATTCCAGCTCTATTTCTCGCCCAATGCTAAATCTTCTTATTTGACAGCAGGCTCCCTCGCCTGAAGTCACACAGCATAGAGTCTGTCAGTCAAGCTGGTGTGACAGAGGCTTCTTATCTACAATAGCTCTTCATCCATATATATATATATATATATATATATATATACATATATTGCAAAAATGTAGAAAGAATGGCACTCACCCGGTAAAGTAGTCAAGGCTTTATTGTAAAAGCATGTTAACGGGAGAACGGGTGCTGAAAGGAAGTAACGACGATCGTTTCACGCGGAGAAGGCGCTTCCACGGGTCACATGGTGAGCTGAAACCGGCGGAAAATATAAATATATATATATATATATATATATATACTGTCATGATCCATGCAGGATCATGACAGATAAAATGCACTAGTAACCTTTTTTTTTCTTGCACTGTGGTGGTTTCAGTTCTAGTTTTGCCCCCGGTGGCCGTTAGTGTCATTGCACTTGATGTTTTCTTTGCTTTGCCTTTTGCCCTCGGTGGTTACTGGGATTATAGCAGCCTTTAGCCCCTGATCATTTGACCATTCCCTTTTCCTATATAGGGTCACATGGTCTATGAGCAGGTGTTGGTGATATTGCTCTTTCCCAACCAAGTCTGGTGGAGAAAGGAACTACAGAGAAGAGTTCCTGGCAGCTCAGGGGAGCTCTGGTGTATAGCTTCTGGTGGAAGCTGAAATTGGTGGCAGCTATTCAGGTGGAAAGCTGCATTCTGGTGGTGGACTCTGTTGCTGAGAGCAAGAGCAACAGAGCAAAGCTAAGTGGTGTTTCCCTGTTTGTATTTTTCCCTGGTGTGTATTAGTACAGCAGTGGGGCCAGTGCCTGCACCACCCAGCTCCCTAGCAAGGGATAGGTGTAGGGTGTGCTAGGGTGACAGGTTCCGGCTCGGCGACAGGTGAGGAGCCTGTATAGGGAACGTTAGGAGTGTGAGGGACACTGACTCAGGGGAGTGCAGGAGGTCTCCACGCCCCCATTCCCTATCGCAGGGCCCACCATTGTAACTGTTTCCCCTTCCCCCGTGTCTTGTTGTTTTAGTTACCGGCCTGCGGGCCATGTCACACAGGACAGTTTCACGTGCCGTGTCTTGTTGTTTCAGTTACCGGCCTGCTGGTCGCGTCACACAGGACGGGTCCACATGACATATACTAGCTGAAGAGAACGGCGTTGCCTGGGCATAGTAACCAACTGTGGTTAGCTATAACAGATTATAATGATTATATTGCACATAAAAACATTTCACATCATATATTCAACACTACAGATTTGCAACACAAATTAACTAAACGATTACCCAAGTATTGATAGTATTTTATTTTCAACTCATTCAAGATTTTTGGTTTTTCCTTTCGGTGCAAAGATGAACAGATTTTTGGCAGTTGCAACTCTTGAACAGACCACGTAAAGTTGACCATGAGAAAAGCATGGAGATTGCAAATCGATCCCTACTACTTTCAAGGACTGTCCCTGAGCATTGTTAATGGACATTGCAAATAGCAGTTGAACTGGAAACTGGAGGCGTTTAAAAATCAAAAAACAACTCAGATGGAATGAGTGGAATTCTTGGAATGAAAATGTCCTCTCCTTTGGCACATCCTGTTTCTGAGCTCTGTATCTAACCCTATCCTGTGTGATAATGTCTGCTGAGCTGTGTACCTAATCCTCTCCTGTGTCATACTTTCTGCTGAGCTGTGTATCTAATCCTATTGTGTGTTACTGACTGCTCAGCCATGTATCTAATCCTATCCTGTGTGATACTGACTGCTGAGCAGTGTATCTAATCCTATCCTGTGTGATACCGTCTGCTGAGCCATGTGTCTAACCCTATCCTGTGTGATACTGACTGCTGAGCCGTGTACCTAATCCTATCATGTGTGTTACTGACTGCTCAGACATATATCTAATCCTATCCTGTGTGATACTGACTGCTGAACCATGTATCTAATCCTATCCAGTGTGATACTGACTGCAGAGCCGTGTATCTAATCCTATTCTGTGTGATACTGTCTGCTGAGCCGTGTGTCTAATACTATTCTGTGTGATACTGTATGCTGAGCTGTGTATCTATTCCTATCCTGTGTGATACTGACTGCTGAGCTGTGTATCTAATCCTATCCTGTGTGATACTGACTGCTGAGCCATGTGTCTAATCCTCTCCTGTGTGATACTGACTGCTGAGCTGTGTATCTAATCCTATCCTGCATGATACTGGGCTCCCCCTGCAGTCTGTGACAGAGGGTGGTCTATTTTGGCAAGGTAATAAATTGTGTTATTTCCAGCTTTACAAAGGACGATAACACCATAGAAATGATTAGAATAATAGGCCAAATTGCTTGGTGAATTGGAACGCGCAGGGTTAAAATTTCGCCTCACAACATAGCCTATGACGCTCTCGGGGTCCAGACGTGTGACTGTGCAAAATTTTGTGGCTGTAGCTGCGACAGTGCAGATGCCAATCCCGGACATACACACATACTGCTGTAAAGCGCTGCGGAATATGTTAGCGCTAAATAAAAATAAAGATTTATTATTATTATAACATACATACATACACTGTTTCCCCATTATGTACCTAGGGGCATAATTGTTTGGTGAATTGGAACGCGCGGGGTTAAAATTTCATCTCACAACATAGCCTATGACGCCCTCAGGGTCCAGACGTGTGACTGTGCAAAATTTTGTGGCTGTAGCTGCGACGGTGCAGATGCCAATCCCAGACATACACACATACATACATACAAACATACACACACACACACACACACATTGAGCTTTATATAATATATAAATATATATATATACATATATATCAATTCAAACGCTGATTTCTCAGTAATGGAGGAACGGACCGGCCAAGTAAAGGTATTGCTGGACTTATTTGTGAAAAAGCTGTATGCAAATATAAATAGTTTGAGGGTTAAAATCCTGTTAACAGTTTCCCTAAGGCTATGTTCACAATGATGTTTATAAGTAGTTTTTTTGGAGCAGTTCCTTTCTTAATTCCTTCTTATAAACCCTTAGAAAACTCGTACTATTCATTAATATGGTATAAAGATTCCACCCCTCAAAGTGTCTGGAATGCAGTTACTGTCATCTCAATCATCCAGTCTGGTACAGGGGCGTGCTGAAGCTGTCAGTACTTTGACTGTTCAGTCATCCAGTCTGGTGATGGGGCATGCTGAGTTGTCAGTGTGTTGATTGATAGATTAGCTGTCCAGTCTGAGACTGGTAGACGCTGGCTGTCTCCAAGTGTTCATTGTCCCAGGTAATTGCCATGCTACTCAGTTGGGCTGTTTCTCCTAGACCTCTGCCAGATGTACATTCAGCTACTGTGTGGTTTGTGTCTCTCTGCTTTGCGTTTTGTTTGTTGATCTTTCGTTGCCTGACTTTGGACCTCATTCTGACCATCCGACTGTTTAACTCCTTCTGCTCTGATCCGCTATCCTCCTGGTATTGTGACCTCTGAACGTTACCTGACTACGACTTTGTCTCTTCCTTCTGGTTATGATATACCTTCCTGACTTTTGGCCTCAGACTCCCGACTATCCTGTCTCATGGCTTGGCCATAAAAAGTGACTCAGTCACGTTTCAGAAATCCACTTTCCTGTTCATATGAGTTTTAAGATCTTCTTTTTCTTTCCTGATGAGTTGTTAAAAAATGTGTGTTGGAAAAAAAATGTGTCTTTGGATAATGGAAGCCATTCCAAACTCAGCACTGTCAAATCAAAAGGCTCCATAGAATGCATCAGGAAAAAAAAACTCTATAAAGTCGCTCCAGGAACAGGAAAACTAAAACAAAAATCCCCAACAATGAGTGATTCTTACAAATCCTTCAGGCTGGCCACCAAAGCCGAGCCTGTCCACCACCATGAGGTTTTATGTCCTCTATTCGTTAAAATGAGTCCAGCTTCACTTGTCTGCAACTTCCAGCTGACTCCCAAACCGCCACCAAAGAGGCCATTTTACACTCTAAATGGACTTGACCGCCATCAATTATGCCTAATATAGCCATCAACCAGTTCTTTGCTTAGTTCTCCGGGGGTGTCTTTCATTTATATGGGAGTTGTGCAAAATTGTTTTTCTCTTATCCATTGATGGGCCTCGCATCTTTCAGAAATGTATTTCATATTCTGTGGATATTTCATATGTGTCAGATGGGAATACTTAGTGAATAACCACAACTATTGCTGAGAAGGAATACTTATTGCTTTTTTATATTGGCTCAATTACTCTGCATTAACCCCTTTTCTACATCGGGCGTATATTTACGCCGATGTCGGAGTCCCTCCCTTTGATGTGGGCTCAGGTTGTGAGCCCACATCTTTCCTGGGATATGTCAGCTGTTTTGAACAGCTGACATGTCTCCGCAATAGCCGTGGGTGGAATCGCAATTCACCCGCGGCTATTAATTAGTTAAATGCCACTGTCAAACTTTGACAGCGGCATTTAACAAGCACTTCCAGCAATCGCGCCGGAAATACGCACACCGGTGACCCGCGTCACATGATCGCGGATCACCGGTGTGTCGGCATGACAACCAGAGGTCTCCTGGAGACCTCTATAGTTGTCAGTGACAGATTGCTGTGAGCGCCACCCAGTGGTCGGCGCTCATAGCAAGTCAGCAATTCTACTACATAGAGGCGATCTGATCATCACCTCTATGTAGCAGAGTTGATCGAGTTATGGAAACTTCCAGTCTCCTATGGAGACTATTGAAGCATGTCAAAAGTAAAAAAAAAAAGTGTTTAAAAATATAAAAAAATAAAAAATATATAAAAGTTCAAATCACCCTCCCTTTCTTCTGACCTCCGAAGGATCCCAGCCTGTCTCATTCTAGGGACATAACCAAGATTCCCTTACCCCTTTGCTTACGCCATGGTGGCTGGTCCTGCCGCCCCTTCTGGTAGCCCCTATTTGTCTATTGTATTGTTTTTCTGCATTAATCATTTCGTTATCCTTTGTTAGCTGACTCTCTATTTTAAAAAAAGTCCTACTGTCACTTTACTTTACTCTCCCAGCAACTTCCTTGTGAAACAACAGCGCTGGATCAATGGTAAAATTGTTGTCTGAACCTGTTAACTGTTGTTTATTAACTTGTCTTGATTTATGCTCTGCAAATTTATTACTAGTAGAGTCTACTACTAGGCTTCCTTCGCAACATTGCTACTTGCTGTCAGTGGATATCTACGATTTTTCTCCCTTCTGACTAAACTGTGAGATTTGCAAACTATGTATTCTTTGATTGTTTGGAAAATTAAATAAAGGATTACAAAAAAAAAATCACCCCCCCTTTCGCCCCATTCAAAATATAACAATAAAAATAAAATCAAACATACACATATTAGGTATCGCCGTGTTCAGAATCGCCCGATCTATCAATAAAAAAAGGATTAACCTGATTGCTGAATGGTGTAGTGAAAAAAAAAAATTCAAACGCCAGAATTACTTTTTTTTGGTCGCCGTGAGATTGCATTAAAATGCAATAATGGGCGATCAAAAGATCGTATCTGCACCAAAATGGTATCAGCCTGGCACGCAAAAAATAAGCCCTCGCCCAACCCGAGATCACAAAAAATGGAGACGCTACGGGTCTTGGAAAAAGGCGCAATTTTTTTTTTTTAGCAAAGTTTGGAATTTTTTTCACCACTTAGATAAAGAAGAACCTAGACATGTTTGGTGTCTATGAACTCTTAACAACCTGGAGAATCATAATGGCGGGTCAGTTTTAGCAATTAATGATCTTAATAAAAAAGCCAAACAATAAACAAGTGTGGGATTGCACTTTTTTCCAATTTCAGCGCACTTGGAATTTTTTCTCATTTTCTAGTACACGATATGGTAAAACCAATGGTGTTGCTCAAAAGTATCACTCGTCCCGCAAAAAATAAGCACTCACACAGCCATATTGACGGAAAAATAAAAAAGTTATAGCTCTGGGAAAGAGGGGAGCGTAAAATGAAAACGCAAAATCAAACAAAGCTCCGGGGGTTAAGGGCTTAATAGATCTTTTCTTCTAAATTTTTTATACGATTGGTCTCACAGCTCAAAAAGTACAATGAGAAAATCTGTGTTTTCATATAGTAGTTTTATTAGTACGACAGTGACTAAACAAATAGCACACGCACAGTACGAGGATCTTTTCCTGGCCGTGTCCGGTGGAGACACTAGGGGATATTATTAGCAATCTATGAGTCAACACAGACTAATATATCCAGAACCACTGACTACGCGGCTTCCGGCTTAGTGTGTCACTCTAGATTTGTTATCTGCAATCATGACTTTCATATCCCATAGACATGATTGCCAGCATTTTACCTAAATCGCTTGGTTGGGGGATTATGTCAGGTTTGTAAGAGTCTGTTTTTTGTCATGAAAAAAGTATTGATCCAGCTCCGAAACGCGTAGGTATTAAAAACCATCTGAAGAGCTTTCATTCCAGCAGCGCAGCCCCTCCAACCATACTTTATCCATTTCTGCATGTTTGTAAGAGTCTGGTTTTTGTCATGAAAAAGGTGCTGGTCCGGAATGGAAATGCGTAGGTAATAAAGAAACATCCTGTTATCTCGTCATTCATTCCAGCAGTGGAGTCCCTACCACCGTGCTTTTTCCAGTTCTGCAGGTTTGTGAGAATGCAGCCCATAAAGTCATTGAAGTGGGTCTGGCAATTGTAACATTTGGCTGATATTGCTAATTCAAGCAGCTGCTCATTTCGCCTGCAGTGGCCACCATGGATAAGTAGACAATCCTATAGTACATGGTCATTCAACAGAGAAGGAGCCACTATTTGCAGGTCCCTGTCCTGACATGCGAGTGCACAGTAATGGTATCTTGTAACTGAGCGTTTATGACCTGCTGATATACTTCTGTATATACTCCTACATCTGCTTATATACAATCACTGTAAGGGCGGGTGCGCACAACTGTTCTCTCTCCATCCAAGAAAAAACAATCCGATTACTCTGATCAGAGTTTGATCAGACCATCACTTTTTCTCAGAGTTGGAGAGATAAAAAAAAGTTGCTGTCAGGAAAATATGACTGCACTTGGATGGTATCTAGGAGTGGTGTCTGATGTTTTTTATGGACCCGCAGACAAGTGGACATGTGCACAGCCCCAATGAATATGATGGGTATGAGTGCTATCTGTGAAAATCACTGCTATCACTCTTCCGATATTGTCATGATCCCAGTGCAGGTTTTTGAGCTGCACGTCAGGGGTTAATGTCTGGAGCTCAGTGCAGGTTTTGACCTGCACACCTGGGGTTAATGATTGTGGCCTCTCTTTGGTTCTGGGAGAGCTTCATAAACCCCTGGGAAGCTCCAATCCCTGTCAGTTATACTTTTGCCTTTGGCCGAGTGTGCTGACCCCTGTGAGCCTGTGCCTGTTTGTTGTTATAGCTTGTTTATATGGTTCTGACCCGGTTCTGTTCCCCATTGTGAGTTTCGGCTTCCAGTCATAGGGGGGGCATCAGCGCAGTTTCAGCCACTGCTTAGTACATACTGACTGACAGCTTGCTTTAATGCTGAGCTGCTGTCAGTTAGTGCCGTGGGCAGAGCAGTGACTGAAACTGTGCCGATGCCATCCCTATAACTGAAAGACGATTGTTGCCAGGAGAAAAAAAAAAAATTTCTTCCTAGCAGTGGGGCTCTCTGTGGGGGCACGAACGTTATTAACCTGCAGCTGACCCCGATATCTGTAGGTTAATAGCATTATTTTACATTATAGGTTCCCTTTAAGTAATAACAAAGCCACCAAAGGTTCCCTGTCTTTACAGCACCATAGAGTGGCATATGGAGTTTCAGTCACTATACCATGGATTCTCTTATGCTGCCATAACCTGTACACAGCTTGCAATGTGAATGATGCTCTAGGTCAGATTAATTTTTGTTACATTATTTTTTTAACATGATCTAAGTATCATACATATGGGTCTCAGTGTGATTTAAGGGAATCTGTCGCCAGGTTTTTGCTACCTCATCAGAGAGCAGAAATATACTGCAGATACTGTAATTCCTGTCATCTGTCACTTCCAGCTCTTCCAGCTGCAGTTTTGATAAAATCACAGATTTAACTACTGCAGATCTAGCTGATCTCTTAATGCTGACCACTGTATAACGCCGCCCACACCACTGATTAGCAGCTTTTTGTGTATGCTGTGCATAAACAGAAAGCTGCCAATCAGTGATGGATGGGGGGTTGTGCAGAGATCATGGATATGGAGTGTAGTCACCAGGCTTTCACTACCTAATCAAAGAATAATTTGAGCCCCCAAACTACCAGCAATCTATTATCCATGATAGCTGATAATGAGGTGCTTCTATGTATTCTGCATAACGTAGAAACATCTGCAAATGGTCACTGGCAATTTCACCTTTTGAAAATTTGCTGTAAGTCCCTAGCATTTCCACTGTGAAAACCACACAATTTGGTGTAGATTTTGCAACTATGAATTTTTTGTGACAGTGAAAATAACTTGGCACTCAACTTATGATGTCCATGAATGGAAAGAATTTTTTTATTTAATGCAGTCTGTAAACGTTTCGGCCTACATGGCCTTCATCAGTCTGCGATAGAAAGTGGATCATGATAAACGAAAAAATTACAATAACTTTGTCCTTCTATCCATATATAAAGAGGTCATAATATCATACAGATAATATACAATAATAATAAATACACCAATGCGGTGGGAATACAAGACAAAAAAATAAAAAATGAATTTATAACATCATTAATATCTGAGGAGAACCAGATGGGAGAAAATGAAAGGAAAAATAAGGGAAAATTAAAGAAAAAAATAAAGGAAAAAAATAAATAAAAATAAAGAAAACAAATGAATAAACCTACCCGACTGCTTTTTAGAAAAGAGGTTCGGTGGGAAGGTTAGTGAAATTAACGTAATATAAGCTCCTAATGGAGCAAAATATGGGTCAATTGTGTCAGACAAACTAAAATTGATACCCTTTAAGGAGTTTGCAGAGGTGTAATAAAAATTGTACCTGCAGTATGAAGTATAAGGAACGCTGTCCTCTGCAAACTCCTTAAAGGGTATCCATTTTAGTTTGTCTGACACAAACTAGGTTCTTCAAAGTAGCCACCTTTTGCTTTGATTACTGCTTTGCACACTCTTGGCATTCTCTTGATGAGCTTCACGAGGTAGTCACCGGAAATGGTTTTCACTTCACAGGTGTGCCCTGTCAGGTTTAATAAGTGGGATTTCTTGCCTTATAAATGGGGCTGGGACCATCAGTTGTGTTGTGCAGAAGTCTGGTGGATACACAGCTGATAGTCCTACCGAATAGACTGTTAGAATTTGTATTATGGCAAGAAAAAAGCAGCTAAGTAAAGAAAAACGAGTGGCCATCATTACTTTAAGAAATAAAGGTCAGTCAGTCCGAAAAATTGGGAAAACTTTGAAAGTGTCCCCAAGTGCAGTGGCAAAAACCATCAAGCGCTACAAAGAAACTGGCTCACAAGAGGACCGCCCCAGGAAAGGAAGACAAAGAGTCACCTCTGCTGTGGAGGATAAGTTCATCCGAGTCACCAGCCTCAGAAATCGCAGGTTAACAGCAGCTCAGATTAGAGACCAGGTCAATGCCACACAGAGTTCTAGCAGCAGACACATCTCTACAACAACTGTTAAGAGGAGACTTTGTGCAGCAGGCCTTCATGGTAAAATAGCTGCTAGGAAACCATTGCTTAGGACAGGCAACAAGCTGAAGAGACTTGTTTGGGCTAAAGAACACAAGGAATAGACATTAGACCAGTGGAAATCTGTGCTTTGGTCTCATGAGTCCAAATTTGAGATCTTTGGTTCCAACCACCGTGTCTTTGTGTGATTCAGAAAAGGTGAACGGATGGACTCTACATGCCTGGTTCCCACCGTGAAGCATGGAGGAGGAGATGTGATGGTGTGGGGGTGCTTTGCTGGTGACACTGTTGGGGATATATTCAAAATTGAAGGCATTCTGAACCAGCATGGCTACCACAGCATCTTGCAGGGGCATGCTATTCCATCCGGTATGCATTTAGTTGGACCATCATTTATTTTTCAACAGGACAATGACCCCAAACACAACTCCAGGCTGTGTAAGTGCTATTTGACCATGGGTGCTACGCCATATGATCTGGCCTCCACAGTCACCAGACCTGAACCCAACTGAGATGGTTTGGGGTGAGCTGGACCGCAGAGTGAAGGCAAAAGGGCCAACAAGGGCTAAGCATCTCTGGGAACTGCTTCAAGGCTGTTGGAAGACCATTTCCAGTGACTACCTCTTGAAGCTCATCAAGAGAATGCCAAGAGTGTGCAAAGCAGTAATCAAAGCAAAAGGTGGCTACTTTGAAGAACCTAGAATATAAGACATATTTTTAGCTGTTTCACACTTTTCTGTTAATTATATAATTCCACATGTGTTAATTCATAGTTTTGATGCCTTCAGAGTGAATCTACAATTTTCATAGTCATGAAAAGAAAGAAAACTCTTTGAATGAGAAGGTGTGTCCAAACTTTTGGTCTGTACTGTACATCACATAGGAAACACAGAGACTGACATTGCATAAGATACACTGAGACTGCTGTATATGCACATACTGTAGGTAACACCAGTATTGGTGTATATGCATAACACAGGAGACACGTAGACCAATGTCTATACATCACATAGGATACACCGAGACTGCTGTCTAAACATCACATAGGAGATGCCTATGAGAGTGTTTATCAATCTAGTATACCTCTTTCATGGAGTAAGTGTCAAAAACTGATGGAGGTGGCTTGTGATTATGTACCTGGTCTGTGTGATGACTTTCAGTTCAGAAAGGGATGGCCAGCGTGACTCTTCAGAGAATTCAGACGTTTAAGGAGAGGTTTTTACATTTTTTGTAAAGGGAATAAATGTGATACGTGTGGTTTCTGCAGTTATACAATTGCCAAGGCCATTCAAGAATAATACGTGAGAGGTTTTGTAAAAAATAAAAAGACAAAATCTTTATTTTGTATTTTTCAATATTTTCATTTTTATCAAAGCAAGTACATTTAATACCTTCAAGCTTGAACAGAGAATTTTGTATGTGTTATGTTACTGTTTAAGAATGCTTCCCTGTAACTACAGAATATATTTAAGTCATCTTCAAAGAGTCGAGACGCTTTGATATATTATTTACCGGTACATGTGTTTGGTTGTAAAATATATTACGCTCGTTACAATGTGTCAACTGTTGTAATGGCAATGAAATGAGGAGCAAGTCAGAGCCAAATGTATTCTTCACAGAAACTGAATTACAATATCACAGATCCACAAGGAAGTCTCAATCACAAAATCTCAACATCGTCATCTAAGGTTATGTGCAACATTTCCACAACTCCTGCCGTGGGTAAAACGCATGCGGAATTTGCATGTGTTTTCCCGCTAAACACAAGCGTTTTGCAAGCGTATTTAGCTTGCAGAATGCTTGCGCTTTCCAAGCAATTTGAAGCATCGCTTAGAAAGGTGATTGACAGGTTGGTTACACTTGTCGAGCATAGTGCTGCCTATGCAGTAGTAAAAGATAGGATGTTAAAAATAATAAGAAAAAATAAAAAAAATGGTTATTCTCACCTTCCGACGGCCCCTGATCTCCTCAGCGGCGCTCCCGGCATCTTCCGGTCCCAGTGATGCTTTGCGCGAAGGACCTTTGTGATGTCATGCTCGCGAGAGCATGACGTCATCTCAGGTGATTCGCGCAAAGCGTCACTGGGACCGGAAGATGCCGGTAGCGTGGTGAGAGGCGGGAAGGACTCCAGGGGCCATCAGAGGGTAAGTATATCCCGATTTTTTATTTTAATTCTATTTTTTACAGGATTATGGTACCCAGGGCCTGGCGGACAGTCTCCTCTCCTCCAGACCCTGGGTACCATCTGCACATGAAGCGCTCACTTCACGCATGGTGGGCATAGCCACATGCGTAAAGTGAGCGTTTCAATGCAATCCTATGGGTGCAGAATTGCTGCGATTCCGCACAAAGAATGAACATGCTGCATATTTTTCCGTTATACGATTCTGCAGTGGTAAAATCCGCAGCATTAGCACAGCAATGTGGAATCCCATAGGATTGCATGGAATGTGTTTTCTTAGCGTTTTCGCAGCAGAAAAACGGAGCAAAAAACGCAACGTGTGCACACAGCCTTATGTTTAGGGTTGTACAATGAAGAGATTTTCTAAAGACCCCCATGCACATTAGATGAAAACCAAATTTGGCAGGACTGACCAGACATTATCATCACTCTCCCCATTAGGTCTCACAATCTAGATTCCCATACAGTATGTCTTTGGAATGTTAAGGAATCCCACGCAAACACAGGGAGAACATACAAACTCCTTGCAATCTCCCCAGCACTGCAGACTTGGATAAATCAATCATTTTCTTAAAGGTGGTGTTCACTACATGGATACCCCCTTCTGAACCCCTATATTTCCCCCTTGAAAAATAGCAACACTAAGTGCTCGTTCACACTGCCGTATATTTTCTCATGCGAGAGAATCGGGTCAGTTATGCTAATGAAACTCGGCTTAAACTCAAAATTTGATCAGAGTGTCATCTGAGTGTGATCAGATTCTCTCGCATGAGAAAATCGCATCACAGGTGTGAGGACAGATAACTATGACATCTGTTGATGTCCGAGTGCAGTTCGATGTTTCAATCACGCTCATAGACTTGAATGGGTGAGTGCGATACCGTTATCGGATGCACTCGCAGCATTCTGCGATTATTTTCTTCATGCTGAATCGATGTGAGAAACTAATCTGAGATCTCCACTGCCCCATAGTATAACATAGTGCCGAGTGCTATCCGATAAAACACTGGCTAACACTCGGCCATGTTATAAGGCCATGTGAGTGAACCCTTATACTCACCTCTGGTTCCGACAGCGTTCCATTGGTTTCAACGCTTGCTCTCCTGGGGATTGCGTGACATTGTTACGTCACGCAATCCCTGAGGCTAATAAGCCCTGGCTTTACCCTCCCCACCTTTGCACGTATCACATATGTGGTTCTAGCAGGTACACAGGATGCAGTGACGAGACGCGAGACGGTCTGGTGTTTTAAGTAATAACTTTTATAGGTAACTATTCGCAGGGGTAGTCTAAGCAACCGAACAAATAACAGGAATTGTCCTCGCAGGGACTCAATACAAGCAAACACGGAAATATGAGAACACGACTACGTCCGGCAAAAGCCGGTCACTATAGGGCCCCGTTATGGCCGACTACGGGTCCTTAGCTACATAGAGTCGCTTAATCGTCCCGACGTCCCTCGGCGTCCTGGACGATGGTTCTTCGGCGTAGCAGCCTCTGGGCCCAGCCGCTGAGGATCTGTCGTAGTCTTCGAGCGTTCCGATGCTCCGGTGAAGCAGGGGCACAACAGGCCCCGGAGGAGTCCTTGGGCAGATGGGTCGCAGCCCCCGAATAGGGGCAAGCAACGGTGATGTGGGGTGGCAGCTGGCAGGCCACCTGCGCAGCCAGGGGCTGCAACGGGGGATCTGCAGCGAGCAACGGCCCGGCCCTTGCCGCGGACTGGAGCGGGACAGTGGTGGCCGCTGATGGCACTGAACTAGCTGCGGCCGCAGGTGGAAGCGGGGCAGCTGCGGGCAGCGGGAGACAGGCCGCAGCCGCGGGCTGGAGTGAGGCAGCAGCGGCCGCTGGTGACCACGGGCAGGCCGCAGCCGTGGGCTGGAGTAAGGTGGCAGCGGCCGCTAGTCGATGCGGAGCAGCGGTTCTCGGACGGTCGTCTCGGCGCCGTCCCACTGATGTCCAGGGTGAGTGTCTCTCCTGCCTCTGTCCTCCTTCCTGGCTCAGATAAGTTGCGCTGGCTCTCAGTCGCTCCCACGGTCTCCTGCTCCTTCTGTCCCGTTCTGCTGACTCACTGTGACTAGTGTTCCCCACCCCTTTTATATCGGCTCCTCCCCCAGCCCACCTGTCAGTCTCCACGGTCCATCCCTGAACTCTGTCCCCCGGAAACAGTTTCCCCCGGAACCTAGATGACGGTCCCCTTTGTTCCGGCCCGGACACTCGGCGGGGGCCCTTCCTCCCACACTCCCCCATCCTGTATGCTCACCAGTCCCCGTTGACGGGGGGTCGGGGACCCGAGGGATCGGCCCGGGTCGCATGGGATGGGTGGACGCACAGGGGCGCAACATATTTCGGTGCACAGTACGAGTGAGAGGTGCACCGTCTCTTTCAGATTGTATTTCATACACAGGCCCATCGGGGCTTACTCGGCGCAACACTCGGTAAGGGTTTTCCTCCCACCGTGGATCTAACTTGTTTTGGGAGCGTTGATCTCGTACGAGTACTCGACCCCCTGTTTGAAAGTCAGTGGCTGGCGGCAGCGCCCCCCCACCCCGGGTGTTCTAGATCCTGGAGCTTTGTATGGATGATTCGGTGGAGGTGCCGATGCCGGTGATTTCGGGACCCATGATGATACTCCGGTCCAAGGTTGAGGTTCCCCCGGGTTTAATTCCACTTCTGTGATTCCTTTACCTACTCGCCCAAATAGCAGTGAGTAGGAGGTATAACCGGTCACCCGGTGCACTCGGTTGTTATAAACCCACACCAGTTCAGGGACATACTCAGGCCAGCGGGCCTTTCGGTCACTCTCCAGGGTACGCAACATTTCAATTAGTGTCCGGTTAAATCGTTTGCAGGCTCCGTTTCCCTGCGGGTGGTATGGTGTAGTCCAGGACTTATCAATACCATAGAGACGATGTAATTCTTCCATAATTTTCATGCTCCCTGGTCTGAATGTATTCGTTGCGGGCAGCCGTACACTTGGATTAAGTTTTTACAAATCGCATAGGCGGCCGACTCTGCAGTTTGGTTTCAGGTGGGGGTTACCACGGTGAATTTGGTGAAATGATCCCCCATAACAAGACAATGCTCATACCCCTGGTACGCGGGACCTATGGTCAAATAGTCCACCGCGAGAAGCTCGAGGGGAGCTAATGTCACTATTGTTTGCACCGGGGCTCGTTGCGCGGGTGGTTTAGTGAGCTCGCATGGGCGGCAGGTTTGGCAAACTTCCTCCACAGCAGCATGCAAGCGCGGATGGTAAACTATCTGCTGTAACCATTGTAAAGTCTTTTGAGCACCGAAGTGAGCCTCTTTTTCGTGGGCTTCCCGAGCCAGTTCACCTAGTTGGGCTTCGGGCACGACCACCTGCCAAGTTATATCAGACGTCGCCTGTGACACTGCCTTACGATATAATAGCCCCTTCTTGATGACTAATTTCTCCCATTGGCACAACATCAGCAACATATCCTGGGACAAAGTTTGTCTCTGTGAGTCAGTGGGCAATTTGCCGGTGGTTACCCATCGACGCAGGAGTCCAATTTGTCCATCTTCTTGCTGCTGCTGGATCCATCTGTCCCATGTCTGTTCCAGCATTCCCCGTGAGGCTCCCTAATGGGACGCTTCCTGCGCGACAGCTGCAAGCGCGGTGGTGGTGAGGGCGAACGGCATCTCTTCCCCTTCCAATTCATCGTCCCGACTTTTCCCTGGGGTTGTGTGCCGGATCCTGGAGAGGGCGTCGGCGTGTACATTTTCGGCTCCTCTTTTATAGATGATCTTATAGTTGAACTTGGCCATCTGGGCCACCCATCGCTGCTCCAGAGACCCCAGTTTGGCATTTTCCAAATGGGCCAGCGGGTTGTTGTCAGTCCGCACCACTACCTCAGAGCCCGCCAGGTACTCTACGAACCGCTCCGTCATTGCCCACACTACCGCGAGGAGCTCAAGCTTAAAGGAGCTGTAATTGTCAGGGTTACGGTCAGAGTCATGAAGTGATCGGCTACCATAGGCGATCACTTTCTCTCGGCCGTCTTGAACCTGTGACAGCACAGCCCCTAGTCCATGGAGGCTCCCGTCGGTGTGCAGTATGAACGGTAGCGAGAAGTCCACATAAGCTAACACCGGGGCGCCCGAGAGTGCAGTCTTGAGGTCTTGAAAAGTGTCTTCTTGCGGTTGTTGCCACTGGATTTTCCGCCCATTCGCCTCGGCAGGAGTCCCCTTTAGCAGGTCTTGCAGGGCCCGTGTCGCGCCCCCAGGAGTATGGTCGCCACAGTGGCATTGCCTTCCTCCTAGGGAGAGTGATGTCATGCCTGGAAGCAATGAAGGGTCTCTCTGGCAGTTAACCATAACATGCAACACAGTTCCCACTCCTGGCCAGCAGTGGGAGCTCGGAACCAGAATTGGGGGAGGAGTGCTCTCTGAGGGCCAGGAAGGGAAATTAGTCAGTTAGTGTGAGGAGGGCGTCATGTTCAGACGTGGAGAAGAAGAGCTGGGGAGACTAAGGAAAGTGGAGAGTGCCAGTCCCAGTGACAGCGCATGATCTGGAGCCTGGTCTCCAAGGGTGTATGGATACTAACGGTCCTGCACCAGAAACCAGAGGAATAGGAAGCTGTAAATGCCCTATTCCCACATAATCCTCGGAGGCACAACAGCGACGGGTGAGCCAAGAGAGATAGAAGGCTACGGCTGTCTGCCATGCGAGTGGAGTGTGGATAACATCAGAAAGGAGGAACTCCAGTGTAACTCAGTACTGGGAGTACTTCATAGAGAGCGCTAGTAAGGAGACTGCACAGCCCATCTGCCAGAGTGATTCCTGATTTGCTTCCAGGCTAACCAGCTCCTGTGCCATCTGTACTCAGGACCCTGGACTGCATTTGCCAAGTAAAGGTAAAGAAACTGCAACCTATTGTGTCCTTGCCTTCTTGCTGCAACCTCCCCGGTACTGCTACATCTCTGTGCCTGACACTGCACCATCCTTCTCAACACCCACCTACACTGCCCTGGGACTACAGTCCTGTCTGTGGAGGGCTATAACATCATTGCTGCCCTACACCATCTGTTCCAGAGGATCTGTCTGCAGAGTCGGCTTAACATTTGCCAAACTCCACAGGTGGCGTCACGAATCATCTATTCATAAACTTTATTCCATCACTTCACTCCCTTACATGGACGCCCAGGGCCACGGACCGGGTCACCACTACTGTGACACTTCCCAGTGAAATACCGGCCCGGTACCGAGTACCCCACTGCCCTGGCGGGCGATCCATTTTGACGTCACGAACAGGAATAACGGAGCCCGGTATCCCCGGGTCCTGTGTGCCAGAGACTGTGTTTGGTGCTATAGACTGTGTGCGTAATTGACGCCATTGCCACCATTATCCCGCTGATTGGCGCGCGTGGGAAGAAAAGGGGGCAGACCTTCGTGGGCGGAGCCAGCCGAGAAGCGCGAAAGGAGAAGAGCGCGCGGGAAGTGAGAAGCTGAGGCGTGCAGTTCCGGATCCCCCTGATCCAGCCGAGGAACGGCATCCGGTAAGCCAGCGCAACCCCGTGGCATGGCCCACGTTAACTAGGGGGGAGAGAAAATGTCTGAGGACAATGCCAATGCAGCGGCGGACGCTCCCGCTAACCTCCCAGTGCCGCCAGATGCAGGGTCCAGTGCAGCTGCGGCTCCAACAGCGCCACTGGATCCGGCAGCCAGCACTGCCTCCAGGGCACCGCAAGAATCAGCGCCCACCACAGCGGTCCCCATAATGCCGCTGTCCATGCCCTATATACTGGGAGCAACCTGGCTACCGCAGTACTCGGGTGAGTCACATACCCTGAGTGAATTCAAAGAGAGACTGTGCAGCTTGTTCGAAGTGTATCCCCTGTCTGAAAGTCAGAAAGTGAACATTCTTATTGGGCAGCTAACAGGTGCAGCACAGAGAGAAGAAAAAAGTTTGGCAGGACACTGATAAAGTGACTGTTAAAAAGATCCTGGCTAAGCTCAGAAGCACCTTTGACATCCGCACTGCAGCTGAAATAAAGATGAGATTCTTTGGATGTAAGCAGAGAGAGCAGGACAGTATACGGGACTATGCTCTTAACCTGCAGGAGGCACTGCGAGCCATGAAGCAGATGGATCCAGACAGTGTGCATGATGGAGACAGACTGTTAAAGGAGCAGTTTATTGAAGGACTCCTATCCGGTACCCACAGAGCACAGCTGCGCATTATAGCCCTGCAGAACCCTGACCTGGATTTTGCAGACTTTAAGGACAGGGCTATCTGGGTGCTGCATGAACCAACTGTCAGCCGTCCAGCGCCCCCTAGGTGCCCAGCGATCACCTACCACCAGGAAACAACATCTTTCCCCCTCAGCCCTGTGGAGGCTGATGCACAGACTCTGGACAATGACCCATCTTCAGAACTGCGTCTTCAGGTCCAGGAGTTGACCAAAGGTATGGCTGCACTTGCCAAAACCGTGCAGTCCCTGCAGGAGTCCTCCAAGGGGAAGATCCAGTTGGCCTCCAGTCCAGAGGATGTCCCGTGGATGCGGAGGAAGAGGATCCCGCCACTCCGAGGGAGGAACAGCGATCGCTATGACCAGAACGGACGTCCCATCTGTCATCACTGCCACAAGGCAGGCCACCTCACCAGATTCTGTCCTTTAAACGAGCAACCCCTGGGGCAGAGGGCCAACCCCCAGGAGTAGGACCACAAGGCCCAAGGAACTGGCGAGCCAAGTATGTTGGAGGGCGACCGGCCCTCCCAGTGGTGATTGATGGCATCCCCATGAATGCTTTGCTGGACACTGGCTCTCAGGTGACCACTATGCCGTATATCCTTTACAAGCGATATTGGGCTGACTCTGAACTTACCCGTGGCCCATGTGATGAACTCACAGTAGTTGCCAGTAATGGTCAGTCTTTACCGCAAGTGGGATGTAAAGAAATTACTGTTAAATTGGGTCGAGTAGAGCTAAAGTCTCAAGGTCTGATAGTTGTGGATATTGATCGACGAGAATGTAACCCAATGATGACTCTTGGTACCAATGTGATTGAAAATTGTCTTTCCGAGGTTATTGTCTTGTTGCAACAGGTGGCTGAGACTGCTGGTTCCAGTGAACAACGAGTCCTGCAGAAGTAGATCAGAGCCCTGATGCAAAGACAGTAGGTAGAACTCTCTGGAGGAAAAATTGGCAGCGTCAGAGTGAGTGATTCTTTCCCCATTGCGATACCCCCAATGGAATGCTAATTTGGTGTCGGGCAGCTATAGGCCTCAGAGGGAAAGATTACCAAGCAGTGGTAGAGCCAGTGTACTCTGATAGCCAGCCCACTGTCCTGACAGCCAGAGGGGTAGTTGATGTTCGCAAAGGGAGAGTACCTGTACGCCTCTTGAATTGTGGGGAGGAGGAGGCCACAATACCTCGGTATGCCACAGTTGCTAAGCTGCTTACTTTCAGTAACAACGCAATACAGGCAGCAGAGCCCTTGGTCTCATCCGACCAGGTGGAGGACAATGGCTCTGTAAAGCAGCTGGAGGAGTGGTGCCAGCAACTGCAGGTGGGAACTGACTCCACCCCTTCATACCAAAAGAATGGGGTTTACCGGGTGACTCAAGAGTATGAGCGGGTATTCAGTAAATACCCTCTAGATTTTGGGAAGGCAAAAGGGGTTCAACACCATATCCCCACTGGAGACCATCCAACCATAAAAGAAAGGTACTGGCCTATACTCCCAACACAATACCAGTGTGCTAAAAGTATGTGGCGGGAAATGAAGGAAGCTGGGGTGATCAGAGACAGTTGTAGCCCCTGGGCAGCTCCAATAGTATTTGTGAAAAAGAAAGATGGTACCATGAGAATGTGTGTTGATTACAGAAAAACTAACAGCATTACACATAAGGATGCCTACCCACTACCCAGAATTGAAGAGTCATTAGCCGCACTTAAAACTACTAACTATTTTTCCACCTTGGATCTCACTAGTGGGTATTGGTAGGTTTCCGGGGCAGAGGCAGACAAGGAGAAAACAGCGTTTACCACCCCAATGGGTCTCTGTGAGTTCAACTACATGCCATTCGGGCTCTGCACCGCTCCAGGGACATTTCAACAGCTAATGGAATGCTGTCTTAGGCACAAGAACTTCGAGACAGTCCTGTTGTACCTTGATGATGTCATTGTTTTCTCTAAGACTTATGAAGATCATCTGAAGCACCTGGCTGAGGTGTGTGAAGCATTGTCCAACTTTGGCCTGAAGGTGAAGCCTTCCAAATGCCACCTCCTGAAGCCCAAGGTTCAGTACCTCAGTCATGTAGTGAGTGCAGAAGGTGTGGCACCGGATCCTGACAAAGTCACAGTCATCCGGGACTGGCAGAAGCCCAGCAACCTCCATGAAGTATATCAATTCCTCGGGCTGGTAGGCTACTACCGAAGGTTTATCAAAGGCTTCACTGAGAAAGCCACTCCTATGCAAAATCTTCTGGTGGGTCAGCCCAAGAAGGACAGAAAGCAGAGTCCTACATTCGAATGGAATGAGGAGCTGGAGAGGTCCTTCACTTGACTGAAGATGGCTCTCACAGGAGATGAAGTTCTGGCCTACCCAGATTATGACCAACCGTTTGTTCTGTATACTGATGCCAGCAACATGCGACTGGGAGCAGTACTGTCACAGGTACAGAATGGCAAAGAAAGAGTGATCTCCTACGCCAGCAGGAAGCTTTGTCCCACTGAAAGGAACCCTGACAACTACAGTTCCTTCAAGCTGGAGTTCCTTGCCATGGTCTGGGCTGTGACTGAACGATTCAAGCATTACCTAGCTTCAGCCAAGTTTACCATCTTCACGGATAACAACCCGTTGACTCACTTGGACACCACAAAACTAGGCGCATTGGAGCAGCGATGGATGGCTCGGCTGTCTAACTATGAATTTACCATCAAATACCGAGCAGGGCATAAGAATGCCAATGCTGATGCGCTGTCCAGAATACCCAATCTGTCAGATGCCGGAGAAGACCCTGAGGCACTCGAAGAAATAGAGCTACCTGCCTTCCACCGGCCAATTGCGGCCCAACGTGCCCAAGGAGTGAGGAACAGACGGTCTATCCTGAAAGAGGCTACCCTCAATCCATTGCCTCATCATGACTGGGCAGAAACCCAGGATAGTGACCCTGCAGTCCACCTGGTAAAGGAGCTGCTGTCACAAGCTGACTCATGCCCGGATTCAGATGCTCCTGAAGAAACCCAGCAGTTGTGGAAGGAAAGAGGCAGACTGTTCATCTATGAAGGAAAGCTGTGTTGGAGGAGTATCAATGCCCGCAGTCATGAGTTGGTCTGGCAGGTGGTAGTCCCAAAGAGAGAGGCATCGATGGTCCTGGAAGCATACCACAATGGAGCTGGACACTTCGGATGGAAGAAGTTGGAAGTCTTGCTCCGGGATAGATTCTACTGGGCTGGTTTGAGGAAGGCTATTGAAAATTGGTGCCGGGAGTGTGGACAATGTAACCTGCGCAGAAAGGACCGTAACAGCCAGCGAGCTCCTTTGCATCCAATAATAACCAAGCAACCACTTGAGTTGGTCGCCCTGGACCATGTGAAGCTGGTCCCAAGCCGTTACGGCTACATTTATGCTCTTACCATCGTTGACCACTACTCGAGATTCCTGGTAGTAGTGCCTGTCAAGGACCAAACAGCCAAGACAGCAGCCAGAGCATTCCAACAGCACTTTTGCCGACCACACGGTTACCCTGAGAGAGTGCTAACAGATCAAGGACCAGCTTTCGAGGCAGAAGTGTTCCAGGAATTCTGTAACTTGTACGGTTGCAAGAAGATCAGGACAACCCTGTACCATCCACAGACCAATGGCATGTGTGAAAAGATGAACCAGGTAGTGATTGACCTACTGAAGACCTTGCCTTTGGACGAGAGGAATCTGTAGCCAGAAAAGTTGCCAGATCTTTTAGACCTCTACAAGCACATTCCTGTGAATTCCACCAACTGCACTCCAGCATACCTAATGAGAGCAAGGCCTGGCAAGTTGTCTATTGATTTGGATATGGGAGTCCTTACCCCTGAAGTAACATCCCCAGATGCTGACTGGGACACAGAAAGGCAACAGCAATTTCGAAGGGTACAAGAGTCTGTGGAAAAGAGTCTAGCTCAGGCAAGACAAAAACAAGAGAAGAACTACAACCAAAATGCACCTGCAGTTCCCTTGTCACCAGGAGAACAAGTCCTCAAGAGGAAAAGAAGGCTGCATAAATTGGATGACTAATGGGAAGCTGAACCCTACACCATCTTACCATCAAACTTTGATAACACCAAGGTGTGCCTTATCAGTAAGGATGGGGGTGAAACCTCAGCAGCAGTATCAAGGGATCATCTGAAACTGTGCCCTGACCAGTTAAAAGAAAGGATGGAAGAACAAAATAATCTTCAGCCCATTGAAGAAGAGGAAGAAAAGGTCAGCACTGTACTTGGTGAATTCCCTGCAAACTGGACAAGAATGGGTCCCGCCATTGTAGTTCCTGTCCTAACCTTTTCCCAACCTACTGCAACTGAAGTAGCAGAGACTCAAGAGAATGTTGAAAATCAGGAAATTCAGGCAGCGGATGCCACACCAGCAGTTGAGCCATAGAATCCTCGCCCTGCCAGTGGTGAATCTGTCATGCCCACAGTGAGTCTAAGAGTTCGCAGATGGCTACTCCCAAGTTTACCCACACAAGAGCTACGTAGGTCTACCTGTGGTACCCAAAGTATATCACCCATCAGATTTCGTATATAAATAAGTTAAAGTAAATAATGATAGTGTCTAATGTTCTATAGTAATAGTAAATGGTTTAATACAAATGTAAATATGTAACTTTTGTGCCTACAGAGACTCTGTAAGAACCTGTGTATAGTTCACCAATTGCCCAGGAATGGGACCATGGACATTGGCGCATGGACTTATCATCATAAGACTCTTTTTGAGCATTTGGTTTTTGTAAATTTTTCCTTTTTGAATCTTGTACACTTATACTTGTTTATTTGTTTATATTGGTTACATGTTTTTCTTCAGTCCAGGAGTGCTGAATTGCACTAGGGGGGAGTGTGGCACCCCCAGGAGTATGGTCGCCACAGTGGCATTGCCTTCCTCCAGGGAGTGTGATGTCATGCCTGGAAGCAATGAAGGGTCTCTCTGGCAGTTAACCATAACATGCAACACAGTTCCCACTCCGGGCCAGCAGAGGGAGCTCTGACCCAGAATTGGGGGAGGAGTGCTCTCTGAGGGCCAGGAAGGGAAATTAGTCAGTTAGTGTGAGGAGGGCGTCATGTGCAGACGTGGAGAAGAAGAGCTGGGGAGACTGAGGAAAGTGGAGAGCTCAGTCCCAGAGATAGCGCATGATCTGGAGCCTGGTCTCCAAGGGTGTATGGATACTAATGGTCCTGCACCAGAAACCAGAGGAATAGGAAGCTGTAAATGCCCTATTCCCACATAATCCTCGGAAGCACAACAGCAACGGATGAGTCAAGAGAGATAGAAGGCTACGGCTGTCTGCCATGCGAGTGGAGTGTGGATAACATCAGAAAGGAGGAACTCCAGTGTAACTCAGTACTGGGAGTACTTCATAGAGAGCGCTAGTAAGGAGACTGCACAGCCCATCTGCCAGAGTGATTCCTGATTTGCTTCCAGGCTAACCAGCTCCTGTGCCATCTGTACTCAGGAGCCTGGACTGCATTTGCCAAGTAAAGGTAAAGAAACTGCAACCTATTGTGTCCTTGCCTTCTTGCTGCAACCTCCCCGGCACTGCTACATCTCTGTGCCTGACACTGCACCTTCCTTCCCAACTCCCACCTACACTGCCCTGGGATTACAGCCCTGCCTGTGGAGGGCTATAACATCATTGCTGCACTACACCATCTGTCCCAGAGGATCTGTCTGCAGCGTCGGCTTAACATTTGCCGAACACCACAGGTGGCGTCACGAATCATCTATTCATAAACTTTATTCCATCACTTCACTCCCTTACATGGACGCCCAGGGCCACGGACCGGGTCACCGCCACTGTGACACTTCCCAGTGAAATACCGGCCCGGTACCGAGTACCCCACTGCCCTGGCGGGCGATCCCCCTGGGCTCGGCGTGCAAAATTCTTTACGAAACGATGGTAGTATCCGGCTAACCACAGGAAGGCCCGCACGTCTTTTACCGTCTCGGGAGTAGGCCATCCCTGGATTGCGGCAACCTTTTCCCGGGATGGTCTAACGCCTTCGGCCGAGACGGTATGCCCCAGATATTCTATCTCGGTGTGGAACAGGTGGCATTTTTGGGGTTTTACCTTCAACACGTACTTCTGCAGCCGGCCGAGTACCTGCCCCAACCGCCGCAGGTTGTCCTCAAACGTGGCGGCATAGATGATGATGTCGTCCAGATATATCAGTGTGGCCTCGAAGTTGAGATCTCCCAGACACCATTCCATCAGCCGCTGAAAGGTCCCCGGGGCGTTGGCCAGCCCAAACGGCATCCGATTGAACTCAAAAAGTCCCATGGGAAGAATGAACGCAGTCTTGGCCCTGTCTTTCTCCAACATCGGCACTTGCCAATACCCGCTGGCCAGATCTAGAGTCAAGAAGTACGTTGCCTTGCCAAGGGCGGATAGGGACTCTTCTATCCGAGGCAGCGGGTATGAGTCCTTGATGGTACACGCGTTCAATTTTCGATAGTCCACACAGAACCGCAAGGTGCCATCCTTTTTGCGAACCAATACGATGGGGGCTGCCCAGGGACTCTGGCTTTCTCGGATGACCCCCTTCGGCAACATCTGGCCCAGTAAAGTTTTCACCTCCTGGTATAGTTGTGGGGGAATCTGCCAATACCGCTCTCTGATGGGAGCGGTTCCTGCCATGGGAATGCCATGCGTAATGGCTGTGGTACATCCAAAATCGTCTTCATGGTTAACGAATACCTCCTGGTACTGGCCCAAAAGCATTTTTATCTGGAGAATTTGGGCTGGTGTAAGGCCAGAGAGTTCTGCTCGCATTCTTTCCAGGATGGCTCGGCCCTTTTCTTCTGTCGAGGTCCCGGTGGCCTGAAGAGACCGGATAGACACCGCCCAAGGGTCCCCTATCTGCACTTTTAGTTGAAACGCAGGGGTCGACAGCACCTCTTCCAAAGGCCTCACCCGTTCCGCCATTTCGGCTCGTGGCTTCAGGACGATGTCTTGGTCTTCTAGGTTGACGCAGTGCACCAGGACAGTCCCCTCCTGCACGGTGGTTAGGGTGCAGGCCACCAGGACTCCAGAGGGCAGGCGCTCCGGGAAGCATGGCTCCACCTGCATCTCTACTCCCTTCGGGGGCACAGGGGCCCAAATAAGTAAGGCTACTACCGTCAGCCCAGGTGGCAGCACGAGTAGAGGAGCTGCCGGCACGATCACCTTCTCCAGTACCTCGCCCTCCTGGCAATCCCGGAGGACTCGCGCTCCCCGCACCAACTGCTGGAAGACCCGCCCCTGGGCCGTGCGGGAGCCCCACTGGCTCAGAGTCTCTTGCGTGGGCTCATTGAGGAGGAGGTTGCTGAACTCTCGTAGTATGTTCATACCCAGATTAACCGGATGTTTGCTGTTTGCGTCTCCCTGGGTCAGGACCACTCCCCGGCGGCCGAATGATTTGCCGCTTATCGAAATCTGCATCCAGGCTACTCTGATGACAGGAACTGGTAGCTGGTTGGTGGCTACCAACTTTATCACAGACCCCCACTGAGGTCTCACTGCTTCGGGAAAATGCTGCCGAAAATAAGTCTCTGGCATGGTCGTTACTTGCGATCCCGTATCTACTAGGCATCGTACGGCACAGCCTTCGACCTCTGCCCATACCACTGGACACCACGCGACCAGGTCTTCGTGACTTCCACCACTCCGTGTGGTGGGCTCCGGCTCTGGGCGGTGTCTCCACGGCTCAGGTCCTCTGCTCTTCTTGGCCAGCGGGGCGGGTTCCTCCTGGAACGTGGGCACTCTCGGGTGGAGTGTCCCAATTCTCCACAATCGTAACAGGCGAATGGTCGTGGGGACCGACTTGGGTAAGGGCCACGATGGTTCATACCTCCTTTATGCAGCCCTGACCGACTTCTTGTGGCCTCTTTCATGGCATCGGCCAATTCGCCCTTAATACTCTGTATCTCTTGCTTCACCTCGTGTACCCAGTGGGGTTCACCCAGGGTGCTTACGGATACTTCGATACTCTGAGCCATCCCCACGGGGACCATCACCCCTTGCTCGTGATCCCAAATACGTACCTCCTTCCCTATCTCTGAAAAGGTCAGATGTGGGTCCACTCGCACCCGCTCTCGCGAAGCCTGTCTCGTCAGGGTGTCTCGTAACCTGGTCACTAACAGGTCACGTAATGTTACCTCCACGGTCCCCACACCGACTCCATCCTTCCTTTCAATGGCTAGAAACAGTTCCTGCAACACATTCATATACTGGGTCACTGTTTCCCGCTCTTTCTGCATGCGACTAAACATCCAGGTTCTCAGTTCCCCCACATCGGTCGGGTTCCCATAGGTCTCTTCTAAGATCTGTAACACCCTGACGAAGGTGTTTCGCTGCCCCCAGGGCCTCAACATTACGGAATCCCGGGCTTCCCTGTCCAATACCATCAGGGCCACTTCTGCCTCTAGGTGAAGGGTAAGCGGATGCATCCTAAATAACCCACGCATTCGCTCCGTCCAGTTCCACAGCACAGTATTGCTGCCGGAGAACCTGGGTAGATTGCTTAGCATAGCCCCCAAAGAAATACTGGGCCGGGGGCCCTCGTTGTCTGCGCTCGGAGACTGCATCCTGCCTACTATGCCAAATGTGGTACTAGCAGGTACGCAGGATGCAGTGACGAGACGCGAGACAGTCTGGTGTTTTTAGTAATAACTTTTATAGGTAACTATCTGCAGGGGTAGTCTAAGCAACTGAACAAATAACAGGAATTGTCCTCGCAGGGACTCAATACAAGCAAACACGGAAATATGAGAACACGACTACGTCCGGCAAAAGCCGGTCACTATAGAGCCGCGGTATGGCCGACTACGGGTCCTTAGCTATATAATAATAATAATAATCTTTATTTATATAGCGCCAACATATTCCGCAGCGCTTTACAGTTGAACAGTTTCAAACACAACAGTCATAAGTAACAACGTTAACAATACAATAATTAAAGCGAAATAAGACGACCCTGCTCGTGGGAGCTTACAATCTACAATGAGGTGGGGGAGATACAAAGCACAGGTTTGTATTTACAATGATGTATTTACAATGATGGTCCAGCCATCTTCAGGGGGTGGGGGTTAGATGGAGATAGTGAATGGGCTACACACACACAAACATAAATGACTTTGATTACTGAATGTGATAGGCCGCTCTGAACAAATGTGTTTTGAGCGAGCACCTAAAACTATGCAAATTGTGGATGGTCCTAATATCTTGGGGTAGAGCATTCCAGAGGATTGGCACAGCACGGGAGAAGTCTTGGAGTCGGGAGTGGGAGGTACGGATTAGGGCAGAGGTTAGTCGAAAGTCATTTGCAGAGCGCAGCGGTCGGTTAGGCCGATAGACAGAAATGAGGGAGGAGATGTAAGGGGGTGCCGCACTGTGGAAAGCTTTGTGGGTGAGAACAAGTACTTTGAATTGTACCCTGTAATGAATTGGCAGCCAGTGTAACGACTGGCGAAGAGCGGACGCGTCTAACTAACGATTAGCCAGATGGACAACCCTGGCTGCTGCATTCAGGATAGACTGGAGAGGGGAGAGTTGAGTGAGAGGGAGGCCAATTAATAGAGCATTACAGTAGTCCAGGCGGGAGTGGATCAGGGCGACAGTGAGAGTTTTTGTTGTTTCCATGGTGAGAAAAGGGCGGATTCTAGAGATGTTCTTTAGGTGTAAGCGGCACGAGCGGGCAAGAGATTGTATATGGGAGGTGAAGGAGAGATCGGAGTCAAACATAACACCCAGACAGCGCGCCTGCTGTCGGGGTGTTATTATGGTGCCACCCACAGAGAGGGAAATGTCAGATTTAGGGAGGTTAGTAGATGGAGGGAGCAGAAGAAGTTCAGTTTTGGAGAGGTTGAGTTTCAGATAGAGAGCAGACATGATGTTGGAGACTGCAGACAGACAGTCAGTGGCGTTCTGTAGTACAGCGGAGGTAAGGTCAGGGGATGATGTGTACAGTTGTGTGTCGTCAGCATAAAGATGGTACTTAAAGCCAAATCTGCTGATGGTCTGTCCAATTGGGGCCGTGTAGAGAGAGAAGAGAAGGGGGCCAAGGACTGAGCCCTGAGGTACCCCAACAGTGAGAGGAAGAGGAGATGAAGTGGAGCCAGAAAACAGAACACTGAAGGAGCGGTCGGAAAGATAGGAGGAGAACCAGGAAAGAGCAGTGTCCTTAATGCCTAGTGACTGGAGCCTAGAGAGTAGGAGAGGATGGTCAACAGTGTCGAAAGCTGCAGAAAGGTCGAGAAGAATGAGCAGAGTGGTCACCATTACGTTTTGCTGTCAGAAGGTCATTGGTCACTTTGATGAGTGCAGTTTCTGTCGAATGTAGGGGGCGGAAACCGGACTGTGAAGGGTCTAGGAGGGAGTGAGTGGAGAGGTAATGGGTAAGGCGGGAGTATATCAGGCGCTCCAAGAGTTTAGAGATGAAGGGGAGATTGGAGACTGGTCTGTAGTTGTTTGTGCAGGGTGGGTCGAGGGTGGGTTTCTTTAGTAATGGAGTAATGATAGAGTGTTTGAAGGAGGAGGGGAAAATGCCAGAGGAGAGGGAGAGATTAAAGATTGTAGTTAGGTGAGTTGTGACGACTGGAGAGAGAGACTGGAGGAGATGTGAGGGAATGGGGTCGGTTGTGCATGTAGTCGGACGAGAAGAGGAGAGACTGGAGACTTCTTCTTCTGTGATGGGATCGAATGTGGAGAGTGAGCCAGGGGAAATGCAGGGAGGGATGGGAGTCACTGAACTTGGTGATTTGGAGCGGATTTCCTGACGGATATTGTCTATTTTCTCTATAAAGTGGGAGGCCAGGTCATCAGCGCAAATGTCTGTGATAGGCGCTTGTGCTTTTGGCCTGAGGAGGGAGTGAAAGGTGTCAAAAAGTTTCTTGGGGTTGTTGGATAGTGAGGAGATCAGGGTGGTGAAGTAGGTCTGTTTGGCGAGGTGAAGGGCAAAGTTATATGTCCTTAACATAAATTTGAAGTGTATGAAGTCTTCTGGTGTGCGTGTTTTCCTCCATAAGCGTTCAGCACACCTAGAGCATCGCTGGAGAAATCGGGTTTGCGATGTGAGCCAGGGCTGTTTCACTCTGTGTTTGGAGGTTCTGAGGGTGAGGGGAGCTACTTGGTCAAGTGTGCTTCTAAGAGTGTCATTGAAGTGATGTACAGCCAGATTAGGACAGGACAAAGAAGAGATTGGGGACAATGATGAGTGTAGGGAGTCTGAAAGTGTATGAGGGTTAATGGCTTGTAGATTTCTGACTGAATGGTAGGTAGGAGGGTGCTGGGGTGAGCGAGGATTTGTGAGTGTAAAGGAGAGAATGTTGTGGTCAGAGAGTGGAAGCGGTGAGTTATCTAGGTAGGAGATTGAGCAGAGCCGGGCGAAAACCAGGTCCAGGGTGTTACCGTCTTTGTGTGTTTCAGAGGTTGAGAGCTGAGAGAGGCCTAGAGAAGTGGTTAGTGATAGAAGCTGGGATGCAGATGTGGAAGTGGGGCTGTTAATGGGGATGTTGAAGTCTCCCAGGATAAGGGTTGGTAGTTCTGAGGACATGAAGTGCGGCAGCCAGGCAGAGAAATGGTCCAGGAAGTGGGTGGGTGAGCCTGGGGGCCGGTATATGACCGCTACTCTGAGGGAGAGGGGACGAAAGAGCCTGATGGTGTGGACTTCAAAAGAAGGGAATGAGAGTGATGGAACTGCGGGGATGACCTGGAAAGTGCATTGTGGGGACAGGAGTATGCCGACTCCACCACCAGGTCTGTTTGTCGGTCTCAGGGAATGGGAGAATTGTAAGCCACCATGGGAAATGGCAGCAGGAGAGACAGTGTCAGAATCCTGAATCCAGGTTTCCGTGAGGGCCAACAGATTCAGAGAGTTTTTCAGAAAGTAATTGTGTAGGAAAGGAAGTTTTTTGCATACAGACCGTGGATTCCAAAGGGCACAATTGAAAGAAGGAGATGAAGGAGTGCAAATAATATTAGTAAGATTATTAAGGTTTCGATGTGAGGTAGGGTAGGGGTTGAGGTTGGGGGATAGTGGACCGGGGTTGGGGGAGATGTCCCCTGAAATCAGTAGGAGCAGGAAGATAAAGAGCAAGTAGTTTTTGGAATTGTATGAAGATTTTTTGTGCAGTGTGTTTGGCCAAGATGGGCTGAGGTTTTTTAAGAAGGTGAGAAGTGCATGGGAGCTGTACATGGGAGAAGGAAAGAGAGAGGAGCTGATGTATACGAGTCGTGATGGAGGGGGGATTGGTCAGTGAAAGTGGATTGCAAGAGAACATAGGAGGATAGGAATAAAGCACATGGATAAAAGGGAGAGCAGAGTGTGGGTTACCTGACTCCAGCCCTGACTAACTGCCATGTAATAACTGCTGTATCCCGACGCTTATCTTCGTGACGCTTTGCTTCTGTGATGCGTGCACCCCCACATGCGTGTATAGTAAAAACATGCAACAGTCTTCTACTAGGCATTGCTCCTACTGGCCAGTTTCCTACTCCACACTGATGAGGGGCAATACCCTGAAACAGCTGTCTGTGGATGGATACCATGTTTTGCATAGGTGGTTTCCTTCATTGGAGACTGCCCTTCCCGTGGTTGTTCCTTCCCGGGGAAAGACCTGGCTAGTCATTGCTTGCGTTGAGAAACATGTGATGGTGTCTCCGCGGCTTGTGTTTTGCATGTTTTTACATATTTCCCATAAGGGATGAGAGCATTGCTCTAGAATCACTGCATTGAGAAACATGTGATGGTGTCTCCGCAGTGTTGGATGTTGATCTCCTCATTTTTCACTTAGGTATATAGTGTCACTTAACCGTCCCGATGTCCCTCGGCGTCCTGGACTATGGTTCTTCGGCGTAGCAACCGCTGGGCCCAGCCGCTGAGGATCTGTCGAAGTCTTCGAGTGTTCCGATGCTCCGGTGAAGCAGGGGCACAACAGGCCCCGGAGGAGACCTTGGGCAGATGGGCCACAGTCCCCGGATAGGGGCAAGCAGCAGCGATGTGGGGTGGTGGCTGGCAGGCCACCTGCACAGCCAGCGGCTACAACGGGGGATCCGCGGCGAGCAACGGCCCGGCCCTTGCCACGGACTGGAGCGGGACAGTGGTGGCCGCCGACGGCACTGAACTAGCCGTGGCCACGGGTGGAAGCGGGGCGGCAGCGGGCAGCGGGAGACAGGTCGTAGCCGCGGGCTGGAGTGAGGCAGCAACGGCCGCTGGTGACCGCGGGCAGGCCGCAGCGGCGGGCTGGAGTGAGGTGGCAGCGGTCGCTGGGACCCGTGGGCAGGCCTCAGCCACGGGCAGGAGTGAGGCGGCAACGGCCGCGAGTGACCGCGGGCAGGCCGCAGCCACGGGCTGGAGTAAGGTGGCAGCAGCCACTAGTCGACGCGGGGCAGCGGTTCTTGGACGGTCGTCTTGGCGCCATCCCACTGATGTCCAGGGTGAGTGTCTCTCCTGCCTCTGTCCTTCCTGGCTCCGGTAAGTTGCGCTGGCTCTCAGTTGCTCCCACGTTCTCCTGCTCCTTCTGTCCCGTTCTGCTGACTCAATGAGACTAGCATTCCCCGCCCCTTTTATATCGGCTTCTCCCCCAGCCCACCTGTCAGTCTCCACGGTCCGTCCCTGAACTCTGTCCCCCGGAAACAGTTTCCCCCGGAACCTAGATGATGGTCCCCTTGGTTCCGGCCCGGACACTCGGCGGGGGCTCATCCTCCCACACATACATCCAAAGGAAGTGAGAGCTGCTGTTAAGCAATCCCCTGGACAGCCAGTGCTGACATAGCTGGACAGCGCCGGTACCAGAGGTGAGTATACAGCAAGTGTTATTGTTTTACAAGGGGGAAATGTAGGGATGCAGCTTCAAAAACTCGTTGCAGGAGCAGAAAACAGCGGCCTACACGTCCACACCATTTTCAGAATTAAAGACATAAATACTTTCCCTGACTCATTTCTATATTGTCTAGTTTTTATACTCACAAACATAGTTGACAACTGATAGTAAATTCCTGAACAATTACGGTAATAATTATAAAGTACTTTTTTTCTACCCAAAAAAGTGATACTTGTATGGTTTTATATGAATCTGGAGGATCTTTATAGCAGGACACTGTTGGTCATTCTCATCATTTAAAAGCTCAAAGTAAATGCTAGTAATATGTTTATTTCAGTGTTTTTGTTCATAGGTAGGCATATATCTCATTATTCATTTTTATTTCCTAATTATTGTTTGAAAAAATGCTGGCTCTATGTGATTTTTGGATAACTTGTCCGGAAAAATAAAAGCAGCTTGGTATTCCTGTCCACTGAGCCCAGAAAAACAGAAAAACACTCATAGATGAGTGAATCTTGTTACTGTGGCATCATTTCACAGCCTGGATTAGAAATCCCATAATTGCTAATTATGGAGTCGATGACAGCTGTTACACATCCTTATCTGTAAGCCCTATCTAGTGGAGCTGTTCTTTAATTACCACGGTGCAATGAACTATTCCAACTATTCCAGCAAGTGTAATGACGATGATGATGATGAAGCCTGAAGTAAATGTCCAGTGTCCACCATTTAACATCATGTCATCTTTAGGTCCAATATTCTTGTAACGGGAGTTGTGGAACCACTATGCCATGGCCCGAGGAGAGCCTGGAGGGGCGTGACTAGGTGAGCACCTGACTCTTCACTAGTGCCACTGATGTTGGGGTTAGGCTTTGCTCCCAATGGACACCAGGTGCTACTCCAGGACAGATCTCAGATGCACGACAGCTGACCCCCAAGGGACAGGTAGCTAGAATGGCCAGGTAGGAAAGTACAGCTGATACAGGCAGGCACGGCATGAGCACAGGATCCACAGATGCAAATGAATTAGTTGGTATACAGATAAACACTGATAGGTGCAGGCAGGTCCAGCTGGTATACTGATAGGCGGTATACTGATAGGCACTGGCAGGTGCAGACGGGTCCAGCTGATATACAGATTCGCACGGCAAGTGCAGGCGGATTCGGCTGATATACAGATATACAGACTGTTGTAGGGAAGGTGACCTGACGGACGGACGGACTAGTCAGAGTGAAGAAGGAAAGGTTTGCACAGTGTAGGTAGGTGTCAGTTATTACAGTGGGGAAACAGCTAGGAAAGTGTAGTGGACGTGCAGTACCTTGAGTTGACCATTAGATGGCAGGGAGGAGTGTGAGCAAAGGACTTGACAACAGCTTAGGGCTTTAGAAACCGTTGGTCATGGGGGGCGGGGTTACAGTGACAGGGGACCGGGAAAGCTATAAATACTGAGGGAGGGTTCCAGAAGGTTCCAGTCCCCAGGGGGAGCTCCAGTGACAGGAGGACTGCGACAGTCAGTGCGCTGTGAGGATAATCTAAACCAGGGGGACTGAGGAGAGAGAACGTCAGGGGGGTGGTCCTGACAGGAAGAACCGCAGAAGGGACGAGGCACTGGGTGTGAGACACCGTATTTGACACGATGACTGATCAGTGGAAGCGCTGTTGGTTTACGGGCCTAAGGCGGCCACAGTGACGGACCTGTCAGGAGCGTCGACGAGTGAGGAGGGGATGGTGTGTGCAGACACGTCCCTAGTGTAAAGTACGGTGTGAGAAGCGGCTCTGGAAACGGAGGGCAGACAAGGGAAGCGAAGTAAAGTGTATTGCTTTGAAGTGCGGTGTACATTGGAGGCTGTCAAGTGGACGGCCAGAGAATAAACTTGGACCTGTTGCACCCTGAACTTGCCTCCATCTAGTCTCTGTTTCGTCTCTGCGCGGTAAGTAGAGGGACCACCCCCCCCAGCCCGGCCCACCGACCCTACACTGTCATGGCAGGTGCAAGCGGGTCCGGCTGATATACAGACTGGCCTGGCAGGTGCAGACGGGTCTGTCTGATATGCAGACTGGCACGGTAGGTGCAGGCGGGTTCGGCTGATTTGCAGACTGACAAGGCAGATACTAGCAAGGGCAGACTGGAACAAGGCAAGAACCAGCAAGTAGTGTTAGGGATGGGCAGACCCTAGCAGGTACTAACAGACAGGGACCTGAGAAATAGCAAGCATGTTGGGAAAAGTCTAGCTACTTTGCATATGCAACTCCATGCAGGTGAAGGTGCCTTAAATAGCACGTGTTTCCCAGCCATTGGTTGGGGACACTTTAGGATGGCGTGCACGGCCCTGTTAAGAAGGAAAGAGCAGAGGGTGCGCCCTAAGCACAGTGCCTGGGGATCTGCTTGCCGTGCGCAGACCCCAGGCAGCAGCCAGAAAGGAAGGAGGAAGAAGTGTGGGACGGGAGCTGCGGTGGTGAGGGAGTTGGCATCCCTGCTAGGGGAGAGGTGAAGCGTGCAGGGACGCCAGTGCTACAATTCTATTCTGACTGATTTCCTAATTTATATTTGTAGCAATCAAAACTTTTCTGTTATAAACTTCAAATCCCCTGTGAAAACATAGAGTTAAAGGAGTTAGAAAGAAAATTTTAAAAAATAATCTCAGGAGTAGTGTTGAGCCATACCTTCCGTTATCGGGAAATATCGGATCGGATTGGATCGGAACGATACCCCAAGAATATCGGGCCTGCCCATGTGCGGGCCTGCAGGGGGTCTGTGCGGGCCCTCCGGGGGTCTGTGCGGGCCTGCCAGGGGTCTGTGCGGGCTGCCGGGGGTCTGTGAGGGCCTGCCGGGGGTCTGTGCGGGCTGCCGGGGGTCTGTGCGGGCCTGCCGGGGGTCTGTGCGGGCTGCCGGGAGTCTGTGGGGGCCTGCCGGGGGTTGTGTGTGTGTACAGGCATCGTCCGATGGGGCTACAAGTCTCATCGGGCAATGCCTGCTACAATGACAGTGATTGACACATTAGCCAATGATGGGACAGTAGTAGTCCCATCATCCGGCTAATGTGTTGAATGTAAAAAACAAACAAACATACTACAAACTACATACATACTACATATATACTACATTCATACAACATACTACATACATACTACATATATACTACATATATACTACATTCATACAACATACTACATACATACTACATATATACTACATTCATACAACATACATACTACATAATACATACATACTACATATATACTACATTCATACAACATACATACATACATACTACATACATACTACATTCACACAACATACATACATACATACTACATATATACTACATTCATACAACATACATACTACATGCATACTTCATATATACTACATTCATACAACATACTACATATATACTACATATATACTACATTCATACAACATACTACATACATACTACATATATACTACATTCATACAACATACATACATATTACATAATACATACATACTACATATATACTACATTCATACAACATACATACATACATACTACATACATACTACATTCACACAACATACATACATACATACTACATATATACTACATTCATACAACATACATACATACTACATGCATACTTCATATATACTACATTCATACAACATACATACTACATACATACTACATATATACTACATACATACTACGTACATACTACATATATACTACATTCATACAACATACATACACACATAGTATATACTACATACATACTACATACATACAACATACATAAAACATGCTACAGACATACTACATACATACTACATACATACTACATACATACATACTACATACATACATACTACATACAATATATTCATACAATACATATATATAGACATACAGTACATATAACAGAGTACATACTCACCATCACTTGTCACTTTGATCCCCGAAGCCAGTGTCATCTGTAAAAAATATTAAAATAACAAACAACCAATATACTCCCTGATCCGCAGAAATCCATGAGTGTCCCACGACGATCTCCCGTGGAGAACAGCAGCATCAGCTGATGCGACCGCTCTAGGGGCTCCAGGAATACAATGACGGGAGGTAGGTATCCTTCCGCACTGTATTCCTCCGCCACTGTAAAAAAATATTCCCTAGTCTCACTTTTGGCATTGCTGTGTGAGAAAGTTCCCACGCAGCTTTTGCCATAAAGTGAGACCAGTGAACTATAGTAACCTCTCAGTGATGCACTGCAGGAGATCGTCGTGGGACACTCGTGGATTTCTGTGGATCAGGGAGTGTATTGGTTGTTTGTGATTTTAATATTTTTTTACAGTGAGATGACACTGGCTTCGGCGATCAAAGTGACAAGTGATGGTGAGTATGTACTCTATGTTGTATGTACTGTATGTCTATATGTACTGTATGTATTGTATGAATGTATGAATGTATTTTATGTATGTATGTAGTATGCATGTTGTATGTATGTTGTATGAATGTATTATATATGTAGTATGTATGTATGAATGTAGTATATATGTAGTATGTATGTTGTATGAATGTAGTATATATGTAGTATGTATGTAGTATGTAGTATGTATGTATGTTGTATGAATGTAGTATATATGTAGTATGTATGTATTATGTAGTATGTATGTATGTATGCTGTATGAATGTAGTATATATGAAGTATGTATGTAGTATGTAGTATGTATGTATGTTGTATATATGTAGTATGTATGTAGTATGCAGTATGTATGTTTCTTTTTTTTCTTTTTTACATTCAACACATTAGCCGGATGATGGGACTACTACTGTCCCATCATTGGCTAATGTGTCAATCACTGTCATTGTAGCAGGCATAGCCCGATGGGACTTGTAGTCCCATCGGACGATGCCTGCACACACACACAACCCCCGGCAGGCCCGCACAGACCCCCGGCAGCCCGCACAGACCCCCAGCAGGCAAGTACAGACCCCCGGCAGGCCCGCACAGACCCCCGGCAGCCCGCACAGACCCCCGGAAGGCCCGCACAGACCCTCGGCAGCCCGCACAGACCCCCGGCAGGCCCGCACAGACCCCCGGCAGCCCGCACAGACCCCCGACAGGCCCGCACAGACCCCCGGCAGCCCACACAGACCCCCGGCAGGCCCGCACAGACCCCCGGCAGTCCGTGCAGACCCCTGGCAGGCCCGTACAGACCCCCGGCAGCCCGCACAGACCCCCGGCAGGCCCGCACAGACCCCCGGCAGCCCGTACAGACCCCCGGCAGGCCCGCACAGACCCCTGGCAGGCCCGCACAGACCCCCGGCAGGCCCACACAGACCCCCGGCAGGTCCGCACAGACCGTGCATCATGATGACATCATTTCAGCAGCCAATCACAGCCATGCCATTAGTTAACATGGCTAACACAACTGGCTCATTGCATTATGGGAACTTCCGATGCCGGTATTCGATATTGTAAAAATATCGGAACTCAGTATCGGAACTCCGATACAGCGAATATCGGCCGATACCCGATATTTGCAGTATCGGAATGCTCAACACTACTCAGGAGTAAAGCACATTATTAATTTAAAGTACCACTCCATCAGTATTTTTGTATTTTACCATTGGAGTTATGCCACTAATCTAACTTCCCTGCCCATAGTCTTATACTTTCCAGTCACAAGTATTCAGCTGGTATCTACACTACTCTGCTCGATCTTCGGCTGGTTGTGACCTGCCAGATCGCTCCAGTGTTTGCTGGTCGAGCCAGAAGTCACAACTCAATATAGAATCATAGAATCATAGAATCATAGAATCGTAGAGTTGGAAGGGACCTCCTGGGCCATCTGGTCCAACCCCCTGCTCAAAGCAGGATTCGCTAAATCATCCCAGTCAGATGTCTGTCCAGCCTCTGTTTGAAGACTTCCATTGAAGGAGAACTCACCACTTCTCGTGGCAGCCTGTTCCACTCATTGATCACTCTAACTGTCAAAAAATTTTTTCTAATATCTAATCTGTGTCTCCTCCCATTCAGTTTCATCCCATTGCTTCTAGTCTTTCCTTGTGCAAATGAGAATAAAGTTGTTCCTTCTACAATGTGACAGCCCTTTAGATATTTGTAGACAGCTATTAAGTCTCCTCTCAGTCTTCTCTTTTGCAAACTAAACATTCCCAAATCCTGCAACCTTTCCTCATAAGACAGGGTTTGCAGACCGGTCACCATTCTGGTTGCTCTTTTCTGAACTTGCTCCAGTTTGTTGATGTCTTTTTTAAAATGTGGTGCCCAAAACTGGACACAATATTCCAGATGAGGTCTGACCAAAGAGGAGTAGAGGGAAATAATGACTTCACGTGATCTAGACTGTATGCTTCTGTTAATACATCCTAGAATTGCATTTGCCTTTTTTGCTGCTGCATCACACTGTTGACTCATATTCAGTCTGTGATCTATTAGTATACCCAAGTCTTTTTCACATGTGCTGTCACTTAGCCCTATTCCTCCCATTCTATATATGCTTTTTTCATTTTTATTGCCCAGATGTAGTACTTTGCATTTCTCCCTGTTAAAAACCATTCTGTTAGTTGCTGCCCACTTCTCCAGTTTATTTAAATCTTTTTGAATCCTCTCTCTCTCTTCTCTAGTATTAGCTATCCCTCCTAGCTTTGTGTCATCAGCAAATTTGATCAGTTTACCCTCAATTCCTTCATCTAAATCATTGATAAAGATGTTGAACAATACAGGGCCCAGGACAGAGCCCTGTGGTACCCCACTTGAGACATTCTTCCAACTGGATGTGCAGCCATTTACGACCACTCTTTGGGTCCGATCACTAAGCCAGTTATGAATCCACCTAACAGTTGCCTTGTCCATTCCATACTTAGTCATTTTTTCAATAAGGATTGTATGAGAGACTTTGTCAAATGCTTTGCTGAAGTCAAGATATACTATATCTACAGCATTTCCTTGATCCACCCAATCAGTGATACCGTCATAGAAGGAAATTAAGTTAGTCTGACATGACTTATTAGTTACAAACCCATGCTGACTCTGTTTAATCACTTCATTCTTATCCAGGTATTGACATACATGTTGTTTAATAATTTGTTCAAAGATCTTTCCTGGTATAGAAGTCAGACTCACCGGCCTATAGTTGCCTGGGTCCACCTTCTTCCCCTTTTTGAAGATAGGAACAACATTTGCTCTTCTCCAGTTTTCTGGCACTTCTCCTGCTCTCCAAGAATTTTCAAAGATTATGGAGAGGGGTTCAAAAATGTCTTCTGCTATCTCCTTCAGTATTCTGGGGTGTAATTCATCTGGACCTGGAGACTTGAATTCATTTAGGTTAGCTAAGTGTTTCCTCACTATCTTTCTGTTTATAGATATCCTGGATTCTTCTATTCCCTTAATAGGACAGTGAATAACAGTTGATGTTACATTTCCTTTCTGAGAGAAAACAGATGCAAAATAGGAATTTAAAAGTTCAGCCTTCTCAACATCCTGTCTTACCATGTCATCATTTTCATCCTGTAAAAATCCTATAGCATCTTTGACTTTTCTTTTACTTTTGACATATCCCCAAAATCCTTTATTATTGCTTTTGACATCTCTTGCAAGCCTCAATTCATTTTCAGCTTTAATAATCTGATTTGTGCCCTGCAGGTTCTGCAGACAGCATTATATTCTTCTTTAGATATGCCTCCCTCTTTATATAAGTCTATGAGAGCCACAACAAGACCAGAATGAGGACATAGACTTAAACTGTGTAACAATTATAGTGGAACACTCAGGAACCTCTTGGCTTGTGACAAATGAGTCATCTGAACAAGAGTACGGTAACAAGTCTGTATTACACAAATAAACGTAGGTACCACAAGTGAGCAACAGATCAAGAACGAATAGCAAGCAGGGAGATACAAGTAGTACATATGCAGCACACACTTTTGGGAGAGGCACACACTAGAGCAGACATGGGCAAAGTGCCCGCCTGCTCCCTCGCTGTCTCCTGCTGTCAGCATTGGTGGAGGGGGGGGCCTCCGGCCACTTCCTCCACCAATCAACGTGTGAAACATCTGACGCGATGATGTCATGTCATCGTGTCAGCTCTGTACGAATCAGCACATCAGAGACAGCAGCAGAAGCAGGGCGCCTGAGAACAGGACCGAGGTGAGTACATGGTGTTTTGTTTTTTTTTTTTCATTCTATGGGGGTGAACATGGGGATTCTATGGGGGTATCATGCTGCACATGGGGAGGCTATGGGGCATCATGCTGCACATGGGGAGGCTATGGGGGTGTCGTACTGCACACGGTGAGGCAATTGGGGTGAAATGCTGCACATGGTGAGGCTATGGGAATGCTGTATACTTTCATGCAACATATGGGGAGGCTGTGTGGGGCTCAATCAGTATATGGGGATGCTGTGGGGGCCTCATGCAGTATATGGGAGGCTGTGTGGAGCATCATTCAGTATGTGGAGAGACTGTGGCGCTCATGCTGTATATAAGAAGGCTGTGTGGGGCTCATGCAGTTTATGGGGAGGCTGTGTGGGGCCTCAAGCAGTATATAGGGAAACTGGGGTTCATGCAGTACATGAGGAGGCTGTGTGGTGCTTATGCTGTACATGGAGAGGCTGTGTGGGGCTCATGCCGTACATGGGGAGGCTGTGTGGGGCTCATGCCGTACATGGGGAGGCTGTGTGCGGCTCATGCCGTATATGGGGAGGCTGTGTGGGGTTCATGCCGTATATGGGGAGGCTGTGTGGGGCTCATGCTATATATAGGGAGGCTGTATGGTGCTCATGCCGTATATAGGGAGGCTGTGTGGGGCTCATGTTGCATATGTAGTATGCTGTGTGAGGCTCATGCTGTGGGGGGGTTCAAAGATATATAGGTGTTGTCAGCATACTTAATTATGTTCAATATTAAGTGATACAATTAATATTAATAAATTATTATTGAGTAGAATTAATTTTAAGCTATTAGTTCGGCCCTCCACAACAGTCATGGTCTCTCATGTGGCCCCTCGGGAAAAATAATTGCCCTCCCCTGCACTAGAGTAGGCTGATTATAAGACACAGTTCACAGGAAGGCAGGCAGTCTTTGCATAAGAGTACTGAAAACAGTGAGAGCTGTGAGCCTCTTAGGAAGTCCAGAACAGTAAAACTTACTGCCACTGCAGACAAACGAAATTAGCTGAAACAGTCAGAGCTTAGGTGTCCTAAGTGGGCAGACAGAGGCAGATGCAGAGGACACACACACAGCTTGTTGCAGGTGCAACACTGAGAGCTGGAGAGGTTTGCTAGAAGAACTGAACCGGATCTTCTGGAGAGAAGCACAACCCCACCCCCATCTGTGGACATCAGGCACTCAAACCATCCTCATTTAGTCGGTTTCTAACCATTTGTGCAGACACATGCACATTTGTGGAATGCTGGAGGTCATTTTGCAGGGCTCTGGCAGTGCTCCTCCTCTTCTTCCTTGCACAAAAAGGCTGAGGTAGCGGTCCTGCTGCTGGGTTGTTGCCCTCCTACGGCCCCCTCCATGTCTCCAGGTGTACTGACCTGTCTCCTGGTAGAGCCTTCTGCCTCTGGACACTACGCTGACAGACACAGCAAACCTTCTTGCCACAGCTCGCATTGATGTGCCATCCTGGATGAGCTGCACTACCTGAGCCACTTGTGTGGGTTGTAGAGTCCGTCTCATGCTACCACGAGTGTGAAAGCACAACCAACATTCAAAAGTGACCAAAACATCAGCCAGAAAGCATTAGTACTGAGATATAGTCTGTGGTCCCCACCTGCAGAACCACTCCTTTATTGAGGGTGTCTTGATAATTGCCAATAATTTCCATCTGTTGTCTATTCCATTTGCACAACAGCATGCAAAATTGATTGTCAATCAGTGTTGCTTCCTAACTGGACAGTATGATTTCACAGAAGTTTGATGTACTTGGAGTTATATTCTGTTGTTTAAGTGTTCCCTTTATCTTTTTGAGCAGTGCATATATATATATATATATATACAGTCATATGTAAAAGTTTGGGCACCCCTATTAATTTTAACCTTTTTTCTTTATAACAATTTTGGTTTTTGCAACAGCTATTTCAGTTTCATATATCTAATAACTGATGGCCTCAGTTATATTTCTGGATTCAGATGAGGTTTATTGTACTAACAGAAAATGTGCAATCTGCATTTAAACAAAATTTGACCGGTGCAAAAGTATGGGCACCCTTATCATTTTCTTGATTTGAACACTCCTAACTACTTTTTACTGACTTCCTGAAGCACTAAATTGGTTTTGTAACCTCATTGAGCTTTGAACTTCATAGCCAGGTGTATCAAATCATGAGAAAAGGTATTTAAGGTGGCCACTTGCAAGTAGTTCTCATATTTGATTCTCCTATGAAGAGTGGCATCATGGGCTCCTCAAAACAACTCTCAAATGATCTGAAAACAAAGATTATTCAACATAGCTTTTCAGGGGAAGGATACAAAAAGTTGTCTCAGAGATTTAACCTGTCAGTTTCCACTGTGAGGAACATAGTAAGGAAATGGAAGAACACAGGTACAGTTCTTGTTAAGCCCAGAAGTGGCAGGCCAAGAAAAATATCAGAAAGGCAGAGAAGAAGAATGGTGAGAACAGTCAAGGACAATCCACAGACCACCTCCAAAGACCTGCAGCATCATCTTGCTGCAGATGGTGTCACTGTGCATCAGTCAACAATACAGCGCACTTTGCACAAGGAGAAGCGGTATGGGAGAGTGATGCGAAAGAAGCCGTTTCTGCAAGCACGCCACAAACAGAGTCGCCTGAGGTATGCAAAAGCACATTTGGACAAGCCAGTTACATTTTGGAAGAAGGTCCTATGGACTGATGAAACAAAGATTGAGTTGTTTGGTCATACAAAAAGGCGTTATGCATGTGCTGTATTGTTGACAGTGACACCATCTGCAGCAAGATGATGCTGCAGGTCTTTGGAGGTGGTCTGTGGATTGTCCTTGACTGTTCTCACCATTCCTCTTCTCTGCCTTTCTGATATTTTTCTTGGCCTGCCACTTCTGGGCTTAACAAGAACTGTACCTGTGTTCTTCCATTTCCTTACTATGTTCCTCACAGTGGAAACTGACAGGTTAAATCTCTGAGACAACTTTTTGTATCCTTCCCCTGAAAAGCTATGTTGAATAATCTTTGTTTTCAGATCATTTGAGAGTTATTTTGAGGAGCCCATGATGCCACTCTTCATAGGAGAATCAAATAGGAGAACTACTTGCAAGTGGCCACCTTAAATACCTTTTCTCATGATTTGATACACCTGGCTATGAAGTTCAAAGCTCAATGAGGTTACAAAACCAATTTAGTGCTTCAGGAAGTCAGTAAAAAGTAGTTAGGAGTGTTCAAATCAAGACAATGATAAGGGTGCCCATACTTTTGCACCGGTCAAATTTTGTTTAAATGCAGATTGCACATTTTCTGTTAGTACAATAAACCTCATTTGAATCCAGAAATATAACTGAGTCCATCAGTTATTAGATATATGAAACTGAAGTAGCTGTTGCAAAAACCAAAATTGTTATAAAGAAAAAAGGTTAACATTAATAGGGGTGCCCAAACTTTTACATATGACTGTATATATATATATATATATATATATATATATATACAGTATATATATATATTATAGCTGCCCCCTTCCTGATTTCCGATTTCTTTGTATGTTTGTCACATTTAAATATTTCAGATCACCAAACAAATTTAAATATTAGTTAAAGATAACACAAGTAAAGACAAAATGCAGTTTATAAATGAAGGTTTTAATTGAGGGAAAACAAATCCAAACCTACGGGTTCCTGCCAAATTTAGAGGGATTGTCTAGGCTTCAGGTACAAGTCTGCAGTCACTATACAGTGGCGGAAATAAGTACAGTGTGCCTGTAAAGTCATGGTGCACTTTTGACCAGTCACTGGAAAGCAGCAAAAAATGATAAAAATTTCAAATCTACTCCAAATAAAAGAAAAACTCTCCCAGTTTCATACCTATTCAGTGCAGTTCGATGTGGGCTCTTTTGTTTCCCTACACACATCCAAATGATAGTGAAGGTCTTGCCACACACGGGTAACAGAGGGAATAACGTCTGTGATTCTGTTTTAAGTGATTAATGTCGTTGATACGTTCAATGTACACATGTTGCTTCACATAACCCCAAAAGTAAAAGTCTAAGGGCGTCAGATCCAGGGATCTTGGTGGCCATGGCTTTGACCTGTGACTGGTCAAAAGTGCACCATGACTTTACGGACACACTGTATTTGATCCCTTACTGATTTTGTAAGTTTGCCCAATGACAAAAATATTAGTTTATAAGTTTAAGAGTAAGTTAATTTTAACATTGAGGGACAGAATATCAAAAATAAAATCCAGAAAATTACATAGTACAAATTATATAAATTTGTTTGCATTTTGCAATGAGAAATAAATATTTGATCCCTCTGGCAATAAAGACTTAATACTTGGTGGCAAAACCCTTGTTGGCAAGCACAGCAGTCAGACATTTTTTGTAGTAGATGATGAGGTTTGCGCACATGTCAGTAGGAATTTTGGTCCACTCCTCTTTGCAGATCATCTCTAAATAATTAAGATTTTGAGGCTGTCACTTGGCAAACTCAGAGCTTCAGCTCTCTCCATAAGTTTTCTATGGGATAAAGGTCTGGAGACTGGCTAGACCTCTCCTTGACCTTAATGTGCTTCTTTTTGAGCCACTCCTTTGTTGCCTTGGCTGAATGTTTTGGGTCATTGTCTTGCTGGAAGACCCAGCCACGACCCATTTTTAATGTCCTGGCGGAGGAAAGGAGGTTGTAACTCAGGAAGTTACAGTACATGGCTCCATCCATTCTCTTAATGATGTGATGAATTAGCCCTGTGCCTTTAGCAGAGAAACACCCCCAAAATAAAATGTTTCCACCTCCATGCTTGACAGTGGGGACGGTGTTCGTTGGGTTTTAGGCTGCATTTCTCTTCCTCCAAACATGGTGAGAGTTGAGTTAATGCCAAAAACCTCAATTTTTTGTCTCATCTGACCACAGTCCCTTCCCCCAATCACTCACAGAATCATTCAGGTGCTCATTGGCAAACTTTAAATGGGCCTGCACATGTGCCTTCTTGCCTTCTTGAGCAGGGGGACCTTGCGGGCACTGCAAGATTTTAAACCTTTACGGCGTATTGTGTTACCAATGGTTTTCTTGGTGACTGTGGTCCCACCTGCCTTCAGATCATTAACAAGTTCCCCCCATGTAGTTTTAGGCTGATCTCTCACCTACATCATGATCAAGGATACCCCACGATGTGAGATTTCACATGGTGTCCCAGATTGATGTCGATTGACAGTCATTTTGTATTTCTTCCATTTTCTTACTATTGCACCATCGGCTGTCTCCTTCTCACCCAGCGTCTTACTTATGGTTTTGTAGCCCATTCCAGCTTTGTTCAGGTCTATGATCATGTCCCTGACATCCTTATAAAGCTCTTTGGTCTTCCTCATGTTGTAGAGGTTAGAGTCTGACCAATTTAGTTTGTGAACAAGAGTCTTTTATAAAGGTGACTATGTAAGACAGCTGTCTTTAGTGCAGGTATCGAGTTGATTAGAAGCGTCTAACTTGTTTGTAGGAGCCAGAACTCTTAATAGTTGGTAGGGGATCAAATACTTATTTCTCACTGAAAAATGCAAGTAAATTTAGACAATTTCTACAATGTTATTTTCTGGATTTTATTTTTGATATTATATCTCTCAATGTTAAAATTAACCTACTCTTAAAATTATATACTGTTCACGTCTTTGTCAGTTGGCAAACTTACAAAATCAGCAAGGGATCAAATACTTATTTCCCCCACTGTATATGACTGCATTCTTGTGAATCCTCACAGCGCGCACAGTGCGTCATGAGACTGCAAGAATGTGATTTGTTTTCTCCAAGCTACATTCCGACTAGACACACTAGTGTGGTTTGCACGTTAATGACCAGGCCAATTTTTACAATTCTAACCACTGTCCCTTTATGAGGTAATAACTCTGGAACGCTTCAACGGATCTTGATGATTCTGAGATTGTTTTTTCTTTTTTCTTGACATATTGTACTTCACATTAGTGGTAAAATTTGTTTGCTATAGCTTGCGTTTATTTGTGTAAAAAGCGGAAATTTGGCAAAAATGTGAAAGATTTTGCAATTTTCAAACTTTGAGTTTTTATGTCCTTAAAACAGAGAAATATGTCACACAAAATAACATTTCCCACATGTCTACTTCACATCAGCACAGTTTTGGAAACAAAATGTTTTTATTAGGAAGTTATAAGGGTTAAAAGTTGTCCAGCGATTTCTCATTTTTACAACAAAATTTACAAAACCATTTTTTTAGGGACCACCTCACATTTGAAGTCACTTTAACCCCTTTTCTTCATTGGACGTAATATTCCGTCCATGTGCCCTGGGCCCTAATTACCATGGACGGAATATTACGTCATCATAACGATAAGCGGCGCCCACGTGGTGAGCGCCGCTTATCGCGGCCGGGTGTCAGCTAACTATCATAGCTGACACCCGGCACAATGTGTCAGGGGCGGTCACGGACCGCCCCCGACACGTTAACCCCTTGTACACCGCGATCAAACACGATCGCGGTGTACCGGGGGTTAAAGGGAAGCATCGGTAGGGAGGGGGCTCCGTCCGTGCTTCCCTGAGCCCCCCACGGCAGCGCAATGTGCAGCGCTGCTGCGGGGGGCTCCTTTCCTGCAGGTCCCCGGATCCAATATGGTGGCGGGGACCTCCGGGGGCCTGCAGGAAGCTGGCTCCCTCACTGCCCGCAGAGCGCAGGCATGAGGAAGCCTGCAGCAGTGCCTGTGACAGATCGCTGATCTGTCACAGCGATCTGTGATGTGACAGATCAGCGATCTGTCACATGACAGTTATGTCCCCCCTGGGGCATTGTAATAATGTAAAAAAAGAAAAAAAAAGTGTAAAAATAATCTTAAAAAAAATCGCTAAATAAATTAAAAAAAAAAAATATTCCCCAATAAATTCATTTTTTGGAAATAAAAAAAATCCAAGCAATAAAAGTACACATATTTGGTATTGCCGCGTCCGTAACGACCCGCCCTATAAAACTGTCCCATTAGTTAACCCCTTAAGTGAACCCCTTAAGAAATAAAAATAAAAAACAAAGCAAAAAATAATGATTTATTATCATACCGCCGAACATAAAGTGCAATAGCACGCGATCAAAAGACGCATATAAATATCCATGGTACCGCTGAAAACATCATCTTGTCCCGCAAAAAACGAGCCATCATACAGCATCATCAGTGAAAAAATAAAAAAGTTATAGCTCACAGAATAAAGTGATGTAAAAATAATTATTTTTTATATAAAATTGTTTTCATTGCATAAAAGCGCCAAAACATAAAAAAACGACATAAATGAGGTATCACTGTAACCGTACCGACCCGAAGAATAAAGCCGCTTTATCAATTTTATTGCATGCGGAACGCCGTAAACGCACCACCCAAAAGAAATTCATGAAACGCTGGTTTTTGTAAATTCTGCGTCCCAAAAAACGAAATAAAAAGCGATCAAAAAATGTCACGTGCCCGAACATGGTACCAATAAAAACATCAACTCGTCACGCAAAAAATAAGACCTCACATGGCTCGGGGTCAAAATATGGAAAAATTATAGCTCTCAATATGTGGGGATGCAAAAACTATTTTTACAATAAAAAGCGTCTTTTAGCGTGTGACAGCTGCCAAATATAAAAACCGCCATAAATAGTAAATCAAACCCCCCCGTTATCACCCCCTTAGTTAGGGAAAAATAATAAAATTAAAAAATGTATTTATTTCCATTTTCCCATTACGGTTAGGGCTAGGGCTATGGTTAGGGCTAGGGTTAGGGCTAGGGTTAGGGGTGTGTTGGGGTTAGGGTTGGAGTTAGAATTGGGGGGTTTCCACTGTTTGGGCACATCAGGTGCTCTCCAAACGCAACATGGCGTCTGATCTCAATTCCAGCCAATTCTGCGTTGAAAAAGTCAAATGGTGCTCCTTCCCTTCCAAGCTCTGCCATGCACCCAAACAGTATTTTACCCCCTCATATGGTGTATCAGCCTACTCAGGACAATTTGCAAAACAACTTTTGGGGTCCTATTTCTCCTGTTGCCCTTAGGAAAATAAAAAATTGGGGGCAAAAATATAATTTTTGTGGGAAAAAATGATTTTTTTATTTTCACGCCTGGGCGTTATAAACTTCTGTGAAGCACTTGGGGGTTCAAAGTTCTCACCACACATCTAGATAAGTTCCTTGGGGGGTCTAGTTTCCAAAATGGTGTCATTTGTGGGGTGATTCCACTGTTTTGGTACATCAGAGGCTTTCCAAACGCGACATGGTGTCCGATCTCAATTCCAGCCAAAAAAGTCAAATGGCGCTGCTTCCCTTCCGAGCTCTGCCATGCGCCCAAATAGTTGTTTACACCCACACATGGGGTATCAGCGTACTCAGGACAAATTGAACAATAACTTTTAGGGTCCTGTTACCCTTGGGAAAATAAAAATTGTGGGTGAAAAGATCATTCTGTGGAAAAAATATGATTTTTTAATTGTACTGCTGTACGTTATAAACCTCTGTGAAGCCCTTGTTGGTTCAAAGTTCTCACCACATATCTAGATAAGTTCCTTGGGGGGTCTAGTTTCCAAAATGGGGTCACTTGTGGGGGGTTTCCACTGTTTAGGTACATCAGGGGCTCTCCAAACGTGACATGGCGTCCGATCTGAATTCCAGCCAATTTTGCATTGTAAAAGTCAAACGGCGCTCCTTCCCTTCTGATCTCTGCCATATGCCGAAACAGTGGTTCCCCCCCACATATCAGGTATCAGCGTACTCAGGACAAATTGCACAATAATTTTTACTGTCCAATTTCTCCTGTTACCCTTGGTAAAATAAAAAAAATTGAACCTGAAGTATTTATTTTGTGAAAAAAAGTTAAATGTTCATTTTTTTTTTAAATATTCAAAATATTCCTGTGAAGCACCTGAAGGGTTAATAAACTCCTTGAATGTGGTTGTGAGCACCTTAAGGGGTGCAGTTTTTAGAATGGTGTCACTTTTGGGTATTTTCTATCATATAGACCCTTCAAAGTGACTTCAAAAGTGATGTGGTCCGTAAAAATAAAATGGTGCTGCAAAAATGAGAAATCGCTGGTCAACTTTTAACCCTTATAACTTCCTAACAAAACAAATTTTGGTTCCAAAATTGTGCTGATGTAAAGTAAACATGTGGGAAATGTTACTTATTAAGTTTTTTGTTTGCCATATCTCTGTGATTTAAGGACATAAAAATTAAAAGTTGAAAAATTGCAAACTTTTCAAAATTTTCGTCAAATTTCCATTTTTTTCACAAATAAACGCAAGTTACATGAATGAAATTTTACCACTAACATGAAGTACAATATGTCACGAGAAAACAGTGTCAGAATCCCTGGGATCCATGGATGGAAGCGTTCCAGAGTTATTACCTCATAAAGGGACAGTGGTCAGAATTGTAAAAATTGGCACGGGAGTTAACGTGCAAACCACCCTTGGTAGTGAAGGGGTTAAGGAGTGTATATGGCATACCCAAACGTGACACCAATTTACAAACTGCATCCCTCAAGATTATCAAAACCACATTCAAGAAGTTTATAAACCCTTCAGGAGTTTCACAGGAGCAGAGGCAACGTGGTAGGAAAAAATTAACATTTAACTTTTTAGTCACAAAAATCATCTTTTAGCAACATTTTTTTTATTTTCACAAGGGTAACAGGAGAAAATGGACAGATAAAGTTGTTGTCCAATTTGTCCTGAGTATGCTGATACCCCATATGTGGGAGAGAACCACTGTTTGTGGTTTGTTTATGTGAGAAAAAACTACTGTTTGGGAACATGTCGGGGCTCGGAAGGGAAGTAGTGATGTTTTGGAATGCAGACTTTGATGGAATAATCTGCGGGCGTCATGTTGCATTTGCAGAGCCCCTCATGTGCCTAAACAGTAAAAAAAAACACAAGTGACATAATTTTGGAAACTAGTAAGTAAATTAGCAGTGCATGGAGGTGTGGTACAGTTTGAAGCAATCTTTCATACACAGGCCAGGTTTGTCGGGGCAGGTGTCGCATTGATAAATGGAGTTCTTGCGTATTCCCCCACATTATCTTCAGGACCCCCACTGGACAAGTACCACGCCGGCCATTGTGGACATCATCTCCTGTTCCGTGATTCATCCCATCCTGGGGAACGTCTGACAGGATAAGTGACCCAACCAGAACTGTGATCCCCTTTCTGCTGTTCTTTAACCCCTTCACGACCTTTGATGCCACGTAGGCGTCATGAAAAGTCGTGCCAGAACGACCCATGACGCCTATGTGGCGTCATGACTTTAAAGCCCCCCTGCGGGTCAGGTGACCTAGGTCACTGAAAGGTCACCCGACCCGCAGATACAGGGGGCTTTGTTCTTCACCACATGAGGCGTGGCTTCGCCCCCACGTGGCTACGATCGCTCTGATTGGCTGTTAAAAGTGAAACAGCCAATCAGAGCGATAGTAATATTTCATCAATGAAAAATTGATGAAATATTACAATCCAGCCATGGCCGATGCTGCTGTAGCATCGGACATGGCTGGAGACATCGATTCCACCCCCCCACCGGCGATCGCCCCCCCGCAACTGAATGACAGCGGCGATCTGCCGCCGCTGTCATCATCTGCCCCCCTCCCATTCCCTCTGCTCCCCGCCAGATTCCGATAACCCCCTCACCCCCTCTCACCTCCCCCGGCACCTTCTAAGTCCCCCTGTCGCTCCCGGTGTCCGGTGGGTCCGGTTCATGGGAGCCGCCATCTTAGAAAATGGCGGGCGCAGTGCGCCCGCCCGAATCTGCCGGCTGCAGATTCCATTCTTTCATTTTGATCACTCTCACAGTGATCAAAATGGAAGAAAAAGTAAATAAACCCCCCGATTATCACCCCCATAGGTAGGCACAACTAATAAAATAAAGAAAATATTTTTATTTTTCCATTAGGGTTAGGGTTAAGGTTGAAAAGAGGGTTAGGGTTAGGGTTGAAAAGAGGGTTAGGGTTAGGGTTGAAAAGAGGGTTAGGGTTGAAAAAAGGGTTAGGGTTAGGGTTGGAAAGAGGGTTAGGGTTAGGGTTGGAAAGAGGGTTAGGGTTAGGGTTGGAAAGAGGGTTAGGGTTAGGGTTGGAAAGAGGGTTAGGGTTGGAAAGAGGGTTAGGGTTGGAAAGAGGGTTAGGGTTAGGGTTGGAAAGAGGGTTAGGGTTAGGATTGGAAAGAGGGTTAGGGTTGGAAAGAGGGTTAGGGTTAGGGTTGGAATTAGGGTTAGGGTTGGAATTAGGGTTAGAATTAGGGTTAGGGTTGGAATTAGGGTTAGCGTTGGAATTAGGGTTAGGCTTGTGGTTAGGGATGTGTTAGGGTTAGGACTGTGGTTAGGGGTGTGTTGGGGTTAGGGTTGGAGTTAGAATTGAGGGGTTTCCACTGTTTAGGCACATCAGGGGGTCGCCAAACGCGACATGGTGCAACCATTGATTCCAGCCAATTTTGCATTCAAAAAGTCAAACAGTGCTCCCTCCCTTCCAAGCCCTGACGTGTGCCCAAACAGTGGTTTACCCCAACATATGAGGTATCAGCGTACTCCGGAAAAATTGCACAACAACTTTTGGCGACTAATTTCTCATGTTACCCTTGGGAAAATAAAAAATTGGGGGCTAAAAAATTATTTTTGTGGAAAAAAATGATTTTTTCATTTTCACGTCTCTGCATTATAAACTTCTGTGAAGCACTTGGGGGTTCAAAGTGCTCACAACACATCTTACATACGTTCCTTGGAAGGTCTAGTTTCCAAAATGGGGTCACTTGTGGGGGTTTCCACTGTTTAGGCACATCAGGGGCTCTGCAAACGTAATGACGACTGCAGACTATTCCATCAAAGTCTGCATTTCAAAACGTCACTACTTCCATTCCGAGCCTTGACGTGTGCCCAAACAATGGTTCCCCCCCACATATGGGTACCAGCGTACTCAGGACAAACTGGACAACAACTTTTGGGGTTCAATTTCTCCTGTTACCCTTGTGATAATAAAAAATTGCGGGCTAAAAAATCATTTTTTGAGGAAAAAAAAGATTTTTTATTTTCACGGTTCTGCGTTATAATCTTCTGTGAAGCACTTGGGGGTTCAAAGTGCTGCTCACCACACATCTAGATAAGTTCCTTGGTGATCTAGTTTCCAAAATGGGGTCACTTGTGGGGGGTTTCCACTGTTTAGGCACATCAGAGGCTCTGCAAACGTAACATGATGCCCGCAGACCATTCGATCAAGTCGGTATTTCAAAACGTCACTACTTCCCTTCCGAGCCCCGACGTGTGCCCAAACAATGGTCCCTCCCCTCATATGGGGTATCAGCGTACTCAGGACAAACTGGACAACAACTTTTGGGGTCCAATTTCTCCTGTTACCCTTGTGAAAATAAAAAATTGCGAGCCAAAAATTCATTTTTTGAGGAAAAAAAAAGATTTTTTATTTTCATGGCTCTGCGTTACAATCTTCTGTGAAGCACTTCGGGGTTCAAGGTGCTCACTACACATCTAGATAAGTTCCTTGGGGGGTCTAGTTTCCAAAATGGGGTCACTTGTGGGGGGTTTCCACTGTTTAGGTACATCAGGGGCTCTCCAAACGTGACATGGCGTCCGATCTGAATTCCAGCCAATTTTGCATTGTAAAAGTCAAACGGCGCTCCTTCCCTTCTGAGCTCTGCCATATGCCGAAACAGTGGTTCCCCCCCACATATCAGGTATCAGCATACTCAGGACAAATTGCACAATAATTTTTGCTGTCCAATTTCTCCTGTTACCCTTGGTAAAATAAAAAAAATTGAACCTGAATTATTTATTTTGTGAAAAAAAGTTAAATGTTCATTTTTTTTTTAAATATTCAAAATATTCCTGTGAAGCACCTGAAGGGTTAATAAACTCCTTGAATGTGGTTTTGAGCACCTTAAGGGGTGCAGTTTTTAGAATGGTGTCACTTTTGGGTATTTTCTATCATATAGACCCTTCAAAGTGACTTCAAAAGTGATGTGGTCCGTAAAAATAAAATGGTGCTGCAAAAATGAGAAATCGCTGGTCAACTTTTAACCCTTATAACTTCCTAACAAAACAAATTTTGGTTCCAAAATTGTGCTGATGTAAAGTAAACATGTGGGAAATGTTACTTATTAAGTTTTTTGTTTGCCATATCTCTGTGATTTAAGGACATAAAAATTAAAAGTTGAAAAATTGCAAACTTTTCAAAATTTTCCATTTTTTTCACAAATAAACGCAAGTTATATGAATGAAATTTTACCACTAACATGAAGTACAATATGTCACGAGAAAACAGTGTCAGAATCCCTGGGATCCATGGATGGAAGCGTTCCAGAGTTATTACCTCATAAAGGGACAGTGGTCAGAATTGTAAAAATTGGCCCGGGAGTTAACGTGCAAACCACCCTTGGTAGTGAAGGGGTTAAGGAGTGTATATGGCAGAAAATACCCAAACGTGACACCATTTTACAAACTGCATCGCTCAAGATTATCAAAACCACATTCAAGAAGTTTATAAACCCTTCAGGAGTTTCACAGGAGCAGAGGCAACGTGGAAGGAAAAAATTAACATTTAACTTTTAGTCACAAAAATCATCTTTTAGCAACTTTTTTTTATTTTCACAAGGGTAACAGGAGAAAATGGACAGATAAAGTTGTTGTCCAATTTGTCCTGAGTATGCTGATACCCCATATGTGGGAGAGAACCACTGTTTGTGGTTTGTTTATGTGAGAAAAAACTACTGTTTGGGAACATGTCGGGGCTCGGAAGGGAAGTAGTGATGTTTTGGAATGCAGACTTTGATGGAATAATCTGCGGGCGTCATGTTGCATTTGCAGAGCCCCTCATGTACCTAAACAGTAAAAAAAAACACAAGTGACATAATTTTGGAAACTAGTAAGTAAATTAGCAGTGCATGGAGGTGTGGTACAGTTTGAAGCAATCTTTCATACACAGGCCAGGTTTGTCGGGGCAGGTGTCGCATTGATAAATGGAGTTCTTGCGTATTCCCCCACATTATCTTCAGGACCCCCACTGGACAAGTACCACGCCGGCCATTGTGGACATCATCTCCTGTTCCGTGATTCATCCCATCCTGGGGAACGTCTGACAGGATAAGTGACCCAACCAGAACTGTGATCCCCTTTCTGCTGTTCTTTAACCCCTTCACGACCTTTGACGCCACGTAGGCGTCATGAAAAGTCGTGCCAGAACGACCCATGACGCCTATGTGGCGTCATGACTTTAAAGCCCCCCTGCGGGTCGGGTGACCTAGGTCACTGAAAGGTCACCCGACCCGCAGATACAGGGGGCTTTGTTCTTCACCACATGAGGCGTGGCTTCGCCCCCACGTGGCTACGATCGCTCTGATTGGCTGTTAAAAGTGAAACAGCCAATCAGAGCGATAGTAATATTTCATCAATGAAAAATTGATGAAATATTACAATCCAGCCATGGCCAATGCTGCTGTAGCATCGGACATGGCTGGAGACACCGATTCCACCCCCCCACCGGCGATCGCCCCACCGCAACTGAATGACAGCGGCGATCTGCCGCCGCTGTCATCATCTGCCCCCCTCCCATTCCCTCTGCTCCCCGCCAGATTCCGATAACCCCCTCACCCCCTCTCACCTCCCCCGGCACCTTCTAAGTCCCCCTGTCGCTCCCGGTGTCCGGCGGGTCCGGTTCATGGGAGCCGCCATCTTAGAAAATGGCGGGCGCAGTGCGCCCGCCCGAATCTGCCGGCTGCAGATTCCATTCTTTCATTTTGATCACTCTCACAGTGATCAAAATGGAAGAAAAAGTAAATAAACCCCCCGATTATCACCCCCATAGGTAGGCACAACTAATAAAATAAAGAAAATATTTTTATTTTTCCATTAGGGTTAGGGTTAAGGTTGAAAAGAGGGTTAGGGTTAGGGTTGAAAAGAGGGTTAGGGTTAGGGTTGAAAAGAGGGTTAGGGTTGAAAAGAGGGTTAGGGTTAGGGTTGGAAAGAGGGTTAGGGTTAGGGTTGGAAAGAGGGTTAGGGTTGGAAAGAGGGTTAGGGTTGGAAAGAGGGTTAGGGTTGGAAAGAGGGTTAGGGTTAGGGTTGGAAAGAGGGTTAGGGTTAGGATTGGAAAGAGGGTTAGGGTTGGAAAGAGGGTTAGGGTTAGGGTTGGAATTAGGGTTAGGGTTGGAATTAGGGTTAGAATTAGGGTTAGGGTTGGAATTAGGGTTAGTGTTGGAATTAGGGTTAGGCTTGTGGTTAGGGATGTGTTAGGGTTAGGGCTGTGGTTAGGGGTGTGTTGAGGTTAGGGTTGGAGTTAGAATTGAGGGGTTTCCACTGTTTAGGCACATCAGGGGGTCGCCAAACGCGACATGGTGCAACCATTGATTCCAGCCAATTTTGCGTTCAAAAAGTCAAACAGTGCTCCCTCCCTTCCAAGCCCTGACGTGTGCCCAAACAGTGGTTTACCCCAACATATGAGGTATCAGCGTACTCCGGAAAAATTGCACAACAACTTTTGGGGACTAATTTCTCATGTTACCCTTGGGAAAATAAAAAATTGGGGGCTAAAAAATTATTTTTGTGGAAAAAAATGATTTTTTCATTTTCACGTCTCTGCATTATAAACTTCTGTGAAGCACTTGGGGGTTCAAAGTGCTCACAACACATCTTACATACATTCCTTGGAAGGTCTAGTTTCCAAAATGGGGTCACTTGTGGGGGGTTTCCACTGTTTAGGCACATCAGGGGCTCTGCAAACGTAATGACGACCGCAGACTATTCCATCAAAGTCTGCATTTCAAAACGTCACTACTTCCATTCCGAGCCTTGACGTGTGCCCAAACAATGGTTCCCCCCCACATATGGGGTACCAGCGTACTCAGGACAAACTGGACAACAACTTTTGGGGTTCAATTTCTCCTGTTACCCTTGTGATAATAAAAAATTGCGGGCTAAAAAATCATTTTTTGAGGAAAAAAAAGATTTTTTATTTTCACGGTTCTGCGTTATAATCTTCTGTGAAGCACTTGGGGGTTCAAAGTGCTGCTCACCACACATCTAGATAAGTTCCTTGGTGATCTAGTTTCCAAAATGGGGTCACTTGTGGGGGGTTTCCACTGTTTAGGCACATCAGAGGCTCTGCAAACGTAACATGATGCCCGCAGACCATTCGATCAAGTCGGTATTTCAAAACGTCACTACTTCCCTTCCGAGCCCCGACGTGTGCCCAAACAATGGTCCCTCCCCACATATGGGGTATCAGCGTACTCAGGACAAACTGGACAACAACTTTTGGGGTCCAATTTCTCCTGTTACCCTTGTGAAAATAAAAAATTGCGAGCTAAAAATTCATTTTTTGAGGAAAAAAAAAGATTTTTTATTTTCATGGCTCTGCGTTACAATCTTCTGTGAAGCACTTCGGGGTTCAAGGTGCTCACTACACATCTAGATAAGTTCCTTGGGGGGTCTAGTTTCCAAAATGGGGTCACTTGTGGGGGGTTTCCACAGTTTAGGTACATCAAGGGCTCTGCAAATGTAACATGATGCCCGCAGACCATTCCATCAAAGTCTGCATACCAAAATGTCACTACTTCCCTTCCGAGCCCTGACGTGTGCCCATACAGTGGTCATCCCCCACATATGGGGTATCAGCGTACTCAGGACAAACTGGACAACAACTTTTGGGGTCCAATTTCTCCTGTTACCTTTGTGAAAACAAAATTGCGTGCTAAAATTCATTTTTTTTGAGGGAAAAAAATGATTTTTTATTTTCACGTCTCTGCATTATAAACTTCTGTGAAGCACTTGGGGGTTCAAGGTGCTCACCACACATCTAGATAAGTTCCTTGGGGGGTCTAGTTTCCAAAATGGGGTCACTTGTGGGGGGTTTCTACTGTTTAGGCACACAGGGGCTCAGCAAATGTAACATGACGCCCGCAGACCATTCCATCAAAGTCAGCATTTCAAAATGTCACTACTTCCCTGCTGAGCCCCAACGTGTGCCCAAACAGTGGTTTCCCCCCACATATGGGGTACCAGCGTACTCAGGACAAACTGGACAACAACTTTTGGGGTCCAATTTATCCTAGTACCCTTGTGAAAATAAAAAATTGGCAACTAAAAAAATTTTTTTTAGGAAAAAAAAAGATTTTTTATTTTCACTGCTCTGCATTATAAACTTCTGTGAATCACCTGGGGGTTCAAAGTGCTCACTATGCATCTAGATAAGTTCCTTAGGGGGTCTAGTTTCCAAAATGGGGTCATTTGTGGGGGAGCTCCAAAGTTTAGGCACACAGGGGCTCTCCAAACACGACATGGTGTCCGCTAACTATTGGAGCTAATTTTCATTTCAAAAAGTCAAATGGCGCTCATTCCCTTCTGCGCCCTGCCGTGCACCCAAACAGTGCCCCCCCCCCCACATATGGGGTACCAGCATACTCAGGACAATCTGGACAACAACTTTTTTGGTTCAATTTCTCCTGTTACCCTTGTGAAAATAAAAAATAGCGTGCTAAAAAATCATTTTAGAGGAAAAAAATGATTTTTTATTTTCACTGCTCTATGTTATAAACTTTTGTGAAGCACTTGGGGGTTCAAAGTGCTCACTACACATCTAGATAAGTTCCTTAAGGGGTCTAGTTTCCAAAATGGTGTCATTTGTGGGGGAGCTCCAATGTTTAGGCACACAGGGGATCTCCAAACGCGACATGGTGTCCGATAACGATTGGAGCTAATTTTCCATTCAAAAAGTCAAATGGCGCTCCTTCCCTTCCGGGCCCTGCCGTGCACCCAAACAGTGGTTTATGACCACATATGAGGTATCGGTGTACTCAGGAGAAATTGCCCAACAAATTTTAGGATCCATTTTATCCTGTTGCCCATGTGAAAATGAAAAAACTGAGGCTAAAAGATAATTTTTGTGAAAAAAAGTACTTTTTTTTTTTTCGGATCAATTTGAGAAGCACCTGGGGGTTCAAAGTGATCACTATGCATCTAGATAAGTTCCTTGTGGGGGTCTAGTTTCCAAAATGGGGTCACTTGTGGGGGAGCTCCAGTGTTTAGGCACACAGCGACTCTCCAAACGCGACATGGCAAGCGTTAAATATTCCAGCATATTTTCCATTCAAAAAGTCAAATGGCACTCCTTCCCTTCTGAGCCCTGCCGTGCGCCCAAACAGTGGTTTTTGACCACATATGAGGTATCGGTGTACTCAGGGGAAATTGCCCAACAAATTTTAGGATCCATTTTATCCTGTTGCCCATGTGAAAATGAAAAAATTGATGCTGAAAGAAAATTTTTGTTGGAAAAATTAAAATGTCCTTTTTTTCCTTCCATGTTGCTTTAGTTCCTGTGAAACACCTAAAGGGTTAATAATCTTCTTGAATGTATTTTTGAGTAGCTTGAGGGGTGCAGTTTTTAGAATGGTGTCACTTTTGGGTATATTCTGCCATATAGACCCCTCAAAGTGACTTCAAATATGAGGTGGTCCCTAAAAAAAATGGTTTTGTAAATTTTGTTGTAAAAATGAGAAATCACTGGTCAACTTTTAACCCTTATAACTTCCTAACAAAAAAATATTTTGCTTCCAAAATTGTGCTGATGTAAAGTAGACATGTGGGAAATGTTATTTAGTAACTATTTTCTGTCACATAACTCTCTAGTTTAACAGAATAAAAATTCAAAATTTAAAAATTGCGAAATTTTCAAAATTTTCGCCAAATTTCTGATTTTTTCACAAATAAACGCAAAAATTATCGATCTAAATTTACCACTAACATGAAGCCCAATATGTCACGAAAAAACAATCTCAGAATCGCTAGGATGCGTTGAAGCGTTCCAGAGTTATTACCTCGTAAAGGGACACTGGTCAGAATTGCAAAAAATGGCCAGGTCATTAAGGTCAAAATAGGCTGGGTCATGAAGGGGTTAAAGGGAATCTGTCACCCCATTTTTGGACTATCAGCTGCCGGCACTGTCATCAGGGGCTTATCTACAGCATTCTGTAATGCTGTAGATAAGCCCCTGATGTAACCTGAAACATAAGAAAAACGAGTTATATTATACTCAGCGGGGGGCGGTCCGGTCTTGGTCCGATGGGTGTCACGGTCCAGCGCCTCCCATCTTGTAGCGGTGATGTCCTCTTATTTGCTTCCCATCGCAGCTCCGACGCACGCGTACTTTACCTGCCCTCAACTGGACAGAGCAGAGTGCGCCTGCGCAGGAGCCACGACAGGAAGCAAAGAAGAGGACGTCACCGTTAGAAGATGGGAGGCGCCGGACCGGACCCGGACCAAAACCGGACCCGGACCGCCCCTGGGTGACTCATTTTCTTATCTTGCAGGTTACATCGGGGGGGAGGGGGGCTATCTATAGCATTACAGAATGCTGTAGATAAGCCCCTGATGGCAGTGCCGGCAGCTGATAGTCGAAAAATGGGGTGACAGACTCCCTTTAACTCTGCATATTGCTTATCCTTTGAATTGTTTACGCCCCTGTTAACCATTTACCTCCATGAGTGGAGTTTTCCCTGTTAAAAAAACAAACAAACTAACCCTTGCTCTGCCCTCTGTCACTGCATCCCGTAACCTGCTCACAAATACACCATAGTTAATGTAACACAGATGTCTGGATATACAATTACTCCAGCCTTTTTGGTGTGCATTGGGTACATGGTATTACTTCTGCTGTCATTTAGCATTATCTCGAGCTCGGAAGCTCTGACAGCATCTAGCCACTAATCTTTTATGCTCCGTAATACAAATCAGACTATATTCACCCTTGAGGCACAATTTCAATTTCTAAGAATGCAGACAAAAATGAAGAGGGGAGAATATACATCTACAAAGGGAATCAGGGCAGAGATTGTTGAATAAGAAGAAAAGATCCACAGTGTAGAGTAGTCTAATGGTCGAGACCTTCAGAAGTCACATTCTGGACCATTAATCTGTAGACGGGCAAAATACACTCAGGGTAATATTATTATTCAGGAGAAGACGTTGCACCACACTTATTAAACCGAAGGCGTATTTCTAGCCTTTGGAACATAAATATCATGAAAGTCTCTTTCCTATTGTGCAAAGTCATATGTGGAATCTCTGGAGCTTTTAAGAACTGACCTGCTATTAATTCTCTGTAGTAGGGAAGTCAAAACACAGAATAACACTAGAAGAAATAAATGGCTTTCTTTCTTTCTATTTCTAATCTAGTTATCTTCTTTCTTTTTCTCTATATATCATCATCTATTTATCTTTCGCTCTTTCTTCTCTTTATTTTATTATGTATTGATCTTTCTTTCTCTCTTTCTTTCCCTCTACTATCTATCTTGTTTCTCTTTTTATCTACATATTATTATCTATTTATTATGTTTTTCTTTCTTTATCTATTTTTTTTAATCTTTTTCTATTCATCTACCATAATCATGTTTTTCTCTTTCCTTCTTTCTTTTTTTCCTCTTCTCTTTCTCACTCTTTTTCTCTCTCTCCTCTTTCTTATATTGGCCGCAAAAGAACAATCAGTTAATATTCTAGATGTAGGAAGATTGTGCAAGAGTATGGATGTGAGTGACTATATTAAGGACCAGATTGTGAAGGTTAGATGATCGGGTCAGAGCACCTCCCAAATAGCACATCTTGTGAAGAGCTACTGTAGGCCAAATTACTACAAAATGTAATGTCAGCTATGTGGTCAGAATACACACAGTATGAGGTTTTGCTGCAGATGGGAGCCTGTAGTCACAGAGAGGTCGGAGTGCATATGTTGACTCTTTTTACTGTTGAAAATGCCTACAATGGGTATGTGAGCATCAGAGCTGCACTATAGCAGAATGAAGCAAGGTGGCATCATCTTGTAAAGGACTAGACTGGCCGATGGTTACTTCTGCGTCCCTAAACAACATATATAGGGGTCCCTGGTTGGGTGCACATGTGTACGCTTGAGCGGCTGTCACATTCAGACTGCACGTTACTGTATCTTGTACAAGATGGGACCTTTTGTTGTCATGAAGTATGAGGCAGACGTTAGTAATAAAATAAACTCTTGTTTACTTGATCTTCGAATTATGTACAATAGGTAGTAGGTTAAACACTGGAATTCTTCATTTGCATTACATGAAAGAGATTGCGAATGACAGCACATCACTTGTGAGAATCATTGCTAAAGTACAAGAGGTTAAGCTGAGGACCACCATCTTCCCAGTACAGAGCCACATGGGTCAATGTCTTTAGCTGTGACTACTGCACTCCTCATGTGAGGAGAAACTGCCGCCGCTGTTGCTTGGTAATGAAGGATCCTACTACCTTCATTGAGCCTGCTCTTCTCTGCACACACCCAATACGGCTGACAATGCTGAGAGTACTCTTTCTATCACTTTATCAGAATAAGACTACCTGATAAACAGGAAATAAGTTCCCATTGCCTACTTTTTCCTTCCAAAACCATTGGCTAGCCCTACAATTAACCTTGTCCATCCCTGTCCACAGGGAAAATCCAGCCTACATGAGGATGAAAACACACAAAACAATAGGTCACATTAAATATACATTCAGGAGTCTTCAGAGAGAGTGTTCCGTCATCTTTTCCACCTTTCTACTCCTCCCCTCTTTAATGATTGCCGTCCTCGGGAATCCAGGACTGTGACGGATCGAACAGGGGAAGAGGGTGTCTACTTCGCTCTCCTCAGGGGAGGGGAGAGAAGGATCCAGTAGGGATCGGCTCTCTGGTGCCACCACTTGCCCCAGGTCAGTCAGCGAACTGCACCAAAGGCAAATAGTCACCGGAAACGCTTCCCTTATAGGTATGAGTTATTGAGGCGCTCCTAGTGATGGGGACTATACATCATCAGTCAAGGCTGGGGATATATATATATAAACCTCCCGGCCTTCACTGTCAGGGCTCCTCACAAACACAGTACCGCTCGCTGCCACCAGTTCCTTGTTTGACATAAGCCCTGTCCAACAACAGGCTTATATCAGGTCAGAAACCAACCTGGGTAGTGTATAATATAACTAGCGGAGTGTGCGGATGTGTGGATTCGTGAATCGATATAAAAGAGTAGCCCAAGATAAATTTTATATTTAATCGCCAAAAGGCACACTAGAAATATTCAGGTATATATATACAAGAACAAATATACAAGTTTACAGTCAGGAGTGCAGTGCAAGGGTAGGGTATAGATAGGTTGCAATTACCGTGTTATGTAGCATGTGACCACAAGGTGGCGCTGATGGATCACAGATCCACATCTTATTTACAGGCTTTTCCTGGCCACGTCAGGTAACAGATGCTCCTGCCAGTAGAAAACTAAGTCCAAAATGAGAGACTGCCCTGGGCTGGGCTTCCTCCCTCCTCCCATGTCTGAAAATAATATTTCTGTCCAGAATCGTGGTTGGCCCATAACTTTCTGCCCGAAGATCTGAATGGGTTAGCAGCGCAGCCACTGGGTCCCACTAGATTTTATCTGCGCATAGGGACTAAATATGCCTACCGTATGTAATTCCTGGTAACTATGCTTTATAACTCAAAAAGGCAGAGCGCTACAGGTGGCTGCCGGGCACAAGTGTATGGAGGAAGGAACATGGATTCTAATTATGTGCTCGGCTAGCCTCAAAGATATTGCATTCTGTTATTATAGGTAATTTTCCGGATGCAAAACCTCAGAGCCTTGCTGTGCCTTGTTGTGCCACAGTATCTCCATGTGCTTGGTCAGACAAAAGGAGCCAGCTAGCGGTAGCTGCAGAAGATTTCACACCCTTGTGTTAAGAACTTCAAAGAGCTTCATCCTTGCGTTTTAATTAAAAGGAAACATTGCATGGCTTTTTATGGCCTTGGGGAATGCAAGGGTGGGAGCACTTTCCAGGAGTGGACGGAGATGTTCTGAAGCTATAATCCAAATTTGACGCCAAGAGTGTGGCGTGCTTCCGAGGGTGGACCCTCTGGGTCGCGGCACTGAAGCTCCCCTGAATGAGTGGACCAGGTGGGACCAACCCCTGTACAGGGATCGTTAGGGGCAGACCCAAGGGAGACAGGTACCGTGACAGCTGGCACCAAGAAGGACAGCTCAAGGGGGCGGTAGAGAAGCCACTCGGACTGGACGGACAAGGCACAACCAGGACAGAGCAGGAGAACAGGACTACCAGGACGGAGCTGGAGAACCAGAGACTACCAGAATGGAGCAGGAGGACCAGGGATTACCAGGACCTAGCAGGGGGACTATGGACTGACTTAGGAGAACAAGGACGCACTAAGAAACATAGAAAGTAGTGGGCAGAACCCACAAACACGGCCAAGACCACGTATGAGGTGCACGCAATAATCAGGTGCCTCCAATATGGAGGAGCCACCTGATTGCAGCACCAGTGCTTCCGGGTCAGGTGCTGCAGGGGTTAAAGGAGTGAGGGAGCGCGCGCCCGGGGGCTAGAGCGCATGCATTAACCAGCTGTCAGCCAGAAGGTCGACAGTGAAGGGAAGAGGCACCGGGACCCCCGGGCAGCAGGAGCAGAGCGGCACAAGGCAGGCACAAGAGAGGAGCGGCGCGAGGTGGTTATGGCAGCGGCAGGCATGACAGGCGCAGCGGGTGCCGTCATGACACCAAAATGGATTCTCCCTCATCCCTCACAAGGACCTATTAAAACTGGGTTAGAATAGCATAAGAAACAATAAAACAGAGCTTAGGATGCCTGGATGCCTTCTCTTGGGTAGCTGGTATCGGCACAGAATCCGGTCCTTCTACGTTAAGAACCCTAGAAGACAGCATCACAGTCCAAAACATTGCTACTGTCATTAAAACATAACTGGATCCAGTCCTTCTGGGTAAGAACCCTGGAAAGGATGTAAAATACAGTTCCTAAAAATCACAGTCCCATGCTGAGTGTGTCAGACCCTCCAGTTCTGCTGGCACCTGCAATCACGCAGATAAAGGCGCAATTGGCACAGCAAAACATGAACAAAAATAAAATTTCAGCCTATTCGCCTATCTCAGGCCCACTTGGCCACGAGAGTGTTGCCACAGTCCCTACAAATTTTCTTGGCAAAATCTTACACAGGCCTTAGGGCCATGAGGGTAAAAACACAAACAGTTCCTCCAACAAAATCTCTTCTGCCTTCAACTGCTTTCTTTTTTTTCCCGATACCCAACTTGTCTCCAGGCATCTACCAGATAAGAGAGGGTCTTCTCAACAAAACTATAATCCCAACTTCAATTTAACTTCTGGCCTACACGGCCTACAACAGCATTCTGATGAGGCAATAACAAACACTACTCTGCTTGGGTCTTTACTTCAGTGCCTTGTAGTGACAAGGCTGCTTTTGCCATCTCCCGGGCGGCTCAGGGTACCTTCTGGTGGGTGACACTACTGATTCTTGTGGTGGCAATTCCAGGTACACCGATATTCCTGAACTTATTGACGCATGAATGTTGGTGCTGGTGTGGCTGCTGCTACGCCTAGGTCTCTACTGAGGTACTCCTCTCCAGAAGCTCTATTCCAGGAAGGAGTGGAAAAATTTTGATAACCATTCCTTACTCTTCTGGAGGGTCCCTCCTCTCTTTTGTCAGAGACCTTCAACTTACCATGATGGCACTGTTCTCTTTTAGCATTTCAGCTGTACTTTCATTCTCCCAATCCTCAAAGAAATTACCAAACTAATGTGACAACTTTAGGGAAAGTCTATCAAAGCACAGGGATGGACGTGAGCTGCGGCTCAGAAGAGTCATATAGTGTTTATTAAAAAAAATAAAATAAAAAAATGATACAAAAGACTAGAACTTGGAGTACGGAGTTCCCACAGTGTAATGCAAAGAGTGCTGGATATGTGCACTGTTATTGTGAGCCATAGCACGAAACAGTGAAGAAAATGAGAACTAAGGAAACTGTCATCTTATGGAATCAACAACTTCCAATGTGGAATTGAAAGAATGTGAAATGGATGGAAGGCATGGTGTAGTGGATAAAATCCACAAGGTGAAGCGCTGCAAGGTGGGGTTGAATCCATTGAAGAAAGGGACATTGTGGATACATAGAACAAAAAAGAAAAAGGACGTGAGTACAGGAAATTGGGGGAGGATAATCCATCTATTTTGGGGAAGGATAAATTAAATCATTAAATATCAGGAGGGTATCTCTCAATTTGAGAATAGTAGTGACAGTGTGCATATAGGGCAATAACATGTTATTGGGATATGCAAATGATAGGTAATGTACAGGAGACTGGAAACATTGGTAAAACAATTGACTCATGAACATAAAAAGTTTATCATGATTTGGAAGGGAACATTTTCCATGTGATACTTCTATTGCACAAAACCTTTTATGGCACATCCATTCAATATAATAGAAATATATGAATATTTTGTAGCTCAAACGCACAGATATACCATTATATAATAAAAATTATTCATATATTTCTATTATATTGGTAAATGTTCCCTTCCAAATCATGATAAACTTTTTATGTTCATGAATCATTATCCGCTTGCTTTGAATAGATCCTTTTCCTAGTGGCGGCATATATTCTTCATCAGCTGAAGTGACTAGAGGATTATAAAAATGTGAATGTAACTAGCAAACTGCTACAATACAAAACTACTGTAAATACAAAATATACTCACACTATTGTTATTGTAGTTGTATCTACAGGCGTAATATACAGTAATTTATACAGATTTTTCCCAATTACAATGAGTTGATTTAGATTTTTAAGGCTGAATGTAGTGAATGGCTTACAGAGTCAGACTAGGGTTAAAGAAGGCCATTGAGCAAAAATGATGGGGGCCCCTAATTTCCACCTGTCTCCCTCCTGCATTGAAATTAAAGAGGCAGACAAGTTAGCTACTTCCAACTAGTCAGGTGGATCCTCAAAGTCCCTGTATCTAGATCTAGCTCTAGAGCAGCAGGAGGGAGGGTAAGTTCCCACAATCAGTATTTGTCACGTTTTTGGCGCAGGGTATTTTCGCTGAGTCAAAAATGCAGAGTTCTACAATACCAACAAACTGGATGGGATTAATAGAAGTATCATGTCCACTGGGCTTCTTTTTTACGCTGCATAATTTCACCAGTGGTGCGTTTTTTCAATCCGCAGCATGACGATTTCTCTTGCTAGTGTGCTGAGTCTTCTGTGCAGAATTTCCCCATAAACTTGCATTAGATGCGGAAATTCCACAGGTAAAAAAACGAACATGTGCTTTTGGTGCATTTACAATGTGGAAAAGCATCAAAAACGTATATAATCAGCACCTAACAATGTCAGTTCCAGGAAGTTTCTAAAACAACTTTATTTAAAGTATGACATACCAAACAGAAACAAAACACGCAGTGTCAAAAACGCAATAAAAAAGTGCACAAAAAAAATGAAACAAATGCATGTAACCTAAGGTGGGTAGATGGTGCTGAAAGTCTGCAGCGTCAAAAACTCAATAGAGACTTATCGTGGGAACGTAGCTTAAAGGCCCTGTTACACGTAACGATGTCCCAGCGATCCCACCAACGATCCGACATGATGGGATCGCTGGGACATCATTAGGCTGATCGCTGGTGAGCTGTCACAAGACAGCCCCTCCAGCGATCGATCAGGATTGGTTTCCAAGGTAAACATCAGCTATCTAAGAGCCGCACGACTCCTGGATACCCGATGTTTACATTAGAAACCAGCATCGCTGATCGCTGGTCTCTCGCTGCCACACGCAATGCGTGTGTGACAGGGCCTTAATACTTGATGAATTAGTAATAACTGGTGAAGCAGAGCTGGATCAGTGATAATTGGTGATGCAGAGCAGGATCAGTGATGACTGGTGAAGCAGAGCTGGATCAGTGATGTATGGTGAAGCAGAGCTAGATCAGTGATGATTGGTGAAGCAGAGCTAGATCAGTGATGATTGGTGAAGCAGAGCTAGATCAGTGATGATTGGTGAAGCAGAGCTGGATCAGTGATGATTGGTGAAGCAGAGCTGGATCAGTGATGTATGGTGAAGCAGAGCAGGATCAGTGATGACTGGTGAAGCAGAGGTGGATCAGTGATGTATGGTGAAGCAGAGCTAGATCAGTGATGATTGGTGAAGCAGAGCTAGATCAGTGGTGATTGGTGAAGCAGAGCTAGATCAGTGATGATTGGTGAAGCAGAGCTAGATCAGTGATGATTAGTGAAGCAGAGCTAGATCAGTGATAAATGGTGAAGCAGAGCTGGATCAGTGATGATTGGTGAAGCAGAGCTAGATCAGTGATGTATGGTGAAACAGAGCTAGATCAGTGATGAATGGTGAAGCAGGGCTGGATCAGTGATGTATGGTGAAGCAGAGCTAGATCAGTGATGATTGGTGAAGCAGAGCTGGATCAGTGATGATTGGGGAAGCAGAGTTAGATCAGTGATGAATGGTGAAGCAGAGCTTGATCAGTGATAACTGATGAAGCAGAGCTGGATCAGTGATGACTGGTGAAGCAGAGTTGGATCAGTGATGACTGTTTAAGAAGAGCTACAGTTGTGGCCAAAAGTATTGACACCCCTGCAATTCTGTCAGATAATACTCAGTTTCTTCCTGAAAATGATTGCAAACAAAAATTCTTTGGTATTATTATCTTCATTTAATTTGTCTTAAATGAAAAAACACAAAAAGAATTGTCCTAAAGCCAAATTGGATATAATTCCACACCAAACATAAAAAAGAGGGTGGACAAAAGTATTTGCACTATTCGAAAAATCATGTGATGCTTCTCTAGTTTGTGTAATTAACAGCACCTGTAATTTATCTGTGGCACCTAACAGGTGTTGGCAATAACTAAATCACACTTGCAGCCAGTTGACATGGATTAAAGTTGACTCAACCTCTGTCCTGTGTCCTTGTGTGTACCACATTGAGCATGGAGAAAAGAAAGAAGACCAAAGAACTGTCTGAGGACTTGAGAAACCAAATTGTGAGGAAGCATGAGCAATCTCAAGGCTACAAGTCCATCTCCAAAGACCTGAATGTTCCTGTGTCTACCGTGCGCAGTGTCATCAAGAAGTTTAAAGCCCATGGCACTGTGGCTAACCTCCCTAGATGTAGACAGAAAAGAAAAATTGACAAGAGATTTCAATGCAAGATTGTGCGGATGTTGGATAAAGAACCTCGACTAACATCCAAACAAGTTCAAGCTGCCCTGCAGTCCGAGGGTACAACAGTGTCAACCAGTACTATCGGTCGGCGTCTGAATGAAAAGGGACTGTATGGTAGGAGACCCAGGAAGACCCCACTTCTTACCCCGAGACATAAAAAAGCCAGGCCTGGAGTTTGCCAAAACTTACCTGAAAAAGCCTAAAATGTTTTGGAAGAATGTTCTCTGGTCAGATGAGACAAAAGTAGAGCTTTTTGGGCAAAGGCATCAACATAGAGTTTACAGGAGAAAAAAAGAGGCATTCAAAGAAAAAAACACGGTCCCTACAGTCAAACATGGGGGAGGTTCCCTGATATTTTGGGGATGCTTTGCTGCCTCTGGCACTGGACTGCTTGACCGTGTGCAGGGCATTATGAAGTCTGAAGACTACCAACAAATTTTGCAGCATAATGTAGGGCCCAGTGTGAGAAAGCTGGGTCTCCCTCAGAGGTCATGGGTCTTCCAGCAGGACAATGACCCAAAACACACTTCAAAAAGCACTAGAAAATGGTTTGAGAGAAAGCACTGGAGACTTCTAAGGTGGCCAGCAATGAGTCCAGACCTGAATCCCATAGAACACCTGTGTAGAGATCTAAAAATGGCAGTTTGGAGAAGGCACCTTTCAAATATCAGGGACCTGGAGCACTTTGCCAAAGAAGAATGGTCTAAAATTCCAGCAGAGCATTGTAAGAAATTCATTGATGGTTACCGGAAGCGGTTGGTTGCAGTTATTTTGGCTAAAGGTTGTGCAACCAAGTATTAGGCTGAGGGTGCCAATACTTTTGTCTGGCCCATTTTTGGAGTTTTGTGTGAAATTATCAATGTTTTGCTTTTTGCTTCATTCTCTTTTGTGTTTTTTCATTTAAGACAAATTTAATGAAGATAATAATACCAAAGAATTTGTGATTGCAATCATTTTCAGGAAGAAACTGAGTATTATCTGACAGAATTGCAGGGGTGTCAATACTTTTGGCCACAACTGTATATTGGTAATGAATGGTAATGTGGACCTGAGTAGGTGAAGCAGAACTGTATTGTCGATAACTAGTGAAGAGGAGCTGAATCAGCTGAATCAGCGATGACTGATGAAGCAGAATTGTTTTGCTGATGTCTAGTAAAGCAGAGCTCAATTAGTGATGATTGGGGACGTAGAGCTAGATAGGCAACAACTGGTGATACTGACCTGGATAACTGATGACTAATGAAGCAGAGCTGGATCAGAGATGATTGTTGAAGTAAAGCTAGATTGGTGAAGACTGGTAAAGTGACTCTAGATAGATGATGACTGTTGAAGCAGAGTTGGATCAGCAATAATTGATGTACATTAGAAGAGCTGCAGAATTTGATTTCATAAAACTTGTAGGCATTTGCCATTGGAGGCGTGAAATGCAGAAGCGGTGAATGTCATGTCCTTAGTGGAGTGAATTTCAACAAAATATGATAAAGTATTACAATATTATCATTCTATCCCGAATGCTGGAACTTTTTTTTGCTTCTGTCACAGTGACATATAGTTGAATGTTTCTGCCAAATCTGCAAAAATCGGTCCAGCCAATCAATCCATCAATCCATACTCAGTCTAAAGCAGGGGTCTCAAACTCGTCAGAATAAATGGGCCGCACATAAAAAAAATTTGAGCTGAGGGGCCGCATTCCTTTCAAACTTAATACACCCCGTACACACGCGGCTCCGCACACCTCGTACATATGCGGCTCCACTGCGTACACCTCGTACACACAGGGCTCCGCTGCGTACACCTCATACACACAGGGCTCCACTGCGTACATCTCGTACACACAGGGCTCTGCTCCATACATCTCGTACACACAGGGCTCCGCTGCGTACACCTCGCACACACAGGGCTCCGTTCCATACACCTCAAACACACAGGGCTCCGCTCCGTACACCTCAAACACACAGGGCTCCGCTCCGTACACCTCGAACACACAGGGCTCCGCTCCGTACACCTCGAACACACAGGGCTTCGCTCCGTACACCTCGAACACACAGGGCTCCGCTCCGTACACCTCGTACACACAGGGCTCCGCTCCGTACACCTCGTACACACAGGGCTCCGCTCCGTACACCTCGTACACACAGGGCTCCGCTCCGTACACCTCGTACACACAGGGCTCCGCTCCGTACACCTCGTACACACAGAGCTCCATACACCTCGTACACACAGGGCTCCACTCCGTACACCTCGTACACGCAGTGCTCTGCTCCGTGCACCTCGTACACACAGGGCTCCGCTCCATACACCTCGTACACACAGGGCTCCGCTCCATCCACCCTGTAAACCCCTCCTGACCCCACGCATAAACTTACCTTCATCCAGTACCATGACAACCAGCAAACAGACAGCAGCGTCCGTCCTGCATACTGAGGCCCCTGATAATGTGACCCCTGACTCCTCCCCCTCCTGTGACCTCATCAAAGGTCCTGTGCAGTGTGTGCACACAGAACAGCCAATGCCATCGCCGCTCTTGAATGCGTGCCTTCCCCCTGCCTCAGGGAGTGAGACATGTGGTGCACCGCTGGCCGCAGATGCCTGCCTCTGGGGCCGCATGCGGGTAAAGGGTAAATGATGTTTCGACTGATCGTTTGTCCGAAAGCCATGCATTCTCGGCCATCTCTCCCATACACAGGAGCGCTCTTTTGACTGTAGATCTGAAGCCTCTGTCATGTCAGCTCTGTTCCCCACCCAGTGCCACCTCCTCCGCAGGAAGAAGTTGTGCTGGGCGGGGAACAGAGCTGGAGCAACAGTGATTTCAGATCCACAAATATCTCTTCAGCCTCATGTGGCGCCCTCAGGAGTATGGTCGCCACAGTGGCATTACCTCCCTCCTAGGGAGTGTGATGTCATGCTTGGAAGCAAGGAAGGGTCTCTCTATCAGGTAAATCCAGCACACAGCACAGTTCCTGCTCCAGGCCAGCAGAGGGAGCTCTGAACCAAACTGCTGAGGAGCTGCTCTCTGTGGCCATAAAAGGGAAGATAGTCAGATCGTGCAGAGAGGAGGAAGAGTGTAGACGTGGAGAAACAAGCTGGGAAGGATTGAGCTGAAGTCGAGCTCACTCCTAGCTGAAGCGCATTGACCGGACCCCGGCGTCCGAGGCTGCGTGGATACTAAAGGTCCAACAGCAGAAACTGGAGTGTCACGCTCGCGCCTTGGCTGAATGGCGCGAGCCAGGGGGTTGTGGCCCCACTGTGCCACAAACCAGACTATCCTGGAAGGGGCGTGACTACAACAGCTACCTTGGTCTTCACTGGAGCCTCTGATGGTGAGGTCAGGCTTGTGCGGCAGATAACTGTCGGGTGCCACTCCATGGTGGTGTCTGGCTGTGGCTGCTGATCCCACTCGGGGACAAGTCACTTGGACAGGTGTGACTGACAGGCAGGCTGAGACACAGGGCAAGCAGGTATGACTGAGACACAGGGCAATCAGGCACGGCTTGGAGACACAGCAAGCAGGCACGGCTTGGAGACACAGAACAGGCTGGTACAGACGAGACACAGAGCAGGCTGGCACGGCTTGAGACACAGGGCAGGCGGGCATGGCTTGAGATACACAGCAGGCGGGCACGGCTAGAGACACATGGCAGGCGGGCACGGCTTGAGACACACGGCAGGCGGGCACGGCTTGAGACACACGGCAGGCGGGCACGGCTTGAGACACAGGGCAGGCGGGCATGGCTTGAGACACAGGGCAGGCGGGCACCGCTTGAGACACACGGCAGGTGGGCATCACTTGAGACACAGGGCAAGCAGGAGTGGTATATGAGGGAACAGGTTTGGACCTGTTCACACAGGAGGTGCAGGTATGGATATAGGCAGGAAGGAGAGGAATATGAAGGAACCAGTTTGGACCTGTTCACACAGGAGGTGCAGGTATGGATATAGGCAGGAAGGAGTGGAATATGAAGGAACCGGTTTGGACCTGTTCACACAGGAGGTGCAGGTATGGATACAGGCAGGAAAGAGTGGAATATGACAAAAGCAAGAGTGTGGAGTAGGCGGAGCCTGCACGAGTGTGGAGTAGGCGGAGCCTGCAAGAGTGTGGAGTAGGCAGAGCCTGCAAGAGTGTGGAGTAGGCGGAGCCTGCAAGAGTGGAGTAGGAGGAGCCTGCAAGAGTGCGGAGTAGGCGGGGCATGCAAGGTAGGTGGAGCCTGCAAGAGTGCAAGGTAGGTAGAGCCTGCAAGAGTGCAAGGAAGGCGGAGCTTGCAAGAGTGCAAGGTACAGACAGGGAGGACACAGGGAAAGACACAGCAGGGAAAGGAACCACAGACAAGGAGACAGAAAGACAGAGGTAAGACAGAGTTCAGACAGAGACACAGTACAAGACAAGGTACAGCGACCGAAGGATACAGGGACCAGGATATTCTGCCTCCTGGAGGGCGAGCAAAGAAGTACCAGGCAAGTACTCAGACAAGGCTAGGACAAGACAGGGACCAGGATATAAGCCTCCTGGCAGGCACTCAGAGTGAACTAGAAACGCTAGGAATAAAGCCTCTCAAGGAGGGCAAGACAAAGGACAGGGCCTGGCTTCCTCAGTAGCAAGGAGCTAACTGAGTAGAGACATTGCACAGGCAAAGGTTAGTGGGCGTGGCGGAACTAAATAGTCAAAGGCTCTAGGTGATTGATCAGGGACATATTACACAGGTACACCCTGACTGCATAAGAACTAGAGAGTTCTGGCGCCGCCTCCCTATACACACATAGCTTGGAAGCATACAGGAGAGCAGAAGCACAGAGCACAGGACTGGCAACAGACAGAATTCACAGCATGGCTTGAAGCAGAAAGTAAGTTGGTGTGTGGGGGATGGGAGGCCATGCAGTGATGCCAGTAGGGTTGTTACACGGAGGAACAAGAGGCTGTAAAAGCTCTGTTCCCACCTAAGACTCGGAGTCACAGCAGCAACGTGTGTGAGCCAGAAAGAGACGGCTACAGCTGCCTGCCATGCGAGTGGAGTTCTAAGCAAGAGCAAGAAGGAAGAACTTGAGTGTAATTCAGAACTGCAAGTACTTCAGATTAGCGCTAGAAAGGAGAATACACAACCCATCTGAATAGAGAGATTCCCAAGTTGCTTCCAGGCTGACCAACTCCTGTACTATCTGTAATCTGGATCCTGGACTGTACCTACAAAGCGTCATAAAAGGTAAAAGAATCTGCACTCAGTTGTGTTCTTTGAATCCTTCCTGCAACCCCTTCAGCACTGCTACATCTCTGTGCCTAACACTGCACCATCTACCGCAACACCTATTACTACTGCCCTGGGACTACAGCTCTGCCTGTGGAGAGCTATTACATCTTTGCTGCCTTATACCATCTGTCCCAGAGGATCTGCACTGCAGCATCGGCTTAACACCTTCATTGACGAGCACTACAGGTGGCGTCACGAATCTTCTTCCTATAAACTTTATTCATCTCCATTCCATCCATTTTACATGGACACCCAGGGCCACGGACCGGGTCACTGCCACCATCACACATCCCTCTGAGACACCAGCCCAGTACCGAGTAATCCCACAGCCCTGTGAGTGATCCACTCATTTGCATATCAATTTGAGCGCTGATTTCTCAGTAAGGAAGGAAAGGATCGGCCATGTAAAGGTATAGCTGGACTTGTCTTTTAAAGAGCTACATGCACATACAAATATTTTGGGATGTGAAACCCTTATGACAGATTCCCATTAAGAATGATCTTCACAATAATCTTTCAGTGTAAATAGACCTTTTTTGTGCATGAGGTCTATCTGTGAAAAGACATTCCTATGTACAATCAAAATCTCTCAGAAATATCTCTGCTGATCTTTTAACTCTATTTTCTTTTCAGATGACATCATAAAACTTCAAAGAGAAGAATCAGAAGATCATTCCACTGTGAATCAGAATGCTCAGAATGGAAGAATAAGAAGAGGAAATTTCCAAAACAAGAGATATTTCAGGAATCCACCAAGAAATCAGCAAGGTTTGGGCTGATATATGACATTTTAGTTTCATAATGACACATTTAGGGATAATTTCAATAACAAGTTATCCTGTTCTCCAGGCCCTGGCAGACCTAGACCAGGTTTCAAACAGCAAAGGTATCATGGTGTGATCAGGAACAATGCCCTTGGTCCAATAACTAGACAAAGAGCTGCTGCCTCACTGCGTAATATAAGCCCGCTAAATAGGCCAAATCCGACTTCTGCGGTAAGTATATGTTCACGTCAAACACCTACTGGATTCTTGATCCTCTCCAATGTGTAGTGTTAGAAATGCATCCTTACCAAGAGAATCACCTGACAGTCCTGGGTCCTTGCTGCCATCTTTCTATAGCTTCCCTCTCCTTCAAGAGCTTCATCTATCAGTCATAACATAGAGCATTTTGAAGGACCATATCTTATTCTGTAGTGTTCCTCTCATATGTGCATTACACAGAAGGACCATTGATTTCATAGGGCATCATGAAATGCTTAACCCCTTTCTGACATCTGATGTACTATCCCGTCCATGGGACCCGGGCCCCTATGCCCATGGACGGGATACTACGTCATAGCGATCAGCGGCGCTCACAGGGTGAGCGCCTCTGATCGCGGCCGAGTGTCAGCTGATTATCACAGCTGACACCCGGCACTATGTGTTAGGGGCGGTCACGGACCGCCCGGACACGTTAACCCCTGGCACACTGCGATCAAACACGATCGCAGTGTACCGGGGGTTTAGGGAGGCATCGACAGGGAGGGGGCTCCCTCCGTGCTTCCCTGAGACCCCCGCAGCAGCACGATGTGCAGCACTGCTGCAGGGGCCTCCTTCCCTGCAGGTCCCCGGATCCAATATGGCAGCGGTGACCTTCGGGTGCCTGCAGGGAAGCGGCCTCCTCAGTGCCTGCAGAGCGCAGGCATGAGGAAGCCTGTGCAGCGCCTGTGTGAGATCGCTGATTTGTCACAGCGATCTGTGATGTGTCAGATCAGCGATCTCACACATGACAGTGTAATAAAGTTAAAAAAAAGTGTAGAAATAATTTATAAAAAATCGCTAAATAAATTTTAAAAAAAAAATATTCCCTAATAAATTCATTTTTTGGAAATAAAAAAAAACAATAAAAGTACATATATTTAGTATCGCCGCGTCCGTAACGACCCGCCCTATAAAACTGTCCCATTAGTTAACCCCTTTAGCAAACCCCTTAAAAAATAAAAATAAAAAACAAAGCAAAAAATAATGCTTTATTATCATGCCGCTGAACACGCGATCAAAAAGGCGCATATAAATAACCATGGTATCGCTGAAAATGCCATCTTGTCCCACAAAAAACGAGCTCCCACACAGCGTCATCAGCGAAAAAATGAAAAGTTATAGCTCGCAGAATAAAGCGATGCAAAAATAATTATTTTTTATATAAAATTGTTTTCATTGCATAAAAGCGCCAAAACATGACATAAATGAGGTATCGCTGTAACCATTCCAACCCGAAGAATAAAACTGCTTTATCAATTTTACCACATGCGGAATGGTGTAAACGCACCCCCCAAAAGAAATTCTTGAAATGCTGGTTTATGTTCATTCTGCGTTCCAAACATCGGAATAAAAAGCGATCAAAAAATGTCACGTGCTCAAAAATGGTACCAATAAAAACTTCAACTCGTCCCGCAAAAAATAATACCTCACATGACTCGGTGGGTCAAAATATGGAAAAATTATAGCTCTCAAAATGTGGTGATGCAAAAACTATTTTTACAATAAAAAGCGTCTTTTAGCGTATGACAGCTGCCAAACATAAAAACCCGCTATAAATATCACCCCCTTAGTTAGGGAAAAATAATAAAATTAAAAAAAAGTGTTTATTTCCATTTTCCCATTAGGGCTAGGGTTAGGGCTAGGGTTTGGGTTAGGGCTGAGATTAAGGTTAGGGTTGTGTTGGGGTTAGGGTTGGAGTTAGAATTGGGGAGTTTCTACTGTTTGGGCACATCAGGGGATCTCCAAACACAACATGGCATCTGATCTCAATTCCAGCCAATTCTGCGTTGAAAAAGTCAAATGGTGCTCTTTCCCTTCAAAGCTCTGACATGCGCCCAAACAGTGTTTTACCCCCACATATGGGGTATCAGCCTACTCAGGACAAATTGCAAAACAACTTTTTGGGTCCAATTTCTCTTGTTACCCTTAGGAAAATAAAAAATTGGGGGCAAAAATATCATTTTTGTGGAAAAAAAATATGATTTTTTTATTTTCATGCCCTTGCGTTATAAACTTCTGTGAAGCACTTGGGGGTTCAAAGTGCTCACCACACATCTAGGTAAGTTCTGTGGGGGGGTCTAGTTTCCATAATGGGGTCACTTGTGGGGAGTGTCAACAGTTTAGGCACATCAGAGGCTCTCCAAACGCGACATGACACCCGCAGACCATTCCATCAAAGTCTGCATTCCAAAACGTCACTACTTCCCTTCTGAGCCCCGACGTGCGCCCAAATAGTCATTTACACCCACATATGGGGTATCAGCGTACTCAGGACAAATTGGACAACTTTTGGGGACTAATTTTTCCTGTTACCCTTAGGAAAATAAAAAAATTGGGGACTAAAAGATCATGTTTGTGGAAAAAATATGATTTTTTATTTTCACGCCCGGGCGTTATAAACTCCTGTGAAGCACTGGGGGGTTCAAAGTGCTCACCACACATCTAGGTAAGTTCTGTGGGGGGGTCTAGTTTCCATAATGGGGTCACTTGTGGGGAGTGTCAACAGTTTAGGCACATCAGAGGCTCTCCAAAGGCAACATGACACCCGCAGACCATTCCATCAAAGTCTGCATTCCAAAACGTCACTACTTCCCTTCCGAGCCCCGACGTGTGCCCATACAGTAGTTTTCTCCCACACGTGGGATATCAGCGTACTCAGGACAAATTGGACACCAACTTTTGGGGTCCAATTTCTCCTGTTACCCTTGGGAAAATTAAAAAATTGGGGTCTAAAAGATCATGTTTGTGGAAAAAGTATGATTTTTTTTATTTTCATGCCCGGGTGTTCTAAACTTCTGTGAACCCTTGGGGTTCAAAGTGCTCACCACACATCTAGATAAGTTCCAATTCCAGCCAAAAAAGTCAAATGGTGCTGCTTCCCTTCCGAGCTCTGCTATGCGCCGAAATAGTGGTTTACCCCCACATTTGGGGTATCAGCGTACTCAGGACAAATTGCACAATAACTTTTAGGGTAGTGTTACCCTTGGGAAAATAAAAATTGGGGGTGAAAAGATCATTTTTGTGGAAAAAGTGATTTTTTAATTTTACGGCTGTACGTTATAAACTTCTGTGAAGCCCTGTGGGTTCAAAGTTCTCACCACACATCTAGATAAGTTCCTTGGGGGGGTCTAGTTTCCAAATTGGTGTCATTTGTGGGGGGGTTTCCACTGTTTTGGCACATCAGGGGCTTTCCAAACACGACATGGCGTCCGATCTCAATTCCAGCCATAAAAGTCAAATGGCGCTGCTTCCCTTCCGAGCTTTGACATGCGCCCAAATAGTGGTTTACCCCCACATATGGTGTATCAGTGTACTCAGGACAAATTGCACAATAACTTTTAGGGTCCTGTTACCCTTGGGAAAATAAAAATTGGGGGTGAAAAGATCATTTTTGTGGAAAAAATAAGATTTTTTAATTGTACGGCTGTATGTTATAAACTTCTGTGAAGCCCTTGTGGGTTCAAAGTTCTCACCACATATCTAGATAAGTTCCTTTGGGGGGTTTCCACTGTTTAGGCACATCAGGGGCTCTCCAAACGTGACATGGCGTCCGATCTGAATTCCAGACAATTTTGCATTGGAAAAGTCAAGCGGCGCTCCTTCCGTTCTGAGCTCTGCCATGCGCCGAAACAGTGGTTCCCCCCCACATATCAGGTATCAGCGTACTCAGGACAAATTACACAATAACTTTTGCAGTCCAATTTCTCCTGTTACCCTTGGTAAAATATAAAAATTGAACCTGAAGTAATTTTTTTGTGAAAAAAGTTAAATGTTCATTTTTTTTAACCATTCAAAAAATTCCTGTGACGCACCTGAAGGGTTAATAAACTTCTTGAATGTGGTTTTGAGCACCTTGAGTGGTGCAGTTTTTAGAATGGTGTGACTTTTGGGTATTTTCTATCATCAGAATCACCGGGATCCATGGAAGCATTTCAGAGTTATTACCTCATAAAGGGACAGTGGTCAGAATTGTAAAAATTGGCCCGGTCATGAACGTGTAAACCTCCCTTGGGGGTAAAGGGGTTAAAGCACCACTCCATCACGACCTCTCAATGCAAGGCTCTCATAGAATTGTATTAAAAAGTGACCTCCGACACGCTCCAGCAGACACTGGACTGCGCCGGCAGGTCACTTTTCTCTGGAAACGGAACGGAGCAATGCTGGAAAAGAATGAAAGGGATAACAGATGAGTATGAGACAGGGTGCAGGGGGATTACATTTAAAGCACCACTCCAGTGATGCTATGTAAAAAAATACACTGGAGTGGTGCTTTAATTTTTTTCCAATAGTGGAATTAAACTCAATCCTGGATTGTGGTCCCACCAGCAGAACACCCTGTGACCAACTTATTGACATTTCATGCAACTCTCGATAATAATGGAAATTGGATGGAGCTGGATTTACTTAAATGGAGCCTAACAGCTGATTCAGAGGCAGGCCCCGTCATTGCAGCCATGTATGTTTTACGCTAAAAAGATTGATTGTTTTCAGTGGGAGAAACAAAATAATAATCTTGTATTATTTTGTTTCTCCCGTTTATTTTTCCATCCACTTAGCCTTAGGTTTGTTTTTTGGGGGACAAGTTGTATTTTTGAATGCCACCTTTCATTCTACTGCACAGTGTACTACAAAACGGGAAAAAAATCTCAAGTGCGGTGAAATTGCAAAAACAATGTGGATTTAAACAATTGCTTTTTGGTTTTTCATTCACCATGTTCACTGTATGGTGAAACAGACCTGTCAATATGATTCTCCAGGTCAGTGAGAGTACACAGATATTAAACATGTTAGTTGTATTTTTTTTATTTAAGTTCAGAAATTTGTAAAAAAAAGAAAAAAAAAGAAATGTCATTTGTACTGATACCATTTTGGGGTCGATATGATGTTTTAAACGCATTTTATTGCAATGTTGCAGTGGCCAAAAAGCTATATTTTGGTGCTTTGATTTTTGTTCTTGTTACACCATTTATATATTGATAGATCAAACGTTTCTGAGCGATATCAAATACTTTTTTTAAAAATTGGTTTATTTTTAATGCTGCAAACAAAAGGAGGGTGATTTGAACTTGTTTTTCTATTTTTTTCCCAAATTTTTTTTTTCATTTTTCATTGTATTTATTAGTCTCCTTAAGAGACTTGAAGCTGCGATTGTCCGATTGCTTGTGCTAAATATAGCAGGATTCAGCACTGCTATGTGTAGCTCAAATCATGATCTCCTACGAACACCAGCTAAAGGGCTCATTCCCACTTGCGATGAAAGCGGGCAAACTCAATCCGACAAAAAATCGGATTGAATTCGGACCAATGTTAATCTATGATTGTGTGTTCATCTACGGTTTTTTTTTCCAGCTCGGATTGGATCACGATCGGGCTGGAAAAAATCGCAGCATGCTGCGATTGAAATCAGAAATCGGATCGCATCCCACAATAGAAGTCAATGGGTGCGAGAAAAAAAAATCGCACAGCACTTGCACCATGCGAGTGCTGTCCGATTTTTACGCACCGGTGTCCTTTGAAAAGCCAGCAATTCATGTGCAGCTAGTGTAAAATCACACTGACGGGTTAGAATAGAAAAGATAGAATACATATATACATGCAAAAGTTTGGGGTCACCCAGACAATTTTGTGTTTTCCATGAATACTCATACTTTTATTAATCAAATGAGTTGCCAAATGAATTTAAAATCTAGTCCAGACATTGACAAGGTTCGAAAAAAGGAAAAAAAGATTTTTATTTGAAATAATAATTTTCTCCTTCAAACTTTGCTTTCGTCAAAGAATGCTCTCTTTGCAGCAATTACAGCTTTGCAGACCGTTGGCATTCTAGCAGTTAATTTGCTGAGGCTATCTGGAGAAATTTCACTCCCACAAGTTGGTTTGGCTTGGTGGACACTTTTTGCGTACCATACGGTCAAGCTGCTCCCACAACAGCTCAATGGGGTTGAGATCTGGTGACTGCTCTGGTCACTCCATTACAGATAGAATACCAGCTGCCTGCTTCTTCCCTAAATAGTTCTTGCATAATTTGGAGGCGTGCTTTGGGTTATTGTCCTGTTGTAGGATGAAATTGGCTCCAATCAAGCGCTGTCCACAGGGTATGGCATGGCGTTGCAAAATGGGGTGATAGCCTTCGTTATTCAAAATCCCTTTTACCTTGTACAAATCTCCCACTTTACCAGCACCAAAGCAACCCCAGACCATCACATTACCTCCACCATGCTTGACAGATGTGCCTCAGGCACTCTTCCAGCTTCTTTTCAGTTTTATGTGTCTCACAAATGCTCTTCTGTGTGATCCAAACACCTTATACCAATCTTCCAATGTCTGTGTTCTTTTGCCCTTTTTAATCTTTTCCTTTTATTAGCCAGTCTCAGATATGGCTTTTTCTTTGCCACTCTGCACTGAAGGCCAGCATCCTGGAGCTGACTCTTCACAGTAGACGTTGACACTGGCGTTTTGCGTGTACTTTTTAATGAAGCTGCCAGTTGAAGACCTGTGAGGCATTGATTTCTCAAACTACAGACTCCAATGTACTTGTCTTGTTGCTCAGTTGTGCAGCGGGGCCTCCCACTTCTCTTTCTACTCTGCTTAGAGCCTGTTTGTGCTCTTCTTTGAAGGGAGTAGTACACACCGTTGTAGGAAATCTTCAGTTTCTTGGCAATCTCTCGCATGGAATAGCCTTCATTTCTAAGAGCAAGAATAGACTGTCGAGTTTCACATGAAAGTTCTTTTTTTCTGGCTATTTTGAGAGTTTAATGGAACCAACAAATGTAATGCTCCAGATTCTCAACTAGCTCAAAGGAAGGTAAGGTTTATAGCTTCTCTAATCAGCCAAACTGTTTTCAGCTGTGCTAACATACACTGGGTGCAGAATTATTAGGCAAATGAGTATTTTGAGCACATCATCCTTTTTATACATGTTGTCCTACTCCAAGCTGTATAGGCTTGAAAGCCAACTGCCAGTTATGTAAATCAGGTGATTTGCATCTCTGTAATGAGGAGGGGTGTGGTCTAATGACATCAACACCCTATATGAGGTGTGCTTAATTATTAGGCAACTTCCTTTCCTTTGGCAAAATGGGTCCGAAGAGAGAGTTGACAGACTCTGAAAAAAAAATTGTGAGATGTCTTGCAGAGGGATGCAGTAGTCTTGAAATTGCCAAACTTTTGAAGTGTGATCACCAAACAATCAAGCGTTTCATGGCAAATATCCAACAGGGTCGCAAGAAGCGTGTTGATAAAAAAAGGCGCAAAATAACTGCCCATGAATTGAGGAAAATCAAGCGTGAAGTTGCCAAGATGCCATTTGCCACCAGTTTTGCCATATTTCAGAGTGGCAACATTACTGGAGTATCAAAAAGCTCAAGGTGTGCCATACTCATGGACATGGCCAAGCTAAGGAAGGCTGAAAAATGACCACCTTTAAACAAGAAACATAAGATAAAACGTCAAGACTGGGCCAAGAAATATCTTAAGACTGATTTTTCTAAGGTTTTATGGACTGATGAAATGAGAGCGACTCTTGATTGGCCAGATGGATGGGCCCAAGGCTGGATCAGCAAATGGCAGAGAGCTCCACTCCGACTCAGGCGCCAGCAAGGTGGAGGTGGGGTACTGGTATGGGCTGGTATCATCAAAGATGAACTTGTGGGGCCTTTTCGGGTTGAGGATGGAGTGAAGCTCAACTCCCAGACCTACTGGCAGTTTCTGGAAGACACCTTCTTCAAGCAGTGGTACAGGAAGAAGTCGGTATCTTTCAAGAAAAACATGATTTTCATGCAGGACAATGCTCCATCACATGCATCCAAATACTCCACAGCGTGGCTGGCCAGTAAAGGTCTAAAATAAGAAAAAATAATGACATGGCCCCCTTGTTCACCTGATCTGAACCCCATAGAGAACCTGTGGTCCCTCATAAAATGTGAGATCTACAGGGAGTGAAAACATTACACCTCTGGGAACAGTGTCAGGGAGGCTGTGGTGGCTGCTGCACGCAATGTTGATCGTAAACAGATCAAGCAACTGACAGAATGTATGGATGGAAGGCTTTTGAGTGTCATTGTAAAGAAAGGTGGCTATATTGGTCACTGATTTTTTTGTTTTGTTTTTGAATGTCAGAAATGTTTTTTTCTAAATTTTGTATTGCTCTATTGGTTTACCTAGTGAAAATAAGCAAGTGAGATGGGTATATATTTGGTTTTTATTACGTTGCCTAATAATTCTACACAGTAATAGTTACCTGCACAAACAGATATCCTCCTAAGATAGCCAAATCTAAAAAAAAACCCACTCCAACTTCCAAAAATATTAAGCTTTGTTATCTATGAGTCTTTTGGGTTGATTGAGAACATAGTTGTTATTCAATAATAAAAAGAACCCTCTCAAATACAACTTGCCTAATAATTCTGCACACGGTGTAGTTGCCTAAGGGTTTTCAAGGGTGTTCTAACTATCCATTAGCCTCCTTTCACAGTTGGCAAACACAAAGTACCATAAGGACACTTACGTTTGCAGCTAGAATAGTCATTTACCACATTAACAATTTATAGAGTGTATTTGTGAATCATTTACTGTTAGCGTAATTGAAGAAAACTGTGCTTTTCGTTCAAAAATAAGGAAATTTCTAAGTGACCTTAAACTTTTGAACGGTAGTGTAAATGTCAGTGACACACACACACACACATATATATATATATATCTATATATATATATATGTCTTTATATTTCATAGAGAGATAGATAGAAGATTAGCCGGTAATTCACTTGTCGGCTTCAGTAAAATCAAAGCAGGAGCTGACAGGATAGAAGACATGGATTACATACACTAAATAGATACAGATTAGGTAGACATATAGATGTCAGTGACCAATACAATTAGTACTGTGTGTGTGCAAATTAGGGGACATCTATGTAAATAATAAAAGATTCTTTTGGGGGGAAAAAATGGCGTGGGCTCCTGCCCAATTTTTAAAACCAGAAAAGGGAAAGCCAGCAGCTGGGGGCAGATAGTAATAGCCTAGGAAGGGACCATGTGTTAGGGACGGCGGAACGCACTAAATATAAAATAATAGAAAGTGCGTTCGCCGCCTGGGGTCCACCGTGTAGAGGTGTTAAACTGCTGCTATATAATGGCAGACGCACAATATGGCAGTATATCGCACACGGGTTGAACGTCACCCGGTGTGCACTGGGCGTACTCTGTTAGCTTCACAGAGATGCCTTAGACATAAACATAAGTACTGAGCCTGTCGGACTCACAGGTCTCAGAGAAATGCACGCACGGTATATGGTCACAGGAGCTGAGCCCAAGGCAGAGGGACAGAGTCCGTCTAGACCTACCGTGCGTGCGGTGTCCCTACCGCGGACGCCCACAGGTGCTGCAGACTGCAGCGCGGCGACTGACACAGCCGCTATGCGACAGTGCCCAGGAGGGCTTTGTATTGTTATGGTAATTTAATAAAGAGATAAAAACTTTTTCCAAATTTGGATCAACTAGTTATTTCTTTGAGATGTACTACTGGGTACATTTATACAATTTGATGGGATATTTAAACACATACTGTAAGTAGTGTGTTCTTATGTGTTCCAGGTATGGTATATTGTTGCTTTATTTTATGTTTGTTACAGGAGACCGGGGGCGTCGTAGGAATTAGGAGTTTAATAAAGATGAGAAACTGTGTTGTGTTTTATTTCATTAAAATACTTTATTCTGGCTGTGTCTTTATTTAACCTGTAACAACTATAGGATTAGTAATGGATAGGTGTCTTATTGACACCTCTCCATTACAAAGACGTGGGCTTGATGTCACCTTACAATACAAAGGTGACATCAACCCCACAACTATTACCCCACTTGCCACCGGTACTGGGCAAGTGGGAAAAGAGAGGCTAGATGCTGGAATTGGCACATTTTAGAGATGTGCCATTTCTTGGGTGGCTGTGAGCTGGTGTTTGTAGCCAGGGGGAGCGGTCAATATTCATGGTCCCTTCCTAGGCTATGAATATCAGCCCGCAGCAGTCTGCATAGCCTTTTCTGGTTATTAATTATAGGGGGACCCATCATTTTTGGGGGGCTACCCTATTTTAATAGCCAGTAAACGTTAAGTATACAGCTGCGGGCTGATATTAATAATCTGGAAAGATCCATGGGTATTACCCCCATCCCAGGCTATAAACATCAGCCCCCAGTCACTGGCTTTCCCTGTTCTGGTATATAGAATTGTGCGAGAGCCCACACCATTTCTTCTCCAAAAAGAATCTTTATTAAATTCATGTCCCCTAATTTGCACAAACACACTGCTAATTGTATTGGTCACTGGAATCTATATATCTAACTATTCTACGATATGATATGTGTGATGGACTCAGCTTCTGCTGAGCCGATTTTTTGAGTGGACCCTCTGGGCCATGGCACCCACCCACCTAGGGCAAGCTGACCTAGTGAGGAACCACCCCCTATACAGGGAGTGTCAGGGGCAAGACCAAGGGGGTGAGCCACCACGACTGCTGGGACCAGACGGCCGGCTCGGGGAGACACTAGTGAGTGTCTGGCAGCAGGATGAGCAGGATGCAAAACATAAAGCAAGGTCACTGGGTTTCTTCAATAAACGTGGTTTCAAGCTTTAATCAGGTGCAAGGCATAAACAGTGAAACACAGCAAAGTGCGTGCAAGGACACACCAAATGTTCAAGGCACGTGCTAGAAAAAATACCAGGGTCCAAGGCAGGGTACGTGCTAGGAGACACAGCAGGGTTTCAAGGAAGGATGCATGCTAGGAGACACACCATGGTCCAAGACAGGGTGCGTGCTAGGAGACACGCCAGAGTTCAAGAGAGGATGCGTGCTAGGAGACACGCCAGAGTCTAAGACAGGGTGCGTGCTAGGAGACACGCCAGGGTCCAAGGCAGGGTGTGGGCTAGAAGACACGCCAGGGTCCAAGGCAGGGTGCGATGGCATCAGACTCCGGACTAATGGCAACGACCGACAAGATCCAGGCATCAGGCTGCGGAAATCAGCTCCAGACATCAGGCCACAGTCATCTGGTTCCGGACCTCTGGCAGCGGTCGGCAGGTTTCGGGAATCCGGCAGGCAAGCCAGGGTTCAAGGCAGGGTGCGTGCTAGGAGCCACGCCAGGGTTCGAGGCAGGGTGCGTGCTAGGAGCCACACCAGGGTTCGAGGCAGGGTGCGTGCTAGGAGCCACACCAGGGTTCGAGGCAGGGTGCGTGCTAGGAGCCACGCCAGGGTTCGAGGCAGGGTGCGTGCTAGGAGCCACGCCAGGGTTCTAGGCAGGGTGCGTGCTAGGAGCCACGCCAGGGTTCGAGGCAGGGTGCGTGCTAGGAGCCACGCCAGGGTTCGAGTCGGTGCGTGCTAGGAGCCACGCCAGGGTTCGAGGCAGGGTGCATGCTAGAGGGCACGACAGGGTAAAGGCTAGGACCTGTACGTGCTAGAGGGCACGACAGGGTACATGGCAAGACCTGCGCGTACTTTAGAGAAGCACGGGGAGGAATGCCAAGAAGCAGGCTAGGGCCTGCGTGTGCTTTAGAGAACACACAAAGCACAGTGCACAGACAGCGTGGGTGCAAGGAAATGTGGCGCCCCTGAGGCTCAGTCGCCACAAAGGTACTGCACTTTCTCATAAGGTGTAGTGCCCCACCATCCTGGTAAGTTGGGAACTCCTTTCCGCACTCCAACACCTGCAGCCCACACACAGGATAGTTCAGCACTGATCACATTGCGGCTCATGCTTAGAGGGTAGCAGAGCACCTCTGGTGATTGCTTGCTTCGCAACAAGAGATGTGCTGGGAGGTGGGTGGAGTTGAGATTCATATAAAAGAATGGGAAAGTTTAGAATTAGAGTTCAGTCCCTGAGAGGGGTCAGTCCCTTAGGGGTCAGTCTGACAGAAGGTCGGCGGAGTAGGAAGCTAATCAGTGAGGAGTGGGGGAACCCTGGAAGAAGGGATGGAGGAAGGAGTGCTGCAGCTGCCTCAGTGACTAGAGCCAGCTGGCACGGGAAAGTAAGAAAGATGGAGAGACGTAGAACTGCAACCTAAGCTTCCATAAGAGAGAGAACAAACAGCACGGAATGAAGCAGTAGGAGAACAGAGAGGAGTTGTGGGTTGGAAGAGGAACCCTGCCTATAGGTTCTCAGCGCAAGGCCGGGGCCCGGTCCCCGAGGTTGTATGGACACTTATGGTTCTGCAGCAGACACCGGTATAGTAGTTGGCTGTAAATGCACTACTCGCAATGGCGGATCTTAATAGGGGCGGATGGGGCGGTCGCCCCGGGCCCAAGGTTTTTTGGGGGCCCAGGGGCAGGGGCGGGCTGGGCCGGGTGGCAGAGAGGCAAATGCCCGCGGACCGCTCCCCCAGCACCTGTACAGGGCCGGCCGTGCCCTGTGCTGTGACGCCGCTGGCAGCAGACAGCCGCCCGCGTCACATTCTATGAGAGGCCGGGAGCTGTGCACGGCCGTCACCTTGACGGCTGCTCAGCTCCGGCTGTACTTCCGGGTCAGATGTCGGGCGTGTGCGATGACGTCATCGTGCACGCGCCGTCATGTCCCAGAGGATGCTGAAAGCAGAGGCGCTGCTGGGGAGCGAGCCGGCTGTGAGGTAAGTATGGGGAACTTTTTTATTTTTTTTTATTTATAAAATGAATTAAATGGGGGAGGGGGTGAGTGGGGGCTGTACACAATGAAGAGGGGGTGACTGGGGCCTGTATATGATGAAGGGGGGTGACTGGGGCCTGTATATGATGAAGGGGGGTGACTGGGGGCTGTATGTGATGAAGGGGGGGTGACTGGGGGCTGTATATGATGAAGGGGGGGTGACTGGGGGCTGTATATGATGAAGGGGGGGTGACTGGGGGCTGTATATGATGATGGGGGGTGACTGGGGGCTGTATATGATGAAGGGGGGTGACTGGGGGCTGTATATGATGATGGGGGGTGACTGGGGGCTGTATATGATGAAGGGGGGTGACTGGGGGCTGTATATGATGAAGGGGGGTGACTGGGGGCTGTATATGATGAAGGGGGGGTGACTGGGGGCTGTATATGATGAAGGGGGGGTGACTGGGGGCTGTATATGATGATGGGGGGTGACTGGGGGCTGTATATGATGAAGGGGGGTGACTGGGGGCTGTATATGATGAAGGGGGGTGACTGGGGGCTGTATATGATGAAGGGGGGTGACTGGGGGCTGTATATGATGAAGGGGGTGACTGGGGGCTGTATATGATGAAGGGGGGGTGACTGGGGGCTGTATATGATGAAGGGGGGTGACTGGGGGCTGTATATGATGACGGGGGGTGACTGGGGGCTGTATATGATGAAGGGGGGTGACTGGGGTTGTACAGGATGAAGGGGGTGAGTGGGGGCTTCACAGGATGAAGGGGGGATGAGTGGGGGCTTCACATGATGAAGGGGGGTGAGTGGGGCTGCACATGATGAAGGGGGGGTGAGTGGGGCTGCATATGATGAAGGGGGGGTGAGTGGGGCTGCACATGATGAAGTGGGGGATAAGTGGGGCTGCACATGATGAAGTGGGGGATAAGGGGGACTGCACATGATGAATTAAGGGGTAAGTGGGACTGCACATGATGAATTAAGGGGTAAGTGGGACTGCACATGATGAATTAAGGGGTAAGTGGGACTGCACATGATGAATTGGGGTAAGGGGAACTGCACATGATGAATTAAGGGGTAAGTGGGACTGAACATGATGAATTGGGGGTAAGAGGGACTGCACATGATGAATTGGGGGTAAGGGGGACTGCACATGATGAATTGGGGGCAAGGGGGACTACACATGATGAATTGGGGGTAAGGGGGACTGCACATGATGTGGGGGTAAAATTAACTGCACATGATGATGGGGGAGTGGGGCTGCACATGAAGTTGGGGGGGAAGGGGACTGCACATGATAAAATGGAAGGGGGGATAAGGGGCTGCAAATGATGAAGCGGCACTGCAGATGAAGTGAGTGGGTGATAGGGGACTGCAATGGATGAAGTAAGGGGACTTCAAATTAAAGTGGGGACATTAAAGTGGATCCCCTATGGCCAGGATCACGTTGGGCGATTTTGTGCGTATTGGCTGTAGGCCTACAGCTTATGTGCAACGTCTTTTTAGGCCATGTCCACACGTGGTGGAATGGTGGCGGGTTTTCCGTATGGACCCGCAGCAAACCAAGTGCTGCGGTCCGTATGGCTGTCAATTCCCGCACGGGGACTGCAGCGCTCAGGTGGGAAGGGGGGTACAGGGGCCCAGGTTTTATGAACAGCCCCGGGCCCATAGTCCACTTAATCCGCCACTGACTACTCGCATCAAAGACTTGGGACACAACAGCAACACGGATAGAGAGCCGGGATCCAGGAGGTCCCTGATCAGGCTACAGCTGTCTGTCATACAAGTAGAGTTGATAGGAACATCTGACAGGAGGAACTTCAGAGAACCACGGTACTGGAGCTCTTCACACTAAAAGGCGCAATAGAGGAGTCGTTCAGGAAAGGCACATGTTGGCGGAGTGTTGGAGAGGAGAGCCCTGACTTGCCCAGGAGGTTGATTGGGTCACTACCCCGGAGGACACGGCATGGAGGCAGGCACCAGTGTGTACCACGTACTGTGAGTAAAGCTTTGAAACTGCAAGCTCTGGTGTCCTCCATTCATTCGTCGCTAACACCTTCAGCACCGCTACATCTATGTACCAGCATCTATACCCTTCTGCGCCTCTCCTCATCCATTGCCCATACACTGCCCTGGGGTTACAGCTTCACCTGTGGGGAGCTACACCATCTAAGCTGCAACACACCATCAGCCCCAGAGGATCTGGACGCAGCGTTGGCTAACACCTCACTTGCCAAACACCACAGGTGGTGTCACAAACTTTCCATATAGACTACATTACAAACTTCATCCGCCATTGATACTGGGCGCCCAGGGCCACGGACCGGGTCGCCACTGCTGTGACACCACATCCCCCTGACACCGCCCCAGTACCGAGTACCCCTCAGCCCTGGGACGAGGGCGACCCAGAAGCACAAAGGGCAAAGCTGGGGCACTGGCTAGCTGGTCGGGCTGCGGCACAGACAGACGGGCAAGACTGAGGCGAACCCGGCTGAGGCATAACAGGCGACACACCTGTCACTGGCCGACGAGCACGGCTGAGGCACAAGCAAGCGGGCACGGCTAGGGCGGGCACGGCTGAGGCACAAACAGGAGGCTAGGAAGGCCAGGCACGTGCAAAGGGCAAGGCAAGGTACAGAGCAAAGAGCAGAACGTAGGCAGAAACACAGTGTCAGGTCATAGCGAGTATAGAGCTAGCAGCGGAGCGTAGGCCGAAGCCCAGAGCCGGGTCAAGGCAGAGCCTTGAGACTAGCCTGGAAATATGCTTGAGAAGCACCATAGGTGAGAGAGCAGAGGAATGGTGCATGTGCCAGGAGGCACAGCCGAGCACCATAGGTAAGAGAGGAGGAATGGTGCGTGTGCCAGGAGGCACAACAGAGCACCCTAGGTCAGAACAAGGAAGACCAAGCAGAAACAGGGAAGTGGAAGCAGTACAAGGAAAGCATAGCCTAGACAAAACATGGCACAAAGGACAACACAAGACATGGCACAGGACAAGAGGCAGAGTACAAGCACAGAGCATGTGCAGAGACGCATGACAGGGCAAAGTGCAGGGGCACAGAATACAGGGAGCGACCGAGCAGACCAAGCAGCCATGCAGGGAAGCAACACGATACTCAGGCCCCGACCATAGGAAGGGGCGGTCAGATATAGCACCATAGCACCTGCACTTCCGGGTCAGGACCAAGGAAGGGCAACACGATACTCAGGCCCCGACCATAGGAAGGGGCGGTCAGATATAGCACCATAGCACCTGCACTTCCGGGCCAGTACCAAGGAAGGGCAGCACGGTGGCTCAGTGGTTAGCGCTGCAGCCTTGCAGCGCTGGAGTCCTGGGTTCGAATCCCACCAAGGACAACATCTGCAAGGAGTTTGTATGTTCTCCCCGTGTTTGCGTGGGTTTCCTCCGGGCACTCCGGTTTCCTCCCACACTCCAAAGACATACTGATAGGGAATTTAGATTGTGAGCCCCACCGGGGACAGTGATGAAAATGTGTGCAAACTGTAAAGCGCTGCGTAATATGTTAGCGCTATATAAAAATAAAGATCATCATCATCATCATCAAGGAAGGACTTCCGGGTCAGGACCAAGGAAGGACTTCCGGTTCAGTTCCTCCAGGATCATAGAGAGCATTGCTAGATCAGACTGGGCTGGACCATAGAAAAGGTCACATGATCAGTGTCTCCAGAAACACTGAGAGGTTAACTGGGTCAGACAGTGGAACATAGGAAAGGTCACATGATCAGGGGCAGGACCACAGAGACAACCACAGCAGGCAGAGCAGAGACGGGCGCGCACACAGCAACGGCGTGCAGCCATGAGGTACGCGTGTGCCTACACACTGCTCCAAGAGTCATGCAGCACAGCAGTCATGAGGTGCGCAGGCACACTGCTCCAGGGATCTTGCAGCATAGCAGACATAGCGGGCATGACAATATGATACGATACGATACACTTATTGATCCCGAGGGAAATTCTGCATGTATTTACTGTATGTAATCCATCTCTTCTATCCTGTCGGCTCCTGCAGTACGCGGCAGATCAATTGCCGGCTTTTAATCTATCTATCTATCTATCTATCTATCTATCTATCTATCTATCTATCTATCTAATATACAGTATATATTATATAAATGATGTGTAAATGGCAGAGAAGTGCTGTATGCAAAAGCACATGTTAAAATCGCATTGCAGACCCATAGCAATCGTACTGCATTCTGATGTAAATCGGATGCTAGGTATGAAAAATCGGATTGTACTCGCAGAAAAAACATTACATTCCGACTCTCCTGCATCAAAATCGGACCGATTTTAAAATCGCTAGTGTGGCTCCAGCCAAATGCTGACTTTCACAGGAAGATCGTAATGACAAGCAGGGGGGTCATCAGCTGACCCCCCCCCACTGTCTTGGCAATTCATCAGCGCCCTGCGATCATGTCACAGGTGGGTGCGCTGATAGGCGGGTGGAATGATGTTCCCCGCCCCCCTGGCATATGTTAAATGCCACTGTCAGAGATGCCACTGTTAGCTGTTTGTGTCTGACTTAACTAAAACCCTTAATGATGTTGGAAAGGTTGTTGAAGAGTCAGAAATTAACTGAGAGGGAGCTACCTCCACTAGTTGGCACCCTTGTGACATAGATTGTTTCCTCTAGAGAGAGTTAATTTGCATAGTAATAATATAAAATAGCAGTTAAAGAGAATCTGTCAGCAGGTTTTTGCTATGCAATCTAAGGGCAACATGAGGTAGGGGATGAATCACTGATTTCCGGGATGTGTCATTTATTAGGCTGTGTGCTTTTGTTACAATACAATCTTTTATCAGCAGGAGATTATCACTACAGGACTAGTTTCCTAGTCCAACCCTGCCCTTAGCACTGATTAGTAGCTTACTGTCAATATACAGTGCACACAGAAAGCAGTGGTGGGGTAATCTTTCTCAGCTCTGCTTCATGCTACATCTAAAAACTCTAATTGTATCACAACTACTGCACCCAGTAAACTTAAGTGGTACATCGCTGAAATCAGGGTCTCTTTTCCTATATTATTTTGCTCTCAGATGAGGTAGCAATAACCTAGTGACAGATTCCCTTTAAGTAATTGGGCGGCTCCCATGGGACTGGTAGCTGCAGAGATGCACAGATTGTTCACCAATCGCCATGCAAATAATGCCCAGTGGTTGATGCACTTATAAATCTGACAATGGGAGGATTGCTGGAGCCTGCTTGTGCATGCTGGGGTTGTAGTTTGGCAACATGAGGAAAGTCACAGCTTGGCAGTTGCAGAATGTTGATTGTAATTGGATGTGAATGATTGTTCCCATGTCTGCAGACTGTATCGCTCTCATAACATTGTCTCCTTACAGAGCACTCAGAACTTGGTAACAATTCAAACTCGAAAGGTCCAACAAAGCACAAAGCCGTATATTCCTGTGCAGTCAGTAGCCTGGAGGTGAGACTACATCATTAAAGGGCCATTTCGTAAGAATTCAATTGTCTGTCGAACTATACCGTAATTAATTTACTATGATTTTATTGTAGCAAAATTAACACACAGAATAGAAGACCACAAATAGGAGACGGGCGAAGGCAGCAAAGAACAAATATAGTCAACGTCAACCGAAATAGAAGAGTAAGTCGCCTGTTCTGATGGTTCATGTCATTTCTAGACTGTGATTTGGGCATAAATGTGGTATTATAATATTTACTGGACCAGTGATGGAATTCTACTATTGGTAATTCTCTATGTAGTGTAATATTGTGATAAGAGTCGCTAAACAATCTTCAACATTCAAAACATGGAAAATAATACATGGAAGGAAGACAAGATGGGGCATGGCATACAGAAGCTCTGTAAAGTGCAGCGGTTGCAGTTGCAGCCAAGTCCTGAGGGGGGCCCAACAGTTATGTCAAATAATACCAGTTGTTATTCCCCACATTCTGACAGTATTGCATTAAAGGGTGATAACTGGAATAAAAAATTAACCTTTTTCCATAGGATAGTTGATAAGTTACTGATTATTCGGGGTCCAACCACTAGGACCCTCAGTGATTCCGAAAATGGGGCTGTGGATCCCAGGAACCAGACTCCGCAAAGCTCCATCTTGAATAGAGCAGAGTTGCGCATACTCGACCTCCTATTTACTTATTTTCTGCTGGAGAAAGCCCAATACAGTACTTGTCTAGTCCGGCAGTCTTAGTGAAGTGAATCTCCATTTCCGGTTTTGCTATGATGATAACTTGCCACATAAAACTTCTATAGAGAAAGTTAATGTATTCAATGTTTTTTTTCTTTCTGTTCCATTTCCAGTTGACACAACTAGTCGCTATTAATCGTGGGAAGAGACAGACAAATGCTGGAAGGTCATTAATATTACTGGCTTATCATCATTAACATCATTTGGATCTTGTAATGAATCTACCCTTCTTCACCAGGTGGCAGAACAATGACGGATTTGGATCCACCTTAACTGTTTCCGTTCCCAACCCTAAAGCAGGTTTTATTCCCCAGTGAGTAGAGATTTCCATGTCACATAATGCTCAATAAAGGGGGGTTTAATTATTTAAAGGGAACCAATCACCAGGTCAAAAGTGGACAGTATTTGTTCCTATTTTATTCTCACCGCTTCCTTGTGTATTACATTTTTTGCTTTTTCTAAATCCCCCATGTGATTCCAGAGTTCTGTATCTTTCTACTTAGTTTTTATATTTATTGTTTTTACTAAGGGAGCAGTGCTCATAGGAGGAGTCTAAAGACACGCCCCCAGAAAATCCTTTTAGCCATTCCCCTTTTAGAAAGATCATTAAAAATTAGCTCCAATAAAAAGGCTCTTATCTCTGGAATGGTGTGATGATATTTTAAACAGCAAAAAGGGCATACTCGGGAGAATAGGCAGAATAAAGTAAAAGTAAAAAATAGCCACCCACCTGGTGATAATTCCTCTTTAAGAAGCGTTTCAGTGAAATTGATGAATGATTTTGAGTTTTCTTCCCAATTTCACAGACCCAAAAAGCCAGCAATGAGGCGGCCAGGAGGAAGATTTAGAAAAACAGAAGCGCAGCCCACAGATCCCCCTCCAAAGGGAGTTCCTCTAAGATTTAACTTCCGGGCTATGGCCAATCACGTGAGTTACAAGCTATGATTGAACTTGCAGTATACAGTATGTTGGATTTTCTGCTTGAGCCAAATCTGAACGAGGTGCAAGTGTGAGCATGTTGCGGGATGCAGTGACAGACAGGAGGCAGAGAAAGGGTTAACTTCTTTAATAGGGGAATACTCCACGCAGGGAGGTAAAGGGTTAAACAGTGGATTAAACAGTATAAATGGCAAAGGATATGGTGAGATGAAGAATAACGGCTGAGATAATGGCAGTTCGCTTGTACTTGTGTCAGGAGTTTCTCAAACTGTAACTTGTGCTGTGAACTCAATAGCGCCGGCAACGGCTGGCACGGTGTCTTTTCCAGGAAGATCCTGTGGGCACAATGCCCCGTCTTCTGGCGGCAGCAGTCGGTCTCCGATACCTTCCGCTGAGCCTAGTCCATATACTGAAGTGGCAGGAGGAGCGTGGGCCACAGCACTATCTGAGCCCGACGTGGCCCCTGCACGCTTCTCACATACTCTGTCAGCGGTGGCGGTGCTTGGGAACGGGCCTACACTGTACGGATGCTCTGGGACTGAAGCACTCACTGGTCCCTGCTGCAGTGTTTGACAAGGGTATGGACTACAATCCTGTACAAGGCCAACGTTTCTTGGCAATTATTTACTGGCACAGTCTGGGTGCAAGTGTCTGTCCTGTCCCCGGTCACTCTTATGGGGCATGTGTGTTGTACTCACGGACACGGTACGTTCTGTGCCTTGCTTTCTGGTAGTCACGGCACACTGCACCTCTCTCTGTAGTCACCGGGCACACAATGCACGTTCCTTTCCCCCTGTGGTCCCCGCTGTTGGTGGTGGGAGACGGCGGATACTGGCCTGCATGCTTCTGATGCTCCCAGGACGGAACACTCCTCTGCCTAGCTGTTGCTGCTGGACACATGGCTCCCCTCAGAGCAGTAGTCCCTCTCCTTTTGGTCTGCTGCAGCACGCCTGGCCCTTCTCTCTGCTGCGGCCCCTCTGGGGCCTGTCGTAGCGCTAGTAGTGTCTGGAGAGATGGGGCACAGCGCTCCTATCACTGCGCGCTGCCCCAAGTTCGCGCCAAAAGCCCCTGCTGTGCGCGCTTTCCTCCTTTTATCTCCCCACTCCCTTCGGTCAGCAGGAAGGTCCGCCTTGCTAGGGCTTGCCCAAGGCAACAGGGGATGCAGCCTTCGCAGTTCCGGACCTGGCACGCAGGTACCCGCGGTCCCGTCGCCCCCCTTACACACGTTACAATGGTCAGACCTTTTCAGCGTTGAGAAAGAGCATCAGACATCATATGTACTTGCCAATATTTCATCAGTACTTGTAAGCCAGAACTTCAAAACGCAGAAGAGGTGTGACTTTTTTCAGTTATAGTACTTCAAAACCATTCAAGGCCATGAACCAAAAAAATATACAGAAATTTTATTTTACACCTGATTAAAATAATCACAGATAAACGTGCACACAAATGAGAAAACACAATCAGCAGAGTTAAACAAGATGGCGCACATAGGAATATATATGTACAAAAGTCCTTATTTGGATACGCACTTATGCAAGCATAGCAGCTGATTAGCCCGGTGACAGATCGTGTACTGTTCTTTTCTGATGGGCCAAAGACAATGGCATAACTAAAGTCCTGTGGGCCCCAGCGCAAAATTTGGATCTAGACCCCCACCAGCATGTTGGTCAGTTGTTCTGGGCCCTATGCTAATGTGCTTCATCCTTTTCCCTATCCTGTAACAATGTCCCCCATCCTGTAACAATGTCCTGGGAGTCGGTGGTTCTCTGAGCCACAATACATTTTGGCTGAATGTGCGTCTTCAGCTGAAAACGGTGCTGGTGTCAACGGACCTCTTGACTCCATGGGCCTAGTCACAATCACATCTGCTTCTGAAAACGTTAGGCCCTTGCCAAAGGGACCTTTAAGGATCCCGCCAAACTACAGTAATGAAGTATAACTGGAACACCAACCATAGTAATTTCCCTGCTTATCTCCAAAGTAGATATTCTGGAAAGAAGAGTACTGCACAGATTCTCATCACCCTGTAACAAAGGGGATGGAACCACCCAGGACTCGGTTCCTTTTCTCCAAGGGTCTTGCTGCCATATGATCTGTTTCTATAGTATGTGTGCGTCTTTTCTCACTGCAGTTGTGAAAATACAAGCTAAAATGCTTGAAAAATAATAGCATTAAAAGTTATTATCCAGGACTACATTTTTTTTATAATATGCCTAGGAACTAACAGGGAAGTAGTTGCAACTTACCTGCCTGTTGTGCCTGGTGTTGATCTCCGTCGGCACAGAGCAATGACTGACCGCTCATGCCAGCAATTCACCGGTGTCTACTGATGTCACATTGAAGGAACAGCGGCTACTCATCTACTCTGCTCTGTTAATAGGTGCTTGACTGTTGACATCTTGCTGATTCACAGTCTGCTCCCTGCTGCCTATCTGCAGGGAGCCAACTGTCCATTTACATGAGGTTGGCAGACATGCCCCCTTGACAGAGCAGCATGGAAGAAGAAGAGCTGCCCTGTTGATGTGGAGTAGCTGAAAAACAGTCCTGTGCAACCTCTTTAATGGGTTGTCCTTTTCTTCGGAGGTACATGTTTATTTAGATGTCTTATTTTGTGCACCACGTTTTTAGATTTATTTTGATAGAGCATTCACGTTTGATTGGTGCACTGAGAAGAAGAAACACTGACATGCTATTGTATATTTTTCAGACCAATGTCACACTGAATGAACGGTTTTCTACTCTCAAGATTAAAGGACAGTATACACCAGCAAGAAGAGGGGGGCGGACAGTCATGCTCGCTTAGCATCAACTTCTTGTAGACAGAAGAATGTACCATCCGTATTACACGTAAACCTCTGCTGCTGTTCTACAGGACTTTGGTTGTGAATAGAGACAAGTTACTTGATGCAATGTGTAAAGAATCTCGGATCACAACGCCCATCATACTCATATATAATAAAGTTTTAAACTGTATTGCTAATTTTCTAATTTCTGAATTGTTACACAGTGGATCTATGGATTTTTCTTGGGACTTTATAAGTAATTTTTGATTCTCTGGCATTCTTATAGACATGGAATGGATGAGAGGTCCAACATGTGCACCTCCACTCCATTCATGACCGGGCTGCACAGCTATGATTTCTACAGTAGGTCTCTGGGATCACAGCGGTTGAACTCCCAGCAGTCATTAAAGAAAGTTATAACCTCTTTTTTGTTTTGGGGTGTAGGGGTGGGTAACCCTTTAAGGAGAACTAATTGGTGATAACTTTATTATCATATACTGATACTGTATATGACAAACAGGCCTAGAACTCCCCTGATTTTGATTGACAGCTTGAGTTCCAGCTTTATGGCCTCTGTGCAGAGTGAGCTGTCAATCAGAGTACCAGGGAGTGAATACAGCCGCCACTCACAATATACAGTTGTGGGCAAAAGTATTGACACCCCTGCAATTCTGTCAGATAATACTCAGTTTCTTCCTGAAAATGATTGCAATCACAAATTCTTTGGTATTATTATCTTCATTTAATCTGTCTTAAATGAAGAAAACACAAAAGAGAATGAAGCAAAAACAAAGCATTGATCATTTCACACAAAACTCCAAAAATGGGCCAGACAAAAGTATTGGCACCCTCAGCCTAATACTTGGTTGCACAACCTTTAGCCAAAATAACTGCGACCAACCGCTTCCGGCAACCATCAATGAGTTTCTTACAATGCTCTGCTGGAATTTTAGACTATTCTTCTTTGGCAAACTGCTCCAGGTCCCGGATATTTGAAGGGTGCCTTCTCCAAACTGCCATTTTTAGATCTCTCTACAGGTGTTCTATGGGATTCAGGTCTGGACTCATTGCTGGCCACCTTAGAAGTCTCCAGTGCTTTCTCTCAAACCATTTTCTAGTGCTTTTTGAAGTGTGTTTTGGGACATTGTCCTGCTGGAAGACCCATGACCTCTAAGGGAGACCCAGCTTTCTCACACTGGGCCCTACATTATGCTGCAAAATTTGTTGGCAGTCTTCAGACTTCATAATGCCATGCACACGGTCAAGCAATCCAGTGCCAGAGGCAAAGCAACCCCAAAACATCAGGGAACCTCCGCCATGTTTGACTGTAGGGACCGTGTTTTTTTCTTTGAATGCCTCTTTTTTTCTCCTGTAAACTCTATATTGATGCCTTTGCCCAAAAAGCTCTACTTTTGTCTCATCTGACCAGAGAACATTCTTCCAAAACGTTTTAGGCTTTTTCAGGTAAGTTTTGGCAAACTCCAGCCTGGCTTTTTTATGTCTCAGGGTCTTCCTGGGTCTCCTACCATACAGTCCCTTTTCATTCAGATGCCGACGGATAGTATGGATTGACACTGTTGTACCCTCGGACTGCAGGGCAGCTTGAACTTGTTTGGATGTTAGTCGAGGTTCTTTATCCAACATCTGCACAATCTTGCGTTGAAATCGCTTGTCGATTTTTCTTTTCCGTCCACATCTAGGGAGGTTAGCCACAGTGCCATGGGCTTTAAACTTCTTGATGACACTGCGCACGGTAGACACAGGAACATTCAGGTCTTTGGAGATGGACTTGTAGCCTTGAGATTGCTCATGCTTCCTCACAATTTGGTTTCTCAAGTCCTCAGACAGTTCTTTGGTCTTCTTTCTTTTCTCCATGCTCAATGTGGTACACACAAGGACACAGGACAGAGGTTGAGTCAACTTTAATCCATGTCAACTGGCTGCAAGTGTGATTTAGTTATTGCCAACACCTATTAGGTGGCACAGGTAAGTTACAGGTGCTGTTAATTAAACAAATTAGAGAAGCATCAAATGATTTTTCGAACAGTGCCAATACTTCGCTGTAAAGTCACCGATTTTGTGATGTTACAGCGATATTGCTTGCGATATCGCTGCATGTGATACTTACCTCCGACCAGCTCCCCCGCTGGTTATCGCTGATCGCGCGAGAAGCTGCTGGACGAGCGACGCGTGGAGCCGGGCGGGAGGACGCAGGATCGCCCCGTCTGACAGGTAAGTAGCGATCCCCGTCCCCTGCGATGTCGCTGGTGAGATCTGCCTGTGTGGCAGCTCACTAGCGACCACCTAGCGATTCACCAGCGATCCTGACCGCGTCATATCGCTGGTCGGGATCGCTGGTGAGTCGCTAGGTGTAACGGTACCCTAAGACTGTCAGAGATATAAAAAGGGCAGTAGCGTAGCTACCGGGGGGCAGAGGGGGCCATGTCACCAGGCCCCGCGCTCTGAGGGGGTCCACCCGGAGCTACGCTACTGTAACTGTATCGGCGTGCATAGCGTGCCGATACAGTTGCAATCTGCGGTGTGCTATGTGGCCCCTGAGCAGGCAGGGAGGCCTGGTGCCAGCAGTGGACCCCCCCGCCTGTCATCGCAGGGTCAGCTGTATCAGCATCCAGCCAGTACAGCTGACCACATTGATGAGAGAAGGAGCATTACGCTCCTCCCATCATCCCCTTCTCACTGACAGCGGGCACGATGACGTCACTGCCCTGCGCCCGCTGTCAGGGGATAAGCGGGAGAGCAGGGAGCAGCGCGGGTTGCAGGAGCCGGGAGGAAGAGAGGTGAGTATTGGATTTATTTTTTTTATTGGGTGCATTATATTACAGTCTGCCTATAGGTGGGGGGGTGCTGCCTTACATTACAGTCTGCCTATAGGGGGTGTGTGCTGCCTTATGTGGTGATTGCAGGTACGCAGGATGCAGTGATGAGTCACGAGACAGTTAGGTGCTTTCTATATTAACGTTTAAAAGACCAGAGGGAACTTTCCTCAGTCCCGGCCTGATCACCAAAAGAGGTAACACGGTTTGCCCTCGCAGGGGGTTCTATACAAGCACACACAAACAGGTAGAACACGACTACTTCCGGCAACAGCCGGTCACTATAGGGCCGTGGTATGGCCGACTACGGGTCCTTAATTATAAAGTCAACTTAGCCGTCCAGACTTCCCTAGCCGTCCGGGTTGGTGGTCTTTCAGCGTAGTAGTTGCTAGGCCCAGTTGCTGAGGCAATGACGAAGACTTTGCGCACTCCGGCACGCTGATGACACTGGAGCCCCACAGGCTCCGGCGTAGTGCTTGGACGGTTGGGCCGCAGCCCCTGGCCTGGGGCAAGCGGCAGCGATGTATGGTGGTGAATGACAGGCCACCTGTGCAGCTAACGGCTGCAACGGCGAGTCCGCGATCAGCAGAGGCCCGGCCCCTGCTGCGGACCGGAGCGGGACAGTGGTCGCCGCCGGCGGTACTGTACTTGCCGCGGCCACTGGTGAGAACAGGGCGGCTGCAGGTGGCGGGGAACAGGCCGCAGCCGCGAACTGGAGCGAGACCGCAGCGGCCGCGGTTGACCACGGGTTGGCTGCAGCCGTCGGCTGAGGGGAGGTGGCAGCAGCTGCGGGTTAAACTGGTGCCGCAGTGGCCACGGGCTGGAGCGGGGTGGCAACGGCCGCGAATGACCACTGGTTGACGCGGGGCAGCGATGGTCATCTCGGCGCCGTCCCACTGATGTCCAGGGGAAGTATCCCTCCTGTCTCTGGCCTCCTTTCTGGCTCTGGTGAGTCACGATCTCCTGCTCCTTCTGTGTCGTTCTGCTGACTCATCGTCCCGGGAATTCCCCTCCTCCTTTATACTGGTCCCTCCCCCAGCCCATCTGTCTGTCACAACGGTCCATCCCTGAACTCTGTCCCCCAGAAACAGTTTCCCCTGGAACCCAGGTGACGGTCCCCTTGGTTCCGACCCGGACACTCGACGGGGACCCTCTCTCCCACACTCCCCCACCCTGTATGCTCGCCAGTCCTCGGGCAAGGGCTTTAGTAGACTCGAGTTAGTCTTTGGAGACGACAGTTCTTGTCGCCATACGAACTGGTCCTGTTAGTAACGTTCAGGGGGTTTGCCAGCTGTTGACCGCTCGGGGCGTCTAAGTTCAACCGGGGTGGAGCTTTCTGGGGTGGTGGATGGTGGTGGGTTGGTCGATTCTGGCAGGCTAACTGGGTCCGCTGCAATGTCATTACTTGGAGAGCCCGCGGATGTGGCTGGGAAGTCCTCTTCGTCATCCAAGTCCCTGACCATTGACGGGGGGTCGGGGACCTGAGGGATCGGCTTGGGTCGCATGGGATCAGTGGACGCACAGGGGCGCAACATATTTCGGTGCACAGTACGAGTGAGAGGTGCACCATCTCTTTCCGATTGTATTTCATACACAGGTCTGTCGGGGCTTATCCGGCGCAACACTCGGTACGGGTTCTCCTCCCACCATGGTTCTAACTTGTTTTGGGGGCGTTGATCTAGTACGAGTACCCGATCCCCAGCCTGGAAGTCAATTGGTGGGGGCAGCACTCCTCCCGGGTGTTCTAGATCCTGGAGCTGTGTATGGACGATTCGGTGGAGGGTCTGCAGCCGGTGCTGGTGGTTTCGGACCCACGAGGATGCTCCGGTCCAGGGTAGAGGTTCCTCCGGGTTTAACTCCACTTCCGTGATCCCTTTGTCTTCCCGTCCAAACAACAATGAGTAGGGGATGTAGCCAGTCACCCGCTGCACCCGGTTATTATATACCCACACCAGCTCAGGGACATATTCAGGCCAGCGGGCCTTTTGGTCGCTCTCCAGGGTACACAGCATTTTGATTAGTGTCCGATTGAATCGTTCGCAGGCTCCATTTCCCTGCGGGTGGTATGGTGTAGTCCGAGACTTATCGATACCGTAGAGATGATGAAGTTTTTCCATGACTCTTCCTAGGAAGCACGCTCCTTGGTCCGAATGTATTCATTGCGGGCAGCCGTACACTTGGATAAAGTTTTTACAAATCGCGTAGGCGGCTGACTCTGCTGGTCTCGAGTGGGGGTGACCACGGCGAACTTGGTGAAATGGTCCACGATAACGAGACAATGTTCATACCCCTGATAGGCAGGACCTATGGTCAGATAGTCCACCGTAAGAAGCTCCAGAGGGGCTGATGTTACAATAGTTTGCACCAGGGCTCGTTGCGCAGGGGGTTTAGCGAGCTCGCACGGGCGGCAGGTTCGACAAACTTCTTCTACAGCAGCGTGCAAGCGTGGGTGGTACGCTATCTGCTGCAACCATTGTAAAGTCTTTTGAGCACCAAAATGAGCCCCCTTCTCATGGGCTTCCCGGGCCAGTTGGTTCAGATGGGCTCCAGGCACGATCACCTGCCATATCGTAGCTGACGTGGTTTGTGACATGGCTTTTCGATATAAAAGTCCCTTTTTGATGACTAGTTTTTCCCACTGGCGCAACATTAGCAACATATCTTGGGTCAAAGACTCTCTCTGTGAGCCCGTGGGCAATTTACCGGTGGCCACCCATCGGCGTAGGAGTCCAACTTCTGTATCTTCCTGTTGCTGCTGAATCCATTTGTCGCGGGGCTGTTCCAGCATCCCTCCTAGGAGTCCCGGATGAGGCGCTTCATGCGTGTTGACTGTAAGCGCGGCGGTGGTGAAGGCGAACGGCGTCTCGTCTGCTTCTAATTTGTCGTCTCGACTTCTTCCTGGGGTGATGTGTCGGATTCTGGAGAGCGCGTTGGCGTGCACGTTTTCAGCTCCCCGTTTGCAGATGATCTTATAATTGAATTTGGCCATCCGAGCCACCCACCGCTGCTCTAGGGCCCCCAGTTTGGCATTCTCCAAATGGGCTAACAGGTTGTTATTGGTCCGCACTACTACTTCGGAGCCTGCCAGGTACTCTGCGAATCGCTCCATCATTGCCCACACTACCGCGAGGAGCTCGAGCTTAAAGGAGCTGTAATTGTCCAGGTTGCGTTCTGAGTCATGCAGCGACCGGCTACCGTAGGCGATCACTTTCTCCCGGCCGTCCTGCACCTGTGACAACACAGCTCCTAATCCCTGGAGGCTCCCGTCAGTAGGCAGGATGAACGGTTGTGAGAAATCCACATATGACAACACCGGGGCGTCCGAGAGAGCAGCTTTGAAATCTTGAAATGCATCCTCTTGCGGTTGCTACCACTGCATCTTCCGTCCATTCGCCCCAGCGGGAGCCCCCTTCAGCAGGTCTTGCAGAGCTCGAGCTCGGCGTGCAAAATTCTTCACCAACCGACGGTAGTAGCCGGCCAACCCCAAGAAGGCCCGCACGTCCTTCGCCGTCTCGGGGGTAGGCCACGACTGGATGGCAGCAACCTTTCCCAGGGATGGTCAGACGCCCTTTGCCGACACGGTATTGTGACATTTTAGGTACAAACTACGTAGAATCATAGAATCGTAGAGTTGGAAGGGACCTCTTGGGCCATCTGGTCCAACCCCCTGCTCAAAGCAGGATTCGCTAAATCATCCCAGTCAGATGCCTGTCCAGCCTCTGTTTGAAGACTTCCATTGAAGGAGAACTCACCACTTCTCGTGGCAGCCTGTTCCACTCATTGATCACTCTAACTGTCAAAAAGTTTTTTCTAATATCTAATCTGTGTCTTCTCCCATTCAGTTTCATCCCATTGCTTCTAGTCTTTCCTTGTGCAAATGAGAATAAAGTTGTTCCTTCTACAATGTGACAGCCCTTTAGATATTTGTAGACAGCTATTAAGTCTCCTCTCAGTCTTCTCTTTTGAAAACTAAACATTCCCAAATCCTGCAACCTTTCCTCATAAGACAGGGTTTGCAGACCGGTCACCATTCTGGTCGCTCTTTTCTGAACTTGCTCCAGTTTGTTGATGTCTTTTTTAAAATGTGGTGCCCAAAACTGGACACAATATTCCAGATGAGGTCTGACCAAAGAGGAGTAGAGGGAAATAATGACTTCACGTGATCTAGACTGTATGCTTCTGTTAATACATCCTAGAATTGCATTTGCCTTTTTTGCTGCTGCATCACACTGTTGACTCATATTCAGTCTGTGATCTATTAGTATACCCAAGTCTTTTTCACATGTGCTGTCACTTAGCCCTATTCCTCCCATTCTATATATGCTTTTTTCATTTTTATTGCCCAGATGTAGTACTTTGCATTTCTCCCTGTTAAAAACCATTCTGTTAGTTGCTGCCCACTTCTCCAGTTTATTTAAATCTTTTTGAATCCTCTCTCTCTCTTCTCTAGTATTAGCTATCCCTCCTAGCTTTGTGTCATCAGCAAATTTGATCAGTTTACCCTCAATTCCTTCATCTAAATCATTGATAAAGATGTTGAACAATACAGGGCCCAGGACAGAGCCCTGTGGTACCCCACTTGAGACATTCCTCCAACTGGATGTGCAACCATTTACGACCACTCTTTGGGTCCGATCACTAAGCCAGTTATGAATCCACCTAACAGTTGCCTTGTCCATTCCATACTTAGTCATTTTTTCAATAAGGATTGTATGAGAGACTTTGTCAAATGCTTTGCTGAAGTCAAGATATACTATATCTACAGCATTTCCTTGATCCACCCAATCAGTGATACCGTCATAGAAGGAAATTAAGTTAGTCTGACATGACTTATTAGTTACAAACCCATGCTGACTCTGTTTAATCACTTCATTCTTATCCAGGTATTGACATACATGTTGTTTAATAATTTGTTCAAAGATCTTTCCTGGTATAGAAGTCAGACTCACCGGCCTATAGTTGCCTGGGTCCACCTTCTTCCCCTTTTTGAAGATAGGAACAACATTTGCTCTTCTCCAGTCTTCTGGCACTTCTCCTGTTCTCCAAGAGAGAGAGAGTGGACCCTCTGGATCGCGGATCCGGAGCCCCTGGGCCGAACACGCCAGGTGAAGACCGACCCCTATACAGGGATCGTTTGGGGCAGGACCACAGAGGACAGAGGCGCGACAGCCAGAACCAAGAGGGACGGCTCGACGGACAAATGAGGACTAGGGAGGTGGTGGGCTTAGATACGGCCAAGGACCGGAGGACACAGAGGAAATGTAATACAGGGAGCGGCAGGGAGGCTGAGCCTGGACAGGCTGGAGACAGAAGAAACACAACACAGAGGACGGCAGGGAGGCTGAGCCTGGACAGGCTGGAGACAGAAGAAACACAACACAGAGGACGGCAGGGAGGCTGTGCCTGGAGAGGCTGGAGACAGAGGGAATGCTACACAGGGGACGGGAGGAACTACAGGTGTACTGTAGCGGCCAGAGGGTGCAGGAAGACTACACGATCATCAGGCGCCCTCCTCATAGCGAGGATGCCTGAAGTATCCTGGCACCCGGAAATGCGTCTCCTAGCCCTGCCCCTCAGCGACGCCCACCGCTGGAGGGAGAGAGCGGGAGGATGCGTGCGCGTGACCGAGAGCGGGTGCCTGGAGCCGCAGCGGAGAGGAACGCCGAGCGGGTGCACGCGTGGACGGGGGCGCGTCGGTGAGAGGACGCTGCGGCGTGCGCTGCCGCTGAAGGGACATCGGCGGGTACAGCCGCCGATGTCACAGGTATGCCCCAGGTATTCAATCTGGGTGCGGAACAGGTGGCATTTCTGGGGCTTTACCTTTAATCTGTACTTCTGCAGCCGGCCGAGCACCTGCCCCAACCGCTTCAGGTGGTCCTCGAACGTGGCGGAATAGATGATAATATCATCCAGGTATATCAACGTGGCTTCAAAGTTGAGGTTTCCTAGACACCGCTCCATCAACCGCTGAAAAGTTCCTGGGGAGTTGGCCAGCCCAAACGGCATCCGATTGAACTTGAACAGTCCCATGGGAAGGATGAATGCCGTCTTGGCCCTGTCTTCCTCCGACATCGGCACTTGCCAGTACCCACTGGCCAGGTCAAGGGTTGAAAAGTACATCGTGTTCCCCAGGGCAGACAGAGACTCTTCTATGTTGGGCAGTGGATACGAATCCTTGATAGTGCAGGCGTTCAACTTCCGATAATCCACGCAAAAACGCAAAGTGCCATCTTTTTTCTGAACCAGGACAATAGGGGCCACCCAAGGGCTTTGGCTTTCTCGTATGACCCCCTTCCGGAGCATTTGGGCTAGCAGAGTTTTCACTTCCTGGTATAGCTGCGGTGGTATTTGCCAATATCGCTCCCGGATGGGGGCCACTCCTGCCGTGGGGATCCCATGCGTGATGGCTGTGGTACATCCGAAGTCGTCCTCATGGCTGGCAAAGACACTGTAAAATTGTCCAAGAAGTGTCTCTACTTGGAGAAGCTGGGCTGGCATTAGGCCAGAAAGTTCAGCCCGCATTCTCTCCAGGATGACTCGACCTTTCTCCTGGGTCAAGGATACGGCAGTCTGTTGGGTTCATACCGTTACTGCCCAAGGATCTTCGGGCTGCACCTTCAACTGGACCGCGGGGTCCGGCAGCATCTCCTCCAAAGACCTCACTAGTTTGGCCATTTCGGCCCGGGGCTTCAGGGCGATATCTTGGTCTTCCAGGTTGACACAACGCACCAGGACGGTCCCCTCCCACACCGTGGCCAGGGAGCGGGCTAACAGTATGCCAGGGTGCAGGCGCTCCGAGTAACATGGTTCCACCTGCACCTCCACGCCCTCCAGTGGCATCGGGGCGCGGATTGTCAGAGCTACCACCGTCTGCCCTGGAGGAAGCATGAGCGGGGGGGCCGCCGGCGCAATGACCTTGCCCAGTGCCTCACCCTCCTGGCACTCCTGGAGCACTCGCGCCTCCCGCGCCAACCGCTGGGAGACCTGCCCTTGGGCCGTGCGAGAACCCCAGTGGCTCAGAGTCTCTTGTGTGGGTTCATTGAGGAGGAGGTTGCCGAACTCTCATAGTATGTTCATACCCAGAATAACCGGATGTTTGCTGTTTGCGTCTCCCTGGGTCAGGACCACTCCCTGGTGGCCGAGTGATTTGCCGCTTATCGAAATCTGCATCCAGGCTACTTCGACGACAGGAACTGGTAGCTGGTTGGCGGCTACCAACTTTATCACTGTCCCCCACTGAGGTCTCACTGCTTCGGGAAAATGCTGCTGAAAATAAATCTCTGGCATGGTCGTAACCTGTGATCTCGTGTCCACTAGGCATCGCACGGCACGGCCCTCGATCTCTGCCCATACCACTGGGCACCGTGCGACCAGGTCTTCGTGACTTCCTCCACCCCGTGTGATGGGCTCCAGCTCCGGGCGGCATCTCCACGGCTCAGGGTTCTCTGCTCTTCTTGACCAGCGGGATGAGTTTCCCCTGGAACGTGGGCACTCTCGGGCGGAGCGTCCCAATTCTCCACAATCGTAACAGGCGAATGGTCGTGGGGACCGACTTGGGTGGGGGCCGCGATGGTTCATGCCCCCTTTACCCGGCCCTGGCCGTCTCCTTGTGGCTGCTTTCTTGGCTTCGGCCAGTTCACCTTTAATACTCTGTATCTCTCGCTTCACCTCTTGTACCCAGTGGGGTTCGCTCAGGGTGCCTACGGATGCTTTGATACGCCGAGCCATCCCCACGGGGACCGCCACATCTTGCTCCTGTTCCCGAATCCGTGCCTCCTTCCCTATCTCTGAAAAGGTCAGATGTGGGACCACTCGCACCCGCTCTCGCAAAGCCTGTCTTGTCAGGGTGTCTCGTAACCCGGTCACTAACAGGTCATGTAATGTTACGTCCACGGTCCCCAGGCCGACTCCATCCTTCCTTTCAATGGCTAAAAACAGTTCCTGCAAAACATTCATATACTGGGTCACTGTTTCCCCCTCTTTCTGCATGCGTCCAAACATCTGGGTTCTCAGTTCCCCCACATCGGTCGGGTCCCCATAGGTTTCTTCTAAGATCTGTAACACCCTGACGAAGGTGTTTCGCTGCACCCGGGGCCTCAACATTACGGTATCCCGGGCTTCCCCATCCAACGCCATCAGGGCCACTTCTGCCTCTAAGTCAGGGGTAAGCGGATGCATCCTGAATAACCCATGCATTCGCTCCGTCCAATTCCACAGCATAGTATTGCTGCCGGAGAACCTGGGTAGATTGCTTAGCATAGCCCCCAAAGAAATGCTGGGCCGGGGGCCCCCATTGTCCGCGCTCGGAGACAGCATCCTGCCGACTACGTCAAATGTGGTGATTGCAGGTACGCAGGATGCAGTGACGAGTCGCGAGACAGTTAGGTGCTTTCTATATTAACGTTTATAAGACCAGAGGGAGCTTTCCTCAGTCCCGGCCTGATCACCAAAAGGGGTAACACGGTTTGCCCTCGCAGGGGGTTCTATACAAGCACACACAAACAGGTAGAACACGACTACTTCCAGCAACAGCCGGTCACTATAGGGCCGCTGTATGGCCGACTACGGGTCCTTAATTATAAAGTCAACTTAGCCGTCCAGACGTCCCTCGCCGTCCGGGTTGGTGGTCTTTCGGCGCAGTAGTTGCTGGGCCCAGTTGCTGAGGCGATGACGAAGACTTTGCGCACTCCGACGCGCTGATGACACTGGAGCCCCACAGGCTCCGGCGTAGTCCTTGGACGGTTGGTCCGCAGCCCCTGGCCTGGGGCAAGCGGTAGCGATGTATGGTGGCGAATGACAGGCCACCTGCGCAGCTAACGGCTGCAACAGGGAGTCCGCGGTCAGCAGAGGCCTGGCCCCTGCTGCGGACCAGAGCGGGACAGTGGCGGCCACCGGCGGTACTGTACTTGCCACGGCCACTGGTGAGAACAGGGTGGCTGCAGGTGGCGGGGAACAGGCCGCAGCCGCGAGCAGGAGCGAGACCGCAGTGGCCATGGGTGACAGCGGGTAGCCCGCAGCCACGGGCTGAGGGGAGGCGGCAGCGGCCGCGGGTTGAACTGGGGCCGCAGTGGCCGCGGGCTGGAGCGGGGCAGCAACGGTCGCGAATGACTGCGGGCAGGCAGCAGCCGCGGGCTGGAAGAAGGCGGCGGCGGCCGCTGGTCGACTCGGGGCAGCGGTTCTCGGATGGTCATCTCGGCGCCGTCCCACTGATGTCCAGGGAAGTATCCCTCCTGTCTCTGGCCTCCTTTCTGGCTCTGGTGAGTCGCTCTAGCTCTCAGTCGCTCCAACGATCTCCTGCTCCTTCTGTGTCGTTCTGCTGACTCATTGTCCCGGGAATTCCCCTCCTCCTTTATACTGGTCCCTCCCCCAGCCCATCTGTCTGTCACAATGGTCCGTCCCTGAACTCTGTCCTCTGGAAACAGTTCCCCCGGAACCCAGGTGACGGTCCCCTTGGTTCCGACCCGGACACTCGACGGGGACCCTCTCTCCCACACTTACATTACAGTCTGCCTATAGGGGGTGTTGCCTTACATTACACTCTGCCTATGGGGGGGCTGCCTTATATTAGAGTCTGCCTGGGGCAGCATTATATTACAGTCTGTCTATGGGGGGCCTCATTATATTACAGTCTGCCTATGGGGGCTGCCTTATATTAGAGTCTGCCTTGAGGTGCATTATATTAGTCTGTCTATGGTGGGCTTCATTATATTACAGTCTGCCTATGGGGGGCTGCCTTATATTACAGTCTGTCTATGGGGGGCTGCATTATAATACAGTATGCCTATTGGGGGCTGCCTTACATTACAGTCTGCTTATGGAGGGCTGCCTTATACTATATAGAGTCTGCTTATGGAGGCTGCCTTACATTACATTCTTCTTATGGGGGTCTACATTATACTATAGAGTCTGCTTATGGGGGGCTGCATTATACTCTATAGAGTCTGCCAATGGGGGCTGTATTATACTATATTGAGGACTATCTAGTGTATTATACTATATGGAGGCTATCTAGGGGGCCATCATACAGTGTGGAGATTACAGTGAGGGGGCTATCATACAGTGTTGGAGCCATCAAACAGTTTGTGGGATACTAAGGGGATACTAAGGGGTCAGTATATATATATACAGTGAGGGGGCATCATTTTGTGTATAGGGGAGCTGTTCGCGGGGGAGACTCAGAACATTATTAAATGTAAAGTGAGCACTTATTGTTATAGGGTAACTCAGGTTACTGTGACTGTCAAAGGGGTACAAAGGGCATTATTACTTTCTAGGGGGCAAAATATGGGCACTTTTTTCTAGGGGGTTGCTTTAGAATTTAAAGGGCACACAGAACCACACTGCAGGTGCAGTAATAGGGACACATACGGCAGCAGCGGCTCAGTATTGGGGTATCAGGTGCAGTAATAGGGACACATACGGCAGCAGCTCCTCAGTATTGGGGTATCAACAGGATAAGAAGTTTGTGCAGGTTGCAGGTTGGGGATACATGGTGATGGAGCTGGAATATGAGAAGTGAAATGTCTCTTTGTTGTATTCTCTGTAGCCGAGTCCTGGCTGGAGGAATTGTCATGTTGGTCTGGGCCAGATGGAAAAGACGGGGAAAAATAACGATTCTGTCAGAAAGAACGTCAGCAGTAAGTCACCAACTATAACTGCAGTAATCACTTACATGTTCTGTAGGACTGGTATTTACCACTGACCATATTGCGGTAATATTCATGTTGGTCTTTATACAGAGATTATTTTCAGTAACAGCGCAGTCATCTCCTACATCCACTATTAGGGTGCGTCACCGGGTTGTAATCAAGGTTACCTGGTTGCAGACACTCTATTTTAAATTGAGCAAGGCCGATCACGTCTCATCGGAATATGGCCAGAGTGTGCATATCACATATCTGCGCTCTCGTTCCCGGCTCCGGAAGATACTGATTGAGCGCTTCCTGCACTGTGAGGATTCAAGATTCTGCAGCCACATACAGTGGACAACCCCTTTAACACTAGCATTTCCTTCACGAATCTTAGACTATTTTGCTGGATTAAAATGCACTAAATTAATAAGGAGGTGCGAGCTTCTTAATTAATTAGGCAGACGAGAAAATGTAGAAAGCACAAATTCTTTGGTCCTGATGGCAGACTTCAGCATTCACATGCAGTATTCATAATGTCACAGTATGGAGTAAAAAAATTAAATGAGGATGACCCATTGAAGGCTCTGGCAACTCTTATTTTGAACACCTTTTTCAGATACGATGTTCGGCAAATTTGTGTCTCCGACTTTCACATGCAAATTGCACAGACGTCCATTGGGACTAGGTTGTCTGTGGCTCATACACTGCTATAAAAAATACAACAATGCTGGATATTTTGTGATGGTTGGAGCAATCATTAGGTGCGAGGTCACAATGCTGTGCAAACATTGTACAAAGCCGTAGTATGAAGGTGCATGTACGCTGAAAGATTATTGTGAATGAGCATCATCCAGTGCACATCGTTAAGTGCAGTTTGACAGTGTAAACAGGATTGGTAAATATTTATCGATCGGTGGTGGTTTAATGCTGCAAAATCGGGAAATGTTAACAAACCTTAGGGTCTCATTTAGACGTCCATGTTTGTTCACGTACACAAAAAAAAATGGTAGAATTGTTTTGATTCGATTTTGATCAGTTTTTGGTCGCTGAGTCAGTTTTTATCATCCATGTTTACATCAATGTTTTTTCCCGAATCTACTATATAATTGCCTTAAATTGTCCGTCATCCACTTCCATCTGGATGTCCTCAAATCCCATAATTCACCTCACCAACCGGAAGTACGCCGACCGCCATATTGGAGTACCCAAGTGATGGGTATTACAATATGGCACCCGGTGGTGGTACCAGGCTCTTCCGCAGTACCACCAGCAGGAAACTGCGGGGACACCCACACCGGACACCCCTCGCTGCCATCAGACCCGCCGCCGGACCCCCACAAGGACCCGCCGTCGGACCCCCGCCAGGACCCGCCGCCAGACTACACGCGCCGGATCCCGCCACTGCCTGCCCACCCACCTCCGTGCAGTCACAGCCGACATGAAAGACCACGGCTTGTGGCCTGTGCTGGAGATGGGGTGCGGGCGCCCTCTGGTGGCTGTGACTACACGGAGGTGGGTGGGCAGGTAGTGGCAGGTCACACACCCCACACACACACTTCCCTCCCGATGCGATAGCATCGGGCACCCCTCTAATGGATAAATAAATTACAAAAGCTTCTTTACAATGCAATGTTATACGCAGAGAGCTAACAGACTGGACACTGATGCCAACCATGCGCGGTCCGTGATTTTCATGGCCCCCATAGATTTGTATTGGTATTTTTCATCCGTGATGACGATAAAAAATGGACACGTCTCAGTGATTTTTGCACAGACACTCAGTCTGCAAAAAAGCACGGACATCAACAGCTCCATGGATTACAATGGGACGCCTGAATGAGGCCTAAGACACAGACGTTCAGAATCAGAACGTCACCTTGTTTTTTCAATAACACATTATTGGTATGTACACACGGAGTATTTTCTCTCAGTATTTGCAAATACCGTACACCAAAGGACCATTCCTCAAAGCAGTTTCCACTAGAAAACTTGTTATTTTTGAGCAATGCAAAAAAACCTCAGTGGACACATACCCGAAAAATCCAATTAAACATTATGTGCCTGTATAGTTTTTTGACGAATTTTTAGAGCAGAAACTAAGAGGAAACTCTCCAAATCCGCCTAAAAAATACAACACTCCCCAAAAACTTGGAGGTTCTGCTCAGTTTCCTCCAAAGAAAAATTCTGTAACAAAAAAAATCTCCATGTGCACACAACCAAAGGGTCAATCACAAAAAATAAAGTTATTCACTATCCATGGGATAGGGGATAACGTGCTGATCACTATGTGTCTGACCACTTAGACCCACAGAAATCCCAAGATTGGGGCTCTGGAACCCCGAGAACTGAGCTCTGCAGCCACATCCTGAATGGGGAGGATGTAGTCCTACTCGGTCAATGCCCCATTCTTTGTAAGGGCTCATGCACATGTAAGGAGGTACAAAGATGAGTACATGCCACACACTCCTTACATGCGTCCCTGCAGAACTGGTATATTTTGTATGTCTGATATATTTTGTGTAATGTCTTGTATATATCTATATATATTACCTCATATGTCTTATAATGCTGCTATAATGTATAATGCAATGTACATATGTTAATGTGTAGGGAAAGTGTAGGATTCAGTCAGATTAGCCCACTGGGGAGGGGGGAACAATAGAATACAATAGAGTAAGATAGGAACAAGTTAGACCAATGGGATTTAGCTAGGAGGGGCCAACTGAGAGTAGATTAGGGAGCTTCCTGAGCTCTGTTAGTTAGGGCTGGGAGACAGGCCAGAACAGTTGTGTCCCGTAACGTTTGAGCTGGGAGCCCAGCCATCCAGGGCATATGGGCTGATAGTCACATGGTGATGGAGGAATACAGGGCAGCATCAGTATGGTAACAGCAAACTTCTTGGGAACAACCCTAAATGTCCGGTATGTGGTATGATACTCCATCTATTTCAATATGATCGCTTGCACAGTGCTCCTTGGGATGTTTAAAGTTTTGGAAATCATTTTGTATCCAAATCCGGCTTTAAACTTCTCCACAACTGTATCACGGACCTGCCTGTTGTTTTCCTTGGTCTTCATGATGCTCTCTGTGCTTCAGACAACAAAACCCTGAGACTCTCACATCGCAGATGCATTTATACGGAGACTTGAATACACACACGTGGATTATATTTATCATCATTAGTCATTTAGGACAACATTGGATCATTCAGAGATCCACAATGAACTTCTGGAGTGAGTTTGCTGCACTGAAAGTAAAGGGGCCGAATAATATTGCACGCCCCACTTTTCAGTTTTTGATTTTCCACAAAAATGTAAAATAACCAATAAATTCTGTTCAACTTCACAATTGTGTCCCACTTGTTGCTGATTCTTCACCAAAAGTTTACATTTGATATCTTTATGTTTGACGCATGATATGTGGGAAAAGGTTAAAAAGTTCCAGGGGGCCGAATACTTTCGCAAGGCACTGTATATGGAAAGCTTAATAATAATTTATGCAACGTTGCTTTTAAGAGCAAAACCAAAAGAGGCATGCATTATTCAAAACCACAGTCTTATTAAGTCTAATTAGGCGATACAGCAACAAAATTGCACAATAAAATGCAAACAGTATTCACCCAAATGCTAAAAATCACTTGTGGCACTTAATTTCCAGCAGGTGGCAGTCTAGTAACGCAGCAGAAGGTTATTGATGGTCTGCGGTGACAGCTGTAGTGATTCCTGCCCCTAAGAAAGCAGATGATACACATCACATCCTGCACCCATGCTCCACATAAGAGGTTAAAAGGAAATAAGTCATCAGTAAAATTATCTGTTTGTTAAATCAGATTGTTATGTTAAATGTGTTTTTTTTTATCTTATTTTAATAATTTATTTTAATTCATATCACTATCTATATTAAATAAAAATAAATAAAAAAAAGTATTGTATTCTTGACCATTATGCCTAATTTTCTCTGTCTGCTTCCAGGACGTGGTCTGCATTTATGGTGCAGACGTTATGTGTACTTCTAATTTGAGTAGGATCCAAACAAGAAAAAGGTAATTGCGGAAGGGGGGAAGGTGTGCTGTGACCAACATAGATTGTGACTAGTGATGAGCGAGTATACTCATTGCTTGGGTGTCCTCCGAGTATTTTGGCGTGCTTGGAGATTTAGTTGGAGATTTGCGACTTGTAGACAGGCTGAATACATGAGGGGCTTCCATAACAAACAGGCATTCCTCACATGTGTTCAGCCTGTCCAGCAGCCACAAATCATGCAGCTGCGTCAACGCAAACTAAATCTCTGAGCACGCCATAATACTTGGAGGACACCCGAGCAACGAGTATACTTGCTCATCACTAATTGTGATAGGTGGATCCTGTGTTATACACTGTATATAGAGATGTTATCTGTCTTCTGTAGTCCAGTCTGTGATGATAATGAGACTGCTGAAAAGTCTTCTTAAGAGAGCAGGAAATAAAAGTCTGACGTAAGGTTGAGAAGTCAGTGCTCAAATTGTTGTTCTGATTTTGGTTTTAATAAGGATAATAAAATTATATATAATTCTATCTTTACTTAATGTAAGCAATAGGTACACTTTTGATGACACATTCCCTTTAAGGGAGCCCACTTATTGTCCAGACACCCGGCGGGTCACACATTCATGATTGTAGCACTAAGCTCTATAATGAACGACTCACTTGCAATGAAATGAATAAATTCTGAGGTCTGCCGGTAACAATAACTAATGGTGATACTCAGATGCTTCATCATTGATTTTACTACATTCCTTTAACTATTACACTGCTGGATGTTCCAATCAGCGGCATTATTTAAAGGGTTTGTCCAGCGCCACTCACTTTTGCATGGGGCGGCTGGTGAGTGATGATGATGTCCTATCCACAGATACCTGCCAAGGCACAGACAAGACTGATAGACATCACGCACATGTCCTATGTATTTTTAGGAAGGGATCAGTAGATGCGGCGTCATTGGCGCTGGTTTACCTCCCCAGACATGAAGTTCTGGTGTCCAGTTCCACATTTGAGGACAGGAAAAGGGTTGAGGATGAGTAGGGATAGGCATGGGGGGTATGCTTACTGAGAAGGGGGCATGGTTATTGGGGGGCAAAAAAAAATGTACATCCCAGAAGAGTGGCTGTAAACGTTTTATGTACGGCTAGCAAGGAAGTGAGAAATCTATTTTCATAAATAATGGAATGTAGTCACCAGGATGGATTTCTTGCCACAGGTAGTTAGGGGTACAAAGTATCAGCCAACACTGGGATAAGGTCACATTTTTACGCTTAGGGCTCATGCAAGAGACCGTATTTTTGGGCCAATGTTATACTATGGGGCCGGGCTCATCTCCAATTACTTCTCTGTCCTAGGAAAAATACACAGAATACGCGATTTGCACTCATCTGTGCAATTCAATGAGTCTGTGGAAATAATTGGACTGCACTTTAATAACAGAATGGAGAAGATATAGAAACATTGTTTTTTTTTCCATCTTCACCACATCTGAGAAACTTGTATCATGCTATGAAACGCTGTGAGCAAATTGTGACCAGAGTGTGATTAGCATAATTGGACCCATTTTGTCGAATGAAATAATATACAGTGGTGGAACCCTAGCCTTAGTCTCCCAATCCTCGTATACTCCGCTATTCTTACAGTATGGTGGTTGAGTATTTCTCGAGTTCCATATCATCAATGACTGTTGTAATCTAGAATATCATTGTGTAAAATATAAACAGGAGAATAACTCAAACCTAAGAAGACTTCATTGTATCGTACAGGTTGAATAATTTATTAATGAGGTAGACTCGTAGTCAGGGTTTTCTACAGTCATGCCTTACGGCAAATGCCTGGATGAGTCAGGTTTCTTTGCTGTTGCAGCGATCGGGGGATATAGAAATCCCAAAGGTTTTTTTTCTGCAGAGTAATTATTTGCCAAGAAGACTCTGACATAAAGGTGAAATCCATTGCATCTCTAAACCCTCCTTTTTACAGAAAATTAAATAAGTTTAATTGTTAGTAGATTGAAGTGTTGAGAATGTATTACAATTCCAATAAGAATAGGACTTTGCTGTCAGGAGTGAAGTGATCGCTCAGGAGAATACACCATTGGTTAAGTCCAGACGAGCTTTTGAACAATCAACAGTTTTTCATTCAGAAAAAAAATAAATTATTTTTAATCCAAGTATTATTCCATGGTTAATGGAAAAGGCCAAAGGATACAACAAGGAGATCTATTTTTGCTTCATCGACTGCAGCAAAGCCTTTGACTGTGTTGATCACCAGAAACTATGGAATACCATGAAGGATATGGGCGTGCCGAACCATCTGATCAGCCTCATTAGGAACCTTTACATCGACCAAGAAGCAACAGTCCGAATGGAACATGGTGACACGGCATGGTTCAACGTAGAGCAAGGCTGCATCTTGTCACCATTTCTCTTCAATTTCTTTTCAGGAAGGTGCGACTTGCCAAAAAAGAAGACAGAATCAAAATTGCTGGATGAATCATCATCCATCTTAAATAAGCAGACAATACATTGATAGCAAGAAGCTTTGATGGAATGAAGGACTTATTACGGAGTATCAGGATGGAAATCACGAACATGGGAATGTTACTTAACACAAAGAAGACAAAGATATTGAGTACTGCCTGGTATGATCGGGACAGATGTGTGATGGATGGGGACCAACTGGAAGTGGTAAAGGACTTCAACCTACTCGGCTTAATGATCAATCAAGATGCAACAACAACACCAGTAGTCAACACAAGAGTAGCTATGGGAAAATCAATAATGAAGTCACTGGACAAGGTCTTCAAATCGATGATCATGTCACTGGCTATGAAGACACGGCTCGTACATACTGTAGTTTGGTCTTTTTATGTGGTAACATATGGATGAGAAACCTAGATGATAAAAAAACAAGATAGAAGAAGAATCGACGCCTTTGAAATGTGTTACTGGAGAAGGATGTTATCAATACTATGGATGGCAAGAAGAACAAACAAATCAGTTTAGGAACAAATCAAGACAGACATGCCATTCGAAGCAAGGATCACCAAGCTATGACTTGCTTATTTTTGACACATCATACCAAGAGAGCGATCACTGGAGAAGGAAATCTTAGAAGAATAAAAGGAACAAGGGAAAGAAGAAGACCAGCAACCCGATGGCTTGATGCTATCAAGGCAATGGTGGAGAAGACCCTGGTGGACCTATTTGGGCTTGCACAAAATCAATCTTCTTATAGATCGTTCATCTATCATGTTGTCATGGCTTCATATCGAGCCAAAGGCAGTTAAGGAAAAATATATATTTTTCCATATGCCCATTTTTTAACATCTCTATATGCATTTTTAGACATCCGGATGACATCCGTTTTTTTTTTGCATTAAAGCTATGTTCCAAGGATGAGCTTTTGGTGAGTTTTAGATTATACATATATTTGTAGCTGCGTATTTTCGCTGAATCAAAAACGCAAAGTCTAAAAGTGAAGTGGATGGGATTATAAAAATCTTGTGCCCATTGTGCTGTTTTTTACTCAGCTTAAGGGCTTATTCGCATGACAGTATTTGGTCAGTATTTTTCATTAGTATCTGTAAGCCAAAACCAGAAGTGGAACTTAGATAGAAAAACTATAATTGAAATATTGACTCCTGTTCTGTGTTTCGGAGACACTCATGGCATAGACATACAAATACTAATGAAATACTTTTCAAAAATACTGATGTGTGACTAAAGCCTAAACTGACCTGCGGAGCGTGTTTCAAGTCAGCAGTATGTCAGTTTCTCTTGCACTGATTGTGGAAACTTCACACTAGACCTCATGCAGCTTGGATTGTCTGTCTCTCCACTCTTCCTCCAATGATAATTTTGGGAGACATGTCATCTGCTGGTGTAGGTCCACTGTGTTTTATGAAGACCAAAGTCAGCACAGCTGTCTACTAGGAAATTTTAGAGCACTTCATGCTTCCCTCTGTCGACAAGCTTTTTGGAGATGGAAATTTCATTCTCCAGCAGGACTTGGCACCTGTCCAAACTGCCAAAAGTATCACTGTGCTTGACTGGCCAGCAAACTCGCCTGACCTTATCCACATAGAGAATCTATGGGGTATTGTCAAGAGGAAGATGAGAGACACCAGACCCAACAATGCAAATGAGCTGAAGGCTGCTATCAAACCAACCTCAGCATCCATAACCCCTCAGCAGTGCCACAGGCTGATCGCCTCTATGCCACACTGCATTGATGCAGTAATTGATGCGAAAGGAGCCCGACCAAGTATTGAGTGCATTTACTGAACATACATTTCAGTAGGCCAACATTTCGGATTTTAAAATAATTTTTTCAAGCTGGCATTAAAAAGTAACACCATTGGGCAGAGGCATATCCGGGGGGGGGGACCCGGGGCAGTTGTCCCGGGCGCAGCCAGCAGGGAGGCGCAGTCGGGCCGCCTAATGCAGTGATCCGCAGTGTCTCCCCCCGGCGGGTGCGTTCTGCCGCTCCCAGTCCTGTGAGTCGGCAGTTCTCTGTGTCAGCTGTCAAGTTGACAGCTGGCGCAGAGAAGAAGGCTGCACTGGCTCCCAGGCAGCAATTGTACTGGTGTCTATACAGACGCCAGTACAATTGAAGCTCTGACCGCCGGCTCAGAGCGACGTCAGCAGCGTGATCAGGTCATGTGATCACGCTGCTGACTTCACTCCCCGTCGCCCAGAGCGAACTCTGGTGGAAAGTGTGCTCCTCTGTGGAGGGAGCTGAAGAACCACCGAAGATGGGAGATTGGGGGGGTGTTCATGAGTGGAGATGGGGGTTAATGTGGGGATGGGGGTTAATGAGTGGGGGGTTAATAAGTGGAGATGGGGGTTAATGTGGGGATGGGGGTTAATGAGTGGGGGGTTAATGAGTGGAGATGGGGGTTAATGTGTGTGGGGGTTAATGAGTGGAGATGGGGGTTAATGTGGGGATGGGGGTTAATGAGTGGGGGGTTAATGAGTGGGGATAGGGGATAATGTTGGGGGGGTTAATCAGTGGGGATGGAGGTTAATGAGTGGGGGGTTAATGAGTGGGGATGGGGGTTAATGAGTGGACATGGGGGTTAATGTGGGAATGGGGGTTAATGAGTGGGGGGTTAATGAGTGGGGATGGGGGTTAATGAGTGTGGATGGGGGTTAATGAGTGGGGATGGGGGTTAATGAGTGGGGGGTTAATGAGTGGGGATGGGGGCTAATGGGTGGAGATGGGGGTTAATGAGTCGGGATGGGGGTTAATGTGTGGAGGGATTAGGAGTGGGGGTACATAATGTGTGGGGGGATTTGGGTGTAGGGACGGGGGGTTATTGAGTGGGGATGGGGAATACTTAATGTGTGGGGGGCTTTGGAGTGGGGATGGGGGTTATTTAATGTGTGTGAGGGATTTGGAGTGGGGATGGGGGATTTAATGTGTGTGGGGGGCTTTGGAGTGGGGATGGGATTTAATGTGTGTGTGGAAATTTGAGGACACAAAATGAAGAGTATGTATGAGGGCATGTATGAGGAAACAGTATGCGGGATGGGTGCAGACAGTAAGGGGTGCGAACAGGTAAATGTATGTGGACACAGTATGAGTAGCAATGGGAAAAATGTAAGGGAGTGTGCACACGCTGCGGATTCTACTGCGGATCCGCAGCGGTTTTGGTCCTGCGGATCCGCAGCAGTTCCTGCTGCGGTGTACAGTACCATTATAACCTATGGAAATAGAAATCCGCAGTGCACACTGTGCGGAATTTTCCACGCGGATTTGCTGCGGTTTCAAAACCGCAGCATGTCAATTCGTTGTGCGGATTCCACTGCGGTTTGGCACCTGCTCCATGACAGGTGTCAAACCACAGGAGAAACCCGCAGGCTAAACCACAGAAAAACTGCAGATAAACCGCAGGTTTTTTGACAAATCTGTGCGGAAAAATCCGCAAGACAATCCGCAGCGTGTGCACACACCTTAAGTGGACACAGTATGGGGAGTGAGGGTGATGGGATATGTGCAGACAGTATGGGGAGTCAGGGGTATGTGTGAGCAGACAGTATAGAAAGTGAGGGGGTAAATATATGAGGAGACAGTATGGTGAACAGGTGGGATGTTAGAGGAGACAGTATGAGGAGGGAGGGGAATAGTGTGAGGAGACATTGTATTGCAGATATTTTTATTTAGGAGCATTATAATGAAACTTCTATCTTTAAGGGCGTCGTGTGGAGATTTGCTGCAGAAGACCGGAGAAGATGGAAGTCTGCAGAGACGAGATGTGGATGAGAAAACTCATCATGGGGTCTGGACAAGAAGACGAAAAGAAGGAGAATGACTCCAGAGATAACGTCATCTATAAGGTACTTGGATGTAAATATTATTTGTGATACTGACTAATTCTCATGTTTTTATTTGTTAGGAGCATTACAGGGGTTCTCCAGGTTTGTGCTGAGTCTGCAGTCATTCTATGTGACTGCAGACGTCTGAATTCTCACAGTGCTCACTGAACGCTGTCAGGATTCTCTAATGCTGGTAATTTACATACATACGGTCACATGCTGACTAGACATGTGTGGCCTCACTCAATGATAATGAACAGAGCGAGACCAGGCACGTCTAGTCGGAATGTGGCCAGAAGTATACAAATCACATACATGTGCTGACATGACTGTACATCGGCAAGGGAGAATCCTAAATGTGTGCAGTGCATTCGATGTAAGACTTCAAAATCTGCAATGTCAGGATTCAGCTCTGCAGGTTCCAGTAGTCATCACACAGACACTTCACTCATATGCGATTTTCATAGTTATGGTCCTGTGACAACGAGCTTCTCTTCCTGCTTCTCTCAGTTTTTTACTGAACATTGAGAGCATTAGGGAGAGCAGCTTGTGGTTACATGGCTAAGTGTGCAAGTCGCATATGTACTTGGGGGGGGCGCCGAACCAAATTCTTGCCCCGGTTGCCAGAAAGCCTAGATACGCCTCTGCCATTGGGTTTTCATTGGCTGTAAGCCATAATCATCAACATTACCAGAAATAAACACGTGAAATAGATCACTCTGCTTGTAATGACGCTATATAATAGAGTATTGAAGAACTGAAATGAATTAACTTTTTGATGATATTCTAATTTTGTGAGAAGCACCTGTAGGTTCAGAAATGGTGCTGAAAATCTGCAACATCAAAAACTCACCAAATACTTATCATGGGAACGTAGCTTCACAATTAAAAAATAGGAAAGACACAATTCATTTTGCTTTAACATCTTTGTAAAGGATCCACTAACAATGGTTGCAGTATGGATGCTCATCCTGGTTCAACTGACTTTCATCTAATACATAGGAGAAGAACCTCAGGCCCGTGGGCCGTTTACAGCTATCAGTTACCTTTTTTGCAGCCACGGGTAGATTCCCGGCTTCCGTAGTGCTCGGGATAGCAGCTGTATTTTGATGACCGACAGCCCTTTAATTTCTTCTTGCTCCGTGAGCACGCACACACAGTGTCCTCTACTGAATACTGAGGTGCATGCAATGAAAGATTACGTCGTGACACCAGTGCCAGAGTCAGTACATACTTTACAGGTGGAGTTAGTACGTGATTTAGACGGCCCCGAAGAATGGTATAAATATCCCAATGGCAGAAAAAAAGTTCCCTACCCCTGATCTAATGGGTCAGGCCAGGGAACCTTTACTTTGCAAAAGACTTTAAGAAAGCTGTGTGGACACAGCAGCCTTTTTTATTCCTTCTGTCATAGGAAAAATACCGAGAGACGGTTTGTCCTTCTAGTCCTGGAAAATTAAATTTGGTAGTATTCCTCTGATTATAAAATTCATAAGGAATGATGCCTATATAATACTCAGTTATTGCTGCAGAGAGTAAACCTAGATATAAATATAGATTTTTGGTTAAAAAGAAAATTAATGGAAATAAATTAATGTTTCCGCTTTTTTCAAGGATATTTATAAGCTCAAAGTGACCGTTCAAACCAAGCACAGGCACTTTGAGCACATTTTGTGTAGAAGACCAGTTCAGTGTAACGTCACACCTACTTTTTTTCCATCTAAATCTGCCCCTTCTGGCTCCTGCAGAGCTGTCATTCAAGGAAGAGTGGGCAGAGATAAATGGAAAACAAATACAGTGCCTTGCGAAAGTATTCGGCCCCCTGGAACTTTTCAACCTTTTCCCACATATCATGCTTCAAACATAAACATATCAAATGAAAATATTTGGTGAAGGATCAACAACAAGTGGGACACAATTGTGAAGTTTAACAAAATTTATTGGTTATTTCAAATTTTTGTGGAAATTCAAAAACTGAAAAGTGGGGCGTGCAATATTATTCGGCCCCTTTAACTGAATACTTTATTGCGCCACCTTTGCTGCGATTACAGCTGCAAGTTGCTTGGGGTATGTCTCTATCAGTTTTGTACGTCAAGAAACTGAAATTCTTGCCCATTCTTCCTTGGCAAACAGCTCGTGCTCAGTGAGGTTTGATGGAGATCGTTTGTAAACAGCAGTTTTCAGCTCTTTCCACAGATTCTCCATTGGATTCAGGTCTGGACTTTGACTTGGCCATTCTAACACCTGGATATGTTTATTCGTGAACCATTCCATTGTAGATTTTGCTTTGTGTTTGGGATCATTGTCTTGTTGGAAGACAAATCTCCGTCCCAGTCTCAGGTCTTTTGCAGACTCCAACAGGTTTTCTTCAAGAATAGTCCTGTATTTGTCTCCATCCATCTTCCCATCAATTTTAACCATCTTCCCTGTCCCTTCTGAAGAAAAGCAGGCCCAAACCATGAAGCTGCCACCACCGTGTTTGACAGTGGGGATGGTGTGTTCAAGGTGATGAGCTGTGTTGCCTTTATACCAAACATATCGTTTGGCATTGTTGCCAAAAAGTTTGATTTTGGTTTCATCTGACCAGAGCACCTTCTTCCACCTGTTTGTTGTGTCTCTCAGGTGGCTTGTTGCAAACTTTAAACAACACTTTTTATGGATATCTTTGAGAAATGGCTTTCTTCTTGCCACTCTTCCATAAAGGCCAGATTTGTGCAGTGTGCAACTGCTTGTTGTCCTATAGACAGACTGTCCCACCTCAGCTGTAGATCTCTGCAGTTCATCCAGAGTGATCATGGGCCTCTCGGCTGCATCTCAGATCAGTCTTCTCCTTGTTTGAGATGAAAGTTTTGAGGGACATCTGGGTCTTGGTAGATTTGCAGTGGTATGATACTCCATCTATTTCAATATGATCGCTTGCACAGTGCTCCTTGAGGTCTTTAAAGTTTTGGAAATCATTTTGAATCCAAATCCGGCTTTAAACTTCTCCACAACAGTATCACGGACCTGCCTGTTGTGTTCCTTGGTCTTCATGATGCTTTCTGTGCATCAAACAGAACCCTGAGACTATAACAGAGCAGGTGCATTTATACGGAGACTTGATTACATACAGGTGGATTATATTTATCATCATTAGTCATTTAAGACAACATTGGATCATTCAGAGATCCACAATGAACTTCTGGAGCGAGTTTTCTGCACTGAAAGTAAAGGGGCCGAATAATATTGCACGCCCCACTTTTCAGTTTTTGTATTTCCACAAAAATTTAAAATAACCAATAAATTTCATTAAACTTCACAATTTTGTCCCACTTGTTGTTGATTCTTCACCAAAAATTTACATTTGGTATCTTTATATTTGAAGCATGATATGTGGGAAAAGGTTGAAAAGTTCCAGGGGGCTGAATACTTTCGCAAGGCACTGTAGGTGGGAAGATTCACTGAGAGTCTGTGCTTGGTTTGAATAGGCACTTAATAATTAAAAAAAAACTTCCCTAATGGTCTCATTCAGGCACTTGTGAATCACATCTGTGTACTATTCATTTTTTATCGATGAAAAATGTACATATTATAGCCCAAGGTACAAAAATAAGAGCAACATCCTTTTCTGATCTTAGTCATGGATCAAACTCAGCTATTAAGGGGATGCTGCAACAGAGTGGGGCCAGAAGGTCCCGGCGTCTGGTTACATATACATCTGCCCTAGTTAGAACTGCTTATACTTCCTATTAGCAGTTCAGGCTTTCCTGACTCTTGTTCTTTAAAGGGTTAAAATGTCCTGTTTGTCTCCTGGAGCTCTCCATCCTGAGTTGTTCCAGCTGTAAATACTCTCCTCTAAGCTTCAGTCGTTACCAGTGATAGCTTGCAACTACCTGGTTTGGAGCTGGACTCCCTATATCCTGCTCGATTGTTTCAGAGTGTTTTTGTATGATTGCAGCTTTCTTTTATTCCTGTCCGTTTCCCCTCAGTGTCTTTACATTAGAGCAGGACTAGCGTTCCTGCTATACTACTCACTAGTCAGGGTGGTATTTTAGGTAAGACAGGGATAGGAGTGTGATCGACGCATGGGGTGAAAAAAGCCATCTAGGGATGCTAGGGAGCTGAGGGTGGCACAGTGCAAGTATCGGGGTGCCTCCTTGTATCCTTCTCTAGTGGCATAGCTTCCTCCGCCTTCTGTCTCGTCGTGCGCCATCTTGCTTTGGGTTAGAAGCATGACATCACCCATTCAAGTCTATGGGTCTTTTAAAAATGTCAGTTATTCACTATTTCCTAAAAGTTTGAGGTCTAAGGGGTAACCATTCTCCTTTTGGAGATTGACAAGCCAAGCCTGGCATGTGACAGTGAAGAAACTAATAGGCCATGCATGCTCCTCTGGGAAATTAAATATACAAATTGTCTCTACAAAGATGAAGGGGACTAGAACTCTAGCGCCGCCTATTGGAAGCAGCAATCCTAAAGGTCAGTATTGACTCTCTAAAAAGCCTTGCAATAAGGCTATTCTGGTTTGACTTTTATCCTGTCATATGACAAGGCTCGCTAGAGTTGATATTGTCTTTTCGGATTTCTACTTCCAATAGGTAGCGCTAGAGTTCTAGTGAAGAGACAATTTGCACACTAGAAGTTTGAGAAACCTCAATCAGTTATGTTGCATATGAGAAAAAGTGATAAAATACTGAAAGTAAAAACTGATACACTGATCAAATACTGATAAAAATTGGATCCAGGATAAGGATTGAAATCGGCCATTTTTTTGGCGTACAAGTAAAATCACCAACATTTGCATAAGCCCTTATCTATTTCTGCATTACAATATGTGTTTTTGGTTACACTAGTTGTATCCTGACCCTGAATGAACCTGTCTCAGTATGTAAATATGTCGTCATGTGGATATGAATTGATCTACATGAGAGGAAACAAGGCTTTCTGTCCTGGTGTTCAGACATGAATTTTGCTAGAAAGTCGGGTACTTTAGGGGGAGTTAGGGACCCCTTGCTTCTCATGGACACTAGATTTTTGAAACCTTATCCTAGAGCAGCATAATTAGACAAATATGTGCAGGGATCAAAGAGACACCTAACGAATTCAGATTTTTTGTATATGTTATGACTGTGAAATCTTACCAGTGTCAATATAGATGTAAGTGGAAACTACTCAGATTGTAGCAAGAACAACCAACAAAACTAAAACCGAGATAGGGTTAAACCATATATTCAAAATAGCAGGACAAAAATAGGAGTAAAAACAAGCCTTTATTGCAGCAGTAAAGGGCATGTGGTGGCATAGAAGGCACTCACAGAAAATGGATTACATGTCAAAAAAGATCATGAACACAACAATTATTATTAATACAATACCACATAAGGAGAACATATATCCATATATACATATATAAGGTGCAAAGTGATAACAGCAAGCAAAAATATCTCTATATATAAAAATGAATGTGTGTGTGTGTGTATATCACCAACCAATCACAAAGCATCTTTCATTTCACCAGAGCTGTTCAAAAGAAGCTGAGCTGTGATTGGTTGCTATGACCAACAGTTTTCCCACTTGACAACACCTCAGCAGACACTGACATGGTGGGAGAAATCTAGCATCCCTGGGAGCATAAGCTCCCAACCATTGTCTGCCCCCCAGAAAGGAGCAGAGAGCACATGACAGAAATGAATCCCCCCCTCCCGTGCCTATATAACATCACACATCCTCCATCATATAGGCACATCTTCCCTCTTAAAGGGATCATTGGTATGGAAGTCACAGTAAATCCATCCAGCGCTTTGTTACTGACCCCAGGGTCTCTTAAAGGGATCATTGGTATGGAATTTAGGGCAAATCCACTCTGCGCTTTGGTACTGACCCCAGGCCTTTCTTAAAGGGATCCACGGTACGGAAGTGAGGGAAAATCCACTCTGCGCTTTGGTACTGACCCCAGGCTTCTATTAAAGGGATCTCCGGTATGGAAGTTAGGGTAAAGCCCTCAGCACTCTGATTCTCAGCCCAGGCTTCTATTAAAGGGATCATTGGTATGGAAGTCAGGGCAAATCCACTCAGCGCTCTGGTTCTGACCCCAGGCCTCTCTTAAAGGGATCCCCGATATGGAAGTTAGGACCGTTACACTCAGCGCTCTGGTTCTGACTCCAGGCTGACGGGATGATGTGGGATATTAGTGGTAGTAGTCCGGTGGCTCTGGCTGATGGGATGATGTGGGATATTATGGGTAGTAGTCCGGTTGCTCTGGCTGACGGGATGATGTGGGATATTAGGGGTAGTAGTCCGGTTGCTCTGGCTGACGGGATAATGTGGGATATTATGGGTAGTAGTCCGGTGGCTCTGGCTGATGGGACAATGTGGGATATTATGGGTAGTAGTCCGGTAGCTCTGGCTGATGGGACAATGTGGGATATTATGGGTAGTAGTCCGGTAGCTCTGGCTGACGGGATGATGTGGGATATTAGGGGTAGTAGTCCAGTGGCTCTGGCTGATCTGATGATGTGGGATATTAGTGGTAGTAGTCCGGTAGCTCTGGCTGATGGGATGATGTGGGATATTAGGGGTAGTAGTCCGGTAGCTCTGGCTGATCTGATGATGTGATATATTAGGGGTAGTAGTCCGGTAGCTCTGGCTGATCTGATGATGTGGGATATTAGGGGTAGTAGTCCGGCGGCTCTGACGGGAAGATGTGGGATATTAGGGGTAGTAGTCCAGTGGCTCTGGCTGACAGGATGATGTGGGATATTATGGTAAAAAAGGAGAGAAGCCAGCGCTGCTTATGGTCAGAACGCAATACATAAAGTGCATATGCACATTCAATATGGTCTTGCTTTTAATGCACTTAGGAGGCCGCAATGGCACAGTGAATATAAAAAACATAGAGTAGGACTGCCCCACATGAGATTGCCTTGGCGCGGCGGGGTGGCTCAAATGATTGATCAATTTTTTGCCAAATATCTCATTTTGAATACAGTTAGAAATTAATATGTGCATATGCACTTTATTTATTGCGTTCTGACCACAAGCAGCGCTGGCTTCTCTCTTTTTTTACTTGATGTGGGTTATTATGGTTAGTAGTCCGGTAGCTCTGGCTGATGGGATGATGTGGGATATTAGGGGTAGTAGTCAGGTGGCTCTGGCTAACGGGATGATGTGGGATATTAGGGGTAGTAGTCCGGTAGCTCTGGCTGATAGGATGATGTGGGATATTATGGGTTGTAGTCCGGTAGCTCTGGCTGATGGGATGATGTGCGATATTAGGGGTAGTAGTCCGGTAGCTCTGGCTGACGGGATGATGTGGGATATTAGGGGTAGTAGTCCGGTAGCTCTGGCTGATAGGATGATGTGGGATATTATGGGTTGTAGTCCGGTAGATCTGTCTGACGGGATGATGTGAGATATTAGTGGTAGTAGTCCGGTAGCTCTGGCTGACGGGATGATGTGGGATATTAGGGGTAGTAGTCCGGTAGCTCTGGCTGACGGGATGATGTGGGATATTAGGGGTAGTAGTCCGGTAGCTCTGGCTGATAGGATGATGTGGGATATTATGGGTTGTAGTCCGGTAGATCTGTCTGACGGGATGATGTGAGATATTAGTGGTAGTAGTCCGGTAGCTCTGGCTGATGGGATGATGTGCGATATTAGGGGTAGTAGTCCGGTAGGTCTGGCTGATGGGATGATGTGGGATATTAGGGGTAGTAGTCCGGTAGGTCTGGCTGATGGGATGATGTGGGATATTAGGGGTCGTAGTCCGGCGGCTCTGACGGGATGATGTGGGATATTAGGGGTAGTAGTCCGGTGACTCTGACGTGATGATGTGGGATATTAGTGGTAGTAGTCCGGTAGATCTGTCTGACGGGATGATGTGAGATATTAGTGGTAGTAGTCCGGTAGCTCTGGCTGACGGGATGATGTGGGATATTATGGTTAGTAGTCCGGTAGGTCTGGCTGACGGGATGATGTGGGATATTATGGTTAGTAGTCCGGTGGCTCTGGCTGACGGGATGATGTGGGATATTAGGGGTCGTAGTCCGGTGGCTCTGGCTGACGGGATGATGTGGGATATTAGTGGTAATAGTCTGGTGGCTCTGGCTGATGGGATGATGTGGGATATTAGGGATATTAGTCCGGTGGCTCTGGCTGATGGGATGATGTGGGATATTATAGTGAATGTGGCTATACGGAATGGGCGGGGCTCTACACTCAGCTTTATATATATATATATATATATATATATATATAGATATAATCATTATAATTTGTTATAACTAACTGTAGTTAGTTACTGTGCCCGGGCAGCGCCGGGCTCTTCAGCTAGTATATGTATATTTCTTGTTATCTGTAAGGAGGTGGCGGGGAACCTCAATTACCTCCTCTCTCCTACACACTGAGCCCATGCGGCACCCTAAAGGTTCCCTTAAGTTTTATGTGTAATGTTTTATGTGTTATGTATAATGTGCTGTGCAAAGTAGTTCAGGGATAGAAGGAGTTAAAAAGGGGGTTGGTCCAACTGACTGACAGGATTTCCTGTTCCTGCAGCAGAGCCAGCAGGCTTGCCTGAGGCAGGACACTCTTCACTGCCAAGAGAGGGGCGGTCATGGGGACACAGGCTGTCACGGACTGTCGGGCAGTGTGGACAAGCCCTGGCACGGAGGGACCGACCCCAGAAGGACTTTTGTGGTTCCCAGCCTGGATGGGAGCTGTGGAGACTGTGCCGTCCAATGAAGTTGCAGGGACAGAGCGGGAAGCATTACATTGTCATATTAAAGTTTTCCCTTCGGATCAGAACTGTGGACGGTGGTGTATTCCTGAGTGCTCATCCCCAGCAGCTGGAGTAAGTGTCTAATGGAGGTAACTGACTGTACCACAGGACTGGGACTTGACTTGACTGATTGTGTGCAAGGGGCCGGGGTGCTCACTGACTGTGCCATAGTGAACTCACTCACGACTACCACCCCGTGCCCTCTTGTTACATATCGATATGTGGAGTTTCTCTAAGAGTACTGAAGTAAAACTTAAGACCATATATATCACATAAACTTCACATGTCTACCACAATCAGAGTTTTTAGATTTAGCACTGAAGAAGAGCTAAGAAAGCAAAATCCACCCACACCAGGCTAGGCTCTCTATGTACATTGTCTATTAACAGTGCTTATTAGAGGAGGGCGCGAGGTCAGACCACTTTGCACAAGGTAGCTGGTCTGGGCAATGATTATAAGTAGACAACAGCACATAGCCTAATAAGTGACCCGTCACTGAATTCAGTGTTTTAAACTCTACTTCATGCTATACTTAGATTACATAGCAAAACTCTGCTGACAGATTCCCTTTAAGATCAAATCTGAACTACTACTTTTTAAAAGAGTTATCCCATCCTATAAAAATCCTTTTGTCACGATCTCACTGCTCACTGTGTCCTAGGGATGCAGTGAATGACATGGTCATTCTATAGTGTGCAGAGGCATGCTGGGATGTCAGTTTTGTGGATGAGATTTACTTGCAGCCCAATTTGTCCAGACCTGCTGGAAAACATCCAGGTGTCATCCTGTCAGGGTGATTGCTTGGTCATTTATCTGGCTGGCTAGGCTGGGACCTCCAGACAGCCAGCAGCTATGCTTAAAAGGCAATCTGCCAGTGTAAAACTGACAGGTCTCGTGCATTGCACTACATGTGAATTGCAATGCATAATACCAGTGTTCAGAAAAATAAAAATTGAAGTCCCATAAATGTGGTTTTGAGCAATTTCAGTGGTGCAGTTTTTAGAATGGTGTCACTTTTGGGTATTTTCTCTCATGTGGACCCCCTAAAGTCACTCACAAATGTGAGGTGGTCCCTAAAAAAATTGGTTCTGTAAATTTTGTTGGAAAAATGAGAAATTGCTGGTCAACTTTTAACCCTTCTAAATTCCTAACAAAAAAACTATGTTTAAAAAATTGTGCTGATGTAAAGTAGACATGTGGGAAATGTTATTTAGTAACTATTTTGTGTAACAGATCTCTCTGGTTTAAGGACATAAAAAAAAAAAAATGTTTAATTTTTTTTTTTGCCAAATTTCTGATATTTTCAGAAATAAATGCAATTTATATACAAGAAATTTTACCACTATCACGAATTACAAAGTGTAACGAAAAAGCAATCTCGTAATCAGTGGGATCCGTTGAAGCATTGCAGAGTTATTACCACATAAAATGACAGTGGTCAGAATTGAAAAAATTGGCCTCAACACAAAGGTGAAAACAGGCTCTAGCTTGAAACTGTCTGTTCTTGGTCGTAAAGGAGGGTGCTGATTCTTAAATCTTATGGGAAAAAAAATGTGATTCAGCTGTAATTGAACTTTATTTGATGCTTTTATTCCACCTCGTGGGCCGCCCTCCCAGGGCTGTGAGGTACTCGGTACCGGGCTGGTGTAAGCGGGATGTGTCACAGCAGCGGTGACCCAGTCCGTGGCCCTGGGCGCCCAAGTAATGGGGAAATTGAAATGGTGGAATGTAGTTGATTAAATGAATAGTTCGTGACGCCACCTGTGGTGTTCGGCAAGTGAGATGTTAAGCCGACGCTGCATGCAGATCCTCTGGGACTGGTGGTGTGTTGCAGCCAAGATGGTGAAGCTCCCCACAGGTGGAGCTGTAGTCCCAGGGCAGTGTAGATGTGGTTGGCACGGGGATGTAGCAGTGCCGGAAGGGTAGAAAGCAGACAAAGACACAGCGGGGTGCAATTTCTGTACCTTTACTTGATAAATGCAGTCCAGGGTCCTGATTACCGATGGTACCGGAGCAGGCTAGCCTGGAAGCAGCTCAGGGATTCTCTCTCAGCAGATGGGCTGTGCAGTCTTCGTCCCTAGCGCTTATTTGAGTGAAGTACTCCCAGTACTGAGTTACACTGAAGTTCCTCCTAATTCTCTTCTACTAGCACTCCTCGTATGGCAGACAGCTGTAGCCGCTATTCCTCTCTTGGCTCACTCCGTGCTGTTGTGCCTCCGAGTCTTAGATGGGAGTAGGGCATTTACAGCCTCCTACTCCTCTGGTGTCTGTTGCAGGACCATTAGTATCCGTACAACCGTGGAGACCAGGCTCCAGTTCATGCGCTCTCACTGGAGATGAGCCTTTCCTCTCTGCTCAATCTCTGCGCTTCTTCCTCACGTCTGCACACTTCACCCTCCTCACGCTAACTGACCACTCCTTCCTCTTGGCCCTCAGAGAGCACTCTTCCCTTCATTTCCAGTTCAGAGTCCCCCCTGCTGGCCTGGAGTGGAACTGTGTTGCATGTATAGGTTAATTGCGAGAGAGACCCTTCACTGCTTCCAAGCCTGACATTACCCTCCCTGGAGGAAGGCAAAACCACTGTGGCGGCCATACTCCTGGGGGCGCCACATTCCCCCCTAGTGCAAGTCAGCACTCCTGGGCTGATAAAAGACAACATGAATAACATAAACATGTAAACAGTATGACGGTTACAAGATTTGAAAAATGTACAAAAACCAAAAGCTCCAAAAACAGTCCTCTAATGACAAGTCCAAGCATCATTGTCCATGGTCCATTCCTGAGCAAATGGTGAATTATTTACAAATTGGTGACCACACAAGTCCTGTGGTACAATGTTCATAAAAACAAAGCCGGAAAATTCAAAGGAAACTCTTACAGATTACCTGTAGGTACAAAACTTGAAAACAGTTACATATATACATTTCAACATTTACATTTACTTGGCTATACACGATATCTGATGGGCGGTATACCTTATGTAGTACGGGTAGACCTGCGTAACACTGGTGTGACTGAGGACCTCACTGGTTGTCTAGTGCTAACTACTGGTGTAGTGTGTGATGTACTGGATACACTACTGGTGGTTCTGCATAGCACAGGGATACTAGATTGTCTGCGAACTCTTAGACTCACCATGGGTATAACAGATTCACCACTGGCAGGGCGAGGACTCTCTGGCTCCACTGCTGGTGTGGCATCTGCTGCCTGATTTTCCTGATCTTCAGGATTTTCTTGAGTCACGTCTTCCTGTGCTACCAATTGGGGAAATGTCAACACTGGCACCACTATAGCATCATTTACTTTAGTCCAATTTGAAGGGAATTCTCCAAGTATTGTGCTGACCTTCTCTTCTTCTTCTATGGGTTGGATGTTATCTTGTTCTTCCATTCTTTCTTTTAACAGGTCAGGACATAATTTCAAATGATCCCTTGATACGGCTGCTGAGGTTTCTCCTCCATCTTTGCTAATAAGCCACACCTTGGCATTGCCAAAGTTTGAGGGTAGAATGGTGTAAGGCTCAGCTTCCCATTGGTCATCCAATTTATGCAATCTTCTTTTCCTCTTAAGGACTTGTTCTCCTGGTGACAAGGGAACTGCCGATGCATGTTTGTTGTAAAGCTTCTCCTGCTTTTTCCTTGCCTGAGCTAGACTCTTTTCCACACACTCTTGAACTCTTCCTCTTAAGGACTTGTTCTCCTGGTGACAAGGGAACTGCCGATGCATGTTGGTTGTAAAGCTTCTCCTGCTTTTGCCTTGCCTGAGCTAGACTCTTTTCCACACACTCTTGAACTCTTCCGTACCGTTGTTGTCTTTCTGCATCCCAGTCAGCATCTGGTGACGTTACTTCAGGTGTCAGGACTCCCATGTCCAAATCAATAGGCAGCTTACCAGGTCGTGCTTTCATTAGGTAGGCTAGGGTACAGTTGGTGGAATTCACTGGAATATGGTTGTAGAGGTCTACCAGATCTGGCAACTTTTATGGCCACAGATTTCTCTCCTCCAAAGGCAATGTCTTCAGTAGGTCAGTCACTACCTGGTTCATCTTCTCACACATGCCATTGGTCTGTGGATGATAAAGGGTTGTCCTGATCTTCTTGCAACCATACAAGTTACAGAATTCCTGGAAGACTTCTGCCTCAAAAGCCGGACCTTGATCAGTAAGTACTCTCTCAGGATATCCATGTGGTCTGCAAAAGTGCTGTTGGAATGCTCTGGCTGCTGTCCTGGCTGTTTGATCTTTGACAGGCACAACTACCAGGAATCTTGAGTAGTGGTCCACGATGGTAAGAGCATAGATGTAGCCTGACCGGCTTGGAACTAGCTTCACATGGTCCAGGGCTACCAACTCAAGTGGCTGTTTGTTGATGATTGGCTGTAGAGGAGCTCTCTGGCTGTTTCGATCCTTTCTGCACAGGTTACATTGTCCACACTCCCGGCACCACCTTTCAATGGCTTTCCTCATACCAGCCCAGTAGAATCTCTCCCGGAGGAATGCTTCCAACTTCTTCCATCCGAAATGTCCAGCTCCATTGTGGTATGCTTCCAAGACCATTGATGCCTCTCTCTTTGGGACTATCACTTGCCAGACTAGCTCATGAGTGCGGGAATTGATACTCCTCCGACACAGCTTTCCTTCATAAGTGAACAGCCGACCTATTTCCTTCCACAACTGCTGGGTTTCTTCAGGAGCATCCGACTTTGGGCGTGAGTCAGCTTGTGACAGTAGCTCCTTCACCAGGCAGACAGCAGGGTCACTATCTTGCGTTTCTGCCCAGTCATGGTGAGGCAAGGGGTTTAAGGTGACCTCCTTCAAGCCAGACCGTCTGTTTCTCACTCCTTGAGCATGTTGGGCTGCAATTGGCTGGTGGAAGGGAGGCAACTCTATTTCTTCAAGAGCCTCGGGGTCTTATCCTTCATCTGGCAGATAAGGCATCCTGGACAGCGCATCAGCATTGGCATTCTTGTGCCCTGCTCGGTACTTGATGGTAAACTCACAGTTAGTCAGCCGAGCCATCCATCGCTGCTCCAGTGCACCTAGTTTTGTAGTGTCCAAGTGAGTCAACAGGTTGTTGTCCGTGAAGATGGTAAACTTGGCTGAAGCTAGGTAATGCTTGAATCTTTCAGTCACAGCACAGACTATAGCGAGGAACTCCAGCTTGAAGGAACTGCAGTTGTCTGGGTTCCTTTCAGTGGGACAGAGCTTCCTGCTGGCATAGGAGATCACTCTTTCTTTGCCATTCTGTACCTGTGACATTACTGCTCCCAGTCCCACGTTGCTGGCATCAGTATACAACACAAAGGGTTTGTCATAATCTGGGTAGGCCAGAACTTCATCTCCTGTGAGAGCCATCTTCAGTCTGGTGAAGGACCTCTCCAACTCCTCAGTCCATTCAAATATGGAACTTTTCTGTTTGGCTTTGTTGGACTGTCCCACCAGGAGATTTTGCATAGGAGTGGCTATTTCAGTGAAGCCTTTTGATGAACCTTTGGTAGTAGCCTACCAACCCGAGGGATTGGCGTACTTAATGGAGGTTGCTGGGCTTCGGCCAGTCCCGGATGACTGTGACTTTGTCAGGATCAGGTGCCACACCTTCTGCACTCACTACATGACCGAGGTACTGTACCTTGGGTTTCAGGAGGTGGCATTTGGAAGGCTTCACCTTCAGGCCAAAGTTGGACAAGGCTTCAAACACCTCAGCCAGGTGCTCCAAATGGTCTTCATAAGTCTTAGAGAAAACAATGATATGATATCATCAAGGTACAACAGGACTGTCTCAAAGTTCATGTGTCCCAGGCAGCACTCCATCAGCCGTCGAAATGTTCCTGGGGCAGTGCAGAGCCCGAATGGCATATAGTTGAACTTACAGAGACCCATTGGAGTGGTAAATGCTGTTTTCTCCTTGTCTGCCTCTGACACGGGAACCTGCCAATACCCACTATTGAGATCCAAGGTGGAAAAGTAGTTCGCAGTTTTAAGTGCAGCTAATGATTCCTCAATCCTAGGTAATGGCTAGGCATCTTTATGTGTAATGCTGTTAATTTTCCTGTAATCAACACACATTCTCATGGTGCCATCCTTTTTCTTTACAAGAACTATTGGAGCTGCCCAGGGGCTACAACTGTCTCTGATAACCCCTGCTTCCTTCATCTCTCTCAACATACCTTTAGCACATTGGTATTGTGTTGGGGGTATAGGCCGGTACCTTTCCTTTATGGGTGGATGATCTCCAGTGGGGATATGATGTTGAACCCCTTTTGCCTGCCCAAAATCTAGTGGGTGTTTACTGAATACTTGCTCATATTCTTGTGTCACTCTGTAAACCCCATTTTTCTGGTATGAAGGTGTAGAGTCAGTCCCCACCTGCAGTTGCTGGCACCACTCCTCCAGCTGCTTCACAGAGCCTTTGTCCTCCACCTGATCGGATGAGATCAAGGGCTCTGCTGCCTGCAATGAGTTGTTATTAACAGTGAGCAGCTTAGCAACTGTGGCGTACCGAGGTATTGTGGCCTCCTCCTCCCCACAATTCAAAAGGCGTACAGGGACTCTCCCTTTACGTCCATCAACCACCCCTCTGGCTGTCAGGACAGTGGGCCTGCTATCAGAATATACTGGTTCTACCAATGCCTGGTAATCCTTCCCTCTGAGGCCTATGGCTGCCTGACACCAAATCAACATTTCACATCTGGGGGTTATTGCAATGGGAAAAGCATCACTCACTCTGACACTGCCAATTTCTCCGCCAGAGAGTTCTACCTGTTGTCTTTGCATCAGGGCTTTGATCTCCTTCTGAGGACTCGTTGTTCACTGGAACCAGCAGTCTCAGCCACCTGTTGCAACAAGACAATAACCTCGGAAAGACAATTTTCAATTACATTTGTACCAAGAGTCATCATGGGATTACATTCACGTCAATCAATATCTACAACTATCAGACCTTGAGATTTCAACTCCACCATCCCCACTTTAACAGTAATTTCTTTACATCCCACTTGTGATAAGGACTGACCATTACTGGCAACTACTGTTAGTTCATCAGTTGGGCCACGGGTGAGTTCAGAGTCAGCCCAATACCACTTGTAGAGGATTTAGGGCATAGTGGTCACCTGGGAGCCAGTGTCCAGCAAAGCGTTCATGGGGATGCCGTCAATCACCACAGGAAGGACTGGTCTCCCTCCAACATACTTGGCTCACCAGTTCCTTGGGCCTTGTGGTCCTACTCATGGGGGTTGGCCCTCTGCCCCAGGGGTTGCTCGTTTAAAGGACAAAATCTTGCAAGATGACCTGCCTTGTAGCAGCGATGACAGATGGGACGTCTGTCTTGGTCATAGCGGCCGTTGTTCCTTCCTCGGAGTGGCGGGGTTCTCCTCATCCGGAGCCACGGGACATCCTCTGGGCTGGAAGCAAGCTGGATCTTCTCTTTGGAGGACACCTGCAGGGACTGTACCGTTTTAGTAAGTACAGCCATACCCCTGGTCAACTCCTGGACCTGAAGATGCAGCTCCTCAGTTGGATCTTTATCCAGAGTCTGTGCATCAGCCTCCACAGGGATGGAAGGAAAAGATGTTGCTTCCTGATGGTAGGTGATCCCTGGGCGCCTAAGGGGCGCTGGACGGCTGTCAGTTGATTCCTGCAGGACCCGAATAGCCCTGTCCTTAAAATCAGCAAAGTCCAGATCAGGGTTTTGCAGGGTTATGATGCGCAACTGTCCTCTGTGGGTACTGGATAGGAGTCCTTCAATGAACTGCTCCTTTAACAGTTTATCTTCCTCCTTCACACTGTCAGGATCAACTTGCTTAACTGCTCGCAGCGCCTCCTGCAGGTTAAGAGCATAGTCCCTTAGGCCTGTTTCACACATCCGTTTTTTGACATCCGTCAAAATCAGCGGTTTTAGAAAAAAACGGATCCGCCATTTTTGTTGGCGGATCCGTTTTTTTCCCGTAGACTTGCATTAGTGGCTAAAGCGGATCCGTCCAAAAAACGGATCCGGTAGCATCCGTTTGTGGCAAAACGGAAACGGATCCGTTTTTTCACACTTTGGCGGACGTCAAAAAACGGATGTGTGAAACAGGCCTTATACTGTCCTGCGTTCTCTGCTTACATCCAAAGAATCGTATCTTGATTTCAGCTGCAGTGCGGATGTCAAAGGTGCTTCTCAGCTTGGCTAGAATCTTTTCAACAGTCTCTTTGTCAGTGTCCTGCCAGGCTTTTACTTCTCTCTGTGCTGCACCTGTTAGCTGTCCAATAAGAATGTTCACTTTCTGGCTTTTAGACAGAGGGTATACTTTAAACAAACTGCACAGTCTCTCTTTAAATTCACTCAGGGTATGTGACTCACCCAAGTACTGCGGTAGCCAGGCCGCTCCCGGAATGTAGGGCATAGACAGCAGCATTATGGGGACCGCTGCGGTTGGTGCTGCTGGAGCCGCAGCCACGTTGGGCACTGTAGCTGGCGGTGCTGAGGGGTTGGCGGGGGCGTCCGCCGCTGCATTGGTGCTTGCCTGAGACATTCTCCTTACCCCCTAGTTAGCGGTTGCCAGGCCCCGGGGTTGAGCGGCTTAGGGCTCGGCTCCTCCCTTTCTCGCGCACTGTCCTCTCTTCCCGTGCGGCACTCCACTTCTTCGCACTCTGCGGTAGGTTCCGCACACGAAGGCCTGCCCCTTTTCTTCCCGCGCGTGCCAATGAGCGGGATAATGGCGGCATTGGCACAAATTTCGCACACAGTCTATAGCACACAACAGTCTCTGGCACACAGCACCTGGGGATACCAAATTGGGCCGCCCTCCCAGGGCTGTGGAGTACTCGGTACCGGGCCGGTGTCAGCGGGATGTGTCACAGCAGCGGTGACCCGGTCCGTGGCCCTGGGCGCCCAAGTAATGGGGAAATTGAAATGGTGGAATGTAGTTGATTAAATGAATAGTTCGTGACGCCACCTGTGGTGTTCGGCAAGTGAGATATTAAGTCGATGCTGCATGCAGATCCTCTGGAACTGGTGGTGTGTTGCAGCCAAGATGGTGACGCTCCCCACAGGTGGAGCTGTAGTCCCAGGGCAGTGTAGATGTGGTTGGCACGGGGATGTAGCAGTGCCAGAAGGGTAGGAAGCAGACAAAGACACAGCGGGGTGCAATTTCTGTACCTTTACTTGATAAATGCAGTCCAGGGTCCTGATTACCGATGGTACCGGAGCAGGCTAGCCTGGAAGCAGCTCAGGGATTCTCTCTCAGCAGATGGGCTGTGCAGTCTCCTTCCTTAGCGCTTATTTGAGTGAAGTACTCCCAGTACTGCGTTACACTGAAGTTCCTCCTAATTCTCTTCTACTAGCACTCCTTGTATGGCAGACAGCTGTAGCCGCTATTCCTCTCTTGGCTCACTCCGTGCTGTTGTGCCTCTGTGTCTTAGATGGGAGTAGGGCATTTACAGCCTCCTACTCCTCTGGTGTCTGTTGCAGGACCATTGGTATCCGTACAACCGTGGAGACCAGGCTCCAGTTCATGCGCTCTCACTGGAGATGAGCCTTTCCTCTCTGCTCAATCTCTGCGCTTCTTCCTCACGTCTGCACACTTCACCCTCCTCACGCTAACTGACCACTCCTTCCTCTTGGCCCTCAGAGAGCACTCCTCCCTTCAATTCCGGTTCAGAGTCCCCCATGCTGGCCTGGAGTGGAACTGTGTTGCATGTATAGGTTAACTTCGAGAGAGACCCTTCACTGCTTCCAAGCCTGGCATTACCCTCCCTGGAGGAAGGCAAAGCCACTGTGGTGGCCATACTCCTGGGGGCGCCACACTCACCTTTATTTCCCTTCCAACTTCCCTTAAAGTGCTATGTTTCAAGTCCACAATCCTTTACACCTCACATTAACAATAATGGGAGGAAAAGCAGAGGTGTGAGATTAATGCGACCGATGTGCAAATAGTTCACAATTACTTTTATTAGCAACCAAGGTGTTAATCACCAAATAATCCACCTTAAAATATATAAAGCTCAATGTGGATGTGTGTGTATGTATGTGTGTATGTCCGGGATTGGCATCCACACCGTCGCAGCTACAGCCACAAAATTTTGCAAAGTCACACGTCTGGACCCCGAGAGCGTCATAGGCTATGTTGTGAGGCGAAATTTTAACCCCGCACCTTCCAATTCACCAAAGAATTTTGCCCCTATCTACACACACACAAAATGTGCCACACACTACCACATGCTTCAACACATATACCACCCTCAGCACACATTTCACCACACATACACCAACCTCGCCAGATAAAAGAAAAGTCGAAACACAAAAGTCGCCACTCAAAACTCGCCACGCTGTCCCAGAGCTGTTTAAAAGATGAAAAATGAGCTGTGATTGGTTTACCATCAGCAAATTTTCTTTGTAGACAGTTGTGGTAACTGAGGCCTATTATTCTTATCATTTCTATGGTGTTATCGTCTATTAGATACACGGCATTCAGACAGTATCACACAGAATAGAATTAGATACACGGCTCAGCAGTCAGTATCACACAGGATAGGATTAGATACACGGCTCAGCAATCAGTATCACACAGGATAGGATTAGATACACGGCTGAGCAGTCAGTAACACACATGATAGGATTAGGTACACGGCTCAGCAGTCAGTATCACACAGGATAGGATTAGATACACGGATCAGCAGTCAGTATCACACAGGAGAGGATTAGATACACGACTGAGCAATCAGTAACACACATGATAGGATTAGATACACGGCTCAGCAGTCAGTATCACACAGGATAGGGTTAGATACGCGGCTCAGCAGACGGTATCACACAGGATAGGATTTGATACACTGCTCAGCAGTCAGTATCACACAGGATAGGATTAGATATATGGCTGAGCAGTCAGTAACACACAATAGGATTAGATAACAGCTCAGCAGAAAGTATCACACAGGAGTGGATACTTGGGTAATCGTTTAGTTAATTTGTGCTGCAAATCTGTAGTGTTGAATATATGATGTGAAATGTTTTTATGTGCAATATAATCATTATAATTTGTTATAACTAACCACAGTTGGTTACTATGCCCAGGCAACGCCGGGCTCTTCAGCTCGTTAATTTATATAGTTAAAAGAAAATGTGTTAATTTCTCAGCATTCTCATTATACTGTATGAAGCTTTGCAAATTCTTCTGATTTTCCTGTCATTTTATTACTGACTAACCAATCTTCATAGTATGTGCACTGTCATGGAGCCTGGGAACTGTGGACGTGGGTAAGGCCTCTTTCACACATCAGGTTTTCGCCGTCAGGCGCGATCCGGCGCTTTTGACAGAAACCGGATCCGGCGAAATGCAATGCCGGATCCGGTTCCCCCCCATTGACTTGCATTTGCGCCGGATCGCGCCGGATGGCCATGCGTTTCATCCGGTTTTCGCCGGATCCGGCAATGTGTCGCAATGTGTCGCGATCCGGTGTCTGGAAAAAACGTCTACTGTAACGTTTTTTGTCTCCGGCGAAAAAGCCGTACCCGCCGGATCCGGCGCGTCCGGCTTTTTCACACAATGAAAGCCTATGAGCGCCGCAATGCGCCGGATCCGTTTTTTTTGGTCTGAGCATGCTCAGTAGCTCTGCCCACAGGAGATATATAAAAGCAAGACAATGGGACCCTCAGCCACACCCAACATGCCACCCAAGCCAAGAACCAGGAGCAGGAGAAGGCAGCAGACATCTGCAGCAGCAGCACCATCAGCACCACCCCAAATGGAGCAGCATGCTGAACGGGAGGGGAGTCCAGAAGCAGAGGAGAGACGGTAATTATCAAATCCCCCATTCCTCCAAACTAGGGCCATGGAATATCAAGATATTCATTGGCCCTTTGTTTCTCTTTATTCAACAGCCGCCAAAGAGATGCAGCAGCAGCAGCAGCAGAAATGGCATCACTGGCAGCAGCAATACCCACAGCCATGGAGTCTGGCCATCAACAGGACAGCACATCTTCTTCTGGGAGCCCTCCCTCGCATCGTCAGCGTTTGACGGTAAGTTTTTATTTCCAAAATCCATCATCTCTGTAATATATGTCTATTCATTGCCTTTTATTTCAAAACAGGAATCACAAGATGAAGAGGAGCTCCCAGAAGAAGAAGGAAGGGGTGGACAGACACCTGGAGTGGGCTCACTATTGGTAAGTTTTTTGCATCAAATGCAGAAACACAACATCACACTACACACAACACATAGAAAACAATGTTCTGCAGACCACACACAGCAAACAAATGCCTACATCCAAAGACATAACATTTTTTGTTTTCTTCTCTAGTCTTCCCAATCTGGTGCTCGGCCAAGAGGTCCTCGCAGTGCCTCCCAGGGTCGTCGGCGACAGCAACGCGGCGGTCACCAGCGTGTAAGTATAAATATTTTTGCTTTGTTTTTTTTGCACTTTTTATTTCATTTCTTTTGTGGAGGCTAATTATGTTATTTTTGTCTTTTTCTTTAACAGCCTTCACAGCGTGCTCCCGACTCTGACTGTGAGGATGGAGGGATTGATGTGGACCGCCTCATCGATCTCGTCAGAGAAAGGGAGCCGCTCTGGAATATGGCTGACCGCCGCCACGCTGACCTGATCGTTACCCGACGACTCTGGGAGGAAATCTGTTCGCTCCTTGTGGACCGCTGGGAGGACCTCGAAGCTCGGGCCCAGATTAAAGAGCGTAAGTATATACAGTACCGGTTGCTTGATGTAAACCAGTGTTTCCCGAACTCCAGTCCTCGTGGTCCCCACGGATCATGTGTTCAGGATTTCTATTTACTATGGAAATCCTGAAAACATGACCCCTGGGGACCATGAGGACTGGAGTTTGGGAAACACTGATGTTGTATACTAGCCACTCCTTTCTCGTTTCAGGGAACAGAATTGTGAATCTGTGGCGGTCTGTGAGGGATCGTTTCAAGAAGGAGTTCAATAAAGAGATGCGGGCCCCGAGTGGATCTGGAGGACGCAGGAGCAAGTACAAGTACGCACAAGCCCTGTCGTTCCTCCGGGAAACAATGCTCACCAGAAGGTAAATATTACACACCACATGTGAAAAAAATGTTAGATGTAACTTTTTTTTTTTCAGCCAGGGCCATACCATGTCAGTATTTTAATTGTTTTTTTTTCTCTTTATTCCACAGCACGGTGAGCATCACTCAGGAGCCTGCACGATTGGACCCTTCTGAGGTGATCCCTGAGGAGACTGGCACCGAGGGACACTTCGACCGCCCCGGTACATCTGCACCTTCCCAGCCTTCCCACACATTCGACCCATCTGTCCCGTCCACCAGCACAGGAGCATCGTGGCCGCCTACATTACATGAAGCTGCTGGTGAGGAGATCGCTTTCCCTTTACCCCACCCTTCTGCCCCTGCCGCCTCTAGTACACCTGCGGGTACTGGGCGGCAGCGGCAGAGGGGTCAGGAAAAGAGTTATGCGCAAGAGTTATTGCATCTGAATGCATCTTTCCAGAACTGTCTCAAAGTCTTGTCAGAGCAAATCTCCGCAGGCTTTCAGCAGATCAACTCCAGCATTCTGGAGGTGAAGACACTTCTGCAAACCATGCATTCAGAAGCAAGATCTTCGCCAAACCACACCTTTTTCAGGTCTGTTGTGGAGCGCATGGCAACACTATCTCCTACCCAGCAGATGCATGTAATGCATTCGTGCCACGGTGCTCTACAGCAGGTTACCTCCCAACCTCCACCTCCCACCACTGTAGTTCCTCCACCTGCACCCCCTCCAGCCACTTAACATCCTCCCCCTCCTATTACATCTGCACCCCCTCCAGCCACTTTCCATCCTCCCCCTCCTACTACATACCAGCAACCTCCCCAGTACCAGCAACCTCCCCAGTACCAGTCATCTCCCCACTTCCAGCAACCTTCCCCGTACCAAACTCCTTCCCCGTACCAAACTCCTTCCCCGTACCAAACTCCTTCCCCGTACCAAACTCCTTCCCCGTACCAAACTCCTTCCCCGTACCAAACTCCTTCCCCGTACCAAACTCCTTCCCCGTACCAAACTCCTTCCCCGTACCAAACTCCTTCCCCGTACCAAACTCCTTCCCCGTACCAAACTCCTTCCCCGTACCAAACTCCTTCCCCGTACCAAACTCCTTCCCCGTACCAAACTCCTTCCCCGTACCAAACTCCTTCCCCGTACCAAACTCCTTCCCCGTACCAAACTCCTTCCCCGTACCAAACTCCTTCCCCGTACCAAACTCCTTCCCCGTACCAAACTCCTTCCCCGTACCAAACTCCTTCCCCGTACCAAACTCCTTCCCCGTACCAAACTCCTTCCCCATACAACTTTCCATCAACATCATCTGCTCCTACAGTCCCTGCCCAACCCTCCACTCCACCGCCCACCACCTCTTCTGCCTCCCACATGTCCACCCATTCTGTAGCTTTTTCCACACCTTCACCTCTAACTGTTCCTTCCCCACCACGATCCCAGTCCTCTCTCCACACACCCAGTGTCGAAGTGTCCCGCAGCCCCTCCAGCAGTATTTCCACCCCACAGTACACAGAATTGTAATGTGTGTTTTTTGTAATAAAAATGCCCATTGGGTTTAAAACCTTTATTAAAAAAGTTTTTTGCACTTTAAAAACATTTTACAAAAAAAAAAAAAAAATTTAAATAAAAGTTAAATTATCGTTTCACAATGGTTGTCTGTCATTTCTTTCTGCGGCGAACTATGTTTTAAAAAAAGGTTAAATACAGGGTATTTCAAAGGTAAAAAGGTATTCAAAACCAGGTATATAACTGTGGGTAAATTTTAGCTTTTTGCCACAGTTGTGTTCCTGGTTGTGTTTGAAGCAAAGTATTTCACCTAAAAAGTTGTGTTTATTGTTGGTGATTTCCTACCAATGTACACAACTTTTGTTAAAAGGTGAAATACTTTGCATAAAACACAACCAGGTACACACCTGTGGCCTAAAGGTAAAAATAGTAAGACCATGACAAGATAGCCAACTTTGGTTGGCAAAGGTATATACTGTTGGTCCAGAAGGTACACAAGTTTAGGGCACAAATCTCTCACACTCTGTCATCCCAGTGTACTCTGCCTTGAGGTGACATAAAGTATAGTGGAAAATTGTCCCTGAAACCGTCACAGAACTTCTAGTGGTAATATTTCCAATGACAACATCCATCTTCGCCAGTAACTTGCTCTTCTCTCCAACCTGCACTTTCTTCTCTACAACCTGTCAAAGAAGGGCTGTAGGAACATGCTATATCTAGTTTTCCAGTAGCCAATCCCGTTCGGAAGGCCACAAGGGTCAATTTTAAAAACCGGATCCGGCGTAATCCGTCGAAAAACGGATAGAAAAACGGATGAACCGGATGAGACGGATCCGGTTTTGTCTGTCAAGAACAAGACGGATCCGGCAGAAAACCGGATCCGGCACTTCAGGTTTTACAAAACATTTGCCGGATCCGGCATTCCGGCACGACGCCGGATCACGCCTGACGCCGAAAACCTGATGTGTGAAAGTAGCCTAAGAGAGAATTTGTGGTTACCACCCCCACTTACTCTTCGACAGACACTAAAAGGAGTGTACGTGCAAGAGAAGGTTATTCCCGATTATTATATTGTCATGGTTTCACGGGCAGTTGAGGGAAAACAGGGGATGAGGAACCTGGGCCCCTAAACTGCCCCTCAGGCTAAGGGGGTGCCCTGACTTTCCTTAACTTGGGGGTACACTTAATGGTAGTGAGGGCCCAAGTCTCTGACCTGTACCTGTCTCCTGTTTAGCCCTGAGCTAAACTCCCAACCCCCTCCCAAGCAGGTGAGACATGGAAAAAAGTGTACTGCACCAATAACACAAAAGGAAAGATAAAACAGACACCACGGGGTTAAATAAACTAAAACAGAAAACTTAGCTTGCTCTGCTGTCATGCACTGGACCACAGAGTAAGGCACCCAAGCACAGCTTCCAGCAGAATAACCACTGCTCCAGATAAGCTGCAAACACCACTGCTCAAGATAGCTCCAGTCGTCACCACGGTTGGTATCAAAAAGAAGTGTATTACCGACAGTGAACTGCAGCACCAGGTGGCCTTATAAAGGGAGGTGGGAGTGGCACCCACCTGCATAGATAATTAATCACAATGCAGTAACACCAGCTGCCACCGGGGGGAAAAGCCCACCAGCAGACTCACTAAAGTTGTAGTAACACCAGCGGCCACCGGGGGGGAAATCTGACATTAACCCCCGATGGTCAGAAAGGAAAAAGGTTTAAATCAGAGAAGCCCAAACTGACACAGATCCAAAAATGGATCGTGACACATGGCCTCATTTCATTTCTTCACATAGCCAGACAGACAAAATGTTAAGAGGTTTAGAACAGTTAACAACTTTCAGGCACTTGCAATCTAAATATATTTTTCAGTTGATTCCAAGAGTTAAAAAATAGAAATATTAAAAAATTATTGTATAAACTAATATTTAAAGGGATATTCTCACCTTGTACACAAATGCATTATCCAGGGGATCAAGGGGTCTCTATCGCATGCCGATGTCAGTGGATAGGTGATTACTCATGTTCAGCTCTCTTAGGGCTCATTCTCACTTGCGAGAAATATGGACGAGTGCAATCCAATTTTTTATCGGATTGCACTCAGACCAATGTTATTCAACAGGTGACATCTCATTTGCGATTTTTTTCGCAACCGAAATCGGACTGAGAAAAAAATTGCAGCATGCTGTGATATGCTGTGATTCTCAGCCGAGACTCGCCAATACAAGTCAATGGGTGCAAGAAAAAAATCGGACAGCACTCGCACCATGCGAGTGCTGTCCAATTTATATGCACGGGTGTCCTTTGAAAAGCCGGCAATTCATATCCAGCTACTGTAAAATCACACTGACAGTTCACAAAGCACTAGATATATACACATAGAATACATACATACTGTATCTATATACACATGTCAGTGACACACAGACACACATATACGTATATATATCCACGTAGAAATGTGGTCGCACTCAACGAGCTGGTGAAGATATTGCTTGATTTATTGGCACATGTTACACATGTCGGGCCGAGGGAGTGACATCAGGAGTGTATAATAAAATAATCTATATATAAGTTATCATATTGAACATATAGAGAATATATACAGTGCCTTGCGAAAGTATTTGGCCCCCCTGGAACTTTTCAACTTTTTCCCACATATCATGCTTCAAACATAAAGATACCAAATGTAAATTTTTGGTGAAAAATCAACAACAAGTGGGACACAATTGTGAAGTTGAATGAAATTTATTGGTTATTTTACATTTTTGTGGAAATTCAAAAACTGAAAAGTGGGGCGTGCAATATTATTCGGACCCTTTAACTTAATACTTTGTTGCGCCACCCTTTGCTGCGATTACAGCTGCAAGTCGCTTGGGGTAAGTCTCTATTAGTTTTGTACATCGAGAGACTGAAATCCTTGTCCATTCTTCCTTGGCAAACAGCTCGAGCTCAGTGAGGTTTGATGGAGATCGTTTGTGAACAGTAGTTTTCAGCTCTCTCCACAGATTTTCGATTGGATTCAGGTCTGGACTTTGACTTGGCCATTCTAACACCTGGATATGTTTATTCGTGAACCATTTCATTGTAGATTTTGCTTTGTGTTTGGGATCATTGTCTTGTTGGAAGACAAATTTCCGTCCCAGTCTCAGGTCTTTTGCAGACTCCAACAGGTTTTCTTCAAGAATTGTCCTGTATTTTGCTCCATCCATCTTCCCATCAATTTTAACCATCTTCCATGTCCCTGCTGAAGAACAGCAGTCCCAAACCATGATGCTGCCACCATCATGCTTGACAGTGGGGATAGTGTGTTCAGGGTCATGAGCTGTGTTGCCTTTACGCCAAACATATAATTTGGCATTGTTGCCAAAAAGTTCGATTTTGGTTTCATCTGACCAGAGCATCTTCTTCCACATGTTTGGTGTGTCTCCCAGGTGGCTTGTTGCAAACTTTAAATAACACTTTTTATGGGTATCTTTGAGAAATGGCTTTCTTCTTGCCACTCTTCCATAAAGGCCAGATTTGTGCAGTTTGTGACTGATTGTTGTCCTATGGACAGACTGTCCCACCTCAGCTGTTGATCTCTGCAGTTCATCCAGAGTGATCATGGGCCTCTTGGCTGCATCTCTGATCAGTCTTCTCCTTGATTGAGATGAAAGTTTAGAGAGATGGCCAGGTCTTGGTAGATTTGCAGTGGTATGATTCTCCTTCCATTTCAATATGATCACTTGTACAGTGCTCCTTGGGATGTTTAAAGTTTTGGAAATCATTTTGTATCCAAATCCGGCTTTAAACTTCTCCACAACAGTATCACGGACCTGCCTGTTGTGTTCCTTGGTTTTCATGATGCTTTCTGTGCTTCAAACAGAACCCTGAGATTATCACAGAACTGGTGCATTTATACGGGGACTTGATTCCACACAGGTGGATTATATTTATCATCATTAGTCATTTAGGACAACATTGGATCATTCAGAGATCCACAATGAACTTCTGGAGTGAGTTTGCTGCACTGTAAGTAAAGGGGCCAAAAAATATTGCACGCCCCACTTTTCAGTTTTTTAATTTCCACAAAAATTTAAAAATAACCAATAAATTTAGTTCAACTTCACAATTGTGTCCCACTTGTTGTTGATTCTTTACCAAAAAATTACATTTGGTATCTTTATGTTTGAAGCATGATATGTGGGAAAAGGTTGAAAAGTTCCAGGGAGCCAAATACTTTCGCCACGCACTGTATATATGTTTTACAATATATATTTTATATGTATAGAATATATATATATATATATATATATATATATATATATATATATATATATATATATTATTATATATATTATATGTGACATTAAGCCGGGTTAATAATGAAGAGGTGTCAATAAGGGGACCCCACGTCATTTTCTTTTTGGGGTCCCCCTATTTTAATAGCCAGTAAAGGCTATGCAGACAGCTGCGGGCTGATATTCATAGCCTGGGAAGGGGCCATGGGTATTACTCCCTTCCCAGACTACAAATATTGGCCCCCGGCCGTCAACTTTCCCCCTCTGGCGCAGAAAATTGCGCGGGAGCCCATACCATTTTTTCCCATTTAAAAAATATATATATATATATATACTGTATATGGCTATATATCCATATATATATATTGTAAGGTATCGCTTGTCATGAAGGTAGGGGATACTCGCTTTGCAGCCAAATAACCAGATCCGGCACGGGTTTTCCATAAAAACATCAACATTCCATGCGGTTTATTCAGGCATCATAAACCCAAAGCAATAGAAGGTTCATATCAAACAGCATAGTGTCCATGACAGAGCTCCACTCTGTTAACCCTGTAGTCACACAGGTTATGCAATGTCCAATATGCAGGCATTCCAGCCTCACAGTTATCTCACCCCGTCAGGGTTACCTCATGGTTGCTTCATACTCCAGACGTTCATTCCATCCCCTGGGAACTGTCAGACACTTGCAGCCATATAACACAGCGTCCACATGTGCTGTTAGGAAGGCAGCCACGTTTTCCAGCGAGACCTTCCATGCGGACCAACCGGGTCCAAGCATCCACTCATGTGACCTACCCTGGCCACCTTATATGGTCCGTAGCCACGCCCACCAGATCACATGGCTATGACCTCATCACAGGTCCTTCAATCATTCACAAACATATATATGTTACTATGGTATTCTAGATTCCCGCCCCTAGGTGGGTTTGTAGGTAGCTGGTACCGCCCGTTTCTCCAGCTACCTGGAAAGCTCTCCCTGACACAGTGTAACAAAAGCTCAGCAGTACCTCTGCTGATCAACACACATATTCAAGCTTCCATCCCAAGGCCACCAACCTTGGGATACATAACGATCATTCAGCACCCTGCCACTCATCCTCTCTCCTGGGACACCCACACAGCGCCCCCTAGAGGACATAGTGGTCACTACACCACAATATGCATAGATATATATCCATAGATATATCCATAAATATATCTATTTATCTGTCTGTCTATCTATCCCATATCTATCTATCTCTCTATCTATAGATCTGTCTATCTTTCTGTAGGAATTTTTAAAACCGGATCTGTCAAAAAACAGAAGAAACGGATGAAAAAACAGATGCGACGGATCCGTTTTTTTGACGGATCCACTAGTCAGATCCTTAAAAAAAAAATGGATGCATCGCATCAGTTTTTCACAATCTGTGATGGATCCGTCGATCCGACGGATTGTGACTGACGTAAAAAAACTGATATGTGAAAGCAGCCTTAGCATTATTTGAGGACTGCAAGCACTGCATTTTTTTGTTATTTTGACCATTTCTCATTTTCTAAAAATAAATACAAAATTTAGTACTTTGAAATTCGAAGACATGTTTTCAGTAGTTTATAGAATAAAAGAGCAATTTACATTTTACTCATAAATATACCTATAAAGAGAAAAATCAGACAAACTGAAAATTTTGCAGTGGTCTCTTAATTTTTGCCAGAGCTGTATATGTGTGTATTGCGGGAGAATAACCAGAGTATATTGAAACAGCAAATAGTGTAATAGATGGCTGCATATCTGTATAGACTGTAGGATTTGGGGGCAGCATACATTAATAAACACAATGTATAGATTAATATACAGCATGTCTAATCATTACAATCATATGTGTAGGTCTGAATTATGCTAATGTACTGGTCAACTTGTTTTTCGAGTCTAAAGTTGTAGAAAAAAAATATATTTTTTTCATCTGGGTTATAGAAGTTGTTTGATGGAGGACGTTTAGGTCATTGTGAGTTGCACTAGATTATAATAACATGACTTCTTTCTTCCAAAAATAGCATCACACTAGCCCACTGGTGGCAGTGTTGGCACTGACTCTCCCAGGGATCGCGTGACATTGTTATGTCATGCGATCCCTGCTGTCAATCAGCGCTGATTTCACTCTCCTCTCCTTCGAACAAATCAGACATCTGGAGGAAGTGAGAGGCCAGACGCAGCTCACACTTCCTTCAGATGCCATTTAAGTCCATAGGAGAGGAGAGTGAAGCCAGCACTGATTGGCTACAGGGCTGCCCAGGAGTGTCAGGGCCGATGCAAATGAGACGGCACTAGTACCGGAGGTGAGTATAAGTGTTATTATCTACTGAGGGGGTTAAACATAGGGATTCAGAATGTGTTGTCTGAGTAGTGGACAACCCCTATAAGAAAGCCTCACCTTTGTATCAAGGTAGCAATTTAGCCTTTATCCAGCACAAGGACCCAATCCAGAGAGTGGAACTCTGTAGTGGCCTGTATGACTGGAGCAGTGGTCAAGAACGTGCATTGCAGCTTTATTCATTGTCTATGGGCACTGTACTTGGCTAAGTCCATCAGTCCTATAGGCAATGAACACAGTGGAGGAGCGCATGTAGAAGTATAAACTGTTTACCCCCCACACATAGGTATGTGTAGTTGTATCCCCAGGTTGCCATCCTTATTGATGTCAATGGTTGACTGCAGGTGTCCTGTGGGGTATGCAAGGTAAACATGTAATATAGAGAACTGATGGATGATTTGCAAGGGGTCAACACTAACTGTCTAAATAAGGGATCAAATATGCATCAAAAACTGGAGCTGGGGTCAATTGCTATGAGTACAACAGCAAGGTACAATGTGCAAATCTGAAAGGTCAAGAGTGTTATCAGCAATAAAGGGACAGGGCGTAATTACGCAAGTGGTCAAGAACATACAGGTGTGTGAAAAAGTGTTTGCCCCTTTCCTAATTTCCTTTTCTTTTGCATGTTTGTCACACTTAAATGTTTCAGATCACCAAACAAATTTAAATATTAGACAAAGACAACACAAGTAAACACAAAATGCAGTTTTTAACCCCTTCATGACCAAGCCTATTTTGACCTTAATGACCAGGCCATTTTTTGCAATTCTGACCAGTGTCCCTTTATGAGGTAATAACTCAGGAACGCTTCAACGGATCCTAGCGATTCTGAGATTGTTTTTTCGTGACATATTGGGCTTCATGTTAGTGGTAAATTTAGGTTGATGATTTTTGCGTTTATTTGTCAAAAAATCAGAAATTTGGCGAAAATGTAGAAAATTTTGCAATTTTCAAATTTTGAATTTTTATTCTGTTAAACCAGAGAGTTATGTGACACAAAATAGTTAATAAATAACATTTCCCATATGTCTACTTTACATCAGCACAATTTTGGAAACAAAATATTTTTTTGTTAGGAAGTTATAAGGGTTAAAAGTTGACCAGCGATTTCTCATTTTTACAATAAAATTTACAAAACCATTTTTTTTTAGGGACCACCTCACATTTGAAGTCACTTTGAGGGGTCTATATGGCAGAAAATACCCAAAAGTTACACCATTCTAAAAACTGCACCCCTCAAGCTACTCAAAACTACATTCAAGAAGATTATTAACCCTTCAGGTGTTTCACAGGAACTAAAGCAATGTGGAAAGAAAAAATGGACATTTTAATTTTTCCAACAAAAATTTTCTTTTAGCATAAATTTTTTCATTTTCACATGGGAAACAGGATAAAATGGATCCTAAAATTTGTTGGGCAATTTCTCCTGAGTACAACGATACCTCATATGTGGTCATAAACCACTGTTTGGGCGCACGGCACGGCTCAGAAGGGAAGGAGCGCCATTTGACTTTTTGAATGGAAAATATGCTGGAATATTTAGCGGTTGCCATGTCGTGTTTGGAGAGCCCCTGTGTGCATAAACATTGGAGCTCCTCCACAAGTGACCCCATTTTGGAAACTAGACCCCCCAAGGAACTTATCTAGATGCATAGTGATCACTTTGAACCCCCAGGTACTTCACAAATTGATCTGTAAAAAAAAAAAAAAATACTTTTTTTTCACAAAAATTTTCTTTTCGCCTCAGTTTTCATTTTCACATGGGCAACAGGATAAAATGGATCCTAAAATTTGTTGAGCAATTTCTCCTGAGTGCACAGATACCTCATATGTGGTCATAAACCACTGTTTGGGTGCACGGCATGGCCCGGAAGGCAAGGAGCACCATTTGACTTTTTGAATGGAAAATTAGCTCCACTCGTTATCGGACACCATGTCGCGTTTGGAGATCCCCTGTGTGCCTAAACATTGGAGCTCCCCCACAAATGACCCCATTTTGGAAACTAGACCCCATAAGGAACTTATCTAGATGTGTAGTGAGCACCTTGAACCCTCAAGTGCTTCACAAAAGTTTATGACGGAGCCGTGAAAATTAAAAAAAAATAAAAATTTTCCCTCAAAAAATTTTTTAGTGCGCAATTTTTTATTTTCACAAGGGTACCAGGATAAATTAGACCCCAAAATTTGTTGTCCAGTTTGTCCTGAGTACGCTGGTACCCCACATGTGGGGGGGAACCACTGTTTGGGCACACGTCGGGGCTCGGAAGGGAAGTAGTGACATTTTGAAATGCTGACTTTGATGGAATGGTCTGCGGGTGTCATGTTACATTAGCAGAGCCCCTGATGTACCTAAACTGTGGAACCCCCCCACAAGTGACCCCATTTTGGAAACTAGACCCCCCAAGGAACTTATCTAGATGTGTGGTGAGCACCTTGAACCCCCAAGTGCTTCACAGAAGTTTATAACGCAGAGCCGTGAAAATAAAAAATATTTTTTTTTCCTCAAAAAAAGATTTTTACCCAGCAATTTTTTTTTTCACAAGGGTAGCAGGATAAATTGGACCCCAAACTTTGTTGTACAGTTTGTCCTGAGTACGCTGGTGCCCCATATATGGGGGGGAACTATTGTTTGGGCACACGTAAGGGCTCGGAATGGAAGTAGTGGCGTTTTGAAATGCAGACTTTGATGGAATGGTCTGCGGTCGTCATTACGTTTGCAGAGCCCCTGATGTGCCTAAACAATAGAAACCCCGCACAAGTGACCCCATTTTGGAAACTAGACCTCCCAAGTAACTTATCTAGATGCCTGGTGAGCACTTTGGACCCCCAAGTGCTTCACAGAACTTTATAACGCAGAGACGTGAAAATTAAAAAGAAAAATTTTTCCACAAAAATATTTTTTTAGCCCCCAATTTTTTATTTTCCCAAGGGTGCCAGGAGAAATTAGACCCCCAAAGTTGTTGTGCAATTTTTCCTGAGTACGCTGATACCCCATATGTTGGGGTAAACCACTGTTTGGGCACACGTCGGGGCTTGGAAGGGAGGAAGCACCGTTTAACTTTTTGAACGCAAAATTGGCTGGAATCAATGGTTGCACCATGTCGCGTTTGGTGAACCCCTGATGTGCCTAAACAGTGGAAACCCCTCAATTCTAACTCCAGCCCTAACCCCAACACACCCCTAACCACAGCCCTAACCCCAACACATCCCTAACCCTAATTACAACCCTAACCATAACCCTAACCCCAACAGACCCCCGAACCCTAATCCCAACCCTAACCATAACCCTAATTCCAAGCCTAACCCTAATTCCAACCCTAACCCTAATTCCAACCCTAACCCTAATTCCAACCCTAACCCTCTTTCCAACCCTAACCCTCTTTCCAACCCTAACCCTCTTTCCAACCCTAACCCTCTTTCCAACCCTAACCCTCTTTCCAACCCTAACCCTAACCCTAATGGAAAAATAAAAATATTTTCTTTTTTTTATTAGTTCTGCCTACCTATGGGGGTGATAATCGGGGGGTTTATTTACTTTTTCTTTAATTTTGATCACTGTGAGAGTGATCAAAATGAAAGAATGGAATCTGCAGCCGGCAGATTCGGGCGGGCGCACTGCGCATGCGCCCGCCGTTTTCAAAGAAAGCGGCGCCCATCATCCGGACCCGAGGGACACCGGGAGGGACGGGGGGACTCAGGAGGTACCGGGGAGGGGGGGGATCGGAGGCTGGTGGGGAGCAGAGGGAATGGGAGGGGGGCAGATGACAGCGGCGGCAGATCGCCGCTGTCATTCAGTTGCGGGGGGGCGATCGCCGGTGGGGGGGAATCGGTGTCTCCAGCCATGTCCGATGCTACAGCAGCGTCGGACATGGCTGGATTGTAATATTTCATCAATTTTCATTGATGAAATATTACTATCGCTCTGATTGGCTGTTTCACTTTTAACAGCCAATCAGAGCGATCGTAGCCACGTGGGGGCGAAGCCACGCCCCCTGTGGAGAATTACAAAGCCCCCTGTATCTGCGGGTCGGGTGACCTTTCAGTGACCCCGGTCACCCGACCCGCAGGGGGGCTTTGAAGTCATGACGCCACATAGGCGTCACTGGTCAGATTTGAACCAGGTTTCATGACGCCTATGTGGCGTCATTGGTCGTGAAGGGGTTAAATGAAGGTTTTATTATTAAGGGAAACAGATGTCCAAACCTAGAGGACCCTGTGTGAAAAAGTGTTCCCCCTCCCCCAAAGCATAAATTAACTGTGGTTTATCAAATTCCCTAGTCACATGCAGGCCTGGTTACTTCCACACCTATTCTTAATCAAGAAATCGCTTAAATAAGACCTGCCTAACAAAGTGAAATAGACCAAAAGATCTTCAAAAGCTAGACATCATGCTATGATCCAAAGAAATTCTGGAACAAATGCGAAACAAAGTAATTGTAATCTGTCAGTCCGAAAAAGATTTTAAGGCCATTTCTAAAGCTTTGGGATGCCAGCGAACCACACGAAGAGCCATTATCTGCAAGTGGCGAAAACATGGAACAGTGGTGAACCTTCTCAGGAGTTGCTGGCTGACCAAAATGACCCCAAGAGTGCTGAGGTCACAAAAGACCCCACAAAAACATCCAAAGAACTGCAGGACTCGCTTGCCTCAGTTAAGGTCAGTGTTCATGACTCCACCATAAGAAATAGAATGGGCCAAATTGGCCTGACAGGCAGAGTTCCAAGCCAAAACCACTGCTGAGCAATAAGAACATAAAGGCTTATCTCAGTTTTGCCAGAAAACATTTTGATGATCCCCAAGACTTTTGGTAGAATACTCTGTGTACTGACGAGACAAAGGTTGAACTTTTTGGAAGGTGTATGCCCCATTACATCTGACGTAGAAGTAACACAGCATTTCAGAAAAGTAACATCATACCAACAGTAAAATACGGTGGTGGTGGTAGTGTGATGGTCTGGGGCTGTTTTGCTGCTTCAGAACCTGCAAGAATTTCTGTGGTAAATAGAAACATGAATTCTGCTGTCTACTAAAAAATCCTGAAGAAGAATGTCCAGCCATCTGTTCGTGACCTGAAGATGAAGCGCACTTGGGTTATGCAGCAGGAAAATGATCCAAAACACAACAGCAAGTTCACCTCCGAAAGGCTTAAGAATAACAAAATTAAGACTTTTAAGTGGCCTAGTCAAAGTCCTGACCTTAATCCAATTGAGATGCTGTGGTATGACTTTAAATGGCAGTTCATGCTTGGAAACTCTCCAATGTGGCTGAATTACAACAATTCTGCAAAGATGAGTGGGCCAAAATTCTTCCAGAGCATTGTAATAGCCTCATTTCCAGTTATTGCAAATGCTTGATTGCAGTTGTTGCTGCTAAGGATGTCCCAACCAGTTATCACTTTTTTACACAGGGCCCTGTAGGTTTGTATTTCTTTTTCCCTTAATAATAAAGAAATTCATTTAAAAACTGCATTTTGTGATTGCTTGTGTTATTTTTGTATTTCTTTATTGATCTGAAACATTTAAGTGTGAAAAAAATGAAATAGAATAAGAATCAGGAAGGGAGCAAACACTTTTCACACAACTGTAAACTCTAACCTAATATGCCGCTGATTGCATTGTGATCACATAACACCAGAATGAAGAACAGGATGATGAATTGCGTGGAGTCAGCAATGGAGCAAATTGTCTGCATTTGCATGTTCATCTTTAGGCCCATTGTGGTCTTCAATTGTCAGCAATAAGTGTCTGCACGTGAGGCACAATATTTTATTTCAGATTAAAATCCTAATCCTGATCTCAGTAGTAATGATTGCATTTAGGTAACATCATTTATAGCATAAAACCTAATAAACCATTCATGGAACTTCAAAGAGGACTTTGCTATTAATTTCCACCATACCTTTTTTGCTTGAAATATTATTTTTAACTTCAGCTTCACATCAGGCAGGAATAGCTGTGTTTTCTCTGGCACTGGTAGACAGTGGGAACTGAAAAGTGATAACAGGAATGCCACAAAATTATGCTGATATAAGTGAAAAAACAAGTACAAAGCAACCTCATACGGTAATGTACCCACCATCATATCCTGCAAAGGCAGAAGATTTTAGCTGAGGTCTTGAAAGCTAAAAATAATTCCGAAAAGTGAAACAATAACAGCCTTATATGGAAGAGGAAAGCAAACTCCTAACCGTGACTACAAAACGATGGCACTAGACCGTGTAAATCTGCGATGCCATGCTTGCAGTTTCACAGTTGTCATCACAATCCATGTTAAGACAAGTATATAAATATATAGAGAGAGACATTGGAGCAATACTGGACTCGCCTAAGAACAAAAATCTAGCCCCAGATGTCACAATATAAACAACATTCACTATTAAATTGATCTCTCGGATCTGATGAGACTGATGGCTTTACTTTAAATATTGATGCCAGGGTGTCTTTTCTTATATTATTTGAAACTTTATTACTCAATCCCCACCTACCTAGACTGACTGACAGCTTCTGCGTACCTCCTCCCTACTGATAAATCTCCTCAAACTAGTCTGATTGACAATTCATCAGTGTCTCCCCCTCCCTGGTGTTAAATTTCCATCCACCTAGTCTGCTTGACAGCTTCTCAATATCCTTCTTTTCTGATATAAAATCTCCTCCAACTTAGCTTAATTGACAGCTCCTCAGTGACCCTCTTGCTGCTGAGATCTTACACCCCTCAGTACAAGCTGAAACTGTCAGTCAGGCTGGAGGGGTGAAAATTGAATACACTTGGACTCATGAACTCTCTCATTCTTTAGTTGGACTCATAAAATGCTAATTTTTAATTTTAGGATTATACCAGTTGATGGATTCTCAAAGTAAGAACAGCGGCTTAATCAGGTGTAAAATATCCATTTAAAGGGAATCTGTCAGTAGGATCTACCCTTCCAATCCGTCTATATGGACAAGTAGGTCGTATAAGAAAGCTGAATAAAATTAAACATTGATATCTGCGAATCTATGTTTTATTTTTATTTTTGAAGATCCATGCTACTTAATATGTAAATGAGCTGTTAATATCTATGGGCAAGAAATAGATCTCCCAGAGAATCTGCCTATAAAACTTATTGTGTCATGCCCGTCATGCCGGCCATGCTGCTTGCGCTGCATGATCCCCATTGTCATGCCTGTCATGCCTGTCATGCCTCATTGTCCTCAGGTCCGGGTTCCTGCGGGCGCCCCGCGGGTCTCGCTTGTGTGTACAGGCGCACCTCATGTCTGTTATGCCGCATGAACCCTGGAGCAGTGTGCATGCGCACCGAACATGCCGCATGAACCCTGGAGCAGTCTGAACTATCATGCCCCTTATGTCTTATGCTGCAAGATCCCTGGAGCAATGTGCACATGCACCTCATGACTGTTATGCTGCAAGATCCCTGGAGCAGTGTGCACATGCACCTCGTGACTGTTGTACTGCAAGATGCCTGGAGCAGTGTGCATGCTCACCTCACCTCATGGCTGCCTGCCATTGCCAGTGCACATGTGTGTTTTACCTTATGGCTACACGCCATTGCTGTGTGACCAGCCGTCTCTGCTCTGCCTGCAGCAATCCTCTCTGTGTTCCTGGAGCCCCTGATCATGTGACCTTTCCTATGTTCCAGCACTGTCTGATCCAGCTATCCTCTCTGTGATCCTGGAGCCCCTGATCATGTGACCTTTCCTATGTTCCAACACAGCCTGATCCAGAAATGCTCTTTATGGTTTTGGAGGACTCGCCAATGTGACCCTCTCTATGATCCTGGAGGATCTGAACCGGAAGTCCTCTCCTGGTCCTGACCCAGAAGTGCAGGTGCTAATGCCCTATATCAGACCGCCCCTTCCTATGGTCGGGGCCTGAGTATCATGTTGCTTCCCTGCATGGCTGCTTGGTCTGCTCGGTCGCTCCCTGTATTCTGTGCCCCTCCACTCTGCCCTGTTGTGCCTCTCTGCACATGCTCTGTGCTTGTACTCTGTCTCTTGTCCCGTGCTATGTCTTGTGTTGTCTTTCGTGCTGTGTTTGTCCTTGCTATGCTTTGCCTTGTAGTCCTTCCTCTGTTCTCTGCCTTAGCCTGTTTCGCTATGTCTTGCCTAAGTTCTTCTTTGCCTTGTTGTTTGTCCTATGCTCCCTGTCTAGTCTCAAGGCTCTGCCTTGACCCGGCTCTGGGCTTCGGCCTACGTTCCGCTGCTAGCTCTGAACTCTGCTCTATGACTCTGTCCTATGGTGCTCTCTAGCACATTCTGAGGCTAGTCTCAAGGGTCTGCCTTGACCTGGCTCTGGGCTTCGGCCTATCTTCCGCTGCTAGTTCTGTCCTCTGCTCTATGTATCTGCTGTCTAGTCTCAAGGCTCTGCCTTGACCCGGCTCTGGGCTTCGGCCTACGCTCCGCTGCTAGTCTCTGTCCTATGGTGCTCTCTAGCACATTTCCGGGCTAGTCTGAAGGCTCTGCCTTGACCCGGCTCTGGGCTTTGGCCTACGTTCCGCTGCTAGCTCTGTACTCTGTTCTATGTCTCTGTACCCGGCTCTGGGCTCTAGCATACGCTCCGCTTCTCTTGTACCCGGCTCTGTGCTACTGCCTATGTTTTGCTCTCTGTCCTGAACCCTGAGCCTGGTGTGCCCTTTGCACATGCAGGACCTTGCCTTGAACTCTGTCCCTGGCATGCCCTCTGCATGCGCAGGACCATGTCTTGAACTCCGTGTCTAGTCTCCGTTTTTCATGTGCTCCTGCACCTCTCGTACCAGGCCTTGCCAAGCCGTAGCGCACGCGTCTGTCCTGTACCTTTGCCTAGCCCTGCCTTTTGGCTGCGTGCCCTCTTGCATGCGCCTGGTCGCCCCATGCCCGCCTGTTGTGTCTCAGCCATGCCGCCTCTAGTCGTGCCCGCCTGCCTGTGCCTTCAGCCGGTACCACCTGCCGGTGCCCCAGTCATGGTTTCCATGCTCCCTTACACTCACGCTGTTTCTCGCACTGTGCATTTTCATGCAACTCTTGCACAAGTGTTCTGAGCTCTATGACCTGTCTTGAATCCTTGTCTTGCTTGTACCTTGCTCTGTGCTCTGCTCTTTGTCTTGAACCCTGACCCTGGCGTGCCCCTCTGCACGCGCAGGACATCCGTCCTGAACCTCAAAACCCAACATGTTCCCTAGCACGTGTGGGACCTGCCGTTAGCCATGTACCCTGGCGTGCCTCCTAGCACGGCCAGGACCATTCTTTGTACCATGCCCCTGGCGTGCCTCTAGCAAGCGCAGGACCTTGAATCTTGAATCCTGGTGGCTCCTCTAGCGCGCCCAGGACCTTGGACCTTGAACCCTGGCGTGACCCCTAAACACGCACCTTGCCTAGTGTGTTGAACCCTGCCTTTCACCTTCCCTTGGACCCTGGCATGTTCCCTAACACGCACCATGTTTTGAACACTGTCGTGCCTCCTTGCCTGAACCCTGGTTTGCTTGCCGGATGCCCGGATCTTGCCGATCGCCATCAGAGCTCCGGAACCTGTTGACCCTGTTGATCGTTGCCTGCTGTCCGGAGTCCGACGTCATCGTGCTCTTGCCTGTACCCAGGCATGCCATCTAGCACGTACCTTGGCGTGCCCTCGCACGCACCTTGCTGTGTTTTCCCTGTGTTATCACGTCTTGCACCTGATGTTACCCTGAGTTTGCCTTAATGAAGATACCTTGAACTCACGTCTTGTCTTGTTTCCAGCACGCCTCTTGTCATCAGAAACTCACATTGTGTCTTCCTTGAGCCGGCCGTTTGGTTCCAGCAGTCGTGGTGGCTCGCCCCCTTGGTCTTGCCCCTGACACTCCCTGTATATGGGGTGGTTCCTCACAAGGTCAGCTCGCCCTCGGTGGGTGGGTGCCATGACCCAGAGGGTCCACTCTAAAGAAAAAGTCGACTCAGCTGAAGCTGACTCGTCACAGTAAGTGAAAGGAGGTGCTACCAGTGTGAAACATATAGTTCAGGAGAGCAGACTGTCAGTCTATACATGTCTCTGGTAACTCCCCCTTTCATTAAAATTAAGCTCTGAAGGAAAAATCTCAGGGAGATCTATGCCCGACCATTAGATCTTAACAGCTAATTTAAATATTAAGAAAAATAAGCATCTCTCAGGAATAAAACATCACATTGTAAATATCAAAGTAACATTTTATTCAGTTTCCTATGACCTACATGCCCATATAGATGGCTTAGGATGGCTGGTCCTACTGATAGATTCCCTTTAATAATGCAATCATCAATATCTGGCATCGTATGTGATTTCATTAGTGTCCTCTGTGACTGAACATGTATCCATGCATGAAAATTATTTCCATGTATGATAACTTCAAGAAGTGGGTTCTCGTGTAAAGTAAGTCACTGTGGCAGAGAGTGTAGGACTTGTGCCTGATTCATACACCAAGCTGAGAGAGAAAATGATTTGGCTTGACGGCAGCCATGGTGATTTACCCCTTCTTTGCTGTCAGTGTGATGCCAATTTAGAGGAGTTAAATGAGGTTACCGACTCTTATTTCTAGAGTATATGGTATAACAGTGAATAAATATGTAAGCAGGTTGCGGGATTCAGTGACGCAAAGGAGCCAGAGCAAGGGTTAACAAATTTAACAATTTAATTAACAGGTTAGAGAAACTCCTCGCAGGGAGATAAAGAGTTAAATGAAGAGCAGTTAGAAAATAATAAACATCCAATTATCAAACTTATCGTGTCCTTTATGTTTCTCCACCACAGACAACCCCTTGGGGGCTGTAGCACCAACAACGGCTGGGGTGATGTCCACAAATGAGGTCCCTTTAACAATTATCCGTCTTCTGGGGTCAATGGGCAGTCTCTGGTTTTACCCGTTGAGCCCCTAGTTTATGAGCCTGTGCAGCCAAAGCAAAGAGAGACACAGAAATCCCGAGGTTAAACGTGGGGTGATGTGTACCATGTGGTGGCAAAGAGGACCGCAAACGACTGTCTCGCTCCTCCGCACGTGAGCAGTATTAATTGTCACTGAGCGTACAGCACTCTTTACTCTCATTGTCACATCAGCGTTACCGGGAGCTGACATCTGCAGTCCACTGAAGCCGGCACTTGAAGTGCGGACTGTGCTTCTCACCCTCCTGCAACTCTCCCTGACGGCGGGAAACTCTGCCTCTCTTTGCGCGCTTTTCCCTTAGTTTCTGGTTCACCCAGGCCCCCTGTCTTCGGGGTCATGGGTCCGGTCCGGTCCCCTTTTCCTTCTCTTGGGCAACATGGGACGCAGCCTCGACAGTTCCGGATCTGGTCCAGTACAGGTACCTGCAGCTCAGTCTTCCTCCTTACAAATACATCAAGCATGATCTTTTTTTTTCTTAATGAGCGTGCTTGTGTATGAGGAATTTAAAAAAAAAAAAAAACTATCAGAGTCTACAGCTATTCATGGTATATGAGCAGCACCATTAGGATTTCAGCACATGGTAGAAATGCAATGAGTGATAAGGAGACATAACAGGGAGAAAGCAATGCTGCTGTAAGGCTGGGTTCACACGTACCGGAACTCTCGCGGAAATTACCGCGAGAATTCCGGAATTCCAGTCCGCGGGAAAATCGCATTTTAAATTCCCTCGATTTTCCCGCGGAAAAACTAGCATTTTGCAAGCGTATTTAGCTTGCAGAATGCTAGCGTTTTCCAAGTGATCCGTAGCATCGCTTGGAGAACTGATTGACAGGTTGGTCACACTCGTCAAACAGTGTTTGACGAGTGTGTCCAACTTTTTACTACTGAGGCCGCCTATGCAGCTTCAGTAGTAAAAGATAGAATGTAAAAAAAAAAATAAAAAAATGGTGTTATTCTTACCCTCCGACGTCACGCGCATCCGTTCCCAGTAATCCTTTGCGAAAATGCCCGCGATGACGTCGAGACTTCGCAATCCCGCGAGAACGGACGTCATCGCGGGCATTTTCACAAAGGACTACTGGGAACGGGAGCGTGAAGAGAAGCGGGAAGGCTGCGCGGGACGTCGGAGGGTGAGAATAACAATATTTTTTATTTTTAAATTCTTTTTTTTACAGGGATATGGTACCCAAAGCCCGGAGGACAGTCTCCTCTCCTCCGGACCGTGGGTACCATCTGCAATTGTTCTGCTTACTTTCCGCATGGTGTGCACAGCCACATGCGGGAAGTAAGCGGAACAATGCATTCCTATGGGTGCGGGATCGCCGCGATTCCGCAAATTAACGAGCATGCTGCGGTTTTTACCGCGAAGCGATTCCGCCGCGGTAAAAACCGCAGCATTAGCACAGCATTGCGGAATCCCATAGGAATGCATGGGATGCTTATTTTTCGCGGCAAAATCGCGCGGTTAAAACCGCCGCGGAAACGCGAAAAAAACGCCACGTGTGAACTCAGCCTAAGTCTATCCATTTCTGCCACATTGCCATATTTTTCTTTAAAGGGGTTGTCCATGACTTTAACATTGATGACCTATCCTTAAGGTAAGTCATCAAAGTCTGATAGGTTGGGATATGACACCCAACACCCCCGCCGAAAAATCTGTTCCCAGCATCGGCACCAACTGGAACTGCTCAGTTACGGTGCAGTTCCTTCGACAAAATAGTGGCCGCTGCCAGGTATTACAAGGTATTGCATATCCACTCCAAACTGATTTGAACAGGGGCATATATCCAGTTGCAGCCAATATACAGCTGCATCTAAGCAGTTCCAGACGCGTGGACACTGGGAACAGCTGATCGGCAGGAGTGTCCAGTGTCACAGCCCCACCAATTAGACATTGATGGCCTTTCCTAAGGATGGGCCATCAATGTTAAAGTCCAGGACAACACCTTTAAAGTAATATAGTAAACAAATTGGTCTCAAAGAAAAACTAAAATTACTGTTGGAAACTATTAAGTACCTGCTCTAACGTCTTCTGGGAACTCATTTTTCAGAGAATTCATTTCAGGAGTCTTACAAAAGTCAACCAGATCGAGGACACTAACAATTCTCAAGGACACAATAGTCAAAATTGCATTTTATGCTTCAACAGACTGTATGGAATGGCATATTATTACTATTTCAAGTTTAGTTTCTTTGAAGTTATAAGTACAATATTTTGCACAACAAGAAATACATGGAGAAGTTGAGCATGTGTGGCGCCCCTGAGTGTCCAGTCTCCAAAGAGGTACTGCACCTCATCAAGAGGTGTGGTATCCCACTCTCAGATAAGGAGGAAGCACTACCCAGGACTCTAACACTCGCACCCAACACACACCAGTTCAGTCAGGGCATCTGAGTGTACCTTTGGGGAGGATGGCCTCATCCAAGGCTGGCTAGGAAAGGGTGTTGGGTAATGAGTGGGGAAGGTAGGAAAAAGAGGAGGCGCTTAGAAGGTGAGAGTGAGTGAGCAGTGACAGTTAGTGGGAGGAGTTAGTGCTAAGGTAAAAAGATTGTTCTGGAAAGTGTCAGTCAGTCAGTCAGAGGGGAGTGAGAGGAGTGAAGGCTGACAGAGTTGGAGGAGAGTTGGTGAGGAGACAGAGAAGGAGAAGGAAAGCAGTAGGAAGAGCTGAGAGAGAGTGGTGAGGGGAGCCTGAAGGAAGCTTCCGGAAGGACAGAAGGGGTCCTTGGGTCACAGGAAGTGCGAGGCCACCCGTGGGGCCCATATCCAGAAGTGGAAGGACTAGGTCGCAGTGGGGGAGCTGGCCCCTAAGACTAGTGGAGAACTACATGAATCAGCTAGCAAGCCGGAGGCTGGGGTAACTGTACGTACCTCAGCCACATCCACAGTCATTCACTAAAAAGGCAGCCATATAGGAGCAAGGGGACTCAGAGAAATTGACCCGACAAGGTCTGCGGCTGCCAGCTTGGGCAAACTGATTGTGAAGGTTCTGGGCAGGAGGGCAGAAACCAGCACAGTGAGATAGCCAGGAGAGAAATACACAGAAGGGAGTCCTGGAAAGGTGTATCCCAATCTACCCGGGAGCTTACTGGACCCCTCACCTGGAAGACATGGCACCAAGCGGGCACCTGTGTACACAAGAACTGTGAGTAAAACTCTGGAAACTGCACCCTTCTGTGTCATCTGTGTCATTTTACGTCTCACCTCCCTTGCACCACATTGCCACCATCTTGACTTATAACATTTTAACTGCCCTGGGACACAGCTCTGCCCGTGGAGAGCTTAACCATCTTTGCTGTCCTAACACCATCCAAGAGGATCTGCATTGCAGCTTCGGCTACCCTTGCCGAATTCCACGGGTGGCATCACAACTAAATTCCCTACAAATTACCCCATCATCATCATCTTTTATCTACCCCATCATAATCATCATTTATTAGTTTTACTGGACGCCCAGGGCCACAGAACGGGTCACTGCTGTCGTGACATCCCTTTTAAGAACTGACCAGCCCAGTATCGAGTAACCTAAGGCCCTGTGGGGCACTCCATATGCGCACCTCTAGTCCACTCAAGACTCAATTTCCAGATCCTTGTTCTCGACATTGATGTGGACCCATAAGTCGGACCCTCAGTAAGTTATCCCCTAATGTATAATCTTGGGGATAACCCTTTAAGAAATTAATTAGCGCACACGTTAGCATTGTGGATTTGGAGTCCCGTTCATGGAAAATTATTAGGAAAAAAAGGACTGAAAAATGGTCAGCAGTGAAAACACAGTTTTGCTGCTGCATTTTATGGTTGAAATCTCTTTGACCGTGACAGAAGTGCCAGACTCATTACAGTAATCATAGATAAGTGATTATAATGCTCATATTGTTCCAATTGTTCCTCACTAGTCCTGGCCAAAGAAGAAACTGTTTATGAAGCCATTCAGCTACTAGGCATTTCCTCATTCTCTTCCGAGTTAATCATTGTCTTTGCGGTCACATCTTGCTTTTATTATGATTCACACATGTATTTTGCATTAACCCCTTTTAAAACGTCAGCAGCAGATCTGAAATGATTGATCGTTATGATAAATATATATAAATATAAGGAGGGATTTCCATTTCAAGCCTAATCATAGTAGATTTGGGGAAGTCAAGCCATGTACATTGTGTTTTGCAGATAACAGAAAAGCCAGACTGACTTTCAAGGTTTGTTTTGAGAAATGAAAGTTGTTGGTTTTGGCAGACTGCTCTATTACAGTTTCTTACCTTCTAAATGGAACTGGAAGGAAGGCTAGATCTGCAGTGATGCTTCACAGACCAGTCAAGCACTATTCGATAAGATTCTGTCAGGGTTTAAAGGGTCATTAAACCAAGAAATGTATGAGTATAGAAAAACGAAAACATTCTGCAAGAAGCCAATGTATTTGGCTAACAGCTATTGAATGTGTATTGCCAACTTAAAGGGTGCGGACACAAAGAATTTGAACAATCCCTTCCTAGTCTGAAGCTGCACAGCTGATTAACTGCTTCCCTGACACCCCAAGTGATCAGCCATAATGAAATGTATATGCTTCTAATAAATGGTTGTGCTTAGGCCGGGGTCACACTAACCGACGCAAAATACGGTCCGTAGTTTACATGCGTAATACGGATGAATGGCCCCTAAACAGTGCTCCGTATGTCATCCGTAAGCAAGGTGTGGTCGCGTATTTTGCGCATGTCAGCATCCGTATGGCATCCGTATGGCGAGATTTTCTCGCCAGCTTGCAAAATGGACATATAATGGAGCCCTATGACAGGTTTTATAACACAAACGAAAGAATAGATATAGACACATATATATATATATTTATATTTCACAGAGTTCTTCATAGCAGAATAGCCGCTAATTCAATTGCCGGCTTTTGTCAAATCATTCCCAACCCCAACATGTGTGGGCTCCCGCATTGACAAATTACCGCGGGAGCCCACACATTTTTTACAACGAATTAACCCCTTAAATTAACACCTACACCTCCCAAATTTTACACATCAACTCTCATCTAATTACTAATGAAAGACATACAAAAAAAAACATGAAATGAAATGGTTTACTGTATGTAAATCATGTGTCATTTCATGTCGGGTTGGGGAATGATTTGACAAAAGCCGGCAATTGAATTAGCGGCTATTGTGCTATGAAGAACTCTGTGAAATATATATATATATATATATATATATATATATATATATATATATATATATATATATATATATATATATATATATGTGTGTCTCAATGACGTGTGTGTGTGTGTGTGTGTGTGTGTGTGTATATATATATATATATATATATATATATTCTATGTGTCTATATCTATTCTTTCGTTTGTGTTATAAAACCTGTCAGTGTGATTTTACTGTATCGTGCACTGAATTGCCAGCTTTTGTAAAGGACACTGGGTGCGTATTTCTCGCAAGTCACATATCTGGTCCGTGTGTAATCCGTATTTTTAGCGCACCCATAGACTTGCATTGGCGCACTACGGGCGTAGTACGCTGACAATCTCAGCATGCTGCGATTGGCACGGACCGTAGAATACGGACGAGAAATATACGGCTGATGGGAGCTGCCCCATAGAGAATCATTGGTCCGTGTGTAATGCGTGATTTTAACGCCTCTCACTCGTCCGTATTCCTCTCTAGTGTGACCCCGGCCTAAGTCTGCCAAAAGGAATTTGCTCTTGGCAGTGACTCCGCTACATTTTTTAGAAGGAGGTCCTATATACGGGACCTTCTTCAATGTTTTTTATTTGACTCCCACTAATTTAAATAGTTCTTAAATACGCACAGGAATTGATATAAATGCACTTTTGAACTAAATGTATGTACACAAATACTGCCAGAAATGCCAAATAATACTACCATACCATGTCCATATAACACTGCTCAAAAACACTTCCATAAGTCCATAAGTCTTCCACACAATACTGCCAACAACCATTCCTTACTTTACAAATGGGTCCCTGGTGGCTCTAAAATAAAATACCTGCTGGACCTCTAGTCTTCCTCTGTCACACTGATTGTGCCTCCTACTGGTCACCTCACTTCCTCTTCCAATCAGCACCTACTTAGTATCCATAGACAGAATTTCACTGCCATAGCCAATCTGTAGCTTCTCATTGACTGCAGCAGTCACATGATATCCCCCACTGGAAGAGGAAGCAAAAAGATTGATGGGGAACATAGGTAGCAGAGTGGAGGACCAGTGGGGTACTTGAAAGTGAGTATGTGTTTTTTTTACCTTTAAGTCCACCATGACCCATTTTAAGGCTATGTGCACAAGGTGCAGATTCTGTGCAGTTCTGCAGCAGATTTGGCCCTGCTATGTAAAACAAAAACGGCTGTGCACATGCTGCAGATTTTTCCGCACAGATTTGGTGCAGATTTAAAACTGCAGCATGTCACTTCTTTTGTGCAGTTCTGCAGCAGTTTTTCATCTGTGTGGTTCATCTGCTCCATTATAGAAATCTGCAGGTGAAACCTGCAGGGGAAATCTGCACTAAATCTGCACTAAAACTGCAGGTAAAACGCAGGTCATTTTACCTGCAGATTTAGCAAAATCTGCGCGGAAAATTCCACAGCAAAATCTGCGCGGAAAATTCCACAGCAGAATCCGCACCGTGTGCACATAGCCTTCAAATAAAATATAGTAGTTGACAAACAATTTAACGCCAATCAACACGTCCATACAATGCCAAACTATATATACACTAATGTCCAAATTATCCCACAATACAACGCCTGAATAGTAGTAATTACAGAAGATTTGCAAAATCCTGGTCTGGAGACCTCATCTCTAGTCTGTGGGAAGGCATTAGACCTTCCTCCTATCTACCTTTGTAGACTCAGTAGGGAGTCATTGTCGTGGCATGAAGCACGCGTGATGTTGCATCCAGCTTACTAATCAGAAGATGTGGCAGGGATGCTGGAAGGTATCAGGACATTCTAGTCCAGTAGACACAGACTACCAATGTCTTTCAAATCTTTTTGATAATTTCTACTAAATAGTGAGTGAAGGGTTAAACTTTAAGTCACTGGTGGTTTAGGGCATGGAAAATGTACATGCTCTTTGGGGTCCATTCATGGTGGGCTTCAAAGAAATGGAGGTTCTGGGGAATTGCCTAGTTTGCTGCCCCTTATAACGGGCTTTTCTGTTGCTGTAGTGGCAGTAGAGTCTAGACGCTTTCACAACATATTTTTTTTTTACATTTGCCAATTCTAGAGGAAATTACAAGAGTGTTACGCACTTTTATTCTGTCAAAGGAAAGGCCTAGGAAAGAAATAACTCCACAATAAATATTATTTTAAATTTTATTTCCCTGTACGTGTCTGGTACTCTTGTGCCGAAATAGAAAGGGTTTGGAGATATGAGGACACTTTGACCATAAGATGGGTTCTCTCTTTATTGTGCAGTGATGTTGCATTATTTTTCTGGAAGACCTGGCATGGATTCACAATGACTTTAGGAAAGATTGATGGGACCACTCTGACTAAGGGCTCCTTGGCAATGACTCCTATAGCAGCTCCATGAGCCACTGCTATAGGACCCATTTCAGTATCTGAATAGAGCGGCATAAGCCCATGGAAGGTTTAAACGCTAATGTTGATCTTTAGGACTTAGAGAATTTTTTTTCAGCCAGAATTTTATGTCACTTAGGACACAGTCAGACGGTTGTATAAATCAGACCAAGATCAGAACGCAATGCTCGGACTCTCCCGATCCGAGCGTGACAGCTGCATAGAAATTCATGAAGCTGCCACGCTCAAGTCAGGGGATCTGCGGCCAATCTGTGCATTGTGCTCCGATCTCAGTTCAATTTATATGGTTGTCTGACCGAGCCCTTAAGGAAATAATTGCTAGGAATTGTACTAAACACATAATGAAAGTAATGTAGTGTGAATAGTCACTATTTACCTATCCAAACTATTGGCTTAAGTCTCTAGTTAGAAAGCCAAAATGTAATACATGCCAATATAGACTCATTGGTGCCTTTTGCTCTACATACAACTACGTGTTATAGGAAGATAAGAACCAAATGACTAATAGTTTTTATAATCCCTAATTACAAATGAACTCTGCCTTTCAATGATATTTAACATTTACACTCTACATAAAACGATAATACTTCACATACTTATCTTGTCCTGATTTAAGCCTTCTGTTATTTTTTTTATCCTTTTCATTGAAAATTCCTGAATTTCAGTGGAAACTTGGTCCATCAGACATTCTTGATATTTGAAGACTGGTCTGTTATAGTTGTTTTAGCCCCGAATGCCATGTCACAAGTGTGAAAAAATCCTTATCTACAAATTTTTGCTGCATTATTGGGGTATTTGTCTTTTCCATGTAGGCCTAATCCAAAACCTGTCTGAAAAACTAAGCAGAAAACGCTCAAAAAATGAACATTTGCATTTCAATTCACATATTCAGGTTTTTGAGTATCTTTTAACCGCTTCAGGTTTCCAAAGACACCAAATGCTTAAAATAAGTGACCTGAACTTTCTTCAGGGGTTTTGCACTCTGAAGATACTCTATACTTTACAATACAAGTCATAGGGTAGATGTCAGGGAGACTTTTTTATATTTTGCCAGTGTTTTTGCTTGAAAAATCACTAGTGGTTTCTTCATTGTTGAATGGAGTTACTAAAAAAAATCCAGTAGACGCCAGTTAAAAAAGATGCTGCAAAAATGCTGGAAAAACACATAAAAAAACGCTGACGGACAAAAATGACAAAAAAGTGCTCAGGAAACAACCAAAAATGCTAAAAAAGAGGCTTCAGGAAAGAAAATGCTAGAATTTCCTGAAACGTCTTCCCCTTGAAAAATTCATCAGGTTCGCCAGCCTGAAAAACACGTGTGCACATACCCTACATAATGTTTTATGTGTAAAAACAAAAAGAAATGAAACCTATTCACAAATAACAGAAATCATAACATTGTGCTTAATATTTAACAAGTATGGACCACATTGACTAATAACCACATCCATTTGTGGATTTTCCGGGTTTTAATACAAATAGCAAAGTGAGTCAGTCTATTCTGGACAATGAAAACCCCATTGGAGACTCATTGGCACTGATTCATCACTGTTTTTTTTCCTGTATGTTTTTCTGGGTCACCCTCCGAGCGCTGTGGGGTACTCGGTCCCGGGCCGGTCTCTCAGAGGGGATTGTCACAGCAGCGGTGACCCGGTCCGTGGCCCTGGGTGCCCATGTAAAAGGGGTTGAGTTGGGAATAAAGTTTATAAGTGATTTGTGACGCCACTTGTGTTCGGCAAGGGAGGTGTTAAGCCGACGCTGCAGACAGATCCTCTGGGACAGATGGGGGGGGGGGGTGCAGCAATAATGTTGTAGCCCTCCACAGGTAGGACTGTTGGTCCCAGGGCAGTGTAGCGGAATGCTTATGAAGAGGGTGCAGTGTTTGGCACAGAGATGTAGCAGTGCTGAGGATGTTGTAGGAAGGAGGCAAGGACACAACAGGGTGCAGTTTCTTTACCTTTACTTGGCAAACGTAGTCCAGGGTCCTGATTACAGATGGCACAGGAGCAGGCTAGCCTGGAAGCGACTCAGGAATCTATCAGATGGGTTGTGTAGTCTCCTTCCTAGTGCTGGCTTGAGGTACATGCAGTACAGTGTTACACTGAAGTTCCTCCTCCTTATCTTCTCTTAGAACTACCTCGTATGGCAGACAGCTGTAGCCCTCTATCTCTCTTGGCTCACCCGCCGCTGTTGTGCCTCCGAGTCTTAGTTGGGAATAGAGCATTTACAGCTTCCTATTCCTCTGATTTCTGTTGCAGAACCTTTAGTATCCATACAACCGTGGACACCAGGCTCCAGATCATGCGCTATCACTGGGAGGGAGCTCTCTTTCCTCAGCTCAACCTCCAGCTTCTCTCCACGCATCTACACACGTTGCCCTCCTCACACTAACTGACTATTTCCCCTCCTGGCCCTCAGAGCACGCTCCTCCCCCAATCCTGGTTCACAGCTCCATCTGCTGGCCTGGAGTGGGAACTGTGTTGCATGAAAATGATTAACTGTCAGAGAGACCCTTCCTTGCTTCCAAGAATGACATCACCCTCCCTGGAGGAAGGCAATACCATTGTGGCGGCCATAGTCCTAGTGGCACCACATTCCCCCTAGTGCAAGTCAGTCATAGCACTCCAGGTATTATGATTGAGTCACCGTAGGAGGCAAAAACAGAAATGCTAGCTAAGTCCAGAAAACCAGAGAAGTTGGCAACTATCAGATTGCAGACCCCTGAACCTATCAACACAACTAGCAGTAGCCGTGGGGGGTTCCTACGATGACCTAGACCCCTCGATCACAGCCGGAGAGATACATAGGCCTAAAGAAGGAAAGAGGAAATCTAACTGCCCCAGAGCAGACCCCAAAGCAATAGGCAGCCCCCCACATATAATGACGGTGAAGCAAGATGAAAACACTTACACAGACAGAAAGACAGGCTGAGCAAAGACGGGGCCCAAAAACTACCTAGATAGGAACGGATAGGAAGGCTGTTGTCTGCAATCTGCCAAAACCCTATCAGAGACAAAAGCCAACACGCTGATATAAAAATGGCCCTGAAGCAACTAAGCTTCAAAAACTAAATCAGCACTCAGGTACATTCAGAATACAGAGCTCAAGGAGCACTGCACACTCCAGCAGGGAGTGGCAGAATCCAAAAAGCAAGAAAAACAAAAACAAATCTTAGATGCAAAAAGGCAAAACAGAAAACTTAGCTTTAGGAGAGCAGGAATCAGACTGGTGTCCAAGAGTCCACAGAGAAATCACCCGCAGAGCAGAAAGGGCGTAGGCTGCCTTAAATCCAGTCAGTGACTCCACTCAGCCAATCGTCTTCATTAGTCCCAGGTGCCTGATAATCAGGTTCACTACCTTCCTTCACTAGAATAGGGAGTTCACCAGGCCTCAGTGACGGAGGGGAAAATGAACTCACAACAGTACCCCCCCCTTGAGGAGGGGTCACCGAACCCTCAACAACGCTACCAGGGCGATCAGGGTGAGCCCGATGAAAGGCACGCACCAATCTTTTGGCATGAATACAGGAGGCAGAGACCCAGGAATTATCCTCCTGACCATAACCCTTCCACTTAACCAAATACTGGAGTCTCCGTCTAGCCAGGTGGGAATCCAGAATTTTCTCTACCTCATATTCCAAGTTACCTTCAACCAATACAGGGTCCGGAGGTGCCACCTCAGGCACAACTGGCTCAACAAACCTCTTCAACAAGGACTTATGGAACACATTATGGATCTTAAATGTGACAGGAAGAGCCAAACGAAAAGGGACCGGATTAATAATCTCCAAAATCTTGTAAGGTCCAATATATCTAGGCTTAAACTTAGGAGAAGCCACCTTCATAGCAATATTTTTTGATGATAACCACACCATATCACCAATCTTAAACTGGGGACCAATGGTCCTATGTCGATTGGAAAACCGCTGGGCCTTTTCCTGGGAGAGAGATAACTTATCTACCACTTGGTCCCAGATCTGGTGCATTCTCTCCACCACAGTGTCAACACCTGGGCAGGCAGAAGGCTCCACCTGCCCTGAAGAAAATCGAGGGTGAAAACCAAAGTTACAAAAAAAAGGTGACATCAAAGTGGCAGAACTAGCTCTATTATTTAAAGCAAATTCGGCCAAGGGCAAAAATGAAACCCAATCATCCTGATCAGCGGAAATAAAACATCTCAAATACGACTCCAAGGTCTGGTTTGTTCTCTCTGTCTGCCCATTGGTCTGAGGGTGAAAAGCAGAGGAGAAGGACAACTGAATTCCCAACTTGGAACAGAACGTCCTCCAAAATTTAGACACAAATTGAACTCCTCTGTCAGATACAATGTTCTCAGGAATCCTGTGCAAGCGAACCACCTGTTGCAAAAACAGAGGCACCAACTCAGAGGAAGATGGCAACTTAGGGAGTGGTACAAGATGAACCATCTTAGAAAACCTATCACAAATCACCCAAATAACAGTCATTCTTTGAGAGACCGGCATATCAGAAATGAAATCCATTGAAATATGGGTCCATGGCCTCCTGGGGACCGGCAAAGGCATCAACAACCCACTAGAGCGAGAACAAGATTTAGACCGGGAGCAAGTCCCACAGGACTGCACAAAATTCCTGACATCATGAGACAAGGTGGGCCACCAAAAAGAGCGACTCACCAGATCTCTAGTACCAAAAATACCTGGATGACCAGCCAATGCAGAGCAATGAACTTCAGACATCACTCTCTTCTTCCACTGGTCAGTAACATACAACTTTCCACTGGGGCAACGCTCAGGTTTGTCCTCCTGGAACTCTTGCAGAGCAAGTCTCAAATCAGGCGAGATGGCAGAAAGAACTACCCATTCGCCTAAGATGGTGGCAGGCTTGGTCACCACAGGAGAATCAGCAAAGAAACTCCTAGAGAGGGCGTCTGCCTTGACATTCTTAGTTCCAGGAAGGAAAGAGACCACAAAATCAAAACGTGTAAAAAACAAGGCCCACCTAGCCTGTCTAGGGTTCAAGCGTTTAGCCGACTCTAGGTAAATCAAGTTTTTGTGGTCAGTGAGGACCACAACTTGATGTTTGGCTCCCTCCAACCAATGTCTCCACTCCTCAAATGCCCATTTCATGGCCAACAGTTCCCGATTCCCCACATCATAGTTACGTTCAGATGAAGAGAACTTACGGGAAAAGAAAGCACAGGGATTCATTTTAGATGTTACCGGATCCTTTTGGGACAACACCTCTCCTGCACCAATCTCAGAAGCATCCACCTCTACCTGGAACGGGAGTGAGACATTAGGTTGCCGCAGAACCGGGGCAGAGGTGAATCTACGCTTCTGCTCCTGAAAGGAAGCAACCGCCTCCGGAGACCAATTCAACACATCCGCACCCTTCCTGGTCAGGTCAGTCAATGGTTTGGCAATACTAGAAAATTTTGCTATAAATTTCCGATAAAAATTAGCAAAACCCAAAAACTTCTGGAGGGCCTTCAAAGAAGTGGGCTGAACCTAATCATAAATGGCCTGTACCTTGGCCGGGTCCATTTCAATAGTTGACGAAGACAAAATAAATCCCAAAAAAGAAATTCTCTGTACTCCAAAAAGGCATTTTGATCCTTTGACATACAGAGAATTCTCTCTCAAGATCCGGAACACAGTCCGAATATGTTCCACATGAGAATCCCAATCCTTGGAGAAGATCAAAATATCATCCAGATAGATAATCAAAAATTTATCGACAAAGTCTCGGAAAATATCATTCATAAAGGACTGGAAGACAGAAGGGGCATTAGTGAGCCCAAAAGGCATCACCAGGTACTCAAAATGTCCCTCCGGAGTATTAAACGCCGACTTCCATTCATCCCCCTGCTTAATGCGGATAAGATTATACGCCCCCCTGAGGTCAAGCTTGGTAAACCAGCAAGCACCTCTGACTCTAGAGAATAGATCCGAAATCAGGGGTAACGGATACTGATATTTAATAGTAATTTTATTGAGGGCACGATAATCAATACAAGGCCTTAAAGAACCATCCTTCTTGGCCACAAAAAAAAACCCGGCACCTAAGGGTGAAGAGGATGGTCTAATATGACCCTTCTCCAACGCCTCCTTAATATAGGACCGCATAGCCTCATGCTCGGGTACAGATAAATTGAAGAGCCGACCCTTAGGAAATTTACACTCCGGGTTTAGTTCAATAGCACAGTCATAACTCCTATGAGGAGGCAAGGACGCAGACTCATTCTCACTAAATACATCATAGTAGTCCGCCAAATAGTCAGGAACCTCATGCGACTGAGGAGAGGTGGAAAAAACCGGAGTCTCACTAAAGGTACACCGGCAACTCCAACTCACCACAGACACAGACTTCCAATCCAAAACTGGATTATGAATCTGCAACCAGGGAAACCCCAGAACAACGGCATCATGCAGACCATGCAACACCAAAAATCTGCAATTTTCTTGGTGGTCTGGGGCGACCCGCATGACCAACTGGGTCCAAAACTGAGGTTTATTTTTAGCCAGAGGGGTAGCATCAATCCCCCTCAAAGGTATAGGCATCTGCAGAGGTGTCAACGGAAATCAACAACGTTTAGCGAAATCCAAGTCCATTAGGTTTAGCGCTGCTCCCGAATCCACAAAAGCCTTGGCGGAAAATGTGGACAGGGAACAGATCAGAGTAATCACCAAAAGAAACTTAGGCTGAACCCCACCAACAGAAAACGTGTGTGCAAAGCGTTTCTCACGTTTAGGACAAACAGAAATAACATGTGAGGCATCTCCACAGAAAAAACACAGCTTATTACGCCTTCTGAATTCCTGACACTGCGCCTTAGACAAAACTCTATCACATTGCATAGGTTCAGACGTCTGTTAAACCGGTGGCAACACCTCTCGTGTAATCCTGCGTTCACGTAAACGCCGATCAACCTGAATGGCTAAAGACATAGAATCGTCCAGACCAGAGGGAACAGGAAATCCCACCATAGTATCTTTTACGGCTTCTGACAAACCCTTCCGAAAGAGAGCAGCCAAGGCACTATCATTCCAGGTAGTAAGGACCGCCCACTTTCGGAACTTTTGACAGTACAACTCTGCAGATTCTCGACCCTGGTTCAATGCTAACAGGGTCTTTTCAGCCTGATAAATAGTATTAGGTTCGTCGTACAGCAACCCCAAGGCTTGAAAAAATGCATTCACATTAGTCAGAATAGGGTCATCTGGTTTCAAAGAAAACGCCCAATCCTGGGGATCGCCGCGCAGCCAAGAGATGACAATTTTAACCTGCTGCGCGGGGCTCCCTGACGAGTTAGGCTTCAAAGCAAAAAATAATTTACAATTATTTTTGAAACTCAAAAATTTAGATCGATCCCCAAAAAATACATCAGGTGTGGGGATCTTTGGTTCAACAGCATGTGAACGAGCAAGATGGGCGGAAATTCCTCGCACTTCAGCAGCGAGCTGCTCCACACGATCAGACACTTGCTTTATCTCCATTGAGAGAAAAAAAAATTCCCCCTACGGACTCAGAGATATAGAGGAAAGAATATACACTTTTTTTTTTTTTTTTTTAAACACAATTCTTTCCTGCTATTGAGTACCCCAGGATCTGCGGTTGGGCGGGTGATTCTGTTATGATTGAGTCACCGTAGGAGGCAAAAACAGAAATGCTAGCTAAGTCCAGAAAACCAGAGAAGTTGGCAACTATCAGATTGCAGACCCCTGAACCTATCAACACAACTAGCAGTAGCCGTGGGGGGTTCCTACGATGACCTAGACCCCTCGATCACAGCCGGAGAGATACATAGGCCTAAAGAAGGAAAGGGGAAATCTAACTGCCCCAGAGCAGACCCCAAAGCAATAGGCAGCCCCCCACATATAATGACGGTGAAGCAAGATGAAAACACTTACACAGACAGAAAGACAGGCTGAGCAAAGACGGGGCCCAAAAACTACCTAGATAGGAACAGATAGGAAGGCTGCTGTCTGCAATCTGCCAAAACCCAATCAGAGACAAAAGCCAACACGCTGATATAAAAATGGCCCTGAAGCAACTAAGCTTCAAAAACTAAATCAGCATTCAGGTACATTCAGAAGACAGAGCTCAAGGAGCACTGCACACTCCAGCAGGGAGTGGCAGAATCCAAAAAGCAAGAAAAACAAAAATAAATCTTAGATGCAAAAAGGCAAAACAGAAAACTTAGCTTTAGGAGAGCAGGAATCAGACTGGTGTCCAAGAATCCACAGAGAAATCACCCGCAGGGCAGAAAGGGCGTAGGCTGCCTTAAATCCAGTCAGTGACTCCACTCAGCCAATCGTCTTCATTAGTCCCAGGTGCCTGATAATCAGGCTCACTACCTTCCTTCACTAGAATAGGGAGTTCACCAGGCCTCAGTGACGGAGGGGAAAATGAACTCACAACATCCAGGGCTGATAAAAGAAAACATGAATAACATATAAACATGTAAACAGTATGAAGGTTACAAGATTCAAAAAGGAAAAATTTACAAAAACCAAATGCTCCAAAAATAGTCCTATGATGATAAGTCCAAGCATCAATGTCCATGGTCCATTCCTGGGCAAATGGTGAACTATATACAAATTGGTGACCACACAAGTCCTGTGGTACAATGTCCATAAAACAAAACTGGCAAATTCAAAGGAAACTCTTACAGATTACCTGTAGGCACAAACTTGAAAACAGTTACATATATACACAATTTCAACATTCACATAAACTTAGCTATATATACGATATCTGATGAGCGGTATGCCTTGTGTAGTACATGTAGATCTGCGTAACACTGGTGTGACTGGGGAACTTACTGGTTGTCTAGAGCTAACTACTGGTGTAGTTAAACTAGGTAGTATTCTCCTACTGACTCTTAGTCTCACCATGGGTATGACAGATTCATCATTGGCAGGGCGAGGGTTCTCTTGCTCCACTGCTGTTATGGCATCTGCTACCTGAACTTCCCGATTTTCAAAGTTCTCATGAGTCACTTTTTCTTGTACTACCAGTTGGGGAAATGTCAACACTGGCACCACTATGGCATCATTTACTTTAGTTCAATTTGCAGGGAATTCTCCAAGTATGGTGCTGACCTTTTCTTCTTCCACAGGTTGGATGTCATTTTGTTCTTCCATTCTTTCTTTTAGCTGGTCAGGGCATAATTTCAAATGATACCTTGATACTGTTGCTGAGGTTTCTCCTCCATCTTTACTAATAAGGCACACCTTGGTATTGTCAAAGTTTGAGGGTAGAATGGTGTAGGGTTCAGCTTCCCATTGGTCATCCAATTTATGCATCCTCCTTTTCCTCTTTAGGACTTGTTCTCCTGGTGACAAGGGAACTGCAGGTGCATGCTGATTGTAGTTCCTCTCTTGTTTTTGTCTTGCCTGAGCTAGACTCTTTTCCACACACTCTTGTACTCTTCTGTACTGTTGCTGCCTCTCTGTGTCCCAGTCAGCATCTGGTGACTTCACTTCAAGTGTAAGGACTCCCATGTCCAAATCAATAGGCAGCTTACCAGGCCTTGCTTTCATTAGGCAGGCTGGAGTGCAGTTGGTGGAATTCACAGGAATATGGTTGTAGAGGTCTACCAGATCTGGCAACTTTTCTATCCACAGATTCCTCTCTTCCAAAGGCAAGGTCTTCAGTAGGTCAATCACTACCTGGTTCATCTTTTCACACATGCCATTGGTCTGTGGATGGTATGGTGTTGTCTGGATCTTCTTACAACCATACAAGTTACAGAATTCCTGGAACACTTCTGCCTCAAAAGCGGGACCTTGATCTGTAAGCACTCGCTCAGGATATCCATGTGGTCTACAGAAGTGCTGTTGAAAGGCTCTGGCTGCTGTCCTGGCTGATTGATCTTTGACAGGCACAACTACCAGAAATATTGAGTAGTGGTCCACGATGGTAAGAGCATAGATGTAGCCCGACCGGCTTGGGATTAACTTCACATGGTCCAGGGCAACCAACTCGAGTGGCTGCTTGGTCACTATTGGCTGCAGAGGAGCTCTCTGGCTGTTTCGATCCTTTCTGCGCAGGTGACTTTGTCCACACTCCCGGCACCACTTTTCAATGGTTTTCCTCATACCAGCCCAGTAGAATCTCTCCCAGAGCAATGCTTCCAACTTCTTCCATCCGAAGTGTCCAGCTCCATTGTGGTATGCTTCCAAGACCATTGATGCCTCTCTCTTTGGGACTACTACCTGCCAGACCAGCTCATGAGTGCGGGCATTGATACTCCTCCGACACAGCTTTCCTTCATAAATGAACAGCCGACCTCTTTCCTTACTCAACTGCTGGGTTTCTTCAGGAGCATCCGACTCTGGGCGTGAGTCAGCTTGTGACAGTAGCTCCTTCACCAGGTGGACTGCGGGGTCTCTATCCTGCATTTCTGCCCAATCATGATGGGGCAATGGATTTAGGGTGACCTCTTTCAAGCCAGACCGTCTGTTTCTCACTCCTTGAGCACGTTGGGCTGCAATTGGCCGGTGGAAGGGATGTAACTCTATATCTTCAAGAGCCTCAGGGTCTTCTCCTGCATCTGGCAGATTAGGCATCCTGGACAGCGCATCAGCATTGGCATTCTTGTGCCCTGCCCGGTACTTGATGGTAAACTCATAGGTAGACAGCCGAGCCATCCATCGCTGTTCCAGTGCACCTAGTTTTGCAGTGTCCAAGTGAGTCAACGGGTTGTTGTCCGTGAAGATGGTAATACTTGAATCTTTCAGTCACAGCCCAGACAATGGCGAGGAACTCCAGCTTGAAGGAACTGTAGTTGTCTGGGTTCCTTTCAGTGGGACGAAGCTTCCTGCTGGCTTAGGAGATCACTCTTTCTTTGCCTTTCTGTACCTGCGACAGTACTGCTCCCAGTCCCACGTTGCTGGCATCAGTATACAACACAAAGGGTTTGTCATAATCTGGGTAGGTCAGAACTTCATCTCCTGTGAGAGCCATCTTCAGTCTGGTGAAGGATCTCTCCAACTCCTCAGTCCATTCAAAGTTGGAACTTTTCTGTTTGGCCTTCTTGGACTGCCCCACCAGAAGATTTTGCATAGGAGTGGCTATTTCAGTGAAGCCTTTGATGAACCTTTGGTAGTAGCCTTCCAACCAGAGGAATTGGCGTACTTCATGGAGGTTGCTGGGCTTCGGCCAGTCCCGGATGACTGTGACTTTGTCAGGATCTGGTGCCACACCTTCTGCACTCACTACATGACCGAGGTACTGTACCTTGGGCTTCAGGAGGTGGCATTTCGAAGGCTTCTATCAGGATCCTGACAGCGTCGGCGTACAGCCTCCGCTGAGCAGGGACTCACCCGCACTGTAGGGACCCCTGGGGACAAGAACAGCCAGAAAGTACAGATGCACAGGACCTGAACGCTGAAGTTTAGCAAGCCGGCACAGGACCTACGGTCATGTGACTGCAAGGGGGCGGGGCTTAGCATCCTGCTTTCAGATAAGGTAGAAAACTCAGTCGAGCAAAACGGAGGTCATACACAGTACGGGCAAACGAGGTACAGGAGGGGTAAACAGACGGGAGGTCAGACACAGCCAAAGGTCATACACAAGAGGGCGGTGCGGTACCAAACAGATAAGCAGAGAGCAGTTGATTCACAAGCAGAGAGTCATACACGAGAGAGCGGTGCGGTACAAGAGGGGCAGGCAGAACTCGTAACAGGGACAGAACCGGATCACAACCAAACAAGCAACAAGTTATCAGGCACAAGGCACACGTATACAAGAGGTCAACTAACTCAGCCGAGGGCAGGAGTATAACTGACACCGGACCTAGGTCCAGTGAACATTAAATAGCCGCCCTCTGCCAGAGAGAGGCAGAACAATTAACCCCCAGTCTGACCAGAACGGGCCAAAGCGAAACTCCGTCCTGGATCATGACAGCTTCACCTTTAGGCCAAAATTGGACAAGGTTTCAAACACCTCAGCCAGGTGCTCTTCATAAGTCTTGGAGAAAACAATGACATCATCAAGGTACAACAGGACTGTCTCAAAGTTCATGTGTCCCAGGCAGCACTCCATCAGCCGTTGAAATGTTCCTGGGGCGGTGCAGAGCCCAAATGGCATATAATTGAACTCACAGAGACCCATTGGGGTGGTAAATGCTGTTTTCTCCTTGTCTGCCTCTGACAAGGGAACCTGTCAATATCCACTAGTGAGATCTAAGGTGGTAAAGTAGTTAGCAGTTTTAAATGCAGCTAATGACTCTTCAATTCTGGGTAATGGGTAGGCATCTTTATGTGTAATGCTGTTAATTTTCCTGTAATCAACACACATTCTCATGGTACCATCCTTTTTCTTTACAAAAACTATCGGAGCTGCCCAGGGGCTACAACTGTCTCTGATGACCCCTGCTTCCTTCATCTCTCTTAACATACCTTTAGCACATTGGTATTGTGTTGGGGGTATAGACCGGTACCTTTCTTTTAGGGGTGGATGATCTCTAGTGGGGATATGATGTTGAACCCCTTTTGCCTTCCCAAAATCTAGAGGGTGCTTACTGAATACCCGCTCATATTTCTGGGTCACCCTGTAAACCCCATGTTTCTGGTAGGAAGGTGTAGAGTCATTCCCCACCTGCAGTTGCTGGCACCACTCCTCCAGCTGCTTTACAGAGCCATTGTCCTCCACCTGGTCGGATGAGACCAAGGGCTCTGCTGCCTGCATTGCATTGTTACTGACAGTGAGCCGCTTAGCAACTGTGGCATACCGAGGTATTGTGGCCTCCTCCTCCCCACAATTCAAAAGGCGTACAGGTACTCTCCCTTTACGTACATCAACTACCCCTCTGGCTGTCAGGACAGTGGGCCTGCTATCAGAGTATACTGGCTCTACCAAGGCCTGGTAATCTTTTCCTCTGAGGCCTATGGCTGCCCGACGCCAAATCAAGATTTCACATCTGGGGGGTATTGCAATGGGGAAAGCATCACGCACTCTGACGCTGCCAATTTCTCCACCAGAGAGTTCTACCTGCTGTCTTTGCATCAGGGCCTTGATCTCCTTCTGCAGGACTCGTCGTTCACTAGAACCAGCAGTCTCAGCCACCTGTTGCAACAAGACAATAACCTCGGAAAGACAATTTTCAATTTCATTTGTACCAAGAGTCATCATGGGATTACATTCACGTCGATCAATATCCACAACAATCAGACCTTGAGATTTTAACTCCACCCTCCCCACTTTAACAGAAATTTCTTTACATCCCACTTGTGGTAAAGATTGACCATTACTGGCAACTACTGTTAGTTCATCAGTTGGGCCACGGGTGAGTTCAGAGTCAGCCCAATACCGCTTGTAGAGGATATAGGGCATAGTGGTCACCTGGGAGCCAGTGTCCAGCAAAGCGTTCATGGGGATGCCGTCAATCACCACAGGAAGGTCTGGTCTCCCTCCAACATACTTGGCTCACCAGTTCCTTGGGCCTTGTGGTACTACTCCTGGGGGTTGGCCCTCTGCCCCAGGGGTTGCTTGTTTAAAGGACAAAATCTTGCAAGATGACCTGCCTTGTAGCAGCGACGACAGATGGGACGTCCGTCCTGGTCATAGCGATCGTTGTTCCTCCCTCGGAGTGGCGGGGTTCTCCTCCTCTGGAGCCACGGGACATCCTCTGGACTGGAAGCAAGCTGGATCTTCTCTTTGGAGGACACCTGCAGGGACTGCACCATTTTAGTAAGTGCAGCCATACCTTTGGTCAACTCCTGGACCTGAAGACGCAGCTCTTCTGTAGGATCTTTATCCAGAGACTGTGCATCAGCCTTCACAGGGATGGAAGGGAAAGATGTTGCTTCCTGGTGGTAGGTGATCGCTGGGCGCCTAGGGGGCGCTGGACGGCTGACAGTTGATTGCTGCAGTACCCGAATAGCCCTGTCCTTGAAATCAGCAAAGTCCAGGTCAGGGTTTTGTAGGGTTATGATGCGCAGCTGCGCTCTGTGGGTACTGGAGAGGAGTCCTTCAATGAATTGCTCTTTTAACAGTTTGTCTTCCTCTTTCACACTGTCAGGATCAATTTGCTTGACGGCTCACAGCGCCTCCTGCAGGTTAAGAGCATAGTCCCGTATACTGTCCTGCACTTTCTGTTTACATCCAAAGAATCTCATCTTGATTTCAGCTGCAGTGCGAGTGTCAAAGGTGCTCCTTAGCTTGGCCAAAATCTTTTTAACAGTCTCTTTGTCAGTGTCCTGCCAGGCTTTTACTTCTCTCTGTGCTGCACCTGTTAGCTGCCCAATCAGGATGTTCACCTTCTGGCTTTCAGATAGAGGATACACCTCAAACAAACTGCACAGTCTCTCTTTAAATTCACTCAGGGTATGGGACTCCCCCGAGTACTGCGGTAGCCAGGCCGCTCCCGGTATGTAAGGCATAGACAGTGGCATTATGGGAACCACTGCGGTGGGTGCTACCGGAGCCGCAGCCACGTTGGGCACTGCAGCTTGCGGCGCTGAGGGGCTGGCGGGGGCATTCGCCGCTGCATCGGCGCTTGCTTGAGACATTCTCCTTCCCCCCTAGTTAACGGTTGCCAGGCCCCGGGGTTGAGCTGCTTACCGGCTGTAGACCTCAGCTCCTCCCCTTCTCGCGCGCTGTCCTCTCTTCCCGCACGGCACTTCACTTCTTCGCGCTCTGTGGCAGGCTCCGCCAACGAAGGCCTGTCCCTTTTTCTTCCCGCGCATGCCAATCAGCGGGATAATGGCGGCAAATATCGCCAAGTTTGCACACAGTCTATAGCACACAACAGTCTCTGGCACTCAGGGCCCGGGGATACCGGGCTCCGTAATCCTGTTCGTGACACCAAAATGGGTCGCCCTCCCAGGGCTTTGGGGTACTCAGTACCGGGCCGGTCTCTCAGAGGGGATTGTCACAGCAGCGGTGACCCCGTCCGTGGCCCTGGGCGCCCATGTAAAAGGGGTTGAGTTGGGAATAAAGTTTATAAGTGATTCGTGACACCACCTGTGGTGTTCGGCAAGGGAGGTGTTAAGCCGACGCTGCAGACAGATCCTCTGGGACAGATGGTGTAGTGTAGCAATGATGTTGTAGCCCTCCACAGGTAGGACTGTTGGTCCCAGGGCAGTGTAGCGGAATGCTTATGAAGAGGGTGCAGTGTTTGGCACAGAGATGTAGCAGTGCTGAGGATGTTGTAGGAAGGAGGCAAGGACACATCAGGGTGCAGTTTCTTTACCTTTACATGGCAAGCGCAGTCCAGGGTCCTGATTACAGATGGCACAGGAGCAGGCTAGCCTGGAAGCGACTCAGGAATCTATCAGATGGGTTGTGTAGTCTCTTTCCTTGCGCTGGCTTGAGGTACATGCAGTACAGTGTTACACTGAAGTTCCTCCTCCTTATCTTCTCTTAGAACTACCTCGTATGGCAGACAGCTGTAGCCCTCTATCTCTCTTGGCTCACCCGTTGCTGTTGTGCCTCCGAGTCTTAGTTGGGAATAGAGCATTTACAGCTTCCTATTCCTCTGGTTTCTGTTGCAGGACCCTCAGTATCCATACAACCGTGGACACCAGGCTCCAGATCATGCGTTATCACTGGGAGGAAGCTCTCTTTCCTCAGCTCAACCTCCAGCTTCTCTCCACGCGTCTACACACGTTGCCCTCCTCACACTAACTGACTATTTCCCCTCCTGGCCCTCAGAGCGCGCTCCTCCCCCAATCCTGGTTCACAGCTCCCTCTGCTGGCCTGGAGTGGGAACTGTGTTGCATGAAAATGATTAACTGTCAGAGAGACCCTTCCTTGCTTCCAAGCATGACATCACCCTCCCTGGAGGAAGGTAATGCCATTGTGGCGGCCATACTCCTGGGGGCGCCACATTTGTATTTTTTTAGCCTTTTTTTGCACCCAATTCATTACTCTATTTACGCCTTTTTTAAGTCTTTTTTATCTATGCTCACCTGTTTTTGTTTTATTTTGTGTTTTGAGGACAAAGATAATCAATTTCAGATGTTTTTGCCTGATTCTTAGATTGTGACGCTTCAGTTCATTCATCTCTAATTGCAAACAGAACCCTGAGATTATCACAGAACTGGTGCATTTATATGGGGACTTGATTACACACACGTGGATTATATTTATCATCATTAGTCATTTAGGATAACATTGGATCATCCAGAGATCCACAATGAACTTCTGGAATGAGTTTGCTGCACTGAAAGTAAAGGGGCCAAATAATATTGCACGCCCCACTTTTCAGTTTTTGAATTTCCACAAAAATTTAAAATAACCAATAAATTTTGTTCAACTTCACAATTGTGTTCCACTTATTGTTGATTCTTCACCAAAAATTAACCTTTGGTATCTTTATGTTTGAAGCATGATATGTGGGAAAAGGATGAAAAGTTCCAGGGGGACGAATACTTTCGCAAGGCACTGTATAAAGCTACAGGTGACTCTCGTCTTCTGAAGTTTGTGTTCAAACCAGGAAGATGTAGGCCGCTGGATCAGAGAAACTGTAAAATGTTTCCCATCAAAAGTTGGAAGGAAGTGTCCTCAGAAGGACAGGTGGTGAACTGATGACAGAGACATGGACATCAGGCTCGGGTATGCCTGTTGGAAGTGAAAGCTAGCTAGTCTGGTTTGATGCTACAAGAAAAGCTCCTGTATCACATATGACTGAAACGTTACTGCTGTCTATGATAAAAAAGCTGTCAGAACACAAAATGCATTAGAGCTTGCAATGCGTGGGGCTGCTTGGATACACAGCTGTTAAACTGCCAAGCAGACCTGTGTCTATAATGGGTACATGAGCATCAGAACTGAACTATGGAGTGATAAAATAAGGGTTGTCAAAACATCATGTAAAAAGGTGTGTTTACATCACCTGACGAAGCCGTGCAGGTGAAATGCGGGTTGAGGCTTCCTGTACACTTCCTTGTGTGCTCTGTGCTACTAAACATCATGCCTCAAGGTAATTTCTCCTTATAATTATGTGCTGTTATTGGGCTCTGCATGTTATTTGAAGGGGTTGCGATTATCTGATTTTTGAGGATTATTTATATGACTTCCTTGCACCAGTCTATAATTCATGATCCCCTTGTCCATCGGTTGTTATATCAAATGTGTATTCTGAGTATACCCACTTTCCACCTCCATTATATTAAAAGGTAGCGGTCATATCTATATTTTGCTCTTTGATCCTCATTTATCTATGGGTTGCACTTATTTCCATACGCACCATAATTAATGAAGAGCTTTATATTTGTGCTGTGCCCTATTGACCTGTAGATACTTATAATATTCTATTATCTATGTGTATATAGTCATAGTAATAAACTTTGGTTATTCTAAGCAGCAGATTTCATCACCATATCTACATAGATTGATCACAAGGATTTCCCCTAGAATTTAAATAGAACCTTGTATCTTTCAGGAGCATCTCATGAGGGACTGTAGTCTCTTCTAAATTTAGAAAATTTTCCATTCTTTCCTACTTTTTAATCGTACTTCTCTTCTTAGTCCATGCTATTACTCTTTTGCATATTATAATTGTAATTTTTGCATTAATATAAAATTTTATTCAATTTATAAACTCCTTCCTGCTTCTGGGTTCCTTTTTTCCATCAGATTTGTCATATATTTTGATCAATTAGTCCTTTACTATTTATTGTGATTGAATTGGATAGGGATTCCCCCTTTTTAGTTATATATTCATCACCTACCTGGGGAAGAGATGGCACCAGCATTCACTATGAAAAGAAGCCAAGACGGTAGAGGCGGAAGAACTCTCTGGGCAACGGGCCACCTACCTAACATTACACGGAAAGTGCACCCTTCATGGCAATGGTATTCTATAATGGAAGTGGTCTTTTTCAGCAGTATAATACACCCTGTAAGATTGTTAAGGAATGGATTGAGGAAGATGACATAGAGATCAAATTCATGGCTTGGCCTCCAGATTTCAATCTGAGTGATCGTCTGTGAGATTTGCCATGAAAAAAAGACTGATCAATGGAAGCATTGTCTCACAATTTAAAGGACTTAAAGGGGCTGACCAGTGAAAACAAGTTATCAGTTATTTTGGGATAGGTGATAGCTTGCTGATGAGTAGGTGTCCTACAAGCAGGGACTAGCATTGATCAGTAAATCGAGGAATATTTATGCCCTAAGAGGAAATCTTATCCCCATTATAATACAGGTCCATTTATTCTCTATTGGGCTGCTGGAAAAAGCCAAGCACAGCCCTCAGGGAATGAATGGAGTGCAGGTCCAGGATGAGCATTGTCACTCAATTCTAATGGGGATAAAAGCACCCGTTCTGCCAATCATTGCGAGTTCAAGTGATAGGATCCCCACTGATCAACTAGTTATCACTTCTGGATAGGCAATGACTTGGTTTCAATGTACAACCCTTTAAAAAGACCTATTGCTAAAATCTTTTGCCATATACTACACTGCACCTTCAGAGGTTTTGTGCAGTCTATGCGTTACGAGATCCGAGCTGTTTTAGTGATAGGAAGGTAAGCTGGAAAATATTAGGCACGTGGTTTTAATGCTATGGCCTTTTGATGTATGCAATAATTTACTAATTATTATGAATTTTGCTATTCTTTCTCCACTTCAATTTTTTTTTGCCAAGGCTTAAATCATAATTACAGGTGCATCTAACAAAATTAAAATATCATCAAAAAGTTAATTTATTTTAGTTCTTCAATACAAAAAGTGAAACTTATATATTATATAGAGTCATTACAAACAGAGTGATCTATTACAAGTGTTTATTTCTGTTAATGTTGATGATTATGGCTTAAGGGGGTTTTACACATAGCGATATAGCTAGCAATGTCGCTAAAACATCACTGATTTTGTGACGTTATAGCGATATTGCTAGCTATATCGCTATGTGTAATACTTGCCTCCGACCGGCTCGCCCGCTGTCCATCGCTGATCGCGCGGCTCCATTTCTCGTCGTCTGCTTCCTGCTGGGCTTCCTGCTGTGTGAGACGAGCGACACTGGACGCAGGCGGGAGGACGTCAGGATCGCTGTGTGTGAAAGGTGGGTATCGTCCGCTGCGTCCCTGCTGCAGCGCTGTGAGATCTTTCTGTGTGAAAGCTCACTAGCGATCATTTAGCAATGCACCAGCGATCCTGACCGGGTCGTATCGCTGGTCGGATCACTGGTGCATCGCTAAATGTAAAGGGGGCTTTACAGTCAATGAAAACCCAAAAGTCATTATCTCAGTAAATTAGAATAACTAACAATAACACCTGCAGAGGCTTCCTAACTGTTTAAAAAGGCCCCGTAGACTGTTTCAGTAGCTCCACAATCGTTATATGTTACTTTTATCTAATATTTAACACTAGGACTACTGGTATAGTCATTTTGACTACTTGCACTTTTTATTTCTCTTCTGTGACTACATTTTTTGGAATTCCGGCTTGAGACTCGGTGACTTTTCCTAGGATGTGAAAAAAGATTTTGTGACAATAAATAATTTTGGTGAAAAAATTGAGCGTTTTTTTCAAAATCTACCTTTAACTACTAAAGGTAGTCATTTTGACTACCCACTATATTTTGCTGTCCTTTTGTCACTAAATGTTGCTGTAAAGTTTTGTGCATAATTTTTTCACTGTATCTTATTTACCCTGATGTTCATATAGATGTAGTTCAATTCAGATGTCAACTTTTCATATATTCCTTGTATTACCTGGTTCTATTACTGTGTAATGCTGAACTGAAAAGAGCTTGTTTGTAATACTGTAGGCTCTTATCTTATGCTAAAGAAGGGTGTTGTTTTTCTCTGGTCCTAGCAGTAGACAGTAAGTCTGGATAGTAAGTTTACTTTCAGTTCAGCTGAAGAGACGAAGAGAACACATGCAGACATAAGAGCTCAAAAAACTCATACAAGTATATAGCAGATACAACATTTTATTGTCATATTATTCGATTATTTTGTACTGTATAGTGTGAAGCAGCAATTTTTTTGGGGGGAAAAACTATTTGCATACAGCTTGATGTTATTAGTTAGTTTACAGCTAGAAAGAATATTTGTTTATCTGCAAATGGGCAATATGCATGAATATAGCAATAATGCAATGTAATGGTTTATGACGCGAAAACGATAAAAATTACGTGTTTTTTTTTCATTTTTCTTTTGTTTATGATCAACCATGTTCATATGCAGTATAATTCTGCGATAAAATGTATAAATTAGCTAAAACATCAAGACTTTTATAGGTCCAGTCAAAAATGAACGAACATTATATTTGTATAGTGGTAGCGAACAGAACAGCAGGGATATGTTACAAAAATGTGATAATTTTGAGTTCCGTCCATCCCGATGTTCTTGTTGCTTCTGAATCTGCTAAAAAAACTCCAGAAAATGTAAAGTTTTATAATGAAACAAAATATGGAGTAGATGTAGTAGATCAGATGGCACGCAAATACACCACAAGAACATGTACTAGGAGATGGCCTGTTCACGCATTTGAAAATACCTTAGACTTAGCGGGTATAAATGCTTGGATAGTATACAAGGAGATGACCCCCGAAAAAATGTCACGCAAGGCATTTTTGCAAAAGCTTGTTACAGAGTTGAGTGGTCCTTATGTTATATCTAGGGGAAAGGGTGGCATGTCCCAAGTTGCTACATCTTCAGATGTGATGCTTCAAAAAAAATTTTGCCAGATAAAAGAAAAATGCAAAAATAATAGATCTGTTGGCTATTGTATGACTTGCCGTAAGTCTTTGTGTGGGCAATGTACCGCCGTAAATGAAAGACAATGCCTGAAATGCGAATCAACAAATGTTTAGAAGGTCAATTATGCCGTACTTTTTAGGAGGAGAAGGAAAATGTAGAATTGCAGCTGAATCTCAATAAAACGTTATTATGAAGTACAACCGGTATCGACCCAATGGCCTTCTTCAGGTGCTGAGGAGAAGGAGCACTGACTGACCTAGTAGTCATTTTCTTTGCTTGTTGTTCTTGAGTTGTTGTTTATATGTGTGCACTTTAATAATAAATGATTGTAAAACGTCTATTATTATTGTTTTACTTAGTTTACTTTTGTTATTTCCTGTAGAAAATATGAAAAAATCAGAAAGAAAACATTCCAAAGCATTACTGTTGGATCTCACAATAATAATACATTAAAAAAAATATAATTATTAATAAATAACCACAAATGAAACTCTAAAAATAAACGAAAACAAGTCAGTAGTCAGAATGACTACATTCAGTAGTTCTAGTCGGGGTCATGAGTCCAGTAGTCCTAGTGTTAAATAAGTCTACAGTGCACACTCCCTAGTGGTGACTGCAGGCAGGAAGAATTTTCACCTCTTTGGATTTAATGATGGAAAGCTTCAAATGTGATTCAGCAGAGGAGTTTTATTATAGAATTTACTATGTGACTTATGCCCTGAATAGACCTATGAGGAAGGGCATGTTCAGTGAATGGCTGTGTACTTATGATAACTCCAGTGTATAAGAGTAAATGAATGCCAGGCACACTCCCACAGAGAACGCACACCTAGTTTGCTTGTCGTCACCCACTTTAAATTGAGCATGAATTCCACAAAAGTAGATTATTACAATTCAATACTTGTGCGTGCCCTACTGGAATAAGTAACTTACTAAAGGCATTGTCCACAAGTAAATAACTTTGCTTTATTATTTGTTGGTGAAATAGAGATGTGATACTAAAGATGGCAAAAGCTGACGTCTTGCATAATTATTATTATTATTATTTATTATTGTAGCGCCATTTATTCCATGTCCCTTTACATGTGCTGTCATCTAGTGCAACCTTTCATTTAATGGTACAGTCTCTGCTCCTGCTACTGCTACAATCCCTGTTTGCTGTCATCTAGTGCAACCTTTCATTTAATGGTATATAACAGTGCCTACTGAATGTTTGCTAAATTCATTTGTTGCATTGAACTCAATACTTACTGCTGTATAGCCATCTTGGGGCCAGTAGAGACGTTATCAGGTGTAAGGTGTTACTAGCATATGGATGTAGCCAGGCCCTGTGCCTTTGATTGTCTAACATCCCCTGGTGTGCTAGGCAATTGGTAATTTATCCCAAATCAGTTCCCACAATCCCTCTCACCTGATCCCCTACTCAGTCCTATATATTCAGATGCCTTCTAGGGGCACGTGTGCGGGTCAGACATGTGTGTCTCCCTGCAGCATAAGTATCACTGCAGCAAAAGTATCGTGAAAATGCAGTTATTACTACGGCAGTTAGTCTCGGCAGGAGTCAGGACCCCACACTATCTACCTGTCTCTTTTGGGTATGTCTGCTGAGTAAGCCCTTATTACTTCTATCCAGCTTTTCTATTCACCCTCCTACTCCTTCACCATGTTTACATATGCCTTCACAGTGTTTGCTCCTTTAGTCCTCACTTTCCTTCGCTATCCCCAAACCCCAGCACCCTCTAACCAAATAATCATCTCCCCTTCCCTCTTTCCTCCCCACCTGACCTCCTCTGCTGAACTGCTCCTCAACCTCAAATCTGTCCAAATGAAACATAAAACAAGCTGCCCACTCTCCTTCTCCCATCTGCTCTCTCTTTCTCTGCTTCTCCTCACTGCTGGCGACATATCTCCCAATCCTGGACCCCCACAGCTCTCACCCCCCACTACTTCCCCTTCCTACCGCTCCCTATCTAATAAGAACTACCACAACCTTTCCAACTTAAAACCTGTGCCATTGACATCCAACCCCCTGCACCCTCTCTCGGGAGCACTTTGGAATGCCCGCTCCATATGCAATAAGCTCCATGTGATTCATGACCTCTTTCTCTCTCACAATCTTGCCTTCCTCGGCCTCACAGAAACATGGCTGACACCCTCTGACACCGCCTCCCCTGCTGCGCTGTGTTACGGCGGCCTCCACTTTACCCACACTCCTCGCCCTGGCAACAGACACGGTGGAGGAGTGGGTCTTTTCCTTTCTTCCAACTGCACCTTCAACCCTACCCCACCTCTTCCCTCCCTAATCCTCCCCTCTTTTGAAGTCCACTCTGTCCGCATCTACTCTCCCTCCAACCTCCAAGTGGCCGTCATATACCGACCTCCAGGCCCGACCACTGCCTTCATTGACCAATTCTCTACCTGGCTTCTTCATTTTCTTTCAACTTACACCCCCACTATCATCATGGGTGACTTCAACATCCCCACTGATACCCTTCAGTCAGCAGCCTCCAAACTCCTGTCCCTTACTTCATCCTTTGGACTTACTCAGTGGTCCTCCTCAGCCACCCACACAGATGGACACACATTAGACCTGGTCTTCACCCGTATCTGCTCTCTTTCTAACTTCACCAACTCCCCTCTCCCTCTAACTGACCATCATCTACTCACTTTCTCATACCTGTCCTCCTCACCTGGCACCCATGTCTAGCAACACGCACACCCCGCAGAAACCTTGCACACCTAGACACCCACGCGCTCTCTGACTCTATTCTACCACTGGCATCCATATCCTCACTCCATGACACAGACGGTGCCACTGCTTTCTACAATGCCACTCTCGCATCAGCTATTGACACGGTTGCCCCTCTCATTCATGGCAGAATGCGATGTATCAACAGACAACCCTGGCACAATAACACCACTAAAAAGTTCCGGCAAGTGTCCAGGATTGCAGAGCAGCGCTGGAAGAAAAAAATTCGCAAGATGACTTCACCACATTCAAACAGACAACACTCGACTTCAAATCTGCCCTCACCTCTGCTAAACAGGCCTACTTCACAACCCTCATTTCTTCCCTATCTTACAACCCAAAACAGTTATTCAAAACTTTTAACTCTCTCCTCCACCCACCAATGCCTCCTCCAACCTCCCTCATCTCTGCCGAGGACTTTGCTACACACTTCAAAAAGAAGATTGACCAAACAAGGCAAGTCTTCATCACTCAACCACCACAACCCCTTTGTATACCAGACCAATGCCCAAACCCCATAACCTCACTCTCCATCATCACTGAAGGGAGCTTAATCGCCTCTTCTCCAAATCACACCTCGCAACCTGTGCACTTAACCCCATCCCATCCCACCTCCTCCCCAACCTCACCACCACACTTATCCCATCCCTAACCCACCTCTTCAACCTATCACTAACGTCCGGTACCTTCCCTTCTGCTTTCAAGCATGCCACAATCACGCCTATCCTTAAAAAGCCAACCCTCGACCCAACCGCTATGTCCAGCTATCGCCCAATATCATTGCTTCCATTCGCTTCCAAACTCCTGGAACAGCACGTCTACGCTAAACTTTCCTCCCACCTATCATCTAACTTTCTCTTTGACAATCTACAATCTGGTTTCCACCCCATCACTCCACTGAGACAGCCCTGACCAAAATTACTAACGACCTACTTACAGCCAGATCAAATGGACAATACTCTATACTCCTGCTTCTAGACCTGTCCTCTGCATTTGACACAGTTGACCACTGCCTCCTACTACAGATCCTCTCCTCCTTCGGCATCAAAGGCCTTGCCCTATCCTGGATCTCCTCATACCTTTCCAACCGCACATTCAGCGTCTCCCACTCCCACACCACCTCCTCATCCCACCCTCTCTCTGTTGGAGTCCCCCAAGGCTCTGTTCTTGGACCCCTACTCTTCTCAATCTATACACTTGGTCTGGGACAACTAATAAAGTCTCACGGATTCCACTACCACCTTTATGCTGATGACACTCAGATCTACCTCTCTGGTCCAGACGTCACCTCTCTGCTGTCCAGAATCCCAGAGTGTCTATCAGCCATATCCTCCTTCTTCTCCTCTCGCTTCCTCAAACTCAATGTAGACAAATCTGAACTCATCATCTTTCCTCCATCTCACAGATCTTCCTTACCCGACCTAGCTATAAAAAATTAATGACATCACACTTTCCCCAGTACCAGAAGTTCGCTGCCTCGGAGTAACCTTTGACTCTGCCCTGTCCTTAAAACCACGCATCCAAGCGCTTTCTACCTCCTGTCGCCTCCAGCTCAAAGATATTTCCAGAATTCGTCCTTTCCTCAACCCTCAATCTACTAAAATGCTTGTGCATGCCCTCATCATCTCCCGCCTCGACTACTGCAACATCCTTTTCTGTGGTCTCCCTGCTAACAGCCTCGCACCTCTCCAGTCCATCCTTAACTCTGCTGCCCGACTAATTAATCTCTCTCCTCGCTACTCCTCCGCTTCTCCCCTCTGCAAATCTCTTCACTGGCTCCCATTCCCTCAGCGTATCCAGTTCAAATTACTAATACTGACCTACAAGGCCATTTATAACCTGTCTCCCCCATATGTCTCTGAACTAATCTCCCGATACCTTCCCTCACGTAATCTCCTGTCCTTCCAAGACCTCCTTCTCTCCTCCACACTTATTCGCTCCTCACCCAACCGCCTCCAAGACTTCTCCCGAATAGCCCCTATTCTCTGGAATTCTTTGCCCCAACAAGTCCGACTATCAACCACATTTGGATCCTTCAGATGGAACCTGAAAACCCACCTCTTCAAGAAAGCCTACAGCCTGCAATGACCCCGCTACCTCCTTCTCTCTCACCACTACAGGTGATATCACCTCAACCAACACCGGAACTGCTGCAACCCACCAACCTACTGTCTCCTTCCCCACCATCCTGTAGCATGTAAGCCAGAAAGGGCAGGGTCCTCTCTCCCCTCTGTATCAGTCTGTCATTGTTAGTTTGTTTACTGTAAGTGATATCTGTAATTTGTATGTAACCACTTCTCATGTACAGCACTATGGAATCAATGGTGCTATATAAATAAATAATTATAATAATGTGAGAAGGGGTATACATAATAAACAAGTACAATAATTTTGAACAAAATGAGTCACTAACTGGTACAGAAGGAGAGAGGACCCAGCCCGCAAGTGCTCACAATCTACAATCATAATGTGCCAAGTTGCATGAGCAAACAACAGCGATATCACTTGATATTGATCTTCAGGTTACATATAATGATCAGATATAATATAAATTCGCTTAAAAATACAATGCACTGTACACATGGGCTGACATACCGCCTGTACAGCCGGTGCGGCTGCATCGGGGCCCGGAGGTGGAGGGGGGCCCCTGCATGGCAGCTAATACTGAGGGCAATCTGGCCTGTTTCTCCAGGCACAAGGCTCCGGGGGGCCCCTGGCCAGATTGCCCTCATGTGCGGTGGGCAGGGAGTGATCCCAGAAGCTCCAATGCCAACAAGAGAAAATAGCAGGAGCGGAGCTGCACGGATCCGTCCTGATTCCTGCCCGGCGCCCGCGCTTCCTGTCTCTGACACAGACAGCAACACCGCTGGATGACATCATCATTCAGCAGCCAGTTGTGCCAGAGCGAGGTATCAGCTGGCGACGGCGATGCTGCAGCTGGGGACAGGTGAGGTGCTATGTGTGTGTGTGTAGAGATGAGTAGTGGTGTGTGTGCATGTGTGCATGCATAGTGCTGCGGCGGAATGTGCAGAGTGGTGAATGGTGCTGTGTGTGTCTGTGCGTGTGTGTGTAGGTGGAGAAGAAGGCAATGATGGGGGTGATGGGGAGAAGGCAATGATGAGGGTGATGGGGAGACGGCAGTGATCAGGGTGATGGGGAGAAGGCAATGATGGGGTGATGGAGAAAGCAATGATTGGGGTGATGGGGGAGGCAATGATGAGGGTGATGGGGAGAAGGCAGTGATTGGGTGATGGGGAGAAGGCATTGATGGGGTGATGGAGAAGGCAATGATGGGGGTGATGGTGAGAAGGCAAAGATGGGGTGATGGGGAGAAGGAAATGATGGGTTCAAGGAGAAGGTAATGATGGGGGTGATGGGGAGAAAGCAATGATAAGGGTGATGGGGAGAAGGTAATGATGGGGGTGATGGTGAGAAGGCAAAAATGGGGTGATGGGGAGAAGGCAATGATGGGGGTGATTGGGAGGAGGTAACGATGGGGGTGATGGGGAGAAAGCAATGATGGGGTGATTGGGAGGAGGTAAAGATGGGGTGATTGGGAAAAGGCAATTATGGGTGTGATGGGGAGAAGGGAATGATGGAAGTGGTGGAATGGACAAGGATGGGGATATGGGGGAGGAGTAAATGATGGGGTTGGCGGAAAGGGCAATGATTTAGGTTATGAGAGAAGGCAATGATGGAGATGAAGGAAAAGTCAATGATGGTGGTAGTGGAAAAGACAATGATGGGAGTGGTGGGGAAGGAGACAATGATTGGGGTGGTGGAGGAGAAGGCAATGATGGAGGTGATGGAGAGGGCAGTGATGGGGTGGTAGGGGAGAATGAAATGATGGTGGTGGTGGAAAGGGCAATAATAGGGTGGAGAGGGAGGAAGAAATAATGGAGGTGGTGGAATGGGCAATGATGGGGTGGCAGGGGAGAAAGCAATGATAGTGGTAAGGAGAAGGCAATGATAGAGGTGGTGAAAAGGGCAATGATGGGGTGGTGGAGAGGACAATAATGGGATGAAGAGGGAGGAGGACAATGAGTGGTGTGGGGGATTGGGATGGGAGGAAGGGGGACTTGTAATAGATTTAGAAACAGGGGAAGGAGGAGAAGACATTATTATCTCTTATTATGTATAACAAAGTCCCTTGGTATATAGTGTACTCACTTATTATGTCTAATACAGTCCTTTAGTATATAGTGTACATACTTATTATGTCTAACACAGTCCCTTAGTAAAGAGTGTACCTACATATTATGTATAACACAGTCCCTTAGTATATAGTGTACTCACTAATTCTGTATAACACCATCGTTAGTTACATAGTTTCCTCTTTTATTATGTATAACACCGTCCCTTATTACGTACCATCATCTCTAGTTATATATTGTGCTGTCCCTTATTATATAGCTTCCTTTGCGGTTATGTATATTGCTGTCTCTTACATAGTGTATTCTTGTTAATTTTGTTATTCACAGCTCCCTCTTTTATTACATAGTCCCCCTCTCTTTTTAGATATAAAATGACTGCTGATGGAGCAGCCGGTGACCAGACTACATATATATATATATATATATATATATATATATATATAATATACTGTATGTAGCTTTGTCACCATAAAAGGAAGGGGGTCCAGACATATTACTTGCACAGGTGCCACAAGCTATCAGTGTCCACCCCTGACTGTAAATATAGTAAAGCTTCCCCCTATACACCTTACAATAAAGTTATCCAAACCCGCTGATATCGATGGTTTCGGATGACAGGTTAATATATATGGGGAAGCCGGTCAACTAATTATCAGGGAAGATGACTATTAGGCATGTTTAATTTTGGACTGCCGATCGTTTTGTTTTCCTGTAGATAAGCCAATGGCAGAGAAGGCTTACTCATGGACAACACAAGAACTCTTGGCAGAACAATGGGAGATCCACGCAAGATGGCTGTGAGCTGAACTATCAACCAAAGCATTGCTCGGCTGACAGCAATCTATTATGTATGGAGGCTTTCAAGATGCTCACACACAGGGGCATAACTAGAACTGATGGGCCCCATAGCAAACTTTTAAACGGGGCCCCCTCAAAGACACACCTCCTCAAAGACACAACCCCTTCAAGACATTCCCAGAGGTCCATGCGGCAGGCAGCTCTGCAGAGAGCTAATAGACAGCGAGGGCTCAGGGAAGGGGTGGGACTGAACTAGTCTGAAGCAATACACTCTGTGACTGGCTGCAGGCAGGGAGGCGGGCCCAATATGTGCTTCGCTCCGCACAGCAGGCACAGAAATGCAGCGTAGGCTGCGAAATCATAGTGTACATTTTTTTCCGCCGGGGCCCCGGATCCCCTACACCAGTGGTCCCCAACGTTTTTTGCACCAGGGACCGGCTTCAAGCAAGACCATTCTTCCATGGCCCGGTAGGGCGGGGATGGAGGTGTGACAGGGGTGGGGCTTTGGTCATAAGGGGGCAGGGCTATGGACACTGTTGTAGTTTAGCAGTGCATACTTATCATTTAATAATAACATTTATAATGTGACTCAACTCACCATAGGTTTGGAATGAGTGGGAGTACCTGGCTTGTTTCTCTGTTTCAGTGGGAGCACTGGGCTACTTCTACTGATGACCGTCACTGCTAATAATGATTGGAACCTACAAGGAAATGGAGTATTGAGCACTTAAGAAAAATTGTACTGGAGTACTGTACATGCTGATTATTTTCTAATCATCAGAAAATGTATGTGTGGTTCCCCCCGTCCTGTGCAGCTCTGTGTGGCTCCCCCTGTTGTATGCATGGCTCCCCTGTCCCATCCTTGTATACATGGCTCTGCTCCCATCCTCCCATCCTTGCATACATGGCTCCGCTCCCACTCTCCCATCCTGTATGCATGGCTCTGCTCCCACTCTCCCATCCTGTAAACATGGCTCCCCTGTCCCATCCTGTATACATGACTCCCCTCCCACTCTTCCTCCCTTGTATATATGGCTCTGCTCCCACTCTCCCTCCCTTATATATATATGGCTCCGCTCCCACTCTCCCTCCCCTGCAAGCATAGCTCCGCTCCCACTCTCCCTCCCTTGTATGCATGGCTCCGCTCCCACTCTCCCTCCCTTGTATATATGGCTCCGCTCCCACCCTCCCTCCCTTGTATATATGGCTCCGCTCCCACTCTCCCTCCCCTGTATATATGGCTTCGCTCCCACTCTCCCTCCCCTGTATATATGGCTCCGCTCCCACCCTCCCTCCCTTGTATATATGGCTCCGCTCCCACTCTCCCTCCCTTATATATATATGGCTCCACTCTCCCTCCCTTATATATATGACTCCGCTCCCACTCTCCCTCCCTTGTATATATGGCTCTGTTCGGCTCCCCCATCCTCCCCAATCATACTTACTCTCACATCGCTGACCTTCCTTCCCGTCGCTGAACTTCCCTCCCTGCATCTCGCGGCGCTTCAGCTCCTGTGTGGAGCGGTCATGTGCTACCGCTCATTAAGGTCTATGAATATGGACGACACGCCTATGGGAGATGAGTGGCGTCCATATTCATGACCTTAAATGAGCAGTACACTTGACCAGGGGCATAACTAGAACTGATTGGGTCCCATAGCAAACTTTTAAACGGGGCCCCCTCAAAGACACACTCCCTCAAAGACACACCCCCTTCAAGACATTCCCAGAGGTCCATGCGGCAGGCAGCTCTGCAGAGAGCTAATGGACAGTGAGGGCTCAGGGAAGGGGCGGCACTGAACTAGTCTGAAGCAATACACTCTGTGACTGGCTGCAGGCAGGGAGGCGGGCCCAATATGTGCTTCGCTCCGCACAGCAGGCACAGAAATGCAGCGTAGGCTGCGAAATCATAGTGTACATTTTTTTCCGCCGGGGCCCCGGAACCCCTACACCAGTGGTCCCCAACCTTTTTTGCACCAGGGACCAGCTTCAAGCAAGACCATTCTTCCATGGCCTGGCAGGGCGGGGATGGAGGTGTGACAGGGGTGGGGCTTTGGTCATAAGGGGGCGGGGCTATGGACGCGGTTGTAGTTTAGCAGTGCATACTTATCATTTAATTATAACATTTATAACGTGACTCAACTCACCATAGGTTTTGAATGAGTGGGAGTACCTGGCTTGTTTCTCTGTTTCAGTGGGAGCACTGGGCTACTTCTACTGATGACTGTCACTGCTAATGATGATTGGAACCTACAAGGAAATGGAGCATTGAGCACTTAAGAAAAATTGTACTGGAGTACTTTACATGCTGATTATTTTCTAATCATCAGAAAATGTATGTGTGGTTCCCCCCGTCCTGTGCAGCTCTGTGTGGCTCCCCCTGTTGTATGCATGGCTCCCCTGTCCCATCCTTGTATACATGGCTCTGCTCTCATCCTCCCATCCTTGCATACATGGCTCCGCTCCCACTCTCCCATCCTGTATGCATGGCTCTGCTCCCGCTCTCCCATCCTGTATACATGGCTCCCCTGTCCCATCCTGTATACATGGCTCCCCTCCCACTCTCCCTCTCTTATAGATATATGGCTCCGCTCCCACTCTCCCTCCCCTGTATATATGGCTCCGCTCCCACTCTCCCTCCCCTGTATATATGGCTCTGCTCCCACTCTCCCTCCCTTGTATATATGGCTCCGCTCCCACTCTCCCTCCCCTGTATATATGGCTCTGCTCCCACTCTCCCTCCCCTGTATATATGGCTCCGCTCCCACTCTCCCTCCCCTGTATATATGGCTCCGCTCCCACCCTCCCTCCCTTGTGTATATGGCTCCGCTCCCGCCCTCCCTCCCTTGTATATATGGCTCCGCTCCCACTCTCCCTTCCCTGTATATATGGCTCTGCTCCCACTCTCCCTCCCTTGTATATATGGCTCCGCTCCCAATCTCCCTCCCTTGTATTTATGGCTCTGCTCCCACCCTCCCTCCCCTGTATATATGGCTCCGCTCCCACTCTCCCTCCCCTGTATATATGGCTCCGCTCCCACTCTCCCTCCCCTGTATATATGGCTCCGCTCCCACTCTCCCTCCCTTATAGCTATATGGCTCCGCTCCCACTCTCCCTCCCCTGTATATATGGCTCCGCTCCCACTCTCCCTCCCTTATATATATATATATGGCTCCGCTCCCACTCTCCCTCCCTGTATACATGGCTCCGCTCCCACTCTCCCTCCCTTGTATGCATGGCTCCGCTCCCACTCTCCCTCCCCTGTATATATAGCTCTGCTCCCACTCTCCCTCCCTTGTATATATGGCTCCGCTCCCACTCTCCCTCCCCTGTATATATGGCTCCGCTCCCACTCTCCCTCCCCTGTATATATGGCTCCGCTCCTGCCCTCCCTCCCTTGTATATATGGCTTCGCTCCCACCCTCCCTCCTTTGTATATATGGCTCCGCTCCCACTCTCCCTCCCCTGTATATATGGCTCCACTCCCACTCTCCCTCCCTTATATATATATGCTCCGCTCTCACTCTCTCTCCCTTATGTATATGGCTCCGCTCCCACTCTCCCTCGTATATATGGCTCCGCTCGGCTCCCCATCCTCCCCCATCATACTTACCCTCACATCGCTGACCTTCCTTCCCGTCGCTGAACTTCCCTCCCTGCATCTTGCGGCACTTCAGCTCCTGTGCGGAGCGGTCACGTGCTACCGCTCATTAAGGTCTATGAATATGGATGCCACGCCTATGGGAGATGAGCGACATCCATATTCATGACCTTAAATGAGCAGTACACTTGACCGCTCAGCGCTGGTTGAAGCCGCCGCGCCAACAGGGACCGCTAGGTATCAGCTGCTGCACCGCCGCTGGCTCCCCTTGTGTCCGCGGACCAGCAAGGGCACTGCAACGGCCCGGTGCTGGGCCGCGGACCGGTGGTTGGGGACCCCTGCCCTACACTACACACACCGGGCCGGCGGGCCCCCAAGACAGCGTTGGCCACCCACAGCACCCGCCGGAGCGCCGCAGTAAAGTACTTAATTAAAGTGCTCTACCGGGTAGCGCCGATCAGAGCCGGGGCGCCGGGCCCCTATATGGGCCGGGCCCCAAAGCAACCGCTTCGGCTGCTACCCCGGTAGTTATGCCAGTGCTCACACACCCTTTTTAGTTGTTGGCCAAAAGTGATCATTCCCAACTGCCCCATACGCATGTACAGTTGGGTTTTTTAGTGGAAAGTGAGTGAGTCACTGCCAAATATCTCTAGAGATAAATTATTACCGGCACAAACAAAAGAATTGAGCAAATTAATTCACCCTGCTCGATCGTTTTCTTCCCTTACGTCAATTGCTAGGACCAGTCCAACGGCTGTGATACACATTAGATGGCCAGGTTTTCCCTATTCAGGTTCAATGACATTTACCTGTTTAGTAAAGGAATATTTATCCTTACATCACTATATAGGATAGTATTTGTAGGTGCCATGAAAATATTCAATACTTTATTTAGCAAGAGAGATTTAGAGAGAGGGAAGAAAAGAGATTTAGAGACTGTCTATTCAGGCTTGGATAGATGTAACCACTCAGTAGACGCTGATTGGCTGCAGTGGTCACTAAACATTCTCTAAGTCAGAGAGCATCCGCAGCCCTGACTTCCTGTTAATGTTCAATATATCCGAAGGTGGGGTGTCACGCACAGTGTAGGCCAGACTAAGTGCAACACAAAGGGATAAGGGGAAGGGGGGCCCAACACTAGGGAGGCAGGGAGAGGAGGAGAACCCTTGGCAGATCTAACGTCACCCTGTGTCTACCCTAAGAGACCCTAAATAGGTTCTGCATCTATTGCTTAGCAGGATACCTAATCCCTGTCATACCCTAGCAGTAAGCCCTGCTTAGGGAAGGAAGGGGTAATGCTGGTTGAGCCACACTAAAACTAAAGACATGATAAACGAAACAAAGGCAAACTTAGCTTGTTTAGACTCAGAGAGAAGAGAGAAACACAGTCGTCCTTACAACTCCGAAGAGGACGCTAGCTGACTACTGCAGCTCCAAGCCTCAACAGGGAAGTGCAAATAGAAAATAACACCCGCAACTTGGGAGTTATAAAAACCCAGATCCAGGTGACACCATTAAGGCCGGGGGAGGTGGTCACTAGTCTGCAAGGCCAACCGCTGAGACCTTCTGCAGCCAGATGCAGTACAACTGTCTGCAACCTCTGACATACCAGTGACACGGGGACAGTGAAGCCAACGCCAATTGGGCACAGGACCTGTTCGGAAAAACCCTTTAACTGAGCTGTCTGAAAATGTAATCTGTAAAATATAGTCTGTGTATGATGCAATTTGTAATTAAATAGATCTAGGATGTGAAGAGAAGATATCAGATACATGTAGAACAAGAGCTTTCATACCATGTAATAAACAGCGGAAGAAAGTATCGAGCTCTGGGCATTGTTTATTATGCCTATAATTCCCATGCTGAGCAGCAACAGAAACTTTGGTAGGCAGCCAACACTTCTGTTATCGTTAGTAGCGTGCCTACTGGTCTGAGGTTAGTAAAAACAATGCTGCTATACAGCAAGCAAGAAATCCACAGATCTTCTTTCTGTACTCTGAACTACTGTTCACTATTATTCCATGAATTGAAAAAAAAAACAGATCAAAACAATAAATAACAAAATAAAATAAAAATAGTCTATTGGTTCTGCTCTTTTTCGCTTCTTCTCTATGCGCCTCAATAATTCATCCTAAACTCTGTATACACTAATGGAGTCATGACTCATGTGACAGGTTCTGACAATTCCCTTACATGTACAACAGGGATTGTCAGGTGTAGGAACTGTAAATCAGAGACAGGAGGCAGGTAGAAAGAGGGGAATACGGTGAGATGCAGGAGAGTTGTAAATGCAATGATCACCTCACTGCACTTATTAGCATGCAATTTCAAGGGACAATTTCAAGGAACATGGGACTGCTACTCAATACAAAGAAGACAAAGGTATTTACTGCTGCCAGGTACGAGCGGGACTAATTTTAGATGGACGGCGACAAATTGGAAGTTGTAAAGGACTTCAACCCACTGGGATCGATGATAATGCAAGATGCAGCGTTGACACCAGAAGGCACTAGGAGAATAGCTGTGGGCAAATCAACAATGACGTCACTGGTCAAGGTTTTCAACTTGAGGAACATTTCACTAGCGTTGAAGACAAGGCTCGTACATACTTTAGGCTTTTCTGTGGTAACATATGGATGTGAAACCTGGATGTTGAAGAAACAAGACAGAAGAAGAATCGATGCATTCAAAATGTGGTGCTGGAGAAGGATGTTATCAATACTATGGATGGCAAGAAGAACAAACAAGCCAGGCATGTCACTCAAAGCATGAATAACAAAACTATGACTTGCCTGTGACGTTAAGAATCGTACACCTGGCTTCAGAGGCACACTGCACGTGTCCGGACGCCAGAATGAAATCTGAAGTCAGAAGAACAGAGGTTATGGAGATATCTTTTTGCTAGTCAACGACTGATCTTCGGCTCCTCTGTGGATGTCAGGCTTGTTTCCTGTTATGTGCACTACATCTGTGACATCATAAATCATACACCTGGCTTCAGGGATGCACTGATGAGTAAGAAAGATAGTTGTGCACATGCACGAGATTTGCAGACAGACCGCAATAACACAAGCTCATGTAAATCATGACATCATGTCTACAGGGGCGTGATAACATATTGAGTGGGATGACTAGTCTGGGGAAACCAACATCCCATCAACTAGTCTAAAACTTTTTTCATATAGAAAACGGAATGGAAAAATAGTTTTTTGACAATCGTTAATGCGTTATACAGCTGAAAAGGCTTGTTAGGAAGGGTATTTCTATATGAATGTACATATGCTGGTGTTTTATAGGGCATGGGTGACTTCTTAGGTTCCCTTTAGGTCAGTCATGCCATGAGGAAGAGAAAAAGCTTCAGCAAAAAAAAAAATTAACAGCCAACACTTAGTTAAATACAATGTTCTTGGTTTAAGGCATTTGGATTTCCCACATGGTCTGTAGCAGAAATATCTGCTTTAATCAAAGTCTTCTGCAATGGGCGCCCCACATTTCTGCAAATGTAATATAGTACTGTAATAGGCAGATACTGGGATGCAGTAACACAAATCCTGCAGAGCAGGGATTGACTATACATCCAACAGCAATAAACTCCTCGCAGTTAGATAGCAGGGAAAAGGGGTACAAAAACTAAACTGAATAACGGTTGTTAAACTAGACAGTCTTTTGATAACAGTTCACTTATCGCAGCTCCGCGGCCCATCACTCTCTGGAGGTCCTGTGGGTAGTAGAATGCCAAAGGCGGTCGGTGCAGCATCTTCAGGCATCCCCGCCAAACACACTGTCCTGCTTCTGGTGGCAACGGGCAGACTCCGGTTTTGCCCGCTGAGCCCCTAGTCCATGTAACTGTGGAGCAATAGGATCAAGCTCTCTGCAAGATTCCACTCTGTGTGTTTCTCTCTGGGTAGCAGCCGTCACCCGAATGGCTGCGCTGCAATGCTCTGCCAGGCGTGCACCTCCCAGGATGTCAGCCGACACCCGGTCCGTCGCATGCTCCCCTGCACACCTGCCGGTATGGCTGAGTATCTCACGCTGCCGCCCTGCCTCTGCACGCTGTGGCCTATCGCTCTCCTCACTGCGGCCGTGATCCGCATCTGCTCAGCGTTCTGATGGGAATCTCCCTTCCGTTCCCGCGCAGCCCCTTTTAGCTTACTTCCCCTGGCCACGTCCCCTTCACCCAGGTTACCGGCTCGCTCCGGCTGCAATTGCATTCCCTCCAGCAATAGGAGGTGCGGCCCCAGCAGTTCCAGACCCAGCATTTCAGCAGCCCGGCCCTCCCTTCTATAGTACTATTATTGTTAATCTTTTTGCTTCTGGTCACTTATTTCCCAAGTGACTCATCAGAGTGTTGGCCTTTGAAAAGCTCTGGATAGTATTGGCAGGAGTTTTCTTTGATTCTTTGGACTCAGGTGACAGTAATATGTATGTCTGGGTGGGTTGATATGTTACCCAACCAGAGAGGAAGTTAATTTCTATGTAAATATACTATCCCACGTGTAATTACGTCTCAGTATATACGGAGACACGATATTCCAGTGTCTGGAGCTCTCCAGCGTGCACTTACTATATAGGTTCATGCAGCTGTCTTGCAGATAGATTTCTCTTCACATGCAAATATCAGAACTCATTAGAGATGATCACTTTAAACGTAGGGAGCCGAGCCAAAGCCGGAGAATTTCTCTTTGAATGTCTATGTAACTAACTACCGAGCAATTAGAATAATGTTCTTTGGCTATTGTAATCATTGGGGACCGCGTGAAATAAAACTTCCTTCCTCCATTGCTTAGTCTCGCTTTGAAGTTCATCACTATGTAAAAATGTAATGTGGCCTAAAATAACAGTATAATAATTCTATGCACATTCCCTCTAGATCAGACAAATGCTAATGTCATTTTAGCGGTGTCAGTGTTAGCTGTACATTTTCTTCAAATACTTCTGACATAAATGTTTGTGATGCTTTACATGTGAGTCATAAGTTTACCCCAGTTCAAGACACATTTACCCCCATTCCTTACCAGGCACATTTTTTCGACTTTTTTCGTATATGCTGTTTAAAGATCTGTACATTTTCTTCTCATATGAACAATTAAGTGATTTTGTATCTTTCTTTTCATGAAAGATAGCTCCCAAGGGTATTAGCAATAAACAAACTCTGACTACTTTTGCAGCTCAGTTTGTTACTGTTAGGTGTGTTTATTGTCATGCACTACTTGATCCTGATAGCACTCTATAGCTGTGCCAATCAGAGCAAATATATAAACAGCGCAGCACATTACACCGCTGCTGATTGAGTCTGCTGACACACACTAACTAGCAGATAGGAGAATGGCATACACTCCCAATATTAGTTGACCGAATAATAAAAGATAACCTGCAAGTTTTTTCATTTTTTTATTTCATTTTTTATATCAATTGTTTCCAAATTTTTGTAACAAATATTGTCTGACCTAGTGCAGCTTTCTAATCCATGGCTGTCAGCTAATAATTAGAGCAATATGACTGTAGGTGATTAATATAGAGCATTTGCCTAAGGGCTCATACTCGCATGCGAGAAACTCGGACGAGTCTCGCATGTCAATACTCAGTACTCAGCACTGCCACCGGCACTCGGATCGTAGCATTCAGCTGCATAAAAATACATGGAGCCAAAAGCTCCTGTCCAAGTGCCGGCGGCAGTGCCGGGTATTGACATGCGAGACTCGTCCGAGTTTCTCGCATGTGAGTATGAGCCCTTATACCTACCATTCTAAATGACCGATCAGCTTTTTGATAACAAAACTACGAGAATCTAATACGGTCACTCATTACCTACATATAAGTGCTATACCCCAATAGACCTTCAACCATAATTGAATCGTTTTAAAAAAAAAAAATGCAAAAATGAATAATAATAGACTTAGTAAACCAATCTTTATTTTAAGGGTCCTTACTAAAACTTATATTTTATCCCCTTTACTCCAATTGAATTAGTCGGTGAAACTTTATATTACATTTTTCAAGGAATTGTGTTTACCAGTTTGCAGTGAATTACTTTTATAACGTAGTATACACCAATAAATCCATAATGGCATATTTATGTTTTGTGGCCATATCTAAGGAACATTAATTCTTCAATTATTAATAGGATGTAAGAAGCACTGGTTCATGCCAGACTGTTGTAAAAAAGGCATTAAAGGTGGTGGCTTTAATTTATATTGGGAAAACCTGGTGACAGGTTCCCTTAAAGGTAGGACTGCTACCGATCTTTATGGCGCAAGTCAGATGGCCAGGTAAATTGGAACAAGATGGGAATGCAGTGCAAGTTTATGAGAGCCTCGCTCTGGCCTTGTTCTAGCTCTCCTAGACTTGCATCGAGAGCTTGTAACGTAGCTTCTAACTCCTGGCCAGTCAGAAGCTGAGCTCACAGAGGGGTGCCGAAAAATGGCAAAGACACCAAAGGGTGAGTATATGACCGAGGGCAGTGGACTTACGTTTAAAGCATCACTCAAAAGGTGGGAAAAAAACCCCAAAACTCTGGAGTGATGCTTTAAATCAGCTTGGAGGATCTCAGAAAAAGACAGAAGATGGAGTTACACAGTCCCTACCAGACCGTCATAGCGGACTGACAAATAAGCAGTGCAACACAAAGTTTACAGAAGGCAAACGGTGCAAAATTTTAATGAACCCAAAGTCCAATAATGATTTTTAGCTTCAATTACATGCATTGAAGAAAGAAATAAAAAAATGTTACTCCAACTTGGACAAGCCGGTGCAAATCTGTACCCGCTGATAGATTTAAATTTCTTTCTTTATAACAGTCCAAATGCATCATATTTATCACAAGCAGGTTCATATCAGCGGTAAGACACATGTTTCTCGTCCCACATTCTCTTGTTTCTCCCTGTCGGCCCATAAAGATATACTAGCTCCTGTAAAACACGTGTGGAGGAGTTTGCTCAGCACAATGAGGGTACAGACAGCTGTGAAGTATAAAGAATGAATATCAGGAGAAAACATAGAGCAAGCAATATAAAAATTATATTCAATTTTATTCAAGTAAAGTACTACAAAAGACATATATCTATAGAAATGTGCAATTATGGACAAAAACAGATAGTATCCGCATACAGTATCCCAAACCTCCAAATAGATGGAAAAATTCCCGGACCATGTCCCAAGGAAGTACAAAAAATTCCCACAATAAGAAATTGTAGCCCCCAAGCACAGTGGCCTAAGCTAGACATTAGTAAGGGGCATCGTTATAGTAGAACAGGCCGCAATGAGTAAGCGGCAGAAAACAATGGGGAAGAAAAAGACCCCCAAGGGGCACTTACCAGGAATGGAGGAGAGGGAAAAGGCTGTACCACCCCCGACGCGCGTTTCGCGGCGTCTCAGGCCGCTTTCTCAAGAGGGATATGGTAAAAGGTCCAGTTAGGACCTTAATATAGCCCCTGACCTCAGTCATGTGACCAAAACTGGCAAATAGAAAGAGCGCAACCAGCGCATGCGCCTGCAGTGATGCAAAGTCCAGAATAGGACCTTAGAATAGCCCCTGACCTCAGTCATGTGATCCTCAACAGGCCAATAGTAAGGGCACAGTCGGCGCATGCGCCCCAGTCACCGCAAGTCCCGCAGAGCGCCACAAGCATCATGCCCCAGCGCACACAGACCCAGAGAAAATCCCCGGGGATGTGTGCACCGCACATAGAGATGCCGAGCGCAGAGCGGGACCACAGAGAACTGGAGGCGATGCGCGCGGCCAAATACCATGAGGCCAAAGCACAAGTTGAAAAGTTCAATGGGGCAAAACAATAATATAAGAGCTTACATGGAAAAATGTATATATATATATATATATGTCTACACGGATCCTATTATTCCAGCCACCAATTATGGATAGCCCATTATGAGATCCATCTCTAACTATACATATATTGCAATATAAAACGCCACATAAATATGTATATCAAAATACAACCAGATAACATGTACACGATATAAGTATAATATACATGCAATAAAAATTACATAGTATAGTGTATTGAAATACAGAATCATATCACAAATAAAGATAAATATACATTAAACATTATCAAAAAAAGGCATCCAATATTGCAATGTAAGCACTGCAGGCACTTGAAGATGAAAGTCCAGTAATATAAACGGTCACATCACAGATCCACGGACAAGGGAGATAATATGTGCAGAAAAGTGAGTCTATATGAAAAAAAGAAATTATGTTAAAAACAGAGAATTAAAAACAAAGTTAAAACAAAAAAGGCAGCCACAAAAAACCATAAGAAGATATGGAATGTGTAGACAAACAAAAAAGGAGGAAAAAGGAATAAAACTACCGCAATAATGGGACAAGACAATTGCCAATACTGTATGGACAAATAGTGGAGGGAGGCAGCAAGAGAAATTTAATATATTGCCAATATTATAAAAAAGAGGCAAAACTAAGATGTTCATTAAGTCCCTTTGGGGTCATGGTATCCAGTTCCACAATCCACCTTGCTTCCATTTGTGCAAGTATTCTCTTGTTGTCACCACCCCTAATGCCCATGTGCAATACATCAATCCCCCTCACCTTCAACATACCAGCATCGCTGTTATGATATAATCGAAAGTGTCGGGGGATAGTTTTTAAGTCAGCCGGATCAGACGCCGAGTTAGCCGCGCCAATGTCCCGCACATGCTCCCGAACTCGTATCCTCAATTCCCTAGTGGTCAAACCAACATAAATTTTTGGACACGGACATGTGGCATAATATATCACGTTGGATGTGCCACATGAAATCCGATTTTTGATTTTAAACTGTCTGGTACCACTAGAGGAGGAAAAGGCAGAGCAGCGCAGGACATTGGCGCAGGAAATACAATGTCCACAGGAAAAAGATCCAGTGGTCGGACCACTAGAGCCGAAAAAATTCTTTAGGGTGGGAACATAATGACTCCGCACCAGAATATCATTGAGATTTTTAGATCGGCGAGGTGTCATAGAAGGAAAATTCCCCAGAGCAGCCCCCAGGGAAGGATCTGTCTCTAAGATGGACCAATGTTTGCGCAAAATATTGCGCATGTTTTGCCACTCATGGTTATATGTTGAGATGAATCTAACGGGCCCATCACCAACACTACCTCCACCCTTCTGAGCTGAATGTAAAAGACTACTGCGTGTGGTATATCTAGCCCTATTATAGCCGGCTTTAATACATCTCCGGCTATATCCTCTATTAAGAAAACGATTCGTCAGATCACTGGCTTGTTTTTCAAATCGGTCATCGGTAGAACAGATGCGTCGCATACGGAGAAACTGTCCGACCGGGATGGCCCTCACCGTGGCATAATCATGGGCTGACGTGGCGTGTAACAAAGAATTCACAGATGTGGGCTTCCTGAATACGTCCGTCTGGATGCGCCGGCCAGCATCGACCTCCAGACGGACATCCAGGAAGTCCAAGCACGCCTCATCAAATGAATATGTAAGATGAATATTTTTGGTATTATCATTTAATGTCCTCATGAAATCCCCGAGCTGGTCGACCGTTCCATCCCACAAAAACAGTACATCATCTATATAGCGGTACCAGCACAGCACATGGGACGCGCCCCGTGGGCCCCCGTCGCCAAACACCTCCCTCTCCCAGGCGCCAAGGAAGAGATTGGCGTACGAAGGCGCACAAGCCGCGCCCATGGCCGTGCCCCGCTTCTGCAAATAAAACTGATCCTTGAAAACAAAGAAATTGTGGGTAAGGATGAAGTCGACCAGCTCGAGGATTAACCCACACAGAGGGCCATCCAGGTCGGAGGTCCCCAAAAACCAGCGAACCGCATCTAATCCCACCGTATGGTCGATACAAGTATAGAGGCTTTCCACGTCAGCAGTCACTAGAAGAGTGGATGGTTCCAAAAGGACGCCGTCAACCCGTGCCAGGACGTCCGTCGTATCTCTGATATAGGATGGCAGTGATTCAACAAGTGATTTCAAATAAAAGTCAATAAATTGACATATAGGTTCACACATGCCACCAATACCCGACACGATAGGGCGCCCTGGGGGGTTGAGGGCATCCTTGTGGACTTTGGGCAAAAGATAAAATGTGGGGTTCCTGGGAGACCTGACAGTCAAACCATCAACAACCCGCTTGGTTATGATACCACTCCTAAATGCCCGATCAAGAATAACCTGAAGTTCATGTGAGAAGGTGGCCCTAGGGTCGAATGAAAGTTTCAAATAAGTATCCGCATCTCTAAGTTGACGGAAAGCCTCCCGCTCGTATTTCTGGTTTGGCCAGACCACTATATTCCCCCCCTTGTCAGCCGGTTTGAATACTACATCACCCAAAGACTGTAATTGGGAAATTGCCTCACGTTGCTTATAAGTGAGATTGTCAAATCTCCGTCTCGATGATAACAGTCCCTACCAGACCGTCATAGCGGACTGACAAATAAGCAGTGCAACACAAAGTTTACAGAAGGCAAACGGTGCAAAATTTTAATGAACCCAAAGTCCAATAATGATTTTTAGCTTCAATTACATGCATTGAAGAAAGAAATAAAAAAATGTTACTCCAACTTGGACAAGCCGGTGCAAATCTGTACCCGCTGATAGATTTAAATTTCTTTCTTTATAACAGTCCAAATGCATCATATTTATCACAAGCAGGTTCATATCAGCGGTAAGACACATGTTTCTCGTCCCACATTCTCTTGTTTCTCCCTGTCGGCCCATAAAGATATACTAGCTCCTGTAAAACACGTGTGGAGGAGTTTGCTCAGCACAATGAGGGTACAGACAGCTGTGAAGTATAATCTGTCCTGGGATGGATGCCTTGTGCTATATGCCGCAATGTAGCTGCTATAGACATCTGTTGGGTACAGTTGTACATTGTTTTTCTCTAGTTAGGAGTAACAATAAAGAATAGGGCAAATATAAAACCATGGCATATACAATCTAATGTACTCTTACCCCACAAGCAAATAATAGAACATTTCATAGCACTGCTTCTTAGGAAAACATAAAATTATGGTAAAACTATCCAACGTGCAGCTTAGTCAGTGTAACAGCTTTTATGTTGTCAGACATAACCTAACAATAAAAGTCTGAAGGTCGGGAATGGACACATCATTGGTGCAGCTTGCACAGCTGCAAAGGGGTCCGAGAGGTAAGAGGGCCACATCCACCTCCAAAGCAGTAAGCAGCTTTTGTGCATGACACTTTTGGCTTGGAAAGGCCCATGTACTGTTTTTGCACAAGGGACCCCTTCTGGCTGTGTCTACCAAACTGAAGGTACTAGTGACATAAAAGTGTCCAGAACAATGTGTGCACCTACATCTATCATGTGGGTATGAAGTTGTAATAAGCAGGTACTGGGATGCAGTAACACAAATGCTGCAGAGCAGGGGTTAGCTCTATTTAATTATCCAACAGCAGTAAACTTGCAGGGAGATAGCAAAGGAGTACAAAAACTAAACTGAATAATGGTTGTTTAACTAAATAGTCTTTTGATAACAGTTTCACTTATCGTGGCTCCGTAAGTAACCTGTCACTCTCTGAAGGTCCCGTAGGTAGTAGAATGCCAGTAGCGATCGGTGTAGCATCTTCAGGGCCCCCGCCCAACACACGGTCCTGCTTCTGGTGGTAGCGGGCGGTCTCCGATTTTGCCCGCTGAGCCCCTTGTCCATATAACTGCGGAGCGATAGGATAGAGCTCTCCGCAAGGTTCCACTTGGCGTGTGTCTCTCTGAGCAGCCACCATCACCTGAATGGCTGCTCTGCAATGCTCTGTCCGGCGTGCACCTCTGTGAATGTCAGCTGACACCTGGACGTCTGTACTGCGATGCTCTGTCCATCGCACGTTCCCCTGTACACCAGCTGATATGGGAAAGTCTCTCACGCTGCCGCCCTGTCTCTGCATAATGCTGCCTATCGCGCTCCTCAATGTGGCTGCTATCCACACCTGCTCAGCGTTCTGGTGGGAAGCCCCTCTCCATTCCCACGCAGCCCCTTTTTGCTTACTGTCCCTGGCCACGCCCCCTTCTCCTGGGTTACCTGCTCGCTCTGGTTGTAATTGCATTCCCTCCAGCAATAGGAGGTGCGGCAGCCGCTGTTCCGGACCGGCACTTCAGCAGCCCTGGCAGCCCGATCCTCCCTTCTACAAAGTCAGTGAGATATCAGTGGGGATCCACTTACTGTGCCCATCCAAAATTGCAAAGAACACCAATACCCGAAAAGACCCCTGGATTGGTGAGGGGGTTATTCCTTTATAGATGGCTCGTATGCTGCCAATGTCATTTCTGTCCCCATCACTGTTTCGAATGTTTTTAACATTCCAGTTTTTTGTCCATTTCCTGGGTGTTCAGATTAGACCTGGTGGGTGTTTAAAATGGCACTGTTGGGGTTAGTCAATGTGAGGATCACTGCTGTGATTTTTTTTTAATCCAATCGGAGTTTGGAAAAAATGTTTTCTCTGTTGGACAATGCCTGATCTGCTATTAAGACTATGTGCACACGTAGTTTTTTGGGTGTGCGGATTTTGTATAGAAAACCGCAGGTAAATCCGCAGGACAATAGTCCTGCGGTTTATCTGCGGTTTAGCCTGCGGTTTTGCCCTGCAGTTTTACACCTCATAATGGATGAGGTGTAAAACTGCAGCGTTTCTGCACCAAGCAATTGACGTGCTGCGGTTTATAAACCGCAGCAAAACCGCGCGGAAAAAAACGCAGCATGTGCACAGTTTATTTTTATTTCCATAGGAAATAAAGGTACTGTACAACGCAGCAGAATCTGCTGCGGACCCGCAGGTGCAGAAACGCTGCGGAACCGCAGCAGAATCCGCACCGTGTGCACATACCCTAAGGGCGCACCTAGATGACCATATCAATTTGACGCAATGCACGGAATGCAGACGGGTCTCCTGACTAGAGTGTGACAGCTTCATATATTTCCATACATCTGTCACGCTTGAGTCAGGAGATCCGCCGGCCAGTCTATGCAATGAGTATGCCGGCACTGGCGTTACAAACTGCAGCTGTAGCCTTCCATACACTTTAGACAAACATCAGCCAAATACATATCGATGATTTCAGCCAAAAGTCTAATGTGGGGGCCCCGGACAAATGATGGTTGGGGAGATAATGATCCAGCATGTCCAATTTGCAACTGCTGATCCTTTTGTTCTCCCTGAGATAACCCAACACCAGAGATGTCTAGCAGCGGCTCTGAAATGTGGACTGCTCAGGGTGAGAGGTGCAGCAACAGGCAGACAGGCACAAAGATTAGATAATATAATATGAATATTTACTAACAAAGGAAAGATGGTAGGTAAACAGTGTAAACAGTGTATAAGTAACAAATACAATGACCGAAGTTCCTCTCAATAACATCGACTAAGAGTATGCACAGGTACACTTAAACAGAATTAACAGTTCTATGCGAGTAAAATACTATGCGATTAACACTTTCTATGCATAAATCAATAAAACTACAGTACTGTGCCAGTAATTTAGTAATTACCTACTTGGAGCAGTTTTCAAAGTGTCTCTTACAGAAGAGTCCTTTTCTCTTAACTAACTGGTACATTCTGTGACTGAACTAGAAGGATCCTTGCCGAGTCCTAAATAATCAGAAATGCTGTCTTGAAGCTCTTAGGGAATGCCGATCTCTCAAACACAGGGCTTCCTTAAGTCCTTAGAGATAAAGCCTCAAGTGGCCTAGCCCAAGATGCTGGGTACTAGGTTGTCCTCACCGAGCCAGCTCATGTCAAGCCAAACAATGAGTCTTATTGTCACCAACAATAAGATCCAGAGTCGCATTGCCCTATCCAGACTTTCTCCGAGGATGCACAGCTTCACTTCCACTCGGACTCCCCTTTGACTCCTCCCAGCCACCCAGAAACGACCAAACACCTCCATGCGCCAACGCCGGCCTCTCACTGCTGCCCTCTACTAGCCAGATCAAATATCACATCAAAAATATCAAACAACACAGTAAATTGTGATTAACCCTTACAGCTCTCTCATAGAGAACACAGCAGCATTTGGCAGAGTGAGCGTTCCTGTGTATGTGAGAGATGGCCGAAATGGCTGCCATCTGAACAATTAGCTTTCTAGAATATAAGTGGGCACTAAGTCTCATTTACTTGAATAGGGTGAATAGGACAGAGCTGCAGTACTAATAAATAAAGTAGCACTCTGTAATGCTATAGCATGCAAACATGAAATATTTGAATTGCATTACTACACTAGAAAATATGAAAAATTGAGAATACTTAGCGCATTAATTGGCCATTTCATGTGTGTCCGGCAGCCACTATGAGGCGATTCTCGTTGCTTGAAACCTATCTAACGTGAATCCTCTCTTAGACTGAAGTGTTGTGAGTTCATTTTTCCCTTCACCATTGATGTCTGATGAACTCCCTCCTCTGGTGAAGGAAGGTAGGGAGGCTGATTACCAAACACCTGGGCAGCTAGATGATGACTGGGTTGCTGGAATTGAGGACTGGATAGAAGGCAGCCGACACCCTTCTGCCTTGCTGGTGATTTTCCTGCTGGATTCTTGGAGACCAGTCTGATTCCTGCATCTCAAAGTTACGTTTTTCTGCTCTGCTTTGTACTCTTCAGTTTTGTTTTTGTTTTGCCTTGTTTTTGGGAGCTCTGCCATCCCCGGCCGGGGGTGAGCTGAATTCCATTTTTATCTCTGATCTGTTGATCTTTTGCTCTGTCTTCAGAATATACCTGAGTGCTGATATAGTCTTTTGAAGCCTAGCGACTTCAGGGCCTGTTTTTCCTATCAGTCGGTTGGCTCATTTTGGATAGGGTTTTTGCGGATGCAGACAGCAGCTTTCCTATCCTGTCCTATTTAGTTAGCTTGGGCCCCATCATTTGCTCAACCTATCTTTCTATCTGTGTAAGTGTTTTCATCTTGCTTCACCGTCATTATATGTTGGGGGCTGCCTATTGCTTTGGGGTCTGCTCTGGGGCAGTTTAGTTTTTCCCCTTTCTGTCTTTAGGCTATGTAGTTCTCCGGCTGTGATCGAGGGGTCTAGGGCACCGTAGGAACCCCCCACGGCTACTGCTAGTTGCTGTGGATAGGTTCAGGGGTCTGCAATCCGATAGCTGCCAACCTCTCTGGTTTTTCTGGACTTAGCTAGTATTTCGTTTTCTCCTCCTTTGGTGACTCATCATAACAGAATCACCAGCCGTACCTCAGATCCTAGGGTACTCAATAGCAGGAGAGAATTGTATAAAAAAAAAAGTGTGTCAGAATTTTTTTTTTGTGCAAATTTTTTCCTCTATATCTCTGAGGCCGTAGGGGGAATTTTTTTTCTCAATGGAGATGAAGCAATTGTCTGATCGTGTGGAGCAGCTCGCTGCTGAAGTGCGGGGAATTTCCGCCTATCTTGCTCATTCACATGCTGCTGAACCAAAGATTCCTACTCCTGATGCGTTTTTTGGGGATTGGTCTAAATTCTTGAATTTCAAGAATAATTGTAAATTATTTTTGCCTTGAAGCCTAACTCGTCGGGGAACTCCACGCAGCAGGTTGGTTAAGATTGTCATCTCTTTGCTGCACGGCGATCCCCAGGATTGGGCGTTTTCTTTGAAACCTGATGATCCTATTCTGAATAATGTGAACGCATTTTTTCAAGCCTTGGGGTTGTTGTATGATGAACCTAATGCTATTGATCAGGCTGAAAAGACCCTGTTGGCATTAAGCCGGGGTTGGGATTCGGCAGAGTTGTACTGTCAAAAATTCCAAAAGTGGGCGGTCCTTACTACCTGGAATGATGGTGCCTTGGCAGCCCTCTTTCGGAAGGGTTTGTCAGAAACTGTAAAAGATACTATGGTGGGATTTCCTGTTCCCTCTGGTCTTGACGATTCTATGTCATTAGCCATTCAGGTGGATCGGCGTTTACGTGAACGCAAAACTACACGAGAGATGTTGCCACCTGTTGAGCAAATGTCTGAACCTATGCAATGTGATAGAGTTTTGTCTAGGGCGCAACGTCAGGAGTTCAGAAGGCATAATAAGCTGTGTTTTTTTTGTGGAGATGCCTCGCATATTATTTCTGTCCGCCCTAAACGAGAGAAACGTTGTGCACACACGTTTTCTGTGGGTGGTGTTCAACCTAAGTTTCTTCTGGCAATTACTCTGATCTGCTCCCTGTCCACATTTTCCGCCAAGGCTTTTGTGGATTTGGGAGCAGCTCTGAACCTGATGGACTTGGATTTTGCTAAACGTTGTGGATTTCCTATGACACCTCTGCAGACGCCTATCCCTTTGAGGGGTATTGATGCTACTCCTTTGGCGAAGAATAAACCTCAGTTTTGGACCCAGGTGGTAATGCGGGTCACCCCAGACCATCAAGAAAATTGCAGATTTTTGGTGTTGCATAATTTGCATGATACCATTGTTCTGAGGTTTCCCTGGTTGCAAATCCATAATCCAGTTCTGGATTGGAAATCTTTGTCTGTGGTGAGTTGGGGTTGTCGGTGTGCCCTTAGTGATGCTCCTGTTTTCTCCACCTCTCCCCAGTCGCATGATGTTCCTGACTATTTGGCTGACTTTTATGATGTATTTAGTGAGAATGAGTCTGCGTCTTTGCCTCCTCATAGGAGTTATGACTGTGCAATTGAGTTGAACCCGGGTTGTAAATTCCCCAAGGGTCGGCTTTTCAATTTATCTGTACCCGAGCACGAGGCTATGCAATCCTATGTTAAGGAGTCATTGGAGAAGGGTCATATTAGACCATCCTCTTCACCCTTAGGTGCTGGGTTTTTTTTCGTGGCTAAAAAGGATGGTTCATTAAGGCCTTGTATTGACTATCGTGCCCTCAACAAAATTACTGTTAAATATCAGTATCCGTTACCACTGATTTCTGATCTATTCTCCAGAGTTAAAGGTGCTTGCTGGTTTACCAAGCTTGACCTCAGGGGGGCGTATAATCTTATTCGCATAAAGCATGGGGATGAATGGAAGACGGCGTTTAATAGTCCGGAGGGACATTTTGAGTACCTGGTGATGCCTTTTGGGCTCACTAATGCCCCTTCTGTCTTCCAGTGCTTCATGAACGATATATTTCGAGACTTTGTGGATAAATTTTTGATTATCTATCTGGATGATATTTTGATCTTCTCCAAGAATTGGGACTCTCATGTGGAACATGTTCGGACTGTGTTCCGGATTTTGAGGGAGAATTCCCTGTATGTCAAGGGATCGAAATGCCTTTTTGGGGTACAGAGGATTTCATTTTTGGGATTTATTTTGTCTCCGTCAACTATTGAAATGGACCCGGCCAAGGTACAGGCCATTTATGATTGGGTTCAGCCCACTTCTTTGAAGGCCCTCCAGAAGTTTTTGGGTTTTGCTAATTTTTATCGGAAATTTATAGCTAATTTTTCTGGTATTGCCAAGCCATTGACGGATTTGACTAGGAAGGGTGCTGATGTTCTGAATTGGTCTCCGGAGGCTGTTTCTTCCTTTCAGGAGCTGAAGCAAAGATTCACTTCTGCTCCGGTTTTGCAGCAACCTGATGTCTCACTCCCGTTTCAGGTGGAGGTGGACGCTTCTGAGATTGGTGCAGGAGCGGTGTTGTCCCAAAAAGATCCTGTGACATCTAAAATGAATCCTTGTGCTTTCTTTTCCCGAAAGTTCTCCCCATCCGAACGTAACTATGATGTGGGGAATCGGGAACTGTTGGCCATGAAATGGGCATTTGAGGAGTGGAGACATTGGTTGGAGGGAGCCAAACACCAAGTCGTGGTCCTTACTGACCACAAGAATTTGATTTACCTGGAGTCGGCCAAGCGCTTGAATCCTAGACAGGCTAGGTGGGCCTTGTTTTTCACACGTTTTGATTTTGTGGTCTCTTTTCTTCCGGGCACTAAGAATGTCAAGGCAGACGCCCTCTCTAGGAGTTTCCTTGCTGATTCTCCTGTTGTGACTAAGCCTGCTACCATCTTAGGCGAGGGGGTAGTTCTTTCTGCCATCTCGCCCGATTTGAGACATGCTCTGGAATAGTTTCAGGAGGACAAACCTGAGCGTTGTCCCAGTGGAAAGTTGTATGTTCCTGACCAGTGGAGGAAGATAGTGATGTCTGAAGTTCATTGCTCTGCATTGGCTGGTCATCCAGGTATTTTTGGTACTAGAGATCTGGTGAGTCGGTCTTTTTGGTGGCCCGCCTTGTCTCATGATGTCAGGAATTTTGTGCAGTCCTGTGGGACTTGCTCCCGGTCTAAACCTTGTTCTCGCTCTAGTGGCTTGTTGATGCCTTTGCCGGTGCCCAGGAGGCCATGGACCCATATTTCAATGGATTTTATCCCTGATATGCCTGTCTCTCAGAGAATGACTGTTATTTGGGTGATTTGTGATAGATTCTCTAAGATGGTCCATCTTGTACCACTCCCTAAGTTGCCATCTTCCTCTGAGTTGGTGCCCTTGTTTTTGCAACAGGTGGTTCGCTTGCACGGGATTCCTGAGAACATTGTATCTGACAGAGGAGTTCAGTTTGTGTCTAGATTTTGGAGGACTTTCTGTTCCAAGCTGGGAATTCAGTTGTCCTTCTCCTCTGCGTTTCACCCTCAGACCAATGGGCAGACGGAGAGAACAAACCAGACTTTGGAGTCTTATTTGAGATGTTTTATTTCTGCCGATCAGGATGATTGGGTTTCATTTTTGCCCTTGGCCGAATTTGCTTTAAATAATAGAGCTAGTTCTGCCACTTTGATGTCACCTTTTTTTTGTAACTTTGGGTTTCACCCTCGATTTTCTTCAGGGCAGGTGGAGCCTTCTGCCTGCCCAGGTGTTGACACTGTGGTGGAGATAATGCACCAGATCTGGGACAAAGTAGTGGATAAGTTGTCTCTCTCCCAGGAAAAGGCCCAGCGGTTTTCCAACCAGCGTAGGACTGTTGGTCCCCAGTTTAAGGTGGGTGATATGGTTTGGTTGTCATCAAAAAATATCGCTATGAAGGTGGCTTCTCCTAAGTTTAAGCCTAGATTTATTGGACCTTACAAGATTTTGGAGATTATTAATCCGGTCTCTTTTCGGTTGGCTCTTCCTGTCACATTTAAAATTCATAATGTGTTTCATAAGTCCTTGTTGAAGAGGTTTGTTGAACCAGTAGTTCCTGTGGTGGCACCTCCTGACCCTATATTGGTTGAAGGTAACATGGAATATGAGGTAGAGAAGATACTGGATTCCCGTCTGGCTAGACGGAGACTCCAGTATTTGGTTAAGTGGAAGGGTTATGGTCAGGAGGATAATTCCTGGGTCTCTGCATCTGATATTCATGGCGAAAGATTGGTTTGTGCCTTTCATCGGGCTCACCCAGATCGCCCTGGTGGCATGGATGAGGGTTCGGTGACCCCTCCTCAAGGGGGAGGTACTGTTATGAGTTCATTTTTCCCTTCACCATTGAGGTCTGATGAACTCCCTCCTCTGGTGAAGGAAGGTAGTGAGGCTGATTACCAAACACCTGGGCAGCTAGAAGATGACTGGGTGGCTGGAATTGAGGACTGGATATAAGGCAGCCGACGCCCTTCTGCCTTGCTGGTGATCCTGCTGGATTCTTGGAGACCAGTCTGATTCCTGCGTCTCAAAGCTAAGTTTTTCTGCTCTGCTTTGTACTCTTCAGTTTTGTTTTTGTTTTGCCTTGTTTTTTGGGAGTTCTGCCATCCCCGGCCAGGAGTGAGCTGAAATCCATTTTCATCTCTGATCTGTTGATCTTTTGCTCTGTCTCCAGAATATTCCTGAGTGCTGATATAGTCTTTTGAAGCCTAGCGACTTCAGGGCCTGTTTTTCCTATCAGTCGGTTGGCTCATTTTGGATAGGGTTTTTGCGGATGGCAGACAGCAGCTTTCCTATCCTGTCCTATTTAGTTAGCTTGGGCCCCATCATTTGCTCAACCTATCTTTCTATCTGTGTTAGTGTTTTCATCTTGCTTCATCGTCATTATATGTTGGGGGCTGCCTATTGCTTTGGAGTCTGCTCTGGGGCAGTTTAGTTTTTCCCCTTTCTGTCTTTAGGCTATGTAGTTCTCTGGCTGTGATCGAGGGGTCTAGGGCACCGTAGGAACCCCCCACGGCTACTGCTAGTTGTTGTGGGTAGGTTCAGGGGTCTGCAATCCGATAGCTGCCAACCTCTCTGGTTTTTCTGGACTTAGCTAGTATTTTGTTTTTTCCTCCTTTGGTGACTCATCATAACACTGAAGTCTATGTTTACAATCATATGTTAAAGTTTGGGCACCCCTATTAATGTTAACCTTTTTTCTTTATAACAATTTTGGTTTTTGCAACAGCTACTTCAGTTTCATATACCTAATAACTGATGGACTCAGCTATATATCTGGATTCAAATGAGGTTTATTGTACTAACAGAAAATGTGCAATCTGCATTTAAACAAAATTTGACCGGTGCAAAAGTATGGGCACCTCAACATAAAAGTGACATTAATAAATTGTTATAAAGAAAAAAGGTTAACATTAATAGGGGTGCCCAAACTTTAACATATGACTGTATGTGGGAAGGTAGGATCCTGCTGTAATTAAGAATGCCTGAGCTGCAGTACTAGTCTCAAACCCACTTACAGGGTTCAATCACCCAACTGTATAAATCGAATGCGTGCAATCTGATAAAAAAAATTGGATTGCACTTTGACCAATATTATTCAATGAGGCAGTGCAGATCAGCAATTTTTTCTCACCTGCATTCGGCAGTAAAAAAAATTAGAGCATGCTGCGATTTCTCTCCAAAATTGGATGAGTGTGAGAAAAAAAAAATCGGATACCACATGGAGTCACAGTTTAACATCTGATTTTACCGGATACATTGTTACAATTCTGTAGCATAGGAAAGTGTAAATGGTCCTGTAAATGATTAATATCTGCTGAGTAAAAATTTGGTTTGCACACGGGTGACAAGTGAGAAAAAAGCGGTCCCACTTTTCTGGATGAAAATCGGACCGATTAGCTTATACGCTTGTGTTACCCCAGCCATAGACCGAGCCACTGAGGCATCACTAATTGGCAAGGTCTATTGGACGCTCTGAATATCAGTGGTTTTATTTCTACATAAAATAAATACAAATATTCTTACTCTTTTTTTTCCTGAAAAAACCCTTTAAGTCTACATGGGCGAAACAAAGCAAATTGTGCTCCTTACCAGACATGATATATTTAGAATTGATTGCCATCTTCCACCCCTAAACTCCACTGCCATACACAATCCCCTAGTTTGCCCTGGCCCCGAGCCATCGAAAAATACGCCCGGAACAGACATAATGAAAAGAATTTAGTCTTTGACGGATTCTAATTGTGACCGAGTCTGCTGGGGAATATGAGGTCAGGTCAGAAAGTAAAGCTGTAAAATGAATGCAGTAACATTTGCTAAATACCCACATGAAGGATCATTAAACAGCCCAAAAGACTTCAAAGTTTAGATCATGAGAGTTTATAAGAAGCACAAAGGCAGCAATGAAGAGGAGCATTGCCTCTGCCACAATATCCCGCTCCTATTTCCTGAATAATTTTGCAGGGTGACATTACAGTTTGAAATTTGGCAGCTGAGGGAAACTTCCTGAATGCCACCTCCTTATAAATCACAATTTGATGTTTGGCTTGTTGGATCTTCTGGAAAAAAACAAGTCTTACACAATCATTCAAAGATATTATTAAATGAAGTGAAGAAAACATTCTCTCCATTAAGAGAACAAGTCACGTGAATTAGATGCAATCCCACGGGGCTACTTCTACTGGGAGCGCAGAAAATTAGAAAATAAAAGGAAATATTGCAAAGTGTAGGACAACCTGCACAATTATATTAGGATATAGCAGAAATGACATTTCCCTAAAATGAATTATTATCATGATCATTGTTTAGGGCCTTGTTCTCACATATTCACTAGTCTGTCTGTAGAACCTCATCTCTACTTTTTGCTGGCAGTAGTTTTTAGTTTATGTTCCAAGCCAATCCATAGGCCTATATTCACATGAAAGAGACCCAAAGACTGTCCGACTGGCCTCTGTTAGGCCTGATATACCTTTTTTGCTTCCAGTATGGTATTGCGCAGCAGGCTAAGCTTTTTTCTACAAAGACATACAGCAGAAGAAATATGCCACACAATATATACAGTTAAGTCCAGAAATATTTGGACGGTGACAGAATCTTTGTGATTTGGGCTCTACATGCCACTACATTTTATTTCAAATGAAACAACTTAGAGGCAATTGAAGTGCAGAGGATTAAAAGGAATTAATATGTGCATACAGGTGATAGAAATGGCCCACTAGTCCTACCTGTATGCCTCATATTAGCAATCTTATTTTCTTTCCTTATGTTAATGATGTCTTCCAGGCTACGGGCTGTTCGGTGCCTAGAAGAAACCACTGCCTTCTATCTTCTTTTTAATACCACCCCTCTCCCATGCATGTCAGTTCAGGCACTGGAATTCCACACCTGTGCCCTGCACTCCCTCCACAATCCGTACCTCTTCCTAACTTCTATGGGCACTGCAATCAGCGATCTTCTACGCAGGCGCCAGCTAGTCACTGTGACCTCCGGCGAGCGTGACAATAAGATGCTCTCCCCACTTTCTCCCTGCATAGTCATCGCTAGGAACCATGTGTACATTGCGATGACTATGCAGGGAGGAAGTGGGGAGAGCAGCTTATTGTCTTGCACAGAGAAGGTCACTGGTGCGGAAGTCACTGGCACCTGGAAGAAATCATTAACATAAAGAAAGAAAATAAGATTTCTCAACAACAAGACCACTAATATGAGGCATACAGGTAGGACTTATTTAACATTTCTATTACCTGTTATGCCCATATTAATAGGTCATATACATCCCGGGGGGTGACAGATTCCCTTTAATTAAATAAAAAAATCCTGTGAAACGTTTAGGAATTCAACATTTTTATATAAAGCCTCCTCATTTCAGGGGCTCAAAAGTAATTGGACAAGATAACTTTACCATAGATAAAATATTCATTTTTAATAGTTTGTAGAGAATCCTTTGCAGGATTGCCTGAAATCTGGAAGACATGGATGTCACCAAATGCTAGATTTCCTCCTTGTGATGCTTTACCAGGCCTTTATTGCTGCTGACTTCAGTTGTTACTTGTTTGTAAGTCTTTCTGCCTTAAGTTTTCTCTTAAGCGTGTGAAATGCATGTCCAATGGGGTTGAGATCTGGTGATTTACTTGACCATTGCAGAATACTCCACTTCTTTGCCTTAAACCCCCCCCCCAGGTTGCTGTTACAGTATGTTTTGGTTCATGATCCATCTGTACTGTGAAGTGTCGTGTCGTCCAATCAACCTTGCTGTTTTTTGGTTGAATCTGAGCAGAAACTACAGTATCACCCTGTACACCTCAGAACTCATCCGGCTGCTTCTGTCCTCAGTCACATCATCAATAAACACTAATGACCCGGCACCATGGGAAGCCATGCATGTCCATGCCATCATACTGCCTCCACCATGTTTTACAGAGGATGTGGTGTACTCTGGATCATGAGCCATTCCAAGCCTTTTCCATGGTTTCTTCTTCCCATCATTCTGGTACCGGTTGACCTTAGTTTCAGCTGTCCAAAGAATGCTTTTCAATAACTGGGCTGGCTTCTTTAGATTTTTTTGGCAAAGTCTAATTTGTCAAATCTGAATAAATTACCAAAGGAACCTTAATTCCATTTTCTTTTCCTTGGATAGTCATTATCAGCAACTTTTGTGTCCTGCATTTTCTTCATATTGTTTTGCATTCTGTGGTGCTGTTTGCCCTCTCGCTCAGAAAAAGTGCAGCAGCTAACAGAACCCCAAAGTCGAGCGCATCCTCCATTAATCTACAGATATCTCCCCTTCATATTGGTTTTATTGTAGTTGCATCTCTTTTTTAACCTCTTGCATGAATTATTATCTTTAATATATTTTTCTTTAATTTATATGATATGTATTGCAAAACTTTGGAACTTTCCACAATTCTGCTGATTATTGTCTAGTGAAGCACATCTTCATGTAAAGATATTAGAACTACCGGTAGAGTTAAAAGTGATTTGAAAGGCGCAAAAAAAAAAATCTTTGTATAAATAGTGTAGAATTGACAATGTTATATTATTAGCCTATACTGAATATAATCAAAGAAAAAACACTTATTGGACACAGCAATGGGATATATATCACTAGTGGTGTAAAGAGAATCAGATCATCAGAAGGTGACATATATCTGCCGTATCAAAGGGTATGGCAGACCATTCAGGAATAGAGAAATATCAAAAAGGAGAAAAAGCACTGAACAAGGGTCAAAAAGGATAATAGGACAATAAAAATTAAGGCTAAAATACCTTCTTTGTCACACTGACAGTATATGATTGGTCCATATGGTCTTTTGTCATCTATTAGTTATGTGCAATATTTATACCTATTTTATTGTTATTATATTTTTTTGTAGACAGTACCTGGGTCTTTGGTTTATTGATTAATCAAAATAAATTTTACTTGTGATTATTACTATATATTTGTTACTTCATTGTCCGCGTTGGCACCTTTTTGTATGTAGTGCTACTTTTTACCCTCATTAATAAAGGTATTTTAGCCTTAATTTTTATTGTCCTATTATCCTTTTTGACCCTTGTTCGGTACTTTTTTTTTTCCTTTTTGGTATTTGAATATAATCAATGTGTATTATAGTCCCAGAAAACCACCTTAAGGGATTGAAAAAGGGAATAACTTTATGCAAAATGGAATTAATGTGCTTGTTTAGAGCCTTACATACACTATTGACACAATTCTTTTCATCCTGTATATCTTTTACTTACTTCAAATGTGGCATGACAGTCCCAAGAAAATCTCAAGAAAGTTGTTTGTACATGTGACCCTTACACAAAAAGTAAATATGTAACATTATCAATTTGCAGTAGATTTTGGATACTGACTGACATCCGCAATATGCATTGAGTCAGAACAGACTAAAAGCTGCAGATCATATATATTCCAGTTCTACCCTTTGATCTATTTTCTTTTATAGGTGAGCAGTCTAGTTTTACAGTGGATAATGCTAAAGGTTGCAATAATTTAAACTGTATTTCTGTTGTCAAAGAATGGAAACAAACATTTCAAGTGTAAACATTTGAAAAAAAATATATCAAATTATTTCAAGATCCTTTTGTTGACTTACTCCTATATAATGAAAAGCTGCAGCTGTTACCACCATGACTTTCATCGTACATCTAGTGTGTGTGTTGGTGGAGGAATAGGGGTCAAAAGTGTCTGTATTCATAGCATTAGGCACTGATGGTGAAATTTATCTATTGCATTACACATGTGAACACATGAGGTAAAAGCGGTAAAATCATGCATCAGTTGCAAACAAAAATGGTCAGCCAAGACTGAAGGTATGTAAGGAGATGGACCATACTGCCAACGTTCCTCTTTGAAGATTCCTGTATTGCTGCAAAAGTATTTTGATGTGTAATGTGTATTGTGACATGTGTTATATTGATAGTGTTGTGTTCTGCCCCACAGTAGGAAGAGATTGAGTTAATTGTTGGGACTAGCCCAGAGTGAGTGGGCCTAAGGTGAAGGGACAAAAACAGTTTACAGTCAAGACAGCAGATAGGGCCCAGCGTGCCATAGAAGCAGACGTAAGGTCTGACTAGTGAGCAGCCGTTTGACGTGGGTGTCCCTGATGTGAGTGGAGACCGACGCAGTGGCGTGATCCTGATGACAGAGGTGATCTAAGGACAGAGTGTGATCAACAGGAGATGGGTCCTGAGACAGGACGCCTTGCAGCATGGCTGAGTTTATAACTCAGAGAGGTAAAGGGACAGGACAGAACAGAAACCGTGAGACGGCGAGAGTGCCCAGGGCGGGAGTTCCAAGGAGTCAGAAGAAGCTAAGAGAAACTAAGTACTGGCCATATTGGCAACCTAGTTCCTTTAAGAGGAATAGAGGATGCAGAAACGCTGGTTGAGAACAGGACTCTCACTAACTAGACTGTGTAAGAACAGGGGCGGACACTGGCAGCTTGGGGCCCCTGTGCAAGAAAAGTGTCTGGCCCCCCTCCTTTTATTTCGACAAAGCTGCATATATATAAATATATATATATATACATATATATATATATTCAAACACATACATGTATATATATTACATAGTCTCCCTTTATTATGTATATTGCCATCCATTATACAGGACCCTCTCTTGTTATGTACAGCACCGTCCCTTACATATTCGATTTTATACAGTCCTGTTTTTATTACATACCGTCCTCTCTTGTTAGCTGTATAATGCAATGATGGCTGATGGAGCATGGGAAAGCTTCTTTTCTAATGGAGGAGCAGATGGACTGGTCGTCTGGTCACCGGCTCCTCCATCAGCAGTCATTTTATATCTAAAAAGAGAGAGGACTATGTAATAAAAAAGGGCGTTGTGAATAACCAAAATAACAAGAATACACTATGTAAGAGACAGCACAGTACATAACAGCAGAGGAAGCTATATAATAAGGGGCGGCATCATAAACAGTGACTACACTATATACTGAGGGATGGCGCTATATATAATAAGCAAGTACACTATATACTAAGGGACTGTGTTAGACATGATAAGCGATAATAACATCTTCCTCCACCTCCCCCTGTTCCTAAATACATTAGAAATCCTTCTTCCTCCCATCCCAATCCCCTACATTATTGTCCTCTCCCCACCCCAATCATTGCCCTCTTCACCACTTCCATCATTGTTTTCTCCCCACCACCTCCATCATTTCCTTCACCCCTACAACCCCCATCATTGTCCATTCCACCACCTCCATCATTTCCTCCTCCTCCACTGCCCCTATCATTACCCTTTCCACAACATTGTCCTTTCCACTACCACCCCCATCATTGCCCATTCCACCACCTCCATTATTTCCCTTTCCACCATGACCATCATTGTCCTTTCCACCACCACCATCATTGCCTTTTCCCTACCACCCTATCATTGCACATTCCACCACCTCCATCATTGTCCTTTCCACCACCTCCATCAGTGCTTTCTCCCCCATCCCCCCATCATTGCCCTTTCCACAACCTCCATCATTGCTTTGTCCCTCACCACCCTCATCATTGCCCTTTCAATCATCCCAATCATTGTCTTCTCCCCACCAGCTCCATTATTACCTGCTTCCCCACCACCCCCATCATTGTCCTTTCACTGCCACCATCATTGCCTTCTCCCCCACCACCCCATCATTGCCCATTCCACCACCTCCATCATTTCCTCTTCCCCCACCACCCCATCATTGTCCTTTCAGCTGCCACCATCATTGCCTTCACCCCCACCGCCCCATCATTGTCCTTTCCACTGCCATCATCATTGCCGATTCCACCACCTCCATCATTTCCTCCTCCCCACCACCCCATCATAGTCCTTTCAACTGTCACCATCATTGCCTTCTCTCCCACCACCCCATCATTGCCTTCTCCCCTATTACTGCTCTCTTCTCCACCTACACACACAGCACCATTCACCTCTCTGCACTTTCCCCCGCAGCGACACACACACACACACACCACCTCTCACCTCTCCGCACGCTCTCCCGCAGCATTACCTTCTCCGGCAGCTTCCTATCTCTGGCACAGCCGCGGCGCTGAATGATGTCATCCAGCCACGCCGCTGACTGTGTGAAGGAGCAGGGAGCAGGATTAATTGCTGCAGCTCCCCTGCCATTTTCTCTTGCAGGCAGTAGAGCTGCAGGGATCTCTCTCTGCCCACCGCACATGGGCAATCTGGCCGGAGCCTCGAGGCCGGATAAACAGGCCAGATTACCCTCATTATTAGCCGTCTTTTAGGGGCCCCCCTCCACCTCCGGGCCCTGGTGCAGCCGCACTGACTTCACATGCAGTATGTCCACCAGTGCCTTTAGCCACTTACTCCAGATCTTTATTCGACACAACATGAGCAGTCTCTTCTCAATGTAAGTCAATGAGAGCCAGAAAAAGGTTCTCCTAGACCTACATTCAGAGCATGTGACTGTTAGCTGTGACTTCTGGTCAGTCAGGAGCTGCGGTCACAATATAGTGGAGCTGAGCTGGAGTAACACCCCAAAGAGCAGAAGATGGTGACTGGTAAGTATTTTTCTACAGGTAGGAAACAGACATTAATAATAGTACTCAAGGCGTGAAATAAAAGAAAACACCAGAGTGGTGCTTTAAGCAACACTGTAGTAGCAACATTTATTTTTTATTCTGTAAAATCTTGGTCTTTTCATTATATTTGATCCATTATTACGAGAAGAAACATATTTTTGATCCTTTTCCCTCTAAAGGTTTTTTAGATTCTCAGTTATACCATACTGATTAACCTGTATTTTATTCTCTTTCTATTTACATTTTTTTTTAAGAAAAAACGATTGAAATAAAAAATTTGTATTGAAAATAATCTTATAAACATCAAAAAAGTGACTATGCATATGACCGATATATCAGTTATGTATATATTCAATTTTGTTGATGTTTCTGTCTTCTCTGCGTTTCAAGCATAACTTAATTTCCTCCTTTCTGGATTCAATCTTAGGTATTTTCTATTTCTGACATGATTTCACTTTCCAACATCATCATTTATTAACATTTAGTGGACTTATGAGTCTTAAAATTTCTTCTAATCCCGTCATCTAAAATTAATATTAGAATTACTAATACTACACAAAACTACTATACGGCTATAGGATCCATGGGGACCTTTGTGTGTCACCATATGGTTTTCCTTCAGATGCTTTAGGTTGGAGATATTTCCCCTGGATATTGTGAGGGATGGAGCCTGTCACATTTTGTTTCTTGGATTTGCACAAAATCCAATAGTGAAAAACACTGTATGTCTCTTTGAGAGCCATATGCAGCTCAATGAGTACCCTACTATGGCACATGTAATACGGCCATGTGCGTGCCAGTATAGACATTAGATATTCTTCCCTATTAGTAATGAGCGAACATGCTCCGATAAGGTGTTATCCTAGCATGCTCGGGCGCTAAAATACTCGGGTGCATAAAAATATGTTCGAGTCCCTGCAGCTGTCTGTTCGACAGCTCCAACAAATGAAGGGATTCCATGTTGGTTAGGCAACCCCTACATGTGTTGCGCCTGTCTACCAGCCGTGAGACATGCCGCAGTGGGAACATATTTTTCGAGCACGCCAAAGACACTCAGCACCTGAGCATGGTCGGGTAACACCTTATCCGAGCACGTTTTCTAATTATTAATAGGGAATAATAGCTCATCACTATGGCCGGGGTCACACTAACCAACGCAAAATACGGTCAGTATTTTACAAGCGTAATATGGATGAATGGCCCCTAAACAGTGCTCCGTATGTCATCCGTAATCAAGGTGTGGTCGCGTATTTTGCGCATGTAAGCATCCGTATGTAATCCGTATGGCATCCGTATGGCGAGATTTTCTCGCAGGCTTGCAAAATGGACATATAATGGAGCCCTATGACTGGGTTTATAACACAAACCAAAGAATAGATATAGACACATAGAATGCCTATATATATATATATAGATATATATATATATGTATTCTATGTGTCTATATCTATTCTTTAGTTTCTTTATTAAAACTGTCAGTGTAAGTTTAATGTATAGCGCACTGAATTGCTGGCTTTTCTAAAGGACACCGGGTGCGTATTGCTCGCAGGTCACACGTCTGGTCCGTGTGTAATCCGTATTTTTTGCGCACCCATAGACTTGCATTGGCGTATTACGGCCGTAGTACGTTGACAATCGCAGCATGCTGCGATTGGCACGGAGCGTAGAATACGGATGAGAAATATACGGCTGGTGCAAGGGACCCCATAGAGAATCATTGGTCCGTGTCTAATGCGTGCTTTTAGCGCCTCTCACTCGGCCGTATTCCTCGCCAGTGTGACTCCGGCCATAACCTACATACTAAGGCATGTTGTACAAACCTTTTTAGAATAATCATGCTATGAATTTCCTATCGTGGGACTGTGTATTGCTTTCAGTCTACAAAGAGCACATTCTAGATAACTGGGTGATTTCCATGCAATTATTTTTGTTATTTTCCTTAAACAAAAGAGCTAATCAGTCCTTGCTTGGATGCCAATAACAATAATAGACGAGCCATTGTGAAACCCGCATAGACCAGTTGTTGTAAGTCTCAGCTGTTTGCCTGAAAAAGGCCATTCTATAAATGGAAATGTAGAAGCCTGCAATTATGAACGCTTTGGAAGATTGTCATTTAGTTTTCTTTTCTGTGCTGGGGCTTCAAAGAAGAGCAGCTGATGTCTCCATGTGACCGTCATTTGCTCAACTTGGAAAACAATGCCCATTTTATGCTTCCCTGTGACTGGTATATGGTATATTTGTGGGTTTTTAACTGTGATTGCCACCTTTCTAAAGAAGGCTATAAATAAGGCAGGATGTTTTTGGTGCTGACCACTTTCTGGAATAGTAAAGATAGACCTGACACTTCTTCAATTCTAGGAACTTTTTAAGATATGTTTGTGTTTGATGGGTTTTTTTTAACTTGACCTAGACACATGCCCTATAAATACTGATGAAAAGGATAACTCACGTTACGTGTTCATACAGGTTTAAAGAAATAGCTTAATGTGTACCTTCTGGGGATATCATACAGGTTAATGGGGCTTACTACATTGGGATATATATGTAGTAACGGGGACCATGTATTGCTGCATTTGCATCCAAAATTTTTCTCATTTTCTTGCCACAAAGTCCTACATCAACTTTACAAATGAATAATTATTTTACTCCGTTTAGTCAAAAACTTTGTCAAAAACTAAAAAATGAGGAGAAAAAGGTGTGAAGTTAAGAAAGAAATATTTATGAAAGCATTTTCCTGAAAAAAACTTACGGTACTTAGTCCAGTGTGTAATTCTCATGCACCATTAATAGTGCCGTGCTGGCTCGGTGTGACCCCCTAGAAGGTCCAAGACAAAAAAAATCCAGAATTCGAAGGCACCAGTGAATAGTAGGGATAAAATGTAGCTTTCAGTCCATCCTTAAAATATCATGGTAAAATACAAAAACAAGGTAGACAATGCAACGTTTCAGTCCCAGTTTTTTTCAAACCAGAAATACAATAAAAATGACATTGTAATTTCATGTATTGAAATTAATTGTATTTCACCGTGCTATTTGAAGGATGGAATAAAGTCTATGTTTTAGCCTTACTCTTCTCTGGTGCCTTGGAATGTTGAACTTTGCATTTTTCAGAAAAGTAGCAGAAAAATTGTATATTCTAATTTTTCTTCCAATTTTTCTTTCTTTTCTAACATTGGGAAGTAAACTAATTAACATAGTTAAAAAGTTTTAACAGCAAAAAAATTCAGCATTGACATTTGATCCGGGTCTTACTTTTATTTTAAAGTGGCCAGCTCTGTATTTCTTTGCTGCCGGACTTTAGCCCTGTGGATCAACTCCTAACTGCTGACACCTTCACTCCACTTTTAATTTGCTGGCTTTGTAAGAAGAAGGGCCAGACCGGGGTACTTGTCTTGCGCCTGGTCCGGAACTGTCGGGGCTGTCTCCTCTATTGTCCGGGGGAAAGCTTAGAGACCCAGACTGACCTTTGCACTACACAGGAGGGGTCGGGGCTAAAAGAAGGAAGCCTCAGCACACATAAGCAGACAGACATGGCGGGAACAAGCAGCTCGTGGCAGGGTGAAGTGAGTGCTCTGTCTCTTGAGCACTGGAATAGCGCAGGACCGCGCTTGTGCTTCCCTGTGATAACTCACAAAGACTGTGACCAGTATCTTGCCTCCAGCTCTTGCAACGCGAGGTGCTAGACGCTCGGGGCCCGTGAGTAACACATGCACACCACTTAGGAAGGACCGGGTGACTCACCGTGAACTGTGATCTTACTCCCCGGTGAACATGTTCTGAGCCACGTTATGCTACGATAGTGTTGTGGACTGTACTGCACCCCACGCAGAAAACCCTGGACCAAGGAACCCGTTAAAGATGCCGAGGACAAACCACTGCCATTGGGATTCGGCTCAAGGACGACCACAGGATGACACCGGATCCACCACGCACTGACCGTGTTGGCGCCACTGACCCAACTGTGGACTCTTCAGTCAGGAAGCTGTCAGACTGATAAGGTAACCCCTGAGAACTGTTACTATCTCTATTACATTCTGTACCTTATCCTGTATACCAACTGCTATACCTGTGTTTATCCTATCTCCTCCCTGTTCAAGTAAAACAGCATTAACTCTTGCTCTGTCTCCGGGCCTTTACTGCATCCCGCAACCTGCTCACAGCTTGACGCGACATCAACATTATGGTATGATGCACACAGGTTGCCATGTCAGGCAGGATATTTATAACAGGGGCCGGAGATGATGGCCGGTTGGGGCAGCTCGCAGGGCTCCTGTACAGTGGCCATGGTATACTGACCTGGACTAGGGTCCTGCTTATTGATTCACCCATCTCTAAAAGTAGATTTCTTGTGACTGGTTGGTTTTCAGTTCCAGCATATACTACGAATATTGGCTATTTTCTTTAACAGGAAGCAGAAAACTTTGCAGTGCAGTTTTGGATTGTCATCTCAAAGAGGTTTCATTGTACTTGCATATTCATATGTATATTTATTAAAGGGATTGTCCACCTTATCATATGAATATATCAGTAAAGATCACGTTCCTGCTTTAGCAGTCCTGGTGTAGTGTTGGGTTCTAGGACCTTGTCCTTTTCTAATCACAAGTTCTGTCATTTTTTATTTGATAAATTTCATTCTCATACGCTGGAATAAGCAATAGACCATCCTTGTGCAGAGTTAATTAGGAGCTTCTTGACTTAAGCCCTTGGCTGATTAGGTTACTGTCTTCTGTTCTTCTAAAGGGCCTGTCACACTAAGCGATATCGCTAGCAATATCGCTATAACGTCACTGGTTTTTGTGACATTATAGCGATATTGCTAGCGATATCGCTATGTCTGATACTTACCTCCGACCGCTCCCCCGCTGGTTATCGCTGATCGCGCGAGAACGTCCTGGACTGTTTCTCGTCGTCAGCTTCCTGCTGGGCTTCGTGTGGCGCCGACGAGCGACGCGTGGACGCTGGCGGGAGGACGTCAGGATCGCCTCGTCTGACAGGTAAGTAACGACCCCCCCGACCGCTGCTATGTCGCTGGTGAGATCTGCCTGTGTGGCAGGTCACTAGCGACCACTTAGCGATGCACCAGCAATCCTGACCGCGTCATATCGCTGGTCGGGATCGCTGGTACATCGCTAAGTGTGACAGTACCTTAATTTTACAGAGGATCTTTAGAACATGTAAGTAAGAATTTAGTCTGAAAATTCGTTGCCTAGAGGCATAAAGTACAAAGAGATGCATCACTTTCTAACATCAGTTCAATAGGATGGATAATTACTTTTCTGGTTAGCCCTCTTATAAGACAGCCTGACCCTTTAAGTTGTGTGCTTATAATGCCACACTTGCTTTTATGCTTAGCACACTTTTTTATATGATCTGATCCTTTTTTTTATTGCATTTATATATGCTGTGAGTCTGTGGAAAATGCAGAGTCATGTCAACCCTGCAGTAGTCCAGTTGGTTAGGAGTTAAATGGGTTGATGATTGAAGTGAAACTGGGCTGAGAATGTGTTAGCCTATGTTCTTCAGGGGCTGTTTTTTCACCATTTCGAGTCAGTTACGAAAAGCATGTGGAGTGGGTTGGAGCTATGCTACCTGACACAATCCATGACTTGTAATGAAATAGAGGACTTATCTAAGTTATGGAGGGGAGACTGTCCCTGTGTTAGTCTGTAGGGAGTGTAGGAAGTAGGAAGTTACCGCACTGGTAAACAACTGTCATTGGAATAGCTGGGGCAAGTGTAGAAGTCTACCACATTGCTCCAATGGCAGATAGATGGGTCTACAAGCAAAGGTAAGGAGAAACTGACCTTTGAGGAGAGAGAAAGGTGTAGTCATCAGGAATTTGTCTCGTAACAACTACATAAAGGAGATTATGAGCAAAATGCCAAGAAAGAAGATTTGCAAAGCAGTAATGGCAGTGATATAGAAGAGTTAATGGTTTGCTTTATATCCCTTTAATTACCTTTAAGACTTCAAATGCCTTTGCCTATTATTGCTATGTGTTATTCTTATGTAGACTATTAGTCTCTGTCTTCAAGGAAACTATACTTGTTATCATATTTGTTCTCAACAACATGTTCTGTGTATATTGTAAACAAGGTACGACCCTGAGGTGATGGTGGGGGCCAAATGAGCTCCATAGAGTCACATATTCTTGTAAATGGTATAAAAGTTTCCTTGTATTTCATTACGTCAGATAAAGTGATTTGACCATGGCTTTTTTGTTGAGTCTCTTTGTCTCCAAGCGGTTGCAACAGAAGGGCGAAACCTCGTAATTCGGACTCACTGGTGATCTGGCATAACTGACGCTTGGTCAGATCAAAAAGCAGCTACGACAGTTTTGGCGCCCAATGTGGGGCCGTGGAAACCAGCCTATTCGGAATCCGTATGTGGGAGCTTCCTGGGAGGTTGAATATGCAGAATCCAGGCTGCAGCAGGTGAGAACATTTCTTCTTACATTGATTCTGCATCTGCAACCTTTCTAAGGATGTCTACATATCTCTGGGTAAGACTGTACAACACGGTTCAAAAGAACCCACATCACCAGTGAGCGGTGAGTATGTCCGTATGAGAGTTGAATAATAGAGTAATAAGATAATAATTGTCATTTGTATTATCTGTTAATCTGTTCTGGTAATACACTAACTGGTTATGTACTGGTGTACTGTGTAGCACAAAGCCTGGGATAGACTCTGTGCAGCGTCTATTTTGGATTGATAGTAAACCATATGACGCTGTATTTTGTATAGGGCTGTGGTTTTTGGTTGTTTTGGACCTTCTGATGTTGGTTTGGTTTTCATTGATTCTTGTTGTTTAAGAAGTTGGCTTTGGTGTTCTCAGAGTGTCAGTGGACACTGCTGTAGGTTAAGGTGTCAAATATCCAAAGTCCAAGATAGGCAGGCTGTGTGAATCCTTGTATGTACAGTATGTCTATGAGAACCTCTGAATGAGTTGAGAGATGAGTAATTGAGTATAAATAAATCCCTGATTGATGAGGGGTTCCATTAGAAGTAGTCCTCTCTATGTGACAGAGGACGTTATTCAACTCACTTTGAGCTGAATTAGGTGGAGTGATTGAGATAAGAGATTTTTGTTATCTTCTCTTTGTAAAATCAAATGACCGCTGAAAAGTGAAAGGAAAAAAAAAATCCCTGAATGAGCACGTATGAATGAATCATCACACATCATTTTTGTGTCAAGAGATTTGCTACCTTTCTAGTTGTGGTGGAATCCCGGACAGATGCGTTATAGATATTTCAAATCTACATCTGAGACTGAATGAATTGAGTAATGATATAGCTCGTGTTATATGTGGCATTACATTGTAATGTTTCCTGAATGCATTTGGCCAGAAAAAGGGCAAGACGTGGTTGCTCACATTATACAGTTATCTGCTCTTACAGTGAACTCCCGTCATTTTGAGTTTTCTTTGTAGAAATTGATTTGATAAGTCTAAAGAACTACGGAATTCTGTGAAGGACACTACATTCTGATGGGAGGGGGAAGGATGGCGCTGCGCGGTTTCTTCTCTCGCTCCCCTCGTCTATCTCTTCTGAGTGTCTAATAAGAGGATTCACAGAGCTGCGCTCAGATTCTCTGTAGTTCCGAAATGCTCGCTATAAGATGCATATGCATCTTAAAGATATGCATTTTAAAGCAACAGTACTTAATTGAAGTGGAATTAAATTTTGTAAGTTGAAGTTGAAAGTAAAATATGGTGCCTAATTTAGAAGGAAATTGTAAGTGATTGTTTGGTCATTGTAAGTGATTGTTTGGTCATTAATGTGTTTTGAACCTGCTTCTAGTTGTGTGATTGATTTGTATAGCAAATTGTGGATCAACAAAAGAGGTAGCCGACTGAATGGCTGATAAAGTAGGTCAGAGGCCAATCACACCTGGGCCTTCTTACTTTAGTCAACGGGTTTTTTTTGTTGTGGGTGAGAGGCGAGGGCAAGGAGCCCTCTGGATATACCTTGGCAGGCTCACTCTGACTTGCTATGTGTGGACTGTAAGACAGAGGTCCAGACACACAGAAGGGTATTTCAGAAGCAAGGCGAGCTGTCTAAGTTGAAGTAGCCTTCCCACAATCCATGGAGCTGGGCTGGAAGGAAAAAGGCCTATTCCTATTCTAGCCAGCTGATCTAACGGGTGAGAGGCAGAGAGCCTTCTCGTTACATCCTGTAGGTCTACCGGGTGAGAGGCAAGGAGCCTTCCCGCTACACCTTGGCAGGCTCGCTCTGACTTGCTATGTGTGGCCGCCCGTAGATAAGGTTAGGCACACTAGAGGGGCATTTCAGAATAAAGGTGAGCTGTCGGTAGAAAAAGGTTGAAGCCATGGCAACTTTTTCTGTGTACAGTCGGTGCCCCCAATGGGGTCCAAGACAGCTATGCAAATTGTAAAAGACAGAGAAGAAAGGAAGCAGTTAAACAAGTGGGACAAATATCGAAAAAGGCAAAAATACCAGAGTGTGAATATTTGGATGTACAAAAAGGCACAGACAAGGGAAGAAAATAGCAAGTGAATGAATGATGTTTGAGAATGTGCAGCAGTATGGAAAGTGTATTATGAATGTTTTGATTGACAAAATTTAACCAGAGACCCAGACAAAACAGATGGACTTGTAAACACTGTGATCAGACTCAGACAAACCCAGACTGAATAGCTACTTGTGTGACCTGTGCTACTGACCTAAGCAAATTGCAATAAATCCTATCCAGACAAGATCATATGTAGTGACATAATAGTGTGGTTAGTGGGTAGTGGGGACATTGACCTTTGAGGAGTAAGCTGACAGTAGACATCAGACAACCAACCACATCAGGACCTAGAAGGGCGACTAGAATAAGAAAGATGCAGGTGTATTATCCCTGGAGCCCCTCTGACCAGCTAGCTTTGTTGAAGCAGTTGCCTGATCCTGAAGCCCAACCATTCCCGTTTTACAGACACATAAAGGAGAGTAAGCAGACCAATCTTCCACCTCCTTCGCATACAGACTAGGAAACTGGCAACCCAGTGACAAATGTGTACCCTGTTCTTGTCCCCTCCGGACCTGGTCCTGCCTTGATGACCTCCATAACAATGTCGGGAGGGAAAGAGGCAGAATTTTTGATTGACACTGGGGCAGCTGGGACTGTGGTACACAGAGATTTGATAATTCCAGACATGATTACTAATGAGATTGTGGAATGTGTGGGGGTAGAGGGGCAAGTGACAATACCCCTATGAATTTACTGGGAGCAGATGTGCTGAGTGCGATCCAGGCCACCATACAGTACTCTCCTGAGGGTATTACAGTCACAAGTCCCCTCTCAGAAAAACATTTGCGTAAGATTGCGGCAATGGTGTATATGACAAAAGCGGTGAAACTAACACCTGACACCAAAATGCCTGAGGATGAAGAAATGGGAAAGGTGCCAGACACTGCTTGGGCAAGGGGAAAAACTGATGTGGGTCGGTTGCCCATTCCCCCTGTCATGATTAAATTGAAAAAAAGGAACTACTCCTCCTTGTTTAAAGCAATACCCCTTGAGCCTAGCCAAATCAATGGCCCCGAGCAGAGATATTAGAGAGTATGTTAAGGCAGTGGTTCTGATGCAAAGATCTTCCCCCTGCGACACCACTTTGTATCCCATTAGGAAAAAAAGGACTCAAGGGTTTGCTGACACTTAGGCCTCTTTCACACATCAGGTTTTCGCCGTCAGGCGCGATCCGGCGCTTTTGACAAAAACAGGATCCGGCGAAATGCAATGCCGGATCCGGTTTCCCCCCCATTGACTTGCATTAGAGCCGGATCGAGCCGGATGGCCATGCGTTTCATCCGATTTTCGCCGGATCCGGCAATGTGACGCGATCCAGCGTCTGGAAGAAACGGCTACTGTAACGTTTTTTGTCTCCGGCGAAAAAGCCGGACACGCTGGATCCGGCGTGTCCGGCTTTTTCATACAATGAAAGCCTATGAGCGCCGCAATGCGCCTGATCCGGCGACAGCCGGATCCGGTGGCCGGATCCGGTTTCTTTGGTCTGAGCTTGCTCAGTAGCTCTGCCCACAAGACATATATAAAAGCAAGACAGTGGGACCCTCAGCCACACCCAACATGCCACCCAAGCCAAGAACCAGGAGCAGGAGAAGGCAGCAGACATCTGCAGCAGCACCAGCACCACCCCAAATGGAGCAGCATGCTGAACAACGGGAGGGGAGTCCAGCAGCAGATGAGAGACGGTAATTATCAAATCCCCCATTCCTCCAAACTAGGGCTATGGAATATCAAGATATTCATTGGCCCTTTGTTTCTCTTTATTCAACAGCCGCCCAATAGATGCAGCAGCAGCAGCAGCAATGGCAGCAGCAGGAACACCACCCACAGCCATGGAGTCTGGCCATGAGGAAGACAGCACATCTTCTTCTGGGAGCCCTCCCTCGCATCGTCAGCGTTTGACGGTAAGTTTTTATTTCCAAAATCCATCATCTCTGGAATATATGTCTATTCATTGCCTTTTATTTCAAAACAGGAATCACAAGATGAAGAGGAGCTCCCAGAAGAAGAAGGAAGGGGTGGACAGACACTTGGAGTGGGCTCACAATTGGTAAGTTTTTTGCATCAAACGCAGAAACACAACATCACACTACACACAACACATAGAAAACAATGTTCTGCAGACCACACACAGCAAACAAATGCCTACATCCAAAGACATAACATTTTTTGTTTTCTTCTCTAGTCTTCCCAATCTGGTGCTCGGCCAAGAGGTCCTCGCAGTGCCTCCCAGGGTCGTCGGCGACAGCAACGCAGCGGTCACCAGCGTGTAAGTATAAATATTTTTGCTTTGTTTTTTTTGCACTTTTTATTTCATTCCTTTTGTGGAGGCTAATTATGTTATTTTTGTCTTTTTCTTTAACAGCCTTCACAGCGTGCTCCCGACTCTGACGGTGAGGATGGAGGGATTGATGTGGACCGCCTCATCGATCTCGTCAGAGAAAGGGAGCCGCTCTGGAATATGGCTGACCGCCACCACGCTGACCTTATCGTTACCCGACGACTCTGGGAGGAAATCTATTCGCTCCTTGTGGACCGCTGGGAGGACCTCGAAGCTCGGGCCCAGATTAAAGAGCGTAAGTATATACAGTACCGGTTGCTTGATTTAAACCAGTGTTTCCCGAACTCCAGTCCTCGTGGTCCCCACGGATCATGTGTTCAGGATTTCTATTTACTTTGGAAATCCTGAAAACATGACCCCTGGGGACCATGAGGACTGGAGTTTGGGAAACACTGATGTTGTATACTAACCACTTTGTCCTTTCTCGTTTCAGGGGAGAGAATTGTGAAGCGGTGGCGGTCTGTGAGGGATCGTTTCAAGAAGGAGTTCAATAAAGAGATGCAGGCCCCGAGTGGATCTGGAGGACGCAGGAGCAAGTAAAAGTACGCACGAGCCCTGTCGTTCCTCCGGGAGACAATGCTCACCAGAAGGTAAATATTACACACCACATGTGACAAAAAAATGTTTAGATGTAACTTTTTTTTTTCAGCCAGGGCCATACCATGTCACTATTTTAATTGTTTTTTTTTCTCTTTATTCCACAGCACGGTGAGCAGCACTCGGGAGCCTGCACGATTGGACCCTTCTGAGGCGATCCCTGAGGAGACCGGCACCAAGGGACACTTCGACCGCCCCGGTACATCTGCACCTTCCCAGCCTTCCCACACATTCGACCCATCTGTCCCATCCACCAGCACAGGAGCATCGTGGCCGCCTACATTACATGAAGCTGCTGGTGAGGAGATCGCTTTCCCTTTACCCCACCCTTCTGCCCCTGCCACCTCTAGTACACCTGCGGGTACTGGGCGGCAGCGGCAGAGGGGTCAGGAAAAGAGTTATGCGCCAGAGTTCTTGCATCTGAATGCATCTTTCCAGAACTGTCTAAAAGTCTTGTCAGAGCAAATCTCCGCAGGCTTTCAGCAGATCAACTCCAGCATTCTGGAGGTGAAGACACTTCTGCAAACCATGCATTCAGAAGCAAGATCTTCGCCAAACCACACCTTTTTCAGGTCTGTTGTGGAGCGCATGGAAACGCTATCTCCTACCCAGCAGATGCATGTAATGCATTCATGCCACGGTGCTCTCCAGCAAGTTACCTCCCAACCTCCACCTCCCACCACTGTAGTTCCTCCACCTGCACCCCCTCCAGCCACTTTCCATCCTCCCCCTCCTATTACATCTGCACCCCCTCCAGCCACTTTCCATCCTCCCCTCCTATTACATCTGCACCCCCTCCAGCCACTTTCCATCCTCCCCCTCCTATTACATACCAGCAACCTCCCCAGTACCAGCAACCTCCCCAGTACCAGACATCTCCCCACTTCCAGCAACCTGCCCCGTACCAAACTCCTTCCCCGTACCAAACTCCTTCCCCGTACCAAACTCCTTCCCCATACAACTTTCCATCAACATCATCTGCTCCTACAGTCCCTGCCCAACCCTCCACTCCACCGCCCACCACCTCTTCTGCCTCCCACATGTCCACCCATTCTGTAGCTTTTTCCACACCATCACCTCTAACTGTTCCTTCCCCACCACGATCCCAGTCCTCTCTCCACACTCCCAGTGTCGAAGTGTCCCGCAGCCCCTCCAGCAGTATTTCCACCCCACACTACACAGATTTGTAATGTGTTTTTTGTAATAAAAATGCCCAGTTTTTTTTCAAACCTTTATTAAAAAAGTTTTTTTAACTTTAAAAACAGTTTACAAAAAAAAAATATTTTAAATAAAAGTTAAATTATTGTTTACACTGGTTGTCTGTCATTTCTTTCTGCGGCGAAATATGTTTAAAAAAAAGGTTAAATACAGGGTATTTAAAAGGTAAAAAGGTATTCAAAACCAGGTATATAACTGTGGGTAAATTTTAGCTTTTTGCCACAGTTGTGTTCCTGGTTGTGTTTGAAGCAAAATATTTCACCTAAAAAGTTGTGTTTATTGTTGGTGATTTCCTAACAATGTACACAACTTTTGTTAAAAGGTGAAATACTTTGCATAAAACACAACCAGGTACACACCTGTGGCCTAAAGCTAAAAATAGAGACCATGACAAGATAGCCAACTTTGGTTGGCAAAGGTATATACTGTTGGTACAGAAGGTACACAAGTTTGGTTGGGCATAAATCTTTCACACTCTGTCATCCTGCCAGTCTACTCTGCCTTGAGGTGACATAAAGTATAGTGCAAAATTGTCCCTCATTACTGAAACCGACACAGAACTTCTAGTGGTAATGTCATGGTAATCTTGCAAGGTGGTTTCTTCAGAGGTGTCCTCAATGGAAATGGGTTCCTTGCAGATAACAAAATTGTGGAGTACCACGCAAGCTTTGATCACCTCGTCAACAGTTTCTGTCTTGAGGTTGATCGCAGTCAATAGGACCCGCCATTTGGCTGTCAGAATACCAAAGGTACATTCAACCATTCTTCTTGCTCTTGTGAGGCGGTAATTAAAAATGCGTTTTGGTCTTGTCAATCCTCTGCTAGAGTACGGTTTCAAAAGGTGTTCTGACAGCTGGAAGGCTTCATCCCCTACACAGACAAATGGCATAGGTGGACCAGATGTTTGCGGCAGCGGTCTAGGTGGTGGGAACTGGAAGGTGTTTCCATACAGTTTACGCCCCATGGCAGACAGTTTGAAAACTTGAGAGTCATTGGAGCGGCCATAGGCCCCAATATCAACAGCAATAAATTTGTATTCCGCGTCAGCGATGGCCATGAGGACAATTGAAAAATATTTCTTGTAATTGAAATATTTCGATCCCGATCCGGCTGGCTTTACAATGCGGATATGTTTCCCGTCCACAGCGCCCAAGCAGTTGGGAAACTGACATATCTGTTGAAACTTTTCAGAAATTTCAATCCACCTCTCTGTTGTGGGCTCTGGTAAAAACTCTTCAGCTAAGGAGTCCCACAGTGCACGGCATGTGTACTTCACTATTCCAGATATGGTGGAAATCCCGAGTCTGTACTGGAAATGCAGTGACGAAAGGGATTCTCCAGTTGCAAGAAATCTGTGGGGAATTAAAAAACAATAAATTAGTTTTAAATCACAGCATTACATACCAAAACTCAGCTATAACACTTGGAGATACAAACTACCACCAACAAGATTGCAGTGAAAGTGTGCTCTGATGCGATCACATCCAATAAATGTGGCTTACCTTAAAGTCACCATCAGACGCTCTGCGGGTGAAACAGAGAAGCGGCAATAGGTGTCCGCTTTTCTTATGAGGTGTGCAATGCGCTCCACCAAGTAATCAAAATTCTCCATTTTCATCTGAACATATCCAAAAAATTTATCCGGGTTTCGTCGAAGGTCCATGCAGAGTGTAGAATAGACCCCACGCGTCATTCTCTTGGCTGTGATGGGGTGGATCCACAAACGTCGTCTACGATGCCTGATGCGCTGCTGTCTTCGCTCTCTCCTTCTCCAGAACAATCACCCTCAAACGATTCGCCTCCGCTATAAAATCCGCCAAATTCTTCAAAATATTTCCAATCACAACATCCATCTTCGCCAGTAACTTGCTCTTCTCTCCAACCTGCACTTTCTCCTCTCCAACCTGTCAAAGAAGGGCTGTAGGAACACGCTATATATAGTTTTCCAGTAGCCAATCCCGTTCGGAAGGCCACAAGGGTCAATTTTAAAAACCGGATCCGGCGTAATCCGTCGAAAAACGGATAGAAAAACGGATGAACCGGATGAGATGGATCCGGTTTTTTCTGTCAAGAACAAGACGGATCCGGCAGAAAAACGGATCCGGCACATCAGGTTTTACAAAACATTTGCCGGATCCGGCGTTCAGGCACGACGCCGGATCGCGCCTGACGCCGAAAACCTGATGTGTGAAAGTAGCCTTACAGAAAGGCTCATGACTTAAGGGCTATTAATGATGATACAGTGAGTGTGACCTCAATCGTCCCTAACACACACAATACTGTCACAGATCGCAGTAATGTCAAAATGTTTCACAGTCATTGATTTAGCAGGTGCATTTTTCTCTGTAACTCTGCACCCTGACTGTCAGTATCTTTTTCCTTTACTCATAAAGGTGAACAATATTGTTGGACAGTCCTCCCACAAAGGGGGAAAGAAATCCCCTGCCATCTATTCAGCAGCAATGGCAGGGATCCTTGAGTAGTGGCAATCACCTCATCCACTGATTGTACTATTACAGTATGTGGATGACCTTTTGCTGTTCTGATTGGACCAGAGGTCCTGCAGGGAAACTACAGTTTCCTTGCTATGGTTTTTTTTTTTTATCAGAAAAGGGTTGCAAGGTCTCACATGACAAGTTACAGTATTACAAACAAAAGGTGACATTTTTGGGACATTGTATTGCCGAAGGTACCAGACACCTCACAGGAAACAGGCAGTTCAAAATTTTCCCTCTACCCAGGTCACATCAGCATCTATGCACCTTTCCTAGGCTTAGTGACCTACAGTAGGCCTTGGATAAGGCCTGCTTCACAAATGTTGCAACCACTTTATGACTGCTTGTCATCAGACCCGTATGACCTCACACAAAATGCAATTGATTCCTTCCGTTCTCTCAAACTGCTCATTGTGTCAGCCCCGGCCTTAGGCATTCCAAATTATGACCAGCCATTTTTCTTGTTTTGCACAGAGCAGGGAGAACATGCTACCGCAGTACTGACACAACAACATGGAGGGAAACAGAGACCAATAGCTTACTACTCAGCACAATTAGACCCTGTGATCAGAGGGTCACCTACGTGTGTCTGTGCGGTAGGAGCAGCTGCACTACTACTAGGAAAGGCATGTGAGATCACACTGACGTTTCCTTTGACAATCTATTCTCCGCATGACATCCATGCCATACTCCTACAAGTTCAACCAAGACATCTGTCTATGGCCAGACAGCTCCGACTTGAGTGTGCTTTACTAATTCCTGAGTATGTCACCCTCAAAAGGTGTAACGTTCTGTATCCAGCCACCCTCCTGCCTGTAGATTCAGAAAAGGGGGAATTGGTGACCGTATTAGCGAGTGAGGAAGGATAATTTGACATGACGCATGAACATGACTGCATAGAACTGATGAGTCAGGAGACAGTTGGTTTTGCACACGTTCATGAAAAAAAAAAAAACCTGTTCCTAATGCTGACTTTGAGTTTTTTTTTGTAGCTGGCTCCAGATACCACCAGGATGGACGATTCTACACTGGATATGCAGTAGTATCCTCACATGAGATAATCCGAGCGGAACCACTCTCTCCCCACATGTCGGCGCAGGAGGCAGAGTTGAAGGCACTCACTGAGGCGTGTAGAGCCGCTGCAGGTAAAGTCGCTAATATTTTCACAGATTCGAAGCCCATTAAAAATGCAGAGCTGGTGAAACAATTGATGGAGGCATTGATGTTACCAGTCCAGGTTGGCATTGTCAAGGTAAAAGCACACACAAAGGTGACTCTGTGGAGGTAGAGGGCAACAGAAGGGCGAACGAGGCTGCTAAAGTAGCACAAGGCGGCCTAGAGAGAGCATTGGACAGTGGCGGGGAGTCAGCGTATTCCAGACACACTGAGCCTAGATGTCCTGAAATCCCTCGGCAAAAGGCTGCCAAAACAGAGAAGGTACACCGGGGGAGACTGGGAGCTGAGCTGAACTCAAATGGAGTATGGAAGAATAAGGATAAATTGTGCCCACCAAAGTCCCTGTTCCCAATCATGGCGCAATCAGCACATGGCCCCACTCACACCTCAAAAAGTCACATGTGTGCCATGGTAGATGCCTTCTGGATCGCTCCTGGTTTCAGTTACGCAGCCGTGAAACTTGTACAATCATGCCTCATCTGTGCACAGCACAACCCAGGTATAACAGCAAAAGTCCCTAAGAAAGCGACACCTAGGCCTCTCTACCCGTTTCAGAGACTGCAGATTGACGACATACAGCTACCAAGGTAGGAGTGTATGCAAATATCCTAGTATGTGTAGATCTCTTCTCTGGTTGGCCGGAAGCCTATCCGGTAAAATGTGCAAATGCTAAAACGACTGCAGACAAACTGATGAAAGAGCTGATCTGCAGGTATGGGGTCCCAGAAACCACAGAAACAGATAGGGGTACACACTTCATGAGAGAAATAATGAGGGAAGTCATGCAGGCCCTGGGTGTACAGCAAGCATTTCATACACCATATAGGCCACAAAGTAGTGGGAAAGTGGAAAGCCTAAATGGGACACTTAAACTGAAAATCCAAGAGGCCATGGCAGACACAGGAAAGAGCTGGGTAAAGTGCTTGTCTCTTGCACTCTTTTCAGTCAGACACACTCCAAATAGAAAGACAGGCTTGTCTCCCTTTGAAGTCCTGTTTGGTAGTGCACCAAAGACTGGTCTGTACTTTCCACAGGTGCTACAAATGCAACACAGTTCTAGAACAGCCTATGTCCAGGCCTTGCAGAAAAGACTTAATGTGGTGCATAAACATGTGTTCTCATCCATTCCAGATCCTAATGCCTGTGCAGATGCGCGTCAGCTGAATCCAGGTGATTGGGTGGTTATACACAGACACGTGAGAAGGAGCCTGGACACACGATTTGACAGCCCCTTCCAAGTCCAGCTGACCACATCCACCTCATTAAAACTTGAGAGAAAACCCACCTGGATCCACGCTAGTCTCTGCAAGAAGGTCCTTTCACCAGTAGAATGACTGTTCTCATCACCTTGCTGGCAGTGACAGGATTACTGCACTCTACAGAGACACAGGATAAACTCTTAAATGCTGACTGGGACAACAAACTTATTCGGCATCATGCTCTTCTTATAAAGGACATGGAAGGACAGAAACCGAAGGACTGTTGGATCTGTACAGACAGCCCCGTATCTGCGAGGACTATGCCATACTTGGCCTTACTTCTGGAGCCATGGAAGGTATTAACCCCACACTGCATACACAATGAGACTTGGACTCAATCTAGGTTTTGGGGAAAAGATGTGCCCCGTGATATATCTGCCTCATTGGCTATAATCGGATGTAAAGCATCTACGGGTAAAATAATAAGGAAAGATAGGGGTAAATGTACAGCTGGTATAAGTGGAAAACAAATGAATAATACTTGGTGTGCCCATAAGCCTATGTCAGGACTTTTGAGTTTATACCGATGTATACAGACCCCTGGTCACGTTTGTGTTCTCCCAGAAGGAGTATTCTTGATTTGCGGACATCGTGCCTACAGGTGGGTGAGCCCAGACATAAGAGGAGTTTGCACTCTTGCCAAACAGACACCAGCCACTTTCATAGTTCCTCATAGTAAAATAGACACAGCAGCAGTTCCAATTCATACTTTGTATAGAATGGCTGCAGACAATAAGCCCTGGCTAAATGGTAGGCCGCATCTAGTAGAAATGGGGATAACAAATAAAATACTCAGTAGTATGCTAATATACCCCTTCATAACACAAATGTGGGATAAATTAGTGGAAGCTATCGACTACCTGGATGATCAGATTTTCCAGATTCTTCCAGTTCTTAATGAAACTAATACAATACAGAGACAATCATAGTTACTAACCCACATACTATAGTACTAGATTACCTGACAGCAAAAGAAGGAGGAATGTGTCAGATAATTGGTCCCACCTGTTGTAATTATATCGACCCTGCTGGCAATCTCCAGATCAGGGCCAGTATGGACAAAATGGGTGAACTTAGAGACCAATGGTTAAAGCAACACAGTGCAAACAGAGACTCCTGGTGAGGTAACACATTCTCTTTTCTAAATCCAGCAAATTGGTTTAATGGCCTTGCAGGATGGATTTTTTTGGCATTATATAGACTTGTATGCAAATTTTGTTGTTTTGCTTAATGCTCTATGTAGCCGTAAAAGCGCTAATATATGTATTACTTAAGCTACTGGATAATGTATGCATAAAAAAAGAATCTAAGGCTGAACCTTCTGTAGTGTATCATAGACCCCAAGTAGCCATTGCTGATGGGGAAAGTGAGTGTCCAAACTGAGGGTGGATGGGCGAAGCAGGTAGGAAGCCCCCTTATGGGTACTAGACCCATGAGACAGTAGCTCCTTTGTGGACATCAGCTGACCCTGTGGCAAAGGTTATACCATTTACAAAAGGAGGAAATTGATATAGAAGAGTTAATGGTTTGCTTTATATCCCTTTAATTACTTTTAAGACTTCAAATGCCTTTTGCCTATTATTGCTATGTGTTATTCTTATGTAGACTATTAGTCTCTGTCTTCAAGGAAACTATACTTGTTATCATATTTGTTCTCAACAACATGTTCTGGGTACATTGTAAACAAGGTACGACCCTGAGGTGATGGTGGGGGCCAAATGAGCTCCATAGAGTCACATATTGTTGTAAATGGTATAAAAGTTTCCTTGTATTTCATTACGTCAGATAAAGTGATTTGACCACGGCTTGTGTGTTGAGTCTCTTTGTCTCCAAGCGCTTGCAACAGAAGGGCGAAACCTCGTAATTCGGACTCACTGGTGATCTGGCATAGCTGACGCTTGGTCAGAACAAAAAGCAGCTACGACAGCTGTACTGTGAATGGAAAGTAAGCCACTTCAGGGACAAGGGCATAAGTTGCAATTCTGAAGAAAGAAAGTGAAAGCGAGCTTCACTGCTAGCTTAGGAAGCAGCCCAGAGTGAGAGGTTTGGAAGATGAATCAGTCTCAAGAGAGTATGCAATTGACCAGGAGAGGTCTGCATGGAAGAAGTGTCTACAAAGACACTGAAAATAAGTTGTTGCTGAAATGTTTACAGAGACTCTGGCAAATTAAACAAAGTAAAATTACCATTGTGAAAAGAGGCTTTGTCATCTCGACTCCACCCCAAGAAGAGAATGGCCAGCCAGGGCCCTCTTGTAAGTTATACTGAGGTTGCAGCTTACCAAGCAAGTTCACCACACCTCTTACTCCGACACAACTTTTTCAAGTTTACTGTCACATTTTGACTTTAGGTTTAAGTTAAATTATGCCAGATCATTAGGGTTTTAAGAAAAGAAATTAAAACAAATCTATTTTTTTCTGAAAGCATTAACTGAATATTAAAAGTCACAAACATCTCTTATAACTGTTCATAAGTGGGGGACCTTCACTTTCTCCTTACATATCTCTACTGCTTTGATATGGTTGTAGAATGTGAATGTGTTCCTGGATTTCATTCTGCAAAAGTAAAAAGGCATCAGGAAAAGAATGTAAGATTGGAGCTTGCGGTACACATCAGCTTGCAAAGACGATGAGATGGAGAGTAAGATGGTTCTGTAGCTGGACATCCTTAGGACCCTGGGATAAACAAGCTCTGCATAGCAATATAATGAAGTTGCCTCAAAGCCTAGACAAAGGCCACATAATTATTTTGGATCCAATTTATGAAGGTGTTCTATCCAGAATCTTGGCTTAAAACAACTTAAAGGTCACAATATTTTTGTGCAACATAAAGTTGTGCAAACATTTGCCAACTTTTGATGTTTGAAGCCAGTGTTGTCCAGTTCTGCTGGGGCGGTAGAGGACAAAGCTGGGGTGGGATGGGGCATAACAACATTTCTTTGACAATCTCATGAAAATTTATGGTGTAACATTTCTGATAGAGGCACATGTCAGTTGTAAGATTCATCTAATTTATTAAGTAGCATGTGTCTCTTAATGAATTAGGTGCATCGTACTCCACCGGGCCCATCATTAAAACTGATGTGCAAAACGCCAGTCCAAATGATAATGATTTAGGTCTACTGACTGAGACTGACTGTCCTAATGGCCAAGTGGTTAGAGTGTACTAAAATACGGAAAGGACGGTCCAGCTCAAAAGGGTAAAATCCAAAACATTTTACACCAATTTTTGTCCATGGGATAGATGTGGTACTGCAGCTCAATTCATTGGAACTGAGCTGAAATATAATACTGGACAGTGACCATGGAGAAGAGTGGTGCTATTCATGAAATAGATAGAGTGTTTTTCTAACCTCAGACAACATTTTTCAGTAATTCTGGACTTTGGATATAACATAAAACTAACCAAAGAGGTTGTAAAAAAACTCATTGTTGTATCCACTTTGCCATGAGACTTCATAGGCAACCGGTTCACCTGAAACGGTCACTGAGCAAATTTTTCTACAGACAATGGATATTTGTCTACATCGTTACTGACATTCCAGGAACTTATAAACAGTAAATGTCTTTTGTCTATTATTTAAAAGGAAATAGGAACGGCGCTCCTAATGTATTTGCCAAACCATATAAAGTGGTAAAACAGGAGTGAAAAAGAGACAATTATTTTCTAGTAAATAGTTCAACAGTCACAAGACTCCAGTTAAATTCAGAAAGAGTGAGGCTACATGACCTTGCCTGGAGACATCACATTACAAGTTTATCAGAAACAGCAGACGTGGAAATGAATTAAGACGATTATTTCAGGAGAAATAATTTGATATGAGCATTTCCCAACACAAGACATTTTGAAACTGCATGTGACCAACAGTAAAGTTGGTTTTTTTATGTGTGATTCATTGGGTAATGTGACTTGGCTTATACTGGACACTATCGCAAAATTAATTTACAAATACATTAATCATAATACACGTTTTGTGTATGCAGGCTGACAGCATGATAGAGTTAAGCTCCCCCAATTGTAATCGTACAAAATACAAAAAGTGGAATACTCTAGCAACTACATGAAAACCAAAAAAAGGGGTAACAAGAACCACTGTATATGAAATGAGAAAATATCCTTTATAAATAAATAACACAATCTAAGTTTCTGACAGTCATTATACAAAAGTTTTAAAGTTTGAAGTATTATTTATTGGGACTGAATTTCTTACAGCATTGGTCAACTAAGAAGGGCAAATGGATTTGCACAAATACATAAAGTTTAGAAAAAAAATTTCAAAATTCGTTTGCAAATTAGAATAATTTGTCATCCATTTAGGAAAAATCGCCTAAAATGCTTACTGCCATGTTACAGAAAGAATAGTTCCTTGTATTACCCCACCCTATAGCACAGCCAATCATGAAATCAGAGGTAACTGATGACTCATAGCCAATCTAAAAGACCAAACAGGAGATGCAGTGGCCATTTTTCAATGTGGATAGGAGAGAAGACTTCAGAAATTTTCAAAGATGTAGATACAAGTGCTTCTCACTAAATTAGAATATGATCAAAAAGTTAATTTATTTCAGTTTTTCAATACAAAAAGTGAAGCTCTTATATATTATATAGTCATTACAAACAGAGTGCTCTATTTCAAGTGTTTATTTCTGTTAATGTTGATGATTATGGCTTACAGCCAATGAAACCCCAAAAATCATTATCTCAGTAAATTAGAATTAACAAAAAACACCTGCAAAGGTTTCCTAAGCATTTAAAAAGGTTTCTTAGTCTATTTCAGTAGACTCCACAATCATGGGGAAGACTGCTGACTTAACAGATGTCCAGAAGGCAGTAATTGACATACTCCCCAAGGAGGGTAAGCCACAAAAGGTCATTGCTAAAGAAGCTGGCTGCTCAGAGTGCTGTATTGAAGCATATTAATGGAAAGTTGAGTGGAAGGTAAAAATGTGGTAGAAAAAGGTGCCCAAGTAACCGGGATAACCGCAGCCTTGAAAGGATGGTTAAGAAAAGGCTATTCAAATATTTGGGGGAGATTCACAAGGAGTGGACTGCTGCTGGAGTGATTGCTTCAAGAGCCACCACACACAAACATATCCAGGACATGGGCTACAATTGTCGCATTCCTTGTGTCAAGCCACTCATGACCAATAGACAACGTCAGAAGCGTCTTACCTGTGCCAAGGAGAAAAGAACTGGACTGTTGCTCAGAGGTCCAAGGTGTTGTTTCCAGATGAAAGAAAAATTTTCATTTCATTTGGAAATCAAGGTCCCAGAGTCTGGAGGAAGAGTGGAGAAGCACACAATCCAAGCTGCTTGAAGTCTAGTGTGAAGTTTCCACAATCAGTAATGGCTTGGGGCGCCATGTCATCTGCTGGTGTAGGTTCACTGTGTTTTATCAAGACCAAAATCAGCGCAGCTGTCTTCCAGGAAATTTTAGAGCACTTCATGCTTCCCTCTGCCGACAAGCTTTTTGGAGATGGAAATTTCATTCTCCAGCAGGACTCAGCATCTGTCCACACTGGTAAAAGTACCAATACCTGGTTTAAAAACAACAGTATCACTGTGCTTGATTGGCCAGCAAACTCGCTTGACCTTAAAGGGAATCTGTCACCCCATTTTCGGCCTATCAGCTGTGGCCACCACCATCAGGGGCTTATCTACAGCATTCTGTAATGCTGTAGATAAGCCCCCGATGTAACCTGAAAGAGAAGAAAAATGAGTTAGATTATTCTCACCCCAGCGTTCGGTCCGGTCCGATGGGTGTCGCCATCCTGTCCAAAGCTTCCCATCTTCATACGATGATGTCCTCCTCCTTGCTTCTCCCTCGGCTCCTGCGCATGCGTACTTTATCTGCCCTGTTGAGGGCAGAGCAGAGTACTGCAGTGCGCAGGCGCCGGAACTCTCTGACCTTCCCTGGCGCCTGCGCACTGCAGTACTTTACTCTGCCCTCAACAGGGCAGATAAAGTATGCATGCGCAGGAGCCAAGGCTGAAGCAAGGAGGAGGAGATTATCATATGAAGAAGGGAGGCGCTGGACCGAAGCGCAACACCCACCGCACCCAACCCTGACCCCCGGTGAGTATAATCTAACGTGTTTTTCTTATCTTTCAGGTTACATCAGCGGCTTATCTACAGCATTACAGAATGCTGTAGATAAGCCCCTGATGGCAGTGGCCGCAGCTTATGGGGCAAAAATGGGGTGACAGACTCCCTTTAACCCCATAGAAAATCTATGTGGCATTGTCAAGAGGAAGATGAGAGACACCAGACCCAACAATATAGATGAACTGAAGGCTGCTATCAAAGCAACCTGGGCATCCATAACACCTCAGCAGTGCCATAGGCTGATCACCTCCATGCCACACCACATTGATGCAGTAATTGATGCAAATGGAGCCCCGATCAAGTAGTGAGTGCATACATTTCAGTAGGCCAACATTTCGGATTTTAAAATCATTTTTCAAGCTGGTGTTATAAAGTATTTTAATTTACTGAGATATTGACTTTTGGGTTTTAATTGGCTGTAATCCATAATCATCAACATTAACTGAAATAAACACTTGAAATAAATAACTCTGTTTGTAATGTCTCTATATAATGTAGGAGTTTTACTTTTTGTATTGAAAAACTGAAATAAATTAACTTATTGATGATATTCTAATTTAGTGAGAAGCACTTGTACCTTTATAATTACAAGAAATTAATAGAGAAAGGCAGAGAGATAGGCATCGCTGATACTATGGTAGGCAGGGAACTACTGCTGTCAGTGCAGGACAAAAATCGTGTGGATTGTGGGCTTATATGTATAACACCAAGACTAGCATATCTTCTTTTGATGGCAAATAATATACTGTTGATTCTTTTATTAACTGTAGTAGCACGTGTAAAGTATATGCCATCACATGTGAGCAGACTAAGATGCTATATGTTGGTTGCACTACAAGAAAGCTATGAAAACGCATCTCTGAACAAATCTGTGGGATGCCCTCACAGCCAGGGCTGGTATGGTAGGCAGGGAACTACTGCTGTCAGTGCAGGACAAAAATCGTGTGGATTGTGGGCTTATATGTATAACACCAAGACTAGCATATCTTCTTTTGATGGCAAATAATATACTGTTGATTCTTTTTTTAACTGTAGTAGCACGTGTAAAGTATATGCCATCACATGTGAGCAGACTAAGATGCTATATGTTGGTTGCACTACAAGAAAGCTATGAAAACGCATCTCTGAACAAATCTGTGGGATGCCCTCACACCCAGGGCTGTGGGGTACTCGGCACCGGGCCCGAGGAGCTTCAATGGGAGATATCACGGCAGCTAGGACCCGGCCTGTGGCCCTGGGCACCCATTGTAAAAGGAAAATGTTCAGTGTGCTTATGGTAGTGAAAGTTTATAAGTGATTCGTGACGCCACCTGTGGTATTTGGCAATAGAGATGTAAGCCGACGCTGCAGACAGATCCGCTGGGACAGATGGTGTGGTGCAGCAATGATGTTATAGCCCTCCACAGGCAGGGCTGTAGTCCCAGGGCACTGTAGGTGAAGTGACACTTAGATGGTGTAGTGTCAGGTGCGAGGGATATAGCAGGGCTGGGCAGGTTGACGCAGGAATAAGTGGAGGACACCAGGGCATGTAGTTCCAAAGCTTTACTCACAGTCTGTTGTACAAACAGGATCCTGCTCCCGTGCCGTGTCCTCCGGGTTAGGAACTCAGTCAACCTTCAGACCAGATGGAATGCTCCTTTCCAACCCTCCGCCAACATATGTGCCTTTTCTGAACGTCTCCTCTTATAGCGCCTTTGAGTGAAGTACTCCTAGTACTGAGTTACACTGGAGTTCCTCCTGTCAGATGTTCCTATGAACTCTACTTGTTCGGCAGACAGCTGTAGCCTGCTTCGGGGACTCTTTGCTATTAAGTCCCGGCTCACTAATATGTTGCTGTTGTGCCCCCAAGTCTTGCGTGGGAATAAAGTGGTCACTACTTCTATTCCTCTGGTGTCTGCTGCAGGACCATTAGTATCCGTACAACCTTGGGGACCGGACCCCGGCCTTGCGCTTAGAACTTGAAAAGGGTTCTCTTCTAACCCTGGTCCTTGTTCTCTTATTCTCCTCACGTTCCGTGCTAATCCTTCTTCCCAATGGAGAATCAAGTTTCCTTTCTCTGTCTCTTTCCTGTGCCAGCAGACCCAGATCACTGTGGCCTGCGGCAGCACTTCCCTCTTCCATCCCTCTCCCGGGGATCTTCTCTGTCTCACACTCTGTCCTTCTACATCCTCACTTACTGACTGAGTCGAAGACTGACTGACTGACTCAACTCTTCCCGCTCTTTTGGTGCAAACTAAACTCCACCCACCTCCCAGCATGTTTCGTGTTCCAAGAATGGAGCCACCAAGGGGTGCTTTGCTATACTCCAAGCAGGGAGCCGCCGAAGGTGCTTTGCTACACTACTTTGTGGTGTGGGGTGTAGGTGTTGGAGCGTGGTCAGGTGTTTCCACCTTACCTGGATGGTTGGGCACCACACCTCAGGAGGAGGTGCAGTACCTCTGTGGCGACTGAGCCTCAGGGGCGCCACATACCCCCCCGGTAAACACAGCACGTCCGCGGGCTGCAAGGAAACAAAGTTGACAATACAAGAACATACAAATTTTTATATTGCTAATAAACAGTTCTTATCTAATCTTCTCAATATGAGAGGCACTCATTCTTGAACGTTACAAACAATTTAACTGTCTATCTATATTTAAAGTTATGCTACCTAATTTAAAGTGCTGTAGAAGCAAATTCACTATCAACTTGAGTAACACATTTTCTAGCAACACATTTCTTTTCTGTTATCTTTCACATTTTCTACTCTCTTCTTTCCATTTTGTCTTAGGAGTGACAACCATTATTGCCTGATTCGTCATCTGCATATATACTAGGTATATTCCTGGGAATTGCTGTCCTTTTTCCTTTTTTTTGCCTTTATTGCCTTTTTAATGAATTTGTAAATAAATGTATTTTTTTTTTTAAATTCTCCCAAATTTGCTGCTGGATGCTGACCTCCACTTGTGCACATGTGCTGTATATTGATGTTTATTTGTTGTTGTTATATCATAGAAAAATCAAATAGTGTATTACAAATGTATGCAAAATGAAAATATCTCTTGAAGTACACTATGACTTCTTTTTAAGTTTTGCATATAACATTTAGAATGATAATGAAGTCTGAAAACATGTCAAACTCTGAGTATTCATGCTTTTACAATGGTAGTTCCTTGTGTCATTCTTTGTTCCCCAGCATTTAGTCTAGACAGTAGACTAGAATCTTACAGTCAAACATAAAGTCATCAAAACAAATCTACTCTAATTTAATCATGTTGCTGGGTGAAGCAGAAGGGTCAGATGTGTGCCTAAAACGATGACTTGAACCCAACCGTAGCAAATTCTGCCAACAGCCTAAACCCAATAGCCAATTAGAAGAGTCACTGTAGAAGTCATTCAGGATAATGAACTGCTTTATTCCATTTGTAGGTTAAAGGAGTTCTTCAGAAATATCATATTAAAGACTTTTCCATGGTATCTTTCATCAATATGAGATTTGTGGCTGACCAACGCCTTGCGTCCCACTGTAATCTGCATGGGCATGAGCTGGATGTAAAATGAGCTGTTTGTACTGTTTAGTGGTCATTCCTGGCTGTCATATCTTAGGCACGAAAATTGTTGGAGTTGCCGAACCGCCACCGATCTGATATTGATAACCTATCTGAGAGATAGACCTGGACAACCTAAGGCTAGGTTCACAGGATGGTTCCCAAATGGCAATGTCTTTTATAATATAGCTCATGCTACTTGCTGGAATGTGTTGAGTGTACATTGCATTATGCATTTTTTGCTGTGCAGGGTCCATGCACGTCATTTTATTTCAGAGCTGAAAAGCTGCTATCGACCTTTATGGGGCCTACTTCACAATTATAGTCAGAGGCTGAACAATAGAAATAACACATTATTCGGCATCTACAGCTTCAAAACAAAATTCAAACTTCACATTAATTTGAAAACGTTTAAAAACGGGATGTAAACTAAAATGTGATGTAATACATCTGAAGACACCGGGTCTATGCATGATCTCTTCGTCATGATTAAGAGCACTACAATGTGTCACACAGGTGTGTGAATGCAGCCGTAGCCAGTTTATAGGGTTCTGATGTTAGCAGCCATAATCACTGTCTGCCATCTGACAATCTAAAAAATTCACTCCTCTGTGTCCTTTCTCAACATTTCTTACACTATCAAGTATACTGCTGATTGGCTGATATGACTTACAGATGTAACGGAACGCGGGTTGGTATTCGTGAGCGAGGCACTCGTCTCTTACGCCCAGGCACGTTACAAGAAGGTTGGGGGACTGGCTGGGTGTGTGAAGTTGAGCTGTGAGGGTGCTGTGTCCATGAAGGCCTCATGTAGCCTATGTTACTGGCTGGCCAGGTCCAGATGTTTTACAGTTCAAGATGGTTTAAAATAAACTTTTTACTGAACATTAACTGGGAAGGGATTATACGTATATAGGAGATAGTGGGCACATATCTTGATGAACGTTTCTTTCACAATGCGCAGCATTTTTCACACACACATTCTTTTCACTTTTCTCTCTTGTCCTCTATCTTCGCCTTTCCTTTCTACTTTACCACAGCCCAGCTTAATAATAATAATAATAATAATAATATTATTTCTATAGTGCTGACATATTCCGCAGCACTTTACATTATAGAGGTGACTTGTTACAGACAATAGACATTACAGCATAACAATAGACACATAGATAAAAACAGATACCAAGTGGAAGGAAGGCCCTGCTTGCAAGCTTACAATCTATGAAGAAAACGGGAGACACGGAAGGTAGATGGTAACAATTGCTTTCGTTGTTCGGACCAGTCAAAGTGTAAGAATTGGGTGTTCATGTAATGCTGCATGAACCGGTTATCCGCTTAAGTGTGTAACAGTACAGACACAGAGGGCTATTAAATGCATAAAGCATGTGAGAACATGATGCGAGGAACCTGGCTATGTAAAAGATTTTGATTAGGCAACACAGGGATAGTTAGGTTAATGTGTTGAGGCAGTAGGCCAGTCTGAACAAATGCATTTTTAGGGCACGCTGAAAACTGTAGTGATTGGGGATTAATCGAATTAACCTGGGTAGTGCATTCCAAAGAATTGGCGCAGCACGTGAAAAGTCTTGGAGACGGGAGTGGGAGGATCTGATTATTGAGGATGTTCACCTCAGGTTATTGGCAGAATGGAGGGCATGGGTAGGGTGGTAGACTGAGACGAGGGAGATGTAGGGTGTTGATGAGCCATGGAGTGTTTTGTGGGTGAGGGTAATAAGTTTGTACTGGATTCTGGAGTGGATGGGTAATCAGTATAAGGAATGGCACAAGGTAGAGGCATCGGTGTAACGATTGGTGAGGAATATGATCCTGGCTGCAGCATTCAAGACAGATTGGAGAGGGGAGAGTTTGGTAAGAGGGAGACCGATTAGTAGAGAGTTACAATATTTAATACTTAATGCTTATTTACTTAATGCTTAATACCAGAGTCCAGCCTGTAAAAGTCCTGTGCTCAATCCACGGATCCGCATCCTTTTCCCCTAAGGGGAGCTACTTTGTCCCTATGGCCTTTACTTTCTCTTCTCTCTCTGATTCTCTGGAACTCCTGTCCGGAGTACTCTCTTCATCTTATGTACTCTGTCCCATCTAGGCCCTTTACTTTTAGGAGTTATAAACTCTGGGGCCTAATGCTTCGCATCCTCACTAGACCCGTCTCTGAATGATTACTCTGTTCTTTCCGTCACTTCTCTCTCCTTCTCTCCGCTAGGATCTCTCCATCCTCTGTCTCAGTCGTCTCTCTCTTTAGGGACATCCACATCATGCGGCTCTGCTTACATTAGACCTTAGGTGTTTCTTTTACGCATACTGGGCCCTTTCTGATGCCTCAACAGGAAATTGTCTCTTTCCCTTTAGCTTAGCCCCTTCCTCTCTGTGCTAGTCCTAACCATTAACTTCTGCTATCCCTACTTTCAAGCAATTCATAATACTAACACCTTGAGCGTACATCACACAAACTAACCTTATAGTTGTTCTTTATGGGTGAATGTGGGCAATATGTCCACCTCCTTACAGAAACTCAACATGTTTATTAGCACATCTGACAAACTATTTTTTGACACCAGGACTACATGATGGCCAGAATTTGGCCAGCTAGTTTAGCTATGAAGTAATGAATACAAAGGGGCCAGTCTCAGAGGGTTCTTTGTAATATCAAGCCAGTCTCTAATTATTATGACTTTGTTTGGGCATTTAGTCGTTAAAAATAATGACCTGTTTGCTTTTTCATTTTGGAAGGAAAGTAATTTGCGCCATTTGAATGCAGTACATAATTATTCATTAATTGGTAGATTACTAATTACCACCTTTGTAACTGTTCAACAATTAGTGCAGAACATGCAGTACCCCAGTTTAGAAGTGAGTTACTGATCAGAAAAGGTTTTTTTTCCATGCACTGCACATTCTTTGGTGCTTACTTAGAGGCAGGTCCGAAATAAAGCCCAATTATCAAAAAATTATGGAAATTACTACATTGCATTAACTTGATTAACAAATCTTTTGTATCCTTTTAGAACACTATAATGAAAGGTTATGTTTTATGCACAGATTTAACCATTTAACGGCCTCCAATGCATTTTTCAACGGCGGCAATTAAGGGTGCTTATGCCACAGCGCCAAATATTGGTATAGCATCCCCCAGAGTCAGAATTTCTCCGGGGTCTCGGCTACTGGGGGTAGCCGAGACCCCAGAGAACATGATTCAGGTCGGTTTTTACTGACCCCAGTGTTGCGATCGCCATTATTAATGGTATAACGGCAACCACAAAAAAAGTCTGATTTTCCATTTAATTTCTCTTTCCTCTGATCGCACATCAGCGGAGAGAGGAATGGGGTCCCCCAATCCCCCCCAGTACCTCCATTGTCCCAGCAACCCCCTTCTTCCGGGATAAAACTGAAGTCCCCCTTCTTCCAGGATAAAACAGCGGGCGCATGCGCAGTGCTTCTGCCGAGATCTGCTGGCCGGCACCCGGCAAGAATAGGACATTTTTCCTATTGGTTCTTTTTGATCACTGTGATACGGTCTATCACAGTGATCAAAATAAAAAAATAGTTAATCAAACCCCCTTTATCACCCCCTTAGTTAGCTAAAAATAATAAATTATGAAAAATGTATTTATTTCTATTTTTCCATTAGGATTAGACTTGGGCTAAAGTGAGTCGGGCTAAGGTTAGGGTTAGGGTTGGGCAAAAGTTGGGGCTAGGGTTTGGTTGGGGCTAGGTTTGGGGTTAGGCTTAAGTTAAGGTTGGGCTAAAGTTAGGTTTATGCTAGGCTTAGGGTTGTGGTTATGATTGGGATTATGGTTAGAGTTGGGATTAGGGTTAGGAGTGTGCTGGGGTTAGGGTTGTGGTTAGGGTTATGGTTAGGGCTGGGATTAGGGTTAGGGGTGTGTTGGGGTTAGGGTTTGAGTTGGAATTGGGGGGTTTCCAATGTTTAGGTACATCAGGGTGTCTCCAAACATTACATGGCGCCACCATTGATTCCAGCCAATTTTGCATTCCAAAAGTCGAACGGTTCTCCCTCCCTTCTGTGCCCTGCCTCTCGCTTAAACAGTGTCTTTTTTCCCACATATGGGGTACCGGCATACTCAGGAGAAATTTAAAAACTAATTTTGTGGTCCATTTTCTCCTGATACCCTTATGAAAATAAAAAAAAATTGGTTCCAAATACATTTTTTGTGAAAAAAGTAAAATGTTCATTTTTTCCTTCCACATTGCATTAGTTCTCATGAAGCACCTGAAGGGTTAATAAACTTCTTGAATGTGGTTTTGCACACCTTGAGGGGTGCAGTTTTTAGAATGATGTCACTTTTGGGTATTTTCTGTTATATTGACCCCACAAACTCACTTCAAAACGTGAGGTGGTCCCTAAAAAAAGTTTTTGTAAATTTTGTTGGAAAAATAAGAAATCGTTGGTCACATTTTAACCCTTATAACGTCCTAACAAAAAAATTATGGTTCCAAAATTGTGTTGATGTAAAGTAGACATGTGGGAAATGTTATTTATTAACTATTATGTGTGACACCACTTTCTGATTTAAGTGTACAAAAATTAAAAGTTTGAAAATTGCTAAATTTTGGCCAAATTTCCGTTATTTTCATAAATAAACGTAAGTTATATTGAAGAAATTTTACCACTAGCATGAAGTATAATATGTCATGAATAAATAATCTCAGATTCAGAGGGATATGTTGAAGCATTCCAGAGCATTCCAGCACACCCCAGTCTGAGTGCCAGCGGCAGTGCCGGGTATTGATGTGAGAGACTCGCACGAGTTTCTCGCATCACACTCGCAAGTGTGACCCCGGCCTTATACTAATTAAAATGATAACTTGGTTGATGAAATCAGTCTTGTGCACTAAAATTTTTCTAGTGAGTAATATTTGGAGGAAATTTTCAATTCCTGAAGCAAATTTGAAGAGTTTTTTAAGCATTTTGGATATTTTTTTATTGGAGCTTTTTTTGCAGCCTTTTTATTGAACAGTGCCTAGTTTAGAGCAAATTCCATCATTTCTTTTTTTTTTCATCAAGTGTTTTTTCTTTTTAAAACCTAAAACAAATAAATGCTCAAAAGATTGAACAAAAGAATAGCAAAGTGGTTTTACATCAAAAATAACTAAGGAAAGTCTTTCAAGATTTTCTTAAGCAATTTTCATGTGTTTTTTTGGAGCGGATGCTTTAAAAGACTCCTAAAAACTCAGTCTATACCCATCAAGAGCCATGTGCATGGTCTCTGTACATGTTGTCCCTGAGGCTGATATTCTACACATTGTGCTGCCATATACTACATCCTTGAGGTATAATATCATACATGCATAGCAATGCTTCACCATAATTATGGCATAATCATGCTAATAACAGAACGATCATATTAATGATTGTCCTGTGTACATAAAATGTTTGTCGTCCTGTGTAAACAGGCCATCAAACAGACGATGACAGGTGTTGTTTTAGCTGCCCCAATTGTGTTGTGTAAACCCAACCTAAAACTTTATTTCGCTGCTACTAAAACAGACTAAAGGTATATTTAAACCATAGCAGCTCTCCTATCTAACACTGTCAGCAGTTTTTTAGGGTCAAAACTGCAAACCAACTCCTTTTAGCATACAGTAATTTATTATAAATATAAAGCATGAATTCTGATAATTTAATATATTTAATTTAATAAATTGCATGAACCTATTGGCTTTCATACTTGGCTTTTACTTCCTACTATTTGCAGGGTGTTCTGTTTATGTAATTTTTAATCTACTTTTAATATGACATGGTTCAACTTTATGAAAATCAGTTCAGCCAATTTCTTAATGTTTGGATTCCTGTCCTGTATCGCTTCAATCTACTGGTTATGAGGAATGTTTTCGTAAATATAGATGAGCCTAAATTTAATTCACTTTTTCACTGACTCATACGTGCAACTCGAACCAAAGGGCTCGAGAAAATAAATCGTCAAAATAACAAGATGTGACACTTCTCACGTTCCAAGTTGTAGAATTTTTATATCTGTACTTTTAATAAATTGCTATGTAGAAGTGTCATTAAAACTAAGCTGCAGTTTGAGACTGCACTAAAAAAAAGAAACACAACCATAAAAGCATTTTGTCATATGTGAGAGTTTGTTCACTTATTAACTCAGAAAAAAAGAAAACTTTATGGATGTTGTTTAACAATAACCAGGAAGTGTCTGAAGCTTTGCCAGAAGATCCAATTGAGAACCTGTCAACACGATTTTGTAATGTAAAGATGTAGGAGGAGGAGTCCCCTCTGTGTATCCGGCCTGGAACCAAGGGAGGTGACTGTCACCAAGGTTCCTAGGGGGACTGTTTCCGGGGGACATGATTAGGGAACGGAACACAGAGAGTTCTAGAAAGGTTGGGGATGGAGCCAATATAAAAGGGGCTGAGGACGCCAGCAGAGGGCAGTCGACAGAGCAGGAGAGCAGGAGCAAGGGCGCCAGAGAGCCAGAGCGAGATCCAGAGCAAGGAGAGCAGAGCAGCGACGGGAGAGACTGAAGGGAGACTCACCGCCGACAGAAGGGAGACGGCACCAAGCCGTCCAACGGAGGACACCGACTGCTTGCCCGCGCTCCCAGCAGCCGCCACCGCCCGATTCCACCCCACGGGTGCGGTCTGTCCGCTGCCGCCCGCGGTTGCCACCACCCGACTCCACCCCGCGGGTGCGGCCTGTCTGCTGCTGCCCGCAACCACCACGCCCGACTCAACCCCCTCGGGTGCGGCCTGTCCGCTGCCGCCCACGCCGCCCCCACTCAACTCCAGCCTGTGGGTGCGGCCTGTCTGCTGCCGCCCTCGGCCGCCACCACCCGACTCCAGCCCGCGGCTGCGGCCTGTCCGCTGCCATTTGCGGCCGCCACCGCTCCACTCCAGCCCACGGTTGTGACCTGTCTTCTGCTGCCCGCGGCTGCGGCCTGTTGTTTACCACCACCTGCGGCTGCCACTGCCTGTCCCCCAGCTGGTGGCTACGGCCTACACCGTCCCATCCTCAGGCAACACCGTCCCCCCTCCGCCGGGAGGTGCGACACAGAGGAACTCTTCAGGGGCCTGCTGTGCCCCCACTTCGCCGGGGCGTAGGAACGCCTGAAGTCTCCGCCAAATCCTCGTCGGCTTTGCCCAGCAGCTGAAATGCCGAAGCAAAACCGGCCACCATTCTGCCGGACGTCAGAGAGGATAAGTGACACGTTGTAGTTAATACTCAGGACCCGTAGTCGGCCATACCGTGGCCCTATAGTGACCGGTCTTTGCCGGGTTAGTCGTGTTCGCTTTCCCAGTGTATTCTTGTTTTGATCCCTGCGAGGATAACTATTGTTAGCTTGTTTGGTTGCTCGAGATATCCCTAAAGGCATATATATATATATATAAAAGTTACATCTTAAATTCATCCCGCCTCCCGTCTCATCACTGCATCCCGCGTACCTGCGATTACTGCAAAGACATGGCTATAATGGCGCTGTAATACAGATTTCATTGATACCTTTGATGAAGAAATCAACTTTGTTGTTTTTCTTTAATCACCATTTTAAGTTTTCTAGTAGAAAATTTCTACCAATTAGAGTTCAGTGCACAGGGCAGAGTCTTCCCCTGCCTGTCTGTGATTCATCAGCCCCACTGAGTGCCTCCTATCTGCGATTTTGCGGCTCCTCTCCCTGCCTCAGGTTTGTGATTTCCCGGCCCCCCTGCCTGCCTCCAGTGTGTGATTCCCTGACTCCTCCACCTGCCTCTGGTCTGTGATTCTCCTGTCCCTCTGCCTACTCTGATCTGTGATACCCGGGCCTCTCTGCCTGCTCCAGTCTGTGATGTGATTGCCAGGCCTTTCCTCCTACCTCTGGTCTGTCATTCACCAGCCCCTCCGCCTGCCTCCAGTCTGTAAATGACAGGTCACTACTGAAATTTCAAACAAAAGAGACAGAGCAGAAGCAGGTGGAGGAAATGTACTATCCTTTCAGGAACAGATTACAGAAGTTAACTTATCAATAGATGCAGAATTACAATTCACTATAGGCAACGTCACAGCTGACTCTGCTCCCCCTCCCTTCACAATGACATTTGCACATGCTCATTAGACACTTCACTACAAAAGATAGGGTCAGGATCTAACTACTGTGACTATCTGCATGTGTTGTTTCTTGAAACAATAAGTAGTTCGAGTCTAAAAAGCTCCAGTGGTCATGGTGAAAAGTTCAAGATTGTCATATATATATATATATATATATATATATATATTAGCTATGAACCTGTTCTACGCCTGGGTGGCGAGCATTTTTATTAGTATATGGTCTCCCATCCTGGTATGTGCTGCCCCCCTCCCATCCTGGTGTGCACGGCACCCCTCATCCCTATCCTGGTATGCATGGTACCCTCACCTCCCCTCCAGTCCTGGTAAGCATGACACCCTATTCCTCATCCTGGTATGCATGGTCCCCTCACCCCCCAATCCTGGTATGCATGATACCCCCTTATCCCTATCCTGGTATGTATGGTCCCCTCACCCCCCTATCCTGGTATGCATGGCCCCCTCACCCCCCAATCCTGGTATGCATGGCCCCCTCACCCCCCAATCCTGGTATGCATGGTCCACTCATCCCCCAATCCTGGTAGGCATGGTCCCCTCACCCCCTATCCTGGTATGCATGGTCCTCTCACTCCCGTATTCTGGTATGCATGGTCCTCTCACCTCCCTATCCTGGTATACATGGTCGTCTCACCCCCCTATCCTGGTATGCATGGTCCTCTCACCCCCCCTATCCTAGTATGCATGGTCCTTTCACCCCCCCATCCTGGTATGCATGGTCTTCTCACCCCCCAATCCTGGTATGCATGGTCCCCTCACCTCCCAATCCTGGTATGCATGCTACCCCTCACCCCTCAATCCTGGTATGCATGGTCCTCTCACCCCCCAATCCTGGTATGCATGGTCCCCTCAACCCCCAATCCTGGTATACATGGTCCCCTCACCCTCCTTTTTGTGGTATGCATGGTCCCCTCACCCCCCTTTCGTGGTATGCATGGTCCCCTCACCCCCCCTTTCGTGGTATGCATGGTCCCCTCACCCCTCTTTCGTGGGATGCATGGTCCCCTCACTCGCCTTTCGTGGTATGCATGGTCCCCTCACTCCCCTTTCGTGGTATGCATGGTCCACTCACCCTCCTTTCGTGGTATGCATGGTCCCCTCACTCCTCTTTTGTGGTATGCATGGTCCCCTCACACCCATTTGTGGTATGCATGGTCCCCTCATCCCCCAATCCTGGTGTACATGGTCCTGTTACCTCCCTTTATGTAGTATGCATGGTCCCATCACCCCCCTTTCGTGGTATGCATGGTCCCCTCACCCCTCTTTCGTGGTATACATGGTCCCCTCACCCCTATTTTGTGGTATGCATGGTCCCCTCACTCCCCTTTCGTGGTATGCATGGTCCCCTCAGTCCCCTTTTGTTGTATGCATGGTCCCCTCACCCTCCTTTCGTGGTATGCATGGTCCCCTCACCCCTCTTTCATGGTATGCATGGTCCCCTCACTCGCCTTTCGTGGTATGCATGGTCCCCTCACTCCCCTTTCGTGGTATGCATGGTCCACTCACCCTCCTTTCGTGGTATGCATGGTCCCCTCACTCCTCTTTCGTGGTATGCATGGTCCCCTCACACCCATTTGTGGTATGCATGGTCCCCTCATCCCCCAATCCTGGTATACATGGTCCTGTTACCTCCCTTTTCGTAGTATGCATGGTCCCATCACCCCCCTTTCGTGGTATGCATGGTCCCCTCACCCCTCTTTCGTGGTATACATGTTCCCCTCACCCCTCTTTCGTGGTATGCATGGTCCCCTCACTCCCCTTTCGTGGTATGCATGGTCCCCTCAGTCCTCTTTCGTTGTATGCATGGTCCCCTCACCCTCCTTTCGTGGTATGCATGGTCCCCTCACTCCCCTTTTGTGATATGCATGGTCCCCTCACTCCCCTTTTGTGGTATGCATGGTCCCCTCACCCTCCTTTCGTGGTATGCATGGTCCCCTCACCCCCCTTTCGTGGTATGCATGGTCCCCTCACCCCCCTTTCGTGGTAAGCATGGTCCCCTCACCCCCCTTTCGTAGTATGCATGGTCCCCTCACTCCCCTTTCGTGGTATGCATGGTCTATTTTGTGGTATTTATACTCACCCTTCTTTCCTGTGCTCCAGCGCTGTCACGTTCTGCTGGAGGCCAGGGGAGGAGTCTGGCGCCGGAGTGCGCACATGCCCATAGCGCTGTCCGGCGCCATATTGCTGAGAACACACTGCAAATGCATCTCCGGGCGCCATACACACTCCTCACCGTTGGATGCCTCATTCTGTCTGGAGCCAGACTACGCAGGCGCATCGCGCTTGCGCAGTCTATAAAGGCTTCGGACAGAGTGATGCTTAGCCCGTTATATTATATATATATATATATATATATAATTGCCAAAAAATGTTTAAAAATACATTTAACACAAAAACCTTATTTAAATAATATATCATTTTCTGATAATAGCTTATCTTTAAAAACGAGCTGTATTGCCAGGAATGCTACGCTGCAAGAGCAGTGCTGAGTAGTTTTAATCTTTACTGGATTGTCCTTTTTTAGCTTTTGCATCATTTGTGAACGGAAGTATCCTGTTAAAGGCACCCTCCATCTAAATTTATTTTATACATTTTTGGCTAATACAAGCTGAATTCCTCCTCTTATGACAGCAAGGTCAAAGATGTGTCTGATAACCACATTGTTTTGAATGGAATTGTTAGGAAAGCATGCTCTTAGTGACTTGTCAGCAATGACCACTGTGCTGGAGAGCAAGAAATAAAAGCTTAGCACCTTTCCTCTCATAGTCATATACTGAGACTGTTGTAACAAGTATGATGCATCTACTGTATATAATTGCATTCCTGTGGTTGAATCAGCATTTTCATACAAGTCCTCAAAGAGAAAAACAAAGACAAGTGAGTCAAACAGCAATTATACAGCAAAAAAATATATATTTCTGTAATAACTGTGGGTAAAATACATACCTAGGTAAAAGGTCCCAGTGCAGTGTACTTTTTGCCCGCATGCCTCCTTTAGGCGTAGACTCTGGTTAAAGGGGTTGTCCTGGGCTTTTACAATGATGGCCTATCCCTAAGATAAGTCATCAATATCTGATTAATATTGGTCTGGCACTTGGCACCCTTGCCAATCAGTTGCTCCTCATGGCAGTAACGGTGGCACGAGTATGTCATGTACTCCTGAGAGATCTGGGGTTAGAAGACCATTACATATTGAGAATTGCAGATCTTCCATTTACACTATATGTTTGTATCCCATATTAAATGGATTTTGTTTCCGTTGTGGCTGAAGAGGTTAACAACGCTCTCTATGCTGGTTAGAAATATGCAGCTCCTTTTCAGCTGCGTTCTTGTGGCACACCGCGCTTTATCTACATACGGCTTACAGGTATTTTAGCCCTTATTTTTGCACTTTTCCACTTTTTGTGTGTGGCGTTCATTTTTAGCCATATCTGCCCTCACTCTTACACAATTTGATATACACAGTTGTGGACTTGTTGTTGATATATACATTTTTTAGCACTATTGCACTTTATTAGCACACTGTTGGCATTTTTTAGTTTTTATTGGCTATTTACCTAGTTTCATTAATTAAGCTTATGCTTTTGATGGGCTTCCATGATTTTAACATTTAATATTAAGTAGATTTTCTACACTCAAGGTGTCCCATGTACATCTGCTTGCGGTTATGTGCCTTTTTATTATATTATGCACTGTTACTATGTGTTTTTGTGCCATTATTTAATAAAGGCTATTTGTAAATTATTGTTTTCATAGTATTATTTTATACACTATTGATTATATTTTTTTACCACTGACTACTGCTTGTTTTTCTCTGCCATTCTCAGTGTTTTTTTGTTTTTATTACGTATTGATACACCAGCATTTCTGTGCCATACATCCTAGCGGAGGGGGTGAGTACAGCTTAGGGAACAGTAAGAGAACAGAAAGGCTGGTGGCCCAACCCTCCTCACCTTTAGAGGTACCTTTGAGGGCAGGAATAACTAGGGCCCAGTCCTAGGGACGGTGCAGTGCCCTTTTCCCAAGTCACAGACAGTCACAGCATGACAAACGGCCTGGAATGCTCATTTGCGGAGTTGCACAACACAGCTCCTTCAACTGTATACTGGCCGGGTATGGTACATCTGCCCCCTATTCGAATCAATAGGGAGTGGATTTATCGTACTCATCCATGGCCACTAGATTGTTGACAGAGCTGTGCTGTGCAGTCCGCAACTGAGCACTTCCGACTGGACCTGATAACGATAAGATAACGATAAGATATTGATGACCTACATAGTGGATAGGCCATCAATGTAAATGTCCCGGACAAACACTTTCAGGCCAGGGATGTTCTACTAGTTCAATTATTATTTATTATGCTTTTGCTATATAGCGCTATCATATTCTGCAGCGCTTTACATACATTATCATCGCTGTTACCAATAGGGCTCACAAACTTCTGGAGTGAGTTTGCGGCACTGAAAGTAAAGGGGCCGAATAATATTGCACGCCCCACTTTTCAGTTTTTGAATTTCCACAAAAATTTAAAATAACCAATAAATTTCATTCAACTTCACAATTGTGTCCCACTTGTTGTTGATTCTTTACAAAAATTTACATTTGGTATCTTTATGTTTGAAGCATGATATGTGGGAAAAGGGTGAAAAGTTCCAGGGGGCCGAATACTTTCACAAGGCACTGTATAAACTAGCTCTGGGCGTTTCTTCCTTGCTGGTGAAAGAATCTTCTTCCTGGAAAGCGTTGAGCTGTGTAGTTGGAGTTGGTGGTAGTTATTGGAGAGTTTGGTGTGTAGTAGGTTTGTGATAGTTTATCCTCTTGTCCTTAATCTTATTTTACTTTTTTTATTTCTCCCTTTCTCTACCTTACTCCCTATTTTTGTTGAGTGTTTTGTATGATAGTAGTTTTCAGTGTCTGCCTTTGTTTACCTTACATTTCTGACCCATGCCTCATGGGGTGGGGCAAGAGACAGATTAGGGTCTAACATGAGCATGCTAAGGTCAGAGGCCTGAGCCTCTCTACCTCAAGGAATATACCTGGGACAGGGATAGTAAGGGGTCCCAGTGCCAGGGGCAGTTTTTTCAACTTACGCTTACTTCAGACCATCACATCGTGACAGCTATGAAATTATTTCCTCTGATCCCCTGAGTATTCCATTTTTTAATTTTCTTACATCTACCATATGGTTCCATAGATATGGGCCTTTTTATTTAGTGCTACATTTCATGGGCTTTACAAGTGGCTCATATGATTCTGTGTCTTTAGATTGCATTGCTTTGCAGTATACAGAAAATATTTAGTATAACTTGTATTTTAATCATTTAATCATCTGCTCTTTCTGGGATGCATTTAAGAACACAATTGTGTTTTTACTTTCTGCAGGGACAAAGGACTTCCTGTTTTTATATGGAGCAGAGAAAAGAGAAGAATTAACTGGGTAGAAAGGCAAAATGAGCAATTGTACACAAGTACACAGTGCTATGTAATATGATGACTGCAATATATTAAGAGGATAAAAACGTTGATGAGAGGGCTTCTTTAAAGAAAAGATGGGCATGGGTTTTTTTGTAATCACATCCACTTTGCTTGAAGTGTAAAATGCAATAGAAAAACACAGCATTTACACTATGTGGGAACATGAAAGCTTTTGTTCGATCCGCCCAACACAAATTAATGCAGTGCCAGGCAAAGTATTAGGAGTCTAGAAAGTTATTTTAACCCCTTCCTGACATGTGACGTACTATCCTGTCCACGGGCCCCGGGCCCCTATGCCCATGGACGGGATAGTACGTCATAGCGATCAGCGGCTCTCACGGGGGGAGCGCCGCTGATCGCGGCCGGGTGTCAGCTGATTATCACAGCTGACACCCGGCACTGTGTGTCAGGGGCGCCACTGGCACGTTAACCCCTGGCACACTGCGATCAAACACGATCGCAGTTTACCGGGGGTTTAGGGAAGCATCGGCAGGGAGGGGGCTCCCTCCTTGCTTCCCTGAGACCCCCGCAGCAGCCCAATGTGCAGCGCTGCCGCGGGGGCCTCCTTCCCTACAGGTCCCCGGATCCAATATGGCAGCGGGGACCTTCGGGGAACTGCAGGGAGGCGTCTTTCTCAGTGCCTGCTGAGAGCAGGCTGTGAGAAAGCCCGCAGCAGCGCCTGTCACATCGCTGATCTGACAGAGTGCTGTGCAACCTGTCAGATCAGCGATCTGACATATTACAGTGATGTCCCCCTGGGACAATATAATAAAGTAAAAAAAAAAAAAGTGTAAAAATAAATAATTTATAAAAAGTCGCTAAATAAATTTAAAAAAAAATATTCCCTAATAAATTCATTTTTTGGAAATAAAAAAAACACAATAATAGTACACATATTTAGTATTGCCACATCCATAACGACCCGGACCCCCCAAAAGAAATTCATGAAATGCTGGTTTTTATTCATTCTGTTTCCCAAAAATCGGAATAAAAAGCGATCAAAAAAGTCACGTACCAGTAAATGGTACCAATAAAAATGTCAACTCGTCCTGCAAAAAATAAGACCTCACATGACTCGGTGGGTCAAAATATGGAAAAATAGTAAATCAACCCCCCTCTTTATCACCCCCTTAGTTAGGGAAAAATAATAAAATTTTAAAAAAATTTATTTATTTCCATTTTCCCATTAGGGTTAGGGTTAGAGTTAGGGCTAGGGTTAGGGCTAGGGTTAGGGCTGAGATTAGGGTTAGGGGTGTGTTGGGGTTAGGGTTGGAGTTTGAAATGGGGGATTTCCACTGTTTGGGCACATTAGGTGCTCTCCAAACACAACATGGCGTCTAATCTCAATTCCAGCCAATTCTGCGTTGAAAAAGTCAAATGGTGCTCCTTCCCTTCCAAGCTCTGCCATGCACCCAAATAGTGGTTTAAACCCACAGGTGGGGTATCAGCGTACTCAGGACAAATTGCGCAATAACTTTTGGGGTCCTGATACCCTTGGGAAAATAAAAATTGGGGGTGAAAAGATCATTTTTTTGGAAAAAATGTGATTTTTTAATTTTATGGCTGTACATTATAAACTTTTGTGAAGCCCTTGGGGGTTCAAAGTTCTCACCACACATCTAGATAAGTTCCTTGGGGGGTCTAGTTTCCAAAATGGTGTCATTTGTGGGGAGTTTCCACTGTTTTGGCACATCAGGGGCTTTCCAAATGTGACATGGCGTCCGATCTCAATTCCAGCCATAAAAGTCAAATGGCGCTGCTTCCCTTCTGAGCTCTGCCATGCACCCAAATAGTCGTTTACACCCACATATGGGGTATCAGCGTACGCAGGACAAATTGCACAATAACTTTTGGGGTCATGTTACCCTTGGGAAAATAAAAATTGGGGGTGAAAAGATCACTTTTGTGTAAAAAATATGATTTTTGAATTGTACGGCTGTACGTTATAAACTTTTGTGGAGCCCTTGAGGGTTCAAAGTTCTCACCACATATCTAGATTAGTTCCTTGGGGGGGTCTAGTTTCCAAAATGGGGTCACTTGTGGGGGTTTCCACTGTTTAGGCACATTAAGGGCTCTCCAAACGTAACATGGCGTCCGATCTGAATTCCAGCCATTTTTGCATTGAAAAAGTCAAATGGCGCTCCTTCCCTTCTGAGCTCTGCCATGCACAGAAACAGTGGTTCCCCCCACATATCAGGTATAAGCATACTCAGGACAAATTGCACAATAACTTTTGCAGTCCAATTTCTCCTGTTACCCTTGGTAAAATAAAAAAATTGGATCTGAAGTAATTTTTTTGTGAAAAAAAGTTAAATGTTCATTTTTTTTTAAACATTCAAAAAATTCCTGTGAAGCACCTGAAGGGTTAATAAACTTCTTGAATGTGATTTTGAGCACCTTGTGGGGTGCAGTTTTTAGAATTGTGTCACTTTTGGGTATTTTCTATCATATAGACCCCTCAAAGTAGCTTCAAATGTGATGTGGTCAGTAAAAATAAAATGATGTTGCAAAAATGAGAAATCGCTGGTCAACTTTTAACCCTTATAACTTCCTAACAAAAAACAATTTTGGTTCCAAAATTGTGCTGATGTAAAGTAAACATATGTAAAATGTTTATTAAGTTTTTTGTGTGCCATATCTCTGTGATTTAAGGGCATAAAAATTCAAATTTGGAAAATTGCGAAATTTTCAAAATTTTTGCCAAATTTCTGTTTTTTTCACAAATAAACGCAAGTTATATCAATGAAATGTTACCACTAACATGAAGTACAATATGTCATAACAAAACAGTGTCAGAATCACCGGGATCCATGGAAGTGTTCCAGAGTTATTACCTCATAAAGGGACAGTGGTCAGAATTGTAATAATTGGCCCGATCATGAACGTGCAAACCACCCTTGGGGGTAAAGGGGTTAATAATGCTGTTTGCTCTACTTTTTGCATCTTTGAAGCACTTTAGTGAACCTTGTTGTCTTTTATAATAGTATTAGATCGAGTGTTCTCATTTAGTAAATCTGAAGGATTATATGAAATGTTTTTTACTAATCTGAATTTTTATCTTATATAACATTCTCACTTCAGACAGCCAAAGATATAAAGCAGACCAAAAAGCAGAGAAAGCTGTAATTTGAGTTCCTATGACCTTATTAATCCTGTTACCAAAAAGTAAGTTAACTTATCTGCAGCAAAATTGTTCATGACAAGACTGATACCTTCATGGTGATTCAGATTAATACATTCTCACTATTACCACATACTGAGGAGTCGAAAACCCCCAGAATGGATGTTTGCTAAATGTGTTTGTGAACAGGTTGGCGGATGCAGTAATGGACAACAGGCAGAGCAAGTGTTAATGTTGATTTTACTTAAACAGGGGGATACCCCACGCAGGGAGAGTAAAGAAGAGGCAGGGGTATGGCAAATGATATGAGCACAATAGGTGTGCAGGGTGAAGTAACAATTGTGTCACTCTTGCACTCTTGATAAAGCGTCTGCGTGATTATTGTTAGCTCCCCTCTTGTAGGTGATTTTAAATCGATACTTTGCCATCCAAGCCTCCCAACGCTGCTCCAGGGCACCAGGTTTGGCTTTCTGCAGGTGGGCAAATGGGTTATTGTCGGTACATACCAGGACTTCAGAGCCAGACAAGTATTCCGCAAACTTCTCTGTCATGGTCCACACTAATGCCAATAGCTCCAGTTTGAATGAACTGTATTTGTCTGGATTCCGTTCAGATTCCTTCTTGGATCTGGGACAACACAGCTCCGAGTCCATGCAGGCTTCCATTAGTGTGGAGAATAAATGGTTGAAAGAAGTCGGCATAGGCTAACACTGGCGCTTCAGTCAAAGTCACCTTCAGAGCTGGAAACACTTTCTCCTGGCGATCTTCCCATGGAATAGTCCTATTTTTTGCGCCAGACGGCACCCCTTTCAACAGATACAGCAGTGGGTTCACAATGCAGGTAAAGTTCTTGAAAAAATTGACAATAATACCTGAAAAGCCCCAAGAAGGCCCATACATCTTTCACAGTTTACAGGGTAGGCCAATCTTGTACCACAGAAATTTGGTCACGGGACGGTCTCACCCACTCAACAGAGATGACATGTTCCAAGTACTCAATCTGAGTGCGAAACAGATGACACTTCTAAGGCTTCACTTTCAAACCATGTCTCTGTAGACGGCTCAACACTTGTTACAGTCTCTGCAGATATTACTCGAACGATGCGATGAGAGTTGTCTCAAAGTTCAAGTCGCCTAGACACCTCTCCATCAGTCGCTGGAAAGTACCAGGAGCATTAGCCAGGCCAACGGCATCCGGTTTATTTGGTACAGACCCATAGGTAGTATAAAGGCCATCTTTGCTCGGTCATGCTCGGACATCGGCATTGCCAAAAGCCAATGTTTCCTCAATCCTTGGTAGTGGGTATGAATCTCGCACAGCGCAGGCATTCAGTTTACAATAGTCCACACAAAATCTTAAAGTTCCATCTTTCTTTCATACCTGCACGATGGGAGCATCCCACATTCTCTGACTCTCTCGAATAACACCACTCTGTAGCATCTGTGTTAACATCCCCTTTACCTCTTGGTACATTTGTGGTGAGATTTGTCGGTATCATTCTCTTATGGGCGTGGCATTTCCAGTTAGAATCTCGTGGGTGATTGCTGTAGTGCAGCCGAAATCGTCCTCATGATGTGCAAACACATCCTGATATTGCCCTAATAGAGCTTCTACCTGCTGGACCTGTTGCAGTGTCAGTTCTGTCAGTTAGGCCCGCATTTGTTCCAGTATACGTCGCCCCTCCCACAGATGCTGAGGTTCTGGTACCAAAGACGTGTCCAATGCCATGGTCCAAGGCTCTCCCTGTTTCACTGTCAATTATACGGTCTGTACGGCCTGTGGAGTGTGATATTACCTTTTCCCAAATTAACACATTGCACTGGGTCCGTCCCTTCGTGTACAGTAGCTAACGTCCGCACAGCGAGGAGCTCTGGAGGCAGTTACACCATAAAACCTGCCTCTATCTGTATCTTGACTCCTTCCAGAGGGGTACAAGCCCGGACGGGAAGAGTATGCACAGTTTGGCCCAGCGGCAGAACAAGATTGGCAGAGGCTGGAACAATCACTTTTCCCAACATCTTCCAGTCACTAGAAGTTTCCCGGGCTTAGGCCTTATGGATTAGCTGCAGGAAATCTCTCCTTTGGGGAGTGTGAGGGCTCCACTGTTTCAGGAACACATCTGGAGACTCATTGATGGGAAGACTTCCGAATTCCTTGAGCACATTCATCCGTAGAGTGACAGCATGTCCGCTACCTGCATCACCGGCAGTCAGCACCACTCACTTCCGATCCAGGTCTTTACCACGGATGGTGATTTGCATCCAGACCACCCCTGAGACAGGGATGGGTAAGTGATTAGCAGCCGTCAACTTTATCACCGGGCCCATTCAGGCTGCATCGCTTCGGGGAAGTGTCGTTGGAAGCATGTTTCAGGCATTGTCGTCACCTGCGAGCCAGTGTCTACCAGACACCGAACGGCCCGACCATCCATTTCGGCTCAGACGAGGGGACACATGGAAACTAGACTTGTAGGACTTCTGATATATTCCTTCTTGACTGTTCAGGCTCCGGGCAGCGTCCCCCAGCCTCAGAGCCTCCTAGTTTAACAGACGGCGCTGGAAGGGCCTACCTCGTCGTGCACAACCCCAAGCCAAATGTCCAATTTCACCACAGTTGTAGAATGTGGGGAGTTGTTCTCTGTCGGACGTTCTTGTTTCACGACGAGGTTCAGGACCAGTTCTGCCTCCAGGCGGGTTTGATGATGCTTCTTCTTTGAATCAGCCAACTCTCCTCGTATATCCTGGATTTCCTTCCATAACTCTTTCACCCATCTCGGTTCAGTGGCCATTGTCACAGATACCTCTCCATTCTTGACCTTCCTCGCCGGGACTGTCACCCCCTGCTGCAGCTCGTGCATGCACGCTTCGCTCCCCACCTCTGAAAAGGTCATGCAAACGCTCTCACAAGGCCTGTTTCAGCAAGCCTGTCACCAACTGATCCCGCAGTACTATGTCAGTAGACCCTAAGCCTACGCCATCTTTTCTAGTAATGGCCATATGGATCTCCTGTAACGCATTCATATACTGTGTCACCTTCTCCCCCTCCCTTTGAACCGGCGAAATAAGCACATACGTACGTTTGTGGGTTCTCCATGTGTTTCCTCCAGTATTTGCAACACCTTATTAAAAGTGTCCCGTTCTTGAGGGGGTCGTAGCATGACAGAATCCCTTGCTTCTCCATCTAAAGCCATCATGGCAACCGCCACTTATAATGCAGGGGTCATGGGGTGCATCTTCATCATTCCCTGATCTGCACAGTCCAGTTTCATAGTATGGTATTGTTCCCAGTAAACTTCGGGAGGTTGCTCAACATTGCCCCCAGGGACCTAGGACCCACCCCAACTGCTTGGGCTGCTGCCTCCGTGATGTTGGACTGCATCCTGCCGACTACATCAAATGTGAGCAGGTTGGCAGATGCAGTAACGGACAACAGGCAGAGCAAGGGTTAATATTGATTTTGCTTAAACAGGAGGATACTCCATGCAGGGAGGGGAAAGGAGAGGCAGGGGTATGGCAAGTGATATGAACACAATAGGTGTGCAGGGTGAAGTAACAATTGTAATAGGTACAGCAGCTGTTCATGAAGGGCTAACTTATCAGTCCGAGCACGTGATGATTCCAGTGTCGTCTTGAAGGAGATGATGATCCGGTTCCTGGTGGTGGCGATGAGTCCTCGCTGTCTTGTGCGGGGTCCGGTGTCCAGGATTCATCATGCGAAGTGCAGCGCAGTCTCTAACACTGCCAGAGCTTAATGTAGCTTGACAGTAGTATGCGGGTGAGGAAGGGTACAGTTTTAGGTGAGTCACCCGGTCTTTCTTAGGCGGCACGTGCGCGGTAACAACTGGCACGGAGCGTTTGGCACCTTCGGGTGCGGGAGCCAACAGGCACGTGGCAGGTCTCTCATCATAGTCACTGTGCCTGGTCGCAGGGAATCTATAGCGCTGGCGTGCGCTGTCACAGTGCTGAGGACGGAGAACCAAACTTCCCCTGCTGCGCACTGCGTCTTGCCGCCAAGACTCCCCTCTCTTTCCCACGCCCAGGCTTTTTTTATCTTAGCCACGCCCCTGCTGTTGAGTGCAAAGGTCAGTCCAGGATGCAAAGCTTTACCCCAGACAACAATGGTGACAGCCCCGACAGTTCCGTAGCTGGCGCAAGAGAGGTACCCCCGGTCCATCTTCTTACATGTTGTCTGACATAAAGTTAAGTGAATTACATGACTGTATTACAGCATCATATTTTTGCACTAAAAATGTACTTTTAAAAAAAAAAACTGTGTGGCTTTGATGGTTTACGGATATGATAAATGGCACTGGTGATAACCACAGCACCTGTGATCCAGGTTTTTGTAGAATAGCCATAAAGACTGGCAGTAAGCTGTTGAGAATTATCAGTGAAACATCACTACACTAGTTAGAATAGATGATGCAGGATACTTGCAAAGCAATACCTTATAAAGAAAGCATCAATACAATAGAAAGAAAAGCAATACAAAATAAAACCAGAGAAAGATAATACTTTCCTTAGAGCACAACCTGAGACGTATAATAATCATATGGGCGAAGACTTTCCATCTGGAATTTTAAGGTGGAAAATCTACAGAGAATTACTGCGTGTAATGTCATTATCAGCAGCCCTCCAAGGTCCCCCATATCCTTCCATGCAGGGACGCCGGCATACTTACCGCCCCGGTCTTGCGGCATGATACCCAGCGCATTCCCTGACTCCTGCTTCCAGGTCTGAGGCATGCGCACCATACTGTCTTCTGGTAGTACACCTAGTGAGCATGCATGTGCGCTCACCTGCTCTTACAGGGGCAGCATGTGGCATAGTGTAAAAGTCACCAGCCATGGCTAGGAGGCGTTTAGTAAATGAGTTCACATGAAAGATAGCTCCCAGCCAATAGCTGGAAGGCATCTTGTGTGAAAGGCACCCTTTGCAATAGGGAGTAGTGATGGTCAGTCCGGCTAATTTCGGTGATCTGGCTCTGTTGGTTCAGCTCACTAAAGAGAGCTCTTTTGGATCCTAAATGGATCCCTATTAAATGTATTCACAATAGTGAACATATATTTAAGATGACATTATTGAATCCTCCCAACCATGGATGAAACTCCGCCTACTTACAGTTAGCCTATTAATTTGATGAGTAGGCTAGCCACATCCCTGTATTGCAGACAAGCCCACACTGCCACTGTATGGGCGAGTCTGCAGAACTGACGTCACCCAGCGTCTCTGGCCGGCAGGAAAGGAATTTGAAAGCAGCCTGGAAAGGGTCAGTATGGGCAGGGCCTGCTCCAGGTTTTCGTGGGCCCCAAGCGAAAGAGTCTCAGTGGGCCTCTTTAAAACATATCATGATTCAGGATGCACAGATATGGCAGAGAAATATAGGTATAGTACAATGCCAAAGATGTTGCTTACTTTTTACATTACATTAGTGATATCTATTGTAAATTCTACAATAGCACAGAAACCAGCGAATCCTTGGAGAACATAGTGTGTACGCTGGGAGGATTCAAAAGTCTGCAGTCACATAGAGCGCAGAATCATTTTAGACGGGACAGTATAGTCTTCCATACAGTATTATGGGCACCACATAATCCTCCATACAGATTTATAGGCACCACATAGTCAACCATACAGTATTATGAGCACACATAGTCCTCCATACAGTTTTACGGGCACCACATAGTCCTCCATACAGGATAATGGGCACCACATAGTCCTGCATACAGTATAATGGCCTCCACATAGTTCTCCGTACAGTATAGTGGGCACCATATAGTGCTCAATACAGTATACGGTAATTGATCCCACATGTTTCTCCATACAGAATAATAGATCCCTTATAGTTCTACATACAGTATAATGGGTCCCATATATTGCACCCTACAGTATAATAGGTCCCATATAGTGCTCCATACAGTATATGTCCCATATATTGCTACATACAACATAATGGGTACCATATATTACTACATACTGTATAATGGGACCCATATATTGCTACAAACAGTATAATCTGTCCTCCTCACCTGTCACCCATGTCCAGCAGCATGCGCACCCCCGCAGAAACCTCACACATCTAGACACTCGCACACTCTCTGACTCTATTCTACAACTGTCCTCCATAGCTTCACTGCATGACACTGACACTGCCACTAGTTTCTACAATGCCACTCTTGCATCAGCCATCGACTCAGTCGCCCCTGTCATGCATAACAGAGTGCGACAAATCAATAGACAACCCTGGCACAATAACACCACTAAAAAGCTTCAGCAAGCATCCAGAATTGCAGCTGGAAAAAAACGCATTCGCAAGACGACTTCACTGCACTCAAACAAGCAACACTTGCATTCAAATCAGCTCTCACCTCTGCTAAACAGGCCTTCTTAACATTCCTTGTATCTTCCTTATCGCACAACCCCAAACAGTTGTTCAATACTTTTAACTCCCTCCTCTGCCCACCACTGCCCCCTCCGACTTCCCTAGTCTCTGCCGAGGACTTTGCCGCACACTTCAAAAACAAGATAGACCAAACACGGCAAGTCTTTATTGCTCAACCACCACAACCCCTTTGTATACCAGACCAATGCCCAAACCCCATAACCTCCTTATCTAACATCACTGAAGGGGAGCTTGCTCATCTTCTCTCCAAATCACACCTCACCACTTGTGCACTTGACCCTATCCCATCCCACCTCCTCCCCAACATCACCACCACTCTTATCCCATCCCTAACCCACCTCTTCAACCTATCACTAACTTCTGGTACCTTCCCTTCTGCTTTCAAACATGCCACAATCACGCCTGTTACACCCGGTCCCTGTCCTGGCGCGGCGCCCAGGTCTGCCACTGTTACACCTGGTCCACATCCTGGCACTGCGTCCAGGTCTGCCGCTGCCTCCCATTCTGGGCACTCTCCTCGTGCCTCGCACGCTGTCCTTAGGCAGCAGCTGGCTTCCTCTGTGTCTCATGCAGCTGCTCAGCATTCAGGTCTCTCCCCTTCCCCCACCTCCTGGCGTCCTGTCCACAGATCTGCAACTAGAGCTATTAGGGCACGCCCGCGTGCTCTCCTGCCTTCTTAAAGGGACAGCGTGCAATTTTAAAATGGGCAGTTAACCAATGGCAGCGCACTGGCTGCTATTTCTGGCCTCTCCTCCATAGGGAGGGCGCCGGAGCAACGAGTATCAATCATTGCTACATCCGGTTCTCTTGCTAACCTGTCTGCTCTGCGTCTGCAGTCTCTGTGCATTCTCTAATGCTATCTTTCTCCACAGAATATCAGTATCCTGATCATCCTGGTTATTTCTGCAACCATCTGGGCGAAAGCCATCCGAGTCCGAGGACTGTGTCTAGGTCACTGGAACCAGCTACTTACCAACTACCCGGATCCAGGACCTGTCTCACTACAGACTCTGTTGTCACTTCTCTTATCCCTTTTGGTCCCGCTGGGACAGCTGCCACGTGTCCAGGGTCTAACTGGAGGTAGCACCTGTGTCCACCGGGTATTCCATTCTGGTCCTGTCTGAGGGGCTTTACTACAGGTACCCGGGGCTCACTAGTCACGCCCCCTTCGGAGCCCCCTGGACCGTGGTCCCGAGGTTCCACTTTAAAAATAAAAAACAAATGTGAACTTCACCATCTCTGCCTCCGCTTCCATTCGTTACAACGCCTATCCTTAAAAAGCCAACCCTCAATCCAACAGCCACGTCCAGCTATCGCCCAATATCGGTGCTCCCATTCGCTTCTAAACTCCTGGAGCAGCATGTCCACACTGAACTTTCCTTCCACTTCTCATATAACTTGCTCTTTAACAATCTACAATCTGGCTTCCGCCCCCATCATTCCACTGAGACAGCCCTGACCAAAATTACCAACGACCTACAAAGCTAACGGACAATACTCTATACTCCTGCTTCTAGACCTGTCCTCTGATTTCGACACAGTTGACCACTGCCTCCTACTACAGATTCTCTCCTCCTTTGGAATCAAAGACCTCGCTCTATCCTGGATCTTCTCATGCCTTTCCAACCACACATTCAGCATCTCCCACTCCCACACTATCTCCTCATCCCACCCTCTCTCTGTTGGAGTCAACCAAGGCTCTGTTCTAGGACCCCTACTCTTCTCAATCTACACACTTGGCCTGGGGCAACTCATAAAGTCCCACGGATTCCAGTACCACCTTTATGCCGATGATACTCAAATCTAACACTCTGACCCAGACATCACTGCTCTGCTCTTCAGAATCCCAGAGTGTCTATCAACCATATCCTCCTTCTTCTCCTCTCGCTTCCTCAAACTCAATGTGGACAAATCTGAACTGATCATCTTTCCCCCATCTCACAGATTTTCCTTACCCGACCTTTCTATAACAATTGACAACATCACGCTTTCCCCTGTACCAGAGGTCCACTGCCTCAGAGTATCCCTTGACTCTGCCCTGTCCTTCAAACCACACATCCAAGCTCTCTCCACCTCCTGTCGCCTCCAGCTCAAAAATATTTCCAGAATCCGTCCCTTCCTCAACCCTCAATCTACTAAAATGCTTGTGCATGCCCTCATCATCTCCCGCCTCGACTATTGCAACTTCTTTTTCTGTGGCCTCCCTGCTAACACCCTTGCACCTCTCCAGTCCATCCTCAGCTCTGCCGCCTGACTAATTCATCTCTCTCCTCGCTACTCCTCCGCTTCTCCCCTCTGCAAATCACTTCACTGGCTCCCATTCCCTCAGTGTATCCAATTCAAATAACTAATACTGACCTACAAGGCCATCTACAACTTGTCTCCTCCATACATCTCTGAACTAATCTCTCTATATCTTCCTTCACGTAATCTCTGGTCCTCCCAAGACCTCCTTCTCTCCTCCACACTTATTCGCTCCTCACCCAACCGCCTCCAATACTTCTCCCGAATAGCCCTCATCCTCTGGAATTCCCTGCCCCAACACGTCCGGCTATCAACCACACTCGGATCCTTCAGGCGGAACTTGAAAACCCACCTCTTCAGGAAAGCCTACAGCCTACAATGATCCCCGCTGCCTCCTCACCACTACTAGAGCTACCGCCTCACCATCACTGGAGCTGCTGCAACCCCCCAACCTACTGTCTTCTTCCCCACGATCCTGTAGCATGTAAGCCCGAAAGGGCAGAGTCCCCTCTCCCCTCTATATCAGTCTGTGATTGTTAGTTTGTTTACTGTAAGTGATATCTGTAATTTGTATGTAACCCCTTCTCATGTACAGCACCATGGAACCAATGGTGCTTTATAAATAAATAATAATAATTATGTGTCCAATATATAAAAATATACTGTATATAAAAATAAACAATTCCTCTCATTCTTCCTCGCTCTTAATCAGCATCTTCTTTCTTCTCCATAACAGGCGCAAGTGGGGTGTCAGCACATGGCAGTGACATCATATGACGTATGCAACAGGCATACTGATGTCAGCTGCTGCCTCTGAAAGTCCAGCAGTCACTACAGCACATTCAGCTACAGACTAGGCAGGCTTCAGCGGGCCTCCTAACTCCACGGGCCTGGTCGTGGCTGCACCCTCTGCGGCCACTATCGATTATGCCCCTTCAGATATTATATTGAGGATAATATACGGCCAGTATAATATCTGATGCTTTTTAGTCACAGCATTTTAATTTTTTCTTCAAAAGTATCAGCAAAACTTATGAGATTTCAGAAATCTCATGCACATGCTTGTTTTTTTTTCCTGGCTGAATTTGAGAACTGCAGCATTTTTTAAATCTGCAGCATCTCAATTCTTACAGCATTTTTCACCTATAGAAAGCAATGAGAATTTGAGAAAACATAAAAAAATGCAAATCTTTTTTAAGCATTTTGGTGAACAAAATTATCTTTATTAACCCCTTTCCGACGTTGTGCGTCAGACTCGCAATAAACAAACTCGAGTACACCACGTTCTACTAAGTGACACGTAAGTGGTGATGTTTTACACAAATGTACTTAGTTCTTGCACGTGTCATCTCACTGCTGGCAAGTTTAATACATCCTTGGTTGTCCTCATAGATAACTGTTGGTTGAGCTAATGGCTTGCCGAAATCTTCCAAAAGTTGTTTCAACCAAATTACTTTTTGACTTGCATAAGCAGCAGACATATATTCTGCTTCTGTAGAAGATAATGCAACTGACACTTGTTTTCTGCTGGACCAAGAAATTGAATTTTCTCTTAACTTGAACAAGTAACCACTTGTTGATTTCCGATCACTTGATTCTCCAGCTCAATCTGTATTGACATTACCTCTGAGAGTGAGATCTCCTGATGCAGATATCTTAAAATTAAGCCTTTCAGTTTCTTTAAGATATTGCAGAATTCTCTTAATTGCATTCCTGTCTCTTTGGCATGGTTTGCTTACACGTTAGCAGAGAATTCCGACTGTGGCTGTGATATCCGGATGAGTTGTTCTTTGCTATGTACAGGAGCGCCCCCACTGCTTGTCTGTAACTCTCATTGCTGGGTAGCAGATCTTCTCCTTCCAACTTTAAGTAGGACGGATCCATTGTTGTTGACGCACCTTTGGCTTCTGACATTCCAAACTGTTTTAGTACTGTGGAAATTTTAGAACTTTGGTTGAGAAGAAAACTCCCATCTTTCTCTCTCTGGATTTGGATTCTCAAATAATATGTCAGTTTTCCAAGGACCTTAGTCTAAAAGTGCTGTTTGAGAATTTCACCTAGCTTTGCAATTTCCTTTTCATCTTTATGAGACATGATCACATTGTCTACATATAGGAGAACACACATCCACTCCTTTGCTACATTTTTCCTTTACAAACATGGATCAGCTTGAGAACTTGACATGATTGCTGATAATTGACATCTCTGTTGCTCTGTGCTGCTTTTGCTCTGGGCTTCTGTTTCTGTGTTACTCTGGGGTTCTGTGTCACTCTGGGCCCATAACCTGTTGGCAGCGGATTATTCAGGAGACTCTCCAAGCTTGTGACAAAAGACATTCTTTATTCAGGAGCAATCAGGAACAATATGCTTAGATCAGAAATAAATCATTTCTGTGTCTCTATTGTAAGGGAGAGAGATATGATGTCTTTCTTGCTTCCCTTCCTTAGATTGTCCCTCCTATGTTATTGTGTATATATTGCTAAGTTATAATGTTTATGATTAACGTCTGCGATACTGCTACATAGAAATATGTATTATCGTTAGTCTTTAATGGTATCGCCACATGTATGTGTTACCATTGTGTAGAAAGTTGTAACATGTTGTCTTGTGTTTCTGTATTATATTATTGCATAATATAATGTGCCTGTTGTGCATGTACAGTTAGGGTAAGTTAGTGCATCCTCTTGGGGACATTAGTGGAGGGCACTTTAGTATATAGTTTACATAGTCATGGGTAAGTGTAGCGCTGTTGCGGGCCACTAGATGGGGGCATACTAGTGGGCTCTATAGGATTTAGCTGATAGGACGTTCATAGAGGGTTAAGTGTAGGAGGGGCTGCCGGGTAGTAAGCAGGGACTTCATACAAAATTAGGTCAGATGGGGCCAGAGTGCCCTAGTGTCCACATGGGCTATAGGCCAGGACAGCTTGGCAGCCACGCAACGTTCAAATGCTGCAGCCCACGTTGCCCACAGCTCCTGTGTGTCATAGCAGTGGGCCAATACAAGAACAGAACGATGTGTCGACTTGTCGCCTGGGCCGATGCTTTTAGGGCAGGAGTGAGCTGAACAGCTGAAGTGAAGGAAGCTGGGGCTTTGAAGAGTTCGGTACAGACGGGCCGGATGCTTTACCTGAGGCAACCAAACCTGGTGACTGATGATTTCGGAGTTTGGGGTAAAACAGGCAGAAGGAAATGTCATCGTGGCAAGGTTAGGTCGGAAAGGAACTGGGAAACAGTCTAGGATGGTCTGGTCTGGGCGAGTACTGAACAGAAGTAACAGCCAGAAAGGGAAGGATGAGGAAAAAAGCAAATGTCACAATGTACCAACTGTGGATGTAACGTGTGAAATATTCAGTAAATAAAGTGTTAAAGTTGACTCGGACTGCTGGCGGACACCTGGAAGAGGGACCGTTATCACTTTGGAAGTGCCCAGAGGAAGCTGATCCTGGAGATGCAGGTATGCAGAAGAGAACAGTACATTTTTCTGTAGAGGAAGGACTGGACATGAATATAGCAGAAATTCAGGTCACGACTACAGTCCTGTCCCTCCCTTACACTATCTCTGCAGCATCTACAGCAGGCTGCTTCTCTCACACACAGACACAGGAAAACAACAGGATATACAGTCACATGCTCTCCCTGTGTGAGCCTCTGGGAGTTTTTTTTTGTTCTAACTTTATGAATAACATACAAATTTAGCAACTAAACACTCATAGACAGGAATGGAGTTGTAGCACCAAACATATTCCGACAGCATTTCTGCTACACACAGACGATGTGATCATTGCCTGTGTGTAGCAGAGGTGATCGAAGTACTGCAGCTTCTAGTCTCCCATAGAGACTATTGAAGCATGCAAACTGTAAATTAAAAATGTTTTATAAAATTAAAAAAATATAAAAGTTCAAATCACCCGCCTTTGGCCCCATTCAAAATAAAACAATATAAAAAAATCAAATACACACATATTTGGTATCGCCACATTCAGAATTGCCCAATCTATCTATATAAAAAAATAATTACCCCGATCGCTTAAACGGCGTAACGAGAAAAAAAGTTAAGCCTCCAGAATTAAGTTTTTTTGGTTGTCACAGCATTGCATTAAAATGCAATAATGGGCCATCAAAAGATTGTACCTACACCAAAGTGGTATCATTAAAAATGTCAGCTCGGCACGCAAAAAATAAGCCCTCATCCTGCCCCAGATGGTGAAAAATGGAGACGCTACGTGTATCAGAAAATGGTCCAATTTTTTAAAATTTTTTAACAAACTTTTGAATTTTTTTTCACCACTAAAATAAAAAAGAACCTAGACATGTTTGGTGTCTATTAACTCATAATGACCTGTAGAATCATAATTGTAGGTCAGTTTTAGCATTTAGTCTACATGGCAATGAAAAAAAAAGCAACTGTGGAAATGCACTTTTTTGCAATTTCACCGCATTTTAAATTTTTTTCCGTTTTCCAGTACACGATATGTTAAACCAATGGTGTCATTCAAAAGTATAACAAACCCTCACATAGCCATGTTGACCGAAAAATAAAAAAGTTATGGCTCTGGGAAGAAGGGGAGCAAAAAACGAAAACGCAAAAACTGAGATACCCCTGTTCGTTAAAGGGTTAAACTTTTTCTTTTACAGCTACTTTGTTATTAGCTTCGTTCTAGTATCATTTCTGTGTATATCTTTGGTGAAGATTTTTCTGAATAGAGTCAGATAAACACAATAGGGATGGGACAAAATTTGCTAGCCAGATCCTGGGTATGTATCTGTGAACATACATGTGAATTTTAACAGTGGAAGTGCAAAACTATTGTTGTACCAAAGCTAAAATTTCCAGATCTTGGAGCTATCATGAAGAACACCGATCAGCAGAGCTCTTACATGTTTCTAGCTGTTACGGCCCCGGTCACGGCCCCCGTTGTGCACCTCCATACTTACCCAGCGCCTCACTCCTGCCTCCGACGGCGGCGGCGTCCTCCTCTGACCGGCCCGCGGCCTGTGACGTCACAGCAGGCCCTGCGCATGCACCATAGGCCGCGGCCGGCTTTCCCTTCCTCTCCTTATGTTCCGGCGGTGCCCTGACACGGTAGCACCACCGGACCAATGGGGGTCGCTCCTCTAGTATTTCAGGCCGCCCTCCCATAGTGGAGGCGCCTGATCGTCATTGTGCTACCCGCACGCTAGGTCCCTGTACTCCTACCCTGTGCTCCGCACCACAGTGCTCATACCGTCTTGTCTTGCCTTGCAGTCCTGCCTGCCGTGTCTACCCCTGCAGTCCTCCTCCAGTCCAGTGTGTTCCTGCTCCGTCCCGCCTGCCGTGTCTTGTCCTGCAGTCCTACTCCAATCCTGTGTGTTCCTGCTCCGTCCTGCCTGCCGTGTCCTGCTCAGCAGTTCTACTCCGGTCCTGTCTACCCGTCCCTGATTCTTGCAGTCCTACTCCAGTCTTCACCCGAGACCTACGTCTCCCCGTACCCGTGGTACCACGTCCTCTGTCTCGCTCCAGGCCATTCTGAGCCGCCCCTCTTGGTACCGGCTGCCGTGGCATTCGAACCCCTGGGCCTGCTCCTAACGATCCCTGTATAGGGGTCGGATCCACCGGGTTGCTCGCCCGGAGCCCCTCGGTGTCACGGTCCAGAGGGTCCACTCCTGGAAGTCCACCTTGCCCAGCGCGGCGCTAACACTAGCACAGGAAGTACTGGAAATACAGCTCACAAAGGCTTAATACAACCATATATATTACAAATGTAGTACTAATAAGGAATAGTTTCCTATGCACAGAAAAAAAGCAGATTATACACCATGTTTTATTGGGAACCATTGTTACAAAAATTCCTGAACCATCTATAGATCATGGCTTTATTGCAGGTTTACAGTAACAGAAGAGTGAGTGAACTTATAGAGGCTGGATGTACCTATCATATTACATGATGAGAGAAGTTCATAGTGATTTATCCCTTATGTAAACTATTAGGTTTCTGCATTGCACAGCAGGATGAAGAGGCTGGTCTGGTGTTAAAGGAAACCTGTCACCAGGTTTATAATATATGAGGTAAAGCCAGTACATGTAAGCCCTCAAATATGATGTATATCTGCCCCCAATCCGGCTTGAAACACAAGAAAAAGAACTTTTATTATAAACATCTATGGGCCGTTCCGGTCCGATTAGCGTTGCTGGTCTTGATCCAGCAACTCCTCTGTTATGATTAGGTCACCGAGGAGCTAGGCAACCAGAAAACCAGAAAGGTTGGTAACTAAGCGGATTGCAGACCCCTAAAACTAACAACACAACTAGAATTAGCTGTGGGAGGTACCTACGATGACTAAAGCAAGAAAGGGGAAAGCTAAACTGCCCCGGAGTAGAACACCAAAGGAATAGATAGCCCCCAAACATATATTGCCGGTGAGACAAGATGAGGCACAAACACAGGCAGAAAATAGAGTAAGCAAATGATGGGGCCCAAACTGTCTACATAGAACAGGACAGGAAAGATACTGTCTGCAATCACGCAAAAAACCCTAAGAAAAATCCAACACGTCTGATATGCAAAAATACTGAGGCCACACGACCTCTCCCCCAATAGATCAGAATTCTGGTGTGAACTGGAAGCAAAACAAAAGATACTGATATAACGGGGACTAGCAATACTGAACAGGCTGAAATTAACTGTGGCATATGGAACGGGGTCCAGCACTGGTCCCAGCAGGGAACAATGCTGAACCCACACAGCAAAGCAAAAAGCAGAGAAAGACAAAAACTGGATCAAATGAAAAAAGATTCCAGCAAACAAATAACTTATCTGAACGATGCAGGACCAAGCAGGGGGCAAGCGGACTTCAAAATGCACAGGAAGGAAACCAAATCATCAGCAACAACTGAGGGAAGCTTGCTGACTTAAATCTTCCCAGTCTGTAACACCTGACCTCCAATCATCCTCTTCGGGTGATTGACTTCTGTCAACCCGACCAGCTCCATTACCCGCAGCAGCCACCAGAGGGAGCCCAAACTCAGAAGTCAGGTCACAAGTGTTCACAACACTCCTTTTTTCTTGTGATGCCGTCCTCTTTCCCTGATTCGTGTGGATGATGCATCCTATGTCATCCACACAGTGTTAAGCATTGCGCTCCTGTGCAAATGCACTTCTCTTTGCTCTGTCAATGGCAGAGTAAAGTACTGTAGTGCGCATTCGCTGGTGCTCTTTGCCTTTTCTCCGTGCATGCTCACTGCAGTACTTTGCTCTGCCTTCGACAGGACAGAGAGAAATGCACCTGCATGTAAATAAGACATGAACCAGAGAGTAAATGGGACATGTAAGAGGATTCAAAAGGGGATAAAATCAATTAGGTGAAAGGTGTGAGAGGGTTTTCACAAAAAGTAAGGTAGTCTATATCAGACAAAGCAGGGAATACTAATGGACTTCCATGATTCACGTAAGAATTGGCATGTAAGGCATGATATCGTAAATCATAGTACAGACCATTAAGACAGAATAGTGACAAAAATAATAAGTCCATCTATATGAGAACCTTGCCAAATAATCAGTAAATCATCTATGTAACGGAGCCAGCACTGCACATTGTCAGCGCCACATAACCCATTACTGTGGAAAACCTCCCTTTCCCAAAATCCAAGGACGAGGTTTGCGTTTGATGGGGCACATGCCACACGCATGGCAGTGACGCACCTATGTAAACAAAAACAATCTTTAAAAGTAAAAAAAATTATGATTCAAAATGAATTGCAATAATTCCACAATCAAGTCGATGAGGGGCCTGTCCAGAAGGATCATCTCGAAGAAGTACCATACTTCTCTTATTCCTTCCTCATGATTAATTCCAGTGTATAGAGACTCAATGTCAGCAGTCACCAAAAGCATATCAGACTCTAGAGTTATACCATCAATTCTCACCAAGACATCCGCAGCGTCTATGACATGGGAGGGCATAGTCCCGACTAGTGATTTGAGATAATGGTCAATGAATTTGCATATAGAGTCACAGAGTCCTCCCTGTGGATGACGTAGAGTGTCCTATGTCATCCACACAGTGGTAAGCATCATGCTCCTGCACAGATGCACTTCAAGGGCAGAGTAAAGTACTGCAGTGCGCATGCACCGGCGCTCTTTGCCTTTTCCCTGAGCATGAGCACTTCAGTACTTTACTCTGCCCTCGACAGGAAAGAGAGATGTGCGCCTGCGCAGGGGCGCAATGCTGGACACTTTGTGAATAACTTGCTTCCTCATCCCATATGAGCTCTACAATTGGAGCGATTCCTATTGGACAGTTTTTACGGATGAGGAGGATTTGCACTACTGAGGAGACATTGACTTTCGAGCGTCAATCTGTGGACCTTGGGGAGAGATTTCAAGCGTGAGGATATAGTAAGAGGAGTATTAAGAAAGGATATTATCGTGCGAGAAATTCTAAACGGACTGAACTGCTCGCAATGAACAAGAAGGTCAAAAATGAGGATTCAAGAATTCGGTTTATATCCACATTTAATCATAGGTGGGAGACTATGAGATCGATTCTTAAAAGACATTGGCCAATATTGCACATGTTTTCACTATATTATTGTTTTTACTAACATGAGATATTGTGATATTTATGCCCTCTTTTTTGCCCCTATAAAAGATGGCGGCTTAAGTGTGTGCGCATGCCCAGTGTGGCGGTTCCTATGACTCAACTCTCCGGAGGCTAGCGATGACACAGGAGGCTATTGACGTCATGAGGGATTTCCCTCTGCCTTCCGGTCACATGGGCGGCTGTGGGCGTTGATTTGTGGTGTCTTGCTTAACTGTCAAAGACACCGCACTGAACTTGCTCACTGAGCCAGTGCGCGTGTCCTGAGTAAAGCGAACAGTGCTCAAAGCTACCTGTGGAGCAGGCAGCAGCCGAGTAGATGCGTACTTCAGAGCCGCAGGACCTGAAGCACGTGACTGCTAGAGGCGTGGCTTAAACTCCACAGAGCTAGGAGCTGCAAGACAATTCCTAGCAGAGTAACTGCGAGACAAAGTTACCAAGGGGCATAGACAGGGAGGATAGTCAGGACGTAGCCAATGAGTCACACACAGAGATAGCTGCAAGGTACCAGAGGGGCGAGCAGAGAGTAGTCAGGTCACAGGCAATGAGTCATACACAGATAGTTGCAAGGTACAAGAGGGGCGAGCAGAGAGTAGTCAGGTCACAGGCAATGAGTCATACACAGATAATAACGCAGTACAAAATCAACAGGCAAACTCACAACGGGAAACAGAATCGGGTCAGAACCATATAAACAAGCTATAGCAACAAACAGGCACACGGGGGTCAGCACACTAGGCCAAAGGCAAAAGTATAACTGGCAGGGATTGAAGCTACCCAGGGGTTTATGAAGCTCTCCCAGAACCAGAAAGAGGCCACAATCATTAACCCCAAGTGTGCAGGTCAAAACCTGCACAGAGCTCCAGACATTAACCCCCGGTGTGCAGCTCAAAAACCTGCACTGGGATCATGACAGTACCCCCCTCTCAACGGGGGGCCTATGGACCCCCAGGCTTCCCCGGGTACTTGGCATGGAACGCCTGAACCAGGCGATCTGCATGAACCGAGCGAGCAGGGACCCATGAGCGCTCTTCTGGTCCATATCCCTTCCAGTGGACCAGGTACTGCAAAGAGCGGCACACCCGCCGAGAGTCCACAATATGTCCGACCTCATACTCCAATTGACCCTCCACCAGCACTGGAGGAACAACAGTCTCAGAGTTCTCTTTGACAGATCCTGCTGGTTTCAACAGAGACTTATGGAACACATTAGATATTTTTAAGGAGGCGGGGAGACGCAACCTATATGCCACAGGGTTGACTATCTCCATAATCTCGTACGGACCAATGAACTTTGGTCCCAACTTAACTGATGGTACCTTTAAGTTGATGTTACGCGTGGAGAGCCAAACCTTCTCTCCCACCTGAAACATGTCTCCCGAGGCTCTCTTTTTGTCCGCAAAATATTTGTATCTCCCCTGGGCTCGAGAGATATTACGCCGGACTTCAGCCCAGAGGTTTTTTAACCGTTGAATGGACCCCTCTGCTCCTGGACAACCGGAATCCACCCGAGAAATCTCCCCAAAATGCGGATTAAAGCCATAGTTAATCAGGAATGGGGACATGTTGGTGGACTGACTCACCCGGTTGTTAAAAGCGAATTCAGCCAACGGTAACGCATCACACCAATCCTCCTGTCTGGCGGAGGTCAGACACCTGAGAATTTGTTCCAGGGATTGATTGGTGCGTTCTGTCTGACCATTACTCTCCAGGTGATATGCCGACGAGAAGTAGAGTGAGATGCCCAATTTCATACAGAACGCCCTCCAAAATTTGGCCACAAACTGCACACCTCTGTCAGACACAACATTCAGGGGTACCCCATGCAATCGGACCACATGCTGCACAAACAATCTTGACAACGTTTCTGCTGAAGGTAATGCTGCCAAGGGAATGAAATGGGCCTGTTTAGAAAACCTATCCACCACCACCCAGATCACGGTATTGCCCCTGGAAGGTGGAAGGCCGGTAATAAAATCCATGGAAAGATGAGTCCATGGCCTATCAGGAACCGGTAAAGGTATGAGTTCCCCAGCCGGTCGGTTATGCGAGCTTTTGGAACGGGCACATATGCCACAAGCAGAAACAAATTCCTTGACATCGGACCTTAATGAAGGCCACCAAAAACCCCTGGCTACTGCCTCTCTAGTGGCCGTGATACCTGGATGAGCACTCAGCCTAGAATCATGAAACTCCTGCAGAAGTCTAGGCCGCAATGAATCTGGAACAAACAATTTATCGCTTGGCCTGGTTGCCGGAGCTAGGGCCTGAGCCCTTAGGATTTCTTGTTCCAACTCAGTTGAGACCCCCACCACTACCACCACTGGGGGAAGAATGGAGGACGGCGGCTCAGGGGGAGACACTGGATCAAAACTTCTGGACAGGGCATCCGCTTTAACATTTTTGGACCCCGGTCGAAAAGTAATTGAGAACTGAAATCGTGAAAAAAAAGTGACCAACGGGCCTGTCTAGGAGTAAGCCTCTTAGCAGATTCAAGGTATGCCAAATTTTTGTGATCCGTGACAACCGTGATAGGGTGAGCCGCCCCTTCCAAAAAGTGCCTCCATTCCTCAAACGCCAGCTTGACCGCAAGAAGTTCTCTATTGCCTACATCATAGTTTTTCTCAGCTGAAGAGAACTTCTTGGAGAAGAAGACACAGGGTTTGAGATTGGTAAGGGTGGCCGGACCCTGGGACAGCACAGCCCCCACCCCCACTTCAGAAGCATCCACCTCCACAATGAATGGTTTGGACGGGTCAGGTTGCACCAACACCGGGGCAGACATAAAACATTTCTTAATCGCTGAGAAGGATTCCTTAGCGAGTACAGACCAATTTTTTACATCAGCTCCCTTCTGGGTAAGATCCGTGAGTGGTTTCACCACTTGTGAGAAACCTTTAATGAATCTCCGGTAATAGTTTGCAAATCCTAAGAAGCGCTGGAGCCCCTTGAGATCTCGAGGCTGAACCCAGTCAGCGATCGCCAGCACCTTCTTAGGATCCATACGAAACCCCTCACAGGACACAATCAACCCCAAAAAAGACAGCTCTTGTACAAAAAACGAACATTTTTCCAATTTGGCGAACAATTGGTTCTCCCTGAGTCTCTGGAGAACTGTCTTTAGATGTTGTAAGTGAGATTGACTGTCCGGGGAATACACCAAAATATCATCCAAATAAATAATAACAAAACGGCCTATCAGATCAGAAAGCACAACATTGATGAAATTTTGGAAAATAGCGGGTGCATTAGTTAACCCAAATGGCATTACCAGGTTCTCAAAGAGTCCTTCTGATGTGAGGAATGCCGTTTTCCACTCGTCCCCTTCCCGAACCCTTATCAGATTGTAGGCCCCCCGCAGATCTAACTTGGAGAACCATTGGGCCCCAGCTAACTGGTTACATAAGTCTGGGATGAGGGGAAGCGGGTAAGAGTTCCTAACCGTTATCTTGTTCAGTTCCCGAAAGTCGAGGCACGGCCGCAAACCACCATCTTTTTTCTTCACAAAGAAGAACCCTGCTGCCACAGGTGACACAGAAGGCCTGATATGCCCTTTACGGAGACTCTCAGCTATGTACTCCTTCATGGCTTGGCGCTCAGGCCCAGACAAATTGAACAATCAAGCCTTAGGTAACTTGGCTCCGGGTACTAAATCAATGGCACAATCATAGGGCCTATGTGGTGGCAGCGCCTCAGCCTCACTTTCGGAAAAAACATCTTCGAAATCTTTCAGGTACTCCGGAATACCTTCCAGATCGACATACGACACAGACACGGATTTAACAGCGTTAACAAGATGTCCCCGGTTACCACATTTATTATTGCATCCCCATTGAGTGATTTCCCCTGTAACCCAATCAATGGTAGGATTATGGCGTTGAAGCCAAGGCATCCCCAGTACCAGTCCTGCAGGCAAGTTATCTAGCACCAGACAATTTAGTTCCTCCACATGAGTGGAACCCACTTTTAGAGAAAAAAGTTCAGACCTGCAACAGATACCATCTTGGGTAAGAGGAGATGAGTCAATTGCCACAAGTTTAACAGGATCATGAATCCTGACTGTCCCTATCTTATTAAGAGTTATAACCTTGGTATCAATCAGGTTCACAGCCGAACCGCAGTCAATCAAAGCAGTAGTCTGAACAGGACCATAACCAAGTTCCAGTTCCACCTGCAGCACCATTTTTGCACATGAGGAAAATTGTACCTGAAGGTCTGGGTAGCCTCCTCGATTACTACCCAGACCTAGTCGTTTCCCGCCATCATGGAGGATGATGGACAGGAGGGGCAGTCCTTCTTCTAATGTCCAGATTTCCCACAATAGAAGCACAACTGCTTTTCCCGGCGGCGTCTTCTTTCCTTTCCCTCAAAGGTGACAGCGCTCACCTCCATAGCCATAGGAAGAGTCTGGGTCTCATCTCCACTGAAGAATAAGGGCGATTCCCATTGCATAATGCCTCTAGCCCGCAGCCTGCGATCCATGCGAACCGCTTGGACCATGGCATCCTCCAGGGAGTCAGGCGGAGGATGGAGTGCCAAAGCATCCTTCAGACGTTCACACAGGCCTCTGTGGAACAGCCCCCGAAGGGCGGCATCACTCCAGGAAATCTCCGCTGCCCAACGTCTGAATTCAGTACAGAACCATTTGGCCGAGTGCTCCCCCTGACAGACACTCATTACTTTGTCCTCAGCCAACCGCACTCTATCAGGCTCATCATAAATAAGCCCTAAGGCTTTAAAAAATGCATCCACAGACATTATCTCAGGGGCAGAAGAGGAAAGCGAGAATGCCCAGGCTTGTGAAGACCCCCTAAGCAGGGACATCACCACCCCCACCCTCTGTTTCTCATCCCCAGAGGAGCGGGGTCTCAAAGAAAAAAAAAAGCTTACAGCCCTCCTTAAATGCCCTGAACTCATCCTTGTTACCAGAAAATATATCTGGCAATTTAACTGGGGATTCAGGTGGGACTAAAATGACATCTCTATTCCCCACCTGCTGGAAGCCTGCGGAAAGTACCCCCTGAACTGAGTCCTCAACCCGCCGCTGGGACTGGGCCAGAGCTTGGTGTTCCAAACTAAGCTTCTGCAGTGACTGAGTCAAGCATTTCACCTGCTCAGATAAAGCACACATTGGGTCCATGCTGCAGAAGTGAGGAGAGAAAAAAAAATTGTAGGCCAGTTATAATGTCAAAGACACCGCACTGAACTTGCTCACTGAGCCAGTGCGCGTGTCCTGAGTAAAGCGAACAGTGCTCAAAGCTACCTGTGGAGCGGGCAGCAGCCGAGTAGATGCGTACTTCAGAGCCGCAGGACCTGAAGCACGTGACTGCTAGAGGCGTGGCTTAAACTCCACAGAGCTAGGAGCTGCAAGACAATTCCTAGCAGAGTAACTGCGAGACAAAGTTACCAAGGGGCATAGACAGGGAGGATAGTCAGGACGTAGCCAATGAGTCACACACAGAGATAGCTGCAAGGTACCAGAGGGGCGAGCAGAGAGTAGTCAGGTCACAGGCAATGAGTCATACACAGATAGTTGCAAGGTACAAGAGGGGCGAGCAGAGAGTAGTCAGGTCACAGGCAATGAGTCATACACAGATAGTTGCAAGGTACAAGAGGGGCGAGCAGAGAGTAGTCAGGTCACAGGCAATGAGTCATACACAGATAATAACGCAGTACAAAATCAACAGGCAAACTCACAACGGGAAACAGAATCGGGTCAGAACCATATAAACAAGCTATAGCAACAAACAGGCACAAGGGGGTCAGCACACTAGGCCAAAGGCAAAAGTATAACTGGCAGGGATTGAAGCTACCCAGGGGTTTATGAAGCTCTCCCAGAACCAGAAAGAGGCCACAATCATTAACCCCAAGTGTGCAGGTCAAAACCTGCACAGCGCTCCAGACATTAACCCCCGGTGTGCAGCTCAAAAACCTGCACTGGGATCATGACATTAACACTGCGCATGCGCCGATAATGGCGCTGAGGATTGTGTACACCTGGATCCCCTACATAAAATGCCCACATATCCAACACACAGACACAGCCCCCCGAGGAAGCCCACGCGAAACGCGCGTCGGGGCTGCTCTCTCTAGTGCCGCACTAACCTGCAGTTACTTTATGGGTAAGATATTAACTTCTTTCACTGTGTTTTTTAAAAAAAAAATTTTGGAGTGTGATAGCTCTGTTTTCTCTATATGGTGGCCTATGCACTATGCATATACATTATCTTTATGATATGAATGTATTGGCAGCATTGAGATTCATTGCTTCACTTGTATATCACCCAATCTGCTATATAGGGTGTTGCTAGCGGTTACCACATGTGAGCCTTGTATGAGCATTTTTGTCTTTTGTCTGTATTCTGTACAATTATCTATGAATGTGTAACAATAAAGTGGATTTTTTATCGTACTTTCTGGAACATATCTCCATGTTTTTTGTAGGATTTATAGTATAGTGGAGTTTCCTAAGTTACTTTAATGTCCAAAATGAAGGTTTATGAACCTATATGAGTAATGGATGTACATCGGTGGTTTATATTGTTAAACTTTGTGAATAACGTAGGACATTTTATCCACATGAAGCAGGGAAGGAGGACAGTTATTGCTAGAAGAGAGGAGGCACTTGGTCAAGACCAGAGATGTCCATGGAACCAGACCATCCTGTAGGTAAGTATTTATAACAGGTCTTTTTCTTGTCTTGCAGGCCGGATTGGGGATATATGTACAGCATATTAAAGTGCTCTATATGAGGGCTTACATTTACTGGCCTTACCTTGTATAGGAAAAACCTGGTGATGGGTTCCCTTTACCCTTTAATATAGAACCCCAGACTGATTCCCGGAACTCTATGGCTTATTCAGACAGTGAATTTAATTGTATGCCAAAAACTGTCCGAGTTTCATTAGTGTATGAGTTTCCTCAGTTTGGTCAGTGTGTCAGATTTACCATGAGAGTTTGGTCAGAGTTCCATCAGTTTTCTCACATAAAATTTGATGGCGGTTTCTCCAACTTCTCCTTGCAAACAGTCTGTGAATAATGGACAGCCCATGGATGGATGGACAGACAGTTGCAATCTAAATCTGATCTATGATGGCTTGCAGGCCGCAAGTTGCACGTAACTTTTCAAGCTTTGCCCTTTAACCCCTTCCTGCCATCCGACGTACTATCCCGTCCATGGGACCTGGGCCCCTATGCCCATGGACAGGATAGTACGTCTCAGCGATCAGCGGCGCCCACGTGGTGAGCGCCGCTGATCGCGGCCGGGTGTCAGCTGATTATCACAGCTGACACCCGGCACAATGTGTCAGGGGCGGTCACGGACCGCCCCCGACACGTTAACCCCTTGCACACCGCGATCAAACACGATCGCGGTGTATCGGGAGTTAAAGGGAAGCATCGGCAGGGAGGGGGCTCCCTCCGTGCTTCCCTGAGCCCCCCACGGCAGCGCAATGTGCAGCGCTGCTGCGGGGGACTCTTTCCCTACAGGCCCCCGGATCCAAGATGGCGACGGGGGCCTTCGGGGGCCTGGAGGAAGCTGACTTCCTCACTGCCTGCAAAGCGCAGGCATGAGGAAGTCTGCAGAACTGCCTGTGACAGATTGCTGATCTGTCACAGTGATCTGTGATGTGACAGATCAGCGATCTGTCACAGGACAGTGATGTCCCACCTGGGACTATGTAATAAAGTTAAAAAAAATAAAAAAAAAGTGTAAAAATAATTTTTAAAAAATCGCTAAATAAATTAGTAAAAAAAAAAATATATATTCCCCAATAAATTCATTTTTTGAAAATAAAAAAAAAAAAAACAATAAAAGTACACATATTAGGTATCGCCGCGTCCGTAACGACCCGCCCTATAAAACTGTCTCATTAGTTAACCCCTTTAGCAAACTCCTTAAAAAATAAAAAACAAAGCAAAGAATAATGATTTATTATCATACCGCCAAACAAAAAGTGTAATAACGCGCGATCAAAAAGACGCATATAAATATCCATGGTACCGCTGAAAACGACATCTTGTCCCGCAAAAAACGAGCCATGACACAGCATCATCAGCGAAAAAATAAAAAAGTTATAGCTCGCAGAATAAAGCGATGCAAAAATAATTATTTTTTATATAAAATAGTTTTCATTGCATAAAACCGACAAAACATAAAAAAGACCTAAATGAGGTATCGCTGTAACCATACTGACCCGAAGAATAAAACCGCTTTATCAATTTTACCGCAAGCGGAACGGTGTAAACGCACTCCCCCAAAAGAAATTCATGGAATGCTGGTTTTTGTTCATTCTGCGTCCCAAAAATCAGAATAAAAAGTGATCAAAAAATGTCACGTGCCCGAAAATGGTGCCGATAAAAACATCAACTCGTCCCGCAAAAAATAAGACCTCACATGACTCGGTGGGTCAAAATACGGAAAAATTATAGCTCTCAATATGTGGTGATGCAAAATCTATTTTTACAATAAAAAGCGTCTTTTAGCGTGCGACAGCTGCCAAATATAAAAACCGCCATAAATAGTAAATCAAACCCCCCCGTTATCACCCCCTTAGTTAGGGAAAAATAATAAAATAAAAAAAAATGTATTTATTTCCATTTTTCCATTAGGGCTAGGGTTAGGGCTAGGGTTAGGGTTAGGGTTAGGGCTAGTGTTAGGGCTAGGGTTAGGGCTTGGGTTAGGGCTAGGGTTAGGGTTAGGGCTGAGATTAGGGTTAGGGGTGTGTTGGGGTTTGGGTTGGAGTTAGAATTGGGGGTTTCCACTGTTTGGGCACATCAGGGGCTCTCCAAATGCAACATTGCGTCTGATCTCAATTCCAGCCAATTCTGAGTTGAAAAAGTCATATGGTGCTCCTTCCCTTCCAAGCTCTGCCATGTGCCCAAACAGTGTTTTACCCCCAACATGTAGGGTATCAGCCTACTCAGGACAAATTGCAAAACAATTTTTGGGGTCCAATTTCTCCTGTTACGCTTAGGAAAATAAAAAATTGGGGGCAAAAATATCATTTTTGTGGAAAAAAATGATTTTTTTATTTTCACGTCCGAGCGTTATAAACTTCTGTGAAGCACTTGGGGGTTCAAAGTGCTCACCACACATCTAGATAAGTTCCTTGGGGGGTCTAGTTTCCAAAATGGGGTCACTTGTAGGGGGTTTCCACTGATTAGGTTCATCAGGGACTCTCCAAACGTGACATGGCGTCCAATCTGAATTCCAGCCAATTTTGCATTGAAAAAGTCAAACGGCGCTCCTTCCATTCTGAGCTCTGCCACGTGCCGAAACAGTCGTTCCCCCCCACATATCAGGTATCAGCGTACTCAGGACAAATTGCACAATAACTTTTGCAGTCCAATTTCTCCTGTTACCCTTGGTAAAATAAAAAAAATTGAACCTGAAGTATTTTTTTTATGAAAAAAGTTAGATGTTCATTTTTTTTTAAATATTCAAAAAAATTCCTGTGACGCACCTAAAGGGTTAATAAACTTCTTAAATGTGGTTTTGAGCACCTTAAGGGGTGCAGTTTTTAGAATGGTGTCACTTTTGGGTATTTTCTATCATATAGACCCCTCAAAGTGGCTTCAAATGTGATGTGGTCCTAAAAATAAAATGGTGTTGTAAAAATGAGAAATCGCTGGTCAACTTTTAACCCTTATAACTTCCTAACAAAAAAAAATTTTGGTTCCAAAATTGTGCTGATGTAAAGTAAACAAGTGGGAAATGTTAGTTATCAAGTTTTTTGTGTGCCTTATCTCTGTGATTTAAGGGCATAAAAATTCAAAGTTGGAAAATTGCAACATTTTCAAAATTTTCGCCAAATTTCCGTTTTTCTCACAAATAAACGCAAGTTATTTGAATGAAATTTTACCACTAACATGAAGTACAATATGTCACGAGAAAACAATGTCAGAATCACTGGGATCCATGGAAGCGTTCCAGAGTTATGACCTCATAAAGGTACAGTGGTCAGAATTGTAAAAATTGGCCCGGTCATGAACGTGCAAACCACCCTTGGGGGTGAAGGGGTTAAGGGAACCCAATAGTTGATTCATACAGCTCTAATCACAGGCAGCATGAATGAGTCACCATCTCTGTAATTGCAGTTGTGTATATTTTACTCAAGCTACAGCACGTTAGAGAAAAAATGCTTTGTAAGGGGGCCAGGAACTTTATGATTTGTCTAAGTGGCGGGTCCACTTCTCCCCGCCTTTCTCGACACTGATAGGCCTCTCCCTATGTTAGTGCATAGGAGAAAAAACTATTAGTTTTGGGAAGCGGGACATGGAGAAGCCACTGGGGACTTGCTTTTTGAATTGTTCATCCGAGGTGCAAAGCGGCTTTTCAGTCACTTTCCTCTGAAACAACATAACGAGTAAAACATACATTGCTGCAGTAACACAGTCGGGGCCTTGATTCATACGTAGTTTGAGCAGCGAAAATCTACTTCCAAGTACCAGTTACCGAAAATCACATGAAATCTGCCTGTGATTTTCATTTTTTTTTACCCATCCACCCATCTAAAATAGTCATGCAACAGCATGTCACAGTCACAACATCTTTAGGCTGTATGAGACTTGTTGCCACCCAAATCATGATAACTATATACTCTGAGTTATGCCATACTTTTTTTAAGCTTTTCTTCAGAAAGCCTTTTAATGTTACTATAATCACTGCTACAAGCAATGTCAGACTAGAGTGTAACAGCTGAAGGGTAAGTTCATGGAGATATATGGAGAGTAATGGAGAGCAAGATAAAGGGGTCAGCACCTGCCTTTGTTGCAGACAGAAATGCAATGGCATCTGGGTTCTCCGGTTACTGCTCTTCTACAGCTGTTATATGTCACTTAGTGAATGCAGTCAACAAAGTATGTCGGTCACCTGCTGCACACATCAGTGGTTTTTTTGCCGATTTGCAAATAGATATTCTACAGCAATAAACTGACTATGGCTACTTAATGACTCTCTTCCTGCACGGTTAGTAAATACTTTCATATTATATAATAATATATTTACATTTCTGGCTCAAAGTTTGGTCCATAGATCTCATGATCTGCAGTGCGATCATCTATAGCTGGTTATGCAGTGGTTCTGATATTGTGATAGAGGTCTAAGTTGGAGAAAGTGTTGACATCTGAGATTTTAAGTACTTTTTTAACCTACAATCTACTAAAATAGATCAGAAAAATAGCAGTCACATAATGCCTGATTATACAGTGGGTACAGAAAGTATTCAGACCCCTTTAAATTTGTCATTATTTGTTTCATTGCAGCGATTTGGTAAATTCAAAAAAGTTCCTTTTTGTTTCTCATTAATGTACACTCTGCATTCCATCTTGACTGAAAAAAACAGAAATGTCTAAATTTTCGCAAATTTATTAAAAAAGAAAAACTGAAATATCACATTGTCATAAGAATTCAGACACTTTGCTCAGACACTTATATTTAGGTCACATGCTGTCCATTTCCTTGTGATCCTCCTTTAGGTGGTTCTACTCCTTCATTGGAGTTCAGCTGTCAAAGGAACTGGCCATTGAGCTCAGAGACAGAATTGTGGCAAGGCACAGATCTGGCCAAGGTTGCAAAAGAATTTCTGCAGTACTCAAGGTTCCTAAGAGCACAGTGGCCTTGATTATCCTAAAAAATGGAAAGTTTGGGACCACCAGAAGTCTTCCTAGACCTGGCCGTCAAACCAAACTGAACAACCGTGGGAGAGAAGCCTTGGTGAGAAAGGTAAAAAAGAACCCCAAGATCACTGTGGCTGAGCTCCACAGATGCAGTAGGGAGATGGCAGAAAGTGTCAACTATCACTGCAGCCCCCCACCAGTCGGGCCTTCATGGCAGAGTGGCCGACGGAAGCCTCTCAGTGCAAGCTTGACATATGAAAGCAAAGAGTTTGCTAAAAAAAACCATGAAGGACTCCCAGACTACTGTATGAGAAATAAGATTCTGTGGTCTGACGAGACGAAGATAGAACTTTTTGTGATAATTCTAAGCAGTATGTATGGAGAAAACCAGGCACTGCTCATCACCTGCCCAATACAATCCCAACAGTGAAACATGGTGGAGGCAGCAACGTGCTATGGGGGTGTTCTTCAGCTGCAGGGACAGGACAACTGGTTGCAATTGAAGGAAACATGAATGCAGCCAAGTACAGAGATATCCTTGATGAAAACCTCTTCCAGAGTGCTCTGAACCTCAGACTTGGCAGAAGGTTGACTTTCCAATAAGACAATGACCCTAAGCACACAGCTAAAATAACAAAGGAGTGGCTTCAGAACAACTATGTGACCATTCTTGACTGGCCCAGCCAGAGCCCTGATCTAAACCCAATTGAGCATCTCTGGAGAGACCTGAAAATAGCTGTCCACCAACGTTCACCATCCAACCTGAAGGAACTGGAGAGGATCTGCAAGGAAGAATGGCAGAGGATCCCCAAATTCAGGTGTGAAAAACTTGTTGCATCATCCCCAAGAATACTCATGCCTGTACTAGTTCAAAAGGGTGATTATACTCATTACTGAGCAAAGGGTCTGAATACTTATGACAATGTGATATTTCAGTTTTTCTTTTTTAAGAAATTTGCAAAAGTTTCTACATTTCTGTCTTTTTTCAGTCAAAATGGGGTGCAGAGTGTACAGTAATGAGAAAAAAATGAACTTTTTGGAATTTACCAAATGGCGGCAATGAAACAAAGTGAAAAATTTAAAGGGGACTGAATACTTTCCGTATCCCCTGTAAGTAGTGTCCAGCTTTCCATATGAAAGTGTCAACCGTTGCAGGGCTCTTATTGTTCACAGACACCATAGAATTACTAAACTGTAACGGGGACTGATGGGATAGTCGTGGCTAACAGTGGCTACTCCGTCGCACCCTGGCCCACCATCACATAAATGCATTGACCCTTTTGTATTGCACTTACTTGTAAGGCAGGGTCCTCCCTGGACTGCTGGGCCTTCTTTTCCTTCAGCACTACGCAATGACAGTCAGAGTCCAGGTTCATCTTTAACAAAGCAAGTTTACTCAGCACGTCCAGTTTAGTCACAGAAACAGCACAAGGTTCTTCAAAAAGCATCACCATTCTGTTCCCTGTATTGTCCCTCACTTCTCCAGGAATATTGCAACGTCGTACCATCGCCTTCGGTACTGCAGCTTCTTGTCTGGTGAGCCCAACTCGCTTCAGGAGTTCCCAGTCCGCTTCGCCCCAGACATTTAGGGTTGTTCCCACGAAGTTTGCCGCTACGATATTGATGCTGCCCTGTGTTCCTCCACCACCGTGTGGCTATCAGCCCATAGACCCTGAATGGCTGGGCCCCCAGCTTCAACGTTATGGGACACAACTGTCCTGTCCTGGCTCCTAGCCCTAACTAACTTACTCCGAGAAGCTCTTTAACTTACTCCCAGTTGGCCCCTCCTAACTAAATCCCTTTGGTGGAACTATTCCTATATTACTCTATTGTACTCTATTGTGCCCCCCTAGTGGGCTAATCTAAATTCTACACTTTCCCTACACATTAACATATGCACAATGCATCCCCCTGAGCGTCAACAATCTCTCTTTCAAGATCGGAGCATATAGACTTTTAGACACAATTACTTCCTCCCCCAGGAAAGCAACGAGATAAAGCGTCTGCCTTAATGTTTTTGTTCTCCGGCATATATGTGACAAACAAAGATAAACCTGGTAAAGAACAATGCCCATCTTGCCTGTCGTTTTGTCAATTCCAAATATAAAAGATTATTATGATCCGTGATCACCATAACCGGATGAACCGCTCCCTGCAAAAAATGATGCCATTCTTCAAAATCTCACTTGATTGCCAAGAATTCCCTATTACTGATTTCATAATTTTTCTCTGCAGGCGACAGTTTTATCGAAAAATAAGCACATGGACGCCCTTTACCAGGAGACGCACCCTACAACAACACAGCTCCAACTCCAACCTCAGACACATGAACCTCAACGATAAAATTCTGAGATCACTGGCTGTATGAGGATCGGCGCAAATGAAAGACACCTCTTCAAAGTATTGAATGCCTCACTGGCGGGACTGGAACACTTGGAAAAGTAAGTCCCTTTCTTAGTCATATCCGTAAGAGGTTTGGCTACTACCGAAAAGTTTTTGATGAACTTAAGGTAGTAGTTGGCGAAACCTAAAAACCTTTGCAACTCTTTCAAATCCTCAGGACGATCCAAATCCAATACCACCCGGACGTTACCGGATCCATGCGAAAACCGATGGATGACAACACATATCCTAAGAAAGGGATCTCCTCAACTGAGAACATTCACTTCTCGGGTTTGACTTATAATTTATTGTCTCTGAGTATATGTAAGACCTGCCTAACATGTACCTGATGTGACTCAAGGTCACGTGAATAAATTAATATGTAATCCAGATAGATAACCACAAATCTGCCTACCTGGTGACTAAAGATGTCATTAATAAAATGCTGAATGACGGCGGGGGCATTCGTCAACCCAAAGGCATCACCAGGTCCGCATAGTGTCAGTCGTATTGAATGCTGTTTTCCACTCATCCCCCTCTTTAATGCGAATGAGATTACATGCTCCCCCCCAAGAGGTCCAGTTTTGAAAACCATTTTGCTCCTACAATCTGATTAAAGTGGTCCGGAATAAGAGGGAGCGGATATGGACCTGGACCGAGATCATATTGTGTTCGTGGAAACCTATGCATGGGCGTAACCCCCATCTTTTCTCTTTACAAAGAAGAACCCCGGGAATGGGGGATGAGGGTGGTCTGATATGACCCTTTGACAAACTTTTCGAAAATATAGTCCTTTATAGACTGCCTTTCTGGACCAGAGATATTATACAGTCTGTTCTTAGGCAGCTTGGCAACAGAAACAAGATTAACGGCGCAGTCATAAGGATGATGGGGAGGAAGCTCTTGGCATCCCTGCTCCGAGAACACATCCCCAAAATCAGACAGGTATTGCGGCACAGACTGGGTATCCATCCTAGCAAGTCAGGTACCTAAGCAGTATCCTTGACAATACTCACTCCACTTTACCACTTCCTGAGTCTGCCAATCTACTACAGGATGGTGCAGAGTGAACCAAGGAAGTCCAAGAATCACAGGTGAGGGTAGACCCTCTAGAACATAACAGACTATCACCTCAGAGTGCATGGCCCCTACCTGAAGATGTAAACCTGGATGACTTGAGTAAAATACCCCTGTCTCAAGGGGACGGAATCAATAGTGATTATGGGTATGGGTCTGGACAGAGTATGAAGATTTAGGCCTTGAACCTGGATGAACGTAGCATCGATCAAGTTAAACCCCGCCCCACTGTCCAGAAATGCCCAGAAATGCAGACACATTTACCTTAATTTCACCCAGGTGTTTCCTACCCACGGAGGTGATGACTACACCGGGGTTGCTAACCTCCCTGCAACCCGAGCCTCTTAGTTTTCCTGACAGCCGTTTACTGCGAGATCAGAAAAGGCACATGCACACGAAATGTCCCCTTTTACCACAGTAAAAACACACTCCGCCTTTTCGCCGAACAACAGACAGTTTTGCAGAGTGAGTTGCTGCACCCACCTGCATGGGTTCCTCAGATGACTCAGTCCTGATCTCCCTTGGCCCCAGATCTGTCGCACCTTCGTGTGTCTCTATGTCTCTGGCAAAGACGACGATCAACCCGGATCGCCAGAGACATGGCCGCCTCAAGGGACACTGGAGTCTCATACAGGGCTAAAGCATTGTTCACCCTTACTGTAAGCCCCTCACAGAACAGGCTACGAGTGCTTGATAATTTCATTTAGTGTCTGTGGCCCACCTCCGAAGCTCAGAGTAATACTCCTCCACTGGCCAGTCTCTTTGCTGAAGTTGGCACAATGTGGACTCAGCCAAGGAGAAGCATTCGGGGTCATCATACATAAGGCCCAGCGCTCAAAAAAATACCTCCATCATCTGAAGCGACTGGGAGTCAGACAGGAGAGAAAACGCCCATGCTTGGGGGTCCCCCTGAAGGAGCGATATTATTATCACCACACATTGCTCCTCTATACTAGAGGAAACAGTACATCACTTAAAGCACTGTTTACAGGCCACCCTGAAAACAGCAAACTTGTCGCCCTCCCAGAGAACCTGTCAGGCAAAGCAATCTTGGGCTCCACTACGGTTTGCCTGGGAAACTTGATTCCTCCACCAGATGTATTATGGTGCTGCAACACAACCGTGCATAAATCTGCCACCTCCAGACTGAGCTTCTGCAGTTGCCCCGTCAGAGCAGTAATAGGATCCATGATGCATCAGAAAATGGTTACGGTCAGCGCTTATGTCACGACTCAGCTGTCGGGTGACCAGGGGCTCATTCCCTGTCCCTATTACTAGGGGGTGCCAAAGATCGCCCTATTTTGTGGGATACTTCTGAAAGTGAAGATGTCGGGGCCACCACCCTTGCTTTATCTCCTGAATCAGCCCTCTGTCTGTTCACTTCCCCAACCCAAGGAAGAGGGGCCCTACTGTGCACCGCTATATACCAGCCCTACAAACAAGGCAACATAAACAAGAGTAAACTGAAATTCCAAGCATACAAATATTCACTCACATATAACAGAGGAATGCAGTGGGGAATGCAGGACAGGGGAATTACCAAAGTAAGAGGAGGGAGGGGAATTATCACACTAACAAAACACAAAACAGTCACAAATCTCTCCTCCAAAACTCCTCATATAAACACCTCTCCACCCAGCCATGCAGCAAAAGCTATCTCTGACATGGGTTTGAATCAGGACCCAGATTATAAAGGGGATAGGAGTGGCTAACCAAGCTCAGCTGAGAGCTCGGACTCCCAGAGATCCCAACATGGCTGATAAACCCCTGTTCTGTCAAAAGAAATAAACACTTTTAAAAAAAGTAGAATTGCTTATTTTCAGTTCAGGAGTAGGAGCAAACAGACGCTGCGGTCTTCGGGTTCCTCTCTGTTGTGGTAACCCCGTGAAACCTACACTGTGACCTGTCATTTACTTGCACAATAAAGCTTTCCTCCGACGCTTCATGCTGCGGCACATTGAATTCTAAAAAAATAATGGGCATATGTAATTCCATAGCTTGCAAATTTTGAACATAAATGTTATATAGACTTAAGAAAGCCATGGCTGCCTTCTTTCAAAAATTGTCACACTATTTCACAGGTTGGGTGGTATATTGCAGTTCTGTCCACTTCAAAGGAATGAGCTGTGATATCTGACCCAACCCATAGGCTGGACAGGTGCAGCGCTGCTTCTAAAAGAAAACAGACTTGTTTTTCTATCTCTAACTGTAATTTTCTAAATAATGTAAAGTTAGAGAAGACCATGGCAAACTTAAATATTTACACCACTGTGGATATAATAATAATTTTTGCAATTATATCATAGTATAATACAGTTAAAAGAATGGACATCGATTCCCAAGATCAAGAAAAGATTTTTGTAATGATTGTAAGAATTATTTAAGGAAATATGTCATCAGAAAATGACTTATTTTTTTAAATCAGGTTATATGTTAAATTTCTTTTTTTTAAATTTGATAATGTTATTACAGTTTCAATCACTATAGATAAAAATCAATAATTTTGCACTTTTTACACTAACCACTAACCCTTAGGGTACCATTACACTAAGCGATGCACCAGCAATCCCAACAACGATATGGATCGCTGGCGCATCGCTAAGTGGTCGCTAGTGAGCTGCCACACAGGCAGATCTCACCAGCAACATTGCAGGGGTCGGGGGTCGCTACTTACCTGTCAGACGCGGCGATCCTGACGTCCTCCCGCCCGCGTCCACGCGTCGCTCGTCGGCGCCACAGGAAGCCCAGCAGGAAGCACCCGACGAGAAATGATCAAAGACCTTCTCGCACGACCAGCGATGAGCAGCGGGGGAGCCGGTCGGAGGTAAGTATCAGACATAGCGATATCGCTAGCAATATCGCTGCTACGTCACAAAATCGGTGACGTTACAGCGATATTGCTAGCGATATCGCTATGTGTAACGGGGGCTTTATACTAGGCTTCTCTTTAGTTTTCAGCAGTCTTGTTATCATCACAGACATCAATACAATAAGGAACAACTCTGTACAAAGTAGATAACACAGGATCCACCATTCAAAATAGGTGATGTCCCAGCTCCTCTCCTCCTCTCCCTTCACAATGACTTTATGTACAAATTAGAACATGCTCCTCATGTAAAGAGTTAACCTTTTGCCACTAATATTCAATTAAAGAACAGAAAGCATGAGTTTATTAGGCAATGTGAAAATTGATCATTTTTATTTATTTATTTTTTGTTTAATATACGGTAGTAGTATGGAAAATAAATAAAACATTTTTTGACACATTTCCTTTAGGGTAAGTCCACATTAGTTGTTTTTTCAGAGGTTTTTTTTCTGTAGAAAAAACCCGATCTCTTGGCAGGAAAGAAGTTTTCCTTGTTTTTTTTCTTGCTGCATTTTTTTGTGCGGTATTTGCTGCACTTTTGGCATGCTAGATTTGTCTCCTGTGCATGCTGATAACGTTGACTGTTGAAAACAAGAATCAGGTTTTGGCACAAAAACACAGCAAAACCTGATACCTGCATTTTTGGTGCATTTTTTCACCACCCATTCATTATAATGGGTGAAAAATGCTGAAAAAAAACACTGCAAAAATGCTTAAAGAAATGACATGCTCCACTGTGCAAGAGTTCATGAAAAGCACAAAATGCTGATGACAAAAAAACCAAGCCGTGCGTCTCAGGTTTATGAAATCTCATAGACTTTGCTGTTACTGTAAAACACAGCTGAAAATTTGCATTAAAATACACTGCAAAAACACATAGTGTGAACTTAGCCTTAGGGTACCATTACACTTAGCGATGCACCAGCGATCCCGACAACGATATGGATCGCTGGTGCATCGCTAAGTGGTCGCTAGTGAGCTGCTGGGTCGCCCTCGCTTCACCCAGGGCTGTGGGGTACTCGATACCGGGCCGGTGTCAGGGGGATGATGTGTCACAGCAGCAGTGACCCGGTCCGTGGCCCTGGGCCCCAATATCAATGGCGGTGATGTTAATGGTGTTAGAGTTTATATAAAGTTCGTGACGCCACCCGTGGTGTTTGGCAAGTAAGGTGGTAAGCCAACGCTGCATGCAGATCCGCTGGGACTGATGGTGTGGTGGAGCAGAGATGGTATAGCTCCCCACAGGTGGAGCTGTAGTCCCAGGGCAGTGTAGGTGCAATGGATGAGGAGAGGCGCAGAATGGTATGGAGGCTGGTACCGAGATGTAGTGGTGCTGGAATAACTGGAGGACACCAGAATATGTGGTTCCAAAGCTTTACTCACTGTTTGCAATTCACACCACTGCCTGCCTCCATACTGTGTTCTCCAGGTCAGGGCTCCAGCCAACCTCCAGGCAGGATAGGATTCTCCTTTCCACACTCCGCCAACATGTACCTTACTGAACGACTCCTCCAATGCGCCTTTAGGTGCGAAGCACTCCAGTACTTAGTTACCCTGGAAAGCCTCTCTCTAGGTGTTCCTAGTCTTTAATTGTATGACAGACAGCTGTAGCCTGCTCGGGGACACCTCACTGCGTCCCGGCTCTCTATTCAGTTGCTGTTGTGTCCCAAGTCTATGATGGGAGCAAGGCGTTAGCGGCTCACTACTCCTCCAGTGTCTGTTGCCGGACATAAAGTTCCAATCAGACTCGGGGACCAGGCCCCGGCCTTTGCGCTCTCTGGACTGGAAGGGTTTTCTCTCTTTCTCAACCTACTTCCTACTGTCCTTCTATTCTCCTTTGTTCCGATCTGTTCTATCCTTCTTATGGAATCTGTAGTCTTCAGTCTACGTCTCTTTCTCCTTCTCTTCCTTCCCTGAGGAGCTCGTTCCACTAAGACCAGTTCTCAGCCTCTCCTGACTGACTGCCTTCCTCCGCCTTGAGCTCCTCTCAGGCTGACCTGCTGTCAGCCTGCTCTCCCTCTGGGACTCACCCCAGACTGACATTCTGTCAGACTGACTTGAAATCCTACACCTTCTCTCTCTTTTATATCTAACTCCACCCGCCTCCCCAGCACCTCTCGTGTTACGAAGCCATGGACCACAAAAGGCACCCTATGAGCTTTCCAGCGTAAAGCATGGATGGGTCCCTGCTGAACTATCCTGTGTGTGGGGTGCAGGTGTGGAGCGTGGTAAGGAGTTCCCACATTACCTGGATGGTGGGGCACTACACCTTAGGAGAAGGTGCAGTACCTCTGTGGCGACTGAAGCCTCAGGGGCGCCACACTGCCACACAGGCAGATCTCACCAGCGACATAGCAGGGGTCGGGGGTCGTTACTTACCTGTCAGACGCGGTGATCCTGACGTCCTCCCGCCCGCGTCCACGCGTCGCTCGTCGGCGCCACAGGAAGCCCAGCAGGAAGCGCCCGACGAGAAATGATCCAGGACGTTCTCGCGCGACCAGCGATGAGCAGCGGGGGAGCCAGTCGGAGGTAAGTATCAGACATAGCGATATCCCTAGCAATATCGCTGCTACGTCACAAAACCAGTGACGTTATAGCGATATTGCTAGCGATATCGCTATGTGTAACGGGGGCCTTAAGCACAATGAGAGCTGCTGGACTACTTCCTGATTTCATGATTAATGAAAATCACTCATATGCCGCATGACAATAATTACTTATCTATGGGCAGCATCAGTGTTTATTTGTTGATTGTAGACCATGGGAAGAAGCTTGTGTTCTGCAGGTCTCACTGAACAGCTGCTTTATTCTAACTGAGAAGCTATAGCGGCAGAAGTTAAACACGAAGATCAACATTATTCAACCTCTCATAGCTGAATAAACAATGTGATAAGATGGAGCAGGATATAGAAAGTAAGCAGGCCATCTTCATAGATCTGAGCACATCCACATGACATATATAGATATACTTTATCACTGAAACACCTCAAAATATATTAGACATCTTTCTCATATGCTTCTTTAAAAAAAATATGTATATACTGTGTATATATATTTATATATATATATATATATATATATATATATATAATACTATGGTTGAAAGGATAACTGAAAATTTCATTTTGTTTTCATATGCTATAGCTAGCGTTTGATAGTGTTAATCAGTGGGGAGCCAGATCTTGAGGCTCGCACTAAGGGCTCATACCCATTTGCAAGAAAAATAACGGTTCGATTTCCAGACTGAAAAAACAGACGAGTGCTATGCGAGTGTAAGGCTGTGGGCCCACGTAGCATTTTAAAACGCTCACTAAAAACCGGACTCCTTCCCAGAAATCGCGCGTTTTTTTCCGCGCGATTTCACCGCGATTATGATCACGATTTTGCCACGATTTTCGTGTGCGATATTCAAGCACTTTCCAAGCGATTTGAAGTATCGCTTGGAAAGTGATTGACAGGTTGGTCACACTCATCAAACATAGTGTTTGACAAGTGTGACCAGGTTTTTACTATTGAGGCCGCCTATGCGGCATCAATAGTAAAAGATAGAATGTTAAAATGCAAAAAAAAAAAAAAAAAAAAATCGGGGTATATTTACCTTCCGGCGTCCCGTGCTGCATTCCCGGCCTCAGCGTTCCCAGTAATGCCTTGCGAGACCTGTGATGACGTAGTCTCGCGTTGCTATAGCGATCTCGCGAGACCGCTAGAGTCACGCGAGACTACGTCATTACAGGGCCTTGCCGCAAGGCATTACTGGGAACGCTAGGCCGGGAATGCAGCGCAGGACATCGGAAGGTAAATATACCCCGATTTTTTATTTTTTATTCTTTTTTTTACAGGGGTATGGTACCCAGGGCCTGGAGGACAGTCTCCTCTCCTCCACACCGTGGGTACCAACCGCACATGAGACGCTTAACTTCCCGCATGGTGGGCATAGCCACATGCGGGAAGTAAGCGATTCTCATGCATTCCTATGGGTGCGGAATCACGGCAATTCTTTGCGATTTCGCACAAAAGAATGAGCATGCTGCGATTTTTTCCGCGATGCGATTCCGCCGCGGAAAAAAGCACAGCATTAGCACAGCATGAGCGGAATGCCATAGGAATGCATGGGGGGCGTTCTGTACACGATTTTTAAACGTTTTCGCTGCGTTTTTGCGGCAAAAACGCTTAAAAATCGATACGTGGGCACATAGCCTAATGCAATTTCCGTGCGATTTTTCCACGGAACATCTGTATGACATCCGTATGCAATGCGATTTTAACATGAGCTTTTACATACAGCAGTTCTCTCTATGTTAAATATCATGCTAAAATAGCATTGCAAAAAAAACCTGTACACATCGTTTTAAAACAAAATAATCTTCAAAGTAGATAGATAGATAGATAGATAGATAGATAGATAGATAGATAGATAGATATAGTAAAAGCCGGCAGATGCCGCGTACAGTAAAAAATAGAATAGGTTCGAATAGAATAGATAGACAAGATACAGTGGGGAAAAAAGTATTTAGTCAGTCAGCAATAGTGCACGTTCCACCACTTAAAAAGATGAGAGGCGTCTGTAATTTACATCATAGGTAGACCTCAACTATGGGAGACAAACTGAGAAAAAAAAATCCAGAAAATCACATTGTCTGTTTTTTTTTCATTTTATTTGCATATTATGGTGGAAAATAAGTATTTGGTCAGAAACAAAATTTCATCTCAATACTTTGTGATATATCCTTTGTTGGCAATGACAGAGGTCAAACGTTTTCTGTAAGTCTTCACAAGGTTGCCACACACTGTTGTTGGTAAGTTGACCCATTCCTCCATGCAGATCTCCTCTAGAGCAGTGATGTTTTTGGCTTTTCGCTTGGCAACACGGACTTTCAACTCCCTCCAAAGGTTTTCTATAGGGTTGAGATCTGGAGACTGGCTAGGCCACTCCAGGACCTTGAAATGCTTCTTACGAAGCCACTCCTTCGTTGCCCTGGCGGTGTGCTTTGGATCATTGTCATGTTGAAAGACCCAGCCACGTTTCATCTTCAATGCCCTTGCTGATGGAAGGAGGTTTGCACTCAAAATCTCACGATACATGGCCCCATTCATTCTTTCATGTACCCGGATCAGTCGTCCTGGCCCCTTTGCAGAGAAACAGCCCCAAAGCATGATGTTTCCACCACCATGCTTTACAGTAGGTATGGTGTTTGATGGATGCAACTCAGTATTCTTTTTCCTCCAAACACGACAAGTTGTGTTTCTACCAAACAGTTCCAGTTTGGTTTCATCAGACCATAGGACATTCTCCCAAAACTCCTCTGGTTCATCCAAATGCTCTCTAGCAAACTTCAGATGGGCCCGGACATGTACAGGCTTAAGCAGTGGGACACGTCTGGCACTGCAGGATCTGAGTCCATGGTGGCGCAGTGTGTTACTTATGGTAGGCCTTGTTACATTGGTCCCAGCTCTCTGCAGTTCATTCACTAGGTCCCCCCGCGTGGTTCTGGGATTTTTGCTCACCGTTCTTGTGATCATTCTGACCCCACGGGGTGGGATTTTGCGTGGAGCACCAGATCGAGGGAGATTATCAGTGGTCTTGTATGTCTTCCATTTTCTAATTATTGCTCCCACAGTTGATTTCTTCACTCCAAGCTGGTTGGCTATTGCAGATTCAGTCTTCCCAGCCTGGTGCAGGGCTACAATTTTGTTTCTGGTGTCCTTTGACAGCTCTTTGGTCTTCACCATAGTGGAGTTTGGAGTCAGAGTGTTTGAGGGTGTGCACAGGTGTCTTTTTATACTGATAACAAGTTTAAACAGGTGCCATTACTACAGGTAATGAGTGGAGGAAAGAGGAGACTCTTAAAGAAGAAGTTACAGGTCTGTGAGAGCCAGAAATCTTGATTGCTTGTTTCTGACCAAATACTTATTTTCCACCATAATATGCAAATAAAATGAAAAAAAAACAGACAATGTGATTTTCTGGATTTTTTTTTCTCAGTTTGTCTCCCATAGTTGAGGTCTACCTATGATGTAAATTACAGACGCCTCTCATATTTTTAAGTGGTGGAACTTGCACTATTGCTGACTGACTAAATACTTTTTTTCCCCACTGTATATACACATAGTATAGGTGTACACATTTACACATTTTTTTGTGGTGCAATGCCACATCTCTAGCTGTCATGCTGTATGAAGGTGAGACAAGACGGAGTCAGCGGTGTACAGTGCCCTTTAAGGCCGGAACTATCGGGGCTGTCACCACTGCTGACAGGAAAGTTGTCCTCTGAGAGAGAAAGACCTTTTTGTCGGACAGCACGGGGCACAGGGTACAGGGCAGACTTGGCGGGAAGGCGACAGGAGATGGTTGACTCCCTCTCCGCTGCTCCTACTGACGACTCCTCTGTTTCCAGACCTCCGTGTGCTGACTTTGAAATTACTCTTGACGCTATTGAGTTACCATCTGTACACGTACCGTTGAATACCCCTGCTTCACCCGAGATACCGGAACAATAGCTTAGAGACTACTCAGAAAGACCGCGGATTGTTACAGCTTGTGCACATGCTCGCAACCCGTGCCCGGCGCCATTTCTGAGGCATTCACGCAAAGGACTGTTTCTACGTTCCAGCGTACTCAAGACAAAGAGGACTGAATCCCTCGGCACTGTCGGGCGGCAGTGTTACTTGTTTCTTCGTAGCAGAGCCAGAGACTTTGTGCATCGCTTGAGATGCCGCCTAGAGATATTCTAGCCTTCCCCCTGCCAGAACTGCAACTGATAAGTGTCCCATTTATCCTGTATATTCTTTTGCCATTGCCCTTTACCTCCCTGTGTGGAGTATTACTGTTATTGATTGTTCAGTAAATTCTTGTTAACCCCTTCTCTGTCTCCGGTTACTCACTGCATCCAACGAACTGTTTCCTACTCTTACAATGCTGTGACGGTATTCATTAAGGAAGGGGGGGCCTCAAGCTATCCTTGAAACTGGCCTGGGACACATGTTAGTGTATAAACACATAAGGCAAACAGTGATAACAAAAAAGCAAGTTACATATAAAACCACTTGCAGGGAGGTAAATGAGGTGAACGGTAGGAATAATAACTGTAAAACAAAGGCAGTCCAAAGAAAGAACTTATAGTGTCCTGTATGATTCTCTTTCGGAGATGATCCCGCAGAAGTTATAGCTCCGGCACAGTCCGGGGGGTTGATGTCCTCAGATGGTGTCCTTTACAGTGGTCCATCTTCTGGCGGAAGTGGTCGGTCTCTGGTACCTTCCGCTGAGCCCCTAGTCCATAAACACATGCCGCCGGAGCAAACAGGACCGCAGCACCTTTGGAGTCCAACGGGATCGGTTGTAAAGCAAGTGCCAGGGAAGGCCTCAGGAGTCTGTCTGGTACTTGGCTTTCCCTCCTGTGCATATGCGCAGTACCCACAGTCACGAGCACACAGCATCTCTTCCTCTGGCAGTCACTGAGCGCCCGACACCTCGTAGCGCAGCGGTCCCTCTGCAGTCAGCGGGGTCCAAACAATGCAGCCTATCGCGGTGCTGGTACTCAGGGGATGGAGCGCGCTGCTCACCTGACTATGCGCTGCTACGGGTTGGTGCTAAACTGCCTGCTGCTGCGCGTGCTTTTCTTTTTATGTCACCCGGCCTCCCCGGGTCATGAGGTCGGTCCGGCTCTTTATTTCTTCCCCCCAGCAACAGGGGAGGCAGCCTCAATGGTTCTGGACCTGGCTGCACAGGTACCCGCAGCCTGGTCCTTCTCCTTACACTCCCGCTCTCCTTTAGCTCGCCATTCCATGGGCGAGAGTTCTTGCAGTAGACGTTGACACTCCTCCATCTCTTGGATGATTCACTGCCAAATAAACTGATCTTGCTCAAAATGATTGAGGGGTATTCCAGCTGATGTTCATTTGATGTGGCATAAGTCAGGTTGGGGAGTCGAATCAGGTTGGGAGTTGAGTCAGGTTGGTCAATTGTGGACGGGGATGCGTCCGGGTTCAATGGAGCAGCCATCTCAGGAGTTTCAGGTTCTCGCACTTCTCCTGGGCCAGTGAGGAGCGGGCCTTCCAGATCAAAGGGTGAGGCAGGTTCTTCTTCTTCATCACAATCGAAGGTCACTGGAGTAGGCTCTTCGGGAACATTTGGCGCTCTTTCTTCTCTTTCAGGATCTCGTGAGAGGCAAGGATGTAACATGCTTTGGTGGACTACTCAAGTAGGGACCCCTTCTTCCCCCTCAGGCTGGACTTCATAGACAAGACCATTAGCTCCAATCCGGCGTTTCACCTGATACAGGGTTTGTTCCCATCAATGCTCCAACTTGCCTCAAGGTCGCTTGTCTCGGACGAATACTCAGTCTCCAACCTTAAGAGCTGTCCCTCACAGGGGCGTCATCTCATGTTGTTCAAGTTCCCGAAACGTGGTCTGTACCAGTTGATGTAAGGTCTGAAAGCGATGACGATGTTCACAGACCTAGGTATACACCCCGTCCGTGAGTAGTCCTCCTCTGGGTCCAACTCCAGCTCCATAATCTCTCATCCCTTTCGACCAAACAGCAGGGTGTAGGGCGTATATCTGGTTGTACTGTGCACTCGGTTGTTGTACACCCAGATCAGCTCAGCTACATACTCGGGCCAGCAGACTTTCCTGTCTTCCTCGAACGTTCTTAACATCTGAATCAGTGTCTGGTTGAAATGTTCGCAGGGCCCATTTCCCTGCAGGTGGTAAGGTGTCATTCTGGACTTCTCAATCCGATAGAGACGGTGGAGCTCCTCCATCACTCGACCTTGATAGCAAGCACTTTGGTCAGAATTGATTCTTTTCGGGCATCCATACACCCGGATGAAATTTCGACAAATGGTCTGTGAAGCTGACTCAGCTGTCTGATCCTGGGTCGGAGTAACTACAGCAAACTTAGTGAAATGATCGGTCATCACGAGACAATGTTCATATCCAAGCTGAGCGGGACCCATGGTCAAGTAGTCGATCATTAGCAATTCCAGGCAAGCGGAGGTTACAATGGTCTGTGTAGGGGCTCTCTGCTCAAGAGGTTTAGCCAATTCACAGCTTCGTCATCGTTGATAGGCCTCTTCCACTGCAGTCTTCAGTCGGGGATGATAGACCAGCTTCTGCAACCACCGAAACGTCTTCTCCGGACCAAAGTTAGCCCCTCTTTCATGAACGTCCGTGGCCACCTTGCTGATCACTTTTTCAGGAATTATCACTTGCCAGGTGACTTCCTATTCCCATACCAACTGCACCTTCTGATACAGAAAACCATCTTCCATTTGAAGCCTCTCCCATTGTCGGAGAACCTGCAGCATTCCGGGAGACAGGGTGTCCCGCTCACTCTAGCTAGGGAATTGTTTCAGGGCCACCCATTGTCTCAACTGAGAGAGTTTTCTGTCTTCTTGTTGAAGCCACACCCAGTCATCTCGAGGCCATCCCAACAGATGCTTTCCTGACACCTCTTTGTCGTCGCCAACATTCTGGCGAGTTCCAGAACCCAGGGATCTCTTCTGCCTCCAACTCTTCATCTCGGTCACGACCAGGGTGCTCGTGGGTCACTCTGGACAGGGCATCGGCATGTGTATTCTCAGCTTTCTTTCTGTATGCGATCTTGTGTTGATATTTTGCCATACAGGCCACCCATCTTTGAACCAGGGCCCCAAATTTTGCAGTTTCTAGGTGGGCAAGGGGGTTGTTGTCAGTGAGTAGCAAGACTACGGCTCCCGACTGGTACTGTCACGCGGGGCTTAGTTCAACTAAGGCTGAAATACCCGGGGCCCCTGTGATGTCCCTTTAACTAGGGGAAACCCTGTCTGACCCTCAACCCAGTGTTTTTGCTGATGGTGCAAATGCCTGAGCCTCCAACCTTTCCTTATCTCCTGCTCAGCCCTGCACTTAACCCTCCACCCTCCACCCAGTGAGGAGACACACCACCAAAGCCCCCACACAAATTATGACAGACAGGGAGAACTTAAACTGCACTACGCCGCACGCACACAGGAATATACAGTAATGTGAACAGGGCACAACTAAACACAAATATGGGAAGGAGAAAGGATAACAACGGATCATACGCCACCAGATACGAATCTCTCTCTCTTCAACACCTCCATTCCAGACCGGAACCACTTGGTATGAAACACAAGCTATAATCGGCGACGCCCATAGGCCAGCATGACTATTTAAAGACCGTGGGCGTGACTAAACATCCAACCTGGTCTCCAGCTAGATTAACCCCCGAGAGCCTGAAGATCAAGCCGGCGCCACTGAGGCTATAGTGGACAGAGGTGAAACTACCTCTGCCTGCCAGACGCTGTGGTGTGAATAGCTTCCGACATGACAGGTACTCAGCAAACTTCTCGGTCATCGCACACATTAATGCCAGTAGCTCCAATTTGAAAGAGCTATAGTTGTCTGGGCTTCGTTCTCAGTCATGGAGGGATCGGCACGCGTAAGCAATCACTCGTTCCTTTCTGTCCTGTATCTGTGACAACACAGCCTCCAATCCCTGGAGACTTCCATCGGTGTGAAGGATGAAAGGTTGAGAGAAGTCTGCATAGGCCAGTATGGGTGCTTCCATCAGGGCCCTCTTCAGGGCTCAAAAGGCTTCTTCCTGGCTACCTCCTCACTAGATGGTCCGATTCTTCGCACCAGATGGCACTCATTTCAATAACTCCAGCAGTGGATTAACAATATGAGTGAAGTCCTTCACAAATCGTCGATAGTACCCTGTAAGCCCCAGAAAGGCCCGCACGTCCTTCACGGTCATCAGAATGGGCCAGTCCTGTACTGCCGCTATCTTCTCACACGCAGGTCTCACTCCCACAGCAGATACAACATGTCCGAGGTATTCAATCTGCTTGTGGAAGAGGTGACATTTCTGAGGTTTCACTTTCAGGCCGTGTCTCTGCAGCAAACTCAACACCTGTTCTAGCCCCTGGAGATGTTCCTCAAAAGTAGCTGCATAGACAATGATGTTGTCCAGGTAGATGAGAGTGGCTTAAAAGTTCAGGTCTCCTAGACACCGCTTCATCAGTAGCTGAAAGTTTCCAGGCGCATTGGTCAGACAGAAGGGCATCCGGTTGATTTCGAACAACCCCATAGGCAGTATGAATGCCATCTTTGGCCGGTCTTGCTCAGCCATGGGCACTTGCCACTGGCCAGATCTAATGACGAGAAGTACTTAGCTTTTTCCAGGGCAGATGACTCTTCAATTCTCGGAAGAGGGTAAGAGTCCTGGACTGTGCAGGCATTTAGTAGCCGGTAGTCAACACAAAAGCGCAGGGTTCCATCCTTTTTCCAAACTAGAATTATAGGGGCTGCCCACAGGCTCTGGCTCTCCCGTATGACCCCACTCTGCAGCATGTGTGCCAACATTTCTTTTGCTTCCTGGTACAATTATGGTAGGATCTGGTGATAGCGCTCTCAAATCGGTGTGGCATTTCCTGTGGGAATCTCGTGAGTTATGGCTGTGGTGCACCCAAAATCATCATCATGGTGAGCAAAGACATCCTGGTAACACCCAAACATAGCTTCTATCTGTTGCACTTGTGATGAGAGTCCTGGCAGTGCAACCTGCATCTGCTCCAGGATCCGGCATCCTTTTCTCATGGTGATGGCCGATGATTCCGAGGGCACATTAATGGCTACAGTACAGGGGTCTCCTTGTTTCACCGCTAACTGCACAGCCTCTGGTGGCATCAGTTCCTCTGGCATACCCAGTACTTTTGCTACTTCACTCTTGGGCGAGAGCGTGAGATCGTCCTCCTCTAGGTTGACACACTGCATCACTACGTTGCCATCGTGGATGGTGGCTAATGTCCGGGCAATGAGAAGCCCTGACGGCAGTTGGTCCATTAGGGCTGGCTCTATCTGAACCTCTACTCCTTCAAGGGGCATACGAGTTCGCACGAGCAGCATGAGCACAGTCTGGCCAGGCGGTAAAATGAGTTTGGCAGTGGCCAGACCGATCACCTTCCCCAGAACTTTTCCTTCTCTCGACGTTTCTTGAGCCTGGGATACCCGTACCAGTTGTTGGAACACCTTCCTTTGGGGAATTATCAGGGCCAGCTGCCCAACGGGCACTCACCGGCAGCAGAGAAGGGGCTTGTCTGGAAGTCCGGAGCCCGGGACAGCCAGCACTGGCGGGGTGCAGTGGATGGGAGCGGTGCTAGCAATGCTGTAGGAGCTTGCCGCTCATAATAGGAGGCAGATAGGACCTGCAGTCACATGACCGCGGGTCAGAGAAGGTGGGCGGAGCCTAGCGCCGCTGTTAGAGCTGACAGAGCGGGGCTGCTGCGGCTCCGGGGGGGAAATGCTGAAGGGAGAGAGGAACTCAGGGAGGCTAAAGGGGTCGACGGAGAGGAGAGTGGTCACAAACAAGCTAAGGTCATACTCGGAGAGGACGGCGCGGTACACAGGGGCAATCAAATAGAATAGGCAGGACGTAGCGAGAGATTGAATAACCAGAAATGGCAGTAGGCGGTACAGAAACGGCAGGCAGAAATCACAACGGGGGACAGAACCAGATCAAGAGCCAGACAAACAGACGGTAGCACAGGCACAGCAGGGTTAGACACACTCAGCCAAGGGTCAGAGTATAAAAGACAAAGGATGGCCTCACAATGACGCTATAAAAAGCCTCCCAGGACCCAGAAAGAGGCCATCCGGATTAACCCTGAAACCACCTAATCCGAGAACCCAGTTAACCATGACAGGAATGTGAGGGCTCCATCTGTTAAGAAAAGTGTCTGGTGGCTCACTGACCAGAATGATCCTGAGTTCCTTTAGCACATTCATCTCTAACGTCACTGTGGGGCCATTGCCAGGGTTTCCGGCGAGCAGCACTACTCCTTTTTGGCCCACATCTTTGCCGCACACGGTAATTTGCATCCAGACCACCCCTGCGACCGGGATGGGTAATTGGTTTGCCGCTGTCAACTTTATCACTGGGCCCCATTCATGCCTCATCACCCCAGAAAAGTGACATCTGAAATAATTTTCTGACATGGTGGTCACTTGAGAACCGGTATCAACTAGACAACAGACGGCCCGCCATCCATTTCAGCCCATACGAGAGGGCACAGGGAAACTAAACTTGCGGGACTTCCTTATCTCCTTCTTGGCAGCTCAGGCTCCGGGCGGTGTCCCCCAGTAAGGTGTCTCTGTTCAGGATTGTCCCCTTTCCAGACAGGGCTCGGGGCTAGTTCTGCCTCCGGAAGAGTTCGGCGCCTCCAGGGATTTTCTTCTGTGGTATTAATAATGTCTGTTGTCTGTCCGTTGTACAATACTTACCAACCAAAGTCTTCTGCTCTTCCTGGTGCCACTTCGGTCCTGTCCTACTAGTTGTTTCTTGCCGGATTTCTTCGGTGTTTGCTGGGCAAAACAGAGGTCACTTCCCAATGTAATGTGAGCTGTCCATAGACTTATTGTTGAAATATGTTTGGTGCAACAAGTCCATTCCTGGCTATGAGTGTTTAGTTGCTAGAATTGTATGCTGTTCATAAAGACTGTATTTCCTGTTTTTCCTGTGTCTGTGTATGAGAAAAGCAGCCTGCTGTAGATGCTGCACAGATAAAGACACACAAATGATTTATTCCCGATCTGTTAAGCTTATCATTATATTATTCCTGATTGTTCCTGAAAAAAGAAGCTCTGTTGTCACACGCTTGGAGAGTATGCTTGTGGATTATTTCAAGAGAAAAACGCAGCATGTAAGCAGCAGTAATGAATCCAGAGCAGAAACAGCATTAAAGACATAGGAGTTTCCTAAATATAAGAGCAATCTAAGAGAAATGTTTTGTCTGTAAAAAGCCTGGCCACCTTAAAGTAGACTGCATAAATTGGAAAGCAAGAATGAGTCAGCTTAAAAAGCTGAACAGTCGTCAAACGGTTAAAACAGCTGTAAAGGTGTTACGGCTGCAGCCGCCCGGTCCCGCCATACTCACCTCTTTCCCCAGCATGCAGCTGAGCGGGGGCCTCCTCGTGTTCCTCCGGCACTTCCGGGTTTTCGGCCACGCAGGGGATCCTGTCGTCCGCGCATGCACTCTGGGCAGCTTAGGTCGCGGCCACGCGCTTCTCCAGTGCTTTATGCGGCTAGAAGGTCCTGACACTGAAGCGTCCTCCCAGCTTGGTGGTATGTACCAGGTATATGAGGCTGCTTCCTGGTAGAGAAAGTGCCTGATTATTACATTTGTGCCTGCCCTGGTGCCAGTCTTGCTGCCGATTCGGGTGCTTCCATATACTCAGGTCCCTGAGTGCTCTCTGCTCTGCCCTGTTCCCAGTGTGCTTCCCAGTGCGCTCTCTGCTCTGCCCTGTTCCCAGTGTGCTTCCCAGTGTACTCTCTGCTCTGCCCTGTTCCCAGTGTGCTTCCCAGTGCACTCTCTTCTCTGTCCTGTTCCCAGGGTGCTTCCCAGTGCGCTCTCTGCTCTGCCCTGTTCTCAGTGTGCTTCTCAGTGCACTCTCTGCTTAATCCTTACCCAGCTCTGCTTCTTCTCCCTTACAGTGCCTGCCATCTCCTGAACTTTTGGAGGTTCTTGGACCCAGTCCTGTCTCCCTGGCCACTGGTCCTCAGATCCCATTCTTTCATCCCTGCTTCCCGCCAGAGAATACCGCTTCCCTGTTTGTCCATAGTTCTTATACTTGTTCATCAGTGTCCTTTGTCTGCTCACTGTTCTACATTGCCTCCTCCGACTCCTACGAGCCGTCCTCCTGGTACCAGCTGTCATGGTATTTTACCCTTCTGGGCCTTCCCCTGATGCTCCCTGTATAGGGGTCGGTCTCACTAGGTCAGCTCACTCAGGGGAGGTTGGTATCACGACCCAGAGGGTCCACTCTAGGAAGCGTGACAAAAGGAAGATTCTGCATGTGTTGAAGCTGCACTTAATGCCAGTACAGGCCCATCTGCAAAGCATATATGGTGTATAGATTCTGGTGCAAGCAGTCATATGACAAATAACAAGGATTTCTTCACTGACCTTAATGAAAGCAAGTAAGAAAAGGTCATCTTAGCTAATGGTCACAATATGACTTCAGAAGGAGTAGGAGACTGCTACCTCCACTGTTCAGTTTCCTCAGTACAAAGCAGAAAGAAAGATGTTCTCTATGTTCCCAGCCTTGAAAGTAATCTTCTGTCAGTAAAGAAGCTCACACAAAAGGGGAATGTAGTTACTTTTAAAGATAACAGCCACATCATCTCAAAGAAGGGTCACACTCTTCAGAAGGAAAAATCCAAGACAAACTTTATCAGCTAAAATACAAAGAAAAAGTGTACAGTGCTAGACAAGATCTACATAAGAACTGTATCCATGTATGGCACAAACGTCTTAGGCACAGAGACCCAGAGGCAGTAAGGAAGCTAGCACTTGCAAATGGTATTGAAATCAACCAGTGTAGTCAAATAATGAAGTTCACTAGCTGTCTTAAAGGGAAAATGTCCAGAAAATCCTTTCCTAAAATAAGCACCACTAGAGCTGCACAGCCACTGGATCTGATACATACAAATGTATGCAGTCTAATGAGTGTTCAGACTCCTAGCAAAAAGATATACAGTCGCCTACCTGTTTCACAGTAAGGAGGAAGTTCCACAGAAACTTGAAGAATATCTTGTCGTAGTGTTTGACAAATTTGGAAGAATGCCAAAAAGTCCTGCGTGCAGATAATGGAACCGAATATACAAGTGGTAAGGTACAAACCATTATGAAAAAGGATGGCATCGTGTCCCAGATTACCATTCCATACAACCAAGAGCAAAATTGCATTGCAGAGAGAAAGGACCATACTCTCTGTGAAAGTGGAAGAAGTATGTTGTTTGATGCGAATTTACCTACAATGTATTGGGGAGAAGCCATCATGACTGCTTGCTATCTTCAAAGCAGAGTGTCAGGTAAAGCCACAAACAAAACTCCATATGAGCTATGGAACTGCAAGAAGCCTAACCTGAAGCACTTCAGGATAATTGGAAGCAAAACGGTTATGTTCCCAAAGAGAAATGTGCCAAGTGGGAATCACATGTAAAGCAAGGAGTCCTGGGGGGCTATAGCGAAACTCAAAAGGGATACAGAAACCTACACCCAGAGACCAACACAGTAACAATCAGCAGAGATGTAATGATTGATGGAAACTCTTTATTGCTCAAATTCCATGAAGTTACACCAGTTATTCAAACAAGCAAAAGTATCCAAGCTATATGCCTTTCTTATATGGTCAGAACACTTTTTGAACCAGAGCCACAGTCATGGCAAGAGATGCAAAAACTGCCTGTTCACGAGAAGCAGAAATGGATAAATGCCGCTAATGAGGAGATGGAATCTCTTCACCAACTCCAGATAAGGGAGTTTACTGAGAAAATGTAAGAGTACAAGCAGGAATGCGGGATGCAGAGACGGGAAGCAGGCAGAGGAAGGGTTAACAGGTTTATTTAAAGGGGAATACTCCACGCAGGGCGGTAAATAGTTAATCAGTTGGGAGATAAGGGGTTAGTCAGGGGAGACAAACGGTACATTAAATGCAATGGATATAACAACTGTTCAGATGACGGCAGTTTGTTAGCATAGATGTAAGGCAGTCCTTAAACTGCATCTCCTGCTGCGAACTCAATTGCGCCGCAACAGCTGGCACGTTGTCCTCTCTAGTGGGGTCAGGTAGATGACAATACCCTGTCTTCTGGTAACAGTGGTCGGTCTCCGGTACCTTCCACTGCTCCTTGTCCATATGTGGTAGGGGGCCGGATTGGGGGGTGGTCCACTGCTTACCACGACCGGACGATGCAAAGACGAGACGGAGGCAGAATTCAGTTGTAACAGATCCAGGTTTATTGGCTGTCCTCCTGACGACCTTAGCCATGCACCGCAGATCCTTTACAGCTCTCCGTTTCCAGGCCCGGGTACCTTTCACCTTTCCTTTAGTCGTGATGATGTCCCTCGCGGATCTTTCGCTGGGGCTGTCCTAGACCAATCTACCGCCAGCGCTTCACCTGCCCGAGGTCGTCGTCCAATCGGTACCCCCGGGGCCTCGTCTGTCCTGCGGTACGTCATGTCAGGGCCACCCCCCTGACTGTCTTCTCCTGTCAGTCCCCTGGTCGGGCTCTTCACTGTTCTCCGTCTTCTGTCCTGAGTCTTCCTCTGCTGAGCTCCTCCCGGGACTAGCCTCTCTGGAACCCCAACCAGTCCTATTTATCCCCTCTCTCACTGGGAATTCCCCTCCTGGGTTCCTATCTCCCCGCCCCCATGACTAAACAGTTTCTATAGCCGTAAGCTGATGTTAAGTCCTGAACTACACTCCCCCCTGCCATCTTTTGGTCAAATTTCAGTACTGAACTCCCTTTTCTGTCTTTCCCTGCTGTTACCTTTCTGTCATTGCCAATCTTCATCTGTACTGCACAAATCATCCCCTCCTACTTCCAGTCAGGTCTGTCTGTCAAGTCACCCTCCCCACACTCTCCGTTCCTTTGTCCATTGTCGTCCCGACAATCGTACTCCCTACCTATGTCATCCTAAAGCTTCTCCACAGTCTGTAGTCGGACCAGTCGTTGGGCCAAACCTGCTGCCCACGGGGGCCGAACCAAACCGGGAGCACCATGCTCCGAGCAGCCTACTGCTACTCGCCGGCGCACACGCCACGTGACAACTTCTTTCAGGTTGGCGAGGTCCACCCGGACTACTCTATGGCGTGTACCTCCCACTACTCTCCCCTACTACTTCCTTCAACTACCCGGAACGCCAGGACTGAGGCCTTTCGCCTACCAGGTCATCGTTGGCACCCACCCTTCCTTTTGGGGTGTCCGTGGTGTCGGGGACCTAATGTCACGTGGACCTGTCCTGTGTGATGCGACCCGCAGGCCAGTAACTGTAAACAACAAGACGCGTCACGTGATACAGTCCTGTGTGACACAGCCCACAGGCCGGTAACTAAAACAACAAGACAAGGGAAAAGGGAAAACAGTTACAACGGTGGGCCCTGCGATAGGGAAAGGGGACGGGGAGACCTCCTGCACTCCTCTGAGTCAGTGTCCCTAACGCTCCTAACGTTCCCTATGCCAGTTCCGCACCGGGCACCGCTCAGGATACCTATTGCCCGAGAAAACCCTACACCTATCCCTTGCTAGGGAGCTGGGTGGCGCAGGCACTGGTCCAACCGCTGTACTAATACACACGAAGGAAAAACACAAACAGGGAAACACCACTTAGCTTTACTCTGTTGCACTTGCTCCTGGCAACAGAGTCCACCACCAGAATGCAGCTCTCCTCCTGAATCGCTGCCACCAAGCTCTGTTAGAGCTACAAGGAAATCCCCTATGACTCCTTCCACACCAGGGCTAAGACAGTGCTGCAAGGAATGTTCTCCAGCTCCTTCCTCCACCAAGGATGGTTGAAATGAATACTATCACCAACGCTGATTGCAACACCTGTGACTCTTTTATAGCAGAGCCAGCAATCACACCTGCATTATAACATGTGCACTTAACTAAATAAACAGAGTGCAATGACACTCAGCACCACCGGGGGCAAACTTAGAACAAACGACACCACAGTGCAATAATCCTAATGGCCACCGGGGGCAAAAACATCTCTAAGCACAGCTTGAGAAAAAAAAGGTTACTAGTGCACTATAGCTTGTTAGGCATCTGGTTTCTGCATCTGCTCTGCAGGAATCCAGAGCCTCACATTCTGCGGTCTCCTGCTGCCCATCTACTGCAGAGAAGATTACTTTGCAGCAGACCACTCCAGAGACTAAGTTCCTCTGTGCTCCTTCTGGGCAAACTCACGAGACGATCTCCCATTGGAGATCGGGAGTCTTGTGCCCAGGTTCTGTTCCAGATCTCATTGGTCAATCTCAGAGATCTGGAAGGTCCCGCATGGCTATAAAAAGCGCGCATGGCCGTTCTGCCATGCGCTAGTATAGTCTATACTTGCTATGTGTGAATGGTGACGGATGCATGATTCTGCTGACTGACTCATTTGAAACCCCTTCCCTCTGATAATACGCATGTGGATAGGGAATTAGTTTTGCAGTCAGAGCCAGTCAGTGTCAAGCCTTAAGCCACTGTGCTCACCGCACCGCTACGCTAGCGTCCGACATCGCACTTGCTTTCTGCTTTGTCCTTGAGCGGCAGTGTCCTATGCCGTGCTGCAGTTGCAGCCCTCCTTGGCGTCCGCAGAAACAACGCCGCACACACGGTAGGTCTAGAGGGATGCAGCTCCTCTGTCTTGGGTCCTGCTCCTGTGACCAGATACCGTGTGTGCATCTACCTGAAGCCTGTGTCACTAACAGGTTCAGCGTTTTGTATGTTTTTTGTTGCTGCACCTCTGTATGTGAACAGAGACCTCTCTGCGCACTCTGGGTGAAGTTTAACCCGTGTGCATCATACCGCCATATTGCTTGTCTGGCGCCACTTAGCAGCAGTTACACCACCTACTGCATGGTGGACCCCGAGCGGTGAACGCACATTATTTTTATTTTTAGTGCGTTCCGCCGTTCCTAACATATCTGTCATGATCCAGCATGGATCATGACAGTACCCTCCCCTTAATGAGGGGCCTCTGGACCCTCAAGACTGCTCCCCATCAGGGAACCACTTAGAGCGGGGACGCCCAGACCCAGAGTTCACCCCAGCAACTACCTGCACGTCAGGTTGATGACAAACGAGCCCGCTGGTATTGGCAACGTATGTTCTGGAGGCAACACACATCTCCGAAGCGCTGACCTGGGGAACGGGTTGTGTATGTATATGTTTGGTATAAGCTGGTAACACTCCACAACACACTTCCACTGGATGCTTTTTGGTGGCCACCCACACACGCTCGTTCACACACAGGTCCGGACCTGAACGTTTATTGCCACTCGTTCGTTTGTCACCATTTGGAGAACTCTTTCTGGGATTGACAACAGAGGCGCCCCCCTGTGTCACCACACTCACACCCCCGCACTTCACCAAGGGGTACACCACCCTCCAACCTCTTCCACCACGAGGTCTGCGCCTCCCAGGGTAGGCCAATGGTGAGGGTTGAGACTTGCCCCTACTCTACTGCAGTACATCTGCTGCTCTCACCGGAGAGGAAGGGGTCCGTTGAAGAGAGATGGCAGAGACAGTAGTTCCTAGGCAGCAGCCCTCACACGAGTGCCCCCAGCTGACCACTTCCCACACCCGCCAATCTATTACCGGGTTGTGTCTTTTCAGCCAAGGGAGGCCTAAAACATTAGGTACTGGCATTCCCTCCAAGATGTAGCACGATAAGGACTCCTCATGATGTACTATACGCAGATGGATATTCTCTACGACCTTGGTCAAGCTCCCCTGGCTCAGTGGAACAAGAGTTTATGGCCTGGACGCTTATAGGCTGGGCTAGCGTCCTACACCTCAGACCATGAGTCTGGACAGAGTGAGCATCCACCAGACTGACTCCTGCTCCGCTGTCCACAAGCACCGGTATCACCTCCGGTACCCCGCCAGCCAAGACCTCTGCTGAGATAGTTCTTTCGGAGGGCAAAATGGAGGAAATGTATACTCCCTGGTCGCCTCCCACCAAGCGACCAGGGGAATGCGACTTCTCAGATGGCACAGATAATTGGGCACGCAATGGGCAAGCCTTCAAGACATGACCAGTCTGCCCACAGTACAAACATACCGAGACCACTCCCCGAACCGTAGGCAGCTCCGAATACAACTAGCTACTCCTACTTGCATAGGTTCGTCTGGAGACTTGGCATGAACTGGGCAGGCTCTCATAAAATGGCCAGGCTTCCCACAGGAAAAGCATACCCCTCCACCACGATGAGCCGCAGACACCCCTTTTTTTTGTATCAATAACACTCGGATGGCAAGGGACATGGCGGCCTCCAGCGACCTGGGGGCGGCGTACTGCACCAGAGTATCCTGCAACTTTGGAGACAAACCCTGCACAAATTGACTCCTAAGTGCAGGGTCATTCCACTGAGTGTTAGTGGCCCACCTCCTAAACTATGAGCAGTACTCCTCAGCAACCCGGGCTCCCTGTTTACACCTACGGAGTCGAGATTCCGCCAGGGCGATGCCATCAGGATCGCCATACACAAGCGCCAAAGCCGCAAAAAACTTGTCCACGGACACCAATGATGGAGAATCGTCCGGTAGGGAGAAGGCCCAGGATTGGGGATCACCTTTAAGAAGGGACATAATGATTCCCACCCGTTGCTCTTCACTCCCTGATGAACGAGGGCGCAGCCTGAAATACAATTTACAGGCTTGCTGGAATACCAAGAATTGATCTCTCCCTCCAGAAAATCTGTCAGGGAGGGATATCTTGGGTTCTGGCTGAGCCTGTTCCTGAACCAAGCCCCCACACACTACTCATTAAATCAACTTTTAGCACACCGTTATCTCTACCTTAATAAAAATATGAGTTACCCAACAGGGTTAACCCCTTTTTCCCTTGTTTGCTTCTTTGTTTTTTTTTCCTTTTTTTTTTCTTTTCTTTCAACATAACATTTTAAAACTGAACATAAATACTCCCCCTCCTTTTAACATGAGTACTTCCTCTCCCATATCCCCGCTATGCCAGGAGCAAACAATCAACAATAAAACATGTCCCTTATCTTGGACGTCGAACTGTCCTCTTGGGGCCTGCACAACTGTGCAGCGAAATCCCGACAGTCCGGGCCATCTCCTGATGGCTGATGTTGCGCCAGTCCAGCAGGGGAACCCCACAGCCGTGAGGTTCCCGGGATGTCTCGACTGTTCCTGAGCCCCGGGTGTTCTTCTTGCCCAGGGCTCAGGGGTCATCTCCCTCCTGAGAGATGAGTCAAAAGGGGTAGAAGGAGCCGAAAGTGGTTCCACGGCGTGCGTTCCGCGCCATTTCTCTACTTGGGGACCAGCAGTCCACCACCAGTGGTGGCGTGGATGCGCTCATCTCTGTCGACGTGGTGGCTTCACTCCATCCGGCCCCCAGCTCCTGCAGTTCCAACCGCAGGTGAGGGACCGGGGTCGTTGACCGGTGAGAAACGGAGCGGCGAAGCTGGGGCCTGCTAGTGTGGATGGCAGACAGCTCCGCAGAGGCGGCGGAGCCCGATGACCCGGCCAAAGCCGCAATCCAGAGCGGGGCCGGAGCAGCCGCGGACCTTGATGAGCAGGCCACAGCCGCAGTATGGAGTGCGGCAGAGGCAGCCTCGGACATCGGTGAGCAGGCTGCAGCTGGAACCATGAGCGAGGCAGAGGCAGCTGCGGGTGCCACTGGGTAGGCCGCGGCCGGCGCCGCAATCGAAGCAGAGCCTGCCGCGGAGCAGGCGGCAACCGGAGTCGCAGACGGGGCCAGAGTGGCGGCCGGCACTGGTGAGGAGGCCGCAGGGGAGGCTGGAGTGGCGGCAGGCTTCGGGTGGTAAACCGCTGCTGCCAGATGGAGCACAGCAGCGTCGGCCACGGGCTGGTTCCGCACCGGCGCGGGCCTATGCGCCGTCGGGTGGGGTGGCTCAGGGTGGTGGGTGAGAGTGTCGGTCGGCCCAACGGAGGCTGCAGACCCCTCCGCAACCGGGACCGCTGGAAAACGGGAGGCTGCGCGGGGAGGCCGAGTGGTGGGGGCCGCTTGCGGAGCCGCTGGCAGCGCCGGGGGGAACTCTCACCTTCCCCGGCGCTGCGGCTTTCTGCAGGTTGTTCCTCCGCTCTCCCAGAAGTCGGTCCGGGAAGCAGCTGGCCTCCACTGCTCCTCCGCAGCTCCCGCTCCCGTCCTCTGGCGCCCGCCGCTGCTCTTCATCCCGCCCTTCAGCAGGACCAGCCTCCAGGCCGGATAGTTCCGCAGGGACGGCCGGCGACAGTTCCTCTAGCGGCCGCCCCGGGTAATCCACTTCAGCGCCACTCCCCTCCTGCTCGCAGGTCACCAGCATTGCAGGGGCGCAGAGTCTCATTCGGGTTTTCTTTTGATGGCCCAGCCACAGTCCCAATTGGTATTCCACTCGGACACAATCTTGCAATGTTTTTTTTTTTCCGTTCCGGATCCTCCGATGACAGCCAATGGTCCGGAACAAAGTCTCAGATTTGTAATCCACAGGTGAGCAAATTTGTAATCCACAGGGGAGCAAACTTATAATCCACAGGTGGGCAGCTCAAGTCCTTTTGGGTTCTCCAGGCGCAGGCCTGCCGCAGAAGCTGTAGTATTGGCGGCGGCGATCCTGCCGACTACGCCAAATGTGGTAGGGGGCCGGATTGGGGTGTGGTCCACTGCTTACCATGACCAGACAATGCAAAGACGAGACGGAGGCAGAATTCAGTTGTAACAGATCTGGGTTTATTGGCCGCCCTCCTGACGACCTTAGCCATGCACCGCAGATCCTTTACAGCTCTCCGTTTCCAAGCCCGGGTACCTTCCACCTTTTCTTTAGTCGTGATGATGTCCCTCGCGGATCTTTCACTGGGGCTGTCTTAGACCAATCTACCGCCGGCGCTTCACCTGCCCAAGGTCGTCGTCCAATCGGTACCCCCGGGGCCTCGTCTGTCCTGCGGTACGTCGTATCAGGGCCGCCCCCTGACTGTCTTCTCCTGTCAGTCCCCTGGTCGAGCTCTTCACTGTTCTCCGTCTTCTGTCCTGAGTCTTCCTCTGCTGAGCTCCTCCCGGGACTAGCCTCTCTGGAACCCCAACCAGTCCTATTTATCCCCTCTCTCACTGGGAATTCCCCTCCTGGGTTCCTATCTCCCCGCCCCCCATGACTAAGCAGTTTCTATAGCCGTAAGCTGATGTTAAGTCCTGAACTACACTCCCCCCTGCCATCTTGTGGTCAAATTTCAGTACTGCACTCCCTTTTCTGTCTTTCCCTGCTGTTACCTTTCTGTCATTGCCAATCTTCGTCTGTAGTGCACAAATCGTCCCCTCCTACTTCCAGTCAGGTCTGTCCGTCAAGTCACCTTCCCCACACATATACTGCTGTGGCTATTAAAGGCACAGGCGACAGACCGGTACGAACCCAACATGGCTCCTTAACTGTCTTAACTGATGTTGTGAGGTCACAAAGGTCAGGACAACTATTCTGTGCCCACGTCAGGGTGCGAGTGTCAGTCCTATGTGGTCTCTCTTAGGCAGCGCGTGTGCGGTACTCACGGTCAGGTCCTATACGGCACCTGGTACTCTCTGGCTGTCACTAGACACACCGCAGGTCCCGCTCTTCCTGGTCCCCGTTGTTGGTGGCGGGTGACCCTAGTCTGCCTGTGCTGGTACTCCCAGCTGGAGCACTTCTCTCTTGGTCTGCTGCGACACCCGCCTCGGCTCCGCTCTGGGTTTATGGCTCTGCATGACTCTGCTTCGTACATTTCTCACTGCTGACATGGCTCTGTTCTGGATGACTCTCTCTGCTGACACAACTCTGCTCTGCAGACAAGGGGGCTCCTTCCATACAGCCCGTCGCCAAGTAAGTCATCTGAGGTGGGAAATGCAGGGCGTTCTGCTCACTGCTCTGCAAGCTGCTCTCTTCACTGTTCCCCTCTGGTGCCAGACTGCAGTCCTTCGTGCGCTTTTTCCATTTATACCACTGCTGTTGCGCGCCCTTCTCTGTCCCCCTTTATCCCTTTATCCCCCTCCTGTCAGCAGGAAGCTCCGTCTCCCTAGGGCTTCCCCCAGGCTTCAGGGGAAGGGTTGCCCCTCTCTGGCTTCCCCCCAGGAACAGAGGATGCACCCTTTCTTTTCCGGACCCGGCATGCAGGTACCCGTGGTCTGGTCTATTTCCTTACACTACCACAAGGAAAAAGAGCTATCAGATGTAAGTGGGTCTTCAAAAACAAATATGACTCAGAATGTAAAGTTCACCAGTTTAAGGCAAGATTGGTCGCAAAAGGGTACTTGCAAAAGTATGGTGAAGATTATGATGCTACATTTTCTCCATTTGCGAGTCAAACCACGTTCAGAACTTTAATGTCCGTAGCTGCAGTTCAACAGATGACAGTGGGACATTTTGACATCAAAACAACCTTCCTACATGGTGACACTGAAGAAGAGTTGTACATGAGCCAACCAGAGGGATATATTAAAAAGGGTTAAGTGCACCTTGTTTGTAAAATGCAAAAATCTCTTTATGGACTTAAGCAATCGGCAACAGCTTGGAATTCGAAAATGAACAAAGGTTTGATGGATGAAGGATTTAAAAGATCTCAAGCTGATCCATGTTTGTATACGAAAAATGTAGCGAAGGAGTAGATGTATATTCTCCTATATGCAGAAGATGTAATCATGTGTCATCAAGATGAAAAGGAAATTGCAAAGCTAGGTGAAATTCTCAACCAGCACTTTGAGACTAAGGACCTTGGAAATGTGACATATTATTTGGGAATGCGGAAAGAGAAGATCTGCTACCCAGCAATGAGAGTTACAGACAAGCAGTGGAGACGCTTCTGTACATAGCAACCACAACTCATCCGGATATCACAGCCAAAGTCGTAATTCTCTGCCGACGTGTAAGAAAGCCTCACCAAAGAGACTTGAATTAAGAGAATTCTTCAATATCTTAAAGAAACTGAAAGGCTAAATCTTAAGATATCTGCATCAGGAGATCTCACTCTCAAAGGTTATGTGGATGCAGATTGGGCTGGAGATTCAAGTGATTGGAAATTAACAAGTGGTTACTTGTTCAAGTTAGGAGGAAAATCAATTTCTTGGTCCAGTAGAAAACAACTATCAGTCGCATTATCTTCTACAGAAGCAGAATATATGTCTGCTACTTATGCAAGTCAGGAAGTAATTTGGTTGAAACAACTTTTGGAAGATTTCGGCAAGCTACTAGATCAACCAACAGTTATCTATGAAGACAACCAAGGACGTATTAAATTGCCAGCAGTGAGTAGATTAGTGCAAGGACTAAGCACATTAATGTAAAACATCACCACTTACATGACTTAGTGGAACTTGGTGTACTCGAGTTTGTTTATTGCGAGTCTGACAAGATGATAGCTGATGGTATGACAAAGCCGTTATCAAGAGCCAAGTTTGTGGACTTCAGAACCGCAATAGGACTAACAGGATAAGTAGTTGTTGAGTGTGGGTGTTGGAATGTGTTTGGACAACAACTCCATTCCTGTCTATGAATGTTTAGCTGCTAGATTTGTGTGCTGTTCATTAAGTTAGAACACAAAATAAAAACCTCCCAGAGGCTCACACAGGGAGAGCATGTGACTGTATTTCCAGTTTTTCCTGTGTATGAGAGAAGCAGCCTGCTGTGGATGATGCACAGATAGAGACACACAAATGATTTATTCTTGATCTTTAAGCTTATCATATATTGTTCCTGATTGTTCCTGAATAAAGAAGTGTAGCAGAGTGTATCTTTTGAGAATCCACTGGTACACAGGAGAACTTCACTGAGCAAGTTATCTTGAGTAAACAGCATTTACTTCTTATGGGTAAACATGAGATAAGAATTCAGAAGCACACAGTCTGTGCTGCTGGTATAATACAGTATAAAGTGAAAGTAAAACTAAAAAACAACAAGAGAGCTTCCCTCCCCACAATACAGCAAACATATAACTTCACACTATCGCTATCTGCTGTCAGGCTAGTGTAAAGTCCTCCTTTACATAAACAATAAGTCCATTTCTGTTGCATATGCCAACAAGAAGCTCTGTTGTCACACGCTTGGAGAGTATCCTGAATAATCTGCTGCCAACACTTAAGGCCCCGTCTCACTAAGCGACTCACCAGCGATCCCGACACCGATATTAAGGTGTCAGGATCGCTGGTAAGTCGCTATGTGATCGCTGGTGAGCTGTCACACAGACAGCTTCACCAGCGATCTGCACAGCGATGCCGAGCGCCCGGCATCGCTGGCTATCGCTGTAGAAAATAGTATCAAAATAAAAAATATAGTTATTCACACCTCCCGACGTCCCGTTCAGCCATCCTGCCTCTCTCCACGCTCCGGTCCTAGTGATCCTTTGCACGAATGACCGCGAGATGTCACGGTCTCGCGGGATAACAAAGTCTCGCGGTCATTCATGCAAAGGATCACTGGGACCGGAGCGTGGAGAGAGGCAGGATGGCTGAACGCGACGTCGGAAGGTGAGAATAACTATATTTTTTATTATTTTTTTACACCTGATCGCTGGTCTCCCGCTGTCACACACAGCGATGCGTGCTGGCCAGCGGGAGACCAGCGACCAAAGAAATGTCCAGAGGTTTCTTGCAGCGATCAGCGATACCGGCAGGGGGGCCGCTCGCTGATCGCTGTCACACATAGCGATCTCGCTGGTGAGATCGCTGTTACGTCACAAAAGTTGTGACTCAGCAGCGATCTCGCTACCGAGATTGCTTAGTGAGACGGGGCCTTTACACTGAAAACTTCTGACAGTTAACTCTGATGTCTGGTCAGTCAGGAGCTGCGGTCACATGTTGGCAGAGTGGGACCGGAGGGCACAGTGAAGAGCAGAAGATGATGGCTGCTATTTTACTAAAGGCAGTGAACAGACATTAGTGATACTACTTCAGTAATGAAATTAAAAAAATGACAGAATGGTGATTTAACCCCTTAGTGACAGAGCCATTTTGCAGCATAATGACCTGGCCAATTTTTACAATTCTGACCACTTTCAATTTATGAGGTTATAACTATGGAACGCTTCAACGGATCCCGCTGATTCTGACATTGTTTTTTCGTGACACATTTTACTTCATGTTAGTAGTAAAATTTCTTCTATATGACTTGTGTTTAGTTAAGCAAAAAATGGAAATATGGCAAAAATTTTGAAAATTTTGCAATTTTCAAATTTTAAATTTTTATGCCCTTAAATCAGAGAGATATGTCGCACAAAGATTTCTTAATAAATACATTTCCCACATGTCTACTTTACATCATCACAATTTTGGAAACTTTTTTTGTTAGGGAGTTTTAAGGGTTAAAAGTTGACCAGCCATTTCTCATTTTTACAACAAAATTTACAAAATCACTTTTTTAGGGACCACAGCATATTTAAAGTCATTTTGAGGGGTGTACATCACAGAAAATACCCAAAAGTGACACGATTCTAAAAACTGGACCCCTCAAGGTGCTCAAAACCACATTCAAGAAGTTTATTAACCTTTTTCGTGATTCAACTGAACTGAAGCAATGTGGAAGGAAAAAATTAACATTTAACTTTTTTTGCAAAAAATTTATTCAGAACCAATTTTTTTTATTTTCACAAGAGTTAAAAGAGAAAATGAACCACAAAATTTGTTGTTCAATTTCTCCTGAATACACCAATAGCCCATATGTGGGGGTAAACCACTTTTTCGGCGCACGGCAGAGCTCGGAAGGGAAGGAGAGCCGTTTGACTTTTTCAACGCAGAATTGGCTGGAATTGAGATCGGGCGCCATGTTGCGTTTGGAGAGCCCCTGATGTGCCTAAACAGTGGAAACCCTCAACAAGTGACCCCATTTTGGAAACTAGACCCCTTAAGGAACTTATCTAGATGTGTGGTGTGCACTTTGAACCTCAAAGTGCTTCACAGAAGTTAGAGCCGTGAAAATAAAAAATCATTTTTGTCCACTAAAATGATCATTTCGCCCTCAAATTTTTATTTTTACAAGAGTTAAAAGGGAAAATGAACCACAAAATTTGTTGTGCAATTTCTCCTGAATACACCGATACCCCATATGTGGGAGTAAACCACTGTTTGAGCACACGGCAGAGCTCAGAAGGGAAGGAGCACCGTTTGACTTTTTCAATTGGCTGGAATTGAGATTGGACACCATGTCGCATTTGGAGAGCCCCTGATGTGCCTAAACAGTGAAAAAAACCCACAAGTGACACCATTTTGGAAACTAGACCCCTTAAGGAACTTATCTAAATGTGTGGTGAGCACTTTGAACCCCCAAGTGCTTCACAGAAGTTTATAAAGCAGAGCAGTGAAAATAAAAAATATTTTTTTTCCTCAAAAATGATTTTTTAGCCTGCTATTTTTTTATTTTCACAAGGGTAACAGGAGAAATTGGACCACAAAAGTTGTTGTGCAATTTGTCCTGAGTACGCTGATACCCCATATGTGGGGAGAACCACTGTTTGGGCGCATGGGAGAGCTCGGAAGGGAAGGAGCACCATTTTGGAATGCAGACTTTGATGGAATATTCTGTGGGCATCATGTTGCGTTTGTAGAGCCCCTTATGTGCTTAATGTTAGGACGGCGGAACGCTCCAAATATAAAATAACAGGAGGTGCGTTCGCCGCCCGGAGTCCACCGTGCGGTAGGTGACAAGACCGCTGCTGAACAATGGCAGATGCACCTAATCAATGAGGTACTGCGCTCGGGTTAACGTCACCCGAACGCTAAGGACGGCTCTTTTTGGCACAGAGTCGCAAGAGGCAATGTGATGCCGAGACGCGGCTCTGTTAATGTCACAGAGGCCTGCGTGTGGCGTCGCAACAGCGACCAAGAGTAGCTGCGGTTAGTGCAGCGCAGCGGCAGGTAAAGCCGCAGACGTCGGCGCTGAGACACGGGCGCCGACGGACGCTAGTGTAGGCGAGGAACACGTGGCGTGCAGCTTGCCACAAGCTGAGACTGACTATCCAACTCTCTGTCACCATTCGTAATATCCGAGGGAAGGGGTTTCATAATGTGTCAGTCACCAGTCCACACATCCGTCACCATACACACACAGCATAATATGCTACACTAGCGCATCGCCGAGCCGCCATGCGGGCTTTTTATAGCGATGCGCTTCCGGGACCTTCCATTAGCTTGGGAAGGACCAATCAGATCCGACATAGGACCTGAGCATGTGACCCCTGCTCTCCAGTGAGAGGTCAAGTTGCGGGCATGCCCAGTAGCACGGCATGAGGAATTAGCCTCAGGAGCAGTTCCCTGCAGAGCAGGTTGCGCTGCTATTGCTGCACCAGAGGTGGCAGCAACATCCAGGCTGTCAGAGCGAGTCCAAGCAGCAAGCCTGGCTCGCTGTGTTTGCTGAGCAACACCCAGAGCGGTCGAGGAAGAATGGGAGACCGCAGGATGTCTGGCTCTGGACTCCCGCTGTGCAGTGCCAGGAATCCGACGTCTAACATTACCCCCCTCCTAGGGTCCCCTCCCCTCTGAGCCTCACTGTGCTCAAAAGCCGCGACTAGGAGTGGTGCATGAATATTCTCCACTGGCTCCCAGGTCCGAGCCTTGGGACCATGACCCTTCCAGTCCACCAAATAGAATTTTTTGCCATGGACAAACTTGCACCCCACGATGGCGTTAACCTCATACTCGTCAGACGATAAGTCTGATGACCCGGTGGATGGCTCAGAAAACCGGACCATGTGAACTGGTTTGAGGAGGGACACATGAAACACGTCTGATATGGCCAAATGTGGAGGAAGAGCCAGGCGGTAGACCACTGAGCTAAGTCGCTCGAGGACCTTGAACGGTCCAATGTATCGTGGTGCGAACTTGGGAGACTCGACCCGGGTCGCCGGTGCGTGTCGGCAGACGCCCTCATCCTTTCTTTAGACTTAGCCTCAGGAGCAGTTCTCTGCAGAGCAGGTTGCGCTGCTATTGCTGCACCAGAGGTGGCAGCAACATCCAGGATGTCAGAGCGAGTCTGAGCAGCAAGCCTGGCTTGCCGTGTTTGCTGAACAACACCCGGAGCAGTCGAGGAAGAATGGGAGACCGCAGGATGTCTGGCTCTGGACTCCCGCTGTGCAGTGCCAGGAATCCGACGCCTAACACTCACACAGTAGAAACCCCCCACAAGTGAACCCATTTTGGAAACTAGACCCCCGAAGGAGCTTATCTAGATCTGTGGTGAGCACCTTGAACCCCCAAGTGCTTCACAGAAGTTTAAAATGCAGCCGTGAAAATAAAAAAATCTTTTTTTCCACAAGTGATTTTTTAGCCCCTAATTTTTTTATTTTCCCAAGGGTAACAGGAGAAATTAGACCCCCAAAGTTGGTAAATAGTGGAAACCCCTCAATTCTAGCTCCAACCCTTACCCCAACACACACCAACTCTAATCCCAACCCTAACCCTAATCCCAACCTAACCCTAATGTTAATCCCTAACCCCAACCCTAACTCCAACCCTAACCCTAATTCTAACCCTAACCCTAATTCCAACCCTAACCCTAGTTCCAACCCTGACCCTAATTCTAGCCCTAATTCTAACCCTAACCCTAATTCTAACCTAATGGAAAAATTAAAATAAATATATTTTCTTTATTTCATTATATTTCCCTAACTAAGGGGGTGATAAGGGGGTTATTCACTATTTTTTTATTTTGATCACTGTGATCAAAATGTATATTGAATGAATGGATTCTGCCGGCAGATTCGGCGGGCGCACTGCGCATGCGCCCACCATTTTCTTCCCGGACCAAGATGGCGGCGCTCACCGGAGGAGGCAGGGGTGCCCGAGGACCACCGGGAGGTACCGGGGGGATCGAGGACCCTATTTCTCTCTCCTCTGACAGAGAAGCCTCTTAAAGAAGAAGTTACAGGTCTGTGAGAGCCTGAAATCTTGCATGTTTTTAGGTGACCAAATACTTTTTTTCCACCATAATTTGCAAAATAAATCTTGCCAAATCAGACAAGGTGATTTTCTGGATTTGTTTTCTCAGTTTGACTCCCATAGTTGTGGTTTACCTATGATGTCAAATACAAGCCTCACTCATATTTTTAAGTGGGAAAACTTGCACAATTGGTGGCTGACTAAATACTTTTTTTCCCCACTGTATAAATAAAGAAAGACACATCTTTTTCAGTAAATAATTGTATTATCAGAACATATTTCTACAGTAACTTTTATTAGAATTGCAATTAGATGTCCCTCTGAGATTCCTTCTAGAAATTTATGAATAAATTGAGATCTAGCACCCTTATCAGTCAATCATGTTCTCACATATTCTGACAATTTCTAATGCGGACAGGATCTCACCGAAAGAAAAACATATTCTATTAGCAAAGTTAATGATTATCTTTTTTTTGTACCAGGAGGAATAATCGAGGAATGGCCTATCACAAACTGATGATGGTCCATATTTCATGCGGAATACAAGCAGACAGGTCTTATTTGACAACCTTAGTGCATTGTTACACCAATGAATAGGAAAGTATTAGTCTTAAATTCGTGGATGACGAAATAAAGTCCACAAAGAACTATTAACCAGCTTTCTATTAGCCACGTATCTCTTATTCTGCTTCTAGTATAATGGCAAAAAAAAGCAGAACATCTCATGATAATAAAAACCTACCCTTCAGAACAAGTGATTCCAGGTGATTTACAACTGTACGAGTTCCCAATAAAAAAGGGAAGAAGTAGAAAACAATCATAAAGCACCAAAAGTAAAACATTATATATTAAAGATTAAAAATTCCTTGTAAACAGGAAAATACAATCAGGAATTCCTTTAACCCCTTTCTGTCATGTGACATACTATCCCGTCCATGTGCCCTGGGACTTAATTCCCAGGGACGGGATAGTACGTCACAGCGATCAGCGGCGCCCATGTGGTGAGCGCCGCTGATTGCGGCCGGGTGTCAGCTGATTATTACAGCTGACACCCGGCACAATGTGTCAGGGGCGGTCATGGACCGCCCCCGACACGTTAACCCCTTGCACACTGTGATCAAACACAATCGCGTTGTACCGGGGGTTAAAGGGAAGCATCGGCAGGGAGGGGGCTCCCTCCGTGCTTCCCTAAGCCCCCCACAGCAGTGCAATGTGCAGCGCTGCTGCGGGGGGCTCTTTCCCTGCAGGTTCCCAGATGCAAGATGGCGACGGGGACCTTCGGGGGCCTGCAGGGAGCTGGCTTCCTCATGCCTGCAAAGCGCAGGCAAGGAGGAAGCCTTGTGCAGTGCCTGTTCCACCTGGGACAATGTAATAAAGTTAAAAAAAAAAAAAGTGTAAAAATAATTTTTAAAAAAATCGCTAATTAAATAAAAAAAAAAAAATTCCCTAATAAATTCATTTTTTGGAAATAAAAAACAAAACAAAACAATAAAAGTACACATATTTGGTATCGCCGCGTCCGTAACGACCCGCCCTATAAAACTGTGCCATTAGTTAACCCCTTTAGCGAACCCCTTAAAAAATAAAAATAAAAAACGAAGCAAAAAATAATGATTTATTATCACACCGCCGAACAAAAAGTGCAATAACGCATGATCAAAAAGACGCATATAAATATGCATGGTACCGCTGAAAATGTCATCTTGTCCCACAAAAATTGAGCTGCCATACAGCGTCATCTGCAAAAAAATAAAAAAGTTATAGCTCGCAGAATAAAGCGATGCAAAAATAATTATTTTTTATATAAAATTGTTTTCACTGCATAAAAGCGCCAAAACATAAAAAAAGGCCTAAATGAGGTATCGCTGTAACCGTACTGACCCGAAGAATAAAACCGCTTTATCAATTTTACCGCACGTGGAACGGTGTAAACGCACCCCCCAAAAGAAATTCATGAAACGCTGGTTTTTGTTCATTCTGCGTCCCAAAAATCGGAATAAAAAGCAATCAAAAGATGTCACATGCCCGATCATAACACCAATAAAAGTGTCAACTCGTCCCGCAAAAAATAAGACCTCACATGACTCAGTGGGTCAAAATATGGAAAAATTATAGCTCTCAATATGTGGTGATGCAAAAACTATTTTTACAATAAAAAGCGTCTTTTAGCGTGTGACAGCTGCCAAACATAAGAACCGCCATAAATAGTAAATCAAACCCCCCCTTTATCACCCCCTTAGTTAGGGAAAAATAATAAAATTAAAAAAATGTATTTATTTCCATTTTCCCATTAGGGTTAGGGTTAGGGTAAGGGCTAGGGCTAGGGTTAGGGTTAGGGCTAGGGCTGAGATTAGGGTTAGGGGTGTGTTGGGGTTAGGGTTGGAGTTAGAATTGGGGATTTTCCACTGTTTGGGCACATCAGGTGCTCTCCAAATGCAACATGGCGTCTGATCTCATTTCCAGCCAATTCTACGTTGAAAAAGTCAAATGGTGCTCCTTCCCTTCCAAGCTCTGCCATGCGCCCAAACAGTGTTTTACCCCCACATATAGGGTCTCAGCGTACTCAGGACAAATTGCAAACAACTTTTGGGGTCCAGTTTCTCCTGTTACCTTTAGGAAAATAAAAAATTGGGGGCAAAAATATCATTTTTGTGGAAAAAAATGTTTTTTTTATTTTCACGCCCGGCATTATGAACTTCTTTGAAGCACTTGGGGGTTCAAAGTGCTCACCACACATCTAGATAAGTTCCGTGGGGGTCTAGTTTCCAAAATGGGGTCACTTGTGGGGAGTTTCAATAGTTTAGGTACATCAGGGGCTCTCCAAACACACATGACACCTGCAGACCATTCCATCAAAGTCTGCTTTCCAAAACGTCACTACTTCCCTTCCGAGCCCCGACGTGTGCCCATACAGTAGTTTTCTCCCACATTTGGGGTATCAGCGTACTCAGGACAAATAGGACAACTATTGGGGTCCAATTTCTCCTGTTACCCTTGGGAAAATAAAAAAATTGGGAACTAAATGATCAGGTTTGTGGGAAAAAAAACGATTTTTTTATTTTCATGCCCGAGCATTATAAACTTCTGTGAAGCCCTTGGGGGTTCAAAGTGCTCACCAATCATCTAGATAAGTTCCTTAGGGGGTCTAGTTTCCAAAATGGTGTCACTTATGGGGGGTTTCCACTGTTTAGGTATATTCGGGGCTCTCCAAAGGCAACATGACACCCGCAGAGCATTCCATCAAAGTCTGCATTCCAAAACGTCACTACTCCCCTTCCGAGCCCCGACGTGTGCCCATACAGTAGTTTTCTCCCACATTTGGGGTATCAGCGTACTCAGGACAAATAGGAAAACAACTATTTGGGTCCAATTTCTCCTGGTACCCTTGGGAAAATAAAAAAAATGGGGACTAAAAGATCATGTTTGTTGAAAAAATACGATTTTTTTTTTTCACGCCCGGTCGTTATAAACTTCTGTGAAGCACTGGGGGGGTTTAAAGTGCTCACCACACATCTACATAAGTTCCTTAGGGGGTCTAGTTTCCAAAATTGGGCCACTTGTGGGGGGTTTCCACTGTTTAGGTACATCAGGGGCTCTCCAAAAGCAACATGACACGCACAGACCATTCCATCAAAGTCTGCATTCCAAAACGTCACTACTTCCCTTCCGAGCCCCGACGTGTGCCCATACAGTAGTTTTCTCCTACATATGGGGTATCAGCGTACTCAGTACAAATGGGACAACAACTTTTGGGGTCCAATTTCTCCTGGTACCCTTGGGAAAATGAAATAATTGGTGACTAAAAGATCATGTTTGTGGAAAAAATAAGATTTTTTTATTTTCACGCCCGGGCGATATAAACTTCTGTGAAGCCCTTGGGGGTTCAAAGTTCTCACCACACATCTAGATAAGTTCCTTGGGGGGTCTAGTTTCCAAAATGGTGTCATTGTGGGGGATTTCCACTGTTTTGGTGCATCAGGGGTTTTCCAATCGCGACATGGTGTCCGATCTCAATTCCAGCCAAAAAATTCAAATGGCGCTGCTTCCCTTCTGAGCTCTGCCGTGCGCCCAAATAGTCATTTACACCCACATATGGGGTATCAGCGTACTCAGGACAAATTGCACAATAACTTTTAGGGTCCTGTTACCCTTGGGAAAATTAAAATTGGGGGCGAAAAGATCATTTTTGTGGAAAATATGTGATTTTTTATTTGTACCGCTGTACGTTATAAACTTCTGTGAAGCCCTTGTTGGTTCAAAGTTCTCACCATATATCTAGATAAGTTCCTTGGGGGGTCTAGTTTCCAAAATGGGGTCACTTGTGGGGGATTTCCACTGTTTAGGTACATCAGGGGTCTCCAAACGTGACATGGCGTCCGATCTGAATTCTAGCCAATTTTGCATTGAAAAAGTCAAACGGCGCTCCTTCCCTTCTGAGCTCTACCATGCGCCGAAACAGTGGTTCTCCCCGACATATCAGGTTTCAGTGTACTCAGGACAAACTGCACAATAACTTTTGCAGTCCAACTTCTCCTGTTAACCTTGGTAAAATAAAAAAAATTGAACCTGAAGTATTATTTTTTTTGTGAAAAAAAGTTAAATATTCATTTTTTTTTAAATATTCAAAGAATTCCTGTGAAGCACCTGAAGGGTTAATAAACTTCTTGAATGTGGTTTTGAGCACCTTAAGGGGTGCAGTTTTTAGAATGGTGTCACTTTTGGGTATTTTCTATCATATAGACCCCTCAAAGTGGCTTCAAATGTGATGTGGTCCGTAAAAATAAAATGGTGTTGCAAAAATGAGAAATCGCTGGTCAACTTTTAACCCTTATAACTTCCTAAGAAAAAAAATTTGGGTTCCAAAATTGTGCTGATGTAAAGTAAACATGTGGGAAATGTTACTTATTAAGTTTTTTTGTGTGCCGTATCTCTGTGATTTAAGGGCATAAAAATTCAAAGTTGGAAAATTGCGAAATTTTCAAAATTTTCACCAAATTTCCATTTTTTTCACAAATAAACGCAAGTTATATGAATGAATTTTTACCACTAGCATGAAGTAAAATATGTCATGAGAAAACTATTTCAGAATCACCAGGATCCATGGAAGCGTTCCAGATTTATTACCTCATAAAGAGACAGTGGTCAGAATTGTAAAAATTGGCCCAGTCATGAACGTGCAAATCACCCTTGGGGGTTAAGGGGTTAAAGGGAACCTGTCAGGAAATTTATCTCAGAGAGAGAGAAGAGTATGTGAGTATAAATTTATGACGACTTTTGACACTCTCAATGCTGGAATGTATGTGTCGCATGGATTTATGTCTTTTTACATCAAGTTAAGGAATTTTCTCCTAAGACCGTGTGGGGGCATCACAACACATTAGGAGACCCCAATCAGAGGACAATAAAACATCCAGACTCCTTATCTTTGAACTGTTCCATTATTTATGTTTCTCCCTCTCCCATAATGATAGTTCTGCTTCACGTCACTTGTCTTATCTATTGCATTTTTTCTGTGCTGTATTGTGCATAAATATGTGACTCTTCAGATTTTGTATTATTCTATGCCTGATGAAGACACCTGAGTAGTCTCGAAAGCTTGCATTGTGTTACCATCTTTTCAGTTAGCCATTAAAAGGTATCAACCACTGAGGACTCTCAATTCTGAATATTTTTCTATCTACTGGCTAACACGGTACAAAGATATACATCTTTCCTGTATACATTATAGGTTCATTATAGCAAAGTGGGTCGCCCTCACACCCAGGGCAGCGGGGTACCCGGTACCGGGCCGGTGTCAGGGGGAATGTGTCACAGCAGCAGTGACCCGGTCCGTGGCCCTGGGCCCCAATATCAATGGCAGTGATGTTAATGGTGTTAAAGTTTATTTGAATAGTTCGTGACGCCACCTGTGGTGTTTGGCAAGGGAGATGGTAAGCCAACGCTGCATGCAGATCAGCTGGGACTGATGGTGTGGTGCAGCAAAGATGGTATAGCTCCCCACAGGTGGAGCTGTAGTCCCAGGGCAGTGTAGGTGCAATGGACGAGGAGAGGCACAGAATGGTATAGATGCTGTTACCCAGATGTAGCGGTGCTGGAGGTGTTAGTGACGAATGAATGGAGGACACCAGGGCTTGTAGTTTCAATGCTTTACTCACAGTTCCTGGTACCCACTGGTGCCCACATCCGTGCCGTGTCCTCCGGGGTAGAGACTCAATCAATGTATGTGGATGGATACCATGTTTGGCATAGGTGGTTTCCTTCATTGGAGACTGCCCTTCCCATGGTTGTTCCTTCCCGGGCAAAGACCTGGCTGGTCATTGCTTGCGTTGAGAAACATGTGATGGTGTCTCCGCGGCTTCTGTTTTTGCATGTTTTACATATTTCCCATAAGGGATGGGGGCAGTGCTCTAGAATCACTGCGTTGAGAAACACGTGATGGTGTCTCCGCAGTGTCAGATGTTGATCTCCATGAGTTCATTCATCCTCCTTTTCATAGTCTTTTTACTAGGCATTGCTCCTACCAGCCAGTTTCCTACTCCACACTGATGAGGGGCAATACCCCGAAACAGCTGTATGTGGATGGATACCATGTTTTGGCATAGGTGGTTTCCTTCATTGGAGACTGCCCTTCCCGTGGTTGTTCCTTCCCGGGCAAAGACCTGGCTGGTCATTGCTTGCGTTTAGAAACATGTGATGGTGTCTCCGCGGCTTCTGTTTTTGCATGTTTTACATATTTCCCATAAGGGATGGGGGCAGTGCTCTAGAATCACTGCGTTGAGAAACACGTGATGGTGTCTCCGCAGTGTCGGATGTTGATCTCCATGAGTTCATTCATCCTCCTTTTCATAGTCTTTTTACTAGGCATTGCTCCTACCAGCCATTTTCCTACTCCACACTGATGAGGGGCAATACCCCGAAACAGCTGTATGTGGATGGATACCATGTTTTGGCAAAGGTGGTTTCCTTCATTGGAGACTGCCCTTCCCGTGGTTGTTCCTTCCCGGGCAAAGACCTGGCTGGTCATTGCTTGCGTTGAGAAACATGTGATGGTGTCTCCGCGGCTTCTGTTTTTGCATGTTTTACATATTTCCCATAAGGGATGGGGGCAGTGCTCTAGAATCACTGCGTTGAGAAACACGTGATGGTGTCTCCGCAGTGTCGGATGTTGATCTCCATGAGTTCATTCATCCTCCTTTTCATAGTCTTTTTACTAGGCATTGCTCCTACCAGCCAGTTTCCTACTCCACACTGATGAGGGGCAATACCCCGAAACAGCTGTATGTGGATGGATACCATGTTTTGGCATAGGTGGTTTCCTTCATTGGAGACTGCCCTTCCCGTGGTTGTTCCTTCCCGGGCAAAGACCTGGCTGGTCATTGCTTGCATTGAGAAACACGTGATGGTGTCTCCGCAGCTTCTGTTTTGCATGTTTTACATATTTCCCATAAGGGATGGGGGCAGTGCTCTAGAATCACTGCGTTGAGAAACACGTGATGGTGTCTCCGCAGTGTCGGATGTTGATCTCCATGAGTTCGTTCATCCTCCTCTTCATAGTCTTTTTACTAGGCATTGCTCCTACCAGCCAGTTTCCTACTCCACACTGATGAGGGGCAATACCCCGAAACAGCTGTATGTGGATGGATACCATGTTTTGGCATAGGTGGTTTCCTTCATTGGAGACTGCCCTTCCCGTGGTTGTTCCTTCCCGGGCAAAGACCTGGTTGGTCATTGCTTGCGTTGAGAAACACGTGATGGTGTCTCCGCAGCTTCTGTTTTGCATGTTTTACATATTTCCCATAAGGGAAGGGGGCAGTGCTCTAGAATCACTGCGTTGAGAAACACGTGATGGTGTCTCCGCAGTGTCAGATGTTGATCTCCATGAGTTCATTCATCCTCCTCTTCATAGTCTTTTTACTAGGCATTGCTCCTACCAGCCAGTTTCCTACTCCACACTGATGAGGGGCAATACCCCGAAACAGCTGTATGTGGATGGATACCATGTTTTGGCATAGGTGGTTTCCTTCATTGGAGACTGCCCTTCCCGTGGTTGTTCCTTCCCAGGCAAAGACCTGGCTGGTCATTGCTTGCGTTGAGAAACACGTGATGGTGTCTCCGCAGCTTCTGTTTTGCATGTTTTACATATTTCCCATAAGGGATGGGGGCAGTGCTCTAGAATCACTGCGTTGAGAAACACGTGATGGTGTCTCCGCAGTGTCAGATGTTGATCTCCATGAGTTCATTCATCCTCCTCTTTATAGGTAAATCCCAGACGCAGCAAGAGCACAGGAAAGTCCAAAAGCTGATTCATAAGTCGATCCCTGGAGCGGCATGAACACAGGTGAGTCCAGAAACAGGTTCACATTAAGGCATACGGTAGGTGACAGTTCCGAATGCTCTCATTGGGGAAGAGTGAAGGGTTAAGAACCACACATAGTTCAGGAACACAGTTCTTACCAGATACCATGAACCAAGGGTTAAGTTCCAAAGATGAGTGCAGCTTTCCTACAGAGAACAGGGAATGTCCAGAGCCACAGCAGAAGCACACTCAGAAACCAGCAGCACAGCTGAAGGAAGCAGAATACTCCAGCAAGGAAAGGCAGCACCTGAGCCGGTTTTATACACATGAACAGGAAGTAGGGCAAACAAGAACAGCAACCTCCATCTTAACAAAGGACAAATTCATTCACAAGGTGATTTAGAAAACCCGGAATACTGACAGTGGAGTTCAAAATCAAAGCGCCCAAAAAACAGCGACCATCTAGCTTGACGTGGATTGAGCCTTTGGGCGGACTGAACATAGGCCAGGTGTTTGTGATCGGTGAATATGATTATAGGATGGATAGCCCCTTCAAGTAGATGGCGCCACTCCTCGAGGGCCAACTTGATGGCTAAAAGTTCCCGGTCTCCAATAGAGTAGTTTCGCTCAGGGGCGGAGAAAGCTTTTGAGAAGAACCCGCAGGTGACCATGCATCCAGAGGCAGATTTTTGTAGAAGGACTGCTCCTGCACCCACGGACGAAGCATCAACTTCCAGGATGAAGGGCCTATTGGCATCAGGGCGGTGTAGTACTGGAGCTTTGGTGAATTCTTGTTTCAGAGCCTCAAAGGCGATTTCAGCGTCAGCAGACCAAGTGTTGGGTTTGATCCCTTTGCGTACGAGAGATGAAATGGGCTTGGCCAACGAGGAAAAATGGGGAATAAGTTGCCGGTAATAGTTGGCGAAGCCCAAAAAGCGCTGGATGGCTTTCACACCCAGGAGGCGCGGCCACTTGAGGACGGCCGAGACCTTTTCAGGATCCATCTCTAAGCCAGCGCTCGAAACGATGTAACCAAGGAATGGTAGCGAAGTCTGCTCAAAGAGGCATTTCTCCAACTTCGCGAAAAGGTGATTCTCTCTGAGGCGGTGGAGGACTTGACGGACGTTGCGACGGTGGGTAGACAAGTCGGGAGAGAAGATCAAGATGTCATCTAAGTAGACCACCACACAGACATAGATCACGAAAGATGTCATTGACGAGTTCTTGGAACACTGCAGGAGCATTGCAGAGTCCGAATGGCATGACTAAATACTCATAATGACTGTCTCGTGTGTTGAACGCGGTCTTCCACTCATCCCCGGACCGTATGTGAACAAGGTTGTAAGCTCCACGTAGGTCAAGCTTGGTGAACACTCGTGCTCCCCTTAGGCGATCAAAGAGCTCAGAGATGAGCGGAAGCTGGTACTCATTCTTCACCGTGATGCGGTTGAGACCTCGATAATCAATACACGGCCGAAGGGACCCATCCTTCTTTTTCACAAAAAAGAACCCCGCTCCCGCAGGTGAAGACGACTTCCGAATAAAACCTCTGGCCAGGTTGTCTTGGATGTACTCGGACATGGCTTGCGTCTCAGCTAGGGAGAGAGGGTAAATCCTCCCGCGAGGAGGAGTGGTACCTGGAACGAGCTCAATGGAGCAGTCATAGGGTCGGTGTGGCGGTAGCATCTCAGCTTCTCTCTTGTCAAAGACATCCGAGTAGGCACTATACGCCGGCGGCAATCCGGAGAGGGCAGGGGAAGGATGGAGGGCACCTACAGGTCGCACCAGCAGCAGACACCGAACCTGACAGGACCCCCCCAGCGCAAAACATTACCGCTTTGCCAATCTAAAGTGGGCTCATGAAGCCGCAACCAGGGAAGACCGAGGAGGATGGGATGCGAGATATTAGCTAAAACGAAGAACGCAATTCTCTCTTTGTGCAGGGCCCCATTCTGCAGCTCGATCTCATGAGAAATTAGGGTAACAGTCTCTTGCAAAGGGTTACCATCCACTGAAGCAAGTACTTGGGGATTGTCTAGAGTCCTCACAGGGACCGAAAATTTGGTGACTACATCGTACCTAATAAAATTACCGGCAGCGCCAGAGTCCACATAGGCCTCCAAAGAAACCCGCTTTTCACCAACATGCAAGAGGACAGACATGGAATGGGGTTGAGAGGAATCATGTACATCTAGGGAGGCCTCTCTTACCTGACCTAGGCGGAGAAGTTTTCCGGACGTTCCGGACAGGTTCTGAGCAAATGAGACCCACTGTCGCAATAGAAACAGAGACCGTGGGTGCTTCTCTCCTTACGTCACTGGTCGGAGAGCTTCAAGCGGTCTACTTGCATCGGTTCGGGTATAGAAACAGAAGTTAGAACTCTGGGTCGAGGACTGGGCGGTCTGCGAGCGGGTGGCACTGGGCGCGTAAGTCTTCTCTCACGGGCCCGCTCCTGGAACCGAAGATCGATTCGAGTGGCCAGGGAAATTAGATCCTCGAGGGCAGTGGGAGTATCGCGGCCCGCGAGTTCGTCCTTTATTCAACCAGACAGACCTCGCCAAAAGGCTCCCACCAGTGCCTCATTATTCCAGCCTAGATCAGACGAGAGTGTTCGAAACTGTATGGCGTATTGACCCACAGTTTGAGAACCCTGGCACAGACTGAATAAAGACTCAGTAGTAGAGGTAAGACGGCCTGGCTCGTCGAATACCCGCCGAAAAGTATCCAAAAAAAACGACAAATGAGTAACCAGGGGGTCGTCCCGTTCCCAGAGGGGATTCACCCATGCCAGGGCGTCCCCCTCCAGATGGGTGATTATGAAGGCCACCTTGGACCGGTCCGTAGGGTATTGCTGGGGTAGTAATTCGAAATGGAGACGGCATTGGTTCAGGAAGCCCCAGCATAGTTTTGCGTCCCCGTTATACCGGGGCGGTTTGGCCAACCGCGGTTGGGGGTAGGTGCTAGTGACTGGGGAGCAGCCGCTGCTGCTTGCAGCGAAAGCAACCGACTATCGACCGAAGCCATGTAGCTGAGAATGTGGGTCTGAGTATCGCGCTGCTGCGCCAGCTCCTGTTTTAAGCTGGCCAGCTGGGCTGCATTACTAGGGTCCGACGATTGGAGGGCGGAAAGGCGTGCGTCCGTAGACTTCATGAAGGACATAATATGCGTTTGGTTTTCCCGTAAGAAAACTAACTCTTTTTGCATAGCCGAGACTCCAGCGGGGTCCATGGCCTGTTAATCTGTTACGGTTGTGCTATGGAGAGGAGAGAGGTACAACCCGGAGTGGACCCTCTGGGTCACGGCTCCAGAGCCCCTGCGGGCGAGCTGGCCAGGTGGAGCCACCCCCTATACAGGGAGTGTTAGGGGCAGGCCCACAAGGGATGAAACCGTGACAGCCGGAGCCAAAGGAACGACTGGGTAGGAACTAGGGAATCTGAAGTAGAGAATCCGAGGGCTACAACGGAGGAGCTAACAATGGCTGCAGATCCAGAGGCAGGGAGTAGCCGGCTCTGACGGGGTACGGAGGCTGCAAGAGAGGGAGGTATAAGGTAACAAAAGGACACAGAGCTCAGGGAAGCAAAGCAAAGCACACATAGGCTAGGGAAGCCCAGAGAACCTAGCGGGGATAGGAGCAGGGGAAGCGAGACACAGGAGCCAGGGAAACAGGGGCACAGGAGGAGTACAAGAGAAGGACACAGTGGCTGCTAAACACAGGACCGACAGGGCACACAAAAAGGGAATATAGGGCCTGAAGAGTGGGAGAACGCTGGCTGAACGGACAGCGACACCGCAGGGTTAACAGGCGTCTTACCTGGGAAGACGCCGGGAAGATATGGCCGGTGGGCGCCGCCATGTTGGGGGCGGAGCCAGCGCATCAGAGGTCCCATCAGTCTGAGCGCCGGGTAAAACGTCGGGCGCATGCGCGCAGGACCGACGTCTAGGAGGCCGGATATCGGGAGCGGGGGCGCGCCGTGGAGTGGGAGCGCGGCGAGAGGTGCGCCCGGGCCTGCGTGGGTAGGTGACGGCGCCGGTAGGGGACGTGACAGTAATCCGCAGATAAACCGCAGGTCTTCTGACCTGCGGATTTTATTAAATCCGCGCGAAAAAATCCGCAGAGCATTCCGCAGCGTGTGCACACACCCTTGAAGCTACAATATTGGAATCAAGGGTTACGTGAGACAGACAATAACACTTTAAAGTTATATAAACATGGAATAATAAGGAATTACTGCTGCTACTACTACTACTACTATGTACCTTGGATTACGGTATGTTTTAAGTAGGAAGAGGCTTCCAGGTAGCAAAATACACTCTGAACATCCACAATGTGATTTTATATACTCATATATTCTTCACATCACGGAGTTGTCTTTTGTTATTTTTGTTAGGTTTTTGCTGTATCATGAAGCCACCGGCATAATTCTCAATCAATTGTGTTATGCCTTCAAGCTCAAGCACAGCGCTGTAACATGAGTGACTGTCAAATAGCTGAACTTAATTAGACTCTATAATCTTACATTTTGGTCTCGGGTAAAACAAGAAGCAGAGATTTGGAAAATTGCTGAATATGCCCCTCATCCAGCTATCAGCCATTGTAGCAAGATACAATTTGAAAACTGGATTTTAGAGGACTGTCATATAATACTTTTCAGGATGGGGCATCACTGTGGCTCAATGGTTATCAATGTAGCCGTGTAGCTCTGGGATCCTGGGTACAAATCCCACCAAGCATGGCCGGACTGGCCATCTGTCAATTCTGGCAAATGCCAGAAGGGCCTGTCTGGTCATGGACTGCCTTGTCTGCTATGTTATTAACAGAATCGGTGTTCTCAGGACACCCACACTGTTAAGAGTTGTGATGGAGCACAAAGTCTCTGACTCCATCACTTACCCCAGCAGGCCACGGGTATCATTAGAAATATTGGTCTTGTAGTAAATCTTCCTTTCCTCCATCCAGGGTATTAGCAATATATCCCATCTGGTTCTTGGGAACGGGGACATCATGGGCCTGTGTTATTTCAAATGCCAGTACTGAATTTCATCCCCAGTCCGTACCTGCCACCAAGGACAACATCTGCAAGGAGTTTCTATGTTCTCCCCGTGTTTGCTTCGTTTCCTCCCACACTCCAAAGACATCCTGATAGTAAAGCTCTGCAGAATTAATGGTGCTATATAAGCAAGTAAAATAGACTGCTCAAAAAAATAAAGGGAACACTTAAACAACAGAATATAACTCCAAGTAAATCAAACTTCTGTGAAATCAAACTGTCCACTTAGGAAACAACACTGATTGACAATCAATTTCACATGCTGTTGTGCAAATGGAATAGACAACAGGTGGAAATTAGAGATGAGCGACTTTGCCTTTTTTCGGGTCGAGTTGGGTTTCACGAAACCCGACTTTCGCAAAAGTCGGGTCGAACGAAATCAGCCGTTTATTGTGAAAAGTCGAAGTCCTACTGAAACACGAAAACCAATGTAAGTCAATGGTGAAGAAAAGTCGGCAGTGAGTGGAGGACAGGAAACACACCTAGAGTGCCCATTTTAATGCCAAAAACATCAATTCTTATTCCTTAAGCTTGTCAACCTTAATTTACTTTATAATAAAAGTTAGGCACTGAAAACTGGGGCTTATTTGGCTAAAGTTGTGTGGGGGGGGGTAGTGCTGGCTCCAGATTTTCGTGGGCCCAGGGCCAAAGAGTGTCACTGGGCTCCTTTAACACATGCCACAATTCATGATCCTTTGATACTGCAGAGAAATAGCGGTACAGTACAATGAAAAATACTTCAATTCTTACATCACATGACTGATATCCATTTTAAATTCTCCAATAGCTCCAAAAACAGACAGTATATTCCTCCATACAGTATTATGGCCACCGCATAGTGCGCCATACAGAGTAATGAGGCCAATATATTTCTCCATACAGAATCATTGGTCCCATAAAATGTTCCATACAGTATATGATGAGCTCCACATAATGCTACAGTATATGTTGTTCACCATAGATGAAGCTCCAGTGTCTTATGGGCCCAAATAATGCTCCATATATAATGGGCCCCATTTCTAATGCTCCAGTGTATAATGGGCCCTGTAACTGCTGCTCCAGTGACTGATGTCCACCTTTGAAATGCTCCAGTGTATGGTGGGCCCCAGATATCATTCCCCAGAGTATCGTGCTCCCCAAAAATTGCTCCCAACCTTTAAAACAATTAAATAAGTCTTCTCACTAGGGAATCCCTGTACTCTGGACTTCTTGTTATCCCCATCTTCCATCTCTCTGAACTTGGACTGTTTAGGCAGAGGGCGTACAGACATGATGTCATCGCGCTCTTGGACCAGAATGTCACTGTCAGGAAAAGTGTTTGGCTTCCGGGGGCAGTATGGTTGCAAAGCTGAACCTTAAAGGAATGTCCAGAAGGGCACCACCGGGAGTGGAGCCTGCGGCTTAACTGGACTCAACACGGGCAACCTCAACCATGCCATCCACAAAAAAGCTGCACAGATTGCAAGCTTAATTCCGTTAACGAACGAGACTCAGGCATGCCCCCGCGGTCCACGTCCAGCTTACTAGAGGGACACGCGAGGCTCTGGCACGCGAGATCGACCAATAACAGGTCTATCATGCCCTTACATGTCAGGGGCTGCACGCGTGCTACAATGAAAGGACCAGCGTGTACCGCTTACAGGTGCGGATAACACGCTGAACCCCGTTAGTGATGGGGATCTGGGATTACAATTCTTCCCCGCGAACAAGCATTTCCCAGTAAGTGCAGGTCAACCGTAATTCCGGAATTAGGCCTAAACGGCATTCCAGAAAAAATGGGAAAAAGTTAATTGTCCAAACCACAGGTGCTGTAGCTTCCTTAACAGCTGGGCTCCTCTGCTGAGTAGCACACAGTTCTTACATAAACAGGCGGCATATCTTGGTTCACGTGTGGCCAACTCTGCTGAGTAGCATACACAGTTACTAGGCCCAAAGTATTATGTGGTGTAAATGCAGTCAAAAACTGGTTCTTTCATAAACAGGCGGCGTAGCTCGGTTCACTGGTGGGCTCCTTGTTATGAACTCATTTTCGGCTCCACCAGTTGAGAGTTCCCCTTCCGTTCTCCCTCTGGTGGTGACAGGAGGTAGTGAGGTTGATTTAAGTGGTAGTGATCTGCCACCTGATGAGGAAGATAACGATTGGATCTCTGGAGTATCAGACTGGATATAAGACAGCCGACGCCATATCCTGGTGCTGGTGATTCAGTCTGCTTCTCAGGTCCTGGACTTCAGCTCTCTTCCAGTCTTCTCAAGTTAAGTTTGTTTTTTGCTATTGTTCACACTTGCACTTGTTGGTCAATTCAGTTTCTTGTGTAATCAGCCTGCCCCTGCTGGGGCTATGCTGAATTTCCACTCCTATTTATCTGTATTTGCCCATCTGCTTTTTGTCCATTATTAGATTGGCCTCTTTTTGCTCTGTCTCAGAATATTTCAGAGTGCTGATATAGGTGTAGAAGTCTAGTGACTTCAGGGTTAATTTTGCTATCAGAAGTGTTGGACAATATTTTTGTAGGCTTTTTTGGCAGATTGCAGACAGTGTCTTTTCTTTCCTGTCCTTTTTAGTTAGCCGGGCCCCATCGTTTGCTCAGCCTATTTTCCTGCCTTTGTTTGTATTTTCATCTTGTTTCACCGTAAATACATGTGGGTAACTGTCTTTCCTTTGGGGTCTGCTCTGGGGCAGTTAGTTTTCCTCTTTTCCTGCTTTAGGCTTATGTAGCTCTCCGGTTGTGATGAGGCATCTAGGACCATCATAGGAATGCTCCACGACTGCTGCTAGTTGTGCGGTTAGGATCAGGGATCTGCAATCTGCATAGTTACAAACTTCTCTGGTTTTCTGAGACTTAGCTTGTTGTCTTTTTTTCCCTCCTCAGTGACCCATTCATAACAGAATCACCAGCCATACCGCAGATTCTAGGGTACTCAAAAGCAGGAAAGAATTGTTAAAGAAAAAAGAAAAAAAGTGTCAGAATTTTTTTTATTTTTTTTAATGTATTTTTTCCTCTTTTTCTCTGGGGCCGTAGGAGGATTTTTTTTTCCTAATGGAGATTAAGCAACTGTCTGATCGTGTGGAGCAGCTTGCTGCTGAAGTACAGGGAATTTTCACCTACCTTATTCAGTCACATGCTGCTGAACCCAAGATTCCTACTCCTGATGTGTTTTCTGGGGATCGGTCTAAATTTCTGAATTTTAAGAATAATTGTAAATTATTTCTTGCTTTGAAGCCTAACTCATCGGGGAGCTCTGTGCAGCAGGTTAAAATTGTCATCGCTGCGCGGCGATCCTCAAGATTGGGCTTTTTCTCTGACACCTGAAAATCCTATTCTGACTAATGTGGATGCATTTTTTCAGGCCTTGGGGTTGTTGTATGATGAACCTAATGCCGTTGATCAAGCTGAGAGAACCCTGTTGGCATTAAACCAGGGTCAGGATCCTGCAGAGTTGTACTGTCAAAAATTCCAAAAGTGGGCGGTCCTTACTACATGGAATGATAGTGCATTGGCAGCTCTCTTTCGGAAAGGTTTGTCAGAGACCGTAAAAGATGTTATGGTGGGATTTCCTGTTCCCTCTGGTCTGGATGGCTCTATGTCATTAGCCATTCAAGTTGATCGGCGTTTACGTGAACGTAAAACTACACGGGAGGCGCTGCCACCTTTTGAACAAATGTCTGAACCTATGCAATGTGATGGGGTTTTGTCTAGGGCGCAACGTCGGGAGTTTAGAAGGCGTAATAAGCTGTGTTTTTTCTGTGGAGACGCCTTTCATACTATTTCTGTCTGCCCTAAACGAGAGAAACGTTTTGCACACACATTTGCTGTGGGCAGTATACAGCCTAAGTTCCTTTTGGCAATTACTCTGATCTGCTCCTAGTCCACATTTTCCAGTAAGGCTTTTGTGGATTCAGGAGCAGCTCTGAATCTGATGGATTTGGACTTTGCGAAACGTTGTGGTTTGTCCATGACGCCTCTGCAGATGCCTATTCCTTTGAGGGGTATTGATGCCACTCCTTTGGCGGAGAATAAACCTCAGTTTTGGACCCAGGTGATAATGCGAGTTGCCCCAGACCACCAAGAAAATTGTAAATTTTTGGTGCTGCATAATTTGCATTATACTATTGTTCTTGGGTTTCCCTGATTGCAAACTCATAACCCAGTTTTGGATTGGAAATCTGTTTCTGTGGTGAGTTGGGGTTGTCAGTGTGTTCTTAGGGACGCTCCTGTTTTCTCCACCTCTCCTCAGTCTCATGATATTCCTGATTATCTGGCACATTTCTCTGATGTTTTTAGTGAGAGTAAGTCTGCGTCTTTGCCTCCTCATAGGAGTTATGACTCTGCAATTGAGTTGATGCCTGGGTGTAAATTTCCCAAGGGTCGGCTTTTCAACTTATCTGTACCCGAACATGATGCTATGCGATCCTATATTAAGGAGTCGTTGGAGAAGGGTCATATTAGACCATCCTCGTCACCTTTAGGCGCTGTTTATTTTTGTGGCCAAGAAAGATGGTTCATTAAGACCGTGTATTGATTATCATTCCCTTTACAAAATGAAGGTTAAATATCAGTACCCGTTACCTCTGATGTCTGATTTATTCTCCAGAGTTAAGAGTGCCTGCTGGTTTTCTAAGCTTGACCTCAGGGGGGCATATAATCTTATTCGCATCAAGCACGGGGATGAATGGAAGAGGGCGTTTAATACTCCAGAGGGACATTTTGAGTACCTGGTGATGCCTTTTGGGCTCTCTAATGCCCCTTCTGTCTTCCAGTCCTTTATGAATGATATTTTCCGAGACTTTGTGGATAAGTTTTTGATCATCTATCTGGATGATATTTTGATCTTTTCCAGTGATTGGGATTCCCATGTGGAACATGTCCAGACTGTGTTCCGGATTTTGAGGGAGAATTCCCTGTTTGTTAAGGGATCGAAGTGCCTCTTTGGTGTACAGAGGATTGCATTTTTGGGATTTATCTTGTCTCCATCGACTATTGAAATGGACCCGGCCAAGGTACAGGCCATTTATGATTGGGTTCAGCCTACTTCTTTGAAGGCTCTCCAGAAGTTTTTGGGTTTTTCTAATTTCTATCATAAATTTATAGGTAATTTTTCTAGTATTGTCAAACCACTGACTGATCTGACCAAGAAGGGAGCTGATCTGCTGAATTGGTCTCCTGAGGCTGTCTCAGCATTTCAGGAGCTTAAGCGGAGATTTACTTCAGCTCCAGTTTTACGGCAACCTGATGTCTCACTTCCATTTCAAGTGGAGGTGGACGCTTCTGAGATTGGTGCAGGAGCTGTTTTGTCCCAGAAAGACCCTGTGACTTCTAAGATGAATCCCTGTGCCTTCTTTTCTCGAAAGTTTTCCCCATCTGAACGCAACTATGACGTGGTGAATCGGGAATTGTTGGCCATGAAATGGGCATTTGAGGAGTGGAGACATTGGTTGGAGGGAGCTAGACAACAATTTGTGGTCCTCACCGATTACAAGAATCTGATTTATCTAGAGTCGGCCAAACGCTTGAATCCTAGACAGGCTAGATGGGCCTTATTTTTCACGCGTTTTAATTTTGTGGTCTCTTTTCTTCCGGGCACTAAGAATGTTAAGGCAGACGCCCTTTCTAGGAGTTTCTTTGCTGATTCTCTTAATGTGATCGAGCCTACTACTATCCTAGGTGAGGGGGTGGTTCTTTCTGCCATTTCGCCCGATTTGAGATGCGCCCTGGAGGAATTTCAGGAGGATAAACCTGAGCGTTGCCCTATGGGAAGATTGCATGTTCCTGACCAGTGGAGAAAGAGAGTGATGTCTGAAGTCCATTGCTCTGCATTGGCTGGTCATTCGGGTATTTTTGGTACCAGAGATTTGGTGAGTCGGTCGTTTTGGTGGCCTGCCTTGTCTCCTGATGTCAGGAATTTTGTGCAGTCCTGTGGGACTTGTTCTCGGTCTTAACACTGTTCACGTCCTAGTGGGTTGCTGATGCCCCTGCCAGTGCCCAAGAGGCCATGGACCCATATCTTAATGGATTTTATTTCTGATCTTCCTGTCTCTCAGAGAATGACTGTTATCTGGGTGATTTGTGATAGATTTTCGAAGATGGTCCATCTTGTACCACTCCCAAAATTGCCATCTTCCGCTGAGTTGGTGCCCTTGTTTTTACAACAGGTGGTTCGGTTACACGGGATTCCTGAGAACACTGTGTCCGATAGAGGGGTCCAGTTTGTCTCCAGATTCTGGAAAGCCTTTTGTTCCAATCTGGGAATTCAGTTATCCTTCTCCTCCGCGTTTCATCCCCAGACCAATGGTCAGACTGAGAGAACAAACCAGACCCTGGAGTCTTATTTAAGATGTTTTATATCTGCTGATCAAGATGATTGGGTCTCATTTTTGCCCTTGGCCGAATTTGCACTGAACAATAGAGCTAGTTCTGCCACTCTGATGTCACCCTTTTTCTGTAATTTTGGGTTTCATCCTCGATTCTCTTCAGGGCAAGTGGAATCTTCGTCCTGCCCAGATGTGGACACTGTGGTTGTGAGAATGCAGCAGATATGGGACCAAGTGGTGGATAAGTTGTCACTCTCTCAGGAAAAGGCCCAGCGTTTTTCCAACCGGCGTAGGACCATTGGTCCCCGGTTTAAAGTGGGTGATATGGTTTGGTTGTCGTCTAAGAATATTCCTATGAAGGTTGCATCTCCAAAATTTAAGCCAAGATTTTATTGGACCTTATAAGATTTTGGAGATTCTTAATCCTGTTTCTTTTCGATTGGCTCTTCCAGTTACGTTCAAAATCCATAACGTATTTCACAACGTATTTGTTGAAGAGGTTTGTTGAGCCAGTAGTTCCTGTGGTGGCACCTCCTGATCCTGTATTGGTTGAAGGCAATGTGGAATATGAGGTAGAGAAAATATTGGATTCTCGTTTGGTTAGACGGAGACTCCAGTATTGGGTCAAATGGAAGGGTTATGGCCAGGAGGATAATTCTTGGGTCTCTGCCTCTGATATTCATGCCAATAAATTGGTTTGTGCTTTTCACCGGGCCCATCCTGATCGGCCTGGTGGCATGGATGAGGGTTTGGTGACCCCTCCTCAAGGGGGGGGTACTGTTATGAACTCATTTTCGGCTCCACCAATTGAGAGTTCCCCTTCTGTTCTCCCTCTGGTGGTGACAGGAGGTAGTGAGGTTGGTTTAAGTGGTAGTGATCTGCCACCTGATGAGGAAGATAATGATTGGATCTCTGGAGTATCAGACTGGATATAAGACAGCCGACGCCCTATCCTGGTGCTGGTGATTCAGTCTGCTTCTCAGGTCCTGGACTTCAGCTCTCTTCCAGTCTTCTCAAGTTAAGTTTGTTTTTTGCTATTGTTCACACTTGCGCTTGTTGGTCAATTCAGTTTCTTGTGTAATCAGCCTGCCCCTGCTGGGGCTATGCTGAATTTCCACTCCTATTTATCTGTATTTGCCAATCTGCTTTTTGTCCATTATTGGATTGGCCTCTTTTTGTTCTGTCTCAGAATATTTCAGAGTGCTGATATAGGTGTAGAAGTCTAGTGACTTCAGGGTTAATTTTGCTATCAGAAGTGTTGGACAATATTTTTGTAGGTTTTTTTGGCAGATTGCAGACAGTGTCTTTCCTTTCCTGTCCTTTTTAGTTAGCCGGGCCCCATCGTTTGCTCAGCCTATTTTCCTGCCTTTGTTTGTATTTTCATCTTGATTCACCGTCAATACATGTGGGGGGCTGTCTTTCCTTTGGGGTCTGCTCTGGGGCAGTTAGTTTTCCTCTTTTCCTGCTTTAGGCTTATGTAGCTCTCCGGTTGTGACGAGGCGTCTAGGACCAATGTAGGAATGCTCCACGACTGCTGCTAGCTGTGCGGTTAAGATCAGGGATCTGCAATCTTCATAGCTGCCAACTTCTCTGGTTTTCTGAGACTTAGCTTGTTGTCTTTTTTTCCCTCCTCAGTAACCCATTCATAACAGCTCCTCTTCTGAGTAGCAGACACAGTTACTAGGCCCAAAAGGATTTTCAGGACAATATGCGGTAAAAAATTATTTGGAACACACACGGTGTAGCTCCTTCACAGGTGTACTACACCGCTGGCTACCAGACACCGCTACTATGCCCTAATACTGTCTATTATCATTGAAAACCATTATTAATGTGAAAAAAAAATACGCTTTTGTTTAATGAAACGTTCTCGAACGGAAACTTGAACAGCCGAATTTTAATCAAAGTGTTGTAGTTCAACGAACGGATCTAACACCGCCCAAAACAGCTAGAATTTGAACTTGGCCAACAGTTCCACTCAAATACCACTCATCTGTAATCAGGAGGCAAACTCAGATGGTCTCAGGCATAGTATGAATTCGACAAGATTGCAGAAAGTTGAGAAAGGGTGCATTATTACCAGATAACAGGTATATATAGCATAGTTTAAACATTTAAAATCTCCATGTTTATTTCCGGAGTCCAACAAAGACACTCACAGCCTCAGTATGGATTAGACAACAATCCAAAAAGTAGAAAAAAAGAAATGTTTTTGAAGCGTACACCAGTATACACTACACAGTATATTTCTGTCTCAGTAAGACAGTCCAGACTCTCCGCAAGAGGAAACGAGATGGATAAAAGTACAGACATAAAGTCGAGTGATGGCAGAAATTTAGAAATTACTAATAATGTGAAATACTCCCGGGAGAATTCTCAGAGGCGATGCTGACCCTCAATTACTTTGTGTGTGGAGACAGCAAAAACAGTTCTTTGTGAAGAAAGGGTTGCTGTATCGCAGTACCGTTGATCCCATCACCGTTACTCATCTCCATCAAATTTTGATCACAGGGAGAGATGTAGACATAGTCCTCACTGCCTATCATGATCTGTCAGGTAACTTTGGAATGCAAAAGACAGAAGCCACAGGCTGTAGGCGATTCTATTTGATTGGCATGAGAGGGCACATTTATAAATGTGGGCAGAAATGTCACACGTCTGTGAGTAGGAAAATTGTGAAAGCCAGGGCCGGACTGGGACTAAAATTCAGCCCTGACATTTGAAGTGACACAGGCCCACTAGTCACATGGTGACTATATAATATCTTTGTACACTTGTAGGTTACAAGAAGTGAGAGGAGATTAACACGACTATATAACATGTAGTCAGAGCTGTGCCCAGTATTTCAGCTCAGTCCTATTTATTTTAGAGAATGAGAAAGAAAGAACAGAGAAAGAAAGAAAAAGAGAGAAAGAAATAAAGAAAGATTCTATAAAGATACTATAGCAGCCCAGCTCCCATTGTAATGCCCACCTGAGCCTCCCAATGCAGGACATATCACATGGCCGGCATCCCCGAATCCAAGGCAATCCCGCTGTCCGCGCTGTCGGAGGAGGACATGGTGATGGATTTGAAGCATTCCTAGTTCCATCACAATCTCCTCATGAAATTATCTAATTTCCGGTCAGCTTCCAGCACGTCACTTCCGGTGGAACGTTATGTGTGAGTTTTGAAATGCTCCTCGGGGCTCCGCTGTGTACTCATGTGTCCGTGGGAAAAGCCCGCTTTGTATGCTTCGTACACACTTGGCTCCGCTCCGTACATCCCGTACACATATGGCTCCACTCCGTACACACACGGCTCCGCTCCGTACACCAAGTACACACACGGCCCCGGTCGGTACACCTCGTACACACACGGCTCCGCTCCTTACACCTCGTATACACGGCTCCTCTCTGTACACCCCGTACACACACGGCTCCACTCCATACACCTCATACACACACAGCTCTGCTACATCTACCCTGTAAACCCCTCCTGACCCCACACATACTTACCTCATCCAGCACCATGACAACCAGCACAGCAGAGTCCGGCAGACACCAAGAGGCAAGGCTGAGCGCACAGGACCTGTGATGAGGTCACAGGAGGGGTGGAGTCAGGGGTCACATTATGCGGGGTCTGGACAAAGGCTCCTGATCATGTGACCCCTGACTCCTCCCCTCCTGTGACCTCATCACAGGTCCTGTGAACAGAGAAGAGAGCAGGCAAGCGACTCTGTGAGTGGCTGCAGGGGGGGAGGTCTCAAGCTAGGGCGAGGATGGGGTGCGTGGGGAGGCGTGGCGGCTTATCTCCCTGCAGTGCGAGAGGGCTGGAAACTATAACCGCCGTGCCCGCAGAGGGCCGGCGGTAGGAACCACAGCCAAGCCAGTGGCCGCATCAGCTGGCAAGCGGCCAGATGAGCGGGCACTGCCGCCCGCGGCCCACATGACAGCGGCCCAGCGGGAAAATGCCCGGTTGGTTATATTACCAATCCGGGCCTGGTGAAAGCTGATGATAAACCACCACTGCATCTCATTGTGAGTCAACGTCCATAAGAAATGGAAGCCATTGATCATCTGAAGCTAGAGCCTGGCCAACAGGACAGGGCATAGCTACATCTTAACCATCATCTGTCAGTTCACCAAATTTGTAGTGCCAGTCCCACTCTACTGGAAATTATTGGCAATTATATAGACACCCTCAATAAAGGAGTAGTTCTGCAGGTGGAGACCACAGACCATATCTCAGTACCAATGCTTTCTGGCTGATGTTTTTGTCACTTTTGAATGTTCGTTGTGCTTTCACACTCGTAGCAGGAGACTGACTCTACAACCCATACAAGTGGCTTAGGTAGTGCAGCTCATCCAGGATGGCACATAAATGCCAACTGTGGCAAGAAGGTTTGCTGTGTCTGTCAGAGTAGTGTCCAGAGGCTGGAGGTGCTACCAGGAGACAGGCCAGTACACCAGGAGACGTGGAGGGGGCCGTAGGAGGGCAACAACCCAGCAGCAGGACCGCTACCTATGCCTTTGTGCAAGGAGGAACAGGAGGAGCACTGCCAGAGCCCTGCAAAATGACCTCCAGCAGGCCACAAATTTTCATGTGTCTGCACAAATGGTTAGAAACCGACTCCATGAGGATGGTCTGAGTACCCGATGTCCACAAATTGGGGTTGTGCTCACAGCCCAACACCGTGTGGCACTCCAAAGAAATGGCAGCCCACACCATTACTGACCCACTGCCAAACCGGTCATGCTGAAGGATGTTGCAGGCAGCAGATCGCTCTCCACGGCGTCTCCAGACACTGTCACATCTGTCACATGTGCTCAGTGTGAACCTGCTTTCATCTGTGAAGAGCACAGGGCGCCAGTGGTGAATTTGCCAATCCTGGTGTTCTGTGGCAAATGCTAAACGTCCTGCACGGTGTTGGGCTGTGAGCGCTACCCTCATCTGTGGATGTCGGGCACTCAGTCCATCCTCATGGAGTTGGTTTCTAACTGTTTGTGCAGACATATACACATTTGTGGCCTGCTGAAGGTCATTTTGCAGGGCTCTGGCAGTGCTCCTCCTGTTCCTCCTCGCACAAAGGCTGAGGTAGCAGTCCTGCTGCTGGGTTGTTGCCCTCCTACGGCCCTCTCAACAACTCTTGGTGTACTGGCCTGTCTCCCAGTAGCGCCTCCAGCCTCTGGACACTACGCTGACAGACACCGCAAACCTTCTTGCCACAGCTCGCATTGATGTGCCATCTTGGATTAGCTGCACTACCTGAGCCACTTGTGTGGGTTGTAGAGTCCGTCTCATGCTACCACGAGTGTGAAAGCACAACCAACATTCAAAAGTGACAAAAACATCAGCCAGAAAGCATTGGTACTGAGATATGGTCTGTGGTCTCCACCTGTAGAACCACTCCTTTATTGAGGGTGTCTTGATAATTGCCAATAATTTCCATCTGTTGTCTATTCCATTTGCACAACAGCATGTGAAATTGATTGTTAATCAGTGCTGCTTCCTAAGTGGACAGTTTGATTTCACAGAAGTTTGACTTACTTGGATTTATATTCTGTTGTTTAAGTGTTCCCTTTATTTTTTTGAGCAGTGTGTATATAAATGACTGGCAATCGATTTAATTTTACTGGATAAATGATCAATGTTACATTGCTCCGACTATTGAGATCACCAAGAATGTTTTTTTAATTGACCTTTCTTCCAGCTTGTGTACTGCGGCTCCATTTTAACTCAATGGGAGAGGCCGAAACTACCAAGTCCAGACTACCCACCCATCTAAAATTCATCACCCATGCAGTGTTTGAAACTGGATTCCCCTTTTTCTACAATGGCTTGGAACCACATTTTTCATGATGTGTGTCTTAATGTCACTCAAGGGTTGCAACTCCATTTTTATATCTCTGCTTACGGTTCAGCTCTACACTATTTGTTTGGCATGTAATCAAACATCACTTTTCTCCTTCCAAAAACAGACAGATATCATCTGAAGGTGGTCAGAAGGTTGGTGAGGAGAAAAAATACTGTATCTAAATAAAAAGCAAGTATTTTGCTTCTTGTGGTTGCCCCTTCAGGAGTGCCACCATAGGTCCTGAACTCCAACCTCCACAGATACATGACTATGCCAATAAAGAGTTTTAATGGACTAGTGTTCAAACAAGTGCACTGTTTCTTCATTAAAGGGAATCTGTCACCCATTTTTTGGCCTATGAGATGTGGCTACAGCCATCAGGGGCTTATCTACAGCATTCTATAATGCTGTAGATAAGCCCCCGATGTAATCTGAAAGATAAGAAAAACGAGTTAGATTATACTCACCGGGGGGCGCGGTCCGATCCTGTCGGTGTCGTGGTCCGGTTCGGCGCCCTCCATCTTCTAGCGATGACGTCCTCCTTCTTACTTCTGCCGTGGCTCCTGCGCAGGCGTACTTTATCTGCCCTGTTGAGGGCAGAGTAAAGTACTGCAGTGTGCAGGCGCCGGGAAAGATCAGAGAGGTACAGCGCCTGCGCACTGCAGTACTTTACTCTGCCCTCAATAGGGCAGATAAAGTACACCTGCGCAGGAGCCGCGGCAGAAGTAAGAAGGAGGACGTCATCGCTAGAAGATGGGAGGCACCGGACCAGAATGCTGTAGATAAGCCCTTGATGGCGATGGCCGCAGCTTATAGGCCAAAAATGAGGTGACAGATTCCCTTTAAAACTACAGGATTGACACAAAAAGATGAGCCTATGGCTGCATTGTGACTTTTACAATGTGCATTTGAACCACATTTATATCATGTATCTCATATCTGATTTGGGGATTTGTCACTCCCTACTGTCACTGAGCAGAGCAGCTCAACAACAGCAAGATGGTGTTTTGCTGTAAAACGTTAACCCCCACCTTGAGGCCACCAAAGACACCAATATGGAAATGTCTCCAAATTTCCCAACACAAACATACTATATTATATATTGTATATGCATATCTCTACTGCATATACTTACTTTGAAAATCCATGTCACAATGCCTGCATAATCCAGATATTAAACTGATCATTTTATGAGTCCAGCTCTAGCTGGACTCTTAAAATACTTATTGTAATATCAAGGGGGGCAAACGTTAAAAAAGGATTCCGAAATGGATACACCAGCATCATCAGGTCTAAAAGATATGCTCTCTGGGTCCATTAATCTACTTCTGGCCATTGGCTATTATTTTCCAGCAACCATGCACATCATATATCATAGCATTAACTTCACTTATGGCTGTTACCGATGCTTTGCAGGGATAATCCAATAAAAGCATTTCTCAAACCATTTTCTACATTTATTTATTCTTTAATGTGCCCCTAATTAGATGGTGCAAAATCAATGTTCCTCCAAGAATGATATCTACTTCTAAAAAATAATGACTCTATAATAGTAATATTACATCAGAATATACGAGACATTGATTAACAATGCATGAATTATGGCTTTCTTGAGTCATTTCCTGACTGTTGTCTTATTCTCTTCTATAAGAGGGAAAACAATAAAAATCTATTTGTAGAAAAGAAACTAATTAAAATGTTGTGTGACTTAACCCTGGAATAGCTCAATAGGAAATTCCCTGAATGAGCAGCTTTACAATTATTTATGGCTATAAATTGTAGGCTTGAACCTTCAATTAGTTATATGCACTTTGCTTCTACTCTATGCAAATTCAGGAAAGGGTATGGAATTAATCCAGTTCCGTCATAACAGAGTTCAGATCTGTCTCACATCACTGTCTCACTGTTAAAAAAATATATTATGTAGTCTAAAGTTGTAAATATTGAATTAAAGAGAATTTCCCAAAAGTGCCTGTGTAGTCAGGAGTCAGCATTCTCTCTGAGTAGCCAGGTATACCCCCTATAATAGCAGTCTCGTTGTGTACTTTGGAGCAATCCTGAGCATGGTGAGTGGTGTATGCTACCTTTTATTTGCCAGACCCCAGATAATGCATAGAGCGAAGGTGAGACCTTAGTTCTCAGGATGGTTGGGCTTACCAGGGATCAGACCCCCTTAATCAACAAGTTGTACCAACCATATGCATAATTTTTAGTCTTGGGAATATCCCTGACATTGATTGTGCTGATCCATAAGAGCAGTCTATTTGATACAATTGGATCACGTTTATGAAACCTTAACCCTAAAAGTGTAAAGCAATATATCAGTCTCTGCTGCAACACATCAGACTCTCACCAACAACGGAAACCTTCAAGAAGAACCTGAAGACCCACCTGTTCCGACAAGCCTACAGCCTGCAATGATCCTCGGTCTACTGAACCACCGCACGACCTGCTCTACCCTCTCCTACTGTATCCTCACCCATCCCTGTAAACTGTGAGGCCTCGCGGGCAGGGTCCTCTCTCCTTCTGTACTTGTGTGTCCCTTGTCTTACATATGTTTATTGTACTTGTCTGTATTTGCCCCTTTTCACATGTAAAGTGCCATGGAATAAATGGCGCTATATAAATGTATAATAATAATAATAATAATAATCAGTCAGGTGTATAGTTGGATGTCGAGATCACAAAGGATTGCCTAGACTGGATACAATTTTAGCATAGTCTTGGCAGTGTGGTCCTATTGGATCTGTACTGATTTTTAGCATCACAGCAAGACAACACCAAGGCTACGTGCCCACGATGAGTTTTTGATGCTTCAGATTTTCTGCACCATTTCTGAACCTATTAAGTAGAATGTGTTATTAGCATTTTTTTGTACTACCTTTTTGAGTGCAGCTTTTTACATGTGGTTTTATCGCTGTGGTTTTTGTATCTGTTTGATACGTCATGTTTTAAATCAAGGCGGCTTTGTTTTTTATACTTCCTGGTATTTGGCTTTAGCAGAACTTTATTCACATAGTCATGTGTGGATTACAAGAGTTTTTAATGCGTTTACTGCCGCGGAAATGCACTAAAAATGCACGTGTGTTTTTTACCTGTTGATGTTCCTTATCTAATGCAAGTCTATGGGAAAATCTGAACATAAAATTCAGCGTACCCGCAAGAGAAATTGACGTTTCAGATTTGAATCACGCACCGAAGGTTAGCTAAAACTGAAAAAAAGCACAGTGGGCAGGAGACTTCTATAAATCCCTTCCACTTTGTTGCAACTGTAAAACTAAGTTCCCATGCTGAGTTTTTGGTGCTTTTTTGACGCTGCATATTTTTGCTGCATCAAAAATGCAGCATCTTACAGTTCCAGCAAAGTGGATGGGATTTATAGAAATCTCCTGCCCACTGTGCTTCTTTTTAATGTAGTGTAATCTGACCCGCGGTGCGTGTTTCTAATCTGCAGCATGTCAGTTTTTCTTGCGGATGCGCTTAGTTTTATGTGCAGAATTTCCCCATAGCCTTGCATTAGATGCGGAAATTCCACAGGCAAAACACATACATGTGCTTTTAGTGCGTTTCTGCGGCAGAAATGCATCAATGACCCATGTAATTTGCACCTAAGTATGCCAATAAAATTTTGTCAAAACAAAATACAAGGAAGTTTCAAACACAAAACAGCTTTATTTAACCCCTTCACCCCCAAGCGTGGTTTGCACGTTCATGACCGGGCCAATTTTTACAATTCTGACAACTGTCCCTTTATGAGGTAATAACTCTGGAACGCTTCTATGGATCCCAGTGATTCTGGCATTGTTTTCTCGTGACATATTGTACTTCATGATAGTGGTAAAATTTCATTCAAATAACTTGCGTTTATTTGTGAAAAAAATGGAAATTTGGCGAAAATTTTGAAAATTTCGCAATTTTCCAACTTTGAATTTTTATACCCTTAAATCACAGAGATACGGCACACAAAAAACTTGATAAGTAACATTTCCCACATGTTTACTTTACATCAGCACAATTTTGGAACCAAAATTTTTTTTGTTAGGAAGTTATAAGGGTTAAAAATTGACCAGCGATTTCTCATTTTTGCAACACCATTTTATTTTTACGGACCACATCACATTTGAAGCCACTTTGAGGGGTCTATATGATAGAAAATACCCAAAAGTGACACAATTCTAAAAACTGCACCCCTTAAGGTGCTCAAAACCACATTCAAGAAGTTTATTAACCCTTTAGGTGCATCACAGGAATTTTTTGAATATTTAAAAAAAAATGAATATCTAACTTTTTTTCACAAAAAAAATACTTCAGGTTCAATTTTTTTTATTTTACCAAGGGTAACAGGACAAATTGGACTGCAAAAGTTATTGTGCAATTTGTCCTGAGTACGCTGATACCTGATATGTGGGGGGGAACCACTGTTTCGGCGCATGGCAGAGCTCAGAAGGGAAGGAGTGCGGTTTGACTTTTTCAATGCAAAATTGGCTGGAATTCAGATCGGACGCCATGTCACGTTTGGAGAGCCCCTGATGTACCTAAACAGTGGAAACCCCCCACAAGTAACCCTATTTTGGAAACTAGACCTCCAAGGAACTTATCTAGATATGTGGTGAGAACTTGGAACCCACAAGGGCTTGACAGAAGTTTATAACGTACAGCGGTACAATTAAAAAATCATAGTTTTTCCACAAAAATGATCTTTTCACCCCCAATTTTTATTTTCCCAAGGGTAACAGGACCCTAAAAGTTATTGTGCCATTTGTCCTGAGTATGCTGATACCCCATATGTGGGGGTAAACCACTATTTGGGCGCATGGCAGAGCTCGGAAGGGAAGCAGCGCCATTTGACGTTTTTGGCTGGAATTGAGATCGGACACCATGTCGCATTTGGAAAGCCCCTGATGTACCAAAACAGTGGAAACCCCCCACAAATGACACCATTTTGGAAACTAGACCCCCTAAGGAACTTATCTAGATGTGTGGTGAGAGCTTTGAACCCCCAAGGGCTTCATAGAAGTTTATAACATACAGCCGTACAATTAAAAAATCTTATTTTTTCCACAAAAATGATCTTTTCACCCTCAATTCTTATTTTCCCAAGGGTAACAGGACCCTAAAAGTTATTGTGCAATTTGTCTTGAGTACGCTGATACCCAACATGTGGGTGTAAACCACTATTTGGGCGCATGGCAGAGCTCGGAAGGGAAGCAGCGCCATTTGACGTTTTTGGCTGGAATTGAGATCTGACACCATGTCGCATTTGGAGAGCCCCTGATGTACCAAAACAGTAGAAACCCCCCACAAATGACACCATTTTGGAAACTAGAACCCCAAGGAACTTATCTAGATGTGTGGTGAGCACTTTGACCCCTCCCGCCTTGACATCATTTCCCCCCATTCTGCTGCGGTTTTTTACACCCAATCCGCACGAAAAACCGCAGATCTTTTTAGATCTGCGGTTTTTATGGGGATTTTACAAAGTCCATGAAGTCCTATGGGTGCGGAACCGCGGCAGAAACGCACAAAGAATTGACATGCTGCGCGTTTTTTTCCGCAGCATGTGCACAGCGGTTTTTAATTCTCATAGAAAACAATTGTACTGTACACCACAGCAGAAACTGCAGCGGTTCCGCAGGACAAAAACCGCAGCAGAATCCGCAGCGTGTGCACACAGCCTTATTCTTGTCTTAGCTATGAAATGCAGATATGGGAATGACTCTGAAGTGAAACGGTAGGAAGAAAGCGCAAGGATCTCTATGAGGTGATGGAGCCAGGGTGAAGCCCAGACGGCCCGCCTGACCATAGCTCCCTACTATCGAGTGCCAAAATTAATTAAAAAAGTTTAATAAAAAATAAAAACATTAATTTTTTACTATAAAAACTTTATTGAACATCTATGTTGACAATGAACCGTAACAAGCGATGCAATAGATAGAAGCGCCATTTATATACAGAAATGACAGGATGGCATTACTGAGGCTAATGTCCATGTCGTGAAGTAAAAATGATGCTGTCGTCTGTGGTGATTTCTAAAGTGATTATTTCACATGAGAACCTGTTTCCTGTCAGAGGAGCTATTCTGTGCAGCTAGCACTGGCTGTCTGTATATGAGCCTCTCCTGCCCTCCATGCTGTATACAGGCAGTGAGGAATGGACCCCTCAGCAGCACACGACACATTGTCACCACAAGTTACTACTCTGCTGCTCTCCACACACACCACACAATACAAGAATGTTTCCGAATTGCAGCCTCCACCCTGCACGATGCGTCCAATCAAAGGCCGCAGAAGAGAAGATTGACGGCTGGAGAGGCCAATCAGAGCGCAGGGATGACTCGGTTTCCAGCTATTGCTGGGAGTGAGTGGGCGGGGGCAGTCATTGCTTGGAACCTGGGCTGGAGGAGCTGTGCGCACTGAGCTGAGGGGAGAGGAGGTGAAGGTTGGAGACTGGGAGCTGGAGGAGAGGGACCGGCTGCAAAGGGAGGAGGACACGCTCTCTGTAAGTGCCTACATGCATGGCTGGCATGGAGTCCTGAGTAATGCAGATGCCTATGGGTGCAGTGCTTTGCTGGGCAGGGATGGGAGCTTCAGAGAGAGCAAGTTGTGCTGAGTAAGGAATATGGAGCGCTCACTGTATAGTATGTAATATATATTACATAGCAATGACTGAGCAAAATAATGGTAGCAGCCAAAAAGAAATGTAAATATTAATGTATATGGAATCCCTATATGTCTAAACATCATTATTTTGTATTTGTGGCAAAATTGGCCTAATCCCAGCAGCCCATCTCTCACATTGTTTCCTGTGGTCTTCTAGGTCAGGTTTTGGCTCCTGTATGTAGCGTTGCACTCGCCCCGGCTGTATTGTAGTTTACGTTGGGCTTCTCCCATGGGCTTGAATTAATATAGGAAACTTTGTAAGTAAGGATCCCTTTGTCTGTCTGCCCCTGATCTGGAGCGCACATGACATTGCATTTTATGTTCCTGGCATTTGTCAAAACTTGTGAGATGTGGCGGTAAAGCTTAATAAATCCCAAATGTCCCATTACCGCCAGTAGCTGGAGAGCAGCTAGAGCACACACTCTTTAGCTTGTGATCAGCATCTCTCTTTTTGCTGATCCTGGCCTTGAATGACGCTATAATTCACGGATCAGTGATGATTATATATACTGCAGATAAGATCTGGTTACAGGTCAACTAAAGTAGGGTGAGATGCGGCTCAGTGCATTCCTACAATTCCGCATAACTAAGGTTGGAGCAGACGCCTCGGTTGTTTTTCATGCACCAGTTGCATCAGCAAAGAAGTTATTGGGAATTCTCATCCCTGCAGAGTTCTTTATAGACACCGGTGTCTATTGATGTAGTAAGTGTTACAAAGTTTCACTATTAGAACTTATTAAAGCGCCATTTGTTCCATGGCGCTTCATGTGTGAAAGGGGTGTACATAATAAAAAACAACAATGATTAGAGCTGCTTGTGCAGCGGTATGGTGGTAAAGGTTGTAGCTTGTCGGATCTTTAGGTCCCTTTTGAAGGTTTCCATGGTATGTGAGAGTCTATGTTGGGGTAGAAGTTTCCAGAGTAGGGGGGTAGACAGGAGAAATCTGCGATTGTAGGGAAGGAAATCTTGTGGGGATCAGAGGTTGCGTGCAGGTCAGTACCAGGAGACTAGGTCGCAGATGTAGGGAGGAGATAGGTTGTGGGTGGCATTGTATGCCATAGTTAGGGTTGTGAACTGGAGTATCTAGGCAATGGGAAGCCAGTGAAGGGATTGGCAGAAAGGAGAGGCCGTGGCATAGCAGGGGTAGCAGGGTGTAGAATAACTTGGAGGGGTGCAAGACTTAGAAGGAAGGCCACAGAACAGGAGGTTGCAGTAGTCAAGGTTGGAGATGATGAGGGTGTTTTTTGCAGATTCTTGGTTAAGGAATATATGAATCCAGGAAACATTTTTGAGTTGGAGTAGACGGGCACTAGAATGGGCCTGAATATGTATTTGGAAGGGAGAGAGCAGAGGCGTGGGTTACCCTGATGCAGCAAACTTGTGGGACTGGGGAGAGCGAGAAGCCATTGACTTTGCTAGGTCTGTTGGAGAGATTGACATGGGGGGGGGAATTGAGCAGATAAGAATGAAGTGCTTTGGGCATGACTACGAAGGCAGATCCACCTTTTGGGAAACTTTTTATTTTTTTATTTTTCTGTAATTTAATGATTGCTGGCACCCATGTGTGTGTAATATCTTCATGCTCTTCGTTTATGGTTAATTTCATTCTTTGTAGTAAGCTGCTGATTGTTAATGTGTAAGCTGGTAATGTCAGGTATTTGAGTAATGGGAATGCCAAGCTTTCAATATACTCTGCTTGGTGAGATCTACGGTGCCTTTTGTATCCATGCTATATTTTTCAGGTGTAAATAATTAGCTTGATTTAAATGACAAATCCAAAAACTTATTTCTACTTTTCATTCTGTATGATGGATGCTTTGTGGGGTGCAGTATATAAGATTTGTAGTTGTTGATACGTCATAGCATTAAAGGGTCCCTATACGGTTAAAAAATGGTGACTTCAATGCATGGTTTTGAAAGGGATCTGAGTTTCATGATGGACAAGTTTCACCTCTTATTTGGTGGTTAAAGTGACTGTTAAATGTAAGACTTTTTTTTTTTTTCTCCTTCTGTTTGGTGCCCCTTTAAAGAGGTGGTAGGGGGTTTATCTTCACCTAGTTCAGGGGCTTTGGTTAATTTAGATGTTTTAAGATCTAACTTCATAGTCAAAATACATACATAGATCCCCATTTGATAGATCATGGTAAATATCTGTACTTTCACCATCACGTATAATGAATAATATACAACATGAGTCTGAAGAGCTGTTCCATTGTATATAATGTAATTCCCAAGTATATATTTTTTTTTTTTTTTTTTTTTTATTATTGTAGGAGTGGTAGTAAAAGGTTTCCTACATTACTTGAAGAGGAGTCCATCGGCAGCAAGTACATGCACATTAAAACGAGGTGCTGTGCCTGCTCCCATTGTCACTTGACTTGCTTTTAGTTAGAAGAAACACTACCTAAAGGGGTTTTCCACTACTGCATAAGTTAATGCTAATGGTTCCATGGGGTGGTCACGTGATGTCTCCCCTTTTCCCTGCCAGATATCGAAGACTACAAATTATGGAGAGCAGAGATCCTAGAGATGAGTATCATTTTCTTCTGATCTTCCATCGCCCTGGGCACATTTACATTGACGCCCTATAATGCCTAAAAGCCAGGTTTTGATGGTGGTCTCTATTTTAACTATTAATCCTCAGCTGCATAATGGCATGCTGATGGTTTAATGACCCCGTATCTTGTGACTGGTTCCCTCCTACGACAGCTGATGGCCTCTCATGTCTGCTTGGTAGGGGTCCAAGCACCCCTGTCTGCTGTCTGCTCACTTTGCTGAGAAGTATGACACTGACTTTATAGGACCAACCACGTGACTTGTGGGAAAAGTCAAGCCTAGCCATAAAGCGGCCACGTGAGCGTTCTCCAGTGCTGATGCTACTTTATTTCAGTAGTTGGATTAGGCCTCAGTTTATCTTGATAGTGGTGACACATCCATAACTTGTATCGATTTCTCTTTTGCGACAAACCCTTTTAAATGGAATGGCTGTTTATAGAGATGATCACAGAACATATTGGAAGCCTGTGACTACTACTGTCCATTCCTCCATTAACTCTTACAATGAGAGGATTTAATGAGATCAGTAGCCATTAACGGGAAGCTGATCACTGCATACTAATGTCAAACGTCCCCATCGTAGAGTAATCTTCTGTAACCAGAGACCTTCTATTCTCCTTTCTCCTTATATTTGCACGTCACGTTTTATGTTAAACAACCAGAGCGGAGTATTTGTTATCATGGTATTTCTTTACTCTTGGCGTATACAACCCTTATCCACCCATGGAGTGACATTGGGATGGCTTCATGTGAACTAAAGGTGAGGTTGTGTCAGAGGATTGTGTCACCTTCAAATTCCCGTCTTATCTGTGACAGGTTTAATATTTTACTTTCGAAAGTACTTTCTTTTATTCCTCGTTTTGTTAGTTTGACTAAGACCTCCATCATCCTGTCATTTGCTGGTGTGCTAGTAACATGGGTTGTGTCTTAAATGACTGTGGTGACTTGTAGGACTTTAAGGTCTTTATGATGGGATCCTGTTGTTGGATTGGATTGCCACCATTTTTTTTTTTTTCTCCCCCTCCCCCCCCCCCCCCCCCCCCCCCAAGGAGCAAGCTCCATTTGCCCAATGAACTGTGTCCTAAAAATAATTTTCAAAGAGGAGTAGCGTTGTTGTTGTCCATCTGAGTAAACATCAATCACATGAGGGTTAGCTATTCATACTTTGTCAAAACAGACTGGCCAAGCACTTTTTTGCTAAACCACGTCCCTCTGTTATACAAAAATTTGCAACATTTTCTTCCCCATTCGAGAGAAATTCTCAGCAATAAATATTCTCCAGAATATATTAAATCTGGTTTAAAGTTTCCCGGTCAGCACAGAATGACTGTTCAAACCAAGCACATTTGCTCTGTGCACCTCCCCCACCTGCTTTCTTTTCCTCTCTCGGCTCCCCTCTCTGCCTTGACAGATTTGGTTTGATAGAGCAAGAGAAGGGTGCAGATAGATGGAAAACAAGTGGGTGGGAAGGTGCAAGCAAATGTTTGGCCTCCACCATGATGCACTGAGCTCCTGTACTTGGTTTCATCCGTCATTCTGTGCTGACATGGAAACTTTAAACCATCTTAAATATGTTTTGGAGAAGATTTATTGTTGTGAATTTTTCTCAAATGTGGAAGCAAATGTTCCAGACTTTGGCACAAAAGTAGAATCTAGTGGTTTTTTTTTTTTTTTTTTTTTTTTTTTTTTTTTTGTTTAACGGGCATGGTTTAGTGAGTGTCATAGGTTTCCTTCTACAAATATTTTGATAAAACACTTGATCTATAAATAAGCTATTAGGTCATCTGTAAACGGGAAGAAATTTCTATTGGTGCTCAAACGATATCCAGTATGAGCCATTGTGATAAACTTGGAGAATGACTAGTTTAAAGGCCCCGCATTAAATACATGCTGGCTTGTACCCTATATTTTGGTTGGGATTTGCCATCAGCTGATGTGTGTATGGAGGATTCCCAATGAAGCAGCTTTCTTCTCTCTCCCATTGAAAATACATGACTGTTCACATGAGCAAGGGCGCTCATGTGCATGGAGGAGTCTGGAGATATGTCTGCCGAACTACCCGTTCATCTGTCGAATAGCTCGTTATGATCTGCTTTAATGCATGCTGTGTATATTGTAGGATTAGGAAATCTGCCCCAATGTTTTTAGTGTCTAGTAAATGCCATTGACCCCTATCTGACTATTCGGTTCATTGAACCTGGGAGATAGAGGCCAGCATATTATTAAATATGGACATTGCTCTGTATGTTTAACTTTATTGTAACCACGGTCTGCTCTGATTCCATCCATTTACATTTTTATTTTTGTAAAAACGCTAACAATTTTGCAAGCTTCATACACTGTTCTTGCTTTTGGTCTGTGCTTATTTGGCCAGCATGGTGGCTCAGTATTTAGCACTGTATTGCTACACTGGGGTCTTGGATTTCAAGGGCTATTCCAGGTAAGACCTAATCACCTGCCCACTGGGTTGGTGATAATTGACGGTGTGTGTGTTTGGCCACTGGGACTCCACCTTGTCGCCGATCTCCACAGACTGCCAGGAGGAGGTGTGTTTTGCAGTTGGTTGCTCTCCCTCACTCCAATGAATATATAGAAAAATCCTGTGATTTCATTGTTGACTGGATACAAAATAACTGCAGGAAGACAATCTGATACTTGGGAATAAAAGGATCCTTCTCCTCTGGTTTAAGGTAACCCCCATCCAGAACACATAAACATATTATATTACTTGGGAGGATGATCATTAAAAGAAGGACATTTGCAGGCAACCAGGCAGATTTCACCGCCTGATAGAGAAGTGATCAGAACCAGATTGGCCCTTTAATTGAGTTTTCCAGGATAAGAAAGTCTGCTTTCTTATAGAAACAGCACCACCTCTGACTACGGGTTGTGCGTGGTATTGCAGGTCAGCTCCATCTACTTTATTGTGGTTGAGGTGCACTGCCAAACACAGCTGACAGTCAGGGATGGCATGGTTTCTTATAAAGGAGCCATGTTAGGCTAATCTAGGGCAGTCCCTTTTTCAGCTTGCTAAGTGTCTCTCTGTGATTTTGATGAACCTTGATCCAGATTCTGAAGTTTGGACTTGTGTGTAAATGTAAGGGGGTTATTGGGACGTTAAGGCTAAATGCAAGTCTGTATTTTGGTGCACAAACCTCATCATTTGACCACACCACGAGTCTCCTGACCTGATCTACTAGCCTCATAGGTACAGTATATAGGAGACCGATAGTTTGGTTCAGGAGGCCGACAGCCTCATATATGCCTAAGTGTCTACTAGTTTAGGTCAGGTAAGTTGCGGTGTAGCCAAGTATTGCCATCTGAGTGCAGTCTGTAATTTGGATGCATCATGCCCCAATATGCTTGATGGTAGGTGGGTAGCTTTCCCTGGGTGGCTATAGTGTACAAGCATTACTCTAGGTATGTGCGCACATAGTTTTTTTTTGTCTCTGTGGATTTTGTAGAGAAAACCGCAGGTAAATCTGCAGGACAAAGCCCTGCGGTTTAGCCCTGCGGTTTAGCCCTGCGGTTTAGCCCTGCGGTTTAGCCCTGCGGTTTAGCCCTGCGGTTTAGCCCTGCGGTTTAGCCCTGCGGTTTAGCCCTGCGGTTTAGCCCTGCGGTCACACGATGCAGATTAGCAGCGGATTTTACCGCGCAGAAACGTTGCATATCCGCATTGTGATGTACAGTAGCCTTAAAATCAATGGAAAAAAAAACGCTGTGCAGACGCTGCGGATTTTTCGGCTCGGTTTTCCCGCGGTACAAAATCCGCAGCATGTTACTACTTTTGTGCGGTTTTCCATCTCCCCTGTCACCAAATCCGCAGGGGAAAAACCGCAGGAAAAATGCAGGTCATTTGACCTGCGGATTTCTTCCATTCTGCGTGGAAAAATCCGCAGGGCCAAAAAGTATGTCTGCACTCAGCCTTACACCTCATAATGAATGAGGTGTAAAACTGCAGCGTTTCTGCACTAAACAATTGACATGCTGCATTTTGAAAACCGCGGAAAAAAACGCAGCATGTGCACAGCTTTTTTTATTTCCATAGGAAATAAAGGTACTGCACAACACAGCAGAATCTGCTACGTTTCTGCAGAGCCAAAAGCGCTGCGGAAACGCAGCAGAAACTGCAAAGTGTGCACATACCCTAAGAAGAAAGACCAAGTAGAGGAGAATGTAAACCAAAAGTATTCCTCATGTACTAAAAGTTTCACACTGGTTCTCTTTACTGTGTTAATATCTTTTCCATGGCTTCTCCCAGACAGTTACAGAATGGCACCTGCATATTTGTTACTTATTACAATGTTGCACATCTTATAATTGATGACTGACTTGTTAAATAAGTAGCCAAGGATAGAAGGGCTCAGAGTAGGAAGAGAGGGCTCCATCACATTCTATGGAAATATTGCCAGTTTCTCTCCTACCAGTATTGTTCTTGTAAAACCCTTCGTCTGCTGCTAATATCTGTGCTAGAGATAATTGCCCTTTTTGCATATTTTAATATACATTTAGTCTTGTTTGGTTTGCTCTCTGCTGCCATCACTTCTACCAGCATACAATAATCCTTGTCTGCTAATGCTGTCCTGTGAGGGGCGTTACATAATCCCGCTGGAATGTTCTCCGGCTTCCTGTTTGCTGCTTGAGGAAGGCGGAATGAAGACTGTCTGGTACATGGTATATGGAGAAGTTGGGTGTTAGCCGGCTGCTACAGTCACAGAGAGCTTACTGGGCGCGTCTGACCTGCAGAGCAACCTGAGCACAAAAATATACAGTGCTTGGTAACACCTGAGCTCCAAAAATCAAACAAATCTGACATCAGGTTTTAACAAGAATGCAGGGGCTGACATCACTGGTGCAGCCACAGGGGTCCTAGTCTCCCCTAAACATATCTGATGACACAGGATCCACTAATCACAAGAGGCCTTGTCACAGCTCCACTGCCTCCCCTCCTTTAAGGGTATGTGCACACGGTCAGGAATGGCTCCGGATTTGACACAGGTAAAACCTGCACCAAATCTGCATCAGAGGTCCCTGGCAGGTCACCTGCATTTTTTGTGTTTTTTACGTGTTTTTTTTTTTTTTTTTTTTGTAAGCTAAATAAAGATATAATATTTTAGCAAAAAAAAAAAAGTGATGTCATTTCCTTGTCCAACCTCTACATACTCCATTGAATGTTTACACACAGGTGATAGATGGATAGACGGCACTCGGGATCGGAGTGTGCGGCTGCATGTATTTCTATGCAGCTGAACTCTCCGGTCCCAGGTACTGAGGTGCGAGACTCGTTCGAGTTTCTCGCATGTCTGACCCTGGCCTAATATGCAATGTCCTTTCCTGTGTGGGTTTTTTTTTTTTAAATAAAAAAAATAATGGTGTGGGCTCCCGCGCAATCTTCTGCGCCAGAGAGGGAAAGCCAGCCACTGGGGGCAAATGTTTGTCTGGGAAGGGGTTTATACCCATGGATCTTCCCAGGCTATGAATATCAGCCCGCAGCTGTCTGCATAGCCTTTACTGGCTATTAAAATAGGGGGACCCCAAAAAAAGACGTGGGGTCCCCCTATAATAGCCAGAAAGGCTATGCAGACAGCTGCAGGATGATATTCATAGCCTAGGAAGGGGCCATGAATATCAGGCCCCCCCCCCCCCCCCCCCTGGCTACAAACACCAGCACACAGCCACCCCAGAAATGGCGCATCTGTAAGATGTGCCAATTCAGGCACTTAGCCTCACTTTTCCCACTACCGTGTAGTGGTGGCATATGGGGTAAAAAGGGGCTAATGTAATGTTTCATTGTAAGGTGACATGAAGCCCGGTTAGTAATGGAGAGGTGTCAATAAGATACCTAGCCATTACTAATCCTATAGTATATAAAGACACATACTTTTTTTTTTTTTTTTTTTTGTTTGGCTGTATTTTAGTGAAATAAAACACCACACAGTTTTGCCATTTTATTATACGTCTAAGCCCTCGATCTCTTGGAAAAAAAAATAAAAATAAGCACAAATACTTCCTGTCCGACGTAGTCCTTAATAACGAGTGTCCCATGACGAGTCCCGATCTGCTACTTCTGGATGCCTGACATCCGGATATAGCAGAGCTTGTAGATGACTGGTCACCTACACTGAGTGTAAGAGCTAGCCTAGTGACCAGAGATAACCCCCGGTCACGTGCACGGCAGTTCTCGTGGTAACACAGCAGTTTTACCACATCTAATGATAGTCTATGGTAAATTTACTGTGCTGTGACGGAGTGTCGCCGCATTATAAACAGACATGCTGAGTTCTAGAAAGACGCGCCGCACGTTCATTTACATGGGTCTGCCGCCTGCGTCTTTTAACGCATAGTGGAGACGGAATTTCATGAAATCCCCCTCCACTATGCTGTAACATCTGGACGCTGCGGGTTTTATGCTGCGGCTGTACGCACCGTCAAACACGCAGCGTTTCCTGACCATGGCAACATACCCTAACAATGACTCTTTCACACGCTTATTAGATGCTTTAACTAAAGAGAACAGTGGAGTGTTCTCTGCTACTGATGTAGATGTGGCGTTTCCTGAAACAGTCTGTAAAAGCCCCAGTGGCCAGTGTGAAAGTTACAAGATTTATATTTCTAATGCAAATTGTGATGAGTTTTTTTTTTTTTTTTTTTTTTTTTTTTATTGATTTTAAACTGGTCATTTTCTGAAGCTAGCTTGCAGTCACGGTTTACATACACATTGGATAAAATGGGGCAACAAAAGATTGTTTATGGTCTGAAATCTATCAGACTCCATCAGCAGTTATTAGATTTTTATTTACAACGGTGAAGCTGGTGCAGGTTTTTTGGATCGTCTGATAAAAAAATCCACCGCTCCTGGCCTGATTGATTCTGAACACTTATTTTCCTCACCAAACCTGTTTTATCTGTGTCCTTCATCAGGGTTGCATTGTACCCCAGCTAATCACCCATTCATTCTGCCAGAGTTGGAGATACAGCACCAGTGGGAAACTTCATGTAACGAATGTTCAATGACCCTCGAATGTTCCATTTTGCTGTTTTCAAAGGGCTAAATCTGTGGGATACCTGCAGCACAATTTGGCATGTAACAAGTTGTGGTGAAATTTAGAGGTGAATTTCATGGAGGCAAATTCACCCCATGTGTATGTAGCCCAGTGCCCTCATACGGCACCAAACTCTCCCCTGAAATCCAAGCCATAATGCAGCATGTGACAAAACGCGTCTCGTTGGATGCGGAGAACCTCTGTGTGCCTCCATGTGCAACTGGAGATATATAGGAGCGAGCGCATACATTTCTGCCGGCGTCATGTTATGGATCCACAGATGGATGACCCCATTATACTAATTGGCTGAAATGCATGTCTGTCGTAGGTCTGGGTTTCTGAAGTCTACCCGTCATATATACTCCGCAGAATTCAAGCAATCTACTGGTGTGTTCACCCGGAGTTGGGATTACACACCACTGAGTCGTAATCTTATGGCACTTATAGGGTTAGAAGGAAGCGCCATTCTTCTTGCATTGTGCATGTGCCTGGAGCCATATCCAGCTTCCAACTATGTGCTGCTACCTCTGCTGCCGCCACATGATCAGGTTACATGATGGTGTTAGATCACTAATGTTTCTGCATTTTTGTCATTCCTGTCCTGCTAACTGTTACTAGAGACTGGGAACACCATGTCCCTTGTGGATCTGAATCCTTCTGGCTAAAAGATGATATAAAATCAAGTCGTCGCTTGCTCCTCTCGTACCATTCGACCTCATTTCCCCCTTTGTTTTACAAAAAATAAAAAAAAATTTACTTGTTTGCAAGTCACGAAGGCAGATGATGGATTTACTACCGCTAATGGGTTGTAAGGGAGAGCTTGAGTTATAAAGGCACCATAAGAAGGCTTTTGGTGGTAAGGTAGATTGGGGGGTGGGGGGGCTCATCAGATAGTTTGCGTTTCACTTTAAGTTCTCACTCGCACCACTAGACTTTACATTCCAGCGCAATTTGACAACATTGGATTGTACTTGGACCAATGTTGTTCTGTAGGGCTGCGCACGTCCAATTTTTGTTCCTCGAGACGACTCAGTCTGAGTAAAAAAAAAAAAAAAAAAAAAAAGCAATCTGTCTGAGTTTGATCCAATATTTGGGTCTCAATGTGTCATACTATCTGACTGCACTCGCATAACATCTGAGTGCAGTCTGATTTTCACGCACTGACACAATGGGCAAGATGGAAAGATTTGGTTCTCCATCTTCTCCTCAGCATGTTCCTATTCTTCAATCCGAGAGAATCTGCCAGCTACGGCCGTCTGACCCTTAACCTAACACTCACAGAATCCCTTTAAAGTGACCCTACACATTACTTAGACGTTGGTTGATAAATGCTGACATACTTGTTCCATTACACAAGTAGTGGCTGATGTTTTTCCAGCGTGACATTAATGATAGAAATAAGAGTGTTCCTCTATAGCACCTAAAATTTTCAACGTGGCCTACTTTGTTCTGGTTATATCCACTAATTTGTCTCACTGTGTGGATTTTTTTTTTGCATCTTTATTCTGTGTATGGCCCCTTTTTTAGCAGACCTGTTATACTGATATTTGGGTAGCTGTCCAAGAAGCATACTGGCATTAACCATTATTTTGGTTCTTTACATTTTCCTTCCACCAACAGGGCTACTTAAAGGGGTTGTCTTTTATCGTTTAACATGTGTTGAGGACATGATTTTGACACTTGCCAATATATGTGAACAGGTTTTTCCTTTAGTGCAGACTGCACAGAACTCCAGGGGGCAGAGTGACTGCTGATGGAGGATCTTGTCACCATACCTGTCCATCAGCCTCCACCAGTTGGAAAGCAGCTTTCCTTTGTAATGTGTTTTCTATTAGAAGAAGCTGATGGACATGTCTGGTCACAAGATCCTCCATCATAGGCCATGTTATGGACATGAGAGCTGTGCCAACTGCAAGGAAAGCTGCACTAACAAGTACATGCGGAGAATCTGTGTAGCATTTGCCAATAAAAAGGCGACAATCACCCCTTTTTAACTTGTGCACCACAAGTTGGCCTTAAAAGGGTCTTCCAGGATTAGGAAAGCATGGCTACCTTTTTTCAGGAAGCATACCGCCCTTGACCATAGGTTATGTCCATTTCAACTCTGCCCCATTTACAGTGAGCTGAGTTGCAATACCATGTGTGACCCATGGTCAGAGGAGGCGCTGTTCTGAAAGAAAGCTGACGTGTTTTTCTAATCTTGGACAATTCCTTGTCATTAAATTAACATAAACCTGCAGTGGCTTGTTCTTTAGAATCTTCTGCAAGCTCGGTCTTAACTTTTCCATGTATTTTATGTATTGTTTTCTGGTATGTAACACTTATGCTGCAGGACACAAGGAAGTCTGTCTTCAGATATGGTACTTGTAAGATGATCTCCTCCAATAATTGCTCAGGATATTTTTATTTGTGTATTTATATATTTTTATCTTATAACGTTATTTCTTCAGTTCTTAACTTAACACTTATCCATAGGATTAGATTACTGATTGCCCGTGCTAGAGCTGATATCCTCAGCGATCCATTAACTTGGTTCTGGAACGTGATAACCGTGCTCTGCAGAGCCCCGTATTTAATGGAGCAGACGTGAGCATATTTGACCTCCACATCGGCTACTCCCATTAAGACGGCAAACCTCTGCTCCATTCATGATGGAAGCACAGAAGAGAAGGTCCTACCATTGGAGAAACTTTTACACTTTCCTGGAACCATGGGGGTTAATTGCATTCTTAAAGTTAATCTATCACCAGGGTTTTGCCTTCTAATCTTAGAGCAGCATAATATAAGGTTAGAGACCCTGATTCCAGCGCTGTCACTTACTTGGGATGCTTGCTGTAGTTTTGATCTCCTACTGTCAAGCATATTTATGAGCCATGTATAACATCGCCCCCCCACCTCTGACAATTATCTGCGTACACTGTGCATAGGCAGAAAGCTGCCAATTAGTGGGAAGGGCAGGGTTATATAGAGCTCTGCATTGTCATCAGATTTTCTCGTACATGGAGAAATGTAAATTGTCCACCTTCATTCTATAAGTTCGGTGTGTGAAAATCAGACTGCAATTGGATGTCACTCGAGTGTGTTGTGGGTTTGTTTTTTTTTTTTTTTTTTTTTTTTTTCTTCTTACGTAAACCCTTTGACTTGCATTGCTGATTTTGATCCAAGCATGGAGCATGTCTCCGAGCTTTTGCCCGGACCACTGGGTCTGAGGATAAAATCTGACATATGTATGGCACCATAGACTATCACAGGTACCAGTGCTATGCGTAGAAACCACAGGTAGCACGTGCATGTCTGAAGCCTTACTATGTATGATGGGAATAACCCTTTAGTGACCTTGCACAGTAGAAGTGCCGACTGTTTATTTCCATAGCTTTTTTCACAGACATGCTGTGCATCGTCTTAAAGATTTGTCATCCTCACAAATACTTTTTCAGTCTGATTTCCTATGTCGTACCCATTGGGGCCAATAATCTTGCCGGTATATTCCAGGAGCGCAGGAGAACACGCAGACTCCAGTGACTTCACTGATTCTGTTACCTGAGTTATGTTTTCCCTGCTGAGATGCATTAAGTAGCTGCCATCGCCCGTCTCTCGGGGGTCTCCCAGACTGGGCCCCCACACACATTGTATTTTTGTTGGCTCTTCACCAGGATCCACTGTCTATTTGCCAAGGTGCAGAGTAGATTTGTAACAGCTGTAACACTTGTAGCTGGCCATGCTTGTTCGGGTCGGCTTTTATTGATGCCTTATGCTGCATATTAGGCAGCTGTATGGGTGCATGTGATGCTTATGGTGACAGTGCCATCTGTGCCTGTATGGCACGTGTTAGGAGCAGGTGGCCACAACTGTATATTGTGTAATACGGTCATAACGTTCTTCAGAAGTGTCATACATTGCGTTTATTGACTCTATATCCTGGTGCAAATCTAGCTTTGCTTTGTTTTACAGATACTGCACAGCTTCAGAATTGCACCCCTAATATACATGAAAAATTCTCCCCCAAAGATGTTCAAAAGCAGAATATTTCCTCATCTCGTTTTTGTTCATTTTATTTGCTAGAGCACTTATCTTTATGAATTTTTTCTTATTTTTTTTTTTTTTTTGCTGCTTAGATGGTGTTTTCATCCTAAGGGCGCAGTCAGACTGCCATATTACTCGCGCATCACAATCTTCGGATTGGCCATCGGCTGACCTGACCATGACAGGACGTGTTCCTATGTATCTGTCACACTCAGGTCAGGATAGCCGGCAAACAGGCCGAAGGATTGTGATCCGATCCTCGCAAGTAATACGTCAGTGTGACTGCCGTTAAAAGCACTACTGTGATTTTTACCAGTGCTTTTTCAAACTATGGAGAGAAAAATTTGGACCAGATTCGACCTTTACGAGTTAAATTGCTGCTATAGGGGCACGATCTGTGTAACATCTGTTGCATTTATTTAACCAATACAAGCCAAACCCAAGAAATGAGCATACACCCTGTAGTAAGTAAATAGTAATAGTGCATAGGGTACTTAATTCTAAATGCATCCCACCTCCACAAGGTGTACCCAATAAGGGTGGTCCTCTCTCTGGTATTAAAGCCTGTCCTTGTGTCGGCAGACCCCAATATAGATGAGGGCAGAGCTGGACTGATCACACATCTGCACATGGAAAGCTACAGGGGTTGGACAAAATAATGGAAACATCAACAAAAGCTAGGTGTGAATTGTTTCCAAAGGAATTGTAGCCCATTCTTCAGTTAAAACACCCTCCAGTTCTTTGAGCGACGATGGCGGCGGAAATTGACGTCTAACTTGAATCTCTAAAATCAACCATAAATGCTCAATGTTGAGGTCTGGGGATTGAGGGGGCCAGATGAGATGCTCAACTTCATTACAATGTTCCTTGTGCCATGCTTGGGTGAAGGCAGTCTGGATGGAATGCTTCTTTCGGCTGTCTCCAAACGAACACTCGGCCGGAGGTCGGAAATAGGGTAAACGATGATTCGTCTGAGAATATCACGTTTCCACTGCTTGAGGGACCAATTCTGGAGGTTTCTACACCACTCTAAACGCTTGGAAACATTTGTCATTGAGAGCAGCGGTTTAAGAATTTCAGCTCTTCCGTGGAATCCAGATTTGCGCAGCTCCCGACAAACAGTTTTTGTGGAAACTGGGTTCTGTAGGTGTTCATTGAGCTCAGCAGTGATTTTCAGAGCCATGGTTTTGCGATCCTCTCTCAATTCGCTTTAGGGCCCCGTCACACATAGCAATCTCGTTAGCGAGATCGCTGCTGAGTCACAAATTTTGTGACATCACAGCGATCTCACCACCGAGATCGCTGTGTCTGACAGCGATCAGCGACCGGCCCCCCTGCCGGTATCGCTGCAAGAAACCTCTGGACACTTTTTTTCGTTGCTGATCTCCTTCTGGCCAGCACGCATCGCTGCGTGTGACAGGCGGGAGACCAGCGATCAGCTGTAAAATAAAAAAAAATAAAAAAAATAAAAAAATTATTCTCACCTTCTGACTTCCCGCCTCTCTCCACGCTCCCGGTCCCAGTAATCCTTTGCGAGACTTCACGATCCCGCGAGAACGGACGTCATCGCGGTAATTCTCGCCAAGGATTACTGGGACCGGAGTGTGGTGAGAGGTAGGAAGACTGCGCGGGATGTCAGAAGGTGAGAATAACTTTTTATTTTAATTCTATTTTTGACATGAATATGGCATCGGCGCTAACGAACACAGCGATGCCGCGCGCGCGGCATCGCTGTGCTAATCACTGGTGAAGCTGTCTGTTTGACAGCTCACCAGCGATCACATAGCGACTTACCAGCGATCCTGACACATTGATATCGTTGTCGGGATCGCTGGTAAGTCGCTATGTGTGACTCCAGCTTTAGAGTCCGACGGTCTCTCTCAGTAAACTTCGACTTTCGTCCGGACCTGTGCTTTGCTGCGGACGTTTTTCCTTCTCTTTCAAATGCAGTCATTACTTTGGAGACAGTACCTCTTGACACGCCAAGCATTCGGGCACTTTCTGTTACACTAGCGCCTGCCATACGAGCACCAACAATTTGGCCTCTTTGAAAATCCAAGAGGTCTGCCATTGGTATCAGGTTCTCATCAATGTTCTTACAATTCTGCAAAACAAACAGTTAATTTACATACACATATCACATAACACAAATCAACACAAAACATTACCATATGTCACGGTTTGCATGTTTATAACATTTTCGAAGATTATGATGCCAAAACGTTTCCCTTATTTTGTCCAACTCCTGTACACTGTGTTCCAAATTATTATGCAAATGATATTTTTCTCTGATTTTCCTAAATAGTCGGTACAAATGACAGTCAGTCTAATAAGTCATCACCGGTTAGAGTATACATCAAATTTTATTGAAGAAACCTCCCAATAATAACAGTATAATCTCCAAAATGAATAAAAACTCAAATTGCACTGTTCCAAATTATTAGGCACAGTAGAATTTCTAAACATTTGATATGTTTTAAAGAACTGAAAATGCTCATTTGTGGAATTTGCAGCATTAGGAGGTCACATTCACTGAACAAAAAAGGATATTTTGGAGTTAAATAGCTAAACAGGCCAAGTTACATGTTAACATAGGAACCCTTCTTTGATATCACCTTTACAATTCTTGCATCCATTGAAATTGTGAGTTTTTGTTGAGTGTCTGCTTGTATTTGCACATAGTCCATCACCCAGCTTTGCACATAGACTTGCCTCTGCACCTAGCATTCACATGGTATGCCTTTCAGCTAACCCCAGCTTACCCCAGAGTTATTTATGACCTTGTTTACTCTGGCTTGATCATATGCATATGGTCCACTCTTAATGGTGCGACCAAGATGAGCAGAGACCACTCCGCTCTGCTTCACACCTGACTGCACTTAGTTGTACATATATTGCATAGCTCAAGTCTGCATAGACGTCAGTCTGCAGTGTGATTCCTATAAGTGTGTTCTAGAAATGTGAAGATAAATTTTTAGAATTAAAACCAGAAATGAACCAGAAGGTAACTGTACATAGTCACTGTAAACAATGTTTCTGTTTGTTTTCACTTTCACCCCAATAATCCTTCACTTTCTGCTAATACTCCTAGTTCATCTCTTCTTCCATCCTCCCCATCCACCTCGCCTGCTCCTCAAAACTGTTCCTTAACATACAATCCTCTGTCTTCAAACACAGACAGCCCCCTCATGCTCTCTCCTGCTCCCACCTGCTAACACTTTCTCTGCTTCTTCTCACTGCTGGTGATCTCTCCAAATCCTGGTCCTCCTCACCACATTCCCACAGTCATTTCTACCTCCCATCCATGCTCTATCACAACCTTCCGTAACCACTCCAACCTTAAACCCATTCACCCAGCCCCCGCTTCCCCAGTCCCACTAACAGGAGCTCTGTGGAACGCTTGCTCTGTCTGCAACAAGCTTTCCTACATCCATGATCTTTTTTGTTACTACCAAACTTTCCTTGCTCGCAGTCACCGAAACCTGGCTCGCCCCTTCTGACACAGCCTCTCCTGCTGCACTTTCATATGGTGGCTTCCACCTTTCTCACACCCCCCGCCCCACCAGCAAACATGGCGGAGGAGTTGGTTTTCTCCTGTCAGATACCTGCTCCTTCACCCCAATCCCACTGCCACCCTCTGTTACCCTCCCTTCCTTTGAGGTGCACTCTGTGCGCATCTACTCCCCCTCCAACTGGCTGTCATCTACCGGCCCCCAGGGCCTGCCACCACCTTCTTTGACCACTTCATCACCTGGCTACTTTATTTCCTTTCCGCGGACATCCCTACTATCATCATGGGCGACTTCAACATCCCCATTGACACTTCCCTCTCAGCTTCCACTAAACTTCTATCTCTCACTTCCTCCTTCGGCCTCACTCAATGGTCTTCTACAGCCACCCACAAAGATGGCCACACACTGGACCTCATCTTCACCCGCCTCTGCTCCCTATCTAACCTCTCTAACTCGCCTCTTCCTCTCTCTGACCACAACCTTCTCACATTCTCTTCCCTCTCCACTCCATGTCTACAATCCCCACCCCACAAACTTTCACACCCTCGCAGAAATCTTAAACACCTTGACCTACACTCATTCTCTGAATCCCTCCTCCCTCTCACAGATATAAGTTCCTTACACAATGTGGATCATGCTGCTGCTCTATATAACACCACAATAGCTGTAGCTTTGGAATCTGCTGCCCCACTTACACATACCAAAGCTCGCAAAATCAACAGACAGCCCTGGCACACCAGCCTGACCAAAGAACTGAGGCGAGCTTCCAGGGCTGCTGAGCACAGATGGAAAAGATCCCACTCCAACGAGCACTTCATCGCATTCAAACAGTCCCTCACTACTTTCAAGACCACACTCGCCACAGCTAAACAAACCTACTTCTCATCGCTCATATCTGCCCTCTTTCACAACCCTAAACAGTTATTCAACACCTTCAATTCTCTCCTCCGTCCCCCAGCACCTCCTCCCTCCCCACTCATCTCAGCTGAAGACTTTGCCTCATTTTTCAAGCAGAAGATTGATAACATCAGAGACAGTTTTGGTCAACAACCCCCCCCAGAGCCCTTCCTCCCGACTTCCCAGCCCTCCACCTCCAAAACCAACTTCTCCACCATTACAGAAGATCGACTCTCCACTCTACTCTCAAGATCACATCTCACCACTTGTGCACTTGACCCGATCCCTTCCCACTTCATCCCAAACCTCACCACAGTCTTCATCCCAACCCTAACCCATCTCTTCAACCTATCACTAACAACTGGTGTTTTCCCCTCAAGCTTTAAACATGCCTGCATCACACCTATCCTCAAAAAGCCCTCTCTTGACCCATCCTCTGTATCTAGCTATCGCCCTATATCACTTCTCCCATACGCCTCCAAGCTACTGGAACAACACGTCTACCTTGAACTGTCCTCCCATCTCTCTTCTTGCTCCCTCTTCGACCGCTTACAATCTGTGTTCCGGTCACACCACTCCACCGAAACTGCCCTTACTAAGGTCAACAATGACCTCTTGACCGCCAAGAGCAAGCGACACTACTCCTGGACCTGTCGGCTGCCTTTGACACAGTGGACCATTCCCTACTATTACAGACCCTCTCATCCCTTGGCATCACAGACTTGGCCTTGTCCTGGATCTCATCATACCTAACAGACCGGACATTCAGCGTCTCCCACTCACACACACCACCTCCTCACCTCGCCCCCTATCTGTCGGAGTCCCACAAGGTTCAGTCCTAGGACCCCTGCTCTTCTCTATTTACACCTTTTGGCCTGGGACAGCTTATAGAATCTCATGGCTTTCAGTATCATCTCTATGCTCATGACACACAGATCTACATCTCTGGACCAGATATCACCTCCCTGCTAACCAGAATCCCTCAATGTCTGTCCACTATCTCATCCTTCTTCTCTACCTGATTTCTGAAACTTAACATGGACAAAACAGAATTCATCATCGTTCCCCCATCTCACGTGACCCCCCCCCCCCACAAACCTATCCATTACAGTAAATGGCTGCCCACTCTCCCCAGTCCCACAAGCTCGCTGCCTCGGGGTAATCCTTGATGCTGATCTCTCCTTCAAACCACATATCCAAGCCCTTTCCACTTCCTGCCGACTTCAACTCAAAAATATTTCACGAATCCGTTCATTCCTCAACCAAGAATCTGCATGAATCTAGTCCATGCCCTCATTATCTCTCGCCTTGACTACTGCAACCTCCTGCTCAGTGGCCTCCCCTCGAACACTCTCGCACCCCTCCAGTCTATTCTAAACTCCGCTGCCTGACTAATACACCTGTCCCCCCGCTATTCCCCAGCTTCTCCCCTCTGTCAATCCCTTCACTGGCTCCCCATTGCCCAGAGACTCCAGTACAAAACCCTAACCATGACATACAAAGCCATCCACAACCTGTCTCCTCCATTCATCTGTGACCTCATCTCCTGGTACTTTCCTGCACGCAACCTCCGATCCTCACAAGATATCCTTCTCTACTCTCCTCTTCCCACAATCGCATACAAGATTTCTCTCGCGCATCACCCCTACTCTGGAACTCTCTACCACAACATATCAGACTCTCACCTACCATCGAAACCTTCAAAAAGAGCCTGAAGACCCACCTCTTCCGACAAGCCTATAACCTGCAGTAACGACCGATCGACCAAACCGCTGCATGACCAGCTCTACCCTCGCCTACTATATTCTCACCCATCCCTTGTAGATTGTGAGTCTTTGCGGGCAGGGTCCTCTCTCCTCCTGTACCAGTTATGACTTGTATTGTTCAACATTATTGTACTTGTTTTTATGTATACCCCTCCCTACATGTAAAGTGCCATGGAATAAATGGCGCTATAACAATAATAATATTTCTTTGCATGAAGTCAGAATATCCTCCCAGAGCTGCTGTTTTGATGTGAACTGCCTCCCACCCTCATAGATCTTTTGCTTGATGATACTCCAAAGGTTCTCTATAGGGTTAAGGTCAGGGGAAGATGGTGGCCACACCATGAGTTTATCTCCTTTTATGCCTATAGCAGTCAATGGCTCAGAGGTATTCTTTGCAGCATGAGATGGTGCATTGTCATGCATGAAGATGATTTTGCTCCTGAAGGCACGTTTCTGCTTTTTATACCACGGAAGACAGCTGTCAGTCAGAAACTCTATATACTTTGCAGAGGTCATTTTCACACCTTCAGGAATCTTAAAGAGCCCTACCAGCTGTTTCCCTATGATTCCGGCCCAGAACATGACTCCTCCACCTCCTTGCTGACGTCGCAGCCTTGTTGGGACATAGTGGCCATCCCCCAACCATCTACTACTCCATCAATCTGGACCATCCAGGGTTGCTCGACACTCATCAGTAAACAAGACTGTTTGAAAATTAGTCTTCATGTATGTCTGGGCCCACTGCAACCATTTCTGCTTGTGAACACTGTTTAGGGGTGGCCGAATAGTAGATTTATGCACCACAGCAAGCCTTTGAAGGATCCTACACCTTGAGGTTTGTGGGACTCCAGAGGAACCAGCAGCTTTAAATATCTGTTTGCTGGTTTGTAATTGCTTTTTAGCAGCCACTCTCTTAATCCGATGAACTTGCCTGGCAGAAACCTTCCTCATTCTGCCTTTATCAGCACAAACATGTCTCTGCTCAGAATCAACCACAAATCTAACAGTGCAATGATCACGTTTAAATTTTTGGGAAATGGCTAATGTTTTCATCTCTTGACCGAGGCATTGCACTATTTGATGCTTTTCAGCAGCAGAGAGATCCTTTTTATTTCCTAAATTCCTTGAAACCTGTGCCCTGCTTAATAATGTGGAACATCATTCTTAAGTAGTTTTCCTTTAATTGAGCTCACCTGGTAAACTAATTATCACATGCAGAGATTGATTTCAGTGATCCAAAGAGCCCTGATACACAATACCATTTATGAGTTTATTTGAAAAACAAAAAATAACATCTTTATGACACTTAAATCCAATTTGCATAATTTGGAACATGGTGTGTGCGCTTTTTTTTTTTTTTTTTTTTTCTTTTTTCTTGGGTCTTGTCTGGGGTGGCCACAGTGTGAACGTTCCCCTACACGTTGCATGTGTGCCTGCTTGTGCTCCTGCTCATTTTGTTCGCTTGTTAACACATACAAAGCTAAATACGGTTTTCAACTTTTTTTTTTCCCTTCAAATATTGATGTATATGAACAGATCCCAGATTCTCTTTGGGCTCCAGAATTCTGTCTTGTTGGACTTTCTTGTCTCTAGGAAGATCAGCTCTTTGTGATGGCAGCAGAGAATATATTTGGTGATGACATGACTGTTCGTAGGCGGTTTTGCATTTGTTAGAAGTACCTGACTGTGTACACAAGTGCTGTTGGCTGGGCCGAGCAGATTTGCACACCTGCCGTCATGATAGCTGACTTCTCTGTGTATGTGCTATGTCGTTAACTGGGATTGGTTTTTGAGATAGTATATTGATGGATGACTGTACAATGTAGCTGGCCGGCTGCTAATCATTAACTTCTATTATAAGGAGACGAGTTTTATTTTGAGAAAATAAAATGTTTACCGTCCTAAACTTTTTTTTTTTTTTTTTTTTTTTTTTTTTTTTTCTCCCCTCAATTTTTGTTGGTACAAGTCGTCTACTTTTTGACCGGGCTGCTTGTCCCAGTGTTGAAGGCAGCCTGGGAGCATATAAATTGTTGTAAAGGCTCCACCAGTAGCTGGACCGGAGCCGGGTGTGCGGAGCTCTTTGACTGCCCTGGAGGGAGCAGAGCCTGCAGTCATTGCAGCTGTCAGGCTTGCGACTCCCTGGGATCACGCACCTGTAATATAGGCATGACCTCTGCCCAGGCCAAGGCTTCCTGTCAATGGTTGATCCACTGGACTTACTGGGCAGCTGCTTCCCTGGAGGGTGGATACTGTGGTGTCAGCTTGTCTTAAAGGGCACAACGAGCACTTTAGTTAAATCTGAATAATGCATTTTATAAAATGCAAAGTACAGCAATAATGGCATGCTGGATCATCCTCGGGGTTGTGAATGACCCTTTTTTATTTTTTTTTCCCCTGTAAAAATGATACCGGTGGGACATGTCCAAACAGTTGTGAAATACTTTTTATTAGGCTGAAAATCCATGTAAAAATCACTTTAGCATTATTTTTTAACACCATAATTTATTTTGCGTGACAGGCATCTCCTCTGCTTCTATTAATTGGCTAATTTTTAGAGGCAGAAGTAGCTCAATAATTGACATGTTTTTTTCCACCCCCAAAACAAAGGAGTAATGTCTACTATATGCGTGTTTTTTTTTTTTTTTTTTTTTTTTCATTGAAATCAATAACTTTATTCAAAGATTTATTTTCTGCTTTTTTTTCCTGTGGAATTTAAAACAGAATTTGCTCCAAAATTTGAGTCCCAAACGTTGTTTGCATACCTATTTAGGTCATAGTCAAAGAGCGGTTTTCTGGCTTTTTTCTTTTTAATCTGTTTTTATGGCTATTTTGGAAAACTGCAGCTAGAAAATTCAACACAATCGCATTGTGTGCGCATACCCAAAGCTTGGAAGTACACATGCCATTTTTCAGCCAGAAGTATAATGGAAGGACCTTGTGTCCAGACAGCGGCATCTAATACTCCATACGCGTTTCCTGCCTAATAGTTTCACGTCCTAGCTTTGGCGTAAGTATTGGCGCACACTCTGTGGATGACTATGCGTGGAGCCTGTATGAATACTTGGTAATATTCTGTATATCTTGGTTGCACTGCCATACAGGCTTCGTCAGACTTAGAATGCCTTCGTACAGAGTCTGTAGGCACATGATACAATTCTTATGATATTTACAGAAGAAATATTATTTTTGGGATTGTTCCTTTTTAGGGGATCTTAATTACAGTTCCTTAAAAACTGAAGTTGTATTACTGCTGTGTATGAGCTCTTAATGTGGGTGAATTGCCACTTAGATCTCACCCTGCTAAGTACCGAATTGAGTACAAAACAAGTTTCCATTTTCTCCATGATCATTTATCTGTCTATTAACAACACGTTTTTGCCGCACGTCCATGAATCATCAGCACTTTCCTATGAGATTTGGGTGGAACTTGTGATGTGGCCCTTGACTTTCATGGAGCAGATGGAATCGCCTAATTCCTTGACTTTCTTTTCAGAAAGTAAAGGAGTGGTCTTTTTTTTTTTTTTTTTTTTTTTTTTTTTTGTTTTTTTTTTTTGTTTTGCACCTTTCAAAAAGACTGCTGAAAAGTAGGTCAGAATGTAGGGTTCGGGCAGATTCTCGGGATGCAGTGACGAGACACGGTATGACTTGTGTAATCAACTTTTATAAACTGGCGACACTTGGGCTGTGCTGAACAGGCAAAAGAAGGGATAACACAAATCTGTCCTCGCAGGGGCTCAATAAAATAAACAATACTTTTCTAAGTAGCGGCAAGTACCCGGCTAGTCCGGGTGACAGACCGAAATATGGCCCAACTATGGTACTTATTGCTATAGTCCACTTATCCTTCCTTGTGTCACTCGGGATCGCCGATGCGGCTGTCTTGACGCCTAGATATTCCGGGAAGACTTGGGCGCAACAGGCCCTGAAGAAGCGATGCCGGTGGGGCGCGATAATGACGCAGTTCCCCTAAATGTCCCGCGGCCGTCCTCCACTAAGGGTCCCTCCGTAGCCTGGACAAGGGCCTCTAATGTCACCTATGGCGAGGTGGCGTCCCCTGAGGCCGGTGATGACAGGGTCGCAGCAGTGGGAGAAGGCCGGGGGCCAGTGTCCAAGCCTTTGTAGCCGTTTTATGCGCAGCTGCGACCTGATGTAAGGGATCTGTCTCACAAGGGCAGGGGGTGGCGGGCGTGGTTCTGTGAACGTGGGCGGGAAGCGGCCTCCGGTAAAAGTCTCATGTCTCACTTGTCGGTGAGTGCGCAGTATCCTCCTCACAGGCCCCTGTCCATGTCTCCTCAAATCACCTGGCTTCCTGCCTCCTGTCACTCTCTCCCAACTGCCACTTGAGCGCGCCCCGTGCTCCTTTTGTCCTCTCCCCACCCCTTGTTGCCCTGACAACTCCAGTCATGTCTCTCCTTTTACTGTTCTCCCAGTATTGTTCCCTCAGGAACCCTGATGGCAGTCCCCTGGGTACCAGCCCAGTCACTGTCTGGGAGTCCTCCTCCCCACAAGAACATGGTGCAACTCGATCTAGTTCATTAGTCAATGGCCCAAATCCTGCGTTGGTTTTTTTTTTTTTTTTTTTTTTTTTCCTCCTCCTTTCAGGGCTTTGGATGAATACCTCCACATTGCCACGAAGTTCATGTTCACAGTATTCTAGAATACGTTCAGTGGGCCCTTCGTGGCTTACGTCTGAAGCCCAGCAAAACAGGATTCTGGTGTTTGTGATGACCAGGCAATTGACTATAATGATGCAGATGGAGTCAGTGTCCTGTTGGGACATATGTGCCTAGTTGAGACTTGCAGCAAGATGTAATTGTGAACCTAGCTTTATTTATGGAAAAACATGTGAACCTGGCCTCAGATGCGCAAAAATCTGCCGGACCCTGCACGTCTTCTGATTGTACACTCATTATGTTACGATGATGTCCCACCAGGCCTTCAAATCGTAAGGGACATCAGGAATAACGGTAGAGAGGAGGTTTACAGGTCTATGGTCCAGTGGCTTTGGACTACTTAGGTGGTTGTTGGACACTATTTCCTGCACATTTTGCACAAAGCCATTATTTTATCCTAAACCTCAGTGCGCGTCCAAACTTTGGGATCATGACACCGTATCTGTGAACTTCCGAGAATGAGGCTCTGCAGAGCCGGTCATGAATTTTGCAAAGGTGTGCATTCTCGTCCCATCTGCATAGGTCATAATTTATAGGGAGAGAAGATGCTTTACAATTATAGACTACTTTTATAGTACTGTGAAATATGATGTCAAATGTCAACTAACCGTAAAATGTTACATTGCTATTTTGGCTTTTCCAAACCAGGTCCGTCCATAATTACTCTTTCTAGTGTGAAATTAAATGTGCCTTCCGGAATAAGGTGCCTCAATATAGCTAAATGTTGTATCAGGCAAGAAATAAATGGCTTGTTAGAAATAACAAGGTGTATTCTTGGCCTTTCCGTTCCAGTCTGCTGGTAAACCATTCATCTCTGGCCTTATTTATGGCTTATTGTTATGTCTGACTTTAGACTTTTTGTGGCACCGATGTTTAATTGCTGCATCTGGTTTGTGGAGACAAATTACCATATCTTTTACTAGTTATACTAGAAAGCTCAGGCTGAAATAGGATTATGTAATGCGATCATAATCTTAATGTGGAAGTTTGTCCGAGCGTGCATATTTATGAAGATGGCGTGAGGCCAAGTAGTGTCTAGTCAGTACAGTAAACTTTTTGAATTTTCATTTATACTTTCCTTAGTAAACTGAGCCATATACATCAAATAGCCGCCAGCTATGGTCTTGTTAGGCTCATTGCTTTTCCTAATAAACTATCTGTACGCGCGCATTCTTCCAGCGGTCCTTTATTTTCCTTGGGATTGGTCCTATTTAAAATCGACACGACTGATCTTTCGTTTCTATTTTTCCTTTTTTTCTTGCAAAATGAACGTCACTTGAACAGCCAATACACAGGAATGTGCACATGTTGAGTGTTTTGCAGCAGACTTTTCCTGCAACCGCGCACAATGAAAAATACGTGTCTTTATGGGCTTTTATTTAATTTTATTTGCACTCCCCACCCCCATTTATTCGAGTGGGTGAAAAATGCTGGAAAAAAATACTCTAGGTCATATCCGCACAGAAAAAATAAGCAGCATGTGCATAATGTAAAGTACAGGGTTTTTGTACCCTTGAAAAATGGTCTCTAAATTGGCGCGTTTGACCAGCCATAAGGCAGAAAATTTAAGCCTTCTAAACCCATTGATTTCAGTGGGACCAGCCGACTCATCCTTTTGTTGTCAGGGGAAATTAGCAGCTGCCAGAGACCTCTGGCTGAGGTTTCATGATGTCCTTTTAAAAATGCATATGGTAAGTGCTTGGCAAAGACTGTTCTAGGAGTTCAGCATTTCTTTTCGATGTAAAGTAGGAATCAATCATTTTTTAATATCTTGTTGTTTTCTTTATTGGGTGCTGCTAATACAGGAGTACAGCTGGTGCAGGGGGATATCTTTAACAACTGTCAGATATAATCTTTTGTTGGTTGACAGATTAGCCATAAACTTTGTAAAATGGCTGAGTAACTTTGGAAGCCGGAAAGACAAAATGAAGATGACTGTATCTTCCTAAGAAGTAGTATAAGCAGCATCCGCCTGTAGGTCAGTAAATGGAGAGTGAACCCATTGATCAGTCTACGGAATAACGAGGTGACGCTGCAATAGACACTCTCATTCCCGTCCTCGCCTATTGTTGCTGAACATCAACCAAGAAAATAAAATCTTTTTAAGTGTTTAAAAATAAAACTGTCTGTAACCAAGGTGTGCCGACTCTTGCTGTCAGACGGGTTGGATTACACAATAAGGTGGCTCTGCTTATCCTCTAATTGTCATCCTCTCCCACGTACATCAGTGTAGTGCCGCACACACAATAACAAGGGTAAAAATGGAGAGCATGCTCATTTAAACTATTCTTCTGGATATGATTGGAATCTGACGGAAGTTAATTGGCCATGCACCATTGTAGGCTATCTATGCAGAGCAATATACAGATTACAGGTAGCCGCCCTGTGGAAAACTAACTGCTGTGGGTTTTTTTTCCACTTGCAAATTCAGTTGGTGAAAAAATCATTCATCTGTAGTTCTTCATAAGATAACACTGTTTCGAGTGCTGTCTGCTTATTTTAGCTTTTCCAATGGTGGAGCATTGTGGAATCACACACAAGAATCCATTCAGAAGGTAGATGTTGAAATGAGGGTCCAGAAGATGTGCCAGCTATCCTGGCAGTCCAGGGGGTATCCTGTGTTCCAGGAGTTGCTTTAACCTTTTGGGAAAGTTTTTTTTTTTTTTTTTTCTTGAATGGTAGCGTCAGATGTGCCACCTTGTGTAAGAACTCAATGAATAATGTATCGTAACTGTTGACACAATGTTCTTTCATGTGACAGCTTGTGCAATTAAGACATTTTAGGACTGTTGTGCCTTGTGGGGTGCCTCCTTGCCTCACTTGCAATGATGAATAGTACTAATGTCTTCCTGGGTAACATATGTGCCATGTTGGTAGCTGCTGGTCCTCATGATGCTTCTCCCCAGCTGCTGCAGATCCTCTTGCAGACCAGTGATTGGTTATCATTATGGCTACTGGTTTTAAATGACTTTTTTTGCTATATCATGGTGGACATTTTTATTTGTGAAAATTAAGTTCCCCGAAATGTCATTTAAGCCATTGCCTTAAAAGTGCAGAGTATGGATATTGGTCTAGACTGGGTGTACTTTTTCGATGATATTGGGACTCTGACAGCTGCATACTCAGAGCTGGAACTGAATCCTCTGCTTTTTTAGCGTGAACTGGTTTCCCCCGACATTGCACGAGCTGGAGGGCAGCAGGGACGTCTGCCAAGGGGTTTTTTTTTTTTTTCCTTTGGGCACTGCCGAGGGTCATAGTTTTCATGGCTTATCGTGCTGGTGTTTGCTTTGTACATGCTATTGTAAGGAGAGTCCTCCATTGGTCCAGCGTTCTCTTGTATGCGAGGACTGCACTATTGGATGTGCGCAGGTTAATTGCCACATCCTGCCTGCAATGCAAAGTGCATGGAGAGCAGCAAGGATGGCATAAAGAATGAAAGATGTCTCAGTGTGTGTAACATTGTGACATATATTGTTTTGTTTTCAAAGTTGCAAATATACTTGATACATGTGCAGAGCCTCCACTTTATGCAATGGCTGTAATGTTTAAAGTGGTTGTTCAGCCTTAAGCTACGGCGTGCTGGGAGGATTCTTCAGAGCATCGGGCACATGACCGCAAGTGTGTGATTTGCATACATTTGGGCATGATCCAATTAGATGGGAGCGGTCTCGCTCAATTCAAGTGTATTCAGCGAGGCCGGACAGTTGGAATGTGGCCATGAATGTGCAAATAGCGTACGTACAGTCACATGACTGCCCGCTCCTGGCGCCAGCAGCAGAGAATCCTCACCAGGCACGTGATGTGAGAATTCACAAGTCTGCAGTCACAAAATGACTGCAGACTTGTAGTATAAGGCCAGACAACCCCTGTTAATTAACTTCTTGACCACAAAAATAATTCTATAATCATGCAGTCATTTTCGATCAAATGTGCAACAGGTGTTGCGTGTAAACAGTGTGGTTTTTGGGTGCCGGTCGTCATTTACCAGATCCACTACATTGTACATATGAATTGAAACCCCTGGAAGCTTCTAAATCTATGAATGATAAGTGATGGGGGATGTCTTGTAGCTTATGCCCCAGGAATCGGTGGCTTTCTTTCTACTGGACAATGTATCTCCTGTCTGGATCACAGCAGAGATGGTGAACGCCTTGTGTTTCCTGCTCTATTTATAATGCTTTCTTCCTCAACCTTCCCTGTTATGTACTATAGATGTAATCAGTAACTACAGATGTATCCAGCTACAGCTCTTACTGCAAAAAAAACCTCTGTTCCTGGAAACAGTTGGTACATTGCACCATTGTAGCTTTGTCCACAGACAGGTGTATCTGCACTTTGTGTTAAATGTATGCAAATAAAAAAAAAAAGTTGACTTCTATAGTCAAACATCAGCTTTGTGATTTTACTACTTTTATAAAATCGTTTCTGTTCATTCTGAAATTAAAAAGGAATTTTAATATTTTAGTTTACGGCCTGTTACCAAAGAGATGGCAGGACAGCCAGCAGGTCTCCTCTGCATGAAGTGCACACATGCAAGTGGTTTGTAATACAGCTTGCTAGTACAGCACTGAAGCTGGCTGGATCCAACCAGCGCCCCTGTGCCCTTCTACGTCTCCCATTTTGTACAGGCAAAATTTTTTATTTTTTTTTCCTGTTGCTAATAGCATTGCAAAGCAGGACGTATCGGACCAGCGTTGCCGCCATGTCTCTGACCTGGAGAGCACTGACTCTTGGCTTCCTGCTCTTGTGGTGCACTTCTGAAGGAGGGCACATCAGACAAGAGGATTCAAAAAGATATAAATAAACTGTGTTCCAAATCATTATGCAAAGAGTTTAGGAGTGATAAGGTTAGAATTTTTTTGTTTGTCATTTAAACTCATTGATGGTGATGTGTGTCAGGGCTCTTTATATTACTGAAAGCAATTGCAGATACCTGTGCAAATTAGTTTGGCAGGTGTGTCCAAATAAAGGCAAGACTACTTAAGAAGGCTGTTCCACATTATTAAGCAGCCTACATTTTTTGCCAAAATGGGGAAAAAAGGATGTGTCGGCTGCTGAGAAGCAACAAATTGTGGAGTATTTAGGTCAAGGCATGACTACAATCAACACTGCCAAGACACTGCATCGTGATCATCGCACAATCAAGAAGTATGTAGCTGATTCCCAGCACACACGTGTGCGTGCTGATGAGGAAAAATTGAGGACTCTTTCCAACAGGCAATTGCGTCAGGTTAAAAGAGCAGCTGCAAAAATGCCTTGTCATAGCAGCAGACAAGTTTTTGAAGCTGCTGGTGCCTCCAACGTCCCCCGAGCAACAAGATGCAGGGTCCTTCAGAGGTTTGCAGCTGTGCGTAAGCCATCCTGTCGACCACCTCTATCCACTTCACACAAACAGAAACGGCTCCAGTGGGCCAAACGATACATGAAGACTGACTTCCAAACTGTTTTGTTCACCGATGAGTGCCGTGCAACGCTCGATGGTCCAGATGGATGGAGTGGAGGATGGCTGGTTGATGGACACCCCATAAAAACACGGCTAAAATGCCAACAAGGAGGAGGTGGAGTAATGTTTTGGGCTGGAATCATGGGGAGAGAGATTGTCGACCCCATTAGGATCCCTGAAGGGGTAAACATGAACTCCATAATCTATGTGGAGTTTCTAAAACAGCACTTCATGCCATGGTTCAAGAGGAAGAACCGTACTTTCCGCAGCAAGATCATTTTCATGCATGATAATGCACCGTCTCATGCTGCAAATAACACATCTGCATCTCTGGCTGCTATGGGCATAAAAGAGGACAAACTTATGGTGTGGCCACCATCTTCCCCTGACCTCAACCCCATTGAGAACCTCTGGAGCATCATCAAAAGGAGTGTCTATGATGGCGGGAGGCAGTTCACATCTAAGCAACAGCTCTGGGAGGGTATTCTGTCCACATGCAAAACAATTGAAGCACAAACCATCCAAAAACTGACAAATTCAATGGACGAGAGAGTTCAGAAGCTTCTTTCCAACAAGGGATCCTATGTGCAAATGTAACATCACCTAGAATAACGTTTTGACTTGAAAACTGTTTGATTTCATTTTGTAATAAGCTGATAATGCTTATTTCACAATTGACCATTTTTTTTTTTTTTGTTCAAAATAAAAATAAGGTTAAACTCTGCTGTGCATAATAATTTGGAACATGCATTTTGAGGGTTTCTTATTTTAAAAAATATACGGTTTTCATAGGCAGTTTGTTCAAAACATTGCAATTATACTAGAATATTAGATGACTGGAAAATAACAATGACTGCAATTCATATAGGTAATTTAGAGAAAATATGAGTAAGTGTTTTTTGCATAATTTGGAACACAGTGTAAACTGGAGCAGTGGGCAACAACTAACAGAATGCATTTTTTCCCTGTTAAAAACCAAAGTACTACATCTGGGAAAACTAAAAATGAAAAAAGCATATACACAATGGGAGGTATAGAGTTAAGCAACAGCACATGTGAAAGACTTGGGTATACTGAGGCCATGTGCACACGTTGCAGATTCTGCTGCGCATCCGCAGCGTTTCAGGCTCTGCGGGTACGCAGCAGATTTAGGTGCGTTGTACAGTACCATTGTTTTCAATGGTAAACTGAAAAACGCTGTGTAAATGCTGCAGATTTTTCGTGCGGATTTGCTGCGGGTTCAAATCCGCAGCATGTCAATTCTTTGTGCTGAATCCGCAGCGGTTTCACACATTCTCCATTGTAGAGGTGTGAATCCGCAGGGCTAATCCTCAGGCAAACCGCAGGTCTTTTGACCTGAGAATTTACCTGTGGATTTTTCCAAATCCCCGCAGAAAAATCTGCAGCACCTAAAACTATGTGTGCACATAGCCTGATGGCTCATGTTCAGTCTGTGAGCTAACAGTGTGATGCAGCAGCAAAAAGCAAATGCAAATCTAGGATGTATTAACAGAAGCATACAGTCTAGATCACGTGAAGTCATTATTGCCCTCTACTCCTCTTTGGTCAGACCTCATCTGGAATACTGTGTCCAGTTTTGGCCACCACATTTTAAAAAAGACATCAACAAACTGGTGCAAGTTCAGAGAAGAGCGACCAGAATGGTGACCGGTCTGCAGATCATGTGCTATGAGGAAAGGTTGCAGGATCTGGGAATGTTTAGCTTGCAAAAGAGAAGACTGAGAGGAGACTTAATAGCTGTCTACAAATATCTCAAGGGCTGTCACATTGTAGAAGGATCATCTTTATTCTCATTTGCACAAGGAAAGACTAGAAGCAATGGGATGAAACTGAATGGGAGGAGACACAATTGGATATCAGAAAACTTATTGACAGTGATCAATGATTTGAACAAGCTGCCACGAGAGGTGTTGAGTTCTCCTTCAATGGAAGTCTCAGAGGCCGGACAGACATCTGTCTGGGATGATTTAGTGAATCCTGCTTTGAGCAGGAGGTTGGACCAGATGACCCAGGAGGTCCCTTCCAACTCTACCATTCTATGAGTCTACAACCACTTCATATGGTGCAATGCTTTCAAATACATATTTAGGACAAGACATAAGTACAAAGCAACATTGTTTCATATCCGCTTTCTACATGTGGCTCTTAGGGGATGTGCACACGTAGTTTTTAGTCTCTGCGGATTTTGTAGAGAAAACCGCAGGAAATCCGCAGGACAAAGTGCTGCGGTTTATCTGCGGATTATCTGCGTTTTTTCTGCGGTTTTGCCCTGCGGTTTTACACCTCATAATGGATGAGGTGTAAAACCGCAGCGTTTCTGCACCAAACAATTGACATGCTGCGGATTGTAAACCGCAGCAAAACCGCGCGGAAAAAAACGCAGCATGTGCACAGCTTTTTTTTTTATTTCCATAGGAAATAAAGGTACTGTACAACGCAGCAAAATCTGCTGCGTTTCTGCAGAGCCAAAAACGCTGCGGAAACGCAGCAGAATCCGCAGCGTGTGCACATACCCTTAGAATTGCTGCCAAATCTTGAATTTTGTGTAGCCCGTCGCAGCGGTGATTAAGTGCCCTATCCCGTCGATGCCGCTATTGGCCTCTGAATACATTACAACATTTGTAATCTAGATAAGGGAACAAGCTGTAACGAGAACCCTTTTACTGGGCATAACGCACCATTTTCCACTGACCACACTCCTGGCACTTAACATTGAATGATCTGATGATCATTTGGAGAGATCTGATCCTTCAGTTTCTTGCCGGAAATGTGATTTCTCCGGCTTCTATGCTTGTTACATAGCCTTGTATTAAGGCCCCGTCTCACTAAGCAATCTCGGTAGCGAGATCGCTGGTGAGTCACAACTTTTGTGACGTAACAGCGATCTCACCAGCGAGATCGCTGTGTGTGACAGCGATCAGCGAGCGGCCCCCCTGCCAGTATCGCTGATCGCTGGAAGAAACCTCTGGACATTTCTTTGGTCGCTGGTCTCCCGCTGGCCAGCACGCATCGCTGTGTGTGACAGGCGGGAGACCAGCGATCAGCTGTAAAAAAATAATAAAAAAAATAGTTATTCTCACCTTCCGACGTCCTGTTCAATCATCTTGCCTCTCTCCACGCTCTGGCCCCAGTGATCCTTTGCATGAATGACCGTGAGATGTCACGGTCTCGAGGGATAACAAAGTCTCGCGGTCATTCATGCAAAGGATCCCTGGGGCTGGAGCGTGGAGAGAGGCAGGATGGCTGAACAGGACGTCGGAAGGTGAGAATACTATATATTTTTTTTTTTTTTTTTACAGCGATGCCGCACGCTCGGCATCGCTGTGCTGATCGCTGGTGAAGCGGTCTGTGTGACAGCTCGCCAGCGATCACATAGCGACTTACCAGCGATCCTGACACCTTGATATCGGTGTCGGGATCGCTGGTAAGTCGCTTAGTGTGACGGGGCCTTTAACGACTGGGAAAAATTGTCATGTAAATTCTGCTGCCAGCGTTCTGCTAATGACTTTACACCACATTTGCAAGTCAGATTTTCAAGGTTTAGCTTTGACACCTCCAGGGATTAGATTTGCAAATAGGTGGCTTTAAACTTTTCAGGAATCCCCTAGCAGTTACTATATATTGTAAGTTAAAAATACTGGTGCAATAATTTTTTTTTTTTTTTGCACAGTAATAAGTCAGTGACAACAACTACTTAAAGGTATCTATTTAGCTGTGAAATAAAGTTTAACATTTGGCAGAGCATAGCAAGCACTCTAAAATGTAGAATAAAGGAATAATTGTTACTTCCAACCCTGCTTGAGTTCCACCTCTCTTGCGGTCCTTGCAGGACAGGAAGTAACTTCATCCCATTTATCTCCCACCTGGTTGCTGAGCACGCGTATGAGTAACAATGGTCGTCTTTCTGATGAATGTGGTGTTGGCGCTCCTGGTCCTGTTGATCAACACTTGTCAGGGAATTACTGACCTCGGCTATCACCCCATATGTAGGAAGCACGTTGACTTGGTGGTTAGCACTGTTGCTACTGGGGACTGCAATGACGTCTCTAAAGCGCTGCAGAAATCAATGACGCTATAAGGGTATGTGCACACTATGAGGATCCGCAGCAGATATGCAAGCAATGTACAGTACCATGTTAGCCAATGGGATTTCAAAACGGCAATGCCCACGGTGCAGATTTTTCCACACGGATTTGCTGCGGTTTTAAATCGGCAGCATGTCAATTCTTCGTATTCTGCAGTGGTTTGCCACCTGTTCCATTGTCCAGGTGTCAAACCGCTGGCAAATCCACAGGAAAACCACAGGTCACTTTACCTGCAAATCCGCACGGAAAAATCCGCAGGTGAATCTGCACCGTGTGCACTCACTAAAAGCCAGTAAAATAAACTTGCTTGCTAAAAGTCAGTTATTACCGGTGCCAGTCAGGAGACTGATTGAGATGTCATCACTAGTGATGAGCGAGCAAGCTTGGATATGGTGTTATTAAGCATGCTATGATGCTAACCGAGTGTCTTTGGCGTGCTCAAAAAAAAAAAATGTTCGAGTCCCCGTGGCTGCATGTGTTGCGGCTGTTTAACAGCCGCAACACATGTAGGGATGGCCTAACAAGCCGGCAATCCCAGCATGTGTTGCGGCTGTCTAACAGCCGTGAGACGAACAGCTGCAGGGACTCAAAAATGTTTTTCAAGAACACCAAAGTCACTCAGTTAGCACACGATCATGCTTGGATAACAAATTATCAGAGAGCGTTCGCTCATCACAGCCAGAGTTTGATTCAAGTGGCAATTTTATTTTATAACTAGCCCTATTGTCTGAATTTTTCTGGAACTCCTCCATTAACCCCTTACTGACATTGGACAGTATAGTACGCTGATGTCAGTATCTCCCGATTTGATATTGGCTCTGGTGGTGAGCCCACCTCAAAGCCGGGATATGTCAGCTGTTTTGAACAGCTGACGTGCCCGCAATAGCTGCGGGCGGAATCGCGACCCATCCATGGCTATTACCTAGTTAAATGCCACTGTCAAACTCTGACAGCGGCATTTAACAAGTGCTTTCCGGTCAGCCGGATGGAAATGTGCTCAGCGGTGACCCGCGTCACGTTATTTGTGTACTCCATTTGGCATCAGTACATTAATACTGATAGAAAAAAGGCAGTGGAGTTACAATCAGGTGTGGCTTTTTGTGCAGGATTTTGAAAGAATCCGATGTATACATACTCTAACCTCGTCACCTAATGTACATTTTTTTCTAAGCCTTCTTTCCGGTGCTCTACTACATCTACAGTCTACGAGCTCAGAGATTTCATGGCTTTGAGTAGTACAGTGTTTAGGATTAAAGTAAATGCTGAGTCATTATAAGATGCATCAAAGCTTCTTAGAGCAGAAGTCATAAGGCCACGGAGCTTGTTCTTCTAAGACGCGAGTACGACCTTCCGATCACTAAGTTTATGGGACGCTTGGTACTAATGTTCATATAAACAGACAGACCTTTTGTATGTGTTTTTAGCCTAAATGTAGGTTCACCTTTTGTCATCTAACAGAGCTGTGGTGAGTACTGATAAGGGCTTCATACCACTATGGAACAAGTAAGGAGGTTATTGTATATCCCAAATTATGGGATTTACTATTTCCCATGTACATGCCCAATACATTTTTTCATTTGGGAATCTGGGACATAATTTTGAAATATTGGTTGTGGCATATGGCTGTAAAATCCACGTAAATATCATCATGACAGCCTCGGTGTTTGGCCAGATTGAGCCGAAACTGGTCCTGGTTCCACCAGTGTAAACAGACTGGCAGATTCATGCAGGAGTAATGATACATTGACATGCCAGGTCCTCCAGAAAGAGATTCAGTTTGCAGCCAATCACAAGGTCCTACATTGATGACATACCTCTCCAGGGTCAAAATTCCCAGATCCTGTTCTAAAGTAGTCAACCTCATTGTAAATGGAATCTGTCAGCAAGATTATGTAGTGTCTGAGACCCTGATTGCAGTGATGTATCACTTGGCTTATTGGGTGCAGCAGGTGTTAGAATCAGTTTTCTCTGCTGCAGTGCATAACCCCGCCCACACCACTGATAGGTTTGTGTGCACTGTATATTGACAGCTGCAGATTAGTGGTAGGAGTGTGGTTGGACTAAGAGGCACCAGATGCCTAGTCCTGTAATACAAATCTTCCTGCTGATAAAAACACTAATTGTATTGAAACCACAAAACACAGCCCTGACACATCATTGGAATCGGGGTCTTGGCTTTTACATCATGGTGCTCTCAGATTGCATAGCAATAACCTGCTGACAGATTCCCTTTAAATACCCCTAAATATAGTTATTTGATAGACAGGACTGGGGGAATCAGGTAAGTTTTCCTAGATAACCTTATTTGTCTGTACATTATATTCCTTCCTGTCTCCTACAGACCTTCAGCTTCACACTATTTTCTGTAATTCTAGTTTGTTCAGTGTTCTGATCTCACATAGGACACACCCTGTGCTAAATATGTGTTTTTGCAAAATATGCCATTTGCTTCATTCCTGCTGGTGAAGGTGGGGAAGCAGCCGCTCCTGTCTCACTCTCAGGTATTCTTGTGATTACTCAGCATAAAAGGGGCAAATAAGGGGCATAATTGGGCAGCAGGAAGTAACTTTATCATATTGATTGTGGCAGCCTGTGCTTCTGTATGGTTTCTCCGTGTAATTGCTATGTTGCGTTTTTTTTTTTTTTTCCTTTTAATGTTTGTCTTGGGAATGTCTGCCTCTAAAGTGATAGCCTCTCATGTAAAAAGAAAAAAAAAAAAAAAAAAAAAAATTGAAGCTCATCTGTCAAGACAATTCCTTTTATTTTTGGGCATCTGTAAGATCCTTAGTGAATGTTTATAAGCTGCGCAGGTCAAATGCTTTTTCATGTTGTATTCGCACATCCATGTGTGCTGGTCCGAGCACAGACAGCGATTCACGGATCGGGTGCCGGTCTCTTGACCTCTAAACTTCACTGCCTCATGGATATGTCAATCTTAGACCAACAGTCCGTGTTGGAGCGTGACCTACATTGTTCTGCTAGTATACGGCTTGTATGTGTGCGATGGGGACACTCGAGTGCAACAAAATAGAATCAATTTTTACTTTAATTTTTAGTCCCCAGCACTGTAGCTTAAAAAAAAAAAAATGTATATCTTGGACTCAATTCACACTTGCATTTTTTACATTGATTTGCACTAAATTTAAAATCTTGGAGCTGCACTATACAGAGAGCATAAAAATTAGTTTATAATGAATTGGTGTGCAATAATATGAAAGGGTATGTCATGGCAGTGTCTTTGCTGGGGAGGATGGAGAGGGTTCCAAAAATTGTTGTTTTCTAATCGCTGTTCCCCAGTTGGGACCGAAAACTAACTTTTAGATTTTGAAAAACTTAATTAAGCTTAAGCCATAATTAACCAATAATTAATCGCGTGGTATGTATGTTGGATGAGTGGAATAGTTTGGGGCAAAAAGAGCTTTTTATGGCCGGCCTTAAAGGGACAGAGCTTATATTTATGCCACGTAGAGGGCATGTGGATCATCATGTGGCATTGCTAATGCCTCGTCACTTTTTCATTAATACAACTTCTACACCGCGTATGTAGGTTGTTACTATGGAAGTGATCTCAATGGCAAAGAAATGTGACGAGAAGAGAGATTGGGGAACTTTTGTACGAAGGCTTATACGTTCGTTTTATTTTTAATGGTCATGTAATTTGGCCCATGGACACTGGTAACATGATAGAAACAATTGGTTCTCGGGGCGTGTGGCTCTTCCTCGCTTGGTGGAATGTAGATTGTGTAAGCCTGAACGTGCCGATACACGTTACCAGAAGTTGGGAGAGCCGGGCTGGTAATGTAGATTGTTGAATTCTTAATCTACTGATCTTTAGCCCTTGCTGGGTACAGCTGTAATCAGGGCGTAAAATTGACAGTTACTTTGTGGAGTAAGAGCTAAAATGGGACATACAGGGTAATTAGTGTCCAGTGCCTGAAATAGACATCCCACTGCTTGCTTGCATCTCTATGGTTTGGCAGATCAACAGTGCTGATCCTTCCTTTGGTAAATCTGGACTTGTGTGGGTGGGTAGTTTTATTTTGTTATGCTAACTTTTGTCAGCTCATTTTTCCACCCACTTGTTTGTGCTGCTCTGGATTTTGCAGATTGACTACAAGTTGGATGAAATGCTATATTGGTGCTTACGTAGGTGTGACAGATGTCCAGGATAGTGACGGTTAATTTTCAATTTTTAGAAATATCACCATCTACAGCCTAGATAAGCTCCTGATTGGTGGAGAGCCAACCACTGGGACCCACGCCGATCTCGAACGGAGCTGTTACGGTGCACCAGTGTTGCCCATTCATGGTCTATGGGCCTGTAGAATACTGAACTGTGTAGTATCCAGTCGTCTCGTACACAATGACTGGTGGTGGTGCACAGCGTGGCCACCGCTACATCCAAGTGAGCATCTCTGAGCCCCTTTCTAAGGATCACTGGAGATCCGTTGGCTAGATGGTGACTTTAAATGTTTAGAATAACCCTTTAAAGAGAGAACTTGTACAGTTCTGTCTCCTGAGACCCCTGACTAATGGTGAAAGATGCAGCTGGCTACTGATTATTACATTGAGCCAGTCCAATGATTGACAGCCCATGTAATACTACTACTGCTAAAGCAAGTGTTCCTGCTTGGATGCAGCGGATAGACTTGGAGGGAAGGTCCGAAGCAGGAACCACTCTATATAATGTCTCCATATCCTGTTCTGGCAAATGAACCGGAGTTGACTTGATTGAGACAACACCTTTCTATTGGCTCGGTTATGCTGATGGTAATTTCTGTTTCTTTATACTGCGTTAGTATAATAGAAATGTGTGTAATATGTATATACGGTATTATATAATGTATGTATGAGTGTGCGGAAAGTAACTTCAGGATTTTCATTTTTTTTTTTTATTTTTAAGGTGTGAAGCTAAATCTAAAGAACATTTTTATAAGAAGACCTTGCACACGAGTAAGTCCCTGATTACATTGTTGCATTACTGCAGTTCTTGTTAAGCTGTATTTGTTTGGAAAGTATGTAGCAGTTTGGTTCCAATTCAACATAAGAAAAATCGCAGCGTATTTTGCTTCACGTGCACCCATTTAGGTCAGTGGGTGTGGACAAAAACATCGGACTGCCCTCGGATGCCATCTGAATGCAGTCCGATATATGCCAAGACAGGCAATGGAGATTTTAATCTAGCCGCCTTCTCACCTGTGATACCAATCTCACATGCAAGATGATCAGATCACATCAGCATGACACTTGTATAATGCTTCCAACAGAGTGTCTTTAGCATATGGCATCCGATGTTCTTGCATATTCTGACCCCGGCCTTAGAAGTCTCCCTTGACAATAAGCACATGGTTCCCCAGCTTGGAAACCTAGTGATGGCTAGCTGTTGCCTATGTGGAAACCTGGCAGCAGGGGTCTGTTTACTTCAGGATGGCATGACCTCCAGTCGAGGTGGGCCACCGATGCCCTGCATTGCCCTTCTGTGTGATGGAGTGGCCATGTATGTGTGCCACTATATTCAGTGTATATCATGGGCGAAGCGAAATGCTTGACTGTTTCAGGGTCAGGCATATGCTACAATGTAGAGAGCTGAATGCAAACCCATAAGGATACCACTATTTTCCCAGTAGATGTGAAGCAGCACTTATTGTATTGGCTATTTGTCACATACTTTCAATTCACGATGCATGTGATGCTGTGGCTCTTGGCTGAATCTCAGTGTGTCCCTTGGACCAAAATGGCTTGTGCACACGAACCTACTGGAGGCATTGAATGACCAACGCTTGGTATATCTTGGTGACAGTGGTTTATAAGCTGGCTTGCACAGGCAGTCGTGCTAAACGATGCACAATGAATGACCTGTAATAGATCGTTCAGTGCGGTTAGCATATCATTCTCCTCGGCGGCACGAGTCCTGTTTACACAGGACAGTGTGCTGCCGAGAATGATTTTATTTGTAAGCAAGGATTGAAAATAATTTCACCCAATGAAAGAGAAGCTTGCACGGTCAATGGCTGATAAACACTACAAAATATGTGCTGCTAGGAATGTTTGTCCATGATTGCACACATTGTGCAGTTTTAAATAAAACCTAATCATCCTGCAACGACCCCACAATGGAAATGCAAGAGGTTGTCCCAGAAAGTTTAGTAATACCCAATGCCCACATTACACACCAGTCTCTGCACTTCCTTTTTGAGCCCGCTGGTCATAGGACCACTGCAGGCAATCTGACTTCTGCAGCATGTGATTGGTTGGAGTTGCCACTTTTCTATATACCCATAGCCATAAGTGTCAAACATTTTCCCTGAAAATCCCTGGCCGACTTCAGTCTTCTCCCACCAAATCAGCAGTGTCAGGGATACTGGGAACAGGACATACAATGTAAGATGTCCCTGACCTGGTATTCAGAATGTAGAGTAACGTGCCTGTCCACCTACTTCTTACTCCTCGGTAGGTGAAGTGGTGCCATTTCAGGTTGGGTGGTGTAGAGAGGAGTAGGGTTGACGATTACACCTCAAAAGGGAGAAGTTTTCATGAATGTTTATAGCAGATGCTGAGTTTATTTTGTCTTTTAGGTAACTGCAGCCGCCAACAATGGCGCACACAACTCAGATCTCCAAAGACGAGCTGGAGGATTTAAGGGAAGCATTTGCTAAAGTTGGTGAGTTGTCGGATATCTTTTCTTTCTATGGTTGGTGAAGTGTTCTGTTTGTCAGTGCAGCATTTGTTGTCTTGCCACTCGTGTGAATTAGAAGCGCTCTTCACGTCTGATAACATTCCTGAGTGGAACGATCTGTTATGCTGAGAGCCTTAGCCTGGTACTGTGTAATCTTCTAGTCTGCCCATCTCTGATCGCTTTGTCTGATCTTCATTTTAGCTGTTACTGGTAACTACTAATGATGAGTGAACATGCTTGGATAAGGTGTTGGCATGCTCGGGTGCTAACCGAGTGTCTTCGGTGTGCTTGAATAATGTGTTGCTACTGTCGAACAGCCGCGGGGACTCGTACATATTCGAACATGCTAAAGACACTCGGTTAGCACCCGAGCATGGGAATAACACCTTATCCGAGCACGTTCACTCATCCCTAGTAATTACTTATTCTACATTGCATTAGTAGTTATAGGTGCCATATCAGATGTTCCCCCAGCACCCTGCACTGGATAAACTGATGCTGGCACAGGCTCAAATTTGGATACCTTTTAGGAAAGTTGATCCTAAGCCTTTGGCTATGTGCCCACGCTAGCGTTTTTAAATGCTCAGGAAAAGGATCCCCTTTCCCAGAAAACGCGCGTCTTTTTCCGCGCATTACTTGCGCGTTTTTGATGCGTTTTTTGACACGCGATTTCTGGCAACATTGGGGATGGCTAAAAACGCTGAGCAATGCGGGAATTAATGAGCATGCTGCGTTTTTAGCCGCTAAGCGATTTCTGAGCGGTTAAAAACACATGCATTGGCACAAAAAGCCAAAAACGCATGCTAATTAATTTGATGCATCTTTTAAGCATTTCTGCAGTGTCTGATCTGGCACAAACGCTGCGGAAACGCTTAACAAAACGCATCGATTTTTTTAAGCGTTTTTGCCGCGATTTTCGCCGCTAAAATGCTGCGAAAACGTTTAAAAATCGTGTACAGAACGCCCCCCATGCATTCCTATGGCATTCCGCACATGCTGTGCTAATGCTGCGCTTTTATCCGCGGCGGAATCGCATCGCGGAAAAAATCGCAGCATGATCATTCTTTTGTACGGAATCGCAAAGAATTGCCGCGATTCCGCACCCATAGGAATGCATGAGAATCGCTTACTTCCCGTTAAAAGCTGCTCACACTTGTCAAACACTATGTTTGACGGGTGTGACCAACCTGTGAATCACTTTCCAAGCGATGCTTCAAATCGCTTGGAAAGTGCTTGAGAAAATTGCGCGGGAAAACGCGCGATTTCTGGGAAGGAGTCTGGTTTTCAGTGTGCGTTTTAAAACGCTACGTGGGCACATAGCCTTAATGAGGAGTCCAATCTCCCAATCATGTAATGGAAGAGCTACAAACTGACCACTGCTCTTTGCTGATTTTATGGTTCTTCACCTGTTTAACCCCCTATTAATGTTTTAATGATAAGCATGTGTACAGTAGACATGGACTACTGTATGTAGAAGTCCTTTTACTTTTTACACTGTTTGCATGTGTTAGCACTACTGATTAGAGTTGAGCGACTTTGGTCGGATCGGGTTTCGTGAAACCCGAATGAAACAAAATAAGTTTCAGATGAAACTCGTCCGACTAGAGCAAAAAGTCGGAGTTTCGTCCGACTTTTATTTCCCATTGACTTGCATTGGGGTGGGGTTTCGGACGAAACTCCGACTTTGTTTTGCTCTAGTCGGACGAGTTTCATCTGAAACTTATTTTGTTTCATTCGGGTTTCACGAAACCCGATCCGACCAAAGTCGCTCAACTCTACTACTGATCACTTTCAATTGACCTGGGTCTTTTGATTGAAGTGCGTCTCTCTCCTGCATTGTGCACAGATCAGCCGCACTGCATTGTTATGGCAACTAGTCTCTCGCTGATATCACTTTTCTGGGATCTCCAAGTCTAACTTTTCCTAAAGTGTTCTGCCCCCTTGTCTTTCTGCCTTGTGTCTACGTCAACCCCTTGTTAAAGCTTGGTTATGCTTTGCTCTCATACCTTTGTTCCCAGTTCATGGTCCTTTCAGCTGCTGACCTCTGATCTAAACCTATAGATTTCTGTTGTCTGCTTCCTGGTACTGATGCAATCTGACCAGGTTGACATTTCACTTTGATCCCAGCTACGGTTCTTTCATTTATCCTTTGGCGTATGATGCAGCCGAAAACCTAAATGAACGATGGGTACTAGGGTGAGTCCCTTGTATGCCACTCCAAAGATTAGCCTGTGCCATTTTGTTATAGGTCAACTACCAGTTTCTGTATTGTCAATGCTTAAAAATACATAGGATACAATTATTATTAAGATCTTATATTTAGATCTTGCCTAGTTAGTCAACTAATTAAAGCTGGGTTTGCATATATCCATTCCATGAAGTTCAGTGTGTTTTTTTTTTTTTTTTTTTTTTTTAACCGTATAACCATTATAAACCAGATCACCCTGATCATGGCTTCTGAGGATCTTTGAAATGGAAACGCCACTCCTGCCCGATATGGCCCAAGAGTAATCAACGATAAAGGATATTCATAATTTAGAACTTGGTTTAGTCTGAAACGCATAGGAAACATGGCATATTACTTGGATGTACCATGATTGTCATTTTTTTTGTCTTGCAATTAAGTATTTAAAAAAAAAAAAAGCAGCTTGGATATCCTTTTATCGTTGAATCATTTTTTAAAGTTTTTTTTTTTTAGACTGATGCAACTCAACCAGATTAAAACTGATTAAAAAAAGCATTAATTGCAATCAGTCTTTTTTACCATCTTACTCCCAGGTAGTGTTTTGGGTGCATATCGCAATATTACATGGAACATGGTGATCAGCCTACTGGGCTGGTGCCAAATGCTGTCTGGCGCAACAAATGGATGCGCTGGACAGGAGGGAATGATTCCTTCGTAAACCATAAAATGAGTTCCTCATTCAGGCTTCTTCTGCGGTTTGAGCACAAATTTCAAATGGGAACAACGAAACGCCGGATTTGTGTGTAGGGAGTTTAAGAAAAATGTTCTAATGTCCATACTGGTTTTGCAGTATTTTGTACTGATGTAATGGTAAGGTGGCCTTTTTCCCCATCACGCTACCCTTACCTTTTTACCTTATATGGAAAATCTCCCTTTTTAATTTCCCTTTCTGAGATGTTGGTCGCTTTATTGCCTTTTATACTTTTTTTATATGACCATAATTTCTATTTTGAGCAAGTTTCTACAGCTCTGTCCTTTCCGGGTGAGTCACTCGGTAACAATTCTGTCATTTCCTGTGTATAAAGTCAATGAACGATCATAGTGTTGCTTGTGCATAGGAAATTCATTTGCTTCACAAACATTATTTAGGCTGCTTCTATTGTCCTCAGACAAAGTAATAGTGTAACGCGAGACGAACACAACATAAATGAAAACACATGCAAGTCCTTTCATGGTCTGTGGCATAGCAGGAACTGACTGGGGAAGGAATGAGAAACAGCGAGCATCAGTCATTTCATGGCACCAGAACACACTTGGAGTTTCGCCTTGGCAGAAGGCTAATTTAATAGTTCTAGCAGAACTCTGGCTCATGTTCACTGTGATCCTTAAAGAATTTTCCCTTTTACAGAAATGACACTTCGATTTATGTCTGAAATCAATACACAAAATTCAATTTCTGGGCTCCGAAGGTTCTTGGCCACCTCCTTTCTAAGCACCACCACCTTTGTGGTGGACCTAGTTTTTTCTTTTTGATGGATTGCTCCCAGGTCTATAGCTGATCACCCCAACAGCTGTAATTTTATGATTGTAACCCTGTGGTTCTCCTGCAGCGCCACTACAGGACAAAGTATTACACAATTCTCATCAAATTTAATGAATTTTCCATATAGTCTATCAATGTGCCATGTCCTCCAGACCAAGAGATCTGAGATCAGGAAGCACTCTTGCTGGATAAACTGGCATCTTCTAAACCAGGCAAACAAAGCATATCCAAGCCAAATCATCAAACCACTGGAAACGGTGGTGTAAACTTTGCTTATTGTGAGGCCATTTTTTGTCTTTTCTTGGCAGTACTAATTGAAGAAACTATAAAGTATGAAACAGTCTGCTTCCCACATCTACCCTCAGGCAGACTAATGTTAGCCCCCCCCCCCCCCCCCCCGTAACCAGCATAACAATAAAGGGGGGGACTCATGGCTGCATAAACCCTTATGTTTTTACATGATGTTTTGGTCACGATAGGGTTAACAATCTGGTCTTATGTTCTGTCAAGGCCCTGTGTCAAGCTGGAACTGGTTTTATGTGGTTCTTGGCGCTCTTTTTTAAAGCAACTGTCATTGGTCAGTTGATTTTGGCGGTTGTTTTTCTACACTATATATAGAACTGTTTATCTTATCTGTGGCATTACGTCGCTGACGGAAGAAGAGAAGATCCCGCCCTCCCTCCCCTTTTGTTAGCCGTTTCTTCTTGTCGTGATGTTCCTTTTGTGGGGAAATCGCCCTTAATTGGGTGGATTGGATTTGTTATCGGAAATATGGTGTTTTGATATGTTATGTATTGAATGGAGTATTTATTACAGAATGTGTAACCCAAAAATAAACATCACGGCCACTTTTCTGCCAATCTTATTGTCTGGAGTATTTATTTGATGTGAATGGGTTTTGTGCGGCCATGTCCGTGGTTCCTACTTTTCTGGGGTCACGCAGGATAACAGTATATTGTAATGATACCTGAACGATGGAGCCTGTCAGTGATCGTCCAAGTGCTTCTGTTCAGTTCCTGCCATCTGGAGCCGCACTAAAGCAACGATCTGTTAGCAATCCACAAAATGGCACAATGCCTTTGTGAAACGGGAGTGTTCCAAGAATGACTGACTGAAGGAAACGACTCGCAGTATGCAGCTGCAGAAATAATACTTCTGATCCATGTGGCATCTTCTAGAGTTTATTAGATTTAAAGAGTGTGTCATCGCAAAATGATGTATTTAATGCAGCCACCCCCATCACTGCCATATCACAATCATTTATTAGAAATCTTGCAACTTTTGCACCAAAGGTTTTTTTAAACTCCAACTTCCTGTTTCAGGAAATCCATGTGGATATTAGCAGCAATAAACAGCCCCCAACCATTTATTTTTGTATTGAAGCATCTAATGAGCAAGTGCAGCGTTCATTATGAAGTTAGGATGTCAGCTGTGACATCACTTATTGTAATAGGGGGATCCTGTATTCTCAGCTGTGCATAGAAGTGCTGCCTTTCATGACATGTAGCCTGCTAAAAATGTTTGGAAATAGTGTGGCCCCGATTCATCAAGACCAGCATTTTTGATTAGTGGGTGTATTGGAGTCAGAGGCTCCTGATTCATTAAGAGGTGCATCTGACAAGTGGTGTGTGTGTGTGCCTCACCACAAATCTTCAGTCTTGAATGCTGCTGAGCTGGAGTTGCCAAGCCCCTATCCCCAACATTACCTACTTTGTTAGATCTGGACACAAAATGGCGTGAGAGCGCCAAGTCACACAAATTTTAACACAGATGAGATTTGTACTACAGATTTGAAACTTTTCAAATTTTTTTTTTTTTATAAGATAATCCTTTTAATTGTCCCACCATGGGGAAATTCAGAGCATTACAGCAACAAGGCAGGAACAAGTACAGATGCATAAAGGCATTACATTGACGGTAGGTACATATACAAAAAAAAAAAAAAAAAATGTAACCGGACTGTCACAACTTTGGCTCTATCAGTTCTCTGTTTGGGTCGTTCTCCGTTTTGGACAGTGCTGGTTATACAGTCTAACTGCAGCAGGAAGGAAGGACTTTCGATAGCGCTCCCTCTCACATTTAGGATGAAGTAGCCGGTCACTGACAGTACTGCACATCTTTGTCACCGTCTCATGCATGGGATGGGAATCATTCTGCACCATGTAGCTCACCTTGGCCAGTATCCTCCTGTTCCCTACTTCCTGAACTGGGTCAAGGGGGCATCCCAGGACAGAGCTGGCCCTTCTAATCAGTTTGTCCAGCCTATTCCTGTCCCTGGTTGATATGCCACTACCCCAGCACGCCACACCAAAGAAGATGACTGATGCCACAACAGAGTTGAAGAAGGATGCAAGGAGTGCCCCTCTAACTCCGAAGGCTCTCAGCCTTCAGAGCAGATAAAACCTGCTTTGGCCCTTCCTGTACACTGCATCCAAGTGATGGGCCCAGTCAAGCTTATTATTGAGGATCACACCAAGGTACTTTTAGGTGTCGACTATCTCAATGTCATTTCCCTGAATGTTCACCACTACTGGTGGATTTTTGCTCTTGCGAAAGTCCACCACCAATTCCTTGGTCTTCCCGGAATTAATCCTAAGGTGGTTCCTCTGACACCACTCCACAAAAGCTTGTTTAGTATCTCTGTACTCTTTTCATCTCTTCCTGTGATGAGGCCTACTATTGCAGAGTCATAAGAATACTTCTGCAAGTAGCAGCTAGATGAGTTGCACCTAAAATCCGCAGTGTACAGTGTGAAGAGAAAAGGGGCAAGAACTGTACCTTGAGGTGCCCCTGTATTGCAGATCACCGTGTCTGACACACTGTCCCGAACCTTTACAAACTGAGGTCGCTTCGTGAGGTAGTTAAGGATCCAGGTGGAGAGTTGGAGGTCCACACCAACAAGGCCCAGCTTGTCTCTCAGTAGACCTGGCTGTATGGTGTTAAAAGCACTAGAGAAATCGAACATTATTCTCAGTGTTCCCAGGTTTCTCCAGGTGAGAGAGAGTCCTATCTAGAAGGTGGATAATGGCGGCAGCCACACCAATGCCCGGCCTGTAGGCAAACTGGAGAGAGTCCATATCCGAGCTCACTAGAGGACGGAGACGTGTGAGAACCAATCTCTCTAATTCCTTTATCAGGTGTGATGTCCATGCTACAGGTCTATAGTCATTAAGGTCTTTCGGATAAGGTTTCTTCGGAACTGGTACCACCTGGTTATGCCAGAATTGTGGTGTTAGCTTTGATTTAAGCCTTAATAGTCCAAAATGTTGTCAGTGACACGTGTGTAAATTGCAAAAATACAATTTTTTTTTTTTAAAATGTAATATTGAAAAAAAACTTTTCTAATACATGTAACACAATCCCTTTTAAAAAGTTTGTTTCTGTACTTTGCAACACATTTTTTGCTGTTTAGCGGATTACAATGCCGAATTCAGGAGAGCAGCAGCATTTACACAAAGTAAAAATATTCCATATTTATGGCAAAGTGACCGTTTCTCATTTACATCAATGTATTGTCAATGATTCAAATCTGGAGTGGTGCTCCAAATCAAGAGGCGCTCTGTGTAACCCCTTCTCACGTTCACCCAAAAATTAGGATTCTGGACGCAGGAACTTTGCTATTAAGTAAGAATTCCTAAATTATGTGTATGATAATGGGTTGGCCTGTATAGTGTGGACAACCTGTTTACCACGTGCTCACGGACGGTGATCGTTGCCAGTTCTGTAATCTAGATGACGTGTTCTATGGGGGATTATTGCCTTTTATTATGGTTCCTCTTGCATTATGTATGTTTTATTTGCAGCCACAAGAATAGCAGCCACAAGACTAGCGCCGTCTGAGACCAGGGAGATCGTAAATGTTTAATGTGTCAAGTGTCCACGGCAGGATGAACATCCAGATCCTTAATGAGAACATAACCTAAGTGAAATAACAATTTGGTGAAGACAGTCGAAGGCCTGGTGACTCCTTCCCTGGAAAATCCATTAGTGGACTTTGGTGCTAATATTTCCTTACATAATGTATCCTGCACATTGCTGAATCAGGCACTGGAGGAACCTCTTTTTCTGGAACTTTTCCTCACATCCTGTTTTCAGGCTATTTCAGGTGCATACTTTTAGGAAGCCAAGTCATGGCGCAGTCTTCCCCTCCAGTCACCTGTGAGCTGCCATTCTGCCCAGTTTGACTTAACACCGTTCTAAATGGGCATGGAGTGCAGTGACATGTGTTTGGAAACTGTGAGAATGACCCCGGGGCTCCCCCCTATTTTTTTTGCCTGCTGAAATGAAAAAGGAATTTATTTTTCCAGACGAAGAACATGTGTTTGCATTCAGGAAGGTACATGAGTGACCCAGCGTAAACCCTCCGAGGGCTCGGGCAGTATTTAGTTACTGAATATTCGAGAGTTTCGTATAAACAAGCTTTCTTGGTGCCTTTTCTTACAGGCTTCCGATAGTTTAGTCTAGTCTATAATTATTATTACCGTAGTTGTCTGTATATTATTCAGGAATGGGCACAATATGGAAGACTTTACCAGCAAAACGGCCCCTCACATTGCACACTTGATGTTTTTAGCACCTTTTGTTGAACGCAACCCAAAAATGTACTAGTCGGGAGCGATTTTTGTGCATTAGGGAAAGGTCTATTCACCTGATACTGGCAGTGTACTTTTAGCATCTATGTAGGTCTCTCACCCCGAGCTTATCCATGTATTTGTATTAGCCCAATGGAGAAAAAAGGTTATTTTGTCATCTTGCTGGCATGCATCCATGTACAGGAAAAATATCAAATGGCATTGTAGGCTCTTATTGCACATCATTGTAGATACTTAAAATACATAATACTCTTATTGTACACTTGTTTTTTCATTTTATGGATTTGCTACTTAATATGAATCACTTCTATACAGGAAGATCCATCATAAATGACAGCTCAACAATTTACGGTACTTGTGTTTCGGCTCCTAGGAATTTTTAGTAGCAGCAGGCCCTCCTTTATATGAACACTTTTGAGGAACTTATTTTTATTTAAATGTGTCAATTTAGTTCTGAAAGTATTTTTTTGCAATTGGGTTTCATTAAAAATGTTAGTTTGTTTTCTATACCCTCTATTACATTTTCTATTGCTGGCTGCAGAATGAGTTGGCCAAGAATCTGTCTGTGAGGTAATTCGGACAGTTTGTGTGTCTTCTACTGCGCGTCTCAGCTGATTTATGATAACGTGAATGTTCAGCTCGTGATGAATTAAAATCCTAGGACGGGCTCAGTAACAGATTTCTAGGTAACCTCATTCTGCAGCCAGAATTAAACCAGAGTCTAAGGGCAGATGCAGACCACCATTTTCTCTCCATCCGAGAAAGTCGGTCCACTTATGCAAAACACACTTAGATCAGAGTGCGTTTAGCCTTGGGGACTCAAACATATTATTTGAGCACACGATAGTTTCTCGGTTAGCACCCGCGCATGCTCCGATAACACCTTATCCAAGCACGTTGGCGCATCATTAGTAACAATGTCTATTACTTTGTGTAACGTTGTCTTGGGGTTCGTGCACACGACTAATTTTCTTGGATGAGTTCTATTTGTGGTTTTCACGGATGACACTCGTGCCTATGATATTTTCTTGGGCAGTGCACACATCCGCGGAAGATTATCAGAGACCTGTGTGAGTATGGAATCAAAATTGGCAATGCAAGTCTATGGGGACATAAAAACAAAATCGTGACATCAAGAAGAAATTGCATCAGGCCACCAAACTCATGAGCTGGTCCGGCTGATGGCGATGTCCTTAATGCAAGATTGATTCAAAGTGTTTTTTCTTTTATATGTCATAATTTTCTCCAACTCTTTGCTTGTTCCGGCTGTAGATTTGGATAGCAATGGATACATATCAGATTATGAGCTCCAGGATTTATTTAAAGAAGCCAACCTTCCTCTTCCCGGATACAAGGTGCGAGAGATCGTCCAGAAGCTGATGACCGAGGGTGATAAGAATAAAGATGGGAAGATTGGCTTTGAAGAGTTTGTTTTTGTGAGTATGACCGATTCCATACGTTGTATCCTTTGTCGCCTGCTGTCCTTCCTTCTGTTTCAAAGATTTGCCAGAAAACAGAGCATTGTATTTGACCAGATAAATAGCCGGAAAATGCAGCGTAAGAGGAAGGAGAAACTGCTGTTATCCCTGCAGTGTTTGGTTGTGTATGTGCAGCTGACATACAATCATGACACACACACACACACACTCTCTCTCTCTCTCTCTCTCTCTCTCTCTCTCTCTCTCTCTCTCTCTCTCTCTCTCTCTCTCTCTCTCTCTCTCTCTCTCTCTCTCTCTCTCTCTCTCTCTCTCTCTCGAGTTGGAGGATGAATTCCGTAAAAATTCTAAAATGACACATGCCTCTTGAAAGATGTCACATTTCTGTCTTAAAAAATCTGACTTATTCCAACTTTCCACCATTAATTTGGAGGCAATTAAAGTGGAACTAATCAAGGTATATAAAGTAAACTGTTAAATGTGATGTGGCCATTTTTGCCTTAGGTGTCCAACTTTTCTGACATCTAGGTGACACTACCCTTTTTTTTTTTTTTTTTTTCTTTTCTCGTCCCTTTTTAAAAATTGACTATCAGTGCAGAAGGTGTCAAACCTTTCTTTTTTTTTTTTTTTTTCTTTTCTCGTCCCTTTTTAAAAATTGACTATCAGTGCAGAAGGTGTCAAACCTTTCTTTTTTTTTTTTTTTTTTTTTTTCTATATGCTATTAACACCCAAGCTGGTGTAAACTGGTGACTGACCCGTGTGTGCTTCCTGGGCTGATGTAGTGTCTGGGACTGTTTACCATTGTTCTGAGAGGAGTAGTCCACTTATATGTTGTGGTTACCGTTGACATGTGTTGGCATCGTTCACTCCGGTGATCTTCTAGTACATTGTGGAGTTTATTTTCGGGGTTAGTAAACCTTGCAGGAGATCTGTATCATGGCTAAGTGTTTTGGGTTTGAGCTGGGAAATGTTCTTACAAAGCTTTAACTCTTTTTAGTCACACAATGCCAAATAAAATGCGTTCATAGTAGACACCCGTAAACTTTCCATCCTTTGTATTGGATCACTGATATACAAGTCAAATATATTTATTGCTGGTTACTTCATATATTGCTTAATGAATGAACTGTAGCGTGCTAATAATCTCTATCTGGAGAACCCAAAGATCATGTTAGCAGTAGACCCATCTCGTATACAGTCTTCTCGTACAACTCGTGACTAGGTTGTATGGAGGTCGCATAACTTCCTGCAGGCTAACATAACTAATGCTGTTGGATTACACAGAATTTGTACTCAGATGAGTCACTCATATTTTTTTTATTTTTTTACCTCCAAAAGAATCAATATCCTCACCAATCCCCCTAGCAGCTTTCCTGCTTTTTGGTCCCATCTCGATATGCAAACAATATTCACTCCGACAATCCCTGTTCCCACTGTGGCCTGATTGCCTGAACTGGCATTTTAGGTGTGTTGAGATGGCGAGCAGGAAACTGAGGCAAGCGGACCCCACATTCAATGGTATTGGACCACTGAACCTTCATTTATCATTTGATGGCACAAAATATATCAGACTACACTGGCCAATATTGGATTTTTTTCAGCCGATGGGCAGTGCTGATCATTGGCAGTAAAAATCCAAAGTGCTGAGTCTGTGTTCAGAAAAATTACAAACTTACATCTGGTCAACTGTTAGTCGAAAAAATCACCAGTTTTGGTGAAAATCAATCTTTTTTTTTTTTTTTTTTTTTAATCTAAATGTACATGAACTCCGTGAGGGTAAGAAAAAAAAAAAAAGCCATAGGGTATTTGTGATAGTGAGAATCCATTCTTTTCTTTTTGTGTTGGCCCAGTTAAAAATTTTGTGTTTCCTGTTGGACAATTACTTTTTAATGGAAATCTGTCACCTATATTTTTTTTTTTTTTTACTATAAGCTGCGGCCACTGCCATCAGGGGCTTATCTACAGCATTCTGCCCCCGATGTAACCTGAAAGAAAAACAAGTTAAATTATACTCACCCAGGGGCGGTCTGGGTCTGATGGGTGTTGTGGTCCAGTCCGGCATCTCCCATCTTCTAGCGATGACGTCCTCTTCTTTGCTTCCCGTCGCGGCTCCTGCCGGGAGAGGTCAGAGGTCCGGCGCCTGCACACTGCAGTGCTCTGCCATCAACCGGGCAGAGCAGTGCGCCGGAGCCGCGACTGGAGGCAAAGAGGACATCATCGATGGAAGGCACTGGACCGCGACACCTATCTGACCCGGACCGCCACCGGGTCAGTATAATAGAATTCGTTTTTCTTCCTTTTAAGGTTGCATCGGGGGCTTGTCTACAGCATTGAAGAATGCTGTAGATAAGCCCCTGATGGCAGTGGCCGCATCTTAGTCGAAAAAATAGGTGACAGGTTCCCTTTAAGGTTTTATCCAAAAGTTAATACCTCTACTGTTTGTTTTTCTCTTGTGCATTTTGTTTGTTTTTGCTCATTGATGTCCCCATATTTTGTTTGTTGGTGGTTTTTCCGTTTTCTTTTTTTCTTACGTCTTATTTTTTCTTCCTGTTTTTCTTTCCATTCGCTTATTTCTTGTGTTGATGACCTGTTGACTTTGAGTTCTGGGGTTATTTTTTAACTAATCTGTAACTCCTGTGTGGTCGTCACCTTCTTGTGGTGGCTTGCACACTTCTAAGGGTACCTCTGGCAGATTTGTTGCAGAAAATTGTGCAACTGTTTCATTCAGCTGAATTGTGTTAGTTGGTGAAATCATCCCATTCGAACTATATTTAATATGCATTTTCTGGTACAAATCTGCTGCATGTGAACATACCCTTTGTATATTATGTGTCTCTACCATTCAGTGATCTGTAGGTGTAACTGCAAATTTTAAATAATTCTTCTTCACTTAACTTTCGTAAAATGACATATGTCTGTCAGATTTCAAACATGATTCATTTTTACACTTTATGTGCCAGACTAAAAAAAAAAAGTGCAGCCTAGTGTTTGGAAAGCATTCTCCACATGTCTTCAATCTTAAGGTGTTTTCAGTGTTTTTGTTGCGTTTGAGGAGGATTTGGGGGTTTCCATCAATTTCTCCTCCAAATGGTCCTTAAAAAAAACAAACAAAAAAACAAAAAAAACAAAACAAATCCTTTAGAAAGGTCAATGTGATCCTTGACTACTAGATTAAATTTCTGTATAAAAAAAGCCATTTAAAACTAGATACAAAAGTAGGTAGCCCTTTTTCTTTTCCAGTTGACCCTGGAGCAGGATTTTGAGTTGATTGACATATATTTGTGGGGGGAAAGGTGGATGGAGTCACTTGCTGATGGACAGCATGCACTGTAAGCAGGAACAGACAGTGGACCCCAAATATTTAATGATGGGGGGAAAAAAATATGAAAAAAAGTTATACAGAAAGTTTTCCCACAATACAATATATCTGCTAATGTTGCCTGGTAAAATAGTGCCTGTAAATTAGACAGCATGCCCAATGTCACCTGTTCCCCGTCAAGTTAGAATATTGATGGAAACTTTTGAACCTTTGAAACTCTTCACTCATTGATTAGATTGGACCTGGCCCTCCTTTGACATTTTGAACCTCATACCCAGTACACAAGACATGTGGGTGTGGAGGAAGAGCAGCATCTTTCATAAGTTTAATTAAAAGTTTGCTCCCATTTCTGTTGGCCGCATCGTATAAAGCCATATACAGTGAGCTTGTCTTGGCCTGTAGTAATATCTAATATATAAAGCTCAATGTTGGTGTGTATGTCCGGGATTGGCATCCGCACCGTTGCAGCCACAAAATTTTGCAGTAACACGTCTGGACCCCGAGAGCGTCATAGGCTATGTTGTGAGGCAAAATTTTAACCCCGCGCTTTCCAATTCACCAAACAATTTTGCCCCTATCTACATAATGGGGGGGGGGGGGGGGGGGAAGTGAAAGGAAAAGTGTTGGAGGCAAATTGACAGCTGCCAGATGTGAACAAGGGGGACTTAAACAATGAGAGCGATGGCGCCAAAGAGTATATACCGTACAGTTGCTAAGGTAGGGCCCTGACATGGGATACTCGCCACACACGGGGATATGAACACACACAAAATGCGCCACACACTACCACGTGCTTCACCACATATACCACCATCAGCACAGATTTCGCCACATAAAAGTCGAAACACAAAAGTCGCCACTCAAAACTCGCCACGCTGTCCCAGAGCTGTTAAAAGATGAAAAATGAGCTGTGATTGGTTGCGATCAGCAACAGTTTTCTTTGTAGACAGTTGTGGTAACTGAGGCCTATTATTCTTATCATTTCTATGGTGTTATCGTCCTTCTGTAAACCTGGAAACAACACTATTTATTACCGTGCCGACACAGACCACCCTCTGACACAGACTGCAGGGGGAGCCCAGTATCACACAGGGTAGGATTAGGTACACGGCTCAGCAGTCAGTATCACACAGGATAGGATTAGATACACGGCTCAGCACACAGTATCACACAGGATAGGATTAGATACACGGCTCAGCACACAGTATCACACAGAATAGTATTAGATACACGGCTCAACAGTCAGTATCACACAGGATAGTATTAGATACACGGCTCAGCACACAGTATCACACAGAATAGTATTAGATACACGGCTCAGCTGACAGTATAACACAGGATGGGGTTAGATGCACGATTTTTATGTGCAATATAATCATTATAATTTGTTGGTTACTATGCCCAGGCAACGCCAGGCTCTTCAGCTAGTATGTAATAAACAATGAGCACGGAACTATTGTTTTTTCTGTAATCCTTTTCACCCAGGATGTATTTATGCATAGTGGAAACATTTCAATATTACGGCTTTGAAAAACCAGCAATTTCCTAATGTTCTCTGCAGGGTCACACTAAACATCATGCCTGCCTGTATCCTGTTGGCCCTACTGTCAGGTTATGGGTTACCGCCGATCTGTATTTGCTTGGTGTTGATGCAGATTCCCAGCCCTGTGGCTTATTATTTGATCTCTTATGTGAGCAATTTGGAGATTATGGAATTGTTAGCTGTGCAATTAATGAAGTGATCATTTTATCCTATCCACATTTGCCTCCATATTTTGATTTGAGCTGTTTTGCAAATGTTCTTGTCTTCATTTTGTGTCCGCGTCTCCTCTTCTGACTCCATGATAACAGACTAGAAACAAACCTGTGTAGTCTGCTCCGGCTCTCATGTTTCCTTTGATCTATGCCCAATGTCTAGCTATATTACAGTTGATGGATGAATAGGGGAGAGATGCATGATACAAGAGCTGGATTAGTCTGTACAGTCGTTGTAGGCTGTTACCGTAGAGACAAATTGGTGATCAGAGGAGCTGTTGACACAAAACGAGATGTTTGTTTAGGACCATGCATGTGCTGTAGGAAATAAGCCCTACTTGTTTCATCACATGCATTGTGATTTTTAGCTGTGCACACACCTGTGGCATTGTCTGACGCACGTGTGTGTGTGTTGTCACTGAGCATGAGATATTGCATGTGATGTGAAGAATTGCTCCAGACATTCAGTGACAGAATGGAGGGTTTGTCTGCAGCATTGTCCTCACAAATGTGTCACAATGGATGTCTTCTCGGCTTTGCAGTTTGTTCTGTGAGCGGAGAGATGGGATAAAGTAGTACATGGACAGCCTGGAAGTAAAAAGGGCACTGTAATATATATTAACCCACTATTAAATCTAATCTAAGCTGAGGTGTAATTGATTAGATTCATACTTGCAGGCCCAAACCAAAGTCTGAGGAAGCTCTACTGAGAACCAATCTGATGTCTTGGAGATTCATGAAAGAGGGAAGTTTTTTTTTTTTTTTTTTTTTTTTTTGTCATAAAATAAATATTACAAATTATATATAATTTTTAATTGTGTGATGGATATATTATATACATCAGTTTATTTTTGCCTCCTGATGAGCCTCATATGGTGAAACGCATAGAAGTTGCAAGCCATTGATCTGATTAGTACCCCCTCGTGCTGGCTTTCCTTATTATCATATGCTGTCCCCACATATGTGTTGTCCCAGACCTGTGGGATATGCTCCTGTTATTATGGGGCCTTGTGTTCCTTTGCATTTAGTAACGCTCTTCTGGGGGTGGCATATCTGTCGTGCAGGTATACCTAGGGTTCCAACCTCTGCTGGTAGGCAGGTGTTTAGATAAGGGCCTGTATCGTAGGTTGAACGTAGAGTGCACTTATTTAAATTGTGGTGGTTTTGTTCTTTGAACATTATATGTCTTTAAGTTGGTTTCATTAAAAACTGTTTTATTTCTATTTTCGGGGCCCTTTTATGCAGGTAAATGTCAAATTGAACCCCTTACTCTTTTCCCCATTTTCGACCTTCAGATTAGCTAATTTTTTTCATAGTGGCTAACTCCCTTAAAGGGATTGCCTTATTGTCTGGAGAGCGCTGCTGCCCATGTTTCTGCTTGATGGGAGGCTTGTACTACTGATTGACAGTTCAGACCAGTGGCATCATCAGTCTGCTGCGATCTCCCATACTGTAGAGACTGCTTTACCTCTGTAGCGTCGGAGGATCAGTGTTTCACTCGAGCTTGCCTGGTTGGGAGCTAACAGTGTGCTCTGGCGATAAGTCAGCTTCTCATGTTAGGCCACCACTTCTAGACTGCAACAGTGGCTGATTATTCTAGGATTCCAAGCCGTAAACAAAAAAGAAAATGCAATCTTTAACAGATGGTGTTTTTTTTTTTTTTTTCTTGACAAGTAAATTGATTTTTTTTTTTTTTAATTTACCCAATAGTGTACATGAAACTAACCCTTTAAAGCTTCGGACTATCCAAGTAGTAGTGCAGCAGCAAAAGTCAATATGTTGATTATCAGTAAGTAGAAGTAAAACAGTAAGCATCTGCATCTAGCCAAATGTGTGAGATTATATATAACGATCCCGAAGGAAATAATGCAATATTGTCGCCCAGTAAATCCTTTGTGTGAAAGTGCTGTCCCTTTTGTTACAGGTGGTAAATAATGTAACCGTTGGAACTGCACATATGGCAGGTACACTAATCCATGGTGCTCAGCCTCCTGGCATCAGACGCACACAGCAAAAGTGCTTGCAGGGCTTGTTGCCTCTCGGCCACCAGTGACTACTGGCTGGTAATGTGCTTCTGCTGACTACATAAGCATGGTCTTTGCCTGCAATGCTTGTGGAATATTCCATGAAACGATCCGTCTTTTGTCTCGTGTTAAGCCTACAGTGAAAACAAACACAGAACATGTTGGTTTTCAGAGAGGAATATATCGCTGTTTGCATTAAGCACAGGCTTAAAAATTTACTTTTAAAAAAATGCAAATTTGCACCGTTTTTGTCCATGACATTTAAGCTTTCATTAGTACTGTATAGTTACATATTCTTATCGCGTAGTCATCTTCATTTTTAAACTAGTTTTTTAAAATATTGCTTATGTTTCTGCAAACTTGGTATCAATTAATAGTACTTGAAGCTTTTTAATATACGGTACTGTGGCAGAGACGTTTTTTTTTTTTTTTCATTCATGAACCACTTGAACCTCTCAACATCCCATGCCTCCTTTACTCCTCATTCACTTTGAAAATGTCTACTCTGTTCTGCTCAAGAGGTCACTGAGGGTTCAATTTAGTTTCCTACAGTTTTTTTTTTTTTTTTTTTTTTTGAAAATTGAGTAGCATGTAAAAGACTCATTCTGCTGCTGTTTTTTAGCAAGTGTTTAGTTTTACCTTAAAGTGTATTCACAGTTACACTGCTCACTACTGCTGTATGATGTTGCTTCTGTGTGTGTTTGGAGAACAAGAATCTGAACGGTTTTGCCAGATGGCTCTAGTTTCAGAGCTATTTAAACGGAACCTGTCAGCAGGGTTATGCATAGTAACCTACACAGAGTGTCAGGTCAGCACTGTTATACTGAATCAAATGATGCCTTGGTTGAAATCTGTCTTGTGGCTGTTAATCTTTATTTTCAGTTTTGTGTTAATGATATGCTCGTGTCCTAAGGCGTGGCTGGTGTATGTGGTTCTCTGATTATATATTCATAATGCAGACTGCTGACTGATCCCTCACTGATGTGCCCCCTAGTTTGCATAATGAAGACCATCACGTCCTGAATAAAATTAAAAAAAAAAAAAAAAAAAAAAACTTCTGCAGGCAAGTGACAGCTGTGGCACCTGCGCTGCAACATAATCGTATGGTTACTCTGCACATAATCCCTTTTGCAGATTTACTTAAGCGAGGGGAATAAGTCATTTTGAAAATGGTGCATGCGCAGTAGCAGCTATCGGTTTTTATACAAATCCAATAGCTGCTGTTGCGCAGGTCCCAGCCTTAGTCCACCAAGATGGAGCTGCCCACGCAGTAGCAGCTTTCGGAGATCAGTGACCTGTCAGCAGTCTGCATTATAAATATATAATCAGAGCACCACATACATGAACCCTGCCTTGGGACACGAGCATATCATTAACACAAAACTGAAAATAAAGATTAAGAAACAGCCACAAGACAGATTTCGTCAAACAAGGTGTCATTTTATTCAGTATAACGGTTCCATTCTGACACTGCGTAGGTTACTATGCACAATCCTGCTGGCAGGGGCACTTTAAAGCACCACGCCAGCTTATTTTTTTTCTTTTATTGCACCACTGGAGTGGTTCTTTAAATAACAAAACCCCTGTCCTCGGTCTGATACTTAAATGTTGCCTTTCATTCTTTTCCAGCATCACTTCGGTCAGTCTCTGGTGAAAAATGACCTGCTGGCATGCTCAAGTGTCTGCTGATGGACGCAGGAGGTGACCTTTTCAATAAGTCCGAGAGCCTCTTTGTGGCTCTCATTGACTTGTATTGAGAGCTTGCGACGTAACTTCTGACTTCTGGACAGTCAGAATTTACCGGCCCAAGATGGCGCCGCTGGATAATAGCGGTGTCTATAAAAGGTGAAGCTTCCGTAAGGTGTGTATAATAACCAGCGCTGGCAACTTACATTTGAAGTGCCACTCCAGGCTGAACCCCCTACCCCCTGCTGAAGTGGTGCGTTTCAATTCAGCACTCTCAAAATACCCAGAATCCATTCAAAAAAACCTTATCACTAGAGTTGAGCGAAACGGGTCGAAAAAATTCAAAAGTCGCAGACTTAAGCCAAAGTCGGGTTTCATAAAATGAAACCCGACCTTAGTGTGAGGTTGGCCACGAGGTCGGCGACTTAAGCGCCAAAGTCGCGTTTCAAAAGATGCTTTAGCTCCCTTTTTCAGCCAATCAGGAAGAACGGACACTGTGGGCAACGTGATGACATGGGCAATGGTCACCACCATCTTGGAGAAGGGCATGCAAGTGATTGGCTTGCTTTGTGGGGCGTCACAGGGGGTATAAAAGGGCGTGCACGCCGACCGCCATGCTAGTCATGCTGATCTCAGAATAGGGAGAGCTGCTGCTGCTGATTCTGTAGGGAGAGCGTTAGGCAGGCAAAAAGAAAAAAAAAAAAAAACTGCTTCTGCTGATAGCGCTGTAGTTACTGTGCGGTGAAAGGTGAAGATTGCAGCGCTAGTGGTGACTAGCCTGCCTTTTAAGGCTAGCTGCACACACACTGGTGTTCAAACTGTTTTTTAAAAGCAATCCAAATTTTATTTTGTCCTGGTGAGGTACTGAGCGTTCATTTTTTTCACACACCGTACAGCGGTGTACGCTCCTCACCCAGTACCGTGTAACGGCTGTTATCACGGCCAAATTGAAGCTATCTACGTGTGTGACTCTGTAAGGAAAAGCCGAGGAGTTTGTCCGTTCTTACAGACCTACGCCTTATAGTTTTGTCCGTTTTTCAAACAGTTTAGTATATTTGCTGTTTGATTACATTCAAAACTAGAGAGACAGCGTGCGTCAGTCCGTATTCAAAAACACGGAGCTTGACAATTTTACATACACCGTACAGCAGTGTACATGCACGTTCCTCTCACAGTACCGTGTAACGGCTGTTATCACGGCCAAATTGAAGCTATTTAAGTGTCTCTGTAAGGAAAATCCGAGGAGTTTGTCCGTTCTTACAGGGAGATTACAATTCTGCCCAATTCTATATACACATTGTAGTTTGTCATACACTAGGCAATTTCTGCCTGTCAGATTGCAGTGTAATATACACAGGTCCTGACAGAATCCAACTGTGTCCTGAAGTCTAGAGAGATTCAAATTCTCCCCATTAATATATACACCGTGTACCTTGTTTTACAGTACCATATAGTTGGTGTTTTTTTTGGGTATATTTTCCCCAAATATGAGGAAGTGTGGTGGAAGAGTCCGTGGAAGTGGGTGGGGGTTGGCAGCTGGTAATGGTGTTGGTGGTGAATCTGCTGGTAGTGGCAAAATAGCACCTAATGCAGGCGGTGTTTAGCCTGCGTCATTGTCTAGCTCCACAAGGCCTCGAAGGCTCCCTTTTCTGGGAGTAGGTAAACCGCTTTTAAAGCCGGAGCTTCAAGAACAAGTTTTGGCTTACATTGCTGACTCAGCCTCCCACTCTATTGCCTCCTCTTCTGAAGTTTTAAAAAATAAAACCACTGAGTTGTCATTGGAGGCTCATTGTCATGAACCACACCTTTCCTTGTGTCCTTCACCCCAACCAAAATTGAAGGATGCGACAGGCCACACAACAATTACTCCATGGAGCTGTTTTCACATACCATGCCTGGGTTATCAAGTCAAATCATGAATTACCCAGGCCAAGATGAATCTGACATGGAGTGCACTGATGCACAGCCACTGATAGATGATTCTGCTGATACATTCACTCAGAGCACTACATTGTCCTCGCAGTGTACTGAGGCAGAATCTGACCCTGATGAAACTCAGGTGCCCCTTCCCGCATACTATACCACCATACACGGTGACACAGAGGAAGGTGCACATGACATTGAAGAGGAGGTGATGGCTGACCCAGTTGTTGACCCAGATTGGCATCCATTGGGGAAGAGGGTGCCGCTGCCAATAGCTCAGAAGAGGAGGAGGAGGAGCATCGACATCACAACAGCTATTATCTGGCAGGCCCGGAGCAGTCCAAAAACAGGTTACAAAAACCAAGAGTTGCAGGACAGCTTGGCCAGACAGTCAAAATAGCACAGCGTGCAAGGCCTCAAAATGTCTTCATTAGTAGGAAGAGTGCAGTGTGGCACTTTTTTGAGCAAAATCCTAATGATCAGGCAAAGGTAATCTGTAAGAAGTGCGCAAAGACCTTTAGCTGAGGGAAAAATCTGAGAAATTTGAATACCAGTTACATGCTAAGACATTTAACCACCTTGCTCTTGCAAGCGTGGACGGACTACCAAACCTCACGTACCACATGTGCAACTGCTCCCAAAGAAGGTAGTCAGCAACACTACATTGTTTCCACCACTGTAAGACCACCGGTTAGCACACCACCAGCAGCAAATGTTGAGTTGTCGTCGCAAGGGCAAATCAGTCAGGGAATCACACTGTTATTGCAGCGAGAGACTGAATCTAGGCCATCAGAAACAACACCAACTCCATCACCATCATCAACCCTCTCTCAGTCCGCCATGTCCACCGCTAGTTCGACCATATGCAGCTCTCAAGTCCAGCTCACCCTTCCAGAGACTGAGTAGGACAAGAAAGTACTCATCCTCTCATCCGCGTACACTGGGTTTGAACGCCCACATTGCCAAACTAATCTCGTTAGAGATGATGCCCTATCGGTTGGTTGAAAGTGCAGCTTTCTGCGAACTCATGGCCTACGCAGTACCACGCTATGACCTACCCATTCGCCACTTTTCTCGCAAAGCCATCCCAGCCCTCCACCTTCATGTGAAAGACCGCATTGTACATGCACTCAAGCAATCAGTGAGTGGAAAGGTGCACCTCACAACTGATGCATGGTCCAGTAGGCATGCCCAGGGCCGTTACGTGTCCATCACTGCGCACTGGGTTAATGTGGTGGATGCAGGGTCCACAGGGGACAGCGGTGGTGGGACAGTGCTGCCTAGCCCACGGTATAGGAAACAATTGGCTGTAGGCGTTCGACCCTCCTCCTCCAGAAGCGAAAGCTCGTCCACAGAACGCAGTCGCACGAGCACTCCATCCACAGCTGCCAGTGTTGCACACGAGGTGTCCCCCTATCGATCAGCTAGTGGAAAGCGTCAGCAGGCTGTGTTGAAGATGATGTGTTTGGGCAACAGACACACTGCGGAGGTACTGGCCGACTACTTTCAGTGACAAACTGAGTCATGGCAGGGCAGTCTACATCTTGAGGCAGGCAAGGTAGTTGGTGATAACGCCGAAATTTTGTAGCAGCCATAGCCCTTTCAAAACTCGCACACATACCTTGCCTGGCTCACACCTTGAACCTGGTGGTGCAGTGCTTCCTCAATAATTTTCCGGAGTTAACAGGCTAGCTCCAGAAGGTCCGAAGACTGTGCTCGCACATCCGCCGGTACACTCCAGTCGTATGCAGAAGCTGCAGCAATTGCTCCACCTTCCCAAGCACCACCTAATTATTGACGTTGCAACAAGGTGGAACTCCACCCTGCACATGGTTGAGCGGCTGTGCGAGCAGAGGCAGGCCGTAATGCATTTGTGGGTGGATACACGGGCAGGCACTTTGAGGGCAGACATGGAGTTGACAGGTGTGCAGTGGTCGAAGCTGAAAGACCTCTGTAAAGTCCTTAAGTGTTTTGAGGAATGCACACGGCTGGTAAGCGCAAACAACGCCATCATAAGCATGAGCATCCCACTTATGCGTCTGCTCATGCAAACTTTGACGCACATTAAGGAGCAGGCGTCTGCAGCCGAGGAGGATGATGATGATGAAGAGGAGGGAAGCCTTGATGACAGTCAGCCATTGTCTGCTCCGTGAACTCTCCTGGACGAGGTGGAGGAAGAGGAGGATGATGATGGGGATGATTACTTAGGGAAGGAGGATGCTTCTCGTGGGGCCAGAGAAAATGTTTGTGTGGCAAGGTCTGGTACAGGGTTTGTGTGTGACTGGAGGGATGTGGATTTGCCAGAAAATGCTCCTCCACCCAGCACTCGCAGTGCATCATTGACACCGGGAATATTGGCCCACATGTCAGATTATGCCTTGCGGATCCTAAAAAGGGACCCCCACATTGCCAAAATGATGAACGATGACGACTACTGGTTGGCCAGCATCCTGGATCCACGCTATAAAGGCAAATTCCAAAACATCATGCCACAGGAGAACCTTGACCTAATATTGGCTAACAAACAAATGGGTTGGTTGAGTCATTCCCAGCACACAGCAGCGGTGATGGTTCTGACACGAGCCGTAGGGGCCGGGGGCAATGTGGAAGAGGTGTTGTTGGTGCACACATCAGAAGTGGCGTTGGAGACAGGGGTTTCATGACCATGTTGTGGACTGATTTTTTTCAAGTCCCGCTCACACGACTGGTAATACTGCATCGATTGAAACTGACAGGAGACTGCACTTGTCAACTATGTTTACAAACTACTTCTTGTCCCATATCGATGTTCTCCCTCACAGGTCATTCCCATTTGACTATTGGGCCACTAAACTGGACACCTGGCCTGAATTGGCACAATATGCCTTACAGGAGCTCGCTTGCCCAGCTGCAAGTGCTCTCGGAAAGAGTCTTTAGTGCTGCTGGATCAATCCTGACAGAAATATTGATGATCTAACCTTCATTAAAATGAACCATGCATGGGTTTACAAGGATTTTATCACACTTTACCCTGATGACACATAGGTTGCCAGAAAAATGGCTTTCGTTGGTCTTCCTCTTCCTGGGACTTGACCAATTTCGCCTTTAGCAGCAGGTGAATGTCCCACATCAACATATGCCATTTTGTAAACCTCCCTAACTGGGCTGCCTCCTCCCCCCATGGCCGGGGTCACCACCTAGCGCATGCAACCATGCGCGTGCCGTTGCCCTGGACAGGTGGGTGGGCCGACTCGTGGGTGCGGGCACTGGCACAGTGTCCCTCATAGTGTAATCAAGTGTCTGACGGTGGGGGTGCACACCCGCCGTCAGACAAACCCCTGTACTATGAGGGGCCCAGTGCCAGTACCGATGCCCACGAGTGGGCCACCCTTGCTTGTGCAGGGCCCCAGCATTTGCAATGTTTACCTCTCCCTGCTCCTCCGCTGTGTAGTCTGGGCTGTCAAATCCTTCACTGGGACTGCCACTACAAATTTGGTGAACTGATAGAAGATGATGGTTAAGATGTAGCTATGCCCTTTCCTGCTTTGTCAGTAATTGTATGCATCTCATTTCCTAATGCGGAGAGTCTGGACTGTCTTACTGACACAAATATATATAAAGATTAAAAAATACCACAAAGTGTATACTGGTGTACGCTTCAAATACATTTTCCTTTTTTCGACCTTTTAGATTGTTGTCTAATCCATACTGAGAACACGGAGATTTTAAATGTTTAAACTATGCTATACATACCTGTTATCCAGTGATGGGGTAACCTTTTGTCACCTTTGTCCAATCACGTACAATGCCTACAAGTAGTATTCAAGCCCCTGCAGATTTAGCAGGTTTGATAAGATGCAAATAAGTTAGAGCCTTCAAACTTCACACAAGAGCAGGATTTATTAACAGATGCATAAATCTTACAAACCAAAAAGTTATGTTGCTCAGTTAAATTTTAATAAATTTTAAACATAAAAGTGTGGGTCAATTATTATTCAACCCCTAGGTTTAATATTTTGTGGAATAACCCTTGTTTGCAATTACAGCTAATAATCGTCTTTTATAAGACCTGATCAGGCCGGCACAGGTCTCTGGAGTTATCTTGGCCCACTCCTCCATGAAGATCTTCTCCAAGTTATCTAGGTTCTTTGGGTGTCTCATGTGGACTTTAATCTTGAGCTCCTTCCACAAGTTGTCAATTGGGTTAAGGTCAGGAGACTGACTAGGCCACTGAAACACCTTGATTTTTTCCCTCTTGAACCAGGCCTTGGTTTTCTTGGCTGTGTGCTTTGGGTCGTTGTCTTGTTGGAAGATGAAATGACCACCCATCTTAAGATCCTTGATGGAGGAGCGGAGGTTCTTGGCCAAATCTCCAGGTAGGCCGTGCTATCCATCTTCCCATGGATGCGGACCAGATGGCCAGGCCCCTTAGCTGAGAAACAGCCCCACAGCATGATGCTGCCACCACCATGCTTGACTGTAGGGATGGTATTCTTGGGGTCGTATGCAGTGCCATCCAGTCTCCAAACGTCACGTGTGTGGTTGGCACCAAAGATCTCGATCTTGGTCTCATCAGATTAGAGAACCTTGAACCAGTCTGTCTCCGAGTCCTCCAAGTGATCATGAGCAAACTGTAGACGAGCCTTGACATGATGCTTTGAAAGTAAAGGTACCTTACGGGCTCGTCTGGAACGGAGACCATTGCGGTGGAGTACGTTACTTATGGTATTGACTGAAACCAATGTCCCCACTGCCATGAGATCTTCCCGGAGCTCCTTCCTTGTTGTCCTTGGGTTATCCTTGACTCTTCGGACAAGCCTGGCCTCGGCACGGGAGGAAACTTTCAAAGGCTGTCCAGGCCGTGGAAGGCTAACAGTAGTTCCATAAGCCTTCCACTTCCGGATGATGCTCCCAACAGTGGAGACAGGTAGGCCCAACTCCTTGGAAAGGGTTTTGTACCCCTTGCCAGCCTTGTGACCCTCCACGATCTTGTCTCTGATGGCCTTGGAATGCTCCTTTGTCTTTCCCATGTTGACCATGTATGAGTGCTGTTCACAAGTTTGGGGAGGGTCTTAAATGGTCACAAAAGGCTGGAAAAAGAGATAATTAATCCAAACATGTGAAGCTCATTGTTCTTTGTGCCTGAAATACTTCTTAATACTTTAGGGGAACCAAACAGAATTCTGGTGGTTTGAGGGGTTGAATAATAAATGACCCTCTGAATAAACTTTTCACAATTTAAAAAAAAAAATGAAACAAAGAAATAACATTCTTTTTTGCTGCAGTGCATTTCACACTTCCAGGCTGATCTACAGTCCAAATGTCACAATGCCAAGTTAATTCCGAATGTGTAAACCTGCTAAATCTGCAGGGGGTTGAATACTACTTGTAGGCACTGTATAATCCATACTGGGCCTGAGACCGTCTGAGCCTGCCTCCTGATATATAGACATAGATTTTTAATGTGTAAACTATGCTACATATATACGTGTTATCCGGTGAAACTGTACCCTTTATCAACTTTCTAGAATCTTGTCGAATCCATACTGGGCCTGAGAATGACTGCCGAGCTGTTAAGCAAGCTACAGCACCTGTGGTTTGGACACGTAATTTTTTTGCATTTTTTCAGGAATGCTGGTTAGGCCTAATTCAGGAATTGCGGTTGACCTGCACTTACTGGGAAATAATCGTTCGCGGGGAATAATTGGAATCCCAGATCCCCCATCACTAACGGTGTTCAGCGGGGGTTATCTGCACCTGTAAGTGACAAAAGCTGGTCCTTTCAGTGTAGCACGCATGCAGCCCCAGACATGTAAGGCCATGATAGACCTGTTATTATTCGATCTCGCGTATCCCTCTAGTAAGCTTGATGCGTACCGCGGGGGCATGCCGGAGTCTCGTTCGTTAACGGAATAAAGCTGACAAATCGCTAGCACAACTACAAACGGACATACCACACCTCACACAGAATCGACAAAACTTTCAATGTGTGCATCTTTTCTTGAGGTGGCATGGTTGTGGTTTCCCGGGTGGAGTCCAATTAAGCCGCAGGCTCCACTCCTGGTGGTGCCCTTTTGGACATTCCTTTAAGGTTCAGCTTTGCAATCATACTGCCCCCGGAAAGTAAACACTTTGCCTTCATGGACGCTGTTTGGAGGTTCGTGGGAATAACGCCGCCCGATCGCCAGTTGGCCTTTATTGGTGGGAAGTCCGACGGTATATGATCGTGTTCGATTTCAGAGTGTTTTTGTTTTGTTTTTTTTGTTTTTTTTTGTTTTTTTTTTTGGGTTTGTATTTTACATTTTTATTCCAGCCTTTCTTGACTTCATAAGGGCATGACAAGCCTATATCTGTGACTCCTCCACCTCTTTTCTAAATGTAGTTGCTCTTTTCCATATATTAATTTTTGTCTTCTGAGCCTTTTGTCGGCTTTGGGACACCGTTTAAGGTGTTTTGTAATTGTTTTCTATGTGTTTGTATGTGTTTGTGTTTGCCTGCCATTGTTTTCAATGTGGTTCGACGAACATTCGACAAACTTGCCTCCTGTGCGACGAACCAAAACACTAGTGGGGTGGCTCAACACTACTCCTGATATATAGACGTACATTGTTAATGTTTATACTATGCTATATATCTGCTATCTGATACTGTACACTTTGTCTACTTTTTATATTCTTGTCTAATCCATTTTTTAATACAGAATATCATACCTGTACTTTGTCAAAAAGTTGGACGTAAGTCCAAAAGGGGGCCACTCTGGGAACAGACACACTAACAGAGAACCAAATGAGTACAAAAATGCCCAAATGAGCTAATCATCAGTAAAGTACACAGAGCTTAATCTTGTGCAAAATAGTATAGATGTTTTATTCGAAAAATACCTTATTATCCTCTAAAAATCAGTAAAGACAAAATGAGACATAAAATGTGGAGAACAATATGACCAAAACCCCTGAAATCGATATATGGTACTATGGCTAGATGCAGTCTAACGGTGGCTCTGCTACATAGGGTTAAAGGGGGGGAAAAGATTCCCGTTCCCAATCACTCTAAACTTGGTACCAGACACAGTGGCCCACCAATCAACCCTAAGGTAATAAGTTCTGAGCTCACAACATAAAGCCACTAGTCCGCATATACCGGAGATGGTTCTCATACCCATAGTGGAGGTCGGGGGTCCTGCCAATACCCCCTACGCGTTTCGCACACAAGGGCTTCCTCAGGGGCTGTAGCTAATCCATACTGAGCCTGTGAGCGTCTGTGTGACTTTTGAATATATATGGAGATTGACAATTATCCTTTGAATAGAGCTGTACGCTTCTGATACAGTGCCATATATCTGATGTTTTGTGCTAAATTTTGAAGTTTGGTGGAAGAGGCCGCGGATGTGGGTGTGGGGGGGCCAGCTGGTGCTGATGGTGGTGGTGCATGTGCTGGTAGTGGCAAAAGCACAATAGCCACTAAGGCAGGATGTGTTGAGCCAGACCATGATGCAGGATCGAACGCCTGGAAGGCTACCTTTTCTGGGAGTAGGTTAACCGCTTTTAAAGCCGGAGCATGAGGAACTGGTTTTGGCTTACACTGCCGAAACAGACTCCAGCAAATATGCCCTCCTCTTCTGAAGTTTCAAAAAATGCAAGCACTGAGTGGTCAAGTGCTGGCTCCTGCTCAGGAAAAACTCCTTTCCTTGTGTCCTGCACCCCCACCCAAAGTGAATGATGCAGCAGGCCACACTTCACATTAGTCCATGTAGCTCTTTCTATCATACCATGCCTGGGTTATCAAGTCAAATCGTGAATTCCCCAGTCCAAGATGAATCTGACATGGAGTGTGGGTGGGCAGTGGGGTTAATCGGTACCGGGCCTGTCTCTCACAGGGATGTGTCACGGTGGTGGTGACCCGTTCCGTGGCCCTGGGCGTCCATGCAAAGGGGGGAATTGCGTTTATAGGTTTATGATACGTGACGCCACCTGTGGTTTATGATTAGATTGACCAGCGCTGCAGTGTCGCTTCTCTGGGACAGATGTTGTGGTGCAGCTAAGATGTAGAAGCCCTGCACAGGTAGGGCCGTAGTTGCAGGGCAGATGAAAGAGTTGGTAGATGGTGTGCAGTGCATGATGTAACAGAGCCGTGTGCCAGGCGCAGGAGAAAGATGACAGACACAGTCGTGCAGTTCCTTTACCTGTACTTCGTAAGTGCCGTCCAGGACCCAGAGTACAGATGGAGAAGGAGTTGGTCAGCTTGGAAGCCAATTTGGAATTCTCTCTCTGCAGGTAGGTAGAGTGGCCTCCCTTCTAGTGCTTATCTGAGGTACTCTGTTATGATTGAGTCACCGTAGGAGGCAAAAACAGAAATGCTAGCTAAGTCCAGAAAACCAGAGAAGTTGGCAGCTATCGGATTGCAGACCCCTGAACCTATCAACACAACTAGCAGTAGCCGTGGGAGGTTCCTACGATGCCCTAGACCCCTCGATCACAGCCGGAGAATTAACTAGGCTTAAAGAAAGAAAGGGGAAATCTAAACTACCCCAGAGCAGACCCCAAAGCAATAGGCCGCCCCCAACATATGACGGTGAAGCAAGATGAAAATACTAACACAGACAGACTGAGCAAAGACGGGGCCCAAGCTAACTAGATAGAAAAGGACAGGAAGGCTGCTGTCTGCAATCCGTGAAAAACCCTATGAAAATAAGGGCCAACAGACTGACAGTGAAAAAGGTCCTGAAGACGCTTGGCTTCAAAAAAGCTATGTCAGTACTCAGGAATATTCTGAATACAGAGTTACAGGCAAAAGGAGGTTCAGCTCACCCCAGAAGGGAATGGCAGAATACAGAAAAGCAAGGAAAACAAAACAAAAATGCTAACAGGCAAAACAGAAAACTTAGCTTTAGAGGAGCAGGAATTAGACTGGTGTGCTAGAAGTCCACAGAGAAGTCACCCGCAGGGCAGAAGGGTGTCGGCAGCCTTATATCCAGTCCGTGACTCCACTCAGCCAGTCATCCTCATTAGGGTCAGGTGCCTGATAATCAGGCTCATTACCTTCCTTTACCAGAATAGGGAGTTCACCAGACCTCAGTGACGAAGGGGAAAATGAACTCACAATAGTACTCGCAGTGCTGAGTTCATTGAAGTTCCCCCTGTTGACTCTCTTTTGGAACTTTCTCGTATGGCAGGCAGCCGTAACCTTTTCCTTCTGGCTCCCACACATCGCTGCTGGGGCCTCCGAGCCTTAGTTGGGTACAGAGCATTTACAACTGCTACTTCCTCCGGTTTTGGCAGCAGGAATGTCAGTGTCCCTACAAACTCGGAGACCGGAATCCGGACCATGCGCTCCAGCTAGGAGTGAGCCTCAACTCTGCTCATCCTCTGGCTCCCCTTCCCTTCACAGACTGCCCTAACTTATCTCCTCCCGACCACAGAGAGCAGCTCCTCAGCAGTCATGTTAAGAGGTCTCCTTGCTGGCCTGGAGTGGGAAATGCGTTGTGTGTTGGTTTAACTGCTAGAGAGATCCTTCGTTGCTCCCAAGCATGACATCACACTCCCTAGGAGGAAGGTAATGCCACTGTGGAGACCATACTCCTGGGGGCGCCACAAGTGCACTGATGCCCAGCCACTGCTGGATGATTCTGCTGGTACATTAACCCAGACCACTACATTCCCCTCGCACTCTACACAGCCAGAATCTGACCCTGATGAAACTCAGGTTACCCTTCCCATATACTGTACCACCTTACAAGGTGACAAAGAGGAAGGTGCAGATGAAAGTGCAGGTTCGGCCCACCTGCCGTCAGACACACTGCTGTACTGTGAGGGGCCCTGTGCCAGTGCCATCGCCAACGAGTGGGCCCCCCCTGCTTGCTCAGGATCACAGCTTGCAAAGTTGAAATACTTACCTCTCCCTGCTCCACCGCCATGACGTCTTCCGCGTGTCCTGACAGTGATATTCTGATCAGAGAGCGCAATGACATCACGTCTGTACGCCCAGACTAGTACAGGGATTCCCTAGCGAGGAGACTTATTTGAGGAGACTTATTTAATTGTTTTCAATGTTGGGACAGCAATTTTTGGGGAGCACTATACTCTGGAGAATGATATGGGGCCCACCATACACTGGAGCATTCCAAAGGTGGACATCAGACACTGGAGCAGCATTTACAGGGCCCATTATACACTGGAGCATTAGAAATGGAGCATTATTTGGGCCCATAAAACAGTGGAGCTTCATCCATGGGGACCAACATATACTGTAGCATTATGTGGAGCTCATCATATACTGTTTCAAACATTATATGGGACCAATGATTCTGTATGGAGAAATATATGGGCCTCATTACTCTGTATAGCGCACTATGCGGTGCCCATAATACTGTATGGAGGAATATACTGTCCGTTTTTGGAGCTATTGGAGAATTTTAAAATGGATATCAGGCATGAGATGTAAAAAGTGAAGTATTTGTCATTGTACTATACCGCTATTTCTCTGCCGTATCGGAGCATCATGAGTTGTGGTATGTGTTAAAGGGGCGCTCTTTGGCCCAGGGCACATGAAAATCTGGAGCCAGCCCTAACCCCCAACAAATTTAGCCAAATAACCCCCATTTTCCCTTCACCCATGACAGCACCACATGAGAGAGGGATCCGTCCCGCCAGGACAGGAACCTACCGAAACATAAGGGGCGGCACCTCTCCCCCCGCTTCAGTTGGGTTCCTGTCCTGGAAAGGAATCCCTCTGACAGTGGCGGTGCCTGTCATGATGAAAAGACCCAGGGCCGTCCTGGCGTGTAAAAATGCAGGGCTGGCTTACCTGCGACGCTGGCCGTCGGTAGCTGGTAGCGCAGTCCCGGGGGTTTTCCTCATACGGGCCCCGGGTTCGTGCGGGCACGCTCTGATGTCCTCCCTTCGGAGGTTCCTCCATGTGCCGCCCTCCCCCCTGCGCGCGCGCCCGTTCCTTCCCCTGCATGCAGGAGAAGCCGGGAGCAGAGACCGGCGTCTGACGTGGGGCGGCTGACGTCATCAAGACGCGACGGTCATGGCGCCGGGCGCGACGCCGGCCAGGAGAAGCGGCTGGCGGTCGCGGGGGGGAGGGGTAATGAGGGGCTCACTCACCGCATAAAAGGAGCAGAAGCAGCTGCAGGGGCGACAATGGCGTCTCAGGAGGATCGCTCACCGTCCCCATTGTCTCTGCCCCCATCGCAAGCTTCTGGTCGCAAGAGCCGCTCGAGCGGCAAAAGCAGCAGCCGTCCGAGTCACCGATCGAGGGATTCCTCGAGATCAAAAGAGCGCAGAGCGCACGCTCCTTCGCAGCCCCAGAGCCCGGTACCCGTCTTTCCTGGGTGGTGAGTGATCTCCGTAAAAGTTAGACAATAATAGACCTTCCTATGTCTTCTTTTTTCTTTAGGGAGGCAAAAAAGCTATATCCAAAAAGAAAAATAGAGAATGTGCCATATGCCACAGCCCTTTAGCAAAAGACTACCAAAAGGACTTATGTGTCAGCTGTATCCAGCGGACTATGGCTGAAGAGGTGCCGAGCCTGGCAACAAACCTCAGATCGATAATAAAATCTGAGGTACAGGTCTCACTTAAAAAATTATTAAAAAAGAGTAAGAGTAGGAGAGCCTCCCCAAGTTCCTCGTCAGGCTCCTCCTCTTCGGAGTATCAAGTTGAGCACGGATCATCTTCGTCCTCAGACAGTGATACGGGGGGCAGACCTTGCTTTCCCGTAGAAGATACGGACGCGCTCCTTAAAGCCATCAGGTCCACTATGGGCCTGCAAGAGGAGAAGGTAGAGAGATCGCTGGAGGATGTAATGTTTGGCGGCCTGCAAGAAAGGAAGAAGCGTACCTTTCCGGTCAATGACAAGGTTCAGGCCCTAATCGAAAAAGAATGGAAGAAACCGGAGAAGTCAGGTAGCCTTCCCTCCTCTTCAAAGCGAAGATACCCCTTTGAGGCTAAAGACGCGGACGTCTGGGACAAAGTCCCAAAGATTGACGCAGCAGTGTCTAGGTCTTTCAAGAAGTCGGCCCTGCCCCTGGAGGATTCAGGGGTTTTGAGAGATCCCTTGGATAAAAAAGCGGACTCATACCTAAGGCACACTTGGGAGGCAGCGGCAGGGGGTCTGAAACCGGCAATAGCCGGCACCTGCACAGCCCGGTCATTAATGGTCTGGTTGCAACAACTTGAAGAAAAATTAGTCTCCAAGGTACCAAGAGAAAATATTAGGAGAAATGTACTTGCTACACGGAGCTGCCGCCTTCTTGGCTGACACCTCCGCCGACTCGATGAGGTTAACGGCAAGAGCAGCGGGGCTATCGAACGCCGCAAGACGAGCGTTATGGCTCAAAGGCTGCCCTGGGGACATTCAATCTAAGGCGAAATTATGCTCGTTACCATGTGATGGGCAGTTCCTGTTTGGGAAAAACCTGGATGACATTTTGGAGAAGGCCGGTGATAAAAAGGGCTTCCCCAGATTCATGGGTGATCAAAGGAGACCGCCCTTTCAGAGGGGAAAGTTCAATCGGGGCCGTCCCCCGTGAGAGCGGAAAAGGTGGGACGACAAGGGGAAAAAAGAACCAGGATTCATGTTTGGGGAAGCTACCTCAACCGCCAAAAAATCCCCGCAATGACGCCAGCCCTCCGGTGGGGGGAAGATTGAAGCTCTTTTCTCAAGAATGGGAGAAAATATCGGCCAACAATTGGATTCTGAGCATTATAAAGAATGGCCTAAAAATCCCTTTCTTCCAGCATCCAAGAGCTTCATTTGTGGTGACCCCCGTCAGAAAGGAACCAGGGGAGCAGTCAGCCATAGAAACAGAAATTTTAGGACTGTTGGAGAAACAAGTTCTAATAGAGGTCCCAAAAGATCAAGAAAGAAGGGGGTTCTATTCTCCCCTCTTCCTAATAAGAAAACCAGATCTCTCCTTCAGAACGATAATAAATCTCAGACGCCTCAATCAATGGATCATGAATAGTGTTGAGCATTCCGATACCGCAAGTATCGGAATTCCGATACCGACTTCCGATATTTTTTCAATATCGGAAGTCGGCATCGGAATCGGAAGTTCAAAGTTGATTGACAGCCTGACGTCATCATGATGCGCGGTGTGTGCGCATCATGATGCGCCGTCATTTCGGGCCTTCCGGGGGTCTCTGCCGGCCTGCCGGGGGGCTGTGTGGACTGCCCGGGGTCTGTACCGGCCTGCCGGGGGGCTGTGCCGGCCTGCCGGTGGTCTGTGCACCCTGTGGGGGTCTGTACCGGCCTGCCGGGGGGCTGTGCCGGCCTGCCGGTGGTCTGTGCACCCTGTGGGGGTCTGTACCGGCCTGCCGGGGGGCTGTGCCGGCCTGCCGGTGGTCTGTGCACCCTGTGGGGGTCTGTACCGGCCTGCCGGGGGGCTGTGCCGGCCTGCCGGTGGTCTGTGCACCCTGTGGGGGTCTGTACCGGCCTGCCGGGGGGCTGTGCTGATGTCCGGGGGTCTGTGCAAGCATCGTCCGATGGGACTGCAAGTCCCATCGGGCGATGCCTGCTACCATGACAGTGATTGACACATTAGCCCATGATGGGACAGTAATAGTCCCATCATCCGGCTAATGTGTTAAATGTTAAAAAAAACAAAAAAAAAAAACAAAAAAAAAACTACATACATACTACATGCTACATACATACCACATACATACCACATACATACCACATATATACTACATACATACTACATATATACTACATATATACTACATGCTACATATATACTACATGCATGCTACATGCATGCTACATGCATGCTACATACATACTACATACATACTACATGCTACATACATACTACATATATACTACATATATACTACATGCTACATATATACTACATGCATACTACATGCATGCTACATGCATGCTACATGCATGCTACATGCATGCTACATGCATGCTACATGCATGCTACATGCATGCTACATGCATGCTACATGCATGCTACATGCATGCTACATGCATGCTACATGCATGCTACATGCATGCTACATGCATGCTACATGCATGCTACATGCATGCTACATGCATGCTACATGCATGCTACATGCATGCTACATACATACATATATACTACATGCATGCATACTACATATATACTACATGCATGCATACTACATACATACTACATACTACATGCTACATACATACCACATATATACTACATACATACTACATACAATACATTCATACAATACATACATAGACATACAGTACATATAACATAGAGTAACATACTTGTCACATTGTTCCCCGAAGCCATTGTCTTTTACGGAATAAATATTAACATAACAAACCACAAAAATACTCACCCACGATCCGAAGCAGTCCACGAGTGTGTCCCACGACGATCTTGGGTAGAGAACTGCAGCATCAGCTGTTGCTGCCGTTCTCTACGGGCTGCAGGAATCCAATGACGGAAGGTAGGTATCCTTCCGCACTGTATTCCTCCGCCACTTAAAAAAAAAAAAGTCCCTAGTCTCACTTTATGCCATTGCTGTGTGGGAATTTCCCACGCAGCAATGGCATAAAGTGAGACTAGGGACTTTTTTTTTTTTTTTAAGTGGTGGAGGAATACAGTGCGGAAGGATACCTACCTTCCGTCATTGGATTCCTGCAGCCCGTAGAGAACGGCAGCAACAGCTGATGCTGCAGTTCTCTACCCAAGATCGTCGTGGGACACACTCGTGGACTGCTTCGGATCGTGGGTGAGTATTTTTGTGGTTTGTTATGTTAATATTTATTCCGTAAAAGACAATGGCTTCGGGGAACAATGTGACAAGTATTGGTAAGTATGTTACTCTATGTTATATGTACTGTATGTCTATATTGTATGAATGTATTGTATGTAGTATGTATGTAGTATATATGTGGTATGTATGTAGCATGCAGTATGTATGTAGCATGCATGTAGCATGCAGTATGTATGTAGCATGCATGTAGCATGTAGTATGTATGTAGCATGTAGTATGCATGTTGCATGCATGTAGTATATATGTAGTATGCATGTTGCATGCATGTAGTATATATGTAGTATGTATGTTGCATGCATTTAGTATGTAGTATGAATGTAGCATGTAAATTTTTTTTTTTTTTTTTTTACATTCAACACATTAGCCGGATGATGGGACTACTACTGTCCCATCATTGGCTAATGTGTCAATCACTGTCATGGTTACAGGCATCGCCCGATGGAGCTTGTAGTCCCATCGGACGATGCCGGCACAGCCCCCCGGAGCCTGCACAGACCCCCTGGCAGGATGGCACAGCCCCCCGAAAGGCCCGTACAGACCCCAGAGAGGCTGTACAAGGGAAAAACAGGATTTTTCTTATTCCGATACCGGAAGTCCCATAGACTTGAATGGGACTTCCGGTATCGGAATCGGCGATACCGATACTTTTTTTTTTAAGATCGGCCGATCCATTCCGATCCGATACTTTGAAGTATCGGACGGTATCGCTCAACTCTAATCATGAACCAAACATTCAAAATGGAATCGGTGTCTTCAGCCATAAAGCTGTTACACCACAACTGCTTCATGGCTGTAATAGATTTGAAGGATGCCTATTACCACATCCCGATGCACCCAGAATACCAGAAATACCTGAGGGTAGCCCTATACATCCAGGGCGACCTCAGGCACTTTCAATTTACAGCTCTTCCGTTTGGCATCTCCATAGCGCCAAGAATTTTTACGAAAGTAATAGCGGAAATGACGGCTTTCCTTCGAATCCACAATGTGATTATGGTGCCTTACTTGGACGATTTTCTGGTCATTGGCAATTCAGAACATCACTGCGCACATCAAGTAGAGAAAATAACAGAAACCCTGCAAAGACTGGGTTGGATGGTGAACTTAAAGAAATCAAAACTTCAACCCCTAAGGAAACAAACATTTCTAGGTTTCGTCTTGGACTCCGACCGTCAAGTTTGTCTCTTGCCAGAGAAAAAACTAGAGAAGGTGAGAGAAATGACCCTTACAGCAATACAACAACCGCGCATGACCCTAAGAAGGGCAATGTCCCTGTTGGGCACGCTAACAGCCTGTATCCCTGCGGTCAACTGGGCACAGTTTCATACCCGACAACTACAGGCGGAAATCTTGTCAGCCCAGAAACGATTGAAAGGGCGTTTAGAAGGGAAGCTGGAACTTTCCGAAAAGGGGAAAAACTCTCACTTGGTGGCTAGACAGCACAAATTTAGCAGGGGGAACTTTGTGGCACAGGCCCGTGTCCGATGTAATATTGACGGACGCAAGCTCCTTGGGATGGGGGGCACACCTAAGAGAACAAATAGCCCAAGGGTCCTGGGGTCACCTAGAGCAGAAGGCTTCCTCCAACTTAAGAGAGTTAAGAGCGGTAAACAGAGCCTTGGGGGCATTCATTCCCAGGCTACAGGGTCAAAATGTCCGAATTATGTCAGACAACAGAGTGGCAGTGGTGTATATCAACCGCCAGGGAGGGACAAGGTCAAACTCCCTAATGGATGAAGCCAAAAGAATCTTTCTCAAAGCAGAACAACATCTAACCTCCCTGACGGCCCTACACATCAAAGGGACAGAAAATGTTCAAGCCGACTTTCTAAGCCGCAACAAGTTAAAACAGGGAGAGTGGGCCTTAAATCGTGTAATATTCCAGAAGATAGTACAGTTATGGGGGCAGCCAGTGATCGACCTCTTTGCCACCAAAAACAACCGGCAGGTGAGAAGGTTCTGCTCATTAAACCCAGGGGAAAACCCGTGGGCAGTAGACGCTCTGCAAATCCCGTGGCTGTTCAAACTGAGCTATGCCTTTCCCCCAGTAGCGTTAATCCCGGCAGTGATAAAAAAGATAAGAGACGAGCAAGCCAGAGTAATCCTCATAGCCCCGTTCTGGCCAAAAAGACCGTGGTTTTCACTACTGCAAATGATGTCTCTCTCGGACCCGTGGGTACTGCCAGAAATTCCAGATTTATTAGCTCAGGGGCCGATATTCCACAAACAAGTCAAGGGGTTCCATCTGACGGCGTGGAATTTGAGAGGGCGCTTTTCAGGGATAAAGGTTTTTCCCCGGGGTTGGTGACTACTCTAATGAAAAGTAGAAAACCAATAACAACCAACATATATGGCAGGACGTGGAAGAAATTTCTACAATTCCTGGGAAAACCGTTAAGTCAAGAACCCCCAATCGAGTCCATCTTGGAGTTCTTGCAGGCAGGTCTACAGCTAGGCCTGGCGGTTAATACCCTCAAGGTACAGGTTTCAGCGCTGGGTGCATTATACAATTGCAATATAGCGGCAAACAAATGGGTAGTCAGGTTCATAAAATCTTGCCACAGATCTAGGCCAGTCTCCTTACCAAAAATAGCTCCATGGGATCTAAATCTGGTGCTGGAAGCCCTTACGAAGGAGCCGTTTGAACCCATACAGCAGATTTCAACTAAAAACCTCACCCTAAAAACCATCATTTTAGTAGCTCTAACGTCGGCACGTAGAGTTAGTGACTTACAGGCCCTCTCAGTCAACCCACCATATACCCAGATATACCAGGATAGGGTGGTTATGAGAACAGACCCGGCTTACTTGCCGAAAGTAGTAACTAACTTTCACCGAAACCAAGAAATTGTCCTCCCTTCCTTCTGTGAGAATCCGAAAAACCCAGGGGAGGAGAAATTTCATAGCCTAGACGTTAAAAGAACCCTAGTAGAGTATATGTCTATAACCAGCCAGTGGAGGAGGTCCCAGTCCCTATTCGTAGCCTTCCAGGGGGCTAGGAAAGGTTATGGAGTGTCAAAGGGGACTATTGCCCGATGGATTAGGGAGGCCATTAGTGTAGCCTATTCAGCTAGTGGCATCCCGGTTCCTGACGGCATCAAGGCTCATTCCACCAGAGCCGTGGCGACCTCCTGGGCTGAGAAAGCAGAGGTATCAATAGAGCAAATTTGTAAGGCCGCTACCTGGGCCTCACCCTCAACTTTCTTTAGACACTATAGACTAAATCTATCCTCCTCTGCTGACTTGACCTATGGTAGAAGGGTGCTGCAAGCGGTGGTCCCTCCCTAAGGTGTCGAAGTCTCCAGAATCTCTCATGTGGTGCTGTCATGGGTGAAGGGAAAACCACCATGGTTACTTACCGGTAGCCGGTTTTTCCGGAACCCATGACAGCACCCGTATATTCCCCCCCCTTTTTCCACCGTTTGCGTGTGCACGATAGTCGGGTGTATTTGTGTGATGTGGTGTTGGATAAATATGTAACTAACCGGGAAGTCCTCTCAAATGCTCTGTAATCTAACTGAAGCGGGGGAGAGGTGCCGCCCCTTATGTTTCGGTAGGTTCCTGTCCTGGCGGGGCGGATCCCTCTCATGTGGTGCTGTCGTGGGTTCCGGAAAAACCGGCTACCGGTAAGTAACCATGGTGGTTTTTCAGTGCGTTACTAGTATCATGAAGTTTATTAAGGTTGAAATGCTTCAGTAATAAGAATTGATGTTTTTGGCTTTCAAAAGGGCACTGTAGGTGTTTACTGTCCGCCACTCTCTGCCGACTTTGCTTCCCCATTGACTTGCATTGGGTTTCGTGTTTCAGTCGGCCTTCGACTTTTCACAAAAATCAGCCGATTTCGTTCGACCCGACTTTTGCGAAAGTCGGGTTTCATGAAATCTGACTCGACCCGAAAAAAAGGCAAAGTCGCTCATCTCTACTTATCACCTAAAAACGTGTTTTTGTTTTTTTTTTTCTTTTTTTGTAGTCCTGTGTAATAACACTTTTTTGGTCATGTACATAGACAAACTGCTACATATTCACCTGAAAATACAGATACGGTTAAAAGGGTTACCTGGTTCGCAAACCATTTTTATTTCAAATATATTCTGTTAACAAATTCTGGATTGTAGGGTGTACATTAATCAGGGTGTGTGAGAGATGGGGAGCATGAGAAGTGGAAAATAATGAAGGAAGGACGTATGTTATGTTGTGATGTCGAAGAGCAGAATTTGTTATCTGTTGTCTACATTTTGTACATATGTGACTTATGAAGCCTATATCGTTGTTAACTAGAGCTTTTGTACTTGTGTCCATTGGGGAATTTAAGAAATACTTTGTGTACTTAAAATGCTTTTACTATTAAAAGAACAAGTAGCAGACATGCTGCAGATTTTGGCCTTGGGCACTTAATCCTTTTGGATGGAATAAGTGTCGGAGCCTAAAGTCATATAGCAGTTGATGTAATATCCATTAGTCCCTAATAATACAGTAAGCTATGCAGCTTTCACTTTTAAGCTTAAAGTTAAATCCTCTCATCCATATTTTTTTTCCCTGCAGCTTGTACAAGAGTTGAAAAGTAGTGACATTGCCAAAACCTTTCGAAAAGCAATCAACCGCAAAGAGGGAATTTGTGCCATCGGAGGCACCTCGGAGCTGTCTAGTGAGGGCACCCAGCATTCATATTCAGGTATGTGTATAGTCATGTAAGTTTTTCGGCTAGAAATACTGATCTACTCATAACATTCCCCAGTAAACCCCCCCCCCCCCCCCAATCCATTATAAACTGTGAGCAATTTAAAGCGGAACGGCAAACAATAAGTAGTAGTTCGGAAATTATTTAAGATTCTGACAAGTGTGTTAATTAAACTGAAGTGTGTGCAATTGCCGAGCAGTCGGCTATTCTGCCAGTGGATGACCCAGCTGGATCACCTCAGGTGTTAGGAGGTTAAGCAGTGCAAACCATAATGGGGCACAAGGATTCTTGTGGTAAAGTTCATCTTTCCCCCTTCTACACTTAAATGGCGTTTCAGCACGTGAGTGTAGTGATGAGATCTTATGCCCATAGTACAGATTGTAACCATGCTTGATGATCCTCCTGGAATAATTGGGAGGCTCTTGTAAGTAGAAGAGACTGTCTGGACTCTTAGATGACTTGGTTAATTTCCAAAGCACTGCTTCCTGAATGATTTCTGTGTGAGACCATGAGATCATGATTTAGCATCAGACGCTGCCACAGAGTCAAGACACACAATAAGGTGACAAGAATGGGGTCTGAAGAGGATCTCCTGAAAATTGTCATTATTAGGTTTTAAAAATTTCCCCAGACCTGATTTCTTTCTAAGCAGAATTGGCATGTAATTCATTATGGCAGTGCATAGACTGTACAGGCTACATCAGAGGAAAATTCCTCTAAACTTACATGTTATGGACTGTATACTTTTTGGAGGTCTGCAGAGGCACATTGAGTGGTCAACGTTCAATATGAGATAGATATCAGCTGACTAAGGGTCCCGTTTCACATAGCGACACACTGGCGATCCCGTCAATGATACGACCTGTAGGGATCGCTGGTGTGTCGCTAAATGATCGCTAGTAAGTAGAGTTGAGCGATACCGTCCGATACTTCAAAGTATCGGATCGGAATGGATCGGCCGATCTTTAAAAAAAAAGTATCGGTATCGCCGATTCCGATACCGGAAGTCCCATTCAAGTCTATGGGACTTCCGGTATCGGAATAAGAAAAAACCTGTTTTTGCCTTGTACAGCCTCTCTGGGGTCTGTACGGGCCTTTCGGGGGGCTGTGCCGGCCTGCCAGGGGGTCTGTGCAGGCTCCGGTGGTCTGTGCCGGCCTGCCGGGGGGCTGTGCCGGCCTGTTGGGGGGCTGTGCAGGCATCGTCCGATGGGACTACAAGTCCCATCGGGCGATGCCTGCTACCATGACAGTGATTGACACATTAGCCAATGATGGGACAGTAGTAGTCCCATCATCCGGCTAATGTGTTAAATGTTAAAAAAAAAAAAAATACTACATATATGCTACATACATGCTACATGCTACATACATGCTACATGCTACATACATGCTACATGCTACATACATGCTACATGCTACATACATGCTACATGCTACATACATGCTACATACATGCTACATACATGCTACATACATGCTACATACATGCTACATACATGCTACATACATGCTACATACATGCTACATACATGCTACCTACATGCTACCTACATGCTACCTACATGCTACCTACATGCTACCTACATGCTACATGCTACCTACATGCTACATGCTACCTGCTACCTACATGCTACCTGCTACCTACATGCTACCTGCTACCTACATGCTACCTGCTACCTACATGCTACCTGCTACCTACATGCTACCTGCTACCTACATGCTACCTGCTACCTACATGCTACCTGCTACCTACATGCTACCTGCTACCTACATGCTACCTGCTACCTACATGCTACATGCTACCTACATGCTACATGCTACCTACATGCTACATGCTACCTACATGCTACATGCTACCTACATGCTACATGCTACCTACATGCTACATGCTACCTACATGCTACCTGCTACCTACATGCTACCTACATGCTACATGCTACCTACATGCTACATGCTACCTACATGCTACATGCTACCTACATGCTACATGCTACCTACATGCTACATGCTACCTGCTAGCTACATGCTACCTACATGCTACCTACATGCTACCTACATGCTACCTACATGCTAGCTACATGCTAGCTACATGCTACCTACATGCTACCTACATGCTACCTACATGCTACATGCTACCTATATACTACATATATACTACATTCATACAATACATACATAGACATACAGTACATATAACATAGAGTAACATACTTACCAATACTTGTCACATTGTTCCCCGAAGCCATTGTCTTTTCCGGAATAAATATTAACATAACAAACCACAAAAATACTCACCCACGATCCGAAGCAGTCCACGAGTGTGTCCCACGACGATCTTGGGTAGAGAACTGCAGCATCAGATGATGCTGCCGTTCTCTACGGGCTGCAGGAATCCAATGACGGAAGGTAGGTATCCTTCCGCACTGTATTCCTCTGCCACTTAAAGTGAGACTAGGGACTTTTTTTTTTTTTTAAGTGGCAGAGGAATACAGTGCGGAAGGATACCTACCTTCCGTCATTGGATTCCTGCAGCCCGTAGAGAACGGCAGCATCATCTGATGCTGCAGTTCTCTACCCAAGATCGTCGTGGGACACACTCGTGGACTGCTTCGGATCGTGGGTGAGTATTTTTGTGGTTTGTTATGTTAATATTTATTCCGGAAAAGACAATGGCTTCGGGGAACAATGTGACAAGTATTGGTAAGTATGTTACTCTGTTATATGTACTGTATGTCTATGTATGTATTGTATGAATGTATTGTATGTATGTAGTATATATGTGGTATGTATGTAGCATGTAGTATGTATGTAGTATGTATGTAGCATGCATGTAGCATGCAGTATGTATGTAGCATGTAGTATGTATGTATGTAGCATGCATGTAGTATGTATGTAGTATGTAGTATGTATGTGGTATGTATGTAGCATGCATGTAGTATATATGTGGTATGTATGTAGCATGTAGTATGTATGTGGTATGTATGTAGCATGTAGTATGTATGTGGTATGTATGTAGCATGTAGTATGTATGTAGTATGTATGTAGTATGTATGTAGCATGCATGTAGTATGTATGTAGTATGTATGTAGCATGCATGTAGTATATATGTAGTATGTATGTAGCATGTAGTATGTATGTAGTGTGTGTTTTTTTTTTTTTTTTTTTTTTTTTTTTTAACATTTAACACATTAGCCGGATGATGGGAGTACTACTGTCCCATCATTGGCTAATGTGTCAATCACTGTCATGGTAGCAGGCATCGCCAGATGGGACTTGTAGTCCCATCGGACGATGCTTGCACAGCCCCCCGGACATCAGCACAGCCCCCCGGCAGGCCGGCACAGCCCCCCGGCAGGCCGGCACAGCCCCCCGGCAGGCCGGCACAGCCCCCCGGCAGGCCGGCACAGCCCCCCGGCAGGCCGGCACAGCCCCCCGGCAGGCCGGCACAGCCCCCCGGCAGGCCGGTACAGACCCCCACAGGGTGCACAGACCACCGGCAGGCCGGCACAGCCCCCCGGCAGGCCGGTACCGACCCCGGGCAGTCCACACAGCCCCCCGGCAGGCCGGCAGAGACCCCCGGAAGGCCCGAAATGACGGCGCATGATGATGCGCACATACCGCGCATCATGATGACGTCAGGCCGTCAATCAACTTTGAACTTCCGATTCCGATGCCGAATTCCGATATTGAAAAAATATCGGAAGTCGGTATCGGAATTCCAATACAGCAAGTATCGGCCGATACCCGATACTTGCGGTATCGGAATGCTCAACACTACTAGTAAGATGTCAAACAGGCAGATGTTGTGAGTTCATTTTCCCCTTCACTACTGAGGCCCGAGGAACTCCCTCTTCTGGTGAACAAAGGTAGTGAGCCTGATTGTCAAACACTTGGGGCTTATGATTGTGACTGGCTGAGTGGAGTTAGTGACTGGATATAAGGCTGCCGACGCCCTTCTGGCCTGCGGGTGATTTCTCTGTGGACTTCTAGGAAACCAGTCTGATTCCTGCTCATCTAAAGCTAAGATTTCTGCTTTGCCTTTTTGCATTAGTGTTTTGTTTTCCTTGCTTTTCTGGATTCTGCCACTCCCTGCTGGGGTGAGCTGAATCTCCTTTTGCCTGTTGCTCTGTCTTCAGAATATTCCTGAGTACTGACATAGCCTCTTTTGAAGCCTAGCGTCTTCAGGGGCTTTTTTACTGTCAGTTGGTTGGCTCTTATTTTCATAGGGTTTTTTCACGGATTGCAGACAGAAGCCTTCCTGTCCTTTCCTATCTAAGCTAGCTTGGGCCACACTTTGCTCAGTCTATCTTTCTGTCTGTGTTTTGTTCTTTCTTCTTGCTTCACCGTCATTATATGTGGGGGGCTGCCTTTTGCTTTGGGGTCTGCTCTGGGGCAGTTTAGATTTCCCTTTCTGTCTTTAGGCTATGTAGTCCTCCGGCTGTGATCGAGGGGCCTAGGGCATCTTAGGAGCCCCCCACGGCTACTACTAGTTGTGTTGATAGGTTCAGGGATCTGCAATCCGATAGCTGCCAACTTCTCTGGTTTTCTGGACTTAGCTAGCATTTCTATTTTTGAGTCACCGTAGGAGGCAATCATAACAGGCAGATCTCTTCAGCGACACCGCAACGATCCGGCGATCCATATAACGACCTCGGCGGTCGTTGGTACCTTGTCACACAGCAGCTATTCTGAACGATTCCAGCCTGTCCCTGACTTCTGCGTCGCCAACGAGTGGCTCGATGAAAAATGGCTCAGGACATTCGAGCATGATCAGCGATAGCCAGCGGGGGTGGCCGGTCGCAGCTATGTGTCACATGTTGCAAGATCGCTGTTGCATCACAAAATCGGTGACGCATTAGCGGTCTCGCTATGTGAGACGGGGCCTTAATACTTGTGCCAGACGTTGAAGTGACCCTGATGCACCAGAACTAGCACATGTTCATACTTTGTGTATTGTGGATGTATGAAAGTGCAGTTCTTTCCCATTTAAGTGAAAGTTGCAGTATTTAGGGTCACAGTTCAATGGACAGAGCAGTACAAATTCTAGTGCTAATTTCCTTAGACGATCCTTGGTTTTGCAAGTAGTTGACCATCTTAAGGGTTAAACTGATAATTCATGTGTTTTTATGGCTACTAATGACACACTGCAGCAGGGTAGGTGTGCCTGTTACCCCCTAAGTATAATACTAAAAGTTGGCTATAAATATCTTCCTCCTGCTCCGATGTCTATAAACCCATTTAATAAATTCACACGTCAGCATAAAACCAGTAGGATTTATATGAATTGTAGACATTAAAACGACTAACCTATGTGTCCATGAGGAAGCGTGCAGGCAATGAATTCTGGCCTGCCGATGGTTCCTCTCTAGCACATGATAGTCAATAAAAGAGGATGAGTGAGGTGACCACCCCATTGATTATCCAATTCATGAACTAGTCTCCTTGATCAGTAGTAGTTGGATGAAATGTATTCTTGTTTCCTAACGATCCTTATTGATGTGCTCCGGCCGCCTGCAACTGTCCAAAATCGACACGTGCACAAGAAGCAGTGACCTCACAGGATACAGAGGTCCAGTGTGGACAAATTATCTTTCAATTCGTGATGAGTGAACATGCTTGGATCAGGTGTTTTTGGAGTATCTTCGGTTGCTAACAGTGTCTTCGGCTTGCTCAAAAAAATGTTCAAGTTCCCTCAGCTGTTAAACAGCTGCAACACATGCATGGAATGCCTAATAAACAGGCAATCCTTGCATGTTTTGTGACTGTCGAATAGCTTTGGGGACTTCGACATGCTCAAAAAAACATGTTTAAGACCGTGTTAGCAACTTGAGTGTGCTCGGATAACGCCTTATCCGAGCATATTCGCTTCTCACTACTTTCAATAAAGTTTTGCTTTTCTTTATCCGGGATGAGTGGGTACACTTCCTTGTTTACCTTAGATCGCACAATGTTCAAAGCGATTGGTCTGTTTTGCATATTGTGAGACTCGTGGTGTAAATGCTGAAGTGGAGCAGGCATGATGGGGGGCCATTTAAGAAATTAAGTGTATTTGCACAACCTGATGTGGGGGGGAAGCACAACTTTTCAAAATGCGTCGCATGGTAGTTTGTCCACTCTGGTCCACAGTAGCTTAAGGTGACAAGAATGATGGCGTTTCTTGTGGACTGAGTTGCAACCGGCCAGAGCACTGTGTATGCATGAATTATTAGGAAACAAGCATCCCACTACTACCGATCCTGAAGACAGTTTTTATCAGTTAGATTTAGTGGCCAACATGGTGGTTGCCGCACACATCCTCTTTCATTGACTGTCATGGATCCAAGAAACCACCAGACGGATTGAGTTTGGTGACTGACTGTTATTGCCTGGTTGTCCTCGTTGACTAATAACTTGTTTTTTTTCCCTTTTGGCATCTTAAGCATTCATGACCAATATTAAAGTCCCTGTTTGAAATGCATTTTATCGTTTTGTTTTAGAGGAGGAAAAGTATGCCTTTGTCAACTGGATAAATAAGGCATTGGAGAATGATCCAGACTGCAAGCATGTTTTGCCCATGAATCCAAACACCAATGATTTATTCCGGGCTTTAGCAGATGGCATTGTCCTGTGGTAAGTGGTGCTGAAGATCTGGCCACTGACACACCTGAGAACTTTTTCTGGCGGATCTGCACTCTGTATTGGGTTTCATATACAAAACTGGCTTTGGCCAAAACGAGTTGCTCCTTGGGGTTTCTCAGAATAGTTTTAAGACTTCGTAATAAAATGATTACCTTTTTTATTTTCCAGTAAAATGATTAACCTGTCTGTACCGGACACTATTGATGAAAGGGCCATCAACAAGAAGAAACTGACTCCCTTCACTATTCAGGTGAGTCACAAAGAGGATTTAATATGTGCACACAGGCCTTCTGAGTCAGAAGCTTTCATGTCTGTCCTCACCGCCGCATAAATCCATGAGCACTAGGTTATATTCTACATCTGAAGCTGTGATTTCCATGTTTCTTCTCAGTATAGTGATTATTGAAATTATTTCGGTCTCGTTAAGTGATGGCATATGTCTAGGATATTATCATTCTTTTTTGATCGTTGGTGGTCAGGGACTCCTCAGCAAAATTGAGAATTCGGTGCTGCACCCTTTTCCTGTCTATTACCTGCACAGCAGCGCTCCCAGTCACCAAGATGACCTGTAGCTGGCCCCATCCACCAGAATTGGAGCAGCAGTGTGGAGTCAGTGTTGCGGCCTTATATTCTTTAGGATGGGTGGGAGGTTCAAATCTAATGGTCATAAAGTGATGCCATCTGCCAGCCATATATTGCCACACTAAGAAATCCTGTAAAATGATCAACTACTGCCATCCAGCAGCCTCTGATAAAGAGAGATTAGGAGTTTACGGCATCCCGTGTGGTTTTTTTTTTTTTTTTTTTGCGTTCAATATATTCGGTAATCTTCCCATAGTGTTGGCTCTAGGAAGCGGCATAGCGTAGCACAATTTTAAATGGTTATTTTCATGAACAGAAATGGTTAAAATTGCAAAGTACTTGTCAAAAAAATCAACAAACAAGTTGTAATTTTTTTGTTGGTATAAATATTCTGTTTTCAAAAATGGAGGGATTTATGATTTCCCTTGCTTAGATTGCTGCGGTAGCTGATAATTTATCAGCAGAGGACAGTTTCCTAGGCACAGAGTACAGTTCTTACAAGCTCTTTCCAATAGAGCATGTAAGCGCTGCCCTAAAAGGTGCCTGGCTTTAGTTATACAGCCATGTTTCCAGTGCCCTTTTGATGCTGTAGAGGTGAAGCTGCATCTGATCGCTGGGTTGTTCAGGGCACAATTCGGGCCAGGGGTCTGACGACAAAACTGTCATTGAAGCGCGAGGCAGCAAAGTACTGCTCTTTTGCGGCAGTGGTTGAGGAAACCCCCTTAGATAGCAGGACTAAACCTTTTCCTACATGTAAATTAAATTTACGGTAATCTTGTCGTTGTCCAATCAAAGTTCAAGAAGATGAGAAATAAAGTTTTGGTTATTAGTCTTGTATATACACTTTATCTTTTTACTGTTTAATAGGAAAATCTGAATTTGGCATTAAACTCTGCCTCTGCCATTGGCTGCCATGTGGTCAACATTGGAGCAGAAGATCTTAAGGCTGGAAAACCTCACCTAGTGTTGGGGCTTCTGTGGCAGATTATAAAGATTGGATTGTTTGCAGACATTGAGCTCAGTAGAAATGAAGGTAAAAGACCATGTGTTTTTCTTTGTTTTGTTTTAAATGGGTTGTCCAGTACTTTAATACTGATGGCCTATCCCTAGGATAGGTCAATCAATATCAGACGGTGTGGGTGGGACAACCAGCAGCCTAGTTGACCAGCTGTTCTCAGTGCCACCATCTGGCTGTGCTTAGTAGCACAGCGAAAGAGCACATCTCCCTGAGCTGCATTGTGGCTATGGCCGGGTACTACACACCTGCCCCTAGTCAAGTGATTAAGAGTGAATCTGTAGTACCTCGCTGCAGCCACTAGACGGTTCACAGAGCTGTGCTCTTCTGCTCTGCAACAAAGAACATCAGAGATGTTCCGAGAACAGCTGATTGGTGCTAGGTGTCGCATCTCTACCCATTTTTGATTTTGATGGCCTATTTTCAGGATATCCAACCAATAATTATCCTGTGGTTTGGTGATAACGTTATCAGTGGGAGTCTGACTGAGACTCTTGATGAGTGTGGATCGTGAATGATCACACAGGTGATCCTGGTCCCCAATTGGGATTTCAGTAAGGAGACTTCCATGTAGATAGGGGCTAAGTGTTTTTAGTGCAGTTTATTCCTTTATTTTAAACTTTACAAGCAAAGCCACTAAAAGAGGATTAAAAATCCTCCAAAAATTCAAGAATTAATATATCTATAAAAGGGCAGCAGTGCTTACTTGCCTAGGTCTCAGAACTAATGCACTGTCGGGATGGAGCAAACCCATGTAGTACAGATGGCATCACTAATGGGCTATAAGCCGGACACTGTGCATTACCTGTGTGTGACCAGCAACCTACACAAGCCACTTTTGTGCAATCTAATAAGCAATTGCCCCCTCCATGAATTGGTAGGTTGAGTGGTTCTCATCAGTATTTTGCTCCTGTGTTGATGCCATTTTATTACATTGGGTTTGCTGCATCCTGTGCATTAGTTCTGAGATTTCGGCAGGTAAATACTGCTGCCCTTTTTTGCTGTATTCTTTATTAGTCTTTGTGATATATTACAGTGTTTCCCCGAAAGTAAGACCCTGTCTTACATTAATTTTACCCCAAAAAGTCCCACCCTGTCTTACTTTCGGGGGAGGTCTTACATTAGCCGAAAAAAAATGAAAATTTCTTTTTAACCAATAAATTAACATTTATTAACATGCTGTTATACCCCATAACAGTGCCGTATCCCACTGCACACAGCCCCACACCCCATAACAGTGCCGTATCCCACTGCACACAGCCCCACACCCCATAACAGTGCCGTATCCCACTGCACACAGCCCCATACCCTATACAGTACATGTTTCCCTACTTGGTTTTTAAATGCTGGACGTTTTCCTCTGCGGTGCGGCTGTGGGTGCGGAAGGCCTGTGCTGCAGGGAACGCTGTGCCAATCAGCAGGGAAACAGCGGTGACGTGGGGCTGGGGCGGCCAATTACAGCCCGAGCTGCTGGACCAATCAGTGCTCGAGCCGGGGGCCGGCGGTGACGTGGGGAACAGGGGCGGCCAATGAGCTGTTGAGCTGGGCGGATTGCGGGGTTAACACGGCGAGTTAACCCCATGAGCGCTGGACCCGCCCAGCTGCACCTGAGGACACCTCTGGAGCCTGGGGACCCAATGGGGGACAGCGGCGGCCCAAAGGTAAGGGCCTTACATTTCACAGCGGCCCCCAACCCTGCCTTACATTCGGGGGAGGCCTTACATTGAAGGACCCCCCCGTAACCCCCACCCTGTCTTACTTTCGGGGGGGTCCTACTTTCGGGGAAACACGATACTTCTCCACCGGATAGTTGATAGCGTACTGATTGGTGTGGGACTGACCTGTATGCACAGCTAACGCCCTATTTAAGGGGGCATTTTAAAGCCACACTTTCAGGATTTGTGAGGGTCCTACTGGTCAGACCACAAGCAATCAGCAAGTTGTCGCCTACCTGTGAACAGGTGATGACTTGCAGAGATAGAAATAATCCTTTACCAATTGAGCTGTAATTAATATTTCAGTAATTTCACTCTAGGAATTGAGGTCATTAATATCAGCCAAAACATTGTAGCAATAGTATACGCAATATATTGCTGTTTTACTGCGAGTAACTGGTTTTGTGATGGGCACTGCTGAAGCTTATTGAAAACTTGTAACTGCAGCAATTCACAGTAATGCCCTGTGGTTTTTTTTTTTTTTTTTTTTAATGATTCTGGACTGTTTTGCGTTTGCAGCAAAAACCCAAAGTGTCAGCAGGGGAAAAAACGCTGAATAAAATATCTTAAATTTATTTTTTGCTTATATATTTGTACATTTATACTTTCCTAAAAAACGCTTTGGTTCAAATCTGCACTATAAAAATAAGCAGCATATGCGTGAAATGTCATTCACTGTACAGGTACTGCAAAAAGTCCAAAATGTGAGCAAGTCCTTAGCCGTAATCTTGTCCATGATTTAGATTAGCTCATGGCTTCTTTCTGCTGTTACATTTTATATTACTGTATTGGAGCATTCTTTAGTAAATAGTTTTTTGCGATTTTAAGTGGTCGGAGCACTATATAAAACTTAAGTTAATCTTTATGGTTCCTTTCATTGCAACCCTTCACTGATCCGTTCCAGCCTTGGCTGCGTTACTTCGTGATGGAGAAACGCTGGAAGACCTGATGAAATTATCCCCAGAAGAACTGCTCCTGAGATGGGCCAACTTCCATCTGGAGAACGCGGGCTGGCAGAAAATCAATAACTTCAGCACTGATATTAAGGTAGGACCAACATGGACATTGATAAATGATACATGAATAATGTATTGTGTGTCTGCCTTTCATCCGTACACAGGATTGTTAATGACTCCTCATTACATTCGTGTTGTACTGCATGCCTCTAAATCTATACTCATCCTCAGTGTCTCCTTAATCGTTTAGTTGCCAAAAATCAATTGTCCTCTACATGAGAAGCCTAAATGTAAGGGGATGGTCTGAGCCATGTTTAACTGGTTTCCATTATTGGTATTGTTTCACTCTCTCTAGGGTCTGCCGTATGTCTCACACTTGCCTAGTAATGTAGATTAACTTTTGGGTTGCAAATTAGCAACTTTTGACAAATTAAAAGGATACTTAAGCTTTATAGCAATTATCTGACCTAATGGCATCAATGCATGCTTCATAAAAGGGGTTCAGTTAAAAGCAATAAAAATGGTATTTAAAGGGGTTTTCCAGCCTAAGGTCTGCAGTCACTCTGTACAATTCTGTGCACTTTGAGAATTCTTAAATGCTGTGATTGGGTGAGCGTGTGGATTCTCCGGTGCAGACGGACTCGTGACCACAAGTATGTGATTTGCACACTTTCGGCCACACTCCAACTAGACATGTTCGACCTTGCTCAATACACTTGCATTAAGCAAGCATGTATGCAAATCATATACTTGTGGTCTGCCAGTCTAAACTGGAGAATCCTTACAGCATGCAGTGCACGTGATGTGAGGACTCAAGTTTGCAGTCATAGTGACTGCAGACTTGTACCCAAATGCTGGACAACCCCTTTATGCTTATCTTAGTAGTTTATGTAATGCACCTCTAAAAGGTGCCCTGGTCTTCGGTACAAGGTCCTTTTCCAGTTTGTAGAAGACAAACAGCCCTTCCAGCTTTGATTCATGATCAGAGTTGTGTGAAAACGGCGCTGTGAGGCCAACCCCCATATCTTCCCTTTTTCGTAGTCTGTGATAGAAATGCGGCAGCGTGACTTTTGAAATAGTTAGCGGATTCCTTTCACACCCTGTTAAAGTCATGTGCTGACAGTGTCTTGTTCTAGACAACCACCGAAATAGGGCCTGTCTGGACCTCAGGGTGGGGACAGGGCTTGCAGCTGAAGATTAAAGCATCATTTAGACATATATTGGTAAATTGCATAATCTTATATAATTAAGATGACTATTTAGGGTAATCTACCGTGTGTACATGAGGCATTAAACCGTTTTGGCCATCGTATGACTTTTTTCCTGCGTTTTTACTCTTCAGGCTTGATATTCAATGTTCAGTTGTCTCTGAGCTACTGGGTGGCGACTAGCTGTTATGTTTCTCAAAGATAGTACATCCTGCTGTGAGGGAATCCAGCTCTCCTGTCACTATACAGTCATATGTAAAAGTTTGGGCACCCCTATTAATGTTAACCTTTTTTCTTTATAACAATTTTGGTTTTTGCAACAGGTATTTCAGTTTCATATATCTAATAACTGATGGACTCAGTTAGATTTCTGGATTCAAATGAGGTTTATTGTACTAACAGAAAATGTGCAATCTGCATTTAAACAAAATTTGACCGGTGCAAAAGTATGGGCACCCTTATCATTTTCTTGATTTGAACACTCCTAACTACTTTTTACTGACTTCCTGAAGCACTAAATTGGTTTTGTAACCTCATTGAGCTTTGAACTTCATAGCCAGGTGTATCAAATCATGAGAAAAGGTATTTAAGGTGGCCACTTGCAAGTAGTTCTCCTATTTGATTCTCCTATGAAGAGTGGCATCATGGGCTCCTCAAAACAACTCTCAAATGATCTGAAAACAAAGATTATTCAACATAGCTTTTCAGGGGAAGGATACAAAAAGTTGTCTCAGAGATTTAACCTGTCAGTTTCCACTGTGAGGAACATAGTAAGGAAATGGAAGAACACAGGTACAGTTCTTGTTAAGCCCAGAAGTGGCAGGCCAAGAAAAATATCAGAAAGGCAGAGAAGAAGAATGGTGAGAACAGTCAAGGACAATCCACAGACCACCTCCAAAGACCTGCAGCATCATCTTGCTGCAGATGGTGTCACTGTGCATCGGTCAATAATACAGCGCACTTTGCACAAGGAGAAGCTGTATGGGAGAGTGATGCGAAAGAAGCCGTTTGTGCAAGCACGCCACAAACAGTCGCCTGAGGTATGCAAAAGCACATTTGGACAAGCCAGTTACATTTTGGAAGAAGGTCCTGTGAACTGATGAAACAAAGATTGAGTTGTTTGGTCACACAAAAAGGCGTTATGCATGCGCTGTATTGTTGACCGATGCACAGTGACACCATCTGCAGCAAGATGATGCTGCAGGTCTTTGGAGGTGGTCTGTGGATTGTCCTTGACTGTTCTCACCATTCTTCTTCTCTGCCTTTCTGATATTTTTCTCGGCCTGGCACTTCTGGGCTTAACAAGAACTGTACCTGTGTTCTTCCATTTCCTTACTATGTTCCTCACAGTGGAAACTGACAGGTTAAATCTCTGAGACAACTTTTTGTATCCTTCCCCTGAAAAGCTATGTTGAATAATCTTTGTTTTCAGATCATTTGAGAGTTGTTTTGAGGAGCCCATGATGCCACTCTTCATAGGAGAATCAAATAGGAGAACTACTTGCAAGTGGCCACTTTAAATACCTTTTCTCATGATTTGATACACCTGGCTATGAAGTTCAAAGCTCAATGAGGTTACAAAACCAATTTAGTGCTTCAGGAAGTCAGTAAAAAGTAGTTAGGAGTGTTCAAATCAAGAAAATGATAAGGGTGCCCATACTTTTGCACCGGTCAAATTTTGTTTAAATGCAGATTGCACATTTTCTGTTTGTACAATAAACCTCATTTGAATCCAGAAATCTAACTGTATCCATCAGTTATTAGATATATGAAACTGAAATACCTGTTGCAAAAACCAAAATTGTTATAAAGAAAAAAGGTTAACTTTTATAGGGGTGCCCAAACTTTTACATATGACTGTATGTGCTACATAGAATGTGGGGGGGAGAGATCTGTCTCATAAGTGGAGAAATAAGCATATTTCTTTAAGGTGCATTGCACAGTGTCTTAGAATTACATGTACTATTGATTTTTTGCAACGTTTGTTAAAGCCAAAGTGACCATGCAAGGTCATTTTAACGGCTTTTTCCAGGTCGCCACCTGACAGCACACTGGAGGACGTCCTTCTCACCCGTAGTGGGACAGGAAACCACAAGAGTTTAGAAGGATCCTCCCCTTGCCATCCCTCAGTGTTTTTCCTGTCCCACTGTGGATAGGAACGACGAGAGGAATATCCGACCGTTCCACGCAGATGGCAGGATCGGGGGGCCCAGCCTTTCCCTTCCTACTTGGAGAAATCTGCAGCTGACACCCGACAGAGGGTCCCTCAGCTTATCCATTGTAGTGCTGCTCCTGGACACCGGGTCGCTTCCTCCTGAAGGGGGCTCTCGACCCTGGACACTACCACCGCCAAACCGCCTCTGGGGAGTCCACTGAGCCCACAAGCCGACACCCGGCAGCAGATCATCGTGCTTCCCCCCCCCCCCCCCCTTTTCCCGGGGAACGCGGCACATCAAGAGAAGGCTGCCGAGCCCGGAGGCAGGGGGCCTCACTTCTGGCCGATGACGTGTCACAGACCGGTGGCGCCTCACTTCCGGCTGCCCCATCGAAGGCGGGGCCGCCATCAGAGCCGGGCGCGCGTCACAGACCGGGGACGTGTCACTTCCGGTCGCGTCGCCACTAAGCTACTTCTGGCAGCGACCGCCCGGCATCACAAACCGCAGCAGATATAGGCCCACCAGGGAGGTGGGCAGGCGTCCAGAGGAGCGGATCGACAGCGCACAACGGTGCGGTATGCAGACTCTTCTCCGGAGGGGCAGGACGAGGTACCCATCCCCACTTACATGCCTCTGTGTCTCCACAGTGGTCAGCAGGACGGCAGTATCCATCTCTACCAGGAACATGGAGGACCAGGCAAAGACTGAGACGGGAGCAGAGAGCCAGGGTCATGTGAGAAACCTCAAAAGAGGTCACTGCAGAGCCCGAAAAGATAGGCCCCACAGAACCTGTATTTTATATGTTCTAGGGGGGAACCTCCACCTCTGAGAGAAAGGAGCCTTAGCGGAAGGATAAGAAGTGTCCAGTTTGCTCTAAGAAGCTAAATGACACGTAGCAAAAGACCCTCTGCAACACATGTGCAAAGCGCATAGTGGTGGAGGAACAGGCTACATTCATGTCTAACATTAGAGCGATAATTAGGGAAGAAGTACAGGCCTCAGTATCCGGCCTAGCCACTTCCCAGACCCCGCAGGCGAACCCCCAGTTATCCAGGAAAAGGCAGAGTGGATCGGACATGTTTTCTGAAGACATTCTGTCTGAATCTGATGCAGAGGAGGAGGAGACCAGAGAACACCCAGAAAGGGGACGGAAATATCTGTTTTCGTCCAGGGATACGGACGAACTATTGGGGGCAGTGCGGCAGACTATGCAGATCGAGGAATCCCCTCCTACCCTCTCAATACAGGACGAAATGTTCGGAGGGTTACACTCCCAGACTTCGATGGTCTTCCCAGTAAACACCCACATACAGGCAATGATACTGGACGAATGGGAGGAGGCAGAGAAAAGATTAACTATCCCCAGAGACTTTAGGCTTCGCCTGCCATTTGACCCTGAGGAGGTCAAGTCTGGGAGGAGGTCCCGAAGATGGACATCCCAGTGGCAAAGGTATCAAAAAAGACGGCAATTCCATTCGAGGATTCCTCAAGCCTGAAGGAACCCCTAGATCAGAAAGCAGACCGACTCTTAAAAAGGGCCTGGGAAAGTTTGGCAGCGGTCATAAAAACGAATATAGCTGCGACATCAGTAGCACGCTCCATGCATCTATGGATAGATGATTTGGAGGAGCATTTGTCAGATAGAACCCCGAGGGAAACCATCCTGAAGTCCCTCCCCTTACTAAAGTTAGCTACTGGGTTTTTGGCCGACACCTCGGCAGAATCGGTTAGGTTCACGGCCAGAAGCCAGACCTTGTCCAGTACAGCCAGAAGGGCTATCTGGCTTAAGAGTTGGACAGGTGACATGCAGTCAAAAAATAAACTCCGCTCGGGGGGGGGGGGCAGGGTCTTCAGGCCCGTGCTCGATGATATCTTGGAGAAAGCATCAGATGGGAAAAAAAGGGGTTCCCTGAAGAGAAGCGTAAAAGATACCAGCCCTTCTGTAGACCCCATTACAACCAGAGAACGGACTACAGAGGGAAAGGGAAGTCGAGTCGATGGAGCTACACCAAAGGAGTCGAGGGTAGAAATAGGAACAGAGATGACATATTTTCCTGTCCAGCTCCCTGAAAAAAATGATGCCTCCAGAGTAGATTGCTCAAGTTGAGGGGGAAATGGCAGGTTGCCTCCAGCCCCTGGGTACTACAGGTCATTGTTCGGGGGCAGGGAGTTGAATTCTATCCTGTACCCCTGAGAAGATTCTTAGTGACCAGTTCTCGACTCAGTTCAGCTTCCCTCATGTGGTTGGACATTCAGGATCTCCTAGACATGGAAGCAATGCAAGAAAGCGGACGGCACCGCTGTTACCGTGCTAAGGTCCGTGGCTGGCAGCAGGCGGAGACCTCACATCCAGGACTCCCAGGTGCTTGACCTCGTAGCAAGACGAATGTAGTTTCCAAGAGAAAAAGGTCGCACTCAGCGGGATAATGATAAATGTTTATTGACACTGAATTACATGTCACGTCGGAGATGTGAAGGAGAGTGTGTCAAAAACACACACTCTCCTTCACATCTCCGACGTGACATGTAATTCAGTGTCAATAAACATTTATCATTATCCCGCTGAGTGCGACCTTTTTCTCTTGGAATAGACATGGAAGCAGTTACACCAGTACCTGCCCAGGAAGAAAGGAGAGGACTCTACTCGAGCCTCTTCGTTATAAAAAAAAACCCTCGGGGGAGACCAGAACCATAATAAACCTCAAACCCCTAAACAAATGGGTAACCTACAGACGCTTCAAAATGGAATCGATAAGATCCACGATTCCGCTCCTGGGGAAAGGGGTGGTAATGTGCATACTAGATCTAAACGTGTATTACCACGTCCCTATCTACCCAGATCACCAAAAGTACCTCAGGTTCACGGTCGAAAGGGACGGCAGGATATACCATTATCTGTTTCGCTGCCTACCCTTTGGCCTAGCATCAGCCTCAAGAATCTTCACAAAATTAATGATAGAGGTAGAGGCCTACCTAAGAGCCCGAAACATCACGGTGGTCCCGTATCTAGACGACTTCTTAACTATAGCCGATTCAGCAACCCAGCTCAGGGTCGACTGTCAGTCCTCAATCTCCACGCGGCAGAGTTTAGGATGGATCATAAATTGGTCAAAGTCAGATCTCATACCCAAGCCCAGAATAAAATTCTTGGGGGTCATGCTAGACTCAGAAAGGATGTCTTATCTACCAGCCAAAAAGCAGGCCATTATGCCGAAGAAGATTAGTCAGTTCTCAACGAACCGGGTATCGATCAGGGACACAATGAGAATCCTGGGGCTGATGATTTCGTGCATTTCCTGTGTCAGATGGAGTCGGTTCCACTCCTGTGACCTACAATGCAGTCCTAGCATCCTGGGACAGAAGGCAGAGCTCACTGGACAAGAAAATACTGTTAACCCCCCGAGCCAGAAGATCGCTATTGTGGTGGACTATTCCGATAAACCTAAAAACCGGTGTCTCATGGGTTCAGTCCCTGGAAGTTGTAGTGACAACGGATGCGAGTCTGTTCAGCTGGGGCGGACACGTCGCAGGAAAGTACTACCAGGGGCGATGGAGTCCGGAGGACAGCAACAGGTCCTCCAACGTCAGAACCACATGCGGTCTGGAAAGTATTGCTCGTCGCCAGGTCTCACGTGAAGAACAAAACATGTCAAAATACTGTCAGACAATAACACGACAGTAGCCTTTCTCCGCCACCAGGACGGACCAAGACACCCGACACTTCAGGCCTTAGCAGATCAGATCTTCATATGGGCAGAGAAGGAGGTCCTCTCCATCTCAGCTGTGCATCTGGAGGGCTCCAGGAACCAGATCGTGGACTTCCTCAGCAGAAGGATAACCGCAACAGACTGGGAGCTCAATGACGAAGTGTTCAGCAGCCTGTGGGACCGTTGGGGGACAACCAAGAATAGACCAGTTTGCGGACAAAGGGAATGCAAAAGTCAGGGCCTTATACTCTCTGGGAAATCTGACAGGGATAGATGCTCTATCACAGTCCTGGAGCAGGGGCCTGTTGTATGCCTTCCCTGCCCCTAGCCCTCATTCCACGGGTCCGCAGAAAAATCTGCAAGGACAAAGCCAGGGTCATATTAGTGGTCCCCTATTGGCCAAGAAGAAGTTGGTTTCCCCTGCTCAGGAAACTAGCGGGCGAGGAACCCATTCTCCTGCCAAGAAGAGAAAACCTCCTCCATCAGGGTCTGGTCCTACATCAAAGGCCGGAAGCTTTCCAGTTATCAGCCTGGATCCTGAGCGGCAGGTCCTAAGAGCAAGGGGTCTATCAGACGAAGTCATTTCTACCCTACAAGGAAATAGGAAACCCGTGACCGCAGCAATATAATAATAAAATCTGGAAAAAGTTCTGCAGTTTTTGGGGAGAGGCGACAGTCGGAACTGACCAACCCAACATCCCGAAGATACTTGACTTCTTGCAGGAAGGGTTCAAAAAGGGCCTTAGACCCAGCACTCTGAGAGTGCAGATCGCAGCCTTGAGCGTGTTTTATGACACAGCCCTATCATCACACCTGTGGATAGTCTGGTTCTCGAGAGCAGTGCAAAGGCTTAAACCCTCAATGCGCTATGTAAACAGCCATACCAGCTAGGGGCAGAGATAAATATTGGTAATCTCTATCTCAAAACAGCCTTTCTAGTGGCAGTTACATCAGCCTAGAGGTTAGAACTGCAGACCCAAGACCCCTACTTACAAGTGTTTAGTGACCGCTTAGTCCTTAGACTCGACCTGGCCTTCCTACCCAAAGTTATCTCAAACACAAGCATGAATCAGGAAGTAGTACTCCCTTCTTTTTTCCAGTCTCCCAAGAATAGCAGGGAAGAAGCCTACCATAACTTGGATGTAAGGGAAACTGTACTTGGGTATCTGGACGCAACCAGACCCTGGAGGCAGGACCGCAATTTTTGTCCAATATAGAGGCTCTAATAAGGGGAAGAAGGTGTCAAAATCAACAATAGCAAGGTGGATTAGAGCCACTATTAGCATGGCCTATAGAGCACAAGGTCAGATTCCCCCGGGGAGCCTGAGAGCCCACTCAACTAGTGCCATGGCCGCATCATGGGCAGAAAAGGGGGGAGCCTCAGCAGGACACATCTGCAGAGCAGCGTCTTGGGCAAGTCTTAGTACTTTCTCAAAGCACTATAAACTAAACGTAGCATCCACACAGCTAGCATTTGGGAGAAAGATACTCCATGCAGTAGTCCCGCCCTAGGACCAATATACTTTGGTACTACTCCAGTGTGCTGTCAGGTGGTGACCTGGAAAGCGGTAATTAGACCTACCGGTAACTGTGTTTCCAGGAATCCATCCTGACAGCACTGTTAGATCTCTTCCTATGACACTTTCCATACAACTGTGGTGTAACATGTGTAGGAAGAATGTTGGTTTAAATAGTCTGTTTGCATCCATCCTGATGTGTTACTTTGGGAAAACACTGAGGGATGGCAAGGGGAGGATCCTTATAAACTCTCGTGGGTTCCTGTCCCACTACGGATGAGAAGGACGTCCTCCAGTGTGCTGTCAGGATGGATTCCTGGAAACACAATTACTGGTAGGTCTAATTACCGTTTTTTACCTCGACAACCCCTTTTCATAGTCATACTATGGCCTAAAATACAAATAAGAACAAGTTACACAATAGCCATTCTAGTTGGTAGAAATTAATTACCAGTCGGGGAGAAGTGACGAGGGTCCCAGCATAATCGGTTACAAAGCGGTCCCAAACTTTATTCACTTACATAGGATGTCACTGATTTCGTGAGTATTTATGAGCAGAAACTGCTGCTAAATTCTGCTAGTATCCTGAATGTGTGAACATGTGCTTTAATTGATTTAAAAGCTGGCGCTAATTTTATATCTGCTCGATTTTTATACCAAACCTAATACAATAGGAAATTGATAAATCCTTTGCGGAAACTGAAGATTTGTAATCCAGGTTGTTGTGAGGACATTTATGGCTAACGGAAAGGCTTGTGATTTATTGCTTTATCGCTTGCATGGTGACATACATGGATAAGTGTCTCTAATCGTGGAGAATCAGTCTCAAGTAGATAACGTATTATACTTAGTCCAACAGTGCAATAAAGTGCCTTCATTTCTATCTTTATGATGCTTTATTAAAGGGGTTTACACTTTTTTTTCTTTAAATTATTTAAATGCATGCATTTAGAGCTAAAAATCAATTTTGCAATGGGGTTCATTAAAATCTTTTCCTCTGCATTGCACATCTATTCGTGGCTGTAGAACGAGTTGACTGAAAACCTGTGTGAGCTCATTCTCATTAAAGGGGTATTCCCATCTCCAAGATCCTTTCCCAAAATGTAGTAGGTGTAGTAATAAAAAGAAATAACTTTTTTAATTAGAAATGTAGCATAGTTTTTCTGGTTGGCTGTCTCTTTCCTCATGGTCAGGCATTGCAGGACCCTTGGTATCCATGGTTACGACCTCTGATATAGTGACCGCTAGATGCTAATGGTCATAACCATGGATATACCTAAGGTCCTGTAATGCCTGCTCATGAGGATAGAGACATAGCCAATCAGAAAAACTATACTTAATTTCTGATTAGAGGTATTTACTATTACAACCTCTACATATTGGGTTAGAATCTTAAAGATGGAAATGCCCCTTTTAAAAGATGGGAGCATTTGTAATTTTCTTTTTCTTTTTTCTGAACACTTGACCATAGACATCATCAAAGTTTATTGTGCAGTGAAACTGAGGGTCAGGTAAAGGGAAAACTGCAAAATTTCTAATGAAAACAAATGGCAAAAATAATTTTCTGCCTTAAATACATCCATTTACGGAAAAAAATTGTCACTAATTTTGGATAACCGTTTTTTAAGGCAAACGTTTGCTACATTGACTTGAGTATCAGCTAATATTTCCTCCATTACAGTGTTGTAGAAGTTGTCTAATTATTTCTGTCTTCCCTTGAATGCTTCATATGGATTCTTGCTTCTCTCTTCTGCTCCTCTACCTTCAGCTCACTGACTTTGGTAATTCTGTGAAGGTATATTGTTTACATCACGTATATGGCCGAAATGTTTTACTCTTATTGCAAGTGTAAAAGACCCTTATGTCACTGTACATGTAACTCTTCCAGAACCCCATATGCAGTGGCATAATGTCCTGTAACTCCATGTGAAATTAGTAAATTTCCCAAAAATTTGATTGAAAGTATTCGAATTGCTGTGAAAATACACCTATTATGATCTGAGGCTTCCAGAAAGCGCATTATAAATTGCTGCTTTTTATATATATATTTTTGTGACCATGTGGGACCCACATGGTCACATACATCGCCCCACTAGAAGCATGTCTGCTTCAGTGCTGGAAGATTCAAAAACCCACCGGATAATCGGGACAGTAGTGGCAGTTTTTGTGTTTTTTTTCCCATTCTTAACTTGCTGGGCCTCCATAAGAATTTAGCAAAATGGCCTCCATTTGAACACTATTTTGCCAAATATGTGCAAATCAAATCACAAAAATTTCATATTTTCTTGAATCTGAATTTTTTTTTCTTGGAAACTGAAGGCAAATCCATTCATTTATCTGTACATTTGACCTAAGTAACCCCCACTCATAAGGCTTGTAAATTACCGCAGCCAAATCCACACTACACACTCAGATTTGTGGTGGAATTCATAGTGGATTTCACCTTTCTGCAATGAGGATTGGTCAAATCTAAGCCACATGGATTGTACCGTAATCCGCTGTGGATTTTCAGTGTGCAAGTCCACATTTCCGTTGTGTCCATTTACCTTAATAGGAGCGCTTTTTAGGTAAATTCAACCAATATTTGGAAATTGATGAATTCAGTTACCTAATCTTAGAAAGGAAGGCTCATCAGGGCTGAATCTTTAATTCCTGATGTGTTTTTCTTGTGTTTTCTATTTGACAATTTTAAACACCAGATTTTTTTAAGTCACAAGGATTTAATTAGTTTTTTTTAATTGCAGGACTCGAGAGCCTATTTCCATCTGCTCAACCAGATTGCACCTAAAGGGCAGAAGGAAGGTGAAGAGAGAATAGATATCAACATGTCTGGATTCAGTGTAAGTCTGCTCCAGCGGTGTATGCAGCACACGTCAGGGGATGCTGTGTCCTTATTAATATTCTCAGGCCTCTGTATCTACAGTCAGCATTAAACATCCTGCATGCATTTTTAATCTCTTCTGTCTCACTGAAATCCCCTTCGTAAAACCAAATCTGACGTTGTCATTCTCGCAGACTCTCCGTGCAAGGTAATCTTCTGCCTCATAGCTGGCCATGGGAGCTGTGAGTCATATCGTAGGCGAAAGTGTAGGCTAGGAGTCACAAAGTGGTAGTTATCTGTCCGAGCATGGAAGGAGATTCTTGTGATATTAGCACTCTTCTTTTGTTTACAGCTCATTGTTTTGTAGACCGACCACTCCTAGACAGCAGAACATGTGCAGTGCTTACAAACTCTTCTCTGTTGAGCTTGTAAGCACTGTTTTGAAGCTTGCCAGGATTGCTGGAGTGCACACTGTCACCACTTAATCACCTTTCGCTTAAGTGCAGTGGTTACAATCTAGACAGCGGCGGTCAGTTTACAAGGCAACAAGCTGTAAATAAAGGGGGTTTTACACTAAGCGATATCGCTAACAATATCGCTAAAACGTCACTGGTTTTGTGACGTTATAGCGATATTGCTAGCGATATCGCTATGTGTGATACTTACCAGCGACCGCCTCCCCCGCTGTCCATCGCTGATCGCACGAGAATGTCCGGCTCCATTTCTCGTCGGGCGCTTCCTGCTGAGACTTCCTGCTGTGACGACGAGCGACACTGGATGCGGGCGGGAGGACGTCAGGATCGCTGTGTGTGAATGGTAAGTATCGTGCGCTGCGTCGCTGCTGCATCGCTGTGAGATCTTTCTGTATGAAAGCTCACTAGCGATCATTTAGCGATGCACCAGCGATCCTGACCGGGTGGGATCGCTGGTCGGATCGCTGGTGCATCGCTAAATGTAAAAGGGCCTTAAGCGTTGATATCTCAAACGGCATGTTTTTACAAGCACCATCTAATCAATTTATGAAGATTGGTCTAACCCTTTAAATATATTTTTATCCTCTTTGGGTCAGAGTGGTAAAAAAAATTAGCATTTTCTGATAAGGGGTTGTCTAAACCAGTCGGCCCTTTTTGCAAGGATTTCAGACCTGATCTCTGCAGGTCCATGTTCTGAAACCACTTGTTAATAATTGTTGCTGGCCACAAGTGCAATATTGCATGGGTCCCATATTTATGAGGGCGTGATCATGTAATACATGGGCTGAACTGAGCACACCGTGGCCAGAGCTGAGCTTTTTTTGGGGTGATCATCCTTTGTGAATAGTGCTGATCAAGAGTACTTTTACTAATGCCATTTGTCCTTTTTTGGGCATAAAGACTGGAATTTTCTCTTTACACTATTCCTTTAGATATTCTTATAGCTGCCGTGGGGACTAGTTACTTTCCTAGAAGTCTAGTTAGAGTAATTGCTTTTAATGTTACTGTATCACTCTTGTTGGGTAGATGTGCCATTCTCTTCAGTTGCACATCCAGTAGGAGGATAATTGTTCGTTCCTCCCAAATTGAACTGCTGCATGAAACTTTTACCAACTTTGCAGAAGTGGAACCAGAGCAGACATTATATTAAGTTTTGGGAAAATATCCTTTCTGTGGACACTACAAGGTTTGCATCATTCTTATTCCAACAGGAGAAGGACGATCTCAAGAGGGCGGAGTACATGCTCCAGCAAGCTGAAAGACTAGGCTGCAGGCAGTTCGTCACTCCTGCTGATGTGGTCAGCGGAAATCCTAAATTAAACTTGGCCTTTGTGGCAAACCTGTTCAATAAATACCCCGCGCTTACTAAGCCTGAGAACCAGGACATCGACTGGTCTCTCCTCGAAGGTGAGCAAGGAACATATCCTTAATAACAGGCACTAGATAATTCTTAGTGGTTTGAGCACATTGGACATTTGCAGCTTCTTTCTTGCTCTAAAAAGGCGTTAAAAAGTAAGATCTTATATAAGAGCTTCTTTAATTTTGAGCAAAATTCAACCACCGGCATGCATCATTTGGAATAATTTGGCTAAAAAAAACCCCATAAATTTCACCGTACAAAAAAGAAAAGTGACTTCAAAATAAAATGCAAATGAACGTGATTCTACCAACTTGCCTTTCTGTGCCATCTATTGGAAGTTCTTTGAACTGCTTACTCCTCATTTTGATCCAATGAACAAATCGAAAAACCTGTGTGCTAAAGGCCTCGGTCACACATCCGTCACCATACAAGTATTATGATTCATTTTCACAGATGGCACTCATATTTATAGTCTGAGGCCAGTCACGTCTGGTGGTTTTTTTTTTTTTGTTTTTTTTTTGCTGACCAAATATTCTGCACAACATTTGCCGAGATTTGTCCGATTTTTAAATTGGCAACGCAAGGCCGTGAGTCCATGAAGAATTTGGCAGCATTCGGATGACATGGCATTCAAGTGCGTTGCAATTTTCATGGACTGTTAAAAGTTGGGAAAACTAACGGAGTTCGGTATTTTTTATTTTTTTTTTCTCTCGTACATGTGAATGAGGCCTTACTTGTGCTTTATAAGTCAGTAGAAATTATTTCCAATGTACATCATGGTGATTTTTACCAAATTTGTTTCCTTTGAAACTTTTGTAGTTTTGTTAGTTTTATTGTCAAGTGATATGATCTGTGATAGTTTAAATGGAGCAGATACGGGAAATTACTTATTTATTTTTTTTTCAGGGGAGACTAGAGAGGAAAGGACCTTCCGTAACTGGATGAACTCCCTTGGTGTGAATCCCCATGTTAATCATATCTACAAGTACGTGTCTACTGGCCGCTATAATGCTCAGCTGCTGCAAGTACAGTTTTGTCCTATTTTATTCTGAGCAGTTTAACAAAGTTAGGAGCAAAAAGTTAGTAGCCAGCTTGGTAAAGAAAACTGAGGAGTTGATCATGGTATACAGATGTGTGCGCTCATCAGTTTGTCATCCTACATTCCAGCCTATGATCTCATGTACCAGCAATCGTCAGCTCGACAAAGCTCCTTTAGGTGGAATTAATCTGCGCCATATTTCTCAAAAGTGGCGCAAAATTTCAAGAAGTTACCTTTTTTTGTGCTAAAGCAACATGCTGTAACACTTAGGACATTTTGAAGCCTTTTATAGGTCAGATTGCTATATTAAACCGTTCTTGACATGTCATTTGCATGTCATGAACGCATATGGCGAGTCCAGCTTCCCCTTATTGCAACCCCAATCTGAAACAACCAAACCGAACCAAAGGGGTGACCTTTTAAATAAAACACTACAACTTAAATACTTTGGATAGTTTTGGCAACAGCGGCCAATTTTATTAACAAACAATAACATGTAACAATAAGTAATAATGCAAAAGTAAATATGAGGGGAGTGTTCTTGGAGCTAAAAGATCTGGCAAAACAAATGAAAACTTGACCACCATGTTGCCCTCAGCCGTCCATCACCCGCTCGAGGGCACCATACATCCCGATCCGGAAAGACCAACCACCAAAACTCCTGGGGTAAAACCTCGTCCAGAGCCCATAACCAAATGCCGATTAGCCCCGCACAATTTTAACTGCCTGGAATTTTACTTACAATTCCTTCCCCTGACCAATCAGCTTCAACTCCAATAACCCCACCCCCCACCAACCACGAGGATCCCGACCACCTCAGGCTCGTGAGTGCCCAACGCCACCAATGCCCTGTCAATCCCTTCCTGTATTGCCAATGCTCACAAATCAATTCCTATCGCGTTTAAATGAACCCCATCCTCCAATCAAAAATTTCCAATGTCCGCTTCCAATTCAAAATGCCGAACACTGAAACCCCCATTCCTGGATACAAAACCCGATACTGCCCTATTTAAAGGGGTTGTCCACTACTTTAAATTAACCGCCCAATGTATCCCCCCAGGGCCTCTAATGAATTTTGTATATACCTTATGTTGCCTATACTGCCTGTGAGCGGCACTATCCGTGGCCGCTTACAGGCAGCACATGACCCAGCACTGACGTCATGCCAAGTGAGGCGTGACTCAGCGCTAGGACCCCGCGGTGGCTGTTGGGTTGTGGGCTGGGTTAACCCCCGCATCACAAACAGCATCCTCTGCACGCTTTCTCAAAGAATGGGCGCAGTGGATACTGGGTGTGATGCGGGGGGATAACTCCGCCCACAGCCTGGCAGCCAGCATGGAACGAGGAAGAGGGACCCCCGGCTGCTGCCGGCACTTGATGAGATGTAAGCGGAAGCGAGAGCAGGCTGCCTGTGAGCTGCCAGCGATAGCACCGCTCACAGGCAGAATAGGCAACATGAAGTATTAACAAAATTCATTAGGGTATATACATTGGGGCTTAATTTAAAGTAGTGGACAACCCCTTTATTTTCACCCTAGCCCTATTAACGATCTAGCCAACCTCCACTTTTGTCTAGGGACAATATCCAACCACACTGTCGACACACCCGGAAAAGACTTCCACAACCTAAGAAAACCAAAGCAAATGTCCCGGATTAATTCCCTAACTGGCCTAACCCCTAAATCGTTACCGCCCACATGCATAACAAGGATGTCAGGTGATCTATCCAACCGGGCGGCTCTGGAAAACTCGGATAGGACCCTATTCCAAACCATCCCTCTAAATCCTAACTAATGAATCCCCACCTTCTCCCCCCTAAAACCCAATTGTCTACCATCTGGCCTTACGTCGGCCAGCAGCACCCCCCAATGCACAAAGGAGTGCCAAAGATCCAGGCTAGTAATGGATCATCACCTGAAAAATACATACAACAGGCAATATCAAAGAAATATCCAACATTCTACCACTGTCATTAATGACGCATATACAATAAATAATGGTCCGAGCTCCACCTGCCGATTCGCCTTATCGTATCTGCACCTAAACCAAGACTGTCAGCCTCTGAAGATGCCTCGATCCTAAAGAATGCGACCCGTACCATCCCTGGGTTAAGGCCAAACTCCCGCAGTCCCCTTTTCAAGACTGCGACAAACTGGAAATGAGACAAAAATGCCCCATCCACGTGACACAGCAATGGGCCCACCCTCCCTGACCACAAACGCCAATACAGATCCAAACACTTCTGCGGGCACATCAGTGACCCTTCAACCCGTCCCAAAACCACCCGTCTACCTCTCCCCAACAGATCAGTTTTTGAACTCCTTATCCAAAAAACGATGCCCCCTGCCCAAAAATCCATATCATCTGCCAACAAACCCCCAGGCCTGTCAGTGCTTCGAGATACAATGTCGCCTATCTGCATTGCCCCGAAAAAGGCTAAAGAAAAAGATAACCTAAATAATGCCAACTCAAAATCGGAACAACAACTACCTTCCAAAACTCGGCCCAACCTTTCCAACACACTGAACGAGATTGGTCTCCGCCTATCGAAACTCCGCTTGCCTCTTCTAAAACCCCTCAATGCCTGTCTAACCAAAAATCTTTCTGTAACTTCCACCGATCCTTGCAACTTAAAGCCAAAATGCCAATCCGGCAATAAATTTATTCACTTTTGAAATTGACCAACCCATTTCAGCCGTGTAAATAAATGAGTAAAAAATAGGGAAATTCCATAATGGCATTAATGCAAATATCAAATATTTAGGATAGTCATAGCTTGCATGCTTATTAAAGTGCAAAAAATTGCTATAAAAATATCACTAATCATGCCTGAGTACAAAAAGGACCCATGTATTAAACTGAAAAGACTAAATAAACAAATGTGCCAAGTGACAAAATTGTCTGTGTAAACATCATAATATTAAGAAGCATAAGTGCTAAAAAGCTTTGTATACAGTACAGACCAAAAGTTTGAACACACCTTCTCATTCAAAGAGTTTTCTATATTTTAATGACTGAAAATTGTAGATTCGCTCTGAGGGCATCAAAACTATGAATTAACACATGTGGAATTATATAATTAACAATGTGTGAAACAACTGAAAATGTCTTATATTCTAGGTTCTTCAAAGTAGCCACCTTTTGATTGGATTACTGCTTTGCACACTCTTGGCATTCTCTTGATGAGCTTCAAGAGGTAGTCACCAGAAATGGTCTTCCAACAGTCTTGGAGTCCCCAGAGATGCTTAGCACTTGTTGCCTTCACTCTGCGGTCCACCTCACCCCAAACCATCTCGATTGGGTTCAGGTCTGGAGACTGTGGAGGCCAGGTCATCTGGTGTAGCATCCCATCACTCTCCTCCTTGGTAAAATAGCAATTACACAGCCTGGAGGTGTTTGGGATCATTGTCCTGTTGAAAAATAAATGATGGTCTAACTAAATGCAAACCGGATTAAATAGCGTGCCGCTGCAAGATGCTGTGGTTAGCCATGCTGGTTCAGTATGCCTTCAATTTTGAATAAATCCCCAACAGTGTCACTAGCAAAGCACCCCCACACCATCACACCACCTCTTCCATGCTTCACGGTGGGAACCAGGCATGTAGAGTCCATCCGTTCACCTTTTCTGCGTCGCACAAAGACACGGTGGTTGGAACCAAAGATCTCAAATTTGGACTCATCAGACCAAAGCACAGATTTCCATTGGTCTAATGTCCATTCCTTGTGTTCTTTAGCCCAGACAAGTCTCTTCTGCTTGTTGCCTTTCCTTAGCAGTGGTTTCCTAGCAGCTATTTTACCATGAAGGCCTGCTGCACAAAGTCTCCTCTTTAGGGTATGTGCACACGTTGCAGAAAATTTCTGCACAAAAACCTGAATCCCTTCCCAGAAACCGCACCTATTTTTCCGCGGCGGTTTTTGTGCGTTTTTTGCACGGTTTTGATGCATTTTTGATGCGTTTTTACCGCAGCGGTTTCTAAAAGCATGGGAGAAGCCTAAACCGCGGAAAAAAATGCAAAATTAATGTGCATGCTGCGGTTTTTACCGCAATGCGGTTTTTTCGCAGTAAAAAAACGCATCAATGTGCACACACAGTGCAAAATGCATAGAAATGACTGTGCAGCTTATTTTTAGCGGTTTTATAGTAAAAACCGCTAAAAAAACGCTGTGTGTGAACACAGCCTAACAGTTTTTGTAGAGATGTGTCTGCTGCTAGAACTCTGTGTGGCATTGGCCTGGTCTCTAATCGGAGCTGCTGTTAATCTGTGATTTCTGAGGCTGGTGACTCGGATGAACTTGTCCTCCGCAGCAGAGGTGACTCTTGGTCTTCCTTTCCTGGGGCGGTCCTCATGTGAGCCAGGTTCTTTGTAGCGCTTGAAGGTTTTTGCCACTGCACTTGGGGACACTTTAAAAGTTTTCCCAATTTTTCGGACTGACTGACCTTCATTTCTTAAAGTAATGATGGCCACTCGTTTTTCTTTACTTAGCTGCTTTTTTCTTGCCATAATACAAAAAACAGTCTATTGTATCCACCAGACTTCTGCACCACACAACTGATGGTCCCAACTCCATTTATAAGGCAAGAAATCCCACTTATTAAACCAGACAGGGCACACCTATGAAGTGAAAACCATTTCCGGTGACTACCTCTTGAAGCTCAACAAGAGAATGCCAAGAGTGTGCAAAGCAGTAATCAAAGCAAAAGGTGGCTACTTTGAAGAACCTAGAATATAAGACATATTTTCAGTTTCACACTTTTTTGTTAATTATATAATTCCACATGTGGTAATTCATAGTTTTGATGCCTTCAGAGTGAATCTATAATTTTCATAGTCATGAAAATAAAGAGATCTCTTTGAGAAGGTGTGTCCAAACTTTTGGTCTGTACTATACATAGAGCTACATTTGTTGTCTACAGACTAAAGTGCAAATGGGTTTGTTATGAAAAAAAGACCAAGTGGTCAAAAATGAGTAAACCAGGGACTCATGAAATGTGACATAGAGATGTCAGTATGAATCAAATTTTGCAGTGTTTTCTTACAAGAAGCCAGTGGATGTCCAGCCTCTCCAATGCACAAATAAATAGAAGGATACGACTCCTTGGGAGGAAACAAAAAAAATTCTAAAATAATGGCACAATGCTGCAACTAATTTTTCTCTTTTTTTTTTTTTTTTTTTTTTTTTTTTTTTTTTTTTTTTTTTTTCAGTGACCTACAAGATGCCCTAGTAATTCTACAGCTGTATGAAAAGATTAAAGTGCCAGTAGACTGGAGCAAAGTAAACAAACCTCCATATCCCAAACTTGGGGCAAACATGAAAAAAGTAAGTAAAAGCAAAGTATAGCATTCATTTTGATGGTGTCCACCACCAATTTAATTTTAACGGTTTTTCTTTGTTTTTCTAGTTAGAGAACTGTAATTACGCAGTGGACCTGGGAAAAAATACTGCCAAATTCTCCCTGGTGGGCATTGGTGGGCAGGACCTGAACGATGGCAATGAAACTCTGACCCTTGCCTTAGTTTGGCAGTTGATGAGAAGGTGAGCGCGAGCCTTTCCCTTGTTTGGGACACCTATCTTTTAATCAGTGTCTGTGTTACGGTACTGTCACACTTAGCGATGTACCAGCGATCCCGACCAGCGATATGACGCGGTCAGGATCGCTGGTACATCGCTAAGTGGTCGCTAGTGAGCTGTCACACTGGCAGATCTCACCAGCGACATCGCTGGGGACGGGGGTCGCTACTTACCTGTCAGACGAGGCGATCCTGCATCCTCCCGCCCGGCTCCACGCGTCGCTCGTCGTCACAGCAGGAAGCGCCGCAGGAAGCTGACGACGAGAAACAGTCCTGGACGTTCTCGCGCGATCAGCGATAACCAGCGGGGGAGCGGGGCGGAGGTAAGTATCACACATAGCGATATCGCTAGCAATATCGCTATAACGTCACAAGTTATAGCGATATTGCTAGCGATATCTTAGTGTGACAGGCCCTTAATGCATACACATGTCACATCCACCAGTGTGAGTGACAGATTTCAGTGTACTGTTTAGTTACTCTGGTGGCACTGGTGGAAAATTGTACACTTGTTTCTTTCAGATTATATGCGAGATTCATAGAATGTTAGAGTTGGAAGGGGACCTCCAGGGTCATCATGTTCAACCCCCCTGCTCAATGCAGGATTCACTAAACCATCTCAGACAGATTTCTGTCCAGCCTCTGTTTGAAGACTTCCATTGAAGGAGAACTCGCCACCTCACATTTCAGCCTATTCCACTCATTGATCACGATCACTGTCAAAAAGTTTTTCTAATATCTAATCTGTATCTTCCCCCTTTCATTTTTATTCCATTTCTTCTCATGTTTCCATGTGCAAATGAGAATGCTGATCCCTCTACATTGCGACATCTTTTCAGATATTTGTAGACTATTAAGTCTCCTCTTAGACTTCTTTTTGGCAAGATAAACATTCCCAGATGCTTCCACCATTCTTCGTAGTATATAGTTTTCAGTCTGCTCACTATCCTGCTACCTTTTCTCTGAACTTGCTCCAGTTTTTCGATCTTTTTTTAAAATATGGTGCCCAGAACTGGACACATTATTCCAGATGCGGCCTGACCAAGTAGGAGTGGGAAGGAGGGGTAATTACTTCACAAGATCTAGACTCTATCCTTCTCTTAATACATCCTAGAGCTGTTTGTCTTTTTTAGCTGCCTCATCACACTGACTCTTGCAGTCTGTGATCTATTAGTATACCCAACTCTTTTTCCACGTGTTGTTGCTTAGTTCTATTCCTTCCTTTCTGTAGATGTAATTTTAATATTGTTTGGCCTAGATGTAGAATCTTGCATTTCTCTCTAAATACCATTCTATTAGTAGCAGCCCATTGTTCAAGCTTATCTAGATCCTTCTGACTCCTTTCTCATCTTCTCTAGTGTTAGCTATCCCTCCTAGCTTTGCATCGTCAGCAAATTTGATTAATTTACCTTCAGTTCTCTTATCTAGATCATTTATTAAAATGTTGATCACTGGGGCCTTGACAGACCCTTGTGGCACCCCACTTTAAGCACTCTTCCAATTGGATGTGCAATATCCAGTGATCATTATCAAATCTGATAACCCTGATCTATGCATTGCCCAACTAAAAGAGTTTTCAATCTCATTTCTTCATACCACCACAATTTCAATGTCACTTTTAAAAAAAATACTTTTTTTTTTTCTTTTTTTTTTTTCCCCTTTCCTACATTGGACGTAATATTCCGTCCATGTGACCTGGGCCCTAATTCCCATGGACGGAATATTACGTCATAGCGATCAGCGGCGCCCACGTGGCGCCCTGATTATCACAGCTGACACCCGACACAATGTGTCAGGGGCGGTCACAGACCGCCCCCGACAAGTTAACCCCTTGCACTCCGCGATCAAACACGATTGCGGTGTACCTGGGGTTAAAGGGAAGCATCGGCAGGGAGGGGGCTCCCACCGTACTTCCCTGAGCCCCCCCCACAGCAGCGCAATGTGCAGTGCTGCTGCGGGCGTCTCTTTCCCTGCAGGTCCCCGGATCCAAAATGGCGACGGGGACCTTCGGGGGGCCTGCAGGGAGCTGACTTCCTCAGTGCCTGCTAAGCGCAGGCATGAGGAAGTCTGCGTCTATGCCTGTGACAGATCAGCGATCTGTCACAGGACAGTTATGTCCCCCCTGGGACCATGTAATAAAGTTAAAAAAAAAAGTGTAAAATTTTTTAAAAAATCGCTTAAATTAAAAAAAAAAAAAAAATATTCCCTAATTCATTTTTTGGAAATGAAAAAAAAACAATAAAAGCACACATTTTTGGTATAGCCGCGTCCGTAACGACCCGCCCTATAAAACTGTCCCATTAGTTAACCCCTTTAGCGAACCCCTTAAAAATTAAAATAAATTATTTTTTGCTTCGTTTTTTTATCATACCGCCGAACAAAGTGCAATAACGCGCGATGAAAGACGCATATAAATATCCATGCTACCGCTGAAAGTCATCTTGTCCCGCAAAAAACGAGCCACCATACAGCATCAGTAAAAAAAAATACAAAAGTTATAGCTCGCAGATTTAAGTAATACAAAAATAATTATTTTGTATATAAAATTGTTTTCATTGCATAAAAGCGCCAAAACACAAAAAAGACCTAAATGAGGTATCGGTGTAACCGTAATGACCTGAAGAATAAAACCGCTTTATCAATTTTACCGCACGCGGAACGGTGTCAACGCACCCCCCAAAAGAAATTCATGAAACGCTGGTTTTTGTTCATTCTGCGTCCCAAATATCGGAATAAAAAGCGATCAAAAGATGTCACGTGCCCAGAAATGATACCAATAAAAACGTCAACTCGTCCTGCAAAAAAGACCTCACATGACTCGGTGGGTCAAAATATGGAAAAATTATAGGCCTCAATATGTGGTGATGCAAAAACTATTTTTACAAAAGAAAGCGTCTTTTAGCGTGTGACAGCTGCCAAAAATAAAAACCACCATAAATAGTATATCAACCCCCCCTTAGTTGAAAAATAATAAAATTAAAAGAAAATGTATTTATTTCCATTTTCCCGCTAGGGCTGAGATTGGGGTTACAGGTGTGTTGGGGTTAGGGTTGGAGTCATAATTGGGGGGGTTTCACTGTTTAGGCACATCAGGTGCTCTCAATGCGACATGGTGTCTGATCTCAATTCCAGCCAATTCTGCGTTGAAAAAGTCAAATTGTGCTCCTTCCCTTCCAAGCTCTGCCATGCGCTCACAGTGTTTTACCCCCACATATGGGGTATCGGCCTACTCAGGACAAATTGCAAAACAACTTTTGGGGTCCAATTTCTCCTGTTACCATTAGAAAAATAAAAATTTGGGGGCAAAAATATCATTTTTGTGGAAAAAAAATGTTATGTTTTTTTTTCACTCCCGGGCGTTATAAACTTCTGTGAAGCACTTGGGTTCAAAGTGCTCACCACACATCTAGATAAGTTCCTTAGTGGGTCTAGTTTCCAAAATGGTGTCATTTGTGGGGGGGTTTCCGCTGTTTTGGTACATTAGTGGCTCTCCAAAGGCAATATGACACCCGTAGACCATTCCATCAAAGTCTGCATTCCAAAACGTCACTACTTCCCTTCCGAGCCCCGACGTGTGCCCATACAGTAGTTTTCTCCCACATATGGGGTATCTGTGTACTCAAGACAAATTGGACAACTTTTGGGGTCCAATTTCTCCTGTTACCCTTGGGAAAATAAAAAAAAAAGACTAAAAGATCATATTTGTTGAAAAAATACAATTTTTTTTTATTTATTTTTTCAAAGTGCTCACCACACATCTAGATAAGTTCCTTAGGGGGTCTAGTTTGCAAAATGGGATCACTTGTGGGGGGTTTCCACTGTTTTGGTGCATCAGGGGCTCTCCAAACGCGACATGGTGTCCGATCTCGATTCCACCCAAAAACGTCAAATGGTGCTGCTTCCCTTCCGAGCTCTGCCATGCGCCCAAATAGTCGTTTACACCCACATATGGGGTATCAGCGTACTCAGAACAAATTGCACAATAACTTTTAGGGTCCTGTTACCCTTGGGAAAATAAAAATTGGGGGTGAAGAGATCATTTTTGTGGAAAACATATGATTTAATTGTACCGCTGTACATTATAAACTTCTGTGAAGCCCTTGTGGGTTCAAAGTTCTTACCACATATCTACTGTAGATTAAGTTCCTTGGGGGGTCTAGTTTCCAAGATGGGGTCACTTGTGGGGGGTTTCCACTGTTTAGGTATATCAGGGGCTCTCCAAACGTGACATGGCGTCCGATCTGAATTCCAGCCAATTTTGCATTGAAAAAGTTAAACGGCGTTCCTTCCATTCTGAGCTCTGCCATGCGCCGAAACAGTGGTTCCCCCTCACATATCAGGTATCGGCGTACTCAGGACAAATTGCACAATAACTTTTCCAGTCCAATTTCTCCTGTTACCCTTGGTAAAATAAAAAAAATTGAACCTTAAGTATTTTTTTTTTTGTGCAAAAAAGTTAAATGTTCATTTTTTTTTTTTTTTTAATCAAAAATTCCTGTGACGCACCTGAAGGGTTAATAAACTTCTTGAATGTGGTTTTGAGCACCTTAAGGGGTTCAGTTTTTAGATTGGTGTCACTTTTGGGTATTTTCTATCATATAGACCCCTCAAAGTGGCTTCAAATGTGATGTGATGTCCGTAAAAATAAAATGGTGTTGCAAAAATGATAAATCGCTGGTCAACTTTTAACCCTTATAACTTCCTAACAAAAAAAATTTGGGTTCCAAAATTGTGCTGATGTAAAGTAAACATGTGGGAAATGTTATTTATCAAGTTTTTTGTGTGCCGTATCTCTGTGATTTAAGGGCAGAAATATTCAAAGTTGGAAAATTGCGAAATTTTAAAAATTTTCGCCAAATTTCCATTTTTTTCACAAATAAACGCAAGTGAAATTTTACCACTAACATGAAGTACAATATGTCACGAGAAAACGATGTCAGAATCACCGGGATCCATGGAAGCGTTTCAGAGTTATTACCTCATAAAGGGACAGTGGTCAGAATTGTAAAAATTGGCCGGGAGTTAACGTGCAAACCACCCTTGGTAGTGAAGGAGTTAAGCAAACTTTTCCACGATATTTCACTAGGTATACGCTCAATGTCCTGGAGGACCTTGGAGATGGACAGAAAGTTAATGATGATATCATTGTCAATTGGGTGAACAGATCTTTGGCAGACGCTGGCAAGAGCTCCTCTATTCAGAACTTTAAGGTAACGTTCATATATCCTTGCTCTACTCGTATGGTTTTTATTGTGCTTTTAGTTCGTCCCTAGTCACTTTCTCTCTTGATGGTATATTTGACTAATAGGCGGCTTATTAGGGTTACTCTGTTCGGCCCCACCTATGATGCCTAAAGCTAGGCACTAGACATTCCAAATTATATCTTGTTAGCGAGTATATATTCTGTGAGATTCTGATAAATTTAATAATGGACATTAAACCCTTGAGGAACTCACCGACACAAAAAGAGGACTTAAAAGTACCCCCAAAATTTTTAAAAATCACAGAAAAAGGCAACCTAGTAGGTTGAGAGTGATTGTCTCATCGGTATTGCTGCACCTATTTTGTCGCCATCTTTAAATGGGTCCACTGCATCCTGTGCATTTGTTTGGAGGCTTGGGCAGGTAAGCATTTCTGCCTTTTTTTTTTCTGTGATTTTTAAACTATTCAGGAGCAAAACGACCCTGATTCTCCAGCCTCGCTTCATTAAAATCCACCTTTTGTCCCATTTTGAATCCTCTTAACTGAAAGGATAAAAGCTATTTTTACATAACTCCCACTTTGATGTCTGCATTTTGTTTGTAGATCATCTATTTACTCTATTTTATTTACCTTCTTCAGGACAAGTCGATCAGCACTAGTCTTCCTGTAGTGGATCTGATCGATGCCATCCAACCTGGCAGTATTAACTATGACTTGGTGAAGAGTGGTACACTTTCTGATGATGACAAACACAAAAATGCCACGTAAGTTTTGGCTATTAATGTAACTGCAGTGTTTATTTCCTACCTTTTTAAAGGGGTTGTCTCAAGTCCTATGTAAAATTGGCAATTTACTAATTTTTAAAAAATTCTGTTCTCAAAATTGGAGGGGTTTTAAATTCTGTACATTGCATTGTATAGCGGGGAATAAAAGGCAGGAAATACAGTCTCCTTTACTACTGATATTAGTAACAAACATTCATTACTGCATACTATACTTGAGTATATGTACATTGGTCTATTGACCACAATTGGACACTACTTGGACAACCCATTCTCAATCCCGGTTTCCCCCCTTGTAAAATAACACTTATGCATCCCTCTGGTGTTGGCACCCTTCCAGAGCTATCTGCACTGGTTTTCCCAGGGATCACATCACATTGTCATGCAATCACTGCAGCCAGTCAGAGCTGGATTCACTCAACTCGCCGCCTTTGGATGTGTTTTATACATCTGGAGGGAGTAAGAGGGGTGCGTCCTTTCTCACTTCCTCTGGATGTCTGATTTATGCTAACACTGGGAGAGTGAATCCCGTGCTGATTGGCCATTGGGATCACGTGACGTAATCACTATCCCAGAGAGCCGATGCTGACACTGCTCGAACGGCACTTGAGGCAAGTATAGACGTCATTTTACAAGGGGGGAACGTGTGGCTTAAGAAGGGGTTGTCGGGGTAGTAGACAACTTTCTTAAAGTTGTAAGCCCACCTCAAAGTTGGGCCATTAAGATATGCCTTAACTTATCACTCGACCCAGGGGAACCCAGCTGGTTCTCCAAATGAAGAGGCCACAAGTGTTCTTTGGTTTTCTTTCCCCTTCAATTTTTCAGCTTAGATGGGTGCTTTTCTGGCACCAAATTCATGGTGGCTCCTTTCAGATGACTGAGTCAGGAGTGCTGCTGTGCAGAGGAAATGGAAAGGGATCCTGGAAAGGTGGTTTACTGGCAATCATTTGGTGATGGCATATCTAAACGGTTTGCCATCCCTTAGTAAGATGGGAATACATTTTGACGAAAACTGTGTGTTCTGTCTAGAAGTATAGTGTCAAGTATAGCGTGGCACTACCACAAGGTGCACAAGTAGGTTACCCAGACCCAAGTGAATAATAAAGTAACTTGGCACTCAACTGAATGATCCTTTATAAATGTGATTTTTATTTATATGCAGTCCTAGAAGACGTTTCGGCCTACAATCGGCCTTCGTCAGTCTACTATAACAGATGTGGAATAAATACAGAAACGTGAAGTCATAAGTCCTCATGATAAATACAAAAATGCCAAACATATGTTATCCAGTCAATATCTGTCATATGATACAAATTTCAGAAAAATACATTGAACAATTTCATAGAGAATATATTACAAAACATATAATAACCATGTGTCAGGAAAACCAAGTGGAGAAGATGAGTTGTGTAATTGGTGAAAAAAGACTTACCCGACTGCTGTCACGGTACAATGACAAAATATAAGTCCACGAAAGAAGTTTTTATGTGGTTTCCTATAATGAGGTAAACCAAGTGGTTTCAGAATATTGTTATACAATGGTGATAATCCTATAGAAAAAGTGATACTATGATTGTACCTGCTTTAGGGTATAGTGCAGGTGTATGCTGTGCTTCCAGCTAACACTGAGGCGTGCTGTGCTATATTATAGAAAGACATGAAATAATGAGCTGTGGAGCGTAAAAGAAGGTGAAAAAATGGTAGATGGCAGTGGATAAATATATACCTGGTAAATCAACTAGGAATAATATTGGATGCGCTTAATAGAAAGTATGTTCCCTTGATGAGACTGAGTAAAAATGCATTTCTTTGGAGTGTTGAAGCAGTTTGCCTGAAACAATAATATTCACAAGGATCAGAAAATGGCTGTAAGTAAGACCCATATAATTATGTGTGAAGATCTATCTGTTGGTGCTGTCTGTGTGAAGCACGGTGGTCAAAGGCCCATATGAGGCTGAAAATGAGAAGAAACGTATTAGATAGTAAAATAACGGTAGCAGTGCCCGGTAGCTAAAGGCGGGCTACTTAAAGGAACGCTTACCATGTAAATTTATATATCGGGTGTGCTGGGCTAAACGCGGTGTCCGCCGCTCTTTCGATAGCCCCGTTTGCCTTAACCGGCAAGTATAAATGACATGGTGGCGGGACTAAGCCCGCGCTAACCATAACTGGAAAACCGGAAGTGCTCGGCTAAATCTGTCAATCAACTCGCGTGCCGTCTTAAACTGCAAAGGCAGATAGCTATTGTGCTCCAATAGGATGAATGAGCATATGTCATGTGTGAAGGCTGGGAGGAGCTAATGAGCTCCATGACGGAACTGACTGATAACCGTGATGCACTTAAGTGTCTCATATAAGCCATTAAACTAGATATAGATATATATATATATACACCTAGTTAAAAACCAGATTTACCAGGATATATAGGGAGGAAAGAGCTTACAAGCGGTGGAATGAGGGATGAATATATATCCCTTAGGGAAATAAACTACCATTGTCACTCTACAGTCATGGCCAAAAGTTTAGAGAATGACACAAATATTATATTTTCACATGATCTGCTGCCCTCTGGTTTTTGTTTGTCAATATAACCTTTTGTTACTCATAATATGATAGCAATTATATTTCTGTATATGATAAAAAAAAATCTGACAGTTAGAATGAGTTAATGCAGCAAGTCAATATTTGCAGTGTTGACACTTCTTCAGGACCTCAGCAATTCTCCCTGGCATGCTCTCAATCAACTTCTGGATCAAATCCTGACTGATGGCGGTCCATTCTTGCAAAATCAATGCTTTTATTTTGTCTGAATTTGAAGGTTTTTGTTTGTCCACCCGTCTCTTGATGATTGACCACAAGTTCTCAATGGGATTAAGATCTGGGGAGTTTCCAGGCCATGGTCCCAAAATCTGTTTTGTTCCCTGAGCCATTTAGTTATCACCTTTGCTTTATGGCAAGGTGCGCCATCATGTTGAAAAAGGCATTGTTGACCGCCAAACTGCTCTTGGACGGTTGGGAGAAGTTGCTCTTGGAGAACATTCTGGTACCATTCTTTATTCATGGCTGTGTTTTTAGGCAAGACTGAGAGAGAGCCCATTCCCTTGGCTGAGAAGCAACCCCACACATGAATGGTTTCAGGATGCTTGACAGTTGGCATGAGACAAGACTGGTGGTAGCGCTCACCTGGTCTTCTCCGAATAAGCCGTTTTCCAGATGTCCCAAACAATCGAAAAGGGATTCATCAGAGAAAATGACTTTACCCCAGTCCTCAGCAGTCCACTCCCTGTACCTCTTGCAGAATATCAGTATGTCCATGATGTTTTTCTGGAGAGAAGTGGCTTCTTTGCTGCCCTCCTTGAGACCAGGCCTTGCTCCAAGAGTCTCTGCCTCACAGTGCGTGCAGATGCACTTACACCTGCCTGCTGCCATACCTGAGCAAGCTCTGCGCTGCTGGTAGCCCAATCCCGCAGCTGAAACACTTTTAAGAGACGGTCCTGGTGCTTGCTGGTCTTTCTTGGGCGCCCTGGAGCCTTTTTGGCAACAAGGGAACCTCTCTCCTTGAAGTTCTTGATAATGCGATAGATTGTTGACTGAGGTGCAGTCTTTCTAGGTGCGATACTCTTCCCTGTTAGGCCATTTTTGTGCAGTGCAATGATGACTGCACGTGTTTCTTTAGAGATAACCATGGTTAACAGAAGAGAAACAATGATTCCAAGCACCAGCCTCCTTTTAAAGTGTCCAGTGGTGTCATTCTTCCTTAATCATGACAGATTGATCTCCAGCCCTGTCCTCATCAACACCCACACCTGTGTTAATGGAGCAATCACTGAAACTGTTAGCTGGTCCTTTTAAGGCAGGGCTGCAATGATGTTGAAATATGTTTTGGGGGATAAAGTTAAATTTTCTAGGCAAATGTTGACTTTGCAAGTAATTGCTGTTAAGCTGATCACTCTTTATAACATTCTGGAGTATATGCAAATTGCCATTAGAAAAAATGAAGCAGTAGACTTTGTAAAAATTAATATTTGTGTCATTCTCTAAACTTTTTGCAATGACTGTAGTCATTGTACAGTCGGGTGTGATAAAAGGAGAACCAAAATACTAATACCACTACTAAAATTTGCAGTTGGGTGAGGATAGTGATACAGTGAGGTCCAGACGGACATGACACGTGGAGATAACCAATTTGAAATCAGTAGAGACGACTCTAAAATGGAGAGAAACAGTATTAATATTTATATTTACAATATCAGCCATGCAATGATAGGAAATGTTGTGTTCCTACATCTGGGTATACATCACCTTATAGCCCTCTATAAAAAAAAAAAAAAAAGAGAGCAGTTTACAAAATAGGCATAATTACCATTTTATAATGGTGTCCCATAATAGACAATAGATCATAATCCCTATTCAATCCGTTGGGGGCCAATGTTTGTAACTCATGAATCCAATACGATTCCCTTCGTTTTAGTATCCTAATTCGGTCACCGCTATGTCTAGGGATTGGGACATGTTCGATGACCTGGAATTTTAATTGTGTAACACTATGTCTGTCTGTGTGGAAATGGTAGGGCAAAGGGAGAAGTAAATTCTTACATCTGATGGTAGATTTGTGCTTACTTATCCTATCTCTTATGGCCTGAGTTGTCTCGCCTACGTAGAGGAGCCCACAAGGGCCTTTAGTAAGATAAACTACATAATTAGTGTCACAGGTGGAAAAATCCTTGATGGGATATTTTTTGCTTGAATGTGGATAAAAAATTGCATCTCCTTTTTGTACATTGTTGCATTGACAATGTAAACAAGGGTACGTGCCTGTACGAGGATTTTGTATGAACCTCTGTGTGGATACTTTGTCTGGGGCCAATGTCTGCCCTAATAAGTGAATCTCGTATGTTAGGTCTCTTATAACACAGAAGAAAAGGGTTGCGAAATTCTGGAAACTCAGGGTGAGCAGTGGATAAGAGGCTCCAATGTTTCCTTATGGTTTTATATAGGATATTAACATATGGATGATGGTGTGAACAAATGGTAACCGAGAGGTTACTTCTGTGCGGGTGGTCCTGTGTGAATCTAGGGCTTCTGTTAATGTTTTGAGGATAGCCACGTTCCACAAATTTAGAGTTCATTTGTTGTAATATATTCAGGATTGAGAGTCCTCAGTAGTGTTGAGCATTCCGATACCGCAAGTATCGGAATTCCGATACCGACTTCCGATATTTTTTCAATATCGGAATTCGGCATCGGAATCGGAAGTTCAAAGTTGATTGACAGCCTGACGTCATCATGATGCGCGGTGTGTGCGCATCATGATGCGCCGTCATTTCGGGCCTTCCGGGGGTCTCTCCCGGCCTGCCGGGGGGCTGTGTCCCGGCCTGCCGGGGGGCTGTGCCGGACTGCCCGTGGTCTGTACCGGCCTGCCGGGGGGCTGTGCCGGCCTGCCGGTGGTCTGTGCACCCTGTGGGGTCTGTACCGGCCTGCCGGTGGTCTGTGCACCCTGTGGGGGTCTGTACCGGCCTGCCGGGGGGCTGTGCCGGCCTGCCGGTGGTCTGTGCACCCTGTGGGGGTCTGTACCGGCCTGCCGGGGGGCTGTGCCGGCCTGCCGGGGGGCTGTGCACCCTGTGGGGGTCTGTACCGGCCTGCCGGGGGGCTGTGCCGGCCTGCCGGGGGGCTGTGCTGATGTCCGGGGGTCTGTGCAAGCATCGTCCGATGGGACTACAAGTCCCATCTGGCGATGCCTGCTACCATGACAGTGATTGACACATTAGCCAATGATGGGACAGTAGTAGTCCCATCATCCGGCTAATGTGTTAAATGTTAAAAAAAAAAAAAAAACTACATACATACTACATATATGCTACATACATACTACATATATGCTACATACATACTACATATATGCTACATACATACTACATATATGCTACATACATACTACATATATGCTACATACATGCTACATATATGCTACATACATGCTACATATATGCTACATACATACTACATATATGCTACATACATACTACATATATGCTACATACATACTACATATATGCTACATACATACTACATGCATGCTACATACATACTACATGCTAAATATATACTACATATATACTACATACATACTACATATATACTACATATATACTACATGCATGCTACATACATACTACATGCTACATATATACTACATATATACTACATATATACTACATACATACTACATATATACTACATACATACTACATACATACTACATGCATGCTACATACATACTACATGCTACATATATACTACATATATACTACATACATACTACATATATACTACATACATACTACATGCATGCTACATACATACTACATGCTACATATATACTACATATATACTACATACATACTACATATATACTACATACATGCTACATACATACTACATGCTACATACATACTACATACATACTACATATATGCTACATACATGCTACATACATGCTACATATATACTACATGCATGCTACATGCATGCTACATGCATGCTACATGCATGCTACATGCATGCTACATGCATGCTACATGCATGCTACATGCATGCTACATATATACTACATGCATGCCACATGCATGCCACATGCATGCCACATGCATGCCACATGCATGCCACATGCATGCCACATGCATGCTACATGCATGCTACATACATACTACATACATACTACATACATACTACATACATACTACATACATACTACATACATACTACATACATACTACATACATACTACATACATACTACATACATTCATACACTACATACATACTACATACATTCATACAATACATTCATACAATACATTCATACAATACATTCATACAATACATTCATACAATACATTCATACAATACATTCATACAATACAACATAGAGTAACATACTTGTCACATTGTTCCCCGAAGCCATTGTCTTTTCCGTAATAAATATTAACATAACAAACCACAAAAATACTCACCCACGATCCGAAGCAGTCCACGAGTGTGTCCCACGACGATCTTGGGTAGAGAACTGTAGCATCAGATGATGCTGCCGTTCTCTACGGGCTGCAGGAATCCAATGACGGAAGGTAGGTATCCTTCCGCACTGTATTCCTCCGCCACTTAAAAAAAAAAAAAAAAAGTCCCTAGTCTCACTTTATGCCATTGCTGCGTGGGAAATTCCCACACAGCAATGGCATAAAGTGAGACTAGGGACTTTTTTTTTTTTTTTAAGTGGCAGAGGAATACAGTGCGGAAGGATACCTACCTTCCGTCATTGGATTCCTGCAGCCCGTAGAGAACGGCAGCATCAGCTGATGCTGCAGTTCTCTACCCAAGATCGTCGTGGGACACACTCGTGGACTGCTTCGGATTGTGGTTGAGTATTTTTGTGGTTTGTTATGTTAATATTTATTCCGGAAAAGACAATGGCTTTGGGGAACAATGTGACAAGTATTGGTAAGTATGTTACTCTATGTTATATGTACTGTATGTCTATGTATGTATTGTATGTATGTAGTATGTATGTAGCATGCATGTAGTATATATGTAGTATGTATGTAGCATGCATGTAGTATATATGTAGCATGTATGTAGTATGTATGTGGTATGTATGTAGTATGTATGTAGCATGCATGTAGTATATATGTAGTATGTATGTAGCATGTAGTATGTACACTCACTGGCCACTTTATTAGGTACACCTGTCCAACTGTGTGTTAAGACTTAATTTCTAATCAGCCAATCACATGGCGGCAACTCAGTGCATTTAGGCATGTAGACATGGTCAAGACAATCTCCTGCAGTTCAAACCGAGCATCAGTATGGGGAAGAAAGGTGATTTGAGTGCCTTTGAACGTGGCATGATTGTTGGTGCCAGAAGGGCTGGTCTGAGTATTTCAGAAACTGCTGATCTACTGGGATTTTCACGCACAACCATCTCTAGGGTTTACAGAGAATGGTCCGAAAAAGAAAAAAAATCCAGTGAGCGGCAGTTCTGTGGGCGGAAATGCCTTGTTGATGCCAGAGGTCAGAGGAGAATGGGCATACTGGTTCGAGCTGATAGAAAGGCAACAGTGACTCAAATTGCCACCCGTTACAACCAAGGTAGGCAGAAGAGCATCTCTGAACGCACAGTGCGTCGAACTTTGAGGCAGATGGGCTACAGCAGCAGAAGACCACACTGGGTACCACTCCTCTCAGCTAAGAACAGGAAACTGAGGCTACAATTTGCACAAGCTCATCGAAATTGGACAGTAGAAGATTGGAAAAACGTTGCCTGGTCTGATGAGTCTCGATTTCTGCTGCGACATTCGGATGGTAGGGTCAGAATTTGGCGTAAACAACATGAAAGCATGGATCCATCCAGCCTTGTATCAACGGTTCAGGCTGGTGGTGGTGGTGTCATGGTGTGGGGAATTTTTTCTTGGCACTCTTTGGGCCCCTTGGTACCAATTGAGCATCGTTGCAACGCCACAGCCTACCTGAGTATTGTTGCTGACCATGTCCATCCCTTTATGACCACAATGTACCCAACATCTGATGGCTACTTTCAGCAGGATAATGCGCCATGTCATAAAGCTCGAATCATCTCAGATTGGTTTCTTGAACATGACAATGAGTTCACTGTACTCAAATGGCCTCCTCAGTCACCAGCTCTCAATCCAATAGAGCATCTTTGGGATGTGGTGGAACGGGAGATTCGCATCAGGGATGTGCAGCCGACAAATCTGCGCCAACTGTGTGATGCCATCATGTCAATATGGTCCAAAATCTCTGAGGAATGCTTCCAGCACCTTGTTGAATCTCTGCCACGAAGAATTGAGGCAGTTCTGAAGGCAAAAGGGGGTCCAACCCGTTACTAGCATGGTGTACCTAATAAAGTGGCCAGTGAGTGTATGTAGCATGTAGTATATATGTAGTATGTATGTAGCATGTAGTATGTATGTAGCATGCATGTAGTATGTATGTAGCATGCATGTGGTATGTATGTGGCATGCATGTGGTATGTATGTGGCATGCATGTGGTATGTATGTGGCATGCATGTGGTATGTATGTGGCATGCATGTGGTATGTATGTGGCATGCATGTGGTATGTATGTGGCATGCATGTGGTATGTATGTGGCATGCATGTGGTATGTATGTGGCATGCATGTGGCATGCATGTGGTATGTATGTGGCATGCATGTGGTATGTATGTGGCATGCATGTGGTATGTATGTGGCATGCATGTGGTATGTATGTGGCATGCATGTGGTATGTATGTGGCATGCATGTGGTATGTATGTGGCATGCATGTGGTATGTATGTGGCATGCATGTGGTATGTATGTGGCATGCATGTGGTATGTATGTGGCATGCATGTGGTATGTATGTGGCATGCATGTGGTATGTATGTGGCATGCATGTGGTATGTATGTGGCATGCATGTGGTATGTATGTGGCATGCATGTGGCATGCATGTGGTATGCATGTGGCATGCATGTGGTATGCATGTGGCATGCATGTGGTATGTATGTGGCATGCATGTGGTATGCATGTGGCATGCATGTGGTATGCATGTGGCATGCATGTGGCATGCATGTGGCATGCATGTGGCATGCATGTGGCATGTATGTGGCATGCATGTGGTATGTATGTGGCATGCATGTGGTATGTATGTGGCATGCATGTGGTATGTATGTGGCATGCATGTGGTATGTATGTGGCATGCATGTGGTATGTATGTGGCATGCATGTGGTATGTATGTGGCATGCATGTGGTATGTATGTGGCATGCATGTGGTATGTATGTGGCATGCATGTGGTATGTATGTGGCATGCATGTGGTATGCATGTGGTATGCATGTGGCATGTATGTGGTATGCATGTGGCATGTATGTGGCATGCATGTGGCATGCATGTGGCATGCATGTGGTATGCATGTGGTATGCATGTGGCATGCATGTGGTATGTATGTGGCATGCATGTGGCATGCATGTGGTATGTATGTGGCATGCATGTGGTATGTATGTGGCATGCATGTGGTATGTATGTGGCATGCATGTGGTATGTATGTGGCATGCAAATTTTTTTTTTTTTTTTACATTCAACACATTAGCCGGATGATGGGACTATTACTGTCCCATCATTGGCTAATGTGTCAATCACTGTCATGGTAGCAGGCATCGCCCGATGGGACTTGTAGTCCCATCGGACGATGCCTGCACAGCCCCCCGGCAGGCCGGCACAGCCCCCCGGAGCCTGCACAGACCATCGGCAGGCCGGCACAGCCCCCCGGCAGGCCGGCACAGACCACCGGAGCCTGCACAGACCCCCTGGCAGGCCGGCACAGCCCCCCGAAAGGCCCGTACAGACCCCAGAGAGGCTGTACAAGGCAAAAACAGGGTTTTTCTCATTCCGATACCGGAAGTCCCATAGACTTGAATGGGACTTCCGGTATCGGAATCGGCGATACCGATACTTTTTTTAAAGATCGGCCGATACCATCCGATACGATACTTTGAAGTATCGGACGGTATCGCTCAACTCTAGTCCTCAGTAGTTGATACCTTTTAATGGCTAACTGAAAAGATGGTAACACATTGCAAGCTTTCGAGACTACTCAGGTCTCTTCATCAGGCTAGACTAATACAAAATCTGAAGAGTCACATTTATGCACAATACAGCCTAGAAAAAATGCAATAGATAAGACAAGTGACGTGAAGCAGAACTATCAATATGGGAGAGGGAGAAACATAAATATAAACATTGGACCAGTTCATAGATAAGGAGTCCGGATGTTTTATGGTCCTCTGATTGGGGTCTAGTTCTGTGTTGTGATGCCCCCACACGGTTTTAAAAGGAAATTCCTTAATTGATGTAAAAAGACATAAATCCATGCGACACATTCATTCCAGCACTGAGTGTCAAAGTTCGTCATAAATTTGTACTCCCAAACTCCTCTCTCTCTGAGATGTGAAGTTACCTTTCAATACCAGTAATTTCATATCCACGCTGCTGTGATCAGGGATACAGAAATGTTTTGCCACAGGTAGATCCATTCTTTTTTCTCTTATTGTGTGACGATGAGCATTCATCCTTGTTCTAAGCTTTTGCCCTGTCTCCCCCACATACAGACCCCCAGTTGGACATTTAGTACAAATAATTAAGTACAACACATTAGATGTAATGCAGCTGAAAGTACCTGCTATCTTGTAGTCCTGATGTGAGTTGGGGATCTTTATCTTGTCCGTGGTCATTATAAATGGACAGGTTTTACATTTTTTCTGGTTGCAAGGAAAGGTTCCTGCAGTTGTTGTAGAGGACAGGGAGCTTCTGACAATGATGCTTCTTAAATTTGGGGGCTGCCTAAAACACAGCAGTGGGGGGTCTGGAAAAATGGATTTCAATCGGGCATCTTTTTGTAGTAAAGGTTGTAATTTCCGTGCAGCTCCCCTTAGCACCTCCAGATTTGGGTTGTAGGTGACTACTAGAGGCACTCGGTTATTTTCTTCTTTAGCTTTGTAATTTAGCAGGTGATTCCTTGACAATCTGGTGGCTCTTGTAATTTGGTTTTCAATTGTTCTTGGATGGTAACCTTGATTCAAAAAGGTCTTTTTGAGGCGACCAAGGTGTTTGTCTCTGTTCATGGGGTTGGAACATATACGATTGTATCTGATGTCTTGGCTATAGATAATAGAGTTCTTTATGTGTTTTGGATGGAAACTGTCCCATTTAAGGTATGTTGGACGGTCGATTGGCTTCTGATACAGGGATGTCTCTATTTCATTGTTTTTTAGCTTAATGATGGTGTCCAAAAAATTAATCTCAGTACTGGAGTAGTTGAGTGTTAAATTGATGGTGGGATGAAATTGATTAAACTGTTCGTGGAACGTCTTTAGCTGTTGCTCAGACTCCGTCCAGATGATTAAAATATCATCAATGAAGCGGTAGTAGGCCAGGGGCCTGATGGGGCATGAGGACAAAGTCGCTTTCAAGCTTTGCCATGAAAAGATTTGCATACTGTGGAGCCATTTTAATCATCTGGACGGAGTCTGAGCAACAGCTAAAGACGTTCCACGAACAGTTTAATCAATTTCATCCCACCATCAATTTAACACTCAACTACTCCAGTACTGAGATTAATTTTTTGGACACCATCATTAAGCTAAAAAACAATGAAATAGAGACATCCCTGTATCAGAAGCCAATCGACCGTCCAACATACCTTAAATGGGACAGTTTCCATCCAAAACACATAAAGAACTCTATTATCTATAGCCAAGCCATCAGATACAATCGTATATGTTCCAACCCCATGGACAGAGACAAACACCTTGGTCGCCTCAAAGAGACCTTTTTGATTCAAGGTTACCATCCAAGAACAATTGAAAACCAAATTACAAGAGCCACCAGATTGTCAAGGAATCACCTGCTAAATTACAAAGCTAAAGAAGAAAATAACAGAGTGCCTCTAGTAGTCACCTACAACCCAAATCTGGAGGTGCTAAGGGGAGCGGCACGGAAATTACAACCTTTACTACAAAAAGATGCCCGATTGAAATCCATTTTTCCAGACCCCCCACTGCTGTGTTTTAGGCAGCCCCCAAATTTAAGAAGCATCATTGTCAGAAGCTCCCTGTCCTCTACAACAACTGCAGGAACCTTTCCTTGCAACCAGAAAAAATGTAAAACCTGTCCATTTATAATGACGACGGACAAGATAAAGATCCCCAACTCACATCAGGACTACAAGATAGCAGGTACTTTCAGCTGCATTACATCTAATGTGGTGTACTTAATTATTTGTACTAAATGTCCAACTGGGGGTCTGTATGTGGGGGAGACAGGGCAAAAGCTTAGAACAAGGATGAATGCTCATCGTCACACAATAAGAGAAAAAAGAATGGATCTACCTGTGGCAAAACATTTCTGTATCCCTGATCACAGCAGCGTGGATATGAAATTACTGGTATTGAAAGGTAACTTCAATTCTCAGAGAGAGAGACGAGTTTGGGAGTACAAATTTATGACGAACTTTGACACTCTCAGTGCTGGAATGAATGTGTCGCATGGATTTATGTCTTTTTACATCAATTAAGGAATTTCCTTTTAAAACCGTGTGGGGGCATCACAACACAGAACTAGACCCCAATCAGAGGACCATAAAACATCCGGACTCCTTATCTATGAACTGGTCCAATGTTTATATTTATGTTTCTCCCTCTCCCATATTGATAGTTCTGCTTCACGTCACTTGTCTTATCTATTGCATTTTTTCTAGGCTATATTGTGCATAAATGTGACTCTTCAGATTTTGTATTAGTCTAGCCTGATGAAGAGACCTGAGTAGTCTCGAAAGCTTGCAATGTGTTACCATCTTTTCAGTTAGCCATTAAAAGGTATCAACTACTGAGGACTCTCAATCCTGAATATTTTTCTATCTACTGGCTAACACGGTACAAAGATATACATCTTCTTTGTTGTAATAGCGCTTCTCGTTTCTCAGGATCCGAAACTATCCTCTGCACTCTCTTAAATTGAGATTTAGGAATTGCCTTTTTTTTTTTTTTTTTTTTTTTTTTACTGCGGGGGGATGTAAGCTAGAATAATGAAGGCTATTCCGGTCCGTGGTTTTTGTGTAGAGATCAGAGCTCATTATTTCATGTCTTTCTTGAATATAGCACAGCACGCCTCAGTGTTAGCTGGAAGCACAGCATACACCTGCACTATACCCTAAAGCAGGTACAATCATAGTATCACTTTTTCTATAGGATTATCACCATTGTATGACACAATATTCTGAAACCACTTGGTTTACCTCATTATAGAGAGCACACAATTGGTGAACCCCTAAAATATAACCTTTAATTCAATATTTTTAAAAAATGTTCTCAAAGACTGGGTGAGACCGGGTTTACAACAGTGCCAAAAAATTGACACACAAGAGAAATTGGTATCAAAGGAAGGGGGGGAAACTTCACCCTAATAGACCCTAATATGTCCCTTCCTGGCCGCGGAGGTTGGCACCCTAATTGACGATGTGGCGCCCCCGCTCAACGTCGGTAGTCCTAGATACCCTTAATCACCCTAACAAAACAAAAAAAGGGATACACAGAAAAACCACACACATACAAATACACCCGACAAAAAAACCCCTAATGGGTAGACATAAATGTCTTCATAGGAGAAAGTGCTGGAGTGCATTTTTGTATTATGAGGACGACTTATGACTTCATGTTTCTGTATTTATTCCACATCTGTTATAGCAGACTGATGAAGGCAGATTGTAGGCCGAAGCGTCTTCTAGGACTGCATATAAATAAAAATCACATTTATAAAGGATCATTCAGTTGAGTGCCAAGTTACTTTATTACTGTCTAGAAGTATAAATCTCAGCAGTTTCACAGTTTGAAGGAGTCAGTCAAACTTGAGATCCGTTAATTCACTTTTATGATTCTTCTCTAGATACGCCGTATCTATGGCCAGACGAATTGGTGCAAGAGTATATGCCTTACCAGACGACCTCGTGGAAGGGAAGCCCAAAATGGTTATGACTCTGTTTGCGTGTTTGATGGGTCGAGGAATGAAGAGGGTGTAAATGTCACATTGCCATCCGTGAAGGAGTGTGACCCCCCCCCCCACCACCGTGGGGCATCTGGCTTACAAATCCTGACGGTTCTATGCCTTTTCTCGCCATTGAGAACTTTTTTGATGGTGGCAAGATTTGCTTTGCAACATTAAAAACCTCCCAATCCTCAGGAAGAAGAGCTGTACGCCTCAAGTGCTCTTTCCAAGCTGAATTGTCAAGATCACACCAAAATGCATTCATACTTAGAACACACGATTTTTTTTATTCTTTGACCATTTTTCATAGTCATTCCAAGTAAGGTTTCTTCACTTTCTGGTCATGATATAATATGACGGTCTTAAATAATAAACATCACATATAATGTGTGTCGGTAGAAAACCATCGCCCACTATGGTAACCATATTGTGCCCAATGCGCTTGACTTCATTCCATACCAAAACTGCCAAATTACATCTGTAATCCTTGAGACATCAGATAACCTGCTAAGAAATGATTGCCCCATTTGCTATTCGATCCATACGTGGTGGAAACTTCCCTTTGTACGGGTTTCTCATTTTCATCTCAGCCGCCATCTCCTATCATTCCAAGTTAATATTGAATGCATTTTTGTCTGCATCTTGGTTCAAACTTCAAGCATTACCATAAAGAATATTTTTTTCCCTTTTTTTTTTTGTATAAGGCCTGCATGAACATTTATTTTTTGTAACAATTTTTATTTAAAATCTATCTGCTATAAAACTGACTTTTATCTGGAAATGCTGGGTTCATTTGTGCCAGACCGCACACTGCACATGAGTGGTAATGTCTGCAATGTTTGCAGCCAGGAAAGTGCAATGTAGGGCCAAAGAATTAACATCTATATTACACAATTTTGCAATATCGCTTTGGCAACCTGTTGCTATATTTTTAAGATCATGCTGCTGTTTTATGCTGTTGATGATATCAAGGTAAAGCGGAATACAAATAAAGAAAATGTTTCAGCATCTGTTTTGTTTCTTTATTTTAATAAACGGCCAAGACACATTTATTTGTATCTGCCCTGACATAGGTTGAAAGAATGTATGCAAAGGGAAAACATTCATTCCTTGTTCTTACTGGAATGTGCACATTTTGGATTCAGACTGAAGGCAGCAAAGACGTAGAAATAAGTAGTAAAGGAACACATGTGAAACAAACTAGAATAAGTTTAGATTCCTCTAAGTACCCCCTTTTACTTTAGAACCTTTACACTCCCTCGGAATTCATTGAAGTAGTCATCTCGATTGGCTTCCAATGAACAGATGTGCCCCCTTAAGAGTTCATTTGTGAAATCACCTGCCTTCAAAAAGTTTTTACAACAAGCAGATGTGTCTTGCAGACGCAGTGTTGGTACACAGTTCCATGGCGCACTGCCTTATTCCACAGCTGTTCTAGGCTAGAATATTGCACAAACCACTCAGCAAAGTAAAGAGGGAAGGCACTCAATCATGACAATTGCTTAGAACCTTGAAGATATGAATAAGTACAACCATGAAAACCATCAATGGCTGTGATGAATCTGGCTCTCATGAGGACCACCCTGAAAAAAGGAAGACCAAGAATTACCTCTGCTGCAGAGGATAAGTTCATCAAAGCCTCAAACTGAAAATTGGCAGGACCTTAAATAACAGACCTCATGAATGATGCAAAGATCTCAATTAGACACATCTCAACTAGTGATGAGCTAGTATACTCGTTGCACGGGTTTTCCCGAGCATGCTCAGGTGACCTCCCAGTATTTTTGCATGCTCGGAGATTTAGTTTTTGTCGAAGTAGCTGCATGATTTACGGCTAATAGACAGGGAATCCCCACATGTATTCAGGCTAACAAACAGGCATTCCTCACATGTATTCAGCCTGTCCAGCAGCCACAAATCCTGCACCTGCGTCGACACAAACTAAATCTCCGGGCACGCCAAAATACTCGGACACTCGAGCATGCTTGGGGGAAACCCGAGCAACGAGTATACTCACTCATCTCTGAGCTCAACATCATGTGTCCAGAGGAGACTGCAGAAATTTGACCATCAAGATCTCCTTCACGCAAAGAAGCCGCAACTGAGGAATGCAAACAATACGAATAGACTTTCTTTTGGGCTAAACACAGGGACTGGATATTACGAGTGGAAATCTCTACTATTGTCGGAGTCAAAATTAATGAATTTTAATGCAAATTGCCATGTCTGTGTGAGATGCAGAAAATGGAAGTGGATGACTTCTACATATTTGGTGTCTGCCATGAAGCGTGGAAGGATAGGTGTGTGTTGAGACGGTGCTTAGCTGGTTACAATGTTGGTGATTTATTCCAAATTCAAGACACACTTGCCCAGCATGGCTACCACAGCATTCTGCAACAACATGCCATCCCGTCTCATTTGAACATTTTGGGACCATAATTTTTGTTGTCCCAAAACACAAAAATACCTCCAAGCTATATAAGGGCAATGTCATGGAGAGAGATGGAGTCTACCTCAAATGTTGCCTCAAATCACCTGACCTCAACACAATCCAGATAGTTTGGGATGAGTTGGACCACTGAGTGAAGGCAAAGCAGGCAACAAGTGCTCAGTACTTCTGAGAACTCCTTAAAGACTATTGGAAGCCATTCCAGATGAGTCTGATGAAACTGAGAATGCAAAGAATGTGTAAAGTGGTAATCAGAGTAAAAGTGGAATACTCATATTCTGGCTTGTTTCACACTGGTTTCTTTACTACTTGTTTGCATATGTCATTCTTAGTGTAGATTCAGATTGAAAGCTGCAAATTCACAGTTATTAGGCAAGTTGTATTTGAGAGGATTCTTTTTATTATTGAATTAAAACTATGTTCTCAATCAACCCAAAAGACTCATAGATATCAAAGCTTAATATTTTTGGAAGTTTGAGTGGGTTTTTTTAGATTTGGCGGTCTTAGGAGGATATCTGTTTGTGCAGGTAACTATTACAGTGCAGAATTATTAATTAATAAAACCAAATATACACTCATCTCACTTGTTTGTTTTTCACCAGGTAAACCAATAGAGCAACAAAATTTAGAAATAAACATTTCTGACATTCAAAAACAAAAAAAAATCAATGACCAATATAGCCACCTTTCTTTACCATGACACTCAAAAGCCTTCCATCGATAGTTAGTTGCTTGATCTATTTACAATCAACATTGTGTTGCGCAGCCACCCCAGCCTCCCAGACACTGTTTGGAGAGGTGTACTATTTTCACTCCCTGTAGATCTCACATTTTATGAGGGACCAAAGGTTCTCTATGGGGTTCAGATCAGGTGAACAAGGGGGCCATGTCATTATTTTTTCTTCTTTTAGACCTTTACTGGCCAGCCATGCTGTGGAGTATTTGGATGCATATGATGGAGCATTGTCCTGCATGAAAATCATGTTTTTCTTGAAAGATACCGACTTCTTCCTGTACCACTGCTTGAAGAAGGTGTCTTCCAGAAACTGGCAGTAGGTCTGGGAGTTGAGCTTCACTCCATCCTCAACCCGAAAAGGTCCCACAAGTTCATCTTTGATGATACCAGCCCATACCAGTATCCCACCTCCACCTTGCTGGCGCCTGAGTTGGAGTGGAGCTCTCTGCCCTTTACTGATCCAGCCGGTGACAGGTTCACTTTAATAGGTCATAATTCTGGTGGAAAACTCCTATGAGTTACTGTCCGTGGGGCCTATTACCCCATTAGTATGTTATAAAAGGTGGCACCCCATTAATTAGCCATCATTATCCAATGCGTACATGTACAGATCTGTCTTTTCTTACCTTTTTCCCCCCTCTAGGCTCAAACATATCCTGAGATGCATGGCGCAAGATTACCAAGAGGAGAAACATGATTTCACGATACTGTCATGAGTGGTTTACATATGGCCACCCAGTGGCCGTGATGTGGTTTGCGGTCTGTCCAGGGATTTGCTACCATACTGCACTATTATATTGAATTTGTTTTTTGAGATATTGGAATCTTTAGTTGAAAAGGAAAAGGGTGGACACCTGAATTAACATCGTAACATGGGTTATGGTAGGTGTTGGGCACACCTTGCTGCTGGAGGGATGAATGCAACGCTTCGGACATCAACGCTGTTCCGTCCTCTGACAGTGGAGGTGCTTGCTTCAGACTTTCCAGTTTGTCTGCAGCAGTCATTCTGGACACATAGCAGCCCCAATATCTATGTATAGCCAAAGCGTGCATCAAAAGTATAAAACAAAGTGTGATGTCTGCACGTAATGCACAGGAAAGTATTCTATTTGGTCTGGAGTGTCACTTTAAGTTCGGTTATGTGGTCATGCCACCTTGGAGACATGTACTTGTACACACAACTTTGCCTGGAATGTTCCTTAGATACAGTTCTGGTCATCTCAGTGACCACCGCACCATTACTGCATTAATTGCTCACTTGGTTTTTGGGCTGTGTACTTCATTCTGATCAGCAGAAGGCAACAGCTACTATATCATATAGTCCTGTAATTGTGTCCCAATCACTGGATGATCTGCTCCTCTGACCTCGGTGGCCAACCATCCAGGTCAGTGAATTTTTTTTTTGCAGACAGAATAATTAAAAAAAAGTCCAGGATTTTCTTGAAGCAGTATTCACTTACACAGATTATTATGACTGTAGTTAGTAATTTACTGTTCACGGCTTCATATCAGAATTATAGGCTGTAGACTAGTTACTTATTTATCTTTAATCATTTATTTTGATTTTCCAATCTGTCCATAAAATGTTGGTCTGTGACTTTTTTTTTTTTTTCTTTTTCATAAACTGTTTATAAAAAATAAATACTAAATTTGACGGTTTCATATACTTATGGTGTCTATCTCCTGACAGCCACAGTGTAGCACTTCCCAGTCCAAAACACTTTTCTTTTTTTTTTTTCAATCTTTAAGAGCAGTGAGATATCACTCCCTTTGTATCAACTTATTGCAAAAGTTCCTGAGACCCCACTGCAGGTCTGAATTCAAGAACATAGAAAAAGCTTATGGTTCCACTAACCATTCTCCACTCTGCCTTTCTATAAGGGGTACGAAAAATATACAGAATACATATGATATAGGTGGTGCCATAGGAGGGAATGATTAAAGTGTAAGGCTATGTGCACACGCTGCAGATTCACCAGCTGATTTTTCCATGCGGATCTGCAGGTAAAACCGCAGGTAAAGTAACCGGTTTTCCCCTGCGGTTTGACACCTGGACAATGGAATAGGTGTCAAACCGCAGCGGAATCTGCAGAAAGAATTGACATGTCAATTCTTTCTGCGGATTTAAAACCGCAGCTTTTCCGCAGTGAAAAAAATGCAGCATGTGCACTGCGGATTGTAAATCCCATAGACTTACATCGTACTGTACACTGCGGAACTGTTGCGGGTCTGCAGGGCCAAATCCACTGCAGATCCGCAGCAGAATCCGCAGCAAGTGCACATACCCTAACTATGATACAGGAAAGATGTATATCTTTGTACCGTGTTAGCCAGTAGACTCCTTATCTATGAACTGGTCCAATGTTTATATTTGTTTCTCCCTCTCCCATATTGATAGTTCTGATTCACGTCACTTGTCTTATCTATTGATTTTTTTCTAGGCTGTATTGTGCATACATAAGTGACTTCAGATTTTGTATTAGTCTAGCCTGATGAAGAGACCTGAGTAGTCTCGAAAGCTTGCAATGTGTTACCATCTTTTCAGTTAGCCATTAAAAGGTATCAACTACTGAGGACTCTCAATCCTGAATATTTTTCATACCCTAACTATAACTTTATAATTTTTTTTGATCTGTTGGAGACCCGAACACTCCCTGTATATTGAGGGTCCAGTCCTGAGATCGCCACCGATCGCTCAAGCCACTGGGCGGAAGCTGGTAGGGCGAGCGAACATACAGCACTGCTCCATGGACATTTATTAACTATTCCTCATTTTCTCCTTCCCCCATGACGGCACCACGGAGAGAGTGGATCCTCCCCACGGGGACAGGAAACCTACCGATAAAAAGGCGGTACCTCTCTCCCGCATCAGTTGGTTTCCTGTCGCCATAGGGAACCTACAGACTTACCAGATGATGGGGCCGACCAGTCTGGAAGATGGCAGTGCGAGCCCCCCTGTCCCAGCTGGGGCGGTTACCTGAGGCGCCACCGCTGGGGTCAGCAGGCCTCCAGGGTGTGCGGGGGGAGAGGCGGCAGAAGCAAGAAGATCCGTCTTTCTCCGTATAGCGTCCTCCAGGGCGGCCCTGGGCCGGAGCAAGTAAAGGGGTGGGAGAGCGCCAGCCGGCCCAGGTATCCCCCACGTGTGCTGGCAGCCAGGGGAGACGCCGCCCACGCAATGCACCACTGGGAGCCGGCGGGGCGGAGCGTGCGACGTCGCAAAGCAGCTGGGGAAGCCGGGTGCGCGCGTGCAGAGGGGCGGGAAGGCGTCGGGTAACATGGGCGTCGCAAAGCATCTCTGGGAGGGATGCACAGGCGTCGCCCTCCCCGGGGGAAAAAACAAAACTTTGTTCTTGAAACACGCCCCTCACTTGCTTAAAAGCATACAGGGACACAGCGCGGCCTGTCTCCTGGCACCATGAGCACCGAGCCTCCAGAAGAGCAGCAGCTGCTGGACTCGTCCTCGGACACAGGACACCAGCAGCAGCCACGGAAGTCACCGCAGCAGCACCGTAAGAAGGAAACCAAGGCGCAGTCACAGCGACACAGCAGCAGCAGCCGTTCGGAGGCCCGACGCAGCAAGGAGTCTGGGGGGGCAGGGGTCCCAAAGGACAAGCCACGTGCAGATCCGGGGCCCACGTCTGATTCGGCATCCTTCGGTCTGGCGGGTAAGTGGACTTCGTGAACGTATATGCTGTAATTAGGGCCTGTCCTCTTATAGGGGAATAAGTGCACACAGAACGCCAACCACAAGATTTGCCTACTTTGTAAGGAGGAGCTCCCCACGGTGTGGGAAAATAGGCTCTGCCAGTCCTGCATTGAACATACAATATGCAAGGAATCCCCAGGGCTCGCTTCTGACCTTAGAGCCCTAATTGCCCACCAGGTAGAGAACACCTTCAAAACTCTTCAGGGAAAAAGTGAAACGCATAAGAAACCCAAAAGAAAGGAACTCGAGTCAGATCCTAGTGATAGGGAGAGCGAATCTTCTTCATCAGACACAGCCCGTCATCCGGCTCCTCGTCCTCTGCAGATGAAGGTCGCAGCTGCTTCCCTATAGAAGAAACGGATAACTTAATAAAGGCTATCGGAACCACTATGGGACTAGTAGACACCAGGCCTAAAAGAACCATTCAGGACGCCATGTTTAGTGGGTTAGAGTAGAAGAAGAGGAGGTCTTTTCCCATGAACGATAAAATCCAGGCGCTCATACAGAGGGAGTGGAAAAGGCCAGAGAAAAAGGGTCTCCTAGCACCAAAAAGGAAATACCCCTTTGAGGAGCTAAGCTGTTCGTTTTGGGACAAAGCGCCAAAAGTAGACGTAGCCATAGCAAAAGCCTCGAAAAAATTTTCTCTGCCGTTAGATCACATGGGGACACTGAAAGACCCTATGGACAAAAAAGCGGATACATTCCTAAAAGAAGCCTGGGAAGCAGCTGGAGGAGGACTAAAACCCGCTGTAGCTGCCACTTGCACACCCAGAGCCCTGATGGTGTGGCTGGACGACCAACTAAGGAACAAAATGCCAAGGGGAGCAATCCTGGACTCTGTCCCGTAAATGAAAGGAGCAGCGGCATTTCTAGCGGACGCATCCACGGATTTAATCAGGTTGACAGCCAGGGCAGCCTCATTCTTGAATGCAGCTAGAAGGGCTCTATAGCTCAAGTGCTGAACGGGAGACCTGCAAACAAAAATAAAGTTTTGCTCCATCCCCTGTGAAGGTGAATTCCTTTTTGGGCCCACACTGGACGATATTCTTGAGAAAGCAGGGGATAAAAAGAAGTCTTTCCCTAACCCATCCAATTTCCCCATCAAACGTTTTCGGAGCAGGAAATTTATCCAAAGGAAGCCACCTAAAAACTCCCAGGACAAGTGGGAAGATAGAAGAGGCAAAGGGAAGGGGTTCATGTTCGAGAAACCGGCAGACAAGAAGCAACCCCAATGAAGGTGTCTCCCAGGTAGGGGGAAGATTGGGCCTCTTCTTCCCGACCTGGGAAAAGATATCAAGCAGTTCCTGGATCCTAAGGCCTGTTTCACACTTCAGTTTTTTGTGTCAGTTAAAATCCGCCAAAATGGCGGAAATAGGATCCATTGGTAAACTGATGTGAACGGATGCCACCGGACCGTTTTTTTAACGGATCCGATGAATGAAGAATTTTAAAGGAACCATAGCCCGAGAGAGAGAGAATATTTTTCAGGCAGCCAGAGATGATTTCAGGGATACATTTCCGGCTGACTTCTTTCCTCCGGGCATGCGCACTATAAAATACGGATCCTGCAGCACAAAAAAAGTTGCATGGTCCGTCCGGGCATGCCGGTGGATGCGAAAAATTTGGCGGATCCGCAAAAAAAGGATCAACGGATGGCCATACGTCAAGATCCGCCGGTAATGCAACTCAATGGGAAAAAAAACGGATCCCCAAAACAAAATGGCAGATCTGTTTTTTTTTTTTTTGCAAAACGGCGGATTTTGACTGATGGTCAAAAACGGAAGTGTGAAACAGGCCTAAGCATCGTAGAAACAGGTCTCCAATTAAAATTCCACACCTCACCCAAACCCTCTTTTGTAGTGACCCCACTGAGGCAGTCGATAGAAGAGCAAGCTGCAGTACAACAGGAGATTCAAACCCTGGTGGAGAAATCGGTTTTGCAGGAGGTTCCCCACCAAGAAAAAGGAGAAGGCTTCTATTCCCCTATCTTCTTGTGGAAGAAACCAAATGGGACGTTCAGGACGATAGTGAACCTAAAAAGTTTAAACAAATGCCTAGTGATTCCTCCATTCAAGATGGAAACAATAAAATCCGCAGTAAAGATGTTTCCATCTTGTTACATGACGGTACTCGACTTGAAAGACGCGTACTATCACGTCCCCATACACACGAATTACCGCTCGTTTCTCAGAATAGCCGTCACAATAGGGGGAGAAATAAAGCATTACCAATTCAAAGCCATCCCATTCGGGCTGGCCATCGCCCCGAGAGTATTCATGAAAATCATCAGAGATCATGGCACGCTTGAGAGAACAGGACGTCCTAATAGTCCCATACTTGGATGACTTTCTAGTAGTAGGCAACTCCCCTGGTCATTGCAGAGACCAGTTGAACCAGACAATGGAATCTTTGTCCAACCTAGGTTGGCTGCTGAACCTAACGAAATCTCTGTTAATTCTGATCCAAGTGCAAGAATATTTGGGCATAACCATAGATTCCATCAGGCAGGAGTGACGTCTCCCCGAAGGGAAAAGGCTACACATAGAACAGCTAGCAACAGGAGCAATAACACGTACAGTAATGACTCTCAGGAAGGCCATGTCCTTGCTCGGCTCAATGACAGCCTGCCTACCAGCTGTCCAGTGGGCCCAAGCTCATACAAGAGATCTCCAGTGGGAGATACTAGATGCAGAGATTTCTCTTCATGGGAATTTTAGAAGGGCAGTTAAACATCTCACCCGTAACAGCTCACTCTCTACAATGGTGGACGAAACCATCCAACCTATCCAGGGGGGTTTCTTGGGTGATACCGGTCTCTCAGATCCTTACTACAAATGCAAGCCCCAGGGGGTGGGGGGCTCACTGGGACAACCAGGTAGCACAAGAAGTCTGCACAGAAAATGAAAAGAAAGCCTCCTTGAATATGAAGGAGCTATTAGCAATGAAGTGCGCTCTCCAGTATTTTCTAAACTCCCTCAAAGGCCACCACGTAAGTGTTCTCGGACAACAGCACTGTAGTTGCTTACTTAAATCATCAGGGGGGCACAGGATTCCGTACCCTTATGGAGGTGAAAAAGTCAATTTTCCACTTTGCAGAGGGGAATCTAGGCTCACTGACAGCATTACACATAAAAGGGTCAGGCAATGTGATGGCGGACTTTCTAAGCCACATACAGCTGAGACAGGGCGAGTGGGAGTTGAACCAGGGAGTTTTCAATCAGATCACAAAACTATGGGGGAAACCCAACATATACCTATTCACCAACAAGACGAATCGGAAGGTTCAAACATTCTGCTCCATAGACCCATCCGTGGACCCAATAGCCCTGGACGCCCTCATGATCCCCTGGCACTTTCCCCTTGCATATGTGTTCCCACCGATAGCCTTAATTCCATTAGTTCTGAGGAAGATTCTGGAGGACAAAGCAAGGGTAATATTAATAGCCCTGTTCTGGCCTAGAAGGATGTGGTTCTCTTGGTTTAGGAGAATGTACATCTCTGATCCTTGGGTCCTCCCGGATATCCCGAACTTACTCTCCCAGGGCCCAGTACTGCACCCTCAGGCGGAGAACCTACACATGACGGCCTGGAATTTGAAAGGGCTCTATTAATCAACAGAGGCTTCTCCCAAAATTTAGTATCCACTCTACTACGAAGCAGGAAGCCGATAACCACAAAACAGTACGGGAGGGTCTGGAGGAAGTTCCTTTCAGTATCAAAGGCTAGTCCAAAGGGGAACGTACCCATATCAAAGATCTTAGAGTTCCTGCAAAGGGGCTTAGAGCAAGGCCTAGCTACCAGCACATCAAAGGTTCAAGTGGCAGCCCTGGGGGCCCTATACAACTGTGACTTGGCAGGAAATCGTTGGGTGTCCAGGTTCACTAAAGCAGTCAGTAGATCCAGGGCCATGTCTCCCCTAAACACCCCTCCCTGGGATCTAAACTTGGTACTCTCAGCCCTGACCAAGCCCCCCTTTGAGCCTTTGCAGGAACCACCACTAAAATTAATATCTCTCAAGACCTCCCTCTTGATAGCCCTCACATGGGCCCGTAGAATTAGCGACAACCAGGCCCTGTCAGCCTTCCCTCCATTTACACAGATTCTGGATGACAGGGTGGTACTTAAGACAGATCCAGCCTATCTGCCAAAGGTAGCGTCCCAGTTCCACAGAACTCGGGAAATCTTCCTCCCCTCCTTTTGCCCCAATCCCAAAAACAAGGGAGAAGAGACCTTGCACATATTAGATGTCAGGAGATGCCTAATGGAATACTTAGCGGCCACCAGGGAGTGTAGGAAGGATAGGTCTCTTTTTGTCTGCTTCCAGGGGCCAAAGAAAGGGCAAAAGGCATCAAGGAGCACGCTGGCGAGGTGGATAAGGGATGCCATCACCTTGTCGTACTCGTCACAAGGTGCGGACATCCCAGGCAGAATAACAGCCCATTCCACAAGAGCGGTGTCAACTTCCTGGGCAGAGAGAGCAGGCGTCTCCATTGAGCAGATATGTAAAGCCGCTACTTGGTCCTCTCCCAGAGCCGGCCCGAGAGATTACGGCGCCCTAGGCGAAACTATTTTGTTGCGCTCCTACTATTCTTGGCAGTAGATGAAAACTTGGGATATTAATTTAGGAGCAAAATTGCTTTGCTTTGCCAACATTTGAAAACTTAGGAGCAAAATAAATGCGCGGGATCAAACACCTGTCAGCAGACGGTGCAAACGACTCACGTCCATAGTTTAGCGCCTCCTTTCCGTGCGTAAATTGAAGCTCAACGGTTTTTCTTTTAAATTTATGGTAAAAAAATTTATCTACACTTTTCTTTCCATCCCTAAAACTTTTTGCCTTTTGAAAAGATATTTTATAATTTTTTCTATTTTTTTCTCTGGCGCCCCCTTTGGCGGCCGCCTAGTTCGCCTATACGTTCGGGCCGGCCCTGTCCTCTCCTTCAACTTTCTTCAACCACTATCGGCTGGACCTAGCCACCTCCTCAGATCTAACCTTTGGTAGAAGGGTGCTGGAGGCAATGGTCCCCCCCCAATAGATAGTCTCTGCAATTCTCTCCATGGTGCCGTCATGGGGGAAGGAGAAAATCGTAGTTACTTACCGTTAACGGTATTTCTCAGAGCCCATAACAGCACCCGTATATTCCCTCCCTACACGCGTGGGGTGCACACTTATTATAAATACAGTTTAGTCAAAAAGTCACATGGTGTCTCCTCTACGCAGTTTATTGATTATAGAAATTCCTTTTCTTAAAGTGTTGTGTTAGTACTTTATTAGGCTGAAGTTCTGTTAATGCTCTGTAAAACAACTGATGCGGGAGAGAGGTACCGCCTTTTTATCGGTAGGTTTCCTGTCCTCGTGGGGCAGATCCCCTCTCTCCGTGGTGCCGTCATGGGCTCAGAGAAATACCGTTAACGTTAAGTAACTACGATTTTTGCACAGTGGTGGAGATCTCAGGAACTGGAGTGTTCTGTCATAATGAAAATTGTATTTGATCTGCAGGCAGCTTGATTTACGTTTTTGTAGGAAAAGTTTTAGTAACACTTGTAGTTTATTAATTGAAATCACTGGTGTTTGTATGAGTCAATTGGGTGGTCGTATCAGTGATTGACAGTCTTCTTTGTACGACTGTACATGGAGAGAGCTGTCAATTACTATTAGGACTGCCACCTGAACTCTTCTGCATACAGACACCAGGGATTTCAAGCTTTACTGAATCTTTTCCAACAAACTTACCGTATATGTCGTTCTGCTCAGATTCTCCTTCCCTATACCATGCTGTCCTTTAGAGAGGAGCGGATTGACTTTTGGGACTGTGGTGCCAGCATCCTGGTCAGCGGAACCTGGTGGCTAAAGGGGAGTCTCTTACCTCCCAGTGTTCCACCAGTGACATTTTGTTAGGGCTGGTGCAAAGCCATCTGTGCGACATGAAGCATAGATGACGTCGCGCTGGGCGGTATGAAATTCACGGGACACCCTTCTTGCCGCTAGGACCTGGTGTCTGGATAGGAGTCCCAAGACTCGATCTGCTCATCTGTCTATGGATCTGACTCGCACAACGCGACCGATCCCCTTTCAAGGGCTGCAACACGTAAAAAAAAAAAAATACTGATGTCGTAAGGGTAATGGGATACTGCTCAATGATGTCATAGTACAGGATGAGGCCTATAGTGATGTCACAGTATAGAAATATTGCAAAAGTGGTGTTGCTGTACAGGGCTAATGCACACAGTTTGTACCAAGCATAACATGGGACCTAGGGAAAAACTTAAATGGAACCTTCACTGTTCTTTACCTTCTCTCTGAAGAGCAACAGCCACTGGGCCTACTCTTTAGTTAAAAAAAAGAAGCAACAAAGATCAGCTCATCTCCTCTCCAGTCCCACCGTGCGGATCATGCAGTGCTGCAAGTAGTATGAAGGTGAAGCAGAAGTCCAGCGAGGGTGATATCCATAAAAAATACTTTTATTCCATTTTAATTAAAAAGCACATAAGTCCAAAATCCATCTTTATATCCAGAGACACAAGTCGTGCCGCCTTAATCATTGTGATAACAAAAAAAAGGGCTGCTATAAAGGACTAGGGCCATTAGGTTACACCCTCTGATCCTGCAGACAACAGAAACCGAGCAACACCTCCAAGTGCGGTAATAAATGTTAGGCAGTCATAGACCAAGCTCCAGAATAATGATGTGTGAAGAGATGAAAATCTCAAACAATTGGACTTAATCTGCCTTATAATAGTTTTTTTTTTATTGACCCAAAAACATACGAGTTTTCGATCGGGGTGGCAGCCTTCATTGGGTACAAACTGCTATGTAGTAAATTAAGTCCAGTTATTGTTAATGGAGCATATTGTTAATTATTAATGGAGCATTGACTGTGATTGCCAAAAAATGTGTTATATGAAATTCTATAATTATTTGCACAATTTTCAACGAAGGAAAGAAAAAAAACTCTTTTTAATTTACGCTGCCTTAAATAAAAATGAAATAAAAAGGAATGAAAAAGATGCTTGTACTCAAAAATGATTGCAATGCGGATGTTAATTTAGCCTACAAAAAAATAAACAAGTCCTTACAGCTCAGATCACACAAAGGGGAAAAAAATGATTTTGGCACAAACAAATGTTTAATTTTTTCTTTACTTTTTTTTTTATCATGGAAAAGTAGTACAACATATAAGCTAAATGATTTTTCCATAATTGCACTGACCCAACAGAAAATTAATATTTTACTTATACCAATTGATGAACAGTGAAAACAATACCCAGAAACTGTGAAATTTCTGGGAGGGGATTTACCCATCACCCCTCAAATTAATTCATATTTTTACTCTTCGCCACGACAGCACCCACTTGGAGAGAGGGATCCGCCCATAGGAACAGGAAACCTACAGAGATAAGAGGGCGGTCCACCTCTCCTCCTCAGTTGGTTTCCTGTTCCTATGGGAACCACAGGATTCGCTACAGTCTTACCTGTGCAAAGGAACCGCCTGTGCAGTATCTGCGGGAACGGTAGGGGTTCCGGTCTGGAAGCCGCGACGGGGGAGTGCTGGCATTCGGCTCCCTCCTCGTCCGACACAGCAGCAGTGTGAGCAGAAACGCCGGTGCCGGGTGAGGCCGACCGGGGGTTCCCCTGCAGGGTCACACGCCACCACGATTGTAGGAGGATCCATCCTGGTCCGTGTGGGAGCGCAGGAATGGGAGGTGAGGACGGTAACCTCCGGTGTCCTCAAGGCTTCAGCGTCCGCACATGCAGCGCCGACAGGAAGGGGTAAGGAGGAACTTCCGGGTTACCGGAGGTTCCTCAGCTCAGGGCGCACGCGCGGCTGCAGGGGAGATATCGCGAGCGCAGGCATGTTGAAGTGCTCCCCGCCCCCTCCAAAGAAGAAAAAAAAAAAAAAGGGAGACTATTTAATGTGCAGAGCGCCGGTGGTGGTATTCCGGGCCGGGCGCATACTAATTAGCCGCAAACAGGTGCACCTGGAGGGGGAGAGGTACCAGTCTAAGGAAGGGGCTTACAAAAGGCCGGGGGTGATATGGGTACGGCGTGCAATCATGTCTTCACCAAGACATGACACGCATCCCCAGGCAGGCGATACAGCGGCAGCCAAGGATCACTCACGCCGAGGTTCCTCGGATAGAAGCCACAGAAGCCACGCCAACAAGCCTCCTTCTCAGCCTCCTGAGCCGGTACTTACAGCTTCTCTGGGTGAGTGGACGACTCTCTGCCTATCAAGCTGATATATATCTCTCTTTCTCTTTCTCTCCCCCTCTCCCTCGCTACGTCTCCACCTCAGGCTAAGAGAAAGGAAAAATCAAAAAATGAAGAATGTGCCCTTTGTACATGTCCCCTACCGGACTCGTACACAAAAATGCTGTGCAAAAAATGCATTAATGAAACAGCAAAACAGGCGTCAACATCAGCCACGGACATACGGGCTATAATAAGAGAAGAATTACAGGCCCTAACCCAGTCCAGCATACCTATAAATGCTAAGGCTAACAAGCCAGCCACGGTTAGCATAGAGACTGATGAGGACAAAGCGATACTCTGATACTTCCAATTCATCCACATCATCATCTTCCTCAGATATAGAGGGGCGTTCGTGTTTTCCTCTAGATAACATAGACAACTTGGTGAAATCCGTGAGGAACACCATGGGGTGCACAGAGGCAAAAGAGCCACAAACGACACAAGAAATTATGTTTGTGGGGCTAACAGATAGGAAAAGGAGAGTTTTTCCTCGTATAAAGCTCAAAGTGTGTATGTATGTATTTGTGTATGTGTGTATGTCCGGGATAGGCATCCGCACCGTCGCAGCTACAGGCACAAAATTTGGCACAGTCACACGTCTGGACACAGAGAGCGTCTTAAGCTATGTTGTGAGGCGAAATTTTAGCCCCGCACGTTCCAATTCACCAAACAATTTTGCCCCTATCTACATAATGGGGAAAAAGTGTGTGCATGTTAAGCCCTGCCCCTCATTATGATGTCATAATGCCCCTATCTGCATAATGGGGAAACAGTGTGTGCGTGTCAAGCCCCGCCCCCATTATGATGTCATAATGGTTGCCATGGCGATGCTGATTCATCGTAGGTTGCAAGCCCCGCCGCTCATTATGATGTCATAATGGTTGACTATGAGATGGAGGATATGTATGACTGGTATATGGGCACGGGACTATAGGATGGAGGATGTGTGATGGATATATGGGCACTGGACTATGGGATGGAGGATATGTATGACGGGTATATGGGCACGGGACTATGGGATGGTGGATATGTATGATGGGTATATGGGCATGGGACTATGGGATGGAGGATATGTATGATGGGTATATGGGCATGGGACTATGAGATGAAGGATGTGTGATGGGTATATGGGCACTCGACTATGGGATGGCAAATATGTATGATGGGTATATGGGCATGGGGCAATGGGATGGAGGATGTATGATGGGTATATGGGCACGGGCCTATGGGATGGTGGATATGTATGATGGGTATATGGGCACGGGACTATGGGATGGAGGATAATAGTACCAGCTATAAAAGCTCTGGTTAAGAAGGAATGGGAGAAGCAGGACCAGAGAGGTTATCTTCCCTCGGCCTCAAAAAGAAGGTACCCCTTCAGCGACGAAGAACTGTCATCATGGTCTAAGGTCCCGAAAGTGGACGCAGCAGTCGCCTCCGCCTCAAAGCAATCGGCCTTATCAGTGGAGGACGCAGGGGTTCTAAAAGACCCACTTGACCGAAAAGCTGATGGATCATTAAAAAGGGCATGGGAGTCGGCTACCGGCACGTTTAAACCGGCAATAGCTAGTACTTGCACAGCTCGTTCTATGCTGGTCTGGATTGATCAACTAGACCAGCAGATAGACCAAAAGATCTCCCGAGATAAGCTATGAGCCGCTATACCACTGATCCGTGGCGCAGCAGCATATATAGCAGATGCTTCGGTGGATTCATTACGCATGGCAGCCAGAACAGCAGGCTTAGTTAATAACGCCAGACGCAGCATATGGTTTAAAAGCTGGAGAAGTCACTCCAAGATCCAAGGCAAAGCTTTGTGCCATTCCCTGCAAGGGTGAGTTCTTGTTTGGAAAAGCCTTAGATGAAATCTTAACAAAGGCAAAGGAAAGGAAAAAAGGGTTCCCTAACCCCTCTCTTCCATTTTATAGGAGGGCGTTTAGGAGATGACCATTTGGTAGAGGGAGACCAGCAGAAAATCAAAATCGCTGGGCCACGAAGGAAGAAAAAGGCAAAGGTGACATGTTTAGAGGATCCTCCTTCCGCAGGGACAAGAGCTAAGGAGCCAGACCCTCCAGTAGGAGGGAGACTAAAATTTTTTCTTCAGGAATGGGAGAAGGTTGCGGCCAGCTCTTGGGTTCTGGGCATTGTTAGAGAAGGGTTAAAGATAGAGTTTCATCACGTACCCCGTAACTCGGTTATCATAACATCTTTCAGCTCACAAATCCAACAGCGGGCCCTGGAGGCTGAGATTTTGAGTCTGTTGAACAAAAAAGTTTTGGTCCATGTGCCTAAAGGGCAGGAAGGGAGAGGATTTTATTCCCCTCTCTTCCTGATACCTAAGCCGGATGGCTCATTCAGGAAAATAATCAACCTGAGGAAGCTAAATTCATTTATAATAAACCATAAATTTAAGATGGAATCCATAAGATCTACAATTAAGCTCCTCTTCCCCAATTGTATGATGGCAGGTTTGGTTCTGAAAGATGCATATTATCATCTTCCCATCCATTACAGATATCAGAAATACCTCAGAGTGGCGGTATTCCTCGATGGCACCATACATCTCCAGTTCACAGCCATGCCATTCTGCCTTTCCATCGCACCGCGAGTCTTTACAAAGGTGATGCTGGAGGTGATGGCTTTTTTACGCCAGAAGGACACACTGATAGTACCCTATCTGGATGACTTTTTGATAATAGGAAACTCAACTCGGCAATGTAATAAACGAGTTGCTGATGCAATCTTATCCCTACAGGCTCTATGTTGGATAATGAACTTCAAGAAGTCCAGAATCGAGCAGCAATCCGTTCAGTCCTTCCTGGGTCTCCAACTAGACTCCATAAATCAAAAATGTCTGCTGCCACAGGTAAAAATTTCAGCGATTTAAAATAAAGGTCAGGTCAGCAATAGACAGGCCACACATATCCTTAAGGGATGCAATGTCCCTCCTGGGGTCCCTGACTTCTTGCATTCCGGCAGTTCGATGGGCACAGTTCCACATGAGGGAATTACAACATCAAATTCTCTTAGAAGAGACCCATGACCATGGGAATTTGACAAAGAAAATTACTTTATCCCAGACGGTCCTAACCTCCCTAGCATGGTGGCTAGAGGATGATAATTTAGTACCATGGGGAGTACCATGGGTGATAACACCCTCCCGTATAATTACTACTGATGCCAGCCCCACAGGATGGGGGGCTCATATGGGAGGCACTTTCACCCAGGGCCTATGGGATATAAGTGAAGATCAGGATTCTTCAAACTTGAAAGAGCTAAAGGCGGTTAGTCACGCATTATATCATTTTCTTCCACAGTTACGAGGGGAAAACGTGAGAATCCTTTCAGACAACACCACAGTGGTCGCATATCTGAACAGGCAAGGAGGGACTTGATCAGTCGCCTTAATGTCTTCCGCAAGAAAGATCTTGTCCTTAGCCGAAAAACATTTTTTGTCTCTCTCGGCTCTCCATATAAGAGGGAGAGACAATTCGGAAGCAGACTTTCTAAGCCGCCATACACTACAGCAAGGAGAGTGGTGCCTGAGCCAGCAGATATTCACATGCATCGTGTCACTATGGGGTCTTCCCCAGATAGACCTCTTCGCCACCAGGAAAAATAGGCAGGTGCGAAGATTCGCCTCTTTGAAGGTAACACAGTATGGAAATTCTGGATGCCCTCCAAAGCCCATGGCGGTTCAAACTAGCATATGCATTTCCCCCCAATCATACTATTGCCGCAGGTGATCAGGAAGATCAGGGCAGAAAAGGCACGAATAATCTTGATAGCACCATTCTGGCCCAGGAGGCCATGGTTCTCTTGTCTCCAGGCAATGTCAGTGACAGACCCTTGGGTACTTCCTTCAATCCCCAAGCTCCTCTCGCAGGGGCCATTCTTCCATCCTCAAGTGGACAATCTCCACTTGACGGCTTGGAACTTGAAAGGGAAATATTGAGGGCAAGAAGATTCACGGAAGAGTTAGTCAATACTCTCCTACAGAGTCGAAAATTAAGAACGACAAAAATTTACACCAGGGTATGGAGGAAATTCCTAGAGTTCCACACAGCTCCCGACTCTAGAGAAATTCCGATAACATCGATCCTAGAGTTTCTACAAAAAGGGAAAGAGTTGGGACTATCTGTTAACACACTGAAGGTCCAGGTGTCTGCTCTAGGAGCCCTCTATAATTTTAATGTGGCAGGCAATAGATGGGTAGCCAGATTCATCTCGGCCTGTGAGCGGAGCGAACCGGTACACATACCTAGAGTTCCTCCTTGGGACTTGAATCTCGTACTAGAAGCCCTTACACGTTCCCCCTTTGAGCCATTAGACTCGATATCCCTTAAGCACCTATCTCTCAAGACAGTACTACTAGTTGCACTAACCTCAGCTAGAAGAGTTAGCGACATGCAAGCACTCTCAATAGAACCCCCTTTTCTATTGACATTCCAGGATCAGCTAATTTTACAACCAGACCCCTCATACCTACCAAAAGTAGCAGGGAAGTTTCATAGGTCACAAAAGATTCACCTCCCCTCATTTTTTAGTAACCCTTCTACTCCAAAGGAAGAAAAGTTTCATACACTAGACTTTAGAAGAGCAGTATTACAATACATCGAGAAGTCTAGAGGAGGAAGAGTAGGGCTCTATTTCCTTTCAGGGCCAAAAGAAGGGATATGAGGTCACAAGGGGTACCCTGTCTCGATGGATTAGAGACGCGATCAGTCTGGCATACTCCGTGAGCAATGAAAATCCTCTGGATGGTATCGGGGCACATTCCACCAGAGCCATGGCTTCCTCATGGGCAGAGAGGGGAGACGTCGCAATCGAGTCTATATGTAAGGCTGCAACTTGGTCAACGCCCTCTACTTTTTATAACCACTATAGGCTTGATTTATCATGCTCATCTGACCTAGCCTTTGGTAGAGCGGTCCTCGGCACGGTGGTCCCTCCCAGGTGAAGGTCTCTGAAAGTCTCTCCAAGTGGGTGCTGTCGTGGCGAAGAGTAAAAAGCCGGATTACTTACCAGTAATGCTCTTTTAATGAGTCCACGACAGCACCCGTTCACTAGCCTCCCTAGAAGTTATCATAATGTATATACACCTTCTTTTAGATGTAAAATAAATAAAATTTGAATATTGAGTAATATAATGGCCTAATAATTGGCGGTCCCCTGGGTACTCTGAAATCCAACTGAGGAGGAGAGGTGGACCGCCCTCATCTATCTCTGTAGGTTTCCTGTTCCTATGGGCGGATCCCTCTCTCCAAGTGGGTGCTGTCGTGGACTCATTAAAAGAGCATAACCCGTAAGTAATCCGGCTTTTCTCTATCCTCTATTACAGCACCACGGAGATAGGGGATCCGCCCTTCAGGGACAGGCAACCTACAGATAAAAGGGCGGTACCTCTCCTCGCATCAGTTGGTTTCCTGTCCCTGAAGGGGAACCTTCAGTGTGCGGTACCTGCAGGAAGATGCTGAAGATTCCGGATCCAGGGTCGGCGAGTCCAAGTTCCGGCAGTGGGGAGGCCCCTGTCACGACTGGTGCGATGTCAGAGGATGCCACTGCTGGAACGGAAGGGTTTTGAAGGGGTATGCGCGGCCTCCGGGAGAGGACACAGGGGCTACTGGGTTCCTGGGGTTCATGTGTGGGTAGTATGTGTCCTGAAGGCAGAAGCAAGTTGGCCACCGCTCCAGAAGTAAAAGCGGGGCTTCCAGGCCGGCACATGCGCATGGAGAGAGCTCCCTGGTGACGTAGCCGCAGGAGGGAGAGTGGAAGTGACGATGCTGGGTGGCAAATTCAAAAGTTGGAGTGTCCAAATGCTCCCTGCTGCATGCAGTCCTGCAGAATCATGGAGACAGCAATCAGGAGCACCAGCAACTCCAGCAGCAGCTACCAGAGCCACAGGAGAGACATCCTTTTGCAGACAAGTGGAGATCCAGCAGTCAATCCACACAACGCAACAGGGGCACAAAGGAGAAATCATCATCCTTGAAAAAGCACTTTCCAGATCCTATCCCTCCTCCTGAACTGGTACCTGCGGCTGCATCATAGGGGTGAGTGATCTTCGTGAAACTTCACTATGTAATTGGGGTTCCCTTCTCTCCTTTTAGGGAAAAAAGAGACTGGGAAAAACGAAACATAGGTGTTGCCCCATGTGCAACAGAGCATTGCCGGTATCCTGGGACAAGAAGCTTAGTAGTTCTAGCAGAGGACAAGTAATATTTGAGGAAACCCCAGACTTCGCTTCCGATTTGAGATCAACTATCAGATCAGAGGTTGAAAATGCATTTAAGTCCTTTAAACAGGGCAATAAGGTCCAAAGAAAGGAAGCTGCCGTATACTCCCAGTCAGATTCCCCTAGTTCTGGGGAAATCACCTCAAATGTACCAGATCCCTCCTCCTCCTCGGACGATGAATCTGGGGGACGTGACTGCTTTCCCCTAGATGAATTTGATACCCTAGTAAAACCAGTAAGATCAACCATGGGAGTAATAGACCCTCGCCCTGACAAGACGATTCAGGACATAATGTTTGGGGGGTTCGGCCAAAAAAATGTAAAGTTTTCCCCATGAACTAAAACATCCAGGGCCTAATTAAGAAAGAGTGGGAAAAACCCGACAGGAAAAATTCCTTGGTGCCTTCCCTTAAGAGAAAGTATCCCTTTAACGAGGAGGCATCCACATCATGGGATAAGGCCCCAAAGCTTGATGTCGCAGTAGCCAAAACCTCTAAGAAATTTGCCCTCCCCTTCAAGGATATGGGGACATTAAAAGACCCCTTAGACAAGAAAGCGGACACCATCCTCAAGGGAGGATGGGAATCAGCAGGGGGAAACTTTAGGCCCATCATAGCAGCAACATGTACCTCCATGTTCCTTATGGTGTGGGTAGATCAGTTGGAAAAGCAGGGGTATGGGGTGCCCAGGAATAAAATACTGGAGTCTATTCCCTTGATAAGAGGTGCAGCTGCTTTCCTGGCAGATCCATCAGCTGATTCTGTCAGGTTAACATCTAAGTCTGCAGCTCTCTCAAACGCAGCCCGTAGGGCGCTATGGCGCAAGTGCTGGCCAGGAGACTTGCAGACAAAACTTAAGCTGTGCTCATTCCCATGTGAGGGTCAATTTTTTGTTCAGGGAAATACTGGACGATATCCTTCAGAAAGCAGGGAATAAGAAGAGTTACCCTAATCTGGGGGTCCTGTTGCTTAAACGGTCCTTGCAGACAAAAATGTTTTTCCACAGAAGACCCCTGAGGGAGCAGAATATATGGGAAGGGAAAAGGAAGGACAGGGGGTTCCTCTTTGGAAACTCTTCCCGAGATTAAGAGGCCTCAAAGTGACGGTTTTCCCAGGGTGGGGGGAAGATTATCCCATTTCCTTCCGGCCTGGGAAAAAATCTCAAACTGCCCCTGGATACTGAACCTGGTCAGGGAGGGGCTTGAATAGACTTCCGCTCCCTCCCCAGAGATTTGTGGTAACTCCCCTGAGATTCTTTCCACAAGAACAAGAGGCCTTGGAATGTGAGATCAGGGACCTCGTGAGAAAATCTGTCCTTCAACAAGTCATACCTCAGGAAAGAGGAAAGGGATTCTACTCCACGTTGTTCCTAGTGACCAAGCCAGATGGGTCCTATCCGGATTAATTATAAACTTGCGGAAACTGGCTATGTGAAAACTCAGAAACTCAAAATTGAATCAATAAAATCGACCATCAAAGTACGGTTTCCAAATTGTTTTATGGCCATCCTGGATCTCAGCGATGCCTACTATCATGTCCCCATTCACAAAGAATCCCAGAGATTCCTCAGGTTAGCAGTTCACATGGGGGGTAAAGGAAATTCAATACAGAGCCCTTCCTTTCGGTTCATCAGTAGCCCCCCGGATATTTACCAAGTTAGTGGCAGAAATGATGGCTCACCTCAAGAGAACAGGACATTTTGATAGTCCCCTACCTGGATGATTTTTTGATAGCGAGCAGACAGAGAGCAGATGGACAGAGTAATCAGTACCCTGACAAACCTGGGCTGGCTTCTAAACATATAAAAATCAAGGCTAGAGCCAAACAGGGTACAGGAATTCCTAGGGGAAAACGTTGGACTACCAGAAGCAAGAATGCTGTCTCCCAACGAAGAAAAAGGGGAAAATAATAGATCTAGTGTCAGGAGCCTCTCTGAACCCCTCTTTGACCTTGAGGAAGGCCATGTCACTACTAGGCTCCCTTTCAGCCTGTTTACCAGCAGTTCAGTGGGCACAATTACATACCAGGGATCTACAGTGGGACATCCTAAAGAACCAAACCACATTAAAGGGTCACTTAGAGGGCCACATGATTCTAGCCCTAGCCCACTATTCATTCCCTAGATTGGTGGAAAGACACCGAAAACCTGTCCAAAGGGATTCCATGGGTAACAGAAGTATCCCGGGTAGTTACCACCGATGCAAGCCCCACGGGGTGGGGGGCTCATGTGAGCAACTGGGAGTGTGGAGAGGCCGGGAGCTCGAGGCATCTTCGAACCAGAAAGAACTTTAGGCAATAGGTCACGCACTAGCAGGCTTCCTACACATTCTGCGGAGTCATCATGTTTGGGTGTTCTCGGACCGTCAGGTGGTAGTGGCCTATCTAAACCACCAAGAGGGGACCGGATCCTGGGTCCTTATGAACTCCACTTCCCAGATCTTCAGTTTAGCAGAGAACAATCTTCTGTCCCTTTCCGTATTACACATTCAGGGCGTAGAAAACCAGAAAGCAGATTTTCTAAACCGCCATCAATTGAGACAGGGCGAATGGGTTCTAAACCAATCCGTGATCGAGCAGATTGTGAGAATATGGGGGGGCCCTGGTCATAGACCTGTTTGCTGATGTCTTCAACAAAAATGTGGAAACATTTTGTTCCCTAGATCCCAGGGGAAATACCCAAGCCCTGGATGCCTTCATGATTCGATGGACTCAGTCTGGCATATGCCTTTCCCCCAACTATCCTCATCCCGGCGGTCCTACAAAAAGTCAGGGAGGAGGGATCTAGACTAATATTTATAGCCCCCTTCTGGCAAAAAAGAACTTGGTTCTCCTGGCTGAGGATGTTATCGATCACCGATCCCTGGTTTCTGCCGGAACTCCCGGACCTCCTTTCCCAGGGGGCTGATGTTCCACCCTCGTTCAGTGAACCTTCATTTAACAGCGCTATTAAAAGAAAAGTTTTTAGAGAACTTAGTTTCTACCCTTTTAAACAGTAGAAAAGCTGTCACCACGAGAGCTTACGTTAAGACCTGGAGAAAGTTCCTGTCCATCTCAGGTGCAAGGGTTCAGGATGGAGTTCCAATTACTACGATTCTCGTGTTTCTACAAAAAGGGCTAGAACGGGGCCTGGCAATCAGTACCTTTAAAAGTACAAGTAGCAGCACTAGGAGCATTATATAATCATGAAGTGTGCTACCCATGGGTCACCTGATACATCATCAGAGCCGCCGCTAGATCTAGGCCGATTGTCAGTCAGAGGCTTCCATCTTGGGTTTAAATCTGGTCCTATCAGTTCTAACAGGGCTCCCCTTTGAGCCTCTAGATTCAGCTCATATAAAAATCCTGTCTTTCAAAACTGCCCTCCTAGTGGCTTTAACATCAGCCCGGAGGGTAAGGGCCCCGTCACACATAGCGACTCACCAGCGATCCCGACAACGATATGAACTTGTCAGGATCGCTGGTGTGTCGCTACATGATCGCTGGTGAGCTGCCAAACAGGCAGACTCACCAGAGATCAGGACAGCGACACGCGGGTAACAAGCGACGCAAGTCGCTTAGTTACCTGCAGTGTACGTAAGATACCAGCGCGCTGGTGCAGGGAGCTGGTAACCAAGGTAAACATCGGGTTTCTAAGCGCCACGCAGCGCTTAGAAACCTGATGTTTATCTTGGTTACCAGCTCCCTGCACCAGCGCACTGGTTTCTAACGTACACATCGGGTTTCTAAGCGCCGCGCGGCGCTTAGAAACCCGATGTTTACCTTGGTTACCAGCTCCAGCTCGCTGATCGCTGGTCTCCTGCCTGCCACATGCAGTGATGCGTGCTGGCCAGCGGGAGACCAGAGATCAAAAGGAGGTCGATAAGTGTCACACACAGCGATCTCGCTGGTGAGATCGCTGTTGTGTCATAAAACTTGTGACGGGGGCTTAAGTGATATTCAGGCCTTATCCGGAAGTCCTCCCTTCACAAAGATGCTGGATGATAGGGTTATTTTAAAACCTGATCCGACCTATTTACCAAAGGTAGCGTATCATTTCCATAGGTCCCAGGAGGTAGTACTACCTTTCTTTTGTTCTATCCATAGGAATAGGGAAGAAGAAAAATTCCACACCTTAGATGTCAGGAGATGTTTGGTTCAGTACCTAGAGTCCACCCATTGGTTTAGGAAAAAAGGATCCCTTTGTGTGTTTCCAATGTATATAAACTGTAGGAACAGAAAGAGCACAATAGGGTCTTATCTGGGTTGATATTGACAAAAATAAGAGATTCACTCACCCTTTTTCAGGAGAGATTGAGCATATACTGTAAGATCCGTGGTCAGCTTGCTGCACGTCCAAAGGTCCACTCCGTGACCGCCAAAACATCAATCTTTTTATGGAACTAATTCATGGACATCCCCTGAGGAAGAAGTAATATTTACTTTGAAACGCGTTGGGAAATAAATGGTTAATCTTTCAATATAATTTGGAAATGGTATTTTGTCAAGCAGCGCACTCAAGTCCATGAATTATTGCTATAAAAAGATTTGTGTGTTTCCAGGGACTTCGAAAGGGACTCAAAGCCTCCAAGAGAACCCTGGCAAGATGGAAAAGAGATGCTATAGCCTTGGCCTACTCATCCAGTGGAAAAGTTGTCCCAGAGGGGCTGAAAGCTCATTCCACAAGTGAAATGGCAACCTTCTGGGCAGAAAGGTCTGAGGTATCAATAGAACAAATCCGTAAGGCAGCTACCTGGTCATCACCTTTATCCTTTTTAGGCACTATCTGCTGCATCTAGCCTCTTCTTCTGACTTGACCTTCTGGAGACAAGTTCTTCAGGCTGTGGTCCCTCCCTAAGTTGCAAATCTCTGTAATTCTCTCCATGGTGCTGTCATGGGGAATAGAGAAAAACGAAGTTACTGACTGGTAACTGGATTTCTCAGAGCCCATGACAGCACCTGTTCATTCCCTCCCATCACGCGTGGGTGAGTACATTTCTAATGTTTGTAGTGTGTTTATATATAGGCACAGTGGTTTTTTTTTCCTGATACGTGATATGATAAAGTATATACATTTTGATGTCATTAACCTGGACGTCCTCCAATGCCCTGTAAACCATCTGATGCGAGGGAGAGGTACCGCCCTTTTATCTGTAGGTTCCCTGTCCCTGAAGGGCTGATCCTCTCTCTCTGTGGTGCTGTCATGGGCTCTGAGAAATCCCATTACCGGTAAGCAACTTCGTTTTTTCCAAAAATATGTGCCACAATATGGTACCATTAAAAAACAAACAAACAAACTGCGGCTGCAAAAGTATAAACACATCTAAATTGATGGAAAAATAAAGTTATGGCTCTAGCAAGACTGGGAATAAAAGTGTGTATATAAATGTATATATTTGGGCCAAAAAAGTGGTATCCATAAACTATATGCTATCCCTACTATGATTTTTTTTTTCTTGGCAGTTTAAGAACGGCTCCCCGGGTGAGCCACTTGTATTGTGATTCATGGAGTTGTCTCCTGACCTCGCACCATCTGGGGATGTTCTGAGCGTAATCCGCTCTATGTTTAGCATTCTCTCCTTGCATTGTTTTCTGCACACAATGTTCCCTTTCAATTGTCTTGCCCTCTAGAGATTTTTCGAACATGACTCCTTTGATGGAGAACTTGAAAATCATTCTGAGTGAGACAGAAAAAACTACAATAATTTCACCAAGACTTTTTGTTTTTTATTGTTAATATTTGCACAAAGCAAACTGGCCTCATACGAGCTGCCCCTTGCAAAGACCACAAAGATGCAAGAAAAGAATAAATGTAACGCTTTGTGGCACAGTAAAGGGTGTTTTACTGGATGGAAGATATGTTTCTCCCAGCAAATTAATGTTTGGCCGGGTTTTTCCCTAAAGACGGGACCTGCGATGATGTCAGGGTCACGTGATCAGCCCATGTGGTGTCTACCTCACTGGTGGGAGGGGTTAGGCCCAATGTAATGGAGGTTGGTAATTACCACAGGGTGAGTGTGTTTCTTGAAGCTACAGGAACTTGTGTGGACTCAGCCTGAAACTTGTATACAGGATTTCTGTGCTGCAGGACTATAGCAGCAAGACTCGGAAGAACCCCGGGAATGGCACCTGGCGGATGCCGCAGGACCTGGCAGCTGCTTAGTTACGCCCGTCCCATGCAAGGGGTGAGTCTGGGACCAGTGGTTCTCCAAGCTGGAGTATGTGTTTGGTTTTCCTTAGGTTCTGTTAAGCTGCTGGTTACTGAGTGACATTAAAACCACTGGAATTGGACTTTATGCCTGTGTGTTGTCTCGTTACTGCCACCCGGCTATTGCCTACCAGAGCGAATCCCTACAATTGGTGGACTGAATGCGGGCAGAAGCAGTGAGGCCAGGCTGTTTTTTTTTTATGTGTACCCCAGCCTATGTCCTGGGTGAAACGAGTGGCAGAGACCCAGGCGGTTTCCAGAAATGGAGGCCACGGTAAAAACGCTCATAGAGGCCATGCGACAGCAACAGCAGGCTATGCAGCAGCAGGCTACACAGCAACAGCAGGCTATGCAGCAGCAGGCTACACAGCAACAGCAGGCTATGCAGCAGGCTACACAGCAGCAGCAGGCTATGCAGCAGCAACAGGAGGCCATGCGGCAGCAGCAACATGAGGCCATGCGACAGCAGGCTATGCAGCAGCAGGCTATGCAACAGCAGCAGGAAACCAATCAGCTGTTGATACAGCATATCACGGCAGCGCAGACAAAAGGAGTTGACCGGGGAATCCATGAGGTCCGGAAAGTGGTTCGTATAGCGATTCCCAAGATGGAGAAATTGGATGATGTGGAGGCATACCAGGAGATGTTCGAAGGAGTCGCTGAGAGAGAGAAGCTACCCCGGGACCATTGGGCGGATGTCCACGCTCCGTTTCTGACTCCAAGACCTTTGAAGTCATATCAGGACCTACCCCCAGAGCAAAGGACGGACTACATGATCGTCAAGGGTGAGATACTGGCTCGTCTTGGGGTAAATGTGTTAGTGCGGGCCCAGTGGGTACACCAGTGGGAGTTTACCCCCTCCAAGCCGGCCCGGTCCCAGTATTACGACCTGCTGCACCTGTTACAAAAGTGGTTGCAGCCTGAGGTGTTGTCCCCCACAGCCATGCTGGACCGCAGAGTGACTGATAAATTTTGGAGGGCTTTGCCCCACTCCCTCCAGACATGGGTCGGACAAGCATCCCCTACTAATGCCATGCAGATGATAGACCTCATAGAAAGGTATGGGGCTACCAAAGAGCTACAGGGAGGGACCCCCGGAAGGTAACAGGAAGGTTCCCTAAGTCCTCACCCCTGGTTCCGCGAGCGGAGCCCAGGAAGGCCGCTCAGGACTTATCTGGGGAAGTAAAGAGCCCCATAATCTGCTGGCAGTGCCAGGAACCAGGTCATAGGAGAGCTGACTGCCCCCACTTGACTGAACCCATGGACACAAATTTTGGGTACCGCCAGTCCCACTATGCCGAACCGATGTGTGCAATGGGTACCCCGAAAGGTCCCAATATGGAACATTTGTGTCGGGTGGAAGTGGAGGGCACCTCGGCTGTGGCCCTATTGGACTCAGGGAGTCTTGTAACCCTGGTACGAGCCAGCTGAATACACACCAGTGAGTATACGGGTCGGAAAATTGGGGTGTTGTGTATACATGTAGACTTAAAATACTATCCCACCGCACTAGTGGTAATCAGCACGCCAGCGGGGAGGTGGTGCCACGAGGTGGGGGTGGTGACTAATTTACATTATGAAGTGATAATTGGAAGAGACTTTCCGTTGTTTTCTGTGCTGTGGCCGTCTGTTGTCCTACCCACTGAGCAGCTGCCGGCACCAGAGGCAACCAGGTTACATTCTCCAGAAGTGGGGCATGAACCTGGTGGCCCGGAGGAAGAAGTGATGGCTGTAGGAATAACCTTCCCTTCAGTGGTGGAGGCGGAGAATTCTCCCAGGGAAGTATTGGCTGGAGAGGTGGAAGACTTGCCACCAGGACCTGAGTTGTCAGACTTGAATGTATCAGGTGACAATTTTAGTACAGCGCAACTCCAAGACCTTACTTTAGCCCGGGCCAGAGAAAATGTACTCTTTATCAATGGGGAACCACAACATCCTGGGGCAGATACGGTGTTGCCACGCTTTGAGCTGAACCAGGATTTGTTGTACCGAGTGGAGAAAATACTGGGGGAAATGGTAGAACAATTACTGGTACCTCAGACGTATCGGAGGCCGGTAATGGATTTAGCACATGTGCATGTACTCGGGAGGCATTTGGGCCAAAAGAAAACCCTCAACCGAATTCTGCAGCAATTTTACTGCCAGGGGTCCATGAAGAAGTTAAACGATACTGTAGCTCCTGTCCAGTGTGCCAGGTAACCGGTCCCCAGCCTCACTTTCGGAGCCCTTTGGTGCCTTTGCCAATTATAGAGGTGCCCTTCCAGAGAGTGGCCATGGACCTGGTGGGGCCTCTCAATAAGTCGGCAAGGGGACACCAACACATTCTTGTAGTTCTAGATTATGCTACCCGATATTCTGAGGCCATTCTGCTGCACCACACATCAGATAAGCTTATAGCAAAGGAACTCATGGGTATGTTTTCACGGGTGGGAATTCCGCAAGAGATTTTAACAGACCAGGGAACTCCCTTTATATAAATAATTATGAAGGAACTCTGCTGGTTGTTAAATGTTAAACAGTTGTGCACATCGGTCTATCATCCCCAAACAGATGGTCTGGTAGAAAGGTTCAATAAGATGCTGAAGAGCATGTTAAAAAAGGCAGTTTCCAAAGATGGGAAGGACAGGGATCTCTTATTGCCATATTTGTTGTTTGCAGTACGGGAGGTGCCTCAGGCATCTACAGGGTTCTCGCCCTTTGAACTATTGTATGGCAGACATCCACGGGGCTTACTCGATATAGCCAAAGAGTCCTGGGAGAACCAACCTACCCCCCACAAAAGTGTGATAGAACATGTTGCAAAAATGCAAGAGAATGGAGACAGTCTTACCCCTGGTCCGGGAACTTATGGAGGCAGCACAACGGTCACAGAGTCGGGTCTATAAGCGGGAGGCTCGGGTAAGAACCTTTAGCCCTGGAGATCGGGTGTTGGAGCTTGTGCTTACCGTAGATAGCAAATTTCTCGCAAGATGGCAGGGACCCTACGAGATCATGGAGAAGGTGGGGCCAGTAGACTACAAGGTCCTGATCACTCCAAATTTCAAAAAAGAGTTCGTGGTGCAGACTGATGCCTCGGAGATAGGCCTCGGTGCCGTGCTGTCTCAGGAAGTTAACGGGAAAGAGCATCCCGTTAGCTTCCTAAGCCGGAAGCTTACCCCAGCTGAAACCCGATACAGTATTGTGGAGAGAGCGTGCCGGGCCATCAAGTGGGCACTGGAATCGTTGCGCTACTATTTGCTGGGGAGAACATTTCGGTTGGTGACAGATCATTCCCCTCTTATGTGGATGAGTCAAGCTAATGAGAGGAATGCCCGAGTCACCAGGTGGTTCCTGTCCCTGCAAAATTTTAAATTTTCAGTTGAACATCGTGCAGGCAGACTACAGGGGAATGCAGATGCCCTGTCCAGAGTTCACTGTATGTCATGTGTCCACCCCTTTGGGGTTGAACATAGGGGGGAGGTATGTGGTACACTAAAGGGTGTTTTACTGGATGGAAGATATGTTTCTCCCAGCAGATTAATGTTTGTCCGGGTTTTTCCCTAAAGACGGGATCTGCGATGATGTCAGGGTCACGTGATCAGCCCATGTGGTGTCTACCTCACTGGTGGGAGGGGTTAGGCCCAATGTAATGGAGGTTGGTAATTACCACAGGGTGAGTGTGTTTCTTGAAGCTACAGGAACTTGTGTGGACTCAGCCTGAAACTTGTATACAGGATTTCTGTGCTGCAGGACTATAGCAGCAAGACTCGGAAGAACCCCGGGAATGGCACCTGGCGGATGCCGCAGGACCTAGCAGCTGCTTAGTTACGCCCGTCCCATGCAAGGGGTGAGTCTGGGACCAGTGGTTCTCCAAGCTGGAGTATGTGTTTGGTTTTCCTTATGTTCTGTTAAGCTGCTGGTTACTGAGTGACATTAAAACCACTGGAATTGGACTTTATGCCTGTGTGTTGTCTCGTTACTGCCACCCGGCTATTGCCTACCAGAGCGAATCCCTACAGCTTCTTAAAAGAAGACTCCATGGACTGTTCTCCTAAAACATTGGTACTGTCAAATGTGATGCAATGCAATCGCAAACACTTGTTTTTTTAATAAGTTATTGCTTATTTTTAACCTTTCCCTTTTTTTACCAAGGGGCAGACCGGTATTATGGGAAAAAAGTTAAGGGCCTGTCACACTAAGCGATATCGCTAGCAATATCGCTATAACCTCACTGGTTTTTGTGATGTTATAGCGATATCGCTATGTCTGATACTTACCTACTTACCTCCGACCGCTCCCCCGCTGGTTATTGCTGATCGCGCAAGAACGTCCTGGACTGTTTCTCGTCGTCAGCTTCCTGCTGGGCTTCCTGCTGTGGCGACGAGCGACACGTGGACGCGGGCGGGAGGACATCAGCATCGCCTCGTCTGACAGGTAAGTAGCGACCCCCAACCCCTGCGATGTCGCTGGTGAGATCTGCCTATGTCGCAGCTCACTAGCGACCACTTAGCGATGTACCAGCGATCCTGACCGCGTCATATCGCTGGTCGGGATCGCTGGTACATCGCTAAGTGTGACAGTACCTTTAGAACATTGCAAATGGGTGTTTATTTGGCCACACAGTTAACATGCTTGAACTAGAAGAGGTAGGGTTCGATGTACCACTCTGCTCTGATCCTGTGTAAACAGAAGGACAAGTTCTGCAGCCTCTCTAAAGGAACGGTACAAACCAGAAACATGTCAACATTCTATCAAAGGTACTCCCTTTTTGAGAGGCTGTAGTGTTTGCCCATTTCTTTATACGAGAGCAGCACAGAACGCCAAATCTTATATCTAGCTCACTATATATGCTTTTTTTCCTCTAGCAAGATGGCACCTGAGCAGTAGCAGCTACCGGATCACGATGCCATTTTCAAACAGATTTTTTTTTAATGAATAAATGGATACCATCAAAAAGAATGATTAAATGCATATTATGGATGCGATCATGGCACCTGCCTGCATAAGGGGATTTTTGTTTTCTTTTTAATTATATATACAATTTATGTAAACTAGGGGGCAGGTCACTGAGGGATCAGTGACCTGTCAGAAGCCATACCAATGAATATGTAAGTAGAGCACCACATGAAGATCCCGCCACAAAGCATGAGAATCTCATTAACTGAAAGCTACAAATAAAGACTAAACAACAACCATAAGACAGATTTCATCAACCAAGGCATAATTTTAATCAGTATTACGGAGCCGACCTGACACTATCGGTAGGTTATTGTGCACAATCCTGCTGACAAGTTTCCCTTTAATGTAAACTGTGACTCAAAATGTATTTTCCAAGGTTCGTCATTAAAGAGGACCTGTTAGGCTACTTTTATACTTACTGCTTTTTTTGCAGCCCGTTATTGCAGCCCGTTTTTGCAGGCCGAATCGCCGCAATTTTTATGGTCTGCCACAATAATGGACCGCAAAAAAGCTTGTGGATCGCAGTTTTTCATTTTTCCAATACTATGGAAATAGTATTGGAAAATAAAAACTGCGTTCCACAAAACCGAAAGTCACTGTGCACCGCAAAAACAAACTTCCGTTTGTTTTTGCGGCCCCATTGATTTTCAATGGGGGCCGTGTTCGTACGCAATCTTTTATCACGGACGCAAATACGGCCGTACGGCACACAGCGCACCTTTGGAATTTTTGCAGGCCGATTTTGCGGCCCCATAGAAATCTATTGGGGCCGCAAAATTGGCACGCAAAAATATGGTAAGTTGAAAAGTAGCCTTACCATGTTAAAAGTGGCCAGTTTTCACTGTAATTTCTATTACCACTGCTCCCATGATTATCACCTTTTTGTTTTGTTTTTTTTTGTAAATGGGCTGTGCAGTTCCAGCTATGTGGGGCTTTTTAATTTAGTGTTGATTTTATGGACTTTACTGAGAGGGCATTCTTTACATAGTAATAACGCAGAACAGTTAAAGACCCACCCACAGGGAATCCTGTAAGCCACGCCCTATTGGTAATTATCAATAACAAGTAGCACTAAATAAAAAGTCCTGTAGCTCTGGAACCATATAATGGATTTTTTTAAAATTTTTTTTAAAAACTATTACTCACTGGAGTGGCAGGAATAAAATAAGTTTGAAACTAGCCACCTTTGACCTGATAACAGGTCTTTTTTTTACATCGCTATATTTTTATGGATTCCAGTCTAGTATAAAAAATCCTATGGCAAGTGACAAGGCCTCTTTAACAACCATGTCCATCGTCAAACATTCAAATGTACAAGAACGAAAGGCCAGCAGTCAAAATGTCATATAAAATACAATATTTTATTAATAATTATGTAATATAATAAGACATAGGTACATGAAAGAGGGAAGGGGGAAGAGACACACAAATGGCTGAAAAAAGGCCTAGTATGGCACCCCCATCTCCCAGGAATACAATCCCATGTGGTCATACCGCAAAACAACACATATAGTAGTCATATATAATTAAGTAATTGTAATATATATCTGCATATTGAGCCGAGACTCAGAGAGCTCACTATAAATAGAGGTATCTGGAAAAGATGTTCATAATAACTAGACCTACAAGGGATCTGTAGTGTTACCTGGACAGAGTGGGGTTAAACCATGCAGCGGCCGGACCCCGACGCGCGTTTCGGAGCGTGCTGCTCCTTCCTCAGGGGGCGTGACTGGCAATGTCAGTGTGTGACGTTTATATCATGCCAGAACAAAGACTATTGGATGCGCCGCCTGGCTGTCATGTCCGAGGCAGCGCCCCCTCCCGGCGAAACGGAAACACACGGGCCCCACGTGATCCGAGACGTCAGAGAGAGGGAACAGCCATCGGGCCGACCAGTCGGCATATGCGCATGACAGGAAGTGCAATATCCGCCATTTTGGAAAAGGGAATATGGAAGGGAATAGGAACAAAATAACTATACAAACATATAATAGAGCATAATTATAAAACAAAAATCAAAAGACACATATATGGAAATGTTCATAATCAAAACTCAGATTGGTCCCCATAACGTGGAGAGGAAAACACTTTACATCTAAGTCGATGTGTGACAATAAAAGAGACCATGTAGCAACCACATGTAACGTTATATAGCAGTACCAGTAAGATAATTTGGACGTAATAATACCCAAAATGTGTACCAAATATAGTGCACCTGTGTAATTATTTAATAGTATATATGTATATAATTGATCGACATAGAACAAAGGGGCACCATAAGGTAAAATAACAAATATATGTGGGAACCCTGCTTGAAAGATATATAGAGAAAATAGGGGCATACCACAAAAAACTCACATGTGGCACAATATTGTCCCAAGCGAGCATGTCCATACTGGCATATATATAGTGCAACACGCACGCCGTTACATGCACATGCATGGTATATACACATCTGGACATAATAATGTCCCAAAAGGGACCCAACTGGAAGGAGCAATAGTTATATATGAACACAAATATAACCACGCAAAATTAAACAAAAAACATAACATAAAAAATTCCAATGTAAATGTCCATGTGGCAAACTGCATCAGCCACCCAGATGAACAAGTGTCTTCACACGAAAGAATCTTCATTAGTTCTACTCCATCCATTTCAACATCTTGCTATTGAAGACTTCCTCCAAAGATAGCATAGTGAACAATCCAATAGTGAATGGAATATGTCTGAATATTAAAGAAAAAAATTAAAACCAATAAAATAGAAAAGTAGGAAAGGATGGCCTTTGCGCCATCCTATGCCAACCTCTTCCTGGGGCTGTGGGAGAGGGACCTCTTCTTGTCTGATGGACAGGGGTCGATTGACCGTGTTCCATTTTGGGCACGCTATATCGACGATATCTTGTTTCTCTGGCAGGGTAGTTCCGTCGACCTTATGGAATTCGTGTCTGTTCTGAACCTCAATAATTTTAACATCAAACTTACCTTGACATGGGATTCATCCAAAATTAACTTTCTTGATGTCACTATCAAGAAAGATGTGGATGGGGTTATTCAAACAGATATTTACCGCAAGGATACAGCCACTAACTCTCTCCTCCACGCCTCCTCTTGCCATCCGGATCATCTCATTAAGGCTATTCCTGTGGGGCAGTTCTTGCGGTTACGTCGAATTTGCTCTTCAGATAGTGATTTTCATATGAGAGCTAAAGATTTACAAGCACGTTTCTTGTCACGCGGATATAGTAAACGCTGTGTCAAGAAAGCCTATCAACGCGCGAGATATTCGACTCGCAATGATCTTCTCTACAGGAATACATCAGTTAAGACACGCAAAAATGAGAACACTGTGAGGTTTATTACCTCGTTTCATCCGTCTCATGAGATGGTCCGCACGGCATTGAGGAAGGCGTGGCCGATTTTACAGGCTGATCCTATCTTAGCTAAAATTATTCCTAAGTTTCCTTCTATTACATTTAGGCGGGCCAGCAATTTACGAGATAAACTTGTGACTAGTCACTATGTCCATCGTCCGATGCCCACTTTCTTGGATGCGTTTTCAACTGGGCATGGTTGTTCGCCATGTGGGAGGTGTGTGGCTTGTCCAAACATTGAACAGTGTAATTCGTTTGTTAACCATGATGGTACAAAAACATTTAAGATCAAGTGTCGGATATCATGCACCTCTCGAAACGTGATATACCATGCTACGTGTCCCTGTGGACTAATTTATGTGGGTATGACCACGAGGCAGCTGAAAGTCCGTACAAGGGAACATGTACTAGGTATACAGGCTGCTCTGTCTTGCACCGATGACTCCCTTCTAAAAACATTGCCTAGACATTTTAAAGAGTTTCACCAGTGTAACTCTACATCACTTAGAGTTCGGGGTATTGATTCTCTTAAAATAAACATAAGGGGTGGTAAATTGTCTGGTCGCCTAGCTCAACTTGAAACTCGGTGGATATGGAGACTGGGCACTATGCAACCAAACGGTCTGAATGAGAACATATCCTTTGCTCCATTTCTATAGTTCCCGCTTGCTGAACATTTGATTTATCACTGTGGCTTTTTAGCTTTCCTACTTTTCTATTTTATTGGTTTTAATTTTTTTCTTTAATATTCAGACATATTCCATTCACTATTGGATTGTTCACTATGCTATCTTTGGAGGAAGTCTTCAATAGCAAGATGTTGAAATGGATGGAGTAGAACTAATGAAGATTCTTTCGTGTGAAGACACTTGTTCATCTGGGTGGCTGATGCAGTTTGCCACATGGACATTTACATTGGAATTTTTTATGTTATGTTTTTTGTTTAATTTTGCGTGGTTATATTTGTGTTCATATATAACTATTGCTCCTTCCAGTTGGGTCCCTTTTGGGACATCTATTATGTCCAGATGTGTATATACCATGCATGTGCATGTAACGGCGTGCGTGTTGCACTATATATATGCCAGTATGGACATGCTCGCTTGGGACAATATTGTGCCACATGTGAGTTTTTTGTGGTATGCCCCTATTTTCTCTATATATCTTTCAAGCAGGGTTCCCACATATATTTGTTATTTTTCCTTATGGTGCCCCTTTGTTCTATGTCGATCAATTATATACATATATACTATTAAATAATTACACAGGTGCACTATATTTGGTACACATTTTGGGTATTATTACGTCCAAATTATCTTACTGGTACTGCTATATAACGTTACATGTGGTTGCTACATGGTCTCTTTTATTGTCACACATCGACTTAGATGTAAAGTGTTTTCCTCTCCACGTTATGGGGACCAATCTGAGTTTTGATTATGAACATTTCCATATATGTGTCTTTTGATTTTTGTTTTATAATTATGCTCTATTATATGTTTGTATAGTTATTTTGTTCCTATTCCCTTCCATATTCCCTTTTCCAAAATGGCGGATATTGCACTTCCTGTCATGCGCATATGCCGACTGGTCGGCCCGATGGCTGTTCCCTCTCTCTGACGTCTCGGATCACGTGGGGCCCGCGTGTTTCCGTTTCGCCGGGAGGGGGCGCTGCCTCGGACATGACAGCCAGGCGGCGCATCCAATAGTCTTTGTTCTGGCATGATATAAACGTCACACACTGACGTTGCCAGTCACGCCCCCTGAGGAAGGAGCAGCACGCTCCGAAACGCGCGTCGGGGTCCGGCCGCTGCATGGTTTAACCCCACTCTGTCCAGGTAACACTACAGATCCCTTGTAGGTCTAGTTATTATGAACATCTTTTCCAGATACCTCTATTTATAGTGAGCTCTCTGAGCCTCGGCTCAATATGCAGATATATATTACAATTACTTAATTATATATGACTACTATATGTGTTGTTTTGCGGTATGACCACATGGGATTGTATTCCTGGGAGATGGGGGTGCCATACTAGGCCTTTTTTCAGCCATTTGTGTGTCTCTTCCCCCTTCCCTCTTTCATGTACCTATGTCTTATTATATTACATAATTATTAATAAAATATTGTATTTTATATGACATTTTGACTGCTGGCCTTTCGTTCTTGTACATTTGAATCTGTGATTGCAGTTGTCTTCATTAATTGTCCTCTATGTATATGTGTATTGGCTTATTCTATCTGCCATGTGATCTATTGTGGCTCTTTTTGGCCCCATACACATCATGTATACCACAATTCTCATTTACCATCGTCAAACATTTAGTTGATGGGTCACTACAACCCAGGACTTTTTTTCCTCCTAGTTTTATTATAAGGAGGTGTCCTGCTTGATTTTGGATGTTGTTTTCTTCCTCTCCTTCAGCCGATGCATCTTTCATCGAGTGCCGAGTCTCCTTGATTACAGAGGTCTCTCCCCAGGCTATCTGTGGATCGTAGAACATCACAGAGAGTTGAGCCAAACCTGTTTCACAATCATAAAAGGGAGGAGGGCAAAATGCAGCCAAACTGCTCCCAAACGTTAGTATCAGAATTATGATGAATCATTTTAGATAAACATGTGCTCCAACTTGTCCGATTTTCAACTACAGTTTTACGAGGATAAACTTGGTTATTAAACATTAATCTCCATCCACTGTGGAGCTTTGTTATAAGCCTGTGACACTTTATTATGTACTCTGTACCTGTAGAATCATAATTCACTGTTTATTTGGAAAAAAAAGTCGTCCAATTTTCTTGATCAGTGATATTCCAGAGGAAATTTCAGCCAGTTTTTCACAGTAATAAATCTACATTCTTAAGCCGTTACATTTCCACCCTTCTCTTCTGCATTGCTTGTGTGTCAATCTAAACCATAGTTTTAACATTATATTCATCTAGTGGAGAATGCTACAGAGATAGCTGCCAGTTACGATATAGAACTGCCCACTGGACTCTTAAATTACTAAGTAGGACTGCCCACTTAACTTTTAAAGTGAACTTTCACCAGATTTGGCTGATATGATGTAAGGCCACCACCTTTAGAGTGCTGTATATCTGCCCTCAACCTGACGTGAAAGAGAAGAAAAAGACTTTATTATTCTCACCTACGGGGTGGTCTGGTCCGAGGGGTGTCCATGTTCTTAGTCCGGTGTCTCCCTTCTTTCGATGCTGTCCTCCTTCTTGCTTCTTGTGGATGAAACTTCCCTGTGTCATCCACTTAGTCCCTGTTGAGGGCAGAGTAAAGTACTGCATTGCGCAGGAGCTAAGAAAGGTCAAAGAGCTCCGGTGCATGCCACTGCAGTGCTTTACTCTGCCTTAGTCAGGGCAGAGAAATTCGCCCTTCTGCACAGGTGTTATTGGTGAGACCGTGTTGATAACATACGGACGCGTCATCCACACAAACTAAGAAGATGGGAGACATCGGACCAAGACCAGCAACATCTCTTGATCTGGACCGCCTCGCAAGTCAGTATAAGAAAGGCTCTTTTTCTTCTTTTCCAGGTCGGGTTAGGGATGATGTACAGCATTATAGAATGCTGTATATCAGGCCTGAAAGGTGCTGGCTTTACCTCATATGGGCCAAACCTGGTAACAGGTTCTCTTTAAATTGCTAAGTGGGACCACCCACTGAACTCGTAAATAGAGAAGTAGGACCAACACCTAGACTCTAAAATTGCTAAGTGGGACTGGGTCGCCCTCCGTCACCCAGGGCTGTGGGATACTCGGTACCGGGCCGGTGTCAGTGGGGAAAGTATCACGGCAGCTGTGACCCGGTCCGTGGCCCTGGGCACCCAATGTCAATGGTGGTGTGTGATTAATGGAATTGAATAGTTCGTGACGCCACCTGTGGTGTTCAGCAAGGGAGATGTTAAGCCAACGCTGCAGACCCGATCCTCTGGGACAGATGGTGGGGTGCAGCAATGGTGATATAGCCCTCCACAGGCAGGGCTGTTGTCTCAGGGCAGTGTAGACGTGGGGACACTTTGATGGTGTAGTGTCCGGTGCAGGGGGATGTAGCAGTGCTGGCGGACGCAAGAAGGAAAGGAGGACACCAGGGCTTGCAGTTTCAACGCTTTACTAACAGTTATTGGTAACCACTGGTGCCAGCTTCCAGGCCGTGTCCTCCGGGGCAGAGACTCAATCAACCTCCCGGGCATGTCAGTCTTCTCTCCAACACTCCGCCAACATGTACCTGTCCTGAATGACTCCGCTATTGCACCTATTAGTGTGAAGAGCTCCAGTACCGTGGTTACTCTGAAGTTCCTCCTGTCAGATGTTCCTAACAACTCTAATTGTATGATAGACAGCTGTAGCCTGATCAGGGACCTCCTGGATCTCGGCTCTCTATCCGTGTTGCTGTTGTGTCCCAAGTCTTAGATGGCAGTAGTGCATTTACAGCCAACTACTCCACCGTTGTCTGCTGCAGAACCATAAGTGTCCATACAACCTCGGGGACCGGGCCCCGGCCTTGTGCTGAGAACCTATAGGCAGGGTTCCTCTTCCAACCCACAACTCCTCTCTGTTCTCCTACTCCTTCGTTCCGCGCTGTTCCTTCTCTCTCTTATGGAAGCTTAGGTTGCAGTTCTACATCTTTCTCCTTCTGTTCCTTTCCCGTGCGAGCTGGCTCAGGTCACTGAGGCAGCTGCAGCACTCCTTCCTCCATCCCTCTTCCAGGGATCCGTCCTCAGACTCTCCTGACTGACTGACCTCCAGACTGAACTAACTGTAATTCTAAACTTTCCCACTCTTTTATATCTAACTCCACCCACCTCCCAGCAAATCTCGTGTTACGAAGCAAGGACCCACGAAAGGTGCTCTGCTATCCTTTAAGCATGGAGCCACAATCTGGTTCATTGCTGAACTATCCTGTGTGTGGGTGCAGGTGTTGGAGTGTGGAAAGGAGTTCCCAGCCTACCTAGTTGGTGAGGCACTACACCTTAGGAGATGGTGCAGTACCTCTGTGGCGACTGAGCCTCAGGGGGCCACATACCCCCCCGTTAAACACAGCACGTCCGCGTGCTGCAAGACAACAAAGTTGACAGCAAAGAAACATACAAAAATTTTGTAATGCATAGCAAACTTTTCTTATACTAATCTTCCTGGTATAGGAGGTACTCATCTTGAATGTTACAAACAATTCTATCTAAAATTCTATCTAAAATTTTTAATTCTAAGTACAATTCTCAATTCAAAGTGCTTTTCTCTGTAACACACATTTTCTCTCATTTTTCAGTTTCCTTCTCTAGTACACATTTATTTTTCTACTTTCATTGTCTCTTCTAGATGCAAGACACTGACCGCAAGTACCTGGTCTGTCACCTGTCTACTTTCAATTCTTTATTCACTCATCTCTAGATCAGACATTCCTAATTCTTCTATAAAAGCCATTTCTCAGTTACTAATACTCCTAAAACACATTATCAAATACTTCACAGTAAAACATTCAACAGTTATTCTTGTAAGTGCTGGACACCGCTCCCCGCCGGGATTTCTTGAGGTAGACATCATCTTCGAAAAGTGTCCATGCAAAAACATTATCCTTGCAAAGTGTCTCTATATGTAAAACCAAGAGAGGGCACTTTACAATAAAAGTTTTTGGATCACTCCAAGTTCATGATCGCTAGTTCAAATTGGGAAAACGCTGCCATTGCAAAAACTTAGGCAACAAAAGTGCTACCAGAAAAACATGATAACAAAAAAAAGGCACAACTGGTGCAACAAACCCTCCTGGGTAACGAGATTTGGAAAAAGTTTAATTCTTAGTGCTGATCCCCTCCTGGGGTTCTGGAAGAACTGTCCTCAGGTGTGGTATTTTTGTCCTGATTCTGGTTTCTCTCTAGAGGACCTTGAAGCTGTGGCAATGGAACCCATGATGTATCTCAATGCCCACCAACTGCTCCTCCTCAATAGGCGGTTCTGCTGTCCTGGTACGAGGTCTAGCTCCTTGGGCTTCTACATCTTGGCGGCGCCGACAAGCAACTACCTGGGGACTGGGCAGTGAAGGAATTCCGAAATCACCATCCCAAAATGATTCAAATCCTCCTCTGGCCTGTAGATGTCGGATCGGGCGTGCCTGCTCCAACCGTACCCCCAACAGCAGGGTCCTCCTCCGCCTCTCCATTAACCTATTAGGAAGGCCGGGATATATACCTGGGAGTTCCCGATGGTGCGGCCTCTGCTCCGGTTCAGGCGTGGTGGCAATAGGCGCTGTCCGGTGGGACACCGGGGATGGCGGGGGAGCCAATAACAGCTCCGTTTCTGTGGGGGTCGCTGGCGGGACCTGCGCAGCCGCGCCAGATCCGGGCAGGAGCTTCTCTTCCTCCGCTTCAGCTCCCTGGGCTGTGTACAACTCCTGTATCAGTGACAAAGAGGGGACAGAGTACGCTGCTGGTGGCATGGCGGCAGCTCCAAGCTCCACAGGGTCTGCCAGGGAAGGGTCAGTTACAGCAGCGGTGGGTACCGCAGGTGCAGGCCCCTCTGGGGTGCGCTGCCGGCTCAGTCTCTCCAAGGCCTCCTGCCTCAGCCGCAGCCGGGTGGTCAGCTTGACTATCTCTTCTTCCAAGTGCCGGCGGTTCACCTCGTAGATCGGGTTGGAGCCTTCAGCCATGGCGCCAGGGAGATCCGTTTCCCCGCGCTCTGCAGGCCTCCTTCCCTCACTCTCCAAAATGGCGTTCTGGCGTTCTTCTTCCTGCCTCGGCCCCTTTCCCGCCACTGGCTTCTTCTGCCTTCTTCCAGCGCCTCCATACCAAGCCAGTATACGAACCCCTCAGGGGGTGGGCCATGTATCTGTCACATAGTAATTCAGGCAGGGAAGGCCCAATTGTTGTGAGTCCATTTTCCCCTTCATTACTGAGGCCCGAGGAACTCCCTCTTCTGGTAAAGAAAAGGTAGTGAGCCTGATTATCAAACACCTGAGGCTGATGATGATGACTGGCTGAGTGGAGTTACTGACTGGATATAAGGCTGCCGACGCCCTTCTGCCCTGCGGGTGATTTCTCTGTGGGATCCTTGGAGACCAGTCTGAATTCCTGCTCCTCTAAAGCTAAGTTTGCTGCTCGGCCTTTTGCATTTGTGCTTTGACTTTGTTTTGCTTTGTTTTTCTGGATTTCTGCCATTCCCTGCTGGGGTGTGCTGAATTCCTTTAGCTCTGTCTTCTGAAAATACCTGAATGCTGATTTAGTTTTTGAAGCCTAGCTGCTTCAGGGCCTTTTTCATATCAGCTTGTTGGCTTATGTCTTTGATAGGGTTTTGGCAGATTGCAGACAGCAGCCTTCCTGTCCTTTCCTATCTAGGTAGTTTTGGGCCCCGTCTTTGCTCAGTCTATCTTTCTGTCTGTGTTAGTGTTTTCATCTTGCTTCACCGTCATTATATGTTGGGGGCTGCCTATTGCTTTGGGGTCTGCTCTGGGGCAGTTTAGATTTCCCCTTTCTTTCTTTAGGCCTAGTTAATTCTCCGGCTGTGATCGAGGGGTCTAGGGCATCATAGGAACCCCCCACGGCTACTGCTAGTTGTGTTGATAGGTTCAGGGGTCTGCAATCTGATAGTTGCCAACTTCTCTGGTTTTCTGGACTTAGCTTGTATTTCTGCTTTTGCCTCCTACGGTGACTCATTCATAACAGAATCACCCGCCATACCGCAGATCCTAGGGTACTCAATAGCAGGAAAGAATTGTTAAAAAAAAAAAAAAAAAAGTGTGTATATTTTGTCCTCTATATCTCTGAGGCTGTAGGGGGAATTTTTTTTTCTCTCAATGGAGATAAAGCAATTGTCTGATCGTGTGGAGCAGCTCGCTGCGGAAGTGCGGGGAATTTCCGCCTATCTTGCTCATTCACATGCTGCTGAACCAAAGATTCCTACACCTGATGTATTTTTTGGGGATCGGTCTAAATTTTTACATTTCAAAAATAATTGTAAATTATTTTTTGCCTTGAAGCCTAACTCGTCAGGGAGCTCCGCGCAGAAGGTTAAAATTGTCATCTCTTTGCTGCGTGGCGATCCCCAGGATTGGGCGTTTTCTTTGAAACCAGATGATCCTATTCTGACTAATGTGAACGCATTTTTTCAGGCCTTGGGGTTGTTGTATGACGAACCTAATGCCATTGATCAGGCTGAAAAGACCCTGCTGGCATTTTACCAGGGTCATGATTCTGCAGAATTGTACTGTCAAAAATTCCGAAAGTGGGCAGTACTTACTACCTGGAATGATAATGCCTTGGCTGCTCTCTTTCGGAAGGGGTTGTCAGAAGCCGTAAAAGATACTATGGTGGGATTTCCTGTTCCCTCTGGTCTTGACGATTCTATGTCATTAGCCATTCAGGTTGATCGGCGTTTGCGCGAATGCAAAGCTGCACGAGAGGTGTTGCCACCTGTTGATCAAATGTCTGAACCTATGCAATGTGATAGAGTTTTTTCCAGAGAGCAGAGTCAGGAGTTCAGAAGGCGTAATAAGTTGTGTTTTTTCTGTGGAGATGCCTTGCATATTATTTCTGTCTGTCCTAAACGAGAGAAACACTTTGCACACACGTTTTCTGTTGGGGGTGTTCAACCTAAGTTTCTTCTGGCTATTACTCTGATCTGCTCCCTGTCCACATTTTCCGCCAAGGCTTTTGTGGATTCGGGAGCAGCCCTAAACCTAATGGACTTGGATTTTGCTAAACGTTGTGGATTTCCGATGACACCTCTGCAGATGCCTATCCCTTTGAGGGGGATTGATGCTACTCCTTTGGCTAAAAATAAACCTCAGTTTTGGACCCAGGTGGTAATGCGGGTCGCCCCAGACCATCAAGAAAATTGCAGATTTTTGGTGTTGCATAATCTGCATGATACTATTGTTCTGGGGTTTCCCTGGTTACAAATTCATAATCCAGTTTTGGATTGGAAATCTGTTTCTGTGGTGAGTTGGGGTTGTCGGTGTGCCTTTAGTGAGGCTCCGGTGTTTTCCACCTCTCCTCAGTCGCATGATGTTCCTGATTATTTGGCGGACTTTTATGATGTATTTAGTGAGAATGAGTCTGCGTCTCTGCCTCCTCATAGGAGTTATGACTGTGCAATTGAACTGAGCCCGGGGTGTAAATTTCCCAAGCGTCGGCTCTTCAATTTATCTGTACCCGAGCACGAGGCTATGCGATCCTATATTAAGGAGGCGTTGGAGAAGGGTCATATTAGACCATCCTCGTCACCCTTAGGTGCCGGGTTTTTTTTTTGTAGCCAAAAAGGATGGATCATTAAGACCTTGTATTGATTATCGTGCCCTCAACAAAATTACTGTTAAATATCAGTATCCGTTACCCCTGATTTCTGATCTATTCTCCAGAGTTAAAGGTGCTTGCTGGTTTACCAAGCTTGACCTCAGGGGGGCATATAATCTCATTCGCATTAAGCATGGGGACGAATGGAAGACGGCGTTTAATACTCCGGAGGGACATTTTGAGTACCTGGTGATGCCTTTTGGGCTCACTAATGCCCCTTCTGTCTTCCAGTGCTTCATGAACGATATTTTCCGAGATTTTGTCGATAAATTTTTGATTATCTATCTGGATGATATTTTGATCTTCTCCAAGGATTGGGATTCTCATGTGGAACATATTCGGACTGTGTTCCGGATCTTGAGGGAGAATTCCCTGTATGTCAAAGGATCTAAATGCCTTTTTGGAGTACAGAGGATTTCTTTTTTGGGATTTATTTTGTCCCCGTCAACTATTGAAATGGACCCGGCCAAGGTACAGGCCATTTACGATTGGGTTCAGCCCACTTCTTTGAAGGCCCTCCAGAAGTTTTTGGGTTTTGCTAATTTTTATCGGAAATTTATAGCAAAATTTTCTAGTATTGCCAAGCCATTGACTGATTTGACTAAGAAGGGTGCTGATGTGTTAAATTGGTCTCCGGAGGCTGTTTCTTCCTTTCAGGAGCTGAAGCGAAGATTCACCTCCGCCCCGGTTTTGCGGCAACCTGATGTCTCACTTCCATTCCAGGTAGAGGTGGATGCTTCTGAGATTGGTGCAGGAGCTGTTTTGTCCCAAAAGGATCCTGTAACATCTAAAATGAATCCCTGTGCTTTTTTTTCCCGAAAGTTCTCTCCATCTGAACGTAACTATGATGTGGGGAATAGGGAACTGTTGGCCATGAAATGGGCATTTGAGGAGTGGAGACATTGGTTGGAGGGAGCTAAGCATCAAGTCGTGGTCCTCACTGACCACAAGAATTTGATTTACCTAGAGTCGGCTAAGCGCTTGAACCCTAGACAGGCTAGGTGGGCCTTGTTTTTTACACGTTTTGATTTTGTGGTTTCTTTTCTTCCTGGAACGAAGAATGTCAAGGCAGACGCCCTCTCTCGGAGCTTCTCTGCTGATTCTCCTGTGGTGACCAAGCCTGCTACCATCTTAGGCGAAGGGGTAGTTCTTTCTGCCATCTCGCCCGATTTGAGACGTGCTCTGGAAGAGTTCCAGGAGGACAAACCTGAGCGTTGTCCCAGTGGAAAGTTGTATGTTCCTGACAAGTGGAAGAAGAGAGTGATGTCTGAAGTTCATTGCTCTGCTTTGGCTGGTCATCCAGGTATTTTTGGTACTAGAGATCTGGTGAGTCGGTTTTTTGGTGGCCCTCCTTGTCTCGTGATGTCAGGAATTTTGTGCAGTCCTGTGGGACGTGCTCCCGGTCTAAATCGTGTTCTCGCTCTAGTGAGTTGTTGATGCCTTTGCCTGTCCCCAAGAGGCCATGGACCCATATTTCAATGGATTTCATCTCTGATATGCCTGTCTCTCAAAGGATGACTGTTATTTGGGTGATTTGTGATAGGTTCTCTAAGATGGTTCATCTCGTACCACTCCCTAAGTTGCCGTCTTCCTCTGAGTTGGTGCCCCTGTTTTTACAACAGGTGGTTCGTTTGCACGGGATTCCTGAGAACATTGTATCTGACAGAGGAGTCCAGTTTGTGTCTAGATTTTGGAGAACTTTCTGTTCCAGGCTGGGAATTCAGTTGTCCTTCTCCTCTGCTTTTCACCCTCAGACCAATGGGCAGACAGAGAGAACAAACCAGACCTTGGAGTCATATTTGAGATGTTTTATTTCTGCTGATCAGGATGATTGGGTTTCATTTTTGCCTTTGGCCGAATTTGCTTTAAATAATAGAGCTAGTTCTGCCACTTTGATGTCACCTTTTTTTTTGTAACTTTGGGTTTCATCCTCGATTTTCTTCAGGGCAGGTGGAGCCCTCTGCCTGCCCATGTGTTGACACTGTGGTGGAGAGAATGCACCAGATCTGGGACCAAGTGGTGGATAAGTTATCTCTCTCCCAGGAAAAGGCCCAGCGGTTTTCCAACCGACATAGGACCATTGGTCCCCAGTTTAAGGTTGGTGATATGGTGTGGTTATCATCAAAAAATATTGCTATGAAGGTGGCTTCTCCTAAGTTTAAGCCTAGATTTATTGGACCTTACAAGATTGTGGAGATTATTAATCCGGTCTCTTTTCGTTTGGCTCTTCCTGTCACATTTAAAATCCATAATGTGTTCCATAAATCTTTGTTGAAGAGGTTTGTTGAACCTGTTGTTCCGGGGGTGGCACCTCCAGACCCTGTATTGGTTGAAGGTAACATGGAATATGAGGTAGAGAAAGTACTGGATTCCCATCTGGCTAGACGGAGACTCCAGTATTTGGTTAAGTGGAAGGGTTATGGTCAGGAGGATAATTCCTGGGTCTCTGCCTCTGATATTCATGCCAAAAGATTGGTGCGTGCCTTTCATCGGGCTCACCCTGATCGCCCTGGTGGCGTAGTTGAGGGTTCGGTGACCCCTCCTCAAGGGGGAGGTACTGTTGTGAGTTCATTTTCCCCTTCATTACTGAGGCCCGAGGAACTCCCTCTTCTGGTAAAGAAAGGTAGTGAGCCTGATTATCAAACACCTGAGGCTGATGATGATGACTGGCTGAGTGGAGTTACTGACTGGATATAAGGCTGCCGACGCCCTTCTGCCCTGCGGGTGATTTCTCTGTGGGATCCTTGGAGACCAGTCTGAATTCCTGCTCCTCTAAAGCTAAGTTTGCTGCTCGGCCTTTTGCATTTGTGCTTTGACTTTGTTGCTTTGTTTTTCTGGATTTCTGCCATTCCCTGCTGGGGTGTGCTGAATTCCTTTAGCTCTGTCTTCTGAAAATACCTGATTGCTGATTTTGTTTTTGAAGCCTAGCTGCTTCAGGGCCTTTTTCATATCAGCTTGTTGGCTTATGTCTTTGATAGGGTTTTGGCAGATTGCAGACAGCAGCCTTCCTGTCCTTTCCTATCTAGGTAGTTTTGGGCCCCGTCTTTGCTCAGTCTATCTTTCTGTCTGTGTTAGTGTTTTCATCTTGCTTCACCGTCATTATATGTTGGGGGCTGCCTATTGCTTTGGGGTCTGCTCTGGGGCAGTTTAGATTTCCCCTTTCTTTCTTTAGGCCTAGTTAATTCTCCGGCTGTGATCGAGGGGTCTAGGGCATCGTAGGAACCCCCCACGGCTACTGCTAGTTGTGTTGATAGGTTCAGGGGTCTGCAATCTGATAGTTGCCAACTTCTCTGGTTTTCTGGACTTAGCTTGTATTTCTGCTTTTGCCTCCTACGGTGACTCATTCATAACACCCTATACTCTTTGCGGTCTTTTCCTAGGACCTCCCATCTCTTCACGCCCTTTTTCTCTGTGCCATTTCTAATGTCCATTTTACAGTCTATTAAATCAGGTCTTCTGCACATTCTCAAAAGTACAAAGTCTCACAAATTTCAGGCGCACAGAACCCGATGGTATCAGGTCTCATCATCCTGTTCGTGACGCCAAAATTGGGTCGCCCTCCATCACCCAGGGCTGCGGGGTACTCTGTACAGGGCCGGTGTCGGGGGGGAAAGTATCACGGCAGCTGTGACCCGGTCCGTGCCCCTGGGCGCCCAATGTCAATAGTGGTGTATGGTTAATGGAATTGAATAGTTTGTGACGCCACCTGTGGTGTTCGGCAAGGGAGATGTTAAGCCGACGCTGCAGACCCGATCCTCTGGGACAGATGGTGGGGTGCAGCAATAATGGTATAGCCCTCCTCAGGCAGGGCTGTTTTCCCACAGCAGTGTAGACATGGGGACACTTTGATGGTGTAGTGTCCGGCGCAGGGGGATGTAGCAGTGCTGGTGGACGCAAGAAGGAATGGAGGACACCAGGGCTTGCAGTTTCAACGCTTTACTCACAGTTCTTGGTAACCACTGGTGCCCGCTTCCATGCCATGTCCTCCGGGGCAGAGACTCAATCAACCTCCCGTTCAAGTCCGGCTTCTCTCCAACACTCCGCCAACATGTACCTGTCCTGAACGACTCCGCTATTGCGCCTATTAGTGTGAAGAGCTCCAGTACCGTGGTTACTCTGAAGTTCCTCCTGTCAGATGTTCCTAACAACTCTACTTGTATGATAGACAGCTGTAGCCTGATCAAGGACCTCCTGGATCCCGGCTCTCTATCCGTGCTGCTATTGTGTCCCAAGTCTTAGATGGCAGTAGTGCATTTACAGCCAACTACTCCACCGGTGTCTGCTGCAGAACCATAAGTGTCCATACAACCTCGGGGACCGGGCCCCGACCTTGCACTGAGAACCTATAGGCAGGGTTCCTCTTCCAACCCACAACTCCTCTCTGTTCTCCTACTCCTTCGTTCCGCGCTGTTCCTTCTCTCTCTTATGGAAGCTTAGGTTGCAGTTCTACGTCTTTCTCCTTCTGTTCCTTTCCCGTACCAGCTGGCTCAGGTCACTGAGGCAGCTGCAGCACTCCTTCCTCCATCCCTCTTCCAGGGATCCGTCCTCAGACTCTCCTGACAGACTGACCTCCAGACTGAACTAACTGTAATTCTAAACTTTCCCCTTCTTTTATATCTAACTCCACCCACCTCCCAGCACATCTCGTGTTACGAAGCAAGGACCCACGAAAGGTGCTCTGCTATCCTCTAAGCATGGAGCGGCAATCTGGTCCATTGCTGAACTATCCTGTGTGTGGGTGCAGGTGTTGGAGTGTGGAAAGGAATTCCCAACCTACCTAGTTGGTGGGGCACTACACCTTAGGAGAACGTGCAGTACCTCTGTGGCGACTGAGCCTCAGGGGCGCCACAGGACCACCTACTGTACTCTTGAATTGTTGAGTAGGACCGCCCACTGCACTTTAAAATTGCTAAGTAGAACCACCCACTGGACTCCTATGCACTTTATTAGAAAAGATTTCAATTATTTAAATCCAACTGAATATTATTCCATAAAACTATTAATTGCTCTACTCATCTCCTGCTCTACAATTTACTGTCCTTAGACTGGATCTATCATTTATCACCTATCACTTTAGTTTGTAATTCTTCCTACATTTATATTTTCTATTAACTATTATGCCTGCTTTAGATAAAAAAAAAAAAAAAAATTAAAGTGTTTTTTTAACATCCAAAATATCTCCTATGCTGACAATGGCATGCATAGATGAGTGGATCCCATTATTTTACCCAGTTTTGATATCCAGTATGGAAGAATAAAATGTTTATTTGCATTCCAAACCTATTCTGACATTTCCTTACCTCTACTTTGCCCAGAGTTGAGTTTTGCACAGGCTCTTGCAATGCCATTTCAAAAGATATGAGACCAGCAAGGGCTATGCCCATTATCTCCGAGAACCCCAGCTGCATAGTTTGCTTCTGCGATATATATACAATTTTATATAGTAGATTTCAGCACTCTATAATGTAAGGCAAATGTGCTGTCTGGGTTTGCAGGAGAGTCACGGGTTGCAGACCACTGCACTACACACTATGGTAAAATTGGTATCTCACAGGGTCATGCTCCTATGACCAGGTCACTATGCATTCACTTAAGTATCCTGAAACATGTCACCAGCACTTTACGGGGAAACAACACATTAAGTGTATACATTGTGACATGTAATCAGCTTATAATGACCTTATCCCCTTGATTGGCTGCCTGATTTTGCGTTGGCCCATTCACATTCATCTAAATGACGGCCATCGCATTTCAAATCCCAGCTATGCTGCCAGCCTACGATTCAAGGATCTTTGCTATGATCTATTCTAGAATGTCTATCTTTTCTGTCATCCTCTGTGGATATTTTGCTGATGCAAGCAACGATGTAAGCAACACTACCTGCTCAGTTGCCTGTCGGTGTTCTGATGATGACGAGGTATTTTGCTATAAAGTTGGGCTTAGAAGTTTACCTTCAGATCTGCCAGCTTCCTCCATGCTGCTGAACCTGGCAGGGAACATCATTCGGATCCTTCCTTACAACACTTTTCGTGATGTACCAGCTCTTCAAATCCTATGGCTCAATCAGAACAATCTGACTTTCCTGTATCCTGGTGCTTTTATTGCTCTTGGCAACTTAAAAGAATTAAATCTTAGCTGGAACCCAAGATTGACCTACCTCCATGCTCACACCTTCCGTGGCCTCTTTAGTCTCATCTCTTTGGATCTGTCTCATTGTAACATCTTTGACATCCACCCTCTTGTGTTCTCTCATGTGTCATCTTTGGAATTTCTTGATTTAGGCTCCAATAAGATGCAATACATCCCACAGGCATTGAGGAAACTTCACAACTTGACCAGGTTATCTCTGGAAAACAATTGCATAAAAGCAGTAGGAAAAAATTCCTTCAAATTTCAACTGGGCTTGGAAGATCTGAATCTACGAAGAAACCGGATTTGGGGCATTCAAGTTGAAGCCTTCAGCCAACTGAATAAACTGAGCGTGCTAAATTTAGGACATAACTCGATATCCCATTTGCCTAATCAGCTTTTTAGTGGATTAAGCCAGTTAAGGATTATGTACCTACAAGCTAACAAGATTGATCAAGTCAACTGCTCCTTTAATAGTCTAGTCCACTTGAAAAAATTACATCTTAATAACAATCGTATAACACAAATAGCGCACAACGCTTTCTCATCTCTGAAACAACTTCAGTTCCTTCAGCTGAACAAAAATAACTTGACCTCTCTCCCTAGTTATCTGTTTTCTCGTATGCCCAAACTGAAGGGTGTCTTTCTTTCTTATAACCCCTGGAGCTGTGACTGTAGCCTGGCTTGGATTGCCAACTGGATGGTAAATTACGAAGGAACAATCCGAGGTTTGAACTGTGTCTTTGCATTGTCCTACAGGACAACTTCGGAGGTCTTCACTCACAATGGAGTGGTTTGCATCCAAGATGACATGGCTGAGGAAGAAACATGTCTGGAAAGCTTGATAGATTCTGCCCCAGAATTAACTGTTTATTTATACTTTTCCACTATTCTACTAGGTCTAAGCCACTTTATCTTCTGTGTAATTCTACTATGAATTTGTGTTTAGACCTGACATGTATAGAATGGATTGACTTTCCTTGAGTCGATATCAAGGAATCTAAAATGAATACATCAGTTTTTATCTGGTTCTGTGTACTTGTATTTTATCTTTCTATGTATAAGCTGCTGTGTAGAGAAAATTAAGTCAACATGATGTACTGATATATGTAGAGAAGAAAATCATGGTGAATTATGGGTTCTAGAAAACTCAGAGCTGTTTGGGATGTCTGACCTAAGCATAACAAAGAGCAGTCAGCTCTACTTACATATCTCTTATGGTAATTAGTTATATTCTCCAAATACCAAAGAATATTTCTTAGAGTTGCGTCTCATACTGTTCCTTTATTATTGCAAATGAATGGGGAGACAAAAAAGCGCAATAGGGTCTTATCGATGTTACAAAGGACAAAATGTAACAAAAAACTTGCTCACCTGGTTAGGATGAGATAGGAGCATATAGTCAGGCGGCTGCTGCAGATCCACAAGTCCTCAAGGACGAGAAGTAATCATGTATTCAGTGGGAATTTGTAGTTAAAACTCCGCGCTGCCACAGGGATAAAATTCAGGAGAGAGATGTCTTGAATTCACAGTGGCTTTATTCAACGCGTTTCAGGGGTCTCATGCCCCCTTCATCAGGAAATACCACCTGAATACTGTTCCTTTATTAACATACCTGGAAAAGTACGAGTAAATCGTTAATTAATCGCCCCTATTCAATATTGTATGTCCCATTCCCGAGCCAAAATGACACTGTCAGAATTGATTGGACAGTGTCAGATTGAATAAATTCACACCCTACTGACAAAGGTAATAATGGAACCCAGTTGTTACACATATATTTCCAGGAAGAATGACAGAGAAATGGCACAATGCACAGTTCTAAGAAAAGATATTCCAACATTAAATTTTAAGTGGGGGATACAAGTATCTTCTAAATGTTTCAGTACCGACTAATACCTGAATGGGGTTAGAACTTGGTCCAGTGGTGGAACAGATAGGGGCTGATTTATTGATGAAGGGACGGCTGGAGTCCACCTTTTGGGATAATTGTTTTTCTTTCTGAAATGCATGTAATTGCTGTTAAGCATCATTTTTGCAATTGGTTTTCAGTAAAAATTTTGCAGTTTCCCTTATTGAGCTGCAGTGTTGCACTGTCTATTGCTGGCTGCAGAATGAGTTAACTGAGAATCTGTCCATCAGCCAGCTGTAACAGTGTGACAATAAAGGCTCGCTCATACCACGGTATAAAGCGGACAAGTGCTATCCAATTTTTTTTATTTATTTATTTTTTATCGGCTAGCACTAGGCCCAATGTTATTACATTGGGTTATGCTGATGACAGATTTTTTGCACTGACAGAATCTGTCTGAAAAAAATTGCAGCATTTTCATACTAAATTTTCTGGTGTAAACCTTATAATGAAGCGGGCCTATAGCTCAGAATTATCTTGAATAAAGCTACATTTCAGTGTTCCAACCTGGTGACAGCAGCATGTGTTACGTTTGTGGATTTTCTTTTCCAATTTACAATAATACCAACATGTCAAGAGAGCTGCAAGATCCTCTTTAAGAACTCAAAAAAAAAAAAGCTCTTTTGACTTAGACAATCTGTCACTGCATTTTTTTCCCATTTGGTTTATTATCAATTTGACCATATGCTAAATTATTCTAGTATATTGTGCAAATGGTCACAGGTTCACATCCCATAGGTGGTGTAAAGAATACTTGTAGTAGGTGTGATGTAGGTTCAAAAACTATGTAGAAAAAAATAAAATGTCAAAATCAACTAAACACCTTTAATTAAGCTTTTCCTATAATCCACCATACATGTACAAATTAGAGAAAACAGCAAAAAACACAAATATCCTGAAATAAAAAGTAAATAAACTGCAAATAATGCATAAAGGTAATAATAAGGGTACCGTATTTAGTAAACATAATTTTGAACAAAATGTTTTTTATTCATGTACAAATTAGGTCTGGGTGTAAAAATCTGATCTTGTATCATAAAATCTGCACTTTTCAACAGCAGCGATTGGATCTAGCTCCGTTTTCTGCTGTTGATCCGTTTATAAAAAGCTACCAATCTTTAACAGCATCATTAATTAGTTTAATGCTGTGAGGGGATGTTAAGGGTACCGTTACACTTAGCGATGCACCAGCGATCCCGACAACGATATGGATCGCTGGTGCATCGCTAAGTGGTCGCTAGTGAGCTGCCACACAGGCAGATCTCACCAGCGACATAGCAGGGGTCGGGGGTCGCTACTTACCTGTCAGACGCGGCGATCCAGACGTCGCTTTTCGGCGCCACAGGAAGCCCAGCAGGAAGCGCCCGACGAGAAATGGTCCAGGACGATCTTGCGCGATCAGCAATGAGCAGTGGGGGAGCCGGTCGGAGGTAAGTATCACATGTAGCGATATCGCTAGCAATATCGCTGCTACCTCACAAAACCAGTGGCGTTATAGCGATATTGCTAGCGATATCGCTATGTGTAACGGGCCCCTAAGACCTCCATCACACCGGGCAATGCAAATACAGGGGGGCAATGGGTTACTGAAGGTTGCCACCATCTTCAACCACCAGCTTTGAGCAGGGGGTTGGACCAGATGGCCCAGGAGGTCCCTTCCAACTCTACGATTCTATGATTAATACTTCTAAGAAGCCAAGCGTGAGGAGATTGTCAATTTCACTATAAACTGCAAAACTAAAGTATTGCAGTAAATTGAGTAATTGATCAAGGTTTGAGTCCCTTAGGGGAACTAAAAAAAAATGGGAAAAGTACATTTGTCAAAAATATGAAAAAAATGATTCCAAGCAAACACCTTTGTAAATGTGAAAGTGAAATAAATGCACATTTGGTATTACCACTAGGGATGGATGTTCGGGATCGTCAGGTTCAAGTGAACTTTAGTCCAAAGTTCAATTAACACAACTCGACCTGAACTTGAACCTGGACCCTATAGAAGTAAATTGGGACCCGAACTTTGGTGCCCTAAATTGGTCGAAGTAAGGGCCAGATTGTTGCAAAAGTTTCTCACTCTTTTTAATAATTTTAATTGTGTCTGCCCAGCAAAAAAGAGAATAAAAAGTGATCAAAAACTTGTGTGTACCCCAAAATGACATCACCAAAAACTACAGCTTCATCGATAGAAATATACAAAAATTATTTGTTGTTTACCCTGCATAGTAATGCCTGCTCTGGCCTTGTGCTAATTGTTTAATTACTGATTGTGGCCATTTGGTGGCTGAAGCTAGCAGACATTTCATTTCATATATATTTAGCTCTGGCTGGGATAGCACGCGTGCAACAGATATTAAGTGCAACAGGATAAAGTGCTTTGCAGTTAGACAATGCATTGAAGCTGATGGTCCTCTCTTCTCTTCTTCACACAGGTGTTTAATTCCATCATCCATGTGTGCTGTCTGACAAGTGTGAACTGCATCATATGTAGCAAGATATTTTCATGGTATCCATCATCCATGTGTGCTGTCTGACAAGTGTGAACTGCATCATATGTAGCAAGATATTTTCATGGTATTTAATTCCATCATCCATGTGTGCTGTCATACAAGTGTGAACTGCATCATATGTAGCAAGATATTTTCATGGTATTTAATTCCATCACTCCTGTGGTGGGCCTTTCTTTCGTTTTTTTGTTTCTGCTTTAAATTGTTGAAAGGTTTTTTTTTTCTTCTTTCTTTCTTTCACTTTTTTATGGCCTTGTCCAGCATTGGTTGTTTACCCTGCATAGTAATGCCTGCTCTGGCCTTGTGCTAATTGTTTAATTACTGATTGTGGCCATTTGGTGGCTGAAGCTAGCAGACATTTCATTTCATATATATTTAGCTCTGGCTGGGATAGCACGCGTGCAGCAGAAATTAAGTGCAACAGGATAAAGTGCTTTGCAGTTAGACAATGCAGTTGGACAGGGCAAGAGACAGGTAAGGTGCATAAGTTTTTCATGCAAGCATGCTTCTTGGTCAGTCGTACTACATTATGCATTGATCATATCAACCTGCTGCTTATTTGTCTTAACTTCTGCTTTCTCACACCTCGCCCGCCCTTTTACACATTCTGTGCACTCAGTGCATATCCACCCCTCCCTTCTCCCCTCTCCCATGTACAACTCTGAGGCTCCACTGACATTTCTTACCCACTCCAAACCATCTAATACCTCCATGCACCACTCAAAACGTTCATACAAATCATCCCACCACTTGCTCTTTCTGTTTTTTCTCCTTTTACTAGTTGCAGGCGACATCTCCCCCAACCCTGGGCCTCCTTCCACCAGTATACATTACTCTCCTCTAGCTGCATATAGAAACCCTGCTAATCTTATTATCATTCAGTGCATGCCTTCTCCTATCGCTTTCCAATGTGCTCTCTGGAATGCACGGTCTGTGTGTAACAAACTGACTTACATTCACGATTTTTTTTCTCTCGAATTCCCTTAACCTTCTGGCTATTACAGAAACCTGGATCCAGCATTCAGACACCACCGCTGCTGCCGCTCTCTCGTTTGGTGGGCTGAAATTTTCACATACCCCCAGACCTGAGAACAGACAGGGTGGAGGTGTTGATTTGCTCCTTTCATCACAATGTGCTTTCCAGGTCATCCCCCCCCCGTTCCCTCACTTACATTTCCTTCCTTTGAAGTCCACGCTGTCAGACTCTCTAAGCCATGACTTAGGAAAGTCTGACTGACGGCTTCACTGTAATGACCCCTCCCAAAACCCACACTTACCCCTTCTTAACTTAAATAAGACACGACTGCGTGACATTGGATGTAAAAGGCCACAGCAGCCCCGTTTATTAACACCAAACAAGCAATAACATTTTATCCATAAACGTAGAAATATTCCATAAACATAACCACCAGCAAAAGGAGGGGGGGTAAATGAAGAGTCCATTGTACATGATTGCAACACCAGCTCCACCACGTGCCCTCAGCCGCACCACACCGGCTCGAGGACACCCAGCCGAGTGTTGCAAAACCCATTGTACATGATTGCAACACCAGCTCCACCACGTGCCCTCAGCCGCACCACACCGGCTCGAGGACACCCAGCCGAGTGTTGCCCAACCAATGTCCTGCTGGGACCCAGCCCAGCAGGGACCCACGTTAACATGCCCCGCTGTGACCGAGCACAGCAGGGTCCCACGTTAACATGTCCCGCTGTGACCCAGCACAGCTGGGACCCACCTTAACCAAGTATACCATTGCACCACCAGGGGTAACCCGCTCCTGCACTGGGTTCACCCCCCGCTCTTTGTGCAATCCACCGACTTCAAATACCCCCCTCCTTTCCGCCACCGCGAGCACGTATGACACCTTGTACGTGCGAGTACCACCACTAAAACCCAACCCGAGCCGACTCTGCGGCTCAAGTAACCAATGTTTCTGTACCAAGACCAATCAATCGAAACTGATCCCCATTAGACCTCACAATGCCAACCTACACCAAAATACCAGTACAACAAGGTCAGCCACACCCAAGACCTGCAACTAGCCAACCGCATCGTCCAATCCTATGCACTGCCTGCGCGACCAGTCCCCAACCTGAGCCGCCGCCTCTGCCTCGTTGAGACCGCAACATTGCAGGCGCCTCCGAAAATTATACTTCACCTAATAATTAATCAAAGCCAACCATTATTGCCGTGAACAAAAGAACCTACATTGGTTCCCCAAACCTCCGATAGATTCTTGAAAATGTGCCCATTAAAACCCACTATGTAGTCATTCCAAACAGGAGCCCCTATGGACACCAACATGAGCACGGCTCCCAGGCAGAAAATTGCACTCCACCTGATAATAATCAAAGCCAACCATTATAGACGTAACAACAGAACCTACACTGGTTCCCCAACCTCCGACAGATTCTTGAAAAACGTGCCCCACTATATAGTCATGAACAACAACACGAGCATGGCTCCCAGGCAGGAGCATTCAGGCCCGATGTCTCAGATCAAACTCCTTGACGCCCCAGCGACCAAGTCTCCACCACACACGTGCAGTACCAAAACGCTGTTGGTCCCGTCAACCCTGCGTGATAGCATCTATCTTAAAATATCCACCCAACTAGAAAACATAAACCAATCCACCCCGTAATCACCACGACCCGGAACGAATTAATTGTGTGCATCACCCGTGCACTTCGAACCCAGAATCACAACACTATTGTTGCCACCCTCTTACCAAAAGTGAGATGTACTCCGCACCCATTCCCCGCTGAACTGCGGATTCGACACTACTCACAAAAGAAAGAAAAGCGACTCCACACCACCTGAAGTCCAGGAAAACTCAGACACACATCACGTCTCCCGAAAACCCCAGACACCATAAACCCGGGCCATCCGTCAAAACATTGCACTCACCGGTGCCCGATGCTTGTCCACCACTCAGCCTTAAAGCACCGCAAAAAGCACCCCCAAACGGAGCACAGCCCCAGATGATTACCAGGTCCTTAGAATCATTAAAAATCAATGCACATCGCACTAGCTTCCCCTGCCACAGCGTACCACCAGCCCGACATTAATGAAAGTAATGTTATAGCTGCAACCTGCTCACCCACTACCTAAAGTACACCTCCCCCGCAGCAGCGCTGCACCACAACCGTGTCCCCATAATACCAGCCGGTCCTGACAAGTGCGCATAACGGAATAAATGACATAGCCATGTATTGCCGGACGGGCTACACCCACGCGGGAGACCATTCACACGGCCATCGAAACAACATGTCCTGCCTCATGCTCTATACAGAATTCCTGACAAATGGAACAACACCCGCTGGATAAACAAACCGTTCACCAACCAGGACCCCCGAGACCAGTAAAGCACACGCTGGGTTACCCAACTCAAATGTTGCATCATCCTTGCGCAACACTTCACCCTGCCCCCCCCGTCCGGGGGCACCCAAAAAGAAAAGACTCTAAGGAGAGCTGTATACCCAGAAGGCAAAGCAGGACCAGCTGCACCCACAATAAACCTCCTAGCCCATTGTAACGAAAAACTATCCACTCTGTATAATAAACTCCTACGTAGCTACAATCAACGGCTGTAACAAATACCACCCGATACAGTCTGCCAAAAGCTCAATCGGCAACCCTAAAGAACCGCAGTGAGAACCCACCAGTCCTTACGTACAAAAGTTGTTAAAACTGCCCCAGGGCAGCCACGACCAGCAAATTACCGTAAGAACGCCATATGACTGCAGATCATGCAAAAACCCCCAGTGGATCGTAGCCCCACGTATTCAATAACCAAAATCAACCCCCCAAAACAGCAGCGCGATATACACGGGAACCTAATAACGACCCCCGACCTGACACGATGTACTCGTTAACCTAACCTGACTTAGACATAGGGCCCCAGGTGAATCAAACACTTTGACTTATCCAAACACATGATAACTGCAACAACGCCCTGAGCATGAAGAAACCCAAAGTAGTCAAGGGTTGGACCATGAACAGAAATAAGCACACCACCTTCCCTAATACCAGATAGTAGTCCCAGGTTGGACCATGAACAGAAAATAAGCACTGCACCATCCCTAATACCAGATAATCCCCGACTACAACACAGAAACCAAACCACGGACCTCAACAACCGGACATTGACCAACCATAACCCCAGCTCCACGCCATATCTACGTACCCCCAGAAATTAACCAGGAAAACAAATCCGGTAAAAGGTCAACTCCAAGCCCCCCGGGGGAAATGTCATCCATTGCTGCCAGAAAGGCAGGTTCACGAAAGATCTGCCGTCCCAAGCATCTCGACCTCACCAGAACGTCTGCCGCAACAAACCAAAATGCCCCTAGTGAACATGAAAACCCTTAGTACACTCAAAGCCCCTATTGGAGAACCGAACCCGGCATATAAATAAAACACACCCTAATGAAAACTCGACCACCTACCCCCTCACCTCTGACGAGCAATAGAACACACCCCACTGTAACGTGAAAGATTAAGCCGCCCGATGCACTACCAAAACAGATCACCACGTCAGTGAACTGCCATCCAACCCTTATCAAATACTAGGCGCGGCGATAAAACTGCTCACCACATCAGTGAACTACCATCAAGCCCTTATCAAATACTAGGCGCGGCGATAAAACTGCTCACCACATCGGTGAACTACCATCAAACCCTTATCAAATACTAGGCGCGGCGATAAAACAGCTCACCACATCAGTGAACTACCATCAAACCCTTATCAAATACTTGGCGCGGCGATAATCCTCCAGCCCAAAGACCCCATGCCTATAACACTAAACCATAAAACTGGCATGGATATGGCTATCCACCACCGCTCTGCCAATATCCGTATCACCACCTGAATTACTCACAAACCGCCATGGAATCACCACCAGTCATACACAAACACCCAGAGAATGCAAGCACAATTATACTAACCAAAATAAAATGATGTTGTCACCTATAGATATACCCACTATCATAAAAGCAAACTAGCATGAAATTAAAAAATACCTCCCAACACTCATGAAGTGCACAAAACAGCCTCCTGGACCACAAAGCAACCATTCCCTCACAGATTCGAACGCTGTCCACATGGACCAGCCGCGCATCTTTCCGAACCCCCAGACAAACACCCGAAACCATACGTAGCAACACCCTTCCCAACCAATATAATCTAGACATTAATAAAGGTTTAAGTGAGCCTTACTTACTAGGCTGACTCCGCGGAACCCCACGGAACAGCCGTCACGTGTCCTCCGCGTCGAGCACCGCAACTGCGATCTTCTCCATGGATCTACGCCGACTGCAGCCCTCCTGGGCCGCAGCGCCAGCACCCAGACCGACTGTCCGTCCGGGAACGCATGGCAAAAAGTCACTGGCTCGGAGCCTCAAACAGGGGGGGGAGGTTGGCGCTCCAGCCGCAGGCAACACCTCCTGAATCTGGCACCCAACGCCGGGGGAACGCGATGCCGGACCACATGACCTGTGGCCCCTGGCAGCTGAAGGGTGGCCACATGACCGAGCCACCGCCCGCTTCCCCCCAGCGCCGCGAGAAAGGAAATGAGGCCGGTGAAGTCACACACCACCTCGCCACCGGGCTCCTTGCCGCGTCACGTCACCGCCGTCCACCGATGCCGATGACCGCGCCGGGTCAGGTGACCACACCGGGTAACGTGGCCGCGACGTGCGCGTCACCACTGTGTGACGCGATCCGAAATGGAGGGGAGGCCGGCCACGTCACTCACCGCCCCGTTACCTTGCTGCCTGCTTCTCGACTTCTGGCTCCGGCCCCGCAATGTCTTCTGCAACAGGTCTGCTAATGGGGCTCATCCTCCGCTGCAAACTTAACTCTGGGCTGAGGTGCTCAGGAGGCCGTGATCGTCGCTGCCGCTTCGGAGGCAGAGGGGTCCCATCTTCTCCGCCGTCGCCATCACCAGACCATCGCTGCAGCTGTTCCTTCATCCACTGCTGGCCACGCTGCTCCATCATCCTCTTCATCTGTGCCACGAGGTATTCCATCTTCTGGATCCAAAGATTCAAGCTGAAGTCCCAGTTGTGAGGAGCTGACGATTCCGGACGTCTGCAAGGTAAGGAATGACCATCCCCCCACAGTTCTGCCCTATATATCCATCCCACTACTGACCACTCCCTGCCAACTCACATTGCACAATAAGCCCCATAGCTCCAACCCACACCTTCCCCCACAAGCACAAAGCACTACTGACCACTCCCTGCCAACTCACATTGCACCATAAGCCCCATAGCTCCAACCCACACCTTCCCCACAAACACAAAAGCACTACACCTTACCCTTCACTAACCCTCAGGCCTAGCATCCCTCCTTAGTCATGTGCGCCCTCCCTGTAGCCCCTTTGGGGCAGGCGTCCGGGCTTGCCTTTCTCCTTATGAGTGGTGGTTGTCTATCACCCCCCAGGCTCCTCTCGCCAGTTTCTAGACCACTTCGCCACCTGGCTTACTCACATTCTATCCTGTGACATCCCCACCCTCATCATGGAGACTTTAACATCCCCATCAATGATCCCCTCTCCCAATCTGCCTCTCATCTTCTTTATCTAACTTTTTCTTTTGGCCTCCCACAGTTTACTATTTCTCCTACACATGAGGACGGGAATACTCTGGACCTGGTTTTCTCCCATCCCGGCTCACTGCACGACTTTACTGACTCCCCTCTCCCGCTCTCGGACCACAGCCTTCTTTCCTTCTCAGTCAAGAATTGTCTCCTCACCTGGGACACCCCCACTTACCACACTTATCGGAATACATGTACCATTAATACCCAGCAGCTTATGGACAATCTCCACACTTCTTTAGCCCCCATCTCCTCCCTCTCCTGTCCAGACTTAGCATTGTCACACTTCAATAACACACTGAAGAATGCCCTAGATCAAGCAGCACCTTCTACATGCAGAAAGACCCGACACAGACAACGGCAGCCCTGGCACACAATGCAAGCACGCCTTCTTAAGTGCTGCTCAAGGTGTGCAGAGCGGCAGTGGAGAAAATCTCTCTTAGCAGAAGGCTTCATCCACTATAAGTTCATGATCAAAACCTATAACTCTGCCCTTCATCTGGCCAAACAATCCTACTTCACCACCCTCATCACCTCACTATCCAACAACCCAAGACGACTTTTTGAAACCTTAAACTCCCTCCTGAAACCTAAAGTACAGGCCCCCATCACCAACCTCAGCGGTGAGGATCTGGAGACTTATTTCCTAGAAAAAATCAACCACATCCATCAGGATATCTCAGCCCAATCTCCTCAGTGCCTGGATCCCCTCCCCTGCTGCACCTCAAGCTCACTAGATATCTTTGAGCCTCTTTCAGAAGAAGAAGTTTCCAAGCTCCTCGCTTCCGCTCAGCCTACAACCTGCAACAGTGACCCCATTCCTTCACAGCTCCTGCAGTCTCTCTCACCAGTGACCACCACTCACCTAACTAAAATATTTAACCTCTCTCTTTCTTCAGGTATATATCCCTCCTCATTTAAACATGCCATCATAACCCCTTTACTTAAAAAGCCATCCCTGGGCCAGAACTACACTGCTAACTACAGACCTGTCTCTAACATTTCCTTCACCTCTAAACTCCTGGAACGCTTGGTCCACTCCCGTCTAATCCGCTATCTCTCGGATAACTCTCTTCTCGACCCCTTACAATCTGGTTTCCGCTCTTTACACTCTACTGTAACTGCCCTCACTAAAGTCTCTAATGATCTAATAACAGCTAAATCGAAAGGTCATTGCTCCCTGCTGATTCTCCTGGATCTCTCTGCCACATTTGACACTGTGGATCACCAGCTCCTCCTCACTATGCTTCGCTCTATAGGCCTCAAGGACACAGCCCTCTCCTGGTTCTCCTCCTACCTCTCTGACCGCTCCTTCACTGTATCTTTTGCCGGCTCCTCTCCTCGTCCACTTACTATCGGGGTCCCGCAGAGCTCAGTCCTAGGCCCCCTCCTCTTCTCTCCATACACTGCCCCTATTGGACAATCAGCAGATTTGGGTTCCAGTATCATCTCTATGCTGATGACACCCAATTATACACTTCTTCCCCTGACATCACCCCTACCCTAATTCAAAATACCAGGGATGGTCTGTCTGCTGTCTCTAACATCATGTCCTCCCTCTATCTGAAATGAAATCTCTCCAAAACTGAACTTCTTGTGTTTCTCCCCTCTACTAACCTCACTCTACCTAACATCGAAATAACCCTGGAGGGTTCAACCATAACTCCCAAGCAGCATGCCCGCTGTCTTGGGGTCATATTAGACACTGATCTTTCCTTTACTCCCTATATCCGATCACTCACTCGCTCTTGTCACCTGCATCTTAAAAACATCTCCAGAATCCGACCTTTTCTCACCTTTGAAACTGCTAATACTCTTACTGTTGCTCTTAATTATTTTCGTCTGGACTACTGCAACTCTCTTCTGATCGGTCTCCCTCTTACCAAACTTTCAACTCTCCATTCCATCTTGAATGCGGCAGCCAGGGTCATATTTCTGTCCAGCCGCTTCACCGATGCCTCCATCTTGTGCCAGTCATTACACTGGCTACCTATTCGCTACAGGGTCCAGTATAAACTCATCTCTCTCACCCACAAAGCTCTCCACTGTTCTGCACCACCTTATATCTCCTCTCTCATCACTGTCTATCGCCCTACACGTGCCCTCCGTTCTACAAATGACCTAAGACTAACATCCCCCGTAATACGAACCTCGCACCTCCGTCTCTAAGACTTCTCTCGTGCTGCTCCAGCTCTCTGGAATTCACTTCCCCATACGATAAGACTAATAACTAGCCCCGACCTATTCAAGCGCGCTTTGAAAACCCATCTCTTCAAACAAGCCTACCACATCAACTACTCAGTAAACTAACTTTGCCCTGTTCCCTCCTTCCAAATATTATTCTGAATCTGCACCCTACTATTCATCTGTCTCCACACCCTCCATGCACACGATAACTGCACTTGATACTTGACTATTGCACTTAAACACATGGGCTGATGACCGGATCATGCAGCTTTATATGAAAATCCCTATTTATTATAATTGCCAGACCTGAATTAACAAGCACTTTTCACCTACTGTGTCCGCCCCCAATTCCTTGTAGATTGTAAGCTTGCGAACAGGGACCTCACTCCTAATGTCACTGCTTAAATTGTCTTACCTTGTATTGAATTTATTGTCTGTACATGTCCCTGCTTAATTGTAAAGTGCTGCGGAATATGTTGGCGCTATATAAATAAAAATTATTATTATTATTATTATTATTATTATTATTATTATTAATAAAATCATGAGTCTTAGAAAATAACGACACAAATCCAGTTCTTTTTTTATTACCGTAAGCTGTACATTTTTTTAGGGGGTTCCACAGCTGGGCGCTCCCCTTCCTCTCCTCCCTGGTAAGTCACCACATGGGTTTCCTGCAATCTTCTGTGGGCACTTTTTTATGGCTGTATTTCACCATACCCCTTTAGCAGGCAGCACTGGAATTGTACTTAGCCACTGAGCTTTAGTGATTTAGTTCCTGGATGTTGTAATGGTACTTCTATATGTGACAAGACATGTGCTATATTCCCATTTTTCTACTTACCGGGTTTTCCATCTCGAGGAGGTTTGGGAAATTCCTGGGATTTATTGCCCACACTTTTTATGAGCACCTCATTATTATCTATGTTGTAATATTGTGATTTAATAAAGAATTTTGATATTTTTATATCTAAAATATTGCATGCTCTTTTGCTTCTCCTGGCTTTACATCAGTTTTTGAGCTTTTGCATTTGGTGTTGGAGCAGGGTTCTCCCTTGTCTCCATTTCACCTCCAATTTATGGGACCTTTGTTGACATTTTTTTTAAAGTAGTAAACTATAATAAAACCTATACAAATTTCATATCACCTTGATTGTACTGACCCGGAGAAAAGTGCTATATCAGGTATTTTTTTTCGAAGCAATGAATACAGTAAAATCAAAACCCCTAAAACTATGCTAGAATTGTGTTTTTTTTCATCACCGTTTCACCCCATTAGTATTTTTTCTCCCCATTTCTCAGTACATTATATGATAATGTGAATGGTATGATTTAACACTGCAACTTGTCATGCAAAAATTCAAACCCTCATACGGCAAGTGTTGTAGAGTTGGTGCAAATAGATTTGCAGAACCTGTTCCAGTGACTACGTTGGTAATTTGTGGCTAACAAAACAGAGTCCAGCGAAATGCCCCCTAACTTCCAGGATCTGCAGTTCCTCTTATGTCCTATGTGCATCGTGCCGCAACAATGACATCACACTAAGCTGGCTAAACAAATGAGGAGCCACGGATGATCATGGGTAGAAAGAGGTTCGCTGGGCTCACGTCTGGTAGCCACAGATTAATAACTTAGCCACATGATGAAAAAGTGAAAACTTTACAGCTCTTTGAAGAAAGGGAAGAAAAAACAAAAGAGCAAAAACAAAACTCACCATTTTGGGAAGAAACAGAAGGAGAATGGTCAGGGTATTTGTTTTGTGGATCTGGTCCATATTGCGGTTGGGTTTGATGGACTTGTGGTTCATGACCAACTGGGATTACGGATTAAAAAAAGGCAGCAATCTTCCACTGAAAAGCCTGATTATCATCCTTTCCTTTCTTGTGTTTGTTCTTCCCTACAAAACAATTTTCTGTGCCAATTTCTATTGTAGAAAACAAGAGCGCCCCAAGGTTTTTTTTTTGCACTATTGCTTTCCTTACCAGTTCTCATCAAGTTTTAGATAAAACACTGTAGTCTGATCTTTGCACCAGGCTCAGTAGGAACACATGGACAGTTTGAGCCATGAAGTACGAGTATATTCAAGTCTTGAAAAACTGGCTGCAGCGATAAGTCACCGTTTGCTCTCACTGAAAATTCTATCTAGATCTGACAACACCTATAAACTTGTATGTTGACTTTTATAATGAGAATTACAACACTGCCATAACCGTCACATGTTTTCGTGAAAGCTTCCATCGCTTAAGTTTCATTGTAGTCATCTGAAAAACTGTCCGGCTGTGTAATGTACATTTAGTACAAATCCAAAGACAACAAATCTGTCCTGTGTGCACATCTTGTCATGGACTTGAAAATGGTTTTAATTAAATGTTATTTTGCTGTCATTCTAATTTTAGCTTGTGCTTGTTCCCATGGAAAAAAGGAAAGTATTGGAGCCCTAACTGGATTATATAAGTACTTGTATAAAATGAACCTTAAAAGGAAACTATTCCCTGGTTTTAGAATGAAAAGTCAAAGTGGTTGTCTGGGATATGGTGATCATGGGGGATTCCCTGTTGAGAGGAACAGAGGCCGCTATCTGCAGACCGGATATAACCTCAAGAGAAACGTGCTGTCTTCCAGGTGCAAAAATTAAAGATGTGTCTAACAGGATATCAGGACTCTTCAGACCTACAGATGACTACCCATTCCTGCTACTACATGTGGGGACAAATGACACCACAAGAAACGACCTGGAAACCATCTGCATTGACTTTGAAAACTTAGGTAAGAAAGCGAAAGAACTGGGAGCGCAGGTGGTCTTCTCTTCCATCCTCCCAGTGGATGGCCATGGAACAAGGAGGTGGAATAAGATTCTGCAGGTGAACAACTGGCAACGTCGATGGTGCCGTCAGCAAGGATTTGGATTTCTGGATCACGGAGTGAATTACCTATACGATGGACTACTTGCTAGATTCACCTTACGCAGACTGGAAAACATGTATTTGCAAGTGACCTTGCTACACTCATCAGGAGAGCTTTAAACTAGAACAATGCGGGAAGGGAAGCAAAAGGACAGAAAAAGCCATACACCTGATAAAGGCTATTGAGAACTCTGCTATTAGAAGTGGAAAGGAAGAACAAAGACGAAAGAATCTAAATAATAAAAATATTGGAGAAAGAGAAACCAATCACAAACTAAAATGTTTCTATACTAACAAACAAGGAGAATTGGAACTACTAACGCAGGAAAAGAAATATGACGTCATTGAAATCACTGAAACTTGGTGGGACAATACACATGATTGGAATACAAGACTAGAAGGATACAACTTATTTGCAAGAAACAGACTTGATAAACGAGGAGGAGGTGTCGCATTGTATGTTAGAAACAAGTATATCTGCACAGAGATTGAAGCTTCAGAGACTGGGAGTTTTGTGGAAACTGTTTGGGTAAGAATACAAGGACAGAACAATGGAAAGGACACCATTGTAGGTGTAAGGAGTCAGGTTCCTGCGGCTGCTCTGCAGGAATCCAGACCCTTAAGGTACTGTCACACTTAGCGATGTACCAGCGATCCCGACCAGCGATATGACGTGGTCAGGATCGCTGGTACATCGCTAAGTGGTCACTAGTGAGCTGCCACACAGGCAGATCTCACCAGCGACATCGCAGGGGTCGGGGGTCGCTACTTACCTGTCAGATGAGGTGATCCTGACGTCCTCCCGCCCGTGTCCACGCGTCGCTCGTCATTGTAGGGTTCGAGCAGGCTCACAGGATGCAGTGACGAGACACGAGACTGAATGTGGAGTGAAATAAACTTTTATAAGTTTTAAAGCCGCAAGGGCTAAAACTGCTTAAATCAGAGAAAAGGGGAAACACTTATTTGTCCTCGCAGGGACTCGTAAAACAACATTAAAAAAACAAAAAGGGTCCTTATTTTCTCTATAATACACTTAGCCTTCCGGGCGTCGCTCGAGTTCACGACCACTCAGGGGTTGCAGATGTGGCTGCCTTGTAATCCACGACTTCCCGGAAGGACTTGTGCTTGTACAGCCCCGAAGAGACCAGAACGATGGGGCGCAGCAGGCCCTTAAGAAACTGGACGGTGGGGCGCAACGGGCCCTGTAGTAACCGGAACGATGGGGCACAACAGGCCCTGAAGAAACCGGAACGATGGGGCACAACAGGCCCTGAAGAAACTGGGCGGTGGGGCGCAACGGGCCCTGAAGAAATGGGGTCGGTGAGGCACAACGGGCCCTGAAGAAACTGGCACGGTGGGGCACAACAGGCCCTGAAGAAATGAGGTCGGTGGGGCACAACGGGCCCTGAAGAAACTGGCACGGTGGGGCACAACAGGCCCTGAAGAAGTGGGGTCGGTGGGGCACAACGGGCCCTGAAGAAACTGTTCAGGGGGTCAATCTCCCAGGCGTCCGTTTAGAGGCGCTCGTTCCCCAGCCAGGTCATGACGCAGTTTCAAAAAAAACATAAACGTTAACAAATTCTGCTCAGTGTCCCCTCAGTAACCGGGACGGGCTCTGCGGCCGCCTATAGCGAGGTGACGTCCCCTGAGGTCGGTGATGACGGGGCCGCGGCTGTGGGAGAAGACAGGGGGGCAGTGTCCTGGCCACTGTACCGGATTGCTGTGTCGTCTCAGCGGTCGCCTGAGATCCCGGTCCTGTCACACCACGGAGGGAATCAGCGGCCGTCACTTTATCTGAATCTTTGCGGGGGGAAACTCCCGGGGAGAGTCTCTTACGCGTCAACCTTCGGTAAGTCTCAAATTTCCCTTTTTCAATCTCCTGCCTGTCTCTCTTTTCCACACCGTCAGTTGCCACAGTCCTCTCTCTGCCGCACGGCTTCCTCTCTCCTGTCAGGCTCTCTGCCAACTGCCACCTCAGCGCGTCCCCTGCTCCTTTTACCCTCGCCCCGCCCCCTGTTGCCCTGACAACTTCAGTCGCATGTCTCCCTTTGTAATCCCCCTGATGTGGTTTCTTCAACAACCCTGATGGCGGTCCCCCTGGTTCTAGCCCAATCACTGTATGGGGGTCCTCCTCCCCACATCATCACAGCAGGAAGCCCCAGCAGGAAGCTGACGACGAGAAACAGTCCAGGACGTTCTCGCGTGATCAGCGATAACTAGCAGGGAGCAGTCGGAGGTAAGTATCAGAAATAGCGATATCGCTAGCAATATCACTGCTACGTCACAAAAACCAGTGAGGTTATAGCGATATTGCTAGCGATATCGTTTAGTGTGACAGGCCCTTTACATTCTGCGGTCTCTTGCTCTTTATCTTCTGTAGAGGAGATTGCCTTGCAGCACACATGGTAGGTCTAGACGGACGCAGCCCCTCTGTCTTAGTTCCTGCTCCTGTGTCCTTATACCGTGTGTGCATTTACCTGAGGCCTGTGACTCTAACAAGGCTCAGCCTTTTGTATGTTTTTGTTGCGGCGCCTCTGTGTGTGAACAGAGCCCGCTCTGCGCACTTCAGGTGAAGTTGAACCCGTGCGCATTATATCGCCATATTGCTCGTCTGCCATTACTCAGCAGCGGTTGTAACACCTACTGCACGGTGGCCCCCGAGCGGCAAGCGCACTTTACTATTATTTTTATTTAGTGCATTCCGCCGTTCCTAACAGTAGCCATTTACTACAGGCCGCTTGTGCAAGCTGAAGATATGGATGAACTCTTTATGCATCAAATGGCCGAGTTCTCCCAAAAATATGACATAGTTGTCATGGGAGATTTCAACTATCCAGACATTTGTTGGGAATCTCTCTCAGGCAAAACTAACAGGTCAAGGAAATTCTTATCCTCTCTTGCTGACAACTTTATCTTCCAAAAGGTAGGGGAGAAAACAAGGAGAACTGCTACCTTGGATCTAATCCTTATAAACAGGGAGGAAATGGTTGAGGAGGTAAAAGTGGCTGGGAACCTAGGAGGTAGCGACCATGCTATTTTAGAATTTTGGATAACTAGAGGAGGAAGACCTGTGAAGACTCAGACGTCAAGGTTAGATTTCAGAAAGGCAGATTTTAAGGGATTCAGGAAGAGAATTGGAGGGATCCAATGACTGGATATCCTTAAGGACAAAAATGTCCAGGAAGGATGGGAAATCTTGAAAAATTAAATTCTCAAAGCACAATCGCTAACAATTCCGAAAAGAGGGAAGAATAGGAAGCATTTAAGGAAACCAGGATGGATGAACACAGAACTTAAGCACATGCTAAAAGAAATGTTTATAAAATGGAAAGAGGGAGGCATATCTAAAGAAGAATATAATGCTGTCTGCAGAACCTGCAGAGCACGAATCAGATTATCTAAAGCTGACAATGAATTGAAGCTTGCAAGAGATGTCAAAAGCAATAATAAAGGATTTTGGGGATATGTCAAAAGTAAAAGAAAAGTCAAAGATGCTATAGGATTTCTACAGGATGAAAATGATGAAATGGTAAGACAGGATGTTGAGAAAGTGGAACTTTTAATTTCCTATTTTGCATCTGTTTTCTCTCAGAAAGGAAATGTAACATCAACTATTCTTCACTGTCCTATTAAGGGGATAGAAGAATCCAGGATAACTATAAACAGAAATATAGTGAGGAAACACTTATCTAACCTAAATGAATTCAAGTCTCCAGGTCCAGATGAATTACACCCCAGAGTACTGAAGGAGATATCAGAAGAAATTTTTGAACCGCTCTCCATAATCTTTGAAAATTCTTGGAGAACAGGAGAAGTCCCAGAAGACTGGAAAAGAGCAAATGTTCCTATCTTCAAAAAGGGGAAGAAGGTGGACCCAGGCAACTATTGGCCGGTGAGTCTGACTTCTATACCAGGAAAGATCTTTGAACAAATTATTAAACAACATGTATGTCAGTACCTGGATAAGAATGAAGTGATTAAACAGAGTCAGCATGGGCTTGTAACTAATAAGTCTTGTCAGACTAACTTAATTTCCTTCTATGACAGAATCACTGATTGGGTGGATCAGGGAAATGCTGTAGATATAGTATATCTTGACTTCAGCAAAGCATTTGACAAAGTATCTCACACAATCTTTATTGAAAAAATGACTAAGTATGGAATGGACAAGGCAACTGTTAGGTGGATTCATAACTGGCTTAGTGATCGGACCCAAAGAGTGGTCGTAAATGGATGCACATCCAGTTGGAAGAATGTCTCAAGTGGGGTACCACAGGGCTCTGTCCTGGGCCCTGTATTGTTCAACATCTTTATCAACAATTTAGATGAAGGAATTGAGGGTAAACTGACTAAATTTGCTGATGACACAAAGCTAGGAGGGATAGCTAATACTAGAGAAGAGAGAGAGAGGATTCAAAAAGATATAAATAAATTGGAGCAGTGAGCAGCAACTAACAGAATGGTTTTTTACAGGGAAAAATGCAAAGTACTACATCTGGGCAATAAAAATGAAAAAAGCATATACAGAATGGGAGGAATAGGGCTAAGCGACAGCACATGTGAAAAAGACTTAGGTATACTAATAGATCACAGACTGAATATGAGTCAACAGTGTGATGCAGCAGCAAAAAAAGGCAAATGCAATTCTAGGATGTATTAACAGAAGCATTCAGTCTAGATCACCTGAAGTCATTATTGCCCTCTACTCCTCTTTGGTCAGACCTCATCTGGAATACTGTGTCCAGTTTTGGGCGCCACATTTTAAAAAAGGCATCAACAAACTGGAGCAAATTCAGAAAAGAGCGACCAGAATGGTGACCGGTCTGCAAACCCTGTCTTATGAGGAAAGGTTGCATGATTTGGGAATGTTTAGCCTGCAAAAGAGAAGACTGAGAGGAGACTTAATAACTGTCTACAAATATCTAAAGGGCTGTCACATTGTAGAAGGATCATCTTTATTTTCATTTGCACAAGGAAAGACTAGAAGCAATGGGATGAAACTGAATGGGAGGAGACACAGATTAGATATCAGAAAAAACTTTTTGACAGAGTGATCAATGAGTGGAACAGGCTGCCACGATAGGTGGTGAGTTCTCCTTCAACAGAAGTCTTCAAACAGAGGCTGGACAGATATCTGTCTGGGATGATTTAGCGAATCCTGCTTTGAGCAGAGGGTTGGACCAGATGGCCCAGGAGGTCCCTTCCAACTCTACGATTCTATGATTCTATGATATGCGAAAACTTGTTGATTGGTGGAGGTACGACTGATGGAACCTGCGCAACAAAGAAGAAAAGGGAATGATCCGGCTGCCTGAGACCTGCACTTGGTTTTTCCTAGCTGCCCCTAGAGAATTACCATAATGGAGCTGTGGTCAGGTGTTCAACCTACCATGCCATTTTGTAATGGGGATAAAAGTTCCCAGATCTGTCACTCAGTGGTGACCCCACTGGTCGGACATCTACTCATCAGCATGTTATAGGTGATAACTTGCTTTCAACAAACAAACTTTTCTATTTCCTGGGTGCTGAAGCAAAATTTGCTTGCTACTTTAATGTATCATTGCTTTTTTCCTCTTATGTGGTAGATGGGCACTTTGGAATTTTTTGGCACCGGGCGCAGGTACAACTGTAGTCTGAAAAGCACCTGTAGCTACACCACCATATCTCACAATACACTCTAATTGTAGCAAATAGTAAAGCTTGTCAATTACCAGATGGTGTAATTTAAGCAGCTAGTTGTAACTTTTTTTTTTCTTTAAATCGGGCCCAATGTCATCTAAAAAACTTTTTTTTGTTTTCTTTTAGATCACATTGGGCACGGTTGCAAAAAAAAAAAATAGAAACAAAACAAACCTGGACAACTTTTTTAGGTTTATCAGTCAAAATTGTGATCCACTAAATTCTGGCAGACCGAAGGTTGCACTGCTAAAGAAGCAATTGTTTGAACATAAAAAATCCAGAGGTACTGGAAAATATTGGGTGCATCATAAGTGATAAACAAGTAGATATGGTGATTATGGCGACAAGAGAAAGATGCAAGGTTTGTGCTGCTCGCCAGTAATGCAACTGCTTCAGGTTCTTTGGCTGGTGAACCACTTTTTTATTTCTGCACTTTTTAAATCTATTTTGTGACTATTGTCTCCAAGGGCTCGTTCACACATCATTTTTTCTTGTACGAGTACTATCTGTTTTTTTCTCTCACGGATAGCACTCGTTCCTTTGATAGTCAATGGGGCTGATCACATGTCCGATTTTTTTTCTCGGACCGAGTGGTCCACGGAAGGTATCAGAGACATGTCCGGTTTTGGTCTGACAGTCTGATTAGAATCGGCAATGCAAGTCTTTGGGTTCGTGAAAAAATTAGACCGTTCAGAGTGTTTTCCGATTTTCAACGACTGTGAGAATGGAGAAAGTGGAGAAACTTTATTTTTTTCTCCACATGAGAAAAATTCAGACTACGCTCTGCTCAAACTCTGATCAAAGTCTGATCAGAATAATAGGTCTGTTTTTCTCATTCATGTAAAATACTGATGTCTGAATAAGCCCTTATTGATGGATATTAGAGATTAAAAAATTAACTTTAGAAACATTTTGAAATTTGATTTCAATTATAAATACTTTGATATGAAGAATAGCTGACTCTTATGACAACTTATAAAAAGACTAATTTGTAATCGATATGATAAATTATTATTCAATATTACATAATATAATAGCAGAAAATAAAAGCATATTACAGAACAAAAAGAACTACAGCAATAATCTCCCAATAACTGTATATAATTCATAGAATTTACATCATGCGACTCCAATGATTAATTCATGATTCTTTATGAATAATCAAAGGTTAATATTAGTTATGCATTGGGACCCTTAAGTCATGGATAACTGTTATAATAGTCTTTTAAAAAAAAAGCAATCAAATTTTTTCCACACATCAGTCTCAAAATGTGTCTGCACAATTTAGTTGTGGGGTCTGGTACATTAGTCACACAAAGATAATTCCTATACCCTCAGACAGATTTATCTAATTTGATATATTGTGAAAAAAAAGAAAATCTACAAATAAGTTTATTGAAAATTTATGTTTTGCTACCCAAAAATCACTCCAAAGTGCCACTGTGTGTCTCCTTCTGAACACTCCCTGTTGTTAAGTGTAAACCATCTTTAGTAGCAGAGAAGCCAAGAAGGATTATAAGAAGTGGGGAGGGGCTTAGTCTCTCTGCTCCTGATCTCCTGTCTGTCATTGTGAATACAGACATAATAGAGAGTTGTCGCAGAGATACCGCTACTGAGAGTAACATAGTCACATAGTGATTAAGGTTGAAGTAAGACTTTAAGTCCATCTAGTTCAACCCATATCTATCCCATCCTAACCTTCCCTAAAATGTTGATCCAGAGGATGGCAAAAAAACCCATGTGGCAATCAGTAAGCTTCACATTGTAGAAAAAAAATTCCTTCCTGACTCCACATACGGCAATCAGACTAGCTCCCTGGATCAACGCAATATCGAGGAAACTAGTGTATATACCCTGTAATATTATACTTTTCAAGGAAAGCATCCAGTCCCCTCTTAAATTTTAGTAGGGAATCATTCATTACAACATCATATGGCAGAGAGTTCCGTAGTCTCACTGCTCTTACAGTAAAGTATCCACGTCTGTGATTGAGTAAACCTTCTTTCCTCCAGAGGTAGAGGATGCCCCCTTGTCCCCGTCACAGGTCTAAGAGTAAAAAGATCATTAGTTAGGTCTTGGTATTGTCCCCGCATATATTTATGCATTGTAATAAGATCACTCCTAAGCCTTCGTTTTTCCAAGCTAAATAACCCCAAGTGTAATAACCTGTCTTGGTATTGCAGACCCCCCAGTTCCCTAATAACCTTGGTTGCTCTTCTTTGCTCTCGCTCTAGTTCAAGTAAGTCTTTCTTATACACTGGAGACTAGAACTGTACACAGTATTCTAAGTGTGGTCGCACTAGTGACTTATATAGAGGTAAAATTATGTTCTCCTCATGAGCATCTATGCCTCTTTTAATGCATCCATTATTTTATTTGCTTTTGCAGCAGCTGCCTGACACTGGCCACTAAATGTGCGTTTGTCGTCCACCCATACACCCAGGTCTTTTTCAGTGACAGTTTTGCCCAGTGTTTTACAATTAAGCACATAATTATACATTTTGCTTGTTCTACCCAAGTGCATGACCTTCCATTTATCCCCATTAAAGCTCATTTGCCATTTATCAGCCCAAGCTTCTAGTTTACATAAATCCTGCTTTAATATAAAATTGTCCTCCTCTGTATTGATTACCCTGCAGAGTTTAGTGTCATCTGCAAATATTGAAATTCTACTCTCTATACCCCCTACAAGGTCATTAATAAATATGTTAAAAAGAAGCAGACCCAATACTGACCCCTGTGGTACCCCACTGCTAACCGTGACCCAGTCCAAGTGTGCTCCATTAATAGCCACCCTTTGTTTCCTATCCCTGAGCCAGCTCTTAAACCACTTACACATATTTTCCCTATCCCCATTGTTCTCATTTTATGTATTAACCTTTTGTGTGGCACCATATCAAAAGGTTTTGAAAAGTCCATGTCCATCACGTCCACTGCATTTCCTTGGTCCAGTCCAGAACTTACCTCTCCATAAAAGCTTATCAGATTAGTCTGACAGGAACGGTCCCTCGTAAAAACCCATGTTGATATTGGGTCATGAGGTTATTCTTCTTCAGATACTCCAGTATAGTAGCTCTTAGAAAACCCTCCAGGATTTTACCCATAGTTGAGGTTAAGCTCATGGCCTATAATTTCCAAGTTCTGTTTTTGTCCCCTTTTTGTATATTGGCACTACATTTGCTATACACCAGTCCTGTGGTACAGACCCTGTTATTATGGAAAAAGATCTTTATCTTTAAAGATTAAAAATAATGGTCTATCTGATTGCACTTAATTTCTGCAGTACTCAGGGGTGTATCCCATCCGGGCCCGGGGATTTGTCAATTTTAGTGATTTTTAAACGCCGCCCCCCTGCTTCCTGCTGGGTTAAGCAGGTGACGTTCAATGGAGAATTTTTTTTATCTCTTATCATTTTATCCTTCATGGGATTTTTCTTGCGTCATTTAGCATATTGGCCATAGTGGTTTGCTCCTATTTCTAGCATGTTTATTCCCATACGGTATATATTGTGCACAGGTCCTATTCAGGATGCTAATAAATGTCTCCCATTTTCTTTGTTTATTTTTATGTCTCAAGATATTGTCCCAGTTAATTGCTAGAGTTGAGCGAAACGAGTCGAAAAAATTCAAAAGTCGCCGACTTTTGGCAAAGTTGGGTTTCATGAAACGAAACCCGACCCTAGGATGAGGTCGGCCACGAGGTCGGCGACTTACGCGCCAAAGTTGCGTTTCAAAAGTTTGTTTTGCGCTCTTTTTCAGCCAATCAGGATCCACGGACACTGTGGGCAACGTGATGACATAGGCACGGGTCACCACCATCTTTCAGAAGGGCATGCAAGTGATTGGCTTGCTTTGGTGGGCGTCACAGGGGGTATAAAACGGCGTGCACGCCGACCGCCATCTTACTTCTGCCGATCTTAGTATAGGGAGAGGTTGCTGCTGATTCTGTAGGGAGAGCGTTAGGCAGGGAAGAAGACAAAAAAACTGCTTCTGCTGCTAGCGATTTGGCCTGCACAACACACCAGTCACTGTGTGTGCAGTGCAAGGGGAGGCTATATCGTGGTGTATCAGTGGTGTTGGTTGTTGGGCTGCCTTCTAAGGCTTCCTGACATTCCTGAATTGCTGTTTACCCACTGCTCCGCAAACTGCTTTTTTAAAAGCAATCCCAATTTTTTTTTTTTTGTCCTGCTGAGAAGACAAAAAAACTGCTTCTGCTGCTAGCAATTTGGCCTGCACAACACACCAGTCACTGTGTGTGCAGTGCAAGGGGAGACTATATAGTGGTGTATCAGTGGTGTTGGTTGTTGGGCTGCCTTCTAAGGCTTCCTGACATTCCTGCATTGCTGTTTACCCACTGCTCTGCAAACTGCTTTTTTAATAGCAATCCAATCTCCCTTATCCTCTAGTCACTTTTGTCACAGCTGTGCCATCGAGCCTGTCACATAGCGCTCAGATATTCATTGGGCCTCACACAATCCAAAAGTGTCCAGTGTCCAAAAGTGTGTGCAGAGATTCAAAATCTCCCTTATCCTCTAGTCACTTTGGTCACAGCTGTGCCATCGAGCCTGTCACATAGCGCTCAGATATTCATTGGGCCTCACACAATCCAAAAGTGTCCAGTGTCCAAAAGTGTGTGCAGAGATTCAAAATCTCCCTTATCCTCTAGTCACTTTGGTCACAGCTGTGCCATCGAGCCTGTCACATAGCGCTCAGATATCAGTGGGCCTCACACAATCCAAAAGTGTCCATCCAGTGTCCAAAAGTGTGTGCAGAGATTCAAAATCTCCCTTATCCTCTAGTCACTTTGGTCACAGCTGTGCCATCGAGCCTGTCACATAGCGCTCAGATATCAGTGGGCCTCATACAATCCAAAAGTGTCCATCCAGTGTCCAAAAGTGTGTGCAGAGATTCAATTTCTCCCTTATCCTCTAGTCACTTTGGTCACAGCTGTGCCATCGAGCCTGTCACAGCGCTCAGATATCAGTGGGCCTCACACAATCCAAAAGTGTCCATCCAGTGTCCAAAAGTGTGTGCAGAGATTCAAAATTTCCCTTATCCTCTAGTCACTTTTGTCACAGCTGTGCCATCGAGCCTGTCACATAGCGCTCAGATATTCATTGGGCCTCACACAATCCAAAAGTGTCCAGTGTCCAAAAGTGTGTGCAGAGATTCAAAATCTCCCTTATCCTCTAGTCACTTTGGTCACAGCTGTGCCATCGAGCCTGTCACATAGCGCTCAGATATCAGTGGGCCTCACACAATCCAAAAGTGTCCATCCAGTGTCCAAAAGTGTGTGCAGAGATTCAAAATCTCCCTTATCCTCTAGTCACTTTTGTCACAGCTGTGCCATCGAGCCTGTCACATAGCGCTCAGATATTCATTGGGCCTCACACAATCCAAAAGTGTCCAGTGTCCAAAAGTGTGTGCAGAGATTCAAAATCTCCCTTATCCTCTAGTCACTTTTGTCACAGCTGTGCCATCGAGCCTGTCACATAGCGCTCAGATATCAGTGGGCCTCACACAATCCAAAAGTGTCCAGTGTCCACAAGTGTCTGCAGAAATTCAAAATCTCCCCTGTCCTATAGACACCTTGTACCTTGTTTTACATTACTATATAGTTTGTTGGATTTTGTCTACATTTCTACCAAAAATGAGGAAGGCTGGTGGAAGAGGCCGTGGAATTGGGCGGGGGTTGGCAGCTGGTAATGATGGTGTTGGTGGTGGATCTGATGGTAGTGGCAAGAGCAAAATAGGACCGAATGCAGGAGGTGCTGACCCTGCGTCATCGTCTGGCTACATAAGGCCTCGAGCGCTTAGTTTTCTAGGAGTTGGCAAACCGCTTTTAAAGCCAGAGCATCAGGAAAAAGTTTTGTCTTACATTGCTGACTCAGCCTCCAGCTCTATCGCCTCCTCTTCTTCAGTTGTAAAAAGTAAAAGCACTGAGTCGTCATTGGAGGCTCATGTTCATGAACCACACCTTTCCTTGTGTCCTTCACCCCAACCAAGATTGAAGGATGACGCAGGCCATACTACTGATTACTCCATGGAGCTGTTTTCACATACCATGCCTGGATTATCAAGTCAAATGGTGAATTACCCAGGCCAAGATGAATCTGACATGGAGTGCACTGATGCACAGCCGCTGATGGATGATTCTGCTGGTACATTCACTCAGAGCACAACATTGTCCTCGCAGTGTACAGAGCCAGATTCTGACCCTGATGAGACTCAGGTGCCCCTTCCCGCACACTATACCACCATACACGGTGACACAGAGGAAGGTGCACATGACATAGAAGAGAAGGTGATGGATGACCCAGTTGTTGACCCAGATTGGCATCCATTGGGGGAAGAGGGTGCTGCTTCCAATAGCTCAGATGAGGAGCATCCACAGCAGACATCGACATCGCAACAGCTGTTATCTGGCAGGCCCGGAGCACTCCAAAGACAGGTTCCAAACATCAAAAGAGTTGCTGGACAGCTTGTCCAGAGGGTCAAAAGATCACAGCATGCTAGGCCGCAAAATGTCTGCCAAAGTAGGAAGAGTGCAGTGTGGCACTTTTTTGAACAAAATCCTCATGATCAGGCCAAGGTTATCTGTAAGAAGTGCGCAAAGACCTTTAGCCGAGGGAAAAATCTGAAAAATTTGAATATCAGTTGCATGCTTAGACATTTAACCAGCATGCACTTGCAAGCGTGGACACAACACCAAACCTCAAGTGCCACATGTGCAACTGATCACAACGAAGGTAGTCAGCAACGCTACATTGTTTCCCCCACTGTAAGCCCACCGGTTAGCACAGCAGCAAATTTTGAGGTGTCGTTGCAAGACCACAGCAGTCAGGGAATCCCACTGTTATATCAACGAAAGACTGATTCTAGGCCATCAGAAAGAACACCAACTCCATCACCATCATCAACCCTCTCTCAGTCCGCCCTGTCCACCGCTACTTCCACCATATGCAGCTCTCAAGTCCAGCTCACCCTCCCAGACACTATGAGTAGGTCAAGAGAGTACTCAGTCTCTCATCCGCGTACACTGGGTTTGAACGCCCACATTGCCAAACTAATCTCGTTTGAGATGATGCCCTTTCGGTTGGTGGAAAGCACAGCTTTCCGCGAACTCATGGCCTATGCAGTACCACGCTATGACCCACCCAGTCGCCACTTCTTCTCTCGCAAAGCCATCCCAGCCCTCCACCATCATGTGAAAGACCGCATTGTCCATGCACTCAAGCAGTCAGTGAGCGGAAAGGTGCACCTCACAACTGATGCATGGTCCAGTCGGCATGGCCAGGGCCGTTACGTGTCCATCACTGCGCACTGGGTTAATGTGGTGGATGCAGGGTCCACAGGGGACAGCGGTGGTGGGACAGTGCTGCCTAGCCCACGGTATAGGAAACAGTTGGCTGTAGGCGTTCGACCCTCCTCCTCCTCCTCCAGAAGCGAAAGCTCGTCCACAGAGCGCAGTCGTACGAGCACTCCATCTGCAGCTGCCACTGTTGCACACGATGTGTCCCCCTATCGAGCAGCTAGTGGAAAGCGTCAGCAGGCTGTCTTGCAGATGATGTGTTTGGGCGACAGACACACCGCCGAGGTGCTGGCCGAGTACTTGAAGCGACAAACTGAGTCATGGCTGGGCAGTGTACATCTTGAGGCAGGCAAGGTAGTTAGTGATAACGGCCGTAATTTTGTGGCAGCCATAGCCCTTTCAAAACTCAGCCACATACCTTGCTTGGCTCACACCTTGAACCTGGTGGTGCAGTGCTTCCTCAAAAATTATCCGGAGTTAACAGCCCTGCTCCAGAAGGTGCGAAGACTGTGCGCGCACATCCGCCGGTCGCCTGTACACTCTGTTCGTATGCAGAAGCTGCAGCGATTGCTCCACCTTCCCAACCACCGCCTCATTATCGACATTGCAACAAGGTGGAACTCCACCCTGCACATGGTGGAGCGGCTGTGCGAGGAGAGGCAGGCCATAATGCATTTGTGGGAGGATACACGGCCAGGCACTTTGAGAGAAGACATGGAGTTGACAGGTGTGCAGTGGTCGAAGCTGAAAGACCTTTAAAAAGTCCTTCAGTGTTTTGAGGAATGCACACGGCTGGTAAGCGCAGACGACGCCATCCGAAGCATGAGCATCCCACTTATGCGTCTGCTCATGCAAACTTTGACGCACCTTAAGGAGCAGGCGTCTGCAGCCAATGTTGATGAGGAGGAAGAGGAGGAGGGAATCCTTGATGACATTCAGCCATTGTCTGCTCAGGGACCTCTCCTGGACGAGGTGGAGGAAGAAGAGGAGGAGGAGGATGATGATGGGGATGATTACTTAGGGGAGGAGGATGCATCTCGTGGGGCAAGTGAAAATGTTGGCGTGGCAAGGTCTGGTACAGGGTTTGTGCGTGACTGGAGGGATGTGGATTTGCCAGAAAGTGCTCCTCCACCCAGCACTCGCAGTGCATCATTGACACCGGGAACATTGACCCACATGTCAGATTATGCCTTGCGGATCCTAAAAAGGGACCCCCGCATTGCCAAAATGATGAACGATGACGACTACTGGTTGGCCAGCATCCTGGATCCACGCTATAAAGGCAAATTACAAAACATCATGCCACAGGAGAACCTTGACGTAATATTGGCTAATAAACAAGCAACTCTGGTAAATCGGTTGCTTGAGGCATTCCCAGCACACAGCAGCGGTGATGGTTCTCACACGAGCCGTACGGGCCGGGGGCAGCTTGGCAGAGGTGTTCGTGTTGCACACAGCAGAAGTGGCGTTGGAGACAGGGGTTTCATGACAATGTTGTGGACTGATTTTTCAAATACCGCTCACACAACTGGTAATACTGCATCGATGGAAAGTGACAGGAGACAGCAGTTGTCAACTATGGTTACAAACTACTTTTCCTCCCATATCGTTGTTCTCCCACACAGGTCATTCCCCTTTGACTATTGGGCCGCTAAACTGGACACCTGGCCTGAATTTGCCCAATATGCCTTACAGGAGCTCGCTTGCCCAGCTGCAAGTGTGCTATCGGAAAGAGTCTTCAGTGCAGCTGGATCAATCCTGACAGAAAAAAGGACCCGTCTGTCAACCCAAAATGTGGATGATCTAACCTTCATTAAAATGAACCACGCATGGGTTTCCATTGATTTTGTCCCACCTTCCCCTGATGACACATAGGGTGACAGAAAAATGGCTTGCTTTGGTCCACCTCTTCCTGGTACTTCACCTATTTCGCCTTTTGCATCAGCTGAATGTCCAACATCAACATATGCCACTTTCTAAAACTCCCTAACTGTGCTGCCCCCCCCCATGGCCTGGGTCACCACCTAGCGCACGACACCGTGCGAGTGCCGTTGCCCTGGACAGGTGGGCAGGCCGACTCTTGGGCGCGGGCACTGGCACAGGGTCCCTCATAGTGCAATCAAGTGTCTCTGATGGTGGTGGTGCACACCCGCCGTCAGACACACCGCTGTACTATGAGGGGCGCAGTGCCAGTACCGATGCCCACGAGTGGGCCCCCCTTGCTTGGGCAGGGCCCCAGCATTTGCAATCTTTACCTCTCCCTGCTCCTCCGCTGTGTAATCTGGTCCGTCAAATCCATACTGTGCCTGACACCGTCTGAGCCTGCCTCCTGATGTATAGACATATATTTTGAATGTGTACGCTATCCATACATGTTATCCGGGGTTACGGTACCCTTTCTAACCTTTGGGCAATCACGTGCAATCCATACTGGGCCTAACACCGTCTGAGCCTGCCTCCTGAGACATATATTTTGAATGTGTACGCTATCCATACATGTTATCCGGGGATACGGTACCCTTTCTAACCTTTGTGCAATCACGTGCAATCCATACTGGGCCTAACACCGTCTGAGCCTGCCTCCTGAGACATATATTTTGAATGTGTACGCTATCCATACATGTTATCTGGGGATACGGTACCCTTTCTAACCTTTGTGCAATCACGTGCAATCCATACTGGGCCTAACACCGTCTGAGCCTGCCTCCTGAGACATATATTTTGAATGTGTACGCTATCCATACATGTTATCTGGGGATACGGTACCCTTTCTAACCTTTGTGCAATCACGTGCAGTCCATACTGGGCCTAACACCGTCTGAGCCTGCCTCCTGAGACATATATTTTGAATGTGTACGCTATCCATACATGTTATCTGGGGATACGGTACCCTTTCTAACCTTTGTGCAATCACGTGCAATCCATACTGGGCCTAACACCGTCTGAGCCTGCCTCCTGAGACATATATTTTGAATGTGTACGCTATCCATACATGTTATCTGGGGATACGGTACCCTTTCTAACCTTTGTGCAATCCATACTGGGCCTAACACCGTCTGAGCCTGCCTCCTGAGACATATATTTTGAATGTGTACGCTATCCATACATGTTATCTGGGGATACGGTACCCTTTCTAACCTTTGTGCAATCCATACTGGGCCTAACACCGTCTGAGCCTGCCTCCTGAGACATATATTTTGAATGTGTACGCTATCCATACATGTTATCTGGGGATACGGTACCCTTTCTAACCTTTGTGCAATCACGTGCAATCCATACTGGGCCTAACACCGTCTGAGCCTGCCTCCTGAGACATATATTTTGAATGTGTACGCTATCCATACATGTTATCTGGGGATACGGTACCCTTTCCAACCTTTGTGCAATCACGTGCAATCCATACTGGGCCTAACACCGTCTGAGCCTGCCTCCTGAGACATATATTTTGAATGTGTACGCTATCCATACATGTTATCTGGGGATACGGTACCCTTTCTAACCTTTGTGCAATCACGTGCAATCCATACTGGGCCTAACACCGTCTGAGCCTGCCTCCTGAGACATATATTTTGAATGTGTACGCTATCCATACATGTTATCTGGGGATACGGTACCCTTTCTAACCTTTGTGCAATCACGTGCAATCCATACTGGGCCTAACACCGTCTGAGCCTGCCTCCTGAGACATATATTTTGAATGTGTACGCTATCCATACATGTTATCTGGGGTTACGGTACCCTTTTTAACCTTTGTGCAATCACGTGCAATCCATACTGGGCCTAACACCGTCTGAGAATGATAGATGGGGCCCACCATACACTGGAACATTCCAAAGGTGGACATCAGACACTGGAGCAGCATTTACAGGGCCCATTATACACTAGAGCATTAGAAATGGGGCCCATTATGTTTGGAGCATTATTTGGGCCCATAAGACAGTAGAGCTTCATCCATGGGGACCAACATATACTGTAGCATTATGTGGAGCTCATCATATACTGTTTCAAACATTATATGGGACCAATGATTCTGTATGGAGAAATAGATGGGCCTCGTCATGAGATGTAAAAAGTGAGGTATTTTTCATTGTACTATACCGCTATTTCTCTGCCGTATCGGAGCATGATGAGTTGTGGTATGTGTTAAAGGGGCGCTCTTTCGCCCAGGGCACATGAAAACCTGGAGCCAGCCCTCCCCCCCCACAGTCTGTAGCCAAATAACCCCCATTTTTCAGTGCGTAACTTGTATTATGAAGTTAATTAAGGTTGACAAGCTTAAGTAAGAAGAATTGATGCTTTGGGCATTCAAATGGGCACTGTTGGTGTGTTTCCTGTCCTCCTCTCACTGCCGACTTTTATTCCCCATTGACTTACATTGGGTTTCGTGTTTCGGGACGACCCCGACTTTTCCCTATAATCGGACGATCTTGCTCGACCCGACTTTTGGAAAAGTCGGGTTTCACGAAACGAAATGCGACCCTAAAAAACCAAAAGTCGCTCAACTCTATTAATTGCACCAAGATCATCTCTCATCTGTTGGAAATTTGCCTTCCTGAAGTTTAGTGTCTTAGTTACCCCTCTACTACACATCTTATTAAAGGATACAGGAAAACTTATTATCTTGTGATCACTATTACCCAAGTGACCCTTAACCCTTATGTTTGATATGCAGTCTGGCCTGTTGGTTAATATTAGGTCTAGCAGTGGCCCCTTCTTGTTGGGTCCTCAACCAGTTGTGAAAGGTAATTGTCTCTCATAGTTGTCAAAAACCTATTACCTTTGCTGGAACTGCAGGATTCTATTCCCCAATGTATTTCAGGGTAGTTGTAGGGGCTGGAAGATTGCTGCATCTGGTTTCATGAACTCCTACATTGGTTAAAAGTACTTCACCATATTATTAAACAGTACTGGCTGTTTCCTTGCTGGCAGTGCAAGGATTAATCTGTTTATTTGAAGCTCCTGATGCTTTCCTAACTGGATTGTCTCAGGTGTTCAGTGTTGGCCACTCCCCTTTGCTATACTGCTCAAAGAAATAAAGGGAACACACAGCCTGTTGCAAATGGAATAGTGTTCCCTTTATTTTTTTGAGCAGTATATATATATGCTCACCTCTGGCACTTAGGAATTGCCAGTGTTCATTCTTACTGCCTGGTTTGGAGCTGGAGGTGTAGATCATGGTTGGACTAGGTGTTTGGAGTTTTATTCAGGAGATTGTTGCTTTGAGTTTTGTTTGTGTACATATCCTCCTCCTCTTCTATTTGGTTTCTCCTTCCTTTTACTTCCCTGTGTTCTACTCTGTTGTTAGGTGAGTGTATTTTGTATAATTGTTATTGTCATTTATCCCTGTCAGTCGTCCCTGGTTAGTGTCATCCTATACAGTTCAGCTTCCCTCCTCCCTGTGTGGGGGAGGAGACCATTTAGGGTTGATATAGGAGTATAGGAAGGCACATAAACCCAGCGTCTCCACCTTCAGGAGTAATCTGGGGGACATGGATAGAAAAGGCACCCCTAGTTCTGGGGACCTGGCTAGCACCCACAGTCTCAAGGCATTGCATGATACAGACTTTCAGTTCAGTGAATGCAAGCCATTGGGTAATGGTTGGAGCAATGCATGCTGGGGATTGGAGAAAGGTAGTCCAGCAGCTGAAATACTAGCAGAATGCTGATGAAGAGGAATTACACACTCACAAAAATTATATAAATTTACCAACCATGGGAAATTGGTACAGTTTTTGGACATATTCCATTGATATGTGCAACAAATGTAGCTTTATTTGTGGAGATGAGGGCAGCATGAGGTTTACAGATATTTTTTGAGTGAAAGAACAGATATGCTTAAATTTTGTGCATAGACAATTAATTTCCTGCATGCCGGTCTTGGTTTAGGTGCAGGCACTGTCCTATACAGCAGTTTTGCTGACCCTTTTTGTATCACAGTTTCTTGTTCCTATAAGTCAACACACCAGAAGTGAAGGGAAAACAAGGAACCCTGAGCGCTGTTGGAGAACCATCATGGCTCAAAAGTAGAAGCATGTTCACTTTATTCAAGCTACAAATTTTAGCACAGAACTGCCTTCAATTCGACTGATGAAGGCATCTATTCCAGCAGCACACAGTGATTCTTTGTTTTTACCTTTCACTCTACTGACCTGATTGTGGTTTCTATCGTGCATAATCAGCACAAGGAGTTACTAGTAGTAACTTCAATACTTTGGAGCAACACTTTTTGGTCTTTTTTCGTGTGAGTAAAATGTGTTTGAGGTTATGTCATGCATCTTGGTTTGAATCCTTGGGTCTGTGTTTTGTGGATGGCTTCTCTATCTGCTGCGCCACAGCAGATACACCTTTTCTCAGAGTGTTTGTCTGTTGTCCTTGATTTAGTGTTTTAAGGGTAACAGGTGTTTTCATTTACTCGTTTGTCTGCCAAATCACCTTTCTGGTGCAGCTATATATACTTTGCCCCTGCTTTCATTTCGTGCTGGTGAATGTCTCATTTAGTTGTCCAGCCATTCTGTCGTTGTTTATGCCAGTCAGTAAAAGACCAGTTAGGGCTTATCTCGGTTAGGGCTGGCGGAACGCACCAAATTATAAAATAATAGTAGGTGCGTTCGCAGCCCGGGGTCCACCGTGCAGAGGTGGTACACTGCTGCTAGATAATGGCGGAAGTATAAAGCGGTGTGGAAAGGTCATACGTGGGTTACGTCACCCAGTGTGAACAGGAGCGAACTCTGTTAATTCACAGAGCCGCACGACCGCTGAAAGTAGATGCCAGAGCCTGTTTAGCTCACAGAGCCCGGCCAAAAGAGCACACAGTGTACGGCCACAGAACTCTACCCCAAGGACACGGGGTTAGAGACCCTCTAGAACCACTGAGCGTGCGGCGTCGCTGCCACGAACACCGCTATAGACGCTGGCTAAGCAGTGTGGAGCACGTACACTGAGGCGTGCCGAGTCACTGGTGAGGACTAATGCCTGACTCAAACACTGACCTACCTACGCCTAAGGCTGGGCGCTAGCAGGCTAGGCTGCACAACACATGCGTACCAAGGGTAGGGGTTTCTTAATGAGTCATTCACCAGAGACATTCATACGTGCATACATCACTCACTCCTCATAGTCTGAAAATACAGTCTATCCTAGCGCGTGGCCGAGCGGCCATGCAGGCCTTTTATAGCCGCGAGCGTCCGGGACCTTCCTGGCTTCTCAGATGGGCCAATCCGAACACGAGCAGGACCTGAGCATGTGACCTTCGATCTCCAATGGGAGATCACTACACGGGCATGCTCAGTGGTCCGACATGGGGACTTAGTCCCTGGAGAATCTCGCTGCTGTGTAGCATGCATTGCCATAGCTGTGCCAGAAGTGGCAGCAGCAAGCAAACCCACAGAGCTGGTCTGGGCAGAGCGCCGGGACCGACGAGTTTGCTGAACAACCTCCTCTGCGGCCGGAGAGGAATGGGAGACTGCCAGAAGCAAGGCTCAGGATTCCCGCTGTGCAACGACAGGAACCCGACGCCGAACATTACCCCCCGTCCTAGGGCCCCCTCCTCTCTGAGCCTTGCTCCGCTCAAATTCCGCAATGAGAAGAGAAGCATGTATATTCTCTACCGACTCCCAGGTCCGAACCTCTGGACCATGACCCTTCCAATCTACCAAATAAAACTTTTTGCCCCGCATCATTTTGCATCCCACAATAGCATTGACCTCAAACTCGTCAGACGACAAGTCTGATGTCCCGGCAGATGGCTCAGAAAACCGGGACATGTGAGCTGGCTTAAGGAGTGACACATGAAACGTGTCAGAAATGGCCAAGTGGGGTGGAAGTGCCAGGCGGTAGACCACAGGATTGATCTGCTCGAGGACCTTGAAAGGGCCAATATAGCATGGTGTGAACTTAGTGGATTCAACCCGCAGCCTGATGTTTCGGGCAGAAAGCCACACTAAGTCGCCAGGGGCAAAGGTCAGAGCAGGACACCTGTGTGCGTCAGCGGAGGCCCTCATTCTCTCCTTGGAGGCCCGGATAGCATCCTGCATGTGATCCCAAATGTCACGTGCCTCCACCGCCCAGTCTGCCACCCTAGAGTCGGTGGATGACACGGGCATGGGCACGGGGACGCACGGATGCTGGCCGTAATTTAAGAGGAATGGGGTCTGACCGGTGGAGTCGGCCACAGCATTGTTCAAAGCGAACTCCGCCCACGGCAGCAAGGATGCCCAGTCATCCTGCCTGCCCTGTACAAAATTTCGCAGATATGTCACCAGGGTCTGATGGGTTCTCTCAACCAACCCGTTCGTCTCGGGATGATAGGCCGAGGAGAGATTTAGCTTGATGCTAAGCAGAGAACAGAGCTGTCTCCAGAACCGAGATGCAAACTGAGGACCCCGGTCGCTGACAATCTTATCCGGCATGCCGTGCAGGCGGAAGACATGTTTAATAAACAACGCTGCCAGGCCCCGTGCAGAAGGTAGCCGCGAGAGTGGCACCAGATGCACCATCTTGGAGAAATGATTGGTGACCACCCAAATGACGGTGCTGCCACTGGACTTGGGCAGACCCACCACAAAGTCCATACCAACCATCTCCCAGGGCCTGTCCGCTACGGGCAAGGGATAGAGTAACCCAGCGGGCCGCTGCCGAGAGGACCGATTCTGGGCGCAAAAGACGCACGCCTGAATATAGTCCCTGACGTCACGGGCCATATGCGGCCACCAGTACGTCCTTGCCAGGAGATCAGAGGTCCGCTTGGTCCCAAAATGTCCCCCCACCCTGGACAAATGAGCCCAAGAGATGACCTCCGGTCACATATGGGCAGGGACAAAAGTCTTGCCCGGAGGTACCGACTCGAGAGCAACCAGAGCCACGGTCCTCAGGCTCTCCGATGGGACTATCAGCCGAGGCTCCTCCTCCAATGACACCACGGAGCGAGGAAGAGCGTCGGCCCGGACGTTCTTCTCTCCGGAGAGAAAATGCAGGGTGAAATGGAATCGGGAGAAGAACAAGGACCATCTGGCCTGGCGAGAATTCAGCTGCTGGGCTGTCTGTAGATAGGCCAAATTTTTGTGGTCGGTGAACACCTGGAAAGGGTGGCGAGCCCCCTCCAGGAGGGGTCTCCAGTCTGAGAAGGCCAGTTTCTTTGCTAGCAACTCCCTGTCCCCGATGGAATAATTCTTCTCCGCCGGTGTGAAGGTCTTAGAGAAGAAGCATGGGTGCTTCCGACCTTGCGAGTCCTTCTGGAACAGGACCGCTCCAGCACCGACGGAAGAGGCATCCACCTCCAGAATGAAGGGCTTATCTACATCGGGGCGATGTAGAATGGGAGCGCTAGCAAAGTGGGATTTAATAGCGGCGAAGGCCTTGGAGACAGTTTCCAACCACAGTTTGGGGTTTGCACCCTTCTTGGTGAGGGCTACCAAGGGCGCTACCAAAGTTGAGAAATGGGGGATGAATTGGCGATAGTAATTTATGAACCCCATAAAGTGCTGCACCGCTTTGAGAGAATGGGGTTCCTGCCAATCCATCACCACCTGTAGTTTGGCAGGATCCATGGCCAACCCCTGGGCCGAGATGATATAGCCCAGGAAAGGCAAGGACTCCTGCTCAAACATACATTTCTCCAACTTTGCGTAAAGGGAGTTTACCCGCAGGAGATAGAAAACCTTACGAACATCTCTCCGGTGGGAGTCAATATCTGGAGAGTAAATGAGAATATCGTCCACATAGACTACTACCGAGGTGGTAAGCATATCCCGGAAGATATCGCTCACAAAGTCTTGGAAGACGGCTGGAGCATTACATAGCCTGAAGGGCATCACCAGGTATTCATAGTGCCCATCTCTTGTGTTAAATGCCGTCTTCCATTCATCCCCCTCACGGATACAAATCAGGTTATAGGCTCCTCGCAGATCAAGCTTAGTAAACACTCTCGCTCCCCGTAGCCTATCGAACAGTTCCGATATCAGGGGTAGAAGATACTGTACTTGTTCTTAACGGTTATGGCGTTAAGACTCCTGTAATCAATGCACGGACGTAATTCTCCGTTCTTCTTTTGGACAAAGAAGAATCCCGCTCCCGCCAGAGACACCGACTTCCTGATGAATCCTCTTGCCAGATTCTCCCTGATATACTGAGATATGGCCTCTGTCTCTGGGAGAGATAGGGGGTAGACTCGACCCAGAGGAGGCTCAGCACCGGGCAAGAGGTCAGTAGGACAGTCATAAGGGCGGTGCGGCGGAATGGTCTCTGCCGCCTTCTTGGAGAAAACGTCTGCATACTGCTGATATGGCTTGGGAAACGAGGAGACACCTACCCTCGCAGGACTTGCTCCAACCGAGGATTTTTCCCGAGGACCACTCTGTGAGGAGAGTGAGCTCGTAACCAAGGAACCCCTAGGAGGACGTGGTCGATACCTTCGGGCATGACAAAAAGAGACAGCATCTCCTGATGAGAAGGAGACAGTGAGAGTCTCAGTGGAGCCATCTGGTGGGTGATTTGGGACAGGAGTGTCGCACCATTCACCACTCTGATAGTGACGGGTTGAGGTAGCGGGACCAGGGGGATTGCGTGTTGTTGGGCGAAGGCAGACGACATGAAATTGCCCTCCGCTCCAGAGTCCACACAAACCTCCACAACCAGAGTGGAAGAATCAAACTCTAACACCCCTTTAAACAGGAGCTTGTGGGAGAAAGTCGCTGTGTCTAGTAGGCCCCCTGCGATAACTACTAGAAGAGAGCATTTCCCGGCCGCTGTGGGCACTGGTTAGCAAGGTGCCCAGTCTGTCGACAAAGGAAACAGACTGAAGGTACCCGCACGTACCAGACCCTGGACCCCGTGAGGGACACCTCCATGGCCTCTGGAGGCTCAGGCGGCTGACCGGGAGGTTCCAGAGGTCTAGCAAAATTAGGAGCCAACCTATATTGTTGGCGGGACTTGGAGTGCTCCAGCCCTCGCTCAGTGAAGCGAATGTTAATTCGGGTGGAGACCGTAATGAGCTCCTCCAAAGTGGTGGGCACCTCCCTGGTGGCCAGGGCGTCTATGACATGATCAGCCAGACCTCTCCAGAATATAGGTATGAGAACTTTATCTGGCCACTCAAGCTCTGAGGTCAGAGTTCTGAAGAGGATGGCATACTGACTGACCAGAGACGAACCCTGGCAACTGAAGTGCGGTGTCATGCGTGACCCGAGGCCCCAGGAACACCTGCTTCAGAGTGACCAGAAAATGGGTGGCACTCTGTACCAGGGGATCCCCATGCTCCCACAGCGGGGTGGCCCACTCCAAGGCCCTGCCCGACAGAAGGAAGATGATAAATCCCACCTTGGCCTGCTCAGAGGGAAATCGTGTGGCCAGCAACTCCATGTGAATGGAGCACTGACTCACGAAACCCCTGCATGAAGCACTATCACCCGAGAACTTCTCGGGCAGCGGAAGGCGAGACAAGGTCGGGGCAGAGCTGGCCGTGGAACGCTCTAGCGCTGCCAACCTACCCTCCAGCTGCTGGATGAATCTATGCAGTCGTTGTTCGTCCGCCATTATTAGCCAGACCCTGGCGCTAGGATAATGTTAGGGCTGGCGGAACGCACCAAATTATAAAATAATAGTAGGTGCGTACGCAGCCTGGGGTCCATCGTGCAGAGGTGGTACACTGCTGCTAGATAATGGCAGAATTATAAAGCAGTGTGGAAAGGTCACACATGGGTTACGTCACCCAGTGTGAACAGGAGCGAACTCTGTTAATTCACAGAGCCGCACGACCGCTGAAAGTAGATGCCAGAGCCTGTTTAGCTCACAGAGTCCGGTCAAAAGAGCGCACAGCGTACGGCGACAGAACTCTACCCCAAGGACACGGGGTTAGAGACCCTCTAGGCCCACTGAGCACGCTGCGTCTCTGCCACGAACGCCGCTATAGACGCTGGCTAAGGAGTGTGGAGCACGTGCACTGAGGCGTGCCGAGTCACTGGTGAGGACTAATGCCTGACTCAAACACTGACCTACCTACGCCTAAGCCTGGGCACTAGCAGGCTAGGCTGCACAACACATGCGCACCAAGGGTAGGGGTTTCTTAATGAGTCATTCACTAGAGACATTCATACGTACAAACATCACTCACTCCTCATAGTCTGAAAATACAGTCTATCCTAGCGCATGGCCGAGCGGCCATGCGAGCCTTTTATAGTCGCGAGCGTCCGGGACCTTCCTGGCTTCTCGGATGGGCCAATCCGAACACGAGCAGGACCTGAGCACGTGACCTTCGATCTCCAATGGGAGATCACTACACGGGCATGCTCAGTGGCCCGACATGGGGACTTAGTCCCTGGAGAATCTCGCTGCTGAGCAGCATGTATTGCCATAGCTGTGCCAGAGGTGGCAGCAGTAAGCAAACCCACAGAGCTGGTCTGGGCAGAGCGCCAGGACCGATGAGTTTGCTGAGCAACCTCATCTGCGGCCGGAGAGGAATGGGAGACCGCCAGAAGCAAGGCTCGGGATTCCCGCTGTGCAGCGACAGGAACATGACGCCTAACAATCTCTCTGCTGATTATGCTTTTCACCCTGCACCTATCTTTGTTTCTTGTTTAGGAAAAAGGCACATACTCTCTAGCACCTTATCTCTTAATTTTCATTTCATGGTTTATTTTAACTCAATCTGGGATCTCTTTCAGCACTCCTTCCCTTCTGTAGCTTAATTGCATTATGCTCTGCCCTCCAGTTCCTTAGGAGGAACATGAAACACTTGATGGCCTTTCAGGCAGGAAAGGTCCGAGTCGTCATTGTTTAGCCCACGTAGGTTCCACTAGGGACTGAGGGGTCAAAATTTATAGCCTGTGTGTAATGACCGTAGGGCCGAATAAGATCCAGTGGGTCACCGAAACTGAGGCAGAAATCCCAAAAGAGTCTTTACTCAAACAACAGATAAAGCAGAGCTTAGTATATGGAAGAAACACATTGAATACCCTTATACAGTACACTCACTCAGCCGGAGCTGAAATCACTATGCCAATCCAAGGTTCCCTAAATAGTGTATTACACAGGGATTTGAAATAAATTTACCAATCAGAAAGGTCAATTCAGGTACTCAGAGAACAGGTGTAAATCAAATGTAGTGATTTCAAGGGACCCCCTGGAATGGCAGACTGAGTATAACCTATGCAAACCTACAATAACAATACATATAAATATAATACAATGGTCCTTAAGCGCTTCAACTAGGGATACCCGGGTATCTGTGACTATGGTACCTTTAACCTGAGGTGAGTCTCCTCTCAGGCATACAGATTGCATAGGTTGCATCCAGTCCCAAATCTTCGGCGCCAATCATTTGTAGCAACACAAGATTCTTCGTCTTGTCGGCCGGGGCCGAGCCCAAATGCTAGGGTCTTATAGTTCTGTAGCCTCAAGATGCCATCTCTCCTCCTGTAGTCCTCATGAATTCACACACAGTGTCTCTCAGGGCAGTCTCTCTTCACTTCTGGAAGCTTCCCTTACAGCTCTAGACAGCCGACACTGGGCCCCACCCCCCAGCACACACAGACTCCCGGGCACCCACATCACCTGCTCTTAGCTTCAGCAGGCAAACACCACAGGGTCCTTGTGCTCTCCTGGTGTAATCACAGTTCACGCTTTTATATGTGCAGGAACCAGGTGGATAAGTTGCAGTTTTTTAGTGTTTTACCTATTTTCCTGTGTGAGTTGTTATACAATCATAATAGGGTGATTATTTTGGCGATTTTATAGTAGGCAGCCTCCTCTGTGATGCTTTCCATAGAAAGACTGTTTATAAATCCTTGTGTTATTCTTATCACAGCTCAATCCAGCTTTTTTTTAAAGCAGGGATCAAGTGTTTTACTTAGGACAGCGAAAAATGACAATAAACAATGATGGTATGCTGGTTATAATAATTCCTCTGTTTCCAAAATATCTCAGCTTCTTCCTCAGTAACATGAACCTTTAGAATGCAAATCTTTACAATTCTTTATGGATTTTGTAACTTCTATTAAAACTTGAACTTACTACTTATTTAAATGAGCACCAAAAGCAAATCTCTGATCACCTACTACAAGTAAAACAAACAAAGCAATGGAACTTGGAACTTCCAGAGAATAGTTTGAACCATTTCATAACGTATAATGCAAAACTTGGAACTGGAATTTTTGTATTAGATAATAGACCTAAAAAGAAGTATGTTAAATACAGTACATGACCAGCAATAAGTGCAAATAAAATAGCACATAATTACACATCATTATATAACATTATAAGAAGATAAAACAAAAGGGCCAACCAATCCTTGCACTCGATAACCGCCTAGGTGCTGAACAAGACACGTGGTCTGCATCTTGTAGAATACAATTCTGAAATACTGTGATAATAACTATTACACCACAAGGCACTATGCCAGTTGTTTCATAGTATTGATATTTTTGCTAACCTTTTGCTCTTGATTTAGTTTTTAGGCAAAATCAAGTTTCCACTTGCCCATTGGATAGGTGACAACCTGTTGATCGTTGGGCGACCGATCACTTAGACCTCCTCTTATTGGCAGAACAGGACACTATTATCCCTGTTACTATGGATCTGCAGTGCTCAAGATCAATACATTTATTCCCCATAGGGAGCTGAGTGCTATGTTCAACTTTTTCCACCAGCCCCATAGAGAATAATTGGAATGGTGGTTGGCTCCATTTTTTTAAAGTTCTCCACTGGTAATAAAAACTGCTCATTTTTCTAATTGGGTCCCAGTGGTCAGACCCCCAACTGATCAGTAAGGTATTAGCTATCCAGTGTACAACCATTGTGAAAGTCATGTTCCCATGTTTCTTTATAACGCTGGCAAATGTCTGGTAAGTATTGTGTAATTTCTTACAAGAGCATACATGTATTTTTAGTCTTCAGCTCTGTTATCCCAAGATTGGCATCCTGACTATTGAGTAACCACATGACGTGTATGAGGAAAGATTGTTGTATGCAAGAGAGACAAATTCTCTCTCTTAATGAAATGTTCTCTCATGCTGTTGGCAGTGATAGTTATATAAATAATAGGGAAATTATATTAACCTCTCATGGGGCAAGTGGACATTATAAGTGTATTTTGCTGGGATTTCTGTAGCCATAAATGTGAAGCCTCTGTTTAGCTTATTGGCTCATGGATATGGTGTAAGAACAGAACATCGTGTCCATAATGCAGGAGAAACCTGGGAGACCCAACGGGGCAAGTGGTAAATAAACCTAGTTGATAGATCACAGGGTGATGTCTGGGAACTTGTGAAATCATGAGGTTTGCGCTACCTTATTGACCAATTGGCAACTCTAACTAAAATAAAAAATTCCCTCTGTGGACATTTGTGCTCCATAACAATGATCATATCATCTAACAACAACCAGACTAGCCAAGAATCAGCCAAATTCACCCACAGTCTTTATTATTTCCCAGGTACTCACCAGTTCAGAGTTGTATGGAAAAGCAAAGGTGAAAATCAAAGGTCGTAGACCTCAGAGTAAAATCTGTCCTTGGCTTCCAATTGCTGTCTATAACACTAGTTAGGTTTAAGGGGGTCATTGGGCCCTTATTGATCATTGGTGTGACTGTTAAAAAGCTTGTCCAGTACTAAATTTTTAGGTCCATAGTAAACAAAAAATAGCAAAACAGGCAGGTAATTATTAACAGAGGCGATTACTTGCCTGTTCTATCTGCCGTCAACTTAGAGTGGTCAGTTTCTGCTCTTGCCCGCGATTCAGCTGCTCCATGTCAACAGAACAGCTCTTCTTCTACCGGGCTGCACTGTCGACAGGGCGCGACTTCCAAAGTCATGCTGATTGACAGTGGGCTCCCCACAGTTAGGCAGCTGAGAGCCGGCTGTCAATCAGCATGACCTTGGCAGTTATGTACTGTCAACAGAGTAGAAGAGAAGCCATTGCTCTATCAACGTGACCATTCTGTTCCGGCAGAGATTGGTGCCAAACACAACAGGTAGGTAAGTATCAACCACCTACCAGTTAGGCACATTGTTAATAAAAAATAAAAAATGTCCTTGATAACCCATTGAACGCTGCACTACTACATCTCTGAAGAAAAGGCATAGTAAGAGAGGGTAGCTATCGGATCAGAAGAAGCAGCGCTTTCATTTTGGCCTGGATGACTAAGGGGATGCAAAGGTCTTTTTGACAAATAAACTACCAGATAATTAATTATTTTTTTGCCAATGATTTTCTGAAACATATCCAGCTTCAGAAATGATGAGGATATGCTGGTGTCTAAAAGATGTAATATGCACATACCCAGATAAGACAGTCATAGAGAGAACACTCTGCTTAAGAATTCCCTCTACGAGCCAGAAAACAAAATCGCTTTGTAAGACCATCAATACATTATATAGTTGGCCATTTTACTAATTCGGTGGAAGGGGAGATTAAATAGTTACAACACTGGATTGTTACGAAGGTACAAAACATTTAGGACATTTTGTCATAATTCAGGTTTTAAGGGGCTTAATTTGAAGTGTAACCCTTTACGAGAAAATTCCTGTTACCATATTGAACAGCTTTTAGTAACTCTTATGAAATTTAGATATTTCCGAGACATATTTGTAGGGAAATGTACATCAAGACCTGGAGGAATCTCTAGTGTGAATTTCTCTCTGCTCCCTGATGGTTTCTTATGAGTTATATATACAATGTGAAGTGACGGGAGAACATGAGCTAAAGTTGCTAAAAAAATTTGTGGGAAGATTTTCCATTCCGATCTCACAGTATTGTAGACTAACATGTCCCAGAGGGATAAACAGAGGATATAAGAAAGAAAGCAGACTTTTCAGGCAATTACTCCAGGATAAGCACAGAGCAGAGAACATCTGCTCCTAGCAGAGGTTTATACCACGGTAAGTTACAATCTGAGTAATAAGTCTCATTGGGACACCAATTATTTCTTACTGTGTGTCTATTGAATTAATACTGCAGTTAATTAGAGCTTAAATTGCTACATACATATTCATAAGAATAATATTGGGAATGTTTGAAAACCACAATTAGTATTAAAACATCATACACCGTTTTTTTGGGTTATCCTACTAGTTTGTGTAAAATAATCATTATTTATTATATTAAAATGTATTGAATAAACCTAAACATATATAAAATTTAGAAATGTATATAAAATTAAAAAAAAAGCATTAAAACTTTTCTAAACACATGGACACGTGAGGCCAGTGATTGTAAATTGGCACAGTGAGGCAACGTGAGGGCCCCATGTGTCCCCTGTTATATCTCCTGGTGGAGTTCGATTGTTTTAGAAATTGTAGCATATCAATTGTAATATAGTGCTGTACAATTACATGCATTAGTTTAGATTTGTTTTGCTTTATGTAAGTTTTTATTCAATACTTTCATATTCGTAAGTGAGTAATTATTACTTTATACAATTTGAGTGGAGCTACTTGAGAGAGGGCATATGATGTTTTACAAAACATACATACTGGTGCATCTCACTAACTTAGATTATCATCAGAAAGTTAATTTATTTCAGTTCTTCAATACAAAAAGTGAAACTCATATATTATATAGAGTCATTACACACAGAGTGATCTATTTCACGTGTTTATTTCTGTTAATGTTGATGATTATGGCTTACAGCGAATCAAAACCCAAAAGTCATTATCTCAGTAAATTAGAATAATTAACAAACACCTGCAAAGACTTCCTAAATGTTTAGAAAGGTCCCTTTGTCTGTTTCAGTAAGCTCCACAATCATGGGGAAGACTGCTGACTTGACAGATGTCCAGAAGACAGTCATTTACACATTCCACAGAGGGTAAGCTGAGCATACATTTCAGTAGGCCAACATTTCGGATTTTAAAATAATTTTTCAAGCTGGTGTTATAAAGTATTCTAAGTTACTGAGATAATGACTTCTGGGTTTTCAATGGCTGTAAGCCATAATCAAAATGACTCTATATAATATATGAGTTTCACTTTTTGTATTGAAGAACTGAAATAAATTAACTTTTTGATGATATTCTAATTTAGAGAAAAGCACTTGTATTACTGCACACGCTGCCGATTCTGCTGCAGAGCAGCAGCGTATTTGGCCTCTGCGGATCCGCAGCAGTTCTGCAGACAGTGTACAGTACCATGTAAGTCTATGGGATTTACAATCCACAGTGCACATGCTGCAGTTTTTTTCACTGCTGAAAAGTTGCGGTTTTAAATCTGCAGAAAGAATTGACATGTCAATTCTTTCTGCGGATTCCGCTGCGATTTGCCACCTATTCCATTGTACAGGTGTCAAACCGCAGGGGAAAGCTGGCTAATCCGCAGGTAAAACCACAGGTCAATTTACTTGCAGTTTTACCTGCGGATCCGCACGGAAAAATCCGCTGGTGAATCCGCAGCATGTGCAAATAGCCTTAAAGGGAATCTTTCAGCAGAATTTCACCTCCAAACTATTAATATTCATGTATTGCAGCTTTTTCCAGGATGAGTCGGGCAAAACCTTTACATGACCAGTACGTTCCTCTGTTACTGAGAAATCAGCATTTACAGTGATATGCAAATGAGGCTGACGAACTATGGTAGATCTGAAGCCTCTGCTGCCACTTCACCTCTATTTTCTGCTCTGTGCTACCTCCTCCTGCCTTCAGTTCCTTTGCCTGAAGTCAAATGGCATAGAAAGTATCAGTCAAGCTGAAGAGGTGGTGCTGGGCGGGGAATAGAGCTGGAGTGACAGAGGCTTCAGATCTACTATAGTTCTTCAGCCTCATTTGCATATCCATTCAAACTCTGATTTCTCAGTAATGGAAGGATGAACTGCCCATGTAAAGCTATTGCTGGACATCTCTTTGACAGGTCTACATGTGCATATAAATAATTTTGGGAGTGAAATACAGTAGACATTCTCTTTAACTAATTGGGGATCGTTGGAGGCTTTTGGAAGGGATAAGAAATTTATTTGGTATACTAGCAGTCCTATGTAAATGTCTAATATATATCACAGTTGTGCAAAATAAAACTCATCTGTTTCATCTCTCCAACGTAGCACTGCTTCATATATGTGTGGATGTACTTTTATTATATTTGTCCAATTAATACATTTCATAAATTACTGAAAGTACAGCTCTAAAAAGTGGGTTCATGGAAATCATTGAATGCTTGGCTTTGACATTGACTGCTATGTGGATGTATGGAATTATAGAATCTACCACTTATATACAGCATATATTTGTCAATACTTTAGTTGCCAAAAGCAGATACATTTCTCAGGACGGGAAACCTTATAATTAAGTAAAATACTAAATTTCCTTAATTTTGTATTTTAGATATTAATAATAATAATAATAATAACTATATCTGCTTTTCACATATAAAACACATCTCCATGGTAATCTATGGTGCTATTCAAATTCCCCAGTTGCTTTTGTGGGTAATGTGTGAGTCACGGATCCAGTTCACCCATTCAAATCCATGGGCTCGGGAAAAAAAAAGAATAATTCTCAGATGCCACATGAGCGGAGTCCATTTTTAACTTTCAATGTGTAGGAGTAGCTGTGAATTTTTTTTTTTGCATAGAAGGAAAATCAATTCCATACTGAGGGTAAAAATGGACACATGAATTAAATAAATAAATAAAAAAAAAAAGGATGCAAATTAAATCCAGAACAATGATAAAAAAGTTGTTCTTTTCTGATGTGAAAAAAAACAAAAAAAGCAACAAAAACTAACGGCATCTGAATGAAGCCCTTATTGTGTTTTTTTGTTTCTCGTTAACATAATATTTTTACAATATTTTTTTCATTTGACTTAATGCTTACAAAAGAGCTTCAGCAGATGCATTTTAAAAATATATATATTTATAAATGCAACATATTAATCCACTAATTAATATTTATACAGATGTAGCAGAACAGGATTCATCATTTGGGCAGCTCCATTACAATACTTTGTATGTGGCTTTTTTTTATAGAACATAATGGTCATCTAAAGATTGCTGCTCCAAAAATCAAATTGCCGCTTCTATTTGTGCACATTTAATAATAGATTCAAACAACTAAATCATCCATTCCATAAAAGAAGTTAAAAGGTGTGTGCTACTTGTCTCTTCTTCTATGACTTATTGAAGTTCTTGGCACCAAATGATATATGCTTATACACTATAGTTATATTTCTCAGGTTGTTACATGGTGCCAATGGTGAAACGTTAGAAGTCTCCTCCATGATGATCAAAGAACTGCAGGAAACGACTAGAAATGTAACCAGTAACCAGTCTCTGCCATCGTCCTGTCCTAATAACACTATTCTGGATTATCAGCTTGATCTGCTCCCTGCATTCTACTCTTTCGTTTTTATCTTCGGCTTCATTGGGAACAGTTTGGTCATCTCGGTCCTTTGTCTAGAAGGAGACTTAAAAACTGCGGCAAGCATTTACATCTTAAACCTGGCTATAGCCGACTTGCTATTCCTGATGACGCTACCTTTTTGGGCGACATATTATGCCTGCGGTTTAAACTGGATGTTTGGGGCGGTAATGTGTAAAATATCAAGCTCTCTTTTAACTCTAAATATTTTTGCCAGTATCTTCTTCATTAGTTGTATGAGTGTTGATCGGTATATGGCCATCGTTTATCCTCTCCGGTCACAAAGGAGGACACTAAATCAAGCCATTTTTGTGGCTTTTATCATTTGGGCTTTAGCTATCATGTCAACACTTCCTACATTCTACTTCCGGAATACTTACTACATCAAGAACCTTGGTGTCCATGCCTGCATAATGGACTTTCCCACTGAAGATTATTCGAGCTGGTGTGTGGCCATGGCTTTGCTGAAGATCATTCTTGGCTTCAGCTTTCCAATAACCATTATTCTGACCTGTTACATCATGATTGGATTACATCTGAAAAAGACGAATGGAACCATACTAAACAAGAAGACCAGAGATCGTGTGCTGAAAATTGTCACCGCCATCGTTGTATGCTTTCTAACTTGTTGGATGCCGTTCCATGTACTGACGTTTTTGGATGTCCTAACAAGAATGGAAATTATTAATGACTGCAGAATTAAGACCTTTCTCGAGGCTGCTATGCCTTTGAGCATTTGCCTGGGATTTTCTAATAGTTGCATTAACCCTTTATTGTATTGCTTTGTTGGAAATCAGTTCAGACAGAATTTCAGGCATGTGTTTATGGTTAGAGAGCACAAACAGCCATCAGAACGCCACCAAAGGGGGGAATAATTCTAAAGAGCCAGAGCTTTGTAACATTAAGGGACATACTGGGTGGCCATATTGATATTTTTCTGGTCAAATATGTTTGAAATCAACATGAGACCCAGTTGTAAAAAATAATTGATTACATCTATAAGCTGCATCTGGTATGATCGTGTGGAGTCACGTATGTGGCCAAGGACTTTTGTTGTTTCTTACAGAACATGCTCTCGCTGACATATTGCGCATGTGTAGCCAAGAAACCATCATGAGTGGACACATGTTTGTGAAATAAAACATGCACAATGTTATCTATTGCACCTGCCATTAATTTGCAAGGAGTTCCCAAGGTATTTTGACAGGTCAAAAATTGAAAAAATTCCAGCTTCTAAATATGAACAAAATTTATTTAGGCATAAAATCAAGGTCGACAGACAGACCACATCAGTGCAGAATGGCAATAACAGTAGTAACAGCGGATTGTTCGAAACGGGTTGCTACTGCTATTGCCATTCTGCACTGATGTGGTCTGTCTGTCGACCTTGATTTTATGCCTAAATAAATTTTGTTCATATTTAGAAGCTGGAATTTTTTCAATTTTTGATATTCTCACGTTGGACTACACGGTATCCGTGCTTCCTATGCACCACCAGCCAAGACAGGTGAGCTGGTTATTTACCGCATTGCACATTCTATTTTGACAGGTGCTGTTAGAAGCTTGGGCAAGCTATCCAGAGAAAAAGCTGGGAAGAACAATACCAATCTGGGAGGCTGCATAATAAGAGTGATGGAATATGACAGCCAGAGCATCACTCAAGACTTCAGATGCCACATGACTAAAAGTAATCTATGGTGTACACAGTTACAGCTAGGAAGATTGGGTGCAAAGGAAAGATTAAAACACTAAAAAAGTTTTGGAATCTTACTTTGCTCTAAAGAAAATATTGGAATTTTGTAAAAGTTTTTCAAACTTATAGAATCACAGACTCATAGAATATTAGAGTTGGAAGAGCCCTCCAGGGTCATCATGTCCAATCTCCTGTTCCTGCAAGCAATTCAGCTGCTCAATGTCAGCAATGCAGCTCAGCTCTTAAGGTTTATCTGTCAATGAGGCGTGACTGCCGACATTATGCCGATTGACAACTGGGTTCCCAGAGTTAGCTACTAAAGGAGCTAGTTGTCAATCAGCATGACATTGGCAGACACAGTCCAGCAACAGAGCAGAGTGGAAGAGAAGCTGAAGCAGCTGAATCACTGTCAGGAGCAGACTGTGACCACTCGGTGCCGGCAGAGATCGACGCTGGGCACAACAGGCAGGTAGCTCACAACTACCTGCCTGTTAGATCTTAGACCCATAATGAAAAATAAAAATCCTGAATAACCCCTGTAAATTGTTTGCATTTGATTAATTACATTTTTTTTCTAATAAACCTAATTTTAGATGAGGGATGAATAATTTTGATAGCAATTTGCAACCGAATTTTTGGATTGTTGTGTTGACCAACTCTGAACTATTTTTCTGATATTCCTCCTAGAAAATGGAGAATAAATTAACAAAAGGATAAAACCATGCCCGTTCTCAAAGGGGTGTGCCCCTACATGGACTGAAAACTTCACTTCTGATTGTATAGTGTTAGATTGGGCAGGGACTCACCCCCAAGAGTTAACACCGGGTTCTTAATTTAATAATCAACATAAACTAGGAATAACAGAGGGCTTGCACAATACAGAGTTCTAAAAATATCACCCAGAATGTTACAGAGGTCTACAAACAGGACCCAGAATTGTTACAGAGGTCTACAAACATGATCTAGAATTGTTATGCATGGGGAATAGACACTGAATTCTAAAAAGACATTTTATATGACATAAACATACAAAATGTGATTGTAGCATGTAATTGTGTAAAGTTCTTTTCTATATGTTTGGTCCAGTGGATCGACAATTGTGAGCTAAAGGAAAGACTAAGGGGACGATTCATAATGATGTTTACGCCACAAATCTTATATAAATGCCTTAATAAACTGCAAGATTTTTGTACAACTCAGAAGTTGCGCAAAAATATCATGACATTCGTCATTTATGTGGCAATCTCAGCCAGTTACGCCAATATGGGCATAGCATGGGTGGGATGTGGATGGGCCAGTCCTTTGATCCGCTCTGCAAATTTAGTGCATCTCCAGCTGGCGCACTTTTCTGGCAGCACTACACTCTAGGTACCAGATGCACTACATCTGTCTTAATTAATCGCGCCCTAACTCTTTATTTTTGTTCTTTTCCATATCTTTCTTTAATTTGATGGGCATTTGTCTTTTTTTGTCTGTATTATTTATGTAACATGTAGCACAAGTTAAAGTGAACGAAGACCAAAACAAACAGAGGGACAATTATAATTAATCCTGGCTCAGGTGGTTTTATATTTATATTTGGCTAATCTTCCAATTATTTGCATTGTTTTTTTTTTCCCCCACAGTCTCAATTTCTGACAGTTAATGACTTTTAAAATAAATGTTATTTTAGACATTCCGAAATCTGTCACTAGATTTCACAATATATACTTTATACCTTATTAAATAGGTTGCAGATCATATGTGGCTGGTGTACTTACTGTGAAATTACATGAATAAATGACTTTGTTAAAGTTACCCTGCAAAATATTAAAAGAAAAACTATTTAGGAATTTAGCAATAGCTGGACTCTGGCAATGACAACAGCTCTTGCAAATCATGTTATCATGGGTGATAACATGCAGAGAGGGACCACTAGTTTGGGGACACAAGTGCTTCATGGACTAGTTGAAGGCCTAATTTGCGTATGAAAAACTGAGTGTATAAAGACCTTTTTTTATAAACATGTTTAGGTGTCAAACACAATAAAGGGCTGGTTAGGCATGGAATTTAGCAAAAAATATATAAATGCTGGTGGGTTATTGGACACGGAAGACATGTCAAGTTCTCGTTACCTTTTTTTAGTAGCATTCCCATACAAGTCTATGTTTTTCACTTCCCTAGTGGATATGACCCTGTGAGATGTGTGTCAGCTCACCTGGGCGGTATAATTGAAGAGAAATGTAATTATACTCACTCCTGAATAATCTGTGTACTTGTTGTCAATAGATTTGTTTCTTTATAATTAATGATATTTTAGCCACTAGATGGCAGCGGTTGCAGGTTCATACGACTGTCACCTGTATGTCAGTTGGCACACATGGATAAAAACTGAAGTGTGACTGAGAGTCGTAGGCGGCCATCTTGAGCAGGGTCTGCAGGAATGAGGAGTGTATAAGAGCAGAAGTTATAAGGCCACAGAGCTTGTTCTTCTAAGACGCGAGTACGACCTTCCGATCACTAAGTTTATGGGACGCTTGGTACTAATGTTCATATAAACAGACAGACCTTTTGTATGTGTTTTAGCCTAAATGTAGGTTCACCTTTTGTCATCTAACAGAGCTGTGGTGAGTACTGATAAGGGCTTCATACCACTATGGAACAAGTAAGGAGGTTATTGTATATCCCAAATTATGGGATTTACTATTTCCCATGTACATGCCCAATACATTTTTTCATTTGGGAATCTGGGACATAATTTTGAAATATTGGTTGTGGCATATGGCTGTAAAATCCACGTAAATATCATCATGACAGCCTCGGTGTTTGGCCAGATTGGTCCGAAACTGGTCCTGGTTCCACCAGTGTAAACAGACTGGCAGATTCATGCAGGAGTAATGACACTGACATGCCAGGTCCTCCAGAAAGAGATTCAGTTTGCAGCCAATCACAAGGTCCTACATTGATGACATACCGCTCCAGGGTCAAAATTCCCAGATCCTGTTCTAAAGTAGTCAACCTCATTGTAAATGTTATCTGTCAGCAAGATTATGTAGTGTCTGAGACCCTGATTGCAGCGATGTATCACTTGGCTTACTGGGTGCAGCAGGTGTTAGGCTACTTTCACACTTGCTTTTTTTTGCAGCGCGTTTTTCCTGCAAAAAAACGCATTGAAAAAACGCATACAAACGCTGCGTTTTTTTCAAGCATTTTTATGAGCATGCATAAAAAAACCGCAGCGTTTTATGCATTTGTATGCGTTTTTAGTGCATTTTTACCGCGTTTGCGTTTTTTTCCAACATTAGGTGGCCCCTCACACTAACCCAAACCATGACTTTACTAACCCTAACCCTAAACCTAACCCTGACCCTAACCCTGACCCTAGCCCTAACCCTTAACCAAACCATACTAACCCTAACCCAAACCCTTAACCAAACCCTACTAACCCTAACCCAAACCCTAACCCTAACACTAAACCCTAGCTAACCCTAACCCTAAACCCCTTAACTAACCCTAACTATAACCCAAACCCCTAAATTCCATTGTCTAACTAATGGTAAAAAAAAAACGCATGCGCAAAAAAACACATACATAAGCAAGCCAATGCGCACATATGCACACCCATAGACTTATAATGGGTGTCTTGCTGTAAAAAAACGCATTGCACGTGCATGCGTTTTTTTGAGGCAAGTCGGACGCCCAAAAAATGCAACAGGATGCATTTTGTGCGCCCGAGCGCATACCGCAAAAAAAACGCATGCGCGGAAAAACGCATACAAACGCATGTGTATGCGCACATAAGCGCATCCCATGCAAAATATAGGAAAAAAAACCGCATGCTTTTTTAGCGCTAAAATCCAGCACAAAAAAATGCAAGTGTGAAACCAGCCTAAGGCTAGTTTCACACTTGCTTTTTTTTGCAGCGCGTTTTTCCCGCAAAAAAACGCATTGAAAAAACGCATACATAAGCATACAACTGCTGCGTTTTTTTCAAGCATTTTTATGAGCATGCATGAAAAAAACGCAGCGTTTTTATGCGTTTGTATGCGTTTTTAGCGCGTTTTTACCGCGTTTGCGTTTTTTTCCAACATTTTTAGGTGGCCCCTCACACTACCCAAACCATGACTTTACTAACCCTAACCCTGACCCTAACCCTAACCCTAACCCTGACCCTAACCCTAACCCTAACCCTGACCCTAACCCTTAACCAAATCATACTTAACCCTAACCCAAACCCTAAACCCTAACTAACCCTAACCCTAACCCTAACCCTGACCCTAACCCTAACCCTGACCCTAACCCTGACCCTAACCCTAACCCTAACCCTAACCCTGACCCTAACCCTAACCCTAACCCTGACCCTAACCCTTAACAAAACCATACTTAACCCTAACCCTGACCCTGACCCTAACCCTAACCCTAACCCTAACCCTAACCCTAACCCTGACCCTAACCCTAACCCTAACCCTAACCCTAACCCT